>NC_082718.1:88506761-91161761 GCF_030144855.1 Hypanus sabinus
AGTTCGGTACGTTGTACAAGTCGGACGTTTGAGCTCAGGTTATCAGTCGTGAACGGGAGGCAGTTAGATATAGGTCAGGCACGTGGAGTGGAGTATCCCACCACGGAGGCGCCCCCTCCGTGCAGAGTGTTTCCGGGGACGGGCAGAGCGCCCGAGGGCACCAAGACTGTGAGTACACAGGGCGGGGTGGAGGGAAGGGCAGCGCGGAAATTTTTGAGAAACTAACGCTTGCACAGTTACTGCAGGGCCACTGGCAGGCAAAGTGATTAAGTGAATCGGGATACATCCGAATACGAGAGCACCGTGGCGGGAAATTATTCTAATTCCATAAAGAAAACCTTTTTTAAAAAAAAAACGCGATTCGCACCTTCAAGTGACAGAGACGGGAAGACGGGGTGAGGAAATGACCTCGATTGAAGTACCTGGATGCAGATCCAGGTCACCATTTGAACAGAAAATATTCGAATGTAGGGGAAAGAGCGCGGGGGGGGGGTGTTGCTTATTAGTAATGCAACTGAACTGATCTACAAAGATCTAGTCCAAACACTGAAGGGCCCAACGGTCTCTTTGATCTTTGGTGACGAGAAATTCTTGACCGAGGATGAGAGGTAATCGCGCAGTGATTGACATGCACTGATAGAGGGGAAAGGGGGGGGGCAGCTTATCATTCCTCGGGGTGACTTTGCTTTTCCGCAGGGACTGTCCTTATTGCGTCTCTCAAGCACAATGATCTCATTGTGGCCGTTTCAAACCTCGTGCGGATATCGCCCGGCTGCCGGGCAGCACCGCAGAGCGCGGTTCGCAAACGCCACATCTCTGGAAAATCTTCTCTGTCAGATACCCCTCCTGCGACCTTTGACCCTCGGCACAGCATTGCAGACCTGACCTCACCCTTTGCGCCACTTTCTTCAATCTTCTTTAGGAAAATAAAGAACTTTTCTAGTTTTGGACTCTGCCAGAGTTTCTCTCCGACTATTCCGCCTTTCCTTTGCGATTTCACAAACCTCTATCAGACCAGGAGCAGAATTAGGCCATTCGGCCCGTCGAGTCTGCTACACCATCCCATCACGGCTGATTTATTATCCCTCCCAACCCCACTCTCCTGCCTTCTCCCCGTAACTTTTGACGCCCTGACTAATCATTTCAACTTCCGTCTATAACGTACCAATGACTCGGTCTGCACAGCCGACTGTGGCAAAGAATTCCACAGATTCACCACCTTCTGGCTAGAGAAACTTTCCTCATCTCTGTTCTAAATGGACGCCCCTCAATTCTGAGGCTGTGCCCTCTGGTCTTGAACTCCCTTACTATAGGAAATACCCTCTCCACATTCACTCAATCCAGACCTTTCAACGTTCAATAGGTTCCCACCTCATTCTTCTAAACTGCAGCGAGTACAGGCCCAGAGCATGAACCGGTCCTTGTATGCTAACCCTTTCGTTCCCAGAATCATTTCCATGAAGCTCCTCTGGGCCCTTTTTAATGCCAACACGTCCTCTCTTAGACCGCCCCACAGTTACTCCGAGTGCGGTCTGGCCAGTGGCCTTATCGAGCCTCAGCGTCACATCCTTACTTTTGTGTTCTGGTCCTCTCGAAATGAATGCTAACGGTGCACTTGCCTTCATTCCCACCAACCCAATCTGCAAGTTAACCTTCAGGGAATCCCGCACGAGGACTCCCTCTGCGCCTATGTTTTCTGAATTTCTCTCCATTTACAGAAGAGTCCACGCCTTTACTCCTTCTGCCAAACTGCACGGCCGCACAATTCCCTACACTATATTCCATCTGCCCCTTCTTTGCCCACTTCCCCAATGTCTCTAGGTCCTTCTGGAGACTCCCTGCCTCCTGAATACTATCTGCCCCTCCAACTATCTTCGTATCGTCCGCAAACTTGGCCACAAATCATTGACATGCAAGGTGGGAAGAAGTGGCCCCAATACCGACCCCTGCGGCACCCCACCAGTCACCGACAGCCAGTCCGAAAAGGCCCCCTTTTATTCTGACTCTGCCTTCCGCCGGCCAGCTTGTCTTTCTTCCATTCCAGCACCTTTCGCGTAATTCCAGGGGCTCCCACCTTGTTAAACAGCCTCATGTACGGATCCACTCTTCAGTGCCGGGAGCCCCTCATCCCTGGAGTGATTTCGGCGAATCTCTCCGCACCTTCCCCAAAGCCGTTATATTGACAGTGAGCCTGCGGTATCCAGTGAATGGGGCGGCGGGCCCTTTTATCTGGTCTCCGGTGGCTATCGGGAGCTGCGCATCCTGTCCTCTAGCACTCTTTTCCGCGGACTGGAAACGTTTCACACACCTGTTCATTTAATGCGCGAAACACAATAAAAGCGGGGCTCCCGGCAAGTGTTGTATAGCACGCACACACACACACACACACACACACACAAAGCAATCAGTCTCATCCTGGGACAGAGCAGACATTAGAACGTCACTCTGGGGTTTGAAGTTTATGCAACCTCAATCTAGTCTGCAGCCAGGGACTCCGGTACTTAAACACAAGAGATTCTGGAGTCGCCGGAAATCTTGAGCAATGCACGCGAAGTGCTGGAGGAATTCAGCAAGTCAGGCGGCACCTGTCGAAGGGGGATAAACAGTCGACGTTTCGGGCCAAGATCCTGGAAATGGAAATGGGGGGGTGGGGGGCACAGAGGTCAGAATAAGAAGGTTTGGGTAGGGAAAGGGGTACAAGTTAGAGAGTGAGACTAGGTGAGGGAGAAGGTGGGTGGGTGCGGGAAGATGGGATGGAATGAGAAGCTGGGAAGGGATAGGTGGACGAAGGCTGAAGAAGAAGAATAGGAGAGGACAGTGGACCGTGGGAGAAAGGGAAGGGTTAGGGGAGCAAGAGGGAGATATCGGGCTGATAAGAAGAGAAGGAGTGAGGGTAACCAGAATGGGGAATGGAAGGGGGCGTACCTTGGTGCTTTATTTCTTAATAAGCAGGCTTAACTATAATTGCCCTGCCTGCCACCGACTAAAATGGCTTGTCTTAAAACGGTAACATTGGGGACTATCCGACCTTCATAACAATGTCGGTGTTGGATTTAAAGCGGGGGTGGGGGTCTGCACTGATAAACACGCAGATGCTGGAATTCCAAAGCCACGCGCGCAAGATGCTGGAGGAACTCAGCAGGTCAGGCAGCATCCATGGAGATGGATGCACGTTTCATGCTTCAGGCCGACACCGTTCTTCACCGAGATCTGAGAGAGGGGGCGGAGGAGGGGAGGCCCGGATTTAGCGCGGGTCTCATCTCAACGCTTGGCAGTCACGGGATAATTTATAAGGGACCATTAAAATCTGCCCATAGCTAGGTGTGAAAACCACGAGGTTTCTGCACAGCCTCAGAAATTCACTCTATCACGCTGCACTTTGGAATCGCTGCTCCCTCGGCAAGCACATCTGAACTGGACTTTTCCCGGCCAAACGGGTGTTTTGGTTAACCCCACAGCAAGAGAATTCGATTTCTACATTTTCCTATCTAATTTTCTCCTCCAAAAGTACTCTCTCTGGTCTGGTCTTGCACTTCCTTCCAATTCTCCCTCTCCCAATTCCGCTGGTCTGGCAGCAGCTATGAAAAGGAATAAAGCGTCGACATTTCAGGCCGAGGCTCTTAATTAGAATTGGAACGGAAGGGGGAAGAAGCGAGAATCAGAAGGTGGGGTGAGGGTAAGGTGTTCAAGCTAGAAGGTGATAGGTGAGGCCAGGTTAGGGGGAAGGTAGGTGGATGGGGGTGATGTGAGAAGCTGAGAGGTGATAGGTGGAAGGACTAAAGAGCTGAAGAAGAAGGAATCTGATAGGAGAGAAGAAAAGACCACAGGGGAAAGGGAATGAGAAGGGAATTGAGGTGAGGGGACCGTTATTCCCTCTCACCCTAGCCATTCCTCTTTTCTATTACTGTACTCTGTGGCCTATTGAGTCAAAAGATGTAAAATTGAATAACTGTGGTAGAGCTATTTGTTCCCAGATTAGTCTGGACTACACAAACAGTTTTTCATTTTTCTGGGAAAACCTAGAATGCAAGGACAGCCTTTTTTTCCCCCCTGAAAACAACCTTCATAATACCTTCCTCTCAGGCTCCTCCAATCCCACCTCCAGCAAGGGCTATGAGCTCATGAAAACTTTTCACAAAATTGAGATCAGCCAATAAGATGTCTCTGCTGTTTCCCCCTTTTACCTGGTAGACTGCACCAAACTTTAAAATATTTCATATGACACATCCTTGACTTTCCACCTCCCTTTGATTTCTCTCCATTCTCCTCTCGTGGTCTCCACAAACTTCTCTTCCCTGATGGACTGTGCCAATTCTTTGCCCACATTTGAGCTTACACCCTTCTTTACTTTCTCTCCTCTTTCTCTCATCGAGGCCTACCTTCTTTGCCAATAAAAGGCAGAACTCCCAGCTTCCATCTCAGGCTCTATGCAAGGTGATATTGTTAAAAATATTTTCTCCTTAGTTATGTTCTCTGTCCTTCAAGTCTGTAGTCCCATTCTCCTCAAGAAACCCATGCTGACCCAATCACTGCTTGTAAATTATGATCCCATTTCCAACCTTCCCTTTTTAAACTCCTTGAAGTGGTTGTAATTCCTTAATCATGATCCTATTCCCTAAATTCCTTCCAATCAGGTATCCACTACTGCTGTAGTAACAGAATGACTCTCATCAATACAACGTCCCATGCAAGTCATATGATAAAGGCCATCTAGTATCAGTTCTTTGGTTCTTGATGTGACTGACCACACCACCTTCCCGTTTCCTCTTTAATGTCCAGGACTTTACCCAGTTGATTGCATTCTGGTGTCAGCACGATACCACAGCGGTGAGCGTTATGCTTTACAATGCCAGCTGTTAGATCAGGGTTCAATTTATGCCGTCGTCTGTAAGACATTTGTAAGTTCTCCCTGTGAATGCAGAGTTTTTCTGGTTTCCTGCCACGTTCCAAAGATGCACAAGTTAGGGTTAGTAAGTTGGGGCATGCTATGTTGGCACTGTGGGAACACGGCAACACTTACAGCTCACCCTTGATGCAAACGATGAATTTTGCTGTGTTACAATGTTTCAATGTACCTATGACAAATAAAACTAACCTTTAATCCTGATATAGTCTTAACCTTTACCAGTCCAGTCATGATCAGAGAGCCACTTGTTGAGAGTTTCATGGGAGTAATAACTACTGAGATTAAAGTACTGTAGGAATATCCTTGCCACTCTCATATTCCACATCCCCTGGAATCAGAGTCCCTCTGGAACCTCTTGGCTTCTCTCTCCATCTCAACATCACCTCCCTCAGCCCTGACAAGGGTGGCTCCAGTATTGAGTTACAACAGCGGTGTGCAGAAGAGCATCTCTGAACAAATAACACATCGAACCTTGATGGGCTACAGCAGCAGAAGAGACAAACATACTCTTAGTGTGTACTTTATTAGGCACCTCTTAAGTATATAAAACTCAATACAAAACTGAGCGTACATAAAACTAAGTTGAAAACCCCAATTAAAACCAGATATGCTTCATTTTGTGTTTTTGTAAAACCACCCACTCCTACCCACAGTCTATGTGCTCCTGTTACTGTAGCAAGGTGAGAGGAAGTGCTAATTGTAGTTTGCAACGTAATCATTTCTGGATACAGTAATTGAGTTTTTTATGTTCCCTGACATGTTCTTGCCATATGGACATGTGCTTGTGAATTCTATGGTATCTTGGTGACACTCAGAGGTTGTTGTGTGAAATCCATTTACACTGCAGAACCCTTTGATAATTGCTATTCTCTTTAAGAATGTTCATGTTAACTTTCCTCTCTGCTTTTGCAATTAACTCTGTTAATCTTCTATCTCTAAGGTGGAGTTTAACACTGGAATCCAGGAGGATATCAGCATGGACATCCTTTGATCACTATTTAAGGTAGGAGGACCATTCCAGTTTTCACAGAATCGGAATCAGTATTGTTGTTGCTGGCATGTAACGTGAAGTTTCTTGCTTTGCAGCAGCTGTACAGTGCCAAGACATAAAAGCCTGTCCACGTTGTGAATAGTGCAAAACTGACGGGATAATGAGGTGGTGTTTATAGGCTCAAGGGCTATCCAGAAATCTGGATGCAGAGGGGAGGAAGCTGTTCCAAAGTTGTCAAGTATGGGTATTCTGCTTCCTGTCCCCCCCCCCTCCTTTGTGGTAGTAACAAGGAGAGGGCATGTCCCATGTGGCAGGGGTTCTTAGTGATGGATTCTGGAGGCACCGCCTCAAGGACATGTCCTTAATGATGAGGAAGCTTGTACCCATGATGGATTTGACTGAGTCTACACTCCTCTGCAGCCTCTTGCAATCCTGTGTGTTGGAGGCTCTCTACTCGGCAGCGATACCTGTCAGATCTTAGTACTTTTACTGCTTGGACCATAAACATATGAAGGCAGGAGTACGAGGAGGTTGGACACCCCCTCTGTCATTCAATGAGATCATGGCAGATTCAGTCTTAGTCTCAACACCACCTTCCTGCTCTCTCCCCAAACCCCTTGACTCCCTTGTAGTTTAAGTGTCTGTCAACCTCTATCTTGAATTCCTCAAGCTCCTCAGCTCTCTAGGGTGGAGAATTCCAAAGGTTCACAGCAATCTGCAAGAAGAAATTTCTCCTCTGACTGCTTTCAGAAACTTCTCCGCTGGTATCTACTTTCATATTCACCAGGCAACCAAACATCAAACCTGAATCCCTCCAATTTAAATAACAGGAAGTGTTGAAAATACTTAACAGATCAGGCTGCATCTCTGGGAAGATGGACCAAGCTATAACACAAGAGATTCTGCAGCTGCAGGAAGTCCAGAGCAAAACACTCAAGTGCTGGAGGAACTCAGCAAGTCAGGCTGCATCTATTGAAATGAATAAACAGTTGGCATTTCAGGCTGAGACCCTTCTTCAAAATTGGAAAGGAAGGGCGAAGATGCCAGAATAAAAAGGTAGGGGAGGGGGAAGGAGGACATGCGAGAAGTTAATAGGTGAATGGGGAAGGGGTGATGGAGCAAGAAGCTGGGAGGTGATAGTGGAAAAGGCAAAGGGCTGGAATAGAAGGCATCTGATAGGAGAGGAGAGTGGATCATGGGAAAAAGGGAAGGATGAGATACACCGGGGGAGTTGATAGGCAGGTGCAGAGAAGAGGTAAGATGCCAGAGTGGGAAATTGAAGAAAAAGGGAAAGGGGGAAAAATTACTAGATATTACCAAAAATTACAAAATATGAGGAGTTGCTCCTCCAACCTGAGTGTGGCCTCATTGTAGCAGAAGAGGAGGCATGGACCAACATGTTGGTATGGGAATGGGAACAGGAATTAAAATGGTTGGCCACCAGGAAATTCTGCTCTTGGTGGATGGAATGGAGGTGCTCGACAAAGAGGTCTCGCGATTTACGATGGGTCTCACCAGTATAGAGGAGGTTGCACTGGGAGCAGCAGATACAGTAGACGACCCCAACAGATTCACAGGTGAAGTGTTGCTTGACCTGGAAGGACTGTTAGGGACCCTGAATGGATGTGAGGGAGGTGGTGAATGGGAAAATGTAAAACTTTAGCCACTAGCAGTGTTAACTGCCAGGAGGGAGACTAGTGGAGAGAAAAGAATGAATAGAGGAGTCACAGAGGGAGCGATGCCTGAAGAAAGCAGGGCATTGGGGGGTGGGGGAAGTAAGGATCTTTTCGGTGGTAGGGTCCTATTAAAGATTGCAGAAGTTGCAAAGACTAATATGTTGGATGTGGAGGGTCATAGAGTGGTAGACGAGGACAAGAAGAACTCTATCCCTGGTAAAATGGTGGGGAGATGGGTGAGCTCAAATGTCTGGGAAATGGAGGAGATATGGTTGAGGGCAGCATGACTGGTGGAGGAAGGGAAAGGAAAGCAACATCCTGGGAAGATGTGTGGCAGAGATGATGGAACTGAGAAATGGGAATGCCATTTTTTACAGGAGACACGTGGGAAGAGATACAGTCAAGGTAGCTGTGGGAATCAGTAGGCTTATAAATTATATTGGTAGACAGTTTGTCTCCAGAGACAGAGAGTTCAAGAAAGGGGAGAGATGTGACAGAAATGGACCAAGTGAATTTAAGGGCAGGGTGGAATTTGGAGGCAAAGTTGATGAAATTGATGAGCTCAGTATGGATGCATGAAGCAGAACCAATGCAGTTGTCAATCTAGCACAGAAAGAGTTGGGGAGCATTACCACACAGCCAGCAAAAAGCCAGGCATAGCTGGGGCCTATGCAGATGCCCATGGCCACACCTTGAGATTGGTGAAAGTGGGAGGAGTTGAAAGAGAAGAACCTATTCCACGGACAGAGGAGGGTGGAGTTGGAGACTCTGTGGAGATACTTCCACAAAACTGGGAAGGAGACAAATGAAGCTTATTAAGCAGCCGGGTGGAGGCTGTGACAGGGAAAACTCGGTTGACCAGGGCAGGAAGATGTGAAATGGGTTACCTGATCATTGGGTGAGTGGGGACAGACAAGAGAACAACAAGAAAAGGATGTGGGAGTTGTAAAATACAGAGCAGGAGGACAAACCTGGCACGGCTCAAACTCCCAGAAAGAAAACCGAATTAGAAGAGGCAATATTGCAGATGGATGACTGAAATAAACCAAGAAATCAAATTACCTGAAGTTGTAGAATTCAGTGTTGTGCATATCAGGCTGCAAAGCACATTCAGCCTCATTGTAATATCTAAATTAAATCACACAAGGCATTTGCGCATCTATCTTTTCTTCAGAGCCAAAATAAAACACTAGTTTCAAAATACTGAAGAAATAGTATAGTGCATCTAACCAACAGATGCAAGAGAAGTCAACACCCTTGATCATTAAGTCCGCCATGCTGGGTCTAAGACCAAATGTAAATGAAACAAAAGTGATGAAAATAAGCTGCACCAGCAATAGACCCACAGTGATGAGCGATACAACCCTGGAAAATGTAAACTCCTTTATCTGGGAAGAATTGTGAGCGTATATAATGGAATGGGTGAGGATGTCAAAGCCAGGAATAACATGGGCAGTGTATTTTTCAACATCTTGAAGAAAGTGTGGACATCCAGAGTCATAACAAGGAAAACCAAAATCAGAATCTTCAACTCCAATGTTAAAATCACTCCTAGTTGGCTATGAAACCTGGGGAGCAACAAAGCAGGCACTACAAGAACTGCAGGCTTTCATCAACCAGTGCCTGAGAAGGATCCTAAATATCAATAGACAATAGACAATAGGTGCAGAAGTAGACCATTCGGCCCTTCAAGCCTGCACCGCCATTTTGAGATCATGGCTGATCAACTACTATCAATATCCGGTTCCTGCCTTGTCCCCATATCCCTTGATTCCCCTATCCATAAGATACCTATCTAGATCCTTCGTGAAAGCATCCAGAGAATTGGCCTCCACTACCTTCCGAGGCAGTGCATTCCAGACCCCCACAACTCTCTGGGAGAAGAAGTTTTTCCTTAACTCTGTCCTAAATGACCTACCCCTTATTCTCAAACCATGCCCTCTGGTACTGGACTCTCCCAGCAACTGGAACATATTTCCTGCCTCTATCTAGTCCAATCCCTTAATAATCTCATATGTTTCAATTAGATCCCCTCTCAATCTCCTTAATTCCAGCGTGTACAAGCCCAGTCTCTCTAACCTCTCTGCGTAAGACAGTCCAGACATCCCAGGAATTAACCTCGTGAATCTACGCTGCACTTCCTCTACAGCCAGGATGTCCTTCCTTAACCCTGGAGACCAAAACTGTACACAATACTCCAGGTGTGGTCTCACCAGGGCTCTGTACAAATGCAAGAGGATTTCCTTGCTCTTGTACTCAATTCCCTTTGTAATAAAGGCCAACATTCCATTAGCCTTCTTCACTGCCTGCTGCACTTGCTCATTCACCTTCAGTGACTGATGAACAAGGACTCCTAGATCTCTTTGTATTTCTCCTTTACCTAACTCTCCACCATTTAGATAATAATCTGCCTTCCTGTTCTTACTCCCAATGTGGATAACCTCACACTTATTCACATTAAACATCATCTGCCAAGTATCTACCCACTCACCCAGCCTATCCAAGTCACCCTGAATTCTTCTAACATCCTCATCACATGTCACACTGCCACCCAGCTTAGTATCATTAGCAAATTTGCTGATGTTATTTTCAATGCCTTCATCCAAATCATTGACGTAAATTCTAAACAGCTGTGGTCCCAAAGTCGAGTCCTGTGGCACCCCACTAGTCACCACCTGCCATTCCAAGAAACACCCATTCACCGCTACCCTTTGCTTTCTATCTGCCAACCAGTTTTCTATCCATGTCAATGTCTTCCCCCCGATGCCCTGAGCTTTGATTTTACCCACCAATCTCCTATGTGGGACCTTATCAAATGGCTTCTGAAAATTGAGGTACACTACATCCACTGGATCTCCCCCCGTCTAACTTCCTGGTTACATCCTCGAAAAACTCCAACAGATTAGTCAAGCATGATTTACCCTTGGTAAATCCATGCTGGCTCGGCCCGATCCTATCACTGCTATCTAGATATGCCACTATTTCATCCTTAATAATGGACTCTAGTATCTTCCTCACCACTGATGTCAGGCTGACAGGTCGATAGTTCTCTGTTTTCTCCCTCCCTCCTTTCTTAAAAAGTGGGATAATATTAGCCATTCTCCAATCCTCAGGAACTGATCCTGAATCTAAGGAACATTGGAAAATGATTACCAATGCATCCGCAATTTCCAGGGCCACCTCCTTTGGTACCCTAGGATGCAGACCATCTGGACCTGGGGATTTGTCAGCCTTCAGTCCCATCAGTCTTCTCATCACCGTTTCCTTCCTAATGTCAATCTGTTTCATTTCCTGTTACCCTATGTCCTTGGCCCATCCATACATCTGGGAGATTGCTTGTGTCTTCCTTAGTGAAAACAGATCTAAAGTACTCATTAAATTCTTCTGCCATTTCTCTGTTTCCCATAACAATTTCACCCAATTCATTCTTCAAGGGCTCAACATTGTTCTTAACTATCTTCTTTCTCTTCACATACCTAAAAAAGCTTTTGCTATCTTCCTTTATATTCCTGGCAAGCTTGCATTCATACCTCATTTTTTCTCCCCATGTTGTCTTTTTAGTTGAGTTCTGTTGTTCCTTAAAAACTTCCCAATTATCTGTCCTCCCAATCAGATGGACTGGCAAAGTAACAAACTGGGAATCCACAGAGATACAGATACGCAAACAGAAAAGAAGTTGAATTGGCCACACCGTGAGAGGAAGCTGATCAACATCGTCACTAGGCAGACATTAAAATGGAATCCTCCAGAGAAGAGGAAAAAGGGACATGGCAAGAACACATGGAGAGGTTGAGGCTGAAAATAGATAATGGAGCTACTCCTGGTGCACCCTTGAGAAAATGGCTCAGAATAGAGGCTAATGGAGACAGGAGCTCATCTATGGCCTAAGAAGACTGCATCTAAGAATGTATAATAAAAAGTTTTACACGAGACAAAAGAAGCACAGGTGCACATAATAACTTTACACTCTAGCTATTACGGCAGCAATGTGATCATGGTTTGATTGCTTCGTGAGTATTTTGAACTGTGGAATAACTACCACACCCTCTGGGTTTCAGCCAGGACAGAGGGATCCCATTCAGATAAGTTACTTTTAACAACTTTCCACTTTAGGGAAAGGTCTTCGACCTGCGGGGAAAATTCTGTTTCACCCACCCCAGCAGACGCTGCCTAACCTGATGAGAATTTTCAGTATTTCCCTTCTTCATTAGTGAAAGATGTCGATGTCTAGATGTTTGGGCCGAGACACTGCTCCACTACTGAAAAGTCATTTCCAGCCAGTTTGATAGCACTGCTAGATCACCTGATTCTAGGGGAGGGGGCGGATCCAGGTGTTAGGGGACTGGGAAAAAAAGGAGAAAAATCTTTGTTAGGTAAACCTTAATGCTGAGTGTTGGAGAGAATGTAAACTGTAAGATATAGGACCAGAATTAGGCCATTCAGCTCATTGATAAAAGAAATGCTATAACCCTAAAACAAAATCAGGAAATGCTGAGAGCTCATCAATCTGGAAAGTGCTGTTTCTCCTCTATTGATGCTACCTGATCTGCTGAGTGTTTCCAGCGTTTTCTGTTTATATATCAGGATTATAACGCTACTGGCAGAAGGGCCTCTTATTTTGATCGGCCAGTGCATAAAGACTGCCATTGCAGAGCACTGGAGCGAAAAGGAAAGGGCGCCTGGGTCCGATTTACACCCTCCAGGAAGTCGAGCTCCCTCTTTCTAACCGGGGCACCTTGTGGCTCGGTGGAAAAAACACAATAACAAGCGGTTGGCCACCTGCGCGCAGGCAGTCTCAGCGGGAGCTTTGCGCTGTCACCCATCACCTGGGCTTTGTGACGGCTCTCATTGTGGCGGCTTCTCTTAAAGAGTGGGGGTGGGGGAAGAGAGAGCGATGGGGGGCAGGCGGTTGGGAAGACCCTCCACCTCCCTGCTGCGTCTCAGCTGCATCGCGTCCAAGAAACTGACCGTCGGGCTGTCTTGTTTCCTGCAGTTGGGCAAAGAGCGACTGCGGGCCATGTTCAAGCAAGTGAAGCAATGGAAATCGATGTGCAAGGGGCTCGTACTGGGGACTCTGCTCACTACCTGTATGATCTTACTGTACTCCTTCGCGGCGCCGCCTCACCAATTCAGCCTCCAGGAGTAAGTCTCTCTCCTCATATTTTCCTTAACTTGACTGTTGGATGGTGATGTGTGCGTTTGGCGAAGTGCGACCTTTTCAGGATGGCATGCTCCGTTTGGAATGGGGGTCTCCAAATTATTGGCGGCGGGTTATGTTTATTCTCTGCTTGTGTGCACTGAATGTCACTGAATGCCCAACTCCCCAACGATTGGCGTACGTTTCACTTTAACCCCTCAGCCGACAGAGGTCGGTCTCTGCGTGGTCTTCACGGTCAAAGTTTACACATTTCGAGAAATACAACTGGGGCCGAAATGCGTCTGTTTCGTTATTGCTTCCTTTCCAAGTATTTCTTCCCATTAGTTTGGTTTAAAATTCTTTTGAAAATAAAAGCTTTTTATTAAAAGGCTTTTTAAAATTAAAACCACTTCATAATAAGGACTGTTTATTTAAAAAATTAAATAATGAAAAGTTTTGGATTGTTGAAGCGACTTTCATTTCTATAATAATTTATAACTAAATTAATAACCTCACTCCAAGAAGGCCATAACCTTGTAGGATTTGGAGGCTTGCGTGCCTCAATGACCCGGAGAGCTGTGTTGGCTGGGTCAGTGCTTTGGGCTTTAGGCTTCGGCTCTTGGTAGGGTCACCCGTGCCAAACAGATCAAAGGGCAGATGCCAGACTAGGAGAGGTCTGCCGGGCCTCCAGGTTCGGGGGTTCAGCTCGGGGCTGACAATCCTGTCTGGTAACGCAGAACTGTTACGGAAACAACAGTTAAGAATCCTTCCACATTTGAGTGTGACGGTATTCCCGAGTCTCCATCCCGGAGACATGACTGACGTGACGATGGAAACCCGGAACGCCACCAGAGATGGAGGACCTTCATTGCTGCCCTCAATGCCAGCGGCGTAATGGGCAGATAAGATAATAAAATTAATAAAGGCGATAAATAATATCGACGCATTCAAAGGTACTTTATCTCTTTTTTATTTTTGCGCTCCCTTACTTAACCTGCTCAGGTTACCGACACGCGTTTTCTATTACATTTATGTATAGTACCTGGATTTAGTAAAAATAAATAGCGTATAGCTTACGTTATATAAGTGCATCATAACACGAGGCGTGATCATGATGGAAAAAAAACATTGTTATAAACAGTGTTTTAAGAGGGCTTGGGGGAGAAGGTTGGAAGTATTCTTATACGCAAAAAGAACAGAAAAGTTCTAAGTAAATTCAAAATGCCTTTCATCAATGTACGTATATGTCACCTTATCTTACCCAGAGATGAATCTTCTTGCGGCATTCACAGTGGATACAAATAGAAACAATGAAAAACGACTCACAAACAACCAATGTGCAAAAAGAAACAAATATATAAAAGTAATAATAATGACTAAACAAGTAATAAATAATACTGAGAACATTCGTTTCAGAGTTAGTGAAGCTGAGTCCATCAGTCGTGGAATCCGTTCAGTGCCGGAGTGAGTGAAGTTATCCGTGTTGGTTCCTGTTGGCCTGATGGTTGGACGTTTGCACCTATTGCGGATGCGATAGGGTCTTTTAAGAGCCTCTTAGATAGGTACATGGAGCTTAGAAAATAGAGGGCTATGCACTGGGGAAATTCTAGCCAATCTCCAGAGTACGTTACATGGTCAGCATATCATTGTAGTCCGAAAGGCCTGTAATGTGCTGTAGATTTCTGTGTTCTATTCCTGAACCTGGTGGTATGGGACCAAGCTCTGGAAGTACAAGGACTTAATCTGCACTTTAAGTTGCTGGTTTCAGTTTAAAAGTTTCAACATAATTCTACCCTAACCTTAAAATTCAGATTTGACAGCTTGCTTGTAGAAGAGACAACCCCTAACAATTTAGTGAGCAAGTGAGTCTGGGGCATTGTACTGGGTTTGATAATGGCATTGTGCCTTTTCTGGGGATATTGAGGTGGATATCCAAGGAATGGGTCTTTTAAAAGAAAGAGTGGTAAAAGATGAAGAAAAGGTGGGAGTAGCAGCAGTTTTAGAAATAAGATATGAACAGTATAAATTACTACTGTCAGCAAACCCAAGATCATTAGAAAGAGGTGGGGGTATGAATTACTCTCACTTGAGGATAGGAAATGAGGGAGGGCAAATGGTTCGATTTAATATCAGGGAATATATTAGTGTGCAACATGAAATTCTTACTCTTCACAGACATCCACAGAAGAGAAAAGAAAGAATGAGTGACAGAAACATCTGAACCCCCCAGCACAAGCAACAGCAGAAGCACTAACCCTCCCCCCACTTACACCAGTAAAAACACTTCCCCACACCCCCCCCTCACAATGCAATGAATAGCAAAAGCCATCAAAATTCACCAAGTTCATTAAAAACTACAGTCCATCCCAACACTTCAGCATCTTAGACAGGCATCTGGGGGGGGGGAGGGGTGTATTAGAGTAATTGTTTCAAGAGGTACAAAGGCTTGGACAGGAGTTTCAGAAGCACTTAAACTGAAGGTGACCAATGATGCAGCAGGTGATTTTGGAGATAGTGTGGATGACGAAGTTTGATACTCACCTCAGAGTTAGATAGCACAACAAGCTTATGCCAGACAATGGAATAGAACAGATGATTTGTAAACAGTTGTGAGAACAGAAGGCAATGGAATTTGTTACCTCATCTTCATTTGGCAGAAACTTCTCATACGTTACTGAGCCCTTCCCGTCAGAGGTGGTACTGAGATCGAGCAGGGTTACATCCACATCTTTATATAATTTGACAATTTTGGATGCTATTACTGGAAGCCTGTGTGTAGATGTGCAATAGGAGAGGGTCAGAGATAATACTGCAGGAATCAGAAGAGAAGGAAAAAAATCAGAAAACTGCTGGAAATCTGAAATAAAAATAAATATTTCTGGAGATACTCAGCAGGTCGGGCAGCATCTGTGGGTAGAGAAACATCGAGAGCTGAAGCACTGTGGTTGGATCCAGATCTGAAACTGTAACTGTTCTTTTATTCCTCAGATGTGACTGACTTGCCAAGTGTTTCCAGGACTTTCTGTTTTTATTTTTCAGGAAAGAATGTTGTAGCAGGGACTTCCGTGGTGAGAGCTAAATAAGTGAGAGTGGAACAAGTCAGGGAGTTACAGAGGTAGTGAAGAGAGATATGGAACAGTGTTGGAAGTTTTCAGACAGCTTGAAGGAAGGGTCCTGAGTTTAATCACAGGTTTATACTGAGAAAACACCCTTAACTGCAATGGCTGAGGATGTTTTGGCTTCTGTTCATTTGCTGTCAGGTTCTTGGGAGAGATTGTTTTCAGAGCTGTATCTATTAACTCACTGAAAGTGTCACAATGTGCACTGGCATCGTTGGAACCCGAGTGCAGAGGAAAAACAGGTAGAGACGGCAACCAGAGTTTACTCATAGGAAATCCAACAAAACATCAGTGGCTTAGCCAAGCGACACCGCGAGAAGTGACATTCTCAAAACTAGGACCCCGTGATTAGTGCTAACCAGGCATCCGCTTAAATATGCAAGTAACACAGAATTCCTGGGCCTATCAAAATAAACTTGTCAAGTCTAAACCGGAAGCATTAGGAGACTGCATTACAAAGAAAAAAACCATAAGGAACTCCAGATGATTAATGGCTGATTAAACAGCAGTAGATCAATTCAGGTGCTTTAAAAACCTCACAGACCATTGCTGTCTGGCTCCCTACACAAGCCTGAAGAGGAAGTTCAGTGAATTAAATGAAAACAGCATTGGGCTTAGCCTGATGCATCTTGCATCAGATAACTTGTTTAACACGATGAGCTGTTTGAAATAATTGTAGACAATCTTTCTGGTATTTTTTTTTTGATGAGAATAAACAAATGACAAGATTAGATTTGTCCTGGTTTTCATTGACAGGAATAGCTGATCAATTATCCATTTGGTTGGTTGGCTGTAGTGAAGCACAGCCAGTTCCAGATCCAAACCTCCTACACTATGGTCTTGCTACTTGTATATTCACATTTGCTTACAACGTTGAAGGCCCATTTGAGTATACGCTAGCTCTCAAAGCTTTTCTATCCATCCATTTATGAATCTGTAATTGACTGTCTCACAAATGGCCATCTGTATTTCCCACCATGCACCCACCCATGGGGAAATTTTGCAATAGTCAATTAACCTAATAACCAGATTTGGGAGGAAACCAGAGTGGCCAGGTGAGACCATCACAGTCACAGGGAGAACATGCTAACTCCACACAGACAGCATTGGAGGTCAGGATCAAAGCCAGGTCACTGGAAGTGTGAGATCCTGCATTATCTGATGCAGCACACTGACACCTTTTGATTTCCTTTCAACCAATGCCATAGTCATAGAATTGTACTGCACATAAATAGAACTGTCAGCCCATCACCTCAATGTTGACTATCAAGTATCTATCTATGCTAATCCCATTCACCAACACTTGGCCACTGTCCCTCGGTATTTCACATTATTGTCTGCTGCAAGAGACTTGGCCTCCACTATCCCCTCAGAGTCAGGAAATTTTGGGGGAGGCTTGGCCCTAACGCAGAGCAGCGGAGACAACTTAGCTGTGAGCAATAACTTTAATAATAAGCTGCAAAATAACAAGCCACAAGGTTAGAGAGAATGGATGCTTCAACACAACGAGGACCACTGAAGGCTTGGAGCAACAGGCTGAGGCTGGCTGATTCAATGAGTGAACAAGGATTGTGGGTGAGAACTGGGTTCAAATAGGCTGCAGGTGATGCGTTGGAAGTGAGTGGCAGGTGATTGCTGTTAGCTGAGTGGAGATTGGGAAGTGCCTGTCTGTGCAGACCTGATGCTTAGGTAGTGTTTTCTAAACTCTAATCACTCCCTTTGTGAAAACAAAATCCTCCTCGGATCCCCTCCAAGCATTTTACCCCTTAGTCTAAAATTATGCACTTGCTTTAGACACTGTTGATGAGAGACTAAGTTTCCTTCCATTTATGTCCCTCATAGTTTTGTTTACCTTAAACATATCCCCCACCCCACATGGTCACCTCTTGCTCCAAAGAAAACTAACTTAGCCTATCAGGTTCCTGAAATGCTCCATTCTACCACCATCTTGGCAAATCTCCTCTGCTCATTCTCGGTACATGTTTCTCATATAGAGTGGCAACCAAAACCGTCCACAGTACTGCAGCTGTGACCCAAGCTAAGTATAATGAAGTTATACCACGACCCTGTTGCCCTTATATTCTGTAATCCAGTTCATAAAGACAAGTATCTTGTATAAAGACTTGAAAGTCTGTAGATGCTGGATATCCAAAGCATCACACACAAGATGCTGGAGGAACTGAGCAGTCAGGCAGCTTCTACTGAAATGAATAAGCAGTTGACAGTTCAGGCTGAGACCCTTTTTTAGGACTGAGAAGGAAGTGGAAAGATGCCTGAGCAATAAGTTAGGGGAAGAGGAAGGCTAGCTGGAAGGTGATGGGTGAAGCCAGGTGGGTGGGAATGGTTAAGGGCTGGTGAAGAAAGAATCTGATAGGAGGGGAGAGTGGACCATAGGAGAAAGGGAAGGAGGAGGGAATTCAAGGGTAAGCGAGAGGCAGGTGAGAAGGGGTAGGAGGTCAGTGAGGGGAATAGAGGAAGGTAGCATTAATTTGTTAACTGGAAGGAGAAATCGATCAGGTTGGAGGCTACTCAGATGGAATATAAGGTGTTGCTCCTCCACCCTGAGGGCGGCCTCATCTTGGCTCAAGAGGAGGCCTTGGAGTGACATGTTGGAATGGGAATTGGAATTGAGATGTTTAGCCAGCGGGAAGTCCGGCTTACAGCAGATGGTTGCGAAGGTGCCCAACGAAGCGCAACCTCCCCCCTCCCCCCCCCCCCCACAGGTCTGACCAGGCACAATAGAAGATGCGAACAGATTCGCAGAAGCATTGCCTCACTTGGAAGGACTGTCCGGGGCCCTGAATGGGGGTGGGGGAGGAGGTGTGTGGGTAGGTGTAGCACAGGCCACTTGCCAGGATGAGCGGCAGGTGGGAGGTTGGTAGGGAGGGATAAATCAACGAGGGAATCACGAAGGGAATGATCCCTGCAGAAAGCGGAGTGGGATATGTTTAGTGGTAACTTGTATGCCTTCTTCACTGCCTTATCTAGCCATGCTGCTAACTTTGGGAACCTTGGACTTGCTTCTATGTTCAATACACCCTAGGGCCTTAGGGTTGCAGGGAACCATTGCAGAGGAGTTAAGGCAAGCAATGATCATATAGAATGGCAGGGTAGGATTAATGAGTCTGCTGACCTACTCCCGATCCTATTTTCTTGTGCTCTTGTGCCACTGATTGCCTCTGCACTGCTCTGATTAGCCCTCCCAAAGAGCATCACCTTATACTCATCAGAATTAAATTCCACCTGCTTTAAGTTCTGCCTGCCTTAGAAACTGACCAGCAGCTATCTAATGCATCATCAGACAGCACAACAAACAGGCATCATTCTGGACACACTCTCAGTAGAGGCTTACAGCCCCAAAGGTACATCACATTTTATACCCTTAAGATCAAAGGTAACAGTAGGTTATTCCATGCAATTTCAATAGTTACAATTGCCTTGTTTACTTCAGTACTTTAGATTGACTAATGGTTCTGTTGGGATACAGTATATAATGGAAGCACGTTGTAAATGATAAAACACCTCTGAAGGTCCAAACCCCTTTGGGAGTAACTAATGAACACAAATATTCGAAAACCTTTTGAAGACAGAGAGCCAGACTCCCAATATTAATGCCAGGGCTGTTTCCCAGTACACAAATATGATAACTACACGAAAGTATTGGTTTTCTATATCTGTGACCATGCTTGATATGCTAAGTGACAACATCTGCCTGGTCTGTCAGCTTGCACTCAAATCACGATGGTGCAAATAACTTAGCCAGTGTTGCCTGGTTTGATGCAAGCCAATTAACACAGCCCCATTGTCTTAATGTTTGGCTCTTGCAGATACTATCTCAGTCTGTGGAGCATCTGTGCTTTTAACTTCGATTTACTGCTTGCAATTTACAATAAGAACAGAAAGCTGATTGCAAGCTTCCTAAACATTTACATTTACAATTAAAATGCAATTTTGTTTGAATTAATTGCTGCTAAATTCACATAATGCCAGAATACTCCCAAACACCACAGCTGGGGCCTTTAAAATGACTTTTGCTTCTGTTCTTTGTGCCTATTTATTAAACCAAAGATCCCACATGTTTCAACAGAGATTAGACAACATCCGCCTTGGGTTTCTCACTTTGTGAAAAACTTCTCTCATTTTGCCCGGGTTGCCTTTCCTGTCATGGCTGATTGATGTGTGCTTAATGTGTTTCTACAAAGATAAGTGTTGGATGACGTGGATGCAATTTCCATCTAAGGGGCATGGAGATCTGCTGAAGTCAAGGGAACTAAATTAATGCAAAACAAATGCAGTTGCCATTTAGTGCTGGTGGCTGGGACAGCCTCATCAATAAATTTATGAGTTTTTCATTTCACCTTTTGTTTGATTTGTTTTGTTAATCATTGTCTAGATCAGCATGAAAAGTATTCCATTTGCAAAGCTCAGCTGGAGGAACAGAAGGACAGTTGTATTGACTTGTGGCAGAAGCGTTTAAATACAGTTGGGGTGTTTAGCAGATGGAGCATTGATCTTACATGGCTTTTTCAGCTGCTCCAATTTTGTGCAAAGTGTCAGCTGGTGTGCGGGTTGCAACATGCAGAATTAGTCTGGAGGGCTTACTGGAATGAATGGCTGCATTTCTGAGTTATGGTGATTTCATTGTACTGCGGTCCTTCAGAGGACTCAGATACCACCAATGGCGATGAGGATGCAAGGCCACGAACGTTCAAAGCAGAGGAAATGAGGTCGAGTTAAAGAAAGTTGTGACGAGTCCAAGGGACAGAGTTCAGCAGGACTGGCGAATTACGAATGGAAACTACCCCCGGGGTACATGGTAGACCTGAATATTCTGGAACTTTAGGTAGAACACATACTTCAAGGGCTAGACCCTGGAGGACTATGGTCCCAGCGCAGGCCATTGGGAGTACACAGTTTAAATGGTTTCAGCATGGACTAGATGGGCTGAAGGGCCTGTCTCTGAGTTGTGCTTCTCTATGACTCTGAGAACATAGAACATTAGAGCATGTACAGCCCTTTGGCCCACAATATTGTGCAACCCTTTAACCTGCTCCAAGATCAATTTAACTCTTCCCCTACACATAATCTGATAAGTTTTTATCTGCAATTTGAGAAGGATAAGGGCAGCTTGGAGGTGTCAGTGTTGCAGTTGAACAGGGGAGACTATGGAGCCATGAGGGGGAAGCTGGCCAAAGTTGACTGGACGGATAGCCTAGCAGAAAAGACAGTGGAACAGCAATGGCAGGTATTCTTGGGAATAATGCACAAGGTGCAAAATCAGTTCATCCCCCAGAGAAGGAAGGATTCAAAGGGGGGAAAGGGGCCACAGTGGTTGACAAAGGAAGTCAGAGATTGCATAGCATTAAAAAAAAGGAAGTATGACAGAGCTAAGGTGAGTGGGAGGACAGATGATTGGGAAGTTTTTAAGGAACAACAGAACTTAACTAAAAAGGCAATACGGGGAGAAAAAATGAGGTACGAACGCAAGCTAGCCAGGAATGTAAAGGAAGATAGTAAAAGCTTTTTTAGGTATGTGAAGAGAAAGAAGATAGTTAAGAACAATGTTGGGCCCTTGAAGAATGAATTGGGTGAAATTGTTATGGGAAACAGAGAAATGGCAGAAGAATTTAATGAGTACTTTAGATCTGTTTTCACTAAGGAAGACACAAGCAATCTCCCAGATGTATGGATGGGCCAAGGACATAGGGTAACAGAGGAAATGAAACAGATTGATATTAGGAAGGAAACAGTGATGAGAAGACTGAAGGGACTGAAGGTTGACAAATCCCTAGGTCTGGATGGTCTGCATCCTAGGGTACTAAAGGAGGTGGCCCTGGAAATTGCGGATGCATTGGTAATCATTTTCCAATGTTCCTTAGATTCAGGATCAGTTCCTGAGGATTGGAGAATGGCTAATGTTATTCCACTTTTTAAGAAAGGAGGGAGGGAGAAAACAGAGAACTATCGACCTGTCAGCCTAACATCGGTGGTGGGGAAGATGCTAGAGTCCATTATTAAGGATGAAATAGTGGCATATCTAGTTAGCAGTGATAGGATTGGGCTGAGCCAGCATGGATTTATCAAGGGTAAATCATGCTTGACTAATCTGTTGGAGTTTTTCGAGGATGTAACCAGGAAGTTAGACGGGGGGAGATCCAGTGGATGTAGTGTTCCTCGATTTTCAGAAGGCATTTGATAAGGTCCCACATAGGAGATTGGTGGGTAAAATCAAAGCTCAGGGCATCGGGGGGAAGACATTGACATGGATAGAAAACTGGTTGGCAGATAGAAAGCAAAGGGTAGCGGAGAGTGGGTGTTTCTCAGAATGGCAGGTGGTGACTAGTGGGGTGCCACAGGGCTCGGTATTGGGACCACAGCTGTTTACAATTTACGTCAACGATTTAGGTGAAGGCATTGAAAATAACATCAGCAAATTTGCTGATGATACTAAGCTGGGTGGCAGTGTGACATGTGATGAGGATGTTAGGAGAATTCAAGGTGACTTGGATAGGCTGGGTGAGTGGGCAGATACTTGGCAGATGACGTTTAATGTGAATAAGTGTGAGGTTATCCACTTTGGGAGTAAGAACAGGACGGCAGTTTATTATCTGAACGGTGTAGAGTTAGGTAAGGGAGAAATACAAAGAGATCTAGGAGTCCTTGTTCATCAGTCACTGAAGGTGAATGAGCAAGTGCAGCAGGCAGTGAAGAAGGCTAATGGAATGTTGGCCTTTATTACAAAGGGAATTGAGTACAAGAGCAAGGAAATCCTCTTGCATTTGTACAGAGCCCTGGTGAGACCACACCTGGAGTATTGTGTACAGTTTTGGTCTCCAGGGTTAAGGAAGCACATCCTGGCTGTAGAGGAAGTGCAGCGTAGATTCACGAGGTTAATTCCTGGGATGTCTGGACTGTCTTACGCAGAGAGGTTAGAGAGACTGGGCTTGTACACGCTGGAATTAAGGAGATTGAGAGGGGATCTGATTGAAACATAAAAGATTATTAAGGGATTGGACAAGATAGAGGCAGGAAATATGTTCCAGATGCTGGGAGAGTCCAGTACCAGAGGGCATGGTTTGAGAATAAGGGGTAAGTCATTTAGGACAGAGTTAAGGAAAAACTTCTTCTTCCAGAAAGTTGTGGGGGTCTGGAATGCACTGCCTCGGAAGGTAGTGGAGGTCAATTCTCTGGATGCTTTCAAGAAGGAGCTAGATAGGTATCTTATGGATAGGGGAATCAAGGGATATGGGGACAAGGCAGGAACCGGATATTGATAGTAGTTGATCAGCCATGATCTCAAAATGGCGGTGCAGGCTAGAAGGGCCGAATGGTCTACTTCTGCACCTATTGTCTATTGTTTATTGTATATTTCTCTTTCATCGATGTGCCTATCAAATCTCTTAAGTATCCCTAATGTATCTGCTCTACCACCACCCCTGACAGCGCACCCACCACTCTCTATGTTATAAAACTAATGTGCGATGTACTCGCCTACTTTCCTCCAATCATCCTAAAAGTATGCCCCCTTCTAGTAGCCATTTCTGCCCCAGGTAGAAATCTCTGGCTATCTACTCGATCCATGCCTCTTATCAGCCTGTACTCCTCTATCAAGTCACCTCTCATCCTCCTGCGCTCCAAAGAGAAAAGCCCCAGCTCGCTCACCCAGGTGGCTGTGTCAAAGCACAGGACAGGTTCAAGTACGTATTTGGATTGAATGGAGGCATTTCTCCATGCAAGCAATTATATAAAACGAGCAGGAGCAAGTAACTCCAACTAAACAAAGTGGTTTGCAAGTAGAAGAGGCATTGCAATGGAAATGTTGTTGAAGGATGTTTAGAAGTTACGTTGGTCCATGGTCTCCTCTTGTGCCAATAGGAGGCCACCCTCAGGGTGAAGGGGCAACACCTTATATTCTGTCTGGGTAGCCTCCAACTTAATGGCGTGACTATCAATTTTTCCTTCTGGTAAAAATATTTCCCTCACCCTCCCCTCTTCCTCTGGCCTTTTAACTCTTCTCACCTGCCTCTCACTTCCCCCTGGGTTCCCTCCTCCTTCCCTTTCTCCTACCAGATCCCTTCACCTCCAGCCCTTGACCTTTATCTCCCGCCTGGCTTTGCCTGCCACCTTCCAGCTGGTCTCCTCCCCCACCCTCCCACCCTTTTGTTCTGGCTTCTTCCCACCTCCCTTTCAACCCCAAAGAAGAGTCTTGGCCTGAAACATGGACTGTCTCTCCATTCCCATAGATGCTGCCTGACTTGATGAGTTCCTTCAGCGTTTGTGTGTGTCGTTCAGCGAGTGATGGAGACGTCCCATGTGTCAGTTGACAGATGTAGTAACAAGCGGAACTTCTCACTGGATTCTGAATCACATGAAAGGCAGGACAGCCTGTGACTATCATTAGGACCACCGTTCATCTCAGTTCTCCCCAGAGGAGGCAGCTCACAGTTCCCGCCATAACAAAGAGGGATACATGGTGCAAGTTTATAAAGGCAGACAAAACACACGTCCCCTGTGAGGGTGGAGGTTAAGAATGAAGCTGATGTCAGGTGAAACATCAGACTGCATGAATTGCCAACAAACCAAGGGTGTATTAGGAGGGGACAGGTTCTCGTCGGATGGAATTGCTGTCTTCTAGGTGACATACAGGACAACACCAGTGAGTATGACCCAGAGGAGATCCTGATGGACTGTTGGCTCAAAGTAGGCTTAAAGCTGGTGAGACCAAACCTGGAGCAGAGAATGTTGAATTCAAGGAAATTCCCAATCGTTACTGAAAAAAAAATGAAATCACTTTTGAGTGGTTTCAAAGATTCAAAGTGCATTTATTGTCAAAGTATGCACACAGAGTACAACGTTTTGATTTGTCCTCCGGCAGGCAGCCACAGAACAAAGAAACAAAGAAACACCTTGGAACCTGTTCAAAGAAAACATAAAACACCCAACGCGTGAAAGAACAAATTGCGCAAATAGTGAGTGGAGAATATCAAACATCACAAACCAGGAGTCCAGGAGAAGTCAGTTTCATTCAGTTCAGCGCCGTGCCGATAGCCAACTACAGGCCGCATAGCCAGTCTGCACCAAAGTGCCGCAGTCCATTTCATTCACCCCGAAGGACAGGGTGTGAAGATCTAGATCTCTTGGCCTATAATGGAAGGCAACAATGAACACAGAGAGCTACAGACAAAGGAGCTGAAGAAAACATACAGTGTCCTGAAGCCAGAGTAAACATTGCGGTGACGTCAGGCGTACAGGATCTGGTGATAGAGTTCAGGAGCTGAAGTTTCAAATCTACACTTGTTAATGTTTACTGCCCTTTTACTTATGTTAAAGAAAGTAGTGTGATTTTTTTAATTGATTGTAAAAGGGAAATAATTTGTTGGAGGTCCTGAACATTGATGAATTGAATTTATTACTTACATCCTTCATATACATGAGGAGTAAAAATCTTTATGTTACATCTCCACCTAAATGTGCAATTTATAGTAATTTATAGTAAATAGTATGTACAACAGGACAATCAATATAACACAGAAATACAATTGTATCAGCGTGAATTAATCAGCCTGATGGCCTGGTGGAAGAAGCTGTCCTGGAGCCTGTTGGTCCTGGCTTTTATGCTGCGGTACCTTTTCCCATACAGTAGCAGCTGGAATAGATTGTGGTTGGGGTGACTCGGGTCCCCAATGATCCTTTGGGCCCCTTTTACACACCTGCCTTTGTAAACGTCAACACTTCCCATTATAGTCAGTGAACCTAACTTCTTGTTTCAAAATTACCAGCACCTTATAGCGAAAACCATGTATTTACTTATTGGGATATGGTACAGAATAGGCCCTTCCAGCCCTCTGTGCCACACCGCCCTGCAACCCCCCGATTTAACCCTCGGCTAATCATGGGACAATTCATAATGACCAATTACAAGTTGATCTTTGGACTGGGGGGGACCAGAGCACCCAAAGGAAACCCACGCGGTCACAGGGAGAACATACAAATTCCTTACAGACAGGGATGGGAATTGAACCCCGGTCACTGGTACTGTACAGCATTGTGCTAACCACTACACTACCATGTTGCCCTATTGTACAATTTTAAATATAGTGAAAGTTTCAATGATAAATCCTTTTATAGAACAAATGGATTCTTAATGAAGATTTAATTTGGAAGAATGTTAATTAGTATCGAAACTTGTAATATCTATTTCTAATAATATGTTTTGTCTCTTAACAGAGTTCCAGTTCCTTACTCCTGCTCGTACAAACCTGCACAATCCAGGAATTTACCCCAAATAAATAATTCCTATTCCACCCAAGAGCTAAGAAAGACCTGTAGTCCCCAGGAAGATATCATGTTTATGAAGACACATAAAACTGCCAGTAGCACCATCCTCAACATCCTCTTCCGCTTTGGTCAGAGGCACCGGCTGAAGTTTGCTTTCCCCAAAAGCAGGAATGATTTCTACTACCCATCCTACTTCGACAGGAGCCAAGTGAAAGACTACAGGCCGGGTATCTGTTTCAACATCATTTGTAATCACATGAGGTTTAACAGCGCGGAAGTCCACAAGCTGCTGCCCGAAGATACCGTCTATTTCACCATCCTTAGGGACCCCGCTTTTCTATTTGAATCGGCGTTTCATTACTTCGGCCGCGTGATCCCTTTCACCTGGAAAATAAGCGGGGAGGACAAGCTGGCCGAATTCTTCAGGGACCCCAACCGGTACTACGACCCAAACGGCTTTAACTCCCACTACTTGAAGAACCTGTTATTCTTTGACTTCGGTTATGACAACAACTTGGATTTTGATGACCCCAGAGTAGAGAAGCATATTAAAGCCATAGACGAAAGATTCGATCTGGTAATGCTTCTCGAACACTTCGACGAGTCCCTCATCCTCCTGAAGGACGTCATGTGCTGGGGCATGGATGATATCCTGTACTTCAAGCTGAACGTGAGGAAAGATTCCACCGTGTCAAGAATGAGCGGGGCGTTGTACGACAAGGCGACGAGCTGGAATAAAATCGACTCCATGCTGTACAAGTATTTCAACGCTACCTTCTGGAGGAAGGTGGGAGAGTATGGTTTTGAGCGCATGGAGCGCGACGTGGAGGCGCTGCGGAAGCGCAATGACCACATGCAGTCCGTCTGCATCGATGGCGGGCGCCCGGTGGACGCCAGCGCCATTCAGGAGGCGTCCCTGCAGCCGTGGCAGCCGCTGGGGGAGCGCTCCATCATGGGCTACAACCTCAAAAAGAACATCAGCAGAAAGCACAGAAAGCTCTGCCGGAAGATGCTCACCCCCGAACTGCAATACCTGACAGAACTGGGAGTTAACTTGTGGTTGACAAAGCTGTGGTCCTATATCAGAGATCTGTTAAAATGGTAGCTGGCCGGCTTTAAAGCTGGGCGCCCTACTCGTGCCTTTGGCGTGACTGCCAGGAGTCGTCGCAGAGAACGATTGTTGCCACAGATGTATGGGCGTTACATTGCAGATTGCCCGTAATTGTAAGGCAATCATTAAAAATGTAATATATCAAACAGAACTGGATTACAGTCAATTAATTTACATTAGTAAAATAGTCATTAATTTGGAACTAAAGGTTCCACTGTACAATGCTCTGTAAAATATCACTCTCTATTTACTGTCCCAGCGATACCTTGTGAATGATCAAAAATTAAATAACTGTGAATTAATAATGTAATCAGAGGAATCAGAACTTCAAGCTGTATGATAGGAGTGCTTAAACATCTATGGCCAGCGCCTCCATGTAGACCCAGGAAAGGCAACAATGAGCCATTAACTTGATTCTTAGCAAATAACATAGACTTTAGAAAGTAAATATTTATAATGAATTTTCTACTGGCCCTTGAAATCCAGACTGCGTTTGTAATTGCAAATAAGGCATTGGCGGTTCAAAAAGACTGAATTCAAAACTGCTTTTTCACATCTTATTACCAGTTTTGAAGGCTTTATGTTATTTCTATGTATGATCATATCAGTGGCAATTCTAAGTCACATAATCACATCCGTAGCATTGCATTGCATTACAGGTTAACAACTCAGTGCATTCTTACAATAATGTAATTTTCCATTGGTATGAAGTTCTCAAAAAATTAACTGAACAGATCAAGCTCATAGTGCACATGTCTCTTTTTTAAATTTGTTTGTTGATATCCCAGGCAAATGTAAAATATTTATTGCATTATCTGCAGAATAATTCTATAGTTTCAGATTTGCTCAATGGAAACATTGGGGATAAAATACAACTCACCCCAATGTGAAATATATATTTCTCTATTTTCAAAGGTTTGGATTAGCTGAGTGGCTAGGATTAATGAACTGGCTTAATGCCCAAGGTTAATCATTCATTTGATCCAGTGGACAGTGATTCAAATTTACGCTGTGCACATACTAACCTTATCACTGATTACTTGCAGCCTGATTACATATAAATAGTTAGCAACAAAATGGAAATTATTTTCATTCATCCTTTTTCCTTATAATAAGTCATCAATCACTTATAAAGTGCCTTTGACACAGTAAGCTCTTATCAGGAACATAATCAAAGTTAAGAGTTTATTAGGTAAATTAGCACTGAGATGAACTTCCCAGTCAGCAGAAGTCAGCAAGGTATTCACCAGAAAGCCAATGCCTTTGTAACAGCAACACTCACAATCATCTATCAGATCTTCATGTGGACCATAAGAATTTGGCCATTCGGCCCATCGAACCTGCTCTGCCACTCATGGCTGAGACCAAGATGTGCATCTCAAAAGAGGGAAGTTGAATCTGAAGCATTAATTTGCCCATGCACTTGGAACGTGTTTGTATTTCAAATCACGTAGCTGAAGCAGTGTTATTTTTATACAACTCAGTATTTTGTATTTCTTTCAGACTCGGACATTGATTATTTGTATAAAATAATTCCGGTGGAAAGGAGAACAGAATTTGTAAGTGAACGTCGTTAGATTT
This sequence comes from Hypanus sabinus, assembly GCF_030144855.1. Classification (NCBI taxonomy): domain Eukaryota; kingdom Metazoa; phylum Chordata; class Chondrichthyes; order Myliobatiformes; family Dasyatidae; genus Hypanus; species Hypanus sabinus. The sequence goes on from NC_082718.1 coordinate 88,535,561, forward strand.
GAAAGTAGTCTAGAAAGTAGTCAAACAGTAGTGGCCTTGTTCTTGAATTAGTTCAAGAACCTCTCCAGATATTTAAGAAGATATTTAAGATATTTAACATAGTACAATCCTCCAAAGCTTCACGAAGGAAATGCTGCTCCTTTGAATGGGTCATTAAACCAAATCCCTTCCAGTCGGCATGAAGACTCTCTAGGACAAGCTCAAAGATCAGAGGAGCTAGGCAAGGTTCATTTGTCAATCAACAAGAGCTGGTCAGGCCACTGCTGTTAGCACAACCCTGCTAGACTTTAAAAACTGCCACATTCCTTAAAATGCAACAGAGGCTGCACTTCAAGAGCAGTTCAAGTGTAAGACACTTTGAGTCGTGAGATATGAATGGCTGACAGAAATGCAAGTTCTTTCCTTGTGCCTTGTCTTGTAACAGACTCACCAACCACCTGCAGAGCAGATATCAGCTTGAACGTCACTCAACTCTTTCATTAAAGGTAGAGAACATTTAAAAGTCTCAGGGTCAGTGTGCAGAGTTTGTTATTGTCTGGAAGTGGTGGATGGTGGGCAGAGCACCTACTTACTCTGTGTTTTGTCCTTCCATTTCTGGGTTTCTGGTTAGAAGTGGTTAGTTACTTTACGATAGAGATGTTCCAGTTTAATTTGAATGGGCATCTATTGAAATACTAAGGAATTAAAAGGTTAAAGCAATGGAAATATGTCAGGATAAAGTAGTACAAGGATACTTATAAATAATTCTTGAACACTTCACAGTAAGACAGACGTAGCTCATGGTTTGTTACTGAAGAACGACTGAAGGCATATGTCTGTTATTATCATCATTATATACCATGTTGTATGACGTGGGCGATCATGGTCTTTCATGACTGTTCTTGGCAAATCCTCCTACGGAAATGGTTGCCATTACCTTTTTCAGGGCAGTGTCATTATCAATACTCTTCAGAGATTGTCTGCCTGGTGTCAGTGGTCACATAAGCAGGACTTGTGATCTGCACTGGCCGCTCATGCAACCATCCACCACATGCTCCCATGGCTTCACATGAACCTGATTGGGGGGCTAGGCAGGTGCTACACCTTGCCCAAAGGTGACCTGCAGGCTACGGTATGGAAAGAGCACCTTACACCTCCTTTGGTGGCGACATACTGTTATTTGCGTATAACCCTGCCCACTGTTATTTGAGCATCTGTTATACACTTAAATAATCATATTGTTCATTAAAATAGTACGATTGTTTTGAAATAATATAAACAAATGGTGCTAATTTATCTCAAATTAAAAACTTCAGAACTATATAATACATTGAATTCCTCTTCAATAAATACACTGAGAAGTACTGCTGTAGTCATGGTTACAAAACACTTAAAATAATGATAATATTAGCTAGGTATCAGTTAATTAACAATGTGTCAGAGAGTACTGTTTCCCTTTATATGAACAATTCAACAAAAGCGTTATTAAAGTATGTACATTGGCCGTGTATATTTACCCAGACATTATAAATACTGACTGACAAATTGCATTGCAAAGGAGTTTAACCAAAGTGTACTTATGGAAGTGAATTAATAAATGAACAGGGCCAGGTGACCATGCCCACATTCCCACAGGATTTATCATTGAAAATGTGACTATATTTCAAATTTTACAATAGGGCTAGTGGTTAGCACAACGCTCTACAGTAGAGCCCAGCACTGCCTGTAAGGAGTTAGTACATTCTCCCCATGGCCACGAGGGTTTCTTCCACATGCTCTGGTTTCCTCCCACAGTCCAAAACCACTTCTCACAGGTCACACTGCACCTTCCATGCATCCGCTCCAAACCAACAACGACCATTGTCATGCTACCAATTCCATTTGTCTTCAACATTTCTTTAAATTTTAATTTATACACATGACAGCTTTGTAATAAACATTATTTATAGTGACACAATTTTAACATCAGAAAGCAGCATAATATTATTTAATAAAGGATAATTATCTATTATTTATGATCAGACTTCTTACTGACACAAACAGACTTTGCATTGTGATCTTGTTAGTGTTTCTTTTCTTTTACGGTGGTTTGATTTATTTTTAGCAGAGAAGCTTACTAATAACCAAGCAGAAATAAATACTCTGAATGTTCCTCGTTGGTGCATGGCACTTTCATAAAGTGATTCCTGATAATAATACAAGGAATCAAAATGAGACTTGTAGACAGTATTAATGTTTGTTAGCATTTGCTGTTTAACCACTTGGTACTTGCTTGTATATTTGCAATGTAATTTATTCAATAAAATGATATTTTACAATAACAAGCACCTGGAGAATGACTTTGAAAGTGAAATTGGATATTTCATTACTATCCAGACATCTGAGTTCTTCCTTAAGTCGTTTGCTTCACATACCTAATCAAAAGATAATGTTCTGCTCATGATTACCTGATAGAGGTTATTGCATGTATCAGTACATAGGTAACAATCAAAGCCAAAATTGAATTCACCAAAGTTACACAGCAAGTGGTTTTAATGAAGATACCAAACCGTCTATAGGACACAATCAAAATTCAAAGTAAATGTATTATCAAAGTACAGATGTGTCACCATGAACAATCCTGAGATTCATTTTCTTGTGGACATACTCAATAAATCCAGAATAGAATAATAGCTATTGTGGAATCAATGAAAGATGGTACTAACTTGGGCATTCAACCAGTGTGCAAAAGACAATAAACTGCAAATACAAAAAGAAACAATAATAATAAATAAATAAGCAATAAACATCAAGAATGTGAGATGAAGAGTCCCTGAAAGTGAGTCCATAGGTTTTGGGAACATCTCAGTAAAGGGGCAAGAGAAGTTGAGTAACGCTATCCCCTTTGGTTCAAGAGCCTGATGGTTGAGGGGTAATAACTGTTCCTGAACCCGGTGGTGTGAGTCCTGAGTCTGCTGTCCCTTCTTCCTAATGGCAGCAGCGAGAAGAGAGCATGTTCTGGGTGGTAGGGGGTCCCCAATGATGGATGCTGCTTTCCCGTGATAATGATTTGTGTAGATTTAAAAGAAAGATTCAAGTTGAGGGTAAGGTTCAGTTTAATATATAGAAATGTACCTGGCTGATGGCTGTCAATTTTGTATCTGGGGGAAGATGATGAGATTGTGGGGTGAATTAACCTGTAACTGGGTGGTTGATGGTTGTACTAGACTTGATGGGCTGAAGGGCCTGGTTCTAAAATGTATCTCTCTATTATATTTATGACTATGACTCTTAAGTAGAAAAACATACACTTTGCCTAACTGTACCAGATGTCATTAAAAGCATTTTGCAAGAGTTACTGGTTGAAAGTGACATAGCAGCGAATGAACTGACTATTATTGGCTTGAAAAATGTCACACTAGAATGTTAGCAGAAGAAGACATTAAAAATTCTATAGTATTCAAGACTGGGGAAGGATGATCAAATAAGAGATTTGATAGCAAATCTCATTTCGAAACACGGAGCTACAGGTGTCCTCAGAGGAGTGGTCCTGACAGGGTTGGTGAAAAGCAATTTACGATTGTTTAAGGCAACATGCACAAAGTGCTGAAGGAACTCAGCGGGTCAGGTAGCATCTATGGAAAGGAATAAGCAGTCAACATTTTGGGCCAAGCTACTTCATCGGGACACAAAAGGAAGACGAGAAGTCAGAATAAGAAGGTGGAGCAAGGGCAGGAAGAAGTACAAGGTGGTAGGTGAAACTGGGAGAGGGGGAGGGGAAGGGGTGAATAAAAGAGCTGGGAAAGTGATTGGTGAAAGAGATAAAGGGCTAGAGAAGGGGGAATCTGATAGGAGAGTGTAGAAGTCCATGGAGGAAAAGGAAGGAGGAGGTGCATGAGAGGGAGGTGATGGGCAGGTAAGGAGATAACGTGAGAGAGGGAAACAGGAATGGGGAATGGGGGGGTGGGGGGTATTACCAGAAGTTTGAAATTAGTGGGGAGGAATGGATGGACAAGGGAGTCACAGAGGGAGCCCTGTCAAAAGATGTGTTTGGTGGTAGGGTCCCTTTAGAGACGGTGGACACTAAGGAGAATGATGTGCTGGCTGGGGAAGCTAAGGTTAGGACGAGGACAGATCCGTAGGGATTCCAGTGGGGGAGGTGTGCGTTTCCAGTTCAGTCGGAGGCCGCAGGCTTCATGCTCCGATATATTCGACTCAGACTGCTAACAGATGAAGAACCTAGTAAGCACGGTAAGCAAGGCTCTCCCACTCTTCCACAAACTGGAGGCTAACTTATGCTTAGTTCTGTCTTGGTAATTACAGAACTATTCTGAAGCAGCTGCCTTAAACCAAACTTTACATGTTAATTAGCTGCTGGCTTGGGGAACAAGTCTGTATATTCTCGGGGACAGTGTGCTGGTGTTGGTAGGAAGGAAGGACTTCACTCTCTCTCATTGACCTAACGTGAGAGCGAGCTGGGAAGTGGGGATACTCAGTCAGAATCAGTGACCTAGTTGTGGTGCTCTGCAGGCCAGGGCTATCGACAGGAACAGAAAGGGTTATGGGTCCGAAGAGAGAATAGCTCTGCGTGTCCCCACTTCACAGTTGGCAATTGGGCCCTGTTGTATTCACCTTCAATTCTGACTAGCCAGAGGTACTGGGGGTCTCGTTCAGAGAAGCCTGGGTGTGCAGCAAGAATCGGCTAGAGTGGATAGACAAGGTTAAACAGAAATTGGGACAGGAGAAGTTCACCCTTCTGTTGCTCAGGTCCAGGGTGTTTGCGATGAATGGTGCACGTCCTGCACCATGGCAGTTACCCGAAGCACCCTCTGTTTCAGCTGGAGATTCCAGGTGGTGCACGTCTGCCATGTTACGATGCACAAGTTCCCAGGAAATGGGGAAAGAAGCATGCCCAACATTGTCCCCGTCCTGGTGACCACCTTAAGGTGTGGCTGCGCCAAGCTGTGAGTAGAAGTGAAGAATGCTGACGTGCTGAGATTTTACCTGTCCCCGGCGCTGTGAAGGATGGGCCTGGCCTTGTTGCCACATAATGTTCTGTCCAGTCAGACTTGGCTGCATTACCCACCCCTCGTAGAAAGCTTTCTGCAGAGAAGCTCCTTTGTCCACAGGTGCGTCAGGAGCAGTCAGTGTGATTTTCCTGCAGAAGGATACAGTCTAGGCAGTGGGATCGTTCCCCGATCAGATTGCCAAGGACATTTAGCATGATGTCCTATTGCCAGAGTCACCAACAAATGCCAAGCCCCTGCCTGTAGCAGTGAGAGAAGCCGTCTCTTCCTGCATGGTTGAGGAGACCTGGACAAAGACGCGAGGTTCTTTATTGTGGTTCCTTCCATAAACACTCAGGACTATGGGCTGTTCCCAAGGACGTACACTGAGGCAATCAGCAACTCAGTGAGAGATAGCAGCGGATTCTGCTACCTGGAACTTCCTGGGATGCAGGAGGTGCTAAGGAAAGTCTGAACACTAAGGCCTGGTGCAGCCACTGCAAAGGTTTTGCAGGGAAGGGCTGAAATCAGACGTTTCACAGGCTCTGAACACTAAAGGGCTGGATCCTGTATGACATCCTCTTAAACATGTAATGGGTGCATTGTTCAACAAAACCACAGAATGTATTGATTGGGATGACACTATGAGTGAAAAGAAAGGCATGCACTTATTGTATTGTGTTTCTTCTGTGTATCTTTTTATGAATAACGTTCATTTTTGAAGGATAATTTCCTGTTTATCTCACACACCGACTTATGGGAAGAGGTGAGTCTGAAACAAAGGACAAGCCTGAACCAAGGAGAAGCTATTGTAGAAAAGGTCAACAAGTGGTTCCGATTTCATCAGGTGTTGAGTGGAGCTTTCTGATTGTATGGAATTCCTGATTTATAATCTCATTATATTAGGCATCTCTGTGTGAGAAAATGATTTGTAAAATTGACCTTCAAAGCACAGTCTCAAGTGAGTTACTTATTGAGATACAATGCGGAGCCGGCCCTTCCAACCCTTCGAGCTGCGCCCCCCCCCCCCCCCACTTAATCCAAGCCTAATCACGGGGCAATTTACAACGATCAATCAACCCACCAACTAGGTAGGTTAATTTGGAGTGTGGAAGGAAACCGGAGCACCCAGAGGAAACCCACACAGTCACGGGGAGAACGTGCAAATTCCTTACAGACAGCGACGGGAATTGAACCGGGGTCACTGGTACTGTAAAGCATTGTGCTACCCACTATGCTACCAGGTCATGTTTAACAACCAGCTAACACGGATCCTTTTGTTCTGTAACCACTAAGTAAGATTAAGTAATAACAATAGCTCCATTAAGTCTGTCATATATGGTTGAGTAGCCATCTTAAACTAGGTGGTAGATTAGATGCCATTTTGCTTGGATGAATTTAGTGTTGGATCGGGGGGCATCCACCAATGAACTTGAGTTTTTTTCGTAGACGGTCCTTTGAAGTTGAAGGTGGCTTGCTTCATGTTCTGTGTGGGTTCGAAGGTGATAGGACCAACGTAGGAATCAAAACTTTATCCACAATGGGGCAGGAGATGCTGGTGTGGTGGGTGGGTGAATAGTTTGCCAAGTGGTCTATTCCTTGCACCATTTTCCTAGGATGTTATATGGGGTCCAGCGTTAGGTGAGAAGGTAACTTGGGTGTGCCCAATGCAGCTAATTGAATGTAATTAGGGCCTCAGTCCTGGTGACTTTGGCCTAGAAGAGAACATTGACATTGGCTCACTTGTCCGGCCTGTGGATTTGGAGGATTTTGCCAAGTTGCATTTGGTTGCATCTTTCCAGTAGAATGATTTATGCAGAAAAAAACACATTTGACCATTAATCCAGTGGGTAGTATCCCAACCAGACGGCAGGATGTCTCATTCCCAGAACTCACCAACAAGACCTTGCTTGAAGCAGTTAGAGAAGACCTCCCTCTCAGATCCTTCCCGCACGGTCGAGGTGTTCTGGAAGAAGATGCGAGGTTCCTTGTTGTGTGACGTTCCAGGCTATGGGCTGTTCCCAGAGAAGCCTGCTTGCTGTTTGTGGCCCAGGTCTCAAAAGAACAGAGGAAGGCAGTGATCATGAGGTTAGTGTCAGGTCCAAGATCTTGAACTTCAAACATCTTTTCCCTCGATCTACCAAAGACTGTGCAAGAACGTTGAAGACAATGGTAAATTTCATCATTGAAATCTGAGCTCTGGTGTGCTGCATTTAGATCGAAGAAGTAAAACATGTTTTCCATGCTCTCACTATGAAATTTATGGTTGGGGGTCCAGCGGGGACAGGGTGGGGGAGGACCTTTGTCTTGCTGATGTTTGTCAAGTGTCTGGTCCATCCTTGACTTTGGGGCAGCCCAGTAGTGTAGTTGTTAGCACAATGCTTTACAGTACAGGTGACCCGGGTTCAGTTTCCACCGCTGTCTGGAAGGAGTTTGTACATTCTCCCCGTGACCCTCACAATCCAAAAACATACTGGTTGGAAGGTTAATTGGTCATTGTAAATTGTCCCATGATTAGGCCCAGATTAAATTGGGGGAATCGTTGGGCGGTCTTGCTCGATGGGCCAATTTTGCGCTGTATCTCAAACAATCGATGAATGAATGAACGATAGTTTTGAGTTTGGTTTCCCCAGTGCACGCACATACTAGCATCATCTGCATCAACCACCAATCAGCTGCTGATGATCTTAGAGCAGTCATCAAAGGGTTAACAGTTTCCCGCCGGCCCTGTTGATTTGTTCCATTCCTGTGGGAAGTTCACTGAAGTGGGAAAAGGTGGAAAAAGAAGTGCCTCGGTTGACACCAGCCTTCACTGAGAGGGCTCAGTTGGTTAGCGATTAAGCCATCATGAAGCACGCACAAGATGCCGAACTGAGTGCACGCTGCAATGTGTGCTCTTCCAGATCGATGGAGTCAAGGTTAAAAGAAGCGGTCATGTGCGGTGACTGGTACCGCCCGCTGCCTTTCACTCGGAGCCGTGCACTGAGATCATGTCCACAGCGCCTCTCGACGGACAGAACCTGAACTGCAACTCGGGGACCATCCAACTTGCTTATCCCGGTACATCCTCCCCTTCCCGGGCAAGGACAGTGAGGTTGTAGATCTGTGACTAACAGTTCCTCTGCCTGGTTTTGGATCCATTCTACTGATATATCAATTCTAATTGATTAGCATAATAATATTAAAGTTTGATATATTTAAGTTTTGAACAAATTATTAGCAGCATTTCAGCTATTCCTTTTATAGAATACATCTACCAGTGCCATAAGTGACACCTACTGACCTGGACTAGTTATTTTCTTAATTCTCAGGACCTGGGCATCCGTGGCAGGTCAGAGTTTATTGCACATCCTTAATTTCCCCTGACAAAGTGTGAGTGAACTTCCTTCTTGGACAGTTTCAGATCTAATAAAGCCTCTCCCACTGGGGTGCTGAGGAGGGGGCAACAGCAGAGACAATGAAGGGATATGAAGGGATTTTTCCAAGTAACAACGAGTATACTCTTCAACAGAGCCACCATGTGGTGATGGTTTCATATACAGTACCTGAAACCTTTGCCCGTTGTGGTAGATGGCATGAACATCAATTTCTCAGACTCCCGGTAATGCCCCCCCCCACCAACCCCCGTTCACTATTTCCCATCCCCTTTTCCCTCTCTCACCTTGACTCCTTGCCTCCCTCTCATGCTCTTTCCCCCTTTTCTTCCTTCCATTGCCTTCTGTCCCTTTCACCAATCAACTTCCCAGCTCTTTGCTTCATCCCTCCCCCTTAGGTTTCACCCATCAGCTTGTGCTTCTCTGTCCCCTCCCCCTTCCCATCCCACCCTTCAAATCTGCTCCCCAGCTTTTTTTTCTCCAGTCCTGCTGAAGCGTTTTGGCCTGAAACATCAACTGTACTTTTTTCTATAGATGCATGTACATTTTGTACATGTTGTACATGTTGCTCGGATTTCCAGCATCTACAAATTTTCTCTTGTTTGTGGTAGAGGCTGGGGGTTTTTAGAGGTACTGCCAGGTAATTGTGGGCAAATAACTGCAGTATAATTTTATACGTGTGCACGGGGAGTACAGGGAGGGGTAACGCCTCTGGTGAAGGGGCTCATTGTGCCCATTCCGGGGCAGTTCACTTACCTTTGGTCCCCACTGGACTCTCAGCTCTCACCTGTGCATCCAAGTAGCCGTTTGCATGCAACGGCGGCCTCACCCCAATACGCCCCTGCGACAGGCGGGTTAAACCAGGTGAGGGCAGCCGGTGGACCTCATACCCCAGTGAGATAGGGACACGCCTGTCCCCGCTTCTCAGCTCTGGTGGATGACATCAGATCCAACAGCTAGGAAGGTGGTGCTGCAACGCCCCGTGGAGATCAATGGGCACGACAAGGTACAGAAGACATCACGGTCATCCTCTGCAACCAAGGAAGACCCCAGTTTGAGACGCTTGTTCGTACCACTGGACTTGGATTTCCAAGATCAGGAGAGTGAAAATGCCCCAGTACACTGTAAAATCCCTCCTACACAGGTTTCCATTCGACCATGAGATATAGGAGCAGAATTAGGCCATTTGGCCTATCGAATTGGCTCTGCCATTTCATCAATGCTGATTCAATTTTCCTCTCAGCCCCAATCTCCTACCTTCCCCCCCCCCACTCCCCACCATATTAGAAACATAAAAAACCTTCAGCCCACAATGCCGTACCAAACACATACTTACTTCAGAAATTACCCAGGGTTACCCATCGCCCATATTTTTCTAAGCTCCCTGTAACCTCTCCAAGAGTCTCTTAAAAGACCTTACTGTATCCGCCTCCACCACCATTGCCAGCAGCCCATTCCATGCACTCACCACTCTCTGCATAAAAAAACTTACCCCTGACATCTCCTCTGTACCTACGTCCAAGCACCTTAAAACTGTGCCCCCTCGTGCTAGCCATTTCAGCCCTGGGATAAATCCTCTGACTATCCACACGATCAATGTCTCTCATTATCTTGTACACCTCTATCAGGTCACCTCTCATCCTCTGTCACTCCAAGGAGAAAAGGCCGAGTTCATTCTATCTATTTTCATAAGGCATGCTCCCCAATCCAGGCAACATCCTTGTAAATCTCTTCTGCACCTTATCTTTCATATTCCTTCATGCCCTGTACAATCAAGAACCTGTTAACCTCTGCCTTAACTATACATAAAGCCTTGGTCTGCACTGCTGTTTGTGGCAAAGAATTCCACATTCACCACTCTCTGCCTTGAGAAATTCCTCCTCGTCTTCGTTCTAAAAGGACACCCCTCTATTCTCAGGCTGTGTCATCTGGTCTTAGACTCTTCCAGCTCTCCACATCCACTCTATCAAGGCCTTTCACCATTCGACGTGGTTCAATGAGGTCACCCCTCATTCTTCTGAATTCTAGTGAAAACAGGCCCAGAGCCATCAAGCACTTCTCATATGACAAGCCTTTCAACCCTGGAATCATTTTCATGAGACTCTCCAGCACATTCTTAAAGATAAGGGGCCCACAACTGCTCACAGTACTCTACTTGAGACCTTTATAAGGTCTCGAATTACATTCTTGCTTTTCTATTCTGGTCCTCTCTCATTAATTGCTAACATTGCATTTGCCTTCCTCACCACAGACTCAACCAGCAAATTAACCTTTGGAGAATCCTGCACAAGCACTCCCGAGTCCCTTTGCGCCTCAGTTTTCTGTATTTTCTCTCCATTTAGAAAATCGTCAAACTTTTCATTTCTTCTACCAAACCACATGACCACTTTCCGACACTATATTTCACCTGCCACTTCTTTGCTCCTTCTCCTAATCTGTCTAAGTCCTTCTGTAGCCTCTTTACTTCCTCAAAACTATCTGTCCCTCCACCTATCTTCATAATGTCTGCAAACTTTGCAACAAAGCCATCAATTCCATCACCCAAATCATTGACATATAATGTAAAAAGTGTCGGTCCCAACACAGACCTCTGTGGAACATCACTAGTCATTGTCAAACAGGACGGACAACCACCGTATTTTATAAATGGTACACAATGCAGCCACTGTGGCAAAGGGAATGAATAAGCATTTATTCAATCCTAACTTAGGTGTTTTCATAACTTATGCCCAAAAATACCCCACTTGTTATCTTTAAAGATATACGCTCCTGAAACCTCTTTCCCATATGGAAAGCATTTTTAATTTGGCATGAATTGTATTGGCATATTTAAATTTTTTAAATATAGACACTATCATTTGCCTCTAAATTCTCTTCAGTTAACCAAGTAATTGACAAACACCAATCTGCAAGAAGAAACAGCCACTAATCCAACTAACTGGAATAAAACTAACAGCCCCAGTAGTGTGATGCTATTACAGTTAGGGGCGCCGGAGTTCGGAGCTTAATTCTGGTGCCTTCTGTAAGCAAGTTTGTGTGCACATGGGTTTCCTCCGGGTGCTCTGGTTTCCTCCCACAGTCCAAAAACGCACCACTTAGTGTTTATTTTAATTTATTTAGCGACAGGCCCTTTGAGTGGAGCTACTCCAACTCCCCAAGACTCTGATTAAACCCTAACCTAATCACAGGGCAATCCACGATGGCCAGTTGAGGTACCCAGACAAAACCAGAGTGCCCGGGGGAAACCCCTGCATTTGAGGACATCCAGACTCCTCACGGATGACGCTGGAATTGAACTCTGAACTCTGCCGCCCTGAGCTGTAATAGAGTCACGCTAGCCACTCTGCACCCCAAGGTTAATCAGTCATTGTAAATTGTCCTGTGATTAGGCTAGCTTTAAATCAGTGGGTTGCTGGATGGTGCTGCTTGAGGGGTCAGAGAGGCCTGCTCCACACAACATCTCTAAATAAATAAACAAGTAAATAAATAAATGTGCCATTAATAAGAAAACTGTAATTCACTGGCTAAGTTGTAAGGTTGAAGGCATACTATTGGAACGCTATACCTAATGATAACATTGGGGAACTAGAACAGAAGAGTGCCTCTCAATACTGAGATCTCTGCACTGAGGGTCCAATTGTTTGAAAAAAGAGTGAACTGAATTCAGATGATGGCAGAGGTTCCTTTGGGCGTGTTCATGTCCCCAGCTCTGCCAGCAACGGAACCTAAGGTTGCTTTTTGTCCTAATTTCAGATTGCTTGCGTCAAAGTTTGCACTCCTAGCAAAGGTACAAGAGTTCGATTTTATTAACCCACGTCTATTATGTCACGTTAACTCAAAGGGAGGAAAGGCTTTGGCATTGGCCTTCTGTGGCTGATCACAGGCTCCACAATAGCACCTGACAGGTCCTAAATGGTGAATAATGGGGCAGTTTACGTGTGGAGTAAAATTAAGATGCGGCATTGCACCTTTGCTGGTTCTTTGTAAAAGTTTTCCATGTGGAGTTTCGTGCCACAGCTGACTGTAGTGGTCAAGTCATTTGGGATATTTTAAGAAGTGGATTGGTTTTTGATTAGTAAGGGTGTCAAAAGAAGGCAGGAGATTGGGATTGAGGGGAATAATAAATCAGCCACGATTGAATGGCAGAGCAGAATTGATGACAGAATGAGCTAACTCTGCTCCAATATCATATGGTCTTACTGTCTTCCAGCTGGCCTCTCCCTGTAGTGATTTTCCCCTTGTCAAGTATGTATCCAACTCCTTTTTGTCACCTATTCTGGGAGTGCATTACAATCTATAAAAACACGTTGCAACAAAAAGATTTCTTCTTAGCCCTACTGGTACATTTAATTATTAATCTAAGTTTGCCTCCCCTGCTTATGTACCCTCCTGTCAGTGAAATAGTTTATCTTTACTTATGGAACAATTCATAACTTGCAGCAAAATGTCTTACAAGTCTCATTGTTTCACAAAATGAATTTGCCTCCACTTGTATGAAAAAGGTGAAAAATATTCAAAATGCTGTATGAAAGGAACCGTTGGTAAGGATCTGGAAACACACGTTAATTACAACAAAAACTTTTATTTCTTGTTACTCTTAATTTTTCTCACTTACAATTTCTACTTGTTATCTCTTGTCTTTGATCCCCTTCACCAAAGGGTATGGTCTCCCATCATCCAACCCTTTACCTTTCCTACATGCCTGGCTTCACCTATCACTCCAAGTGGATAAGGCATTGGTCTAGTGATCTGAAGGTCGCTAGTTCAAGCCTCAGCTGAGGCAGTGTGTTGTGTCCTTGAGCAAGGCTCTTAACCACACATTGCTCTGCGACAACACGGGTGCTAAGCTGTATTTGCCCTTGCCCTTCCCTTGGACAACATCGGTGGCATGAAGAGGGGAGACTGGCAGCAGTAACAACTGCTGGTCTTCCATACAACTCTGACCAGGCCTGCGCCCTGGAAACTTTCCAAGGCGCAAATCCATGGTCCCTCGAGACTAATGGATTCCTATCATGTTCTAGCTATCCTACTTCCCCCTGTCCCCACCTTTTTATTCTGTTGTTTACCCCCTGCCTTTCCAGTCCTGATGAAGGGTGTCAGCCTGAAACATTTAATGCTTGTTCATCTCTATCGATGCTACCTGACCTGCTGAGTTCCTCCAATATTGTGTTGTGTGTTTGCATTGTCTGCTTTGCCCAGATTATCAAATCCTCCCCCCTTAGAATTCTTTTCTCTGAAGAAAATAGTCCCAGCTCCTTGAATCTATTTTTGTAAATAAATCCTTTTTAAACAACTTCACAAACTTTCTATGAAGTGGGACCCAAAATAAACACTAGCTGAAGGTGTGTTATAAAGGCACCAGTATAACTTTGCTGCTTTTCCACTCTGTGCTTGTATTGATAGATCCCAGAATTGTACATGCCTTACTAGCTGTACTTTCATTCTGTCTTCTATTTATTTATATAGTTTATATATTTATTTTTGTTTAGTGATGCAGCACAGAGTAGCTGAGCTGCCTCAGCAGCCCCTAGCAAACCCTATTAACTCTAACCTAATAATGGGACCATTTCCAATGACCGATTAACCTACCTGGTACATCTTTGGAGTCTGGGAGGAAACTGAAGGACTCAGAGAAAACCCACGCATTCTGTGGGGAGGACGTACGGAGACACCTTAAAGAGTGGCGCTGGAAACAACTCCGAGCTCCAGTAAGTCCTGAGCTGTAATAGCGTCGTGCTAACTGCTACATGATGTGTGTGTGTGTGTGTGTGTGTGTGATTCAGCCCACCAGAATGCATTTCTTCATATTTTCCACTTTAAATTTCATCTGCCTCTATGCCAGCCCATTGCACCCGTCTCTTCATTTGGCTCCATTCAATCAATATCCTCTTCACAGTTTACAGCACTGCCAAGTTTTGTGTAGTCCAAATTGTATATATATATTGGATGAAGCATTCTTGTTCCTTTGAATAATTCATTATGAGTTATATGTATAAATACAGGTATTTTATATGCCATCACACTACCGCTTGATACATGCACGCCTCGCTTTTAGTAAACCTGAATTCAGACTGCATTTTGGACTCCCATGTCTTCTTTTGATCTGATTTAACATTTTGAAGTTACAAAAAGCAATGGCGTAACTCCAATCTCAGGGGGACACCACCATTATCTTCCCCCATATGGAGAGGTAACCATTAAACACCACTCCTGGCAATCTGCCAACTTCCTGTCCATGTTATCAATGTCTCTTTTATGCATATACTTCAACTTCGTTGATACACCTCCAGGTGACAACTTATCAAAAGCCTCAGGAAGCCCGTACAAACCAATTCAACTGCATTAGTCTCATCAGTTCTGTTGCTTCATGAAAAAAAATCAATTAAGTTACTTAAGTATGAGTTACTCTCAAATCAATTCATCCCATTTGCCTAATTTAATTTATTTTCCTCCAGATGACTGTTGATTGTATCCTGGATCAATATTTCTAAAAGTGTTCCAACCTCCAAGGTTCAATTGTCCAGTTTATAGTTCTGCAAACTACCTTTATCCACCCTTTTGAATAAGATTAACATTTGATAAGCTGGCACCACTTCCATATCCAAAGAGTATTAGAAGTGGTTGGTCTGTACACCTGTAAGTTCCTCCACTACTTCTGTTAAAATCCTAGAAGACTGCCCTTCTGGTCCTGGCATCCTAACTTAAGTTCAACTAATTTTTTTAAAACCGCCAAGTGTTAACATTTAATGCATCCAGGATCTCAGCTATATCCATCGTCAATATTACTTTGAAAGTACTTTTAAAAAAGAAGAAAAAAAATAGGAACAGGACAATGCTATCTGGCCCATCGAGCCTGCTTCACTATTTCATAACATGATGGCTGAACTGGCCACGAACTCAAGCTGCCTTTTCCCCATAACCCTAAATTTCCATTCTATGCAAAAAAATCTATCTAACTGTGTCTTAAATATATTTAATGAGCTAGCCTCTACTGCTGCTACGGTCAAAGAATACCACAGTTTCACTTCCTTCTGAGAAAGAAGTTTCTTCTCATTTCTTCTCCTGAATTCCTTAAATCATGAGATATGCCCCCGATTCTAATCTTACTTACCAGTGGAAATAACTTTTCTGTCTCTGTTTATCCCTTTCATAATTCCACATGATTCTGCAAGATCCTTTGAATTCCAGTGAGTGTAGTCTGAGGCAACTCAAATCTCTCCTCATAGGCCAGCTCCTTCCCCAGAATCAACCTGGAGAAGCCCCAATGCTCAGCCTCCAAAGCCAGTACATATCCGCTCAAGTAAGGAGACCAGAACTGGTGAATTTTCCTGGTGGAAACAGAGGCAGAGTGTTGACTTCGTACCTTAACACCGCCCTCCCCTGAGCGTGCATGTTCACTTTCTTTTCCATAATGACCACAGTCTTCCGTGCACTGCTTCTAACTCTGTGCAACACCTCTAAATTTCCAGTTACATTGGCAGCTAATATTCTCTCCCTGCTTCTTTATTTACATTTCAGTCATCTGATTCTCTTGTAATCAACATGGTTCTCACTGGAACATATATCTCAAAACTTGACACTGTTCCTTGCTTTTTTAAAAAAAAGTGCATCTCTTTTATTTGCCACAGACCTCGAGGTTTGTTTGTTATCCATTGGCCTTTATGGAACTGTGCTTCAAAGCCTTGAAGATTTGCCTGTCCACTTTCAGTTCCAATTTACCTGGGCCAGCCCCACTGTCAACCTTTTAAAATTAACCGGCATCCATTCAATTAACTCTTACTTTGCAATGCATTTTCTCCTTTTCTCTAGAGATCATAGCATCTTATTATGCTGTGATCACTATTCCTTAAATGTTCCCCAGCCTGGACTTTGTGTTCTTGATCATTTCGTTTCCCATAAATAAGGTCGAGAAATGTCTTCTTCCCCGATGGACTTGAAGGTTATCCTGAATGTTGCTGGTCACCAGTCTGACTTCAATACTGTTATTACCCAAGGTTGCATTGGGCTAGTCAATGTCTTTGGTAACAGCTACCTGGCAGTTTTTGCATTTCTCTACACTTCGCCTGGATATTTGCTCATCTATATCTCTCCCATTTGTTTGTGACCTCTAGACTACAACCAAACTTTCCCACTAACGTTTGTCCTAAACAAACAGATTCTGTCTTTGACATCTCTCTGTGGATGTAGGATGCTTGATCAGTAAGTCTGCAGATGACACAAAGATTGGTAGAGTTGTTGATGGTGCTGGGGGTAATCTTGGGCTACAGGGTGATATTGATGTGTTGATGAAACGGGCTGAGAAACTGCAGATGAAGTTTAATCCAAACCAATGTGAGCTGATGTATTCTCGGAGTATCGGTGAGGTAGGACATACACCATGAGTGGTAGCGTCGAGGAACAGCAGAACCTTTGTGTAGAAGGTCCTTGAAAGTGGCAGCAAATGTAGTTAATGTCATTTTGGAGGCTAGCCGTCATTAGTTGGGGCTCTGATTACAGAAGCAGGGAGGTTGTGTTCCAGCCCTCAGCTAGAGTTCTGCATGCAGCTCGGCTCACCACACCACAGGGAAGATGTGGTAGCTCTGGAGGGGTTGTAGAGGAGATTCACCTGGATATTACCTGGGATGGAACAGTTCAGCAACAGGGAGAGACCAGCGAGGCTGGGGTTGTTTTATCTGGCGTGGAGAAGATTAGACGAGGACATGATTGAGATATATAAATTATGAGGGTATAGATAAGGCAAATTACTAGAAACGCTACCCCCTATTTGAGGTGAATAAAAGTAGAGGACATAGATTCAAAGTAAGGAGTCAGAGACATCAAAGGGATTGGGGGAGGGTCTTTTCACTCAGAGAGTGGAATACTGAGAGAGTGGTGGAGACAGAGTTACTGACAGTATTTCAAAAGAATTGAGAGGAGGACTTGTGTGACTTCAGCCAAGTGCTGGAAGACAGGAACAATACAGTTGGGTAGCCACTGCTGGGATGGGCTGAATGGCCTGTTTCCCTGCTGTTCCACTCTCTGGGCCATGGCCTTTGACTCTTCACTCTCTTCAAGCTCCGCAGTAAGATCTTTGAGCCCGGCCCCACTGGAGGCAACCAACCACTCTGGAGCCCGGGAGCCTTGGCTACGGCCTGTAACACAATACAGCGCCAGGCACATTAGCCCACAGTCATCGGGGTTATCGCTGTACCAGGCTGAGCCGACGTGGGTGCAGGAGCAATCAATCAGATCAAACTTTGGCATAAAGAGCAGTATTAAATGGCACCGCCTGGCAGTGTTCGGATATCCTGTGCCAAGTAACGAAATTCTATGAGATGAAGGGCTGCCCATTTTTTTCAGCTAACAACTGACACTGACAGGCTGAAAATGGTAATGAAGTAACTCATGACAAAATAGTGGAGTATCTTAGGATGATATGTAACTACTCCCTTTTAATTAAAGTATGTAAATCCTTCGCGAACAAGATGTTAATCGCTTTGACCTGGCACACTGTTGGCAGTGATACAACGGTGAAGCAACTGCGGGTACTGATTTTAACTCTCTTTCCACCTACTGACTCCTTCCAGGATGTGTTGGTGGTGTGTCCGGATCAGACCTTTTGCTCTGGCTGTGCCATATCTGCTGCAGGAAACAAGAAGAAGCGAAGCCTTCTCGCTAGCCCCCTCCCCACACACCTTTTTATTCCGGCGTCTTTCTCGTCCTGACGAAGGGTCTCGGCTCGAACTGTCGACTGTTAATTCATTTCCATAGCTGCTGCCCGACCCGCCGAGTTCCTCCAGCGGTTTGAGTGTGAGATGCTTTCGAGTTTCAGCATCTGTAGCTTTTCTCGCGTTTCCAGGCAATGTGCGGCCGGACAAACTTGGGCAACACACACACAAAATGCTGGTGGAATGCAGCAGGCCAGGCAGCATCTGTAGGGAGAAGCGCTGTCGACGTCTCGGGAGTCCTGACGAAGGGTCTCGGGGCCCGAAACATCGACAGTGCTTCTTCCTCTAGATGCTGCCTGGCCTGCTGTGTTCCACCAGCATTTTGCGCGTGATCCTTGAATTTCCAGCATCTGCAGATTTCCTCGTGTTTGCTGGACAAACTTGGGTTGTTTTCTCTGGAGCTTCAGAGGCAATGGGGGCGGGGGGGGGGATCTGATAGAGGTTTATAAGATTACGAGAGGCATAGATAGAGAGTATCTGTTTCCCAGGGGTGAAATGTCGAATACCAGAGGGCTTGCATTGAAGGCGAGAGGGGGTGTGACGGGCAAGTTCTTTACTCAGGGTGGCGGACGCCTGGTATGGTGACCAGAGGCGTTTAGAGTGGCACATGGATGCGAGGAAGATGGAGGGATGTGGACATTGTGGAGGGAGGAGATCTGGTTTTCAGTTGGGTCGGCACAACACTGTGGGCCGAAGGGCCTACTCTTATGCTGTACTGTTCTATGTACAGCGAACAAACGTCTTGTGCGGTGAGAAAGGGTTACACTCTCAACGGCGACATCTCAGGGACCTCGTTGCGCGTTGTCAAATTAGGGACGGCAGCGAATTCCTGCGTGCCCCTCCTTCCGTCCCTGGGCTTAAATGTTTTGATCTTGACTGGCCCAGTAATTAGACCAGCAGCTGTCTGGCTGAGGAATTTTAATGAGCTAGTTAGTAGCGCCTGGTGTTTGCGGGCAGTTTCCTCGTTGGTGAAGATGGTTCTGGTGGCGAGTTTAGCGGTGCTCTTGGTGGCCGCCGTGATGGGACAGGAACAGACAGGTTGTTTGGATTCTGGTGCTTTGTAGCTTCAAACTGCGGCGTGCTCTGTTCCCCAGTGTCACTTTCCTTTTCATTTCAGCTCTTCCGCCAGGTATCGCATACTCCTGCGGTAATTCTACCCTGACGGTCTTTGTAGAGACAACCGTGTTAGCTGACGCTCCCGCCTCGCTCCTGCGGCTGGGAACCTGCCCTCCCTCCGGCTTCAAATCTCCCCACGTTATCCTCTTCCAGTATGGACTCCGGGATTGCTGGGGCGGCCGGCTGGTGAGTGTCACCCTTCCTGCTTTAGTCAAACCCCAACTTGCCTGCCTTTCCTATTTCCCGTTTTGTGTTTTTTTTTCGATCAGATATCGGATACGGAGATAATTTTCTGGAATTACCTGAAATTTGAGGAGAGCCCAGCCCTTGGGATGAATCGGCCACGGCTCAACGCTCGCCTAGAATGTCGCTACCCAGTGTAAGGACTCGGCGCGGCAGAGAAACCCCCGCCGCTGTCTACTCGGTCAAGTAGCTAACGTGGAGCTCGAGTTTGTCTGATTTACAACTCGGTGGGATAGAGGCCACTCGCGATGGGGCAATTTGGTTAAACATGGGAATATTTATACTACTCAAACGGGAGGGATTTTGCAGTTGGTGGGAAATCTTGAGCGCCACTGGCGAGGTTGGAGGAACTCGGCAAGTCGGACGGTATCTCTGAAGGGGCGTTTCAGGACGAGACTCTTCATCAGTTTTGATGAAGGGTCTTTGTCTGAAACGTTGCCTATTCATTCCCCTCCATTGATGCCTCCGAGAGAGCCACAGCCTTGTAGGGTTTGAAGGCTGCGTGCCCCAATGACCCGGAGAGCTAAATTGGCTTGAATCGGGGCTTTTTACTTCGGATCTTGGTAGGGTCACCCGTGCCAAACAGATCAAAGGGCAGAGGCTAGACTAGGAGTGGTCCGCCGGTCCTCCAGGTTCTGGGGGTTCACCTCAGGGCTGGCAACCCTGACTGGTAAAGCAAAACTGTTAGCGAGACGGCATCGAAGAATCCTTCCACATCTGTGTGACGATATTCCTAAGTCTCCACCCCCGGGTCTGGCGTGACTGACATTAGTGAAAACCGAGAGGAAACTACGGGCTTGAAGAAAGCCCTGAACACCAGAGATGCCCCACAATGGACATTAAGTTTAGATGTTGCCTGACCTTGCGAGTTCCTCCAGCATTTTGAGTTATCCTGTTTTAACCAGATGTTTCGTGTTTAAATTTGCCGGTGAAACTCCCATTGAATTGAGGACTCCTCTCTCCCTAGGAATGAGATACCGACGCCTGAGCCAACAGTTCCAGTTACTGGTGTACTATCCGGAGAGGGCAAACTGATCTTTTCCATGAAGATAATGACAGGTGAGTTTTGGTTTAGATTGTGGCATCTCTTGTACCATGTACCTTGAAGTACTTCTTGCACTTCTGTGCTTGGAGTACCTGGCCGCTGGCCTTGCATGGGATCGTCCTGGTGGTGTTTAGATGAGCTTAATGTACTGGTCAAGTACAGTAATGTTCAACTATTAATCTTTCAAATAGGTCTATGAAGTAGGTGGATGTTGTATATCTGGGTTTCCAGAAGGTGCTTATATGGCACATGAAAGATTTATCCATGAGGATGCATGGAGTTGGGGGCAGTTTATTAGCATGGAAGGAGGATTGGTTCACCAGTAGAAGGCAGAGTTGGCTGTTTCTCTCATTGAGCAGAGTGCTGCTGGGGTTGGTGCTGGGCCTGCCACTGTTCTCAATGTACATGATTTGGAAGAGGGATCCAAGCGTAGCCTACCTAAATTTGCCAATGACATAACATTTAGTGGAAAAACAAATTGTGAGGAACTTCTGGAAATAGAGTAGATAGTTAAGGGTCTTGCAGAGGGAGTACTGCTTGGGAAGGAAAAATAACTGATCAGGTTTTTAAAATGGAGAAAGATTGCAGTATGTTCTTATGCAGAGGGATTTGAGATTGTAGATATCAAGAAGGCAAACGGGATGCTGAATTTCATTACTGGAGGGATTGAATTTAAGAGCATAGAAGTTGTGCCACAGCTGTACAGGGTACTGGTAGGCCACTCCTGGATTCCTGTGTAGTTCTGATCTCCTTGAAGAAAGGTGTACTGGTGTTGGGCGTGAGGCAGAGAAGGTTCATCAGCTTGATTCTGGAGGTGTGGCTAACTACTTGGGAGAGATGGAGTTAACTTCACTTCAGACAGCTCAAGCCTGGCTGTGAAAGGAGGGTTGGGCATTGGGATTAGCAACCACATCCTGTAAAATCAGCTACAGAAGTTCCAAAGACCTCATCCCTGGAGAGGAAGGATCTTTGATGGGCTCCACCATGGGACAGCTTCAAAGACTGGCCCAGGACTGGGGAGTCTGAGCTGCTGTTGGTGGCCTATGCCTCAGGACGGGTGATGAGCTGAAGCAGTTGTCTGGGGCTATGCTTGCTGGACTTCAGAGCCATGAGGAGGATTTACAGAATTGTATAAAATTATGAAAGGAATAAATAATAGTGACAGGAAAGTTGTATTAAGTGCAACTAAAACTAGGAGACAACCTTAAGATTAGCACAGGTGAGGAGAAACCGCTTTTCCTATAGCAGTGAATGTGGAATTCTCTGCCCAAGAATGTAGTAGAGGCTACCTCACTAAATATATTTAAGACAAGGTTTTGCATAGCTGGGGAATTAAGCATTATGGGAGGAAAATAGGCAGGTAAATGGAGCTGAGTCTGTGACCAGATCCACAATGATCTTAACAGGTGGTGGAGTGGGTTGGATGATTTACTCTTGCTCCTGCTGTCCTTGAGGTGGGGGACTAAGGTTACTGTTGCTTTGGTCCAGTCGAGTAGTGACCTTTTCTGCACTGCCTTTGCAGTAGGAGAGGCCGTGACTGCATTCTTTACCCTTGTTTAGCTACTTTCCTCTCTCAGTTGCACTTTGTTCCTGCAGCTAGAAAGCTCAATGAACACTGAGGGGAATGCTTATCTAAACAGTTGTCTGGCTTGGCCTCTTGCTGGAAATACTCGCCTCGAGTCTAATTCGATGTATTTTTCGTCTGCAGCAACTCGGAGTGATTGATATGTTCGTGGCCTGTGGAAGGAGTCAATTTTAGAAAACCTAGCGCATTTATTTTTCAACATAGTCTCCTCCTACTTTTACACACTTAGTCCAGCGGTTGTGAAGCATACAGATCCCTTCTTTGTAGAAGTGGTCCATAGTGGGGGTGATTGATAAATTCATGGCCTAAGGTAGAAGGAGATGAGTTGTATAGTTTTCATTACATGCACGTGCAGTTCAACTATGAGTAAAAATGCAGAAAGTTTGAAGTTAATAACTCATCTCCATGAGCTTATCAATCACCCCATGCTTTGGTCCACTTCTGGAGGTCCAAGACGCTGACTTCTACAAAAAAGGGATCCGTATGCTCCAGGACTGCTGGATTAAGTGTGTAAATGTAGGAAAAATAAATGTGCCAGGTTTTCTAAAATGATTCCTACCTTAGGCCACAAACTTATCAATCACCCCTGCTGTGGACCACTTCTACAAAGAAGGGATCTGTACTCCTCGTAGTTTGGCTGGAACCAACACTTTGGATTAAACCCTGACAGATTTTTTTTGCCCCCTGTTGTAGGGATAACTTGTATGTAGCCTTGTAGCAAAATCCTAATGATACAATTTCTGCTGCAGATGACTGGGCCGCTGAACGGCCAGATTCTCTGTTCTTCCTGGGAGCTTCCATTAACCTACAAGCCTCGGTCCTTGCCACATATCACCAAGCACTTCGCCTCTACATGGAGGAATGTATTGCCACGCCAACAAGCTCACTGGGAAAGTCTCTGGAGAACTATAGCATCATAAACAATCATGGGTAAGAGTGAAAAAGTAGAATCACTTGATTGGTTGTTAACTTGACTGTGTCTTGCATACAAGACCACAAGACATGGGAGCAGAATTAGGCCATTTGGCCCATTGAGTCTGTTCCACCATTCCATCATGTCTGATCCACTTCCTTCTCTGCCCCAATCTCCCGCCTTCTCTGTCCCTTCATGCTTTGACTAATCAAGAATCTATCAGCCTCTGCTTTTTAAATATGCTTAATGTCTTTGACCGCCAGAGCTGTTTGTGGCAATGAATTCCACAGATTCACCACTCTCTGACTAAAGAAATTCCTCCCCATCCCTGTTCTAAATGCACATCCCTCTATTCTGAGGCCACCCCCTGCTCTTGGGCTGCCCCTCCATAGGAAACATTCTCTCCACATCCATTCTATCGAAGCTTTTTGACACACAATGCTTCAGTGAGACCCCCCCCCCAAAACCCCCATTCCAGTTAATAGAGGCCCAGAGCTATCAAATGCTGCTCATACAATGAGCCTTTCAATCCTGGAATCATTTTTGTGAACCTCCTTTGAACCTTCTCCGATCTCGGCACATCCTTCCTTGCATAAGGGGCCCAAGGCTCCTCTCATTATTCAACATTGCATCCTTCTGTTTGTCTTCTGCAGCTGTCTAATTGATGGGAAAACTGGAAACTCCAAGTTCTTGCCCAGAAATGATGGGTCACTCCTTCAGTTTGTTGTGCAGGCATTTAAATTCAACAGTCGAGAGGATGCTGATGTGAGTTGGAAAAGTTGTTCAAGTCTAAGGGGGAAGAAACTCTTTATTGGTCAATATAACTGACAGGTGTTTGAGTTTCTTTTGGCATTGTATCAGAATGCATTAACATTGATTAAACAGATTCTGACCACTTTAAGAATCTGAGCAAATGTAGTATTTCAAATCATTATGTACACAGTGCAAGAGTTAACATGAACGGCACTGCATTTTATCTTCCAGATTTTCATCCACTGCAAAGCCTTGGTGTGGGACCCCAAGTGGGATGACCTGTTGCACAAAGCTTGCTCTTTTGACCAGCAAACAGAAAGGTGACTAAGATTTTCAATTTGGTGGACTCCAGCAGGAAAGCCTGCTTTAAGCTTGAAATTATGAAGTGAAGTTCCCCTTGCCAACCCACCTACAAAATCACCAAATTGCCTTCCCCAAGTTCCAATTATTGACGTCTTAAGTTTTGCTTTTTTCTTTCCTTAGTTGGCAGCTTTTGGATGCCCCATTACAAAGCTCCTTGTGTGACTGCTGTAATGCAGTCTGCCAGCCTATCCAGTCCCGTCATAAACGATCCAAAGGTAATATTCCCATTTCTGACGATGGTTTGGATATTGGCTTTCGTGACATTACAATAATTTCTCTTCTTTTAGAAGTGGAGACCAGTGTTGGTCACGTAATCAAAGTGGGTCCCTTGAGAGTAATCAGCAAGCAATCTAGATCCAAAACATTGGGTAAGAAACAAGATCTAAATTTTGTTTAATATTACATTTAACTTCATTTTAACCTAGTACGCATCTGGATTTATGGAATCAATGACACTGAGACTTCAAGACCAAATTTTGGATAGATCCATTAAGCAATTCTTGACTGACTTTTTTTTTCTCACACAGAAAATCAAAGGGTTCTGCTTTTGGCTACACCATTGATAGCTTGTGTTTTGGGAATTGTGCTTCTATTCCTGTATAAATGGAAGATCAGGCATGTACAGCATAGCTGTTGAAATAGAAAAGGCTGAATTGCAGACAAACTTAGTCCTAACTGTGGATTTAATGCTGGTGTTTGAATAAAGTCACATTTTGCAGACTTGTGCATAGTTTCCAGTTTTTTTTAATTTATTTAGCCCTTAACTCCGAGTGGAGTTGTCAGGATGCCATCGTGACTTTTTTTTAAGCAGGCTTTTGTATTTTTACGAGGCAGAGTTGCTAGCTCAATGCTCAACCCAGCACAGATGGAAAGTGTGCAAGGGAGCCAGTTCCCAGTTTTGGCTCTGTTTTAATCAGTCTACCTTTAGATCAGTGAACTTTACACTATTTGAACGGAGGCTTGTTTCGTTACAAACTTTCAGCCAAAGTTCTGAGTACTTTAATCTTGTAACTAATTGTTTAATATTGGATTAGTTCCTTTTAAATGAGCAGTTCTTATGACTATTTGCAAATATCTGCTGTAAGGCCTAGTTTGAACATTTGACTCTGATTATGGCTAGCCCTGGGCCATGACTCCTAGCTACAAACACCAGGCCACTGCCTTCTATGCAGGCACATCTCTGGCACTGCAGGAGATCTCCCTTCACGAGCAACCTTAAACTTCCTTCTGTGTCTCAGATTTACAACCAGAACTGTCCTGAGAGGCCCATTGTTCGTCTGCTTCTACCCCCTTACTCCCATCATTCCTCAATTCAACTGTCTCTCCCCTTCCCCAACCCCCCCAGTGTCTCTCCTTTACTGTGGATGTCCACTCTAAAGCTAAAGCCATCCACTTGCTGCAGTGAAGATCTGACGTCCTACCAACTGCCCTTTTGATTCCTTTCCCTACAAATCAAAGGTGACACTGGGCCCCAGTTACATCTTTCATGGGCTACCGGGAACAGTCTGTGTCCCAAACCTACAGTACCACTCCAACTGGTAACTGGCCACAGGAGAGGTACTTCTGCACAGAACTTGTCAATTGTATCACCAAAACTACTAGTGTCCACATTGCTTTGTTTTGCTTGGATCATTTCTGTCCCTCTTGTCCCCCACCTAAACTTCTGCCACCTTGAACCAAATTTTGGTAGATGAACTACCAACTGACAAGTGCTGTAACTCCATTTATCATTTCTGTCTTGGCTCCATCCACTTCCAAGATGCAGCCTTCCATTCCACACATCTGAAATGTAGATCCTTAATAACAATGGCTACTGGTCTACAGTGAATGATGCAGCATTTCCCCATAAACTTCTTGCCTGGTTCTCATGCTGCTCATTTCAGACTTCCAGCATTTTTTGGACCTATTTCTTTCATTCTTTGATTCATTGCCATTTGTTACTAGACCGGTAGACCTACCAGTTGGTGGGTTGATTGGTCATTGTAAGTTGTCCTGTGATTAGGCAAGGGATTAAATTGGGGGATTGCTGGGAGATTTAGCTCAAAGGACCTACTCTGCACTGTCTCAAATAAATAAATTTTCCTTTATTTTAGGTTTTCTGGAATTGTATCTCAGTACCATTCTGATAATGAACCTTGGAGAAATAGGAGCTTGTATATGGGGCATTTTGCAAGTAATGGTGGACTTTGCACAAAGGTGTGCTGGTTCTCAGCTGCCCATTGGACATGGCATATTTTACAACATTCCTTCTAAGTCCCAGTCTCTAGGAAATTCTGCTTGTAAATTGTGGAGTTCCTGGTTCAGTAGATTAGGCTTTTTAAAGGCATTAAATGATTAATGGAGTTGATTAGATTTTTGAGTTGGTATAGAATCAGTGGGCTGAATGGCCTCCAATAGCATAGGGAGATGTACAAAAGTTGCTTTCAAGTAATCTTGTCCCCTTGGGGGGCTGCTGGTTGTTAGTGTTTTACTACAGGAACAGGCTTTTTTCAGCCCACAATGTCTAAGCATGTGATGCAAATTAATCCTATCTGCCTGCCCATTGTGTATATCCATCATTTTCTGGTTGTTTGTGTACCTAAAAGCTTCAACATTACTATTGTGCCTGTTTCTACATATACCCAAAAACAAACTTGCTTTGAATCTCCTATGCCTGATATTTCTATCCTGGAGAGAGGGAAGAAACACTTATCAACCCTTGTCTATGCCTTGTGTGATTTTGTATTGTCTATCAGGTTACTGCTTGGCTGCTGATGCTCCAGAGAAAACAATCACAGGTTGTTCAGCTTCCTTGGTTAATGCTCCCTAATCCAGGCTACACCCTGCTGAACTTTCTCTGTGCCTTCCCTCCTACAAAGACCCCATGTCCTTCGTGTAAGGTGGTGATCAGAACTGTGCACAATACTCCAGATGTGGCCTAACCTAAAGTTTTATATACAGCAGCAACATGACTTCCTATCTCCTATACTGAAGTGTATGTGGAATGCCTTTTTTTTTAAAACCACACTATTTGTGCTGCCACTTTCAGAGAGCTTATGAATGTGCACGCCAAGATCCCACAATATGCAACTGAGTGTTCAGTAATACAAAAAGAAACACTATTGATGGGAATACTCTGAAGTCGGGCAGCATCTGTGAAGGGGGAAATCTGAGCTAACTTAGACTGGTGTCCTTTCATCAACCAGAGAACTGTTCTACATGCATTTCAAGTATTTACATTTTTGAATATCTGCAGTATTTTTTGCCGCAAGCTCAAATTTAAACACAAATGAAAATGCAGAACACACTCTCCTGACATTAGTTCAAATTATTACAGCTTAATCCATGAAATTATTGAGATTTGCTGAGGCTAAAAAAATGAAATTGTGGACATGTCATCATGCTGCATCATCATGTGCCGTCATATGATGTGGGGGATCATGGTCTCCACGACCGTGATTATCCTTGCCAAGTTTTTCTACAGAAGTGCTTTGCCATTGCCACCTTCTGGGCAGTGTCTTTACAAGATGGGTGTCCCCAGCCATTATCAATACTCTTCAGGGGTTGGCGTCAGTGGTCGCAGAACCAGGACTTGTGATATGCACCAGCTGCTCATAGGACCATGACCCTGATTGGCAGGGTGAATAAGCAGTTGCTACACCTTGCCCAAAGGTGACCCGTAGGCTAGCAGAGGGAAGGAGTGCTTTACACCTCTTTTGTGGAGACATATCTTCATCTAGAGATAGATAGGTTTCCATATTAGGTTGTACTGTAACACTGCAGGGTCTGGCATGTGGCCAAGTGGTTATGGCATTGGACTAGCAATCTGAAGGTCGTGAGTTCGAGCCCCAGCCGAGGCAGCATGTTGTGTTCTTGGACAAGGCACTTAACCACATATTGCTCCACCTAGCTGAAAAAGGGTACCAGCTGGGGGTTAACCTCGCAATGCACTGGTGTCCTATCCAGTTGGGGGAATCTTGTACTCTGTCGCTTCATGCCATGGAAACCAGCATAAGCGCTGACCTGATGAGCCTATAAGGCACGGGACAGACTTTAATTAACTCAATAGGATAACTGCAGCTCAAGCAATTCTTTTCTGCTAAACATTAAAAGATTCTTTCCCCCGAGCCACACTGCACTGGACAGGAAGGAATGGTTGCTTTTGTATGTGTCATGCTGACATTTCAGTTTATTTCCCTTTTTTTTTGCAGTTTACAACCTCCATCTGTTTTCATTGAAAAAATAGTTTACAGGAAGCTATTGTAACTTTTATGTATGTTTATAAATCTCCATTTAGATATATTTTTAATTGCTTTTTCAGGATCAGGCTGGTAGGGGTGCAACCCACACCTACTGCCTATCCCAACTTTCCTTGAAATGGAGGTAGAGAACATGTCCTGTCAAGTTGCAGTAATGGCTCAAAGGAGTAGACTAATGAACCATTTTAGAATTCAACAGCATAGGATGCATCTGGAGTCAAATATGGATCCAATGGGGCAAAAAGAGCAGAATTCCTTCCCTAGTGCTGATGGAATACTTTGGTAGCTTTGCAATCTTGGTAACTAAGCAGTAGTCATTTACAGAATTCCAACTTATGAATCAAATATAAATCCCACCATGCCGTAGTGGAATTTTCTAGTTCAAAGTGAATTTATTATCAAAGTGTATATGTTGCCATATACAACCCAGAGATTTGCTTTCTTGTGGGCATGCTCAGTACACCCAAGAGCCATAATAGATTCAATGAAAGACCACACCCAACAGGGCAGGCGGACGGAAAAACAACCAACCTGCAAAAGACAACGAACTGTGCAAATACAAAAGGAAATAATAAACAAATAAGCAATAAATAGAGAACAAGATGGAGAGGCCTTGAAAGTGAGTCCATAGGATGTGGGAACAGTTCGGTGATGGGGCGAGTGAAGTTCTCCCCTCTGGTTCAAGAGCCTGATGGTTGAGAGGTAATAACTGTTCCTGAACCTGGTGGTGTGAGTCCTGAGTCTGCTGTCCCTTCTTCCTAATGGCAGCAGCGAGAAGAGTGATGGGAGTCCCTGATGTTGGATGCTGCTTTCCTGTGAGAGTGATCCATGTAGATGTGCTCAACAGTGGGGAGAGCTTTACCCATGATGGACTGGGCTGTTTCCATACCAAGCTGAGAAGCAACCAGTTAATATATTCTCCATCAAATGTCTATAGAAGTATGTCAAAGTTTTAGATGTCATGCCAAATTTTTGCAAACTTCTAAGGGATTAGAGGATTTGCTGTGCCTTTGTTGTAATTGAACTTGTGTGCTGGGCCCAGGATACATTTTCTGAAATGATAACACCAAGGAATTTAAAGTTCCTGACCCTCTCCACCTCTGATCCCTCGATGAGGACTGGCTCATGGACCTCCTGAAGTCAATAATCAGCTCCTTGGTCTTGCTGACACTAAGAGAGAGATTGTTGTTGTGGCAGCACTCAGCCAGTTTCTCAGTCTCCCTCCTATGCTGATTTGTCTTCACATTGGATTTGGCCTACGACAAAGTGGTGTCCACAGCAAATATAAATATGGCATTGCTGCTGTGCTAAGCCACACAGTCGTCAGTGTAAACGGAGCAGAGCTGGGCTAAGCACACAGACTTGTGGTGCACCTGTGCCAATGGAGATCGTGGAGGAGATGTTGTTGCCAGTCCGAACGGACTGTGGTCTGCAAGTGAGGAAATCCTGGATCCAATTGCACAGGGAGGTACTGAGGCCAACCTTATTGCTTAGTTTTGTGAGGATGCCGAGCTGTAGTCTGTAAAGAGCATCCTGATGTATGCACCTTTTCATTGTCCAGATGTTTCAGGGTTGAGTGAAGAGCCAAATGAAATGGAACCTGCCGTGGACCTGTTCCACCAGTTGGCAAATTTGAGGAAATCCAAGTCATTGATGTGATTCAATGCCAAACTCTCAAAGCACTTCATTACAGTGGATGTAAGTGCTACCAATGATAGTCAATAAGGCAGGTTATCATGTTCTTCTTAGACACTGGATAATTGAAACCTCCTTGAAACAGGCGGACACTTCAGACTGCCAAAGTGAGAAGTTATAGATTTTGGTGAACACTCCAGCCAGTTGATCAGCGCACGTCTTTAGTACTTAGCCAGATGCCTTCTGCAGTTCCACCCTTCTTCTGTCAGCCTCGGTGACTGAAATCACAGGGCCGTCACGGGCTGCGGGTATTCGTGAAGGTTCCTCCATATTTTGAAGGTCAAAACAAACCTAAAAGGCATCGAACTCAACAGCAACCCTCTTGTCACCCATGTTGCTTGATCTCACTTTACAAGAGGTGACAGCATTACAGCTGCCAGGCATCTTTCAGTGGTTCAAGTTTAGTCCGAAACTTTCACTTCGCATACGAGATGGCTTTCTGGAAATTTCTGGACCTCTTGTATTCTACTTGGTCACCAGACCGGAATGACACTGACCTGGCCCTCGGCAGATTGTGAATCTCATGCTTCATCCAGCGCTTCTGACTTGGGGAGGACTCTGGATGATCATGTGGGGGCACACTCACCTGCAACTGTTTTTATAAAGTCTGTGACAATTGGGACTCAGGTCATTCAACCCTCACCCCAACTACCCTCACAAATCTCAACATAATCCTATATTAATACTCTCACCATTCCTCCCCCACCCCTGCATGCAAATCATTATTCATTCCACTTAGCCTTTCATTGTGATTAATAAAATTGGTCACTGAAGCTTATTGCAGAAGCATTTGCATTGTAGTTCTACTCCTAGTACAATCGTAACTGCAGCTATAGGTGTGCAAGGTTGTGTCTGAAGTTTAGGTACAGGCAAACAATCTCCCATTTTGGTGATTTAGCTGTACAGAAGACAAAGTTCTACTTTATAGTCAGTGGGAAGTCACAGATAAAGACAAGCACAGAATGTTTAGACTTCAACTGCTGGCTTTTTTCCAGACGGCATTTTTGTTTACATTTGTACGATGAACCGACACATCTGTTCATTAAGGCCTGATGTAAAGGGAGTCCTGTCTGAATCTTTTTCATGAAGTATAGCTGTCTAGAAAAGTAATACAGTCTGAAACTCAAGAATTCAGCTCTGTTCTGAATCAAAAAGTGTTGTCTTCTGATGTGTCTAATTTTATTAAGCTGATAAACTTCTGAGCCTAAGAGGCTTTCCAAGGTATTATTGTTAAGATACAAAATTCCTTCTTAGGGTAATGGTTCAGTATATTAAGCCGCTAATAAAACATCTGGTTTCTTTGGCTCTACCTAAGAATTTGTCCATCTCCAAAACCATAACATTCAAACTAAGAGAATAAAGCCCTTCCAATGATCTTGTGGGTAAATGACTTTACGATGAGTAGTTCATCAAAACCACCCATCTCAAATGATATTAGACAAGGAAATTGGTTTGACTCAGAAAGTAATATACATTTAGACTAAGACAAAACTCTAAAGGCTTTATAAGGCATTGGTTAGACTACACGGAGTATCGTGAGCAGTTTTGGGCATCTTATCTAAGATGTGCTGGCATTGGAGAGGATCCAGAGGAAGTTCACGAAAATGATTCCAGGAATGACACGGTTAATGTATGAGGGGTGTTTGATGGTTCTAGGCCTGTACTCATTGGAGGAGTTTAGAAGAATGAGGGGAGGATCTCATTGAAACCTATTGAATATCAAAAGTCCTAGACAGGATGGATGTGGAGAGGATGTTTCCTATAGTGGGGGAGTCTAGGACTCAGAATGGAGGGGCACCCATTTAGAACAGAGACGAGGAAGAATTTCCTTAGATGGTGGTGAATCTGTGGAATTCATTGCCAAGTCATTGGGTATATTTAAAGCTGAGGTTGATAGGTTCACAATTAGTTAGGGTGTCAAGGGTTTTGGGGAGAAGGCTAGAGAATGGGGTTGAGAGGGATAATATATCAGCCATATTGGAATGGCAAAGCAGACTCAATGCGCTAAATGGTCTAATTCTACTCCTAAGTTTTAAGGTCTAAACTTAGCTAAGAGGAGTTAATACAAGTTGATAATTAACAATATACTCATGATGAGAAAGTAACATTTTCTTAACTAAATTGGACAGATGTTGTCATCACTTGAAAGTCTGAACCAATCTTTGGTTGCTAATATATTGAACGCTAACTGTACTTGTTATTCCAACTGCTTATAAGCACTTTGTGACACACAGATCTATGTCCGATTTCTCCAAGAGAGGATGCTGTTACAGAGCTGACTTCTCCAATCATCTCCAGCCACTATAAGAGTTACATTTCTTCCAACTTTATTGAGGTATAAAGGCCGAGGTAGTGCATACTGTACAGTGGACAAAGAGGGATTATGAGCAGTTCACATTTACAACACAATTGTGGCATGTTGTTGTGTTTATTTTCTCTTTAACACATTAAATTGTGCATCTTTAAGATAAAGAACAGTTGGAAGCATCTTTATATAACTTGTGCAAGTGAAGATACTATTAAACTTAGAAGTCACTGAGTCTGTGAATTGCTTAAAAGGAATGGAGTAGTTAACGAGGATGGTACAAGAAACTAATTACCTTATGTGAAAGCTGATGCACTGTTTCCCCCATTAATAGGTTTGAAACATAATGTAGATACAATTGTTTCAGCAAGTTGCTTTGCACGGTGTTAAATCATACAACCATAACTGATTCCATTTTTATTAACATTGGAGTTTTGATCCATACTCACACTCATGACTAGCAGCTCCGATGGGCCGTGCCCCTGGTGTCAGATAAGAGACTGTATAAAACTTTAAAACAGATATGTGGCGACTTCAACAAAACTCTGGCAATTACGCTTAGATGGTTAAAAATAACCAAACCTGTACATTTGTTATTTTAATTGCTATATAAACAGAGTATCTTTTAAATAGAAGAGCTCTTTCTGTTCAATTATCTGTCTATTGATTTTAAAAAATCCTCTTTTCATGTATATTATATAGTATATATATTTATTAGAATCAAAGTTATAATATATATAGAAAGGCACATAACTCTATACTTTGGTAACAGATTTCAATAATGTATCAAGCACCTGGATCTTCATGATAAATCACCTCACACTCACTTGATTGGAAAAAATACAGGTCTCCAGACTTGGAGAACAGGGATCAATGTCTTGCAATGTTACCTAAAGCTACCGCGTATACGAATCTCGCTGTTAAAATTGGCCCATGGCAGAAGTTCCATTTGCCTTGGTTATGGCTTGTGTTCTTCCGTTCCATACAACTTCCGTAACGTAGAATCCAAAAGAAAATCTACTGACCTGGAAGTAGCAATAAGAATGTACTTTAAAAAACACACACACACACTGCTGTAAACCACAGGCTCCCACCCTTTTTTATGCAACGGACCCTTACCATTAACTGAGGGGTCCATGGACCCCAAGTTGGGAATCACTGCTGCAAACAGAGGCACATTGGAATGAGGTAATGTAATTACCCAAAGTACTGCTTTCTTAAGGTTTAATAACTTGCAGAAATGACAAATGACTTCCCCTTACCACCACCTATTGGAATAAAATAACTGATCTTCTCAATAGTTATTTACTTGGGAGAAAATTGTTGAAGGTAAAATCCAAATGCATTCAGGTTCTAAGTGATAAAACAGCATTCTAACTTTCATATTTATCAGGCAACTTCTGCTTCAAAGAAGACAATTCTAACTACATTTTCTTACAACACAGGTGGCCAGTTGGCCCACCAGTTCCCTACAAACTCAGACTGATCCCCTTCTCCCACTGTTGACACTGTAGCTGCCCTCTTCATATGTTCATCACCTTCACCCTGACTTGTCTGTCACCCACTTTCACCTGCGGTCATTTACTGTAGCAATTAACCTACTGGCATGTCTTTGGAAAGGCCTCAAAGCTCTCCAATTCTTTCTCAATCAAAGAAACAGCCACCACCACCCGCCTCCGTCTGGTAGAACTGGTTAACAACTTTTTTTTCAACTCCTCCCACTTTCTCCAGACTCAAGGGGTAGTCACGGGCACCTGCATGCACCCCAGCTCTGCCTGCCTACGTTCCAAGCCTTCCCCAGTAATGCTTCCCAACTCTTCCTCTGTTACATTGATAACAGCATTGGTGTTGCTTCATGCACCCATGCTCAGCTCGTCAATTTCATCAACTTTGCCAACTTGCAACCTGCCCTTAAATTCACTTGATCCACTTCTGAGACCTCCCTCCCCCTTCTCGAACTCTGTCTCTATCTCTGGAACCAAAATGTCAGCCAACATCTTTTATAAACCCACTGATTCCTACAGTTATCTTGACTATACCCCTTCCTACCCTGTCTCCTGTAACAATGCTATTCCCTTTTCACACTTTTTGTCTCCATGCACCTGTTCCCAAGTTGAGGCTTTCCTTTCCGAGACATCTGAGATGTCCTCCTTCTTCAAAGAAAGTGGTTTCCCTTCCTCCACCATTGATACTGCCCTCATGTGAGTTTCCTCCATTTCCTCAACATCTGCTCACACTCCATCTTCCCGCTGCCTTAACAGAGACGGAGTTCCTCTTGTCCTTACCTACCACCCATTGAGTTTCCACAGCCAGCAGATCATTCTCCGCAACTTTCACCATCTCCAAAGGGATCCTACCACCAAATATATCTTTATCTTCCACCCCACCCCCGCTTTCTGCAGGGAACTCATCCTCCATGATTCCCTTGTCCATTCATTCCTCCTCACTAATCTCCCCCCGGCACTTATCCCTGTAAGTGGCCAAAGTACTACACCTGCCTATATACCTCCTCCCTCACCTCAAGGCCACAAACAGTCCTTCCAGGTGAGGCAACACTTCACCTGCAAATCTGCTGTGTGTCTGGTGCTCCCAAAGAAACCTCCTCTGTATTGGTGAGACCCGTCATAAATTGGGGGGGCACTTTTTCAAGCACCTCTGTTCCACTTGAAAAAAGCAGAACTTCCTGGTGGCCAAATATTTTAATTCCGATTCCGAGTCCTGTTCTGACATGTCAGCCCATGGCCGCTCCTTGTGCCGCAATGAAGCCACGCTCCAGGTGGAGGAGCATCACCTTGTATTTTGTCTGGGTAGCCTCCACCATGATGGCATGAACTCGATTTCTCCTTCCGTTTAAAAAAAAATCCTCTCCCCCACCCCTCTTCTTCCAATCCCCACTCTGACCTCTCACCTCTTTTCACCTGCCTATCACCTCCCCCCGGTCCCCTCCTTCTTCCCTTTCTCCTATGGTCCACTCTCCTCTGCTATCAGATTCCTTCCTCTCCAGACATTTATCTTTCCCACCCACCTGACTTCACCCATCACCTTCCAGACAGCCTCCTTCCTCTCCTCCCACCTTCTTATTCTGACGTCCTCCCCCTTCCCTTCCAGTCGCAAAGAAGGGTCTCGGCCTTGACTGCTTACATAGGTTCCACAGATGCTGCCTGACCTGCTGAGTTCCTCCAACAGTTTGTGTCTGTTGCTTTGGATTTTCAGCAGCTGCAGAATTTCTGGTGTTTTATGTCTTTGGGTGGTTGGAGGAACTGCCAGAAGCGATTGAGGCATTTAAAAGACACTCAGAAAGTACACAGACAGGAAACGTTCAGAGGGATGTGGGTCAAACGCAGGCAAATGGGACCAGCTCCGTGTTGATGGGTTTGACTCAGGGGGCTGTTTGTGCTGTATTTCTTAACGGCTCTCAAGGAAAATCTGATTGTGGGGAAAATGTGCAACTTCCACGCGGACAGCAGAGGCTGGGACGGAAAATGGGTCACTGGAGCTAGGCAAGTGTGACCTGTTTTGCCACTGTTCCCAACCTGGGGTCCATGGACCCCTTGCTTAATGCTTTCGGTCCCTGGCATAAAAGAAGTGGGGAAACCCCTGTGTTAAACAGATCCTTTCAGGCTTTGAAAAGCAAAATTACCAGCTGAATGGGAGGATGAATTACGTAGACAACTAAATAGAGTTCCAGTGTGGTTGTGAATTGAGCTTTATAAATGGGCTGATGAGAGCTCGTGTTACATGTGGAAACTTCTTTCTAACAAAAGACAGAATCGGTCAATCCCATGTAAATTCCATTCACCCATGTCTACTTTAAAAGCTAAGCTTCCTTTTAAACTGCAGGTCTTTGATCTTCAATTTTTATGAATCAGACCGAAATGTATACCCTTGTCCCTGGTGGCAACTGTAGAAGGATAATGATTCGATTAGCAGCATCTACTATTACCTTAGCTCAAAGATTAGCTGCACTGAGAAAACCTGTTTAGTGAATCTGTACCAACAGGATAAAAGATCATCCGTATCCTGTTTAACCTAATTCCAGAATCAATTCATTAAAAGTTTTCAAAGCCCTATTTTGAAGATTAAAGATCTTGGTAGCAAACCAGCTACCAAGTGGAACGTGGGGGTAAAACTGACTCTGGTATCAGTAGGGAAGAGATTCTTAAGAACTGAGCACGTAGGATGTTAGAAATGTAATGTGGAATCTCAGCACATCAAGCACATACTTTGGTCCCTCCAATTTTTTTTTGCCCCTCTCCTGAGTTTAGCCTCCAAGGGGACTACAACCTTGTCTTGGTTTGGAGGCTTCTGTGTCTCAAAGACTCGGAGAGCTATGGTGGCTGGAGTCAGGGCTTGATGCTTTGGCTCTTGATAGGGTCACCTGTACCAAACAGGTCAAAGGGTAGAGGCCAGACTAAGCATGGTCCACTGGTCCTCCAGGTTCGGAGGTTCAGACCAGGGCCAACGACCCTGACTGTTACAGAAACAGCAATGGAGAATCCTTTTACATCTGAGTGTGACAGTATTCCCGAGTCTCCATCCAGGATTTGCATGACTGACAGTGGTGAAAACTGAGCTCCTGACACGATGAAGGAAGCTCTGAACACTGCCAGAGATAGAGGACCTTCATTGCTGCTCTGCGCACCAGTGGCGTTACAGGCAGTAGGGAGAGTTTAGGTTCTGCGAGTTGACGGGTCCAGAGGTAGAGGCTTGAAGATCGAGTCTGCAAGTCCCAGCTGGGGGCTGGAGGCCCCATGTCTGCCTGTTTGAGAGTTCGAGGCCAAGGACTGGAGGCCCTGAGGCAGCCTGTCCTGGGCTGAAAGGACGGGTGCTTTGGAGGGTGGGAAAGGGGCTTGTTTTCCTGAGGTGGTCTTGTTCTGTTCTGTTGCAGATGTTCGCATTGTTCTACTGAAAATTGTGGGCGAGCCACACCTGTGGGCTGCACCTCCCCCCCCCCCCCAAAACCGCTAGGGTGTGTTGGTTGTTAATGCACGCGATGTATTGCACTGTATGGTACACTATGTGTGTGAAAAATGAGTTGGAATCTGATGGTAATCTCCACCAAAAAGCTGTGGCGGGCTTTTGATTCGTGAGGTCAAACGTGGCTCAAGACAAGGCCTTACCTGTCGATGGGAGTTATGATAACCGGAATGGCAGACAGTCCAATTGCCGTGGTTGTCCACTTCCTCACAGGCAGTGGCCACCTCGTAGTTTTCCGCAGGAGAAAAAGGGAAGCTGCGCACAGTCGATTGATGGTGAAACCTGGAATCGCAACTGATGCCAAAGCCTGCCAGATAAAAGTATCCACGACTGCTGCACCAACCTTCAGAGTTTTCCCAGGCCTGTCTCCGTGAGCCTGGGGAGGGGTAGAGTGAGGACGGTCAGCTTCAGAGACACCATCAAAAATATTAAACCTTAAATCAGTTTTTTTGGCAGCAGCACATTATGACTCTCTGCTACATTATTGCAATTGCACTGCAGAAGTTAACAATAGTGAGCTTTAAGATTCCATTACTGTTGAATGGTGTCTATCTTTACTTTCTCCCAGTATAGTGCTTACTTAGCAATTGTCTCTTTCCTGCCTCGGCCCGAAACGTCGACAGTGCTTCTCCCTATAGATGGTGCCTGGCCTGCTGTGTTCCACCAACATTTTGTGTGAATTGTCTCTTTCCTCTCTGTTAAGCTGGCCCCATCTTACATTCTTGCTGTGAGGTTGTGTTGGCACTGAATATCCCAGTCACTCAGCTCCCTTACATACTTCACAAACTTTAACCACTTTTAAGTTAGCTCTTTAACTGTTTAAGTTAGTCAGCTGCTGTAACAAATCACCAACATTGCTTCTGTGACTTAGCTCACAAAACAAGGAGAATTTGTGAGCGCTATATACAGATTCATGTGATTCCCCCATTACATCTAACTCGTTACCAGGTGCTGCATGGAAACTGTACAGAATGTGCATTGCCATCACTGCACCGGTTAAAGACCCTACAGTACGGCAAAGTAGCAGTTAGCCTAAAGCTATTACGGAGCCAGCCGTAAGATCGGGGTACGATTCCTGCTGCTGTCTACAATGAGTTTGAATGTTGTCCCTGTGACAGAGAGGGGTTCCTCCCACATGCCGAAGACATACGGCTTGGGGCTAGTAAGTTGTGGGCACGCTCTGTGGGTGCCAGAAGCAGGGCAACACTTGCGGGCTGCCCGGCACAATCCTCGCTGATTCGACTTGACGTAAAACAACGCATTTTGCTGCACGTTTCAATACAGCAAATACCGCTAATCTTTAGGCATTCTGTGTGGGACGGATTGTTCAAAGTTCATTGTCATTTAAACAAATACCTGTATGCAGGCGTGCAATGGAAAGTTGAGTTCCTTACGAAAATGGTTTAGTTTCTTTTTCTTGTGAATGCTGTTTTATGAGCCTGCCTGTGATGCTCAGTGTGAAAGCCTCTGTATCCTGGGTTTGGCTGCTCTTATTTCCCCCTATTTTATGAACTTTCCTACATTGTTAAGTTCTGTCTACAACCTATTGTGAAAGACTGTAAATGCTTCAGTTTACGATGAATGCATAAAGTTACACAGCTCATTGTTCGCAACTTTGCTTACCTAAATCAAAACCTGTAATGAGCTCAAGTACAAACCATACTCACTGCTTTCAAAGTGGTTAAATTAAAATATTTTCATGTTTTATTAAAATCTATGTTAAGGACCATAGAGAAAAACATTAAAGTTCAAAGTACATTTATTATATACTTTATACAACCTTGAGATTTGTCTCCTTACAGGCACCCACAAAACAAAGAACCCCAATAGAACCCATTAAAAACAAAAGATCATAAAACACCCAATGAGCAGAGAAAGAAAAAAAACCAAATCATTATTTATCAAAGCTAAAATATTAATGAGAATTACTCCTGACACTCTTGAATTTCTGGCGTACTGCTGGTGTCTTTTACAGTGAAGACTGATGCAAAATACTTAAGTTTATCTGTTATTGTTTTTGTCCCCCATTACCTCATCTCCAGCGCCATTTTCCAGCTGTCCAACATCCATCTCGTCTCTTTTACTGTTTATATATCTGAAAAACACTTTTGCTATTCCCTTTCACCTTTACAACATTGACCCATCTACCTGCCTCCTGCATCTCAGGAGTGACTACCTCCCAGTAGCTTCTATCACCTCCTCATTCCCTTGTATGAGCCGAACGTCATTGAGTTGCAGCTCCAGTTTCTTACTGTGATCTCTAAGGAGCTGCAGCTGAATGCACTATGCAGATGCAGTTATCACAGAGACTGAAGGTCTCCTTGAATTTCCACATCCCACACAGAGAAGTAACCCTGGGTCCATTCTCAACACACTAGCTATGTGCTAGTAGACAAAGAAAGAAAAATAAAAACTCAGCAGAAACTTATTCAGAGCATTCACCTGTTCTCACTGAAGCCTGTTGAGCCAAAGTCTCTCTCTCCAACCCTATTGGCCTTTACTATACAGGTAGTCCCTGAGTTACGAACATCCGACTTACAGACAACTCGTACTTACGAACCAAGGAAGGAGAACGCCATCCGCCATTTTAAGTCGTTGCTGTTGACACTGTGTTAACTTTGTATTTGGCTTAAATTTTTCTTAGTAAGATTCACACTGACCACCCACCCGCTCCGGTCCGGCTGGTGGCGCAGTGAGATCAGTGCCGGCTTGAGAACGAAGGTCCTGAGTTCGACCTAGTGACAGACCGCTCCCGTGCCGGGTTGATGTCAATCCTCTAACTCCCATACCATCTGTGCCGGGTTGCTGTCGAGCTCACAACTCGACCTCATAAAAATAAACACTGCCACCTCCAGTTTAAATTCCCACGCAGAATATTGTGGAGGATCAAATACCCAAACCCAGCACAGCCCCCACTTGTCCCATTTAGCCTGTCTCAGTGCGGTGGTCCTTAGGACCCAGCGGACCTCGGGAGCCGCTGCCCGCAGTGTTTCTGTTCCATTGACGGGAAGCTATTGCAATTGAAAATAAAGTGGAAATAATAAAGCGTCTGGAAAGAGGTAAAACGCCATCGGTCACTGGAAAAGTGTTAGGCTACAGTCGGTTAATGATCGGAACAATTTTAAAGGATAACGGATAAAGTGAGAATAATGGAGCATGTGAAAGGCCCTGCCCCGATGAAAGCTACAATTATTACTGAGCAACGCAGCGGTTTAATTATTGGAATACATGCGTTTAAGTGTTTTATATGCAAAAGGTAAGATATATACTATAGAAAGGTAAAATATATACTATATACGAAGACAAATGTTTGACTAACACTAAATAATACCAGATGTACTTGTTCCGACTTAAAGACGGATTC
The DNA here is from genome assembly GCF_030144855.1 of Hypanus sabinus. NCBI lineage: Eukaryota > Metazoa > Chordata > Chondrichthyes > Myliobatiformes > Dasyatidae > Hypanus > Hypanus sabinus. The sequence goes on from NC_082718.1 coordinate 88,576,203, forward strand.
AGGAACGGAACCCGTACGTAACCCGGGGACTGCCTGTATCACTAATAACCCAAGCAATCTTCCGCTCCACAGACAAGCTATACTTGTAGGTTACAGCTCTTCAGGAGCTTGTCTACTTTCTGAATACAACGGGGATTCCTACCAAATCCTCAGCAACTGTTTTTCCATTAAATTAATTACAAGAAGGGGAAACAGTATCAGATGGTATATTTCTCTCATCTTGAATGCCTCTTGTCTGCACCAAGGTTGGCTCTGAGCAGAGCAAATTTCTTTCTGACGCAGAACGGAACCTATGACCTAAACTGTTCATGCTGGCTCTAATAGCTATCAACCCTAATCCTATTTGCTTACAGTAGGCCTGAATTCTATCCAAATACCTTTGTAAACGCTGTGATTTTATCTGCCGCCACCCCTTCTGGCAGGTTGGTTGAGGATCTTTATTTTGAAGGTGTTAACTGCAAAGTCCATCCTATAATTTGTTTATAGTGAGTAATTTGTTGACTTACCACACCTCCAGGTTCAGCAGCAGTTGTTATCCTACAGCCATCAGGCTCCTGAGCCAGCATTAAGTATAAACAGAGCTTGGGGCCTTTCGGCAAGCTTCAATCTTAATGATCTATTTAGGCACTTGGCGACGGCCAATAGAAGGAAATGAAGTGCAGGTGGAGCAGCCATTGTGGGAGCGGACTAGTGTTACACTGGTCAGGCTTTCGTTCAGCAAGGGAGGTAAATCTGAGACTCTAGTTTCTGTTTGCCAAGGTTTGGAATGTCAGTGGGGATGCCTTTTGCTCCCAATCTCTTCTTTACACTTCGTATATGGCTTTTCACTGTCTTGTCAGTCACAGGTGACAGCAAGGCTGGACAAGATAGTTTGCAGAGGGGAGAGAGTTGGGGACACGTGTAAAGGTCAGTAACGATTAAGTATGTCTTCACCTTCCTTGGTCCCCCAAGTTCACTTTCATTCACGGGTCTCGGCAGAATGAGCCCCTGGATATTTGGACCAGGGATGGCCTTAGAAAATCCATGTCATTTGGGGTTTTTAATTTGTAAAATGTTTTGAAAAACTAATTTAAAAAATTTAAAAAAAAGAAAGAAAGAAAGAAAGAAAGAAAGAAAGCAAATCCGGAAAATCCGTGTCTGCCACTGGAGAACTTGAGGCAGAGCTGTGGATCTAATCCTGTCGGGATACTTTGATGCCAGGGTCAGAAATGACGCAAGTCACTGGAAAGGTGTGTTTGACAAAGAAGTCAGCTCGAAGTGGAAACTCTAGCAGCATCGAGGGAAAGGAATTGGGCACCTGCAGGCTGAGGTCCAGCAGAAGGTCTATGATCTAAACAATACACGGTGGAAGAAAAGAGACACAGTTTCTTACTGAGTAAAACTACTGAAAAAACAAATGGGATCTACTGAGGTAGAGTTTGGGAACAGGTTCGAAAGTGTGAAACAGTAGGTCCGTAGGTACTGCACTTGTTGTAGCCTCGATCGTGAGCATCTAAGTAGCAGATGAACAGAAAATGCTGAACTTTGGCCAACCTAATTTAAAATGGCCTGCTGATAGGAATGTAAGAAGAAAAGCAATAGTGTTCAACAGGTTAGATTTTGTACACCAGTACTTACGGCAGCTGCTTTCTTTCCCTTGTCCACTGCATCAGCTGTCACATATGCAGTTGATATTCCATAACTGGCCCAGACCAGACCTACAGGTACCAGTGCCCGGAATGCTTCACCAACTTCATTAGCATATCCTAAAGCAAAGAGAAGACAGTAAAAAATTTGCTGCAATGAACAGTTCTATATGTCTAATAAGATACATTTTGCATTCATGGAGTCACAGAATTGTAACCATCACCACTAATCTTGTTCCCCAAAGCAGAAACCAGGAGATGCAACCCCTCTTGAAGTCCAGGACTGTGGCATTCAAGTCAAGTGACCTTGACCTTTACAAGGAATTGAGATATGACCTCCATTAAGCTATCAGGGAGCCCAAGAGACCATGCCAGTCCAAAATAGAACTCCAGACCAGCGGTCAGCTCTGGCAGGGCTTACCTGCTATAATGGGCTACAAAACAAAGTCAGACAGCATTGCCGACAACAGTGCATCGCTTGTTGGCGAGCTTGACGCATTCTATACCCATTTTGAATGGAAGGGGATTGGAACGTCACCACCTGCCCCAACAGCTTCCATTGCAGACCCAAGATCAGTCTTTCGGAGAATGATGCTCCAGAAAGCCCCTGGCCTGGATGGTGTTCCTTGATCCTGTTTACATCCGCATGAGGATACGCAGATATTTTTAACCTCTCCCTGTTTCAATCTGTAATTCCCACCTGCTTTAAGACCACTATTACCTCAGTATCCAAGAAAAACCAGGTAACCTGCCTTATGACTACCACGCAGTGGTTCTGACACCCAACATCATGAAGTGTTTTGAGAGGCCGGTCACGGCACACATTAATTCAAGCCTTGCAGACACTTCAACCCTGGCTATACTCCTCTCTGGAGCTTCTGGACAGTAAAGGCGCCCGTGTTAGACCACTGTTTATTGACTACAGCTCCAGCTTCAACACCATAACTCCAAGCAAACTCATCTCCAGACTCTGAAACCTGTTATTCAAAGTAAATGTTATTATCAAAGTACACTTATGTCACCTCATACAGCCCTGAGATTCATTTTCTTGTGAGTGTACTCAGTGAATCTATAGAAGAATAACCATAACAGATTCACTGGGAGACCGCCCAATGCGGACATTCAACCAGAACTGCTCAATAGCTCCCTTTGTAATGGTATCCTTGCCACCCTGATCAAGAGACCACTAACACTTCCACCATGATGATCCTCAGCACTGATACTCCACAAGGCTGCGTCCCCTGTTCTAACTCCATCTACAAGTTTGCAGATGATACCACCGTAGTGGGTTGTATCTCAAGTAACAATGAGTCAGAACAGGGAGGAGATTGAGAGCCTAGTAACATGGAGTCATGACAACAACCTTCCCCTCAACGTCAGCAAAAAAGGACCAGTCATTGACTTCGAGAAAGGGTGGGGTGTGGGCAGAGCACGTGCTCCTGATTATGTCAACAGCGCTGATGTCAAGAGAGCTGAGTTCCAAGTTTTTTGGCAATGAACATTACCACATTACTCTTTACCTGTGCTGTGCACTTCACGATTTTTGAATTATATTTTATCATTTTATTTGTGGTAATATTTTATGAGGGTGCACTGTGATCCAGAGGAACTGAAATAAAGAGGCTGGTCTGGAGAGGCAGAGCCAAGTGACACAAGCTGTCCTGGGGAAGAAAACCAAATAACACGAACCACTTCCAATCCTTTCCATGATTAGAAAGACAAATTATGTTCGGAAAAATATTTTGGCATACAGTTTTGGGGCTATAAAGGATACAACATAGAATAGTAGAGCACATTACAGGCCCATCGGCCCACAATGTTGTGCCGACCCTCAAACCCTGCCTCCCATATAACCCCCCAATTTGAACAGATAGACAGACTTTATCCAGGATTGAAATAGCTAATGCCAGGGACCATCATTTTAAGGTGATTGTAGGAAAGTTTGGTGGGGTGTTGGCAGAGGCAAGTTCTTAATACAGTGCATGGTGCAGGTGCATTAGGGACATTTAATAAACTCTTGGATAGGCACATGGATGATAGAAAAGTGTAAGACGGAAGAGTTAGAACATAGAACAGTACAGCACATTACAAGCCCTTCGGCCCACAATCTTGTGCCGACCCTCAAACCCTGCCTCCCATATAACCCCCCACCTTGAATTCCTCCATATACCTGATTGGTAGTCTCTTAAACTTCACTAGTGTATCTGCCTCCACCACTGACTCAGGCAGTGCATTCCACGCACCAACCACTCTCTGAGTGAAAAACCTTCCTCTAATATCCCCCTTGAACTTCCCTCCCCTTACCTTAAAGCCATGTCCTCTTGTACTGAGCAGTGGTGCCCTGGGGAAGAGGCACTGGCTGTCCACTCTGTCTATTCATCTTAATATCTTGTACACCTCTATCATATCTCCTCCTTCTCTCCAAACAGTAAAGCCCTAGCTCCCTTAATCTCTGATCATAATCCATACTCTCTAAACCAGGCAGCATCCTGGTAAATCTCCTCTGTACCCTTTCCAATACTTCCACATCCTTCCTATAGTGAGGCGACCAGAACTGGACACAGTACTCCAAGTGTAGCCTAACTAGGGTTTTATAGAGCTGCATCATTACATCGTGTCTCTTAAACTCTATCCCTCGACTTATGAAAGCTAAAACCCCATAAGCTTTCATAACTAACCTATCTACCTGTGAGGCAACTTTCAGGGATCTGTGGACATGTACCCCCAGATCCCTCTGCTCCTCCACACTACCAAGTATCCTGCCCTTTAGTTTGTACTCTGCCTTGGAGTTCGTCCTTCCAAAGTGTACCACCTCACACTTCTCCGGGTTGAACTCCATCTGCCACTTCTCAGCCCACTTCTGCATCCTATCAACGTCTCTCTGCAATCTTTGACAATCCTCTACACTATCTACAACACCACCAACCTTTGTGTCGTCTGCAAACTTGCCAACCCACCCTTCTACCCCCACATCCAAGTCGTTAATAAAAATCACAAAAATTAGAGGTCCCAGAACAGATCCTTGTGGGACACCACTAGTCACAACCCTCCAATCTGAATGCACTCCCTCCACCACGACCTTCTGCCTTCTGCAGGCAAGTCAATTCTGAATCCACCTGGCCAAACTTCCCTGGATCCCATGCCTTCTGACTTTCTGAATAAGCCTACCATGTGGAACCTTGTCAAATGCCTTACTAAAATCCATGTAGATTACATCCACTGCACTACCCTCATCTATATGCCTGGTCACCTCCTCAAAGAACTCTATCAGGCTTGTTAGGCATGATCTGCCCTTCACAAAGCCATGCTGACTGTCCCTGATCAGACCATGATTCTCTAAATGCATACAGATCCTATCTCTAAGAATCTTTTCCAACAGCTTTCCCACCACAGACGTAAGGCTCACTGGCCTATAATTATCTGGACTATCACGACTACCTTTTTGAACAAGGGGACAACATTTGCTTCCCTCCAATCCTCCGGTACCATTCCTGTAGACGAGGACATAAAGATCCTAGCCAGAGGTTCAGCAATCTCTTCCCTTGCCTCGTGGAGCAGCCTGGGGAATATTCCATCAGGCCTCAAGGATTTACATACAAGCCATTTTATACTTGTAAATTTAGTATCAAAGTAAATATATGTTATCATATACAACCATAAAATTCATTTTTTCACAGGTACTTCCAGGAAAAAAATAACTACAATATTGCCACCGTTGGTTTTCCGGTGACATCATCGTCGAGAATGGCAGCTTAATTCACAAGCTCCTCCGGAAAAATGCGTATTAAGCCCCATTAACTCGTCAAATATAATATTTTTCAAAAAATATTTGAACTGAAAAGAGGGGCAAGAATGGGGAGAAGAAATGGAAATAAAAAAGCGACACTGCAGAGCCTGCGTCCGAGAGGAGTGCAGCGAGCGGCTCTCCAACCCGACCGCGTGCGAGCGAGGCAGCCGCTGGGCCTCATTCAGTCAAAGCAGCGAATGTCTTCGAAATCCTGAAAGAAATAATGGAGGTCCAGAAAGATATAAAGCAGCAGCTCCGTGATATTAAGGCAGAGCTCGCCAGCGTTAATCAAAAAATCGTGGTGGCAGAGACTCGCATTGAGAAGGTGGAAGATCGCGTTCAAAACGTGGAATGGATACTGAGGAAGACAATATAAATCATACATCACCAAGAAGGTAAGCTGCTTGATCTGGAGGGAAGATCACAGCAGAAAAATATCAGAACCTATGACGTTCCCAAAGGAGTGGAGGGCCCATCTATGACAGAGTTTGTCGGAAAGTTACTGCGGGACGCACTGGAGCTTCCCCCGGCTATGAAGCTGGAAATCGAGAGGACGCACCACGTGCTCATCCCAAAACCTACCCAGGATAGAAAGCCACGATCAATTATAATTAAATTCCTTCTGTACAGCACCAAGGCGGAGATTCTACAAAAGGCCTGGGGTAAGAAGAGAGTGTTTTATGACGATAAATTAATATATTTCAACCAAGATTACCCCCCCCCCCCGCTGTCCTCCAGAAACACAAAGAATAATCCGAAGTAAAGCGAGTATTAAAGCAAAATAAGATTAGATTTCAAACTCTGTACCCTGCTAAACTTCGAGAGTTTTATGACAACAGGACGCAGTTGTACCAGACAGTGGAAGAGGCAACTACAGACATGAAGGCCAGAGGGTTTCCTGTCAGTATGACCAAACGAAAGAAAGCCTGGATGAGGAATTGTCTCGCTGAGCTTGGGAAATTGTGCGAGAATCGAGAAGGCAGGAGACGGGAGGAGGCCGAGAGAAACATATCAGGAAGAGACCGGGAGTTTCCCAAAGACAGTCCTCACCCCCTTCAGAAGAGCCATAAGGTTTGGCTAACTTTAAAAATGTTGAGAAGCTAAACAGAAGCAAAAGTACACGGTGATATACCCATCTCGAGAAATACTTATTATAATGTGGATTTTATATTACTTAGTTGTTATTCTTTACTCGCTCACTTACTCCTTTTCCCCACCAAAATGAGAATATATGTGTGCATATATGTGTATGTGTGTAATGTGTGGGTGTATATATATATCTGTGTGTGTGTGTGTGTGTTCATATATGTATGTATATATATATATATATATATATATATATATATCTCTGTGTGTGTGTGTGTGTGTGTGTGTGTTTATATATGTATGTATATATATATATCTCTGTGTGTGTGTGTGTGTGTTTATATATGTATGTATATATATATCTCTGTGTGTGTGTGTGTGTGTTTATATATGTATGTATATATATATATCTCTGTGTGTGTGTGTGTGTGTGTGTGTGTGTGTGTGTGTGTGTATATGTGAGTACACAGGGAAATCTTTTCTGTGTAATGGTTTTGTTCACTGACTTTTATGAATACTGCAATGGGGGCCCCTCAACTCACAAATGGGAGGGGTTATCCCCCACAGCTAAACATTTCCTCTAGCTCAACGCAGGGTCATTTACTAGAGACCTCAGCCTTGGAATCACACGTTCGTTGCCATTTATGTTATTATTTGAGTTTCTTGGTTCTTATTTGTTCAGGGAGTAGATCGATTAAGTTTTATTCTAATTTCAATAATACATTAACAGATAAATACAGATGGCTAAGGACAAGGTAAAATTCATTTCTTTTATTGTACATGGGCTATTAAATCCAATCAAACGTAAGAGAATTTTATCCAAAAGGAAAAAAGAACAAGCCCATGTAGTATATTTACAGGAAACTAATTTAAGTGATAATGAGCATAAAAAACTAAAGAGAATGGGCTTCACTAATCTGTTTTTCTCCTCATTTAAATCAGGACATAGGAGAGGAGTTGCTATTCTTATCTCAAGTAAGCTAAATTTTGAAAAAATATTCGAAATGGGAGATAAGGAGGGCAGATATATTCTGGTAAGGGGGAATATAGACGGCAATTCAGTTACTCTATTGAATATATATGCATCCCCGGGAAGTGATATTGGTTTCTTTCAGAAAATTACTGATATTATGGTAACGGAAACAGAAGGTCTCCTGATATGTGGGGGACACTTAAATTTACAATAACAACCAAACTTAGACTCTTCCAATAGAAAAACCTATGAAACAAAATCTTTACATAAGAAAGTTAATTCACTTTTTGAGGATGTTGGTTTAATTGATATATGGAGGGACCTTTTCCCTGACAGAAGGGATTACACTCATTATTTTGCTCCACATTCTGTACATACAAGAACAGACTATTTCATAACATTTGGAAAAGACAAAGGCAAAATAAACACCTGTGGAATTGGGACAATAGATGTAAGTGACCATGCACCTATATATTTATCTGTTGATTTTGACCTGCAACCAAAGAATACTATTTGGAAACTAAATTCAAGTCTACTCAATGATCTGTACTTTAAGGAACAAATTAAAAAAGAAATTGGTCTCTACTTAGAATTTAATGATAATGGAGAGGATTCACCTCCCATTTTATGGGATACTCTGAAGGCGGTCTTAAGAGGGAAAATTATAGCGATATCTTCATATAAGAAAAAAATAAGGAATAAAACATTAGAGGAATTACAAAATAGGCTGAAGGAACTAGAGAAAAAACACGAATTGAATTTGGCACAGGATACATTAGGGGAAATTAAAAGAATTAGGAATGAAATAAATAATTTGGCTACGCAAGAAATTAGGAAAAACTTAATGTTTCTGAAAGAGACATTATGAAAGTGGATCGAAATCTATGAAAATACTGGCATGGAAACTGAAAAAAAAGATAGCAGAAAATACAATTCATAGTATTAGGGACTTAAGAATGAAAATGATAAAAAAATAAGATAAGTGAAATTCAAGAAGCTTTTGAAGTGTTTTATAAAACGCTATATTCCAAAGTTCCAGGGGGAAGCATAACCCAAATTGACACCTTCTTGAATTCTCTAGAGTTACTCACTTTAAGCGAAGAACAAAATAGAATGATGACTGCTGACATAACTGAAGTTGAATTAAAAGCTGCAATTAGTCGGCTTAAATTAAGCAAGTCACCAGGATCAGATGGTATACAGCAGAGTGGTACAAAGAATTTAAAAATGAGTTCTTTCCTGTTTTACTCCCCACACTGAACTGGGCTCTAAAAAAGGCACAAATGCCACCCAGTTGGAAGGAAGCGATAATCTCAGCTATACCGCAAGAAGGCAAAGATAAAATGGAATGCGGGTCATTTAGACCAATATCCGTTCTTAATGTAGATTATAGGTTATTTACCTCCATCATAGCCAAACGATTAGAGGAGTTTCTACCCATACTGCTACGTAATGATCAGACAGGTTTTATACGACAATGCCAGACACAAGACAATATACGAAGGACATTTCACATTATGGATCATATACAAAAAATAAAATCGAAGCAATAGTGATAAACATGGATGCTGAAAAAGCATTTGATTCGGTTAATTGGAATTTTCTTTACAAAGTTTTACATAGATTTGGTTTCCAAGACACAATTATTAAAACTATACAGACACTATATGACAATCCTACTGCTAGGATTAAAATCAATGGATATTTATCAAATAGTCTTACCCTAGAAAGGGGCACGAGACAAGGTTCCGCATGGTCACCACTACTCTTTGCGCTATATCTAGAACCATTAGCTCAATACATCAGACAAAATGAAGATATCAGGGGAATTACTATTAAAGGGACAGAGCATAAATTGGCTTGTTATGTGGATGACATTTTGATCTATCTAGGGCGGGGGTCGGCAACCTGCGGCTCCCGAGCCATTTGTGGCTCTTTCACCTCTGTGCTGCGGCTCCCTGTGGCTTTGGGAAATAATTGGTCAGTATTTAATTAAAATGTATTTTATGTTAGTTTGTTAGCTTTTGAAATGTAATTCTAAATTTGAAGATTATGGTGATCTTGTACAATCTAAGTGTGGCGACACATTTCCTCACAATTAGCCAGCATTCCGGCTAAGGGAGATAGCCTACGGGGGTTTGTGAGTACGCGTCTTTTGCAGCATCTGCGTCCATGGGGGCTGGGTTGAGGGAGGCTTAAAAGCAAGGCTGTTTAGTTCGAATAAAGTTATTCGACTGCAGTTTACTGACTGCGTGAGCACACCGCTACAACGTGTTTTTATCGCTATTAATATACGTCACCACTGCCAATACCTGACACCCGCCAGTGCGCGATTTCTTTAATTTTTCGATCCAAGGTAAGCCAACTATGGAGAATTCTAAAAAAAGAAAAGTGACTGAAGAAAACAGAACGTTTAATGATACGTGGACAGATTCATTTGCTTTCACTGTTGACGAGACTGGTTTACCGGTATGCTTAATATGCAATGAGAAACTAGCAAACAACAAAAAGTCAAATGTCGCAAGGCATTTCCAGAATAAACACGCAGCCTTTGCTCAAAAATATCCGGATGGAGATGAGAGAAAAAAAGCCGTTTCGGAACTGATGCGGAAGGTTGATCTGAGCAAAAATCATTTCCAGAAATGGATGAAGTCTGGAAAATCAATGACATACGCCAGTTATATTGCCGCTCAGGAAATAGTCAGGCACGGGAAGCAGTTTACAGATGGTGAATATATAAAAGAATCTTTCATTAAGATTTCAGAACATCTATTCACGGACTTTAAAAACAAGAGTGAAATTGTGCAGAAAATCAGGGATATGCCCCTCTCTGCAAAGACTGTCAAAGACAGAACCATAAAAATGGCAGAAGACATCACAAGACAGCAAATTAAAGACATCAATTCAGCTGTGGCCTACTCGATTGCCTATGACGAGTCTAAAGACAAAGGTGATATTGAACAAATAGCGTTGTTCTGCCGGTATGTAAACTCTGCCGGGCCACAGGAAGAACTGATTGAGTTGATACCTCTAAAAGACCAAACACGGGGGGAGGACATCTGTGAGGCTGTCTTGAATTGTTTAAGAGCCAAAGGAATAAAGACCACCCATCTGGTGTCAGTAGCTACTGATGGGGCGCCGAATATGACGGGAACGCACAAGGGATTTGTGGCTTTACTGCAGAAGTCGCTGGACAGAAAGCTGCTGACTTTTCACTGCATCTTGCACCAAGAGGCACTGTGCGCTCAAACATTTCCTCCGGAATGCACAGAAGTAATGGATGTTGTCATTCAGATTGTCAATAAAATAATGGCAAAAAGTTTAAATCACCGTCAATTCCGTTTGTTACTGGACTAGCTGGAAAGCGCATATTCTGATCTCCTGCTGCACAACAAAGTCCGGTGGCTGTCCAAAGGGGAGGTGCTGAAACGCTTTGTCGCGTGTCTGGAAGAAGTGAAAACTTTCCTGGGCAGCAAAGGGCTCACCTTTCCTGAGCTGGAACAGCCAGAGTGGCTGGAAAAGCTACACTTCATGGTAGACATGACAGCACACCTGAACACGCTGAACACAGCTCTTCAGGGGTAAGGACGTACAGCCCTGCACATGTTGGAGGATGTTTTGGCATTCGAGCGCAAGTTGACAGTGCTTGCCAGAGATTTACAGAAAGGCACATTGTCTCACTTCCCCAATTTGACAAGAGTTCAAACAAGGTCACGACATGATAATTTCGGAGTATTTACATTCTGCAATCATCGCAATGCAAACATCGTTTGGGAAACGCTTCTGTGAGTTCAGAGAGGAAAAAAACACATTATCCTTCCCGGTCACTCCCTTAAGCATCGATCCTTCCCTACTGAATACAACTGCATTGGCAGGTGTGAGTCAACCTGATCTTGAGATGGAACTGGCCGACATAGCCGACAAAGACATATGGGTGTCCAAGTTTAGACGCTTGACAGCAGACCTTGAAGATGTTGCCCGTCAGAAGGCCGTTCTTGCTCAGAATCACAAATGGAGTGATATTGAAAACCTTCCAAAACCGGACAAACTTGTGTTCGAAACATGGAATGCTATGCCCGACATTTATGTAAACATGAAAAAGTATGCGCTTGGAGTCCTGTCGATCTTTGGATCCACATATGTATGTGAGCAGGTGTTCTCCAACATGAACTTTATTAAAAACAAACATCGAGGAACACAATTTCCTCATAATCCAATATTATTTTTACTAGGTGATATTGAAGGGATAAAACCGAAACTCAAACTAAATAAGTATCAGAAAGAATTTATAAAAATTGCACTGGCAGTAGCCAAAAAAGCTATTGCAGTTACTTGGAAATCGGATTCACATTTAAGTATAGATTCTTGGAAGAAAGAAATCTATGGTTGTATTCCATTAGAAAAAATTACTTATAATTTAAGAGATAAATATGAAACATTTTTGAAAATTTGGAGCCCTTATTTACAAAAGACAGGATTAAATATATAGATGCTTTTAAGATGAAACAATTGGTTACTAGGGGAAAGAAATAAATATACATATTAAAATTATTACGAACTCCATGGAGCATGTGGAGATCTTCCAACCACCAGGCATTCTTTCTTTCTTTCTTTCTTTTTTTTTCTAAGGGGTAGTTAGGGGGGAGGGGTTAAGGGGAGGGGGTATGGGTTATATACATTGTTTTTTCATACTTTGTAATCATTTAAAAATGCAATAAAAAATTATTTAAAAAAAAACAAACATCGCGCACGCCTCACAGATGACAGCTTGCGATCCTGTGTAAAGATGAAGGTGACGTCATACAGCCCTGATGTGCAGACGCTGTGCGCTGAGGTCCAGGAGCAGAAATCCCATTAACCAAGTATGATAAATATTTTAATTGCCTATTATTTTACGTATATTCATATTTTTTCATTGTTCAGTGAAATAGTCCTTTAATTTTTCAGGCTGACAGCTGGCTGATGTTATTTTTGGTTTGCTGCTGGCGGAAAATTTAAGTTCGGCGTTTTTCATAAATACAAGAAGGACTCAAATAGACATTGAGTATTTTACTTAAAAGTAACCTTCAACCCAACGTCTTTTTTTCGGAGTTCAAAATGTTTTTGTTGCATGCAGAAATGTAATTTCGTTTTCTCTGCAGGAGTTCATCAATTTCATAAATGCAACACATTATAGTTTGTTTATACATAGCATAAAGGCAAAAAAAAACGTTGTATGCAGTGTTATTTCATTTTAAATGTCAAACGGGTTTTGCGGCTCCCAGTGTTTTCTTTTCTGTGGGAAACGGGTCCAAGTGGCTCTTTCAGTGGTAAAGGTTGCTGACCCCTGATCTAGGGCAACCAACATACTCTTTACCTAAATTGATGCAATCGTTTGAACAATATGCTCAATTATCAGGATACAAGATCAACATAGATAAAACCCAATTACTTCCATATAACTATATCCCACCAAGAGAAATTGAAAGTCGATACCCCTGGGCATGGCACACAGAGTCTTTCAAATACTTGGGCATCATTATGCCAAAAGATTTGGCAAAATTATCAGAATGTAATTATCAGCCTTTATATAAAAAAATTAAGGAAGATGTGGCAAGATGGAGCCTGATTCCTTTTTTCAGTCTCAGTTCAAGGATTGAGTCTATTAAAATGAATATACTGCCCAGACTGTTATATCTCTTTCAGACCCTACCAATAGAGATTAATCAAAATCAATTCAATGAATGGAACAAGATGCTATCAAGGTATATTTGGCAGGGTAAAAGGGCTTGCCTTCTCTTAGAGATTATTATTTTGTAGCACAGTTGAGAGCTGTGATATGTTGGTGCAACCCATCATATGACACTCAATGGAAAAACATTGAGGAGCGGGTACTTCCCATCCCCATGCAAGCAATTTTGGCTGATAACAACCTGCAAAGGTACATAAATACTATTGATAACCCATGGGTGAAATTGACTCTTAAAATATGGAAAACCACTATAAAAGAATATAATCTAGAGGGAGATATTGCAATTCTTAAATGGTGTGCATATGACTCTGATTTTACACCAAATAAATTGGATGCTAGATTTAAGGACTGGACAGCTAAAGGAATAACAGTTCTTTGCAACATAATGAAAGAAGGAACACAGTTCAGTTTTGAAATGCTTAAAGAGAAACACTTGTTAGAAAAACAAGATTTTTATTGGTATTTACAGATGCGACAATATGTTAATAAGACGCTTAAAAATTTAACCAAGGCAAATACATGCTTGATAGAGCTCCTTAGAAAAGCATATAATTCAGATAATGGTAGTAGAATCATTTCAAGCATGTATAAGGGGTTGTCAAATCTTAAAACACATTCAACTTCATACATTAAAACAAAATGGGAGAAGGAAGGAGGGATAATTATATCTGAGGAAGAATGGACAACAATATCAATGGAAGTGTACCAATTCACAGAAATGGAGGGAGTTTGGATGGAAAAACGATAAGATATTTTATTACACCCTCTCAGAAATCCGATTATGACAGTAACCTCCCTGTTTGCTGGAGAAATTGTGGAAATCAAAATGCAAATCATTATCATAATTTTTGGGACTGTCCTGTTATCAAAAACTATTGGAGGGGGGATACACAATGCCCTACATCTTTAAATGTGAAATACCCTTGGAGAGTAAGACCATATATTTTGGATATATACCTCAAGAATGGTTGAAAAGAGATAAATATTTAATGAATATACTGTTGGTGGCTGGTAAAAAGACTCTTACTAGGAAATGGTTATCACAGGAGAACCCAACTTTAAATACATGGATGGAAATTACAATGGACATTTACAAATTGGAGAAGATAACAGCATCTGTTAATCATAAGCTGGAACAATTTGATTCATACTGGGAAAATGGTTTAACTACATAATGCCTCATGGGCCTGATTTTATTCTCACAAATCAATGAATCTGTTGTAAAAAAAAAAGGCACTCCCTGCTTGTACATAGTTCTTTCCTTTTGCTTGTTTTTTCTTTCCACTCTTTTCTATAAGTATATACCCCAGATAAATACTTTGTGGAGATTTGTGATATATATGATCATATGATGTATATGTACAATGTCTGAAATCCATCTTATTGAAATGTTTGTTTGATAAACTTCAATAAAAAAATAAATTACAAAAAAAAATATTGCCACCGTTGTCTGTAAGGGGTTGGCACGATTTCCCCGTGACTGCGTGGATTTCCTCTGGGTACTCCAGTTTCCTCCCACAGTCCAAAGATGTACTGGTGAGTAGGTTAATTGGTTCATGGTAAATTGTCCTATAGTTAGGCTAGGGTTAAAATGGGGGATTGCTGGGCGGCATGGCTCAAAGGGCTAGAAGGGCCCTCTCTGCACTGTATCTCAACAAATAAAATAGAAGTCAATGAAAAACTATACATAAACAAAGACCGAAAAACAACCAATGTGCAAATAAAAATAATTCTCATAAGTAATATTACTAACTTCAACAGCAGCTATTCATATATAAGTAGTATTTTGTCTGAAACTTAGGCATACAAATTTCAGCTTCTTTAATGAAGATAAATATCTTCAATCAGGAGCTTGAATTAATGTATGAAATTATTGATGCTGGTGTTCTAAACTAAAAGCTGAAATAGCTTGAAATACTTACAGTTTTAAACAGCAGATACAAATTAATGACATTTCAGTTTGGTTAACTTTTCTATTTCCAGGATGTACCTTAACACTTCTTTCTTGTTTATAAGGCACTAAACCCCAAACAGATCAGATACATAGGCATTCTGATACTGCTTCAAGTTGCTAATTGCAATTGTGCATAGGTGTATTTGCACATCGACAATAAATGACTTCTGATTTGACTTGCTTATGCAATGTAAACTGCTGATGTGATGTAAATTGGTTTGGAAATAAGAAAGAGAACATGAACCATTTTAAAATCACTGTGATCTATCGCAAGGGTAATGCTATCCGATTCTATGATAAACCAGCAAAAGATAAATTGGACATGTTAAAAATGATCAAATTATAGGCACATGGGAAAGGTGAAAATTGCATTTCTCTTCCAGTCAGAATCAATCTAAATGGTCTCCTTCACTGCCAAAAGATTCAAACTTATTAGGTAACTCACCTGATGCATATCATAAATTGTTATCACTTATATCACCTTAGTATCTGGGTATTTTTAGTTTATGTTAGTGTTGACCACATACTGAATGGTCACAAGATAATGATGACAGAGGAAATAATTCAGACTATTTTAATTCAAGTATGCAGAAATACCCTAAGTTTCCTCATTGTGCAACTAATTGGTTCTTCATAAACACAATAAGGTCTGCTGATGCTGGAACTCCAAAGCACCACACACAAACTGCTGGAGGAACTCAGCAGGCTGCCTGACCGGTTGAATTCTTCCAGCATGTTGTGTATCAGTTTAATTGGTTCTTGAAAGATTCCAAGTTCTCCATTTTCTGCTTGGAAGTCAGTGCATTTGTGATACTTTGTGCCAAGAACCCCCAGAATTTAAATATGAAATTTGCTTTTTATTAGGATAAAGTTCCAAATTAATTTTTGTCTTGAAGTATTTCTAAGATGTTGCCTTATTCTCTACAACTCCCTTAAGTTTCTTTTTAACTGCAATCTGGCTTCCGCCACTGGCAAAAGCAGCAATTATTTTCCATCCCTTTGGTTAATGGTTAGGGTCCATGGCAGATAAAAGTTGGGAACAGCTGCAGTAAACTTTGTTGAACCTATAAAATGACACAAAAATGAGTTGGTTAAACTATACAAATGGGTCTTCAGTTGAAGAACCTCAAGTTCCTTTGATGAAGATCCTCCGACAATGCTACTGGACAGGAAGTTCTAGTACTTAAAACAGCTGTAACAAGGGTCACTTCCAAGTCAGGATAATGTGTGACCAGAAAGGGAACATGCAAAGAATACTGTCCCCACAGGCTCGTTGAACCTGTCCACACAAGTGGTGGATGTCATTAGAATATCACGTGGCGAATTATAGTTTGCTTGTGAAACTTTATCTTGTAATTATACCGTCAGCAGAACTGCGTGGTGATCTTCAAAAATGGGACTGCAGATATAGACTATGAATTAGCTAGCATCGTTAACCTGTTTCTTTCAATAATGCGCAGGTGGCACCAAAGGTTAATCTTGGGACCACAATCAATTTACTGGTTAATTTTGCCAGCAATCCCTGTCAAAGAGCAATAGAAGCAGGAGTGCGGAAAGCAAAGTTGAACGACATGTACAAGTGGAAAGGTTCTGTTAAGGAATGCTAGAAAAAAATGGCTGAAGTGTGTATTGTAAAATCCACACTGCAAATAAAATTAACTGTTCTTGCAGAAAGAGGATGTTTAGTGTGGAGGATCAGCTGTTTTGTAACTCTACAAATTACATTTATGATTCTTCCATATATTGCACCAGAACCTGGAGAAGTCCCTTGCCTCTCAGTGACAACAAAGAGACACAGGCAAAACTAATACTACATGTTAATAAACATGATGTTTGCAGATGACGGAAATCCAAAGCAACAGTAACAAACAAATAACGATTCGGGCCAAGACCCTTCTTCAGGGCTGAGAAGGAAGGGGGAAGACCCCAGAATATAAAGGTGGGGGGAGGGGAAGGAGGCTAGCTGGAAGGTGAGAGGTGAAGCCAGGTGGGTGGGAAAGGTTGGGGGCTGGAGAAGAAGGAATCTGATGGGAGAGGGGAGTGGACAATATGAAAGAGGGAAAGAGAAGAGGACCTAGGGCGGTGAAAAGCAGATGAGAAGAGGTAAGAGTGGGGAATAGAGGGGGGGGGGGGAGGAGATTTCCTATATATTTAATATTCTGGCTCTTATGTTTAGCATTGCTGACAAATGCTATTGATTAACTGAACATATCAAACATAAAACTGTTGCAAATTTTGAGGCCTTTCATGTCCTGGAAAACGGTGTACCACCCACTTCTCTGAGCTATCCATAGATTGAACAGTCAAATTTCGTCTAGTCTTTACTTTTAATTACAGTATTTTACATCCACTCCTGGTATTTGATGCCACAAGAGGTCCAGGTACGATCTGCAGAAGGCCAATGTCATGGGCACATTGTTGCAGGAAAGCAGCATCCATCATCAGAGACCCCAGCCACCCAGGTCTGCTCTCGTCTCACTGCTGCCATCAGGAAGGAGGTACAGGAGCCCCAGGAATCACACCACCAGGTTCAGGAACAGTTATTACCCCTCAACCCCTCAGAGGAGATTTACAAGGATGTTGCCTGGATTGGGGAGCATGCCTTATGAGAACAGGTTGAGTGAACTCAGCCTTTTCTCCTTGGAGCGATGGAGAATGAGAGGTGACCTGATAGAGGTGTATAAGATGATGAGAGGCATTGACTGTGTGGATAGTCAGAGGCTTTTCCCTGGGGCTGGAATGGCTAGCACGAGAGGGCACAGTTTCAAGGTGCTTGGAAGTGGGTAGAGAGGAGATGTCAGGGGTAAGTTTTTTACACAGAGAGTGGAATGGGCTACTGGCGGTGGTGGTGGAGGCAAAAACGACAGGGTCTTTTAAGAGACTCCTGGATGGCTACATGGAGCTTAGAAAAATAGAGGGCTATGGGTAAGCCTAGGTCGTTCTGAGGTAGGGACATGTTCGGCACAGCTTTGTGGGCTGAAGGGCCTGTATTGTACTGTAGGTTTTCTATGTTTCTAACCATCAGGTGGAGGGAAATAACTTCACCCAACTTTATTTCCTCCATCACTGAAATGTTCCCACAGTCTATGGACTCACTTTCATGGACACTTCATCTCATGTCCTTGATATTCATTGCTGAATAATAATAATTCTATTTTTCTTTTTGTATTTGCACATTTTGTTGTCTTTTGCACTCTGGTTGTCCACCCAACTGGTGTGCTCTTCCATTGATTCCACCATGGTTACTGAATTCATTCAGAGTGCCCACAAGAAAATGAATCTCAGGGTGGTATATGGCGACATACAAGTAATCTGACAATAAATTTAATTTGAACTTTGACCTGGAGTTTAGTATTTTTGCAAATTGAAATAAGTTGTATTGATAAGTGGTTTTAACGAGCTTCATTTTGATGCTCCCACCCTTAAACAGTTCGCCTCAACAAACATTTTAAACAGCTGAATATATTGCAAAAGGTATCAGCAGATAAAACTTATCTACTGACTAACACAGTGGTGTTAACTGATACACATAGCTTTGTACTAGTGTTCAGTTCTGTCCCAGGAACAGTCATTGGCCTAAAATATTTAATTTCTCTCTCCATAGATGCTTCCAGACCTTTTGAATATTTTCCAACAGAAGCTGTTCGGATTTTTAAAAAATCCATTCTCGGCTGAGTAACAAGACCTCCAGAATTTATAATTACCAGGGAGGCTAAAACAATTAAGGGTTTTAGTTCTGCATATAAAGAGGGAAGAGCGTGATTCCGGGCCGGAGAGCGGAAGCGTTTGGTGTCCGAACTTCTCAGTCACTCAACACAGGAACTTTTACACAACAAACAAGAACTGGGATTTCTGAGAAGCGACTGCAGACCGCAGATTAACTATCAGTGATTTTAGGTTAAGTCTCATTAATACATGTTTGTACACAGTGCTTGGCCGGGACTCGCAACATCTCCGAGTTCAGGGCCGGGCTTGTTCGGCGCACACAACTGCAGACAATCTTTATACGTGAATTATACGGGTGATGCCGGAGGGTGGGAGGACCGAAATGAATTATCGTATCATTTGCTAGCTGAGGCCGCCAAGGAGTGCGGCCTTACAACTAGCTTTACTTGAGGCCATTTGCTGGACAAACGACTGAAGGATTGGGCCGTGAGTAAAAATTAAAGGCGTCCCTTTCGAGGGGGGACTAGTGTTTAGCGGGCCGGGATTAGCCCGATTTATTACGGATTCCTCTCTCTACCCCGAACGCCGATCCTTTCCACTCAAATTGCCCCAGCACCCCTTACCAAGGAAGCGGACCCACGTGTCTCGGTAGATGTCGACCTTCCGCTCGCCGGCCGCAGATTCTGGGCCGTCCATCCCGAATCCTCTCACTGGACTCCCCGTCCCACCCAAAGTGAGCGCCGGGGCCGCGGTTACTTCCTGCCCAGAGGCTCACGTCGGAAATACCTCCGCTCTGGAGTGCCGACTCCTTGCCGGACGCCTCCCCGCCCCGGTTTAAAACAAGTTCTGAGTCACTCGATGGCGCTGCAGCCGCTGTCGGGGATGCTGGATCGGGCGAGCGTGATCTATTCCAGTCGCAACGTGCCCGCGCACATTTAATCCCAATGACCTTGATGAACACACACGTTTACACAGAGCAACAGCAAAAATGAGGCTCACTCAATGAGCGGGCGAGGACAGCCCATTGAAGAGCCCGCTGCAGGAAACGTAATGCATCCTCCCTCATCACCCAGCTCCCTCTCACCAGTGCAGTGCTTGCAAGATCAGTGGAAAGTTAGATGCCAACGGGCACCCCCGAAGCTAGCCCAAGGCAATTTCTCCATTTCTGTTGCACCATTTATAGGGATGGCCCCTCTCACTCGTGTGCTTCCCATTTTCTTTCGTGAGGTAACTCCCTCATCGTGGTTGGCGGAGCTCTTCCATTCATCACGCCCCGGCAAGGAGTCGCACTCCCTCCCACCCCAGCGACATTAACACTTAACCTCCGTCATTTTCACCCGGTTTACATCTCCAGGCGTGTAATCGGCTTTCTGCGTCATTCCCATGACAAATCAACCCAATTAACACAGGAATTCCCCTCTTCCCAAATAGACTTTCCAGCTAAATCGTTGAATTTGTTTCAATGCAGTAGATCGCGCCTGCTGCTCACAATGACACTCCTTTACACCGAGGCGGCCAAACGCAGACTGGGTGGGTTGCCTGTCGTTTGCAGATGTGATGGAGGCGATTTTAATCCGCCGAACGCTTCTCTCATCTCAGCAACACATACATAATGCTGGCGGAGCTCAGCAGGCTGGGCAGCAGCTATGCAATCGACGGTTCGGGCCAAGACCCTTCGGCATCCTGGGAAGATTTAAACTTCTTCAGGGTAGGCATCCGTGAAAGGGACTTCACAGCGTAGTAAACCATCAACTTTGATCCCTCTGTCTTCACTCTCCTGTACCACAACGTTGCCATGAAGATCAACCTTGGGACAGTATGTCATCTTTTAAATGGACATTTTGAAGTCCTTTGGGCAATAATGAGTTCAAGAATTTCGGATACAACCAATGCCTCAATTTTCTTTCAGTCTCAATTACTAGTATTTCCATTTTCACCTCTTCCAGGCCTTTACTGTGTTTTAACCAGTCTCCCTTACGACCGTTTGCCTTGGAGGATCATGAGCTTTTGAGGTTAATTGAAGTATCATGGCAGATATTTTCTTTGACTGCCACTGAAGTTAAAATCGTATTCTTAAATGCACAGAAGTACAGACAGCATATTACTTCAGTGAAATATTTGATGAAACTTCCATCAGAATTTGGAAAAGTTAGAAGTACATTAGTTTAAAAGTGAGTTCAGGGGAACTGTATTGGTAGGTGGGGGTAGCAGTACTGTGCACTGCCCCTTGGTTTTTTTCCTTCCCTAACTTTCTCCCAGCTCTCTCCTAAATTACTGTATTTCTAACCTGGTTTCCTCCACGTGTCCCAGTTCCCTCTATTTTCCAAAGACATACAGGTTATTGTGTTAATTGGGCACATGGGTGTAATTGTGCATCATAGGGTTGTTGGGTTGGAAGGACCTGTTGTCATTGCTGTGTCTCTAAATAACAACTTTTCCTAATTCTGATGAAAGGCCGTTAACTAAGTTCACCTCTCCTTCCTTCCTCAGTGATGAATTGGGATGGTTTCAACAGAGTCTTCCAGCTGTTCCCAAAGATGCTGCGCCTGGACAAAAACAGCTCCAGTTGAAGTTAGGGATGGAATCAGATGTACATCAGCTCTGGCTGGGTATGCAGGCGAAACCTAACTCCCAGATGAGCTCAACGCCTTTTATGCACACTTTGAAAGGGAGAGTAAAACTACAGCTGTGCAAATCCCTGCAGCTTCTGGTGACCCGGTGATCCCCATCTTGGAGGCCAATGGCAATACATCTTTCCAGGGGGCAAACTTTTGCAAGGCACCAGGGCCCGATGGTGTACCTGGCAGGGCTCTGAAAAGCTGTGCCAACCAACTGGCGGGATTGTTCAAGGACATCTTCAATCTCTCACTGCTGCAGTCGGAGATTACCACCTACTTCAAAAGAGCAACAATCATAGCAATGCCCAAGAAGTACAGGGTGAGCTGCCTCACAACTATCACTCAGTGGCATTCACATCTATGGTGATGAAGTGCTTTGAGAGGTTGGTCATGGCCAGAATCTTCTACTCCCTGTGCACAGACCTAGACCCAATTCATTTTGATGTTTCCACAATAGGTCTATATTGGATGCTCTCCACTCAGCCTTAGATTACCTGGTCAATAGTAATACCTACATTAGGCTGCTCTTTATTGAATACACCACAGTGTTCAACTGTTATGTACCCCGTAACTGGGTCACTTACCAGCAAAGATAGAGAGGTCCGTTGACGTCTGATGGTACTATTTTTAACAGTATTTATTGATAAAAATACACAAAAATAATATCAATGCAAACATACAGATAATATATGTAATCAATACTAAATCTAAAAACGTGGGTATAATAATAATCGATAAGGAATAGCTCTATCGTTGTCTAGGGGATAATGTAGTGTCCGATGGAAATATAAAAGTCACTTTAGTTCATTCAAGCTGCAACTTTTTGGTTGGAGAGAAAGACGGGTTACAACTTGCCCGTTCCTTTTATGATGTCAATCCTTCGAGAGTTGTTGGGAGTTGATTTCCCCGTTGTTAGCTAAAAACCGTTCTTCCGTGGTAAAGGCCCACCGATTCTGGGGCAAATGGAAACAGACGCACATGGCCTTCCCACCGGCTTTCGCTATTATGGGATTGCTAGCGTTTCTTCTGGTGCATCTGAGGGGCTGTTCCCACAGACCCTCTTTTTATCCTGACTCACAGGGTCTCAGATGTCAATCAGGTTGGGATGATGCAAACCCTCCACCAACCTCCCCCTCGGTTCATTGCCTGGGGCTTCAATGCATCGTACAGGATTCAATACACAATTCCGTCTCCAAGAGACAATAGCCAGTATCAGTGGTTCCGCCTTTCCGAGGCCAGGACACATTCCAAACTCTTTGTGGATTCTGCATGTCTTTCTCTCATTTCCTGGGTCTCCTGAACTGACTCAATAGTGATCTTGCGATTCTCAAAAAGGAGGGGGCTACCCCGCACCCTTCGGCCCCTCAGAGCTGTGGCACATTTGTAACACAACACAATCATACTCTCATTTCTAATCAATAAGCTCCAAACTGTGAGCCTCTGTACCTCCCTCTGCAAATGGATCCATGACATCCTTACTGGGAGACCACAGTCAGAGCAGATTGTGAATAACATCTCCTCCTCGTTGACAATCAACACTGTCATAACTCAAGGATGCTTGCTTAGCCCACTGATTTAACCTCTCTACACCCACAGCTGTGTGGCTGGGCACAGTTCAAACACCATCTATAAATTTGCCAATGACACCACTATTATTGGCAGAATTTCATATAGTGATGAAGTGGTGTACAGGAACAAGATGGATCAGCTGGCTCCTTAACTCTACCTGCAACAATTCTATATTTTTTTCCATCCTATCTCCCCTCTTTCTAAGAATTTAATTTCATTTTTTATCAACAGAGCCACAGCACCCCCTCTGCCTACCTGCCTGTCAATACAGTGTGTATCCTTGGATGTTAAGCTTCCAACAATAATCTTTTATCAGCTACGACTCAGTGATGCCCACAACGTCATACCTGCAATCTCTAACTGTGCTACAAGATCATCTGCCTTATTCTGTATACTGCATACATTCAGATATAGCACCTTCAGTCCTGTATTCATCACCCTTTTCAATTTTGTCCCGTTACATTGTATCTCATTCCACTGACTGCAACTTTACTTTATCATCTGCTTGTGCTTCCTGCTGGTCTCATTACACATTACCCCTGCTGGTATACCAATTGCTCCATCCTCAGCCCTATGATGCAGTTTCCCATTCCCCTGCCAAATTAGCTTAAGCCCTCCCCAACAGTTCTTGCAAACCTGCCTGCAAGGGTATTGGTTCCCCGTGGGTTCAGGTGTAACCCACTCCTTTTGTACAGGGCAAAGATTCAAAATACATTTATTATCAAAATGTGTATACAGAATACAACCCTGAGATTCTGGTGAAGTGTCATACCTTCACTAGAAGAGATCCCAATGATCCAGAAATCTGAAACCCTGTCCCCTGCACCAGTTCCTCAGCCATGCATTCATCTGCCAAATCGTCCCACACTTGCCCTCACTGGTGCGTGGCCAGTGATTACTACTCTGGAGGTGATGATTTTCAGCTTTCTACCTAGCTCCCTAAGTTCTTTCTTCAGTACCTTTGTCATTGGTGCTCACCCTTCCCCTCTAGAACGCTGTGCTCCCGACCTGAGTCATCACTGACCCCGGCGGCTGCAAGCCAACAAACCATCCGGGTGTCTCTATTGTGTCCTTAGAATCTCATGTCTACTCCTTGAATTCCCTATCATCATTGCCATCTTCCTCCCTCCCCCCCCACTTCCCTTCTGAGCCTCAGTGCCAGAGACCCAGTAAGTAGCTCCCCCCCCCCAGTAGGTTGATTTCCTCCCTCCCAACAGTATTCAAAACAGTATACTTATTATTGAGAGGAATGGCCACAGGGTACTCTGCACAGGCTGCTCATTTCCTTTCCCACTCCTGCCAAGTCATCCAGGTACCTGCCTCCGGCAACTTAAAGGGTGACTATCTCCATGTAGCTCCTATCTATCATTCCCTCAGTTTCTGGTATGAGCCAAAGCTCATTGAGCTGCAGCTCCAGTTTTTTTACCATGTTCCCTGAGGAGCTGTAGCTCAGTAGACATGGTTATCTGGAAGGCTAGAGGTCTCCCAGAATTCCCACATCTCACAAAAAGAACACAAAACAGCCCCTGGAGGCAGTCTCACTGCTCCATTTACAAACGAATGAAGAATGAAGAAGAAACTTCCCAGAAATCAGAAACTTACCTCGCTCAAGCCCATTCTCGACGAAGCCTGATGAGCCAAAGCCTCCTCACTCTAACACTGGTTCACTCCAACAATGGCCGCTCTGCTTGTCCCTGCCTTATTTTTATTTGCCCTTGCTAACGAATCGTGATTTGATGGGGCTGCCAGAAAATTCCTAAAGTCCATGAACATTGCCTCTTAAATCTCACTCATGGACCTGTGAGTCATCTCCTCTCTTGCTCCTGTTTTGATCGAGTCACTGGAAAAATGCTAAAAGCTGGCGAACACTCCTTTTAAACCTCACTTGCAGAACTGTGAGTCATCTCCTCTCTATCAGCCTTGGATGATCAATCTAATATTTACACAATGAGGAAAAGATTTTTTAGGGAGGAGGTTTTGGAATATTACAGATTCAAAGACTGCTGAATTGTGAGAAGAGTTGAAATTATTGTGATCATACTAGAAATGCAAAATGTTCAAAGTAATCCTAAAATGCAGTAGATCCGAATGGTAAACGCAAACTGATTTATAGGGAGGGGAGAACAGAGGTCATGGCTAAATGAATGGAGAAAAGCTATAAACAAAATGGACCTGCCAAAGGAACTCGGCCCAAAATGTCGACTGTACTTTTTTCCATAGATGCTGTCTAGCCTGCTGAGTTCCTCCAGCATTTTGTGTGTGTTGCTTGAACTAAACTCAGTATAAGAGGCAACATCCTTGCATTTAAAATTGTCTTATTTTGACCAAATACCATCTATTGGATATATTTTTTTTACATATTTTTATTTACAGTAGAAGATCAAAAACAGAAAAAATGTTGAAAGATCTGATTCTCCGGGAAAGGATATTAGAGGCCATTAGATCATCTGAATAGTTTTTATTCCACTTCCACATTCTTGTTTTGGAAATCAAACCAGATACAGTAATGGTTAATCCAGATCAATTGCATATTATTTCTCTGTAAACAGCAGCACAGATATGACAGTCTGATAACTCTTCTGTGACCGTAAAATTGAGATACACATATTCAAAACAGCAGTAATTCAGAAACTGGGTTATTTTAGATAAAAGTGAACTCCTGGTGGCTAATATATTAATTAACTGACTAACATAATCCAAAATGAGTCCAGCAAATACTTTGAAGAGTACATTGTCATTCAACTTTGCAGACACAAGATCATGATACAATGATTAAGATAACAATTACAGAAAACATTACTCAGCCATACTATAAGTAATGCATTTAAGGATCTGGAAAAAAACAAGCTCAGATTTTTGGAATTCTAATAAATTATTCTTGATATCTGTGATCTTATAAGAACCAAGGCTCTTATACCATAGTATTTCAAAATTACCTGATGTCAATAATCCATTCATATTGTCAAGTAAGAAAGTAAACCTGGAGAAATTCCAAAGTCTATTTTTTAAAAAATATCTCTTCATTACAAATTACCCTTCAGTTTTTTTTAATATTAAATTACAAAGTCTCAGTCTAGACACATAAATATTAGGTACTTATTCTTTTGTAGATTTTGCATTAAATAAACTCCAAAATTAATGGCACTTCAAATAACAGGGGTAATGAGATGAAAACAGTTATGTATAATGGGATCCTTTCAGTACTGTGCAATGCACATCTGCAGCTTCAAATCAATATACTGATGCAGAACCAACTGTTGTCAATCCTCTGCTCTCATTCACCTGAAGCCAAACTTTTGATTACTTTGGAATGTAGTTGCCAATAAAGAAAATAAGCATAAATTATATGTGTTGTTCTTGCAGGGAGAGCTTGCATTCAGAATGAATGATTACAACATATTAAGCCAAATTAGTCCTCCTGTTAGGTGAAAGGAGAGCTGGAAATTTATTATCAATAGTCTATTTCTTTAAAGGTAATGACTGGCATGCAACTTTCATAAAATGAGGGAAAGTAATAGCTTTTGATATCCCTGGTGTTCCATTTTCTTTTAATTTCTTGATGTTGTGGGTGCATGCTGAATAGACAATACCACGAATATCAATCCTTCACCACCTTGCCCCAATGGTCATTCAGTCATGAATCTAGATAGGAAGGTCAGCAGGATAACAAATAGAAGAGCAATGAGGCCAAAGCAAATCAAGTGGCACCATCTTCTGATTTGAGACCAGCCAACTCAGAATACTGCAGAAGAATACTTGAAAACTCCTATAGGGAAGATATGAACCATTGAGACAGATAGAATTTTTAATTTGGCCCCAAGTTGGAGCACCAGCAAATTAAATGAACTTTCTCTTGGAAAGGCACAGGCCATTGTTGCTGATTTATATCAAGCAGTTATCAGTTACATAGTCTTGATGAGTAAACAAAAGTAGTGCAGCTGTAGATTTAAAGACTTTGAGTACTTGTATCATCCGTGGCAGTCCTCTGTTAGAACTTGGTGCACTAGAGTAAACTTTCTCAGTCTAAGCTTAGTTAGCCTATTCATTGCAGATCAGCACTAAGGCAAGTATACTATTAGTGCAAAACAAAGTCTGGCTTAATTTGGAGGTCTCAATCCAGCTACAGACCCTGGAAATTATTAATGCTGTTTGTGCCGATCTACATAGCCTCACCTATCATTTCTTACTGAATGGAAGAAGAGAAAGCTCAGTAAATATTGATGTATCAAACCTGAAAAGAAAAAATAAATGATCCTTACAGTTTCTTAAACAATAGAGCAGCTTTAAATGTCTACTGAACTAAAATCCTTCAAATAGAATAATTCCTAGCTAGAGACATGTACTTAAGTGCAGGATTGTTATGGAGTTAATTCAATACATTTAGTTTACCTAGTCAATTATTTCTCATGTTGCAAGCTGTGGGTCCAACAACAGATTTAAATTTTTTTTTGAAGTATGAAGTTGAGAATGTGAAGATTTTAATGTAGTGGATAATTAATGTAAAAGGTCATAAGTCTGAAGGACCAATTCCAATGCTGCCTGACATTTAGCTAGAGATATAAAGATTTTTACTCCTCATGTATGTGAAGGATGTAAGAAATAAAGTCAATTCAATTCATATCTATGTTTTTTTCAGCATTTCTGTTTTTCAGATTTCCAACATCTTGGAATTTTACTTTTTGCAAAGCGAGACCAGATTTCCTAAGGAAAGATGCCTGATAATTTAATCCAGTTGGCATTCATTAAGACTTTGAAAGACAACTGAACATGTTGTGTATTGCCAACGGTACTGATGGGTAGAATAAATGGACCAGGCAAGTGCAACAGTTAAGAGGACAAGTAATATATTGGTCCCTATTGTAAAATGGTTGGAACTTAGAAAACAGGGAAATTTGTAACTATTGCACAGGGTGTTGTGGTCCCCTTACCAAAAAAAGGATATAGTAGCATTTGAGGTGGTTCAGAAGAGATTCACTAGGCTAATTCCTGAGGTGAAAGTATTGTCCTGTCAAGAGAAGCTAACAGGCTGGGCCTGTATTCTTTGGAGTTTAGAAGAATGACTTTCTGAAACATATAAAATCCCAAAGAGAGCGTGACAGTAGATATTAAGATATTTTCACCAATGGGACAGTCTCATTTAAGGGGATGTAGTTTAAAGATAAGGGTCCAGTCATTTAAAGTCAAGTTAGATGACATGTCTTCTTGCAAAGGGTTGTGAATCTCTGAAATTCTCTACCCCAGAGAATAGTGGAGGCTAAATTTTAATAAGTATTTAAAGTAGAGGTAGTGTTTTTTTTAAAAAAAACAAGATCAAGGGATTTGTCATTGAGGAGTTGAGGCCTGGAGTGGAACAG
This sequence comes from Hypanus sabinus, assembly GCF_030144855.1. Classification (NCBI taxonomy): domain Eukaryota; kingdom Metazoa; phylum Chordata; class Chondrichthyes; order Myliobatiformes; family Dasyatidae; genus Hypanus; species Hypanus sabinus. The sequence goes on from NC_082718.1 coordinate 88,604,566, forward strand.
CATAACTTATTAACTGACGTAATAGACTCAAGGGGCTGGATAGTCTATTCTAGATCCAAGTTTCTTGTGTGACTTTGCAGCTATAGTTATTCATGATCTGAAATTTGACAGCAAGAAGGGGCATTGAAAGGCATTAAAATGAGCCAGTGAATAGAAAAGTTCTCTATTAATAAAGAATTTGATCTATGTGGAAAGATATGTTTATAAGTTACTAGAAATCCATAAAGAAACAATTAATTGTGGTAATATTTTTGTTAATACCTCAAGACCAATTCGTCACTGCCCATTTAATTTGACACAGTAAAATGCATCAGTAATCTTTGCAAATCCTTCTACATTGGATCATAGGTAGGCCTCCAAGAGAAATGAGAGAGGGACAATGGGATTGTTGCAGATGGCTGGTTGGTAATGGATGGAAGAGCCCATTTCTATCCTGAACAACTATGACTATGGCACTAAACAGTTCAAAAGCCAAATAATTCTAATATATTCATAACTGCAGACCAATTTGGCCATTTAGTTAAAAATAATAGACTCAATGCAGAATCTTATATGAGGAAATACTTGTCAAAAAGGTTTGGTGTATCCTGTTGGTCCTATTTATGGTAAAATTAGCATGCATAATTTATATATTCCAACTTTGGCTCAATCATTGTAATCCATAGCTCTGCCACGGCCGGTCCCAAGCCCAGCTGCAAAAGGAGCAGGGTTGATCATGGGGCTAGCAACTCTATCCTGTAAAAACTCAGAGCTGCAGAAACACCAACCAAAGCTCCAAAGACCCCATCCCTGGGAGAGGAAGATCTTTGCCTCAAAGCCGAATGAAGTCGCATGGTGAAAGCGGAAGCCACAGAGCCAATCAACCTTCAGTGCAGGACAGGGGACCCTGGCGAGCTGCTGTCAGCAGCCTATGCCCCAAACAGGGGTGATGTGCTTCAAAAGAAGAATGATAACCCATGGATTATTCAACAGCATCCCACTTAGGACAAAATGTACACGTTACTGATAGCTTTTCACGAATCATTACTACATGCCATTGCAGTCACTGTCCACACAGCACTAAAATAAAAGTCAATTCATTGTAAAATAGCCTCACAGACTCCTTTAATCATGATGTTGCAATTTTTCATTGACATCCATTTCTTTTGTCTTCTTCCCAAGGTCATCCATCTGTGCTTCCGACCCCTTATCCGGCAGCAGCACTTCCACTGAGTAGCTAACCTTCTTGGAATGGATGATGCTGTATGTATTGTCAAACCTTAAAACATCTGGGGAAAATCAAATCAAAATGACAATAAGACAAATGCTCTAATTTATCACTTGTGAGGTCATTTAAATAAATCAATGAAATTCTGCACAGTTTTTATTAGGACTATTTATTCCTTTAGTGATACAGCACAAAGTAGACCCTTTGGGCCATGTTGCCTCAGCGATCCCACAATCCTGTTAATCCAGACCTAATCATGGGGCAATATACAATGACCAATTAACATTAGGACTGTGAGAGGAAACCAGTGCACCTGGGGAAAACACATGTATTTCACGTGGAGGACGTACAGAGACACCTTACAGAATGGCGCTGGAATTGAACTCCAAACTCTGGAAGACCCTGAGCTGTAATAGTGTCATGCTAACTGCTACGCTACCAAGGCAATAATTTAAAAAAGGAAAAGAAAATGATAGTTGGTAAAGTATTATTCTTAAATAACTTGTGAGTAGTGTGCATAGATTGATGATTAATTTCCACAGTCATGCTGTTTGTATTGGAGATGGTAGGTGTTGGTGCATTGATATAGGATTCAAGCTCAATTTCAAATTCATTTTATTGTCATTCAGCTATACACATGTATAATTGCCAAATGAAACAACGTTCCTCTGGACCAAGGAGCACAACACAGTACATATAACTCACACACAACACAAAGTAATATTACCACAAATAAATTAATGAATAAATGTATATACAAGTTAAAAATAAACACCATAACACTAATGGTGCTTCATACATGATGAGACGTGGGTGGTGGTTGGGAGTGCAGTAGCCTTATGGGCTGGGGCAAGAAGCTGTTTCGCTTCCGAAAAGTTCTTGTCCTAAAGCCATGGTACCTTCTGCACGATGGTAAGGGGTCAAAGAGATTGGTGGACGGATGGGAGGGATCATTGACAATGCTAAGAGCCCTGCATGGTTAGTTCTTTTTGTCAAGCCCCTGCTATTTCCTTCAAAGTTGGTATGCCCTCTCAATGGAGGTATACCTGTGTCATATCTACCCATCTGCATTAATTTAGAATACTGTGCTGAAGCCAGTGATCAATGAACAAAGCATGAGAAATCAGGATGTAAATCTGTCGTGATGTTAAAATCCATCTGGACTTTTTCCAGAGGTGCACATTAAATGGCAACTTTTTGCTGGCAGTTGAGAGGGGATAAATAGAGAGGTAACTAGAACAAAAAAAATTACTTTAAAAACATTGGGGACAATGTGCTGGTTAAATGATCCTATTAACTGAAGATCACACCTCAGTATACTTTGAGAAATTGCAAGATGAAATTTACATTTGTAACCAGCCGCTGAAAAACTTTACTACCTATAAAGTTCAAACCTGATCAGATGTAAAGAAGCATGTTTAGGTAATGGTGCAGGATCTGAAAATAATGGACCTCCTGCATCATCATGATTTTCAGCACATGGTGCGTTTGGTCTCTATACATCAACGTACAGAAAAATGAAAAATAACAGTGAATATCTGGAATTTGTAATGATCAAAAATGTGCTAGAGACAGTGTGCACTGAATTGTTTAGAACATAGAACTGTACAGCTTAGGAACAGTCTGCACAGCCCGCAATGTCCACACCCTAATCCTGTACTGCACATTTCTACCTCCTATCCAACATTCACAAACAAAACTGTTCAGGTAGGCCCATTGTTTCTCTCTGCTGTTGCTCTATTTAACTCTTCTCTTCATAACCATATCTTGTAGCTCCTTAAATAGTCCCTCCCAGCCCACACCAAAAACACCTCACATGCTCTCCACTATTTTAACAACTTTCAATCCCTCAGCCATCTTTCCCGTCCCTATACACTTCCTTCCTCCTTCAGGAAAGCTTTGGGGCTCTCGGATTCTTCCTAGAATATTTCTTCCACATCAGATGAAGGGTCCCTCCACAGATGCTGTCTGACCTCCTTTCCTCCAGCAGTTTGCTTATCGCTCAAATGTATGCAAATTGTTTATAATATTTACATATTATTTGTCTCCTTCCAATCATATGAATAGAACTAGCTTGACATTGTCAGCCAAATGTACGGGCAGTTTTTCCGATGGTAAATGTTGGGCAATTACTGCAAATTGACAATCTGATGCTGAACAACAAGAGGTATCCTATTTATATATTGACATACTGTACACTCTTTCCAGTCCCTCGATCCTCATCGCCCAGCAATCCCTGATTTAATCCTAGCATAGTCACCGGACAATTTATAATAACCAGTTAACCTACCAACCGTACAACTTTGGACTGTGGGAGGAAACCCACGCAGCCACAGGGAGAATGTACAAACTCCTTACAGGCAGCGGCGGGAATTGAACCAGGATCAGATTTGAAGAATACCACTTAAACCCATTTCCTCATCTGTAGCATAACCTGCAGTTTAAGCATTCTACTCTGAGCACTAAACGGTAAACAAGGGATTTTATTGATACATTCTATAGTTTACCCAATCTTACTCCAGTTAATTAAAAAATTAATTACATTTACTACCAGCAGCTCCTCTGCATTTGCCAGCACAAGTGAAACAAAAACTAGATTGAACATTGCTGTGGAATGACTTTCAGAGGTTCCCCTTTCACTTCTTGCCTTCATACTGGTACTTTCCTTTGTTCTATTCACACCCTCTGCAAGTTAAAACAAGCTTGTTTCCTCTCTTCCCAATTTTTGACTTGAAATGTTAACTAAATTTCTTTTTCAACATCCACTGCACAACCTGACAAGTCAATCATTTTATTTTATATTAGATTAACATCATCTGCAAATATTTTTTTTCAAATGACAGAAGGAAGTTGCAGAGGGGGATACAGACATAAAGGACAAAAGGAGTCATCTCTGTGATCGGCTGGAGAGCAAAGTTGCTCAAGTGACACCATGCTTTTGCAGTGACCTTATTGATCTGATGAATGTGAGACTGAGATAATGATTAATTGAGAAGGGAGTGGGGGGGGGGAGAGGGGAGGAAGAGAGCGAGAGAGAGAGAAAGAAAACAAAACACTTTGCTGCATACATCAGAGAGAAAAACCGTGCTTAAGGTGGATATTTATACGGTAGAACTGGCTAGTCCTGAGACAAACAAGAAAAACCAGTAAGCTGAAATTGCTGAACCTGATATTTAGTCCTGGGGGTTGCTATGTACCTAGGCTGAAGAGATTTTCTAGAATAGTGCAGGAGGCCAGAGACAGAGAATCACAGTGGAAGCATAGTGCACAATTAAAGTGACAGGCAATTGGAAGCTGAGAGTCACACAGGTGGACTGAAAGGAAGAATTCAGCAAACTGGTCACACCCAAACTGCATCTGGATACTCCAGCGCAGAAGTTCATACATTATGAGTACTGAATGCAATACACTAAACTGAAAGATGTCCAAGCTGCTTCAGCTGAAAAGATTATACAGATCCTTGGATTGTGGGAAAGCTGTACAACTAGTAGAGCTGTGTGGAAAGTGTAGAGACAAGGGAAGTGGCTGGTGATGATGGAAGAGCAAAGCAGAGAGTCACAAAGGGAAGAGTCCTTTCAGAGTGCTGAAAGAGGAGGGCAGAGGAGGTGTTTTCAATGACAGTGAGGTCAATTAGGGAGGATGATTTGTTAAATTTGGAGGGTGGTGGGCCAGAGGCTGAGGACAGTGGGGAACCTTGCTATGTTCTACATTAGATGTCTGGAGAGATACAAGAAGTTGATGGCAGATTTGGAGAAATAGAGATATAATTGAGAGACAAGTTAAGGTGAAGACGTATCAGAGACACTGAAAACAGATATAATGCAGAGAGAGAACCTGGGAGAATAGAGTCGTTAGAAGAAGCAAGAGCAGGGGAAGATGCTATTGAGATGCACGTTTTCATACTCAATCTTTTTATAATGAAAAATATGAGTGGAGTTAAAGGAAAAGTTATTCAAGATATGAATAAGTTCAGTCAGATGAAGGAATGTAAAGGATGAGGTAGAATGGCTAGCCATTGAATGAATAAGTAAAGGATCCTCAGTTCATCTCTGTGTAGGATAAAGATGTAGTCTCGAGAAATAGTACATCTTGTGAAGGTAAGCCAATTGCATCCTGAAAGAGCTAATATGTAGAATGGTGGAGGACATCAGAGGTGTCACAAACAATGACAATAAAACAATACAATAAAACAATACAAACAATAAAACAATGACCTCTCCTTGTCCCAGAAAACCCAATACCAACAATAGTCCAAAAACCACTCTTTATGCTGAAGTTTAGTGAGCATTTTCCTAGGAGAGGTCAGATATCAATTAAATGAAGGCATTATCTGGTAAAGCAAGTAGTTGGCTTGCTTTAGTAATTTGCCCAGCCTTCTGCCTACATTTATGAGTTCACTACAGAAAGAATTAATCAATGAATTGGTCAGTAGGCTAAGGCCTAGGTCCTAACTAGTATGATGGCTGTTTTGACAATTAGATTGTTTTCATAACAGACCTCATTACAGAAAAGAGATGCTCAGCCCAACATTAAATAAAATTGGGGTTGAGCTATAATTTAACTTTGGTTAACTAAAATCTACCAGTTTCATGTTTAAAGTTAACAATTGATCACTTGTCATTCAGAAAATGCTTCCCCACCATTCGCTACCACAAATTATACCATGCTTTGCAGACTTATGCTCTAAATTCACTTCTGGAAAGACTAACCTCACTTTTTAGACAATGAATTCTAGCCCCAGAGTTTCAGCCAGTAAAGTAGATCCATTGTGTTATATCAATTAAGTCGCACCCCAACCTTTTACGCTCTAAGGATTTCAACCTAAATTTGCATATTATTCTCTTGTAATTTAACTGCTAGGATTCTAAGTATTTTCCACAAATCTACGTCACACTTTCTCATAAGACCATTACCGTCTGACACCTAAAACATTTCCCCGTACACAGGACATGGTCTAATTATGGCTCTGGATAGTTGTCACAAGAATTTTTTTTCTATTTATTCTAGTTCTCTAAATATATGAACAACAGTATTCCTTTCCTTTTGATAATTTACTCTTCCAGTCCATGATCTTCAAGTTTCTTTGAATCTCTATACGTTTAAATTGACAAAATCAGCGCAGACACCTGGTGCACTAGACACCTAGTGGACTACTTTCAAACACTGCTTATGATGACTGCATCCTCCAACTCTTCATTTTCATTTAATGTTCAGATGATTGTTGATACCTTCATATTCTTTGTAATTTCCAACTTGAAGGAGTGCAATCATTTCATTTTCACTCCTGGCCTTTTATGGCATCTTTAGGAGGGATAATGGCACCTAACAGTGACTCCTTTGCTTACATCTTCAGAAACAGCTCTATTTCTACCTTTAATATCTTTATTTTTTCCTTTCAGGGTTCTTTTGAAGACTCTTATCCTGGCATTACATGCAGGCTTCAGTTCTTTGCGGGAATGGGACCCGTTCTTGGGGTTCCACGACTGGCCGTTATTTGACATGCCATGTTTGGCCTGGAAACCTAAGATCTCGGGGCTCTGGAGACGGGCAGATCGAGGGTTGGTGTCACGGCAGGAGACTTATGTGTCATGAGGGAGGCCAGAAGATCTTTCGCTGTGGGCCCAAAGACCCAAGGTCTTTGCGATCTTTGGACACAGAGCTCAAAAAAGTGACAAAACAGACTTTTAACATCGTAAGCCAGTGGGTTGTTGTTATGTCTCCCACTCGCTCTGAAAATGGGGGGACACCTCCCTCTCCCTTATTAGGGAGAGAGAGAGAACCTGTGGTTTGTCGAATTTTGGAAGAAATGCAAAGCCTTTGGGGTGACTTTGGTCTGTGTCTTTGCTATTGCTTAGCACACGTTTGGTCTCGGTGATGGTACCGATGCACTTTTTTTTGCCGTTGGGGGGAGGGGGAATCGTTGCTTGCAGCTGCTTATGCGCGGAAGGGGGAATCTTGGGAGGGACTTTGGGGTTCTCACGTTTAACTGTTTTTCATTCTTTGGAGCACTTCTCTGTTTTTGTGAATGTTTGCGAAGAAAACATTTCAGGATGTATATTGTATACATTTCTCTGTCATTAAATTGGACCTTTGAAACTTTGATCTTTGAACCTTTAAGCCTGAATGCTTGAAACACAGTCAGCAAACCAGTTCTGATTGTCTTACTCTTATTACAAGCTGAGTACCCCTTATCCAAAATCATAAAATCCAAAAATGTTTGAAATCTGAATTAAGCGCTGATTTGATGTCATAAATGGAAAATTCCACAAGGCGCTGAGAAGGATGCTGGGTCTCTGCACATCACAGACTGTTCTGAGAAATGACTTTACATATGTAAGGAACAGAAGTTAATGAAAAACAGAAAAACACTGCATAAAGCAAAAAATGAAGATCTTGATCGTGTATCCTCCATGTCAGAGTGAACATATGCCGCTTAAAGGTATGCTGATCATGAAACAAGCAAAGATCTATCACAACAAACTGAAAATTCAAAGTAACTGTGAATATTCAGCAGGCTGGTTGCAGAAATTTAAGGAAAGGTACAACATTAATTTTTTAAAGCATCCGCTGACCATGAAAATCTAGCACCAGAACAAGTCTAAGATGCTGGTTATTTTTATACTTTAAATAATGGCATTAAATTCTTTAAGTGTCGCTGATTAAAATCTAACACCAGAACAAGTCAGCAATGCTAAATGATTTTATACCTCACATAAAACCTAGAAAAAAAGTAAAATACAAATGCTATGTACTGTAACCTTTTAATCAAAACACAGCATCGTGGATGGAGACAGAAAGCCTGCTGTTGTGTGTTATTGTTCAACAGCTGATACTTCTGTGCTGCTTTGGTTACAATGCATATGTTATATTTTCATTACATTAATGGTATGTATTAATTTTTACTGTTAAATATGTATGTGTGATGAACAAGTGCAAGACAAAGACTGCTTACCAGTAGCACAAAAGTTCAGAATCAGAAATGGTGGTGATCCCAAGCTATCTCATTATATATTCTAAAAATCCAAAAAATCTAGAAATCTGAAGCAGCTTAGGCCCCAAGCGTTTCAGATAAGGGGTACTCAAACTGCACCTGCCAACTCTCAGTGACAAAGATCATGGCTTTTTGAACACATACACACGCAAGTGACCTTAATTAAAAACTGTTCAGTTCAGGTGAACTTCAGTAAGGTGAAAACACCTTGTATTCCCATCTCCATCAAGGGAACGGGTGTGGAAGTCATCTGGGACTACAAATACCTGGGAACTCACCTGGACAATAAATTGGACTGGACTGAAAATCCAGATGCTCTGTACAAGAAAGGACAAAGCCAACTACACTTCCTGAGGAGGCTCCAGTTATCCAATGTCTGCAGTACTATGCTGCAGATGTCCTACAACTTAATGGTGGCCGGCATTCTATTGTGCGCCGTAGTCTGCTGGGACAGCAGGGTGAGAGCAGCTGATGCCAAGAAGATCGATAAGCTTGTCAAGAAGGCTGGTTCTGTTCTGGGGATGGAAGTGGATTCCCTGATGGTTGTGTCTGAGTGAAGCTGCAGAAGCTATGCAACATTATGGACAATTCCTCTCAACCCTGCCCTAACATACTGGACAAACAGAGGAGCACCTTTAGTACAGACTGATTGGACCAAGATACACCACAGGATATCCTTTCTCCCTGTGGCTATAAGATGCTACAACTCCTCCTCCTTCAGTATATAAATATATGGTTTCAATGCACATCTGTATTTTGCACTATTACTTTTTAATGCACATTTTGTTTTTTTCATACCTCACTGCTTATATTTTGTATTTTAAAGCATACATCTCTGATTGTGCAATCCTGCAACAATAATTCCCTTTGGGATAAGTAAAGTTCTATCTTATCTCATCTTATCTTCACTCCAGGCACAATGCAGTGTCTACCAGCCACACAACCTGTAAATGACTGACACTAGTTAGAACCTGTTGGACAACAATCTCCTGTCCCAATTAAGTGGCATAGTATCCCAAATAAACAGAATCCCAGCTATTTGCTTGATTTGTTTTTGTTCTTCAAGAGTTGTCCTAAATAAGTGGCTGCCCCGATTAATCGATGGCCCAACTAAACAGAAAAAACTGCATATACAGTGGATTCCGGTTAACTGGGACACCTCAGGACCAGTACATTTGGGCCCAATTAAGTGGCTGCCCCAAACAGCTGAAGTTTCATTGAAATAGTTTTTAAAAAGCTACCATTTAACTGAGTAACAAATTAAGTATTTAAATGAAATACAGAACAAATTAGAACACTACCAAAACCACTACAATCTTATTAAAACTGTGTATTAGTTCCTAATAGTTATCAACGGCAGATTTAATCTAGTGCATGCTGATGTATTCTTTTGATTGACTGTAAATGAACGAAATCAGCATAGCCTAGACACCTAGTGCAGATAATGGACTGCCTTCAAACAATGCTTTCGACAATCGCATCCTCCAAATCTTCACGTTTATAGCAACATTCAAGGTGATTGTAGTTGCCTTGAAATTCTTTGTAGATCCTAACTTGCAGTAGTGCAATCATTTCATTTTCACTCCTGGCCATTTCTGGCATCTCCATGCTTGAATGCTTGAAACTACAGTGAGCAAAACAGTGCTCAATTGTTTAGTTGCTTAACACTTGCAAACTATCAGTGACAAAAGTCTCTGCTGCTTGAACACAAACACGTGCAAAAAAACACTATTTAAAAACTGTTCACTTTAAGCACAGTGTCTAATGGCCACACAATGTGCAGGCAAATGATGCTAGTAAGAGATTAAAACACACAAAATGCTGAAGAAACTCAGCAGGCCAGGCATCAATAGAAAAGAGTACAGTTGACGTTTCGGACCCTTGTCTTGGCCCGATATGTTGACTCTACTCTTTTCCATAGATGCTGCCTGACCTGCTGAGTTCCTCCAGCATTCTGTGTGTGGTGCTTGGATTTCTAGTATCTGCAGATTTTCTGTTGTTCGTTCCTAGTTAGAAACTGTTCAGTAACAGTGTCCTGTCCTAATTAAGTGGCAGAGTGTCCCAAATAAACAAGGCAAATCCCAGCTACTTTCTCAATTTTAGTTCTTTAAGACTTGTCCCAAATAAGCAGGTGCCCTGGGTAACTGATAGCTCAATTAACTGGAATCCATTAATATAAAAAACCATCCATAGATACTTCTTTTTCCAATTTAAAAAAATTAAAAGTACAACGTGCTTTGTCAAGCATAACAATAAAGAATACTATTCCATTGCCACCTTGACTACAATGGAATTAAAGTTATCAAAACATTACCATAGGTCTAAGAACAATTCCCTGGACTTGCTTTACTATTATAAACAGCAAAGCATCAGTGGGAGAAAATGTTTAGAAACTGTAACCATATAACAATTACAGCACGGAAACAGGCCATCTCGGCCCTTTTAGTCTGTGCCGAACCGTGCCATAAATGTTGATGATCAAGTATTATCAAAATTGGCAAATACAGTATGTCAAGGTATTATAAATACACTCAAAAGTTTTTAGAAGTACTACAGTAACTGAGACCTGAAAACACTGAAAGGATCTGGTTTGGAATTGAAAGAAGGCACATCATTGTTAAGCTTACTGACGTACAGATTCCAGGTTCCACGCAGGTGAGTGTTCCATCCTCAGGGACCAGGTGACTATTGTATCGCTGGTTGGTAACCATTTCCACCATTTCTCCAGCCTTTTGTCGTTCTCCAATCTTTGTCTTCAGATATACACCAAACCCAATGTCTGCATTCTCAGTCATGAATTGCCACCTAGAAACCCAGAATAAGAAGTCAGAGACCATGAAACAGCCCGCCACTTTATAGTTAAATTTTCACCACTGTATTTCAAAACTTCTCTATCCTTTTAACATTCTTCAGTTCTATAATCTTCCATGAAATGCTGTCTTCTAACTCTATCCAACTGTGCATCTCATAATCTTGTTGCCACACCATTAATAGATGTTCGAGGATATTTGACTGTCTGCAACACAAACTCTGGAATTTCCCATCGATACTCATCTTTTTCAGAATGATTCAGATTCTGGACATTTTCCTGTCCTCTCCTTTAATCTGATGTTGACTATTCTCAAATTATAGTACTAATTCAGTAAAATATATTTTCAGAACTACTGTATTGACCGAATAAAAACAATGTATAACAAATTAAGTCATTATGTAAGCATGCAGAACTAATTAAATATAACCATGAGTTAGATCTATAGTAAATAATAAATTTGTAATTTGAATTCTTCTGACACTCCAGTCCACATAATTCTGCTACTGTTACTATTCTTCCCCTTAGCAAGAAGTGAAGAATTCTTTGCTCAGAGCTGCCTGTTCTCTGTAGTTTGCAGAAATTTCCATTTTATCTGACTGCCCAATAGGTGTCTCACTATCTAACAGATAAGAACTTTAACTGTGGGAGGTGCCAAGATTCATGTGCCAGTGAAGCATAAGATTCAAACTCAGCCACTGTATAGCCTTTCAGAGAGTTGAATGGTATTTCTATAGGGGGAAAGTGGAAAAATACATATTGAAATAAAAACAAGTAACAATTCCAAGCAATATTTAGAATTTCTCTATCATTTTGATACAACCTTCAGGAAGAGTTTTTTCATTGTTGATACAGGATGCAAAAAGCATACATTTTAAGTATCATGGAAAAACATTTATTCTGCCAAGAACTTCAACACAAATAGTACAATAGGCTTCATCTCACCTCAAAACACAGCCAGGGAAGAGAATCTCATATTCAGATTGAAAAGAAGATCCTCTGTTCACTGTGACTATGTTGTCATATTGTTGTTTAATAGACTCAAGGATGTAATATGACTTTGGTACATCACCACCAACGTTTATCTAATTAATGAAACACAGATTTTTAATTGTATACATTTCAATATTTTTAGAGGCGACTTTTAAGTGAGCATGCATGGTTGCTAATATGAACTCTGTACACGTACCATCTTATTGTCCTGTTGTGTTGGGCCTATCTTCTAATTTAAAGGCATCACGTAAATAGAAATCGTTTTTGAAAATACTATCTCTACATTTTTATTAACAGCAATGTTTGAAGTTGCTCACAAAAGAAGCTTATTTGCATATATATCCATGCCATTTACTAGAGCAAAATGCTTTACACAAATTATTTTCCTACATCTTTGACGTTCGGTCTAATTTTTGCTGTAATTCAATTAAGAGGCTCAGGGTTTTTGTTAAACATAATATCGAAGAATAGTTCTAAAGAAAAAGGAATAAAGCTATACTGGCAATCTGATGCAATGCTAAGGAAGTGCTGCACTGTTGGAGATACTACAGTTTGAATTAGATGTTGAAGCTTTTTTCTCCCCATTTTCAGATGAATCTAAAAGATTACATGACATTATATCAAAACTATGAAGAGCTATCCTTGATTTCATAATCAATGTCAATTTCTCAAGCTATATAATTATAATAATAGTTGTATGGGAACTTGCTATTTGCAAACTGGCCATTGCATTCCTAAACTACATGAATACTTGCACACAAATTTACTGAATGTAAATGGCCCAAAACTTCTCCTTTATTAACTACAGCAAAATGTTATGGTCAGATTTAGTTATCAATAAATAGTATTAAAAGCTAATTTGTTCTAAACATTAACCAGAACATGTTGTCAACCAAGTCTACTTTTCCTTCCATTTCTAAAGATAGTACTTTCAAAACCAATAGGTTTGAAGTAAAGTGAGACAGTTTCAAAGAGGTTTATTTCTTGCGAATTTACTTTTTGGATTTCCTAATTTACAATTCCGTACATTCACTATTGAGCATGCACTTAACTTGAACATTTGGCTGCAGTTCTCAATAACGTTCACATGAAAGCCATTGGTGCCTCAAAATTTAACTTTAATATTCAAAGTTCAAACTGAATTTATTATCAAAGTACATGCTTGTCACCATATACAACCCTGGATTCATTTACTTGTGGTCATGCTCAATAGATGCAATAACCATAATAGAATCAATGAAATACTGCACCAACCGGGTGGACAACCAGTGTGCAAAGATAACAAACTGTGCAAATATACAAATAAATAAATAAAGCAATAAATATTGAGAACATGAAGAACCTTTTAAAGTCAGTCATAGTTATGATTTGAAAATATAACATATATATAAATAAATTTCCTCTAAAACTAATCAGAATTCCGGTGGATAATTCTTTATTGGTGTGGTTAAGGAGTTTTTGTCCAATCTTACACTCCATCATAAATCTCAAGTTTATAAGTTTCCTGATGTTGACAGCTTTTCCCCAGAGACAGAAGGAGTAATGGACAATTGGTAAGTTTAGTCATCTTTTTCTCAATGTGGGACAGAATCAGACCTCTGCTCACCTAGTGGCACAATCAAAATCTGGAATTCATCAACTGATGAGCAACTGTGTGAATTCCTGTTTTATCACTAGGTAAGTTATTGCATCAGTGATTCTGTGATAGACAATTACATGCTTCCTACCACCTTTTCATTTATATAACTACATGTTATTGAAACTGTTAGTGCCTATTCTATAGGAGGTAAGATTACAGCAAAATTAACTGAATTTAGGGATTAAAAGAAACACTAAAACTTGTTCATAAATGAACACATTATTTAATGAGTTGTCAATTTCTGCAAAATCATTCCAAAGAGAAACTAGGTATTTACAGGAGTGAAAAGTGAAAGTTGAAATGCTAAAGAAGAGAGAATGGAGCTAGACTTGTGAAGTTTGGGTTAGACAGAACCAGCCAGACTGGTTAGACTAAATGTACCAATTTCTTTGCTGAGACAAGAACAAGCATATCAAACTCTAATGATATTTGTTAGTTTTTGTTTATTGAAATACTACAAAATTTGTTGTACACTGATACAACAAAGGTCTTAGCTTAAACTATTATGAATATTGCTTATCCAACACATTCTATAAATCTCCCTCTCCACCCACCCCATAAAAAGGCATACCAACACAGGCAATGTTTATATACACAACTTAGGAAGTGCCATTTCTCAGTTAACTAACTTATGTTGCACTGCAGATCTAGAATACAACATTGAACATCTTTTAAGATCTGTGTCAGGGACATAGTGTATTAGAACTGACTGGACTCTGAGATTTAATTTAATGAAATAACAGGACTAATAGGATAAGAATAACAAGGCATAAGGAGTATGGGTTTGGCAACTTGAAACTAAGATGAACATTAATCAAAAGTTTTTTTCAATAATATTAATATGGATTTTATTGAGGAAAAATGTACTATTTTGTTAGATTCTTCAAAGAGTACAACATAGATAGCATTTCTCAAAACCTGTGGGTATTCTTCTGTCCACAAGGAGCTTCAAAATGAAGAAAGAATTTACCTTGGATGTACACCGAGGATTGCCATCTGGATCTGTAAGAGTTCCACCATAATAAACCGGAAGTTGTTCTGCATCAATATTTTGTAATAGGACCTCCTTCCAATTACCTGCAAATCAATAACAAAGTACGCAGGGACTGAGGACTGAGCTGCAGGTTAGCACAGATAAAACAGTGTCACTTGTTTTTAAATTAGCTGTAACACATTCCTGCCAGAGATGAACGTGCTCACTACTGAGCCCCCATCTGCCTGAAAGTACTTTTGCCCAGGAGGAGCTGTTCATATGTTCAAACCCAACATGAGGTGAATTCCAATGTAAAAGGTTCAAAAGAAAGGGAATGATTGTTAATGTTGCTTAAATATAAAAATATTATTGTACATATACAAGGGCCTCTATTGGATTGTGAGGATTTTCTAACTCAGGATTGGTATAAAACTGGATTACACTCTACAATTTCACAAGGAAACAGTTTCAGATTGCACTTCTAGAATCCATTTGACATCCACATGAAATCCAGATCTCTTTGACTGATGACCTGAAGCCTCAAGTATGTTACCACAAGAGCCTTGCCTAAACACCTGCTCAAACAATTCTCCCAATAATTATCACTCCCACAGAGTAGGATAAGGCCCAATAACACACTGTTATTCTAGCACTATCCAGCCCAACAATCCTCACATCACATGACCTGGATTGACCTCACCTCACTTTTTTTCCTTTGGAGGACATGGGTATTACGTGTGTTCCCCATCGAAGTTTGGCTATTTATATCACAAATGTCAGACCACCTTCTATTGTCTCCAAGGAACTGTTTGTAAAAGAACAAAGTGACCCTGTGACCAGCAAAACAAGACTGTGGCCTGCCAAACTTCTTTTCAACATGACTTAATTTACTCCTGACCCTGCTGAAATGGGACAACTGAACTGAATCATCGTGCTGCACTTTCACTGATAGCTTTACACAAATTAGTCTGTACAATATATTCGTAACTGGGGTTGGCTGTCAGTTTGGGTAATGTTTTGGCTTCCTTCCATTCCTCCAATCCAGCTTGGTTCTGCTGTTAGTGAAACTGTCAATTTACTGACTGATGACTAATTGGATTGAGAGCATTGGGTATAACAGCAATGTTATATGCAGGAGCCTGTGGTTAAATTTAGTAAACTAGAAGCCAGAAATCAGAACATTGGTGGAGGGACATCACACACAAAATACTGGAGGAACTCAGCAGGAAAAAGGCAGCACTTTTGGAGGAGAATAAATATTTGACGTTTCGGGCAGAGGCCCATCATCACGTTATGATTTTGAATCTCACCATGACAACTAGGCAATTTAAATATAAATAAATTAATCCAATTTTCTTAAAAAAACATGTATTCTCAATAATGGTGCCCATTAAACCTCAGATTGTTGTGAACAAAACCAATCAAGTTTTGTAACATCAATCAGGGAAACTAATCAGTAAATCTGTGATACAGACCCCATAAGATTTACAAGTGACTGCAGACCCAGCAATATGTTTGACTTATAAAAGTTAATTTCAATGGTGGCATAAATGAAACAATCTTGAAAGTTAGATTAGAGAATAATTAGTATAGAATAATTGTGAGAACTAACGGTAAGAGAGTCTGAAATATTTATAGCACATTAGTATTGACCATAAGGGTTATAACATTTTAGTCCAGTACCCTTGCACCCCACTGATCCATTGAAAATTCAGACCATAGAAATTGCCTGCAATCATCTTCCACTGAGTAGGAGAACTGTTCTTTTGAAGTATAGTGCAGATAAAACAATGTCAGGTTCTGGACCTTCTCGGTGGTGCTTGTAGGAGTTGACTCTGGGTCTGTAGGAAGTGGTTCTGATAGTGGTGGACACCTTTCTTCTGGATGTGCTGGCATCCCAAAAGGTGCATGGTGACCTGCTGATCTATACCCAGGCCATCAGACAAAGCTTTGAGCCAACACTTTCATTGACACACGTAGATGACTGGCATGTAGTTCCTCCAACACTATGGCTCTCAGCTTGGATGGTTTAACTCGCAATCCCCACATAAGGCAACCACAGTCAAGGGCAAGTTCATCCCAGTACTGGTAAAAATAAGGGAATCGGAATTTTTGCTGCACGTGGGTTGCCATGTAGACTTAAGACAGTGAAAGTCTTTTCTGGTTTCCATTTGGCTCATCTCTGCCATGATTGGGAGTCTTTCGATTTACATTTGGGAGAATATATCAACAAGAATGTCCTGTTTTATAAATTTTTCAAGTATATCCTTTTCTAAAGGTAAACAGTACAGCCCATCAGCATTTCCATTATCAGTTAGACTACTTTACTTCAGTGTTTCCCTTCAGAGAAGTTTGCAAAGATATCCTCTATCCTGGGCAGAACTTTCAGACCTTTCAATCACCAGAGATCCTGACAGATCATTCTTCTTGGCTACTGGGACCACTGGTGTTGCCCATGGGCTCCACTCAACCAGGGAAATAATTCCTTCAGCCTCATGTGATCTAGTTTACTGGCTATTTTATCACAGAAGTTATAAGGAACTGGATGGGGTTTGTAAAACTTCAGTGTGGCATTTTCATTTAACACTATTTTACCCTTGATATGTCTGAGTTTTCCAATTCCAGCTTTAAATACTGCTGTGGCATCATCCAGTTCCTTTAATTTGTTTTCAGTTAACTCTATTGCAGGAAATGTGGCATGCAAATGGTGAATGGGTCCCCAATCAATTTGTAGTTAGCTCAGGCACTCACACTCCCATAATAATGGTTCTCCTGTTTTCATCATATCTCAAAGTGGCTCATTAGTTGTTGTATTTCACTGTTACAAATGTCATTCCTACAGGAATTATAAGTTCTTAGTTGGATAACCTACAGGCTTAGTTCAGTACCTTTGAAACGGTGTTCAAACTCAGTTTTGGAATGAATGAAACAGCTAAGCAGACGTCCAATTCCATTTTAGTTGATTTGTCGTTCACTTATGGTGTACTTGCTTAGTTTTCACATTATATGTTTCAAGGCTACCTATTCCTGTACTGTTCTCATTATCAGATTTTTTTCATCAACAGCATGCGGATTAGTGCTCTTCTTGAAACTGCAGCTTGACTTTTTATCTGTATCTCTTCACTGTGCAGTCCATTTATTTTTGTCTACCCAACATGCTCTTTATATGTGTCCTACTTTGTTGCATTTTCTGCACATTTTGCCATTAAACCTGAATTGGTCTGATGTATGTGAGCCCCTGCCACAACGGTAACGCAATTTGTTAGGCTAGGCAGGTTTCTGTTTAGATGTTGCAATTTTGTTCACACTCACTTTCATTCCTGACTGCAACTCAATTGCATGTCTGGCTGCCATTTCTACTGATACAGCGATTTCAACTGCTCTTTTAAATGTAAGCTGTTTCAGTTAGGAGCTGTTTTTGAATGCTTTCTTGTAAGATTCCACAAACTAAATGATTTCTCACTGCATCATTAAGCTCATCACTAAACTGACAAATGCTCAGACAATCTCTTTAGTTCAGCCACAGCCATGTAAGATGAAATGGACTTCCCTTCCTTTTGATTCTGCTATTGAAACTTAAGTGTTCTGAAGTTAACAATGCTTTTGGCTCTAGTGTTCCTGCATTATGTTCCTGATATAATCAAAGTTCATTTCAGCTGGTTCGACTTTGCCTGAGGTCTTACCAACATCTGACTCTACAACCTCTTCACTAACTGTTCTGGCACTCTGGTTCCCATGCTCTTGCAACTCTGTTTAAACTCCGCCACGCAGAATTAACAAACTTTTCCACTAAGATATTAGATTTTCACCCCAACCCCGTCCCCAGTTCAGATGCAAGCCATCCCTTCTGTACAGGTCCCACCTTCCCTGGAAGAGAGCCAATTGACCCAAACATCTTATGCCCTCCCTCCTACACCAACTCCTTAGCCACTTATTAAACTATATAATCTTTCTAGTTCTGGTCTCAGTAGCACATGGCATGGGTAGCAATCCTGAGATCACAAATCTGGAGGTCCTGTCATTTAACTTAGCACCTAGCCTCCTGAATTCCCTATGCAGTCAGTTACTATAGATGTACACTACAGATTTAAAGCATGCCAGACCACAGAATGTCAGTACTCTGTTGTGCTGCTCTACGTTACGTGTTCCAAATGGTTTTTTTATGAAGGTCTAAAAGCAGTGGTTTCTGCCCCTGACATCAGGGGTTACATTTCCACTGAGAAGGTAGAATCATTATCCAAGGATACAGAAGGAGTAAAGAGAAACTAGTCAGAGTCAAGTCAATTAAGACCATGAGACATAGGAACAGAATCAGGCCATTTGGCCCATCAAGTGTGTTCCACCATTTCATCATGTCTGATCCATTTTTCCTCTCAGCCCCAATCTCCTGCCTCCTCCCTGTATTCCTTAATGCCCACACCAATCAAGAATCTATCGGCCTTTGCCTTAAATATACCGAATTATTTGGCCTCTACAGCCTGCTGCAGCAACAAATTCCACAGATTCACCACTCTCTGCCTAAAGAAGTTCCTCCTCAGCTCCATTCTAAAAGGACACCCCTCTATTTGGAGGCCGTGTTCTCTGGTCCTAAACTCTCCCACCATGGGAAACATCCTCTCCACATCCACTCTATCAAGGCCCAAGTTGGGCATTATGAAAGGAATCGTCAAATCAGGATATACTTTGACCACTTGAGTAAGGCTGTATACTCTACATTGTAAAGTCAGGGAGCAGTTATTTAGATGGCTGGTAGTTGGCCGCTTGTGCCTGGTTTATTAATGGAGTGAAATAATTAAGAGTGATGAACAGACTAGCTCTTCAAAATAGAGCATTTAACATCATGCAAACATGATGAAAAGAGCACAGCCACTTTGACACAACTAATGCTAGTTCTGCTTTAACAGCTTAATGGAAATCAAAAGGATTTCAACAATACCATTGTTGCTGCCTCCATTCAACACTGAGGCACTGAAAACCAGCAAACTGAATCAGAATCAGATGTAATATCACTGCATATGTTGTGAAATTCATTATTTTGCGGCAGCTGTATATTGATAAACAAAAAAACTATAAATTATAATAAATATTTATATATCAAATACATTAAGTAGTGCAAAAATAGTGCAAAAATGGATGGGTTCGTAGAAACAACTATGACAAATGTATTATATCACAAACAAGAGAGAATCTGCATATGCTGGAAAGCTACGTAAGACCCACAAAATGCTGGAGGAAATCAGCAGGCCAGGTGCTCTCCTCTATGGAAGAGAGTACAGTCGACATTTCGAGCAAGGATCCTTCAGCAAAAATTGGAGAAAAGAAAAGTATTATATTGTACTGTTAAACTCTGATGATCCACTATCTGACTACTCAGATATCCCCGTGGTTTGGCATTAGGCTCATCAAGTGAAGATGGTCACATTCCCCATTCACTCACTGAGTCCCAGGTCCTCTGCTCCCTCTCCACCCACTAGGGCCCTGGTTTCATTGTCCCTTTAGATTTATTTAAATGTTACTGTGTAACATCTTTAAAAATGAACTATAAATGTGAAGTATTAATAAAATAACATTCAGCAGTCTTAAATATCTCTGGTCCAGTACACTACAGTCGCAAGCATGCCAGATTAATTGAGCTTTACTGTATTGTGATAATTATTCTAAATGTCACTTCTTCATGTGAGCAAATAAACCACTGTATTTCTTAAACCTTTGGATAACCCTTGATCCTTTGTAGAATTAAGATCTTACACATGACTATATACAATGTGATTACTGCTGTTCCGGATATACCTTGACAATCACAGTGTTTACAAGGTCCTTTATTCCAATTAAATCAAATTTTACTTAGAATAACTCTTTTAAGGGGTTTGTCTAGCAGAGTCTGCTTCAAACACAGCAAAATGGAGGGAGCAGATTTCAATGATCAATCATTAATAATGCATTGGAAGACATGCAAGAGCAATTGTTATTTATTGTTATGCTACTGTGCTTTAAAGCTAGTTCAAGAAATCCAGTAATGACAGCAATGTGACCATGAATCCTACATCACAAACTGCTCTACTACGACACACATTTTGGCAGTGCTCTAGATAATAGGCCACAGTTTATAACATCACACAGTGTGTAAATAGGCCCTTAGCCCCACCAAGCATCCATTTATACAAACCCATTTTATTTTCCTCATACTCCCTTCAATCGTTCTGGATTCTATCACTCACCAACACCCCTGGACAATTTACAGTGACCAGTTAAGGAAATAACCCACATGTCATAGTGTGTTGTGGTGTACTAAATTTTATAAAAATATTGGACTCGGCAGGACTCAGCCCAAAACATCGATTGTACTCTTTTCCATAGATGTTGCCTGACCTGCTGAGTTCTTCCAGCATTTTGTGTGTGTTGCTTGGACTTCCAGCATCTGCAGATTTTCTCTTGTTGTGATTTCTTACACTCTAGGTCTGTTCAATGTTTGCTAACAGTGGCCAGATTCTTTTTGGACTCGGGTATTAGTGGCATGGGAACAAAAGACCAAAGAGTTTATCTGTCTCCGCGCGTCTCTCAATGCTGGTGGATTGAAACCCAATTTATTGAGGCATATTTGCTTGGTTCTTGGGTCTTCACCTAGACTGAGAGATCAAGATTGGTGCCTTAGATGGACCCAGGGTGATTTCATGAGTCATAATTTGGCATTCCCCCAACAACAGCGATAATTGATTTCCCCCGGACAAGTGGAGACTACGAATCGTGAGCCCTGAAATCTCTGTAACTTACTATATTGTATTTAGTGTGGTTTGTTTGTGCTTTCTGTTTTATAATGATAAATTAGGCTTAAGTTAATTTTTGTGCTGGTATGCTTATTACCACATTTGCTGGACACTCACATTGGTTTGGGTCTGATCAACACAGCCCATTACATATAGTTATCTGCGAAGAAACTGGAGCCTGCAGGGGAAATCCATGCAGTCACAAGCAGAATGTGCAGTCTTCCCCTGGTCATCACTGGAGGTCAGGATTGAATCTGGGTCAAAGGATCCAAATTCGAAGTAGCAGCTCTACAAGCTCCAGACTAGTCTTGGTTCACTCAAAGGAAATGGAGTATTTTGCATTACAGTTCTCTGTGCCTCGGAGATGGTGAAGAACAATCAACCTTTGGCATTTTCTGTCTGGTTATTGATGGTGGAAGATGTAACAATGATAATGCCAATGGACTGTAGCAGGGGAAGTGGAGAATGGGATTGCTTCAAGTGTTGGCATATTCTCAATGGTCTCTTATCTTGATTAGAAAGCCTGATATATGAAATAATGAATATGAATATCATGGGGTGACACTCATTGCCTTAAGAAGCTTGAACATTCATTACCCTACCATTAACACTGTATACCCGGGCCAGTACCTTGCTTGAGAAGCACTATTGCATCTTCTTAAGGCTTCTTCAATAGCTCCTCCAAATACACCTCTAGAATGTTCAGGATAATTTATGCCTTGAATTTCAAATGAATAGACTAATATGTACAGTTTATAATAACTGTTGCAAAATAAGCTTACCACCTAGAACCTGGATTTTCTTGCGTGTGTCTTCACTAAGAAAATGCTTTATAAGGTTGTAGGCCACAGGGAAAATTTTTGGTGCTGTAAAAACATAGGAAGAGTTAGTAACCAAAACACTGAAAATCCATTAATAATTCAAACTAACATAACATTTGTCTCCTCATGTTTCCTGAAAGCAACAATTCCCATTAGCAACTGCAGTTCAGCGTTATTCTCCAGACACTGGACTGGATTTTAAGTGAGCTCACCCCGAGTGGGACAACTTAGGACTAAAATTGTTATTCTCTTTCCCAGTTTCCCTATGCACAGATTTCACGTTACCTGCTGATAGTTTCCAACATTTTCTGGTTTTATTTCAGTTGGATTCTTTCTGCTGTTGATAAACCCCAAACAAAATTGCATATATACATGCATTGTAGCTTGCACACAATACCAACTCTAAATCGAAGAAAGCTCAACACAGTCACGGAATGGAAATTATGATCAGAGGAGATCCAAGTAAATATTTTTATTTGAAATTTAATTCTGGACCAGGAATGTGGTTTTCTCACAGAATTTCTCAAGAGAGCAACAGTACCAGAGTGTGGAGACTTGAGTGAGCAGGGACATAGAGTCATAGAATATAAATAGGCCCTTTGCCTCAGCGTGTTCTGGTCAAGCTTTTTGAGTGCCTGCTCATATTTGCTTGAATTAGGTCCATACCCTTCTATGCCTATTCAAATGCCTGTCTGAATGCCTCTTACATTTGGTAATTCCGCCACTTTCAGCTATCAACCGTTCTCAGTTTTAACCTATGCTCTCTTGTTTTTGATACACCTACAATGGGAAAATGATTCTGACCATCTAGCCTATTGATAACTCTTATCATTTTATCCTTTGCTCCAGCAAAAACAAACCCAGCCTATCCAATCTCTCCCTATAACTAAAATCCTCCAGTTTCAGGCTGCAGCCTGTTGAATCACCTCTGCATTGTCTCCAGTGCTACCACATTCTTCCAACAGTGTGGCAAACAAAACAGCACACAATACTCCAAGCACAGAGTAACCAAAGTTTTGTAAAGCTGGAAAGTAATGTCCCAACTTTTACATATCATGCCCCAATTCATGAAACCAAGCATACCTTCTTCACTAGCCTAGTTACGTGTGTTGCCATTTTCAGGAAACAATGGACTTGAACCCAAAGGTCTATCAGCATTCCTTAGCGCCTTAATTGTCATACATTTTAACAACTTTTTTAAAAGAATTCAGAAAGTAAGATTTGCAGATGACTTAAAAATTGCAGTTGGTAATAATGAGTTGGATTATCTTAGGCTACAGAGCAATATTGCTGACGGCAGAATGATTGCTGATGGAATTTAATCCTGATAAATATGCAATGACACATTTGGGAGGACTACATTGTAAGACATACACAGTGAAGGGTGGGACTTTAGGTAACAGAGGGTCTTGGTGTACAAATACTAATATTCTTGAAAGTGGTAGCACAGGTTGATAAAGTACTGAAAAAGCATATGGGATGCTTGAGTTCATTAGACAGGGCACAGAATACAAGAACAGGAAAGACGCAGTATAATTCTGTAAAGCATCAGGTGAGCTACAGTTGTAGTATTATAGACAAAGCTGTACTAGAGTCCTACTATTTGTGTACATTCACCATTCTATGCGGTGGATGCATTGGACTGCAGAGATGGCAGAGGTGATCCATCAGGATGTTGTCTGGGATGGAATGTTTCATCTACAAGGAGAGATTGGACAGACTGGATTTGAGGAAACTGAGGGGGACCTAATATCATACAAAATTATAAGGGGAATGGGTAGATAGCAGGAGACTTTTCCACATATACTCTAGGGTAAAGGGTAAGAGGATTACTGGGGTTCAGAGGAGCAATGATTTCTATCCAGAGAGTGGCTAGATATTGGAATGCATGGCCTGAGAGGGTGGTGGAGCAGGCATCTCACAATGGTGAGAAGTATCGAGACAGGGATTTGAATTGCCAGGGCAGAGTAGGTTTCAGACTAAGTGCTGGTGTAAGGAGCTAGATGGGTACTTGATGGTGAGTATAGACATGGAGGGCTGAAGGGCTTGCTTCTGTGCAGATTGACTCAATAAGAATTAGCAGTCCAATAAACAGTTTAACTTATCTTTTATTCATGCCTGATCCTCTCACATTCTGGATCATTGCAACAATGTGCTGTCTCATGTAAAAATAATTAGCAGAATTACAGTAATTCATCTTGAGTGAGCATGTAATGACATAATGAATATGCATAACCACTTTTATATCCTCAAGCTATGCCAAAGTGCCTCACAGTCAATAAGACTGTTGACATTTAATCAATGTAGGTATTTCATAAACAGCAAATGAAATCAATTATCACAAAATCTTTTCTGAGTGAGAATGACTATCAGCCCATTATTTAAAGAACACCTGTGGGACTTTTACATGATCTATCAAAGCATCATCCTGCAATCCCCATTCATCATAAAAGATAATCGTATTCTTATTCAAATAACACTGCATGGATTGGGTAAAATAAAGCCTATACCATAGATCTCTTTGACAATACAGTATTTTGATTCTCACTACTCTTGATATTAGCTTTTAAATCTAGATTATATAGTTATTTAATTTAACTTCAACTGTTGCTCTTGTGGAATCTGCCAGACTCTTAATCTGATAATTTAATCACTTTGTTTGTTATGTGCCATGTTGTATGCTGTGGGCGATCATTGGCTTTCCATGACATGATTGTTATTGGCATTTTTTTTCTACAATAGTGGTTTGCTATTGCCTTCTTCTGTGCAGTGACTTTACAAGACAGGTGACCCCATCCACGATCAATACTCTTCAGAGATTGTCTGCCTGGCGTCAATGGTCACATAATCAGGACCTACGATGTGCACTAGTTGCTCATACAACCATCCACCACCTGCTCCCATGGCATCATGTAACCCTGATCGGTGGGGGGGGGGGGGGGGCTAAGCAGGTGCTACACCTTGTCCAAGGATGAACTACAGGATAGCAGTGGGAAGATGTGCCCTACACCTCCTTTGGTAAGGATGTACCTTCATCCCGCCACCCAAACTAAACTAGCCAAGAGCTCCCCCAATGAATAAATCATCTGACTGCACTATGTACAAAACACAAACTTTGGAGCTGCTCTCTTCAACAATAAACATCATCCAAGGGAAAGAAGCCCAGCCGATTAGCAGCCCATTCACTATTTACACATTCATTACCTACACTGGTTACATACCACGGCTATAGTGTGTACCACTTACAAAATGCGGGATTTGATCAAGTCTTTTACAATTCCTAAACTCACAATCTCTACCTTCCTTGAAAGACAAAGTGGGGTATGTGGGAATGCTGTCTTTTTAGTTGTTGACCATTTTGACTTTGTTTATCACTGTACTGAAGTTTTATTTATGCATTTATGCTCCGGGAACTTCAGGGTATTCTAATGCATTAATGATACTACATAAATACAAGCTGTTAGTGGAGATAAGAGATGCTATTGTCCATTCAGCAAGCTGACACTTAAATTCAGCTAGTAGCCTAAGGAAGTTGCCTTTCTCTAAACACCAAGCAAAGTTTATACGCCTTCCACTATATGTAAAGCACTGAGGAGCTTGGAACATGGCTAAATCCCATCATTCATTTGCAACTGTATTCATACAATTCACATTGCTCTTCTCACTGTTTCTAACTTCACCACAGACCTAGTCATTGGTTTATAATTAAACAATTTCTTTTTTCATTTTCTACTGATGGCAAAAGCTTTTTTCCCAGTAGGAACAATTCAGTAGTGCCCAAAGCTTTTTGCCACTAGTGCTATAGAAATTAAAAGTGGGCACTTACAACCAGAATGGTCATTGTCCTACCAAGCAGCAACTATTTAATGAGCTTATATCACTCCCACAGCCCCCAATGACCCTGTGATTTCAGTCTCTGAGGCCAACGTGAGATCATCATTCAGGAAGGTGAACCCACAGAAAGCATCAGGCCCAGATGGGGTACCTGGCCAAGTACTAAAGATCTGTACTGATCAACTGGCTGGAGTGTTCACCAATATCTCTAACCTCTTGCTTTGGCAGTCTTAAGTACCCACCTGCTTCAAGCAGGGTTTCATTATGCCAGTACCCAAGAACATGGTAACCTGCCTCAATGACTATCATCCAGTACGACTTGCATCTACTGTGATGAAGTGCTCTGAGAGGTTGGTGATGAAGCATATCAACTCCTGCCTGAGAAGTGACTTGGATCTGCTCCAATTTGCCTACCATCACAACACGTCCTCAGAAGACGCCACTTCATTTGATTCTGCACTCAACTCTGAAACCTCTGGACAGCGAAGGGGCATACATCAGGATGCTCTTTATCGACTACAGCTCGGCATTTAACACTACCATCCCCTCAAAACTAAACAATGAGCTTCAAGGCCTTGGCAACAATATATCCTTATGCAATTGGACCCTTGGTTTCCTCAGTTGCAGACCCCAGTCAGCTCTGGTTGGCTACACAATCTCCATCAGCACAGGGGGACCATAACCCTGTGTTTACAGCCCTCTGCTCTACTCAATTTATACTTACCACTGTGAGGCCAAGCTCCATTGCCATACTTAAGTTTTCTGACAACACCACTGTTGGTCAAATCAAAGGTGGTGATAAATTAGCACACAAGAGGGGGATTGAAAATCTGTCTGAGTGGTGCCAAACAATAACCTCTTATTCAATGTCAGCAAGACCAAAGAGCTGATTATTGACTTCAGGAGGAGGAAACCAGGCATGAGCCAGTCCTCATCAGGGGATCAGAGGTGGATAGAGTCTGCAACTTCAAATTCTTCAGTGTTATCACTTCAGAGGATCTGTCCTGGGCCCAGCACGTAAGTGCAATTATGAAGGAAGCACGGCAGCACCTCCACTTCCTTAGAAGTTTGCAAAGATTTGGCATGACATCTGAAACTTTGACAAACTTCTATTGACGTGTGGTGGAAAATTTATTGACTGGTTACATCGCAGCCTGGCATGAAAACACCAATGCCCTTCAACATAAAATCCTACAAAAAGTAGTGGATGAGGTCCAGTCCATCACAGGTAAAGCCTACTCCTCCACTGAGCACAACAACAGAGTACTGTCACAGGAAAGCAGCCTCCATCATCAGGGACCCCCACCACTCAGGCCATGCTCTCTTCTCACTGCTGCCATTAGGATGAAGGTACAGCAGCCCCACTAGGTTCAGGAACAGTTATTACCCTTCAACCATCAGACTCTTGAGCCAGAGGGAATAACTTCACTCGACCCATCACTGAACTGTCCCCACAACCTTTGGACTCACTTTCATTGCTCTCAATATTTATTGCTTATTAATATTACATATTTTCTCTTTCATATTTGAAGTTTGTTGTCCTTTGCACATCTATTGGTGGTCCGGTCTTTCATTGATTCTGTTGTGTTTCTTGGATTTACTTTGTACACCCGTTAGAAAACAAATCTCAGGGTTATATATGGTCTCATACAGTATACAGTATGTACTCTGATAACAAATTCACTTTGTACTTTGAGTTTAATTGCATTAGCAAAGATTTGCACTGCACCCTGGTTAATAGGGCAATAAACCAATCTGAATCTGAATTTCTGTACTTACGTGAGAAACCTTAGGAACTCGTACTTCTTAAAAATGTATTTCACTGTAATCTAGACATCTGGACCATAAACAGACACAAATTTAGAAAATTCTCAAGCATTCTCCACCCATGTGGGAATGTAGTCAATCTAAAACGGCTTACCTTTGATAATAAACAATGACTTTAATCCCTCAGGGTAATTGTCCTCAAACATGGTAAGCACCTGGTTAAATCACAATAGTTATGATTGATTAGTTTCAGTCAATGTCTGTTGAGAAGACCAGTCTGTTCACTTTTGCCTCACAATAGACCTAGAATACTTCCTGTTGTAGCAGGGATTATACTGCAACATACAGCAAAGAGATCAAGCATTGTTGAGGATCGCCACCACCCATCCCACAATCTCCTTGACCCACTACCGTCAAGAAGGAGGTTCAGAAGCATCAGGACAAGGTTTGCCAGACCGGCTAACAGCTCCTTCTCTCAAACTGTGAGACTAGTAAATACCCTGCCACCACTGAGGTCTCGTCACTAGGACAGCGAGATGTTTACTGCTTACCTGTGCTGCGCTCTGCTACATGCATGTTGAATATTTTATTAACTTATTCATAGTATAATATTTTGTTTTGTGTGCTGTGTGTGATACATCTTGTGTAGGTGCACTGTGGTCCTGAGGAATGGTTGTTTCATTTAGTTGTATATCTGTACAGTCAGATGACGTTAAACTTGAACTTGAGGCAGCAAGTAACATCCTAAAACCTTTGTGTATATTGATAGTCACTGTATGATATGATAATTCTACACTAGGTAAAGCAAGTTCTAAAGGAACTCACCAACAAATATTAGAAAACTATAGTACCATTGTAATCTGACCTCCAGAATCAGGTGACAAATAATATGTGGATTAATAGAACACATTATTTCCCAGAATCTACACAATTACTATCATTGTCACCTTTCTCAAAGAAATTATCAGACACAGCTAATGGATAACTGCCTATGAACACATCACCTTTTAATACATTGTTTATATAACAAGCTACCAAAAACCTTGGATTAGTATCGTTTAAACATTATTCTTCAGTACAAATAGATTTTTTACATGCTGAATTATATGTTGCCTTACTTCTCCGTACAGTTCAACTGCAGGTTTCCATAAATGCTTCATTCCTAGATTCTCACAGTCATAGATCATTGTGATTGTTTCAATATGCTTTCCATGCTGCAAGAGAGAAAAAAACAATCACAGAATCAATATTAGCTGGGAAATTAATATGTCAACCATGTCAGTTTTTTATTATTCCAAACAAAAACTCTCTTTTGGTGTTCAAGTGTAGTTTGAATTAATAACTGGCTTTTGGCATAATGAGATTCAACATTAGCTCAAGATATTATTACTGACAGAATTGGCAATATTTACAAACACAGGAAATTCTGCAGATACAAAATGCTGGTGGAATGCAGCAGGCCAGGCAGCATCTATAGGGAGAAGTGCTGTCGACGTTTTGGGCCGGGACCCTTCATCAGGACTAACTGAAAAGAAAGATAGTAAGGGATTTGAAAGTAGTGGGGAGAAGGGGAAATGCAAAATGATAGGAGAAGACCGGAAGGGGTGGGATGAAGCTAAGAGCTGGAAAGGTGATTGACGAAAGTGATACAGAGCTGGAGAAGGGAAAGGATTATGGGATGGGAGGCCTTGGGAGAAAGAAAGGGGGAGGGGAGCACCAGAGGGAGATGGAGAACAGGCAGAGAGAGAGAAAAAAAACAAACAACTAAATATGTCAGGGATGGGGTAAGAAGGGGAGGAGAGGTATTAACAGAAGTTAGAGAAGTCAATGTTTATGCCATCAGGTTGGAGGCTACCCAGCCGGTATATAAGGTGTTGTCCCTCCAACCTGAATGTGGCTTCATCTTGACAGTAGAGAAGGCCATGGATAGACATATCAGAATGGGAATGGGACGTGGAATTAAAATGTGTGGCCACTGGGAAATCCTGCTTTCTCTAGTGGACCGAGCGTAGGTGTTCAGCAAAACGGTCCCCCAGTCTGCGTCGAGTCTCACCAATATATAAAAGGCCACACCAGGTGCACCGGACGCAGTATACCACACCAGCCGACTCACAGGTGAAGTGTCGCCTCACCTGGAAGGACTGTCTGGGGCCCTGAATGGTGGTAAGGGAGGAAGTGTAAGGGCAGGTGTAGCACTTGTTCCGCTTACAAGGATAAGTGCCAGGAGGGAGATCGGTGGGAAGGGATGGGGGGGGGGGGGGGTGGGAATGAGTGGACAAGGGAGTCTCGTAGGGAGCAATCCCTGTGGAAAGCAGAAAGAAGGGGGGAGGGAAAGATGCGCTTGGTAGGGGGATCCTGTTGGAGGTGGCGGAAGTTACAGAGAATTATATGTTGGACCTGGAGGCTGGTGGGGTGGTAAGTGAGGACAAGGGGAACCCTATACCGAGTGGGGTGGCGGGCGGAAGGGGTGAGGGCAGATGTGCGGGAAATGGGAGAGATGCGTTTGAGAGCAGAGCGGATGGTGGAAGAAGGGAAGGGAAAATGGGAGAGATCCATACCTGGTCCATTTCTGACACCTCCCTCCCTTTTCTTGATCTTTCTGTCTCCATCTCTGGAGATGGCTTATCTACTGATATCTACTATAAGCCTACAGACTCTCACAGCTTCCTGGACTATTCCTCTTCCCAAAGTCTCTTGCAAAAATGCTATCCCCTTCTCACAATTCCTCCATCTCTGCCGCATCTGCTCTCAGGATGAGGCTTTTCATTCCAGGACAAAAGAGATGTCTTCCTTTTTTAAACAAAGGGGCTTCCCTTCTTCCACTTCTTCAAGAAGTGCTACACCTGCCCTTACACTTTCTCCCTCACCACCATTCAGGGCCCCAGACAGTCCTTCCAGGTGAGGCGACACTTCACTTGTGAGTCAGCTGGTGTGGTATACTGCGTCCGGTGCTCCCGGTGTGGCCTTTTATATATTGGTGAGACCCGACGCAGACTGGGAGACGGTTTCACTGAACACCTACACTCGGTCCACCAGAGAAAGCAGGATCTCCCAGTGGCCACACATTTTAATTCCACGTCCCATTCCCATTCTGATATGTCTATCCATAGCCTCCTCTACTGTCAAGATGAATCCACACTTAGGTCGAAGGAACAACACCTTATATACCGGCTGGGTAGCCTCCAACCTGATGGCATGAACATTGACTTCTCTAACTTCTGTTAATGCCCCTCCTCCCCTTCTTACCCCATCCCTGACATATTTAGTTGTTCTTTTTTTTCTCTCTCTCTGCCCATCACTCTGCCTGTTCTCCATCTCCCTCTGGTTCTCCCCCCTCCCCCTTTCTTTCTCCCGTGGCCTCCCATCCCATAATCCTTTCACTTCTCCAGCTCTGTATCACTTTCGCCAATCACCTTTCCAGCTCTTAGCTTCATCCCACCCCTTCCGGTCTTCTCCTATCATTTTGCATTTCCCCTTCCTCTCAACTACTTTCAAATCCCTTACTATCTTTCCTTTCAGTTAGTCCGGTCTGAAACATCAACAGTGCTTCTCCCTATAGATGCTGCCTGGTCTGCTGCATTCCACCAGCATTTTGTGTGTGTTGCTTGAATTTCCAGCATCTGCAGATTTCCTTGTGTTTGCTCTTTAAATTCTGCAGATGCTGGAAATCCAAAGCAACAGACACAAAATGCTGGAGGAACTCAGCAGGTCAGGCAGCATCTATGGAAAAGAGTAAACAGTTTACGTTTTGGGCTGAGACCCTTCATCAGGGCTGAGAAGGAAGGGGGAAGATGCCAGAGTAAAAAGTTGGGGGGAGGAGAAAGAGGCTAGCTGGAAGGTCATAGGTGAAGCTGGTTGTGTGGGAAAGGTCAAGGGCTGCAGAAGAAAGAATCTGATGGGGGAAGAGAGTAGACCATAGGAGAAAGGGAAGGAGGAGACGACCCAGGGAAAGCAATAGGCAGGTGAGAAAAGCAAAAGCTCAGAGTGGGGAATAGAGTAAGGGTGGGGGGGGGTGGAATTTGTTTACTGGAAGGAGAAATTGAAATTCATGTCATCAGGTTGGAGGGTACTCAGACAGAATATAATGTGTTGCTCCTTCACCCTGAGGGTGGCCTCATCTTAGAACATGAAGAGGCCATGGATCAACATGTCAGAATGTGAAGTCCCAATTGTGGGAGATGGTGCAAAGGTGCTTGATGAAATTTACAACAGGTCTCGCCAATGTCCAACAGGTCAAAACCACAACTTTAAAACCAAACCAAAAGAGATTTCAAGGATCATACACAGCCAAGAAGGCAACAAAAGACATAGGCTCAACAATTAGATATAGATTTCATGTATGATCATAGCAGGAAATGAACAATTTTTTTCACTTCCTTTGTTATGATCATATTTTCTTACCCTAGACACTATTGACTTGTATGGTAAACGTTCCCCAAAAAATTAATAGTTAATTCACAATTATAATAACAGAAATCTGAAGCAGAATTTCTTTAAAACATTTAAGTTCACAATGCAATCTACAGTTAAGTTGGACTGAACTATATATGACTACATCTATACATGAAAAATTGTGCCTTGGTTACTAAATGTCAAATTTTATTCTATGCTAGAGAGAAATTGAGATGAGAATTAATGAATCCCAACAATATCATCTACTTTCACTCTCACCTCATTGTTGCTTTTATCTTGCTGTTAAGAACCTACAGAAAAACTGTGTACCTCTCTACTGAGAGATTCTAAGAGTGCCTGACCAAGACAGTAAATAAAGTCATACTAAGAATAAAGTAATTCTGAAATTGTAATGGATCAGATTTGCCTACTTTTATAACAATGCACCAGATCCCTATGATGCAACCACAGAGTGCTGTGACTTTGATTAACAAATATTCTTTCTTAAGCTTATCAGAATTATGAACCTGAAACCTCCATTCATTGACATTATTATGTGGAGATTTCATCATTTCCCAAGCATACTTAGAACACCATATTTTCATAATCTTTTATATGATGATTTTGTTCTGTTGTTTTAAACTCCTTCATTAGAATAAAAATAACTTAAAGTTTACTTTTAAAATCCTGAATTGCTTAATATTCAAAACTAAAATGATTATTCCAGCATTAATAATACATGAAAATCAATGTACTAGATTCCTTAAGAGTTAAAAAGTTATTTTTTATTGCACTACTTTGAAAGAAGTGTCAAACTAAAATGAGACATCTAGAATACTAATTCAGCATAATTCAACTTTTAGCCTGGAGGAGTTCCAAATTTCTAACTTTATGCCTAAATTCAAAAAACTAGTGTTTCATAATTCTGCACTCCTTATCCAGATGACTTCCATTTTCAAATTTCAAAGGACACCTTACCTTTTTTGATTGTTTAATACACTCTTCTCGCAGCCGTTCACAGTCTCGAATTTTTGTTTTTAAAAAATCCTGTTTAGAAGCTGAATGCATCAACCCTTTTGCATCCAGAGGGCCAATTACATCATACCATATAGGGCTGCCATCTTTGTCATAGCCACACATACCTCCAGAAAAGTAACGAGTGATAACCTGCCAAAAATATCCCACAGTCAACATTCTTTTAAAACATTTTAAAACATTTAGCTTTCCCGGATTTCCAATATTTTCCTACCCATCTTAAGATCTCCCAGAAAGAAGTGGGGTTTACCACAGGAAATTCTGCATTGGTAAGTCAAATGTGTACAGAGCTAACATAGTTAATGCTATCTCTAACTTCTTTACTTCTGAGGATATCAGTTTTTTAAAGCTGCCCTCTTTAGATTTTAAAATGGATTAAAAAACCAGCAGATGTGGCTCACATTTGTCAAAAATGCATTAAATTAAAAACCCCTCAATAGGATTAGAAAAGATTGCATAAATTAGGAGGCCCTTCCAAACATCTAACTAATCCTTCCATAATAACTTGAAGAGCTCCTCCCTCATTAATCTACCTTTTATGTAAACATGAACTTGTCGTTTTATTAATCTTTCCAAATGCACCCATGTTCTTCTTACTCACTTATTAAAATCATTAACAAGATACATTTTCTATTGCTTCTTGTAACTCAGTCCTTTGATACTTATCAGTCAACAAGCTGATGGCAACTCTCTTATGCCACAGAGATAAAAAAATCGCTCAACTTACAAATTAAGCACAAATTTTACTCTCTTCATCTACCACCATCAAATGGAAACTATTATTCAGAACAGTTTCATCTTAATTCCTGCCTAATTACTCAGAGTATGCACTATTTTTTTACACCTGCCTGTTTGATTTTTTACTGCTACTGTCAACTAACTTCTAAGTTACTTGCCTAGATACTAATTTATGATCATTTATTCACATCAAAAACAGTAGCAGTCATTAACACCATGTTCTGGAACAGTTAGTTTAATTCACTGACCCAGTCCAACATCTCTTCCCTAAACATTATTTCTCTTTCAACTATTTCTCATCCATTTTCATTTCTTCCCTGTAATACTCACTGTATTCATTTCAAATAGTAACTCTTCACAAGGAACTCAAGACCTTATCTTTTGCTAGTGGTTGACTTCCTCAATTAAAACAACACACATACAAAATGCTACAGCTCCCCCAGCATTTTGTGTGTATGGTTCTGGATTTCTAGCACCTGAAGAAATTCAGAGGTAAAGCCATTTCTCACCTGCCTATTACTTCCTCCTGGGACCCCCCTCCTTCTCCAATGGTCCACTCTCCTCTCCTATCAGGTTCCTTCTTCTCCAGCCCTTGACCTTTTCCAGCTGGCTCCACCTAACACCTTCCAGCTAGCCCCCTTCTCTTTCCCCACTTTCGTTATTCTGAAGAAGGGTCTCAGCCCAAAACGATTATCTGTTTATTTCCATAGATGCTGTCTGACCTGCTGCATTTTGTGTGTGTTGATCTGCAGAATCTCGTGTTCCTCAGTTAAATAATGCCAGTCAAACAGAAACTCCCCATTTTGAAATCAAATTGGCCACTATTTATTTGCTTCTTTTTGATGAAAGTGCTCCTCAACTTTGTTCCCAATTACAGGTTCATTTGCCTGGTCAATTTATTGCTTTCCTCAAATGTTGGTAACCTGTCTTATTCATGACTCATTTCCTCCAGTATTTACAGCATGGCAGGGTAGAATGGCCTGGTATGCCGCCAGAATTACCAAGAAGGGCAACGGTCCTACAAATTTTATAGCAGCATTCAATAGAATGTTTTGTTCCATTTCACAACCAGTATCAGGAGCTAACTCAAAAGGTTGCCGTTGCCTGTAAAAAGTTTGTACATTCTCCCCATGACCAGGTGCCCTGGTTTTCCTCTCACCATCCAAAAATGTACCACTTGGTAAGTTAATTGGGCATTGTAAATTGCCCTGTGATTAGACTAGGATTAAATCACGGGGGGGGGGGATTGCTGGGTGTCACAACTGGAGATGAGAGGGACTCAGTAAAGATGGAGGTTTGCATTGCACAGAATATGTTAAGAAGATGAAGGGGGTTGTATCATGAAAGGGTTCATAAAGAAAGCAGAGATAGGTAGGGATTCCAAGAAGCAAGAGAACATAGATGAAACAAATGTGCCTGGGGGTGAGGGGGGGGGGGAGAGGAGTGCAAATGCAGGAGTAGGAGCTGCAATAGTCAAAAGCACTTCACTCAGTCTCTTTCCCAGCTGTTATTGCAAATAGCTCCCGAACTTGAAGAAGAGCATCCTTACTCACTGCTCCACAGATATATCCAAAACCTCTACAGCTGAAACAGAAGACAACAGATCTGTGCTGCACTAGCAAGTTTCAACTTAATCCTCAATCCACTTGTGCTTATCTTGGAGGTGGAGTGAGTGCGTGCATTGCTTTGGGGTGATAAATATTTCCTCATTACCGTGCTGTTTAGGATTTGGATTATACCACCCAATAAACTGGAAGGTACATTGCATATTTAATAGATGCGTTCAGAACAATATATAATTGAAGAAGGGATACAAGGATAAAGTGGGAGTTTGGCTGCTCTTCAAGTTCACTGATGTTGACTCAATGGACCAAATGAGACCCTTCCGTTTGCAGCATCCTATGAGTTCACCATCAATATCCCCACATTCATAAATTTTACTTCAGATGGCTTTGTTCAGGCGAAAAGCAGTACAGTCAAAATATGCACACTTCTCCTATTTTCTGCCAAGTAGGCAGCTATCGATCAAAAAGGGAAGAAAAACTGTAGCTGTTGGAAAGTGGAAATAAAAAAAATAGAAACCACTAGAAATGCTCAGCATATCCATAGAGTGAAGAACCAGCAACAAACAAAGCTGCTGGAAGAACTCAGCAAGTCAAGGGGTATTTGTGGAAGGAGTGGAGATCTGATGGCATGAAGATCATCCAGCCACCTTCCCCTTCACCTAGTCTCACCTATCACCTGCTAGCTTGTACTTCTTCCCCTCCTTACTTTCTTATTCTGGCTTCTCCCCTTACTTTCCAGTCCCAATGAAGGGTCTTGGCCTGAAATGTCAACTGTTTGTTCCCCTCTGTAGAGGCTGCCTGACTTGCTGAATTCACCAGCATCTTATGTGGTGTTGCCTAAAATTTCAAGCATCTGCAGAATCTCTTGTGTTGATGGTGAGGCCTTGACAGTTGCAGTTGATCATTACAGCGGGCAGAAGAACGAGAACACAGGGGAAAGGAGAAAAAAAGATACTCCTAGAATCATGAGTTACAGAGCAAAGTTCAATCATTGAATTTGTTGCTGATTTTGTAATATGCCTAGGAGAAAGATGAAGTGTTGATTTTTGATCCTACACCATTCCAATTAATCTGATTTAAGAGGCCGAAGAGAGAACTCTAGTATCAGTGCTCAGTTAGATTTTCAGCAACAAGGACTTTCCAGAAAATCTGGAACTTATGTGTTGGAGCAAATGCCTCTCAGAAGTGATGCAGATCCAGCTGCCGCTAAAAGTGCCCCAGGGCCTCTGTACCTCCCTCTGTAACTGGGTCCTCGACTTCCTAACCGGAAGACCACAGTCTTTTCGGATTGGTGATAACATATCCTCTTTGCTGACGATCAACACTGGCACACCTCAGGGGTGTGTGCTTAGCCCACTGCTCTACTCTCTGTATACCATGACTGTGTGGCTAGGCATAGCTCAAATACCATCTACAAATTTGCTGACAATACAACCATTGTTGGTAGAATCTCAGGTGGTGACAAGGGGGTGTTAAAGAGTGAGATATGCTAACTATTGGAGTGGTGCCACAGCAACAACCTGGCACTCAACGTCAGTAAGACGAAAGAGCTGATTGTGGACTTTAGGAAGGGTAAGATGAATGAACACATACCAATCCTCATACAGGGATCAGACGTGGAGAGAGTGAGCAGCTTCAAGTTCCTGGGTGTCAAAATCTCTGAGGATCTAACCTGGTTCCAGCATATCAATGTAGTCATAAAGAAGGCAAGACAGCGGCTATACTTTATTAGGAGTTTGAAGCAATTTGGCATGTCAACAAATACACTCAAAAACTTCTGTTGTTGCACTGTGGAGAGCATTCTAACAGGCTGCATCACTGGTATGGAGGGGCTACTGCACAGGACTGAAAGAAGCTGCAGAAGGTTTTTAATCTTGTCAGCTCTATCTTGGGTACTAGCTTACGAAGTATTCAGGACATCTTTAGGA
The DNA here is from genome assembly GCF_030144855.1 of Hypanus sabinus. Classification (NCBI taxonomy): domain Eukaryota; kingdom Metazoa; phylum Chordata; class Chondrichthyes; order Myliobatiformes; family Dasyatidae; genus Hypanus; species Hypanus sabinus. The sequence goes on from NC_082718.1 coordinate 88,642,022, forward strand.
AGCAGTGTCTTAGAAAGGCAGCGTCCATTATTAAAGACCTCCAGCACCCAGGGCATGCCCTTTTCTCACTGTTACCATCAGATAGGAGATACAGAAGCCTGAAGGCACACACTCAGCAATTTAGGAACAGCTTATCCAATTCCTAAATGGACTTTGAAGCTTTGGACGTTACAACACTTGTTTTTAAATATACAGTATATCTGTTTTTTCACATTTTTTTCAATAACCTTGTTTATTTATTATGTTTTATTTTTATTCATTATTTTTCTCCTCTCTCTCTCTCTCTCTCTCTCTCTCTGCTAGATTATGTATTGCATTGAACTGCTGTTGCTAAGTTAACAAATTTCACGTCACGTGCTGGTGATAATAAACCTGATTCTGACTCTGAAGTACTGCCCACCACTATTCCAGATTCTCAATTAAAGGTCTTAAAGGATGCAGCTAGAGGATTTAAGACCTACAAACCATAAAAGCAGATTAATACCCATACCAAATTTAGCATGGGAAGATAGTTATAAAATCTTGAAATGTGACAATACCATTTGTGATTCTCAGTCAAACCAAGTTATCACAAAACAGGTTTGTAGTTCCTCAAGTCATTATGCTGCTGGACTTCCCACGGCATTAATTGTATTCTATTTCATTATAAAACAAGCAATTACTTTTCCATAAAGTGTAGACTGAATCAGGTATTTCGTGCTAACCTTTAAGAATCTTAATAGCATTTAATCAGAGTTAGGTAATGTAACTTATAAAATTGCTGATTATAGCATTCAATTTCTTGTTCAAGGTTCACAGATCTGTTTAATCAGCTTTAAGTCATATCATAAAGTTCCCTCCCCCAACACACACAGAACTTCAGTATTACCTCCGGAGATTCCCAACTGCTAGTGAGTGTGTCAACTTTCATTTGTCTTCTGAACTCTACATGCTAAAAATAAACATGAAGACAAGTTAACTTCCCATTCAACACAGCGCCATGTCAACCAGCTGAACTTAATTATCATTAGCATAAAATTAAATAATTGAGTCAAGCAGCTTTGAGCTTTCTGCAGCATAAATTTAATATTTCCTTAGGTAATGAAACAGAACAGGGATAACATTTAGGTATGAGTATGAGGTGGAAAATAAAATTCACATCACACAAGTACCAGGTACTGACCAATCTGGGAAATGGAAACTAAATTGGTTTATTATTGTCACATATACCAAGTTACAGTGAAAAGCTTGTCTTGCATTACAGATCAAATCATTACATAGTGTGTTCAGTTAGTTTGAAGTATGAATGCAGAATAAAGTGCACCAGTTGCAGAGAAAGTGCAGTCAGGTAGACAATAAGGTTCAAAATGGGTAGCATCGCAGTTAGCACAATGCTCTACAGTACAAGTGACCCAAGTATAATTCCTCCTGCTGCCTGTAAGGAGCTTGTATGTTCACTTCACGACTGCATGGGTTTCCTCCCACAGTCCAAAGGAGTACTGGTTGGTAGGTTAATTTGTCATTGTAAATTGTCCCCGGTTAATCAGGAGACTGCTGGGTGGTGCAGCTGGAAGGTCCTATTCCTCACTGTATGTAAACAAGCATACATATAAATAAATCAATCATAATGCTCTAGCGTTAAAAGGAGCCTAACCACATTCTCTTGATGTTCACCACTTTAACCATCAGCATCAGTATTCTGGGAACTCATCACTGATCAGTCACATAAATATTTCAGCTTCTCACGAGCTGCTCAGATACTACACAGAGAGTGACTCATTTCCTGACTCTTTTAAGTCATTCCAATTACAAGGCAAAAAACAGGACCATTATGCAATACACTCTAAAAAAACTGTTTTGCAGTAGATCAACTCTATCCAGGCAGGTGAAAGAACCCATTCACCATTCTAAATGTTATTTCATCACCAGTGCAACACGACTGTAAGATGTACCAACACGGTGTCAGCACCTCCAAAATCTGCAACATGTATCTTGAATCATTGAGCTGTGCAGCACAGAAACAGCCTCTTCAGCACACTACAGTCATGCTATCCTTTTGGGCCATCTGCACAAATCTCATTTTCCCACATCAAGTTTATATCCTTCTTTGTTTTAATCACCGGAACAAATGTCTCTTAAACGTAACGAGAAGTATGATTTCATCAACTGTACTTGCAGCAAGTTCCAGATTCTAACTACTCTCTAGGTAAAAAGCTTTCCCCTTAAATCCCATTTAAAAATTCTTCTTCTAACATTGAATCTATGCCTTCTTGCTCTTGATACATTTATCATGGAAAAACGGTACCATCTACCCAATCTTACAATTTTATACATATCAATGAGGTCACATATCTGCCCTTCTTTGCTCAAGGGAAAATAAGTCCAAGCTATCCAAACTTTCTTCAGTAATTAAATTTCTCCAGTCAAAATCTTAGTGAATCTCCTCTACACTCTCATCAGTGTAGCCACATTCTTCCTTTATGGTGGTGACCAGAAACACATACAATAGTCCAAAGTTCATAAATTCAAAGTTCAAAGGAAATGTTATTATCAAAGTACATATATGTCACCATACACAATCCTGAGATTCATCTTCTTTGGGCATACTCAACAAATACATAGAATAGTAACTACAACAGAATCAATGAATGGGCACCCAATCATTGGCATTCATCCAGAGTGCACAAGACAGCAAACTGCGCCAATGCAAAAAGAAGAACCAACAATATAAATAGGTAAGCAATAAATATCAAAAACATGGGAGGAAGAATCCTTGAAAGTGAGTCCATTGGGAACATTTCAATGATGGGGCAAGTGAAATTATCCCCTTTGTTCAAGAGCCTGATTGTTGAGGGGTAATAGTTGTTCCTAAACCTGGTGGTGCATGTGCCATGAGCAGAATAATCAATGTTTTATAAGGTTACAACATAACGTTTCAACTTCCAGACGAAATGAAATGTCTCAACCTGAAACGTCAACTGCCCATTTCCTTTTACAGATGTTTCCTATTACAGTTCCTCCAGTGGTTTGGTTTGTTTTTGCTCTAGATTCCAACATCAACAGTCTCTTGTTTCCAACTTTTATATCATATGCTCCAACCTATGAAAGCAAGCACAAAGTAAACTTTCTTCGTGGCCCTGTCTATCCCTGTTGCCATTTTCAGGGAACTTAGAACTTCAACCCAAGGATCTTCAGTCTGCAATATTTCTTAGCACCCTGCTACTTCATGTATATTCATATCACTGACTGAATGACTGAAATGCATCACCTCACACCTAAGATTAACTTTAATCTTTTTATACTCCACTCAACAGACTCAATATTTTGTCTTTAATTTGTTATTTCTGAAATTGATATGAACATTTGCAAGTAGAGTGAAACTGTGGTCTTGTTAGTAAATGTGAAGACAAACCCTGGTTTAATACTATCTGTGTGCCTACCAAATTTATCACAACATTCAGTGAATCATTTAAATAACCAACTAAGAAATTGATAGAGTCCTGAAACATCTTTGGAAATATATGAAACTGGAGATCTCCAATGGGTAAGATGAAGCTACAAAATAACTTGATATATGAATCTAACCAGTGTTAGTGCTCATACTTTGCAAAACATGATAGGATAAAGTTATGAATCTTAAATGACCCAAACAGCAAGCTAATGATTTTGGCCAGTCTAGTGACTAGAGTTTCAATCATGGAGTAATGGAAATTTAAAACAACCAGGGCATGCACAATTAACTTACAATAGGACTCAAATCTGTGTTAAGAATTTTACCATTTAGTATTCTTTCTCTGCTTTTAGAGTCCAAAGTAAATGATTTTAACATTGGTTTAACAATTAAGTGCCACTTTTTTTAACCACTTTTTTTTCAATTTAATCACAGCTTTGGAAATACAATATTTGTCAATTACTTCCATCAGATCTAGGAAATGAATTGAGAGGAATGGAGGAATGGCTGCTTTACCCCAAAAAAAAGTAGGGAAGGTCTGGCTCCTGCTGAAGAAAATGAGAAACACCAGCAGTAATATATTTTGACAGATTTTCCTACCTTGCGAACCATATGCTCTGCCTTCTGAAGGTTGAAACTCCTGGCTGTAAATACAAGCTTACAGTTACTTTCTTTTATTCTCAGATTAAAACATATTTCTTACTTGGAATGCAAATAAGATGAAGCTTTAGATTAAACAGAATAGGAGATCAGTTTTAATTTATAAAACTCTTCGGAGATTTAAAGTAGTAAAGTAGCATTTAAAATAGTTATCCAGATAGAACACACTTTATTTCCTCAGCTATAGTTAGCTAGTCACTATTTTAACTCACATACTTGGCTTCCTCAACCTAGGATTACTGGCCATTTGTTCCCTACTTCTGCTCATATCCACTGCTTGTCTGGAAATCCAGCATCACTTTCACTCACCTGATATTTACTTTCCTCTTCTGATCTTAAAAATTGTGAAAATCTAAAAATATATTTAAGATACAAATTCACTTATTCACAAATCCCATTTTACGTATTTCAAAGCACTGGAGCAAAATATGTTTAATGGAAATTGTAATTTTCTACATACTACAAGTCCCATTAATTGTCAATATGTTTCTGCCATTACTTTAAGTTTATGTTATAGAAAGTAAATACAAAGAATATCACTTATCCCACATTATTTTTTAATATCAGTGTTCCATATTTATAATTTTCTTGGTTGTTGTGATAGTCACATATAAAATATTTAAATGAAATATTTGCCGCATGAAAACTATCATCTTTTCATTTAATCCAAACTGTTCAAGCTCAGAATTATCATTTACCCGGCCAATGTGACAAAAGTCATTCTAAAACTCAGTCACTTCTTTATCTTTCACCTTAAATCATGTGTAATCAAAATTTCTACATGCACATAACTGATACCATAATCAATGCAAAGGTCAACCATTTATCAATGTACGGGAGGAATATGGAAAGAAAATGAAGTAACACAACATTGCTTTATGGATACTCTATTAAGCATAGTTTGGACAATTTTAATGGCATTAGGCAGAAATGTATTGAGGAAGTTTCTATGAATCACCAAACTCTCCACTATAAGTAGTGATAGTTCTTTATAGATTACAATTCACTTATTGGGCTACAAAGTGCAGACTTCGACTCATGGTTCCAAAGTGAAATGCCTGCATTCAGCAGATCCCATGTATTTAAGTCTAAGATTTACATGACACATGCATTTTTTTTTTAAAAGGTCTGTAGCTACTGGAACCCTGCAGTAAAAACAGAACATACTGAATACTTAGGAAGTCAGGCATGATCTGAAGAAGAAAAGAAAAATATTAATGTTGACATTTCTCTCTCCACAGATGGTGTCTAATCTGCTGAATATTTCCAGCATTATCTTTTTTCATTCAGGATGCACAGCAGATCCAGAATGTGTTCTGGGAGGCAAATGCTTCTGAATTTTCACACATTTTTAAGGGTTTATATTTTTATTAGAAACTGATAAAACTTGACATCTTGGACAGAATGCACAGCTCTAACCCAGTGTAATCTCCTGTCAATCAGGCTATTCTTTGGGTGGGGCTCAGGCCAATCTCAGCAACAGTGGGTCAGCTCAATTTTCCCCTCCTTACTGAAATGTGCTTTAGACTTTTCTCTAATAATAAGTCATATAAACATATCTACATCAATAAAGCACCTCATCATATCAAACCTGCTTTTCTCCATTTATTATGTTTTTGCAATCCGAACCAGGATGGCGCATCCTTTGGAAACTGCAAGTGGAAGCATACCCACACGTTTGCTGCCTTTGTTCATCGAGGTTTTGGTGATGCTGTCAGGATAGCCAAGGCTAGTCACTGTGGTGCCTCTATAAATGACACACATTGCAGCCAGATGCATTGGAAGTGGAGGGAATAATTGTTGAGGTTGTTTGATGAGGTACCAGTCATATGTACATAGGTCATATACAACCCTGAGATTCATTTTCTTGCTGGTATATGTAATAAATCCATAATAGAATAATAACTAAAACAGAATAATGACCATAATAGAATCAATGAAAGACCACACCAACCTGGGTGTACAACCAGTGTGCAAATACAAAAGGAAATAACTAATAATAATAATAATAGTAATAATAAATAAGCAATGAATATTGAGAACACGAGGTGAAGAGTCCTTGAAAGTGAGCCCATAGGTTGTAGGAACAGTTCAGTGATGGGGCAAGTGAAGTTGAGTGAAGTGAGCCATTTTGTTCTGCATGGATCCAATTTCTTGAGAAATGTGGGAACTGTAACCTCCCAACTGCAGACTGTTTCAGCAAACTCCTGAAATGTGCCTCGCAGACAGTAAAAAGATATTGATAAAGATGATCTGAATTTGCGTGGTACCTTTAATTAAAAAGCTTCTTAATTTTTCATAAGCTCCCCAGACTCAACCAGCTAATTCATAATACTTTTTTATCTAACCTGGTCTTTTGTTACTGTGGACTTTAACCTGTTTCCTAAAGCCCTACTGTATCGCAACCTCCTGCAGATACCCATGCTGAAAAAAAAGATGTCTTTAATCAACTTGCTTTTATCACTTAATGCCATTAATCACTTTAAGTATTACAACACCTGTCATTTTAGCAAATACAACAGTTACTCTTCACCCTAGGTCCAAAAGAGACCAGTTAATCTATTTCTGATGCAGCTGGTTGAAAAAGGCAGGTAAACCAAGATGGTTTGTTCCTCTGGTTCATACCATGAGAGCTTAAGCATTTAACTAATCAGGTAAATACAATGCCATCTTAACTAAAGTATAATGTGACTTTAATGTCTTTAATGACTTCAAGTATAATGTGTATAAAGTATAAAGTATAATATTGTCAATGTGGATTGCTAAAGCAAATTGAGCATCTGCCAAACACATTCAGTTAAAATTATCAACCAAACGCCTGACGTCGGGTTCAAGTACAAAAGCAGCCTATTTGATTAAATTGTGTAGTTGTTTTCTCACAATTTCTATAGATGCACTGTGGAAAGCATGCAAACTCGCTGTGTCACTGCCTGATATGGGGTATGGGGGTACTACTACACAGGATCAAAATAAGCTGCAGGAAGTTGTAAACTTAGACAGCTCCATCACGGACACTAGCCCCCACATAGTATCCAGGACACCTTCAAGGAGCGATGCTTCAAAAAAAGGCAGCATTCATCATAAAGGACCCACATCACCCAAGTTATGCCTTGTTCTCATTGCTACCACCAGGAAGGAGGTACAGAAGCCTGAAGGCACACACTCAGCAATTCAGGAACAGCTTCTTCCCCTCTACCATCCAATTTCTGGACAGATATTGAACCCAGGAACACTACCTCACTACATTTTTATTTTTATACTGCTTGTTTAATTTAACTATATATTTTTTTCACTGTTTTGCTCTATTATTAAGCATTGTGCTGTAGCCACAAGGTCAACAAATTTCACGACGTATGCTGGTTAAAGCAATCCTGTTTCTGATTCTCATTATGCAGATTGACTGAGTTACTGTGATTATGAATGGGGCAGTATGGCAGTGTTTGATGAATAGTTTTCAATCAAGAAGCCCATAACATTCTCTTAATTTCTATTTCAAAGAATATCAGAGAAGACAGAAGTGTGACACATGTGCATTAGCATGATGTGCAAGTGTTGCTGAAGGTTGATGAATGTGATGAAACTTTAAGGCAATGGTTTTCAAACATTATATTTTTAGGTGACCAAATGGCTCATAGAGAGGACACAATAGTAATAACCATAGAAAGTTCTCTGGTCAGCAGGCTAGCATTTATTTGGAGGGTGGAAATAATTAAACATTTTTTAAACATCCCTCATCCTTCCTGGGAATTATTCCTCTCCATACTGAAAAGTCGCTGTTTTAAGGTCAACTATTGCAACCTCGTCTGTACTATGCTATTAGCAATGGGAGTCAAGTGTAATAAATAGATGTTTGTGATAATAAACTACCTGGTACAGCCGCACCACACTCCAATCAACAATAAATCATAAAAGTTGCATGCTACTTATAAATAAGGGAGAAGACGTTGTGCCTCTTGAGGTTCTGAAATTTGGTGAAGAGAAAATCCAGTCACAAATTCATAATTTATCTTCATTATCTAGGAAGACAAGGGCACAATTGGGGAACTCAGATACCATTAATCATAAAAGAAAGAAAATGAATTCAATTACAGTAATCAAGGAGGTCATCACAGCAAGAAAGATCATTGCCAGGGTCTTCCTTGGTTACCTTCTTTTGGCAGCTGAAGAATTGTCCCTAATATTACAAAGCAGATTCTATCCAGAGGCAAAAGGGCAGGAGGTCCATCACATATAAACTCCAAGACAAATGCAGGAACAGGACACATGGCCTTTTTTCCCACCTACCGATGTATTTAATCCATCATTCAACGAGTGGTTAGTTGCACATGTAAATGTATCTCTGCTTCAGGTCTGCTTCACGCATTGCATGCAAACAGTGAATCTCTCCAACAATCTCAGTGCAAGGTTGCATTGCATCACTGCCCCAATCCCTTCCTCAGTGCAAAGCTACACCTCATCTTCAACAAGCTGCTAAATTAAAGAGCTAATCCTCAGGACAAATGGAAAACAGTTCAACCAACACTCAGTCCACCTCAAAGCTAAAATCATCCCAACTTCAGTTATCAAATTGCAGTACATAGATGACATTCCTTATCAGTCAGGGCATCAAAGGATATGACAAGAAGGCAAGTGTATGGGGTTGAGTGGGATCCAGGATCAGCCGTGATGGAATAGCAGAGCAGAGTTGATGGGCTGAATGGCCTAATACTGTTCCTGTGTCTTATGATCTTATGTTCATATTTAGAAGCCAAACTCAGTCATCAATGACTCATTCAGGAACATGAAGGAAAGAACTGGCCTTATATTTAACAATTGCAAAACAATGATTCCCGAGCAAATTGTCCTTGCTGTATTGTAATGGTCCACAATAAGCTCCTAAATATGTGGACCACTTCCCATCTCATGAGCCACCTCTCAATGACAAAATTGCTAATTGCCCTCAATACACCAGCATGGTCATCTGCCTGTCTAGAGAAAAGAACAAAATGATCAAGACCTCAGTACCTTCAAAATGCTCGTGTTTACCAGGTAGAAGTGACTGCCATCCTCCTGTGCACTTCTGAATCATGGGCTACTACTGCAAATATGTTGTCTCTGCAAAGACCCCTGTATTCATCAGCAGGTTTAGTGTACCAACATCATTAAGTTCTCCCAGGCCAACATTCCCAGAATTAAGGCCCTAATTGCATTTGGTTGACTTTAATGGGCAGGCCACATTGCCTGCTTGCTTAATACCACACTCCTGAAACAAATACTCTGCTAAAGCTTTGTCAGATCAGGAGATCAGAATCAGAATCAGGTTTAATATCACTGGTGTATGCCATAAAATTTGTTGCTTTGTGGCAGAGTACATTGCAATACATAATATCTACAAATTATAATAAGTATATATTAAAATTAAATTAAATATGTAGTACAAAACGAGAGGGAAAAATACTGAGGTAATGTTCATGGGCTCATTGTCCATTCAGAAAACCAATGGCAGAGGGGGAATTGCTGTTCCTGAAGCTATGAGTGTGTGCTTTCATGCTCCTCCTCTTCCTTCTCGATGATAGCAGTGAGAAGCGAGCATGTCTTGGGTGATGGGGGTCCTTGATGATGGCTGCTGCCTTTTTGATGCATTGTCTTTTGAAGGTGTCCTGTTTGCTGGAGAAGCTAGTGTCCATGAAGCATCTGACTTTACGAGTTTACAACCTGCTGCAGCTTTTTTTGATCCTGTGCAGTGGCCCTCCATACCAGATGGTGATACAACCAGTTAGAATATTCTCCATGCTACATCTGTAGATATTTGCAAGTGTCTAGAGTAACATACCAATTCTCCTCAAACTCCTACTGAAATAGGCCACTGTCATACCTTCTTTGTAACTACATCAAAAATGTTGGGCCCAGAATAGATCCTCTGAGATGCTGACACCCAGGAACTTGAAACTGCACACCTTTTCCACTTCTGATCCCTTGATGAGGAAAATTTTCAAGGGTGTTCTCAAAGCCTCCTTGACAATATGTCTGCAGGCCCTGGATTGTGCTTGCAGCTCCTCTTAAATAAATTTTGGCCACCTTCTAGTTTTCTGGTACCTCTTTCTCAGCTTTTCACAATGCCCTAGAATATACATGGTCAGGCCTAGAGATTTACCGATCTTAAAGCACTTTAAAAACACCTAAATCTCCTCTGTCGTAATGTAATTGCACTTCAAAACATTGCAACTCTCTTTCCCGAATTCCCTATCTTCCATAACCTTTTCCACTCTAAATACAGATGAGAATTACTTACTTTAGACCTTATCCATCTCCTGTGACCATAGTGATCCTTTACGAAATCCATTCTCACTCAGGTTACCCTTTTATATTTAGCATCCTTACAGCATCTCCTAAGACTCTCCTTTATCACTTTTGTCAAAGCTATCTCATGTTCTCTTTTTTCCCTTCTAATTTCCCTCATGTATATTCCTACATCTCTTATTTTTGATTCTCTTAATCCCAGCACAGCCTTGAACTGACACGTGCCTCCTTTTTCTTGACAAGCATCTCAATATTCCTTGTCAACCAAGGTGCCCCCCAGCTATGTGGAGTACTTCACCATGTCTTCAACCTGAGCCTGAGTCTCCAGAGGGTTCCTGTGCTGTGGAAGACGTCTTGCTTAGTCCCTGTACTGAAGATGCCACACCCCAGTGGCTCCAATGACTACAGACCGGTGGCATTGACCTCCCACATCATGAAGACCCTGGACAGACTTGTTCTAGAGCAGCTCCGGCCTATGGTTAGGCCACACTTAGAACCCCTCCAGTTCGTCTACCATCCCCAACTAGGAGTTCAGGATGCCATCGTCTACCTGCTGAACCGTGTCTACGCCCACCTGGACAAGCCGGCGAGCACTGTGAGGGTCATGTTTTTTGACTTCTCCAGTGTGTTCAACACCATCTGCCCTGCTTTGCTGGGTGAGAAGCTGACAGTGATGCAGGTGGGTGCTTCCCTGGTGTCATGGATTATTGATTACCTGACTGGCAGACCACAGTACGTGCGTTTGCAACACTGTGTGTCAGACAATGGTAAGCAGCACTGGGGCTCCACAGGGGACTGTCCTGTCTCCATTTCTCTTCACCATCTACCCCTCAAACTTCAACTACTACACAGAGTCTTGCCATCTTCAGAAGTTTTCTGATGACTCTGCCATAGTTGGATGCATCAGCAAGGGAGATGAGACTGAGTACAGGGCTACGGTGGGAAACTGTCACATGGTGTGAGCAGGATCATCAGCAGCTTAATGTGAAAAAGACTAAGGAGCTGGTGGTGGACCTGAGGAGGGCTAAGGCACCGGTGACCCCTGTTTCCATCCAAGGGGTCAGTGTGGACATGGTGGAGGATTACAAATACCTGGGGATATGAATTGACGATAAACTGGACTGGTCAAAGAACACTGAGGCTGTCTACAAGAAGGATCAGAGCTGTCTCTATTTCCTGAGGAGACTGAGGTCCTTTAACATCTGCTGGAAGATGCTGTGGATGTTCTACAAGTCTGTGGTGGCCAGTGCTATCATGTTTGCTGTTGTGTGCTGGGGCAGCAGGCCGAGGGTAGCAGACACCAACAGAATCAACAAACTCATTCGTAAGGCCAGTGATGTTGTGGGGGTGGAACTGGACTCTCTGACGGTGGTGTCTGAAAAGAGGATGCTGTCCAAGTTGCATGCCATCTTGGACAATGTCTCCCATCCACTCCATAATGTACTGGTTAGGCACAGGAGTACATTCAGCCAGAGACTCATTCCACCGAGATACAACACTGAGCGTCATAGGAAGTCATTCCTGCCTGTGGCCATCAAACTTTACAACTCCTCCCTTGGTGTGTCAGACACCCTGAGCCAATAGGCTGGTCCTGGACTAATATCCACTTGGCATTATTTACATTATTATTTATGGTTTATTTTGCTATATTTCTACACTATTCTTGGTTGGTGCAAATGTAACGAAACCCAATTTCCCTCGGGATCAATAAAGTATGTCTGTCTGTCTTATTCCTGTCAGTGTTGCCCTCCACTCTAATAGGAAAATGCTAGGCTTGAATTCTTAAAGCTGTTTGAAGGATGTTCTCAAAGCCTTCTTGAAAATGTGTAACTTGTACAGGTTGACTAGGAGAGCTGTTTGAAGATAAAGAGATGTCTGGCAAGTGGGAAGTTGCTAAAAGTGAGAGAGGGAGAGTTCAGGTCATAAAAGATCATGAACAATTAAACAGCAAATTGGAAGGATGCATCTGAAAACACCCATCGTCAATAATGTGCCAAAGATCATTTATGACCATGATCAGAATCGGAATCACTGGCATATGTCATGAAACCAGAAATATTGAATGGATGATCAACCTCAGCTTCCTTCTAAGATTCCCATCATCACCAGGTAGCCATCCATCAGGTAACATGACAGTGCACATCATTTCAAGGAAAAGCTAATAGGACTGAATACGACATAGGGTGTGAATAAAGGTAACATCTGAGTTGTAGGAGTGAAACTTGCATTCGAGAACTAGCTGAGTCTTCAGGCAAGTTATTGAGTATGGGTATAAAGCTGGCATTTTTTTGACCTTGAGGAATATCGTCTTAGTAGATCAGCATCAAAATGGTTGTTGTGATGCATCTAGTGTGGTAGTGTAGTGGGTAGAGCTTCCACCGCTGGCTAGCTGACTCTCCCTACCAGTACGTAGCCTCTCCAACAGCAAGCCTCATGTAGTGCCTCCTCACTGGCAACACACAGAAACTGAACTCCTTTTAAACTCAGGCTGAACCTCAGAGGACAGGGAGGAGGTCTGGCCCCTGCACACGTAGCGCGCAGACCCACCGGCATGTGGAGACACCCTGCTGCTCATGAACTAGATCCGCAGCTTTGAGTAAATAGCCCCACTACTTCATGGGCGGCCTTGGGAGGAACAAAAGCTACGGTAGTAAATCAAAACAGCAAATCCAGAGTGGAGACCCTAAGGCAGCTGGACATCTTGGAACATCCTTCCGGCAGCTCCTGTAGCCAAGCTAGTGCCAAACTTATTGCTTCATAAGCTTTCCTTAGGACTACACTGATGAGGCCGAGAGGGAGATCTTGATGACTGGGCATCTCAGGATCTCCATACCTTCTCCCCAGGCTTGTGATGATGATCATCGTCACCCATTTTCCTTCAAGACAGATGGATGCCAATCAACCTTATCCTATTCACAATATATGATCAGTTTATTCTCAATCATGAGCAAAGTGATGCAAGGTGTCATTGCTTGATAATCCTTCACCAAAAACATGCATGCTCTGCAGTTACTCACCCTGGCTACTCAAACAGCACCTTCCAAACTTAATGACCTCTCTTAGCAGGGAAAGTAAGGCTCAAGGAATATGAGATTACCCCCAGTCTAGGTTTCTTTTCAAATAACACAACATCCTGATTTGGAAATAGATCTCTGATACTTCACAAGAGCCACATTTAAGACCCCAATAAAAATCTTGGGTACCTTCATTAGAAGAACTACAATGGCTCAAGAGCATTTTCACTGTTATTTTCTGAAGACATGTTATAGAAGGCCAATAAATGCTGGCCTTGCAATCATTGCTCAAATGCTAAATATCAACACTTCTTTAATACATTCCCATGTTTTAAGAACATTTAATTTAATGTAATGTGAAGCACTGTTTAATATGCTTCCTGGAGGAGTGCATTCACTACCATTGTTTCCACTTGTAGCTATTCATAAATTTCTGCTCTACATTTCTGAAGATAAGCTGATTTTCCATGAATCAGAGTATAGGAGTTGTAAAGTACAGAAATGGACTCTTTGACCCAATTTGTCCATGTCAACCATGATTCCTGCCTGCGCCAATCCCATCTGCCTGCAAGAGATTAGTATTCTTCTACTCCTTTCCTATCCATCCAATACATTTTAAATGCTGTAATTGTATCTGCCTTGGCAGCCTGTTCCATATAAACCCCACCCTCAGCATGAGGAACCTTTGCCCCTCTGTTCTCCTTTAAATTTTTCCCTAGGCAGTTTCTAGAGTAGGTTACATGGTCAGCACAACATTGTGGGACAAAGAGCCTGTAATGTGTTGTAGATTTCTAAGTTCTCACCTTAAACCTAAGACCTCTAGTTTTAAACTGCCCATCCTAGGAAATAAAACTCTGACCATCTAACCTTTATGCCCCTCAATTTTATAATCCTCTATGAGGTCACCTCTCAGTCTCCAATGGTCCAGTGAGAATAAAGACAGCCCACCCAATCTCTCTTTACAACTAAAGCAAGAACTTCCATACAATATCCAAGTGAATCTCTTCTACAATTTTTCCTAACTTACCACATCCTTTCTGTAGCATGGTTACCAAAAATGCTCACAATTCTCCAAGTGTGGCCTTGTTCTGTACAACTGCGATGAGAAACCCCCACAACTTACACTCAATTCATGAAGCCAGGCACATCACATCTTTATCATTACCAATTTACCTGTGTCACCAATTTCTGAAAACTATAAACTTACATCCCAATATCCCTCCCATATTTCCATCCCTAAAAGGAAAACAGATTAAAAACCTTATTGCTTTTAACTTAATTGAATTTCCCAGAATTTTCCAGTTCTACAGAAAAACAAAATGTAAGTCAAACTCTGAACACGTTTTGGTAGTCCTCACAAAACTTCTAAGTCTCTGTGTTGACCATAAGAACATAAGAAACAGTAGCAGTAGTGGATCACTTGGCCCTTCAAACCCATTCCACCAAGTAATAAAGCTATAAAAACACAAAATGCTGGCAGAACTCAGCAGGTCAGACAGCATCTATGGAAGGAGGTAGTGACGACGTTTCGGGCCAAAACATCGTCACTACCTCCTCCCATAGATGCTGTCTGACCTGCTGAGTTCTGCCAGCATTTTGTGTTTTTATTTATTTCCAGCATCCGCAGATTCACTCGTGTTGCCAAATAATAAAGCTGTTGTTTTACATCAGCCACACTTTCCTGGACTGAGCCCGTATTCCAAAATCTTGAAAGTACTCAGTGACTGAAAAGCCAGAACCTCCTTGGTTAGAGAATTCCAAAAATTCCCAACCTTGTGAATGAAGAAGTTTCTTCTTATATCTAGAATATTATGATTATTTTGCTTCCGTTATGCCCACTCGACTATCTGAAAAGACTCGACATTCAAATAGATGAAAATACTATTCTTGCATCTACATACCCTGTCAAGCTCCTGAGTAATTTTGCATGTTTCAATAAGATAACCTCTTATTGTTCTCAACTCTATATAGACCCAGTCTGCTTAATTGGTCCTCAATGGACAGACAATCCCCACATCTCAGTTAAACCTTGATTGCACTTCTGTTGCATGTATATCTTTCCGTAAGAAGGGAAACCTGATCTACACACAATATCTTATGTGCAGTTTTACTAAGACAGACAGACATACTTTATTGAATTTCAGCAATCAACTCCAACATCGTGTTAGTCTTCTTAGGTGCTTACTGTACTGCAGATTACTTTAAAATGATTCCTGGAATAGGATAATCAAACCTCTCTGAATAGCAATACTTTACAACTTCTCGCCCTTTAGAAAATACTCCATGTAGAAGACCTTGCACTTTTCTACATTATTTGCAATCTGCCACATCCTTTCACTGAGCCAGCCTACATCCTCCTCGTAACCCACAATCTCACTCATTTGTCATGGCCTCCGAAGCCAAAAATGACTTTTTTAAAAAAATTCCTACTTCTTGTTCCCAGTCTGTTGTCCATTTCTACAACCAACCAGTTCATTACTCCAATTTAATCCTCTAGTTTTGTTAAATAATCTCTTAGTTGGCACTTTACCTGTAAT
Source organism: Hypanus sabinus (assembly GCF_030144855.1). NCBI lineage: Eukaryota > Metazoa > Chordata > Chondrichthyes > Myliobatiformes > Dasyatidae > Hypanus > Hypanus sabinus. The sequence continues at coordinate 88,657,942 of NC_082718.1, forward strand.
TGCATATAGCTCATCCATTTATTGTCCTTTATCAATTATGATTAAACCTCAGAAAACCATAAACAGATCTGTCAAACCTATTTCCTTTTCATAAATGTACATAAACTCTGCCCAATCATATTTTTTAAATTCCTGAAGGTTCCAATTATTGTCACAGTTTTGTACTGTTGTGGTTACACAAATAGGAGGGAGAATGAAAATCTGGTTAAGTGGTGACACAACGACAGCATCAGCAAAAGCAAAGAGCTGATTATTGACTTTAGGAGGAAGAATTCGAAAGTCCATGAACCAGCATTCATTTGGGGATCAGTGGAGAGAGTCAGTAACTTTAAATTCCTTGGTACTAACATTCAAAAGAATCTGTCCTGGGACCAGTAACTAAGTGTCATCACAAAGAAGGCATAACAGTGCCTCTCCTTTCTTGGAAGTTTGTATAGAATTGGCATGTCATCAAAAACTTTGACTAACTTTGATAGGTGCACATTGAAGAATGTCCTAGCAGGTTGTATCACTGCCTGGTATGGAAACACCAAGGTCCAAAAATGGGGGGGAAAAAAACTACAGTAAGTGGAAGGTACAGCCCAGTCCATCACAGGTAAAGTCTTCCCCACCATTGAATATATTTATATGGAGCTTTTATCAAAGACCACTGCCATACAGACCATGCCTTCTTCTCACTACTACCATTGGGCAAGAGGTACGGGACCTTGATTCCCACATCTGGGATAGTTACTGCTCTGCAACTACCAGGCTCCTGAACTGGCATGGGTAACTTCATTCACTACTACTCTGAATTGATTCTACAACCTACTGATTCATTTATAAGGACTTTTTTTACAACACATATTCTCAGTATTATTTGTCTTGCACATTGATTGTTTGCCAGTCTCATCTGTTATGTCCATTTTTTTTGTAAAATCTATTGTATTTCTTTTTTCCTGTAAATGCCTGGAAGAAAATTAATCTCAAGGTAATGTATGGTAACATATACGTACTTTAAGCTTACTTCGTACTTTTGAATTTTGAACTTGTTTTCTGGCTTAAAGGACTATACAAAAGCACGTTATGTTCGAATAACTTTCCCAAAAAATGGTAAAGATGTAGTGGCAATTGAAATATTATGCAAAGTACAAGTTTATATTCCAATAATATTGATTATATTCATTGGGTCATGCTTAGCCTTAATACTTAGTAAGATTTTAGCTATTTAATTAGTTATTAGAATCTCAGTAGTTAATGAAAAATCTAGATGACAAACATATATTGATGTGACCTGCAAAATCACGCAACTGACAGAAATGCTGAACAAGCAGATTTGCTAGCATTGTATTGAAAAGTGCCCTGTAAACCCACACAAATGAATCAGTGGCCTTCAACTATAAGGCTTGCAATAGTGTCAAAAGAATTTTCTATATAGTCAACAATGATAACAATACCTCACAGTAAAATAGACTGATTGTCAGTGAAACACAATCTGGTATTCTCCAATGTTGGCAAACCATTAAAAAAAACAAATATTTAAGTAGGTTGGCTAAAATTAACTAACATAATGGGATAAATTATGATGACGAGTCATTTAGACTTTTAGAGATTATGAAACAAAGTGTTTGAATTGCCTAGAACCTGAGAAAGCAAGTTGAGCCCGACTCTGCTAGCACTTCTAGCTTTTTGTTTCTGAATTACATGGATGCCGATCCATGTTTTCCCTGAGCATGATAAAATATTGATAGTTTACCCAACGCCACATATAACATGAGAACAGTCTCACAGCTCAGGCAGGGGCCTCTCAGTCTGGTTATTTTTTGAATTTTTGGTGTACTGTACAGTTCGGTGAAAACTAAATCTATGCGCAAAGCACGGGAAAACAAGGAGGACAGAAACAGCAAACACAAGGAAATCTGCAGATGCTGGAAATTCAAACAACACACACAAAATGCTGGTGGAACACAGCCGGCCAGGCAGCATCTATCTATCAGGTAGGACAGAAACAGTATCATTTGCGATTTTTTTATATAGTTAGTAAAAGTTGGCACCTCTAAGCCATCGCAGCAGGAAGTGGTCATCCTGAACAGGAAGATTGGGTAAGATATCTTGAACATTCTCTCGGAACTGTAGACATAGAGAAAAAATATAATATCAGACTGATATCACACTTATAACTGAAGTTATAAATGCACAACTATCAGCAGTATGTAATGTTTGCCAATACATGCAGAACTTAAAGTGCAGGACAAACTAGAGCAATGCTTCACAAGCACTTGACCCTACCATATAGCTAATTCCATTAAACAGCATGCAAATAGGATCTCTTAAGCTTTGATAAATTGTTTTCTATCCATGCCATAAAGAGCTCTGTGTATTAGCACACCCACCTCTGTTTGGCAAGCACCACAAATATTTGGAATTTAAAAAAGTGCCCTATCATGGCCCTTAGGAAATACAGAACTTACCCTAAACTGATGATGTCCACATGTAGTGTATTTATTACCAGATGTAAAACAACAGTCATTAATGTGTGTTCTATTTGAAGTATGCATCTAAGTAAAACACTGGAATCTTAAATTAATTAAGCACAAACCAGTTTGTTACAGTGAGAGACTAATGAAGATAAACTAGTGAGCGCAGATTTGTGAGAAGATTAAAGTCCAAATATTTCAGTACACTTGCAAATTTAATTACAAATTGGATTAATTCCTATAAGTTTTTGGGACATTTGTTATGGGTGGAGGGTGCATTTTCAAAATGTTCATGTTACCTTTAGCTCAATGAAGAATTAGCTTTATTGTATAAAATTACATGCTGATTTTTTGTTACTGAAAACAGTTAAGGTTAAGGTCAGATAATATTTATGGAAAGAAAAATCAATGATCATTTCAAGGCAATTGCATATTTGATATTTCAGTAACATTTGAGTAATATTGTAAATATATTGTTGGATTGAGCATTCTTTGTTGTTTACATAATTCATTACGGATTATATGTAAAAACACGTGAACAACATACGTTATTATGCCACCATGTCATAAGTGCGCACATCACTAAAGTGATAAAAGAAGTAGACATGAATTTCCCAGCTCTACATTTTTATGTTCTGGAGTTACAAAATTTAACAGCAATGAGCTTCTGACAGAGCGTTCAAAATTGAGCAAGTTGGTTAATTGTTGAGCGACAATGTTAATGCTAATAATTATTACTGATAATAGTAAATAAAATTGATTTAACAAAACCTGATGACCTCCTCTATTTGAAAACTACACTTTCACATTTTGTTATTTTGAATTTAAATCAGCCCAGGTACTTCTGAATGATCAAAATTTCTTCCACGCTAATTGAAATTTCAGATACTTTTTGGCTTATGGCATACATGAGTAATAAAGACTGCAATGATTGGCTGTGCATGGAAAGGAAGCACCACTCAGATGCAGTGAGTAGCTCCAGGTACTCTAAGCTGATGTCTTTGAAGTGTAGGATGGACTGTACACCATACATGCTCATGTAGCACAAGCTCGAGGAGTTTTCAAGGCTGTCTAAAAGAAAAATGTTTCTTTCCCAACACTATCATCTCTCACCGAGATCAGCATAAATAAAATGTGTTCCTTCAGCTAATTTTGTATATTTTGTTCAAGCAGATCTCCATGATTTCCGGGAGGTGCCAAAGGGCAAAGTTCACATTTTGCTATTCTGCACAACTACACTATCTTGTCACACAATTAAACGGAAATCTATTTCCCAGAATTCACAGTGGTGGAGATACCGGCGATATCATAAATTCAGCTAATGTACTTGTCTGATATTTTATTTGTACAGTAAATCTGCACTTAGGTCCAGAAGAGTGTAGGGCTGAAGACACATCTTACCATGGCAACAACAAATTTAAATTCAAATAATTAAATAAATCTGGAATAAAAAACTGATTTTAGATCTGTCGGCTGTGAAATCTTTTGGTTGTGTCATCTGATAAAATTTAAAGAAAAGGAAGTCTGTCATTTCCACAACAGCATGCTTAACTCTTTGATGGACCTCACAAGCTCCTTTATCACCCAAAATGTATTTCATGACAGATAATAAATGTTGACCCTGCTGGAAAATTATGTGAATTAAAATGTTGGAAACATGAATTACAGTTGTGTCATGCATGAAAAAAAAACACCAAGCAGCGTTCATTTGGGAAAGGCAAGTGTGCTTTTTGTGTTTTGCTCTTTGTGAATTCTACCACAGAGGGACAATATCACAATTGTAAGTTTGCTTGGAAACCTAGTGCTATTCCTTCAACTATGAATGAACAGTGTTGCCACACCATAGATGTTGAATACAACAACCTCCTGCAGTTATGGTCGACTACATAAGGCAAGCAGAGTAAGTGGTAGTGAGTATGGGAATCAGAGTGTAAAGATCAGATAAATGTATGCCTATTGCTTTAGTCTTCTGGATCAATGGGACCAGTTTAAAAGTTCATAGTTCAAATTGTATTATCAAAGTACATTGTACTTTGTATTATCAAAGTACATATATATCACCATATACCATCCTGAGATTCTCTGCAGTACTCTGCAAATCTATAGAATAAGAACTATAACAGAATCAATGAAAGATCAACTAGAGTGCAGAACACAACAAAATACAAATCAACAGTAATAAACAACTAGAACATGAGATAACAAGATAAAGAGTCCTCAAAGTGAGATCATTGCTTGTGGAACATCTCAATGGATGGGCTAGTGAGTGTAGCTATCCCCTTTTGTTCAAGAGCCTGATTCTTGAAACGCATGGTGTGGGTGCTGAGGCTCTTGTACCTTCCACTTGGCAGCAGCAGCGAGAAAAGAGCATGGCCTGTTTGGTGTGGACCTTTGTTGATGGATGTTGCTTTCCTATGGTCGATGTGCTCAACAGTTGAAGGGCTTCACCCATGATTTACCGGGTCAAATCCATGACATTTTGTAGGATTTTCCACTCAAAGACATGGGTGTTTCCATATCAGTAAAGACAGGATGGGTTGCATCTAAACAAAAATGGGACTAATGCCCCAACAGTAAGATTTGCTAGTATTGTAGGGAAAAGTTTAAACAACTTGGTTGGGGAATGGACCAGAAAAGAGATGTAAAGTTGAGGAGATGGAGCAGTCAGAAATAGAAATTAAATTCAGTCCAGTAGTCAGGACAGTAATGAGGATGATAAGATTTATGGGAGAAATGAAAGACTAAATTGCATTTATTTTAATGTAAGCAATCTGATGAATAAATTAGGCAGAGATTGTTAACCAGCACATGGGTAGAATTTAGGTACAAAAAGGGAGGTCAGGTACCTAATAGAGGAGTAGATGGAAGAATAGTTACATAGATGAATTAGAGAGATGCAAGTAAGATTCAAGTAATAGTGGGTTTCAATATTGATTTTCAGTGTCAGAGGGGATGGATTTTTTAAACTACATCCAGCAAAGGTATTTGAGCCAGAACACAGACCAAAAAAAGGGCTATTATTGCCAGGATAGAAATTGGGGGACCATTGGAAGCTGCAGGGCATGGCAGAGAGATGTTCCTGCCACTACTCCACCAACAGGAGATGCACCAGGGCTAAGGGAACGAAACGTCACCGCCCTTGAGCTGGCTAATGGAGCCAGCTGGTGGTGTAGTGGCATCAGCACTGGACTTCAAGGCAGATGGTCCTGAGTTAAAACCCAGCTGGGTCCCAACTTGGACAGCAGTAGTATCTGCACGGAAGAAAGGTCTGGCAATCTACTTCCACATCTTGCCATGAAAACCATGAGGTCATGAAGAGTCAGACTTGACTTAATGACTGAACAACACCAAAACCTGGCTAATGAGCCTACAGCTGACCCAAGGGCACTGTTGGAGGTGCAGCAAGCAGCGATGCCGAGCAGGAATCAACATCCTGTAAATCTCATTGACCAAATGGTAGAAATTATAGCCAGCTTATCTGAGACAGTGTCTATAGCTCAAACACTTTAAGTTAGCTATGGGACAAGACAAGGATCATTCAAAACTAAGGGCCTGGTTTGTGGAAGGCTGTTTGCCGAATAAAAAGATAGAACCCGGCAAAAGTAGATTGGGAAAAGCTATATACAGCAAGGTCTACTCTGATAGGTGGAGAGCATTTATATGCAAAATTACAAGAATTCAAGGCCAATGTGCTCCCAGAAAGATGAAAATACAGGGAACCCTAGACATCAACGGATATCAAAATCTGGAAAACGAAACACTTGGAAGCATATAACAGGAATGAGAACTGAAAACAGAGGAGACCCTCCATGAGAACAGACACAATAAAAGGTCAGGGCAGCAAACAGGGTGCATAAATTATCATATTGAACAGAATTAAGAAAAAGTACAAACAAAGGTATAATTAAGGCCAAATTGGGTAAACAGGGAATGAGAAGGGCACATTAGAGACCAAAGCAATAATCTGTGTGTAGAGTTCAGAAGACATACTTCTGGTGAAGTTGTAAATGAATACCTGTCATGTTTACTCACTATGGAGAAACACAATGCAACTCGAGAATTCAGTGACAGGAAGAGTGAAATTCAAAATGTTAGCATTAAAAAGGAGGTATTAGGTGTCTGGTGTGCTTAAAGGTGACCAAATCCCCAGGGCAAGGGTAGAGATTTTGTGGGTCCTGATTGAAAATTTTAAATCTTTGCTAGACACAGATTTCAAATGACCAGAGGATAACAAATGTACTACACTTATTCTAGAAGGGCCACACAGACAAGTCTGGTAACTACAGGCCTGAGAGCTCAACGTCAGAACTGAAGCAGTTATTAGAAATGGTCTGTGGGACAGGATTAGTCTACACATGGAAAGACAGGATTAATTAATTATGGTCAGCGTGGTTGAGCTATGGGTAGATCCTGTCTGACAAAGTTGACTGGATTTTTTGAAAAGCTAACAAATTAAATTGATAATGCATTTGAAAGCATACCTAGACATAAGTAAAGTCTTTGACAAGACCCCATAAGAGGCTATTTACAGTCATTCTGAGACTGAACAGATTTGATACTGCTTCCCCATATCAGCTGGTGGAAATCTTGCTAGTAAATCAGAAGGTTGCCGCTCAGTGTGGTACACTCAAAGATGAAAGAAATGAAGTCCACCCTACTTTTTCAGCTGGACAGAAAAGTCCAGGACAATTCTTAATGAACAAGAGTTATCCCTTGTTTCCTGTCTAATACTTATCCCTATTTCTTATTTAATAATTTCCCATTCTGGATCTATAAAGTACTTACTATTATTATTTTACCATTGCTAAAATAGTCTATTTTAAAAGAAGCCATTTTAAAATTCACCCTACTCAAAAACAAAACACCTGTCATTATGTGAACACTTATTTTAAAAAATACATAAAATTTACTTGTTTTCTAAACTAATCACTTATAATTTTAAGGAGTTCATGAATATTTTAATGATTTTTTTGGCGTGGATTCTTCAGGATACAGTCATAACACTGGCTGTCGGCTAGTTCACTCTGTGACAGTGGTCAAAGAATTGTCAAATATACAAGTTAGATAGTATTATAGACTTTGGGTAAAGCTATAGAACAAAATCGCTGTTTTTTCTTACAGGAATCACAACAGAGTTGTGAATCACCCCAGGAAATTCTGATAAGTTTGTAATCCCTTTATTAATATATCAATTGTATTTTGTACATATTATTAATGATAATAAAAAGATTGAAAAAGAAAGAAAGGAAATTCTGGTATGCTATAATTACTAGTCCAGATCATTTGGTCACACTATCTTGGAAATGGCATAGAGTGCACCATAAGGTCTTTTTAGGCAATCCCTCAAGATTGAGTTTTGTGAGATAGGAGATGACTGGTAAGCACTAAAAGGGAATTGCCACCCATGGGGCAGATGGCATTTGATGGTTTTTATATTATTTATACCTTCTATTGTTGTGTGCACATTTGTTCCTTGTTCGCCCGTCACAGAAATTCAAGGCACTCAGTATGTTCACATATATATCCCTTTTCCATGATGAAACTTTTATGTAGTTACAGGTCAAGATCAAGGTTTTACAATTGTTTCAAGGGGATTTTGAGAACATCCTTGAATTAATTTTCCATTCTGGGAAGTTCTTGCTGTGATGAAACTTAAAGTAAAATGCTTTTTCAAGATGGTACTGAGCTGTGGTCTCCATTGAGGTTATGGCTCAAATTTAGTTGCTTTTGTTTGGTTTGTAGGATTGGTTTTTGGGGACAGAAAGGAGGTTAAGGTTTAGGGACAGGGATGTGGGGAAATTAGAAGTCAGGTCAGAATCTAAGCCTCCACTCTGCACTCAAAGGCCAGCAATGTGGATGTGGGACATCCGTAGTCAGATACTGGGCTGGCTGACCAACGTGGACGAGAGTCAACGATTTGTCGGCAAGTTCTGGAGTCGGAGTTCAATGCGGACAGGAATAACCAGGTCCGAAGTCTTCCCTCCACCCCCACCAGGTATGCAAATTGGGGAGATCGGAGCTCAAGACCTAAACTCAGAGGGTCCTGTCATCCGCAAGTCTGAAGTTCGAGGCCTAGTGTTTGCAACGGGGTCCTGGGGACAATGCTGAGAATAGAGGTTCGAGGGTCAAATCAGAACTTCAGAAATCAAGGCCAATAGGCTGGAGCATGAGTTTGCTAATCTCTGCAAGTCTGATGGGGAGGTCAAAACCTGTCAGCAAATCTGTGTCCAAGTCTGCTGCAAGCTGCAAACAACCTGTTCTGGGATTGGAGGGCTGTTTTGTCTTTGTTGTTTTGTCACTTGTTGTGCTCTATGTTGTTCTGCCATGCATTGTGGGCATGCTGTGTTGGTACCAGAATGTGTGGCCACACTGGCATGGCTGCCTCCAGCACATTTTTAAATCCCACTTAAGGGGAACAGAAGGGGAAACTTCTTCACTCAGAGGGTCGTGGGTGTGTGGAATGAGCTGCCAGCACAAGTGGTGTATGGGAGCCCAATTTCACCATTTAAGATAAGTTAGAATAGGTACATGGGTTGCAGGGATATGGAGGTCTATGGTCTCAGTTCGGGTTGATGGGAGTAGGCAGTTTAAATGGTTTCAGCATGGACTAATTGGGCTGAAGGGCCTGTTTCTGTGCTGTACTCTATGACACATTTCACATATATTCTGGCTGTACATATATTCTGATGTACATGCAATAAATTAATTTGAATATTGAATCTTAGTTTGGAAGTCTGCTGTCATGGTTTAGCCAGTGCAACCAAAAAAAACCCACCACAAGAGCCTCACTGCTGAAGCTGCTTTCCCTAACCTATGAGAGAATTTGTAAAATTATGCACAGTCAGCACAAGTGCTTTAAGGTTCCTACTGTCCATTGTCTATGCCACCGAAGCAGTCAGTAGACCACAATGCTTGACCTTTGAAAGCATGTCCTTGACTGACTGCTGAGAATGATGAATTTCGTCATCAGTTGAAAAGACCACATTAACAGATAACTCCCAAGATTGGAAAGTACCCCATGTCTTTGAGTCTCATCATCTAATCCAATTACTGGGTGACAGGTTTGCCTGGTGAGGGCAAAATACTGAAGATCTCTGCCTTTTGAATGTTTAATGCAAGATCCATCCTCTAGTTTGTTTCACTGAAGGAGCTAACAATGCCTCAGCCAGGTCTCCAAATGTGCACATGCACAAACTTTGTCTATGAGCTGTAAAGCAATGACTGGATTTGAGGTGATTTTTGCTTTTGGAGCCTAAATGTGGGGTTTCCAGTTCACCCTGTAGACCAACTGCACTCTAAGGGAAGTTTGTGGGAGGTAGTGTTGTGCAGTAATTCTGGTGGAGAGAATCCTATTACATCTCAAAACCTGTGCCATCAGCTGGACATCTTCAATTCTCACTACTGCATCGAAGGTTCCCAACTGCTTCAAAAGGACATCAATCATGAAGAGCAGGGTGAGTGAGCTTCCTTAACAGCTATCGCCTAGTAGCACTCACATCTATCATGATGAAGTGCTTTGAAAGGTTAGTCATGGCTCGAGTTAACTCTTGCCTGAATAAGGATCTGGATCTGCTGCAATTTACCTACCGCCACAACAGCTCTACAATGGATGCGATTTCATTGGTTCTCCACTTGCCCTTGGACCACCTGGCAACATCAGGCTGTTATTTATTGATTATGCCCCAGCATTCAAAACTAGCATCCCCTCAGTACCTCCCTCTGCAACTGGATCCTTGACTTCCTTATCAGGACACCGCAGTGCGGATGGGAAATAACATCTCCTCCTCGTTGACGGTCAACACCGGCACTCCTCAAGGATGTGTGCTTAGCCCACTGCTCTATTCTCTCTACACCAACAACTGTGGCCAGGCACAGCACCAACACCATCTATAAATTCACTGATGACTCAACTGCTGCTGGCAGAATCTCAGGTGATGACAAGGAGGCATGCAGGAGGGAGTTAGATTGGATGGCTCACTGGTGTCGCAACCACAACTTCCCACTCAGCATTGGTAAGACGGTACACCATGGTAGTGTAGCTGTTAGCTCAGGGCGTCAGAATTCGGAGTTCAACTCCAACGTCATCTGTAAGGAGTTTACCTCCTCCCCAAAGAATGCACAAGTTTTCTCTGGGTGCCTCTAGTATGAAAGATGTACTGGTTAGTAGGTTAATCGGTCACTGTAAATTGTCCCGTGATGAGGCTAGGGTTAAATCAGGGGATTACTGGGCGGTGTGGCTCAAAGCGCCAATTCCACGATGGATGGATGAATAAATAAAAGACCAAGAAATTGACTGTAGACTTCAGTAAGGGAAGACACACCAATCCTCATTGAAAGATCAGCAGTGAAAAGGGTGAGCAGCTTTGAGTTCTGGGAGTCAACATCTCAGAGGATCTTTCCTGGGCCCAACATATTGATGCAATCATGAACAAGGCACGACAGTAGCTATATGTCATAAGGAGTATGAGGAGATTTGGTATGTCACCATAGACTTGAGCAACTCTCTACAGCTGCATTCTGAATGGTTGACTCACTGAATGACATGGAGGTTCCAATGCAGAGGAGCAAAAAAAAAACTGCAGAGGACTGTAGACTCTGCCAGCTCTATCATGAGCACCAGCCTCCCCACCATACAGGCCACCTTCAAAGGTAATACACACAGCGGGAGGAACAGAGCAGCTCAGGCAGCGTCCATGGATGGGAATAAACAAACAGTAGATGTTTGGGACCGAGACCGGAAAGGAAGGGGAAAGATGCCAGAATAAGAAGGTGGGGGGAGGGGAGGAAGGGGTGGTGTGCCTCGAGCATCCGTTGTTACAGACGGTCAGCATCCAAGAGAATATCCTTTCCTCATTACTACTGTCAGGAGGGAGGTACAGGAGAGCCTGAAGGTGCACACTCAGTATTTTAGGAACAGCTTCTTCCCTTCCACGATCAGATTTTTGAACAGTCCATGAGCGCTACCTCAGTATTTTGTTCTCTGCTTTGGACTATTTTATAAATTTCTTATTGTAACATATTGAACTGCTGCAAAGTAACTAATTTCATGACATATGCCAGCGGTAATAAACCTGATTCTGACTTATGAACAGTTTTCTTCATTTCGAATTTCTGATATTTTATGATACCTGTGGTATATACCTGTCTGGACACGTCCCCCGCTGACTGTTCCTGTGACTCCTCCCACAGACCCCTGTATAAAGGCGATTGGAGGCACTGCTCCTCCCTCAGTCTCCAGGATGTTGTGTGGTGGTCTCTTGCAGCTAATAAAAGCCCGTCTCCGAGAGTTATTGATGGTGCATCAATACCATAACCAAATATCTTTAGAATTTCTTAAGTAATGACATACCAATCGACACAACGAAAATTGAGCAGCATTGATTGCACGGCTAGAGGCGATACTTTCTACAACAAGGACAATAAATTAATTCCGTAAAGCCACATTTGAAAGTGAAGGGATAGCCATGATCTTCGATCGCCTTCAAGCTAGTCTCATTTCCAAAACTTCCAGTTCAGATCTCAGCACTGGAAAGCAACGCCATCTCGGAGGTTATGAAAAGCGGAGTGTGTGCAAACATTTGAATGTCATTCTATGACCACGGATGACCTGAAGTAACTTTCGCCCTTGCGTTTTGCTCATGAATTCTTCTACCTCGCAACCGGGTTTAGTAATCTTAATCTGACTGATGTAGTATTGAACTCTGCACGCACAACACTTTCAATCTTAATACTGTCCTCGGTTTACTTTCCATTCCTACAAGGCCTGGGGATCACAGCCGGCATACATCTTCCTAGTTCAATTAAGGGGTGAGCCAAAAGGTCCCTAACCCCGCGTGAGAGAATCTAATCTTGGGTTATACATACAATATAAACCCCGTCCTGACCGAAGCTGGTTGGCTTGATTCATCTCTGACCTGCACTCTGCTTCATCCGCTTACCTTAGCGAGAGTTTCCGCTTGCTTGGGACTTAGGTCGCCGACTCTGCCGCTCATTGCAGCTTCTGTGGTTGAACTGACAACACGCTTCTGGGTGAAAATGTTGCTACGCTTCGCCTCGCCCTTGACGCATCGCACCGCCTCTCCAACCTATTCCTCCCTCTGCTGGTCTGACCCGAGTGTTTATATAAATGAAAACGTCATGCTGGATTTCTCAGAAAACAGAATCTGTTCCAAAACACAAACAGTGCCATCTATTTAAACTGAAAAGATTGTTAAAGCTACAATTATATCACACGGCGGGAGAAGAAGAGCCTTCAGTGTTTCAAAGCGAAATGCACGAAGCTCAAGTGCAAATATCGCGCCGAACTATTTAATAACAAGCAGTCAGCTTCCACAAACACGCTGGTGACACCCGGCTGTTCGGCGCTACCGTTTCCTTCAAGCCGCCGCTTCTCCGCTTGTCCAAACCGGGATGAAATGCAATTACCTAATAAGGGAATAACGAAGTAATTGCCTTCGTATCACAACATAAAACGCTGTATCACTGAAGTTAACTGTTTCTTCCACCACAACGTCTACCTCTTTCATTTCGATTGGGTATATCTACCTTTGAAAGTCATCTCCATTTCCCGTCCCGTTTGACTATTACAATGCTCATACACTCTGCACCAAATCCCTGTGGGTTCACCACCCCAATACCTGACTCGCATTTCTTCCGTTTGCCATTTAAAGTACGCAATTTACATATCGAAGTACCCTCTGCAAATCTATCCACTTTTCACGTCAGTCCTCTCCTTAAACCCTACTTTTAGAACAAGTCTTAGTTCCGCCCTTTGTTGATTATACATCGCAGAATCAGATTCCGGTTTAATATCACCAGCATACGTCGTGAAATTTGTCAACTTTACGGCAGGAGGACAATGCAATACATAATAGAGAAGAAACAGAATTACAGTATATTTATATATAATTTAACTATATATAATAGTTATATTAAACATGTAGTGCAAAAATAGATATAAAAAAGTAGTGCGTTCATGTTCATGTGTTCCATGTCCATTCAGAAATGTAATGGCAGCGGCGAAGAAGCTGTTCCGGAATCGTTGAGTGATCCGAGTCTTGGATCACTTTGGTTCACAGAATGAGTAATTGTTAACATCAGTTGTGGCATTGTTGTGGGCTACCATTGCATATTGTCTAACCTGAAGTAAATAGATGTGTGCTGTGGTGCAAAACGAAAGCGCTCGTTTATTCTTTCACGTATGGGGTGGGGTCATTTCCCCGTCCATCTGGGTGACCCAGCTGTCCAAGTGGGAGTCTGTAAATGTTATTAGTACCAGTGTTGAAAGGTTTCTCACAAAGCAAAACATTTATGCTGACTTTGGTTCGCAGTTTTGGCAAATGATTCCATGTGTTGGTTTAATGACTAGCGCAACGCTTTACAGTACCAGCAACCCGGGTTCAATTCCCGCCCCGTGAAAGCATGGGTTTTCTCCGAGTGCTCCAGTTTCCTCCTACAGTCTAAAGAACTACCGGTTGGTCATTGTAAGTTGTCCCGTAATCATATAAAATAATGAAATAAACATATTGATTAAAGTTAAACTCTCTGTATATATCTTTAAACATTAGCAGTTCTTCGATGGTGTACTGCAACTGGCCTATATTGTATTTCCATTTTTTTGCCTTTTGTTACCCTTCATACACTGTATCAGCCCCACTCCCAGCCCCAAAGTGGCTTGAGACGTGCCAGGCTCATCCTTTCTCTTCGTGGAAATCTGTTTCCTCTGAGCCTCCTGACACCATTCCCCAAAGATCTACAATAATGTTTTAAGTTACATGTCCCAATTTAGTTTATTTAGCTTAAATATTATTTTCTTTCCTAATTTTTTTTTGCCCTAGTTCGGAGACCATGTTTTCCTCATCAATATCTGATACATTCTGAAAACGCTCCCTTAGTTCCCCCATAAAATCTGCAGACGCGTTATAACAAAAAAAAAATTATGTGAGACTAATGAAATCAAATAGATTAAACAAAATCAGAAAACGCTGGAAACCCTCAGCCAGGTGAGCTGCATCTGTGGCAAGAGAATCAGATCTAATGGTTAGTTCCACTTTGTTTCCTCCCTGACAGATGCTGCCTGACCTGCTGACTTGTCCAGCCGGCACCTTCCCCTTTTGTTTCAGTTGTGGCATTGCCGAGCGAGCAGGTGAAACTCTATCGCTTTTCGAGGCCAAATTCTTTATCGCACCTTATAGTGAGGCGTTGCAAAGACTTTGATCACTTGCCTCCAAAGGATGTCCGTAATCCGGCACACACCTGCCAGGCAAAATTAAGACATCTTAATATTTATTTATTTGCGGGTCTCTGATTCCAACAAAAGACTAATTTGACCTCGGGGGGACCTTTATCTTCCTTGACCTCGCTAAAGCTCCCTTCGAGAGACCGGCCCCGGGAAGCTCAGGCTGCCGTCGCCCCGGTAACCGCCGATTCCATCCGGTATCAAGCGCCGGTAACCCGGAAAGCGATGCGCTTTGATTGGCAGGCGACCTGTTTTGGGCGGAGGGAAGATGGTGGCGGGCACTGGTCAGCGGCACGGCTTTTATTTACTGTTCGCCGGCTGCTTCCTGCGTTGGTGTGCGGCGGCAGCTGAGAAGGTGGCGTTGGTGGACGTTTTGCTGATGGATTCCCGGAGAGGCTGGTCCGCAGAGCTTGGCTTCAAGTCGGGCAGCAACTATCGTCTGCAGGGTACCGTGTTAGCCCTTGGCAGCGGGCCTGACAACCCCGGCCAAGGTAACGAGCGGCTGGGCTCCTTTCCCAAACATAACCAGGACAGCTTAGAAGGAAGCTTAATATTAGTAAGTGTTGCATTGCGTCCCTTTGTGGATGTCCGATGCATAAAATGTTAACGCAAATGCTCTCATTTTGGTGTCTGTCTATATCCTCCACCCTTTTCTCTCTTCGCCCAGTTCTCTGAAATTTGCAGTTTTATTGTGAGTTGGCTATCCTTTTCTCTGGTTCTTAAAAAAATGCCACAAATACTTGACATCATCTCTGCACCCTCTAGTAATACCTCACATCTAAAGTCATCTTTTTAAAGTATTGTTGGCACATTATTTGTTACAATTTTGTGGGTGCATCCTGGTCGCTCCATTGGGGGAGGGGGGAAATTGCTGTACTCGCCAACGAATCCTCATTGTTTGTCAAGCTGCTTTTGTACAATACAGTAGTGAACGTACGTCTTTCTTTCTGTAACAGTAATGCGATTGCTTAGAGTAATGTTTTCACATTAGTGATCTTGTAAAATTTGTGTTTTGTTGGGATCACCTTCGGAATACCCAAAGGAACAGTAAGGTGTTTACGTTAACAGACAAAGAAGCGTAGACTTTTTTTCCTCCAGTAACTGCAATTTTTATTTTATTCAGAGGATGTTCTTTATAAATTGAGGAGTTTTTGTTTGTTTCATTGATTTTTGGAATATGCTGTCACTAACAAAGGCAGCTTTTATAGACCATCCTAATTACTCACAGAATAATGCCGAACGATCTTCTACAGAGGCGGTCTCTGTAGCAGAAATTGACATAATATTTAGATTCAGTGATAGTCGAGGAAGTGCCAAGTTGGATCAGTATGTCATGAAGGAGAACTTGCAGGTAGTGGAGTTTAGGTGCCTTTGTCCTTCTGGGTAGACAGTTGGAAGTGTTGTTGAAGAAGCCTTGGCAAGTTGCTGATTGTACATTTTGTGCTGGCTGTGGATGGAATATGAGTCAGATGGGCTACTTGTGTTGGAAAGGTGTTGGGTTTCTTAGACTGTTGTTGAGTTGAACTCCTCAAGGCAACTGGAGAATATTCTCTTTAATTTTTAATTTCTTGTAGCTGATGCATTGCTTTCCATAGAATATCTTGTTTCTGCTATAGTCAGCTAGCCGCCTTTTCATGCAGTTATTTGTTCGTTCAATATGTATCGTGTCAAATGACGTGGGCAATCGCTGTCTTTCCATGACCAGATTGTTCTTGGCAAATTTTTCTACAGAAGTGGTTTGCCATTACCTCCTTCTGGGCAGTGTCTTAACAAGATAGGTGAGACTGGCCATTATCAATACTCTTCAGAGATTGCCTGGTGTCAGTGGTCGCATAACCAGGACTTGTGATATGAACCAGCTGCTCATACAACCATCCACCACCTGCTCCCATGGGTTCACTTGACACTTTGCCCAAGGGTGACCTGCAGGCCAGCGGAGGGATGGAGTACCTTGCATCTCCTCTAACTGGAAAGGTCAGTTACAAGCCAAATTGAGGCAACAAGGTCCAGGCCCCAGACCATAATGATTCAAGTGAACTCAATGTTTGGACGGAGACTTGCGCACTGTGCTGCATCGGAAAGGTCGGTTACAGGCTGAATCGAGGTGGTGAGGTCCAGGCCTCAAAGCGTATTGAGGCTCTTCAACCTGATGTTTAGTCATAGATTTAGGCACCTAGCCAGATTGAAAATGTCAGGGTGTTGGGGCCCTGAGGCGAGGGACAGGTCAGTTCAGATTGCTCCTCTGTGAGGTTTACTGGGCTTTGCACTGAACTATGGGACTCCCTTGCTGACTTCCATTTCAGGATGCTATTTACTGAGGTTTTTTTCTCTGTACATTGGGTTTCTTTGTTTTGTGGCTGCCTGTTAGGAGACGAATCTCAAAGTTTTATAACTTCGATATTAAATGTATTTTGAACCTTGATGGAGATGTATCACCACACCACCACCCAAGCTTAAACTGTTAGCCAGTGATAATTTCCAGGATGTTTCTGGGAAGTCCAGACTTATTAAATTCAAAGGGTGAGTGATACTTTTTTTTGTTGTTGCTGTTGAGATGGTCATTACGCAGCAGTTGTGTGCCATGAATGTTACCTACCACTCATCTGTGCTCAAGCTCAAGTGGCTTTATATGTGGATT
This sequence comes from Hypanus sabinus, assembly GCF_030144855.1. Lineage (NCBI taxonomy): Eukaryota > Metazoa > Chordata > Chondrichthyes > Myliobatiformes > Dasyatidae > Hypanus > Hypanus sabinus. The sequence continues at coordinate 88,675,274 of NC_082718.1, forward strand.
CAAATCTTTTAAAATCATTTGCAATTATTCTCACTTGTTGTATATGATGACAGATAGGCCTTTCATTAAGAAGCTTAAAATGATTGGGCATAGGACACTGCCTTGAGAAACTCCCGCAGCAATTCCCTGGTGCTCCAGCAGTCCTGTGCATCTTATAAACATGAGAAAGTCAGCAGATGCTGGAAATCCAATGCAACACATACAGAATACTGGAGGAAATGAATAATCAGTCGATGTTTTGGGCCCATCCTGAAGAAGGGTCTCGGCCTGAAACGTTGACTGTTCATTCATTTCCATAGGTGCTGCCTAACCTGCTGAGTTCCTCCAGAATTTTGTGTGTGTTGCCATCTTACTAGCTAATGAGCAAGTTATTTTCAAGCAGCAATTTACTGGAAAAGGATAGCTTTTGTCCTACCTATATTAGAATGTACTATCTTGATGTAATATAATTTGATTCAAAAGATCTAAAATGTCCCGTGTACAAAGGGAAGAGTAGCCAATTTGATGTTTTATGACCTTAGATGGAATTTGAAGTTTTTGTTTTCTGTAGAAATTCACCATAATTTCAAATTTTATCATTTGCTTACAATGTAGGCCATTTGGCCCATCAGATCTGTGTTGCCTCTTGGTGCAATCCCATTCTCCTACTGATTTCCCTATAAACTATTCTATCAGACGTGCCCAGTAAGGCCCTCTGTCCTCCCAGACATCTATACAAGGGGTCATTTTTATCACAAATTAAACTGACATTCAGCATATTTTTAGGATGGGGGGGGGGGGGAGACCTTGAAGACATAAGGAAAATGTGCAGCCTTCACATAAATGGCTTTTCTGTTCTGATCCTGGAGATTAACATTTCCATACCAGATTGTGATGCAACCAGCTAGGGTCCTCTCCACTACAGAAGTTTGTCAAAGTTTTATATGACATGCCAAATCTTTGCAAATTTACGAAAGTGGAGGTGCTGTTGTGCCGCCTTTGTGATGACACTTGGGTGCTGGTCCCAGGACTGATCTTCTGATATGACAACACTAAGGAATTTAAAGATACTGACCCTGTCCACCTCCAATACCCTGAAGAGACTGCAGGCTAAAAACAGGCACATTAGAAGCTACTTAGCCACATTACCACCCATCTGTAAGTTCAGCTGCTTTTTCCTTTTCACCTTGCACAATGTAATTGCCTTTTATTTAAAGTTTTGGAATTGCATTTGCAACTCTGAAATAGAATGAGAAATTCTATCATGTCGCTCTTAAAGATTTTTAATCATGTAATTGCTGGTTCATCCAATCTCATTATACATGTTACAAGCAAGAGAGAATCTGCAAATGCTGGAAATCCAAGCAACACACTCAAAATGCTGGAGGAGCTCAGCAGGCTAGGCAGCATCTATGGGGGAAAAAATTACAGTTAGCGTTTCAACTGGTGAAGGGTTTCAGCCTGAAATGTCAACTTTACGTTTTTCCATAGATGCTGCCTGGCCTGTGTAGTTCCTCCAGCATTTTGTGTGTGTGTGTGTGTGTGTGTGTGTGTGTGTGTGTTGTACATGATAAATTTAGGTAAGTTATGTTTATCGTGTTTTTAATGTACTGTGCTGCTGCTTCAAAAAGCTAATTTTCATTGCATTTATATCTGGGATATGTATGCTCATAGCTGGCCTGTGGTGTAGTGGCATCAGCACTGGACTTCCAGGTGAGTGGCTTCAGATTTGAATCCAGCCAGCACTTTGAACGCTTCCCATCCGTGCTGGGTTGAGCATTGAACTAGCAACTTGGCCTTGTAAAAAAAAACTGGCAAAATGCTAAAGGCATGGAGAGCAATGTATACTCACGATGAAAACTTTGAACTTGAGATGTACAATAGACTGTTTCCTGTTGGGTCCACAACATCAGTTGTAAGTACAGGTTGATGTGAATTTTCTGGTTACTGCAGTCCCATCATCTGTAGTCCCTTTTCTGTGCTGTTGTCTCCAATCTTGCAGACTTCATTAAAAAAAAAATTACTTCAGCAATTAGGCCAGCCGTGATGATACTAATTTAATTTTAATTGCAAAGTAAGCTTTTATGATTTCAAAAACTTCTTGGGAGCCCCACAACAATCTCCCACTGGGCTGTAGTGTCCTGACTTAATTGGCTTGTGGACTTTCTTTTATTAGCCTGTGGGAAAACATAAATGTATTTTTTTAAATGATATAGTTTAATGGTTTATGATTGTTCACAAACCTTCAATGCATAATGAGAAACTAACCCACCTTGACTGTCCATCAGCCTTTTAATACTTCCATTGTGGTTAATCCATTGCAACTTGCTGATCTCAAATCAGTCAGAAGTCTGCACTTTTCACCTGTATCTTGGACAGACTCTGTTGCAAGGGTCCCCAGCCTGGGGTTTGCAGACCCCTTGCTTAATGGTATTGGTCCATGGCATTAAAAAAGGTTGGGAAACCCTGCCCTGGTGTGCGTTCTGCAATATGTGCATTGTGTTTTAAAAAATGTTACGAGAATTTGATAGCATCTTAAGGCATTACTTCATCTGGCATTTCAGAAGAAAGCGATTAAAATTTCTGATTGGCTAGAGGCTGCTGCTTTGCGCCATGTAACTACAAAGTTAATTAACCAGAGTATCACAGAATATGTTTGCTTGTTCTGAATAATCTAAAAGCAGGTCACAGGCTATCACTGCTCATCCTTTGGCTGATATATTGTAGGTCGGGTTTTGGTTAATGGACAGTTTTTATTCAGCCAGCTGGTGATGTAGTGGCATTAGCTCCCGAGTTCAAATCCAGCCAGCTCCCTTGCATGCTTTCTTCTTTCTTTGGAATAAAGATAGTGAATTCTGGCCAATTAAGTGGCTGCTTCAATTAGCCAAAGTTTCATGGAAATAGAAAGGTGTAAAAAAGGCAAACTGTCATTTAACTGAGTAACAAATTATGCATTTAAATGAAATACAGAACAAATTAAAATATTACTGATATTATTATAGTACTATAAAACTATGTATTGGTTCCTAATAGTAATTGACAGATGAATTCATTCAGTGTATACAGCCCTGTTCTTTTGATTGACTGTAAATGAACAAACTCAGTGCAGATGATGAACTACCTTCATACAATGCTTTCAAGGACTGCATATTGCAATTTTTTATTTTCATTCTAGCATTCAGGATGATTGTCAATACCTTCAGATTCCTTGTAGTTCCTAACTTGTTGAAGTAGTGAAATGGTATCATTTACTCTCATGGCTGTTCCTGGCATCTCCTGGGCAAAACAATTCTGAATTGCCTTACTGCTTATTTCTCACCAACTATCAGTGACAAAAATTCACAGCTTTTTGAACACAAATGTCACTTAGTGTCAAGCAGCCACACAAATGCACATAACTAGTTAGAAAGTATTCAGCTAGTCTCCTGTCCCAATTAAGCAACACAGTGTCAAACATAAACAAAGGAAATCCTGGCTATTTTCTTGATTGGTTTTTGTTCTTTAAGATCTGTCCCAAATAAGTGGCTGCCCCTATTAACTGTTGGCCCAACCAATTAAAAGAAATCTACTATGTGTGTGTGTGTAAAAATGATTAAACCTCTCAGTATTAGGGCAATCAAGTTATGAAGGTGGCTTGGTATTTCCATATAAAATGTGAGTTCATGTTTCGTAGAGCTATATATAAAAAATTCTTGTGTAGATGCTTCAGAAAGTTACTTACTAGATAATATGTTTGCATTTCAAAGGGAAACTGCCTTGAATTATGTTTTTTTTATTGTACTAGAATAATATTGAGCATGTATGGTGAAGTATTGCATTTCAAATTTCTTAAAGCACTATTTTAATACAATTTTCCCCAGCTTTCAGATTTTTTTGTAAATAAAGCAGAGGTTATTGGTTATTTTAAGGTTAAAGATGAGCCATTGGATATCCAGCCAAACAAGGGAGAGAAATGGATTGGAGTTGTTTCTGTTGATGAAGACCAGGTTGAAAAAAAAGGAAGTAGCAAACAGGAATCATTTGCTGCTGCAGTTATCAGTAAGGCAAGTATCACAATGTGCTTTTAATTTTGAAATAAGCTTGCTAAACCATATTTTGTAATTCTTAAGTGCAGAGTGGTATACTATGTAGAAATTAACCCTCTGGACTTTCATGCTTATGTAAATACTGTTCTGACCTCCACTCCAGTAGATATTACAAACAAAAAAACATCTGAAAATGCTGGAAATCCAACACACACACACACACGGCTGGAGGAATTCAGCAGGTCAGGCAGCATCTATGGGGAAAAAATATACAGCTGACGTTTTAGGCTGAAACCCTTCGGCGGGACTGGATGAAAAAATATGAGGAATAAATTAAAAGGTGGGGGCAGGGGAGAGGGAAACACCAGGTGATAGGTGAAACTTGGAGGGGTAGTGATGAAGCAAAGAACTGAGAAGTTGATTGGCGAAAGAGACAAAAGGCCATGGAAGAAAGTAAAAGGAGGGAGGAGCGCTAGAGGGAGGCGATGGGCAGGCAAGAAGACAAGACAAGAGAGGGAAAAGGGGATGGGAAATGATGGTGGGGGGCATTACTGGAAATTAGAGAAATCGATGTTCATGCTATCAGGTTGGAGTCTACTTAAACAATATAAAGTGTTGTTCCTCCAACCTAAGTATGGAATTAAAATGGGTGGTCACTAGGAGATCCCACTTGTAGATATTACACGTGTCCTCGCCTTTTTGTTATACTTTATATGTTGTAAGAAATCAGTCCTACAGCCTCATTCTAAGGTAATTTCATTATACACGTTATTCTGTATCAAAAAAACTGTCATGTTACAAGATTCAATAGTTATCATATATACTTTTCTAATGACCCTTTTAAGTGACCCCTTTAAAGTACAATAATCAGAAATAAGGTACAAATACTTCAAAAAGACAAAATTTGTCTTAATTAGCAATTTTATTTTAGGAACTCAGTTCAGGGTGCAGTTACATCCATAGGTTTGGAGAACTGTCTAATTATGCCTATTGTATATGGATGGAGTTTCCCATCATAGTTCTGATTGTGAAATCTCTAAACTACGGTTGAACTAATAGGAGACTATAAATCAGTATTATTGGTGCAAGACAGTTATTAACACTCATTAAACAAAATTATCTGTTATTTGGACTATACTTCCATGAGTTTTTTTTCCCATTCAGTTCAATTTTCTCACTTAAAGACAACATTTCAGGATCCTGGCAAATCCTGTAAGGATTTGTCCATAGGCGTGTTATATCATATGTGGGAATTTAGATGCCATTCAAAAATTGGTGTTCTTAAGTTATTAGCTCTGTAAATGTCCATATTTCATTACTGCATTCATATTTGGCATGGAATATGACGGAGGTTACTGGAGAAGATTCTTTGGGATAAAGTTATTTTGTAAAAGTATGGATTTATTAGGAATAGTCAGTATGGCGTTGTGTTGGGGTATTGATAGCTTGATAGCTTTGAGAAGCTGACGAGGATGCTTGTCAGGATAAGGCAGTGGCTGTTGTAGAATTGGACTTTAAATCATAGTAGACTGACCTAGAACGTTACAACACATGGGATCGAAGGAGATTTGGTAGATGGGATTAAAAAATTGACTTCGCCATAGAAGACAGAGTGTAGTAATGGAGAGATGTTAGTCTGACTTGAGGTCTTCGATCAGTGGTATTCAACAGGGACAACTTTTATTTGTGAGATAGAAATGACTTGGTCAAAATACAGCTGAGCTGATTAGTAAGTTTGCAGACAACACAAAAAAATTAAGAGTTGTGGATAGTGAGGAAACAACAGGATATAGATCATTTGGAAATATGGGAAGATACATGGCAGATGTAGCTTAATCTTAGCTAGTGTGGAGTGCTTTGCTTTGGGAGATCACATTTAATGTGAAATATGCAATAAGTGGCAAAGGCTGTTGGGATCATTGATGTAGAGGATCACTGATGTAGAGGGGGATCTTTGGGTGCACATCCATAGCTCCTTGCAAGTGGGAATACCAGTATATAGGGTGGTAAAGAAGATATACAACTTAATTTTCATTGTTGTGGGGGCATTGATTATTTTAAAAAAATGTTATGTTGCACTCTGGTTCGGCCACATTTGAAGTATTGTGCAAATTTCTGATTGCTATATTCAGAAAGGATGTGGAGGTTTTGGAGAGAGTGCAGAAAAGATGCACCAGGATGTTGACTAGCTTAGAGAGCATTAGCTACAAGTAAAGGTTGGACAAACTTGAATTGTTTCCTATGATTGGAGGCTGTTAGACAACATGCATATAAAATTTACGAGAGCTATAGATACAGTTTTATCCCCAGGGTGGAAATGTTAAATACAAGGGAGCATAGGTTTATGGTGAAAGGGGAAAAGTTTAAAGGAGATCATGAGTTAAGATTTTGTTACGGAGTATAGTAGATGCTTAGAACATGCTGTCAGGGATAGTAGTGGAAGCAAGTACCATAGCAATGTTTCAAAAGGCAGATGAACAGGCAGACGGGATGTAGACCATGTGCATTCGATGGGATTAGTTTAAATTGGCATCATGGTTGGCACTGACATTATTGGTTGAAGGTCCCAATTCCTGTATTGTTGTGTGTTGTAAATGACAAATAGCATTAATGGCACACAACTTCAAGAAACAGCTGTGTTCAAAGGGCAATGAGTATATTTAATCACTGGGCGGTCAATGACTGCTACTTTAACAGGTATTTAACAGATATTCTGTGAGGAGCAGCTTACATTGTGGTTCCCAAATGCCTTTTCTCTTCTTGTGCTGTATTTTAAAAACATGATAAAATTCTCTTCCCCACCCACCCAAACATAGCACAAATAATACTCATTTAAAAGTTTAAAATGAATACTTGATTAGTTGTCAAGCATGCAGGAACGCAGCAAAACCACTTCCTAGGTGCTGTTCTTCTGCCACTTGGCACAAGTATTGGAGCAGCAAGATGGGTACATCACTATGGCTCAATTCCCCTTCACGCCACATACCCTCTTCACTTAAGGATTTGCTGCTCTATCATCAAACCCGGGACATCTTCCTGGCTCCGCAGACTGGAAGCAGTTTAGGAAAGCAGTTTGTATCTGCCTTCTCAATGGCGATTGGAGATGGGCCTTAAATTCTGACCATACCACATTCCGTGATTGAGTAAATCTAAGATAGTTTGCAAATCTAAATTGGTAAATTCAATCTACTGTCAATTATATTATTCAAGGAAGATTGTTGTATTTGTTTCATCCTCAAGGATCTTTTAAATCTTTTTGCTTGTAATCATTTTTCTTGGGTGCATTTAAAGCTGAATATTATCATTTTAAATACAAGAACCTTCAATCAAACAAAACAAATATTCTGAAATTGCTGTTCGGATTTTAAGATCTTCTAAAGCCGTTAACTTGTTTCCTGAAAAGGGTCTCGGCCTGAAACATTGACTGTTTCGGAATCCGATTCAATCTCACTAGCAAATGTCATGAAACTTGATAACTTTACGGCAGCAGTACAATGAAATATATGAGAAATATAGAGAAGTTCATTTATTGTGTAATGTTGATTCACTTCCATAGATGCTGCCTGACCTGCTGAGTTCCTCCAGTTCTGAGTAACTCAAGTCAGAATAGGTTTATAGACTAATATTTGTTGAATTGATTGCCAAGATAATGTTTCAGCTTTGCCTTACTTATTCAATGTTGAATTGATAAGCTGTAAACACAACTTTGCCCCTGCAAAGATGTTTAATGGCATGACTTTGCATAAATTGTTAAGGATATAGGTCTATTATTTTAAGTTTTTCTAAGATTGAATTTGCTTCTTTGATAATTTATTATTAGCTTGTATATTAATCCCAATTCTTGTTCAGCAAGTTATATTCGTCACTGAACCCTTACCTGAACTTCAAATTTGATGAATAGAATCAGCAGGTCTTTCCAGTTAAATAATATATACTTTATAATTTCAGATCGCAATTAAAAATAAAAGCAGATGGTGGTTTGTATATTTAAGAAAAGTGTATAATCATTTACAGCAAAGCCTAAAGCCTGTTAATCTGATGTTTTATAGTTGTGTATTTTGTCAGTCTTGATGCCAAAATGTGCTTTCTAATAGTTCAGGTGAAAGGTGACTTTTTTTTTTGCAGATGAAGAGAGCCCTTGTTTTGGGAGCATCAGCCCTGTTTATTTTGGTTTTAAATCAAAACACCTTCACTGAGGTAACTTTTTTAGTTACACACATTTTATTCACTGTGATCTACATATTCCAGTTGAATTGTCTAAATATACAGTTATTTAGTTTTGCACTGATTTGTTTTAATATTACTTGATAAATCCAGAAACAAATAGCAATTCAGCCTTAATTTTATGAAGAATGTAAGAAGATGCAGCAATTTTCTAATCAGATGATAGTTGTGAAATGTTCTGAAACTTGTGTATTTGTGCATGTTGTTATCATAATGAGAGATTTCAAAAATTCTTATTAAGATGGACATCTCCCAAGTGCTTTCGAAACCTGTGGTTGTAATGCAAAGCTCTGAAAATGTAACCAAACTTCTGGGAGCCTTATTAAGGTGAGCCAATACATGATGGTGTTCAATTGTATTAAGTGAATCTCATTTACATTTAGCATTGTGGTCAGTCTGAAATATTTTCATATTATGCTAGGAAGTATTTTTTCCAAATAAATCCACTTATTTAAGTACAAGATAACTCCAAGACACTTTTTCTAATTTTTAAGTCATTATATAGTTCATCTTATGACTTTAGTCTTGAAAAGTTAACACATTAATACCCACTTTTTTTTGCTTAATGGTATGGTTCTTTTTTTTTGACTGGTACAGTGTTATTTTCCCCTTTTCTCACCTCACTGGTGCAATGACTGTAGCATTTTCTATCACACAATCAACGCCTTACTAAATTCATCTAGGAAGTAATGAGGATGGCTGAAAGAATACCTTGGATTCCAGTTAATTGGGACACATCAGGACCCATTTTGGCCCAATTAAGCAGCTGTCCCAATCAGCTGAAGTTCTATGGAAATAGTTAAAAAGGTGTATAAAAAAGACAAACTATCATTTAACTGAATAACAAATTAGGCATTTAAATTAAATATGGAAGAAATTAGAATACTATCAATACCACTACAGTACTATAAAACTGTTAGTTTCTAGTAGTTATTGATGGAAAAATTCATTCAGTGTATGCAGCCATGTTTTTTTGACTGTTAATGAACAAAATGATTGCGACACCTAGTGGGACCACTTTCATACAATGCTTTCAACAACTGGATCCTCCAAATCATTGGAAAATTCAAGATGATTGTCGATACCCTTAAGTTCTTTGTAGTTTCTAACTTGTTGAAGTGTAAAATTGTTTTATTTTCACCAACAGCCGTTTCTTGCATCTCCAATTCTGAATGCTTGAAACCACAGTGAGCAAAAGAGTTCTGAATTGTCTTACTGCTTATTTCATGCCAACTGTCAGTGACAAAAATCACTGCTTTTTGAACACAAACACATTCAACTGACAATATATAAAAACTCTTCGCTCAAAGCATTGTGTAGTGTCTAACAGCCACACAAGTGCATGTGACTGGCATTAGAAACTGTTCAGCAACAGTCTCATGTCCCAATTAAGTGGCATAGTGTCCCAAATATATGAAGGATATCCCGGCTTTTTATTTATTTTTGATTCTTTAAGATTTGTCCCAAATAAGCTGTTGCCTGAATTAACTGACAGCCCAATTAACTAGAATTAACTGTGTTGTCTTTTCTCTTAATCTCAACATTTTCTTGCTGGTTGAATTGAAAAGGGAAATAAAAATTTCCTTAAGGAAATTTATGTGAGGGGAAAAATAACTAAATAAATATGAACTGTGAAAAAAGCAACAGATTTTGTCAGTTTTTGTCATGGGTTCGCATTATAAGATAATTGTGATACGAATGGTCTTCTTGGAACGCAACCCCTCTGTACCACAGTGTACAGTACAAAGGAAGAAAATGTGCCCTAGTCCTGTCTGCTCTGAATAGAGAAACAGGAAGTATTAGTTCATTGATGAGTTTTTGTATGGGTAATCCTGAAAACTTAGCACTTAAGTCAAAACCTTTGAGTCATTACATATTCTCCAGACAGCAGAAAAATATTGATTTTTATAGCAGTGTTGACCTACATCTCAACCTACAAATACTAATTCTGCTTTTGAGATCTGTCATAGTTCAAGAGTATCAATGGGTTATTAAATTACTGTTTTAAAGTTGGGAGTACATTTTTGCATTATTGAAGATGTACAGTTAAGTCAAGTTTATTGTCATTTAACTATATACATGTATATAACCATATAATGTATATAAAAACCTTTCTCTGAACCAGGGTGTAAAGCATAGTGGTACATATAACACACAATAACTTACGGAGTTAGGGATAAAATCTACAGATGAATCACATATAAATAACAAACTAAAGTGCATTAATATTAAATATTGCAAGAAACGGAACAGATTAACCAGTGACACTTCGAATACGATGCGGCAGGGAGTTCTGAAGCCTAATAGCCTGGGGGAAGAAACTGTTTCCCATCCTGACAGTTCTTGTTTTTGTGCTTCGGAGTCTCCTGCCTGATGGTAGAAAGTAAAAGAGGATGCTGGATGAATGGGAGGGATCCTTAGTAATACTAAGGATATTCAGTAGAATTCTTGCTGCTCTTTAATAATGCAGCAGATATCTTAACTGGAGATTAGGGCAAATTGTGCTGAGCATAATATCCTAATTTTTATGTAAATGAACTATGATACAAGCATACAAAAAGTGTTTTTCATTTTTTTAATTGCAGTGGTCTTCGTGCATCTGCTAAAATAACTTTTAAAAGCATAATTCAGAATGATCTGGTATGTTAATTTATTTCATTTAAAGATAGCAGTTTAATTCCTGAATAATTATAAAATGGTTCTACCTATTTATTTTATTTGTGTCATGAATTTATCTAAGTTGTTGCATGTGCCTTCAGATGAAATGTCTTCAATTTTGTATTTTTATCAAATTAATATCTCCTCTACACAAGACAGTAAATTCTAATGCTTGTATATACTGTCTTCTCCTGACAGATTTTCATTATCATCATGGAATTTATCACCCATTTATCTTGTACTCTCCTTTTTTCTTTCCAAACTTTTCACTCGCCTGAATGTGCTGTATGAAATATATTTACAGCCCGAATGCTGCTCCAAACCCAATTCAAAGGAAATCTATCCCAAAGGAGTGGTTTCCTCTTTCCTCTGTACAAGGGCCAGCTTCTGCCACACAATTCATTTCTGCCACTACAATTTTTCTGCTCGTTTAGCACAACATCCTTTTCCCCATCTCTGTTATTAGTTCTCACATGGAAAATTATGACTGGATCCGCCCCCTTCTACTCCATGTTCCTCTCCTGCCCTGAGATGTCCTTTAACCTATCATGGGGCAGACAAATCACTATCCTCTTGCCTTGTACTCCTAGTTACGGAAACCTGTGTCTATCCATCTCAGTATACATATATACTAGATTCCTTTCTACTGCTGGGTAGTCCATATACCACTTATTCTCTGTGGATCAAGGTGGTTTTCATTAACTGCCACAGAGTACGTTTGCAACACGTAATTTGCCCTGCTGTATATGTCTTAATTTGATGTAAAGCTACACCATTGCCTTTGGCTCAGAGTCCACATTCTGTCAACAGTGCATTCTGTGGCAAAACATGAAATGTGGCAAAACATGAAATGCACCAAACCTGAATTTGATCATGACCAACTTCGCTGAGTCCTCCTCACAAGTGTGGAGACTGGTATGCTTCTGCTACTAAGAAGGCAATGAACACCTAGTAATCCCACTAAATGTAACCTCAATGATTTGGAAATGCATAGTTGTCCTTCAATGGCACTGAAGCTCAAGAACTCCCTCCCATTTGAAACAGTACCTTAACCAGAGGACTGCAACAATCCACTGAGTGGTTCACCTTTAACTCTGAGGAGCAGTTATAAGTGGACAATAAACTTTATTTTTGTCGAGATGCCTGTCATGTAAAATGGTTTTAATAATCATCTTTCTCATTACTATCAGGGAGTAACATTAACACTGTGGTCAACCTGTGGGCGTTCACGAGGCGGACTTTATGGGGAATGGCAAGGAGTTATTTGTACAGGAGAGAATAGCTCTCAGGTTCAGGTAAGGAATGAAATAATATCTTTGCAGACTTGCTTGAAGAAGATATTCATTTCTGGTGTAGCACCCTTTTCAGTAAAAAGTAAGAAAAACCAAGAGACAGTGTGAGATTATAGTGCTGTTAAATAACATAAAGATTGGCTTTATTTGTCACATGTACAGCAAAACAGGCAGTGAAATGTGGTGCTTGCTTCAGCAACCAACACAATCCAAGGATGTGCTGGGGGTAGTTTGCAAGTGTTAGCATGCTTCAGGTGCTAACATAGCAAGTCCACAACTTACTAACCCTAACCCGTATGTCTTTGGAATGTGGGAGGGATCTAGCGAGAATGTGCAAACTCCTTACAGACAACGGCAGAATTGAAGCTGGGTTGGTGGCAGTGTAATAGCGTAATGCTCACCATGTCGCCGTTAGTAATTGTTTCTGAATTATTGTGTGGATTATAGATCTGTCATCACTAGTGCTCTGCATTGGTTGATGAGGTGTTCAGTAAGAAGCCAAAATATTTCAAATAACTTAAAATTGAGAACAGCTTAATAAAATAAAATAGAAACTGACTCACAAGGTCATAAGTGAGAAACTTAATGCATTCCAATCAAACAAAATATTTTAAACTATAGTTAATTATGTTGTCTCATTTGTGGTTTGAGGAATGTATTTTATTTTCCTTTGCAGAAATATCTACATCAGCTGTGGAACACTATCCTGTTGGTGGGTTTAATCTTATGTACTGGAGTCATTGTGCAGGCCCAGTGGCAGTATAGACACTATGAGTCAAGCACTGAAGATTTGGAGGTTTGTGTTGCGACCCTGTGTAAACAGACTAAGCTGTGCTTAAAGATGCAATTGTATAAATGGGTTTTATAATAAATTATTTTTGTAATTTTTGAGTCAGGGAAAATGGGACTTTAAATATGTTTAAAAATATAAAGATGAGAAATTGTATTTAGTACTTGGCGAATTTGTGGAGTTTATCTGACATAATGTTAATGGCTTTAAGGAATTAATCTGGCCTGTCAATCATTTTTTGTATCACCAAACTTTTCTCACAGCTTCCTGCAGTTCTGACTGAACTGAAGGCCTGTCTGTCATTGCCATAGCCAATCTATGAAACAGAGTGGGCAGCAAGCAGCCACCTGATCTGGCAGTCCTGTTCCTGACTGCCTTGATGGTTATTTTGATATCTTGCTTCTATAAAAGGCCTTTGCACTGTTTTGATCTCTGATATTCAAATAGATTAAAATAATTTCTTGTAAAATGTAAATTTCTTTCAGCACAAGCTGCTGAAAGAAATTTACATTTACTTAAAAATAATTAAAGTTTAAATCAAAACCAACACATGCTCAGTCTTAGCTTTACGGTCAAGGTTGACGAACCAATTCAAATGAATGGTTTAATGCCATATTAACCACGCCTGGTGTAATGTTGAGTAGCTAGATGCGAAGTATGTCCTGCCCACTGAACTTCCAACACATTTGTAATCAATGTCTTGTCTCAGTGCAGAGTCAGGGAGTGATGAAGGAGGTCAAATGTGCTAATATGACCTCCAGCTTGTCTCTAATCTCCATGCTATAATGTACAGGTATGGAAGTTAGAGATCTGTTAACGTAAGAAACGATCCTTGCTTGTAGTTCTCTGCTGAAGTAAAAGTGAGAGTAAATACTTCTCAGGCCAATGAAATCTGTTTTACAATTTAACTGAGTACTATTTTAACGAGAATAATGATTTCTCTGTTCAAATATTTATAGATGAGCTTGAAGCAACAAATATTAAAGCAGCTATCAGCATTGAAAACAAGGAAATATTTTCCAAACAAAAGACAGAAAACACAGTCACAAGAACATGAGAATTGTGCAGTGTGCTTGGAAGAATTCCATAAAAATCAGGTGTGTTTCATTTTCATCATATAAGGACACAAATGATTGAAATGTTAACTTTCACATTTTTAGATTTTTAATTTGGTTACATTTTGCTGTTGAGCATCACAATGGGTTAATAGCTCAGTGACTTTAAATTGAGAGTTAAAACACTAGCTGTGATTTAATAGTAACCTATGAAGTCAACAATGACCTTGTATTGTGAAACCAATATACACAGATACAGTTAAATATGGAAATGTGGATGTTTCTGTCAGTGATCTGCTACTCCTTAGGATATAGGAGTCGGTTCCTACTAGTATTTTCAGTTGTAAGTTCCTAGGAATCAAATGAATTGATGAGAATTAGAAATATAATACAAATAATTCTCACTGTAAGGCATTATGAAAATGCTATTCTTTATTGTATGTAGTATGAGTGTTACTAAGTCATAATAATCGATTGACAGCCCCTTTTAAGTTATCTGTGCGTGGAAATACTTCCCTCAGATCAATATTGTAAGATTGATATTAAGTTATTTAAACTTTTGCCTTAATCTCCTGTATGTTTTGGTTTTCTCACTTATAAAGTATTGTTTGCCGTATAAGAATTCTTCACTGCATAAACATGAGATTCTGCAAATACTGGAAATCTTGAGCAACATGCACAACACAAAGGAGGAACTCAGCATGTCAGGCAACTTCTACGGAGGGGAATGAACAGTCACCGTTACAGGATTGCAAAGGAAGGGGCAAGATGCCTGATAAGGTGGGGGAAAGGGAGCACAAGCTGGTGGGTGGTAGATGAAAGATGGGTGGTTGGGGCAGGGGGAATGAAGTAAAAAGCTGGGAGGTGATGGGTGAAAGACAGGAAGGGTTAAAAAAAGAATTTGATAGGAGAAGACAGTGGACCATGGAAGAAAGGGTCAGAGGAATGTGATGGGCAGGTAAGAAGGAAAGGGCTGAGAGGGAAACCAGAATGAGGAAAGGAAAAGGAGAGAGGGAAGGGGATGAAATTAGCAGAAGCTTCATGCCATCTGGTTGGAGTGTACCCAGACTGTAGATGAGGTATTGCTCTTCCGGCCTGAGAGTGCCCTCACTGCAGCAGTAGGGGAGGCCAAGAATCGACATGTTGGAAAGGGAATGGGAAGTCGAGTTAAAATGAGTAGCTACCAGGAAATCCCATCTTTTGTTGCAGATGGAGCAAAGGTGAATTCTTCAAGTGATTTCTTCACTTATTAATTTGCTGTGAGTGTTCAATGTGATTGGCTTCTCAAACTGTGGAATGGAGATCTCCTTGATTTAAATGTTAGAAAAGGGGAAGTCCATGGTACAGAGAATGAAAGCTATTTATGAAAAGTTTTCTTCAAGATCTGCAATGAGTGCTTCTAACAGCAAAATCCTGGACATTGGTTTCTGGTTGAACCTTCAGACCATTATGAAAATCTGATTTTTCTGTTGAAATGTCAAAAATCTCTGAAATTTTCAAACTATTGTGCATCTTTATTTGATATTCACACCATTTAAGTCTTCTGTATATCTTTTTTATTCTTTATGATTTGGCTTCCCTTAACTGGATGAGGTTATGGTACAAGCTAATAATGTATTTAAGCCAGACTAAGATGTTTGAGGGTTATTTAGTAAATTTATTGAGCATGTTAATTGATTAAAATTACTGTTAGAAGAAAATTAAGGATGTTTGATTCAGCTTTTTTTTATTCAAAGAAGAGTAACACGAGTTTGTATGATTTTTTTATTTCTAGTGTTTGCGAGTACTACCTTGTCTACATGAGTTTCACAGGGACTGTGTTGATCCTTGGTTGCTACTTCAACAGACTTGCCCCCTGTGTAAGCGAAATGTACTGAGTAAGTGTTTATTTGCACAAAGGTTATCAAACTAGTATTAATAAAGTAGCTGAGAGGAATGTGTTGGATTGTAGGTGGCTAAGGTAACTCAATTTAAGACAACTTCTGAAAAGGACTGTGTGACACCTGGTTTCTGAATAACGGTTATGGGATACAGTGACACATACAAAATGCTGGAGGAAATCAGCAGGCCAGGCAGCATCTATTGAAAAGTGCACAGTTGATGTTTCAGGCCAGGCCCAAAATGTTGACTATACTCTTTTCCTGGCCTGATGCCTGACTGGCTGACTGAGTTCCTTTGGATGTGTGTTGCTTTGGATTTCCAACATCTGCAGAATTTCTCGATTGTGATGGGATGCAGTGAGTTATTTCCCTTGCTTCTTTACTAATACTGCAGACTTAAAATTCACCATACCATTTGCAGGATCAGCTGTCAGTGAACAAAGCAATACCATAATATTTTACATCAATAGTAGAAACCATTATTAGCTAAGAAGTCAAACAAGTCAGTGATTTTCTTCCAAAAACTTTTATTGTTACTGCTCTCTGGTGAACAGAAATTTTTTTTTAAAAATAGGCTGAAGCAACACACACGAAATGCTGGAGGAACTCAGCAGGTCAGGCAGCATCTATGGAAATGAACAGTTCGACATTTGGACTGTGGCACTTTTTCAGGACTGGAAAGAAAGGGGGAAGATGACAGAATGAAGAGGTGGAGGGAGGGGACAGGATAACTGGAAGGTGATACGTGAAGCCAGGTGTATATGAAAGTTAAAGGGGCTGGAGAGGAAGGAATCTGATGGGAGAGGAGAGTGGATCTAAGGAGGAGGGGACCCAAGGGGGAGATGACGAGCAGATGAGACAAGGTAAGAGGCCAGAGAGGGGAATAGGAGGAGGGAGAAGGTACCTTTTTTTAACCAGAGGAAGAAATTGATATTCTTACCAGCTGGTTGGAGGCTACACAAGACAGAATATAAGGTGTTGCTACTCCACCCAGAGGGTGACGTGACCTCGTCATGGCACAAGAGGTGGTCATGGACCAACTAACATGTTGGAACAGGGATGGGAATCAGCAATAAGATGTTTGGCCACTGGGAAGTTCTGCTTTTGGTGGATGGAGGCGCTTGACAAAGGGATCCCCCAATTTATGATGGGAACTAATACTAAAAAAAGCCAGCTGGTGGTGTAGTACATCAGCACCAGATTTTGAGGCAAATGGTCCTGGTTCAAATCTGACTAGTTCCTTGCAGTTTCCATCTGTGCAGGATTGAGCCTTGGCTTACAACTTGGTCTCCTTTAAAAAAAAAGGACAAGCACTAAGAAAATGCCAAAGAGCCGTACAGTTTACCACATAGCGCGGAAAGGAATATATACAGTTTTTAAAATGGGTTAATTGATCTGACTTTTCCTGTAACTGACAGGAAAAAGTCAGAGTTGCTAGCTTGACGCTCAACCCAGCAGGAATGGAAAGTGTGCAAGGAACCAGCCAGATTTGAACCCGGGACCATTTGCCTCAAAGTCTGGTGCTGACGATACTAGGCTAGTATTTTTTTAGTATTCCAATCATAAATTGGGGGACCACTTCATTGAGCACCTCCACTCCATCCACCAAAGTGGAACCTACCAGTGGCCAAACGTTTTAATTTTGACAAATGTTTAGAAAATTCTGGGGTCTTGTTTCATTTGTTAAAGATACAGGTACTAAATTTGCGATGAAATTGCTTCTCTTTGGCTCATTGGTAGCTGGGAATAAGTTACTGAATTCTACAGAATAGCAGCATCGCAGACTTGGTCTACATGTCTTATCATGGAATATTGGGATTATTGCAGGGAGCCTTGGCATTCCTGAGTTAATACTGTATTAGGTGCCTGTTACGTCTTTTTACTATACAAAGTGACCAAGAACAATGCCATTTCTCCTTTGAACTTTGCCGTCCTGCATTCTCTTGAGACCTGTACACAGAAGAATTTATTTTATGGTCATGGGGCCATCTGAAGTCCTGCAATGTTACAGTATTCGGCAAAGTTCTGGAATAAGGAAAAGTTCACAAAATTAACCTTTACCTGTTGTCTTTTTTTAATAAGGTGATCCATATGGGAACAGTTGACTTTATTCTTCATTTGAAGAGAAGGAAAAGCAGGAAACTACCTTGATTCCATTTCTGTAAACAATTTGAAACTTTTTATATTGCACTTTATTTGTATAATTCTGCACAACCAATTAAATTTGGGGAATTAAGTGAACATTTGAACTTAAAATTCAGAGCAAGATAATCTCTGTAATCGTGTCTGTATTCTAAGTTTATTGACTTGCACAAACATGATGTGAAGTATACCAGCTATAATAAATCTGTGATGCAAAGTAGACCTGTTTTGGGATTATTCAGGAAGAGCTAGTTAGTGTGTACTTTTGTGATTTGTGGTTAAGTTCTTAGAGCACTGTAGATACATTCAATATTCACACTAAAAGTAGAGATGCTCATTCTGCTCTTATATTGTGAATGCATTCTTTATAGCTATTTTTGTATTGCAAAAATGCACTGAAATTTATTTGGTGTGTATTGATAAACCATCCGTGGGTACTGTTGGAGAAGAATATAACCATCTATCTAAATCCTTACAGACAGATGATGGATACATCTGCATCTGAAAGCTGTTATTAGCCTTTAGTAATTTGAGAACCGGGCTTGTGGTTTAACTGTTGCTGCACCCAAGAGTAAATTATGAACAACTAGTTTAGTATCCCCCAAACAAGATTGTATGCTATTATTTGCAGTCTTCAGAAATGACATCAAGTTACTGAGAAGCTTGTTGTTACCATCCAACCCTCTAAAATTTACAGTACAATTGGAAAAGGTCTTGTTAGCTGATCTTCCTCATGACAACTGACTGCTGTAAACTGATCAGGCACTTGTAGAGTTAGCTACATGACCACTGTAATCAGCATTTTAAAGAAAAATAGAGGCTCACCTGAAGAAGTTGCTCAAAGGTTTCTTTAACAGACAATAAAATAAAATTGGGGAATTCCATATCTGACCAATTATTTTTCAGCAAGGGTTAAAACATTCTGTAATAGTTGAAAGCATGTATTTTGACAAGAAAATGCACATTCCCAAAGTATGCATTTTGCATTGTAACACATTTTTAAATTTTGTGAGCGGAGGCATTAGCAAGTTGATGATTGTGATAACAAAATGTTACATTTTTTTATTGTTACCAGAAAAGTACCTGAACTCAAATCTTTAGTGGCTCTCAATATGTATTTTCCTTCCAGTTCCTCATTTTCTGTCATGTTCTGCCACTAATTCTCTATATTTTTGGAACACTATATATTTTGTGGTAACCTACCCTCAAACAGACATTAAATGAAGTGAGCAGATCAGTGACTGTCTTAAAGTAATTCTTTAGCACTTAAATATGGTTTAGATAATTTAAACAGTTGCAGTTCAAATATTATTTAAAATCCTAAAGCACTTTGATAATGTAGCAAAGAAAAGGAATGCAGAATTTCAATGTAAATTGAGACCACAAATGAGCACAAGAATTAATGATTGTTGATTTAATTTTAAAATACCATAGGTATATGTAATTAAGTTTAAAAAAGTAATAAATGCAAACTATTATATTCTGTTCATTAAATGGAATGATTCTCTAAAATTATACTCACATCCCATTTACCTTCCTGTTTTTCAAATATTTACTCGCTTCTCAATGAAGTAACCGACTGTGCATGACTTGGCACTTGCTTTTGGGCTCATCTATCTGCAGATTGTTCTAAGAGTTTTGTGATGCTATAGCTAAGGCTGTAACACCAGATAGAAATGTTAGTGGATAAGGTCAGGCAGCAAATCCTGGCCTCCTCTCCCTGCATCACCCTGAAGGACTTCTGACAGCTTGTGCTGTCTTTCCATTCTTTCTCATCACTTTTAAAATGCATTTAATTAACTGCACACGGTAGTGCAGCAGTTACTGCTGTTGCCTTGTGGTTCCAGAGACCTGTCTTTTCACCATAAACTTGATTCCATTTCTGGAGTTTGCATGTTCTCCTGCAAAGACATGATGGCAAATAATTGGCTACAATTGGCCCCATCATGGTGCGATGTCAGGATTTATGTAGATGGGTGTTTGATCGTCAGTGCAAACATGGTGGGCCAGAGAGGGCTCGCTTCCATACTATTAACATTAATTAATTAAAGAAGAAGAAAACTGCAAAATTCTTGTCCTTTTCCATCCAGGTTGGAGATTCCATTTGGTTGAATGAGGTTGTGCAGTTATGTCAGTTGTGGATACCACGAAGCTGAAACTTATCTTTTGCCCGTTACCCTGCTGGCATTTAGGGCAGCAATGAAGGTCCTCCATTTCTGTCTGTCCATATAGTCACACACAAACATAAAAGGATTTGTCATTGCCGTTTCCATAACAATTTCTTTTTTGACCAGTCATGGTTTTTGGCTCTGAGCTGACCACCCCCCCCCCCCCGCCCCCCAAAACCTGGAACTGGTGGACCAGTCTTCCACCCTTTGACCTGTTTGGCATGGGTGACCCTACCGAGAGCCAAACACAAGGCCCTGGCTCCAGCCGACATAGCTCTCCGGGTCATTGAGGCACGCAAGCCTCCAAAGCCTATGATGAGGTTGTAGTCCTCTTGGAGGATGAAGCCGAAAGGCCACATAAAAATCTCTCCCACCCCTTAGCTTAGCATCTTACATAATTTGCATTGACATTTTGCTGAAGTCATGTACAAAAGAGGTCAGGTACGCTAGTAGAAATAAGCAAAGCATTAATCTATGCACTGCAGCTGGTCAGCAGTTCTCTATAGATTGGTTAGCTCAACATTAGTGCACTCCAGATGTATTTGCCATCTGTAGCTTTTGATCTTGTTTGTACTTTGTGCATGAAAATAAATCCATAGATTTTGTGATTTTCTTTGCCAGTAGAACAAATGTTTGATTATTCACCCTGAAAACATTTCATAATTTTACCAAGTTCTGTCAGATCTTTATGAGCAGTTGGTAATTTTTGTACCTTTCTCTCTATGTACTTCATTTCTGTTATTGCTCTGCTGACTATTTGTGTTAATTTCTTCATATCTTTAATATTATTTAAATTAACACGTCCCATGAAACTTAAAATAAAATCTCAAATGTATCTTTTCATTTGTTGTCATTATACATAAATATAGAGAGAATCAATTATTTTCTTTATCTTTAATTTCTAAGCTTTGAGCTAACTAAATTCTTTATTTCTGGGATACAGTAACAAGTTAAAAGAAAGATGTTCTAAATTAGGATCTCTGTTCAAATACATG
The DNA here is from genome assembly GCF_030144855.1 of Hypanus sabinus. Classification (NCBI taxonomy): domain Eukaryota; kingdom Metazoa; phylum Chordata; class Chondrichthyes; order Myliobatiformes; family Dasyatidae; genus Hypanus; species Hypanus sabinus. The sequence continues at coordinate 88,696,482 of NC_082718.1, forward strand.
TTAACTTAATGAAACAATGCCATTTAAAAATTATAAAGTTGAAATTCTGCAGATGCTGGAAATCCAGAGCAGCACACAAAATGCTGGAGGAACTCAGCATTCATTTTTAAGGAATCCATACACGCTACCATCCACTAATTCCTTGGGATATACAATGCCGAGAACATCAGCAATTTATTATGCAGGTTCTTGAATGTGAAGAGTCACCTTCTTGAACCACCATTGTAAATTTGGTGAAGACACTTGTATGGTACCATTGGTTGGAAGATCCACAACTTAGAACCAATGACAGAATGACTCAATATTTTGTAATTCAGATGTTGAGTAAATTATATTTGATGGTGTGAATATGTGATTGAAATACAAAATACTGAGTTATTCTGCCATTATCACTGGTTCTCAGTTGTCTAGGGGGCTTCTTCCCCTCTGCCATCTGATTCCTAAATGAACATTGAAGCTTTGGGCACTACTGCTCTTTATTATATAGTATTTCTGTTTTTGCACATTTTTAAAAAGTCTATTCAATATACGTAACTGATTTACTTGTTTATTATTATGTTTTATTTTATTAATATTTTCTCTCTGCTAGATTATGTATTGCATTGATCTGCTGCTGCTAAGTTAACAAATTTCATGTCACGTGCTGGTGATAATCAACCTGATTCTGAACTCTCCACAGAGTACTCAACACAGTAAATCTTGCATTAAATTGTCAAAAGAGATTGCATGAATATTTGTTTTCGAATTGGTCACTGAGTACTTCTTGGGTGGCAAATAGCTGGTCATTTTCACCAACTAGCACTACAAAGGGAAAGCAATTTTTCTTGAAACTTACATCTTTCTCCAGTTTTACTGATTTAATTTGCTTAACATTGTACAGCATAGTTGCTGTATTTAAAATAGGATTAAGTTGCATCATTTCATATCAAAAGCAAATTGTTTCTTTAGTTTGGGACCATGAGCCAACTTTTTTCATACAATATATACTTTCAAGTTGTTTTAACTAAGAGGACATAAATTGTGATTTTCTCCATTTTGTTGTTGTACCTTGTATAATACAGTAGACTTAGCCATGGTAATCTTGTTTTATCATCCAATGCTTATTGCACAATATTTTGGTAAAGATAAATTAGTTTTGCAGATTTTTATTGACTCAGGATGAACTTCATTAAGATATTTATATTTCTGCTAAGTAGGATAAAGTTCAATTGGCAGCAAGAAATAAAATGCACCAAAATTAAAATTAAGTGCCACGAAGCACTTACAGCAGAGATATTCAGCCCAATTGTCAACAACTGCATTAATGCTTCATAGAACTTTATCCTGTGTGATTCACCCAATAGTTTTGCAGTTAAACATTATTCAAGATTTAAGATTGTTTAATGACATTTCCAGTACACAAATGTAAAGGAGAATGAAATAATTGTTACTGTAGATACGATGCAGCACAAAAAACACAATAAGGTAAAGAGCATAATGATTAAAGAATACTGTACATAAAATAGCTTATATACATTGACCATATGTACGTAAGGAATGTCTGTACATAAGGTGACTGACAGGAAATCATAAAATAGTGGTAGAGGGGTGGGTGAGTGGGTGAGGGTGTTGATCTGACATACTGCTAGGGAAAAGTAACTTTTTGAGTCAGGAGGTCCTGATGTGTGTGCTGCATGGCCTCATCCCTGATGTAGAGTGGGATAAACAGTCCATGAGCAGGGTGGATGGGATCCTTCAAGATATTGCTGACCTTTTCCGACATTTTTCTGTATATACATCCTTGATGGCAGGCAGGCTTGTGCCAGTGATGCTTTGGGCAGTTTGACTATCCATTGTGGAGTTTTCCTGTCTGCCATGAGGATGCATTCTACTATGCATCTGTAGAAGACTGTGAGTATTAATGTGCATAGTCCTGCTCTCTTCAGCCTCCTCAGACAGTAGAGGCAACAGTGAGCTTTCTTGGTTATGTAGGATGTTTTCTGGGAACGTAAGAGGTGCACTCTTGGGATATGTTGCATTATTAGCTGGTTACTTTATTCTCATATTTTCCTGTCTTAACCAACTATTCAAACTATATTCCATTTAAATCTACTGGATGAAGTATTATATTTGAACTCCAGTAAGTATGTATTAGCTTATTTCATCAGTGATCTGAAACACTTTTGAGATCATTGCTGCTTTAAGTATTAGTTTGACTGCTCTTGTATTTATATGAAATTAAATGAAAAAAAGTCAGCTATAATTAACAAGCAGCCGAGCTCTTTATCTTATTTGATAAACTGAACACAGATTTTTAAAACATAGATCAGTCCCACCATTTGCTAGTGTTTGACAAGCATAGATTCAATTTTTAAAATTCTGTGGATTACTGTGGGGCATATATGTTTAAAGCAGTTTCTTATTGCACTAAAAGTTGTAGTTATGAAGCACAGGAATAAAATGTTCCAAGCATGCAGGCAGTGGATTTCAATAAATGTAGAATAATCATTTATGGCCTTTATTCTGCATTGGAAATGAACAATTAGCCAGCAGCCAATTTGGGCAATTTCTTCCCCTTCAATCTTTTTTTTAAAGAGTGATTCTTCCATTCCAAGTTTTTGTCCTGAGTATAACAAAAAACCTATATTACACTAGTTATCCTCTAGGGCAGAGGTTCCCATGGAGCCCTTGGTTAATGATAAGGGTCCATGGAATAAAAACGTTGGGAAGCCCTGTCCCATTGTATAGTATTATTAACATAATTACATAACCCTAATGTAATTTTCTGTGGTGATTCTTTGTATTGTCAGATACAGGTTTGTTACCCATTAAAGCCCCAACCTTTTTAAGCCTTGTATAAATACCAATAGCAGATATTTCTGGTGGATTGAGGACATCTGTTGCAGGCTCATTTCGCTGTTTGGTAGGAGGGGAAGATTCCCTTTGCTCATTCCAGAATCTTTGGTTGGATGCTGGTCTGATATTTACATCTTCACTTCTTGTAGCTTTTGTTGTCCCTCTGTAAAGATGATATTTAAATTGTTTACATTTTGTTGTTATGATGTCAGAGAAGTGCCTATCTCTTTTTCAGGTTCTAGCCGCTTCAGTTAGTTTCAATATTGTCCCTGCATTAGACCTGCTGAAGCTCTCTATGAACTCTAAGTTTTAATGAGGCCTCTGAGGTCTGGAGAGAGAACCCTTGTCTACTCTGTCTCTTTATACAGCAAATCCATCATCCCTGAAACCAATTTAAGAAATCATCTCTGCACATCCTTTTCAACAAGTATATCCCTTATTAGCTAAGTAGATCAAAAATGGTACGTAATTCTCCAAGTGTCATCTCACCAATGGTATATATAGTTGCAGTATTACATTTTCACTCCTGTAGTCACATCTTCTTGTAATGCAGCCCAACATACTGGATGCATTCCTAATTGAGTGTTATAGCTGCATGTTGGCTTTCAGTGACTTGTGTAGAGAACGTCCTTTGAAAAATCACCATTTAAATAATGCCTGCCTTTTCTGTTTTGTACACCAAAATGGTTAGTTTTCACATTTTCCAAAACTAGATTGTGCTTGCTATGTTCTCGCCAATCATTCACTTTGTATCATCATTAAGCTTCTTTACATCCTAGTCTGTTTCTTAGATCCACCTGATTGTGCGGATCATCAACAAATTTGATGTTTCCTGTAGTGGGGGAGTCTAGGACCAGTGGACACAGGGATACAACCTCAGAATAGGAGGTTATCCCTTTAGAACAGAGATGAGGAATTTCTTCATCCAGAGGATGGTAAATTTGTGGAATTCATTGACGCAGATAGCTGTGGAAATTAATTAGTCAAGGTGTCAAATGTTACAGGGAGATGCAAGAGCATGGGGTTGTGAGGGGTAATAAATTAACCATGAGGGAACGGCGAAGTAGACTCAATGAGCTGAATAGCCTAATACTGCTCTGTCTTTTGGTCTTTTTTTTGTAGAGCCTCCTTTGTCAAATTGTTATATTCTGTGAATACCAGGGCACAAGCACCAATTTCTGTGTTACTATAGTAGTCACAAACTCTCAATATGAGAAAAATATGTTTCTTTGCACTCCTTGCTTTCTGTCCAGTCACCAATAATCTCTGACCAACCTCATAGGAGACCTTATCAAAAGGCTTCTGAAAGTCCAAATACATCACATACATTGGTTCACCCTTGTTTAATGTACTGTAATATCCTCGAAGAACTGAAATTGAGTCATTGTACATGACTTCCCTTTCATAATTCCATACTGGCTCTGTTCAATTCCTCTTTTCAAGGTTTTCTGTTTCTATAGCCTTCATTATAGAATCCAACACCTTCCCTATCACAAGTGTTAGGTAAACAGGCTAGTATCACCTATTTTCTCACTTATTTCTTAAATAGGATCATATTTAGTAATCCGCAAGAACAATTGGAGAATCTACAGAATTTTAGACAGTAGCCAGAGAACAAGATTCTAAGATCATTAGGTCCTTGAGATTCTTCATCTTTTAAACTAAATAATTAGATTATTATAGTATCATCACAATTATAGTGTTATAATTATATTAATAATAATCATTAATTATTACATATAATTATATATTGTATATAATATATATTATGTAATTATATATTATGTTATTATATAATATATTGATAAATATTATAGATTATAATTAGAGCACTTTTCTATTACTTAAACTCAAATCCTCCAATACCTCAGTTTCACCAGACCTTTGGTTCTCTGAAAGTTCTAGGGTATGTTTTCCATGAATATAGATACAAAGTAACACACACAAAATATTGGAGGCACTCAGTAGCTCAGGCAGCATCTATGGAGTGGAATAAACAGTTGACGTTTCGGGCCAAGACCCTTGTTTAGTTATCTCCCTTTTACAGATACCTCTAGAAGCTCTTTCAACCCATGTTCTCACCAGTTTACTCTTTCATTCTAACTTAAAGTTCTTAGTGAATTTGTTGGTCCTGATTTGCCGAGTTCCACACATCCAAGGAAGAGTGTCAAACAAAACTAAAAGTTGACGCCTGCTGGGTTTGTATGTCTTAAAGGAATATATATATATATTCTGAAAAATGCTAGTCACTGCCTGTCTAAGTTATGACTAACTCTTCCCTCATACCTTTATTGTTTCCTTTCTTTAGATTTAATACCCTAGTTTCAGATTGAACTACATCAATGCAAACTTATATTTTAAAAGTTATTATGATCACTCTTCTCTACTAGTCCCTTTACAAGATCAATAGCTGACTCTTTCTCATTGCATAAAACCAGATCTAAAATAGTCTTTACCACAATATATTAATCTAAAATAAATACTCATATATATTCCCTGGATTTGTCCTCTAGCTTATTACGAATGAATTTGATTTGTCTTGCTCAAATGTAGATTAAAGTCCTCATGTTACTTCTGTTACATGTTCCTCTAATTTTCCTGGTTTCCACTCAGCCCAAAGTTACAACTAGTTAACTCCTCCTAATCTTTTCCCACTTTGCTGTTTTGTAGCATGACATATTCTCGCCACCGGACTGGTTGTTTGAGGTTTTGACTTCTCACAACCTCTTAACACTTGAATATATTCATATTTAATTAGTATAAAATAGTAATGCTAGTATTTTGCAATTGTTAAATTGTAATAAAGAATTTAACGGATTCATGCTTTCCTCCCTCACCCACACCAACCACCCTGGAAAGTGGAATGTGGTTCTCTTACATTGTGTTATGCCTGTTCCTCTCTTCACTCCCATCTGGTTTTAGTCCATCTTCTGATAGCCCTGTGGATGACCAAAGTTTTGTCTGTGGAATGACCTTAAACCATGAGAGGAGAAAAAGTTCATATTAAAATGAACAATTTTTTGTATTATGTATATTGTATTATTACAGTATATGATGTAAAATTATTACAAATATCATGCTAAGAAATGTTTTTATTTTGCTAGAAATAAGTTTCCAGTAAGAATACAGCACCATCTCATCAAACAAGGAGATTCTCTGCAGTTTTATTTTGATGATTGCATATTAAAAAGTTTTTAAAACGGTACTATATAAAGTACTGGAGATTTTGACTGATTTAGAACTGTTGGATTTCACCTTCAAAACTCCTTGTTGTGCAGTTTTTTGCAGCATTGTGAGTGTGTTTCTCAATCGAGAGTTCTCTTCTTCCAGGATATTAATACGTAAGCTGTTTGCTTGCAACTGCTTCTCCATGTCCAGTGCGATATCACCTGTACCTAACAGGAATAAAATTACAATGGCTAAACTGCATTTATATTCTAAACTTAAACCACATCATTTTTCCCTCTTTGCAATATTTACAGCTCCATTCTCATGACACCTTTGGCCCAATTAGTGGAGTTGAGTTACGCAGGTCAATCATCCTCCAGTACCTCGCCCCACTGCCTGTTTCAATATGTGAGCTTTCTCACTGAGTATAAGTGGGACATGCTGTTACGAATGAGGAGCTACTCTGATGGGCAGAAGGGTGCAAAGTCGCCCCCCCCCTTTTGAGAATTGCAAAATCGCTATTATTTCGGGTCTGATACCAAGGAAATGAGAGAGATAAACAGCTCATGTCAGTAATGAGAGAGAGACAATGCAGGGATACACAAAAGTGGAACAGAACCACTGATTACTGCTATTGTCTCTTTCTGGTTGATGGGTTGCATCATGCCAACCCGATTGACACCTGAGACCCCATGAGTGGGGATAAATGTAGGGTCTGAGGAATAGCCCTCAGACGCACCAGGAGAGACGCTGCGAGACCGGTGGGGGCTTGTGTGTGTGTCCATCCTTGCCTGGGTGACGCGTCCTCCACGGAACGGTCTAGCTAAAGGATGGAGGGGTCATACGTGAATGGCCACAACAACAACGCATCGATGGATCAAGATCGTAAAAGGAAAGTTGGCAAGTCTCTCTCTCTCTCTCTCTCCCTCTCTCCCTCTCTCCCTCTCTCCCTCTCTCCCTCTCTCCCTCTCTCCCTCTCTCCCTCTCCTCCCCCCCCCCAACAATTGCAACACCGCAACCCACAACTACTGCAGCCTGCATGAACTCAACTGAACTTTATATTTCCATCGGCCAATTCATTATCCCCTAGACAACGATAGAGCTTATTTCTTATTGATTATTATTATACCCGCACTTTTAGGTTTAGTATTGATGACGTATATTATCTGTATATTTACATTGATATTATTTTTGTGTATTTTTACTAATAAATACTGTTAAAAATAGTATCACCAGACTCCAACGGATACTCCTATCTTTGCTGGTAAGACACCTAGTTACAGGGTTCGTAACAATGCAAATATTCAGAATATAAGGATTGAAAATCAGTCACCCTTTCACACCTCTTCATTGACTTAATTAGCATTGCTGATGTGCCAATAAAAAAAATTCTAAAAATTTAAAAATTAAGAAGCTCAGGACAAGATCTTTTAATGTGATGAACTGTTACACCTAGAAAAACTGCTCAAAATATATTTGACAGATGGCTAATCCATGCCACCTTGCATGGCCAAATGTGAAAATTCTCCAAAACACCACTTATAAATGTATGACATTTGAAAACAGCCTTTAAAAATAAAAATACGTAAACATTATTATAACATCACAGAGTTGTACAGCACAGGAACAGGATTTTTGCCCCACCTTGTACAGGTACATGTTGACCATTGTACTTAAACTAGTCCTATTGACACATTTTGGTTTTATAACCTTCCATGCCTTGGTAATTCATATGCTTGTATATAATTAATATATAATATAATTCATATTCAGATGCATTTTAAATACGTGAGAGTACATGGATCCATTACCTTAGGCAGCCTATTCCAGGTCTGAATCTTCTTTTGTGTGTGTGTGTGGGGGGGGGGGGGGGGGGATGTTGAGGGAACTCCTTCAGTTACCCTCTAAATCTCCTACCTCTCACCTTATACCTATGATGTCTTGTTTAAGGAATTTCCACCAAGCAAAAACACCCCTATATTTAAGCAAAAACACTGTTATATTTTCTTTACCTCTGTTAGAAAATGTCTCAGCTTCCTCCACTTCCTGATTAATAAACCCAGTCCATCCAGTCTCTCTGAGTGAAGCAACATCCTGCAGAATCTCCTCTGAAACCTCTCCAGTGTAAGCTAAGGTGTGGTGACATTCCAGTGTGGCCTAACCAATAGTTGTGAAGTTGTAACATGATGTTCTTGTTGCGATATTCAATGCACAGCTGATGAAGGCAGGATCACTTGGGGAGCATGCCTTATGAGAATAGGTTGAGTGAACTCGGCCTTTTCTCCTTGGAGTGACGGAGGACGAGGTGACCTGATAGAGGTGTATAGGATGATGAGAGGAATTAATTTTGTGAATAGTGAGAGGCTTTTTCCCGGGGCTGAAATAGCTAGCATGAGAGAGCACAGTTTTAAGGTGCTTGGAAGTAGGTACAAACAAGATGTCGGGGTAAATTTTTTACCCAGAGAGTGGTGAATGCATGGAAGGGCTGCTGGCAATAGTGGTGGAGGCGGATATGATAGAGTCTTTTAAGAGACTCCTGGACGGGTGGACAGGTACATGGAGCTTAATATAGAGGGCTATGGGTAACCCTAGGTAATTTCTAAGGTAAGGACATGTTCAGCACAGCTTTGTGGGCCAAAGGGCCTGTATTGTGCTGTAGGTTTTCTGTGTTTCTGTCACACATGCCCATTCTCACTAGCTATACTTCCACATTCAGGGACCTATGGACCTGTACCCCAAGGTTCTTCTGTTCACCAGTTCTCTCTTAGACTCCATTATGTCTTATCCATATTTGACCTTCTAAAATACATCCATTTGCAATAACTATTAAACAAAATAAGTACATAAGAACAAAAGTGATTAAAAGATTTTTATCAACTGTTAATGCAAAGGAAATTAATATTCTATTACTGTTTAACACTATGTTAACAAGTAAAATAGTCTTTTTAATTGCTTGATGGACCTTATTTTTCTGTATAGTAATGTGAACACCTTTCAGTTTCCCATTCACTTATCAAAGGGCAGCCCACTGTTGCTCCTCATCCACATAATCAAATTTACCATATACTTTGAACCTCCATGATTTAAACATCTTAAATTTAACATATTGGTGGGAATATATTTTCTCTCACATTAACCATAATAGTTGGACTGCAATCATATCAAGCACATATTAAAAGTTCATTCATAAAATATAGATCTCCAAGTATCATTCATTGTTGGGAAGGGAAATGGGCATTCAGCAACTTTATCAAAAAAGGTCTAAAACTTCCTCCCAACTATCATGGAGAACTGGATTTATCCAAGAGCAAAAAAAAAATGCCGGACAAACTCAACAGTTTGGGCAGCAACTGTGAAGGCAGAAGGATAGTCAAATGGAGACACAAGAACACAAACTGTTTGCGGAGCTCGGTGGGAAATGGCTTTATCCAATATGTCCAAGTCAAGAAGGTGTGTGACTTGAGGGTGATAGTGTTCCTACATACCTGATGGCATTGTCCTTGGAGGTTATAGATTCGGCTGTTAATATGTGCATTGTTTATGATGTCCTAATCTGCATAACATCTATCAGTATTTCTCAATTTGGCAAAAGGTTTCATTGATCAATCAAAGTAACAAATAATTCATGTTTCATTTTGAATATATTATTCTTCAATGTTCAGATGTTTATCTTGCACTGCTATTTGCATATTTAAAATAATCTCTTACTCTCACACTGTGCTTCATCTGGCATGTTCAAGTCTGGAAAGGTTACTAGAAGCCTTTGCTGCTCTCTATATTGTTGAACCTGATTTTCCAGCTGGGTCACGTTATGTTTTAACTCCAACATGGTTTTCTCCAGACCATGCTTTTCTTCCTGTAGGTGCTCTGTGTGCTGCTGTGATAAGAAAGGGAAGGAAAAGCAATTAATCTGCAGACTGCACACTTGTCATTTCAAGATCTTGATTTTCACTACATGATAGTGTCTGGTGGATGAAATAATCCTAGGAAAGGCATTAGTACATACTGTTTAAATGTTCCGTATTTAGTCCATCTGACATGAAGATTACAAGTAATTCCACAAAAGGGTTGTGTTCATTTATAGTTAGGCTAGAATTGAGGCTCAAGTGAGGCTCTTGCCTTCCCCACATTCGATGATGGATACAAATTGATTATGAGTGAATATTGACTCAAAGGCTGCAGTTCATCTTAACTTTTAGGCCACCAGGTGAGGATATTTTCTAGCAGATCAAATTGCTACAGTAACACTGTACCAAATAGAGAGGCATGATAAAATGGAGAATTCAAAGGATCCAAAGTACATTTATTATCAAAGAATGTATAAATTATACAACCTTGAGATTCATCTGCTTATAGGAAGCCACAAAGCAAGAAACACCAAAAGAGCCCAATTAAAGAAAAGAGCAATACCCAATGTGTAGAGAAAGAGGAAAAAAACACAATCGTGCAAACAATAAAAGCAAGCAACAGCATTCTGAACCAAATTGGTTCCAGAGACCCAGAGCAGCTGGAATAGGCTCGCAGCCTTGACCTCAGTTCATCATTCTGTGGCAAATTGTTGCAAAACTCAAAAGTACGAAGCACATAGCAGCTAGAACAGTCTCACAGCCTCAGTACTGCAAAGAGAGGAGTGAACATCAGAGAAGAGCGAGTGGAATTGGCCCAACCTTCACCTCTGGTCCCAACATTGTCTTTTCTGCCTGTCTGGGCTGGCGTTTAAATCATTCAAACACTGGATCATGCCCCACACTAGGACCAGGGCCCTACCACAGTGATACACATTGAGAGAGATTCCAAGCATCCTGACCCATTCCCATTAACTCTGCCCACCAACTGCCCTCCACCCCCCCATATGCATTTTAAGTAATTTACAATACAATGATAAATTAGCCGAGCAAGCTGCACATTTTTGGGAGGTGACAGGAAACTAGAGTATCCAGAGAAAACCCACATGTTGTAGGAAAACGGCAAACTCCATGAACCAATGGTCACTCTTGAACCAGGTCACTGGAACTGTGAGGCAGAGGTCGCTCTGCCACTGAGCTGGCCAAGTGCACCACTGTGTTGGCAATGCACATTTACTGCCTTTTAAACCACTGGTGATTAGGGAAACAATGAAGATCCTCCATATTTGTCTGCTTTTGGCCACCTTCTCTACTGTGCCTCAGGTGTGGTTCAGGATTCTCATTTCTGTCTCTTTGGTATGGCACCAAGTTGTCTTTAGTCTCCCACACTTCCTCCTCCCTTCAGGGGTCATATGAAGAGCTGGCTTGATGACAGAGTTGGCCTCTCTTCTCATCATGTGCCCAATCCCTCTCCAACATTTCCTCATGTTGATTGTGGCCATGTATTCTTGATGACACTGAAAGATTAGGGCGTAGTTAGAGATCTTTCTTGGCCAGAAAATATGGAGGATCTTCCAGGGGCTCATGATGTAGAATGACAACAACTTGGCAAGGTTGCTCTCTGTCATTCTGACCCATACAAGAGTGGGGATAGAAAACAGCTCTGGTACAGCTTCAGCTTGGTGTAGATGCCGTACTTGGTTAATCCCCAATTGATCTGAAGACATTTCTGTCTCTGATGAGTCTGCACCGGATGTTGTCCTTGAACCCACCATCCTGCTAAATGATGCTGTCCAGGGAAGTGAATTTGCCAGTGCAGGGTAAGTCGATGTTTTGTGCCTTGACAGGAGGAGGAGACTTTGCATTCAGGGTCATGGTCTCAGTCTTTCTCTGGCTGACTCTGAGTCCAGCCTGTCCACCAAAGGTGCACAGGTGCTGAGTTTTCTCTGGCATGGTGTGCATGATAATAATGCAAGGTCGTCTCCAAAGGCAAGGTCTTCCAGAGAATAGAATCCACCTAATGCCTCTCTGCTTATCTTTCATTGTTTGCCTAACCCAGTCAGCTCCCAGGTTAAATAATATCACTGACATCACACAGCCTTGCCCGACTCCTAAATTGACTTCAAAACTGAAATTGCAATTGTGCAGGTAAAATTAGCATAGAAACTTGTTGCCAATGTCCTTGGATAAATTTTTCTAGATATGTTTGCATTTGCCAGTGAAGAAAGAACAAAATACTCCACTACTCCTGAATGTTCGGAGTTGCCATTTAACATAATATAGAGTTATATTGATAGCAAAATGCAGGGAGCTGCAGGGTGTTGTATCATAAAATACTACAAGTGGTACATGGGATTAACTTCATTTACTCTGAAACTGTAATTTGCAGGGAAACATAAGGAGAGGAAGAAAATATCAGAGCATTAGTAGCCCCACCTGTGACACATTGTTCTTTCCTGTTGTCTGGTATTGTGCTAGATGAAGAACATCCTGCATAGTCAGAGGTAGATTTTAGAAGCCTAAAGGGAAAATAACCAAGATAATCGAGAGAGGGTTGGAGTTGGAAAGGTACCCAATCCAAGTAAAGAAATTAGTTTAAGAGTTTGCAACAGGAAGTAAATTCAACATTATTAAAGATAACCTCAAAGTCTGTGCACCTACCAGTTGTTCTTGGAGCTGGTGCTGTAGTTTGCTTCTCTCTTCATTGACTCTCTTTAACTGCTCCTCCAATTGATCAATTCCAGCTTCAGACTCGGCTAATTTTGTGTTCAGCCCTACACGTTCTTCATCTAATACATCAACTTGCTGTAGCAGAGCTTTAATCTTACCTTTCAGAGACTATGAAATAAAATAAAACAAGCCATAAATACTTTCCTCTGCATCCTTAATGTCCTTTTATAAAATTTGTAACAGTTTTTTGTATTTAACAATACCTTTTCAATGTGAATACATTCAAACTGTAATCATAAGAAGAGTGTATTTTCTTAGGCCAAACCTTTCCAAGATAAAGCCCTTTTTCAGATGTTTAACCCCTTTCCTTTCCCACCAAAACAAATTCCTAGCCTACTTCATGCACTGTGTAGTTGAAAAAGGTAGAGAGGTTGGAGAAATGGAGAGAATCAAGACTAAATCAAGATTTTGTAAGACTTTTAATAGAAAACTGACATGAACTCTGTGTGAGAAAACAGATGGAAGGAGAAAGGTAGATAAAGGTTATCTACATATAGGACCATAAAGTCCATTAATTAAATTCACAATTCACCTTCACAGCGGTGGTGTTTGGTGATGACTATGCTTTTGAAGTATTTTTCCTCTAAGGCATTTCTTTGGGATCAGAAATAGCATGTTTCCCTGCTGGGAGAGAAGAGTTCTATTTTTTTAAGATGGAGTTTGTTACAGCAGTGGGTGCATGTGTTAGCAATCTGAGGTATCTAGGTGGAAATCACAACTGGAGCTCAAGGTGGCAGATGGAATGGGAAGAGTAGGAAGTTTGTGAGGTGGAACATTCCTTCCATTGCTTATTCAAGGCTTCAGTGAGCTTCCAGTGCCTTAAGGTTCTTAGTACCATCCAAAATGGACTTCCTCTGTATTGTGCTATCATTGGACAGAGGTTCCCAGATGTCACTGGGGATGTTGCATTTCTTCAAGAATCCTTCCTTTAATCTTTTACTTTGTCTGCCTACTTATCTTCTGCCAATGATGAGTTAGAAATAGTGCATCTGTTTAAGGAATCCGGTGTTTGGCTTATGAACGATGGGACTGAGAGTAACCATACCTCAATGCTTTTGATGGGAGAGAATTCTCACATGCTTTATTTAACTTTTAAGTGAATTTGGAAGATTTTGGAGTGGTAGTATTGGTGGTATTTTTCCAACACCTTGATAAACTGCTGTAGGCCATATACATCTCAGAAGAACATAGGAGAAGGGGATCACTGATATCCAATCAGTGGTCCATGAAATATGTGCCAGGTTTTCATAAAATCAGTTTCTCAATCAACCAAAGGTTGTGCTGATGCTTTGAGGACAATGATGAATTCCATCATTAATGTCTGCTTGGGAGCTGGTTCTCAACATATGGGTCCACATTTTCCAGGGTCTTACTGTGAATTTTTATAGAATCAGGGCATTGTAGTGATAGATTGGTAGAGGATCTTTGTCATGTGAATGCTGAATGTAAAGGCCCATCCTCGCAAATGCTTCTGTATAGACTTCCTGACTGGGAGACCTCAGTCAGTCCAGATCGGGAGCAGCATCTCCAACACCATCACACTGAGCATGGGGACCCCCCCCAGGGCTGTGTGCTCAGTCCTCTGCTGTTCACTCTGCTGACCCATAACTGTGCTGTGTTACGAAGGATGAACAACTCTGATTGGCAGAAGGGTTCAGAGTGACCCATGCCCCCTCCCCTTCTGGAAAATTGCAAATCTCTATTATTTCAATGCTGCTAACAAGGAAGTAAGAGAGACAAAAGGAAATCTGCCAGGGCAGTTGTTATTGATAACAGCTCATGAAAGTTAATGAGAGAGACACAGCTAACAAAAGGAAAGCGGAACCATTGATTACTGCTATTGTCTTTTGGAGAAGGATTGTGTACTTGGTACTGTTCTATTCATTGAAACCCCTCGGGGGTAACCAGAGTGGGCTGGTTTGATGGGTTACATCATCCCAACCTGATTGACACCTGAGACCCCGTGAGTGGGGATAAAAGTGAGGTCTGGGGTAACACCCCTCAGATGCACCAGGAGAAACGCTAGTGAGCATCAGAACTCCCACAAGACAGGGTGGGAGACCGGAGACCGAACGAAGGTTCGGTAAATTTTAACTCACAGTGCTTTGTAGCGAGACCGGTGGGGGCTTGTGTGTGTGTCCACCCTTGCCTGGGTGACAAGTTCACCACAGAAGAACGGTCTAGCTAAAGGACGAAGGGGTCATATGTGAATGGCCACAACAACAACGCATCGACGGATCAAAATTGTAAAGGAAGGTTGGCAAGATAATAGCTGTTATTGTTCACACGTTTTCTCTCCCTCTCTCTCTCTCTCTCCAACAATTGCAACACATCGACAAACAACTACCGCAGCCTGCATGAACTGAACTGAACTTTATATTTCCATCTGACAATTCATTATCCCCTAAACAACGATAGAGCTTGTTTCATTAGTGATTATTATTATATCCACACTTTTAGGTTTAGTATGGCTAACGTATATTCTCTGTATATTCGCATTGATATTATTTTGTATATTTTTGCTAATAAATATTGTTGAAAATAGTATCACCAGACTCCAATGGACACTTCTATCTTTGCTGGTAAGACACCCAGTTATGGGGTACGTAACAGCTGCAACACACAGCTCAAACCACATCATCAAGTTCGCCAATGACACGACCGTGGTGGGTCTCATCAGCAGGAATGAGTCAGCTTACAGAGAGGAGGTGCAGTGGCTAACGGACTGGTGCAGGGCCAACAACCTGTCTCTGAATGTGAACAAAACAAAATAGATGGTTGTTGACTTCAGGAGGGCACAGAGCGACCACACCCCACTGAACATCGACGACTCCTCGGTAGAGATCGTTAAGAGCACCAAATTTCTTGGTGTTCACCTGGCGGAGAATCTCACCTGGTCCCTCAACACCAGCTCCATAGCAAAGAGATCCCAGCAGCGTCTCTACTTTCTGCAAAGGCTGAGGAAAGTCCATCTCCCACCCCCCCCCCCCCCAACCTCATCACATTCTACAGGGGTTGCATTGAGAGCATCCTGAGCAGCTGCATCACTGCCTGGTTCGGAAATTGCACCATCTCGGATCGCAAGACCCTGCAGCAGATAGTGAGATCAGCTGAGATAATCATCGGGGTCTCTCTTCCCGCCATTATGGACATTTACACTACACACTGCATCCTCAAGGCAAACAGCATTATGAAGGACCCCACCCCCTGCACCCCTCATACAAACTATTCTCCCTCCTGCCGTCTGGGAAAAGGCAACGAAGCATTCGGGCTCTCACAACCAGACTGTGTAACAGTTTCTTCCCCCAAGCCATCAGACTCCTCAATCCCCAGAGCCTGGACTGACACCTTACTGCCCTATTGTCTTGTTTATTATTTATTGTAATGCCTGCACTGTTTTGTGCGCTTTATGCAGTCCTGGGTAGATCTGTAGTCTAGTGTAGTTTTTTTTCTATGTTGTTTTTTTACGTAGTTCAGTCTAGTTTTTGTACTGTGTCATGTAACACCATGGTCCTGAAAAACATTGTCTCATTTTTTACTATGTACTGTACCAGCAGTTATAGTCAAAATGACAATAAAAAGTGACTTGACTTGACTTGAAACAAGTTGATGATGGATCAGAACTCAGCTCCTGAATATGTACAGTACATGTACATGTATCATCTTTGTACTCTCATTCGATGGTTGAGGTTTAGGCATCACTGGCTCTACGTGTAATTACCATAAGACAAAGGAGCAGAAGTCGGCCATTCGGCCCATTGAAACTGCTCCACGATTTCATCATGAGCTGATCCAATCTCCCCTTTAGTCTCATTCCCCCACCTTCTCACCATACCACAGGTTAACCAGTATTCCATTATTTCTAAAGATAAGATCTACTCCCACAGGACATTTGTCGGATGTCAGGTGCACCGTCACGGTGATCAAGATTGAGAATAGTGTGGGAAAAGGATGTGCTCTTGTTTGACACCAGTCTGCACCGTGATTAATTCAGCTGCCATGGTTAGTGAGATTGAAGAAGATCATGTATTTTTCTTAAAGGTCCACATCTGGACAGATAGAACCCTACTATGACGTGGGAAACAGTGCTTTGTCCTCTGGGATCGAGTGGTTGAGGAAGATCCTGTCAATACATGAGATCACTTTTCATGTGGAAACAACAGCAAGACCCCTTTAATAGTTAGCACAGTTAAATCAGTTTCCTTTCTTGAAGATGGTCATGATACAGCAACTCCATGATATACCCTCTTCCTAGAAACAGAGAAGGAGATGGTGGGTTTGTGACTGAAACAGGTCACTGCTAAGCTTTAAGATTTCAGTAGGATTCTGTCTGCTACTGAGGACTTGTCATTTTTTCAGCTGGAAAATGGCATTCTTAACTTCTTTCTAGAAACAAATAGTAGCAACACAACTCAAATAAATTGCTGTGGGATAGAGTCCAGGGTGCTCATGTTAAGCTAAAAGTTGTGGTTAAGGAACACTGTAGTGTTCTTTACCATGGGCATTGACCCTGCACTTGGCTGTCAGTGGTGAGGCCTGGGTGTTTGGACCATAGGTGACTCTTATAGGTCAGGTTACAGATGTTAGTGATTTTCTGAGCCTTGGTGCTTCCTTCATCAACCACTCTTTCTTTAGTCCAAGGATTTTCTGTCTGACTTCAGGTTCTCTTTGAGCTGTTTCTTCTCCCTTTAATAAAGATGGAGCTTTCAATCCAGAAAAAAAGGGATCACCTCCTTGTCATTCTCACCAAACCAGTCCTTGCTCTTCTGCATAGAGAAGCCAAGAGTAACTTCACAGGTGCCATTCATGGTGAACTACCGGAAAGCCCATAACCTGTGGACATTTGGAGATGACTCTGATGGGCTGGGATTTAAAGAGTAGGTTGCTGCAATGGCGCAAGAGCCAATATGATCCAGCACAAGCATTTTACATTTTAATACGTTATTATGATATCTCTCAGATACAAGTTTGATTAATACAGGTTAAAATTATCACTAGTACATTTTAAAATAAGTTTTATCTATGACTCTCAATAAACCTGATTTTTATATAACTGGAAATAACTTTTTAAAAGCTTAAACATGATCTTAGAATACATTTGTAAATTAAAAATAAAAGTAATTTAAAACACTTCAATGCCAATATCCTTGCACCCGAAAGTTCCAGTTTAATTTTAAGCACAAAATACACTGCAGATGCTGGCGTCAAGGCAACACGTATTCATGCTGGAGGAACTCAGCAGGTCAGGTAGTATCCATGCCAGTTTAATTTGGGAACTTCCTTAAAGGCCCACAAATGACTCTAATTAGCAGGAACCTGGATATTGATTGATTCACACTGGAAATAGTGGTAATGTTTACATTTTTGTTTGCTAAAACTGTTATTTATTATTTAGTGCACGGAATATATAACTTAATTTACAAACTTTTGATTTGACTTTCTTGAATCTTCAATTTACAAACTTTTTCTTTGCAACAAGTAGCATGTCACTCTGTGCATAAGGATACACTGTACAAGACTCATCTGTTTGTAACTTTACTAAATTAAATGTTATAGGAATGTAATCTGTGTATATCAAGTGATGTACTCGTGTGTACAATTCCGGGATCATTTTCATAGGTTCTTCAAATATCAGAAAATGATGCCAAAGAATAACCAAGTAACCACAAATGTATTGTGCTTTTTATATTCCCATTTACCTCTTCATGTCTCAGCATGTTGTTAATTTTCATTTTTTCCTTTTCCAGTTCTTTGCTAGTCATCTTAAATTGCTCCATTGTCCTCTCGAATTGATTAGTTGTTAGTCTAAGTTGTTCTTCAAGAGCTAACACCTCACTTCTATCTGCCATCTTGGTTCTCATTTCTTCCAGCAAACTCTGCTTAGAGTCCTCTGTCCAGGAATAACAGCCAAAATAAGAATGATTTCTCCTGTATTCCTCAGAGCTCAGTATTACTGAATACATTTTTGGCATATGTAACTAAATGCTTGATCTCAGACAGTATTATAAGCACATAATACAGGTTACATCTAAGATGATACCATATTCTGCGGTGTAAATGCAAGGAACTGGTACATAGATGCCAGTATTTCCTGACTACAAACTAAAAGGCACATTATAAATATTGTAAACTATTAGACAGTTTGGTCCAGAGAGGAATGATGGATCTTACTTAGAGGCATTCTTATAAGCTTCCAATCATTTCTGGAATACGGGGATCTCTAATCAAGATGAGGAACCTGCATAAGATTCTATCAATGATGATAAAGTATCAAATTTTTAAGAGACATTGAAACTTTATATTGTCCTGTTTTGCAAGTATCCCAAGTGCTTCTTTAAGTCTGTGTCCTGCATTAATCAGGGAAGCCATATTCCTTGGGTTTATTTGAGAGAAACATTTTCCCTTGATTACATTTTAACATTTTGCTGTTTATAGCCTTCAGACATAGCCTCTAGTGTGTGTTTATGAGAAGTTAAACTGTAAAGTTATTCTCACCTTTCCGGCTAAACATAATCCACAACATATGTACTTTATGTACAGACACTCCTGTACCTGGTGTCACTTTAAGCACATTCAATGTATATATACTATTTTATTTATATTTATTGTGTTTTTATTATTGTGTTCTTTATCTTATTGTGTGTTTTAATTTGTGCTGCACTGGATAATGGAATAACAAAGATTTCATTTTCTTTTACACCTGTGTACTGGAAATGGCATTAAACTAAGGATTTCAGCGGCCACTCTGGAGCTGATTATCTGTTATTTGTGAAGTGGGGTGCTGTGCGCAGTCATAATCGGATGAAAAACGGACATGGGAGCACAGAGGAACATCTGGAAATCTCCAGGAAGACCTTCTTTGCTGCTGCTGCTGAGAGGTCCGGGTCTCTGCTGGGAAAAACAGACCCCTAGTCCTCGGGGTCGCGTTGCCGATGGCCGTTGGCGGGGGCGTCTTAATATGCTTGGCAGAGGATGGTGCTCAGAGAAGCTGTGCCGGAGGGGATGGTTGGAGGCTCGGAGGATTGACAGACTCGGAGTCCGCTGCAGTAGGAGCGCTTTCACTGTGTGCTGTGTCTGTGAGGCTGTGTCAGGTGGCGCCATGGAAGTCCATAGCGGGGGCATTCCCTTCTGCCGCCTGCATGGGATGATGAGTCTATCAGGACCCTTGTGGAAACTGTGTGGTGGTTTCTTTTGAACTTATAGTCTTTTAACATCTTTGGACTATTTTTACTGTGCCCATGGTCTGTTTTTTTTTATCAATTATGCTATTGTTTGCACTGTTGTAACTATGTGGTTTTGTGCAGGTCTTGTAGCTTTAGTTTTTGGTCTTGTTTTGTCTGGTGGAATTAGAGTTCCTTTCCGGGGAACGCGCTGAGACGGTAGCGCGATATTAATAGGCAGCAGCCTCTCCGGACTCTGGACTGGGGATTGCCAAACGTTATGTGGATTTTCTGGTGTAGTCTGTTTTGTCATGCACTTTTGTGATATCATTCTGGAGGAACGTTGTCTCATTTTTTTAACTGCATTGCATTTGTGGTTTCTAAATGACAATAAACTGAATCTGAATCTGAAATAATCTTGAATATGCGTACTGGATTTTGTAAGCATTGGGTCTGTTGCCAGTCACTTCAGGTTAATCAGAATATCACCAGATACTGTCCATAATCATATGGTGATTCAGACTTGCTGTTGTGGAGATGTGGGCTTTGAAAATGTGCAGGCATTACCAACTGATGCTCACTGATATTTCATTAGATATGCTGCCATCTGCTCGATTTTAAAAATACATAGCTGGTAACTAGGTGTACAGAAAATTATGGAGCACAGGTGAGCTAATAGTGAAAATTAGATGATATCAAAGCAGCACTGAGGGAATGAAAGAGAACAAATAATCCAGGTACGCACTGACGATCAGGTCCAAACACATACATTCCACAAAATCTGATAAATCAAGATTTTTTTCTTAAATTTCATTCATAGCTGCTTCCTCCCTAAAGAATCAAAAAAAATGAGGAATGGTACTTTGCAGACTTACCAAGCTCTCTAATGAGCACATGTTGTGCCTGGATTTCCTCCTTTAGAACTGATAACTTCTCTTCCAATGTAGCATTTCCTACAACAAAGCTGTAGAATTAACATCAGGGGATCTAAAGACAATAGTTCATAGATTTCCAACCTACTAGACATAAATTATTGAATACCAGACTACAAAGGGAAGCAACCTGTTATTTATGGTGGGAGCGGCAAACAAATTTTTACCTAATTATGAAAAGCAGTTTTAAAATGACAGTATTGTTTGAAATAAAGTGGATTTGCCCAATGCATTAAGTTGAATAAAGATTAATGCCAAATGATTCCCACATTATTTAAAAATATACATTCTATTTTCTCACCATCTAGTAAATATGTCAAATCTTGGTTTACCTTTTCTGAGTGTCTCTTTATCCTTCTCAAGTTTTGCGACTGTCTCAGAGTTGTTCTTTTTAATCTCCTCTATTTGGTTGTTAAACTCTTTTATCTTCAAGAGCTGCTGCTCTTTCTCCTTTTCCAGTTCTCTATTAAAATTATCTACCTTTTTCTTCATTTTGTTTTGCTGCTCTTCGGTGGCTTGTAGCTCAGCCTTCAGTGGGTTAATGCTGTTCATGAGTTCAGTGAGATGTTTGTTGATTCGTGCCAAGTCTTTGTTCTGCTCAGAGGCCCAGTAAGCCACATCAGTTGCTGTCATTATTCCATCCCCAAGGGTTTCCTTCACCACATCCTGAAATCTGCTTACAGCAGATGGAATATTCTGATTATGGCAAATAGTGATAATGGAACTGCTGACTTTTTTAAGGGTTGCTTGTGTGCGGGCACATGCATCACATGGTACCAAGGCTGATTCCACTGTCTGTGAGCCAGTGCTCCGAGTGTCCGTGGCTATACCTGATACAGAATTCCTTGGAGTTCCACTTAGTGCAGAATGAAGGGTAGGTGTAGCAGACATTGGCAACTGTGTAATCACAGCAGATTTCATGCTGCTGCTGGTGGAAGATGAACTGGGAGATGTAGGTGAACAACTCTTCAACCTTTCAATCTCTGCCTTGGAATCCATTAAATCATTCTGTAGTTTAGCAATGTCATCCACCATTAACTTTTTCTATTAATGGAAGGCATGATTCATCAGATTTAGAGGCAGGAGCAGTATATCCTATTCAAGTTCAACTATAACAAATGCATAGTATAGTACTTTGGCAAGGTAGGTAATGTTTCATTATTTATGTAAAAATAATGCAAGACTAGCCTTTCACAATTCTTTAGCCAGTAGGATGGATGGTCTAATTACAGTACTTTTGTGTGTTGTTGTGAAGTCTGCCACATAACCCCACCTTGGTAATTGCACTCTGAGTAAAAATCTTGACTGATACTGTTACCATTTCCAATTCTCACATCAGATAAGTGCAATTCTTCCCAAACTAGATATCATCAAAATAAGTTGTTACACCATCAGCATAGCCAAAGAGTAACAGTGTAAATTTGATTTTATTTGCAGATTGGGAAGACTTGTATCTGCTGGAAATTGATGTAAATGTGAGAAATTGCAAATCCGTTTCTAATCAGAGGTATGTTGTCTGCATGGACTACCAAGAATTTTGGAAAGCTATGTGGCTAAACTCTAGATATATCACATAAATTAATCTGTCATGGTGCGTAATTGAGATGCTACAGTTTTACAGTGATGTTTTTCTACTAAAATGTTAAAAGGAATCCTTAAATGTCTCCCTTATAAAAGATTCAAAGAAGAGCAGAGGGTGTTTCCCCTGTGCCCTGTCAATCTGATATTTATTTCTTAACCAAAATCTCCATTATACCAAATGTATTTGTCTCATGTTGTACTACATGGTCACTATACTTTACAAGACTGCAGAATACCAGAAGTGCTAAATAAATATATTTTTATTTCCTTTTTACTGCATCATTGAAAACAGCTACAAATTATCTGGATCCTGTGAGTGAGAGAATTATCCAACAAAAATATTGTGGTTCTATACAGTAATCTAGATGAAAAATAAATAGGCATGAATTGTATAAGGAAATTATTTGTGCAATGTTTTTGTTTTATATAGCAGATCCAGTTTGATGAATTTGTAAAAATTTATATGTGATATTTAATTAGCATTGATTTATTGATACCTCACTACCACATTTCAAAGGCAGTAGTCAATAAATGGTGGTCAGTGGTGGCCAGGGCTACCTAGATCCTGAAAATGAATAAGAAAGATTTGTGTGATGGATTAAGCTGATGACAATAGCAATCGACAATGTCTCTGAGTGAAATAATACATGGACAATCTAAGTTCACACATAAGATGCAGGAGGAACTCAGCAGACCAGGCAGCATCTGAGAAAAGAGTAAACAGTTGATGTTTTGGACCAAGATGCCCTCATGAAGGGTCTCGGCCTGAAACGTCGACTGTTTACTCTTTTCCATAGATGCTGCCAGACCTGCTGAGTTCCTCCAGCATTTTGTGTGTGTTGCTTGGATTTCCAGCATCTGCAGAGTTTCTCTTGCTTGTTATTCAACAATCTAGGTTCTTTGACCTTAAAACTGTGCCTTCCAGAAGAGGTTAATGTCTAAGGAGTAACATTGTTACATTGAAAAATGTTACATTGGAATACTATACATTAAGATTTTCTACTTTCAGTTTGTATTCAATTTTCATCTTTGTTACCATGAATTAAATGCAAATGAGTTTTACAAATATTGTAACAATGAATCCTAAGTTACCTCAGTGCTTACCTTCTGATAGAGGGAAGCAAGTTTAAGCATGCTGTTCCAATATTTTTTCACTACCAGGCCCACAGACATAGATGGACCAACTGACTTAGAAACAGGGATAGTCTGATCCTTTATTAAAACATCAACATAGTGTGTGAAACTCTGAAGCAATAGCACCAGCCTAGAAAATGAAGTACAATTATATTAGTATCCGTTCTAATATAATTTTATTTTAGCATAAGTTGTTTGATTAAGCCAGCTATATGCAAATAATGCTAAATTGTAGAGTGTAGTTACATTTTTCAACAAGGGTAACTTAAAAATGTCACAAAATAATTTTATTTGGTTAATGGCTTGGAAAAAAGATAGCATGTTGATTACTGTTTTAAATAGATGTTAGTATCTAATGAAGCAAATTCATTCTGAGTTATCTGCTTATCCTGTTGGTGAATTTCCCTTATCTGTCATGTTTAAAAATTCCTACTACAAAAGCCAAATGAATTATCAGAATCATTTGAATATTTCATATGAAGTAGTGCTAGCAGATAAATCTTTTTTAGGATTTGTGGATCATGTCCATTTAGGTTTGTATAAAGAAATCTCTAAAGAGGAGGGATGTCTAGACAGTAAACTTTCATTACAAATCTAATTATTGGTACCTACTGGGTCAGGTGCCTCTGGTGATGTTAAGAATGGCAACTAGTTCCACCAAATTTTGAATGGCTTCATTGGGGAAGAGAAGGCATGTTCAAACCGATCTGTTAGCGATTTCAGAGAATAATGTCTTATATCAAAGTCTGTAAACCCAAAATGTTAAGCAAGTTTAAATATGATACTGACCTTCGAGCTCTGACTGAAGTCATAGTCCTCCTTTACTTCCATGCAGTACCAGGTCATCCCACTCCAAACTGTTTTCAGACTTTTTGAATGTTCTCATCAGTTTAATTTATATTGAGTGCAGGAGTTTTAGATATTTAATGCTAACTTTGTATGCTACCAATGGTTTCTATAATTGTTGCTCAATTTCTCTGAAACTAGTGAGTATAGTCATGTAGAGAGGACAGAAATCTTATCCAAGTAGAAAGTACTTATCAAAGTTCAAAGTAAATTTATTATTGAAGTATGAATATGCCACCATGTACTACCCTGATATTCATTTTCATGGAGATGCAAAGAAACACAACAGAAACAATGAAAACCCCCAAATGACATAAATGGACAAAAAAACAATGTGCATAATAAGGCAATTACAAAAAAACCCATTAAAAATAAATAAATAACAAATAATACAGAGAACATGAAAGGGAGTCCACAGGGTATGGAGGAGAGTGAAGTTATCCACGCTGGTTCAGGTTGAAGGGTAATTAAGTCTCCTGTACCTCCTTCCCAACAGCAGCAGTGAGAAGAGAACCTGCCTTCGATGGTGGCGGCCCTTGGTGATGGATGCTTCTTTCCCGTGGCAGCACTCCCTGTAGATGTGCTTCAATGATGGGGAGGGGTTTTCCTGTGAGGGACAGGGCTGACTGTATTCACAACTTTTTATAGGCTTTCCTGTTCATTGGTGTTTACTTAGAAGAATTCGCACCAGATTGATTTTAAGATTCCTGTGCACTGTGATTATTTCCAAGCTATAAAATTACCTGGAAATGTTATTTTTATTGGTTTGGTTTGCTTTTGTACATTTCACTGTGAAATGTTTCAAATATTCACTTCTCAGACACATTGGCAATATACTGTGGAAATTTTGAAAATCTGAAACATAAGCAAGAATTCTGGAATCACATTTAACGATCCTCCCAGCAGTGAGTGTTGCCAGGTCTCAGGAGAAGAAAGAGCAGCACACCTGTTGAAATCAGGCCTCAGTCAGCACCTTGACTTCAGATGCTCCATAATCTCAGCCAATGTTTTCCTGATAATGTACCTGAGACTTTTTCTCTTTAATTAAATCTGTTCAGTTGGAAGGCAAACCAGCTGAGTGATTGGAGCAGCACTGTATCACAGCAAAGCTGTTACATCCATGTTACTATGTTGAAGTCATTTATTAAACACCTGTTAACAAACTTATGAATTTAAAAAAAATGTATTTTTCAAAATATCTGAAGTGATTTGTCCCTTTCAAAATAAAGAAAAAAACTATAGGCACTATGGTAGTGTAGCAGTTAGCGTGACACTATTACAGCTCAAGTCATTTTGGATTTCATTTCTGGCATTGTTCTGTAAGCTGTCTATGTACATCCTCTCCTGGAATGTGTGGGTTTTCTCCAGGTCCTCAGATTTCCTCCCACAATCCAAAGACTACTGGGTAGATTAATTGATCATTGTAAAATATCCGTGATTAGGTTAGGGTTAATCGGGGTTGAAGTAGCTGGGGCATCGTGACTCAAGAGGGCCAGAAGGGCCTACTGTGCTGTATCGCTAAATAAAATAGATAAATAAAATAAAAGTTGCAGTATCATTAAAGCAAATTTTAAATGAATATAGAAGCTGTGACCTGGAGAAAAGAACATAAGAAGATGGAACACACTATTTGACCCTTGATTGACTATTCTGTCATTCAATGGGAAATATGTGATAAGGTGGAAGATAAAAGAGATTAAATGGCAAAAGGCAAAAGATGATGAGGCAAGAAAAGTGAGAAAGGTAAACAAATTAAAGATGCATCAGGAAGTGTAAATCATTACTATGACAACTTAACTGAAAAATAAGGCACTATTCTTTGAGTTTCATTGAAAAAGTGTGAAAACTTGATGATAGAGATGAAAGAGCTGGTGAATTAAAATGGTAAGTGATCGGTAGCTTGGGAACCAAACAGAAGTGTAAAATGATTGCTTATGTTTCTTTGGTCTTCTCACCAAGGAGGAAACCATATCATGAGCATTAAGTAGAAGAGTGGTATACAATATACGGACAGGGAGTTCGATTCAACTACACACCTCTATGACCTGTCTCTGTTCAATACTCTCTTTTGCACTTATCAATACAGTACTGGCAGCCAGCCTGTGATCTGTGAAGCTCAGTGCAGGAAACTGTTTTTATACTAAAAATAACAAGGTTCCCCAGCTTGGCAACAGTCAAAAATTTTGACTACGTATCTGTCTGCAAATGTCTGTGTAATTCAAAGACAATCAAGAGTAATAAAATATTTAATGGAAAACATTTACTACAAAGAGTTATGTAATACCTGGAATTTAACCCATCACTTGGAACCATCTCTCCCCATTGAAATAAATTAAGTCATGTTCAGAGAATAAATGTCTCAGTTAAAGCAAAATGAATCAAAACACTATTGTCAATTCAACCTGGAACATTAACTCTGTTTCCCTTCCGACAGATGCAGCCTGACCTGCTGAGTATTTCCAGCATTTTTGTTTAATTTTCGAGCATCCGCAGTTTTTAAAGCATATGTGCACTTCTGGAACAGAGTACATTAAACTAAAGTTTCATCTGGAAGGGAAATTTTGGGATCATGATGGTGAGAAAAGAGGATGTGAAAGTGTGGATGTCTAATCTTCTACCTCTGTGTGGGTGAGTATCAAGAGAAATAGAGTGGGCATTGGGAGTGCTGGATGAGTGGCCAAGATGTTTGTTGTGCAGAGAATGCTAGGAGGGGAAGAGAGAAGATTTTGTGCTAATGCAGAAATGTTGGAGAATATTCTGTTGAATGTTGAAACTGGGAGCAGAGAGGGATCAGAGGTAGTTGTAATTGGTAGTGCAAGGTTAGGGTAGGGCAGGAAGGGGTGAATAGAAGTGCAGTGAGGCAATAAATGGTGATCTTATATCTGGCCATTGATCTGAAACGTTAGTACTATTACTCATTCCAACATGTTGTGTATTTTTAGCATTTTCAGTTTTTAATCTATCTTTCAGAACCATGATATTATTAATCTCGCAGTGACTTTTGGATAGTATGACACTGGACCCTACTTATTTTGCAACCCAAGCCATTTTCAAAATGCAGCAGTGACATCTGCTGGTGAGAAAGCACATTAAAATTTTATTCAGCAAAATGTAATATAATCAAAATCAGGTTTATCAACATTGACATATGTTATGGAATATGGTAACTTATAACTCAGAAGTATTTTAAATTCAATAGATATTCTCGAAAGGTGCATGAACACTTACAAATTGGAAGGATATGGACATTGTTTAGTGGCACTAAGGCACTAGTTTAGTAGGGCATGTGATTATTTATTTAATTAGTTCAATACTGCATTGTGGACTGAAGGGCATGTTTCTGTGCTGTACTGTTCTATATTCCATTTCATAAACATTTCCTATTGGTGAAATGTACATAAAACATGAATACAAGAGCTGAAGAATGGAAAGTGGGTTTCTAAATGTAGATATCATAGAAGCTGAACAGAAATATTAATGGAGTGGAACTTAGGGATTTAGGTTACGAGAGCATCGTCATTTAAGGTTGATATAAAAGAATCCTTCACACTATTATTTGCCAGTGTTGTGTGATCAAAGGGTACAGGCTGATATATAGATACAGAATCAGTAATCACAGGAAATACTCAGCAAACAATGTTTCAGATTAATGTCAGTTTTCTGCTTTTTTAAACTGCAAATTAGGTCTAAATGTATTTAGAGAAATAGGCTGGTATAGATCAGGTGCACTGAAGTTGTTGACAATTAGGTCCCTGTATATGACTATATTGAACTCCGCCACGGACGGTCTCTAGCCCAACTGCGGAAGGAGGAGGGTTAGGCATGGGGCAGAATGTTAGGCAGAAATGCCAACAGAAGCTCTAAAGGAGAGAAAGGATCTTCACCTAGAAGACATATGATACGCTACACCTGGGGAAGATTGAAAGACTGACCCAGGACAGAGGATTCTGGTGAGCTGCTGTCAGCAGCCTGTGCCCCAGTAGGGGTAATGGGCTTAAGAAGAATATGAGTATATTGAATCTGATAATGTTTGGACAAAGAGCAAAGAAATCTATTACGGGCTTGCATGATAGAAGGGCTGGACTTTTCTTTGGGGCCAAAATGGAGACATGATGTTTGTGCATGAAAAAGTTAGGGAAAAGGTCAATAATTTAATTTTAAAAAGTACCCTTGATATAAAAGGAATGCTGGTAAGCAATTCAGCACCATTAGGCTAAGCCAGGCAGAAATGGTGAAGCTGCAGAGAAGGTGATAGACAGAGACAAAGAAATAGCTCTAGAACTTTGATAAGTCATTGAGTACAACCTTATTCCATGAAAAATAGAAGTAAGATGTGGGCATGAAATAAGTCCTTAAAGAATAGTCACTGCGTGTACATTGGTCAGAATTCCACTGCAGCCCAGTGCATTCTGAAGCGAAAAGCCAAAGAACAGATTGTATTTTACCTGTCAATCACTAGTTCAAACAGCACAACATGAGAATGCTGTGTGTATTCTGGGTCACCTTCCATATAATCAAAATGCTCCAATAAAGTAACAAGATCCAAATCACATGAAGTTTTGTCTGGAAATTTCCATGATGGATAACGAACTGCACCAACCCGTGAAAACACATCTACGATTATTCCTTGTAGATCTGTGACGTCCTTGCGCAGACCATCCAAACAGTTTTGATTTCCTAGAAGTAGCGTCATTTTAAATATCCTTTGACACTCTATTTCACCACAAACTTAGATTATTTAGTCATAAAGGAACTCCTTATGCAGCAGTTGAACGATTAATCTGTAAGAAATAGAAAATATTTTGCACAAGAACATTACTTTCAGTAAAACAAGTTGACATTTCAACAAGAGCATACTTTCCTTACTTTCTCCTACACAATTTATGCACAAAAATTTAGAAGCTATTAACAATAATTAAAATAATCTGTTTTCTGAAAAGCTATCACACCACAGCCACAGTGAAATCAAAGGCATGTGGCGACCCACTTCCTAGCGCACTCAAACCAGCTCACAAATAGCCAGCGCGCCAGCACAAAGGCCAGTCCCAAAAGGGCGCCAGGTCTGCTTCACCAACAAAGGGAAAAGCCTGCGGGGGATTGTGAGTACGTTCCCCTACAGCATCCGCGCTCAGGGAGGGCGGGATCAGGGAGGCTTTAAAGCAAGGCTGTGAAGTTCGAATAAAATCTTTCTTTAACTGCAGTTTACCGACTCCGTGTCGTTATTTTAGCGCTGCGTGTAGCACACCACTACAGGCAGTCCCTTAGAAGAGAGGAATGACTTGCTTCCTCTCCAGTTCTGTGAGTTCCATGGTGGCCGATTAGGCCAGTGTGAAACCTACAGGCTCTATTACACTGGGGTAGTGGGTCCACAATGGGACGGGTCCTCAAATTAATATTTTCATATTTCCTTATGCTCTTTGGCCCTCACAATACACCTGTCAGTCCCATTCCAACATTTATTTGCCTGAAATATCTTTTTTCACATACCTGTCAACTCTCTTTAGTTTTCCTGACACCCACCTGCACCACAGACAATTTACAGTGGTCATTGAACCTACCATCCTATCTTTGAGATGTGGGCGAAAACCCAGACTACCTAGAGAACTCCATGCAGACACAGTGTTCAAATTCTACACCGACAGTGGCAGAATCAAACCCAGGTTACCAGAGCTGTGCAGCAGCAGCACTGGCTGAAGAGATGCTGCACTCTGTCTGTCACTTTTGCTGGACTTTTGGTGCTTCCGAGAACCATTCCAAATGCTCCCTCTTCACTTGAATAGCCAGGGGCTATCAGAGATGTTACATTTTTAAAAGGGGTTTTGAGGACTTCATGGAATCATTTTCTTTGCCTGATGATATCTTTCCAAGATTCGAAATTTGTTTGTAGTATACAACCCTGAGATTTGTCTTCATCATAGACAGCCACGAAACAAAGAACCACTGAATCCATTCAAAGAAATGTCAGCCCCCTCTCCCCCATGTGCAAAAATTCATGCAAGCGCAACAAAAAAATGAGCAAAAACACAGGATATAAAACTCATAATCAAAAGGCATATTTCAGTTTAACTCAGTGTTCATTATCAGCAGGTTGCCCGAATCAAAATTTCCCAAACTAGCAACAAAAAAGGAGCAACCAGAAAGTTAGAACACATCATAAATGTTCACAATCCACAAACCAAGTTGATTAAACCCTGTTCCAGCACCATCCTCCAACAGCATCGAGGGAGAGAGAGAGAGATTATTTGAACACAACAACCTTCCCTCAGGAGCAGTGAGCGAGAAGGAACGAAACTCAGAATAGAGTCTCTGTTTTGGGAGTCTGCTATCAGCCATATGAGTGAAATGGACAAGCCAGAAGAGCTGATTGAATGAAATTAGGGTTTTGATGTGGTTAGGGCAGCAGTGAAGGTCCTCAGATCATCTCTAGCAGTGTTCAGGGCTTCCTTCATCATATCAGTTGCTTCCCCTTGGTTTTTAGCACTACCCCGGTGGAGATTCAGGAATACCATTGCACTCAGAGGTAGTTGTTTCATTGCTGGTTTCCATAACTTCTGGTGTGGGGCCTGCTGATTTGCATTTGCATCACTTAATGGTTTCTTTACAGTATTTTAAGTCCACTGCTGTAAGTAGCAGAATTCTCTGAAGCCAGCATCACTGCTGCCAGGCAGACCATGCCTCAGACGAATAAAAGTTGTATTGATGTTCTGAAGACCATGATGTATTTCATCACCAACATTTATTTTCACTGATATCTGGTTGTCTTCCTATGGATCTTTTTCATGGGGGAAAATCATTTGAGGACCACTACTTTTTGAGCATTGAGTATATGACATATTCTTTCATACGCTTCAGTGTACAAATAGTGACAGCGGCTTAGAGCCGAACCTCAAAGTGCGGACTAAATCAGGCACTGTTTGCATTCCTCTAATGAGACTACCGAGAATGGGGTGATCTCGATTCTTGAGGACAAGTAGTGCAAGTAAGCAATTTCCCATCGTTGTTGAGATTAGTTCCATTCTGGCATGGAGTTTGCTGGAAGAGAGGTGCAGCATCGCGGTGAGAAACATTGACAAAAGTGTTGGGCTGTTGATGCAGCCCTGTCTAATGTCTATTTGCACCAAGATTAGTCCTGTGTAGTCAGGTTGATGGCTTGCTTGCTATTATCAAGCAACTATGGAATTAGGAAATGTCTGTGGGCAGCCAAACTTGAGGAGAATGATCCGCGGTATTTCCTAATTATCGGAATGACAGATTTCGGTAAATTTGAAGAAATCCGCATCCTCCGGATGTTTTATTTCCTGCATTTCTCCTGGAGCTGTCATCTGATTAAGATCAATCTCAATATGCCTCAAGATAGATGGAATCTACATGAGATTAAGGTAGTAGCTCATTAGTCACTGGGAGGATTTGTTTGAGAAGGACCCTGGTGATGAAATTCCTAGTGGTATTATATTCTTTGTAATATTCTTTCCAAAATGTTTCTGACAGAATTTTTCTGCCCTCAAGCATATGGCTGGAACCTATGTTTTTAAATTGATCTTGTGGTTTGTAAGCCATTATGTATCCTTTGTATGGGGTGTCCTGGGAGGGGCAGCACCTCTGGTGAAGGGGCTTGTCTTGTCCATTCTGGGACAGCTCATTCACCTTTGGGCCCACATCAAACACTCAGCTCTCACCTGTGACTCCGAGTAGGAGGCGACAGCGACCACACCCCAGTACACCACTTCAACAGACGGGCTTAATCAGGTGACGGTCACCAACGGGCTTGATACACCAGTGAGATAGGGACACACCTGTCCTATTGTATGAAGTCAGCTCTGGCAGACAGGGCAGATGAGATCAACAGTGAGATCCAACGGCCAGGAAGGCAGTTCTGCCACACTCCATGGAGACTGAAGAGCACGTCAAGGCACAGAAGTAGTCATGGACATCTACTGCAACCAAGGAAGAACCCCAGTTTATGATGACTACTCATACTGCTGGACCAAGACTTCTGAGGTCAAGAAAGTGGAACTGCCCCAGTGCAACGGCTTTTCCATTGTGAAAACTCTCCCTCACAGGTCTCCAGTCATTGTTGGACATGGTGAACAACCAACATGTACCCTTTACACAGAGGGAGTTCATTTCAGCATCAATGCAGTAAATTTGTACCAAAATCACAATTGTTTACATGGTCCACAGTTGGATAGTTTCCTCTAGAGAAAGATCTTATTTGTCACTTAATGCACTAAATGTTATGTCACCCCTGCTCTAATTAAACCTAATTACACCTGACTATTCTAGATTTATGAAACCCAAGGCATCTTTTTACTAGTCTTGAATGAGTTCATTGTTTCCAATAGCAATTTTTGTCACTGTTGAAATTGATTGTAAAAGGCGATTGGGACCACAAAGAGATCCTTGAAACCGTATGGCAAGTTGGAGTTCAGGGAAAGCTCAATGGATGGCATTTACCTAAGCTATCATAACAGTATCCAGACCAAAATCAACAGTTCATATTGTCATTGAACACATTAGGAATAGTAAAAATAATCTGAACCTTTACCTTTAGATTCATTGTTCAGTTTTATGAGATTGGTTAACAGAATATGGATATATGGAAATACAAATCACTAATTATAACTTATACAGTATATGTAAATGAATTTGCTAGCACCCTCTCTAAAATAATTGTTCAGCATAATTTTGTAACAAGATCCACCCAACTTTCCACTAAATTGTAAACAAATTAGTAGCTTGGTCATAACTATGTCCTGTATTTCCAGTGGAATGAGACTAGAACATCACAATGAAATCCATTCTACAAGTCTGTGAGTAGTTTTTTTTAGAAAGGATAATTAGATAAAGCTTCTATTCCTGGTTAGTATGCATGAACCTCCTACTTTCAAGTGTTTCATGGTGGACCAGAATGAGGACAGGATTATGTTTGGCTGCAGAGTCATTATAATTAACTACGGAACACATTTTAAAAGGAAAGAAATGAGGTGGTGAGGGTTACATTACATTCCTGGTCTTCAGTTTTCCTCAGCGGGGTGTCATTATGCAATAATACACTTTTATATTTCTGGGGACAAACAAGAGAAAATCTGTAGATGCTGGAAATCTGAGCAACACACACAAAATGCTGGAGGAACTCAGCAGGCCAGGCAGCATCCATGGAAAAGAGTAGCAGTCGATGTTTCGGGCCGAGACCCTTCTCTTTCCCATAGATCCCGCCTGGCCTGCTGAGTTCCTCCGGCATTTTGTGTGTGTTGCTTTACGTTCCTGAGACACGGACTACCTTCAGCAGCCATGTCAAAGCACTTGAAAGATACTACCACTAGGTTCTTCACAAAATCTTCCAAATTCTTTGGAAGAACGAGTGAATCAACGTCCTCTCCAAGACCAAAACCTTTATTTGATTCAATGGGTTGCTTAGGCAGATCAGGTTGTTTGCATGCCCCAGATCAGACTTTGAATCTCGAGATCGCCAGGCCGAGGAAAAGATTGAAAGATGCGCTGGAAGTTTACTTGAAGAAATACAAGATTTTCATTCACTTTTGGGGATCTCTGACTCATGGCTGTTCAAAGATACATTGGAAGCGCACCGAAGCCCTGCATAAGCACCAAACTTACGCGTTCCCGCCCGGCATCTGCTGCTTCATGTGTGAAAGATCCTCATCGGCCCACGAAGGACCCACAAAAACCAGAGCGTCGGCAAGTCATCCCCGATCCAGAAGAACTATTCAAGGAGAGTAAATCACGTTCTTCCCTCCAAATTAACGAAGCACTCAACTGGCCGGCTCCCGAGAGCCCACCGTTCAATAATTATCGGGACCGTTCGATACCGACGACAAACCGCCGTCTTTTTCTCGATGTTTGGGGCGCGTTGTCATGGGAGCACGCAAGCATGTAATACGAGATGACGTCTCCCCGGTGCGTATGGCCGTCTGGGTTGTACCATTGAATCCTACAATATACTTGGAAAGGTGAGGATGATTATTTCAAACCTTAGTTTATAGCAAAATTAACATCAAAAGAGAAAATCACAAAATAATTCTTATAATTTTCCATAGCGAATTGTTATTGGAGGCTCCTACGTAAGCAATTCTGGTTAAAGCACTGATTATATAAGAAATTCATCCACTTCTTCCCCGTGTTCGGGGAGCGGGTGGTACAGTCGGCGGTCGCCATCTTGTTTACGAGCAGGTTTGGCGCTGGCGGACTCTTTGGTTTGAGGCCGTCTAGGTACATCGACGATGCCGGCCGGACCGGTGCAGGCGTTGCCTCCCCCTCAGACCGAAAATCAGGTGTGTTCTTCAAGTAACAATGAAACGTTTAGCACCGGTGCCGAGGTCGGGCCAGGCACGGGGGTGAACACGACAGGCCATGGTGGAGGCCCAGCGTCTGTACTCCGGGCCCCCGTGGCCTGAGACCTGCAAGGATTCGGGGTTAAAGTAATGTGCAAAAGCATTGCACCTGTGACCCCCTATTATATTACTGTGCGAAGTTAGCCAGTTCTGCTGCCACCAGTCACCAAGGTTCCCTGAAACGTTGAATTCCTCTAACGATTTATGCGTTGATTCAGATGCCAGCAGTTGCGATCTCTTGTATCTGGTCAGCGAGGCTCATTTGCATTTGCGTCCTTGCTCTGTCTGTCCATATGAAGGGCCTCTACCCGAAATGTCGACAGTCCATTTCTCTGGGTAAATGCTGCCGAGTTCCTGCGGCCTTTCATTTGTTGCTCCTGGTTCCAGCAGCTGCGGTCTCTTGTAACTGCATCAGTGCAATGCTGTGAACAAATCTACGGATACAGTAGTATAATGTTAAAGGATACGATAAAAGGTCTAAAGTGAAATGCATTATAGAATCGTTAAAACAATAATTGTGATGGAAAACTTTTTTCTTTACTGAACGAACAATCGTATAGTGTCAGTATAATTGGAGTAAATATGAATATGCCTTGCAATAGAGAAGGAAGAAAACTTAGAGAATTTGGAATAAACCTTATTGATACCAGTCAAATTGTGATAGAAGTAAAGCAGTTGTGAATGGAGTATGCATCTTTGAAAGCAGCAGTTTCAACTAGATCGATTGATTGTGGCACTGACTTATGGGGTAAAAAGGATGTGAAGGACCAGGAATTGCATCTCCCATGCTTTGACAGTAATCTGCGAGGTAGATGAGTGTTCTGATGGTTTGGGCTGAAGGGGGCTCCTTTGGAAATCTTTACAAAGATTACTGCAAGATCTAGTGGCCTTCCACTGTAAAGTGTTGGAAAAGATAAAGCTGAACAATCAGGGTGGAAGAGACTGAGGGAGGAGATCTTTTGTGGCTGTGTGAAAGGAGAAAGATGAAGGAGACACATTGGAAAGTAATCACTCTTTGAGGCACTAGGAGGAAATTGAAAGTGTTCATACAAAAAGTGGCATTGTTAGAACAGTTGCAGTAGAGAGCTTGGAAGAATGACTAAAATCCTTACTGGAAACATGGTTAAAGGAATCAGTATAGTTGAGTGTTGAATGAATTGTCATCTTGTTCATTTGAGATGGAGGAAGACAGGAGTTGGCTAAATTGGAGAAAGGTTTAGGGAAGATCAAAATTGAAGCATTTTTCTTTCATCCATTTGTTGACATTTTCATAATTATTTGGAGAAGTATGAATTACTGTTGATACAGTCATCGGTGGTGCTGAGAAAGGTAAAAGCAAGTTATGATTTGATCAAAGAATGCCCTACTGTTAAATGAAAGGCTCTATATACCAAGGCTGAGGTGGACAGATTTTTGAACATGGGTGGCTGATGATATGGAAAACTGGTGGGAAGATCAAGCTGAAGCCAAGGTCAGATCAAAGTGATCTGATGAAGGAGCTGGTGTGGGGGGAACATATGACCTCTTCCTCGTATTTCATGCTATACAGGTGTCCACCCTCCCCTTTACAAAGGTAGAGTGTTCCAATGAAACCTCTCTTAAGCCGCAGTGGTGTAAAGTGAAGAACCATTAATTTATATGGGAAAAATTTTTGTAAAATTGAAAATCCTCTTTGTAGTGTGAAAACAGGTTACTAATGTAGGTCTTTTGTAAAAGCAAAGTGGCATAAAGCGGGGGCACCTGTATTAGGTTGGTAGCAGTTCCCTCAACTTGTTGGATGACTGATGTTAGTTACATTGCTGTTTGAAAGAAATTAGTGGTGTCTGCCATTCACATGAGAGCTGAGATTTATGCTTATGTGATTATTTAATACATAAGGATAAGGTTGGAGATGAATTCTGTGTTCTGACCTGTAAAGAGAAGAGGGGGACCTACTTTAGATGCTTTTGTTTCAATTGTTTGCATGATTTGTGTTTCTTCATTCTCTTGCACATTGGGTGTTGGTCTTTTATTCTTTTATGTTTTTCTTTAATTGGGTTCTTTCGGGTTTCTTGTTTTGTGGCTACCTGTAAGCAAACCAGTCTTTGATGATAATGTACTTACAATCTTCGTCCAGTAGTGTGCAAAAGCCTTGGGCACATGTATATAGCTGGGGTGCCTGAGACTTTTGCACAGTACAGGATGTTGGGCATGGTGAGGATGAGCACCTATGGAGGGGTGTGGGACAGGTGGCAGAGAAGAAATGCCAGTGGTGGGGGGGTGGGGGTGACTCACCAAACCCGGAGACACCAAGCAAGTTCATTAGATTCCAAACAACTGGTTTAATGATCATCTCTCTGGTGCTTCCCACTCTCTCCCCTCTCCCTTCCCCTTTTCCCAACCATGTCTCTCCCTGCTCCCTTTCCCCCACAGTCCAAAATGGAGACCCAAATCAAAATCAAGTTTATCATCACTCGTGTATGTCATGAAATGTTTCTTTTTAGCAACAGCAGTTCAGTGCAAGACATACAGTTACTATGGTACAGTGCAGTTATGTGATATTCTAGTGTATTATTGATAATTGGGCAAATGGGTCACTGGTACAGGAAAGGTCTTTACAGTGCTGTAATTTGTGCATCTAACTAGGGACAAATAAAAGAATAAATTTTATAGTTGTGTAATTCTATACTTTTAGCTAATTAGAGATTCGAAGCATCCCAAAACATGATAGAAGAGTTTCAGCTCGGGTTTGAATAA
The DNA here is from genome assembly GCF_030144855.1 of Hypanus sabinus. Taxonomy (NCBI): domain Eukaryota; kingdom Metazoa; phylum Chordata; class Chondrichthyes; order Myliobatiformes; family Dasyatidae; genus Hypanus; species Hypanus sabinus. The sequence continues at coordinate 88,733,798 of NC_082718.1, forward strand.
GTCTATACTTGTAGAGTATTATATTTGTTTCAAATTAGGCAGCCACCTGGCATGGGATTACCATGATCTTAAACACAGTAATCAGCTGGCCAGTGGTGTAGCAGCATGAGCAATGGACTTCGAGGCAAGTGATCCTGAGTTCGAATCTAGCCGATTCCTTGCACACTTTCTATCCATGTTGGGTTGAGCGTCGAGCTGGCAACTCAGCTTCATAAAAAAACAGAATGCTAAAGAAATGGTAAGGTTGCTGCCTGATGCGCCACAGGCACAGAGAGGAATAATAAACACAGTAGTGGATTTACACACACAAGTGCCTGGCTCATTTCTTTTTTGAAGTACTTGTACGAGTGTGGAGCACAGCTAGATTATTATTTAATTCTGTTACATCTTTATTTTAAAGATACCAGAAGAAACAAAAGATGAAACTTTATCTTCCAAACCAATTGTTGGTATTATCTACCCTCCACCTGAGGTCAGGAACATTGTTGACAAAACTGCTAGTTTTGTCGCCAGGTAAGCAGTAAATTCAGTCGAATGTATGCATGGATTTGCTGTAGCACTATTATGGTCCAAGTTTAAATGTGCGTGTTCTTTTGTGTTGACCAGAAACGGCCCTGAATTTGAAGCCCGTATTCGTCAGAATGAAATAAACAATGCCAAGTTTAATTTCTTGAATCCAAATGATCCTTATCATGCATACTACCGACACAAAGTTAACGAATTCAAAGAGGGAAAAGGACAAGAACCTTCAGCTGCTATTCCAAAGGTTATGCAACAACAGCAGCAGCTGCCACAGAAAGTAAGTCATTTCTTTTTCAATATTTTTATTAATTTCTTACATAAAAGAATAGAGTACAGTAAGATATATATTGATTACAATATATTGAAATCACTAATGAAGTGTACTTGCCCCATATCCATACAGATTAAATTTAAACATAACATTAAAAAGACATAATTTTATTATACAAAAAGTCTAAATCCACTACCAGAAAAAACATCTGTTTGGTTTTAAAAAAAGGAAAAAATCCTTAACATATAGTAAAACATATTATTAGCCAATATTTGTGCTTAATAGCAAATCAAAGATTTTGAAAGTAATTCACAAAAGGTCCCCGCAATGTTGAAAAAATCTTGTCTAGGTTCAGAAATTGCACAGCAAATCTACTCTAAGTTTAAGCATGACATAACATCATTTAACCAATGAGTATGAGTAGGCAGAGTGGCATCTTTCCACTTAAGCAACAAAGCCTTCTAGCCAGAAGAGAAATAAAGGCCAAAAAATGCAAATCATGTGTCTCCAAAATAATATAATTTCTTCCAACAATACCAAATAAGGGAGTCAAAGTATGACCTATACGATTATATGATATATATGTACAATGTCTGAAATACATCTTATGGGCATGTTTGATGATGAACTTCAATTTTAAAAAAAATTACAAAAAAATTTACTTTAAAAAGCACCAAAAAAGTTTGAAATATTTCCTCCCAATATTTTTCAAGACTCAGACAAGTCCAAAACATATGGATTAGTGAAGCTTCTCCATTATTACATCTATCACAATAGGGAGATATTTCAGAATAAAAATAAGACAGCTTATCTTTAGACATATGGGCTCTATGAACCACTTTAAATTGCAGAAGGGAATGACGGGCACATAACGATGTATTAACCAATTTAAAAATTTCATTCCAAGTGTCCTCAGAAATTGAAATCTGTAAATCTTGTTCCCAAAGATTTTTAGTTTTACCTAAAGGAATATTTCTCATTCCCAACAACATACCATAAGTATTAGATATAGATGCATTATAGAAGGGTTTCAGATTAGAAATGTTATCAAGTACATTTTTATCTGGACTTTTAGGAAATGTATGTACTTGAGAATGCAAAAAGTCTCTAATTTGTGAATATCGAAAAAAGTGAGTTCTCGGTAGACTATACTTAACTGACAGTTCTTCAAATGAAGAGAGACTATCTCCGACAAACAAATCATGAAAACAGTTAATACCCAATCTATTCCACTCTTTAAAAACTACAGATATAGAAGGTTTAAAAAAAAAATAGAAAAAAATGGGACTGGAAAGTGAAAAGCTCAGTAAAAAGTAAGTAATTTCACTGGCAAGAGTGAAATGCACAACTAATTTCTTGATATGTTAAAAATTTAAAAGACAAGAAACAAAACCTGGAGTGGAAGTTGTGGTTAAACAGCCCTCAATGGATGGTGTGATATACATCCATTTATGAGGTGTAAACACAGAAAATACACATGTAGCAAAGGCAGAGGATTTTAAAGCATTCATTTAATGGAGGATTGAGAGGAGATCATCTTTGAAAATTAGTACATTTACTGTGTGCATGACTATTTTCTAGAGGTTATTTTCACGAGGAAGCTAATAAGCCGCTGGCATAGGTGTTAGCACGGCACTTTACAGTACAGGTGACTCAGGTTCCGTTCCTGTTGCTGCCTGCAAGTGACCATATGGGTTTCCCTCCCACAGTCCAAAGACGCATCGGTTAGTAGGTTAATCAGCCATTGTAACTTGTCCTGTTGTTAAGCTCAGATTAAATCGGGGACTGCTGAGCAGTGTAGCTCGAGGGTCCAGAAGGGCCTATACTTTACTGTATCTCAATAAGTAAAATAAATGAATATTGCTGAATAAGTTGATCTGTTACATTAGTACAAGGAAAATAATAACATTAAGGAGGCATAAATGGTTTCATTTCATTGTTTTAAAAGGAGCGTTTCCAAATATTGTTGAGGTCGTAACTGATTTTCCAAAATGCTTGCAGTTGAAAAATTCAGCATATCACTGCACTGTTCAAGCAAGGCGAGAGGATAAACCAAGGAATTCTGATATTTTTAATCTTTGTCAGGAACTTAATAGAATCTGAGGTTTAGGATGGGTTGGCTTAGCATCTCTAAAGTTTTCAGTTGCTTGGATAGAATGAGCAGGAATTTTTAGAATGTGCATGTCAAATGTGAATAACTTGTGTAGGAGTCAAGTGAATATTTAGGAAATGTCAGTGGAAGTTATTTCAAGACATTTGATAAAAATCTTTTGAGAGACTTGTCTTAAAAGTTGAAGCTTGTAGAATTGAAGGTATCGTATTCATTTGGTTAGGAAACTGGCAGAGTGCAGGAGGCAGAGAGCAAGGATAATGGTCAGGCACTCTGATTATCCAGAGTGACTAGTGATGTCATGCAGGAATCTTTCTTGAGGCCTTTCTTATTAGAAACCACATGGCCAAATTTGTTGATGACCTCATGATAAATGATCTTACAGATTCTGAGATTTCTTTTCCTCTTCCATGAACGTTAAACAGGTACAAGCTCAAGTGATTCAGGAAACTATTATCCCCAAAGAACCACCACCTGAATTTGAATTTATTGCTGATCCTCCATCTATCTCAGCCTTCGATCTGGATGTCGTGAAACTAACTGCCCAATTTGTTGCACGGAATGGTCGTCAGTTTTTGACTCAGTTGATGCAGAAAGAGCAACGAAACTATCAGTTTGACTTTCTGCGACCACAGCACAGTTTGTTCAACTATTTCACCAAACTAGTGGAGCAGTATACAAAGGTAAAAACTAAACAGAATTTGTTATATATGAATGAAATCAAGTGCAGTGAACTAAGCCACACTAATAGATCATGCTCTTCATAGGATTGACCTGTGATACTTGGGTTATGACTAGAAGGGTCTGAGTATTTACAAATATGTGGTCATTCTTGATAAAGGAAATAATTTCTACTAAATGGGGCTTGTTAGTGAATTGGTGAGTACTGTGATCAACTGGCAGGTATCTCTTATTGTCAGAGATGATTTTTTAAAATATTTTTACAGATCTTAATACCTCCAAAGGGCCTACTTCAGAAGTTGAAAAAGGAAGCAGAAAACCCTAAAGAAGTTTTGGATCAGGTGAGTCATTAGTTTTTTTTTGTTGATAATATTTAACCAGCCACAGTGATTGCTTAAATATTTGAACCATCTGTTACATTTAATATTTATAATTCATTATAAGATATAAATATCTCATAATTACTTTAGGAGGTTGATAGTCCCTTTATTAGCTTTTAAAGTATAATAATTTTAAAAGGTTTAAATATTAGTTTTATTTGGGACACTGCCTTTCTCATCAATACATAGAGATGAAATAAAACAATAGATTTCTCAAACCTTCTCTAGTGTTCAAGTAAACCAACCTTTTTTTATGCCATGGATCAATACCATTAAGGAAGGTGTCAATGGGCTCCAGGTTGGGAGCCTTTGTTTGATCTGTATCTCTTCATCTACGCAGCCTCGTGTTTTATTTTGCTTATACCTTTTGATTTGGAAATTTTAATTGATCCGAGTCTCAGCAGCTTTTTTTTTGCAAAGTATATTTTAGATTCTGAATTGCTTTTCTTGTAAGCAGACAAGTTTGTATTTGAAGAGTTCTAATTTACCTTTTTTCTAGATTTTTCCACCAGACTAGGTCAAAATTTAATCTAAAATACCTAAATCACATTACACAGTAATCTTCTACACTCAAGAACAGAAAGTTGATCTCTTAACAATCTGTAACCATCTTGATCAGCATTTATTTCCTGAAATATATGTACTGGCGTTAAGAAGACTCATGAGCACAAGGCCTTGCTGCTGAGTTTAAACATGGTACTTTCCAGTAATCCATCACCGAGGGATTATGTTTGCTGGTTTGCATTCATTAAATCCGCTTATTCCTGAACGTTAGTCATAATTAGTTCTGTCACTCCATTATCTCTTAACTTCCAAGTTACTAAACCCCAGCTGCCTGCTTCGCCACAGATACCGTGTGTTATGTATGAAATTATTTTTCATGAACAAAGTTTTATCCCCACTGGGATGATAGGCCAAGTCTTTTAGCAGTGCTTGAATTGTTTTCCATGACAGGTGAGATACCGAGTGGAATGGGCCAAATTTCAGGAGCGTGAAAGGAGGAAGGAGGAGGAAGAACGGGAAAGGGAGAGAGTAGCCTATGCACAGATTGACTGGCATGACTTTGTGGTAGTGGAAACTGTTGACTTTCAGCCAAATGAACAAGGTAAATACTAATATGATTGTCATTTGATTTTGCATTGAAACACAAATAAGTACATTCTAAAGTGACCATATTTTCATTGCGTTTCTCATAGCCTAACTTGGATATCTTGCTTAAACTTGTTTTGGTTTTGCATTAAATTGGATTGAAAGATCAATTTTTTAAAAATTATGTTTTAGACATTTGGGGCTGCTTATTTCAAACATTTAAATACAAACAGTTCTAACCAGTGATGATTTTAAGCATAAGTTGCATTTTTAAAAAAGTATAATTATGCATTTAACTTTTGGGTTGCCTGAAACTTGCCCAGTTACTAAAATTCATTATGCCTTGTGTATAATAAGAGTTAGAAAGAATCTTTGTGCAAATCAATTATTTTCAAATGTTTAGTTTGAATTCCATAAAGTCTGATTCATTTTCATTCAACCAAAAGTGCAATTTAAGTTGTATGTCACACCAAATTGCTATACAGTATTATTAACTTGTGCTTCATGTACAATCTTGGAGTTTGGCAAAAGTGAGATTATAAACCTTGGAAGACTTTGGCAGTGAAGGTCAGCCTTTTAGATCTGAGGTGATTTTTTTTTTGTTTTTTTTCCAACATTTGTAAATCTGGAATTCCTTGCTGGAGGATTCTGGATGCTTGGTTGTTGAGTATTTTGAAAACTAAGATAAATAGATTTTTGGACACTTAAGGATATGAAGGTTCAAGAGATTGGGTGGGAAATGAACGAGGTAAAAGTAAGTCATAATATTTAAAATGGAAGAGCAGGCTCTGTGACCTACACTTTTTTTGTGACTACAGTTTTTTTTTTAGTAAAACCAGTTTTTCCTCCAAGTCAGTCCTTCCAAGAATGTAAGTTGATACTGAGAAATCTACCGTGGACACGTGAGGCTCTGCTAGATTATGCAACTCTATTGAAACCATTCACGACCTTTTGATTGCTTTGGAGATCTTGAAGCAGAATTCTTTTGTATAATCACTAAACAGCTTTCTAATCCAGTTTCTAATATTGTCTTTGTCAAGATGAGCAATTATGGAAAGATTGCCTTCTTTGCTTGGCAATATCATCCTTGATTCTCTATATATCCCAACTCCATACTACTCTAATTTATCATTGTTATTTTCAGTGATAATGACATTTGCTTATCAATAAATTTGATCCACACTTGATTTTATTGGCATTCATCACCGTCCCACAACTCATGTGCTAGTTTATTTTGCAAATGAGTCCTTTTCCATTTTACAACAGCTGACACTAGTTTTCATTTTTGTTCACGAAAAGCTAATTCTTTTGCTTCCTAACCTTATTAAGAACCGCTCACCTTCCTTCTCATAAGACCCAAGATTCCTAGTTATTGTAGCGGTGTGCTACATGCAGCGCTAAAATTACGACACGGAGTCGGTAACTGCAGTTGAAGGAGAAAACTTTATTCGAAATCCTCAGCCTCACTTTTAAGCCTCCCTCAACCTGCCCCCCATGGCGCAGAGGCTCCAAAGCTCTGTGCTCACAAACCCCTGTAGGCTATCTCCCTTAGCCGGAAAGCTGGCTAATTGTGAGCCGGTTCGGATGTGCCAGGAAATGGGTCGCCACATAACCCCCCCCCCGAGAACCAGGCGATACACCCCCCAATGTCCACAGTCTGGGCCGAAACCTGCTTGGGAGGTCGGTCTCTGTGCCGAGGTGCTGGAAACTCGGCCGGTTGCGCCAGGTCCACATGGGCCGGTTTGAGTCGGTCCACCGTGAAAACCTCCTCTTTCCCCCCAACGTCCAGCACGAACGTGGACCTGTTGTTCCGGAGCACCATAAACGGCCCCTCGTATGGCCGCTGCAGCGGTGGCCGATGCCCGCCCCTTCGTACAAACACAAACTTACAGTTCTGCAGGTCTTTGGGTACGCAGGTTGGGTTCCGCCCGTGCTGTGAAGTGGGTATGGGGGCCAGGTTACCGAGCTTCTCGCGTAGTCTGCCCAGGACTGCTGTGGGATCTTCCTCTTGCCCCCGTGGGGCTGGTAGGAACTCCCCGGGGATGACCAGGGGTGCGCCGTATACCAACTCGGCCGACAAGGCGTGCAGGTTGTCCTTGGGCGCTGAGCCGATGCCGAGTAGGACCCAGGGAAGCTCGTCCGCCCAGTTGGCTCCTCGCAGGCGGGCCATGAGGGCCGACTTCAGGTGACGGTGGAAACGCTCCACTACCCCGTTCGACTGTGGGTGGTAGGCAGTTGTGTGGTGCTGCTGAGTCCCCAAAAGGCTGGCCATAGCTGACCACAGGCTGGAGGTGAACTGGGCGCCTCTGTCGGAGGTAATGTGGGCCGGTACACCAAAGCGAGATATCCAGGTGGTGATCAGGGCTTGGGCGCAAGATTCGGAGGTGGTGTAGGTGAGCGGGACCGCCTCTGGCCATCTTGTGAACCGGTCCACGATAGTCAAGAGGTGCCGCGCTCCGCGCGACACTGGCAGGGGGCCCATGATATCCACATGAATGTGGTCGAAAGGCCGGTGGGCGGGATGGAACTGCTGCGGTGGGGCTTTGGTGTGCCGCTGCACCTTGGCCGTCTGGCGGTGCATGCACGTTTTGGCCCATTCACTGACCTGTTTGCGGAGTCTATGCCAAACGAACCTGCTGGAAACCATTCGGACAGTCGTCCGGATGGAGGGATGCGCCAAGTTATGAATGGAGTCGAAAACACGGCGCTGCCAGGCTGTCGGGACGACGGGATGGGGCTGGCCGGTGGCGAAGTCACAGAGTAGGGTCCTCCCACCCGGGCCTACGGGGAGGTCCTGGAGCTGCAAACCGGAGACTGCGGTTCTGTAACCCGGAATCTTCTCATCTGCCTGCTGTGCCTCTGCCAGTGCCTCAAAGTCTACCCCTTGGGAAAGGGCATGAACGGTAGGGCGAGAGAGCGCATCCGCCACGACATTGTCCTTACCCGAGACGTGCCAGACATCTGTCGTGTATTCAGAGATGTAGGACAGGTGGCGTTGCTGGCGGGACAACCAGGGGTCGGATGCTTTCGTAAACGCAAAGGTAAGCGGTTTGTGGTCCGTGAATGCGGTGAAGGGCCGACGTTCTAGGAAGTACCTGAAATGCCGGATTGCCAGGTAGAGCGCCAACAGTTCCCGGTCGAAAGCACTGTACTTGAGCTCGGGTGGCCGCAGGTGTTCGCTGAAAAACGCCAGGGGTTGCCAGCGACCTGCGATGAGTTGCTCCAGCACCCCACCGACTGCTGTGTTAGATGCGTCCACTGTGAGGGCAGTAGGGGCTTCCATTCTGGGATGTACTAGCATTGCGGCATTCGCCAAAGCTTCCTTCGTTTGAACGAAAGCGGCGGCGGACTCCTCGTCCCAGGTAATGTCCGTGCTCGGACCCGACATCAGGGCGAACAGTGGGTGCATGATCCGGGCAGCTGAAGAGAGGAAGCGGTGGTAGAAATTGACCATACCCACGAATTCCTGAAGGCTTTTGATCGTGGTGGGTCAGGAGAAGTGGCGAACCGCATCTACCTTTGTGGGCAGAGGGGTTGCCCCGTCTTTAGTAATCCTGTGGCCCAGGAAGTCAATGGTATCGAGTCCGAACTGGCATTTGGCGGGTTTGATTGTAAGACCGTACTCACTCAGTCGGGCGCAGAGTTGACGGAGGTGGGACAGATGCTCCTGATGACTGCTGCTGGCTATGAGGATGTTGTCCAAATAGATGAACGCGAAGTCCAGGTCCCGTCCCACCGCATCCATTAACCGCTGGAACGTCTGTGCAGCATTCTTCAGGCCGAACGGCATGCGGAGGAACTCGAAAAGGCCAAACGGGGTGATGAGAGCCGTTTTGAAAACGTCGTCGGGATACATCGGGATTTGATGGTACCCTCGGATGAGGTCTACCTTGGAGAAGATCTGTGCGCCGTGCAGGTTTGCTGCAAAGTCCTGAATGTGCGGCACAGGGTAGCGGTCCAGTGTGGTAGCCTCGTTCAGCCTGCGGTAGTCGCCGCACGGTCTCCAGCCTCCCGTCGCTTTGGGCACCATGTGCAGGGGGGAGGCCCATGGGCTGTCGGACTGCCGGATGATCCCCAATTCCTCCATCCTCTGGAACTCCTCCTTCGCCAGTCGGAGCTTGTCTGGGGGAAGCCGCCGAGCGCGGGCGTGGAGGGGTGGTCCCTGGGTCGGGATGTGGTGCTGTACGCCGTGTCGGGGCATGGCCGCTGTGAACTGCAGTGCCAGAGCCGATGGGAAATCCGCCAGCACCCTGGTGAAGTCATTGTCGGACGGCGTGATGGAGCCAAGGTGAGGGGCTGGCAACTGGGCTGCACCCAGGGAGAACGTCTGAAAGGTCTCGGCGTGTACCAGTCTCTTCCTGGGCAGGTCGACCAGTAGGCTGTGAGCCTGCAAAAATTCCGCACCCAGAAGCGGTTGGGCTACGGCGGCCAGTGTAAAGTCCCACGTGAACTGGCTGGAGCCGAACTGTAGCTGCACCTGACAGGTGCCATAGGTCCTTACTGTGCTGCCGTTCACGGCCCTCGGGGGGGCCCCGGTGCCCTGCTGCGGGTGTCGTAACTCATCGGAGGTAAAACGCTGATCTTGGCACCAGTGTCGACCAAAAACCGGCGTCCCGACCTTCTGTCCCACACATACAGGAGGCTATCCCGATGGCCAGCCACTGTAGCCATCAGTGGCGTCTGGCCGTGGCGTTTCCCGGGGACTTGCAGGGCGGGCGACAACGGCGGGCTTCTGCGCCCCACCGCTGGTGGTAGAAGCACCAGTGTTCATTGAGCCGGGGGTTGGTGGGCTCTGTGGCCGGGCCTGGACTGGTTTGCTGCTGGGAGTGTGGCTGGGAGATCTGTGCGACGGACGCCCCGCTCACCTTTTTGGCGTTCCACAGCATGTCCGCCCGGGCAGCCACCTTCTGGGGGTCACTGAAATCCGCGTCGGACAGCAGCAGGCGTATGTCCTCGGGCAGCTGCTCCAGGAATGCCTGCTCAAACATGAGGCAGGGTGTGTGTCCAGAGACAACATCTCATTCATTAAAGCCGAAGGAGGTCTGTCGCCCAAGCCATCTAGGTGCAGTAAACGGGCAGCCCGCTCGCGCCGTGAGAGTCCGAAAGTCCTGAGGAGCAGGGCTTTGAATTCCGTGTACTTGCTGTCTGCCGGGGGCGACTGTACGAACTCCGCGACCTGGGCCGCTGTGTCCTGGTCGAGGGAGCTCACCACGTAGTAGTAGCGGGTGGCTTCTGAGGTGATCTGGCGAACGTGGAATTGGGCTTCCGCTTGCTGGAACCGTAGGTTTGGTCGCTGTGTCCAGAAACCCGGCAGTTTCAACGAAACCGCATGAACAGAGGCGGCGTCGGTCATTTCTGATCCAAAAATCGTTTGGACTGTCGGGGTCACCAGTTGTAGCGGTGTGTTACATGCAGCGCTAAAATTATGACACGGAGTCGGTAACTGCAGTCGAAGGAAAAAACTTTATTCGAAATCCTCAGCCTCACTTTTAAGCCTCCCTCAACCTGTCCCCCCCCCCCCCCCCCCCCTGTGGCGCAGAGGCTCCAAAGCTCTGTGCTCGCAAACCCCCGTAGGCTATCTCCCTTAGCCGGAAAGCTGGCTAATTGTGAGCCGGTTCAGATGTGCCAGGAAATGGGTTGCCACATTATGATATTTATGATACACATTTGTGCTAATTTCTATTGCCTTTCTGTTGGAGTCTCTTCAATCAGATTTCCTTCCTTCCTACATATATGGAAATATCCTGACCTAAGTTCTAATTTTCTGAACATTCTGATACTTCTCACTAATTCAACCTTAAACATATAAAAATCAGTCCTTTTATTTTCTTCCTCCTTTGACCTTTCTTACAACCTACCCATTCAATTATTTGTTGCCTCCATTCCTTGGAAGAATTCAAACTTCTCCTTGTACTTTTTTCCCCTCCACATTATGTCATATAAACATGAATTTGTTATAGTTCATGCAAATCATTGAATATATTGCAATTGTCAACTTAATTCTGGAGAAAACAAGTTTATTATTAAAACAGTGTTCAGTTTGAGTTGACAAGACAATTGGTTAAGTGTTCAAATGGTGGAAGTTGTCTTGTGTGCATAATCTACATTGAAGAACTATGGCTTGTTCTTCAACAACCATGGCTTTGCCAGTATTGCCCACTTCCAGTTAGCGAATAAGATGAGATGTTAAACTGCTATTTCCTGATGTTGGAATGTCTGTGTCAATATTCTCTGAGAATTGGTAGGCCTGGCACATGTTCTCTCAACAAAATTTTCTATGAGGATGTGGATAAATCTATCTACTACAATAAAATGCAAAATTTTAAAAAATGATAATTGAGTTCCATTCTCTTGAAATTCTCCCTGTAACCAAATAATGGAATGGCATTTTCTGCTCTGAAGAAAATATTATAATTTGGGATGGGCCTTTTTGTGGAGAGAGAGAAACCGATGAAGTAGAGAAGCAAAAGGCATGCAATATTAATAATTAACCTTTCTACTTGAAGGACATTTCCCTCCACCGACTACCCCAGAAGAACTTGGAGCGCGTATTTTGATGCAGGAGAGATATGAAAAGTTTGGTGAGAGTGAGGAGGTTGAAATGGAAGTAGAATCTGATGATGAAGTTGAAGAAACAGAAGAGAAGACGGAAGAGGCTCCAGCACAATTGGATCAAGATACTCAAGTACAAGACATGGATGAGGTATGCTTCTATATTTGATCATGTTGTATATTTAAATTGTGCTTTATAGTTGAATATTTCTGGATCACTTTCCTTATCTGAGAAAGGGATGCTAGCAAGTTGATGTCCACTTGTGGAATAGCTGATACAACTGTTAAAAATCTGGATTGATTTCAGTCTTCAAAATAGGAACAGAATATTAATAATGGTGAAACTGCAAACATGTTTATAATTTTGTATCTATATGTTTTCCTTAGGGATCAGATGAAGAAGATGAAAGTCAGAAAGTGCCTCCACCACCTGATAATCCAATGCCTCCACCTCTTCCTCCTACTCCAGATCAGGTTATCATTAGGAAAGACTATGATCCAAAGGGTGAGTTTGCAAACACCAGAGGAAATTTAAGTTACATGGATCTATACTGGATCTACTGATCCATCTGAAATGGTTGTAATCACTCAAATGCACTGGTAGTTTGAAAGTTAAGGGAATGGGATACATTTATATTATATTATTTATATGTACATAATATTTTTCTACAAAGCTGGCGATTTTTCTGCATGTATTTGGAATATCATTAAGTTTCCATTCTAAAGCTAAAACTTAAGTCAATCCTTTTTCTACCAGCTTGGTAATGTTAAATGCCAATTTCTCTTGTTGCTTTGTAATTTTTTAAAATCTTTTTTCCCCGATCCATTTGACATTGGAAGCATAAAATTAAAAAATGGGAAATTGGTGATCACTGAGTTCTATCAAAATGCACAGGAGAATGAAAACCCAGAAACAATTGCTTACAGTTGATTTGCCCTGCCCCACGTTAACTACATCTACCATATCAGTAAACTGAAAAAAAAGTGAATATCAGTCATTGACTTGTGTTTTTATGGTCTGTATCCTTATTTAATGCTTTTATATTTTGAAAAATAATGTAGCTTTCTATCACCACCATTTCTGATCCATCTACCTTGAGTATAACTATCCCCATTCCACAAAAGATAGATCTTTTATGAACAGGCAACACAGGTAGTCTTGGTTTATCACACCTTCATTTTGAACCAGAAGATGAATCGTTCAAGAAGTATTATAAAACTTGATTTCATAGCCCAGTATTCAATGGCAGTTGTTTCCTAGCCAGAGGAATAGTCCTGAATTTGCTCTTTTGGACATGTGCACCAATTTTGATAAATGCCTTGCAACACAGTGGGTAATACACTTAATTTGTATACTTAGAAAATATCTGGCTTTATTTAGTAACAACAAAGGAAACAACTTATTTTTAAAGATTCTAATTGGCCTCATGAATAATGATTATTACATTGGGCAACACTATTTCCTGCTTACTCTAGGTTCTCATATATATTAAGATGGCATGGCAATATTGGGTTGAGAAGGGCGTTCTACCAAAATGCAAAATTATGAAGCTATCTACCATCAGGAAAAGCAATTTGTCATTGCTTTTGATTTCTACCATTATTTTCAGTACTCCTGGAAAATTTGTATGGTGTTAACATTGAAAGATGCTCATGCAATATTACAGATCAACTGTGTTCAGTGGGATTGGTGTCAGAGGTGGGCCAGAACACGTGCGTGTGTGTGTGTATACGCGCGCACACACACACACACCTCCTTAACTTTTATTAAATTGTACAGTTTGGGTTTGGAGAATGTATGCTTATTTTCTTACCTTGGATTCACTTAGCTTCTAAACCAGTGGCTGCCACTCCTGCACCTGATGAGTATCTCATCTCTCCAATCACCGGAGAAAAGATTCCAGCTAGCAAAATGCAAGAACACATGCGAATTGGGCTGTTGGATCCACGTTGGCTAGAGCAGCGTGAACGCTCCATTAGAGAGAAACAGAGTGAAGATGAAGTATATGCTCCAGGTGAGTATAAGTAATGATGAGCACTTTGGAGCACTGCCTAAAATTTGTATAATGTTAACATTGAAAAAGACTTGTCTTCTTTTTTGTGTGGGTGAAGGTAGGGGGGAATCTTTCCCATTGCTCACCATTGTTCACACTTGTAGTTGAGACAATTTATCCAGTCTTTTTTAAGTACAATTTGCGCATACAATGATGGATACAAATCAGATAGTTATCTTTGATCCCTTTGTATCACCCTCATTGAGAGCTCTCAGCCCAGGTTTCTGCCAATGGTGCTGTGTAGCTTCTGATCCTGACCACCTCATGATGTCTCTTGATTAAAGAAATTGATTTTGTCAGGGAGTTATGGGAACTTTGTGCTTTCATTGAATTCTCAAAAATGGTGTAATCTGTGAAAAACCCTAAGTATTTTGACCTTTTCAGTATTCACTGTCTACTGTGCTTTAAACAATTTACTGGCAGCATAGTAACGTATGTTTTATGTAGACTGGCGTAGTGTCAATTTGGCTTTATTGATTTATTAATGGAAGACGTAGTGACATGGAAGAGGGCTATTAGGTCCATGCTGGCTTCCAGCAAAGCAATCCTGTCGGCCCTAATACTTTCATTTCTCTGTAGCCCTGCAGCTTCCTCGCTATCAATTCCCCTTTTGATTCTTTTGACATTTACTTGCACCAAGGGGTAATTTACAGAAACAACATAACCTTTCAGCAAAACTTCAATTCAGGCAAAACACAAACAATCACAGTAAACGCGGGTTAACTCTGAATCGAAACCAAATATCTCTAAGTTAGTAACGTCAACTGCTGACAACCCCTACAGATGCATAGTGACATGCACTCACTGACCAGTTTTTTAGGTACACATTAATGCAAAAATTTAATCAGCCAATCATGTGGCAGCAACTCAATGCATAAGAGCATGCAGATGTGGTCAAGAGGTTCAACTGTTGTTCAGATCCAACATCAGAATAGGGAAGAAATGTGATTTTTGTGACTTACCATGGTGCGATTGTTGGTGCCAGATGGGGTGGTTTGATTATCTCAGTAACTGCTAATCTCCTGGGATTTTTCTAGCACAACAGTCTATGGAGTTTACAGAGAATGGTGTGAAAAGCCAGAAAAACTTTCAGTGAGTGGCAGTTCTGAGGCTTTGTTAACGAAAGAGCTCAGAGAAGAGTGGCAGAACTGGTTCAAGCTGGCGGGAAGGCGACAGTAACTCAAATAACCTCACATTGTTTAATAGGTCTGGATATTGAAAGCAGCCTGAAGCAGCTGGCTGAACGACGTACTGATATCTTTGGTGTGGAAGAAACGGCTATTGGAAAGAAGATTGGTGAAGAAGAAATACAGAAACCAGAAGAGAAGGTATGAATTCCCATCACTTCGCTGCTTGTATAGTATTTTGGAGTTGCTTGTTAATTCTTCAATTGTACAAGAGTAATCAAAAACTTTTTCTTGTAAAATCTCCACAGAAATAAACACTTAACGCTAATCTAAATTCACCGACTACTCTCACAAAACTGGTACCAGAAATGAGTGGCAGTATTGTAATTGAATGTCTTCTCCAGTTGTCAGAGAAGGTGGTTAGCGATGTAAATTAAACTATGAAAATGCTGTCACAGTATAGAGAACAACATATATAAAGTTTGATTGATTAATTCATTTGGAATTCATTTAGATGAACTCATTTAGAAATCAAACATAATTGTCAATTGCCTCAGTTAAAGGAAGCAGAAATCGTAATTTATGTGGATAAATTATAGCAGATTGATTTGATAAGAAATTATTCTACTCTGAAGTAATATTCTTAAGTATGTGTGGATGTGGTTTTTATGTCTATTACCTTAAAAGTATATAAACACATCAGTAAACTTGGCTTGTACTCGTTCTTTCTTGTGGCCAAGGTTACTTGGGATGGGCATTCTGGCAGCATGGCACGTACACAACAAGCTGCACAAGCCAACATCACACTGCAGGAGCAGATTGAAGCTATCCACAAGGCCAAAGGATTAGTTCCAGAGGATGACACCAAGGAGAAAATTGGACCCAGCAAACCTGCTGATTTACCACAACCCCCACCACCTTCATCTGCCCCAAATACTTCAATGAATGCTCCTCCAATTACATCAATGCCCAGACCACCTTCTGTAAGTTTGGCAGATATTTTGAAAATGTTTGCATGTTGTTTACAGTTAAGTTGAGATGCTTAGGATTGTGAGAAACAGTAAGGCACACAGAAGTATTATTGCCACTCTAAAATGAAATTCCTCTGCATAGTTGGGGTTTCCACATGTGGCAAAATAGCCACAGCCCCAGTATTTATTAGTTGTAATTGTATTAAATAAGCAGTTGAATACTACTTTCCCATCTGTCTTGTGGTTTCAAATATGGGACTATTTCCAGTACATATTTCTATTTCTGGTGCTGCATATGCTGATCAAATGAACTACATGATGCAGTGTAAGCAAGCTACAATTTTACTTATTCCTTTCATCAGCAACAGAAGAGGAAATCAATGAGAATAACCCTTTAAAAGAATATTGTTGAATCACTTGTATTTTTCCACCTTTGAGGTTATTTAATTACACTGTATTAATTGTATTTATTTTAATTACCTTATAGTACACTATTGTGAGTGCAAAATATTTTGTCAGCTATTGAGAATCACATACCTGTATAATATCAATGTATAGGAAAATGTGAAAGTAATTTGACCTTAACAGCATGGTTAAATGTTAGACTTGTCTCAGTGACACAGAAAACAAAATCAAGATTGGATATAGTTTTATCAGACCAGCCAAATTGTACTTCAGATCCTGTTGTAATGTGTATACATATTTTTCACTTAACATGTTAATTAATATTAATTTATATTCAAATACAAGTATTGGAAGTGCTACTGAACCATTACAGCATGATCAGTTCATAAAGAGCATAATTCTCCACAGACGGTGAAAATGGAGAAGTTGGCTTTAAATTATTGTATTTTGGATAGTAAGTGAAAGTACAATTATGTTGTTTTTTTGTTTGTTCAGATGCCACCACCTGTACGCAATATTATGTCGTCAATGCCTGTTATTCCCAGGCCACCAATGTCTCCTGTTATCCGTTTAGCACCAAGTCCTGTTTTATCAGCTCCCATGCCACCAATGATTCCTGGACCACGGATTAATGTAGTACCTATGCCTTCTTCGGCGCCACCTGTTTTGACTCCCCGACCACCACCAATGGTGGTACCATCTGGTAATGTTATTTAAAAGATTGTACGGTCCTTCAGTTTAAATCCATTTTGACATTTATGAATATGCATCTGAACTTTATTTATCAGTCTTACCAGCAAGTGTAAAATTGGTTCACATGAGGAAATTCATATCAGTGAAATGTGTATCTGACATAGAACTGTAGTCCTCATTATATATAGATTAAGAATTTTGAAAAGAAATGAGGAAATAGGAAAGTTTTTTTTTGGTCTTGGGTGGCAGCTTGGGAAATTAATAGAAGTTGCTCTTTTATCAAAAAAGTCTTTCAGTCTGTATGAGGAATGGTTGGAGGATAGGGGTGGGATGGTAGTGAGGGAGGAAGAAGACTTGTAAGGCCAGAAGCAGGGACTTAATCATATCTTCTAGATTAGCACAAGTGAAACATTGGAAAGCTGGGTTCAGATTATGCAATGCTGGTGCTTAGTCTGTGCTCGCTGATGGATGTGAAAGTCTAACGGGGGAGCCATTTAATGTTCTTTCCAACAGCAATTTAGTTTAGCCAACTCTACCCAAAACATACTATAAGCCAGGGGCTCCCAATCTTTTTTGTGCCATAGACCAATACCATTAAGCGAGGACCCCAGATTGGGAACCCCTGCTCTAAACTATAGTTTGCGAATAGGATAGTAATTTTCTACCATAAAAATTGCATAAAAATTCACATGGAAAGATGTGACCTATTGATTTTTGTTTTAACTGTTTAAGATAAGAATGATGAAGTTCTAATGTGATTCTTTCACTTTCACATTACAGCTTTTGTACCTGCACCTCCAGCAGTTCCTGCCCCAATGCCTTCTGCAATTCCTCGACCTCCTCCTCCACTAGATGATGAACCAGCAACAAAAAAGATGAAGAGTGAAGATAATCTTATTCCAGAGGAAGAATTTCTACGAAGAAACAAGGTATGTCATACCACTGATTAAAGATAAAGCTCAATGTCCTTACATCTGAAGGATATTGGGCAATAACTCCAAACTCCTATTTCACACAGTTGCTTAATCATTTGTGTTTTTATGAATCCCATTGATATTTCAGTAAATATTCACACTTTATCTATGATTGTCTGAAATTTTCATTTGACTTTAAGCTAAATTTATTTTTGATATTTTTTTTAAAGCTTAAAGGCATAGTGTTAGAATTGACAGGTTCTGGCTAATTATTTTTTAAAATTCCAGTGCTGGAGGGTTTCATCCCCTTAGCATGGTCTCTCTGTTGGCTTGGGAATTTCCCACAGCTTTGTCCTGATGTTGACCCAGATGTTCCAGCAGTACTCTACATCTGGCTCTGGAATGGTGGTTACTGGAGGGCATCATTTTGATAATTGGGTATTTATTGTTTTATATTGTTAATTGAAGTGACAATTAGTTAATAACAATATACTAAATTTTCTCCAAATTGTTTCTTCTTATCTTTACCATATTCATTTTCTTAGCTAAAGAACGTGCATTACCTGGATACATTGGTGAATCAATGCGTTAATACATTAGACTAATCAAACCTAAATAAGCCTCATTTACCTTTTTAAAAAAAATATGATAGAACTGTACAGTCTAAAAAAAAAAGGAATTCATCTCCTTACAACTTTGATTTCATGGAGTAATCTGACATTAATTTGGTTTTTATTTTTTACCCACCTAAATCTCCATACCTTGTCTGTCTTGAACTCATCTAAATTTTAAAAAGATACAATGATCTGTACTTCAGCAAAGCATTGCCAGAGAATTAACAACAATTTGCCTTCTCAGCCCTTCGTTTTTTGTTCCTGTTGTGCTCCATGGGTATCTGTCCTTGGTTCGCTTCTGTTTCTCATCCATGTGCAATACCTTCAGCTTCATTATGTGTCAGTTTTCCTGTGTGCACTGATAGTGTCTAGCTCTCCTCTATTAACAGATGTTGACCTGTCCTCTGTCATTAAATTGTCAGGCTACTTCACCAGTACTCAATACAAGGGAATCAGAACATTTCTGTAATTAGATATTTGGAAAATCAATCATGTTATCTTTGGTCCCTGTCACAAGATCCACTCCATATCTCTCTTTATGGCAAATGTCTAAAATTGAACCAGGCTGTAGCTGTTGTAAATTTAATATATTTTTTTTTAAAAAAGGAAAATATTATTACTGGAAATGCTCAGGACTGACAACATCTCTGGACAGAGAATAACAATTAACATTTCGAGTTGAGTTGCTTTCATTGGATGCAGTCTTAGCCAGGTTCCTTCTTTTTCTACTCTTCTTGAATCTGAGATGATTGAAAACTTTTATAACCAGGATAAAATCTTATTCATTTAGCTCCTAGTTTGGCAATATCTTCTTTAAAACATTCACCCTTGTTCTCAATCTTTCTAAAGCTTTACTTCTCCCTGCCTGTGTTATCTTCTGTAATGTTTAAGATATTTTGATCTATTTATCTTCTCTGAAAATAAGTATGCCATCACCTATGATTCTTAACACGCACCAAAGCTCTAAATTCAAATTCCTTTCATACACCTGATGCCTGTTTACCTTCTCCTCTATATATATATATATATATATATATATATATATATATATATATATATATATATATATATAAATCTCTACTCTGGGGATATTGGGGGCCAGATCTTTGGGGCTATTTAATGATTTTTAAAAATCAAGGAATATGTGGAACGGGAAAATGAGGCCTGGAGTAGATCAGCTATGATTATATTGAATGAGGGGGCAGCTTGCGGAGTTAAGTTGCCCTCTCCTGCTCCTAAATTCCTACTATTATGGATGATTCTATATAAATGTTTTAAGTCATTTATTTGTTTGAATCCTGAGGTGTCTGGCCAGTCTATGTCCTTGTATATACTAATTTTTAAATGTTTTGGGGGTATTAGTACTTGTTTTTTTTTAATTTAAAAAGTAACATTATAATGTGCTAAGTATGGCAGCATATTAAAATAGTTTTATTAGCAGAAGGTAAGATTCTTAATCCAGCTTTGTCTGTTTAATAGTCATGGTGATCACATTATACAACTGTTTCTATTGTCATAGTTTTGAATTAGATAAAGAATTGTAGGAGTGTGATTATAGGTTCATATGAAAAATTATGATGCATATAATCTGAATCTTTATCTTAAAGAAAGTTAGTTGTAGCTTCAACTGTATCCCCTTGTTTTTCTTTCAGGGCCCGGTCACAGTCAAAATACAGGTACCTAACATGCAGGATAAGTCGGAATGGAAGCTGAATGGCCAGGTCCTTGTTTTCACACTTCCTCTAACAGATCAGGTATGGATTCATTGGGTAAAAGGGGAAATGTATCAACTGTAATAAGGATTACAGTACTAGCAAAATAATGAACATTAATATCTGCAATTACTACCTTTTGGTTTTGTGCATGGCCACTTCATCATTTTATTTTATCTAGTCATCTCAAATTTCTCTTGTAATAACAAGTTCAAGGGAACTTCGTGTCAATTTTTCTGGTAGGAAAGCCCACTTTAACAGGCAAAAAAAAGCATCTGACAGCCTGCTGCTTGAACGCAGAAGTCACACTTTTCTAGTGGTTTCTTTATTGCCGACGCTGACTTTGCTCTGATACTGGATTCCTTATCTGGTCCAGCAGCAGATACCATTCTTCAGTTTCCCAGCAGTTGTACTGGCAAATTTGCCTGCTGAACCTGGGCGGCAATAGATGTTGCCTGGTTTGACGATGGCATTCATTGCAATAGAAAATGAAGGGGTCACAAGGAAAGCAAGCTTTGTTTAATTTATCTTTGAATTAATTAAATCAAGAAGTTTAATTGTTAATTTAGATGTATTTGAATGTCTTTAATTAGAATTATATAATGATTCTGACAATGAAGCCTCCTTAACAAGTCAATGCTGACTCTTCAGTAATTAATGTCCCATTCCTCCACTCTTTTATTTCCCTTTGCCTGTAAATTATCTATGCTGTCAAAAGATTTGTCCAGTTCTGAAATAAAATAAAAAGATGAGAGCATTTTTGTTTACTACCTTGCCGAAAATTTTAAATCTGAGTCCCTGGTCCATTAACCATTTTTTAATTGGACAGGCTCCTTCTACTACCTAAACCAGTCATATATTACTTCACCTCTATCTTTGCTTCAAAGAAAAAACCTCTCCATGTCCATTCCGATTTGAAACCAGATATTTTTTTAACTTTTTTTTGATTTGTAATGGCTTTTGATTATTTTCATTATACCAGAGATATTCCCAAACATATTACATTTGATGGCCATTCAGACAAGGGGCACAAGTTTATTGGCTGTCAAAGCATTTTCAGGCATAGGGTTTTCTGTTTTCAGCAGGAAACACCATTTAAAGCCTAATTGCAAGCAGGGTCAGTAAGTGGTGATGTTAGGTTGCTTGTCACTTACTAATACTGAACAGGCTTTATACTCTACAAACTAGGAAAAAAGGTTTTTTTTCCCCCAAATTCTTGTGCATTATTTTCCAAAATAAATTGTATCATTGCAGTATTTTGTTTTGTATTGTAATTAGAAGTGTTAAAATAATTTTTCAGGTGTCTGTTGTCAAGGTGAAAATCCATGAAGCCACAGGAATGCCTGCTGGTAAACAGAAGCTTCAGTATGAGGTAAGTATTGCATTTGTTGTCATTTGTGCAATGACATACTTCTGGAGTCTGCACTTGTTCAGGTAAACATAGGGATATGTATGTTGGTATCATTGATGGCCTGTTTCTCTCCACATTATGTTCATTTAAATTCTTGCTAGCAGAAATGTTCTTGAATGATTAAATTGACGAGAGTGTCAGCTTTGTAAATTGTTCCTCGCTTTTGTTTTTCTAAATAGCCCATTATCTAAGGTGCTTATGTTTTTAAGATGAGCAATATCTCTGAAACTAAAAACTAATTTAAAAATTATTCTTTAATTCCCTCATCTTTTTCCATAATTGAACTTTTCATTTTGTAATTTTTAAGTTTGCTTATTTACATCTTCTAATTTAATATGTTTTCCTTCCCCCCTCTAAAATAAGATCCATATTCAATTCAGTTCAAGATACAGGAGTTCTTTTTTTTTGTTGTTTCTTGGTTGTGAGAATTATTCAGTACTAGTGAATGATATTGTTGCTGGGCACTATGGATCCTCCATAGCTGAGTTATCACAAAGATCATTTGACCTTCTGACCAGCTTTCATTGAGGATAACAGCAAGTATGGGCACTTCACTCCTAACTACATATTCATAGTTGGATCTAAGAAATTCTTGCTCTTTGCACAACAAACAGTGAAAATGCCTGCTTGTAAACATGCCAGCCAGAATAAGGAATTAGTCCATTAAGTTGATTCAAAATAATGGTACACAATACTTAGGTTTTTATGCACAAGGTTAAGTTTTGTTCTGATTCTACATTCTTAAGGTGATTAATTCTTGGTGATGCCATTACTTCTAGTTCTGCTTTACCTTTTTTTTTTCCTCTCCTGAGTACTGCTGTTGAGTGGGTTCGTCAGAAGATCTTAAATAAATTGGGACTTCAACATGTATCCTTAAATGCTTCTATATATGCAGCCTGACCTGTTTAGTTTATTTTGTGTATTTGTTTCAGGTTTCTATTATCTACTTTTTTTTCCCCAATTTTCATTTCTAATTTGTTAGTCTGCTTAAAAGTTTAACTACCTTTTTTTTGTTTTAGGGTATCTTTATTAAAGATTCGAACTCTCTGGCCTACTATAATGTTACAAGTGGTTCAGTTATCCATCTTGCCTTCAAAGAACGTGGAGGTCGAAAAAAGTAGCAAGTTACTGCAAATTATCACAATCTTTCTCCGCAAATGGGAATTTGAATCCATGCTATTCATTCTTAAATTAAAAATATTAATTTGATTAGCAGGCTATTAGTATGCAGCTTTTTTGTTTAGAAAATGAAGCTATAGCAGAAATTAAAGAAACAAGAATTTTAAATTATATTTCACGTAGTTTCTTTGCTATGATAGCCTGTCATCATAAAGTCTGAAAAGATGTGACAATTGAACTAAAATTTGGTTTGACTTCTGGTGCAACTCCGTTCATGACACTTGAATTTGTTATGTTTTCTTCCCTGTTCCTGTGTAAAATTGTTGCATTGTGTTTAGCTCTGAATATTTTTAATAAAACAATATTGTTTCCTGTGACTATAGATTGATTTGTGTGAACAATTTTATAAATTGTCTTCCTTCACTGTACTTGAGTTACTTCATCCATTCCATGATCCCAGTGCCCTTCTGTTGCGAAATCTAACCACACTAAAATGTTTTTGGAACTTTTGCTCAGCCTCTGACTTATGCTTCCACATCTTGAATATAAATTTTCTGTCAGTCCTGAAATTGCCTTTAAGTTCTTTATCCTGATTCTGCATTTTAAAGTAATTTTCTGAATTAGTTTTTTTGTTTTGATCAAGATGTTGAGTATATATTTCTATATTACTCTGTTCCCGTTTGTTTTTTTTTCTTTAGATACAAGTATTAACTTTTATTTTTCCTCCATTATATCCCCCTCATTCTGCAGTTTAAGAGATTTGTATACATTCCAGTCTTCCTTTATACCACACTGTAGCTTCATGTAACAATTATTTCAGTAATATAAAATATACCCTTTCCTTATTATTAGTGGATTTATTTGGAAGTTGTGACTTTTCACAACAGCATCTTTGAAGTACTGGGAAAAATTATTCCTGTTATTAATTATTGTCTGTATAAATATGGTGATTAGTTACCAGACTGCTTGTGTTAACATTGCAACTACTCTTCTAGTAGTGGCTGGATGCTGGGGGACTGTGCAGCCCAGTTAATTGATGTTCTGAAAGACATCGGTATCCCTCTGGAACAGTCTGCTGTCCCCTCAGGCTTCAAGGTGATCGTCATTCTGGTGCCCATGGCCACAGTAACCTGCCTCAATGGCTACCATCCAGTGGCACTGACCTCAACAATAATGAAGTGCAATGAGCAGCTGTTCATGGATTGCATTAAAACCCACTTTGCTGCTACATTAGGACATTTCCAGTTCATTTATCACTCAAATCAGTTTATGATGATACCATAGTCTCGGCACACCGCTGTCCTGTCCCACCTGGGGAAATGTTGCCTCATCTAGCAGGATGCTGTTATACCTAAGTGTTTAATATGATCATCCCTCAGAAGCTGGTGGGTAATCTGCCCTCCTTTGGTCTCAACACAAACGGATCCTAGACTATTTGACAGCAAGGATACATTCTGTGTTGGCAGAAACCTCTCTAGCTCCAGCGCTCCCCAAGGCTGCATGCTCAGCCTGGTGCAGTTCACACTGTTGATGCATAAAATTGCATTGCTAGATCCAGTTCAAATTGAATCGATGTTTGCTGATGGCACAACAATGATGAGATGGTGTACAGCAGCTGGTAGAATGGTGAAATCACAATCTGAGTCTCAGCATAGACCAGACGAAAGAGATAAATGTGGACTTTAGGAAGGTGCAAACTGACCACTCCTCACTGCACATATACGGCTCCTCCTTGAAGAGAGTTAACGCCAAGTTTCTGGGAGTGCACATAACTGATTATCTCACCTGGTCCCTCAATGCTACCTCTTCGGTCAAGAAAGCACAGCAGCAGCATCTCCACTTTCTGAGGTGATTAAGGTGAGTCCGGCTCTTCTCCCCACCCCATTTTAACCCAATTCTTACAGGAGCATCATCGAGAGTGTCCTGAGCAGCTGCATCACTATCTGGTATGGGAATTGCAAGGCTCTGACTAAGTCCCAACAAAGGATGAGGACTGCTAAGGAGATCATCGGGGTCTTTTTTCCACCCATTAGAGATATTTATCAGGAGTCCTACGTATATAGGGCCCTTAGCATTGTCAATGTTCCCTTCCATCTGTCCAATAATCTCTTTGACCACCCACCACCATCAGGTATTGAGGTACTATAGCATTAAGTCAAGAACAGTTAGGTGGGAAACATGGAATGGGGAAGCTTATTGAACTCCCTGCCACCACCCAGGTCTCATCACGAATGAAACGCCAGTAGTGTCAGATGATTTTGTTTTTCAACTTGTATATACACTTTATTAGTTAATATTACTTTGTGTTGTGTGTGAGTTATATGTATTGAGTGTGCATGTTGGTCCGGGGGTGGTATATGTGTGTACAGTTGAATAACAATAAACTGAACTTGAACTTCATTTACACAGCTGCACATTAGATGTCAAAACCTATCATTTGTTTCAAGATACAATACATTCAATGAAAATAGTTATATTGTGGCTTATATCAATAATTCCTATAATAACCACATACCCTCTGACTATTGCTCTCTACTCCCTAATGGGCTGCACCTACTGTTAAAAATAAAGCTGGTTCACAGATACTGCCTAGTTTTTCCAAACCCACACACTTAGTATGTCACAAGTTCAAAAAAAGATAGTATAATTGCTAATGTACTTTATTGTATGTACTGTATTTAATAGTTTATTTAGGTATTAATAATTATTACTATTTTAGGTGTGGGTATTAAAATGGATTTATTTAGGTTAAAATTATTGTTTATTGAATGTACTAGTCACAAGCATTTCTGGAATGTCTCTCCTGTGATGAATTTAACCCAAAATGAATATTTAAAGAAAAAAAATTAAATGGATAGGAAGAAATAGGATGAAGTGAATAACTTGAGGTAAAGTAGGTCAAACAGCTGGCCCCTTATGAAATTTGAGAGCCTTTCCTTGGGCCTTGTTCTGTAATAGCCTCTTCAGATCAAGTGACACACCTTCAACAAGCCAAGGTCATAACCAGCATTGTCTCAGTCATACTGGAATTTGTTTATTATTGTCACGTGTACTGAGGTACAATGAAAAGCTTGTCTTGTGTACAGATCAGTACACAGTACATGGCAAAACAGTACAAGGCAGTACAGCAGCTACAGAGAAAGAGTAGTGCAGTTGCAAGATCATAACGAGGTAGCAATACACACAAAATGCCGGAGGTACTCTGCAGGCCAAGCATCTATTGGAAAAGAGTAAACAATCATTTACGAGCATAACGAGGTAGATTGTGAGGTTAAGAGTCCATTTTATTGTACCAGGTAGCCATTCAACGATGTTTTAACATTAGAAGTTGTCCTCGAGCCTGGTGGAATATGCTTTTAGGTTTTTGTCTCCTGCCCAAATGGAGAGGGGAGAAGAGAGAATGTCAGCAATGGGTGGCGTCTTTACTGAAGCAGCATGTTGTATAGACAGAGTCCATCGAGGGGTGGCTGGTTTCCATGATGTTCTGAGCTCTGTCCATGACTCTAAAATTTCTTGTGGTGATTGGCAGAACAGTTGCCATAACAAGCTGTGATACAGCCAGATAGGACACCTTTTATGGTGCATCAGTATAAATTGGTAAGAGTTGACAGAGACATGCCAAATTTCTTCAGCCTTTTGATGAAGTAGAGATGATGTTGAGCTTTCTTTCTCAGCTGTGGCACCAACAGGACACACTACTGTATTGATGTTCACTCCTAGAAGCTCTCAATATCAGCATCATTGGTGAAAGCAGAAGCACATGTTTTGCCTCCTTCCTCAAGTCAATGACCAGGTATTGACATTGTAAGAAAGGCTGTCATGACATATTACCAAGCTCTCTATCTCCTTCCTGTAGTCCAACTTACTTGAGATACAGCCAATTGGTG
Source organism: Hypanus sabinus (assembly GCF_030144855.1). NCBI lineage: Eukaryota > Metazoa > Chordata > Chondrichthyes > Myliobatiformes > Dasyatidae > Hypanus > Hypanus sabinus. The sequence goes on from NC_082718.1 coordinate 88,760,310, forward strand.
GTAACATATACAAAGTTGTTTTACGTGGAGTTACAGCAGAATCTGGCCACACAGATATGAGTGGATGGAGCTGAAGCAGTTGTGGGCTGCCAGTGTTGAGAATAATCTTTGTGAAGGTGTTGCTGCTGCCTATCCTACTTGACTACAGTCTGTTGGTCAAGAAGTTGAGGATTGGATCCCAGGTGTTGACTTTGGTGATAATTTTGATTGTAATGAAGGTGGAGCTGTGATCAATAAATGAGAGTCTAATATAGATTCACTGTCCAGATGCTCCAGAGATGAGTGCAGGGCCAGAGAGATGGCATTTACTGTAGAATTGTTCTGGCATTAGAATGTTCTAAACTCACTGGGGAGGGATGTGCTGTTGACTGCAATGCTGGCCAACTTAGTTTGGTAGCGCATTACTGTATAGGATGTAAGCCCTGCTACAACTGGGACTCAATTTTGGATTAGTATTATCTCTAGGTATCTCTGACAGCTTTATGGAGGTCATATCTCAATTTCTTGTGAAGGCAAATTCAGCTGTTTTGCATATTGGATTTTATGGAATAAGTTGTGAGCTATCTCCCCAGCAGCCCCGAGAACCTTGCCACCTTCAAATCCAGCTCTGATCTAGTAATTGTACCCAGCTGATTGAAATCTGGGGATTGGGGAGGGTGGGGTCAAGAACAGAGCACTGAAAGCAATCATAAGGCCAGGCAGCACTAATAGGCAACATTTCAGGACAAGGACCCTTCATTATGACTGGGACATGAGAGGAGCTGGAGTGATTGGGGAAATGCCACAGGTATAGAGACAAAATTTGTCAAGATTACAAATACTTTAAAAAGCCACAGTTGGAGATAGAAAAAAGAAACACACTTTGAAAAGAAAGTTACAACTACAGCAGGGAGAGAAAGAAAATGCGTGTTCAAACTGTACACAGTCAGCGAAGTGACATGTATCCCCTCACTTTATTGACATGTATTGGATAGAGAAGAAATGTTTTCAAGTGGCCGAGTTTTGCTTCAATTTGGAATAATTATGATTTGTGAGAAAATTATGTAAAAGGAGATAGGCTTTATCACTTTGCTATGAGGTAAGAGTTCAAAGTAAATTTATTAAAGTGCATATCACCATATACAACAGATTCATTTTATTTTGGGCATATTCAATAGATCCATAATAGAATAATCTGCAATTACATCCTGTGCAAAACCACTAAATACAGTAGCTTTGACATTTGATACATTGTGGTTAAATTGTATGTGCTAAAGACACCCATACATCAAGTCAAGTCACTTATTGTCATTTTGACTATAACTGCTGGTACAGTACATAGTAAAAATGAAATGATGTTTTTTCAGGACCATGGTGTTACGTGACACAGTACAAAAACTAGACCGAACTACATAAAAAACAACGGAAAAAACTACACTAGTTTTTTAATGCATTAGAATCAAAAAATATGCACAAAAGTTTGGAATTACATTGTGTAACAGTACAATGTACAATCAGCTGCTAAATACTGTGAGAATACAAGCACCTTAAATGTGATGATGAATTATTTTCTTTTTTACTTTTTTATATAATATTTTTATAATGAGTTCATGCTGGTTTTTTTACAAGCACATTTCATTTTTCCCCAATATGGTTGCTAGGTTTTACAGTGTTGAAGTTAAGAGAGATTCTTAGAACACCATCAAACTAGGCGTATAATATGAATTGCTGATGGACAGGATTGGTTTCATTGAAGAGACAGCTGTATAACATTCCTGCACATACAAGTTTAAAAAAATAGATAAACTCTGGTGTCTGGCAAAGGGAGAGAAACAAAAAAATTTAAAAAAAGGTTTCCATTGTTTTCCCTGTGTTTTTTTTAAAACTTTGAGGCAGGAAATGGATGTTTGCATTGTTAGCACTGGATAAGAAAACAGACAGTGGATTCTTGATGCCAATTAAGCATTTTCTTCCTTTCCTGAAATAGACCAGACTTCTGCAATAGATCTTTATGTCTGTTATTAATGGAATGTACTGTAGGAGGAGCTAAAAATCTGACTAAAACCAAAATATACATTGTCACACTTCATTATTTCAGATTCACATCAATTATTAAACTAAAGAATAATTTATTAATGAAATTACTCTATACAACCTCAAGCAATATTTTGAGATGCTTCAGTGAAATTGCTTTATTCCGGGCACTTGGCTTTCTCTTCATTAACAACCTTGCCCTCATACATAAAAACATATTTGCTGATAACACCGTGCTCTACCTCTCTGCAAATCACTTGATCCAACAATCACTTTTATTCTGGTGGTGTCCATTTTATAATAAACTATTGTGAAATCAAAATCATCTCTAAGTTTTGCAAAGCCTAAACCTGTTAGTGTTGGATTACATGAATGTTCCCTGTCACTGACAAACTTGCTATCTGTTCATCCTTCCACCTTTTCTATATTGCCCACCTCCACTATTTTTTACACCTCATTCACACATAAATTTTACACTCAATTCTTCATTAATTTCTACATTGGTATTCCAATATTCTACAAGTTCCCAATTTCTCCCAAGCTCTATATTCTGCCCTTAATGAATCAAAATTGCTCATTACCCTGTTTTTCACAGACTTGAGATGCTACACAAAGTTAGAATCTTCACATCAAACACAACCTTCATTGATTCAATGTCGGCAGATCCAACTGATGCATAAAAGAAGCAATTTATCTTGATGTGAGTTTACACAAATCTATATCTGAAAACCATGCGATTTTGGTTCAACAAAGGAAAAATCAAATGAAATGGACTGTAAAAACATCCTTCTGATGATTTAGTTCATTTCATTATTTCAAACAAACTAGTCTGAGTGTCTCTCAATAGATCATTCATTTAGCAACTGATTTTGTATATTCCTGTACTGAAATACTTTCTGAAGAAGGGCCTCAGCCCGAATATCAACTATTTAATCATTTCCATAGATGCTGCCTGACCTGCTGAGTTCCTCTAGCACCATATGTGGGTAGCCTTGAATTTCCAGCATCTGCAGACTTTACAGTGTCTCTAATACTTTGCATTGCTTTTTTTTTCTTTTCATAACTATATGCAATGATTTTAACATTGCCAATAATACTTGATAGAAGCAATTCTTGTCAATTGTTTGATTTTAATTTATTAATAGACTGTTCATAAATATACCACCTGGCTATCTTATATTTTCAAGAATTGCTGGCCTCTCTCCAATGTGCAAAGGGAAATCATTAGAAGAATTATTTCCTGTACAATCCAATTAGTCCTAGTAACTGGCATTGGTTTTGAAAATGACACCAACACTTTATCATAAAATATATGGAATGCTATCTGGAAAGCCAACAGTGTATGAAGTAAAGTATAAATGAGTGATTGCATCTAATGCCACCAATTCACTTATGTAATTCTACTATGATCTAATTGTGCCATTAATCATTCAGTGGGACTATTTTGATGTGCTTCCCACACACATACTATTAGTGTTCTTGGTGGGAGAAGTCTTGGGTTTGGGAGGTGACAATAGATTTGCTTAAGTATGTAACTGCAATGGATTTTGTGGATGGTACACCCTGAAGTTGCAGTGTGCCACTGCTAAAGGCAATGTTTGTTTAGGCTGGTGCATGGGATGTCAATCAAGCAGGTTGTTTGATCCTAAATGGCATCCTGTCTTCCTGTTCTCCAACTCTATAAACTTCACATAAACACCAATTTATTTTTCCCCCTTCTCAAAGTATCTTACCTTACATGTCAAAAGATTCAAACTTTAAATTTTTAATTTCATTTGTGATCTCATCTCTGCCAGTGAACTCTCTCTCAAACCCATGAAACTTCCTGACATTAGCCTCTTTTGTATCCATTGCTCTTATCCCATTCAAATTAGCAAATCTCTCACATTCCGATCACTGGAATATCCTATGTAGATGCTCATCCTTCTCCATTTCCTTCTCTCCTCTGAGTAAAACTTCCTCAATGCATATTTCGCTAACCAAGCTTTTAATCATCCATCAAATACAGTGGATTCTGGCTAACTGGGACACATTGAGACCAATACATTTTCGCCCAAATAAGCGGCTGCACCAATAAGCCAAAGTCTCATGGAAATAGTTAAAAAGGTTTTAAAAAAAGACAAACAACTGTTTAATTGAGTAACAAATTATCTATTTAAATGAAATACAAAATAAATTAGAACACTACCAAAACTACTACAGTACTATTGAACTGTTTATTAGTTCCTTAATGGTAATTGACGGAAGAATGTGGTGTATGCTGCCATGTTCTTTTGATTGTCTGTAAATGATCAAAATCAGAGCAGGCACCTAATCCAGTAATGGACTGCCTTCGAACACAGCTATCAATGATTAAAATCTCCAAATTTTCATTTGCATTGTATTGTAACATTCAAGATGATTGTTGATACCTTCAAATTCTTCATAGTTTCTAACCATGTTGAGGTAGTGAAACTGTTTCATTTTCACTCCTGGCCATTTCTGGCATCTCCAAGCCTGAATACTTGAAGCCACAGTGAGCAAACCAGTTCTGAACCATTTTACTGTTCATTACACACCAACTATCAGTGACAAAAATCATTGCTTTTTGAACACACACAAGTGGCGCTATTTAAAAATCGTTCGCTCTAAGCTTGATTCAGTCTTTAATGGCCACACGATGTACATGCCAGTTAGAAACTATGTAGCAAGAATCTCCTGTCCCAATTAAGTGGCACAATGTCCCAAATTAATGAAGGGAATCCCGGGTATTTTCTCGATTTGTTTTTGTTCTTTAAGAGTAGCAGTTACTACTACTACTACCCCAAGGATGCTATTACACCTTGGGGTGTCAGAGTTATGAGTTCAATACCAGCAAGAAGTCTCTGCACATCCTCCCTGTGAAATGTCTGGTGCTCCAGTTTCCTCCCACAGTTCAAAGACATAGTGGGTAGGTTAACTGGTCATTGTAAATTATCCTGTGATTAGGTTAAGGTTAAGTTGGGGGGTTTTGATGTGGCACAGTTCAAAGGGCTGGAAGGGCCTGTTCCACGTCGTATCTCTAAATAGATAAAGTGTTGTCACAAATAAGCAGCTGTCCCAATTAACTAATGGACCCATTAAACTGGAATCCACTGTATGTCCTTTTCTGACTCAGTGCATTATAACAATATTTACATGAAAGATAATGTAGGTGTTACTCTACTTCCAATTGACATCTATAGTTTTCTGTTGTTGGGACCATAAATTGTAAAATAAATCATAGTCAGGTATAAGTGATTTTCTGAAAATTTTGAATGTCTTTAAAATAGGCACTGGACCCACCAGAGCAATTTGCATTCCACGCAACATGAAAATTGTGCTAAATTGTTGCAGAGGTAAGCTTTATCATGTGAAATACATCTACCAATAGCTACATTGTTTTGCTTCACTGATAAACTGTTACATTTTGAAACTTAGTAAGGTTACTTTGACAGCACCACTCTCCAACCAGGAAAAACAAAAAGCAGTACAAATGGAACACCATTCTATTTCCATTGTCAGTCACACACGGCGTTGTAGAGCAGTGGCCCATCAAGTCCATGGCTACTATTATATATCTAACTATTATATAAGCAACACACACAAAATGCTGGAGGAACTCAGCAGGCCAGGCAGCATCTATGGAAAAGGGTAAATATTTAACACTTCGAGCCGAAGACCCTGAGTTCCTCTAGTGTTGTGTTGCTTGGATTTCCAGCATCTGCAGATTTTCTTGTCTTTTAACTATTATCTATACTAGTTATATTTTATTCTCCCTCCATTCTCATCAACTTCACTCCTCCCCACCACAGCTGCAAAATCTACATTTTACATTGGCCAATTAACTTACCAACCCAGGTCTTCGGGATGTTGTAGGAAAGCAAAGCTATCACAGGGAAAACATACAATCTCCACACAGACAGCACTGGAAGTCAGCTGTGAACGTGAGTTACTGGTGTCTACCAACTACACTACTATGATTGTATATTTATCACAGTCCTACAGTGTCACACAGCTAATTTTCAGAGATTCTTGACCCTACAGCAGGCCAGAAGGACTGGATGAATTCAACAAGATCTTCTCAAACCAACTAGAATAGACAATAAATGTGCCTTTGCTTATGCCAAGAATAGACAAAGAGTACAATAATACCCAAGTTAATCTCTGCATTACTTATGTCATTAATTATCAGCTTCTCAGTGATAATAACTTCAGCAGCTATACGAAGAGCATGTCTTATGTGTCATTAATATCTACTCACATGAAATCAATTACATTAAAATAATTTTAAGTTTTCCTCTAACACACAGTATATTGTGTTTATATTAGATGTGTGGCTAAGGGTGACTTCATAGGAATTGCCCTAATTACTACTTTCATATCTCAAAGAAAAAAAACAATGAAGAGGACTGAAGAACAAATTTAGGTCTGAAGATACACTGTGGGATGTAGTGGTGTTGGTGCAAATTTGGATCTCCTGTGTTGATTTGCCATTCCCAAAGTTTTCCCAGTGACTGTGTTGAAAACTGCTCCTCAGCATTACTATGGTTTCACTTAATATTCAAATCTGAATTCGAAAAATACTATAAAAATGTAAATGAAGCACAAGAACTATATAGCATCTTCTACTCTCTCTGGATGGCAAAACCCCTCATTAAGGCGAACAAAGTATTTGTCATATGCTGTCAATGTTATAATGAAAAGGAAAACAAATGTTAATTTTATGCAGAGGTCCCACATAGTGGCAGTGAGATAAATGATCAGATAATTTGCTTGTTGGGGAACAAATACTAGTCAGGATATGAGGAAAAAGGACTGAAGCTAACTGAATTGCTTCAAAAATCTAGAACAGTCTTCAATGAGGTGTTAGCAGTGGGAAGGGTGAGCAGCTTCAAGTTCCTGGACATCAGCATCTCAGAGGATCTGTCTTGGGCCCAGGATATTGATGTAGTCACTAAGAATGCACACCAGAATCACTACCTTGTTAGGAGTTTGAGGAGATTCAGTTTACCACAAATTTCTAGACATATGGTTGCATAACAGCCAGATATGGAGGCTTCAATGCACAGACAGCAGTAGACTGTGGGGGTTTGTAGACTGAGCCAGCTCCTTCACAGACACAACCTTCCCATCAAGGACATCTTTAAGAGGGCAGGGCCTCAAGGCGGCGGCATCCATCATTAAGGACCTCCACCATCTAGAGCTTGCCCTCTTCTTACTACTATCAAGAAGGAGGAATAGGAATCTGAGCACCCACATACACCAATTCAGAAACAGCTTCATGGACCCACAAACACTAGCTCTTTATTCCTTTTCTTGTAATTTATAGTCATTTTATGACTTCGCACTACACTGCTGCCACAAAACAACAAATGTCACATTATATAAATCAGTGATTAAAAAATATCTAATTCTGATTTTGGGCAGAATAATCAGTGTAATGTGTTTTTTAAACTTTATTATTTGTTTTTTCCACAGATATCTGATTTTCCTATGCAAAGTAATTACTTATCCAAAAGACAATACCTCTGTAAAGTCTAGCTAAATGATCTCCATGGTAGGTTTTGACACCCAGTTTTATCTTATTTCTCATAACAGCTCTGTTGCTGCTTAGCTCTCAGTAGATGAATTTCCTTGAAGTAAATTCTGAGAAGACAGTTGTCCATTTCTTATCATGACCATTTCTTGTCTTTAGTGCCTGCAGTAATTTGCTTGCTACTCTGTCAATGGCACACCTCCAGGGTTGAACCAAACTGCCAGCAGGCTTGGTGTTATCCAGCCCTCAAGTGTGTCCAACATCAGTACTATCTTCGCCATACTATATTTTTGCTGATCTGTCTTTGCTGATGTTTGTTGAAACCTCTTCCATATCTTTTTTCTCCTTTTCCTGTGGATTTATTATTGTCACATGTACCAGGGTGCAGTGAAAAGTTCATCGAGGTAAAAAAATACAATGCATAATAAAGTTTCAAAACTACAGAGAAGTGCAGTGAGGGTAAACAATGACAGGCAAGATCATAATGATTCACATCGTGAGGTCAAGCATCCATGTTACTGTACAAGTTATACCAAAGGTCTGTTCAAGAGTCTGATAACAGCCTTTTAAAAGCTGGTTGACACAAACCAGCTTCCTGCTCCACAAACCTGAAATGACACAAAGCTCTGTCATCTTTGATATAGTTCACACTCCTGGTAAATTGCACTGATTCCTAGTTAAGTACTACTCAATTTTTAAAATTCTCATCTTTGTTTTCATATATTTTTGTGGTTTTGTCTATTTGTAATACTGTAATCCCCTTCAATAAAGCATAGCATGCAATGTTCTTCTGTTTTTGTTTTCAATAGGTTTCAATAGGTGCATTTAATATCAGATTACTGTATACAATATAAATCCTGAAATTCTTTTTTCTTTACAGATATCCATGAAAACAGAGGAGTGCCACAAAGAATAAATGACAGTTAAATCGTTAGAACCCCTATGCCCCCCCAACTCCTCCTCCCATGCATAAACAGCAGCAAGGCAACGGACCCCCCCCCCACCCCCACCAGCAAAAAAAGCATCAGTACCCTCCACCGTGCATTCAGCGTGCAGCAAAGCATCAATAAAGACTTGCACAACCCCAAAAACTACTCATTCACCTGGTAATTTGAAATACCACAGGGTCTCTCTCTCTCCCTAATAAGGGAAAAAGAGGTGTCCCTGTTTCACAGTGAAAGGGGAGACATAACAAATAACTCATTGGTATATGATGTTAAAAGTCTACAGCATTGCATTTTCTGAGCTCTGTGCCTGGAGAGTCAGCAGAAAAAATGCAGAAAAGAGTAGTGCAAAGAGTTCACAGAATAGCTAGAGCCCTGAAAAAGTATTCAGCCCTCACAACTATTTTCACATTTTACTGTCTCATTTTCAAGATTTCAGCTATATTGTTTTTTCAGCTTAATCTACAAAGCATTGAAAGAAAAATTCCAAAACTTGTCAACAATTCACTAAAAATTAAAAACTAAGAGGCTGATTCATCCCCTTTGTAATTACTATGCTAACTTTCCTCAGGTGCAATACTGTATAAGGTAATATACCTTACCCAACTCACCCAATTTGTCGATTGATCGGAGGATCACCTGTTTCCAATGGATTCATAAGAATAATTACCCCCCCCCCCCCCCCCACCGTAAGATCCATCAGTATGGCGGATTTTCAACAGACCAAACCAAAATGAAGACAAAAGAGCAATAAGGCAAGTCAGGGAAATAATAATAAAGCACAAATCTGAGGAAAGGTACAAGACCAATTCAAAGAACTCAGAGCTCAGTGTAGTCAATCATGAAAAAGTGGAAAAAATATGAAACCACAATCACACTGATGAGGTCAGGCCACCCCTCTAAACTCAGTTGATTGAGAAGAATGGCATTTGTAAGTGAGGCTACTATGATGCTAACAGTCATTATGAGTAAACTGCAGAAGTCAGTGTCTCCACAATCTCTAACGCCTTGCACAAAAAGGATATTAATGGAAGTGTGGCAAGGAAGAAGCTCTGGCTAAAACAAAAGCAGATCCTTGCCCATAAAATCTTTGCAAAGTAACACTTAGAAGATACTGTGAAGATGAGGAAGGTCTTGTGGCCAGATGACACTAAATCGGAACTTTTTGGCCTCAACACTAAGCAGCATATCTGACATAAATCTAATACTGTGCACATCAACCAGATAACACTGCTCCTGCTGTAAAGTAGGGTGGAGGTAACAACTTGCTCTGGGGATGCTTTCTGACAGCAGGGACTGAAAATCCGGTTAGCTTTGTTGGGAAGATGAATGCTGTTAAATACGGAGAGATCCTGGAAGCTTGAAATGGGGAGGAAGTTCATCTTTCAGTAGGACAATGACCCAAAGCAGTCTATCTGAGCAACCAGCGAGTGGTTTCAAATGAAGAAAATTGACATCCTTGAGGGGACCAATCAAAGTCCTGGGCAGGACCTCAGGATTGCTATCCACGGCCACTCCATAACTAACCTGGCACAACTTAAGCAATTTTGCAAGGAGGAATGGGCAAATCTTGCTCCATCACATTGTGCAAAGCAAAACCAAACATCCAAAATGACTACAAAGCTGAATGAATACTTTTGAACAGCTGAAATTTCAGTTTTTGTTTTTTTATGTTTTACACTTTTCCCTCTTGTTTGGGCTCTACTGTGGGGAAAAAAAGCATATGATACACAAATAAAAAATTTCAGTTAAGTGAATCAAAATCCCTGGTTGTCGTTAGTGCTCACTTAGGCGAACAAAGAGTTGGGGCTGAATACTTTTTTCCAAGGCACTGTATTACGAGTTGCAAGATTCATTCCACTTTAAGTTAAGCAGAAACTATATTCAAGATGCTATGCTTGGAAATTTCTGGGAAACTGTCAAAAACAAATGGAAAACTCTAAGTTGGTTTAAGGAGCTAATAAAATCACTAAACCACTTGCAGATGCACAGCGTGCGTTTTATCTCCCAGAGCAATAATTGGTGTCTATTTATTTCTCATCGGCCAGTCAGGATGCTATTTTCTGCCTCAGATCCAGAGGTTTTTTTATTTTATTTCCCCTCTCTCAATCGCTGAAGTGGAAAAACTTCTTATCTGCTGTTTGTTATTACAATGACATACCCTGGAGCAGTTTTCCCTTTTCTCTCTCTCTGGCAGATTTCGGGCGGAGCCTGCCGGCGAGACGCGCATGCGCACCTTGCTTTCGGCAGTCGGGCGAGTTGGCAACGGGCGACCCGGGGAAGGAAACTGGAGTCGCGAATCGGGATCCAGCGTCGTCGGTCGGTCGGCTCAGCTCTTTTCTCCCCCCCTTCGTTAGAGCGAGCGATGCCACGCAAGTCCCGGCAGCAGCGTGACGGGACCACGGAACCGGCGAAGGGCGCCGAAAGCGCCTGAAGTCCCTCTCCCGGAGCGGCGGCGCGAGAGGAGGTTTCGGGGGGGGAAAGTTTCCCGGGTGGTCGCGGGGGCAAAGAGATTGGTTCCGCCCCCCCACCCCCACCTGGCCATGAAGAAGAGCCGGGAGGACGAAATGAACTTGGCGCCGGAGGCGGCAATCAGCTCGCGGGGCACCACCGAGAGTCTGGCCGACCCCGACTCCGGCCTTCGCGGGGATGTCAGTTCTTTGGGCTCCGACTCCGAGATCAATGGCTTCGTCAACGGGGACCAGAAGATCGACAAGTACGGCTTCGTGGGCGGCGCGCAGTACACAGACGAGCTGTAAGTAACTCGGCTTCAGCCACCTCCGGCCCGAACTCCGCGGTCCATCCACTCCCATCCGCAGCCAGCAGCGGTTAAACCTAGCAGCGTTGGTTCAGGCTGCAATCTGAAAGTTTTGCGGAACTTTGCCCCGACTTCTCGCTTTCTTCTGTACTATGTTTACAATTTTCTCCCTTAGTCTTTTAACTTTTTTTCTTCCCCCCCCCCCCCCCCCCCAAACTACTGAAGTTGGGCACTGATTCTCTTTAGCGAGGCCGTTCCTTTTCCGGACTAGGAGCAGCACTGCCCAAACACTTTGACAGTTGATAGGGTGAAGTAACCACCTCCACCCTGCCAACCATATAGCTGGATTACCCATTGAGGACATCCGTTAAACCAGCATGTTGATGCCGAAAGGTAATGCCGCTGCTTTCTTGCAAAAACAAAAGCCCACTTGGCAAAAAAAAGATAAGGACTAAAATCGTGGGAAATCTTGAGCGAAGTGAAAACAGTGCAATGAAACAGTATTTAGAGATGACATGGGAATAGTTGGAGCTTCAGTCGAGGTCTGTGCAAAATACACCTTTCGAGCCCTGTTTTTGCTAATAATGGTAGGAAGCCACGAAGGCGTTAGTGATAAGTACTTCTTGAATGTAAGTAAGTATTTTCTTGAATGTAAATACGTTTTCATTAATGTATTTGGAATGGATTTAAATATTTGGAATAATGATTCATTGTTTTATTGTAACTGGGGAGAATTTAAAACTGATAAGTTGCTTCTTAGTAACAACAAAAAAAATTCCTAAGTAGGCCATTTGGCATCTGAGCTTGCCAAACTTGATCATAGTGGTTGATTATTACTTTGATTATTCAGAGATTCATTACAGTGACAGGCACTAAAGGCCCAAGGAGCGGGCTCTCATGTGACCTGTTAACCTTGGCACTCTTTGGAATATGGGAGTAAAGCAAGTGCCCTCAGGGAAGACATGCAAACTCCTTAAAGTGGTGGGCTTAAAGCCAGGTCACTTGGCACTGTAATAGTATTACACTAGCTATATTCCCTTCTCTCTGTAACCCTTTGACTTTCTTATGATAATCTTGGACCAATAGTAGAATGGATTTTGCTCGCTGTCGCTTGTGCTGTTGCTGAGATTATAAGTATTGTTTTGCAGATAGCATCTGAGTAACCTGGAGGTCTTTTTGACCTTGGTTCTGGTTGTCCCGTTATCTGAAACTGAAGGAGACTGTGAGAGAAAATACAGATTGGTGCATATGTATGCTAACCTGTGCCACTAGGTTACCTAAAATATTTATTTGTTTTCTGAATGAATTTAGAAAAAAGGAAAAAAAATTAGAACGGAATCATCTTTATTTCATTATTAAAGAAAGGATTTTTCAAAAGATTTACAGAAATGCTATTATTCTTTGATTGTTATTGAAACCATTCATTTAATTGTGTGGTTGCAATGTTTAAGATAGAAATAGTACAACCTGGTTCACTTGTACCTCACCGCAGATTTATTTCTGAAAATAATCAGTTGCCAGAGAAGTAATACCAGTGCAGCTATGCTTAAAAAATTAATATTTCAAATATAAATGCAAGTTGGGTCCTTAGTTCATAGTTTCATTGTTGAAGAGATGTTGACTGTAACTCTGCAGACTCTATCACATAAACCCTTGACTTGCCTATTGATCAATAACATTTCCTTCTTGATCTTGAACATATTGAATTAATGACATACAATGAGTATGAATTGACTTGACCTTGCCTCATCCCAGCACTTAACATGGAATCATTTCTGAACTGCTTCCAGTGCAGGTTTATCCTTGCTTTTAAATTAAGAGACCAAAACTGTGTGCATTCATCCTGGCATGTCCTTGCACTCTGTCACAAAGACATTTTCCCTGCTTTTATGATACATATCCTTTGCCATGTTCCATTTTCTTGGCTATTTACTTGCTATACTTGAATGCTAGGTTTCTGTTTCATGAATGTCAGAATCAGGTTTAATGTCGTTAGCACGTGATGAAATCTGTTAGTTTGATGCCGTATTCTTCAGAACTGCATCATTCTTTAGTTTATCTCCATTTAATTAATATTCTACTGTCTTCCTGTTGATCTAGGTAATATTTTTACACAATGTTCTCCAAATGCCAAAGTATTTGCTTTGTCTATATTTCATGGCATGCTCTCCTCACAACTTAGTTTCCCACTTAACGTTTGTATCACAAGCATATCTGGCCATTCATCTACAGTATTATATATAAATTGTGTACATGGTGCCACTGCATTGATCTCTGTGCTCTCCTAATTACAGATTGCCAACCTGGAAGTTGCTTATTTATCTTGACTCAAATTTTTATTAATTGGTCTATTCTCCATAAATGGCCTCAACAGCAGGAGTTCTCGCCCTTTTTTAATATTTTATGGCACCTACCAACTTGCAAATACAGATGAACAGCTCTCTTCACTGCACCATTTACATAATGAACCTGCCTGAGAATTTACTTACCTTTCATAAACCATATCAACTCTGCCTGATAGTATTATGATTTTCAAAATGTTATGTTATTAGTTATTTAGGAGTTGGAACAGTTTGGTGAGTGAGTTTGTAAATCTGGTGTGAGTAAAGGATGTTGGGAATGGTGAGAGTGGTGTGCCTCTGGAGGGGTGTGTGTGTGGGGGGGGAATGGGTGCAGGCACACCTATCCTTGAGACACCAGGCAAGGTTATTTGATTCTATTTGGTTTATTGATCATTACAGAATGTGTCTCTGGTGTCTCCCACTCCCTCCTCTTTCTCATCCCCTTTTCCCAACCATGATTCCCCTCACCCTGCCCCCTTCCCACTCTTAGTTCACAACAGAGACCCATTTCAGAATCAGGTTTATCATCATTCACATGTCATAAAAATTTTTTTTGCAGCAGTACAGAGCAATGCATAACATTACTACAGTATTGTTCAAAAGTCTTATGCTCCCTAGCTAAGTATAGGTGCCTTCTGAACAGGACTGTACTTTACAGAACAGCCAGCATAGAGCCAATTGTTCTTGAAGAGGTGGTAGTGAGATACCATCTGGAATCACTGCGTTTCCTATGGAGTAATTACTTCCACAGTAATCTTATTCAGGGTGATCCAGGCTTTTGACCAGACAGCATGCTGTATGAATTCAAGATTGTTTAATGTCATTTCCAGTACACAAGTGTAAAGGAGAATGAAGTAATTGTTACTCCGGATCCACTGCAGCACAAAAAAAAACACAGTAAGATAAAGAACACAATAATGAAAAACACAAAGTATAAATATGTAAGGTATGATTGTATCTAAAAGTGATGCTAGGCACAGCAGTGTCTGTACGTAAGATGACTGACAAATTGTACAGTAGTGTTGGGAGTGTGGGGGGAGTGGGTTAATGAGTGGAGGTGTTGATCAGCCTTACTGCTTGGGTAAAGTAATTTTTTTTGAGTCTGGTAGTCCCATTGTGAATGCTACATAACCTCCTCCCTAATGGGAGTGAACAAACAATCTATGAACAGGGTGGGTGAGAGAACCACTGGCCCTTTTCCCGGTCCTTTTCTGTATATTTGTCCTTGATGGCAGATGGGCCGGTGCTGGCAATGTGTTGGGCAGTTTTGACTATCTGTTGTGGAGACTTCCTGCCCGCGGTGTAGTTTCAGTACCATGCAGTGATGCAGCATGTTAGGATGCACGCTACTGCGCAACTATAGAATGACATGAGTATTGACGTGCATAGTCCAGCTCTCTTCAGTCTCTTCTGAAAGTCCAGGTGTTGGTGAGCTTTGCCGATCATGTAGAATGTGTTCTGGGGTCATGAGAGGTTTTGAGATGAGCACTCCCAGGAGTTTGAAACTGTTCACAGTTTCCACTGCTGTGCCACCGGTACAAAAAGGGTGTGAATTTTCCTGATAACCATCTCCTTTGTCTTATTGACATTGGGGAAGAGATTATTTGCCTGGCAGCAGGCCTCCAGCTCTTCCACTTCCACTCTGTAGGCTGTTACATCATCATTGGTGATGAGCCCCATCACTGCTGTGTCATTGGCGAGCTTGACAATGTGATTACTCGGGTGTTTGGCTGTGCAGTCATGTGTGAATACAGTGTACAGCAGTGGAATCAGCACACAGCCCTGGGGGACACCTGTGTTGAGCAAACTTGGCTACATAGCGTTGTGGGTTTGCAAATCACTGTTGAAGCTTTACTTCTCAGGAGTTAGATATCAGGTCTTTCCTTGCAGATCATTCAGCCTCTGACCTCTTCTAGCTACGCTATCAATATAGCTGATGCTAGTTAGGTTTCTGATCACCTGTGGGTCATGATTGAAATGAGGGGATTCATCATTTGTAATGCTATTTGAAAAAGAAAGGTGAATTAGATTTTCTTGAGGATGGGGATTGTGTACTATGAATGATGTGTCCCAATTATCTTCTGTGGCCTGGATGTTGTCTAGTTTTTGCTTGCCTCTGGAACTGTGGTATTGCATGAGAATTGTGAATGTTGCTCGACACCTTGCAGTTATCAGCCACTATCCCCATTTCTGACAATGTAATTGAGTGAAGGAGCCACAGATAGTCAGAGCAGGAATAGGATGATGGTACAAATGAATGATGGGCTGAAGAAGTGGTATAGGGGGCAAGGTTTTGGATTCTCTTCTGAGGGAGTTATAATCTGTACAAAAAAGGACGGATTACGCCTGAACCTGAGGGGGACCAATATCCTTGCGAGCAGGTTTGTGAGTTGTTGGGGAGGTTTAAACTAAGTTGGCAGGGGTATAGGAACCAGAGTTGATATACAAGTCAATGCAGATTGAGAAAGGACAGGCAGATGATAGGGCAAAATTGCAGTCAATGGGATGAGTTGAAGTGAAGGTAAAATCGAAAAGGATGTTGAATTATAGGACTGAAAGTGTTACACAGGTGTTTGCACTTTATGAATGTTTGCTTTACGCCACTTCGCTTTTACAAAAGAGCTGAAATAGTAACCTGTTTTCACATTACAAAGAGGATTTTCGCTTTTATGAAAATTTTTCCTATATAAATTAATGGTTCTTTGCTTTACGCCATTTCGGCTTAAGAAAGGTTTGATAGGGAGAAGTTAAAGTCAGATGTATTAATATTACAGTGGGGTAAAGTGAATTACTTTAAAGGCATGAGAGAGGAGCTGGCCAAAGATGATTAGAAGGGGATATTGTCAGAACAACAATGGCTGGAGTTTCTGAGAGATGTTTAGGAGGCACAGGGTAAATTCATCCCGAAGCAGTATTCTAAAGTGAGGATGAGGGACCCATGGCTGACAAGGAAAGTCAAAGATAGTATGAAAGCAAAAATAGGTGGCATCCGTTGGTCTCGAGAGACCATGGATCTGCGCCTGGAGTTTCCAGGGCGCAGGCCTGGGCAGGGTTGTATGGGAGACTGGCAGTTGCCCAAGCTGCAGGCCTTCCCCTCTCCACGCCACTGATGTTGTCCAAGGGAAGGGCACTAGGACCCACGCAGCTTGGCACCGGTGACGTCGCAGAGCAATATTGAAAGGCCTAGATAGAGTAGATGTGGGGAGGATGTTTCCTTTACATAAGAACATAAGAAAAAGGAGTAGGCCATCTGGCCCATCAAGCGTGCCCCGCCATTCAATAAGGTCATGGCTGATCTATCCTGAAACTCAGATCCATCTACCTGCCCTTTCCCCATAACCCTTAATTCCCCTACTATGTAAAAATGTATCTAACTGTATCTTAAATATATTTAGTGAAGAAGCCTCAACTGCTTCCCTGGGCAGAGAATTCCACAGATTCACTACACTCTGGGGGAAAAACAGTTCCTCCTCATCTCCGTCTTAAATCTTCTCCTCTGAACCTTGAGGCAATGTTCTAGTCTCACCCACCAATGGAAACCACTTTCCTACCTCTGTCTTATCTATCCCTTTCAAAATTTTGTATGTTTCTCTAAAATACCCTCTCATTCTTCTGAACTCCAGAGAGTATAGTCCCAGGCGACTCAATCTCTCCTCATAGGTTAACCCCTTCATCCCTGGAATCAACCTGGTGAACCTCCTCTGCACTGCCTCCAAAGCCAGTATATCCTTCCTCAAGTATGGAGACCAGAACTGCACACAGTACTCCAGGTGTGGCCTCACCAGTACCCTGTATATTTGCAGCAAGACTTCCCTGCTCTTGAATTCAATCCCCCTAGCAATGAAGGCCAACATTCTGTTTGCCTTAATAACCTGTTGTACCTGTAAGCCAACTTTTTGCGATTCATGAACAAGCACACCCAAGTCCCTCTGCGTAACAGCATGCTGCAATCTCACCTTAAGTAATAATCTGCTCTTCACCTTCCAAAGTGGATGATCTCACATTTACCAACATTGTATTCTGTAAGCCAGACCTTGGCCCACTCACTTATCTATATCCCTCTGCAGACTCTCCACATCCTCTGTACAATTTGCTTTTCCACTAGTGTCATCGGCAAATTTGTGCTACGCTACACTCAGTCCCCTCTTCTGAATCATCAATATAAATGGTAAAACAGTTGTGGGCCTAGCACCAACCCCTGCGGCATCCCACTCACTACTGACTGCCAACTGGAGAAACACCCATTTATACCAACTCTCTGCCTTCTATTGGTTTACCAATACACTTCCTCTGACACCATGCATCTGTATCTTATTTATAAGACTCTTGTGCGGCACCTTATCGAACGCCTTCTGAAAAGGCAAGTATACGACATCCAGCTGTTCCCCTCTATCCACTGCACTCATTATGTCCTCAAAGAATTCAAACAGGACCTTCCCTTTCTGAATTCGTGCTGCGTCTGTCTGATGGAACCACTCCTTTCTAAATGTTTTGCTATTTCTTCCTTAATGACAGCTTCAAGCATTTTCCCGACTACAGATGTTAAGCAAACTGGCCTATAGTTGCCCGTCTTTTGCCTACATTCTTTTTTAAAAAGTGACGAGACATTTGCTGTCTTCCAATCTGCCGGGTCCTGCCCAGAGTCTAGAGAATTTTGGTAAATGATTACTAACCTGTCTGCTATAACCTCCACCAATTTCCTCAGCACCTTGGGATGCATCCCATCAGGACCAGGGGATGTATCTACCTTTAGGCCCTCTAGTTTGCTCATCACTATCTCTTTAGTGACAGTGATTTTTATCAAGGTCCTCACCTCCCATTTTGTTTATAACATCCTTCTTTGGCATATTAAACGTCCTCCACCATGAAGACCAACACAAGATAGTCGTTCGATGCCTCTGCCGTTTCTTTATCTTCCAATATCAATTTCCACTTCTCATCTTCCAAGGGACCTAAGTTGACTTTAGCCACCCTCTTCTGCTTCATATACTTATAAAAACTTCTACTATCTGTTTTTATATTTTGTATTAATTTACTTTCATACTCTGTCTTCTCTTTCCTTATTTCTTGTTTAGTTTTTTGTTGTTTTCTAAAGTTTTCCCAATCCTTCAGTCTCCCATTACTCTTTATGACTTTGTACACATGAGCTTTTAATTTGATACTATCTTAGTTATCCAAGGCTGGCTGTCCCCACACTTACTGTCCTTACTTTTGACTGGAATATACTTTTGTTGAGGACTGTGAAAAATCTCTTTGAAAGTATTCCACTGTTCCTCAACTGTCCTACCAAATAGCCTGTGCTCCCAATCCACTTTGGCCAACTCTTCTCTCATCCTGTTGTAATTTCCCTTGTTCAAGCATAACACACTAGTTTTAGACCTAACTATTTCATCCTCCATCTGTATGCAAAATTCAATCATACTATGATCATTCTTTCTAAGAGGATCCCTGACTATGAGATTGTTAATCTTACCTGTTTCATTACACAGGACTAGATCTAAGATAGCTCTTTCCCTCGTAGGTTCACTAACATGCTGCTCAAGAAAGCCCTCATGGATGCATTCTTTGAAGTCCTCCTCAAGACTTCCTTGACCAACCTGATTCACCCAAGTTTAAAAATTCCCCATTACAACTGCTGTTCCGTTCTTAGAAGCCTCAGTTATTTCTTGGTTAATCGCCTCTGCCACTGCAATATTTTTATTAGGTGGCCTATAGACAACTCCCACCAGTGATATTTTTTTTTCCCCTTTACTATTCTTAATATCTACCCAGATGGACTCAACATTCTGTTCCGTAGGTATTATATCGTCTTTAGTAGGTAAGTCTAGGACTAGAGAGCACAGCCTTAGAATAGAGGGACTGTAGCGGTGTGCTACACGCAGCGATAAAATTACAACACGGAGTCGGTAACTGCAGTCGAAGGAAAACTTTATTCGAAATCTTCAGCCTCACTTTTAAGCCTCCCTCAACCTGCCCCCCATGGCGCAGAGGCTCCAAAGCTCTGTGCTCGCAAACCCCCGTAGGCTATCTAATTGTGAGTCGGTTCGGATGTGCCAGGAAATGGGTCGCCACATAACCCCCCCCCCAGAACCGGCGATACACCCCCCAATGTCCACAGTCTGGGCCAGAACCTGCTTGGGAGGTCGGCCTCTGTGCCGAGGTGCCGGAAACTCGGCCGGTTGCGCCAAGTCCACATGGGCCGGTTTAAGGCGGTCCACCGTGAAAACCTCCTCTTTCCCCCCAACGTCCAGCACGAACGTGGACCAGTTGTTCCGGAGCACCATAAACGGCCCCTCGTATGGCCGCTGCAGCGGTGGCCGATGCCCGCCCCTTCGTACAAACACAAACTTACAGTTCTGTAGGTCTTTGGGTACGCAGGTCGGGTGCCGCCCGTGCTGTGAAGTGGGTATGGGGGCCAGGTTACCGAGCTTCTCGCGTAGTCTGCCCAGGACTGCTGCGGGATCTTCCTCTTGCCCCCTTGGGGCTGGTAGGAACTCCCCGGGGATGACCAGGGGCGCGCCGTATACCAACTCGGCCGACGAGGCGTGCAGGTCGTCCTTGGGTGCTGTGCGGACCCAGGGAAGCTCGTCCGCCCAGTTGGCTCCTCGCAGGCGGGCCATGAGGGCCGACTTCAGGTGACGGTGGAAACACTCCACTAGCCCGTTCGACTGTGGGTGGTAGGCAGTGGTGTGGTGCAGCTGAGTCCCCAAAAGGCTGGCCATAGCTGACCACAGGCTGGAGGTGAACTGGGCGCCTCTGTCGGAGGTAATGTGGGCCGGTACACCAAAGCGAGATATCCAGGTGGCGATCAGGGCTCGGGCGCAAGATTTGGAGGTGGTGTCGGTGAGCGGGACCGCCTCTGGCCATCTTGTGAACCGGTCCACAATAGTCAGGAGGTGCCGCGCTCCGCGCGACACTGGCAGGGGGCCCACGGTATCCACATGAATGTGGTCGAAACGCCGGTGGGCGGGATGGAACTGCTGCGGTGGGACTTTGGTGTGCCGCTGCACCTTGGCCGTCTGGCAGTGCATGCACGTTTTGGCCCATTCACTGACCTGTTTGCGGAGTCCGTGCCAAACGAACCTGCTGGAAACCATCCGGATGGAGGGATGCGCCAAGTTATGAATGGAGTCGAAAACGCGGCGCCGCCAGGCTGTCGGGACGACGGGGCGGGGCTGGCCGGTGGCGACGTCACAGAGTAGGGTCCTCTCACCCGGGCCCACGGGGAGGTCCTGGAGCTGCAAACCGGAGACTGCAGTTCTGTAACTCAGAATCTCCTCATCCGCCTGCTGCGCCTCTGCCAGTGCCTCAAAGTCTACCCCTTGGGAAAGGGCATGAACGGTAGGGCGAGAGAGCGCATCCGCCACGACATTGTCCATACCCGAGACGTGCCGGACATCCGTCGTGTATTCAGAGATGTGGGACAGGTGGCGTTGCTGGCGGGACGACCAGGGGTCGGACGCTTTCGTAAACGCAAAGGTAAGCGGTTTGTGGTCCGTGAACGCGGTGAAGGGCCGACCTTCTAGGAAGTACCTGAAATGCCGGATTGCCAGGTAGAGCGCCAACAGTTCCCGGTTGAAAGCACTGTATTTGAGCTCAGGTGGTCGCAGGTGTTTGCTGAAAAACGCCAGGGGTTGCCAGCGACCTGCGATGAGTTGCTCCAGCACCCCACCGACTGCCGTGTTTGATGCGTCCACTGTGAGGGCGGTAGGGGCGTCCATTCTGGGATGTACTAGCATCGCGGCGTTCGCCAAAGCTTCCTTCGTTTGAACGAAAGCGGCGGCGGACTCCTCGCCCCAGATAATGTCCTTGCACGGACCCGACATCAGGGCGAACAGGCATGATCCGGGCAGCTGAAGGGAGGAAGCGGTGGTAGAAATTGACCATACCTACGAATTCCTGAAGGCCTTTGATCGTGGTGGGTCGGGGAAAGAGGCGGACTGCATCTACCTTAGCGGGCAGAGGGGTTGCCCCGTCTTTAGTAATCCTGTGGCCCAGGAAGTCAATGGTATCGAGTCCGAACTGGCATTTGGCAGGGTTGATTGTAAGACCGTACTCACTCAGTCGGGCGCAGAGTTGACGGAGGTGGGACAGATGCTCCTGATGACTGCTGCTGGCTATGAGGATGTCATCCAAATAGATGAACGCGAAGTCCAGGTCCCGTCCCACCGCGTCCATTAACCGCTGGAACGTCTGTGCGGCATTCTTCAGGCCGAACGGCATGCGGAGGAACTCGAAAAGGCCAAACGGGGTGATGAGAGCCGTTTTGGGGACGTCGTCAGGATGCATCGGGATTTGATGGTACCCTCGGACGAGGTCTACCTTGGAGAAGATCCGTGCGCCGTGCAGGTTTGCTGCAATGTGCGGCACAGGGTAGCGGTCCGGTGTGGTAGCCTCGTTCAGCCTGCGGTAGTCGCCGCATGGTCTCCAGCCCCCCGTCGCTTTGGGCACCATGTGCAGGGGGGAGGCCCATGGGCTGTCGGACCGCCGGATGATCCCCAATTCCTCCATCCTCTGGAACTCCTCCTTCGCCAGTCGGAGCTTGTCTGGGGGAAGCCGCCGAGCGCAGGCGTGGAGGGGTGGTCCCTGGGTCGGGATGTGGTGCTGTACGCCGTGCCTGGGCATGGCCGCTGTGAACTGCGGTGCCAGAACCGATGGGAAATCCGCCAGGACCCTGGTGAAGTCGTTGTCGGACAGTGTGATGGAGCAGAGGTCAGGGGCTGGCAACTCGACTGCACCCAGGGAGAACGTCTGAAAGGTCTCGGCGTGGACCAGTCTCTTCCTGGGCAGGTCGACCAGTAGGCTGTGAGCCCGCAAAAAATCCGCACCCAGAAGTGGTTGGGCTACGGTGGCCAGTGTGAAGTCCCACGTGAACTGGCTGGAGCCGAACTGTAGCTGCACCTGACGGGTGCCATCAGTCCTTACTGTGCTGCCATTCACGGCCCTCAGGGGGGGACCCGGTGCCCTGCTGCGGGTGTCGTAACTCGTCGGGGGTAAAACGCTGATCTCAGCCCCAGTATCGACCAAAAACCGGCGTCCCGACCTACTATCCCACACATACAGGAGGCTATCCCGATGGCCAGCCGCCGTAGCCATCAGCGGCGGCTGGCCCTGGCGTTTCCCGGGAACTTGCAGGGCGGGCGACAACGGCGGGCTTCTGCGCCCCACTGCTGGTGGTAGAAGCACCAGTGTTCATTGGGCCGGGGGTTGGCGGGCTCTGCGGCCGGGCCTGGACTGGTTTGCTGCCGGGAGTGTGGCTGGGAGATCTGTGCGATGGCGTTCCACAGCAAGTCCGCCCAGGCTGCCACCTTCCAGGGGTCACTGAAATCCGCGTCGGACAGCAGCAGGCATATGTCCTCGGGCAGCTGCTCCAGGAATGCCTGCTCAAACATGAGGCAGGGTGTGTGTTCGTCGGCGAGAGACAACATCTCATTCATTAAAGCCGATGGAGGTCTGTCGCCCAAGCCATCCAGGTACAGTAAACGGGCAGCCCGCTTGCGCCGTGAGAGTCCGAAAGTCCTGAGGAGCGACTGTACGAACTCCGCGACCTGGGCCGCTGTGTCCTGGTCGAGGGAGCTCACCACGTAGTAGTAGCGGGAGTCTTCTGAGGTGATTTGGCAAACGTGGAATTGGGCTTCGGCTTGCTGGAACCATTTGTTCGGGCGCTGTGTCCAGAAACCCGGCAGTTTCAATGAAACCGCATGAACAAAGGCGGCGTCGGTCATTTCTGGTCCAAAAATCGTTTGGACTGTCGGGGTCACCAATTGTAGCGGTGTGCTACACGCAGCGCTAAAATTACGACATGGAGTCGGTAACTGCAGTCGAAGGAAAACTTTATTCGAAATCTTCAGCCTCACTTTTAAGCCTCCCTCAACCTGCCCCCCCCCCCCCCCCCCCGTGGCGCAGAGGCTCCAAAGCAAACCCCCGTAGGCTATCTAATTGTGAGTCGGTTCGGATGTGCCAGGAAATGGGTTGCCACAGGACATCCATTTAGAACAGAGATGAGGAATTTCTTTAGCCAGAGAGTGGTGAATCTGTGGAACTCATTCCCACAGATGGCTGCTGAGGCAAGTCATTGGGTGAATTTAAGATGGAGGTTGATATGGCTTTGATTAATCAATGCGTCAAAGGTTACGGGGCAATGACGGGAGAAGGAGGTTGAGAGGGATAATAAATCAGCCATGATGGAATGGTCGATGGGTCAAGTAGCCTAATTCTGCTCCTATGTCTTATGGCTTATGGTGTAAAGATAACTGTTGTATAATGGAAACCTATGCTGCAATGTTCTTGGCTCCGATTATTAGCCTGTAACAGTTGCAACTTTTAAGCCATGTATAACTTCCCCATTTCCCTTTGACTTCATGTTAGCTTCTTGAAGCTGACTTTGATGTTCTGCTGAGCTCAGCTGTGAAATTCAGTTCTTAGCTAGGTTTAGACCAAGGCTGCAATGAGTTCTGCAGTGAATGCTCCGGGAAGCTGCAAATAAGGCAGAGGTGAGCATCTGTGAAGAGTGAGTAAATGTACTTCCCTCACCTTGCTAATAATTGTGAGTATACTTATTAGGTGAATGGCTGAATTAGATTTGTCACCTTTTCATGAACAACTTCTATTTGTCTATGAGCAACTTGGACTGTGTGTTAGCATAGTTGTAAATGCAATGCTTACAGTGCCAGCTGTAGGATCAGAGTTCAATTGCCACTACTGTATGTAAGGAGTTTGTACGTTCTCCCTAGATTGCATAGGTTTCCTCCCACATTCCAAAGACGCATGGTTAGGGTTCGTAAGTTGTAGAGATATTGGGTCAAAACTTGAATTGTGGCAACACTTGCAGGCTGCCCAGCATAATCCTCACTGATTTGATTTTATACAAACAACATGTTTCACTGAATGTTTTGACATACATGTGACAAATAAAGCAGATCTAATCTGTTTTGACTGCCTGACTTAAGCATTTATAGCATTTTTTGTTTTGTTCCAGCAATGCGTTATTTTTGAATCCTAGTTGTAACTTGCACACTGCTTTTTGCTCATTTTACTTCTTGCTGTATTATTAATTTTGTAGATCCAGTGAAGAAAGTACTGTTTGTGAATCTCGCCTACAAGATCTCTAGTCGAGGATATGCCTTTGAGCTCATCCATGATGTTTTTTTTTCCTTAATCAAGCCTAATAAATGGAATGATTATCAGCGGATAATTTTCTTTACGTAACAAGGAATTTACATAACATAGCCTCCAACCTGATGGCACAAACATTGATTTCTCTAACTTCCGTTAATGCCCCCCTCCCCTTCCTACCCCATCCCTATACAGTCGGCCCTCCTTATCCACGGGGGATTGGTTCCAAGACCTCTGCGAATACCAAAAATCGCAGATGCTCAAGTCCCTTATTTAACCTGAATCAGTGCAGTTGCTTTAGGACCCAGCAGAACCCTGGACTTTATTTAACATGTTCAGAGCAGTGGACATTAGGACCTGGCATAGCTCTGAATCCGCGGTGTTTCTGTTCACGAAAATAATCACGATCACGTTTGAAAATAAGGTGGAAGTAATAAAGTGATCAGAAAGGGGTGAAACGTCATTGGAAAATCGTTAGGCTACAGTCGGTCAATGATCGGAAAAATTTTAATGGAGCATTTGAAAGGCCGTGCCCCAATGAAAGCTACAATTATTACTAAGCAACGCAGTGGTTTAATTATTGAAAAACGTATATTTCTTAAGTGTTTTATATGCATAGAAAGGTAAAATATGTACTATATACTAAGAAAAATGTTTGACTAACTGACGCTAAATAATACCGGATGTACCTGTTCCGACTTCAAATCCAACTTAAAGATGGACTCAGGAATGGAACTCATTCATAACTCAGGGACTGCCTGTACTTTTAAGTCATTTCTAGATTACTTATAATACCTAATGCAATGTAAATGCTATATAAATAGTTGTTATACTGTATTGTTTAGGGAATAATGATGAGAGGAAAAATAGTCTGTACATGCTCAAACAACGAGTGCTGGAGAGAGAACTTTTCCTGATCCGTGGTTGGTTGAAACTGCACATGCGGAATCCGCAGATAAGGAGGGCTGACTGTATTTTTTTCTCTCTCTCTTTCGCTCTCACAATAACTCCTTGCATGTTCTCCATCTTCCTCTGGTGCTTCCCTCCCCCTTTCCCCCCCAGCTTTTAACTTCATCCCTCCCCTTCCTTTCTTCTCCTATCATTTCAGGTCTCCCCTCCCCCTCCCGCTTTCAAATCCCTTACTATCTCTTTTTTCCGTTAGTCCTGATGAAGGGTCTCGACCCAAAACGTCGACGGTTCTTCTCCCTATAGATGCTGCCTGGCCTTCTGCGTTCCACAAGCATTTTGTGTGTGTGGCTTGAATTTCCAGCACCTGCAGATTTACTCGTGTTTGCGTTTACATAACAGAGTGATTGCAAAGTGTCTAGGCAGTTTTTGATGTTTCATGTGTAAGAATTACTTGGTTTTGTAATGTTTTTTAAAGTCGGAAAGAGTTAGCAAGCAGCAGACCATTCACATGACCTTGGAATTGCCATTGGAAGTTGAATGGTATATTGGTTTATCTTTTTTAAATTGTACCTAATAGCTTCAATACTGGATTCACCTCTGCCTTCAGTAGAACAGTGGAGGTAGATTTGAGGTGCATAAATTGGACCTTCAGACATCTGAGTACTCCTCATCTAAAATGCCCTGGCTCTGCCTCTTAACTCCACTGAGGTATGATCTGTGTGTTCAAGTCTGCAATTTGGGGCTTGAACTTGACCTTTTGACTTGTACTTGAGTGACTAACTTAAGGACCAAAAGTTCAGTTCTTGTATTGGTACTTGAATCTCTTTTTTTGTATGTTCTCTAATGAAGAGCCAAGACATTAAAGGCTTGTTTCTCTTCGCTTCCTTGATTACTGAATAGCGGTGGATTGATAATTAATTGCAGTACAATTGTAATACATGTTACCACAGTAACATCTGAAATTGGTTATCAATTTTTATTAGATGTTCCTATTCCATGTGAATTGTTTGATCTGTAATCTCTTCAAATTATTATAACTTTAGCCAAAAGAGCTTTTGTACTCATGGCCATTTGATGTGGTTGCCAATTATATAATGTGCAAACAATAAAACTGAGCCACAAGTATGCTCTGATATATTTACTGAGGAGGCTATTTAATATCATTATGTGCATTTCTTTGGCATAAGTATTTATATATACTTAAAAATAAAAGTATTTTTAACTGGACAGGTCAAAGGAGCATCAGTGAAAGAGCTTACCTTTAGAAATCATAATTGTTGGACTTGGCAGAGTTATGCAGAAGAACAACTTAAAATGGGATAAAAACACAAAATGCTGGCAGAACTCAGCAGGCCAGACAGCATCAATGGGAGGAGGTAGTGACAACGTTTCAGCCCGAAACGTCGTCACTATCTCCTCCCATAGATGCTGTCTGGCCTGCTGAGTTCTGCCAGCATCTTGTGTTTTTATTTATTTCCAGCATCTGCAGATTCACTCGTGTTGAACTTAAAATGGGAGATGGATTGGATTAATCCCAGTTCTATTGGAATGAAGTGGATTGGAAACTGTTATGTTTTGAAGCAATGAGAGACTTGGAGTAATTTTTTTCCACAGGCAAAAGATGGGATTGCCAAATTCATAGCTCTCTGGATGACAGTGGCGGGGATGGTAGCAGGGAAGAGAAGCTTATATACGAGGGCTCAGCATTAACGTAATGCTAGACAGTGCTGGGGATGCGGCAGGGGAGAGAAGCTTGTATACAAGGGAGCCACGTTAGCGTGATGTTATTACAGCTCGGTGTCATAGTTCAGAGTCCAATTCCAATATCATCTTTAAGGTACTTGTGCGTTCTCCCTGTAACTACGTGGGTCTCCAGGTGCTCCAGTTTCCTCTCACTTTCCAAGGGTGCATTGGTTAGTAGGGTAATTGGTCATTTTAAATTGTCCTGTGATTAGGATAGGGCTAATAGTTGGGTTATTGGGTTGGAAGAACCTGCTCACAGTGTATCTAAATAAATATCAGCTGCCATGCTTAAAGCTACAGTAAGCTGGAAAGAAGAATTAAGAAAACAGATTTGGGTGGGAAGGAGAGGCAGCTTTTTACATATAGTTACATAAAGAGCAAGAGAGTAACTAAGGAAAGAGAAGAGCTTATTACAGTCTGAAATCGTAACAAATGTATGGAGGCAGGGAACACAAAAGATGGAGGATGCTGATGTTGCAGTTGAGGATGAGATAATAGGAAGTATTAAGGGTTTTAGTATTTTTTGAAAAGGAATACTTTTCTAAGTCTAGTTAAAGTATAGAGAAACATGGGAGGGAATTAGTAGTGCTGACCATCATTTTTCAATTGTCCAAGTCTTCAGGACTGGTGATTACATTGTATTATTCTTTGGAAAGAGAAGAATGGATACATGAAGTCAATTATTTTAATTTTGGTAATTGACACATTTGAAATCCGTTCTGAATGTTAGTATAAAGACAGATCTTATTTTGTGAAGGTCCTGATGAAGGGTCTCAGCCTGAAACGTCATCTGTTTGTTCATTTCCACAGACGCTGCCTGACCTGCTGCGTTCCTCCAGCATTTTGTATGTGTTGCTTTGGATTTCCAGCATCTGCAGACTTTCTTGTGCTTAGGTCTTATTTCTAACTTGATTGAGTTTGGTTGAACAATTTAAGAGGTAGCAAGGAAAATCTGTAAGAACAATTCATTTGATGTAGCTTGCATGGAACTTAAAGCTTTTAACAAGGTCCAACTTAGTACCATGGTTTAAAAAAAAGTAAATGCTATTGGGATCTGAGAAATTTTGGGAACCTCCAACAAAATTGGCCCAGTGGCTGGAAGAAAAGGGTAATATTTGCCAGAAGTTTGTTGCAGCTGAAACATTGCTGGTAAGGTCCTGTCAAGCTTTTTATTCCTTTGCGAATGAGAGCTAAGAGCAGGAGTAAGCCATTTAGTCTTTCAGGATCACGGCTAATCTAACACCTCAATACTTTTTCCCTTCTCTAACCCATATTTATTGAACCTTGTTTGTTTATTATTAATTTAGCCCTTGACTTACCATATATATCCTTTGATTTTTTTTTGCTCTAATATCCAGTAATATGTTGACTTCCATTTTCAAAGTCATCAATGTAATAATCGTCTGCAATTCTTTGGAATGGATAATTCCAAAGATTTGCCACCTGAATGATTAACTTCCAGCTCATTTCATCCCTGAAAAGCCAACTATTTACTCCCTGTTCTTCTTTCCTTAGCCATGCAAAATATTCATCCTTCAAATACTGCATTGAGTCTTCCAATATTTTGTTTGTGTTCATGAAGTCATCTTAATCTACTGAATTTTAAAGAATTGGGGGAAAGCCTCAACCTCCTTATGGACCTACCAAACTGGGAAATGTTTGAATATTTCCCTCTGCATTCCCTCTTTTTGAAAGCATCCTTGTTCATATAAGTAAATCAAAGTTTTACATGATAGGTCCTATATAGTTATAATAATAGTTGATCTACTTTGTGGTGCATCGGGTGTCAATCCTTGCTGTTTCTTTAGCAGTTGCCTGATTTTTTTCTAACATGGTCGAGTTGCTAGCTCGACGCTCAGCCTTGCACAGATGGAAAAGCTGGCAAGGATTCAGACCAAGGACCGTTCGCCTCAAAGTCCAGTGCTAATGCCATTACACCACCAGTTATAACAGTTATTCTAACATTTTTACTCTTGTGTTTTGCTCTAATCATCAAGTAATAAAGGCCAGCATAACATTTGCCTTCCTAATTGTTCTGCTGCACCTGCAAGTTAGCTTGCATTGATTTTTGTACAAAACGTGTTCAACTATTTTTTAATTGAAATGGTCAACCTCTCATTTTTCCAAATGATACTTTATCTGCTGTGCTGTTGCCCATTCACTTGGTGTTGCTTTGCTGGCAAAGTTATATTTGACCCCTTGGCTAAATCCTCATTGCGGAATGTCGAAGTTCAGCCAGTCACCCTAAGAAGGACTCGCTTATTTGTACCTTATTTTCTATCTAAATTTTTTTTGTGCATATTATAATTTACATTTAAGTGTAAAGGCATGATTAATGTGCAGATATTACAAATGTTGGCTCCATAGTTGACAGTGAGGAGGAAGCTATCCCAAGTTATAGATGGTTGATGGAGACATGGCAAGTGGTATTTAGCCCAGAGGTGTGAGGTTAAATGTTTGGGAAGGCACAACAAAGCAACAGGAAAGTACAATAAACTGAGGGATACAAGGGGAAAACAGAGGAAATGTATGTGTGCAGATCCTTGAGGTCACAAAATTGGCTAGAGTGGTATTTTCATTTTTTTTTTAAAAAAGCATATGAGACATTTTCCTTGCTGAACCAAGGAATAAAACTTAAGAGTATGATGAGGTTTTGCATTTAACACCAGCTCTACCACAGCTTGCTTATTGTGTGTAGTTCTGGTTATTGCATTATAGGAAAGATGCAATTGTTTTTGATGGTGCAGACATTTAAGGGGATGTTGCCAAAACTGGGAAATTTTGGCTTATTAGTGCGATGTGAACTTCAGTGGAAATTCCCCTGGAGCAATCAAGAATGATTGGATGTTAGTTTTTCTTCTAGAACAGAGAAAGTGAAATGAGACTTAATTGAGGTCTATAATGAGAGGCCTAAATAGAGTATGTAGAAAATATCTTATTTTTGTACTGGGAGTGTTAAGGGTCTGGACTGTACTTCCTAAAGGCATGGTAGTGTCAGAAACCTTGATCATATTTAAAAAGTACTGCAATAGTTGTTTGAACATCTGGCCTGTATAGCTGCAAATGGAATGTCAGGGAGTTAGATGCGGCTAAAGACAACTTCTTCTTTTTGACTGACTTGGGTATAATGAGCCAGTAGCTGTTTCCTTTGCTATTTATTTTCTATATTAAAAATACTAGGAATTAAGACATATTAAATCTTTGTGCTGCATACTGGTTTGGCATTAGTTCTATATGCATTGATATAGCTGAAAAAGTTAACCAAGTAGGAAGCAATGGGTGCTTTTACAATTAACCTTGTAATACTTATTAAGTGCTGTCTCTTAGCCAATCCTTTCTCTCCAATTAACAGTCTCCCTGAACATGCTGAAACACCTTCACCCTTTCATCTGATTATTATTCCACCAACAGTTTGAACTGACCTTGTCAAAGCTTGGTATGATGGATCTTGGTCTCAACTGCCTTTTCTGCATTACAGTGTTCCATTGTCTCTGCTCTTGCTGAAATCCACACTCGCACTGTTTGTCCTCTTTGCCATTAGTACAGTATTTCTTAGTACTAATATCCACATAAAATTCCATCGGTTTACTGCCCATGTCGTTGCTGATTTCTGTTACTATCCATCCAACCTACATTATATTCATAGCTGTAGCTTACAAATGCCTTCCCTACCAATATTACTACTGAAATTTCTCCCATCTATATTGCTATATTCCTTGAATTAAAATAGTACATCTCTTAATTTCAGCACTCTTGCAATTCCCATGATTTTCATTTGTGAAGTTCATAAGAATGTTTTGCTGTCTTAAAGGTACCATAAAATGTATTAATTGCACTGCAACTTAACATATCAAATTGCCCAGAAATTTGGAGCAAGAGATTCCAACCAAACTTCTAAGATGTAAATTAACTTTGCAGTGGCTACTGCACTGTAAATTAGGTCTCTCTTTCTCCACTTTTGTCATCTATGTTGCACAAGGGACTGGTAAAAGATTTTGGTAACAACATCACAAAAGTAGCCTTAATCTTAAAAGGGGATTGTAAAAATGAAAAAAGGCCATTGCAAATGACACAGAATGTAATAACTGTGGACATCGATGTTTTAAATTGCCAGACTTCTTGGGAATTTAGCTTAAAACTTTTGAAGCAGCTAAATTTTGCCATCATATGATCTCTGATTCACTGTCATCCATTCTCTTAATGAAGTAAATTTTAAAAAATCTATCTGAAGCAAAATAAAACAAAACTAATCGTGGCCTGAGAACAGAACTGAGTCACAAACTGTTCCTGTTGATGCTTCCCCTTTTTAATGCTAAAGGGAAGAATAAGTTGTTAATGTATGCTCACCAACTTATGGTGTAACTAATTGTAAGATCGTTATAGTGTCAAGCTTGAAGGACCCCACGCACCCCTCACACAAACTTTTCTCCCTCCTGCCATCTGGCAAAAGGTACCGAAGCATTCAGGCTCTCACGACCAGACTGTGCAATAGTTTCTTCCCCCAAGCCATCAGACTCCACAATACTCAGAGTCTAGACTGACATCTACATTTATTATTATATTGTAATTTGTCCTCTACTGTGCCTGTTGTCTTGTTCATTAATTATTGTACTACTCTGCACTGATTTGTGCACTTTATGTAGTCCTGTGCAGGTCTGTAGTCTAGTGCAGTTTTTATATTGTTTTACATAGTCTAGTGTAGCCTTGTGCTGTCTCACATAGTTTAGTGTAGTTTTGTGTTGTTTCATGAAGCTCCAGGGTCCTGGAGAAACGTTTGGTTTTTACTGTGTATTGTACCAGCAGTTTATGGTCAAAATGACAATAAACTTGACTTGAAAGTGTGTAGTTTGTAAAGAGAATTTCTGAACTTTGGTCTACTGCCTATTAATGGCAAATCTATTCCACCTATTTGCCTTCAGTCTGGAATAATGCACTTCTCAAAGGTTTGAAAGGGGAAGTGTTATTGTGGTGGCAGTTTGGATTTTGTTTTGCATTTAGATTTGATTTCTTTTAATAACACTGTGATTTGACCTCAGAATCCATCTTCCCAAGATCTCTGGAACTCGTCCTACCTGGGATATGGAAGATAAATAGTCTTGGAGTAAAAGCTTGTTACTAATGCTGCTGAGGAGTGGTCAGAATGTATGAATTTCAGCAAGATACAAATATTCAAACTGTGTGTGGGGGTTGGGAAATTAAGCAGTACCTTTTAAATAATTTAGGTTTCAGTTGATATCTTGCCTTAGTTATTTTCTTTTTGTTCTCTTTAAACCCATTATGCTGTCTCACATCTATGTTAAACAATAATTATAGTTTGCTGCAGCTGGCAATCAGCATGCAATTAAATTACTATTGTACTGTTGCCATTATCTAAAATTAATAGACATTTCAGTGATAAATGGAATCAAATGTACTGTCCTTCTTTAAGTTTTGCTAACATGACAGCTTGGAATCATTTGCTGAAGTAATATTTCCAATATTATTCCTAGCTGCATTGCATTAAATGGGAAGATTTCGACTCCAGAATAGATGTCTTAATGGCTTTGGAAATTCAGTCATTTGATTTCTGCAGAAGTGACTTCTCATTTTCATTTGTTTTCATGGATTCTGTGAAGTTTCCCATTCACTGTTAAATGCACTTACAGTTGTAGTAATAAAATGTACTTGGTTAACATTCACAAGATTGGAAATCAGCTGAAGTAAAAAAAAAGGAAACTTTACAGTATGGCATAAGAAACCGTAGAAACAGACAAAGTAAACAGGTAGTATTTCCGGTGAGTAACCTTTCATCAGAACAAAGCGTAGCAATCAAAACTGTCTGCCTGCTTTCCTTTTGCTCCACATGTTGAGGCAAAACCTGCAAAAGTAATGGGTGGGGTAGCGGGGAATAATTTAAAACATAATTCATGGATGGATTATGCCTCTGCCTGGTTCAACATCAAAATTGGACTCACTTTAAGGCTTGAGCAATAACTTTAAGATATTTGCTGGATTCCATTATGGTTTCTATTTGTGACTTGCAGGCAGATTTGAATTTAAGCCAGTCCCTCTTTTGGTTGTATATTTTGTTTTCCTTTCTCTTATTAGTTGAGGCCAGTATTATCCAGCGGTTTAAGGCAGCTAAGGGAATGGGGGAGAAACAAGGTGTGTGTACATATAGTTGATGGCTGATTTCTTTGAAGTTTAATTGGTTAATTTTCTGGACTGGTTCATGTTATTATTAGGCTAACAGTATGCATGTATGTGCAGTTTGGATTCAAAGTCTGTTCCCTCTATTCTGAGACAGAATGTAATATCTACTTTGGATTTGACATGGTGACATTTAATTTTTTAAATTTTGAAATCTATGATGAGCACTTAAAGCTATGCAAACATCTTTGTTCTTCAGCATTGGTTCGTGAGTGCTTGAGGTTAATCAGAACTATTAAAATGAAAATAATGGGTTTGAGAATAAAACAAATAATGCAAGTTGTACTGTAGTTATTGGAGTGCTACATTTTCACTGTGGGTACAGATAATAGGGGAGCATATAAATTGCGAGCGATCTCTGCTTCTGTCGTTCTGACTCTGCTATGACATTGGACTCTTCATAGGTCCATTAGTGGAGAGACAACTTGTAGTCTACCATCTGTGCTGGAAATCTGCCTTGTTTTGTAATCTATGCTGGAAATCTGCCATTCATCCGGCAAAAAGGAATGATTCCAAGGGGAATGGAATGATTTCCAGGAAACTCCCACTTCTTTTCTTTAATTGTTAATCTATTTAATTGCTCTAACTGTCTTAATTTTAAAAAAAAGTACTCTGATTTTGACTATTTTTATTTGTGCGAGACATTGACTAAATCTTTAGATGGCTGGCAATACCCCATGTGTGTAGGCTGTTGCAACACTTGAAGGGACGTGCTTATTTTCATCAAAAGCTAAAACAAAGCTGCTGGAGTAACTCGGCAGGTCAGCTATTTGGTTTTTGCTCCAGCTTCCAGCATTTACAGTTTTTTCTGTTTCCTATTTCATCTGAGACCTTGACACTCCATATCATCTCCCTCATGTGTTACCTTCAGGGAATGAGTTGTTGTCCAAAAGATGAAACAGGAGACCTTGATAGTTGCAATGAATTAATATGATTGACACATTTCATCTGTGTAATGTTGGCTTTACTTTGGCCTTTTTGGTATTTGGGTGGTTAAATTTGCCTGGTACATGTGACAACAGGTTAGGAACCCCTGTTGTCACATGTACCATGATATAGTGAAAAGCTTGTCTCCTTGTACAGATCACTGTGCATTGAACTCGAATAAGGTAAAACAAAAACAATGTAAAATAAAGTATAAAAACTGTCCAAAGTGTGATGGAGGTGAACAATGAAGTGCAATATTATTATGAGGTAGATTGAGGCCAGGAGTCCATCTTATACAAGAGGTTTGTGCAAGAGTCTGACAACAGTGGGATAGAGGCTGTCCATGCACCTGTTGGTTTGTGCTTTCGGGCTTTGCTATCTTCTGCCCATCAGGAGTGGGGAAAAGAGGGAATGCCTGGAGAGGGTGCAGTCTTTAATTATGCTAGCTGCTCTACTGAGGCAGCAAAAGCATAGATGGAGTCCACAGAGGGGATGTTGGTTCCTATGATGTGCTTAGCTGTGTCCACAACTCTGCAGTTTCTGGCAGGTCATGTGCTGAACAGTTTCCGTATAAGCTGTTCAAGTATCCAGATAGAATGATTTGAGTGGTGCATGGATAGGCTCAATGGGGACATGCCAAATTATTTAGCTTCCTAAGGAAGTAGAGGTGTTGGTGAGTTTTTTTGGCAATGACGTCCAAATATTTAGATCAGGACAGGCTGTTGGTAATGTTCAAACTTAGGAACTTGAAGCGCTCAACCCTCTCAATCTGAACTCTGTAGGCATAGCCCACCTTTCTGAAGTCGATGACCAGCTCTTTTTTTTTAATATCAAGGGAAAGGTTGTTGTCTTGACCCTTGTCTCTAATCAATCAATCTCACTCTCTCATCCTCCTTCCCCCCCCCACCCCCCCCCCCCCCCCGGACTCATTGTTATTTGAAACGTGGCCTGCTACAGTGGAAAACTCTGTAAATGAGCAAAGATTCTGGCCACACAGAATTGGGTGGACACATCTCTATTAAATTTCATTTGCCAAATTCTGAAGTACTGAACTCTTGGCAAGGCGGGGGGGGGGGGGGGGGTGAAAATAAAAGTAGAATCTGAACGTTAATATTTTAATGGGAAACTGGGTTCTGAGGAATGTAGAATTATACACTTAATTCTTCAACTGATTTAATTGCCCAGATACCAAAAAGGCCAAAATAAAGCAAGCATTACACAGATTAAAATGTCAATCATATTAATTCATGGCAACTATCAAGGTCTCCTGCTTCATCTTATGGAACACAATTGGGTAAGGATATTCCCATCCAGGACTACTACAGCTAAAATCCAGTCACAGCCATGGGTACTTCAGTAAGCAACAATGTTTTAAGACATTTAAAAAAAAAAATATTTCAGTTCAGTTTCAGTTTATTGTCATTTAGAAACCACAAATGCAATGCAGTTTAAAAAATGAGACAACGTTCCTCCAGAACGATATCACAAAAGCACATGACAAAACAGACTACACCAGAAAATCCACGTAACGTTTGGCATCCCCAATCCAGAGTCAGGAGAGGCTGCTGCATATTAATATCATGCTACCATCTTAGCTGTTCCCCGGAAAGGAGCTCCAAATCCACCAGACAAAACAAGACTACCCAGACACACCAAGTCAGGAGACCAACTCTAGCACCCAACAAACCAAAAACTAAAGCTACAAGACCTGCACAAAACCACATAGTTACAACAGTGCAAACAATAGCATAATTGATTTAAAAAAAAAAGACCATGGGCACAGTAAAAATAGTCCAAAGATGTTAAAAGACTTTAAGTTTGAAAGAAACCACCACACAGTTTCCACAAGTCCTCAGGGTCCCAATAGACTCATCATCCCATGCAGGCGGCAGAAGGGAGTAACTCTGCTATGGACTTCCATGGCGCTGGACTCAGCCTTGTAGAAGCAGCACACAATGAAAGCGCTGTTGGACCCAGCCTCGCAGACACAGCACACAGTGAAAGCGCCCCGACCGCAGCAGACTCCAAGTCCATTGAACCTCCGACCATCCCCTCCGGCACAGCTTCATCCTCTGCCGAGCGCATTAAGACGCCCCCACCAACGGCTACCAGCATCGCGACCCAAGGATTGGTTCTTCTCAGCAGAGAACCGGACCTCACAGCAGCAGCAGCAACGAAGAAGGCCTTCCTAGAGATTTCTAGATGTTCCTCCGTGCTCCCACGTCCGTTTTTCATCAGATTAAGATTGCACACGGCACCCCGCTTAACAAGTAACACACATCAGTTCCGGAGTGGCCACTGCAAGCTGCATCGTGCCGCCATCTTAGATCGATACTCAAACTCCGTGGATCCCTGACAGCAGATTGTGAGTGCAGTGTCCCTTTAATAAAAAGGAAGAGTGGAAGGCGTGCTGGGCTGCAAGTAAGATTGAAACACAGAGGCTTTAGGATACCCCCCCCCCCCCCCCCCCCGACTCCTGACTATCCTTCCGGCAAATGGACAGTCTTTGGAGAGTAAAATTAAAGACCTTCAGGAGCAAGATTGCTGTACCACAGAGACATCTGTGACTGCTGTGTACTTTGCTTCGCAGAAACTTGACTATCCCTGCCATTTCGGATGCAGTGCTGCAGCCTGATGGATTCCCATCCTCTGCAAAGACAGGACAGCCCAGTCTTTTAAAGGTGGAGTGTCCTTTATAATTAACTCACCGTGATGCACAGACATGGCGATTCTGTCTCAGTCCTGCTCACATGAACTGGATCAGCTAGAGATCAAATGTCGTTCTTATTATCTGCTGAGGGAGTTTTCCACCGTCATCCTGGTAGCGGTGTGCATTCTGTCTCAGGCCAGCATCATGCAGGTACTGGAGGAGCTGAGCTCTGTAATTGGTAGGCACGGAACAGCGCATTCTGATGCTTTCCTCATCATTGTGCAGGATTTCAACCAGGCCAGCTTGAGTTAGTCACTGAACAACTACCACCAACATATCACCTGTGGAATCAGAGGAGCCAACTCACTTGACCACTGTTACACCACCATCAAGAATGCTCACAGTGCCAAACCGCACTCACACTTTGGAAAGTCCAATCACCTGGCTGTACTACTCTCAGCATATAGGCAGACACTAAAGACTGCAGCACCATTGGTGAGGATCAAGAAAGGAGGTGGAGTAGCGCTTACAAGACTGCTTTGAGTCTGTAGACTGGACAATATTCAGGGAGTCTTAACGAATACGCTGACTTCATCAAAACCCATGTGGATGTGTGTGTGCCTTTGAGGTCATACTGGACATATCCAAATCAAAAGCTGTGGGTGAACCAGGAGATTCATAGTCTGCTAAGGGCCAAGACCAGTGATCCAGATCTATACAAGGAGTTCAGTTATAAACTATAAAAATAGAAGACTATTTTTAGAGCAAAAACAATTCTGATTGAAGTTAGAGATGGAATTGGATACACATCAGCTCTAGCAGGAATTGCAGGCCATTACTTCCTACAAAATGAAACCTGATATCATGAATGGCACTGATGCCTCACTTCCGGATGAGCTCAATGCCCTTTATGCATGCTTTGATAGGGAGAATAAAACTGCACTTGTGTGAATCCCTGCAGCATCAAAAGCCGACATCAGAATATCTTTCAAGAGGGTGAACCCTCGCAAGGCATCACACCCTGATGTTGTAACTGGTAGAGCTTTGCCAACCAACTGGCAGGAATGTTCAAGGACACCTTTAGTCTCTCACTGCTGCAGTTAGGATGCCACCTGCTTCAAAAGGCCGACGATCATATCTATGGGCAAGAAGAACAGGGTGGGCTACCTCAGTAGCTATCACCCAATAGCACTCACATCTACTGACTGTCTCAGCCTGAGCACACACCCCTCAGCATCAGCGGCTCTACAATGGAGAGAGTGGAAAACATCAAGTTCCTTGGGGTGCAGATCTTGGACAATCTCACCTGGTCCAGGAACACCACTGGGATTGTGAAATGAGCCCAGCAGAGATTGCACTTTTTGAGGAAGCTTAAACAAGCATCACTCCCCACTAACATAACTGCATTCTACAGAGGAGTGGTTGAGAGTGTGCTGACCTTTTGCATCACAACCTGGTATTCCAGCTGCAGTGCTGCTGACAAAAAAGCCTTTCAGAGGGTGGTTAGGGGAGCAGAGAAGGTTATTGGGGTCTCCCTACCTTCTGTCCAAGACCTCTTTCAGAGTCGATGCCTCCAGAAGACACGGTACACCATTAAAGACCCCTCACACCCTCTCCGTGAACTGTTTGGTCTTCTGCCATCAGGTAAACGTTACAGGAGCATCAAAACTAAAACCACAAGGCTACTAAACAGCTTCCTCCCACAGATAGACTGCTAAATAGCTGCTCTACCTGACTCTGCTTTGGACACTTAACTTGCACTGAACGCTTATAACTTGTTTTTAACTGTTGTGTTTTACTATTTATTGTTAGGTTTATTATTTAGTGTTGCATTTGTTATGTTTATGATTGCACTGCTCCTGGGAAACGCTGTTTCATTCTGCCCTGCAGAGCTGATGTACGGTTAGAATGACAATAAAGTTTTTGGATCTTGAATCTTTGAGAGGTTGGTCAAGGCTAGGATCAACTACTACCTAAGTAAGGACATGGACCCACTGCATTTTGTCTATTGCCAGAGTAGGTCTGCAGTGAATGCAATCTCTCTTGCTGTCCACTCAGCCTTGCATCACCTAGACAAATAGTAACTCCTATGTCAGGCTGTTTATTGATTACAGTTCAACACAATCATGCTCTCAGTTCTAATAAAAAAGCTCCAAACCCTGGGCCTCTGTTTCCCCCCTTTGCAAGTGGACCCTTGACCTCCTCACTGGGAGACCCCAGTCAATGCAAATAGTAAATAAAATCTCCATCTCGTTGATGGTCAACAGTGGCTCACCTCAAGGATGTATGCTTGGCCCACTGTTTTACTTTCTACAGTCACGACAGTGGCAAGGCACAGATCAAACAGCATCTATAAATTTGCAAATGGCACAACAATTGTTGGCAGAATTTCAGATGGTGATGAGGTGGTGTGCAGGAACAAGATTGATCAGCTGGTGAATGGTATTACAGCAACAACCTTGCACTCAACGTCAGTAAC
Organism: Hypanus sabinus; assembly: GCF_030144855.1. Lineage (NCBI taxonomy): Eukaryota > Metazoa > Chordata > Chondrichthyes > Myliobatiformes > Dasyatidae > Hypanus > Hypanus sabinus. The sequence continues at coordinate 88,799,915 of NC_082718.1, forward strand.
TCCAAGGAATTGATTGTGGATTGTGGATAAGTCGAGGGAACACACACCAGTCCTCATGGAGGGATCAGAAGTGGAAAGAGTGAATAGTTTCAAGTTCCTGGGTGTAAACATTTCTGAGGATCTAACCTGGGCCCAGCATATTGATGCAATTACAAAGAAAGCACGACAGCAGCTACATTTCATTTGGAGTTTGTGGAAAATTGTGTAACCAAAGATGCTCGCAACTTTCTACAGATGTGCCATGGAGAGCATTCTGAATGGTTGCATTACTGTATGGTACCAAGTGGCCATTACACAGGATCAGAAAAGGCTGCGGAAAACTGTGAGGGGGTGGAGTTTCAAGATGGTGACGTAAGCATCTGCCTTTTAGGCGCTCTTCATTTTTTCAACTATAATCACCCTTTAATCAAATCTTTTCGAACCTAATCATATGAGTTGATACTTTTGATTAACTTTTTTTTTCCTAAAACAATATTTGATTTAATCTTGTCAAACTTAAAATGGCTACAAGCAAGAAATCGTCTAAGGATCCTTTATCCATCGATGCAATTTCTCATCTTCTGGATGCTAAACTTGCAACTTTGGAAAGCAGGCTAGAAAGTAAATTGGAAAGTAAACTGGCAAGTTTGGAAAATAAGCTTACCACGAAAATATCTGAACTTGAAGGAGTCGTTAGATCGCTTGATACTAAGCTTCAATTGCAGGCATCAGATATTCAGCGGCATGAAGATAAGATTACGACTCTTGAAAAATTAATTTGTGAAAAAGTACGTACAATTGAAGTGCTGGAGAAGAAGGTACATTCGACTGCTAAAACAATAGATCAGTATAAGTTTAAAATTACTGATCTCGAAAACCGATCTTGCAGACAGAATTTGCGAATTATCGAGTTCCCCGAAAAAGTTGAGTCCGGTGATTTAACTGAATTTTTCTCTAAATTATTGTGGGAAATTTTCGGTGGTGAAGGTTTGCATACTAAACCTGTTATCGACCGCGCTCACAGAGTTGCGAGGTTTTCGGCTGCGACTGGCAAACCACGAGCTGTGATTGTTCACCTTCATTATCCTTGGGAGAAAGAGCTTTTAATTCGATTAGCTCGTAAAAAAGGTATGATTTCTCACAATAGCAACACATTTCGAATTGTTGAAGATTATTCATTTGAAGTAATGAGAGCAAGAATCGCTTTTAAACCAGTGATGGCAGAGATTCATTCGATTGGACTTAAACAAGCTTTAAGATATCCAGCGAATCTTAGAATTACGTTGAACGACAACAGTCAGCAATTTTTTAATACTCCGGAAGGAGCAAAGAAATTCGTTGAAGAATATCAATCTTCTAGTGCAAGTTGAACTATGTGTTATGCTGAAGATTTTTTGGAGAGAAGATGCCATTTTATTTTAAGTTTTAACCTATGAAGCTGGGTTATAACTTCTTATCCTGATCTACGGGTCTGGTTTTTTTTTTTTTTTACTATCATCAAGGTTTATAGATGCTCTTTTAATATTTTATAATATCTCTTTTTTTTATTATTTTTTCTGTTTCAGATATACACGTTTATATTTTGTAATAAGGATTTACTTTTTTTAAGATGTCGTTTCTTCTTCCCATAAGACTTTGCTTTCTGTAAGCATTTATTTGTTTGCCTGCACTTGGAAATGGGACGAATGTTTTGGATTTTTTGGTCTTTTTTTATATATATTGTAGTGTCTATTAAATCTTTTTTTAATCCTATTTTGATAACTTTTTTAATTAAATTTTTTAATAGATTGCTGAACTTACATTTATAGTTTGTAATATGGCTTTTTCAAAATGTTTCTTCTTCCCATAAGTCTTTGCTTTTGAAACGTCATTTTTCTTGTATTTGAACATGGAATTTTTTTTTAAAGGTATATTACACTTTCAAATTTTAATGTTTATACTTTTTTTTATTAATGATCGTTTGTTTTATTATATATTTTTTTTCATTCTGATTGATATATATTCTCTCTTTGTAACCCTATATTTAAATCTGGGTGTTATATAGTTTTTTTAAAATCTTTTTATGGAGCTGCCATCTTGAAATGGGGGGTAATATTAGTGTTAGTTTATGCGCCTGCCGCTTGGCTTTCTTTCGAGGGGTGGGGGGAGGGGGTAGGGATCTTTTTTCACGCTTTTGCTTTTTATTTTTTTGCTTTTAGTTCATGGGCCGACTTCAAATTATTAATATTGGTGAGGTGTCATGCTCTCCGGTTGCTCCTGTATCATTTTTCCTTCTTCCTGAATTATGGGTTATGTGTTTTTTTTAATCTTTCATGATATATACAATTAGCATGATGGATAAGTCTATTAATTTTATTTCTTGGAATACTAATGGTTTAAATCATCCGATTAAACGTAAAAAAAATTTAAAGTATTCCATAGACTAAATGCTAATATTATCTTTGTACAGGAGACCCATATTAGGAGGGAGAATAATCAATGCTTTTTTAGGTTCTGGAAGGGTCAAAAATTTCATTCGAATTGTACTGCTAAAATTAGGGGTGTGTCTATTTTTATAGACCCCTCAATTTCGTTTATACATCATGAAATTATATCTGATCCACAGGGCAGATTTTTGTTGATTACTGGTTCACTTTTTAACCGAAAAGTGGCTTTAGTTAATATTTACGCTCCAAATTTTGACTGCCCTGATTTTTTTTAAACGTTTATTTACTGCCCTTCCTAATCTAAATGAATATATGTTGATAATGGGTGGAGATTTCAATTGTTGTTTGAATCCTTTGATGGATAGATCTAAACCTATTCGAACTCTTCCGAATAGATCAGCTTTACTTATTAACTCTTTTATGGTTGATTCGGGAATTACTGAAATAGCCGGTTTTTGAACCCTAAAGATAAAGAATTTTCATTTTTTTCACATGTATATCATAGTTATTCTAGAATTGATTATTTTCTTATTGATCATTGTTTATTAGCATGTTATTGATTGTAAATATGATTCTATTGCTATTTCGGATCATGCACCTTTGAAGTTATCTATCAAGATTTTGGACTTTCATTAATATTAGATCTTGGAGACTCAACGCTACTTTGCTTCAAGATCCAGAATTTATTACCTTCATAAAACAGCAAATTGACTTATTTTTTTCAACAAACCATACCGAAGAGATTGACAGAGGAATACTTTGGGACTCTTTTAAGGCTTTTATTCGTGGACAAATTATCTCATATTCTGCAGGTAAAAGAAAACAAAGATATTTAGATATAGCTTTATTGGTGGATAAAATTAAAGAAATTGATAAGATTTATTCCGTTACTCCTACCAAGGAACTTTATAAGAAGAGAGTTGAACTGCAAATGGAACATAGCTTACTGTTATCTTCTTCAATTGAGAATCAATTAATTAAGACCAGGGCTCAATTTTATATCCATAGTGATCGAACTGGTAAATTGTTAGCTAATCAATTAAAAGCTATTTCGACTAAGCGACAAATTATTAAAATTTGTAAACAAGACGGTAATCTGACTACTGATCATAAAGAAATTAATAATACTTTCCAAGATTTTTATAAATCTTTATATCAATCAGAATTTGATGGTGATCTGTCTATGATGGATAATTTTTTTTAACAATTTGAATATTCCCAAACTGACAGATGAAGATCGAAGTTTATTTGATGCTCCTATTTCTATGGCTGAGGTAGGAGAGGCTATTTCATCGATGAATTCAGGGAAAGCTCCTGGCCCTGATGGTTATATTATAGAATTTTAAAAAACCTTTTCTTCTTTGCTTTCCCCTTGGCTATGTGAAATCTTTAATGATGCATTTATTAAGAAGAGACTACCCCAGTCCTTTTATGAAGCTACTATTTCTTTAATTCTTAAAAAAGATAAAGACCCTACTTTATGTGCATCTTATCGCCCTATATCATTAGTAAATGTAGACTCTAAAATTCTTACAAAAATTTTAGCTATTAGGTTAGAAAAGGTACTATCACAGATTATTTCAGGAGATCAAACTGGTTTCATTAGGAACTGATACTCCTTTTTTAATGTTAGAAAATTGATTAATATAATTTACACTTCCTCACCCACAACCCCAGAATGTGTTATTTCATTAGATGCTGAAAAAGCTTTTGATAGAGTTGAATGGACATACTTATTTAATGCCTTGAAGAATTTTAATTTTAGTTCTAATTTTATATCATGGATTAAATTAATATATTATAAACCTGTTGCTTCTGTTCTTACGAATAATTATAGATCCTCTTTTTTTCAATTATCTCGTGGTACGAGACAAGGTTGTCCCTTAAGTCCTTTATTATTTAATATTGCATTAGAACCTTTAGCTATTGCTATTCGTGAATCCCCTAATATTTTTGGTATTACCCATAATGAGAAATTATACAAGTTATCGCTCTATGCTGATGACTTGTTGTTATATATTTCTGATACTGATAATTCTATTCCCGCTATTCTATCCTTGTTGGTTCAATTTGGTAGTTTTTCTGGTTACAAATTAAATTTGGATAAGAGTGAACTTTTTCCTTTAAATGCACAAACTTTACTGAATGACAGGATATCATTTAAAATTGTTACTGATAATTTTATTTATTTAGGTATAAAAATTACCAAGAAATATAAAGATTTATTCAGATTGAATTTTTTACCTATGCTTCATCAAATTCAACAACTTACTACTAGATGGTCTCCTTTATCCTTATCATTGGTTGGTCGGATCAATGCTGTTAAAATGACGATTTTACCGAAATTTTTATATTTATTTCAAGCCTTACCTATTTTTATTCCTAAGTCTTTTTTTGACAGCATTGATTCAAAAATTTCCTCATTTGTGTGGCAAAATAAAAACCCCAGATTAAGTAAAAGACAGTTACAGAAATCTAAAAAAGATGGTGGTTTAGCTTTACCCAATTTTATATTATACTATTGGGCGAATAATATTCGGAATTTATTATACTGGAAATTAGATTTAGATTTACCATTGTGCCCACAGTGGGTAAATTTAGAATGTAATGGTACACAAGGATATTCTTTATTTTCTGTTCTTGGTTCTTCTCTCCCTGTTGATTTAGTTAAACTTAATAAACAGATATCTAACCCTATTGTCAAACATACATTATGAATTTGGTTTCAATTTGGTAAATTTTTTACTCTAAAAAACTTCGTTCTTGATAGCCCTATCTTACTTAATTTTTTCTTTAAACCCTCTTTAACAGATCAAGCTTTTAGTATATGGAAAAGGAAAGGTATAATATGTTTTCGCTATCTTTTTTCTGAAGGTAGTTTGATGTCTTTTGATCAACTTTCTAACAAATTTAAATTACCTAAATCTAATTTTTTTTATATATAGTTACAAATTAGAAACTTTTTGTATAAAGTTTTACCATCCTTTCCTAATTCAACTTTGATAGATTTTTCAGATATGATTTTTACTTTAAATCCCTGTCAGAAGAGATTAGTGGCTCTTATTTATAATATGATTATGAAGATATAACCAGAGATATCAGGTAGAATTAAACAGGAATGGGAAAAAGAACTTCAATACAATATTTCAACGGAAAAATGGGAAAAAATTTTACAAATGGTTAATTCTTCTTCTATATGTGCTAAACATGCTTTAATACAATTTAAGGTTGTACATAGAGCTCATATGTCTAAAGGTAAGCTTGCTCGGTTTTATTCTCATGTTAATCCTCAATGTGACGGATGTCATTTAGATGTGGCTTCATTGACCCACATGTTTTGGTCATGTCCTACCTTACAAAACTATTGGAAGGACATATTTGCTACCATTTCCTCAATTTGGAATATTGATTTACAACCTCATTTTATCACTGCAATTTTTGGTATACCAAATGAAGATGATAGTCGATTCTCCCCTTCAATTAGACGAATGATTGCCTTTGTAACATTAATGGCCAGGAGATCTATATTACAAAATTGGAAAGAAGTAAATCCTCCTACCACATTTCAGTGGTTCTTTCAAACTATTTCTTGTTTAAGTTTAGAAAAAATTAGAAGTACTATTTTTGATTCATCAATTAAATTTGAAGAAACTTGGGGACCGTTCATTGGACACTTTCATATGAATTAATTTGACTTCTTCCAGACCTTTACTCTTATTATTCTTGTTCTGGTATGGAGTTCCAGAGTTTTTGACACTATCATATACTTATAAACTATTATTACTGCCCATGTTAGTTTAGGTTTATTTTTTTTATTATTTCCTTAAATATACATTTTTTCTTATATTTTACACTTTTTTTTCTTTTGGTGATTATTTTTAATCTTTTCATGTATAATCAATATAGATTAGATTGATATTGTATGATCCTTTTTCGCTGATAATTTAATAAGATTGTTATCTTGTTACTAATTTAATTTCAAATCTATTGTATTCATAACCTATTTAATATAATATTATGTTATGTTTTTTAAAAAAAAACTAATAAAAAGATTGAAAAAGAAAGAAAGAAAACTGTGAACTCAGTCAGCTCCGTAATGGGCACTAGCCTTCCCAGCATCCAGGACACCTTCAAAAGGAGATGCCTCAAACAGGCACCATCTATCATTAAGCAAACCCCCCCAAAATCACTCAGAGCATGCTCTCTTCTCATTGCTACCATCAAGGAGGTGGTACAAGAACTCAATGTTTCAGAAATAGCTTCTTCCCTTCTACCATCATATTTCTGATTTTTTTTCTGCCCTCTCTTTTTGCACTACTTTATTTTTATATACAATTTATAGTTTTTATTACTACGTATTGCAACGTACTGCTGTCTCAAAACAACAAGTTTCACCACATATGCCTGTGATATTAAACCTGATTCTGATTATGGATTGGAGACTTTCTTCCCCAAAGAACATTTGTGCACCAGATGGGTTTTTACAACAAACTGTTTACATAATTATCATTTCTAAGACTTGCTTTTTTTTAAATGATATAGTTAAAACAAATGAAATGGTTTGGAACATTTTTCTTGTTTCCCAGAGGTAAATTGTACATGTTTTGGCAGAGGCTTAAAATAAGTATTGCAACAATTTTAGGTTGTATTAATGAAAAATGCATGTTTCTGTTCATACTATTACATGCTCAATTTCTGTTTCATTACTTAGTATGTTAAATTAAACAATAGAGCCTTTGCACAAAAAAAAAGGATGTAACTTATTTCAAGTAATTGTTCACTTAAACTTGCAAATGTTTGACTTCTTGCTTTTGAAGTTGAGACTTTGGAAACTTAATTTTATCTTTTTTTTCATTTCTCCTATCTCTGCCATTCAATGTCATTAACATTTTGCTCTGTGGGCCACCATTTCTTGGAAAAGTCCTATCAAGACACAGAAACAGTCTGCAGTGATTAAGACTGTTGTTTCTGATATCTAGTTGCAAATACCTTCTAGTTTTCCCAGTTTGAGAGTACTAGATGTATTATGTCATCATCATCTATTCTTCATTTCAGCCAAAATTTGACCCAGAGTTATGTTTTGAACCTATAAGTATAATGTTTCATTGTTACTGTTCCATCCCCATCTGCAAGGAAAATCTTCATCCATGGCATTTGCTCTTTTCATAACACCAAGTGTGGTTATCTCCTAGAAATGGTTATCATTTTTGGATGGATTATGCCTAATTCCTTATTACGCGTTTTAGAATCAGAGTTCAGTTTAATGACAATGAAAACACAGGAGGCATTTAGTGGATCATTCAACATCTATAGAGGGAAAGGGATAGTCAGTGTATTGGTTGGACACGCTGCATCAAATGTCAACCATCCTTCAGCCTCTACAGATGCTGCTGAGTTCCTCCATCAGTTTGTTTTTTTAATCAAAGTTTCAAGTTTCACGGTACATTTATTATCAAAGAATGTCTAAATTATACAACCTTGAGATTTGTTTGCTTACATAGCAAGAAACCGGAGAGCCCATTTTAAAAAAAAGACTAACACTTGATGCACAAGAGAAAAAGGGGTGGGGTGGGGGAGAAACAACAAATCATGCAAACAACAGAAGCAAGCAACAACATTTTGAACCAAATTGAGTCCTTATATCCAAACTCCAAAGCAGTCTGGAGTAGGCCCAAAACCTCATGGAGCACAGTAGTCTGGGCAGTCTTCATAGCCTCTGCGGGTGGAGAGAGGAGTGAACATCATGGAGAGTGAGTGAAATTGGCCTTCACCTCCGATCCCAACACCCTGTCTTTGCGGTCTATCTTGGCCGGTGTTTAAATTGTCTGAACAGCGTGTTGTACCTTGCTTTAGGACCCTGGCACTGCTACAACAAAAGGCTCCAGGCCTGGGCCACACTGCCCAGCGACTCGCTCCAAGCCCAGATTTAGCCACCCAGCCTGAAGCTGCTCTAAAGCTCTTCAATTCAGCTCCAGATCCAGCATCTGCAGCCTTGTCTTTGATCTTAATGAAGTTTATTTATTTAATTCAATCACTTCCAAACCTGACTTCTGAAGGCACGTGATGCATGGGGAGGGGGGGGGGGGGGAGTGGAAATGAATGTTTTGGTTTTTGAAAAAGAGAATGAGCTACAGTATATCATCTAATCCATTTATTTGCAGTTACTAGACCAAATGACCATACGTGCATTCTTTCTGGTTGGAAGGTGATGAGCCAGACTGTCTTCAGACTAGTAAAATGATTCCTAGCATCGCTGCCAGGTGTTCGAATCTTTTGGTCTTTATGACAGTGAGCAGCCATTACCATTTGGCAATCCAACTTTACTGATGGTGCAACTGGTCTCCAGACTGTTGGGAGTATGGGGAGGGAAATTATTAGGGGTGGTGGTGTGATTAGGAGCAACAGTGATGGAGCTAAGTGCAGAACACTTTGAGTGTTTGTGTATAAACAACAGGACGGGGGTATTTATGATGAATGGTTAAGTAAAGACACAACCTGCCATAATCTTTAAAGGTTGTTTGAATGACTGTCCACTTTTTGCTTCCTTTCCGTTGATTGATGTGAAAACCCCAGTGATTTTTCTTAACTGTCTTTAAGTGTTACGGTAATTTATCATGTGAGCTGGGGCGTGGTAGAAGCAAATAAGTATAGCCATATATTCACTTTTTGTCCTCAGTAGTTTAGTTGAGGGGGGTGAGCCAGGGGAGTGACTGTTTTTGTTGACCCCTTATTTACAAGCTTCACTTATTTCACTAATCTGCTAGTTTCGCTAATAAAGCTATACTTGATCATTTGTCTTTGCTGGTGTTGTAATAAAGAATTGAATGTAGTTTTTTCAGCTTGGGACTCAGTTACTTGGAAGCGTGTTCTACAGCTTTAACTCCCTCACTCAGTCTCTCAGTGGTTTTGGTTTGTTTTTCAAGTAATCACTATACACACAGTTTTTAAAAAAAACTTAAGGGATTTCCACACCAGTGATCCGTGAAACAAAGGAAGTGGTGTTGTCAGTGCCCTTGAGGTCCAGTCACATTACATCCCTATGTGTTGCTGTTGAGAGGGGACAGTATCAACATAAAGGTCGACTCATGATGGTAAAATTGTAAAGTTATTACAAACATTTAAAAATTAGGGCAACTTGTGTTTTAATTATTTACAAAAAATATCTGCATCTCGCTGAATGCATGGGTAAAATTAATGCATCCTTTCCGTTGATTTTTAATTGGCTATGCAAAGCTGTCTAATTTTCAGTCATGATCTGAACCCTTTGAATGTTAAACCCAGAAGGTTGCTTTCATTCATGTTTCCTGTTTGTATTATTTAAATAGAAAAGTAAAATTGAGAATTTCAAAGTCCAATCCAATGCTGTTTTGCCAGAAATATTCTGAGGCCTATTTTTGGAACAAAGTCAGGTATTAAATAATGCACCATATTTAATAGTGTATTCCTCATGAATACAAGGGATGCCATACGAGGAAGTGTCTGCTTGTTAAGAGTTGTTCCTTATTGTCCATCTTGTTAAAAATATAAGTAACTTGACTGGCATGTAGAATTTGTGTAGGAAGCTAATTAGACTTTTGCCTTAATTATCTATTCTACTAGGTGCAAAAGGGTAGAAAATTTAGTTTGCATTGTAAAGTTGTAACTTACTGCCACTCTCTATCAACTTTGAAACAATTAACCTACCTTGTGAGGCTTGTGAAGCCACTGCGTTACAGTGACTTGCGTTCAATTCTGATCTTTAGTGCGTTCTGTGTGGTTTTTGTGTTCTCCCTGTGTCTGCATGGGTTTCCTTGGGTGTCCCAATTTCTTGCCACATCCCAATGAAGTGTGGTTTGCTAGATCGGTTGGCCATTTTAAATTGCCCCTAATGAGGTGGTGAGTGGTATAATCAGGGATAAATAGAGGAGAATGTGGGATTAATTTATTAAGTATGTCAATGGTTGGCATGGACTGTGAATTTAAGTCTGTTTCCTCACTATAAACCTTTGAATTTATCCAGTGTCTAATTCAGCCTTGCACATTGAGAGATCCCAATTTAACCTGCTTTGTTAGGTAGTGTCAGTGGAGACACTATTAATTGAACATGGGAGTTGCTTTTGAAATGTTCTTCAGTGTGCTAACGAAACTGATTTCAAGTCATTTGAGCTACTCTGAATATTCTGGTCTTGGACCTCTTTTTGATGCTTCCCCAAGCAAATTAAGATGGTATCTGACCTCAATCAAGTTTTTAATTAAACTATTTACAATTCTAGTTTCAACTCAACAAGCTAAGATTACTTTTCAATCTTGCTATAAGTTTATTGAAGATTAGGAATGAGATGGGTGCCTCTTGTCAGTCCAAACTAAAGTATTTTCTAATATCTTTGGTATTTGATCAGTAATTTTTACTTTTGGAGTTTAAATGTTTTGCTTTCAATTTATTAACTTTTTTAAAATCTAGAAATATGATTGGTAAATGGAATAGATTGTATGCTCCAAGTGTAAAAAATATATACTTGTTGAGGCATTCTGATATCTTTAGAATTCATTTTCAGACTCCTTGGGGACCAGTGCTCAGCAGTGAACTATGTAGCCAAGCAAAGACAATTATGATGTGGGCTTTCTGCAAACCAGAGCAGCAGGTGCTGTCAGCCTGCAGCAGCTGCCCACACTCATTAAGCTGTATTGGCGACATGACTTGCCCCTGCCTTTACAGGCAGCTTTTGCACACCACTTCATTGGCTGCACGTTGAACCAGGCGGCAGTGAGATCACGTAATAATTTCAGTGTTGTGGGAGTAACAGTTTGGGGCTAAATCCTCAACTTGGTTGTGAGCACAGCAGCAAAGGAAGTCGGGGACTACTGCTACATTCCTGATGCAGCTGTACTGTGGTAATGCATTTCTTGACTCTATTAGTGTGCTTGAACTTGGGAATGCACTTCAATACTAAGCAAAATGTTTTCCATTTATTAATGATGAGATTTTTGCAGCAATCTTGCTGCAATCCCACTTATCTAAATCAATAAAGTTGCGGCAACATTGAGTCATCTGGCTTTCAGTAAATGAAGGACTACCAATGGCCAACCCTCAACGTTTTTCAGCACAGCTTGCTAATGTCCATTGCTGCTTATGACTAAAGTCATTGAATTCAACTAATTCTACAAGTCATTTTCTGTAAAATATCATTATCTGGGTGGTGGGTATTCCCATTCACTTCCAAATATGTAGTTGTGCTAACTTATGGATGTTAAAGAAAGTCAATTTACCCAGTGCCAGATTTACCTTTTAAAAATGAAGGTGCATTTACATCGTTGCAGTTTTGTTCTGTGGTGAGACCAGGATACTATTCGTCTGAGAGTTTTCCCGCTAAGTCAGGGAGTTGTTTTTCTAGTCCTATGATAGCCATTCAACCAGAACATTAATACATCTCAGTGAAATAGTAATGGGTATTAATTTGTGCTCTGCTTAAAGGTCAGCTTGTGGTTAAATAGTGTTTATAATGCTGGAGAGGAAATGGTTGCAACACACACAAAATGCTCGAGGAACTCAGCAGGCCAAGCAACATCTATGGGGGAAAAAATACAGTCGATGTTTCAAGCCAAGACCCTTGGGCAGGACTAGAGGAAAACAAGAGGACTACATTTAAAAGGTGGGGGAGGGGAGAGAAAAACTCAAGGTGATAGGTTGAAACCAGGAGAGGGGGAGGGATGAAGTAAAGAACTGGGAAGTTAATTGGCAAAATCGATATGGGGCTGGAGAAGGGGTAATTAACTGGAGAAGACAGAAGGCCATGGAAGAAAGAAAAGGGGGAGGCGCACCAGAGGGAGGTGATAGGCAGGCAAGGAGAGTAGGTGAAAGAGGGAAAAGAAGATGGGGAATGGTGAAGGGAGGGGGGAGCATTACCGTAAGTTCGAGAAACCAATGTTCATCCTTTCTCTGTAGTCTAACAGCTGCCATGGCTTCTTGTTTAACTGTAGCACATCCTTGCTTTCAGCCAATGGTTAAGTATGATTTAAAGTTTGTTGTAAACACCTGTCCCTCAAATATAATTATCTTTTATAACACAAATGTGGTTTAAGATTCAGAAGGGGTAAGAAACCCAGATAAACTCTGTTCAGATTAAAATGTGTGAGACTAAAAGCACCTGACGAGAAGTAATTTGCAACCCGTACATGATGTAAATGTAATCACCTGACTATTGCCTAGTTCATCTGGACTATGACAGAATTTCCAAAATCATTGCTTATATTAGTATATGAGAAATAGTACTTCTGTTTCAAAACAGATTAGTCCATGCAGTACCAGTAGTTTACATTTTCAGTTAATGGCCTATAGGGCATTTTTGGAACAATGTTTTCTAATGTGGATGGAGAATAAGTAACTTAAATGTTGGTCCAACACAATGTGCGTAAATTTTTTTGGGGTGGGGGGAATCCAGCATAAAAACAAATTTTCTCATATGGACAAAGATTTGGAAGTCATGGAGGTTGATCTCACTGACTCGCATCTGAGTGAAATGTCATTGGGAGGTGGGGACAAATGACTTTAGTTATATGAGAATTATAACCACTGCATAGAGTTCTGAGCATGTTGTATGACAAGTATTAAAGCCATCAGAAGGGATCAGTGGAGAGTAATGCTGGATTATATTTGTGAAGGATTCTGATCTTTTCACTATAAAGGGAAAATGCTTTGAGATTTAAAAACCAAAGGTGCTATCAAAATACAAATTCTAATATAATTCATGTGGAAAAAACCTTCCTGGGGTTTGAATTAAAATCAAAAGAATGATGGAGGAAATGAAAAGTTATTGCCTTAATAGGCAAATGAGGCTCATTCTTTTCAAACAATTGGAAAGTATTTGAAAAATGTATAAGGGTATATGAGTAAGTGTTGAGAAATGCATTGTTCTGTGTTGAACATTACGTGCATGCTGTGTTGGTGTCAGAATATGTGGTGGCACTTGCAGGTTGCTCCAGCACATCCTTGGGTGTGTTGGTTGTTAACACAAATAACGCAGTTCACTTGTATGTTTTGATGTGCATATGATACAGAATAAGCGGTACATGATGTATTAAACTGTTGTCTCCTTGGGAATAAATTCAATAATATGTCGGTGGACCTGGGTTATGGCGCAGGTCAATCGTTGAGGCAAAATGGTGCCAATAAGTGCATGGACACATAGAGCTGAGCTGTTTTAGAATGGCAGATATGTAAGAAATATTTTTAAATAATGGTGAAAATTTTGTGTGTGTATATGTGTTTAATAGTTCCCTTCAAACCTTTAAATTATATCTGTACCAAAGGAAGGTGACTGTTGAACGTTAAAATGGCTGTTCTTTATACAAATTACGAGAAAATGGGCTTTAAATGCCTGTTTCAGAAACCATTCATGTATCTGTGGATCTCTGAAATTTATTTATTTAGCAATACAGCGCAGGGTAGGTACTTCTGGCTTTTTGACCCACACCGCCCCAGGAACTTCACAACTCTGATTAACCCTAACCTAATCACGGGACAATTAAACAATGACCTACCTGGTATATTTTTGGACTGTGGGAGGAAACCAGAACATCCACAAAAACCCATGCATTCCAACGGTAGATTGTACAGAGACTTCTCACAGAAGGGGATTGGAATTGAACTCTGAATACTTGAACATGCTGAGTTGTATAGTGTCGTGCTAACCACTGCACTAACATGGCATATAAAACCATTCAGAAAATGGTTTCTGAAGCAGGCACGAAGCCCATTTTCTCATAATTTCTATAAATGCTGAGTTACTGTCTCAGTGTCTTCCAGCAATGCCATCAAAAGCTGGCCATTCATAGGATCGTGGCTGTAAAATAGTTTTCATATAGATTTCTCATTTGCTGACGTAAAATCTTGTACCAAAGTGCTGCTTTTTGGATGTTCAATTCATTGAAGCTTGAGATATGGATAAGTGTTTTAATGTTTTTTGTTTTGAATCTACTTTCAAAATTGATAATTTACATTTCTTGGTAATTATATGTGGTGCTGTCTTTTTATGCTCCAATGCTAGAGTCCATAATATTAATTTAGGTCTTCATAGCAATGCATTAAGAATTGAATTTTTTAAGTCTTTCATGGTACTTTTGGATGTATTTGGGGTATTTTTCCCTTCAACACTAAGCAAAATGTAAAAAAGAAAATGGAAAATCAATTGTTTGAATGCTGCATTTTATTTCAATCTGCAATAACAGTAATCCACATTTAGCAGTCAATGGCAAAGCAGCAATTATTTTCACTGATCAAAGGTTCCAGTCTTAAGCATAATATTTAAATTGTTTCCAGGCAACCTGAAATACCCCCTGAGGTACTTCGACAACGGGAATCCAAATGGCTGGATATGTTGAACAACTGGGATAAATGGATGGCCAAAAAACACAAGAAGGTAAGGCTGATCTTGTATAGTTTCTGTCTGAGAAAGCAAGGTAATCATTGAACTCAACATGCTTCAAAACCTTTGCTGCACTTTGTTTAGGTGACCCATGAGCAATTTATTTTTTTCCTTTACATGTTTTTAAACATGGATGTACATGGTCATAAATTGCAGTTTTCTGAACTTTGATACTTCTGTTAATATCAGCTGCCTCCTGGTCTTGTGATTTCTAGCTGACTCAAGTTGGGGACGGGAGATGGACATCACACGATTTTGACTTCATCTCAAGTTAATGTAAATTAAGGGAATGAATTGTAATCTCCACGTATAATTAAGTTCAATTATAGTGAACTATAATGTACCAGTTACAGAATGACTGTGTGGCTGATGTGGGCTGAATCATCTCAAACCCATAGGTGCAGGGTCTATTTGCAAGGTGGTTAAGATTTCGTAGGATGTCTGACAATTGGATTCTCATGTCTTCATAGACACATCAGCTGCTTTTGGGGAAGTGACTCCAGCACAACTCACTAATTATTACTTTTAATTTTGTTCCTGGTGTTTATATGTTGCCTTTCTCCTGGCTGTTGCTCCTTTCTGTGCCTTGAAGCACATCAGGCAGCAACCTTACCGTTTCTTTAGCAGTTGTCTGGTTTTATGAGGCCGAGTTGCTAGCTCAACGCTCAACCCAGCACAGATGGGAAGTGTGCAAGAAGTAGTTCGGATTCGAACCTGGGACATTCATTTTGAAGGTCTGGTGTGGATGCCACTACACTACCCGCTGGCTTTATTCTCCTGGTGAATGCTGCTTAATTTAGTATTTGAGTTTCAGACTTTGATTCATTTGTTCTGGCTAGGTGATTTTTCCAGTCTAAAGGGCAACTTGTGTGCATTTCAGAGTTGTACTTTGAATTGTTATCACTTTGTCTATTGGAAGTACAATATGTGTCAACTGGAAACTAAAGGAGTTCTCCATTCTTAGAGAATGTTGATTGAAAGAACTTATTGTCACCAGATGTGTAACCTAGCTAGTTTAGTCATTTTGTTATCACGGTTGCGAAGCATGTCTGAAAGAATGGAATTACTCCAGTTGCACAGCTCAATCTGTTTTTAAAGATTGTTGAACAATTTTGTAAATTAATTGTATTAAATATCTTTAAATTTTGAGTGTATCTAATAGGACTTTACACTGTGACCTGTTATAGATACTAATTTTTCTAGGAAAATTTTCTTTGGATTACTCAATATTGGACAATAATCATGTACTAATCTAAATAATGGTTAACTGGTAGGTTGATAAATGAATTCAATTCTGATCAATTGTTTCCCTTCAACATTGAGCAAAATGTACAAAGGAAAATAGAAAATCGATTGCTTGAATGCTTTTGATTCAACACCGATCTCCAATGGCAGTAGTCCAGATTTTGTAGTAAATGGCAAAGCAACAATCCTTTTCACTGATCAAAGTTCTCAGCTAAGACCTAGAAATCCTTTATATAAAAAAAAGGGGAACTTGCTGTTTATTCATGTCTACTGTTATCAAGCTTGATTTAATTGGATCTCTGGTACCCAGCATTATCAATAGGTTGGTTAAGCATCAAATTATATTAAAGAATTATCAGGGGAAGATATGAACGCAAGAGATTTTACAAATGATGAAAATCCAGAACAACACACAAAGTGATAGATGAACTCAGCAGATCAGGCAGCATCTATGATGAGGAACAAATATTAAATGTTTATTCCTCTCTGTAAATTCTGCTTGACCTTCTGAGTTTCTCTCCTGTGTGTGTGTGTGTGTGTGTGTGTGTGTGTGTGTGTGTCTCTCTCTCTCCCCCTCTCTCCCCCTCTCTCCCCCTCTCTCCCCTCCTCCCCCCTCCTCCCCCCCTCCTCCCCCCCCTCCTCCCCCCCTCCTCCCCCCCTCCTCCCCCCCTCCTCCCCCCCTCCTCCCCCCTCCTCCCCCCCTCCTCCCCCCTCCTCCCCCCTCCTCCCCCCTCCTCTCCCCTCCTCCCCCCCTCCTCCCCCCTCCTCCCCCCCTCCTCCCCCCCTCCTCCCCCCCTCCTCCCCCCTCCTCCCCTCCTCCCCCCCTCCTCCCCCCTCCTCCCCCCTCCTCCCCCCTCCTCCCCCCCTCCTCCCCCCCTCCTCCCCCCCTCCTCCCCCCCTCCTCCCCCCCTCCTCCCCCCCTCCTCCCCCCCTCCTCCCCCCCTCCTCCCCCCTCCTCCCCCCTCCTCCCCCCTCCTCCCCCCTCTCTCCCCCCTCTCCCCCCCCAATTGACTGGGGGATTTGCATGCGACAGATACATCTGCAATTGAGCTGCAGTGCTGTCCATGCCTCCTCTTCGCCATTGTCTGCTACCCACACCACCTGGTCAAAAATGGAGGACAGATGAAGCTGACTTTCTCTCATCCAGGAGGTATCTAGTAAGGCTTAATCTAGTCTCTGGTGGCACGGTACTGAAGCCTTAGCCAAGAGATGAAGCTTCCCTCAAGACTTTGCAATAGTTTTAAACATCTCTGATATTGAAAAATGCTAATATTGCTTGAAATAAAATGATTAAAAATTTTAAAATTCATTCTAGCATGAAAACAGTTTAAAGCATTGAAATAAAATATAAAGAGTAAATTACTCCTGAATTCTATGATTGGCATAGAAACAGAGATACATTCTGCAGTATAATGCTGGGCCTGGGAAATCTTAAGTTCAATTGATCTGGGATTTTGTACTGCAGCATCAGAACCATTTTCTTCTGAGCATTTCCTCCCACTCTGCATTTTGCAGCTTCTTACATTTCTTATTTCATATTCTCTGTATGAATCTCTTTTATATCAACAAAATAACTTCCAATAGCCTTCTCCATGGCAACCTAAGCCTTGCTCTTGTAGAATGATTTCCTTTATCCTATCTGACCCTTCTGGCTCATCCCACTCTTGCTTCAACTTGTAAGTTTTCTTTCCCTCCCAGTTCTGTTGGAAGGGTAATAGACATGAACTCTGTTTCTCTTACCATTAAAGGTGTCTGATGTACTGAATGTTTCCACTTTCTGTTTCTATTTCAGAATTCCATTACTTTTTAAAAAAGTTTTCACTTCAGAATTTACTTCAGTTATTATGAAGTGAACCATCTTAACAGTTGTTTCACGTGGTCTTTCCTGTTTGCCGTTGACTGCAAAGCTAAACACTTGGTCACATACAGAGAACATTTAAGTGTGCAGTAATCTTGCTATTTTACTTATTAGTCTTATAAAGCTTCTTCATCTCAAACTGTTTGAATGTCCAGCTATGCTCCAAGTATGACCGATGTATCACTACTACGCAGGCATGCTTGAAACAATGGTGACATAGGTCCTTAATAGTCCAAGCTTTACAGAGTAATATATTTTGACTATTTATTATCAGTTGGACAGTTACTTATCTCTATAAACGCATTGCATGGACACAGTAATTAACATTTACATAACCTGCTGCAGTGAATTTCTGTCCTGTAGTACAACTGTATCAAATATTCCACTTTAAAAGAGTATTGGTTGACTTTCACTCTCGGAAAATGGGGCTAGTTAAAGTTACAGTATATGCATGTGATTGCAGAGAAACTATTTTAAAATATTATAATAGTGAAGATGCAATTATGTGTGCAGTTCAGTTCGCTCAATACCTTTCTTAAATCTGAAGGTATTCAGTGACTTGTTCCCACTACAATCTAGATCTTGACATAAAATTATTCTCTAGGGCTTTGCATTTAAAAAAAAAACAACTTTATTGTATAACTTGCCATTATTTTCTTGCCTCCTTCCCACCTTTCTTTCTCATTTCCCTTTTTTTTCCCCACCCCCTACCACCTTGATAAAAGAAGATTCATTGGGCTGCCACATTCAATATAGTAGAATATATGTGCATGGTCAGATTATGTAGGTCATACTACAGTAGGGCAAGCTGACTGTAAAACTACTCTTGTATGAATACCATCTTCAGGAAAAAGCTGTTTTTAAAAAAAAACAGCTTTAGATGTCTGCAGTTGGAGTGATGTGGCTGCTTTTAGTAATGTAAAACTAGATGCTTGTTGATTAGTGTGAGCCATTTCATTTAAAGGCATAACTCATGGCAATTGGAGATGAGGTCTCCAGTTGGAGAGCAGTTTTTGGTTATTTCTGCACTCTTTATTTATGATGTCCAGTTGTTTCCAAGCAATTTTCCTGCATTTATAGATGGTGCCATGTAACTTAATTCTATTTTTCACCAGTCTGTTTTTCATTAGAGAAAGAGGAAACATGGGCTGCTTGCTTGAGTTGCATATTCCATTCCTGCATTGATAATGACTTTTGCCAGCAAGACAAGTGGTTAAAGTCAATCTCCCAAGTTGTTTTAGAAAAGTCATTGTGAATCTTCATCCTGAGCTGCCACGCTGTTATTCCTATAGTGCTGTTAAAAATAAGGATTCCATTATACTAATCTGACAACAATGAAGGAACTTTCCAGTTTAGGATAACTTGTGGTTGGAAGGAAAGTCGGAGCTGGTGTTGTCACTGAAGGATCAGACAACCACTGATGTATGAAGAAAATCTGTTGTTAAGCGGGTTTTTTTTTCTTCTTTTTTCCTCTCTCGTTTTTATCTGGGTTAAATGAGGTTTTAATATTACTGAATTCCCCTTTCTCTCTTGGGAAGTTTAACAAAAAAATTACTGGGCAAGCTACTTTAGACCCCGTAGTTTCTTGGAAACTGAAACTATAGTGTAATATGTATATTGATGCTTGAAGCCAATAGAATACTTTGAGTCCTCCTTACAAATGCAAAATTACAGATTATACTTGTGGATATTTGTCCATAACACAGGATGTTCTTTAGTTTGCATGTTTTCAAAACCCTGAAACTGTTTCCTTTCATTGTGTTTGGTCTGAAATTCCTTTCCACACTTTTGGCCTCATTTATGAATTGGAATTGGTTTATTATTGTCAGATGTACTGAGATACAGTGACAAGTTAGTCCTGCATACTTGTTCATATGTTATACTGCATTGAGATAGAACAAAGTTTTAAAAAAAAAGAACATAGAATAAAGTGTACACGTACAGAGAAAGTGCAGATAAACAAGATCAAAATGAGGTCAAAGTCCATTTTTTTGACTACGGAACCATTCAGCGGTAATAACAGTGAGGTGGAAGCTGTTCTTGAGCTTGTGGTGGGACATATCTTCTGCCCAGTGGAAGAGAGAATGTACAGGTTGAGTGGTGTCTTTGATTATGCTGGTTGCTTTAGTGTGATACTCTGAGGTGTGTCCTCAACTGTCTACAGTTTCTTGCAGTGATGAGTTGAGCAATTGCCATGCCAAGCAATTTATGCATCCAGATGGGGAGCTTTTTATGGTGCATCAGTAAAAATTGATGGGGCCATGCTGGATTTCTTTACCTTTAACCTCTTGAGGAAGCAGATGCCTCGGTGAGCTTTTTTGGCTTTGTCTTCAGTGAAGTTAGACAGGACAGGCTCTTGGCATGTTCATTCCTAGAAACTTGAAATTCTCAACTTTAAACCTCAACAACATTGATATAGACAGGAAGGAGCACGTGCATTGCTTCCCTTCCTGAAGTCAATGGCCCACTAACTTGTTTAGATGACATTGAGGGAAAGGTTGTTGACATGACATCTTTTCTTTTGCCTCTCTGTCTCCTGGAGCTCTCACTTATCATGGTTTGAAATATGACCACCTGTGATGGTGTCGTTTGCAAGTGTGTAAGGTGGAGTTGGAGCAAAATCTGGTCATGGAGTCGTGTACAAGTGTAGAGCATGGAGCTGAGGATGCAGCTTCATAGAGCACCAGTGTTAAGAAATTGTGACAGATATATTTCTGACTATCCTTACCGATTGTAATCTGTTGGCCCAGGAAGTCAAGGAAGGAGGCATTGATTCCAATGATCTGGAGTTTGGTGATGAATTTGCTTGAAATGATGGTATTGAGCACTGAGCTATAGTTGGTAAACAATAGTCCGACATAGTTATCTTGACTGTACAGATATTGCAGATATAAGTATCAGGCCAGGAAGGTGGAGTCTGCCATAGACCTATTTCAGTGGTAGGTAAATTGCAGTGGGTTAAGTTTGTCTAGATGGCTGGAGTTAATGCAGGCCATGATTAACTTCTCAAAGCTAATGATGGTGGAGATCAGAGCCACTGGGCAGTAGACATCAAGGCACACTATGTTGATTTTCTTAGGTACTAGGATGATGGTGGAATTATTAAGCAGGTGGGAACAACTAATTGAAGCAGGAAATGGTTAAAAACATCTGCAGATACTGCTGCTAATTGACTTGTACAGGATGTAAGGACATGGCTGTGGACTCCATCCTGGCCTCATTGTACGTCCAAATTGGGGACTGCGGATTTAGGTGCATTGAAGACAGTAGGGGTAGCTAGTGACATATTTCCTTCTAATCATCTAGGTGACATAATCATCTAGGCTGGTGGTTGAGTCTTTGAATGTGGACCAGTCTACTGACTCAAAGCAGTCATGAAAAAGCTCATCTGTTTTCTCAGTCAGGCACTGTATGACTTTCCATGCTGGATTCTCCCGTTTCAGCTTCTGCTTGTGTGCGGTGACTAGGTACATAGCCTGGTGGCTTGATTTACTGGAGTGTGAGCAGGGTAGTTAGTGGGTGGCCCAGTAGGCATCTTTGGTTTTATCACAATGGTCTAGGGCCCTAGGTGGCACAGGAGACATGCTGATAGTGTTTGGGTAACCCACACTTGGTGGTGGCCTGGTCGAAGTCACTCGCAATGATGAAGAGGACCTTCAAGACTTTTGACCACGGTATTATTTATTGAGTGTGGGCTTCGTGTCTCTGAAATGGGATGTAAACTGTCGCCAGGATGGTTGAAGTAAGCTCCCATTGTAACTAATATGGGCAACACTTCACCGTTAGATATTCCAATTTAGGTGAGCAGGAGCTCACCAGGACCCTCACATCTGAGCAGATCCCTCTGCCTCTATCTTGACCCAAGTGCGCCATGTGGTGAATTGAGAAGCCAGCAGGTTGAATGGTAGAACCAGGAGAATCAGATATAGGTAGACTAGGCCTCTTTTTTTGTGTGTGTGTGCCTTATGTCACAGTGTGTTAGAGCCCTGACTGTTATTCATTCTCTACTTGCACTTAGACCAGGAATTCTGTCTCAATACTCTGTTGAAAGGGGTACTGGAGAACACAAGCACACCAACATGTTTTTACTCTTAAGAGTCACTACTTAATCCTAATGACACATTTATGGGTATACATTTGTATCATGCCATCTGGATACAGGCCCCTTTAATGAAGTGAGTGCCTTTTCTGGTTAGCTTCTTTCTCCTGTATTTAGAAATATTCTACCAAGACTTGCTTCCTGGGCCAAGATGTAAGTATGAAATTAGTAAAGCCTAAAATTAAATTTTGTACGTTCAGCGTTTCAGTAGTAGTAGCTGATGTCTTTTTGAGCTTTGGTGAAAAGGTTGATGCCCAGTTCTGTTATAATATGGGATGTTTTCAGTAACTAAGTCAAACATACAACAGTAAGTTTTTTTTTCTTTTTGCGCTGTTAAAATACAGTGATATCTTTTTGTTGTATATAGATGACTTTCTCCAACTTTGAGTTTCCATTGATAACCTCTAGTTAGAATGTCGTGTTACTTCAGTAACAAGTGTATTTTAAGCTTTATCCTTTCCTGTGTGCCTTATTTCACAGTGTGTTAGAGCTGTAATAATACTGTAATAATTTTAGTTTAAAAATACTGTAATTTTTCAATTCTGGCAGAAAATTCTGCAATCTATGCATCTGTCGCAATTTTATTTTGGCTTCCAAATATGAGCTGGAGAACACAATACCCTCCAAGGTTTTTAATTATCTTAACCATATAACAATTACAGCACGGAAACAGGCTATCTCGGCCCTTCTAGTCTGTGCCGAACGCTTACTTGTTAATCTTCCTGGACTACGATTTTACCAATATTAAATGATTGATTAAATATTCAAATTAATATTGACATTGTTCAAATTTGTGTAATCTGTATTCAGTCCTCAGAAATTAGAGACAATAATCATTTCAAAATCATATAAATTTCTCCTTCTGGTGAACAAAAATCACCCCCACCAATTCTCCACTCTGACCTTTTACTTCGCACCTGCTTATCACTTCCCCGAGTCCTCTCCTCTCCTTTCTTTCATTGTCCACTCTCCTCTCCTATCAGATTCTTTCTTCTTCATCCCTTGACCTTTCCAACGCACCTGGTTTCACCAGTTCTGTCGAGAGTCTTGTCCCTAAACATCAACTGTACTTTTTCCCCTAGATGCTGTGTGGCCTGCAGAGTTCCTTCAGCATTTTGTGTGTGTTGCTTGGATTTCCAGCATCTGCAGATTTTCTCTTGTTTGTGAGTTCACCTATTACCTTCCAGCTAGTCTCTTTCCCCTCACCTTTAACCCTGGCATCTCGCCTCCTCCCTTTGTCCTGAAGAAGGGTCTTGGCCCGAAATCCTGGTGTTTTCAATAGATGCTGCCTAACTGAGTTCCTCCGGCACTTTGTGCGGGGTGCTTTGGATTTCCAGCATCTGCGGAATTTTTCGTGTTAGAAATCATGTACATTTGTGAAAAAAATAATCTTAAAATTAAAACCATGCTAGGAAACATATTTGACTTGGATCTCTATGGTATCTTACAGGATTAGAAATATGAATTGTTTTGAAAGAACCAATGATTTAGAAGCTCAAGTTTTTGAATTTGCTTAACATGCACAATTTCAAGATAGATTTCTTGAGCAGAAGAGGTATAGATTTTTAAATATTTTGGTATTAAAAGGGTTAATGTTTCAAGTGCAAGACTCGGGTTAATGAGTGTAAGATGTGAAATCTTTAACAGCCACATCTGTAAATGTGCACAATTTCTACAAGTTCTGCTTTTGAACTTTGAAAAATTTCCACTTAACTACATATTAAAGTCCATTCTTATGATACTGCCTGACTGAAGCCAGTACTATTCACGCCCTTTCTTGCTTGGTAACTGTTGCTCACAAGAATTCTTATCTACTAAGTCTTCAACAGCCAGCAGTGTTTTTGTATGTTATCTAATGGTGGGTGTTACCTTTTTTTTGTTGCTATTTTACACTTCAGCTAATCCAGACTTGGAACCAGTTTACTGCACATTACTTTAGGAGAGATAGGAATCTCTGGGTAAATTACTTCTGAACACTTGGGAAATGTGCAGACTGGTACAGTGTAGTTGAAATAAACGTTCAGTGCATAGTTTCCAAATAGTTTTCCTTCCTGAGTAATTGTTCAGTTATGGTTAAATGCAAGAAGTGCCGCCTTTAAGCCATTATAATGGAGTAAGTCATTAGAAGAGAATTTTTCAATAATGGCGCAAAAATTTTCACCTTTTATTTTCAGAATATATTACTAGTGCATTAACCTCTAGATGTTGCCATAGGCATTATTAGTCATAAGTAATGAATGGGCTTGTGTGACTAAACTTGGTGGATCTTGATGTGTTGGGTGGTGCAAGGTGGATGAGGAGTAAGGTGCTCAAAGAGAGGATTTTATTTAGGGAAACAGCTGGCATGAATTGATGGCAGCTCGTGCAGAGCAGATGTCCAAGATTATAACTCACCAGGTAGAAGTATCAGCTCCAAGTCTGAACTTAATGAAAGCCGGTGTATCAGAGCAAGTATACGTGTGGGGGGGAGGGATTTGCAGATAACAGGATTTAGGTTTACACGCAAACGAATATTCTAGATAGACATGGATTGGAATGAAATGATAAGGAACAAGGGCATTAATAAACAATGGCCCATTAGAGAGACTGCTAGAGGGTATGTATGGACTTGTCCAAGGGAAGTTTGAGCCTGGAATTTTTGGAGGAAGGTCAGAATATAGGGGAATGAAAATTGATTTGTTGAAGTGATAAGAAGCCCAAGGCCCTGAAGTGAGAGACTAGCAGTGGCAGTTCTCTCTGATATCAGGCCTTGATGCTAAACCTCAAGTAGATTAAATGGGTGTCAATTAGAAGTGCTTTATAAACTTTTTTTTCTTCCTTCACATCAGTCAGTATATTATTGAATGTTTGCTGTATTGTGTGCTACCTTCTATTCTGTAGAGTTCACAACAGCCCACATTGTTCCTATTTTACCACAGCAGCTTATAGAAATACAATTGTATTATTGACTGCTCGGGTCCCATATCAAAGAAAGGATGTGGTGGTGTCATAGTGTATGACAATTCCTGCGGGCTTCTATCAGCATACCCTGGGTGTGTTGATTATTAATGCAAATAGCACAAATAAGTTTGAATCTTCCATTGGAGAATGCTAGAGGAAGCTTACGAGAATGATCTTGGGTTTGAAGGGTTAACGTATGAGGAAAGTTTGATGGCTCAGGACTTTTATTTGCTGGAGTTTAGGAGAATGAGGGGATATCTCATTGAAATGTATTGAATATTGAAAGGCCTAGATAGAATGGATGTGGAGAGGATGTTTACAATAGTAAGTGTGTCTCGGACTAGAGAACGCAACCTTAGAATAAAGGGGTGTCCATTTTGAAGTAGATGAGGAATTTCTTTAGCCAGAGGTTAGTGAATATGTGGAATTCTTTGCAACAGAGGTCTCTGCAAAGGCCGAGTCATTGGGTATATTTAAAGTGGAGGTTGATACGTTCTTTATTAGTCAATGCATCAAAGATGCACTGAAGAAAGATGCAGGAGAAGGAAGGTGAATGAAGATGAGAGGGAAAATAAATCAGCCATGATAGAATGGCAGAACAGACTTGATGGGCCAAGTGGCCTAATTCTGCTCCAATGTCTTATGATAAGTTATTTTTCTCTGTGCAGCTAAAACTTACATCTTTTTCATTGAGGGTAATTTTAAAATGTTTTTGACCCTAATCTACAAATGCCCATTACCCACTTCCCTCTTCATTCATTCTTTTATTTTAATACCAAAATGTGATGCCTCCTATTTATAGTTGAAATCCATCTGCCACAATGTGTCCATTTGTCATCTTATCAATATCCTCTTCCAGGTTCCTTTCCTCCTTGTAATAGAGAAACATAATGTATTTGACCTTGTGTATTTCTGAAATAAGATAAAATGCTGTTACATTGGATGTATTGCTACAAAATGTACATCAAAATTTGAAAGTATTCATTGTAGCAGTCTCTTAATTGGCGCTTCTACAAATAGTTCAAACTTTAATTTGTTGTTCATGATTGCCTATATCAGTTGGATGAGCTATTTTAATGCAATCTAACACTATTTTCAATCGGGTAACTTTATTTTGGAACAAGTAAAAAAAAATCTGTTCCATAGTTTGGCAATATTTATATTTTGAAGTGGGATGAGGGAAATTTGCCCCTCAGTAATTTTCAAAGCTTACTGTAACCAATTAAAGAAATGAGGAACTCTGTTGTGGAAAATGCTTCAATGTAAGGGATAGTGATGACTGGAGTACATGTTGGTTAAGGGAAAAAGATGGGAGGAACAATGAAAAGACTCTTTCTGATAGGAATGAAATACAGTTTGTTTTCCCAGAAGTTAGTATTTGGACCAGTTCTCTCTTGTTTATAAGTAACTGACTTGGGCTTGGTATAGTGTAGAGATGGAGTCTGTGGAAAATACAAAGTGAGAAAGCAACACGGCAGAATTCAGGAGAAAGTGGACTGGTGAAGTGGTGTGTGAAAGGGAAATGTAAGACGGTTAAGTGACTCAGCTTGGAAGGAACAGCATGGAAAGGCAATCCAATCTATTCTGCATATTTTCAAATTTTTCTTAGTGGCAGGACAACTGATACAATGATCAAATAAGCACTCATGGTATTCATTGCACTAATAGAGCATATCAGCACATGAACAAAGTAGTCTCTAAGCCTGGTAAATTGTTGTTTAGGCATCAGTTGAAACAAATGTAAAATTTTACATAAGCCACTTTTGGTTGCGTGTGAAGACCTTGATCAATGCAATCTACAAGCTTGAGGGATTTCAGAGACACTAGGAGTGTTGGAATTGTTCTTTGATTAGTACAGGTCCAGTAGAGGGGTTCAAAATTATAGGGTATTGATCAGGCAAAAAGGGAGAAAATAATTGTCTTGGGTAAGTGCACAGTTAATTAAGGCCATAGATTTAAAGTAATGGCAAGTGGAGGTTGCTGGGAAAGAAAAGGGAAGTTGATTCTTTTTTTTCTCTTTCCACTCCCCCCACATGCTCCAAGAAGAATGCATTGCTATTAGAATCTGAATTTGTTCGGTGCTTTCATCACTTGTCATGGCTCGAGTGAAGCATTCTGCAGTTTGCAGTCTCCATACTCTTTGTCATCTTGCCCCATCAGATGTTAAAATGACTGCATTAAATATTTTTTCCCTGAATTCTCTCAATTACTAGTGCAGAATATGTGCTTTTATGACACATGCTGGTGATAGTGATTCTGTTAACTGATATTTAAAAAAAATAATTCTGGAAGTTGCTCATTTTTACTAATATCTTCAGCAACTACATGTTCACAAACCATTTCTTCTGTTCCTTGTTTCCTCACACCACGCTTGTAGCCCTCGTAAATCTTTTAGTGGCATCTGATGTATAGGTTTTCCAAAGTCCGTGCTGAGTCCTCCCATGGATTCCCAATACTGGCAGGTTCACCTCTGATGCTCTTCCAATGCTTGATTATTCAATCAGCAACAGTAAAGAGCTACTTCCACGATTTTGGGATCATGTTTCAGATGCTGTGCCACTTGAGGGAGTAACAGAATACTGATCTTGTGCAGAAAAGGTGGCGAATGGGGTGTTCTGATTAGAGCAGAAGTGATGCCTGGGAGCAGGTATTTCAAAAACAGCTTTAATAGGTACAGGTGGTCCTAGCCATTCACTCTGTTCCAAGGTGTGGGAATATTGTCACGGGCAAAGGCTGTCATCAGGATCAAGGGTGAATGCAAAACTGAGGAACACGGTGACAGGTGAGGGGAGAATGATGATGTTGTGTTGGAAAGTCCAAAGACACAAAACAACGAGCCCAACAGCACTGAAGATGCAGAGGAGGTCACCTACACTTGTATATTGTATCCAGCAAGCAGTACCTTCCGTGCTTATTGTTGCATTTGTGTCCAAATAACTTAAATTTGGCTTAGTACGAGATTAAGCTGTGAATGTGAGGTGGGTTAGATGTATTCAACTCAGCATGCTGTACCTCAGAATCATCAGGTTTATTAGTACTGATATGTAATGTAATTTGTTTTTCAGTAGAGTCGAAGACATAAGAATCACTATTAGTTACAGAATCAGAAGATGAACATTCAAAAATCTGATGGCGGAGGGGAAGAAACTGTTCCAAAAACATTGAATTGTATTTTCAGGCTCTTGACTTTGTCCCCAATAGTAATAACAAGAAGAGGTCATGTCTGAATGGTGAAGGTCCTTAACAATCTCAAATTCTGGCTGCTTGGGCCGGCAATGAAATACCCAAAAGATTTCCTTGTACGTTACTAGACATCCAATTCTACATCAAAATAATGAACATGCAAAGTAATTTTAAGGTTTATGAAGGAAAAATGCAAAGTTTTGTTGTTGATCTTAAGCTAATATATTATAACAATTCCCTTGACAATCCAAAACACTGGCACTTCCCTTGGGACTTGTAAAAGTAAAGTTTTTGGCTTCTTGTGGTAATGCTTGGAATTTAAACACTGTCTGTTTTATTTATTTGGATGTCAAGTGCCAATAGAGAATACTAAATGTATTCCTTGGTCCTTTTTGTATAACATGCAATTCTTAGTTGCAGAAAAGTTGCTACATCATCAGGCTTTTTTCCCTCCCTTGTGTTTAATGAAAAACATCTGAATTAATCTGTTCTTTTGCTGTTGCATCTTCAAATTGTGATTTTTTTTTAACTCCACTCTTTCTAACCTATGACTTCACTTAAAAACTAATTGAAAACAGACTATTTTAAATGTCTACATATGAAGTAAATTACAAAAGCCAGCTATTTCCTTTGGTTGATTTCAAGTTTTTTTAATTTTGCTACAGAAGATTTTTCTTGCATCTAGTAAGATGTTTGTAGCAGGGCGATGTAATCTTGTGTAAACTATAAACAGTGTTCCTTGCAGTTGAGCTTATTCACATCTCCATGCATACAAGCTTGTTCAATTTGCAGACAACACTAAAGTGAGTGGAGCAACCAATTGTACTCGGGGGAATTTAATAAGTTATGTAATTGTGCAAAAATTGAAATATAATACTAACAAAGAATACTGTGTATATTGTAAAATTTTGCTCAAATGCAAGTGGGATGAGGGCAGCAGTAAACGTGATCACATTTTGCTAATTTCCTCTTTAAAACAAAGATGTACCTGTATATATTATAAATCTATAAGGTATTTCTGAAACTTACAGAACAGTTTAAATTATACATGTAGCACTTGTAACAGACTGGTCATTATGCTTTAAAGTCATGCTGTTGGTGAGGGTACAAAAGAATATAGTAATAATGATAATAAATGAAGCTTCTGATCTTTAAACACTTTAAACAGAAACTTAGAGGTGCTCATTAAAGCATTAAATAGAAATTCATCCATGATTTTTACTTTCTACATTGATTATTTTGATACTCTTGCCATTGTATGTTAATCTCCTCTGAGTAAACATGGGAATGTCCAAAATTCAGCAGAATGAATCAAATTCTGTTTAACCTGATGATCAGCATTGGCTCCCAATAAAGAGTCTTGAATTTTAATTCTTGTTTTGAAACTCCTCCAGTGATCTTGCCTTTCCTTATCACTAATGCTTTGCAGCCCCACAGTCATTAAAATATTGATACTTTGCCAGCTGAGACCTTTTTGCCAAATTTAATTGCTCCTCCAGTTGAGGTGAAGCTTACCAACATCCTCGTCTCTACTGAAGAACTGCCATGCCACTCTGGTAAAAGTTTTGCTTGATTGGGTCAAAATTTCTTTGGTCGTCCTCCTGTAAAGTACCTTGTGTTTTGTGAAGATAGCTTTCACCTAAATGCAGTTTGATGCTCTTTTTGCTGAAGTTCATTAATGGTGCATTTCGTTGCATTAATGGTGTTGTTAGTGTAACTCTTTGAAATTAATGTAGAAGCTTGCTTCTAAGGCCTGTAACTCAGATCGCCAGAATTTTAAAAGAAGCACTGGGATGTAAACATAAAATGGAATTCGGAATATCTTTTTAAGAGTAGAAAAATGTTTGAAATTTACGGAAGGCTAACCAACTGGATTCGTCTTGCAAAAGCTAAAGCAGGTTTAATGGGGGGAAAATAATGGCTTTTTAATATTTAAAAATCTGGTCAAAATATTCAGTGCATTCACTCCACATTCATGTAGTTATGTTAAAATACAAGGAAGACGAACCTTGTTTGTTAAATCGATTAAAGAAAACTGAATCTTTACTGTCTTTTGTTTCCTGTCTTTTTGACACAGGTGAAACTGCGGTGCCAGAAGGGAATTCCACCTTCGCTGCGTGGGCGAGCTTGGCAGTATTTGTCAGGGAGCAAAGTAAAAATGGAACAGAACCATGGGAAGTTTGATGTAAGCATAAATGGGGAACTTGTTGCATTGTATGCCGGTATTAACAATGATTTTATTAAATGGTTTGTTGACATTACACCACCATCTGTTTCAAAGTGCTTTTAATGCACCCTTACCAAACCCTGTGTCACAGGAGTGAAGTCATGAAATATCATTCAGCACCTTAACCAAGTGCCTTCTATTCAGTCTTGGTATTGAGAGCTGGCAGACTGTCCACTGTGAGGCTCTTCGTGTAGATATCCTCTTCGAGGTTACACCATGCAGGCATCCTGTTAAGTTTTCTACCTTTTCCATACATCTGTTATGTCCATTATAGACATCATTGGCAATCAGAAAGTCCCAAAATAGCATCGAGCTTTTTGTATGAATAAGATGTCTTCATAATAATCTCTCCTCATGGACTATCACCACCTACTCTACTCCAAGCCATTATATCTATTCTCAGCCCTTATCCTCAAACACTCTCACTAATAACTACTTCTAGTTTCCCTTTCTCCTTCAGTTCTGAACTTATTGTCGTCATCTAAGTCAATGTGAGGATTTTGCTTTTCAATATCAAATACACTAGATAATACAAACAAAGACATGGTAAAGAGCCTTCCTTTGTATTTTGTACAACCTTCTAAAGTATTTGGTTCTTTAAGTACAATTAAAATATTTTATTGGACTCTTATGTTGCTGTTTGATTCAATAATGCAGTTAGAAAGCATGAAACTTTTTTCTGTTCTATCAAAATAATAAAATATGGTTGCTGATGTAATGATTGCTGTTCACTAGGTGATAGACCAGTCACCTGGAGATCCAACATGGCTTGATGTAATAGAAAGGGACCTACATCGCCAGTTTCCTTTCCATGAGATGTTCATTGCTAGAGGCGGCCATGGGTATGTTCAATCTTTTGTGTTTTTCATTTAAATGTTAAAAAGATTATTTCAGCCTGTAGAACGAAAAGAGATCTGTGATAAAGTTATCAGTGAATATAAAAACTGTGACTCTATCCATTTATGTCGGTACATCACAAGTAGCAAATCTGAGAGTAACGTGGGGGCACTATTTAAACCTACAACAGTGAATACAAAGAAAACTGCAAAAATTAAAATGCTGCTCTTTTGGCACTGGATCATTATCCATAAGATATATATTTCTTTTCATGGTATCTATTGACGTTTCAATCTTGGGGCATCCACTTTGATCACATATTTTAAGAAACAGATTCAAATTGGTTCTTTGTATTACTGATAAATATTAGTCACCTTTGAAAAGTGTAAAATCAAACTTGATAACTTGTATTTTTTTGAAGGTTATTGAGTATATCTCAAGTTAAAAATGGAAATGTGACTGTAAGGCTTAAACTTGAGAGAGTTTGAGCTGAATATGAGAACTTATTGAAAGAACCTTTGAAAAATTGGGAAATCACCAAGTGGCATGCTATAACTTGTGCTTAGTAACGTAGCAGCACAATCGCATTGGAGCACAGGTGATCACCAATCAGAGTTCGATTCCCGTTGCTGTCTGTAAGGCATTTGCAGCGCATGACTGCATGGATTTCTTCTGAGTGTCCTAGTGTCCTTCTACATTCCAAAAAGGTTAACGTTGAATGTGCCATACTGGCACTTGGAGCATGGTGACACGTACAGGTTGTGTCCAGCACAATCCTCCCTGATTTGATTTGATGCATTTCATTGTATGTTTTGATGTACGTATGACAAATAAAGCTAATCTCTAGCCTTCAAATTTCAACTTTGTTTCTGTGCTTAAAATGGAATCTGTGGATGTCATAATGTGGTGAAAATTATATTCTCAGGCTTAAACCTAGATATACTGTAAAATGGCAATGCTTTGTTTCTTGTTCTCCTTTTTTTGTTTCTTTATCGTCTCAAAATTCAGTTGATTTTATTTTTGCTTTTATTAAGGCAACAAGACCTTTATAGAATTCTGAAAGCGTACACAATTTACAGACCAGAGGAGGGGTACTGTCAGGCACAGGCTCCAATAGCTGCTGTTCTGCTAATGCATATGCCTGCTGAGGTAATTATTCTTCCTGTTCCATGTTTCCCTCATTGTTCAATTTGAAGTTGGAATGTCTATTTGGAGAAAATGATGTCTGAGTGCTAAAAATGCATGCAAAATGGGAAGCTCCACAGCCAAGTGTTTTTCCTAAGTAGAGGTTAGCACAGGAAAGGAAGGAAAAATAGGGAGAGTCCCCTCCTCTTCTGATCATGGGAGCTTTGGTCTCTGCTTGCAGAGAAGCATCAACTCTGAGTGTAGAAGTGATCTAAATGAAATTGTAAGTATGTGAAAAGAGAAGTAACAATCTAAGAAGTTGAGAGGTTTGGTTATTATTTATGGATCCAGTTCCTTTTCTTTCCTTTTGAAGATGGTTTGAAACTTGTATGATGTTCCACAACTGGCAGCCTTCTTGTACCATGGACAAACTACTTTCTCTTGTATAAAGATGCACAAGTTGCTGAACTTCAGTGATACATTTCAGATACCTCATGTTATCTAATGCATTTTTTTGGGTATTACATTGACCACACTTGCTCATATTTCATGTTTACAAAACACTAATACATATCATTTTTTTTTTGAAATATACAAAGTGAGGAAGTTTAAAAACAACCAAACGTTGTTCAAAGTAAATTTGTTGTCATAGTACAAATATGTCACCATAGTGATTCATAGGGATTCATTGGCAGGAAAATAAATGAGCAGTCTCTAGTTAAAAGCTACCCATTTAGAATTATCACAACAATGTTCAGAACTTTGCAAAATGCTTTTGAAGATTTGAGCTGGCTGTAGTATTTACTGAGATTTTTAACCTTTTGCTTAGGCAGTCTACGGAACCCACCTGCTTCAAGCAGACTTCACATGCACCGGTGTCTGAGAAGAATGTTGTAACAAACTATCATCCAGTAGCACCTACCATTCACAGAGATGAAGTGCTTTTGAGAGATTGATGAATCAGAATCATTTTACTATCACCGGTATATGTCATGAAATTTATTAACTTTACAGCATCAGTGCAGTGAAATACACTGAACCACTGAGTGTGTGTCTTCAAGCTTCTGTACCTCCCTCCTGACAGTAACAATGAGAAGAGGGCATTTCCTGAGTGGTGGGGATCCTTAATGATGGATGCCGCCTTCCTTGGGCACCACTCCTTGAAGATGTCTTGGATACTTCGAAGGCTAGTACCCATGATGGAGCTGACTAATTTTACAAGTCTCTGCAACTTATTTTGATCTTGTGCAGTAGCCCCCCACCAAATACCGGACAGTGAAGTAGCCAGTCAGAATGCTCTCTCTGGTACATTTGTAGAAGTTTGTAAGTGTTTTTAATGACAAACTAAAACTCCTCAAACTCCAAATGAAATATAACCACTGACTTGCCTTCTTTATAGCTGCATCAATATGTTGTGTCCAGGTTAAGTCTTCAGCGATATTGATGCCCAGGAACTTGAAATTGCTCATTCTCTTCACTTCTGGTCTTTCTATGAATGTTCCCTCATTTTACCCTTTCTGAAGTCCACAATCAGCTCTGTGGTCATGTTGACATTGATTGCAAAGTTGTTGCTGCGACACCATGCAACTAACTGGTATATCTTGCTCCTGTACACCCTTTCGAAACCATCTGAAATTCTGCCAGAAATAGTTGTACCATCAATAAATTTATAAGAGAATTTATGATGAAAGGTATCAACTCCTGCCTGAAAAGCAGCTTGGATATGCTCCAGTTTGCCTACTGGAGGCAACAGGTCCACAGCAGATGCCATCACTCAACCTTGGAACATCTAGACAGCAAAGATGCATACGTCAGGATGCTTTTTTAGCAATCAATGTATCATCACCACAATAAGCTTCAAGATCTTGGCCTCAGCACTTGCTTGTGCAATTGGATCCTCAATTTCCTCACTTGCAGACCCCATTCAGTTTGGATTGACAACATCTCCTCCACGATCTCCAGCACAGGTGCACCACAAGGCTGTTGCTTCACTCCCCACTCTCACTCATTTTACAATTACGATTGTGTGGCTAAGCACAGCTCCAATGCCATATTCAGGTTTGCTGATGACACCACGTTAATTTCCTTGGAAAAGGAAATTAAGGTCTGAAGTTCATCTTTCTGCTTTGTACTTGCCTTTCTCTGCATTCACACATCAGCATGATTGCAATCACCAGACTTTATTTTCTCTTGAAGAAAAGATTTCTTGAGAAACATCAGTGTTCAACATGAACAGTTAAACAAACCTGTGGTTAGACTGGAACGTGGTGGTTAGTTTTTGGCACTATTCCTTGAAAAATATATTGACCAGAGCTAATGTAATGTTTATTTGACAGAATGGTATCTTGAATCCAGAAGGTTAAATTATAAGTAGCAATTGTATATGATGAGGGGGAAGAGATGACTTGGTCAAAGTTTCCAGAGTAATCTGGTAGAATGAGAAGTAGCTTCTGGTAAGGGAATCCAGGTCTAGCAAAACATGACTTACCAATCAGGTCAGGTGAGATTAGAAGACATTTCCAAGTGAGGGGTTGGAACCCTCCTCTGCAAACAGTAACTAATGTTGGATCAGTTGGATCAACTAATTTTAAATCTGAAGTTGATTGTTGTCAGGAGTTATAAGAGGATATGAGGTAAAGGTAGAGTGTGAAGTTGGATCACAGAAAACATCAAGGTTTCATTGAATGGTAGAACAGGCTTAAGGGGGGGGTAATTGTCATTGTGTTTCTAAAATATTTTTTTCTTTTATTAGCATATTTTATCTGGTATAGAAACTTGCCATTTTGGACCTCCTTTCATAGCTCAAAGTCTTTGTTCATCCAGTTTGCCTCTTGAGGCTTGCTGGGGGAGTCAACTAACATACAACTCTAAATCTGATAAATTTGACAATGTAATGATTATACCAAAATAGGCCAGCATTTCCTAATGCTGCAATTTTGTATTCTACTTTTAATATTTTCTGATCTCTGCCTTAACATTTCTGATTTGTTGTCTTATTCCATTATGCAGCAAGCTTTTTGGTGTCTGGTTCAGATTTGTGAGAAGTACCTTCCAGGATATTACAGTGCTGGATTGGTGAGTTTTAAAAATCAGGTGGGATTGTTACATTTTTTTGAGACAATGGAACAGGGTTAATATTCAAATCATAAAGTTTTGCAGAAAAATGTAGTGAGAAATGTTGTTTTGTAGCCATACAGAATAATGTGGATGTACTGTTCCTTTGTAACTGAATACATGGGTCTGAATATATAAGAGAAGTATAGTTGAAGATATCCCTTTGCTCAGCATATTTAGTACACCATATGTTAGCTTCACAGACTTGATTTTACTACATCAGTAAAAGGTCCTTTGGAAAACAATGGATACTTCAGTTCATGTTGGGGTTTGGTTTGTATATCTGCTTTCTCATCTCTCCAATTGAACTGGGATATGAATTTTCTCCAGGTTTGAATCATCAGCAGGTTGCTTCCTGATGTTTGCAGAGTTACTTTTGTGGTGAATTTTTATAGTAATTTGATTTTTAGCAACAGGGAACTTGTTATTTGACTAATCAGATATTTGCATATCATGAAAATGTGACCATCTGTATTCTTAAGAAAAAGTACAACTTTTATCCATATGAGAATTGTACATCCTTTTAAGACCTTACGAAGTGGTAAAGATATATTAAAATCTTATATGATGTTCTAGGTAAATGGTTCAGATAAGTTTCTAATATTGATTTCACAATGACAGATCCTTTATTTTTAAATTCTATTTTTAAGGATATTACTGAAATATTATTTGTCAGTTGTAAGTTTACCTTTATTTTCCCAATATACTAGAAAGACCTGCTCCAGAGAGTAGAAGTTAAACCTCTACTTTCACAAACACTAAGATATACATTCCTTTCTCTTTGTTTATAAGCTTTTAATGTTCTGGTTAGGCTTAGCATCCCAAGTTGTTGAACACTGTTGCCTTTATGTATTAATTTGGCTGCAATGCCGTTCTGCTGTTTTACTTTGTGAAGGAGCTAAGTTTTGCTCTCAGGCAGTGGCATTCCAGCCACTATTGCTAAAAGCATTCTTCCAGTTAGATTGTATTATGTCATATACAGTAGTGGCATTGTGCAGAAAGCTCTTGTGTGAAACTAGTACACTGTCTGGATTGCCACCTAAAGCTCTATAAATGAGATGAAATATATACTGTAACTGTCAAGAGATCGGCTTAGATACAGTTCCTCATATTTGTAAGTTCCACAGATATTAATGTATCTAGTTGCTAGTTACAGAAAAGTGATTTGTTTTTATATTGTTGTTCATTGGATTAGGTACCAAAAAAGCCAACTCTATTCACAAGAAGTTTCTGGCTGGAATTCTGTTTTTCCTTGACCTTTGATCTCTGAAACCAATTATGGCACTGAAACTGTCTTGGAACAAATTAAGAATTGGGGCAAAGAGTACACTACCATGCCTCTCACCAATTTTGGCTTTCCAGTAAACTTTCTCTATGGTTAACACTTCATATATTTTTCTACCAATTGTTTTTGATGTTTTGAGTTGGAGCGTCTAGCTCAGGTTATCTCTCTGTATCTACATCTGCTCCATTACGAGGATATAATTTCAGATGACTACAATCTGTGTTGTATTTATAGATTGGTTATGTAACAATGATAGATTCTTGAAGTGCATCAAAGGCATTATAGTTCTGGACTGGGGGTTCCCAACCATTTTTTATTGCATGGACCAATACCATTAAGCAAGAGGTCCGGGGATCCCAGAGTCTAGACAATTAGAGTTATAGTTTAACATGCTGCTGAGCCACATTAGACTTTTTCAGAGAGAAGTGGAACAATTCATGCATCGTTGGTGTCTTTTCAGGAAGCGGTCCAGTTGGATGGGGAAATCTTCTTTGCCTTGTTGCGCAAGGTTTCACCAGTGGCATATAAGCACCTTAACAAGCACAAAATTGATCCCATCCTCTATATGACGGAGTGGTTTATGTGTGCTTTTTCAAGAACTTTGCCATGGGCATCTGTGCTGAGAATTTGGGACATGTTCTTTTGTGAAGGTATGTAATTAAAATAATTTTGTATTGTTTGCTATATAAACACCAGCATCGGCCAGCTGACAACTATTACTGAAGTACTACCTGGCAGGAGAAGATCGGTAATTCCAGAGTGCCTTTAATGGCTTGGCTGCCAACCTATCCTCCTCCCTTATGAAGCATTTGCTTTGCTTGGCACCTTTCCAATGATGTGGTTTCAGAATTCTTCAAAGAATTCAGAACTTCAGCTTCCCGTGTAGATATGTTCATATATCCATGTTCTCTTAGCTGCTATTGACCTTGTCTGCACAGTGAGGTGAGCTTATGTAGTCTTCAGATGATTTGTAGAAATTGTTGAATCCTAAACAAAATTGCTTCTAATTGCCACTGGTCTTAATTGGTCTCAATGCAAAAAAAAAGCATTATTAATTTTCTTATGCTGAGTCTAAAGTGTATTTTGCATTGCATTACTGTGGGATTAATGCACTAAACTTGGCTAAGAATTGTGGGTGATAATGTTAAATGTAGCCATGTCTCATTTTGAAAAGCTACAAACAACGCTATAAATATCAAATATGTTTTAGTTTTTAAAAAAATCGTCCAAAGCCATACAAAGTAGCACTTTCCACGGAGGAATTTTTCAAATCCTGCCAATTAGTTTGGATCAATCACTTATTTAGAACTTTGAAACTTGCGGCGCACTGTTCGATAAACATTTCCTCTTTGCTGACATTTTCATATCCTGTTTTCCTTTGGTAATTCACAGACTTTGAATTTAGTTCTGAAATTATGATTGCTTTGTAAGTATTTTACAAGTGAAGGTTACTCTTGTATAGTTTTTCAGCAATTTTTTTCAGACTACTTTGAAGTCTTTGTGATCATGTTGAATAAAACACTTCTCTTAATGATTTGAAGGCAGGGGCACCATCTTGCTTTAAAAGCATTGTTTTACAGTTTTTTTACTGTATGCTCTTATTTTAAGATCTGCTTGAAGTGGTCATTGTTGTTAAATTGTGAAGTAACTTGCAGAAAGTGAAATGAATGGTCAAAGTTCCAGGTTTGAAAACAATTCTGTTCCTTATTTAATTTGGTGGTTCCTTATATACTGCAGCAATGGAACAATCCGAATAATTCGGCCAATTGCCATTTTCCTTGATTTTGCTTTATCCAGGTGTAAAGGTGATATTTCGTGTTGGTCTTATTCTCCTGAAGTACACGCTTGGCTCATCAGACAAACTGAAGAAATGTCAGGGCCAGTATGAGACGATGGAAAAGCTTCGCAGCATTGATCTCAGATATATGCAAGAAGCCTTTCTTGTTCGAGAGGTAAGAAACTGATCACGACTGCTTGATATCTTAAAGCTACATAATGGAATGTCACAATATCTGTTGCAGCCTGTTCTTGAGTCTGCTTTGAATGTTTTCAGGGGACAGAGATGATCAAACTGCTGAAATTTATGGAGATGGCGAAATGACGTTGGTCAGCTTTGGTCACATGCTACAGCAATATGTCGTATACCTAATATCACAAAACTTATTTGGCACCCTATTTAAGAAAGAACAAAAAATGGTGGATTTACTCAGCAGCTTAGTCAGTACCACAGATGAGCAAACCAAGTTCACGTTTCAGATCAATAACCACCTGAATATTTTCAGTGTCTGTAATTATGTTTTTGCATTTTGAGACAGTATGAATATTGGAGGAAGCAATGTGACAAATGTTAAAGGAAGAATTAGGAATAATGTCCAAATGCCTGATCAAAGGAATAGAATTGAGGATTATCTTTAAAAGGGGGACACTTGTTGAGAGTTGTTTAATCAGAATTAGGGTTTAATGTCACTTATGTGTTGCAAAATTTGTTTTTGCGGCAGCAGTATGGTGCAAAACATTAAAAAATACTATAAATTACAGTAAGGAATAGTGGATTCTAGTTAATTGGGACACATTGGGGCCAGGACATTTTGGTCCAATTAAGCGGCTACCCCAATTAGCCATAGATACGTAGCAATAGTTAAACAGATATAAAAGGACAATCTACCATTTACAGGAGTAACAAGTTATGTATTTAACTGAAACGCAGAGCAAATTAGAACACTACCAATAATATTATAGCATCAAAAAGCTGTATTAGTTCCTAATAGTTATCGGCAGAGGAATTCATCCACTGTATGCTGCCATGTTCTTTTGATTGACTACAAATGAACAAAATCAGTGCAGGCAGCTTGTGCAGATAATGGACTGCCTTCGTACAATGATTTTGACAGTTGCATCCTCCAAGTATTTATTTTCATTGTAACATTTGAGGTGATTGTCGGTACTTTATAATTTTTCATAGCTCCGAACTTGTTAAAGTAGTGTAACGACAGTTTCATTTTCACTCCCACCGTTTATGGCATATCTAACCCTGAAAGCTTGAAACTGCAGTGAGCAAAACAGTTCTGAATTGTCTTACTGCTTATTACTCTCCAACAAAAACAATTGGTTTTTGAACACAAACATACAAGTGATGCTATGTAAAAGCTGTTTGCTCTAAGTATGGTGTAGTCTGGAAAATCTGCTAGACCAACAACACCAAAGTCAAGGTGGCAGATTGACAGTGTTTGACTGATGCTATCTCCATTCAATAGATCTCACTCTCTTGTGGAAATCCAAGGTCGCTGCAGTTTAAAAAGCTGAATGTCCCAACTTCCAGCAGATGAAATTTGCCCCAGTGGGAAAATAGGTTTTGTTCCTGCTTCTAATAATCCTTGTGTACTTTATCTTATAGAAGTTGCCATACAGATGCCAAATTTGTTTTGAAGTACAATAGTGATAGGTTTCTTGCAGTGGACTTAATGTAGCTAATGTAATTAATGCTATCTTGTAGAGCAAGTTCTGGGAAGTGTTACTGTCTTTCAGAAAGCTGTTGTTGTCCATTACAGTGCTGAAGCCACTTAACTACACAGTTGCATTGCATTTTGTTTCAGATCGGTTTTATTTTTGATTTACTTGCAAGTTAACCACAGAAATAAACAATTAATCACATGTTAATTCATTACATGCCATCAGACCTAAATTTGTATTAGTGGTGGGATAACTTCCATAATAAGAATTTGTTCATGTAGATACAAATTATTTTGGGCATGGCATCTTAGCATTTATAATCCTTCAGTACATTTTCATTTGTATTTAAAAATATGTTATAGGGTAATGTTATTTCATTAACTGTATATAGTAGCAGATTTATGTATTAAATATCACAATTTAATCAGAATTTATTTTAAATTAACTGTTCGGCTCAAACTGTCATGATTATAAAATGCTCAAAATTGAAAGAGGATACATCTAATTAAAATAAAATAGATAAATATGTTCCTAATAGATAGATTGATATCTAGTGGTATTGGTATGTGTGCACATGTGCCTCTACAATCTTTTCTGGGTTCACTTCTATTTCTGTTTTGCATTCTGTATTTTTGACATTTGTCTTTGTTTACAGTAACCAGACAGTTCAATTTTCACATCATCATTCTCAATCTCCCCTTCCTCTAACTTATCAGGAAGTTTGTCTGATATTCAGCACTAAATAGAATCTTTCTCCAAATAGGTATCACACCCATTGTTTTCAATCCCAATCAGATCCTTTCTCAGCCAACTACACCATTTCAGTTCCCGGCAAATTCTGAGGATAAACCAGGCTGCTTGCAACTTTGGTGCTTTTTTTTGAGCTTGCTCTTAACAAAGTGTCAGAAGTTATCAAAGCTATAAACTTCCACTTCTGCAAATTTGTCTGACTTTACTCCTGTTATGCTTCTCAAGTATTCCATTACTTTTCTTTCTATGGATCACCTGTCTTTCAAATAAAAAGGCAAATTATTATAGTGCATCTTTTCATTCTTCTTAAAGATTCAAAGTTTCATTTATTATCAAAGTATTTGTGCAGTATACAACTGAGATTCTTCTTCTCCAGACAGTCACGGAACAAAGAAAGCCATGAAAGTCAAAGAGAAACAGCAAACTGACCCAGAAACATGATCATCAATCCCCTTCACCCTCCACCCCACAAAACGCGCTGAGAAAATCCCCCCTACCAAGTGATGCCAAGTCTCCCATGATAATTCAGTATTCAGTTTTCAAAACACTGGCAATTCTTGTATGGACTCATTGCTCATAATGGCATCATAATTTTAATATAAAGTGTTTTCTAAATATTTATAATGGAGTGTATTAATGAATTAGTTCTGACTGAGTAAGAGTGAAGTTCTGTGTATTTTTGGAGATTGGACTGCTGAGAAGAGTGCTTTTTAAAAAATTTCCTCAGTTGGGTAAACACAGCCATTTTGATTCTGCTAACATATTTCTTTAGTTGGTCAAATTTGTTCAGGAATGCATAGTGTGTACGTCAGACGAGTTGAGTTACAACATTCCAAAAAGTAGTGTCTCATTACAAAATTCGCCAACTACCGACACACCCAGTAATTTCGTGATAGAAACTAGGATTGAGAAGCCCAAGCAATCCAAAATGGAAATACAAGTTTCATCTTTGTCCGCCAAGCTATGAATCAATCACATCCCCAAATTAAAATGGAGTGGGGTTAGGTTGATGACAGATTTGCAAGACCACACTAAAAGATTAAAATGAAAGTAAAAATTTTTGCAATTCTGAGGCCAAAATGCTCAGTAGCTTCTCCAGCATTTGTGCCGAATAAATGCTTAATATTTTCATCAAATTTGAATAAAATAGCAACAATTACTGGGGGGAAAAGACACACCAAGAAGTGTCTGTTAAGTGATTATTAGACCAAGCAATATCTTAAAACTGGAAAGAAGATGTGCAGGAATTTAAAGTAAATGTTGCGTTAATAGCAAACGGAGTCAGACATGAAGTCAAAGCACAAAAAAAATGAGAAAGCTGGAAATGTACAACTTTGGTCATTTAAAAAAAAAAACAAAGTACTGGCTAAATATAGAGGATCTACTAATTCCGAGCAAAAAAAGAACAGTGATGAAGTTCTTATGTTCTTTCCGCACACAACCCTCTCCCTCCCTCCCATCCTGATAGCCACGTAACTTTTACATTTTCAGATCAATATAAAGTTAATGATCGGATTGCTGTAATGTCCAGCTAATTCACTGTCCTTTAGGAAAGTAAGTCTATCCCTTCTTACCCAGTGTCCTTGATATGCAATTCCAAATGCATCCATCTGCTTGACTCATAAATGACATTTGGAATGGCCTGACAAGTTTCTTTTTAGGAGGTAATTAGGGATGAACAATAAATGCTGGCTTTGTCTACAAACTCCACACCCAGTGAATGAAAGTGACCTTTTTTGGATGCATGGTAGTCAACAAATTTGTATTGTCCATTCACTAGTGAGTGAAGGTGATTAGTTACTTTTAAAACTCTTCCAGCAAACAGCAGGGTCATCATGCTGTCTTAACAGACTCTAAGGAAGTTGCACTCCCTGACTTGTACTTCTACAGACAAATTTTCTTCCAATGCTAGTCAGGCCATCATGGTGGTTCACCAGAGTTGTGGAATCTCAGCATTTGAAAGCATGCCAGGTTTTTAATTTAATAATGAAGAACTTAGTCTTATATTTATCCAAGCACAATTGCATACTTGATCATCATTGGCTTGGTTGCAGATTTGTTGTGCCATTCATGTTGCTGCCTTCTCTGAGCACCATCAAACTGTGGATTCCTCCGTATCCACAGTATCATTGGCTCAAGTCCTGTCTCCACAGAGACCCATAATTTAGATTCTGTAAGCACTTCACTTGCCCAACTTTTCACAGACTAAGAACTGGCAACAACATCCTGACAGTGATTTGGAAATTGTTGAAGCAGTCTTTAGCCATTGCTACATGAACTGAGACACAAAGTGGGTGTGTGGGAGAGCTGAGAATAATCCAGAATCCTAATAAAATGTTTCTGAAAGAAGAGGGATGAAGGTGTCATAATCTTGGCCAGCGGATGGAAACTAACATGCTCAGTGTTAAGTGGTTGTTATAGTGAACTAAATGTTTGACCAGTGGGAGTGGGGTCAGAGGTCTAGTGCACCTGTCATGTGCAGTGTAATACTAATTCTGATCTTAAACTAGATGGTCAAAAACATGCAGTGAATTCAAAGCCACAAAATATATTGAAGAGACCATTATGCTTGATACAGTCTTTATGTAAGGTCTTTGATATAAAGTGTCACAGGTAGACTGATCCAAATATTTAAAACCGATGGGCAAGTTGGTAAATTTGTTTTCAGAATTGGCTTAGTAATATAAGGTAGCAGGGCAATGGTAGAGGGTTGTTTTTGAGATTTGATGCCACTACCTGGGGTAACAACCCTGTCCAGTTTGTTAATGTATGAAGTATAATTAGTAAGGTCACAGAACAAGTGTTAATAATGAGAAATGTTGTATTAAGCTAAAGGATACCAAGTTGGTAAGATGGATAGAAAACGACCGATGAAATTTAATCATGCTAAGTCTGAAGTGATATATTTTGGGAAGACTGATAAGACTAAGATATACACAGTGAATGGTGAGGCCTAAGGAAATGAGATCTTAGTTTCCCAATCTAAGGGTCCCTACAGGAGGCACCACACAAATAAGGTGGTGAAGAAGCCATTGAGTTTCTTTGCATTTTTAAAGTTGGTTCATTAAATATAACGGCAGGGAGGTTATATAAGACAATGTTTAGGCTACACCTAGATTACTATCTGCAGTTTTGGTCACAACAATTTCAGAAGGACATGAATTCCTTAGAGAGTGTCAAGATTGAACTCACCAGAATGAAGCTGTTCAGTTGAGGTGAGCCTGGGTTTGCTATTATTGGAAAAGGTAAAGCCAAGGGATGGTGGGGTGGAATGAGTATCTACCAAAGGAGGCGTTTGGTAGATACCCTGCACTACCCTGCAGGTCACCCTTGGGCAAGGTATTGCACCTGCCTAGTCTCCCAATCAGGGTCATGCAAAGCCATAGGATCAGGTGGTATGAGCTTGTTTGTGTTTTATAACTTTGACAATCTGGAATACAGAAACATTGGGAAGAAAACTGGTGTAATACACAAAATGCTGGAGAAACTCAGAAGGTCAGGCAGCATCTATGGAAAGGAATAAACAGCAGTTGACGTTTAAGACCAAGATCCTTCTTCAGGACTGGAGGATCTTGGCCCGAAACATCGACTGTTAGTTCATTTCATAGATACTGCCTGACCTGAGTTCCTTCAGCATTTTATGTGTTGCTCTGGATATCTAGCATCTGCAGATCTGTCGTGTTTTTTTAATCTGGTTGCTACCCGGTTTGCTCATGTGTTTTTTTTTAAGTTTTCTCAGCCTCAGGATATCCCAAAATGTCTTGAAGCCAGTGAAGAATTTTGAAGGATCATTCTGTATTTCTAAAAATTACTTTTTGTAATGTTAGAGACATGGCAGCTAATGTTTATGCACAGTGGGATTCTTTTTTTTTCTGACAAGGAATGGGAAGTTTTAGTTTTGCTTGCAGAATATATGTTTACGATCATCATCAAAGCCTGTTGCCATGTTCAGCATATACTTTCACTCTGGTAAGATTTTGGATCTTGCTTGAAAAGCTTGTTCAGATTGACTGCAACCAAAGAAAAAAGCTCAATCCAGTTGGCA
Organism: Hypanus sabinus; assembly: GCF_030144855.1. NCBI lineage: Eukaryota > Metazoa > Chordata > Chondrichthyes > Myliobatiformes > Dasyatidae > Hypanus > Hypanus sabinus. The sequence continues at coordinate 88,844,879 of NC_082718.1, forward strand.
AGCATCCCCAGAAGACTGAACAATAGTGGACAACTTGTTAGGAGGTCTGGTAACCTTGAATTTGCCAGCTTCCTTTCTGGGAAGCAGTGTTATTCCAGAAATTATTATCATAACTTAAAATTCAGCTCTAAAATCTGTGCTCATGTGACAAGGAATGAAGGCAACACCCTTGGTACTTTCCCCCCTTTTTTTGTATCTAACTCCTATTTACTCTCAATACTGTGAACTTCTTTTGTGATGGATCAGAGCTAAGTCTTTCCAACACTGAGGTCATAATTTAAATTATTTTTGAAAGCTAATCAGATTAGAGATCTGCAGTTAACAGTTAGCTTTTTGAATTTGCCTCTGTATGGATAAGCACATTTTCTCCTCATAGAAAGCAGTTGGATTTACTACTTTGACCTAAATGTTGACTCTTTTACCTACTTGTCATATGGTAGCTATTAGAATAACCATTCTATTTATTCATTACATTTATCCATTACGCAATATAACCTTTTTATGCAGTACACACTGTAGCAGTATGGAAATGTCTGGAGCCTTGGCTGTTTCAATGGCTTCCTTCCAGCACATACCACAGCCATCTGGAGTCTAATGGAAATCTAAGATGTGGTTGGCTTAAAAAAAAGATGACCAACTTTAAGAGATGGAACACTGTAGACAGCTTGAATTTTTGTTAAGAAGCCCAGGTTCACTTTTTGTCTGTTTGCATTTTGACATCCTTGTGGGCTTTAGGATAATATATTTTGTCTTGATGTCACCAATTTTGAACTAAAAAAAAAATCATTCTGAAACAAAAGCAGAATTCAGCCAGTCACACGTTTGTGGAAAGATAAATAAGTCAAACCTTTGGGTCAGTTACTCTTCGCCAGAACTGAGGAGAGGATGAAGGGTTTACAGTTTTCAAAGCAAAGCTGGGAGGTGGAATGAGGTGCAAGACAAAACTTAAAAAGAGATAGCCTAAGACAGATCAGACAATGGTGAACATGTATACTGACCATTAGCAAGACATTTTAAAGCAGGATTCCCAACCTTTTTAAAACCATGGACCAATACCATTAAACAAGGAATCTGTGGACCTTAGATTGGGAACTCATGCTTTAAAGAAATGGGGTGAAATGTTGATCTTTTAGTTTGTGGACCTTACTATGCCAGTGGAAGTGACCTCAGATAGACAGGTTGGAGTAATTGAGAATGAAAGAGGCATGCAAGAGGAAGCTTATGATCAGCACTGGGGACTGAGTATAGGTGGTTCGCGTGATGGGTTCTCTGATGTAGAGGACAGTGTCCACACTGTGGACACTGAATATGGCACACTAGGTGTTATCTATTATTCTATTCCCAGTTGGGCAATGTGTGTTAATAACAACCCCTCACTTTCTAGCCTACTCTGGCAATTTGCCTTGCATTCTTTTGCATAGTGGTCAAGGTGACTATTGCATTACTGCAGTATTTACAAAAAAGAAAGTATTATTTAAAATTTGCTATACATGAAAAGTAACACATTGCAAAAAGGATAAGTTTGATTTGTGTCTACCCTTGGAATAATGACTATGAACAGAGAAGTCCAGTGTTCATCAACTGTAATGAAATTTAAAAACTGTCTAGTGTTTACAACACATGCTGTTAAACACAATTACCCCACACTATTTACCCTCCTCCAATTAACCCCAATATACTGTTCCCTCCCCCCCTTTAGATGTGTCAAAGTTAATGACCTCAATTTAAACCTGTCTTCACGGAAAGATATACCCCGAATCTCAAACTTGTTAAATTATTCTCTCCTTCCCCACACACCGCATGTCTCTTCTCCCACTCTAACAAATCTTTTCACGAGCTCAAAAACTTCTAACTAATTTGTCTCTCTTCCCACAAATAATCCATATCTGTAATTTATGGCATCTGCTTGCTATTTGACTACATCCTTGGTATTTTCCTAGCTGTCTTTTTCACGAAAGAAAATATCTGTACTACATATGTCACAAGTAAGCTCTTGAAATAATTTTTAAATTTAAATAGCTATTTTAACATCAGAAATGTGGGAAAGAATTTGTATGCAAACAGAAAAGTGACAGTAAGTTAGTGATACTGATTTAAGGGATGATGTAAGCCGGAATACTGGTCAGAAATGATTTCCTTTAACATGGTGCCATAAACATCATTTGTAACTACATCAGCTGGCAGATATGATTCCACTTTAATGACTTGAAAACCAGAATGGGCCTAACTGGTCCCAGCATAATATAAAGAAAAAAAATGAAAATAGACACCAGATCGGGTTGTGGAGCCAGAGTTCCCAATATTTTCATCAGTTCAAAGACTAATAAAATACCTTTACTGTATTTTAACAGGTAATTGATCTTCCTGTCACAGAAAGGGAAATTGAAAAAGAACATTTAATTCAGTTAAAGAAATGGAAGGACACACATGGTGATCTTAAGTGTCATCCACCCCCGAGGCTACATGGTGCCAAAGCCATCAACGAGGCAGAACCACATTCCCATAAAGCCTTGGTGCAGACGCCCTCCATTGTGATACAATCACCACCTGTCTCTCCATCTTCAGATTCAAGCAGCAATTCAAAGAAGGACAAGAAAAGTACAAAAGAGCAAAAGAAGGAAAAGAAGAAACTGGAGAAAAAGATGGGGAAAACAGAATCAGTAGCAAATGGATCTGCTCCTGATGAGACCAAAAGAATTTTGAAAGACGAACAACATGGTGCACAACCAGTAGATATCGCAGAGGAGATAAAGCAATCAATGCTAAAAAAGGATTCTCAACTCCAGCAGTCTGAACAGAGCCTCAGTTCAGAGGGAACCGAACAGGACACGTATTTGTGAAGTGTATCATTGGTATCTAAAGAAAGCATCATTCGGCATCAAATCAATCCATTAAATGGATCAATTGTTATAGTACATTTGTACTTTGTCATTAACAAAATAGTCACCCTTGTGACCTAACTGTCTTTAAATGTGAGGCGTTGGAAAAAGAAACGAGTGTCAAAGACTAGTCATAACTAAGAACATGATTTCTCAGCTGGTGATTTAGGAAAAATCTGGTTAACAAGTTTACCTTTAGTGGGTTATTGTTTAACTCTTAAAACTCTAATTGAACATTGTAAGCTGTTAAGTGTTATTTTTAAGGGGAAAATGTAAATAGTTTTATACTATACTTTTCAGTCAGTGTAACTTGAGTGGAGATTATACAGTAAAGAATTCCTCTTGGCATTCATTCCAAGTTAAGATGAATTTATAGAACTTTATGCCTCGATTATTCTTTGGTCAGATACTGTACTACATCCATTTCCATTTTGAAGAAACAAAGTTTTCCATTAGCAAGGGAGAGACTTGTGAGCTTAGACACAAAATGTAAATTACAATTATTTGAATTAATTTAATCTTATGTCTGTGTATGCACACATTTGTGTTCATGTGTATTTGCTGAGGGGGAAGGATTAGGAAGAGAAACTTGCCTTTTTATGATCATTAAATCAAAGTGAGTTTCTGACTGTGGTTGAAGGATGTGTTTCCCTAACGTGTGATTTAAAATGTTCAAAATGCAGGTTCACTTATTTGTAACATTAATAATGTACAGGTAAAATATTGATGAACAAAGAAAATTGTGACTGAGTTAAAAATGCCACTTTAGTGAATGTTTCTGTATAATGTTGAATGCCATATGTACAGTACTGAGAAGGATAGGTAACCACAATGCATAACAAAAGCAATGTACTTTATAATTTAATTTTCTAGCACTTTTTCCTTAATTTTGAGGAATGTAAATTTATGAAGCTGTTTTACAGGAAGTTTGAAAAACTGACCACAAATAATACAGGTGTTCGCTGCTCTTGTATAATCCAGCCTTTTTTTAAAATTACCAGTGCACAATTGATTTGGTTATTGTTGATCTATTTAAGTGCTAATATAAATCTACATGGATCAAGCAATTTTTTTCTGTGTGTAGAATACAAGAACAAAGTACTGTATTATGTCTAATTTTGATTGGTGTTTCATTGATCTACATTCCTTGAGTCTATTAAAATCACCAAATATATTGATGTTCAAACACAAGGTTAAGTCATTTAGTTGATGAGCTTTTTTGTTATTTTGAAGAGTGATAAATTATGTGTCAATTTGTTTTGTGATATGCAACCTATAAAGAACATTATTGGACCTTACTGAATATTGTCTGATTCTGTGTGACCATTAATGTAAGCAGCACAAGCTTAACATACCTTATGTATGTGCTGACCTGCAAACTGTTACATGCATTAATAAGTTCATCCAAGTGACAGCTTTATTTTATCTTGCTTATGCCATAGATTAATAATTAAACCCAATAAAATAATCTGGAAAGTATTTGTCTTTGTTTTGATTTGCATGTTACCTGCAGCAGCTCTCATCTGAATGGAACACAAAATAGAAAAAGTTTACAAGATCATTAAACATCAAGAAATAGAAAAGCCTGCCCTGTTATTCAATAGGATCCAAAATATGATTCTTCAAATTAAATGTTCCGCCACAGTAGCATAGCAGTTAGCGTAATACTATTATAGATGGAGTTCAGATTTCAAATCTGTGCCATCTGTAATGAGTTTGTATGTTCTCCCTGTAACTGTGGGTTTCAAAGTAAATTTATTATCAAAGTGTATATGTCACCATATACTACCCTGAGATTCAGTTTCTTAAAGGCATTAATGGTAACTACAAAGAAACACAATAGAATCAATGAAAAACTGCAACAACAAAGACAGACAAGCAACCAATGTGGAAAAGAAGACAAAACAAAATAAATATTGAATATAAATTGTGGAGACCTTGAAAACAATCTATAGTTTGTGAAATCGGTTCAGTATTGGAGTGAGTGAAGTTATCTCCTCTGGTTCAGGAACCTGATGGTTGAGGGAAAATAACTGTTCCTCGGGGTGCTCTGATTCTTTCCACAGTGCAAAGATGTACTGATTATGATGTTAATTGGTCATTGTCAATTGTCCTGTGATTAGGCTAGTGTTAAATAGGTGGGTTGTTGGTTCAAATAATATCTCTTTTAATCTTTCCATTAAAAATATCTTCATCTTTTTACACTTTATTCCAAACAATATTTGTAAATGATGACCATCTTGCAATTTAGCTTCTCACATGTTATTTTGCACATTAAGCTAACATTTCCTTCTATCAAATTAATAAACACCCTGTACACAGTCATCATTCCAGCTCTTGGTGAATGTTTTCTGAAAGTTCACATATATAATTCATGGCCTAATTCTGCTCCTTCACCCAGTCGAGTCTTCTCTGACATTTCATCATGGCTGATCCACTTCCCCCTCAATGCAATTCTCCTGCTTTCTCCATGTAACTTTTCATGCCCTGACTAATCAAGAACCTTGCAACCTCCACCTTAAATATACTCAATGAATTGGCCTCCACAGCTACCTGTGGCAATGAATTCCACCAATTCACCATCTTCTGGCCAAAGAAATCGCTCCTCATCTCCATTCTAATTGGACATCCCTCTATTCTGAGGCTGTGCCCTCTGGTCCTAGACTCTCCCACTATAGGAAACATCCACTCTATCTACACCATTCAAAATTTGATAGGTTTCAAAAATATCCCTTCTCATTCTTAAAACTTTCAGCAAATACAGGCCCAGAGCCATCAATCGCTCCTCATAAGATAACCCTTGCATTCTTGAAATCATTCTCTTGAACCTCCTCTAACCCTCTCCAATGTCAGCACATCCTTTGGCCATAAGGGGCCCACAATTGCTCACAATACTCCCAAGTAGGGCCTCAGCATTGCCTGACAAAGACTCAGCATTACACCCTTTTATATTCTAGTCCCCTCAAAAAGAATTCCTTACCATCAGCTCAACCTGCAAATTAACCTTTAGGAAATCCTGCACAAGGGCTTCCAAGTCACTTTGCACCTTAGATTTTTGAATTTTCTCCCTTTTTAGAATCATCTATGCCTTTATTCTCTCTACCAAAGTGCCCAACCATACACTTCCCAACACTGTATTCCAACTGCCACTTCTTTGCCCATTCTCCTAATCTGTCTCCGTCCTTCTGCTGCCTCCCTCAACACTCCTTTCCCTCCACCTATCATATCATCCTCAAACTTGGTCACAAAGCCATCAAGTTAGTCATTCAAATCATTGACACAAAATGTTAAAAAAGAGTGGTTCCTACGCAGACCCTTGTGGAACACCACTAGTAACCAGCAGCCAATCAGAAAAGGCTCCCTTTATTCTCTCTGTCTTCTACCAATCAGCCAATGCTCTATCTGTGCTAGTATTTTTTCCTGTAATACCATGGGCTCTTGTTAAGTAGCCTCATGTGTGGCACCTTGTCAAAGGTCTTCTGAAACTCTTAAGTACACATCCACCGATTCTCCTTTGCCTATCCTGCTTGCTACTTAAATAAATCCAACAGATTTATCAGTCAAGATTTTCTCTTAAGGAAACTATGCTGAATTTGGCCTATTTTATCATGTGTTTCCAAGTACTCCAAAACTATATCCTTAACGATCGACTCCAACATCTTCCCAACTACTGAGGTCAGGTTAACTGGCCTATAATTTCCTTTCTTCTGCATTTGTCTCTTTTTGAAGAGTGGAGTAATACTTGCAATTTTACAATCCTCCGGAAATCTCCAGAATATATTGATTCTTGAAAGTTCGTTACTAATGCCTCCACAATTACTTCAGCTACCTCTTTCAGAACTCCATCTGGTCCAGGAGACTTATCCACATATAATGGTTTCTCTCTGTCCACTCCCTGACTGAGACTTCTCAAAAGGATTAGTATAACAAGAGATAAGTGTAAATGTGTTGTGGATAATCAGCATGGATTTGGATCTGTCCATCCATCCAGAAATTTTGCCATCAAAGAAATAAATTTGAGGGGGAATCACTTCTCATTCAACTCGCACATCTTCTCTTGCAAGTTCACAAACTGCAGATTGCAGATGTTGGAAATCCAAAATAACACACATAAGGTGATAGAGGAACTCAGCATCTAAGGAAAACAGTTGATGTTTCAGGCCAAAACCCTTAATCAGTCTTGATGAAGGGTCTCGGCCCGAAACATCAACTGTTTACTCTTTTCCATATATGTTGCCTGATGTGCTGAGTTTTGTGTTTTGTGTATGTTCCTTCATGAGTTGATCGCTTACCAACAATTAACCCGGTGTGTCTCTGAATGACCTCCTATGCAAATGTATTCATTGTTATACTCAGATCTGATTTCACAATGTAGCAAATCTTTCCTTCTTCATTCCCTTGGCAATAAAGACAAACATTCCATTTCTCTGGCCTGTAACTTGCTCTACTTCCATGCAAACACCCAGATCCTTCTCTGTCTGCATTCTTTAATCTCTCTCCATTTCAACAATATTCTATTTTTATCCACTATCCAAATTGCTAGTCTCGTTTATCCCCACATTAACACCAATTGCCAAATCGTTGTGAACTCACTGGCCATAAATCAACCCATCTGCCTATATGTGCAATCTGTCACCCTTTTTTTTACATCTTGTGAGTTCCACCTAATCATTTTCATTTCCCTATCAATATCCTTTTACAGAATCTGTATCTAAATAATTCCCCCCCCCCCACCCTCACTCTAAATTTCTTGTGAATAATGTACTGTATTCCTTTGGCGCTTTGTCGATTTGATTAAGCCTAGGCACTGCATTATGGAATCCTAATTGTCTAGACTATGAATAGAAATTAATTTAATGTGATTTAAGGTGTCTGACTAAGAAGGTAATGGCTAATTAAAGATATTCAAACACCTAGACAAATGGAAAAGAAAACAGATGAAATGTCTTATATATAGTGCCAGAATTGCTGAACTAAATTGTACAATATCTTAGTTGGTTGTCCTAGCTATCTACGTAAACCAATATGCAAGCCAAGCCAGGAGGATATGGAGAGCAAGCTGTCACCCATGCAGCAGGCTTCTCTCTCCACACAGCTGATGAATCGAAAAGAACGGCAGTTTGGCACCAGTACAATATCTACCATAAATGTAATCTTTTGTATTTTAAAGGTTACCATCTGTTTTTTTAAGCATCTATACCCTGAGAAAACAATAAAATGCTCATTTGGTATGCATCAAGTACAACGTGGGATTGAAATCAGTTAACTTTGAACAGGTTTCTAAATAATCTTACAAATGAGCAAGTACAATTGTTAGCAACTCTTATCTATGTCACTGAGTTCTATTTGACCAACAGTAATGATAACTAAGATTTTGAAAATAAGTTACTATCTGCATATCTAATTCAAGGGCTTTCAGATATGCACTTGGAAATTACAATATACTTGAACAGCAATTGCTGCATTTTTGGGAGAGATCTCTACCAAGAATGCCAGAGATTGTGGTAGATAGACAAGGAAAAAGATGACAAAGCTTTTGAGCGGGTAAATTAAAGTAGTTGATAGGTGGTTACACAGGATGCATAAAGGTTATGGTAATGGACAACACGAGGAAGTACAAGAGTAGACAACCAAACCATCAAAATGACTTTTCGAAATAGAATTAATCAAATCTTGACTGAAAGCTGCTTGAAAAAAAATCCCACAGCAAGATGTTGAAAGACAAAAAGGGGCTTAAGTTTCACTAAATAACAAATAGTCTGTGGTGAGCTTTGCTTCAGACATGTGATTATATTCCACACTGTGTAGTTGCACCTATCTGGTTTGTGCTTCCATAAGTGTCTATAGATAACTACACACACATGAAGTTCTTGCAGATTTGAGATAAGAAAAATGTTTAGTAGGTGACTTATTTTCAGATATAATCACCGAATTGTTAGCACGTTATGTTGCTGCCGGAACTGTGGCAACACTTGCGGGCGGCCCAGCACAATCCTTGTTGATTTGATTTAATGCAAAATGATGCATTTCACTTTAAGTTTTGATGTATATGTGACAAATAAAGCTAATCTTTAAAAATATATTTATTCTTTTGAACTGGAACTCAGTTTAAGATTAAAACAGAATTTAATATCACAATCACAGTGTCTAATTGGAATACTAATAACAATTAATAGTAAGGACCTCAAAGAAAAGCAAAACAAATGCTATACACACAAACACAAACCTACAGTCAGATAAATTTAGACCCAAGCTTCCTATTATTTGAACACCAGGACTTACAGTTTTTAATTGATCTTGTACTGATTGACCTGTGTTTAACCTGATGCTGCTAGTAAGAAAATTAAAACATTGTAAGTAAATATGAAAAAAAGATGAGGGCCATAAAATTATTTTATCAGCAGTGATAACTACTAAAATATAGTCTGTTCCCAGTTTATTACTGATAGTTGATTTCACTAAATTTTGTTTTCATTATTACCTGTTTGTTCCAGTTTCTAAAAACATTGTAGCAGGAAATCACTGAGCAGATCTTATCAAAGTATAGTAAAAAAACAACTTTTTACACTACCACTGTAGAAGAGAATGTTTAATACTAATGATTACAAATGTCTAAAGCACAAACATTACTGGTCTATTATATATTGCATTACATTTTTACAATCATATCACTGAAACATCTACTTTTACTCTGGCTTATCGTTATATACAAAAATCTGCTGAATATGAGCAGCAACTGTGGGGGGAGCTTTTGGGGTTGAAAACCTGCATTGACTTGCTTAGTGTCTCTGGATTGTTGCTCTGGATTCCAGCACCCACAATCGATTTTAGATGGGTCCAAGCAATGAACATAACAGGGACTAGAGCATAGATAGGTTAACAATATGAGAAACTTACTGAAAAGCAGGTATTAAAAGGATCAATTTTGTCTGAAAAGGAGGAAATATTAGTTACACATACCCTTGTCAGACAATATACAATACTAACCAATAACAATTTCACTGTCTAATAACACTCAGTCACAATCTCCAAGTTCCCTAATTATTATTTGAATATTGTTCCCCACGTGAATATCTGGTGCCGCCTTATCTCAAGCACAAGTTTGCAGGTGCAAACTCTTTATTTGAAGGGCCAGACAATATTCAACCAAGGAGGATCACTACTTGTCCATGTGTATTTTGAAGGTTACTGTCAGTTTTTTTAATATACTATTTTCAACGATTAAAGGTTAGTTTTTTCACGTATACATTGAAACATTCAGTGGAATGCATTAGAAAATGTTTGTAAACTCTTAACATGAGAAAATTTGCTGGAAATCCAAAGCAAGAAACGCAAAACGCTGGTGGAGGAACTTGGCAGGCCAGGCATTGTCTATCGAAATGAATGAACAGTCAATGTTTCAGGCCGAGATACTTCATTAGGACTGATAAAGGGTCTTGGCCTGAAACGTTAACTTTTTGCTCTTTTTTCCATAAATACTGCCTGGCCCGCTGAGTTCTTCTGGCATTTTGTTGTAGGAAACACACTAGAAAGTAATTATGAAGAGGAATTTTCTGATTTCTTTCCCCTAGATCAGGGATTCCCAACCTTTTTTAATGCCACTCCCCGGTGGGAGTTTGTGGACCCCAGGTTGGGAACCCTTGCTGTCTATCCAACTAGCTACACATCATTGAATCTGGGTGTTATTTATAGACACACTGAGTTACAATGTAAAAGGAATTTCCTTTAAATTTCTGTTAAAGGAATTTGATGTGAAATAAGGAGCAGCCTTTTGATGATGAGTCATGGAAATCTGTAACGTTACTCCAAATGGCAGAGGATATTGGGTCAATTAGTATTTTCCAAGTCAGCTGCCCCTTCTGGAGAAAGAGTCAAGGTTCAGAGACTAAAGGCAAATCAATGAACTGGAGAAAATAGGCCGAGGACCCATTCTCTTGTTCCCATGCTAACTCAACATAGACCAACAGACGGATTTGACACTGCTTGACAACAGTATCAGTATTTGTACATAAATAAATCAGTAGAAGCTAAGAATAAAATAATTATTTACAAATATAGTACTGTATGTTTGATTCCCTTGAGGTCAGTAAGTTGGATTTTCCTCTCCTTACATGGGTTTGATCTAAATTCTTGGCATTCTTCCATAGACATTAGTGTATAAAAGCCAGTCTAATCAACAATAGATGTTAGTTACACTGGACTCGATTCTGACTTCATTCCAAATACATATTGCTATCATAAAGCATCAGTAGATATCTGATTTTTCTCCCAGTTCGTTAATTGTAATGCTCACCATAAAACACATACTGAACTTGGAACTTTGTAGTTCGTAAGGCTCAGTCACACACTATCTTTACCAAATGAATGGTCAAATCAAATGGAAAGACATCTCTGGACTCATTCTTACAAATAGTCAATGTGTCACAAGGTTCTGATCTACTAGTGCTTTTACCCAGTGTCATCATTCTGATTGTCACATCTGCTTCAATTTAAATTCCATTAATGACTTTGATGTAGACATTACAGAAGTAATTAGTACACTTGCAAATATGTAATAATTTTTTTTCAATCCTGATGCAGGGTCTCCTGATCTAAACATCCTTTGCTTCCGCCTACTGAGTTCCTTCAACAGCTTGCTCTTTTTTGCTCCATATTCCAGAATCTGCAGTCTCTCGTGTCTTCATGATTTTTGTAAGTTTGTTTGAGCCATATATTGCAGATATCCTGATATGTTAACATGTTTACAGTAATGCATTCAAAGTAGGGAATCTGCAGGTGTATTTATGCAGGGAAGCCACTGAAAAATTACAAGCTAAGAGAGAATGGGTGATAATATTGACAACCATATAAATTGCGTAAGTAATGTGAAGTGGCAGAAATGACAAATGCACCTTTAGGATAGATTGCTTTAAAACAAGGGCAATCTATACGGAGAATGATAAGGAAGATCTGGAGATGAGACTATAGAGGATGACCAGAATAAAACCAAGCCTTGGAGCTATTAGTTCCTCAAAAAAATTCAGAAGTAAATTGTGAAAAATACAATTTACAAAGGTTAAAATTTAAATTTTAAAATAATGGCACAATTAGATGCCGTCCGGTTCTGTTAGTTTTCTTGATTATAGGCCTGAAACACAAAACCGTGCTCCAAGAGCATCAAGTTCAATGCAGGAATTTTTTTTAACAAAAAAAATTAGTTTCAGCTGAGAGAGACCTGTTTATTGATTTTGTTATTTTTAAAGGGCATCTGAAATAGAAGTCAGCAGTGGCAGATTTCCATTCGCTCAAATAAAGATAAATAATAGGTTTTCATAGATATGGAGCAATGAAATAGATCCTTCAGCCCATCAAGTTCATGCTCAACATCAACCACCTATTATCATTAGTACTATGTTACTTTCATTTTTAATACAACCACATTCTTATCAACTCTCCTGAGGAGATTCTACTATTCCGCTAAACAGTAAGAGCAATTTATAATTAACCGATTTAACCTGCCAACAACTTCGTAGGAAACTGAAGCACCTGAGAGAAAACAACAATGGGGTACATGCAGACTTCACATAGACCCCATCTGAGGTCAGGACTAAACACTCGTCTCTGTGGCTGTGAGATGCTGGTTCTACCAGTTGTGCCCTGATGCACACAGTATTTGGAGCCTTAATGGATACTACTTTTAAGAAGGCAGAGAAAGGAAATTCCCGAGTTTTTCTTTCTCGGATATGGTTTCAGATGGTTACTCAGGGAAATGCAGAAAGCCCATCCTTAACTGGTTTTGAGAAGGTGAAGGTGAATCACATTTGAACTGTTGCATTTTCATAGCTTTATGTAACTTAGGTAAAAGACCACATTCATAAGAATGTAGAATAAGTGAAAGACTTTTAAAAAAGTGTAGATATTTATAAATGTAATCCTTACAGAATGGCTACTTTCAGATCCATCGTTAGAAACCAGTTCCCGATGTAGGATCACCTTTCAATGAAGATTTCGCCAAATATGACTCAAACCATCACGCTAACATAGTGGTTAATGCTACACTATTACAACCCAGAGCATCGGAATTCGGGGTTCAATCCCAGCATCCTTTGTAAGGAATCTACGCGTCCTCCCCTCCCAGTGCTCTGGGTTTCCTCCCACAGTCCGGTTAGTAGGTTAATTGATCATCGCTTATTGTCTCATGATTCGGCTAGGGTTAAATCAGGGGGTCCCTGGGTATTGTGGCTCAAAGGACTGAAGGCCTGCTGTGAATAAATAAAATAAATAAAAATCCTGTGATCTCAGGAAATACACTGGTGAATTTTTATGAAGAGTGAACCTTTAGCCAATCAAAATGCAGAAATTTTCCACATTATGAAGTCACTATGTAAATGTAATACTTAACCATATGACATTATCACTTCCATCATGGAGCTCCAGCATATCAGATTTACCAGCCACACCAGGAAACTCTCAACGAAAAAATAAAAAAAACACAAGGAGGACTTCAGGTTTGGTTAAAGGTAATAGTTAATGAAAAACTACATTCAATTACTCAAATATAATTCCTGGCTTAATCAGTGTTTGAACATTACCACTACGTTGTTTAAATAATTTATTGATGTGAGCTACAATGGTCCAGAAGTGACCCCTTCTGTCAGAAAATGAAATTACAGCAATGTCACACAATGGATGGAAGGCACAGAATCAGAATAAACTTTTGTAAAGAGTTGGAATGATAAAATTAGTAGTCTACCCAACAGAAGAGTTCTTGACATTCAGTTATTTACCATTCATTTTAAAGACTGGACGAGTGCAAAGTATTCAAGTTTGTCAGTAAGATGCTGACAAATACAAGTAGGGGGGAGGATAGTTGTAATTGGCAACAAGATATACTGTAGATCAAATGAGTGGACAAAACCTTGGCAAATATAGAAAAGAGTGAGGTCATGCACTTCAGGAAGGGGAAACAAAAAAAGACAAATAATTAGCTAAATGGAGAGAAATCTTGGAGGCAGTCTTTCTGAAAGAGAGTCATAAGAATAATTCCTGAGATGAGAAGGTTGTCCTATCATGAGTGGCTACTGGAGTTGGATCTGCATTCCTTGTATGGAATAAACATACAAGATTGCAATATATATACAACTTAAGTGTGTAGTAATATCTTTCTGCAGAGGGTTGAGAATCTCTGAAATTCTTTCCTCCAATGATTGTGGAGGAAGATAAAGTTTTGGAGAGATTGGGGAATTCAGGGTTGTGAGGAACTGGCAAGGAAGAGCAGTGAAGTCTTGAGTACTGGAGCAGTCTTGAGGAGCCTAGTAGTTTACTCCAGCTATTATTTATTTTGTTCTTAAACATTACAAGGATTAAGGAGAGACAGGTGCAGTGGAGTGGTAGGTGAATGGTATTAGACTAGGTATGTTTGCAATTGAACTGCGGAAACATCTATTCAGAGATATGAAGAACAACCATAAATTAGAGTCAAGTTTGCTGAAAAGCCTTGGAGGATATTGTTATTAACTGTTTCAAGACAAAGAAAATGATAATGCAATGCAAATTCTCAGTCTGCACCCACAGTTTGGTTGAAGGGATCAAACATGCACATGAAACTACACGTAATCTGTCGAGATGAGGACATAGAGAAGCTTCATAAGGAGCACAATGTGGAAAATAAGTGATTATCCACCATGAAAAAGAAAAGATAGAAATGCTGTATTGTTTTAAATGTGAGACTTTGGGAAATTTTGATATTCAAGGAGACCAGGGTATCCCTGTACAAAATTGTAGATGCGGCAGGTAATGAAGAATGCAATTGGTGTGTTTCAGTACAAAAGTATTTATTTATTGAGATATAGTGCAGAATAGGCCCTTCTGGCCCTTCAAGTTGTGCCACCCAGCAGCTCTCTACTTCATCCTGATCTAATCACGGGTCAATTTACAATGACCAATTAACCAATCATTGGACTGAGGGAGGAAACTGGAGTTCCCAGACAAAACCCATGTGGTCATAGGGAGAACATACAAACTCCTTACAGGCAGCAGCAGTAATTGAACCCAGGTCACCTGTACTGTAAAGAGGTGACCTGATAGACATGTACAAGATTTTGAGAGGCATTAATTGTATGGATAATCAGAAGCTGGGATGGCTAGCACAAGAGGGCACAGTTTTAAGATGCTGGGGAGCAAGTACAGAGGAGATGTCAGGAGTAAGTTTTTTACGCAGAGAGTGGTGATTGCATGGAATGGGCTGCCGGTGACGGTGGTGGAGGCGAATATGATAGGTTTTATTAACAGACTCCTGGATAGGTACACAGAGTTTAGAAAAATAGAGGGCTATGGGTAATCCTAGGTAATTTCTAAGGGAAGAACATGTTCGGCACAGCTTTGTGGGCTGAAGGGCCTGTATTAGGGTTTCTATGTTGTGATAACCACTATACTACCGTGCCACCCTAAATATATAGATATTCATAATTATACGTAGCCTTGCGGAGACCACACATGGAATATTTTGTACAATTTTGGTCACCTTCCCTAAAAAAAACATACTGGCTATAGAGGAAGTACAGCAATAATTCAAAGGATGCTGGGCTTGTCATATGAGGAGAAGTTGACAAAACAAGGCCTCAGTTCTCTAAATTCTAGAGGAGTAAGAAGATGTTCCCAAAACGTTGTGTGTGTGTCTTTTGGCTCTTGTACCCCCTCCCTGATGGTAGTATTGAGAAGAGGGCATGTCCTGGGTGATGGGAATCTTCAATGATCAATGTGTCTTCTTCACCCATTGCATTTTGAAGATGACCTTGATGTTGGGGAGGCTAGTGCTCATGATGGAACTGCCTGAGTTTACAACATTCTATGGCTTTTACCAATCATGTGCATTGACATCTCCTCAAACTCCTAATGAAATATAGCCGCTGGCATGCCTTCTTTGCAATTGCATCAATATGTTGGACTCAAAATAGATCTTCAGAGATGTTCTGGTAGGACAGCGGTGCGTTCGAACGCAGCAACCTCTCAGGAGCCAACCAAAGGCACTGTTTTCTTTGTAAAATTTGTTTTTTTATGATTGAGAGACAATTCTACTCCAAGAACTTTGGGTACTGCAGGGCTACTCCATCAGTGAGCTGCTCGTTGATGAGAGTAGCTGGCCGAGATGTCGAAGGGGCTGGCCAGAATGCTGGGGAAACAGCTGGTTGGGATGGAGCTGGCCGCGATATCAGGAAAGGAGCCAGCTGGGATGTCAGAGAAGCCCATCGGGATGTCGGGAAAGAAACTGCTTTCAGTTCAGAGGAACTGACCTGGCTGTAGACCATGTTGCTGACTGCTACTCACAAGCATCGGACTTGGTGCGTGAAGGCAGCATGAGTGGGAGATTATCTCGGACATTTCATTTACGCTCACAAGTAGACAGTGATAATGTAAGCAACTGCAGATCTGTTACCCTCGTCTGGTGGTGTGACAGATGACATGGTAGCTCAGTAGCCTTGGTTATAGTGAGAACTAGGCCTCAAGCCCCAGGCTTGCCTACTGGTGCAGACCAGGTGAGGAAATGTGTCCATCAGTGCTGCCCTCCTGTGTTCAAGTGGTGGAATGACAGGCTGGATTGCATGCATCTGTGAGACTGTACCATCAATTGTGGGACACGTTGCTCAGGGTCTCGGACTACATATATGTTTTTTTTAGGTGAACATGCTTCTTTGCTTGCTGTTTTGAATGTTGCTTGCTATTCTGAATATTTCTCGCTATTTTATATATGTTTGCCCGCTGTTCAGAATGTGCTTTTTTGTGTGTTTTACACCTTGGCCCCGGGGGTATGCTGTCTCATTCGGCTGTATCTATGGATGGTTGAATGATAATTAAACTTGATTTGATTTGTCACCAAGGAACTTACCCTTTCCACTGCTGATCCCTCAATGAGGACTGGTGTGCGTTCCCTCAACTTACCCTTCCTGAAGTCCACAATCAATTTTTTGGTCTTGTTGCAACAATTTTTTGGTGTTGGTGACATCACCGAACCAGCTGATTATCATGCTCCTGTACACCTCTCTGTCACCATCAAAAATTCTGCCAACAGTAGCATCATCAGCAAATTTATAGGTGGGATTTGAGTTGTGCCTAGCCACGCAGCCAAGAGTGCCCAGAGAGGAGCAGCAGGCGAAGCGTGCACCCTTGTGAAGTGCCTGTGTGGAGGAAATGTTATTTCTGATCCACACTGACTGATCTCCCAATGAGATCCAGGCACAGAGGGAGGTACAGAGGCCCGGGTTTTGAAGCTTGTTGACTGGTGCTGAAGTAATGATGGTGTTGAACGCTAAGCTGTTGTAGGTCTCACTGTTGTCCAGGTGGTCAAGATGTCCAGGTTAATTTTCTAAACAGCGAGGAAATTCAAAAATCGGAGCTGCAAAAGAATCCTTAAAGGTTAATTTGCAGGTTGAGTTGCTGGTAAGGCAGATAAATGTAATGTTGGCATTCATTTCGAGAGGACTTGAATATAAGAGCAAGAATGTGATGCTGAGGCTTTATAAGGCACTGATCAGAGCACTCCTGGGGTATTGTGAGGACTGTTGGTAGAATTTTTGATATGACAAGGAGGCGTACAGGAGCATGATAATCAGCTGGCT
Source organism: Hypanus sabinus (assembly GCF_030144855.1). Classification (NCBI taxonomy): domain Eukaryota; kingdom Metazoa; phylum Chordata; class Chondrichthyes; order Myliobatiformes; family Dasyatidae; genus Hypanus; species Hypanus sabinus. The sequence goes on from NC_082718.1 coordinate 88,862,352, forward strand.
CAGTGATGTCACCAAAGTGCTGTTGCAACAGCAAGACCAAGAAATTGATGGTGCTGGCATTGGAGAGGGTCCAGAGGAGGTTCACAAAAATGCAAGGGTTAATGTATGAAGAGCATTCAATGGGTCTGGGCCAGTACTCACTGGAGTTTAGAAGAATGAGGAGGATCTCATTGAAACATTGAAAGGCCTAGATAGAGTGGATGTGGAGAGGATATTTCCTATAGTGCAGCAGGAGTCTAAGATCAGAGGTCACAGCCTCACAAAAGAGGGACATCCATTTAGAACGATGAAGAGGAATTTCTTTAGCTAGAGAGTGGTAAATCTATGGAATTCATTGCCACAGATGGCTGTGGAGGTCAAGTCATTGATTATATTTAAAATGGAGGTTGATAGGTTCTTTATTAGTCAGTGTCAAAGGTTATGGGGAGAATGGGGTTGACAAGGATAATAAATCAGCCATGATGGAATGGTAAAGCAAACTTGATAGGTTGAATGGCCTAATTCTACCCCTATGTCTTATGGTCCAAGGCTTAGTGGGAGATCCTGCCTCCACCTATTGTGGCAGCAGGCAAGTTGCAGTGGGTCCAGGTCCTTGCTTAGGCTGGAGTTAATTATAGCCATGACCGACCTCTCAAAGCACTCCATCACAGTCGATGTGACCGATAGTCATTGAGACAGCCCACCCTGGTCTTCTTGGGCTTTGGTATGATTGATGCCCTCTTGAAGCAGGTGGGAATCTCTGATTGAAGTACTGAAAGATTGGAGGTGGCCTTGAACACTCCAGCCAGTTGGTTGGCTTACCGGCTACACCATCAGGGCCGGGCACCTTGAGAGCATTCACCTTCTTGAATGTCGGCCTCTGAGACAGATATCACAGGGCTGCCAGACGTTACAGGAATTCACACGGTTTTATTTTCCTTTTCATGAAAGGTGTTCAGGCAGGAAGGTGAGCTGAGGCCAAATTCAGATGAGCTCTGATCTTAATGAATGTTGGAGGAGGTCAAAGTGACCTAACAGGCCACTCCTGATTCTTTTTCACATGTTTTGTACCAAAAAAAAGGACTTTAAGTGGAGGGAATTGGGGCCAGAGTTGGCAGCAAGTATTATACCAAGCACAGATCGATATTCATCCTACCTTTCAATGTGTGTTGTAGTGACAATCAGAAGCTGGCTATGAGCCGGTAGGGAGAAGGTCCATCACTTCAGTAAGTTTCATTTCCCTGGCTATGGGGAGGAAAAAAGACTCTCACCGCTCATTTACCTTCCTCTCCTCCCACCTTCCTCCCCTTCTTTTCCCATTCATCCCTTGCCATGATCTTCACTCCCTCCCACAGCTGCTCCTGGGTTGCCAGGGAAGCGGCGGCGCGTCAGCGGGGTCAGAGGTGAGCTTGCCGGAAGTGGAAGGGCCCCGTCCCGGTGTTCAGTGTTGCCGCCACTTGGGGCTCCGGGCTGGATGCTGTCGCTGCCGTTCGTTTATTTTATTTTTAGCCCGATCAGCAGATCCGCGGGTTTAACATATGAGCGTTTCACTGGTCGCCATACGTCTGGAGCTAGCGAACCACTCGCTCCATCCGGAGGGTTTCGAGTATAGCGGTGAGTGGCGGCCTGGGTGGGACCGGGAGCCGAGTGGGCTGGGTGATGGGTGATGGGTTCGGAGCGCTGACGCAGTGGTCATCGCTGCTCCAGAGACATGATGGAGTTTCAATCCCCTCTTCCGAGCTGAATTCTGAAATTACAGACTGTAGAACCCAGTGACTGACTTCCAGAGTAACGCAGCATAAATTCTGAGACACAAGGCACGGCAGATGTTGGAATCTGGACCAAGTTACACCTGTGGGAGGAAAGGAATAGTCTACATTTCAGGTCAAAATCCTGCATCACAATTCAAATTATGACCATTTTGTACAACAGGTTTCGTTTTGTTCTAATTATGTTTTTCTTTAATTGTTTTCTCTTGTATCATTTTACATAATTTGTTTATTTTTTTCTTCTGAAGTTGGTGTTTCAGGTGTTGTGTGCCTGTGATGCTGCTGGCAAGGAAATTTTTCATTGCATTTGTATAGATGTGAACTTGTGACTGAATTTGAAATTCTGATACCTGATAAAAACAAGTTTCTGTAAAGTGGACAAAATTTTAAGAAAAGTTCAAAGAGGTGTGAGTTTTTTTAAAAAAAACTTGTGTTAAGGAGAGGAATACTTGAATCTGAATCCGTGTTAATGTGAGCGGTGGAGTTCCCGCAGTCATAACTTGCTGCCAGCTGGGTAGCAACAGTAGAATGGGCCAGACTTGCTGAAATATGATTCAGTCTCCGCAGTCCTCCGGAAGAGGGAGATCTTTTAAATTCCCTGTAATTCTCTGAGATAAATTGCTTCTTGTCTCGTTTTATTAAAACAGAAGAATAAAGCACATCAGATAAATTTCCAAGCGGTTTATGAGGAGCCCATAAAAATATTGTTGCAGGTGAGGAGAACAAGAAATGAGTCAGCAAATATTAATAAAAGAAAAAGAGAGTTATTGTTCTTCTTGTTCCCAAGGTTCTCCCTATTGAAAACCCATACTGCTGTTGTAGAAATGTGAGGGAGTGATAGAGAGACACTAGGGTATGGTGGTGATGGTCTGACTGAAGGAAGAAGGAAATGTGGAGGCAGAAGAAGAGCAGGCTAAGAATGGGCTTGGGAAAGAGGGAAGCTAAAGGAGGGAATAAGACCATAAGACATAGGAGCAAAATCAGGCCATTCAGCCCATCGAGTCCGTCATGGTTGATCTTGGATCCCACTCAACTCCATACCCACCTTCTCACCATATCCTCTGATGCCCTGACCAATCAGGAAACGATTAACTTCTGCCTTAAATATACGCACAGACTTGGCCTCCACCGCAGTCCGGTTAATAGAGCATTCCACAGATTTACTACACTCTGGCTTAAAAAAAATTCCTGCTTCCTTCTGTTCTAGAGGGATAGGCAGTACCATGGAAGTCTTCAAAATGAGAGCAAGAGTCATTAAATATAAAGGCTGTGCTCTCAAGTGTACCCCCACCATAGGAATCATGCTCTCCACATTCACCCTATTTAGTTCTTTCAGTGAGCTCCCTCAGCATTCTTCTAAATTCCAGTGAGTACAGGTCCAAAGCTGCCAAATGATCCTCATATGTTAACCCCTTTGTTCCCAGAATCATCCTCGTGAACCTCCTCTGGACTCTCTCCAATATTTGTTGGGATGATGAGGAAGTGGGGCCAAAGAAGAGGGTGTAGATAGGAGCATGTATACCTCTATCTATAATTGGTGTGCGTCCTAGGCTAATGTAGATTAAAAGCAATCAAACACAGCTGTCTTCTGCTCTGTCATGTACTGGAATGAAAGCAAGCTTAGAAAGAAAGAAATACTGGGATGGGGGTAATATATAATCATGTATTTGAGAAAATACGATGGGTTAAGAATGAAATGCCTACTATGTTATCTGGTAGTGGATGAAGAATCAGCCTTTAGACTGTGAAGAATGGGCAAGTACATTGAAACACCAGCAACTAACGTTATTCTCCGAGGAATGTAGATTTACTGCATGTGCAAGTATATTCACGCAGCTTTCCAGTCAATGCGCTTTTGAGCAGATGCTAGATCGGTTACTGCAGTCAGAGCTTCTGCAGGTGCCAGAGCTGCACCAGTGACATCCTAGTAATAGGTTGTATTTTGCTTTGTTCGGGATGGGCAGTGCCATGGGAGTCTTCAATAGTCATTAAATATAATTGTAACTTTGAAACCACACCCAGGTAATTTAATGCTTTCCTTCAATAGCTGAATGAGACTTGAAGGACAGATGATATGAAGTTTTTTGTTTCCAGGAGCTACTCAGAATCAGGTTTATTATCACCGGCATGTGTCATGAAATTTGTTAACTTAGCAGCAGCAGTTCAATGCAATACATAATCTATATAAAAGAAAAACAAAATAAAATAATAATAAGTAAATCACAGTATACGTATATTGAATAGATTAAAAATCGTGCAAGAAACAAATAATATATATTTAAAAAATGAGGTAGTGTTCAAGGGTTCAATGTCCTTTTAGGAATCGGATGGCAGAGGGGAAGAAGCTGTTCCTGAATCGCTGAGTGTGTGTCTTCAGGCTTCTGTACCTCCTCCCTGATGGTAACAGTGAGAAAAGGGCATGCCCTGGGTGCTGGAGGTCCTTAATAATGGATGCTGCCTTTCTGAGACCCCACTCCTTGAAGATGTCCTGGGTACTTTGTAGGCTGGTACCCAAGATGGGGCTGAATAAATTTACAACCCTCTGCAGCTTCTTTCCTTCCTGTGCAGTAGCCCCCCCCCCCCACCACCACCACCCCCCATACCAGACAGTGCTGCAGTCTGTCAGAATGCTCTCCACGGTACATCTGTAGAAGTTTTTGAATGCATTTGAGTGCTGCATGTTTGGATTCTGAAAAATCAAGTTCTGCCATTTTGTTAGTCCATCATGCAACCAATGCTAAGCAATTTTTAAATGTGTTCATTTGTGAGGTGTAGATGTCATTGGTAATACTGGCATTTATTGTCTGTTACTCATTGCCTGTGAACTGAAAAGTTTGTTCAGAGCAAACCACATCGGTGTACACAACACGCAATTAGACCAGGTTGGGTAAGTTTCCCCAAGAGACGATGTGGTGATTTTTATAACAATCTTGTAGTTTTCTCTGATTTTAACAAAGACATGACTATCTACATTTGAATGTGTCTCTATGTTCAATACTTTGTCCATGGGTGTGACCCCATTGCTACTGTAGCTCAAGGTAAATTAAGAATTCGTAATGGATAACTACAAAATAAATGGTTGTGTTGTCAAACTGTTTCCTTCCATGTTGTCACTAGGTTTTAGAAAAGCACACTTCATGTGTCCAAAAAGTTTCAGGTGGTATCCACTTGCACAATGCAAAAACCTCCATTGACAATGGCTTCATAAAACATTGGCTATATTTCAAGAGAAAGCTGAGTTATATAATAGAACGATTAAGCTAATGACATAAGCCACCGCCTGCAAGGAGTTTGTACATTCTCCCCGTGACCGTGTGGGTCTCCTCCCATAGTCCAAAGACGTACTGGTTGATCGGTTAATTGGTCATTATAAATTGTCCCGTGATTAGGCTTGGGTTGCTGGGTGAAAGGCCGACTTCACGATGTATCTCAATAAATAAATTAAAAAATGAGTTACTTGTGTATCCCAGGATAGCAAAGTTAGAGCAGACAATTTAAATATTTTTTTTCTCCGGTGTGTTAGCACTGGTCTGCTTTCGTAAGTTGGAAAGTAGGCTGTTTGCAAAGCATAAGCTTGATTAAAACAATTGAAGTATTAAGTAACAGTAGGTTATGATTTATAGTCGTGAAACAGAATGTTAGGGTTGCTAGGAGAAGTGAATTTGTATGCAAGGTAAACAAATTAAGAGAGAATTGAATCTTGGCGGAATGCTCCACTGACTATTGAGGTTTGGCTTAGTAATTCTTTAGGGTCATTTATTTCATCTGTGCGCTTTCTACCTGACCATGTTTGCTGAAGTGTATTGCCTATGGGGAAAGAAAGGAGTAGGAGCATTCATATCACAAATACAGCCAGTGTTTTTTGTTGTTGCTTAATTTCAGCTTGCTTTAACTAACAAGAAATTATATACATTCTCTTCATTGAAACCTACTGGGTGTTGGATGGGGAGAGGTGGTTTCCTATCGTAAGGGAAACCAGAGAACGCAACCTCAGAATAGGGGGGGGGGGGGGGGTGTTCATTTAGAATGGCAATGAGGAGGAATTTCTTTCGCCAGAGAGTGATGGATCTATGGAACTCGTTGCCATAGGTGGCTGTGGAGGCCAAGTGACTGGGTATATTTAAGATAGATTCTTGATTAGTTGGAGCGTGAAGGGTAATGGGGAGAAGGCAAGAGAGGGGCTGAGAGGGAAAATAAGTCAGCCAGCCATGATGAAATGGCAGAGCAGACTCATTGGGTCATATGGTCTAATTCTGCTCCTATATCTTATGGTCTTAATAATGAATATAAAAATACAAAATATGACTCTGCTTTGTTTTCTGCCTGCTTAGCTCTCAATATGGCGGATGATGAGGGTAAAGAGAAGAAATCATTAAGTTCAGCAAAGTTGTTGCTGGAGGGTAAAACAACTGGAGAGAAATCCACTATTTTGCATCAGCATATTGGTCGTCGAGAGATGAGAGACATGGTAATTGAAACTATAACCTCCAGCAAAGGTACAGTAAATAACAGTGCAATGTGTGAATATAGAAAAATAATACTTAGCAAGTCCTGGAGAAAAATGTAGCTGTGGCGGCAAAAATGGATACAAAGTTAAAACAAAACAATTTTGCTACCAACCTGCAACCCCACAGAGTTGTTATATTTACTTTTCACGCCCACGGCTCCGATGATTGCTCCAAAGAGTCACGTTCCCTTTTTCAATCTTTTATTGGCAATTAGCAAACATTCATATAATTCATATTCTGTGTGGTCTTCAAGAATAAAAAACTGCCTACTTACGGCGCACAGAACAAACACCATATACAAAATTCCATGCGCCAATTGCGACAAGAATTATATTGGACAGACTGGTAGGAAGCTATCAACAAGGGTACATGAACACCAACTGGCTGTAAACCGTCATGACCAACTTCCCCTTGTATCATTCGACTGGACCAATGTCACTATCCTAGCCCAAGCCCCTCAACAACAAGCCCAAGAATTCTTAGAGGCTTTGTTCTCCACACAGAATTCTACAAACATGTCAAAATGAACCCAGTTTACATCCCACTTCAGCATCAAGTCATCAATCCAGAGCCAAAAGCTAATTCACACCTGATTACACACGTCAATCAATGGGGACATGTTAATCCTACATAATGGTTGGTTGACTAACACAGCCTGGACAACAATTATCACAATTAATTTTAATGAACCAATCGCGGATTACATAATCGGTAACCAATAGAAATGGCACATATACCCACACACACAAACGGACTAATCACAGGACATGTAAAAGACAGACAATGTAGATTACCAGCATTTCATTCAAAGTTGCACTCATGATGTTGCCTAGCTGGGTAACGAAATGTCTGCAAGCTAGCAAGCCAGCTCAGCGAGCCATTTGACAACAACATCCTCAACCTGAGCTACAGATCTTTTCCAACATCCTAAAAGGTTGTAAAGATGAGAATAGAAGGCAAATCTCACAAGATATAACAGAGTATCTTTGATCTGTAAACTGAATCATCCAGTCTATACATAATTTATTAGATATCTGATTTTGACATGGCTGCTATGTTGCTCCTTATTTGTTAAACCTGTGAGTTATGTTCACCAGATCTTTGCCTCTTGAATTCTTTGTGCTTTTTTGATTTGTAGGTTTTTTTTCCATGAGTGCCCTGACAAATTTGTGTCTTTACAGACAAAGATACTGTGGAATCTGCACTGAAGCCTGATCAAAAGACAACGAATAGTACTGACCCCATGGAGAAAACAAGTACCATTGATCCAAATGACAAGAGTAAATTGTACAAAGACCAGAGTGGGAATGCACCAGACTCTCCATCTAAACAGCTGCCTGATCAAATCTCATTCTTCAGTGGAAATTCATCGGTTGAAGTAGTACATGGAATCATGCACCTCTACAAAACTGAGTGAGAACTTTAAAAATTATCTTGTCTTCATAAGTTGGGGCATAGAATATACGAGGATGGATACGAGCAAGGCCAAATTCAGAGTAAGGAGGATGAAAGGAGGTGGGCAGTCGGTGCTAGTGTACCCCTGTGGCCATTCGCTTCAACAATTGGTATGCCGCTTTGGACTCTGTAGCAGGGGGATGACTGAGCAGAGGAAAGCCACGGGGTCAGTTCTCTGGCTCTGTGGCCCAGAAGGGAAGAGGGGAGAAGAGCTGAACTGTAATTATAGGGAATTTGTTGGTTTGGGAACAGAAAAGAGGCTCTGTGGATGAGAATGAGATCCCCGGATGGTTTGTTGCTGCCCCGGATGCCAGGGCCAGGGACACCACAGATCAAGTCCTCAGCATTCTTAAATGGGAGGGTTGACAGCTAGAGATCATGATGCACGTCCATATCAATGACATGAGTATGATGTGTGATGAGGTTTTGCAGAGGGAGTTCAGGGAGTGGGGTGATAAATCCCCAGGGCCTGGCAATGTGTTCTCTCGGACCCTGTGAGAGGCTAGTGCAGAAATTGCAGAGGCCCTAGCAGAGATATTTAAAACTTCCTCAGCCACGGGTGAGATGCTGAAGAATTGGAGGATAGCTAACGTTGTTCTGTTGTTTAAGAGGGGCTCTAAGAATAAGCCAGGAAATTAGAGGCTGGTGAGCCTGACACCAGTAGTGGGAAAATCATTGGAAGGTAATGTAAGAGATCAGGTAGAGGTATTTTAGATAGAGAAGGACTGACTAGGGATAGTCAACGTGGCTTTGTGCATGGTGGGTCATGTTGAACTGATCTTACAGACTTTTTCAAGGAAGTTACCAGGAAAGTTGATAAAGGCAGGACAGTGGACGTTGCCTACATGGACTTCAGCAAGGCCTTTGATAAGGTCTTAAATTGGAAGTTGGTCAAGAAAGTTGAGTTGCTTGGCATTCAAAATGAGGTAGTAAATTATATTCGCAAACACGAGGAAATCTGCAGATGCTGGAAATTCAAACAACACACACAAAATGCTGGTGAAACACAGCAGGTCAGGCACCATCTATAGGGAGAAGCACTGTCGACGTTTCGGGCTTAGACCCTTCATCAGGACTAACTGAAAGAAAAGATAGTAAGAGATTTGAAAGTTGAGGGGGGAATCCGAAATGATAGGAGAAGGCAGGAGGAGGAGGGGTGAAGCTAAGAGCTGGAAAGTTGATTGGCAAAAGGAATACTAGCTGGAGAAGGGAAAGGATCATGGGACGGGAGGCCTAGGGTGAAAGAAAGGGGGAGGGGAGCACCAGAGGGAGATGGAGAACAGGCAAAGAGTGATTGTGAGAGGGGCAGAGAGAGGGAAAAAAAGGAAGGGGGTGGAATAAATAAATCAGGGATGGGGTGAGGAGGGGCATTAACGGAAGTTAGAGAAATCAATGTTCATGCCATCAAGTTGGAGGCTACCCAGACGGAATATAAGGTGTTGTTCCTCCAACCTGAGTGTGGCTTCATCTTGACAGTAGAGGAGGCCATGGATAGACATATCAGAATGGGAATGGGACGTGGAATTAAAATGTGTGGCCACTGGGAGATACTGCTTTCTCTGGCAGACAGAGTGTAGGTGTTCAGTGAAACAGTCTCCCAGTCTAACATTGGCTTAATGGGAAAAGCCAAAGAGTGGTTGTAGATGGTTGCTGCTCTGACTAGAGGCCTGTGCCCCAGTGATCAGTGCTGGGTCCATTGTTGTTTGTCATTTTTATCAGTGATCTGGATAGTGTAGAAAACTGGATCAGCATATTTGCAGATGACATCAGTATTGGGGTGTAGTGGGCAGTGAGGAAGACCTTCAAAGCTTGCAGCAAGATCTGGACCAAAATGGCAGATGGAAGTTAATGCAGACCAGTGTGAGGTTTGCACTTTGGGAGGACCAACCAGGGTAGGTCCTATACCATGGGCGGTAGGGTACTGAGGAATGTGGTCGAACAGAGGGATCTGGGAATACAGATCCATAATTCCTCGAAAGTGGCATCACAGTTAGAAGGCTTTAGGCACATTAACCTGCATAAATCAGTGTATTGAGTACAGGAGTTGGGACGTTATGTTGCAATTGTATAATGCAATTTGAAATTGGTGAGGCCTAATTTGGAGTACCGTGTCTAGTTTTAGTCCACAGGAAAGATGTAAATAAGATTGAAAGAGTGCAGAAAAAACTTACAAGGATGTTGCTGGGACTTGAGGACCTGAGTTATAGGGAAAGATTGAATAAGTTAGGACTTTATTCTGTAGAATGTAGACGATTGAGGAGAAACTTGATAGCGGTATTGTAAAATTATGAGGGGTATAGATAGGATCATTGCAAGCAAGCTTTTCTCACTGAGGTTGGCTTAGTTGACAACTAGAGGTCATAGGTTAAGAGTTGAAGGGAAACTTCACTCAGATTGGTTAGAGTGTGGAACGAGTTGCTAGTGCAAGTCATGCATGCAGAGTTGATGTTAACGTCTAAGAGAAATTTGAATAGGTACATGGATGGGAGGGCTGTGGAGGGTTGTGGTCCGGAAGCATTCATTTCAAGAGGACTAGAATATAAGATCGAGGACACAATGTTTTATAGTGGTTTCAATTAATAGTACTTGGATGAGAGGGATGGTAGATGGAACTGGGCAGAAAACCAGGTTGGCATGGACTAGATTAGCTGAAGGGCCAGTTTCCATACTCTAGTATTCAATGACTAATGATACAACTTCTTAAAACGTTGGTAAGGCCACATTTTGGGTATTCTGTGCAATTCTGGTTGCCATGCTATAAGAAGGAAGACATTATGCTGGGGACAGTTCAGAGGAGATTCACTGCGATGTTGACTGGATTGGAGCACTTTATTCTGTGCTTCGTTTCCCTGGAGGGGGGTGGGGTGTGACCTAATTAAATTGTGTAAGGTAGTAATGAGATTCACAGATAATTGAAATCTGTTTCACACAGTAGAGGTGTCTAAAACAAAAGGTCAGAGGAAGGAGTTATAAAGGAGATCTGAGAGAGAGGTTTTTTTCAACATGGTGAGTGGTTTATATCTGGAATGTATTGCCTGAGGTGGGGATGGAATTGGATACATGTACTAGACTTGAGTAAATTAGGTAGGCTTTGAATAGGCATATTGGTATTTATTTATATATTCATTATGCACATTTTATTCCATATTTGTCAGCTAGCCTCAAACTTTATTAGCTTTTTTTTAATTGTTGAATTGATTTTGTTACATTTCATGCATTAATCAACACACCACAGCAAATACCTAATACATTTAAATGTATATGATGAATAAGGTTGATCCCTGCAAGCTCATATGGTCCTAGTGAAGATAAATGGAACCAGAGTAGACATCATGGGTCAAAAGGCCCTTTCTGTTCTTTATAACTCTTAATCTTTGATATCTCATTTAAATATTGCTTTATGGTTTGTAAAATGCAGTCTTTCTTGTATTTCTTTTCCTGCTGGACTTGACATGCACTGCATCAAAGCAGTCCATGCAGTCGGAGACCTTTAGATATGAGAGCAATATTGGGGGTGTAGTGGACAGCAAGAAGGACTATCATGGCTTGCAGTGGGATCTGGACCAGTTGGAAAAATGGCAGATGGAATTTAATGCAGACAAGTGCGAGGTGTTGTACTTTGGTAGGACCAGCCAGGGTTGGTCTCACACAGTGAATGGTACGGCATTGAAGAATGTGGTAGAACAAAGGGATCTACAAATACAGGTCCATAATTCATTAAATGTGGTGTCACAGTGGATGGGGTCATAAAGCTTTTGGCATATTGGCCTTCATAAATCTAAAGTATTGGGTACAGGATGTTATGTTGTAGTTATAGAAGAGGCCTAATTTGGAGTATTGTGCAGTTTTGGTCACCTACCTACAGGAAAGATATAGAAAAGGTTGAAAGAGTACAGAGAAAATTTACAAGGATGTTGTTGGGCCTGGAGGACCTGACTTATAAGCAAAGATTGAATAAGTTAGGACTTTATTCCTTGAAATGTAGAAGATCAGTGGAGATTTGATTGAGGTGTACAAAATTATGAAGAGTATAGATAAAGGTAAATGCAAGCAGGCTTTTTCCCTTTTTCCGCTGAGGTTGGGTGGGTTTGCAACCAGAGGTCATGGGTTAAGGGTGAAAGGTGAAAAGTTTAAGGGGAACATGAGGGGAACATTCTTTACTCAAGGGCCGTGAGAATGTGGAATGAGCTGCCAGTGCAAGTGATGCATGAAAACTCATTTTAAACATTTAAGAGAAGTTTGGATTGGTACATGGATGATAGGTGTATGAAGGGCTATGGTCGTGGTGCAGGTTGATGAGAGTAGGCGGTTGAAATAGTTTGGCACAGACTAGGTGGGCTGAAGGGCTTGGTTTCTCTGCTGTACTTTTCTATGACCCTTAACTCCATATTTCTTTTTCATTCAGGCAGTCCATGTATGTACAAGAGTGAAATATAGTGACCTTAACAATATTGGAGAAATGTCATGCCAGTAGTTATGATGGCATTTCCTATTATTATTTTATTTTTTCTCAGCTGAAGCTGGCATAGCCAAGCACACTCGCTAGGAACTTTCAGACAATTCTAGTGGTGTTTAGTATTGTGGCTTTCTGAAGATTTACATAAATATGGCTGTGTATCCCTAATTGCTTAATGCTACTGTGTAGTGACTTTGGGATGATACCATTTGTGGATATTACTGTAGGGACAATGTACACCCCGTTCATGTTCCAGAGTCTTTCAATATCCTTTTCTTATTCAGTGTTATTTCTGCCCTTTTTCTCTTATTTAATTTCTGCGAGTTATCTGTGTTTGGAATGGCTATATCTATCAAGTTGTTCTTGTTTATCCTGTAATACTATTATTAAATGCTCAATTTACATCTGTTCCCATCAAATATCAAGAAAATACGGTGAATACGATGTCAACCTTTTGTAACTATTGATGGCAAGTAATAATTTAGTGTCTGCTGTTTTCTAATTCTTAGCAACAAAATAACCTTGATCCATTCTTGGGCCTTATATCTCCTCCTGTCTCACTTTTACTTGACATAATTTTAAAAGGCTATGTTGATTTTGATATCCCTTGCATTTATTTTCGTATTCTTTGGTTGCTCCTTTTATCCATCTTTCTGAAGTGCCTTCTGTCTGAAAATTCAGCAACTTTTTGGTGAGATATAATGGAATTCTTCTGTAATATTTGGAATTTTTTGTGACCTTCATTCTAATTTTGATGCAGAAGTGAACCAATTCTGTTGCTGGAACTGCCATTACATTTTCTGTAAAACAGCAAATGCTAATTAAGTTAAGGAACATCTGTGAAGAGAAATTATTAAGTTGTTAATTTTCCATAAGAAAATTATTTGTGTTTTCATTTTAAATTAATATAACTTTGTTACGCATTTATTTCAGGTTACTGTTAGCACTAGAACAGTTGTGGAACTGAGTGACTCTTGGCTTCAAACAATAACATAGTCAGGAAAAGCTCCTGTCATGAAGTTTGACAAAAGACAAAACCACGTTCTTAACCTTAATTTACGGTGCCTATAAAAGTAGTCCCTCCCTCCTCCACGGAGATTTTCATTTTTTATTGTCTTACAACATTGAATCACAGTGCATTTAATTTGCTTTTTTGACACTGATAACAGAAAAAGACACTTCTGTGTCAAAGTGAAAACAGATCTCTACAAAGAGAACTAAATTAATTACAAATATGAAACACAAGATAATTGATTGCATAAAATTTTACCCTCCTCTTTAACATGACAGACCAGATCATCACTGGTGCCACCAATTGGTTTTAGAAGTCACATAATTAGTTAAATGGAGATTTATTTTTGGAGACAAGTGTGCAGTCGAGGTGTTTCAATTGATTATAGTAAAAATACACCAGTATCTGTAAGGTCCAACTGCCGGTGAGTCAGTATCCTGGCAAAAGCTACACCATGAAGAGAAAAGAACACTCCAAGCAACTCTGCAAAAAGGTTTTTGAAAAGCACAAGTCAGGAGATGAATATAAAAAAATTTTCAAGTCACTGAATATCCCAATCATCAAGTCAATCATCAAGAAATGCAAAGAATGTGACATAGCTGTAAATCTGCCTAGAGCAGGCTGTCCTCAAAAACTGAGTGACCAATCAAGAAGGGGACTAGTGAGGGAGGCCACCAAGAGACATATGATAACTCTGCAGTAATTACAAGCTTCAGTGGCTGAGCTGGGAGAGACTGCACATACAACAACTGTTGCCCGGGTGCTTCTTATGGGCGAGTGACAAAGAGAAAGCCACTGTTGGGGAAAAAAAAGCTCATGAAATCTCAGCTAGAGTTAGCCAGAAGGCATGGGGGAGAGTCTGAAGTCAGCTGGAAGAATGTTCTATGGTCTATGAAACACAAATTGAGCTTTCTGGCCATCAGACTAAATGCTATGTTTGGCATAAACCAAACACTGTACTTCATCAAAAATACACCATCCCTACCTTGAAGCACGGTGGAGGCTGCACAATGCTGTGGGGATGCTTCACTTCAGCAGGTCCTGAAAGGCTTATGAAGGCAGAGAGTAAAATAAATGCAGCAAGATTCATGGAAATCCTGGAGGAAAACCTGATATAGTCTGCAAGAGGACCATGACTTGGGAGAAGATTTGTTTTCCAGCAAGACAATGACCCCAAGCATAAAGCCAAAGCTACTCAGGAATGGCTTAAAAACAACGAAGTTAATGTCCTGGAGCGGCCAAGTCAGAGTCCAAACCTCAATCCAATTTAGAATTCGTGGCTGGACTTGAAAAGGCCTACTCACTCACAATCCCCATGCAATCTGGCAGAGCCTGAGCAGTTTTGTAAAGAAGAATGGGGGAAAATTGCAGAGTCCAGATGTGCAAAGCTGGCAGAGACCTACCCACACAGACTCAAGGCTGTAATTGCTGTCAAAGGTCCGTCCACTAAATACTGACTTGAAAGGGGTGAATACTTGTGGGAACAATTATTTTAGATTAGATTCAATCTGGATGGAGACATGAGTGTGGCTCCTAGCATGCCTGAAGTCCACAATGATCTACTTGGTCTGGGTGTTAAGGGCCAGGTTGTTGTCGGCACACATGTTTTATATTTGTAATTGATTTAGATCACTTTGTAGTGATCTGTTTTTACTTTGACACGAAAGAGTCTTTCTCTGTTGATAAAGTGTCAAAAAAAAGCCAAATTAAATCCACAGTTATTCATTGTTGTAAAACACTAAAACATGAAAACTTCTTGGGGGGGCAGGGTAGTGGTGAATACTTTTTATAGGCACTGTATGTCAAATTTTTAAAGTTATTCTTCAAAATATTCGGGAACATTAAGTTAAAAGAAAAAGAATCTAGTTAAAAGAAACTCTAAAAATGAAATCATTAAAAGTTTTAAGGGGGAGAAAAGCATTTAAAATATTTAACCTACCCTATTCATATTTTTCATCCTTGCAGTGGTATAGGATTGTATATCCACACCTGAAAACCACTGCTGTCAGAGTCCTGAAGTGATCACCCTTTGAATGATTCCCAATGGTGCTGCTATGTTCTCATAATCCCTTCAGTTATTCCGCTATTGTCACTTTAATATTCTGTTGTGGCATCTTAGGTATATTAGGGAGTTTTGCACTTACCAATGTATTGTTACATTTATTATGACCATGTAAACTGTTGACTCTGTGAGCTTCATGTGAAGAAGGACTTCCATTACACCCTGGTGTATATGACAATAAACAAATGTAAATCAAAGAAGATGTCAGTCAAATGGATTGGTTGTCTTATTCCATAGAAGTTATGAGGGCGGATTCCCGTTGGTAACCAGTTGTAAGTGCACAGGGAAATGGCCATCGGAGCTCAGTGGAGAAGTGGGCAGTCCGTATTTCTTGGTATAGTCCTGCCATTTTGCAAGCAGCTGGATGGGTAAATACTGTTATATTAAAATCACTGTAAAAAGGCAGGCCCTTTGCTATTGCTGAATTCTGAATATATTGGTACCTGTAGCTTTAACCTTGGAGCTGAATATTGATCTGTCATTAGTACTCATGAATATTCATCATTATGCAAATTTTAAGTGAGACGAGTTACAAGTTCTATTCTTTTCCCATAGCAAGATGACTTCCTTAAAAGAAGATGTGAGGCGCAGTGCCATGTTGTGTATTCTAACTGTTCCAGCCACCATGACCAGTCATGACCTTATGAGGTTTGTGGCACCATTTGATGATTCGATTGAGCACATGAAAGTAATAAGAGATTCCACCCCAAACCAGTACATGGTTCTTGTCAAATTTTGTTCTCAGGTAAGAACAAAGAAATTGAATTCTGGGCAAAATTGTGTACTTGGTTGGAAAATGAGTTAAATGTTTTGATATTTTAAATTTCTGTTTCAATCTTTCTATGATCGATCTTTTAGGCAGAAGCAGACAGTTTTTATACCGCCTGTAATGGTCGGCAGTTTAATTCCATTGAGGAGGATGTATGTCAGCTGGTGTATGTGGAAAGGGCCGAAGTCATCAAATCTGAAGATGTAGGTACTTTATCCTATTTATTAATTTGAAAAGCATTGTAAAGGAATTAAATACTGTAGCTAAGTAGCAGCAGTGAATACTGACTGGTGGATTATGATATTTAATTGTTAGGATTTGCCAATAGATGACTAAATGAATCATGTAGAGTACCCTGCCTTCTGCTTTGTATTAAATAAGGGTAATGAGAAGTAGGAAATGATTGCGAGCAACTCCCTCCCTGTTGAGAATTGATTGAGTAATCCCGGCAAGGGTGTAAAAGAAATGTCTTTCACTGGCTATCTTCCACCACCGTATTCTTAATTGGAAGTCCAAATAGAATTGAGATTTGTTTATTGTATCTTGATAATATATCAATATTGTTTACCAGTTGGACGTGAACCAACTTGCCAGAGTTGGACTTAGGACTTTAGTTGGAACTGTTGATTTTGTGTTTTCTCTCTTTAGGGAGCGAGTCTTCCAGTAATGGGGGTAACTGAGCTACCACCCTGCATTGTGTGCCTGGAAAGAATGGATGAATCAGTAAATGGCGTTCTAACAATACTCTGTAATCACAGCTTTCATAGTCATTGCTTGCAACACTGGGAAGATACAACGTAAGTTGCAACAAAAATAAATTATCAGAATGAGATTTCTACAGGATTCCTACAATCACAATTCTTGTATAATATATTGCACTGTGGGGAAGGAATGTATTAAGGGTTTAATTGATGGAAAGAATGTTGGATTGTACACAGTATTGTGAAAAATCTTTCAAGAAAATAACTTGGTTGAAATTGTCTCAGAATCTGAGAGCTGTCTTTAAAGCTGGAGCAGCTGCAGGAATAATGTGGGACTACCCTGAACAATGCACAGGAGCCACGGTTGTACTGGTGCAGATGTGAAAGAACCCAAATTCCTCTGTTCTGTGGAAGGGTCTCGGCCTGAAACGTCAGCTGTTTCTTCATTTCCCTCGATGCTGCCTGACTTGCTTAGTTCCTCCAGCATTTTGTGTGTCTGTGTTGCACTGTTTTATATTGTTGGTTTGAGATAAAACTTCTTCACCTCATGATTTGGTAACTTGATCTGTTATCATTTTCTTTAATCATTATCATTTGGTAATTTATCTTCATGTAAATATTCAAATCAGAAAATGTGAGCTATCTTCATTTGGCTTTAGTGCAGAGAAAGTTGCTGAAATGTAAGGCATTACAATGTTCTTGTGACTTTATCTTTAAAGAAAAACATACATTTATCCCATGTAAAATGTCAAGTGCTGACGTGATTAATGACCTGAGAATTTATTTTGTTTCAGGTGTCCGGTTTGTAGGTATTGTCAGACTCCAGAGCCAGTTGAAGAGAATAAATGTTTTGAATGTGGTGTCCAGGAGGTAAGTAAGTAAAAACTACAATGTAAATCTTTTTGTAATGCACAAAATGCTGAAAGAACCGATGAAGGGTCTCAGCCCAAAACCTCGACTGTCTGTTCCTCTCCATAGATGCTGCCTGACCTGCTGAGTTCCTCCAGCATTTTTTGCATGTTACTCTGGATTTCCAGTTTCTGCAAAATCTCTTGAGTTAATGTACTATAAATCTGTTAATGGGATTTTGAAAAAAACACCTCAAAGTACTGATTTCTTTCCTTTCTAGGACTTTTGCCACATTAAGTGTGGTCTGGGCACTGGAGTGAAATATATTTATGGTTTTGGCATGATTTTCTCTTCAAGCTTTATGGCTCTCAGTAGGTTTGAAGAAAAATCTGCCTTAGCAATGAGTTTAATTTTTTAAAAAGTCCTGAAAAAATAAACTCCTAATTTGCCAGAGTAAAAATTTCCATTCCTTGTGGATTACCAAGAGGGTTTACTCACTTAAGTTGAACCAAGGTCAACGATGTGTAGCAGTCCAGAGTGACAACACACTTGGTTGCTTGTAGCTGGTTCTATTCAGAGTTTATCTTCTGTGGTAATTTACTTAGAATAGATTCAAGCCCAAATTTCAAATTGAAGGGGCGTACATCTTCAGTCTATCCTTTTCAGGTATCAATAATTTTGTGGTCTTATACTATCTGTGTTTTGTTTCTGATCCTTTTGAACAAACTATTTAAAACGGGGATTAAAATCACTTTGCTCCTGATAGTTGAATTATTCATTTGAAACTGGGAAAAGTAGATTCAATACTGTAGCTTTAAAAATATTTGTTATTCTCTTCATGAAATAATATTAAGTTAAATAAACCAATTTTTAAAAGCATTTCAATTACAGTATACCTGTTAGAGAAGCAATTGTTCTAAATTTAATGCGCTTTTTTGTGAAATAAACCAGTTAGTTCTCAATGGCTTTGAAGTGCTGGGTCATTTTCAGTTGGTGTGCTATTTTCTTTCTTTGGGAGAAAAAAGATGTTATTCGTCTGATTGTTATTCATCAAAAATTGCTATCCTTCCTTATCAAGATACATCAATATGGTTGAATCAGTTCTTTGAAATAGTGATGTTATTTGCAGTGTGTTTTGTTGGCTTATTGTTGATTTCTGATTCATCTTGTGAAGATTTTGGCCGCTTTCTTTGTGTTGATAACCCACATCTTTTACATAGATGTATTATTTAATATTTTCAATTCTGAATGATACATTAATTTCTGTACAAAATCATTTTGCTCATATATGTGTGAGAATGTGAAAATGCATCAGATGAATAGTGAGATAATTAACAGAAATGCGAAATGGACACAAACGGCAAACTTATAAAAGAAAAAGAAATAAATTGAGGCAAACAAATTCAAAATGGAGAGAATAACTGAAACATGCAACAAGTCAAAAGGGAAATAATAAAAAGTAATTGAAAGATTAGCAACACACAGTAAATTAATACTGAACTCTAAACTGAAATCTAAATGTTAAAGATACTCAATCAGCAACAATGGAGATTAAAAACAAGTTAACATTTCAGATGAAAAGTTCTTATAAAATTACCAGTCTGAGGAGTTGTTTGTCTTCACAGATGTCGTCCCACCATTTTTTGGTTCTATACCAAATAATTGGATAGATAAATTTTTCCTTTAATTCTCTTTGTGAGAATGGAGTGTAATATTAGCCTTTAACATGGATGATTGCAAACGAAAATTATTTTAAAATCCACTGTGTTCTTTCCTGGTTCAGCTCAGGGTATTCATAAATAAAGAAGATGACACACTTGTTCAAGGCCAGAAGAAGACACTTTATTAGCACTGGCACAAATGCAATACAGAAAAATACAACAAATCTCTACAGTAGTAGCAGTACAGAACTCAAAATGATACTTCTCATTCTCTAAGTGAGCTGATCTGCAGAATACCGACAGACTTTCACAGAGTCTAAGTCTAAGCCTAACTTTGATTCTTTCGACGTTCTGTTCCCTATCTTAGTACCGGCCACTAGCCGTGACCTAGTCTGGGACAAAACTCTCTTTTCCCCCCCTTGCTCTAAGAAAGTGCCCCTTTTTACTCCCTTCAAGACCCCTTACAATGGTACTTTTCCATGCATTTGGTACCTGCACCTGCACAATGACCTTGCCTTCCTGTGAAAAACATATTTTCCACCATCTTCCACCATTATAACTGGAGACTTGTACTCCCTTAACTTTCTCAAAACATTGCTGTTACTTGTTCCCTTGTACTTTCTCAAAACAATCCCTCTCCAACCATTTTGTCTTACAGACTTCTATTTTATTTTTTGCATTTACCAAAGTGACAAACTTATAAAAGAACAAGTAATGCTACTGTGACACTGTAGTTTCCTTTGGAATCAATAAAGTATCTATTTATCTTTCTACTTATCTCATACTAATTCAAAATGAAGAAATAACAGAAATATGGAACAAGCCAAAAAGGGGAAATAATAAAAAGCAAATGAAAGATTAGTAACACACAGTAAAACTGATACTGGACTCTAACCTTTAACCTTTTCCTTACAATGATTTATATTTTCTATTCATAATAATATGTATAATGAGGAGTCCATTATAATGGAGTGTCTCACAACTGGTTAGAAGATTTTTCCAATTTTCTGAGATGATACTAAATCAGTGTAACTGCAAACCTTGCAAAAGATGTATGCAAAGAATAGAAGAATATTCACAATTACCTTAATTAGAATGTAAGCTCTTTTATCACATTTTTTTCCTTTTGTTTCTATCCCTCTGTAGAACCTGTGGATTTGTTTGATATGTGGACACATTGGATGTGGTCGCTATGTCAGTCGTCATGCATATAAGCATTTTGAAGAAACACAGCACACGTATGCCATGCAGCTCACCAATCACAGAGTCTGGGACTATGCTGGTGGTAACTATCCTTAAATTGTTCTAGTTATTTGCAAGCAAATTTTTTTTCAGACAAATTGGTCCTTTAGCTGAATAAATCTGTGGCAGTTTCACTGTATCATGATTCATATTTTGATTGGGGCAACAAAGGAGTTGATCATGAAAGCATTGTCTCATTATATGGATGAATTTATGGTGCTAACTCTTGAAACTTGATGTAATACTTTCTTGAAATGTTTTTTTAATTGCTGTTAGTAAAGAAATTCTTGAGAATATAATTCTGATAAATCCTTAGGTTCTGTCTTCTTTATAGAAGTTTGAAAAATATGGCTACATTGAGATCAACTTCAAAAATTTTCTAATTTCTCAAAAGGTTCTTGTAGATGGGAGGTTAGTAATTTTGACCATGGTATTGAAAAGGAAATGAGAGAGAAATAGAACAGCCAATTAACCTAACCAGTCTTATTGAAAAAATGCTGGAATCAGTAATAAAACATGGGGAAAAATAATACACCAGTACACAATTTGCTCTGTGTGTATTATGAAAGGAAAATCATATTTACTTTATCTATTACGAGTTAATTGTGGATGTACCTAATAGAGTAGATAATGAAGAATTTACAGATCTGATGTACAGTGGATTCCTGTTCATTAGGACACATCAGGACCAAAACATTTTGGCCCAATTAAGTGGCTGTGCCATTTAGCTGAAGTCTCATGGAAGTAGATAAAAATGTATAAAAAAAGACAAATTACTGTTTAACAGAGTAATAAATGATGTATTTAAATGAAATACAAAACAAATTAGAACACTACCAAAACTGCTACAGTACTATAAAACTGTATTAGTTCCTAATTGTTATCAATGGGGAAATTTATTCAGTGTATGCAAAAGTTTACAGAATTATGTTCTTATTATACAGAATAAATCAGAAAACTACCACAGTACGAAAAAGACATTAGTTTGTAATAGTTATCTGGAATTCATTGTACACTGCTGTGTTCTTTTGATTGACTAAATGAACAAAATCAATGCAGACACCTAGTACAGATAATGAACACAAAGTACACTGCAGGTGCTGTAGTCAAATCAACACGTACAAAAGCTGGATGAACTCAGTAGGTCAGGCAACATCTGTTGAAAATGTACAGATAATGGTCTGCCTTCATACAATGCTTTGTAACATATAAGATGATTGTCAATACCTTCAAATTTTTCACTGTTCCTAACTTGTTGAAGTAGAGAAATTTTTTTCATTTTCACTTCTGGCCATTTCTGGCATCTCCAAGCCTGAATGCTTGAAACTGCAGTGAGCAAAACAGTTCTGAATTGTCTTACTGTTTATTACTTCCCAGCTATCAGTGACCAAAAGCGCTGCTTTTTGAACAGAAATATGCAAGTAACTTACTTTAAAATCTATTTGCTCTAAGCACAGTGTAGTGTCTAATGTCACATGATGTGCACATGACTGAAGCTAGTTAAAAACTGCTTGGCAACAGTCTCCTGTACCAAATAAACAAAGGGAATCCTGACTATTTTCTTGAAATTGAATGATTTTAAGAATCTTAGTTCTAATAATTAAAATGTATAGATAAATCTATTCACAATGTCATTGGCACAACTGCATACTGAATTACTAATATGTCCAGTTCTCAAAACAAAGTATGAATTCTAATCATATTCATGACCAGAACTGTCTGATATCCTCTCTAGGATTTTGATTCTGCTCCAGAATTAACCTTGAAATTCCTGTGAAAAGGGTTCCACAAGTCTCATTTTGTGAACCGCAGATGCTGACACATATCAGACTAGTCCATATGCAGACTAATTTAAATATGAGAGAGACATGTCTATTTTGTCTCTGAAGTTACTGGTTAAGTTACCTGAAGGAAAAACTTAGTTAGTTTTGAAATATTTCCTCTAGCAAAGGAATGTAGTAAAGTGGTTAAGACACCTTTTCCTAATTAATGGAACTTCTGTTTTTATGATTACCAATTTATGTTTTAAAAAATAAATTGGTTTTAAATTAGAACATTAGTAAATGCTATTAATTTCTGAGTGTACAAGCTATGAAGAATGCAGATTAAAAGTTATCAGGAAGATGTTCTGTCAGACTGTTCACGATATCGGATTTTGAAGTTGTAATCTGTTTCTTTCAGATAACTATGTTCATCGCTTGGTGGCCAGTAAAACAGACGGAAAGATTGTGCAGTATGAATGTGAGGGTGACACATGTCAGGACGAAAAAATTGATGCTCTTCAGTTAGAGGTTAGTTAAGTTTCCAAATCACTGTTCAAATTTCTCTTTCCTGTTGTCTTAACACTTCTTGCCCTCCCCAACCTTCAGTTGATTGGCTACCTTAGCCATGACAGAACTCTTATTGACATTTATCAGTCCAATGGAAAATGTAAAGATTGTGGTTGTTCATATTAAATTATTGCTGTCCTTCACTCACCCCTGCAGGAAAATGAAATTTTATCATTATTTTGTCCACACTCCAGATAAAACACCATGATAACTTGCTGTCCATCATTTTATTCCTGTAGCCTGCTCAAAGGTGAGATCAAAGTAAGAGTCCCATTACCCCTACTAGGGCATAGACTGCTGACAGCAGCTCGGTAGAGTCCTCAGACCCGGGCTTTCGGCACAAGTCTTCATCCATCTTCTAGGTGAAGATCTTTCCTCACCCTGGGATGAGGCCTTTGGAGCTTCTGAAGCTTTGGGTTTTTACAGGATGGGGTTGCTAACCCTCCTCCTTTTGCAGCCAGGCTTGAGACTGTCCATGGCGTAGTTTTGGGTGAACTTTAGCTATTAGTAACTGAAACACCAGATGGAGTGGTTTGTGGACACTTCAGCTGTTTTGGAGCAGATATGTTGTAAAACTGCAAAGTCACCTCTGCTTTCTCATCAAGTGGGTTTAGGTTTTCAATTACAATTCCATCTGAATACGATCCAATAGCGAAAAGCAATCATAGCATGCGATTTCCAATAAATTGTTTTAACATTCATTCTTGGAATATAGGACTAAATAGTTTTCAATTTGGATTTTGTGTATTGTTCTAAAGAGTTCTATTTTACTACTGATATTTTGTTTAGAATAAAACCCACAAGGAACAAAGATATTAACATCCTGCAGCCTTTCTAGCTGAAATCCTCCTTGATAATACTATATTTTGTGGGGTTTCTATAGTGCTGGTAGAGGTCTCAGAATATGTTTAAGGGAAGCATGAGTGAGGTGAGTATGTAATGAACTGCAAGTGGTGGATACAGCTTTGATTTCAATAATCAAAAAAATTTATGGTTAGATACATGGGTGATGGTAGTGGAAGGCTATAATTTGGGTGTGTGTCGATGGGATAAGGCAGATTAATGGTTTAGCACAGACTAGATGGGCTGAAGGCCCTGTTTCTGTGCTGTAGTGTCGTATGACTCTATAAAAGTCTACAAAAAAATAAAACTGTTAGAATGAAATTAAATCTTGTGCAGGTTGTTATTGCCTGACAATGCTTATCCCAGTGAGTTCTCTTTGAATTCGTATAGTTGAAGTGATTAATTGTTAATAAAGTTGGTGTCTGATATCAATTGGTGCCTTTTTTGTGGGTGATAGAAATCACAAAAGCTTTTTAAATGTTCCTAGATAATCAAAAATACAAAGAACTAAAGATAAATCGAGAAAACTATCAAAAACCTAAACCTTTGTTTCTGCAATGAAATGTTTACGCTCAAATCTGAGTACTTAAAACACAGAGGATAAGTCTTGTATGTTTTTTGATATATTGATGTATTTAAGGTAAAGAGTTGCTGTAGATCAGTTATCTGCTTAAACAATGAGATTACATAATGTAATCAAAGTAGTGAGATTACTTGGTGAATATAATGAAATCAGTGCATACAGAGGGTATAAAGCTGAAGTATTCAGGCTGGGGAGTCTTAAATGCTGAACTACGGAAATCTATTTAAAGATTGAGTTACAGCTCTTGAACTTGCTTAATGGCTTAAGTAAAAATCCTGTTAGTCAATAATTAGGTTGGCAAGCAGTACTAGAAAGTATGCAGCGTGGTTTAGGTTATGTATACGTTGTCCATTATCAACTTTCTTTCAGTGGCTGAGTGCCTGATACGTGACTTTGGTATGTATTGATTTCTTGAGAATAATCTGGGTTCTGCCCCTGACCCTAAGTAAATGAGCCAGTATCAGCCTAAGTGCATATTCCGATCATTCCTGGAAACGTACAGACCCAAGGGCAGGTCTTGCCTCAGTTATCATAATTAGGTGATGTTGCCTGTGATTCAATATTCTTCTGATGCTCACAGACTAGACTTGCAGTTTAAAAACCACCAACTGGGAACAGGCAGGTTGCTGATACACAATCTGCCTTGAAGAGGGAAAAAAGGTAAAGAAATGGTATTATAGCTGGATCATTGACAACTAAGGTAAAGCAGGAACCCATGTAGTGCTGACCCACAGAGGCTGTTATTAGAGCAGTCTTGTTCCTGAAGCTTGAACATGCAAAATACTCAACCCATATCAAAAAAGTTAGCTGTTTAGACATTATGCTGCTGTGTTGGAAACGTGGCACAAACCCCTACACTCCCACAGCAAAAAAATGAGACCATAAGACCTTAAGATATAGGAGCAGAATTAGGCTATTTGGCCCATGGAGTCTGCTCTGCCATTTCATCATGGCTGATCCAATTTTCCTCTCAGACCCAAACTCTTGCCTTCTCCCGTATCCCTTCATGTCCTGACCTATCAACCTCTGATTTAGTCTTCAGAGCTACCTGTGGCAAAGAATTCCACAGATTCACCACTCTCATGACTAAAGAAATCCCTCCTCATCTCCATTCTAAAAGGACGCCCCTCTGTTCTGAGGCTGTGTCCTCTGGTCTTTGACTCTCCCTCCAGAGGAAACATCCTCTCCAAATTCACTCGATCAAGACCTTTCAACATTCGATTGGTTTCACTGAGGATTCCAGTGAATTCAGGCCCAGAGCCATCAAACACTAATCCTGGAATCATTTTTGTAAACCTCCTTTGAACCCCCTCCAGATCCAGCACACTCTTTCTAAGATAAGAGGCCCGAACCTGCTCTAAGTGAGGCCTCACCATTACTTTATAGAGTCTCAATATTACATTCTTGCTGTTATATTCTAGTCCTCTTGATATGAATTTGTATTTGCCTTCCTCATCAAAGACTCAGTCTGCAAATTAACATTTAGGGAATCCTGCCCTTTGCGCCTCAGTATTTTGTATTTTCTCACTATTTAGAAAATATTCTACCCTTATTTCTTCTACCAAAGTGCATGACCATACACTTCCTGACACTGTATTCTGTCTGCCATTTCTTTGTCCATTTTCCTAATCTAAGTCCTCTGTAGCCTCTCTACTTCCTCAAAACTACGCTGCCTTTCCACCCATCTTCATATCACAACAAAACCATCAATTTCATAATCGAAATCATTGACATATAACATAAAAAGAATCGGTCCCAACACAGGTCCCTGTAGAGCTCTTACTAGTCACTGGCAGCCAACCAGAAAAGGCTCCCTTTATTACCACTTATTGCCTCTTGCCAATCATCCATTATCTGTGCTCGATTTTTCCTGGAATACCATGGGTTTGTAGCTTGTTAAGTAACCTCAAGTGTGGTACCTTGTTAAAGGTTTTCTGAAAATCCAAATCCGAATCATCAATCGATTCTCCTTTGAGAAATAACAAACAGGATAGACAAAGAATTTCAACAGATTTGTCAGGAAAGATTTTCCTTTGAAGAAACCATGCTGACTACGGCCTATTTTATCGTGTGCCTCCAAGTACCCTGAGACCTCATCCTTAACAATCGACTCCAACATCTTCTCACCCAGTGAGGTCAGACTATCTGGCCTATAGTTTATTTTCTTCTGCCTCTCTCCCCTCTCGAAGAGTGGAGTGACATTTGCAATTTCCAGTCTTCTGGAACCATTCCAGAATCTAGTGATTCCTGAAAGATCATTACTAATGCCTCCACAATCTCTTCAGTTATGTCTTTCGTAAACCTGGGGTATACACCATCTTGTCCAGGTAACTTGTCTACCTTTCAGTTTCCCAAGAACCCTCTCTCATGTTATAGTAACTACACACACTTCATGACCCCTAATACCTGGAATTTCCACCACACTGCTGGTGTCTTCCACAGTGAAGACAGATGCAAAATACTTATTCAGTTTGTCTGCATTTCGTGGTCCTCCATTGCTACCTCTCCAGCGGTCCAATATCCATTGTCGTCTGTCTCTCTTTTATACTTTTTGTATCTGGAGAAACTCGGTATCTTTTTTAATATTTGCTAGCTTACTTTCGTATTCCATCTTTACCTTCTCAGTGACATTTTTAGTTGCCTTCTGTTGGTTTTTAAAAACTTCCCAATTCTCTAACTTCCCACTAATTTTTGCTCTATTGTTTGCCCTTTCTTTGGCTTTTACGTTGGCTTTGACTTATGAGCTACTGTCCTCTTTGGGATGTATACAGTGTATCCTCTGCCTTCTACTTTGCTTCCAGAAAGTTCAGCCATTGCTGCTCTGCTGTCAACCTTGCCAGTGTTCTTTTCCAATCTATTCTGGCCAACTTCTCTATCATGCCTCTAAATCCTTTTACTCCACTGTAATACTGATACATCTGACTTTAGCTTCTCCTCAAATTTCATATTATGATCACTTGCCCCTAAGGGTTCTTTTACCTTAAGCTCTAATCATTTCTGGTTCATTGCACAACACCCAATCCAGGATAGCTCTAAAAATGGCATATTGTAGGCATTCCAGAAATTCCCCCAGCACCAACCTGATTTTCCTAATCCACTACACATTGAAGTCCCCCATGACTAATGTAACATTGCCTTTTTGGCATGCATTTTCTATCCCTCATTGTAATTTGTAGGCCACATCTTTACTACTGTTTTGGGGTCTGTATACAACTCCCATCAGGGTCCTTTTACCCTTGCAGTTCCTTATCTCTACCACAATGATTCAACACCTTCCGACCCAGTGTCACATCTTTCTAATGATTTGATTTCATTTTTTAACCAACAGAGCAACACTGACCCCTCTGCCTTCCTGCCTGTCCTTTCAATACAATGTGTATCCTTGGACATTAAGCTCCTAGTTATAATCTTTCAGCGATAATTCAGTGATGCCTATCTATCTGTCTCCCCTCCTTCCCCTCTGTCGCCTCCTGGAATAGGCTTTGGAGCTGCTCCTCCCAACTTAACCCTACCCTAATCTCGAGACAAGTTGCAATGACCAATTAACCTTGGCACATCTATGGACCGTGGCGAGGAAATCCACCCGGTCACGGGGAGAATGTATGAACTCCTTACAGACAGCGGTGGGAATTGAACCCAGGTTGCCTAGCCACTACGCTACCGTGCTGCCTAACTTGGTGTTGAATGGAGTACCAAGGAAGCAGCTGCTGGTATTGGGTGGGCTGGGGAGAGCCATGGGGACACGGCAGCTTTCTCATTTCCAACTGGAGTCGATGGGAGAGACTGTAGCATCCAGCTGCTTCCTCAGTATGTGGAGTGACAACAGCCTGCACTCATCACAGTCACCAGGTTGCAACCCTAGGCCCTGCATTGTTGTACTGAGTGGCCACACTGTGCGGCCCGCTTAATGCCTGCCATCCACAGGTAATCATTGCACATTGCCTCTGTGGCTCAGTCCACACTGAATCATGCAGCAATGAGATTACTAAACTAGCAAAGGACTGAGCCCTTAACCGCATTCCTGGCACAGCAGCACTGTCATTAACACATTACTTTAACGATTCCTTTCAGCGTTGATTCCATTAGCCTTTCATTCCTGACCACTGAGGAAGATACCACTGTACCTTTATAGTGGATAATAAGCTTAGTTAAATTGATCCTCGCACATGAACATTTGAATGTAAGAAGCAAAAAAAAACTATACAACTCTCTGCAGTCACTTTTGTTCTTTTTTTCACCAATATATTCTGAAACAATTTTTCCTTGCGCTAGTTCCAATGTAAACTCTGCAAATTGCAATCTTGCTTTAATGATCTTTAAAGTGGCCATTGAAGATCAGGCATGAGCCAAATCATATTATAACCTATATTATTAAGTAAGATTTGGTAGATGATGGTTAGGAGCAGGGATCTTCTTCGAACCTCTTTGTTACCAAGGTAACGTACAGATCTTAAAACCACCATGTTGAGCTTGGTAACTTTTGCACTGGAAATCGGTCAGCTTCTGACATTTAGTTTCGCATTCATTGAGTCATCATTGGAACTGTTTTTAAATATTATATCATTTTTTAAAAATTGTTTTCCTTTAAGGGATCACGAGTGAATCTGCAGATGCTGGAAATAAATAAAAACGCAAAATGCTGGCAGAACATATCCACTCCCACTCCGATATATCTGTCCATGGCCTCCTCTACCATCAAGATGAGGCCGCACGCAGATTGATGGAGCAACACCTTAACTCCTGCCTAGGTAGCCTCCTACCTGCCGGCATGAACAATTCAACTCACAGACCTCCATCGATACCCCTGCCCACCCCTTACCCCATCCCTATCTATAATTTTAGTCGGGTTCTCTTTCTCTCTCTTTGTCCCCCCCTCACTATAATCTCTCCCCCCAGCCCTTCCTTTCTTTCTCTTTTATTTCCCATAATTCTCCCCCTAGCCCATTTCCCTCCAGCCTATCACTTCCCAGCTCTCTACTCCATCCCTCCCCCCACTTCTTATCCCCCCCCCCTTGACCATCCCATGTTACTTCACTTCTGATGAAGGGTTTCGGCCTGAAACGTCGTCACTACCTCCTCCCATCGATGCTGTCTGGCCTGCTGAGTTCTGCCAGCATTTTGTGTTTTCCTTTTAAGGGGATGTAGGTTTTGCAGGAGCAGCCTTTCTGGATTATCCTTAAAAAGGTGGTGGTGATCTGCCTTCCTGGTCACATAGGCTCTTATTTCGAGGAGTTAATAGATGAGCTACTGGCCACACAAATCCTAGCCTTGGACCTGCTGTTAAGCCACCTTGTGTATACAGTTCCTCCAGTTCCATTTCTGTTCTAAAGTAATCCTTGTGATAGTAATGCCATTGAGTGACAGAGTGATAGCTGGATTTTCTCCTGTTGGATATTGTCATTGTCCTGCCCTTGTGTGGTGTGAACATTCTCCAGGTCTTGCTGCATTATCTGAGGAACTGCAAACGGTGCTGAACATTGTGCAATCATCACTGGGGATTACTTTGGACCTTATGGTTGAAGGAAGGTCATATGGAGCAGTTAAAGATGGATGCTAACATGTGAAATGTTTGCAAAGATGCCCTGTGACTGAGATGATTGACCTCCAAACACACAATGTCTCCTTTGTGCTTAGCATGATTTCAGCCAGTGGAGGGTTTTCCTTTCTCATTGTTGCCATATTTAATTAAAAGCTGCCTTGACCTCAAAAGGTCATTCATTTGAATTTGAATTTATATTTTACATCCATCCTACAATGTGAGGGAGTAAAAATCATTGAGACTCTGTCACAATGTACAGACATGAATTTATAAGTCTAATGGCTCGTAGAAAGAAGCGGAGCCTGTTGGTCCTGGTTTTAATGCTGCGGTACTGTTTGCCAGACGGAAGCGGCTGAAACAGTTTATGGTTGGGATGACTGGTCTCCCTGATGATCTTCCAGGCCTTCTTTATGTACCTGCTGCTGTAAATGTCGGAGGGAAGTTCACATCCACAGATGCGCTGGGCTGTCCATATCACTCTCCGCAGTGCCCAGCGATCAAGCTTGGTGCAGTTCCCACACCACACAGTGATACAGCCAGTCAGGATGCTTTCAATAGTGCCCCTGTAGAAGGTCTTGAGGATCTGGGGGCTCATGTCAAATTTCTTCAGTCATTTGAGGTGGACTTCAGCTCTAGTGTTGCTGTTAGGATCTAAATATCAGGAGCTGAACGACTATACTCAAACTGTACTGCTGTGAACAGGCTGATTCAGAGTACCATTCACTATCCTTCCATCACTTTTCTAATGATCAGGTGTAGACAAATAAAGAGGTAATTGGCCAGGTTAGATTTGTCACGATTCCTGTGGGCAGTTTTCTACATTGCTAGTGTTACGGCAGTACTGAAACAGCTATAAATTAATTGGGGGTGACCCGGTAACGTAGCATTTAGCAATCTAGGTTCAATTCTGCCCTCTCTGTTAGAAATTTGTACGTTCTCCCTATCACCACTTGCTTTCCCCAGAGTGCTCCAGATTTCAAAGCCGCACAGGTTAGTAGGGTAATTGTTCACATGGGTGTAATTGGCTGGTGCCGGCTCGTTTGGCGAGGAGGGCCAGTTATTATGAAGTACCTCTAAATAAATACACACAATTTAGATCTTATCTGTATTGTAAAATCTGTAGAATGCAAAGGAAGTGCAGGAAATTTCTTAGTTGTAAAGTTTCAAACCAAGTTTCTTGGTTTGAAAGTCATTGAATTGCTTGTGGGAGTTTAGTACAGTAATCTTTGAAGCTCCAGCTTGCTTCATTAAGGATGAATCTTTACTGTTATTAGCTTCTTTGAAGGCATGTCTTATAAAAATATGACAGAACCCAGTATTCTCCGGTACAATGAACAGCTTTTGGTTCAAGTGCATTAATGAAATCTTCCCCCACAATCAGCAGATCACGATCTAATTTTGCGTAAAGGAAAACGAGAAACATAAAAGTTATGTTGATTTGCGTTTCACTTGAGCAGGTTTCAATTTCTGTGTGAATCAGTTACATTAAAATAGTATAATAGATTTTGAACACTTTATTTTTTAACAGTATTCATACCTCCTTACCAGTCAGTTAGAATCTCAACGCATCTACTGGGAAAACAAGATCGTCCATTTGGAGAAGGATGCAGCAGAGGAGGTAAGTTGCTTTTGTAATATTGCTTTTAAAAGGATGTCTCACAAATGCAGTACAAATATAGCTTGTATAGAAAATGATTAAATCCAAAAAAATGATTTCTGCTAAAATGTTGTGAAGTCGAGACTGAAGGATTGTATAAACTTTGAAACATTTAGTAAATTGACTTCAGTGATGTTTTTCCAATTTGCTCTAATTTGGTTTCATCTTCCAGATCAACAACATGAAAACAAAATTCAAAGAAACCATTGAAAAATGTGACAGTTTGGAGCAGAAGCTGAATGAAATCATGAAAGACAAACAAGCTCTTGAAAGAAAGTAAGGAATTTTGCAACAAATGTTCTGTCAGTACTATGAACTCCAGAGAAGTAAACATCAGTTAAATGTGGCAGTGGCACATTCTAAAGGGGATATGATAGGTTTTCCTACTGTCTTGTATGCCTTCCCACCTAATGGTTGTCTGCATCCAAGGGTCAGGACAGCTTACAGTATGGTTATATTTATGAACTAGATTGGTATGTATGAACAGACTTTTAATTTGATAGGGAATGGGTAACTATCCTAGTATCCTGACTTTATCCGGTTTTACACATTGCCATGGATTGCAATCAAGAGAAAACTTTTATATCCATTTCATTGCAATTATTCCCTTCTCCAAGTTATGGATACTGTATCCAATTACAATGTTCCATCTCATCTTACTTTTTCAAAAAAAAAGACCAATCTTGTTTATTATTTCATCACGGTTAATTTATGTGAGATTTCCCACTTTGGAGGGTAAAATAATTAGTACAACTGAGACTTGACCTAAGACTTTCACTCCACTGCAGAATAATTAATTGATTTGCCTATTGATCATGAAATTTTGCTGTTGATCTGTGTTTGTGGATAGATCTCTTACTAATTTGCAGCCATATTTTGGATGAAGGAAGACAGAAATTTTTAGTGTAGTGATTCTAAGTGAAATTTGATGATGTAATCAACACTTGCATAATAGTTTTGGGGAGTGCAGTTTGGAACTGTGAAATTTTTTTGCAGCTATTGACAATCTTGTTAATCTGTGTTTTGTAGGATGGTGAGGGTATCTATCTTATCTGTAGAGAAAACAGATTTTTACTCCTTTCCCATTAATGTAAAGTTCAACTTACAATGTTTGTAAAGGAGAAGGGAATTTTCTCAGGAATCGGTATACTTTCAATAGCTGATAGGTTCATATAAGCATTTGCATATAACAAAAATGTTTCTAGAAATACCTGTTTAAAAGAGAGAACTTAGTGGTGGACGGATTTTCTTTCTAAGGAAGTCAAGTTAAACTGAATCACTTTGTGAAAGCTTTCATATGAAACATGTTGAATTGAATTTCCTTTATTTCTTACATGCTTCACATACATGAGGAGTGAAAATCTTTATGTCTCTGAATGTATAAATTAGTAATTTGTAATAAATAGTATAGCAAATAGAATAGTATTTTTAATAATACATTAAGATAGACAATGAAATAGTCAAAAAGCTTAGGAATACAATTGTGTCAGCATGAATTAATCGGTCTGATGGCCTGGTGGAAGAAGCTGTGCCGGAGCCTGTTGATCCTGGCTTTAATACTGAGGTACCATTTCCCAGATGGTAGCTTGTGTTTCTGGTTAGGGAGACTCAGGTCCCCAATGATCCTTTGGGCCTTTTTACGCTGTCACTGTAAAAGTCCTGAATAGTCAGAAGTTCACATCCACAAATGGGCTGGGCTGTCCGCACCACTCTGCAGAGTCCTGCTATTGAGGGAAGTACAATTCCCATACCAGGCAGTGATACAGCCAGTCAGGATGCTCTCAATTGTGCCTATGTAGAAAGTCCTTAGGATTTGGAGACTCATGCCGTATTTCTTATTTACTTGAATTTATTTTAAAGTTAAAATATCTTAGATGGATCCTAAAAAACATGCTGTGTGTTTGATGTGTACTGCAGCTCCCATTTATAATTTTAAAGTATTACTTTGTGATAATATTACTAAGTACAAATTTATCTTGTTGCTTACAGTCATTGGGCTGTTCAGCATCAGATTGAGTTCCATGTCTGAGTCAACATCAGCAGTTCAGGTTCCAAGTGAACAGTGAAATTGTTGATCTGGTGTCTTGTCTAACGCATGAGCATTTCTGATGTATGCTATAGAAGAGGTCTTCAACTCTCAATAGATAGATTATTTGAATTAATGACAAAAATGTATTATTGTAAGCAAAGAATATTTTAAAATAATGGGAGATTTAGGTTGGATCAAAAAGCTAGCTTGTAATTTAGTCTGAGGCTGATAAGTTTAAAAAAATACACGCAACCAAGCATTTTCAATATTTGTATTAGTTTATTACTGTCAAATATACAAGATACTGTGAAAAGCTTGCTTTACAATTTGTTTATACAGATCAAATCATGACAGAGCATTGAGCTAGAATGAGGTAAAGTAACAACAATGCAGAATAAAGTTTAAAAACCACAGAAAAGATGCAATGCAGTTAAATGATTAAGTGCAAGATCATAACAAGGTAGATTGTGAGGCCAAGACTTCATCTTATTGTTCAAGAAGTCCTTTCAATAGTCGGATAACAGTGGAATAGAAACTGTCCTTGAGCGTGGTGCTGTGATTTCAGGCTTTTGTATCTTCTGCTGAATGAGAGAGAGAGGAGAAGAAACATTACCTGGGATGGGAGGGATCTTTGATTACCTTGCTTCTTTACTGAGGCACCAAGAAATATAGACACAGAGGTGAGGCTGGCTCCTATGATGTGCTAAGCTTCATCCACAACTGTCTGTGGTTTCTTGCAGTCACTTGCAAACAGTTTCCATACCAAGCCATTGTGCATTCAGATAGAATGATTTCTATGGAGCATGAATAAAAATTGGTCAGAGTTGAGGGGACATGCCAGATTTCTGTAGCGTTCTGAGGAAGTATAGGTGTTGGTGAGTTTTCTTGGACCAGAACAGCCCGTTGGTGATGTTCACACCAACTTCAACACCATTGATGTGGACAGGGGCATATGCACTGCCCTCCTTTAATTTCTGGTACCAGATTGCTATGCTATGCATCCATTTTGCATATCCACTAAAGAGCAAGAGTATATCATAAAGCCTGGTCTACCACTTGGTAAGATAATGGTGGATCTGCTACTTAAATTTTAATTTCAACTTCACACTCTACTCCCATTCGTAAATTGTCAGTCCATATTAGATGGTTTTGTCAGTGAAGATTTTAATCTGGCAGCATGTTTCTGAGCTACAATTTTTTTCTATGAAAGTGAATACCATAATGATTAAAACCTTCAGTTAATGCAACTTACTGGTTCAGATCCAGATTGAGTTTGGAAATCAAGATGCCTTGCAGACTCAGACTTGGAAATCAAATAAACATTCAGCTCTTGTAAATTTCTGTATAGTATGTACCCGTGCTATTTGTAAGATGCCTCTTTTTGTGCTTTTATACTAGGTGTTCACAGCTGAACAACAGAGTTTTGAAACTAGGCACAGAACTGAGAGAGGAGCAAGAAATGAACAAATACTTGCGAACTAATCAGATCCAGCTGCAAGCCAAACTGAAAGAAGAGGAGAAAAAGCTGAAGGACACTTGCGAGGAGAAAGACAGACAGATTACTGAAGTTCAGGAGCAACTGCGAGATGTCATGTTCTACCTGGAGGCTCAACAGAAAATCAATGAAATGCCAGCAGACACACGTCAGGAGATTCAAGAAGGACAGATAAACATTGCAGTGGCATCTGCTGCACCTTCAACTGGAGCTATAACCAAACAGACGCCCAGGAGGGGGAGAGGCAAAAGAAACAAATAGTTAAGCTTTCTCAATTTTGAAAGAGAAAGGGGAAAAAAAAAGCTAAAAACATAAAAAACCTCCTTGGAGGTGTGTGTATATTTGCTTAATTTTAATGCTGACTAACAAGGTGTTATTGATTCAGAATTTAAGAATTGCCAGTTTTTATGGCAGTTGAGCTATATTCTGCAGTAGGCAGAAAAGAATTATTTAGTACAGCATTATTGATTTGTATTTGCTGGTATTAGAGTATGAAGCTGTCTAATTTAAAACTTTGCTGTACATCACCAATCCACTCAGACCATTCTCATAGAACAAATAATTCACGTTGATTTACTGCTCATTAAAATTAAAACTATTGGCTTGCAGATTTTTCAATCTGACATTTATTCTTTCAGTTTCTGTGAAGCCATTGTGTAAAATCTGTATGTATGGTTTAAATAGGAACAACAATATAGTTGACACTAGACTCAGAACTGCACACATTGTGAGACACTGAAATCTTATATTAAAATATCATTTAATTTTTCATGTAGTTTTGTTTTTTGAGGACCAGGCACATCGGGTGATCTGGAATTCACCATGATTACATGTCTGCCTATAATTTAAAGTATTTGATAAATGCCCAAGTTAATTTAAATTTAAGGGCAAGGGAGAAATGTAAGCATAATTTTAATGTTGTGGATTTTGTCAATAAGATGGATAAGGAAATATTACAACGGTGTATTGCATTTAATGTGCTATACCTTGTCTATAAGTGACAAATGTTGGTTAAGGGAAAAGTGATTCTTCAGGATCAGATGCCTATAAAAGGAACAAACGTACATTTTCTACATAAGAAATCAAGTTTACTAAACTGCTTGATGCAATTAGTTACATGGATAAAGACACATCAAGTTAACTAATATACCTACTTTACAATGTTAACATCTAAATAAATAAGGATAGTTGACCAAGCCATTTAAAATGTGCATTATTGCAGGGTTTTGTGATAGTAAAGCCACCTCTGTCCAGGAATAAATGAAATGTTGCAGAAATAAAGATACCTGTCATGAACCATAAACCACACATTCAGACAATAAACTATCTCAACTATTTTTACCAGGTATTGCTTGATTTCAAGTCTTGCAATTCATTTGCATATAGCAATCTGGTATTTCTATGCTGATGCAGAAACCTAATGGTGAACAGGCTCTTATTTCTTAGGTACTTTCTACTTCACCTAATTTTGTACTTGTTGACGTACGCATGTTGATACCCTGAGCAGAACCCTATACAAAATATATTGGCAAGAATGGATAGGAGCTTGGCAAATTAGCAATCTACCCAAGGTTCTTTCATTCACTCTGTGGTTGAGTCAGCAATAAATATTTTTAACTTGTAATAAGAAGCTTAGAACACTTGAAAGGCTAGAGACAGGTGAATGTGTAGTTGCTGTAAACAATCAAATTTAGAAAGATTGTTATATCTAATATATTATGACATTTAAAGAACCTTTTGAGTTCATGTACTTAACGTTTTGAATGAACCTTCATTCTCTCATTATGAGCACCCTGCTGTTAATAAAGTACTCTAAAAGATGTAAGTTTACATCCAATGTTTAGTGTGTAAATATCATAGTTAAATATTATGGATGATGTGTTAGTTGTAGATTAATAGATGTAGTGTGAATTGCCAAGGTGTAAATTGGAGCAACGTTGCCTTTAAGAAATATCTTCCACAGGTCTTTGAGATTGACTAACATTTACCCAGTTCACATTATATGATGGCAGTTTACAAAACTATTTTTGTAGACATTTATGGGAAATCTTTGAAGAAAACACACAAATGTAAATTATGTACAGCCAAACTACATTACCTCTTAATTGAGGCATAAAGATAACATTTTGTAAATAACTTATTATGTGCTCAGTTATTAGTTGAGGGCTGTGGAAACTTGAAATGTAAAATGATATATTTGGTGTGATATGTTAAACTGGATCAGTGTATTTTAATTTTACTTAATTTGTTTCATTCCACCTAATTTCTGTAAACTCAGCAAACTGCTGTAAAATAGGCAGATGGACATGACTGTTTATTCAGAATGAAGCAAACATGTTCTTTTGTTGCCTAGTTATGAATATTTTGTAGGATTGTTTAAACAATAAAAATTATTCCACAGAAAATATTCAGTTATTGTCTTTTCTATTGTCCCTTCCATATCATTTAGTTTAATTCCCTCAGTCAACTGCATAAAGTAAATTATGGTCTCATTCAGAAGGAATATGTGGAGGTCTAGACTGTGTTATGAGAGAAAGTAAATGGGAAGATGCTGGGAAAAGGAGTGCAAGTGATCGAGTGTGGTTAAGAATGGAAAAGGGAGAGAGAGGAAGATTAATGGAAAGGGTGATCTTGTTAGAGGAAGTGGAAATGGCAGAAGATAATCTACAAAATACAGTAGGTAAGAACAAAATAATCCCTCTCAAGGTACTGTGGTGAGGTGAGGGTTTAAGCAAGAGAAATGATACAAATCTGGTCACAAGTCCACAACTGAAGAAAGAGGACAACATTTTTGAAGCAATGCATTGTGCATAATGTAATTGTAGTGGACTAGCAAGGGACAATAACCAGAGGAAGGAAATTGCGTCCTTGTAGGAGTGGAAGATAATACAAAGTAGGTGGTTGTTAGAGATAATGGTCTTGTAATTAATGTTCTTCTACACTAGAAAGGCATGCCCAGGAAATAAAGAGCTAATTTGAATTGGTTAAAGGACAGGGAGGGGTGAAAACTTAAAAGAAAATTAATTATTTCCAATGCAGTCTTCCATCTATTTGACACCAGAATGGAAGCTGAATGAATAATACCACAGCAATGATGTATGTACTGAATTCCAATTGTAAATTCCAGTGTAGGTTTGAACAAATGAATAGTTTCACATTTATCATATGTAATTAGTTGAAAATTTATCACTAACTATAGTCCATTGATTAAGAAAAGTATTGTTAACAGAAGTTGTTCTGTTTGTGTTCATGTTTCAATAGAAGCTCTACAGCAGCAAATCACTCCTTATCAAATATAAAAATCGCACGAAGCTGTAATTAATGGTTACTGTAAGGAAAACATACAATAGCTATGTGATTGTAGCAATAACATAAATGGTGGTAAATCATATCATCCTGGGAAGACAGCCAGTCATCTACTCCACCTGGCCTATATTTCAACCAAAATATCGTCGTTTCTCTTTACTGTCTCTTGCAGTGGCCATGGAAGCCATTCAAGTTTTATTGACCAATCAGCATTATTCAAACCCTGAGAACAATATTAAAATTGATTTAAATGGACCAACTTGACTGGTTGATTTTAAGTGGATTGAGTTTCTTGCAACTTGTAAAATATTTGAAAAAATACACATTTGCATAATCAAATTATTCTAATATCACAAGAATTTCAGTGTTACTGAGTGCACAACGCAACGCTACTCAGCCACAGTAATTGGTTTATCCCAACTTGGCCAAGGAAAATACGATAAGCTCAATGGAAATGATAGTCATTAGGAACTTGGTTAGACTTGTTCAGACCATTTGCACCAACTAACCAAAAAAGCACTTTATGTTCTGATAAAGTTTAATTGGCCAGAAATAGTTCAGGTTTCTATTTCTCCATAGGTGCTATATTCATACTAAGTATTTCTAGCATTTTCTATTCTTGTTTCAGATTTCCACCATCCATAGTTTGTTAACAATTTAATTTTACCATGATTAATCAGGTCTAATTCACTCAATACTTCCTTAAATTACTAATGAAATCAGGAATTCATCCAATAACAGTCAGGAAGTAGTGCTGAAGATAATTTTCAGAACTAGCTACACTTCCGGCCAAGTTCTTCCTACATTTATAGTTACTGCACATGGTGTAGTTGGATGCGTAGCTGGATCAAATGGTTTGAAATAAGGTTATGTGTACAGCCAACTGCAACTGGAGGCTGGGATTGTGATTAAGTGCACGATTGGAGTCTCTGGGAAGGTACCAGATATTGACAGGGTTTGGGAGCTCGGGCCTAGTGCTTAGTTAACAATTGGGTGAGAAGGCAGGCATGTGTATAAGCAAGATGGGGTAACTCCAGGAAGGTGGCAGCATGCTTGAGTGCAGTGGCCACTTTGGGACCAATCAGAGATGTATTTGTTCATACTATCTTTTTTATTTGCAAGTCACTGCTGGATACCACGATCATCATGTACTGCAAGTCCATCCCATCAGTGAATTACTTGATAGCGATTAAGTTAGATTTATTGCATACAGTTGTTTAGTCGCCTGGACTTGTTCTGTACTATTGTGCCGAGGTGTGCAATCTATCAAATGAAGCAAGTAATTGTCTTGGATATTTTTATTGGGATTGCAAGACCCTGGTGGACATTGGTAATGCAGAATTCTGCAAGTCCAGCTCACTGGTTCATTGGCGAGACTGGCAGTGGGGGTGTTGCTTTGCCATGGTTGTGGTGAGGACCAGGCCCACACTGCAGGGTCACCTGTTGCAGCTGACCAGGAGGGGCGATGCCAAGGCAGAGTGGGACTGCATCTGTGGGGCATGCTGGAATCCATATTGGGTTCATGGCTGGCCCCTCCTATTGGTGCTGCTCTCTAGTGCTCAGTCAGTGAAGAAACAAGCTGGGCTAGGACAACTTACCATAAATCTGCAGTCATGCAATTCAAGGACTTGGGCTATATTATTTTTTGTGACAAGTTTCTCTGAAATCATGGTCCTATTGGTATTGTGTTTTGCACCTTAGCCCCAGAGGAACCTATTACATTTGGCTATATTCATGTATGGTTGAATGATAAACTTGAAGTGACAGTGAACTTGCAGGTATTAACCCCATGCAGCAGGCCCTAATCTCCAATCACTTTCAGCCCCTCATGGCAACCTGCTCTGTGAAGACCCTGTGATGACTAATGTGAAGCAAGCTGAAAAGGAACACCACAAAAAGTAGTTTGAGATGTGGGATATCAGGATCCTGATGGACAATTCTACCAGAGGGAGACCTGAACACAGCCTTGTCATCATAGCTTGTGAACTCAAGACACCTTGATATGAACATTATCATCTTTTCATACCAAACAAACTAGTGCGCAGTCTTAGCAATTCTTCCTGTGAACTGAAAAAGGCATTATATTTTAACACACTTTGAAAGGAACCAGCACTGTGGTCATCAGTGCATATGCTCCATTTTAAGTTTATGATTATGCCAAAGGAGATTTCTACTTGGACCTTGACAAACACTCTCGTACACCTCCAAAAAGACCAACTGATCCACTTCAACGCCAGGTACAGGGATGAGGCAAAGATGTATACAAAACCTTGAAAAGAATGTAGCATCTCCAATTGACTCTGGCCCATGATTGCTCAAAGGGGAGAAGGGACATTCAGGATGAAATTGAGAACCCCATCCCCATGCACTGGGAGCTCAGAGGTCCTACATAAGCAGTAGATAACCTCACAGGTAAGCCATCTAGCCACCATCTACCTCTTTGTGGAACTAACATTAGAACCCACAACGGCCTCATTAGCCATTGCATTATCCACGAAACCTGCCTAGAAGTCATCCTGAAGCCCAAAGAAGCTTTCTATGAAGGGAGGGGAGTTACTACAGAAAAGTGGCATCCACTCAACAATATGGAAGGATACCCTTTCCTTAAAAACAACAAGACAAATCCCTTCCAGCCACATCTACCCTCAAATATCAACAAACTGGTTGAAAATGCTGCTGAAAGTGACACATTCACCAATAGCCTGCTCACCAAGATTCACCATAGACTCGCCCTGAAACACAGATGTCGATCCCTTAATAGTATTAGCAAAACTCCTGAATTCCATAGGTTCCAGTGACTGCCCTTTACATCAAGCAGCCTTAATAAAATTTAAGTTAATGGAAATTAAGAATACTTATGACTGACTAAAGTTACAACACAAGCAAATGAGAATGTTAACGATAAGAAACAAGTAACATCTGTGCTGCTAGTATTAGGCGAGAGTCTAGCCACCTCCAAATGGTCTGAACATCAAGTCTAATACAATCAATACTCTGGGAGTATTTGTTCAACAGAAACTCAATAGGCTCAGACACATTAAATGTTACAGACACAAGAGTAATCCAGAAGTCAACTATCTGTGGTAAGTTACCTTCTAGCTCTCCAAAATATTTCTGTCAAACATAAGACTTACCAAGAGTGATATTAAAAGTGTGATCTCCTCATATACTTGGATAAATGTAGCTCCAAAATCACTCAAGAATTTCAACAGCATTCAAGACAAAGCAGTCTAAGTAACTGGCACTTGACTCTTTTTCCCCCCCTCTCACCTCAGTTACTACTATAGCTGACAAAATATTGTGCAGTGATTTACCAAAGCATCTTTCCAAATTAGCAGTCTTTACTATCCAAAGGTGTAATACCATCAGCTGCAAGCACCAAAGAAAATCTGCAGATGCTGGAAATCCAAAGCAACTGCTGGAAGAACTCAGCAGGTCAGGCAGCATCTATGGAAATGAATAAACAGCTGAGAGACACTTCAGGCTGAGACCCTTCAAGCACACCCTCCATATCAAACATGACCCTATCTTAGAATTATATCAAAATTCTTCAGTTGCTCTGGATCTAAATTCTAGATTCCCTGAAGTACCTTCCCATAAGGATTGCACTCGAAGGCAAAATTCCTACCACTTTCTCAATTAGTGAGTAGCCTTACCAATGTATACTGTAAATGAATAAAATAAAATGGTAACGTTCTACTATTAATGAACTAAATTTAGTTGGCAGTTTAAGAGACACAAGATCCTTCAGAAGATGGAATCTAGGAAAGGGGAGGAAAAGAAAGCTGCGGAAGAACTCAGCAGGTCAAGTTACATCTGTGGAAGCAGAGGGATGGCGAACGTTTTAAGTCGAGCCCCTCCACCGGGGCTGGTCTGAGTGAGAAAGTGTCGGGGTATTTTGCAACACACTTGCTTCCTGACGTTATAAGCAGCTAAGTGTCCAAGTCCCAGCTTCGACAGCTGTGTCGGCCATCCACCCTCCCTCAGGTGCCGCGGGCGACCACCGCAACCCCCCCCCCCACAGACAAATCAATCTCCGCTGCTGACGGTGAGGTCAAAGGTGAATAAATAAAGGAGGCCAAGGCCAGGTAATTATAACAAGAAATATTATCACATCTGATATTGCAAGCACGGAAAGGCTGTATTTGGGGGGGGGGGGAGGGAGGTAGCACTTTATGCGCGCATGCGCACGGGGGACGAGGACCAGCCCTTCACTCTCTGCGGGGTTGGTGTCGCTGCGCCGGGACGTGCGCGCGCAGGCCGGCCCGGATCCTGTTTTCCCCTCCTCCCCCTCCCCCTTCCCCCCGCCTCTCCCGCCCGCTGTGTTTTGGTGGCGGCTGAAGCTTTGCGATAGCAACGGCGCTGACTGAACGGGCCCGCTCGTCCGTCCGTCCACCCACCCACCCGGGACAGCCAGGGCGGGTCGTGGCTCGCAGCTCGCAGCTCGAGGCCAGGCTCACTTGCCCCGCACGCCGTCACGTCCCGATCTGCCCTCCGGATTTACCCGCAGTCGTGGATGCCGGAGCGCGGCGTGTGATAGAGGGAGGATCTGAAGCGAGTCGAGCGGCGTCCTCATCATGTCCATGAAGCAGGCCAACAGCCGAAAGCCCGGCGGTGGCCTGGGCGCTGGTGGATCCGGAGGAGGAAGTAGGCAGTCCGGCGGCAGGTAATACACACCCCTTTCTTGCTGGCCTAGCATCGCCAGGCCCCGCGTTGCCCTTCAACGTGCCGGGCCGGCGTGAAGCGGACACGCAGAAACTTTGCTCGGGCCTAGTGTTCGGGCCTAACCTTCTGATGCCTAGCGGCCTACCACCAATCGTGGAGCTGGCACAGGCTGCCGAAGCCGTTGTCCGCAGGCGACTTTTTGAAGTTAGCTGATTAAAGACCCAGATTTTTAAAAATACAGAGGTGTGACTCCTTCAGGTAAAGGGCCATTAAGGAACACACCATCAGCCGCCACTGTTCAAAGTTTCTAAATTATTTTAGATCTCCGTTCATCTCAGAAAAGCTATTTAAAAAGTAAGCGATGTTTTCTAAATAGTGTAAAGTTATAGGCAAAATATTTGCCGAAAAACGTAAAATGGCATTTTAAGGGTTAACCTCATTTAATTTGAAAAGTAAGAATAGGTATTTAAGTGG
Organism: Hypanus sabinus; assembly: GCF_030144855.1. Lineage (NCBI taxonomy): Eukaryota > Metazoa > Chordata > Chondrichthyes > Myliobatiformes > Dasyatidae > Hypanus > Hypanus sabinus. The sequence goes on from NC_082718.1 coordinate 88,905,736, forward strand.
GCTGCTGTATAATGATGGTACTGAAACATGTCATTCAAATCAGAACAATCTTGTAGCTTTAGTGCATAATGGAATGATCAAAATTGGTAGTGTCATAGTTTATTGATCAGTGAGAGCAAAGATGCAAAACTTTCATTCTAGCTTAAAATAAACATGTATACTTTCATAATGAGGTACATGATTACCTTTTCCAAAATATTGTGCAATCTGCGTTGATAGTTATTATACTGTTTATTGGGGAAAAAAGTTTGCGTAAATGTAACACACAAAATGCTGGAGAAAAAATGTAGGTCAGAGTAAGAAGGTAGGGGAGGAAGAAATAAAAGGTAGTGGGTGAGAGGGGAGGGGTGAAGTAGAGAGTTGGGAAGTCAATTGGTGAAAGAGATAAATGGCTACAAGGTTACTGAGTTACAGAGAAAGGTTGAATAGGTTAGGACTTTATTCCCTGGAGTGTAGAAGAATGAGGGGAAATTTGATAGAGGTATATAAAATTATGATGGGTATCGATAGAATGAATGGGTGAAGGGGGAAAGTTTAAAGAGAACATTAAGGGGGGCTTCCTCACAGAGAGTGTTGGGAGTGTGGAATGAGCTGCCAGATGAAGTGGTAAATGCGGGCTCACTTTTAACATCAAAGAAAAACTTGGACTGGGACATGGATGAGAGGTGTATGGAGGGATATAGTCCAGGTGCAGGTCAGTGGGACTAGGCAAAAAAATGGTTTGGCACAGCCAAGAAGGACCAAAAGGCCTGTTTCTGTGCTGTAACGTTCTATGGCTGGAGAAGGGGGAATCTGATAGGAGAGGACAGAAGGCCATGGTAGAAAGGGAAGGGGGAGGAAAACCAGAGGGAGGTGATGGGCAGATAACGAGATAAGGTGAAGAGGGTATTGGGAATAGTAGGGTGGGGGCATTTCTGGTATCTCAAGAAATCTATATTCATGCCATCAGGTAGGAGGCTACCCAGATGGAATATAAGGTGTCGCTGCTGCAACCTGAGTGTTGCCTCATTGTGGCAATAGAGGTGGCCATGGACTAACATGTCAGAATGGGAAGTGGAATTAAAATGGGTGGCCACAAGGAGATCCCGCTCTTTCTGGTGGATGGAGTGCAGCTGCTTGGCAAAGCTGTCTCCCAATCTACGCCGGGTCTGACCGATATACAGGAGGCCGCACCGGGTACTGTAGACAACCCCAGCAGATTCACAGGTGAAGTGTCATCTCACCTGGAAGGTCTCTTTGCGGCCCTGAATGATAGTGAGGGAGGAGGTCTAGGGGCATGTGAAGGATAAGTACCGGTAGGAAGCTCATTGGGGAGGGGCGAGTGGACAAGGGAGTCATGCAGGGAGTGATCCCTGTTGAAAGTGGGGGGGGGGGAAGGTGCTTGGTGGTGGGATCCTTTTGGACATGGAAGAATGGAGAATTATGTGCTGGACACAGTTTGGTGGGATGGTAGGTGAGGACAAGAGGGACCATGTCCCTGGTGGGGTGGCAACCTGACCACATGAATATCGATTTCTTGAACTTCCAGTAATGTTTCCCCTACTATTCCCCATTCCTGTTTTCCCCCTCTAACCTTATCTCCTTACCTGTGCATCACCTCCCTCTGGTGCCCCTCTCCCTTCCCTTTCTTGCATGGCCTTCTGTCCTCTCCTATCAGATTCCCCCTTCTTCCGTCCTTTATCTCTTCCCAGCTCTTTACTTCACTCCCTCACCCTTCCCGGTTTTACCTATCACCCACTACCTTGTAATTCCTCCTCCCCCCCCCATCTTCTTACTCTGATTTCTCAGCTTTTTTTCTCCAATTCTGATGAAGGGTCTCAGGCTGAAATGTTGGCTGTTTACTCTTTTCCATAAGATGCTGTCTGACCTGCTGAGTTCCTCCAGCATTTTGTATGTATTGCTTTGGATTTCCAGCAACTGCAGATTTTCTCTTGTCTTTTATTTTGTGGTAGTTACTAATTTGCCATTTCAATCTGTGAATCTTTATTTGTGTCTGTAGTAAGTAATTGGGTTTAAAATTAACTTTGAAAGAGAAAGACCCTTGTTTACAATCTCAGGTAATCCCAAAACATGTAATAGCTAATGCTTTTTGAAATGTCACAGCTGTGATAGGGAAACAGGTCTCTTAAATTTCATTTACTTTCATAGAACACATTGGCCTGAATGCATCAACATAAGTATTGCCTTAAGTACTTTAAAATGGTTTGATATGAAAGGTTAAAAAGATAAATTGGGGGTATCAGTGTTATTCTACCTATATTTTCTGGAGTGATGTGTGTCCTATCTCAAATATACTGTTGGAAATGTTAGATTAGACTTGATACTTTTAAACACAATGGTATGATTCCTTACTTATGGGCTCATGTTTTTGGTTCTTGGAACTGTGTTGTGACCATTCAACAACAGTTTATAAAACTTTTTTTGTGTGGTGAATCATTCCACGGTAATTTACCATAAAGTTGACAAATGTTTAAGTTTTCAGGGCTGTTTTTAAAAGTTAGCAGGTCTTTGTGAGTGTAGATTGGGAGACCGCTTCATCAAGCATCTTTGCTCTGTCCGCCACAAAAAGCAGGATTTCCCGGTGGCCACCCATTTCAATTCTACTTCCCATTCCTGTTCCGACATATCATTCCATCAACTCTTCTGCCACGAAGGGCCACACTTAGGTTGAAGAAGCAATATCTTGTATTCCATTTGGGTGGTCTCCAACCTCTATGAGCATCTATTTCTTGAACTATTGGTAATTGCTCCCCACTCCCCTTCATAATTCCTCGTTCTTGTTTCCCTTCGCACCTATTCTTACCTGACCATCCGTTTCCTTTTAATGTTCCTTCCTATTCCTTTCTTCCATCATCTTCTGTCCTCCTCTCAGATTCTCCTTTCTCCAGCCTGTTTCACCAACTAACTTCCCAGCTCTTTGCTTCACCCCCACCCTCTCTCCCGGTTTCACCTACTGCCAACTTGTACTACTTCCTCCCCTCCCCCACCTTTTTCTGATGTCTCTCCTTCCTTTCTAATCCTGATTAAGAATCTCAGCCCAAAACGTCGACTGTTTGTTAATTTCCACGGATGCAGCCTGACCTGCTGAGTTTCTCCAGCATTTTGTGTGTGCTGCTTTGAATTTCAAGCATTTGCAGATTTTCTTGTGTTTGTGATGGCTTTTTATTCGATACAGTACTAGACCTGAGGCAAAAGCAATAGGTAGATGAGAGTTAGTAGAAGCAAACACATGGATTTCAGAGTTCTGAATAATATTTATTTAGGCTATGATGTGGCAGGCCACAAGTGCATTGTTATCATGAAGGCCAAATGTAACAAGATATAGAAGAGTGTTTACACTGCACATGAGCTGAGATATGATTGAACAGTATTACAGAGTGGAAATAGATCAATACAATGTGGTTGCAAAGTTTATTTTGGGATCAGATCTAACAAGTGTATTCAGAATTTATTGAGGTGGATGTCTGGAGGGACATAGCATTTGTAGTTATCAATTTGTGACGGATGAGTTTGCTGACATTGATCTTCTTGATATTTAGTTGGAGGAAAACTGTTCTTCAGTTTGGATGAGCAGCAAGTTGGCTGGGGTAATGAAGCACTCAATGTCCCCTGTTGGAATCTGACACTTTCTGGATGATGTTGCTGACAAGGAGCAACTGATAATTAGGATGGGGGGCACCTGAGGTAAATTTTTGAGAAGGAGGTGGGGTTTAGCAGGGTTCATACTGATGGATTGTGAAGAAGTTGGAAGAATCCAATGACGTTGATTTCTGTCTGTGGTAGAATATATTAGAATGGCACTGAGTCGGTGCAATTCCACCAGCTGCATTATGCATAAAGAGCCATTTGGAGTTGTGATTAACAGGGTCAAAAGGTTGAGAAAACTGGAGGGGCATAAATTAATCTTGTCACATAAGCTGTCATTTGTGACTTGCAATGAATGTTATTTAGCAGGGGTGAAAATTCATTCATTACTTTCATGAACATGATGACTAATTTTTGTTAGGGGTAATGGATTTACGGTTGCATGCCAGCTATTAGCTAAAGAAAACTTAAGTCTGAATTTAAATCATAGGGCCTTTAACGGAGGTGAACCTTGTACTGTTACAAGATCAGTAGTCTCCCTTCTATGTGTATGCAGTTTATTATTGATTAGCTGTAAAATCAGAGTCCCTAATTTGACACCAGTGTATAATTTAAGGTTTCAGGAATTTGTTTGATCTTCAGTGGGGCATTGTAATGGTTGAGATGACTTAAAACGTTGACTTTTATTTAAGTTGGATGTATTGCATAAATATTTGGTAAGGCTGTGGATTTGCAGGCCAAGAGCAGTTAAGAGAAACTTGTATATTTAGTGCTTGAAAGAATCTGTGTCCCAGACCACTTTACAAGCAATAACATACAATATTTGCATACAAGTGTCCCCAATTCATGAGTCACTGAGGCAACCAGTCTGTTCACTGAACATTTAAAGCAATGGGGCATAACTAGATAATGTGTTTTAGTATTATCAGTTGTTTAACATGGCTGGGATATTGAAGCAACACACAAAAAATGCTGGAGGAACTCAGCAGGTCAGGCAGCATCTATGGAAATGAATAAACTGTCAACCTTTCAAGCCAACGCCCTTCTTCAGGATATTGAAAGTACATTCCTGCTCAACTTCATATAATGGATTCTTTTACATCCACTTTGAGAAAGCAATCAGTTTAGTTTGATATTTGACATATAGCAATCTACTGATGCAGCACCAGAGTGTGTGCCTATATTGTCAAATTCTTTGTGTTGAATTTTTTTTGTACTTGTATTTGCTGACTGTGGAGCGAGAGTGGTATCATTGGAGCTAAGTTGGTCAATTCTTTAGTTTTTGTTTCATTGTTCTGGTATAGCACATGCAGGTAAAAGTTCAATTTACAATGCACTTCCTTTAGCACAAAATAAAATGCTTAATGTATTTTACTCATTACTTTAACCATATTACAGTACATTGTGTGAAAATGAGTTCTTATCTTAAAAAGCAGGCTTAAATTCTCATTCCCCAAACAAAAGTTAAAATGTGTGAAAGGGCAGTGTGGTAATTCACTTTTGGTACATTAGAGTCTGAGTTTCATGTATAACATGTTCATTACAGTTCTATAGAATTCCCTATCTAAAGGTTGTGTTGTCCCAATTATTTGCAATTGACAGTAATCAGTTTTCTTTTGTGGAATACTGGATGGACTAGTTTAGGAGATGGAGGGGACTTTTGGTGAGTATGTCCTCTTGTGTGAGGTTCTACATTAGATCACTCTTTACGAGAAAGGAGTCACCCATTTAAGTTGAAGGCAGATTTTTCCTGAGGATTGTGAGTCTTTGAAGCTCCCGAATGATAGTGGAAGCAGTGACTTTGAATACTTACGACAGAATCAGGTTTTATATCACCAGCATATGTCATGAAATTTGTTAACTTTGTGACAGTAGTGCAGTACATAATAATGGGGGGGGTGGGGGAACACCACTCCTTTGCTCCTTGAAGATGTCCTTGGTACTGCAGAAGCTATTGATCGTGATGGAACTGAGTAATTTTTACAACTCTCTGCAGCTTCCTTCAATGCTGTGCAGTAGCTCTCCCCTTCCATACCAGACAGTGACACAGCCGGTTAGAATGCTCTCCACGGTACATCTGTATAAATTCCTGAGTGTTTTTGGTGACATATGAAATCTCCTCAAACAACTAATGAAATATAGCCGCTGTCATGCCTTCTTTGCAGCTGCATCAATATGTTGGGTCCAGGTTAAGTCCTCAGTGGTATTGACACTGAGGAACTTGAAATTGCTTACTCTTTCTGCTTCTGATCCCTCTGAGAGGACTGGTGTGTCTTCCCTTGTCTTGCCCTTACTAAAATCTGAAGTCAGTTTAGTTTTACTGATGTTGAGTGCAAGGTTGTTGCTGCGACACCACTTAACTAGCTGGTATATCTCACTCCTGTATGCCCTCTTGTCACCATCTGAAATTCTGCCAATTTGTGTAGTTGTGTTGTCAACAAACTTATAGTTGGCATTTGAGCTGAGTCTAGCCATGGAGCCAATGGGTGTAGAGGGAGTTGAGAAGTGGGCTAAGCAGACATCCCTGAATGTGCCAGTGTTGATTATCAGTGAGCTGGAGATGTTATTTCCAATCCGCCAAAACTGTGATCTTCGGGTTAGGAAGTACAGGATCCACTTGCAGAGGGAGGCACAGAGGCCCAGGTTCTGGAGCTTTCTGATCAGAACCATAGGAATGATGGTGTTAAGCGCTGTGCTATACTCAATAAACAACATCTTGACGCTGAGTATTTGTATTGAAGAATCAGAAGCAGTTTTTATATTGCTGGCATATATTGTGAAATTTGTTACTTTGTGGGAGCAGTACAGTGCAATACATAAAAACTATAAGTTAAATATATTAAAAGATTTCAGTTAATTGTGACACATTGGGACTATATGTTTTGTCCCAATTAAACGGCTACCCCAGTTATCCAAAGTTTTATGGAAATAGTTAAAAAGGTATAAAAACAAAGTACTGCTTAACCGAGTAACACATTATGTTGTTAAGTGAAATACAGAACAAATTAGAAAGCTACCATTATTGCTACAGTACTACAAAACTGTGTTTTAGTTCATAATGGTTACCAACGAAGGAATCCTCAAGTGTGGGCTGGCATAGTACTCGATTAGTGAACTATTGGTTCTTATCCCCTTGAGGCTTCACAGTTTAACACTTTTTACAATAACCAAAAATTTATTTTTATATCAGTTCCTGACATATTTGCACAACACAACAATTAATGTAATCAATTGCTTTCTTTGAACCAGATAGTATTACGTGTTTATAGCAAAGGTAACCGTCCGGTATGGCACAATAAATAAAAGCCCTGTTGTATTGGCATTGTAGATATCTGCACAAAACTTTAGGAGCAAATTAGGGAGTTTTGTAGATTTCCATGTATCAGCACTTGTAGCGTCAGAACTACTTTTCTTGCCATTTGCTTTCTTCAACTTAATGTGGTGTCTACATTTCCATTGAGACAACCAACCATCTATTGCTTTAAAATCTTCATGACCATCTTCTTAGCTAGCTCCTCTGACTTTTTTTTAAACGTTGTTCCACTGACATGTACACCCTGTCCAGTTACAATGGAAAACCATTGATTGAGATCCTCTTCGACTTCTGGATCCCTACAATCGTGCTTTCTTTTTTGGGTATTCCTTGTCCCTGAGTAATGCCCAAACTTCTCACAGTTGATCTTGCTGATGTATCAAGTGTGTAATTGTAAATTCTGGCACTCCACGTATATATAGCAGCTGAAGATGAATGGTGTTAGGCAGATGGATTTTAATTTGGTTCAGTCTGGTTTTTTTCCGGCTAGAATCAAGTCTTTTCATGGCAAGGGTCTCGGAAAAAAAAATTAAGTCAGAATTTAAAAAAACTAACTGATCAGATCACTGCTTTTTGAATCAGTGTCCATCAGCTTGAATGAACAACATAACACAAGCCTGTGCAACTGATGCACCTATTCGCTCTAAACACAGTGTAATGTCAATAGTCATAACACAAGTGCATGTGACTGACCAACTCCTGCCCCAGGTAAACAGCATAATGTCCCAAATAAATGGTTGCCCCAATTAACCGATGGCCGAATTAACATATATATGAAAAGTAAATTAAATAAGTGCAAAAAAAGAGTGGGAAAAATAGTGAGGTAGTATACATGCATTCATTGTTCATTCAAAAATCTGATGGTGGAGGGGAAGAAGCTGTTCCTAAAATGCTGAGTATGTGTCTTCATGCTTCTCTGACATTGGTGGCATTGAGAAGAGGGCATGGGTGATGGAGTCCTTAATGAAGGATGCTGCCTTTTTGAGGCATTGCCTTTTGAAGATGTCCTCAAATGTAGGGAGTCCAGTGCCCATGATGGAGCTGGCTGAGTTTGTAACTTTCAGCAGCTTTTTTGATCCTGTGCAGTGGTACCTCCATATGAAAATGATGATGCAACCTATTATAATGTTCTCCACAGTACATTTGTAGAAGCTTGCTAGAGTCTTTGGCGACATATCAAATCTCCATAAACTTCGAATGAAATATAGCTGCTGGTGTGTGTGTCTTTGTAGTTGCATCAAAATGTTGGACTCAGGTTAGATCTTCAGAAATGTTGACAGATACTTGATAAGACGAGTTCCAGCTGCATGTTACAGGAGGAATTGTATGTGCTAGAGCAATGGACCTTTTTCTCCTGCCAGTTGAGTTTGTGAATCAACACATTGCTGAGTTGCATTGGTGAGCCAGAACTTTGTGACCGTTGGATCCTCAAGATATCCTGCCGGTAGCATGCAGTTGTCAAAGCACCCTTTTATATGCCCATTAGAAATAAAACTCAGAAACTGCTGGAAATTAGATCAGGATTCTTGTACGAAAATAAGCATTATTTATTTAATCTGAATGGAGGAGATAGAGAAAACATGAATTCTAAGATGTAGAGATTGGTGGAAGAGGAGGCATTAAATAATAAGTACTTAGCACTAAGTAATAAATGCTGAGGTTAGATGAAAATGCAGAATGATGATATGAAATTATGAAAACAATTCAGGAGCAATGTTGGAATAGAAATGCTGATTATTCAAAATTATTGAGTTTGATTTTGAATCCCAATGGCAGTGAAAGTGCAGTTTTTTGACCTTAAAAGTAATTTCATTAATTGTAACAAAATCAGAAAACACTAAGTTCTCAGTAGGTTAAACAGCATCTGTGGAAAAAAAAGAAACATTTTGAAGTCAAAGACTTGCATCTAGAAAGGTTTTCATTAACTATAAAGCATCTTCCAGTGACTTGAGATTATGAAAGGTATCATCAATGAGAGTTTTTCTTTATTAAAACTGCTTGTAAAATCTAAAGTGCTTACATATATGAACTTTAAACTTAGGGGATGGAGGTGACTGGAAGTGAATAGTGCCTACTTAGGAATGGATTGCATTTGGGGGGTGGGAATGGAAATGAAGTGCTGGCAAAACAGTGGACGTCAAATCTTTGGGCAGAAATAAAGAGACATTGAATTCTCTTTTTCTGTTGTCTTGAATCTTAAAGCTGGACTTGATCCCTGACCATCTAATTACCAATTATGTATATAAATTATCTTGCATATTGTTTTATACATTTTAGGTTTGATGGTCATATTTGAGTGTATTTTTTCCATTATCATATTAAGACATCACTGATGACTATTCACAGCATACCAGGTTGCCTTTTGATTTTCTATCATATACAATCAGGGTTTGCCATATTACAGAAATCTGCTATGCATTTGATAACCTTATGAATTATAGACCAGAAAAGTTGCAAGTACAACAATATTTATTAGAGTGATGCAAAATAAGGTTATGGGCCAGTTTGTGGTGAATTTACCTCTTAGTCTGTGGTTCTAGTTGGTCCTGGTCAGTGGTACGTACCCATGCCAGAACTAGATCCCTGACTTCAGTGACTGTTCTGGAGTTATAAAATTATGGAAATAAAACCTGTACACAAATTAACTTTCAACTGATACTTTGTGGGACAGTTTGATACTGTCTCATTTAAACTACATGGGGGAAGACGATAGATGGATATTCTTGCTATTAGCATATTGTTAAAGGTTACTTGATGCAAAATTTAGGGCAATCCTGTTTTTTGTTACTTAACATTCTAGTTAGTTTTATATTCATAGTGTCTTCAACACTATAACAAAAGGTTTTTTTGGGTGTCAGGAGTGAGAACTCAGCAGTTTTTGGAACAGGCCCCAGTGTTAAATGTTCAAAGAAGTTCTGCTAGTAGGATTGTGCTACCATTGTAGTAGGTAATTCTGTAAAGTTTCTGACTATATTCAGAATGTAAACGTTAAGTAGATGATAGCAATTGGAACTATAGTTAATAATTTATTGTTATATTTGTGTTGAAGAAGTAAATAGCATTGAATCGGGAGAGTTAGATTCTGTCCTGAAGATTTACGATGTGAATAAAGGCTTTTAAATTTCCCTGTTACAACTCTTGTGGCCCAGTCTTAGTCATATACAACAGTGACCCTCAGTGAAGCCTCTGCAAGATGTAGGCCACTGACTGCATATCTCAGCTGGAGAATGCCACGGATCTTTGAGGCAAAACTATGTTGAAAACATTGTAATGTCACACAAAATGCTGGATTATCCTGAAGAAGGGTCTTGGCCTGAAATGTCATCCATTGGTTGATTGGCTGCCTGACCTGCTGAGTTCCTCCAGTGTTTTGTATTTTGCTTTGGATTTCCAGCATCTGCAGTACTACTTGTGATTATGTTATATTAGACTGGGATGTCTGTTTTAGCTATTCAGTAATATTTGAAAACAACAACATTAAGTAAATAGTAAATAAAAAGTAACAATGCAAATTAATGAGAGTATTGAACTAACATAAAACAATTACCTCCCCCCACCAAACTGATGGACAGATTGCAGAGTCTCATGAGTTGAGCTTTTGCTAGAAGGAATGGTGTGACAGATGGAGTAGTTTGATATGTTCATAGGTCAATAAGTTTGGAACATGCGTGAAAATATTTGACCATGAGCAGCTTCCTTTGGAACTTCTGGGCACAGCCAAATTAATTTAGTCTTTTGTTTCAGCTCATTACAACTAGGTGTTAGAGACATAACTTGCTGCATTGTATGTGAAATGATTCTTGGTGGAATTAAACTGCAGTTCTTCATTTCTGAGAATATCCTCAAATAGTCCATGATTTGCAATTAGACCTGAAGTGACAAAAGCCTATGACTACGTCCACACTACACCGGATAAATCCGTAACCGAAGCTTTTTCTCTTCGTTTTTACCCTCTGTCCACACTAAAACGGCGTTTTCAATCCCCGAAACTGGAGAATTTCAGAAATGCTGTCCAGGGTGTGTAATTTTGAAAATGCCGCTTCGGCAGATCAGTGTGGACGGGGTAACGAGAGAAATTTGAAAACGCTGTTAGACGGCAGCGTGCTATTTCATTGTTTTTCTGAACGTAATTCCCCACACAGTCTAACAATTTCAGAACAGACGGCAATGAAACTGAAGCCAGAAGAGTTAGAAATGTACTCACCAAATACTTTGACCCATAACTTGCTGAATAAATAAGTATACTCACTTTGCCCTGTTTTCTGTCTTTGCTTGTATGAAGGTGGTTTACCTGCTTATGCAAGTACTTCTCTGACAGTAGATGTGTAACAGCCTAATGTAACATTGTATGGAAATACAAGATAATACTGATGCAGACATGTTTTACACATTTAACAAGGTGCTTTATTAATGCAACAGAGTTGGTCAGTTTTTCAATGTTCATTGTCAGCCAATTCATACTGTCCGTGAACTCCCTGTTGATTGCCTCCATATGCTCCAGTATTTGTTTTTTATTACTTTAAGTCCTGTGCGAGAGCCAACAGCTGCCTGTCATTTAAGTGTTTCTAGCTGCCTGTCATTTAAATGTTTCTAGTCTGTAACTGCACAAACGTGCACTTTCACAGCGAGATTCGACACCAAACCTGTTGCTTGTTTTCGGTAGATGTGTCCTGTGCATGCGCAGTAGGAGGAGATTCGCTGAAATCTCTGTTTCAATGTGGACAGAGATATTTTAAAAAATGCATAGTGTGGATGCCGATCGTTTAAATGCAAAACTGGCGTTTTCAAAATTATCCGGTCTAGTGTGGATGTAGCCTCCGAGTTCACTTCTGGATTACCATTCTGGCCTTCTGATGATTTACACTCTCAAAGACCTTTTCAACTAACTGTCTCAGTCTTTGATTATCAGCATCACACTTGATTGTATTTCCGTCAAAAGTAGTTAAACTACTGTAAATTAAAATACTGTGTCGACCCACTTTCTGCGCAGGCGAACTGGCTCACAAATAGCCAGCGCGCGGGGTGGGGGGGGGACTTTGGTAATGCACCTCTGACGTCATTTCCGCCCGGGGAGGGCGGGCACTAGGGTTGAATAAACTAGTCTCGAAATGACTTACCGACTACGTGTCGTTATTTCAGCGCTGTGTGTAGCACATCGCTACATTGGTGACCCCGACGGTCCAAACGGGATTTGGACCAAAGATGACTGACTCTTCATCTGTTCATGCAGTTTCGCTAAAACTGCCAACTTTCTGGATGCTACGACCACACATGTGGTTTAGCCAAGCAGAAGCCCAGTTCCAGATTCAGCAGATATCCTCTGATTCCACGCGTTACTACCACGTGGTGAGCGCCCTTGACCAGGAGACAGCCGCCCAGGTTGCGGATTTCATACAGTCACCCTGGGAAGAAGGCAAATATGAAGCATTCAAAGCGCTGCTCATTGAGACCTTTGGCTCATGGCGTGAGCGGGGTGCCCGCCTGCTTCACCTGGACGGTTTGGGAAAATGACTGCCGTCAGCATTGATGAACGAAATGCTGTCCCTGGCTGACGGACACAAGCCCTGCCTCATGTTCGAGCAAGCGTTCCTAGAGCGACTGCCCAAAAACATACATCTGCTGCTGGTCGACGCAGATTTCAGCGACCCCCGGAAGGTGGCGGCCCAGGCAGACGTGCTGTGGAAAGCCAAGAGGGAGAGCGTGGCATCGGTCGGTCAGATTACCAGGCCACGCGCCCAACAGCAGACCAGACCAGGCCCGGCGGAGGGGGGGGGGGGGCGCACACAACACAGAGGCAGGAGTGAGGAGGCCAGTGAACAGAGGTGTTTCTACCATCAGCGGTGGGGCACAAAAGCCCGCCGTTGTCGCCCGCCCTGCAAGGGCCAGGGCCAGCAGCCACTAATGACTATGGCGGCTGGCCACCAGGACAGCCTCTTGTACATCTGGGACAAACAGTCGGGACGCCGATTCTTGGTCGACACCGGAGCGGAGATCAGCATCTTGCCCCCGACGGGGTATGACACCCGCAACAGGAAGCCAGGATCCACCCTGAGGGCCGCAAACGGCAGCACGATACGGACCTACAGCACCCGCATAGTGCAGCTGCAGTTCGGCGCCAGCCGGTTCACGTGGGACTTCACACTGGCCACCGTGGCCCAACCACTCCTAGGGGCAGACTTCTTGCGAGTTCACAGCCTGCTGGTTGACTTGCAAGGGAAAAGACTGGTACATGCCGAGACTTTCCGGATGTTCTCCCTGGGTGAAGCCAAGTTGCCGGCCCCACACCTGGACTCCATCACGCTGTCGGACAACGAATTCACCAGAATCCTGGAGGACTTTCCATTGATTCTGGCACCACAGTTCACGGCACAGATACGGGGTACAGCACCACATTCCAACCCAGGGACCACCCCTCCACGCCCGCGCATGAAGGCTCCCCCCGGAAAAGCTCCGCCTGGCGAAGGAGGAGTTCAAGAGGATGGAGGAATTGGGGATCGTATGGAGGTCTGACAGCCCATGGGCCTCCCCCCTGCACATGGTGCCCAAAGCAGCCGGGGGTTGGAGACCATGCGGCGACTACCGCAGACTGAACGAGGCTACCACTCCAGACCGCTACCCTGTGCCGCACATACAGGACTTTGCAGCAAACCTGCATGGGGCAAGAATCTTTTCCAAAGTAGACCTCGTCTGGGGATACTATCAAATCCCGGTGCACCCTGAAGACATCCCCAAAACAGCACTTATCACCCCATTCGGCCTGTTCGAGTTCCTCTGAATACTGTTCGGCCTGAAGAATGCCGCACAGATGTTCCAGCGGCTAATGGACGCGGTGGGATGCGACCTGGACTTTGCGTTCATCTATTTGGACGACATCCTTATAGCCAGCAGTTGTCGTCAGGAGCATCTGTCCCAGCTCCGCCAGCTCTACTCCCGCCTGAGTGATTTCAGCCTCACGATTAACCTGGCCAAAAGTTCGGTCTCGATACCATCGACTTCCTGGGCCACAGGATTACCAAAGATGGGGCAACACCTCTGCCCGCCAAGGTAGACGCGATCCGCCATTTTGCCCAGTCCAACAGGGTCAAAGGCCTGCAGGAGTTCGTTGGTATGGTGAACTTCTACCGCCATTTCCTCCCCTCAGCAGCCTGTATTGTATCATGCGGCCTTTTGTACACCCTGATGTCGGGTAAAGGCAAGGACATTACTTGGGATGTGGAGGCCGCGGCCACTTTTGTTAAAGCCAAGGAAGCCTTGGCAGATGCCGCGATGCTGGTGCATCCCAGAACGGATTTACCGACTGCCCTCATGGTGGATGCATCTGACACAGCAGTCGGTGGGGTGCTGGAGCAACTCATTGAGGGGTGCTGTCAACCCCTGGCATTCTTCAGCAAGCACCAACGACCACCCGAACTCAAGTACAGTGCTTTCGACTGGGAGCTGTTGGCACTGTATTTGGCAATCCGGCATTTCAGGTATTTCTTAGAAGGCAGGCCGTTCACCGCGTTCATGGACCACAAACCGTTGACCTTTGCGTTCACGAAGGTGTCCGATCCCTGGTCGGCTCGCCAGCAGTGACATCTGTCCTATATCTCCGAGTACACGACGGGCATCCAACATGTCTCGGGAAAGGACAACATCGTGGCGGACGCACTCTCCAGACCAGCTGACCAGGCCCTGTCCCTGGGGGTGGACTATGCAGCACTGGCGGAAGCACAACAGACAGACAACGAGATGCCCAGCTACAGGACCGCAGTCTCGGGTTTGCAGCTGCAGGACTTTCTAGTAGGCCCAGGAGATAGGACCCTCCTGTGCGACGTGGCTACCAGCCAACCTCGCCCCTTCGTCCCGGCAGCCTGGAGGCGGCGAGTTTTCGACTCCATACACGGTTTGGCACACCCATCTATCAGGACAACCGTCCGGCTGGTCTCCAGCAAGTTTGCGTGGCATGGACTTCGCAAGCAGGTCAAGTGAATGGGCCAGAACGTGCGTGCAGTGCCAAACAGCCAACGTGCAGCAGCACACTAAAGCCCCGCCGCAGCAGTTTGAACCCACCCGCTGGAGGTTCGACCACATTCATGTGGATATTGTGGGCCCCCTACCAGTGTCCCGAGGAGCACGGTACCTCCTAACTATGGTAGACCAGTTCACGAGGTGGCCAGAGGCGGTTCTGCTCACCGACACATCTGCAGATTCCTGCGCCCGAGCACTGATCACAACCTGGGTAGCATGCTTCGGGGTACTGGCCCACATTACCTCCGACAGAGGTGTCCAGTTTACCTCCAGCCTGTGGTCGGCTGTGGCCAGCCTGTTGGGAACGCAGCTACACCACACAACTGCCTACCACCCACAGTCGAACGGACTGGTGGAACGCTTCCACCGTCACTTGAAGTCAGCTCTCATGGCCCGCCTGAGCGGACCTAACTGGGTGGACGAGCTTCCCTGGGTCCTGCTTGGAATTCGTACAGCGCCCAAAGAGGATCTGCACACCTCGTCGGCCGAGTTGGTATATGGCGCGCCCCTGGCTGTCCCAGGAGAGTTCATACCAGCCCTAAGGGGGCAAGAGGAAGAACCCGCAGTGGTCCTGGACAGGCTACGCGAAGGGCTCGGCAACCTGACCCCCGTACCAACTTCATAGCACGGATGGACCCCGACCCATGTACCCAAAGACCTGCAGAACTGTAAGTTTATATTTGTATGAAGGGGCGGACACCGGGCACCGATACAGTGGATGTACGAGGGGCCATTCAGGGTGATCAACAACAACGGGTCCACAGACATCCTGGACATTGGGGGGAGAGAGGGGGTTTTCACGGTGGACCGACTCAAACCAGCCCATGTGGACTTGGCGCAGCCAGTCGAGTTTCAGGCACCGCGGCGCAGAGGCAGACCTCCCAAACAGAGGCTGATCCAGACTGTGGACATTGGGGAGTGTATTGCCGGTTTTGGGGGTGGGGGGTGTTATGTGGTGATTCACTTCCTGCGCAGGCAAACCGGCTCACAAACAGACAGCTCACGGGGGGAGACTTTGGTAATGCACCTCTGACGTCATTTCCGACCAGAGAGGGTGGGCGCTAGGGATTAAATGCCAGCGCTGCGAAGTTTGAATAAACTAGTCTTGAAACGACTTAACGACTGCATATCGTTATTTCAGCGCTGTGTGTAGCACATCACTACAATACATTACCCTTCACTTCAAATGAATGGGTCTGTGCTAGATAACTTGCTGTGAATGGCATGGAGAGAAAAGGCATTCAGACCCTTGGGACTGCCCAGTACAGTCTTTTTCTTAGTGATCAATCCAGTAGTAGTGCAGAAAGTCCATTTCCTTCTTCCTGGCTGTAATACTAAGTTTATGAATGGCTTGATCTGTAGAAAGCTTTTTGTCAATAGTTCCCTTGTGAATAACTTGTCAAATGTAGACATTAAGTTTTGATTTGCAGAGAAAGGAGGCTGGGGGAAAGGGAACATGAGGGGAATTTGAAGATAAATTTGATGTTAGTGTTAATCAAGGAGAAGGCTTGGTAATAGAGAAGAGTGGCATATTGGCACAGCAGTTAGTGTGATGACATTATCAGCCTTGCAAACCTCCTCAAGATGGGTCTAAGGAGGTGATAATGGAATCAGCAGAACGCTTACCTTTCATATAACACTCAAGTTTGAAAGTAGTGTATACAGGTGGTGCCACTTAGCACCCAATTGGACAACCGTCTGATCACATACACGTCCATAGTCCCGATCTGAGAACATGACGTAGTGGACGTAACCAATCTCGTGTATCACACAACTCTTGAGTGTAGTAGCGTTATCTCTCTGTTTAATATTCTTTCGAAAATATTACCATAAAGTGCATCATGGCTTCCAAACGTAGCAAAATCACTCCTAGTGATAGTAGCAGCAAGAGGCAAAGGTAAAGTATTGATTTGGAAATGAAACAAGAGATTATTAAACAATATGAAGCTGGAAAACCAGTGAATGCTATTGCTTGGGATTTAGGCATGTTGCACTCAACGATATGACGATCCTGAAAAACAAAGAAAAAATTCTCGAAGCTGTTAAAGGATCAGCTTCACTGAAAACTACAAAGCTTATGAAAATGCGAGAGGGATCAATATCGGATATGGAGAAATTGCTATATAATATGGTGTTTGCACTACGTCCAAATCACATGACATCCGATTTCACAGAATGTATCGTGGACGTTAAGCAACACATATCTGTATTTTGTAAAAAGAAGCAGTGCCTTTTGGAGGTCATGTTCTGGATGGGACTGGAAATAGATCTTTTCAGGCAACTTGTATATTTGGCTAAGTTGCTTCCCTAGATTGTTCTCTGGCATGATGTGCAGAAACTTCTGATTTCATTCTTTTCTGTTAAGGTTGCCATTTCATTTATCGTAACATTTTCTTTACTGAATACTATTTGTGTTGGAAATTTTTTTAGCTCTGAATCCTTGCCAGAAGGGTTTAGTAGCCACCATTTATAATATGATCATGAAAATACAGCCAGAAGTATCAGAAAAAATTAAGAAGGAATGGGAAAAAGAACTTCATTGTCTTATACCCACTGAGCAGTGGGAGAAAATTTTACAATTAGTCAATTCCTCTTCTATTTGTGCTAAACATGCCCTAATACAATTTAAGGTTGTACATAGGGCTCACATGACCAAGGATAAACTTGCTCGATTTTACTCTCATGTTAATCCAACCTGTGACAGATGTTATTCTGAAGTAGCTTCATTGACCCACATGTTTTGGTCTTGTTTGCAAAATTATTGGAAAGATACTTTCGGTATTATTTCAACAGTTCTGAATATCAAATTGCAACCGCATCCTATTAGCAATTTTCGGTTTACCAATGGTGGATATTTGTTTACCCCCCCCCTCAGCTCGATGGATGATTGCATTTGTCACATTAATGGCTAGAAGATCTATCCTACTGAACTGGAAAGAAATTAATCCTCCAACTATATTTCAGTGGTTTTCTCAAACTATCTCTTGTTTGAGCTTAGAAAAAATTAGAAGTGTTGTCTTTGATTCTTCAGTTAAATTTGAAGAAACTTGGAGACCATTTATTCAACATTTTCATATCAGTTAAACTGACTTTTCCTAAACCTTGCTTCTATTATCCTTAATTATTTGGATGGAGGTGCAGAGTTATTGACGCTACTGTATATATTTGACATAATGCAATGGCCCATGTTGGTTAGCTTTTTTTTCTCTTTACTTTTTTGGGGATTTTTTTTCTTATTTACTCCCTTTTTTTGTAATTATTATGAGTTTGGGAGGTTATATATGGATTATCATTTATATGAATGTATACTTAACCTATTAATTATGTACTTTCAAACTCTGTATTCATGTTTCATTTATGTTTGTATAAAATTAATTAATAGATTTAAAAAAATACTTTATGTAATTTTCAGTTCTAGTTTCAGTTTACAAAGAAACAGGGAAAACCTACAGCACAATATTTTTCATGAAATTCTGCACCTTTTTTTCAGCAAACATGCCTTTGCTCATTGCAGCCTAAAAGTTCTATTTTAACTTCATCAGTCCACAGGACTTGTTTCCAAAATGCATCAGGCTTCTTTTGCAAACTTCTGATGCTGAATTTTGTGGTGAGGGCACAGGAAAGGTTTTCTTCTGATGACTCTTCCATGAAGGTCTTATTTGTGTAGGTGTCGCTGCACACTAGAACAGTGCACCACCACTCCAGAATTTGCTAAATCTTCCTGAAGGTCTTTTGCAGTCAAACGGGGGTTTTGATTTGCCTTTCTAGTAATCCTAAGAGCAGTTCTCTTGGAAAGTTTTCTTGGTCTTCCAGACCTCAACTTGACCTCCACCGTTCCTGTTAACTGCCATTTCTTAAATACATTTCAAACTGAGGAAATGGCTATCTGAAAACTCTTTGCTATCTTATAGCCTTCTGCTTTGTGGGCATAATTTATTTTAATTTTCAGAGTGCTAGGCAGCTGCTTAGAGGAGCCCATGGCTGCTGATTGTTGGGACAAGGTTTGAAGAGTCAGGGTATTTATAAAGTTTTGAAATTTGCATCACCTGGCCTTTCCTAGTGATGACTGTGAACAAACCATAGCCCTAACAAGCTAATTAAGGTCTGAGACCTTAATTAGCTTGTTATCTGAGAGGATGAGATAATTAAAGTTATCTGAGTGCTCAAATCTCTTGGGGTGTCTAAACTTTTGCATGATGCTCCTTTCCTTTTTTCACTCTAGAATTGTACAGAACAAAAATAATACACTAATCTTGCTTAAAATGTTGAAAAGAATGTTTTATCTTTTAACTTTATGACTTTTGGAGATCAGTTCATCTTCTACTCACTTAACTATTCACAGTAACAGAAATTTTGACCAGGGATGCCCAAACTTTTGCATACCACTGTAAATCCCAACTAGCAGAGTTTTTCAGCTCCATATCAAAATAATAACCATGGGGAATTTACACAGGGTTGTCATTTGCAGACCTTTGCAGGAGGTGAACTAGACATTAATTAAAATATTCTTTTGACAATTAAACTAATTTTCAGCTGTGTTAATAAGCATATAATTTGTACCCTGATCATTGTGACAGTGGCCAGGAACCCCTGCTTATTTAAGAAATCTCTTTGTACTCTTCATGACTTACAAAATAAAGTATTATGCTTTTAAAATTCATGTACATTTTGCAAAAATATAACAAACTGAACTAAAGATCCCCCCCCGACCCTCAATCCAAGGATTTCATGTTAGAAAAGTCTACATCCTTTCAATTATAGTTTACATATAAATGTACATTTTAATTAGCAATTTATAAATTGGCAGTGTGGTGTAATGCAGCTCAGTATCTTGCATAGAGAACAATTAGAGCTTCTGATGAAAGTGAATACATAATACACTTTTGGGTCTTAATTTTATTAACTACTTGAGCATTTTTCTTGGGATTATATATTGTTTCCAATTCTTCAATGAAATTTAAAGACCAATTTTTGCTCTGTTAACAAGGTAGTATTTGATGGAACTGATCTCCATAAGGAAGCAAGGCCGTAACAGTATTATCAATCAGCAATTTGTATATACATCTGCAAGAAAAAGTTGGTGAACCTTTTGCAATTATCTGATATTCTGCATAAATTGCTCATAAAATGCAGTCTGATCGTCATCTGAGTCACAATAATAGACGAGCAATCTGCCTAAACTTATAACACAAACAATTTTACTTCTGTTTAATACTGAGCACACCATTTAAGTCTAGATTCAAAAAAAGTAAGTGAACCTCTGGGGTAATGCCTTCTACAAAAGCTATTTGCTGTCAGGTGTTCCAATCAATGAGATGAGATTGGAGGTGTTATTGTAGAGGTGCCTACCCTATATAAACAAAGGCACACAGTCTGGTTACTGACAGACTACACTTTTCGAAAGATCTGTTTATGTGCAGCACGTCTTGATTGAAAACAACTTTCAGAGGACCATAGAGGAAGAATTGTAGAGATGCATGAAGTTGGAAAAAGCTACAAAGGCATTTCTAAAGACCTGAGTGTTCATCAGTCCATAATGAGGAAGCTGATTGCCACTCTCCCTAGGAGTGGGCATCCTGCAAAGATTGCACCAGGAGCACAATGTACAATGCTGAAGGAGGTGAAAGAGTACCCAAGGGTAACAACAAAAGACCTGCAGAAATCTCTAGAAGTTGCTGAAGTCTCTGTTCATGTGTCCACTATAAGAAAAACACTGAACAAGAATGGTATTCATGGAAGGACTGCGTGGGGGTGGGGAATCTTTGCTCTCCAAAAAACAGACATTGCTGCACGTCTCAAGTTTGCAAAAGACCACCTGGATTTCCACAACACTTCCAGGATAATGTTGTGTGAACAGAAGAGACAAAAGTTGAACTTTTTGGCAGAAATACACACTTAATGTTTGGAGGGAAAAGGGCACTGCACACCAACATCAAAACCTCATCCCAACAGTGAAGCATGCTAGTGGTTTGAGGCTGCTTTGCTGCCTCAGGGCCTGGACAGCTTGCAGTCATTGAGTGAACAATAAATTCAAAATTGTATCAAGACATTTTACGGAAGAATGTCCGGGTAGCTGACTGTTGCCTGAAGCTTAATAAAAGTTGGATGATGCAATAAGACAATGATCCAAAACACTAGTAAAACGATGGAATGGTTTAAAAAGAAGAAAATTTGTGTTTTGGCTGGTCAAGTCAGAGTCCAGACCTTAACCCAATGGAGATGCATGACCTGAAGAGGGCTGTTGCTCAAGTTATCCCAGAAATACTGATGAACTGAAACAATTTTGTATGGAGGAATCATCTAAAATTTCTTCTTGCTGTTGTGCAAATCTGATCAGCAGCTGCTGGAAATGGTGGCAGTTAAAGGAGGTTCTAGCAGTTATTAAGTAAAAGAATTCATCTACTTTTTCCAGCCTGGGCTGTGAATAAATGCTCAATAAAGACATGAAAAGTACAATTGTATTTGTGTTATTAGTTTGGACCGATTGTGTTTGTCTATTCTTGTGAGCTGGATGAAGATCAGACCACATTTTATGAGTAATTAATGCAGAAAATCAGGTAATTGCAAAGGGTTCACAAACTTTTTCTTGCAACTGGAAATGGAGATAATTTATTCAATAAGGTAATTTAATCATGATGCATGCCATCATGATACAACATGTACACAATGATTATCTGATTTGGTAGGGGAGACAAAAATACCTAAGCTAACTTATAGCACTAAAATAACTTGGAAATTCTCTTCTGAACCGTGAGGTCTATTAAAATGTAACCCAGCAGACCTTTGAGCATTGTCCACTGTAATATCTAACTATATAAAAAGTGCAAAGTAAAAATTTATTATCAGAATACATGTATGCCACCATATAGAGATTTATTTTCTTACAGGCATTCGTAGAAAATATTAAGTAACGCAATAGAGTCAATGAAAAACCACACCTAACAAATTCATGCAAACAACAAACTGTGAAAATGCAAATAAAAGCAAACAAAATAATTAATACATAAGCAATAAATATCAGGAACACGGAATGAAGAGTCATTGGAAGTGAGTCCATAGGTTGTTTGATCAGTTTAGTGTTTGAGTGTAGTTGTCTCATCTGGTTCAAGAGCCTGATAGTTAAGGAATAGTAACTGTTCCTGAAGCTGGTGATGTGGGACCCGAGTCTCCTGCGCACCCTTCCTGGTGGCAACAATGAGAAAAAAACCATGGTATGGACGGAGGGGCTGGTTTCCTGCGACAGCGCTCTTTGTAGATGTGCTCGATGGTGGGGAGGACTTGACCTATGATGGACTGGGCTGTATCCACTACTTTTTGTAGACTTTTCCATTCAAGGGCATTTGTGTTTCCATAACAGGCCATGATGTAGCCAGTCAGTATACTCTCCACTATATATAAAAAAACTCAAATCTTCTATGACTGTCTAAGTCAAGCTATGTGCAGCAATTCTGATCCCTTCAGGTGCTTAACTCTACTCATTTTTAAATTGACCTTTTAAATCCCATTGTAGTAGTATGTCTTTGTTCTAGTTCTATGACCAATGATTCTGTTCTGAAGCTCTTCTGGAGATTAATCATCATATCAAGTAGTATTGAAAGAAGCAAAAATATGATGCTCTTTTACATTATGCCTAATGAAAGAATAATAACCCCCCCCCCAAAAAACCTAATGGCCTGTTTTATTTCTTCCTTTGCAAATTTATGAGATGACAAGAGTCTGTTTGGCACATTGGGTCTGCATTGGCTCCCAAAACGCCATCCCCCCACTCATTTTCTTTTATGCCAGCAACTTATTCTTTCTCAAGCATCAACTCCCTTTAATTTTTTTTTGCCATTAACCTACTAATACATCTTTTGAAAATGGGAAGAAACTCGTGTTCCTGCTGGAAAACCATGTGATTGTGCAGTGTGGTGTAACCAAGATTTCATACACTCAGTGGCCACTCTACTCAGTACCTTTTGTATATTGCGGTAACCTTGGTTGCAGTTCTCAATGGCACAGGGCTAAAGCTTTGGTGCACAACATATGACCCAGTGATTTACAAGCCATATATGCTCACTGCTCACTTACCCACACTTAACTGCAGTTGCTCATGTGCTGTTCACTACCTGCATGAATGGAGGACATGGATTTCCTTTAATATTCAAGTTATGAAATTTTAGGCTCCTGCCTTTACTTGATCTGAAATGTAACAACATGAGGTAGAAATTAATTGATGGTAACAAGTGAGCAGGAATCTGGATGTTACAGTGCTGATAATATAATTTTAGTATTCCTTTATGAATTTTGTCCACCACCTGAGTTTTCAAGTGATTGCTTTGTAGTTGCAAGGAATTTTATTTTAAATACAGGTCTCCCCCCCAATCCGAAGGTAGAGCGTTCCTATGAAACCATTTGTAATCCAAAATGTTGCAAAGCGAAGAAGCAATTACCATTATATGGGAAGAATTTTTGAGCGTTCCCAGACCCAATAATAACCTACCAAGTCAAAGCAAATAACACATAAAACCTAAAATAACACTAACATATAGTAAAAGCAGGAATGATATGATAAATTTACACCCTATATAAAGTAGAAATATTTTAGGTACGGTGTAGTTTCACTTATCAAACTCAGGAAGGCAGTGAGCCAAAATCGATTTGGAGAAAAAAAAATTGGCACTTACACACATACGTATGCACATGCATGTGCATGACATGTATATGCACGTACACGCATGCGCAAACAACTGCCGACACAAGGCTTCGTGGTCATTATAGTCTTGCTCGGGGTAAACACACGTATAAAGTGAGTGTCTTTTTTTCATAAAAGCGAAAATTTTATTTGGTTAGTGAAAACAGGTGCTAATGTAAGTCTTTCGTAACTGAGTTGTCGTAAAGCGAACGTTTGGAAAGCAGGGGCCACTGTAGTGGTTTGGATTATTTATAAAATGTAAATGTTAAGCTACCCCCAGAATTGCTTTGACAACCTATGTACAATAAGGCTTGGTAGCTAGCAAGATTATCAGTGTTATTTGAAAGTCTGAGAGTGTCCTTGACATTGAAAATTTCTTACAATGTTGATCATAACCTTTAATATTTTTTGTTTAGTTGATGTTGTGTGGTGCAGAGTTGCATATGGGTCAGAAGGGTGACAGATTTCCTTCTCTTCCTGAGATCATTGAATCAGATGGGATGTTAAAACTGTTCACTAGATGCATAATTACCTTTACCTTTAAAATTCCTTATAAATTTCACTCTAAATTGGTGGTATTTGCACACGTGTGTAGATTCTAGTTCAATGACTTTTTGTTTTGTTAGCAAAGGACTAAACTCCTTGAAGAACTGCGTTTGTAGCATATGATGTAATTTAAGAAGGTTATTGAAGTGCAGTGTGCTGTCATTGTTTTCAATATGTTTATTCTGTGAATGAACAAAATGAGATTCTGCAGCTGCTGGAAATCTTGAGTAATGCACACGTTGTGCTGGAAAAAAATCAGGAGTTCAGGTGGTATCTATGGAGGGAAATGAACAGTTGACATTACGGGTCGAGACCTTTCATCGACTTGAGTGTTTGAAATGAGAGTTTCAAAGTTCGCTTTCTTCACTTGCTGCTCGTTACGCCACTGGTATTTCTGGCTGCGATGAAGGGCCTCCATCTCTGTCTGGTTTTGGCAGCCATGCATGTCCTGGATGGAGACTCAGGAATACCATCGCACACAGATGTAGAAGGATTCTTTATTGCTCTTTCTGTAATCAGTTAGGGTTGTTACCCCAGAGCTGAATCCTCGAACCTGGAGCATTGGTTCCTTTTGACATGGGTGACCCTGAGAGCCAAAGCACAAGGCCCTGACTCCACTCCAGGTATCGAGGCATGCAAGCCTCCAAACCATGACAAGGTTGTGGTCCTCTTGGAGTTTGTTTACTTTGCACATATATATAGCAGGATAGGTTCAAAACAATTTTCAGCTTCATTCCAAGTAACAAAAATTGTTGTCAGTAGCATTGTCTTGAAGATTGCTGAGGGTAGCTGCATTGGAGTTATATTGTTGTGGCAGCTGAGTTCTGTTTGCTTATTTGTAAATGATTAAGTGTGCATGTTCAGGCAGTCTTTATTATGAAAAGAAAGGAGAGATATTTGAACATTGTTCAATTCAAGTTTGAAGGTATTTTAGATAATTATCATACTACTTTACTATTGCTTCTGATCCTAACGTGAATCTAATAATGTTGTTTCAGAGGACGCAGCAGTGGAAAAGGAACTCCACAGCCTACAGTAAGTATAGTGTTTTGTTAATATTTTATGATTTAATGTTTTTTTGGGTATCCACTAAATATAGTTAAACTTTAATGAGTTATATGAGTAGGTAAAATTAACTAATTTGATTGTTATCGATTTTGCATATTGGTTTAATGACATTTTTGGCATGCTAAATGGGTTCCCTTGTTTCCAGCAAATAAGTGTTTTGCTTAGCTAGTTTAAATCAAAAGTGTGAACTTCAAAGCTAGGTGTTATTGTTTCCAGTACTGTTCCAAACTTCTGTGCAGTGGCAAGTCTAGGCTCTTGCAGAGGTTATTCATTTTGCAAAGATTATTTCTGGCTTTCTGGTTTAGAAAGAGCCAAGAAATCCCCAAGAAAAATGTAAAAATCATCCAATTCAAATTCAAATTCAAATTCAAGTTTGGTTTATTGTCATTCAACTGTACACATGTATACCACCAAGCAAAACAATGATCCTCCAGACTACGGTGCACAGCACAGTACATATAACTTTCACACATGACACAAAGTAATATTACCCTGCCATAAATTAGTGACAAATAATAATTGCAATTTATTTTGTAACTGGTGAACATTAAAATTTTTGGATATTTAATTGGCAGAATAAACATTAAAAGCCATTTCTATTTTGTTTCTTGTTCAGAAAAGATTGAGAGTTTAGACAATGATTGATGACAAGCTAAATATGCAGCCTTGATATGTGCTTCCAGCTGAATTTGCTCAGCGAAATTAGGATCAATATTGCTACCACCTTGAGGTCCTAGTTTGTAATATTTTCCTCCTCTCTCTATGCTTTCTGTACGTGTTTTATTTCTGGGTAAAGTCCCAGTACTGCAGGGTGGTACTCCAGAAGCAACAGCACCTTCTGTGATGCTCAGAAATTGGTGTTGCTGTGAAGTGTTGGAAGATGAATATAGCACAATAAAATTGCTAACATGCTAAAACAATGTATGTTTGCCACATTTGTGTACAGATTAGTTTTGATGTTTAATTTTGTACAGCAGTCTCTCAGATTTATGATACTGGAATGTCTTATAGTTAGCATGTGAAATTTCATGCAGTTAATAACATAACTAGAAGTGAACATTAGAGAGGGCACCATGGACTGTTTAATGTTTCCTGAAATTTTTATTATTGCAAGTAAGGTAAAGCAACTATATTGCCAAAAATTTGTACTATTTGTAGAAAATATAAGCAGCCAAGTTCACTCTGTGAAATTATTCATAACATTGTACTGCTCTGACAGCTAAACAAATGTATTGATAATTTGTAAAAGAGAGCATTTGAAAGGCATTAGTGAGGAATATACAGACATTGCAGAAGTATTTATGAAAAGAGACTTGTGGTAACTCATTAGAGGTTTTTTTTAAAGGTTTATGATAGAATAAACCCTAGTCCAAAGGGAAAATGTAGGGGAGGGGCTGTAAAACTAAGTAGAAATCGAAGAAAGTAACAAGAAAACTCAATAGGTTGTCATTTTGAAAGCACTAGTATTAGTTGTGAAGAGCATTAGTGTATTTAAGCAGAAGCTACATAAGCACATATGAGGGGAAAAGAAATGGAAGGCACTGGTAATATTTTTCTGTAGGAGATTTGTGTGAAGCACACATCCTAACAAAGACTATTTGAGCCTAATACATACAGTTGCAAGAAAAAGTTTGTGAACTCTTTGCAATTACCAGGCTTGCTCTATTAATTACTCATAAAATGTGGTCTGATCTTCCGTCTAAGAAACAATAACACACAAAATTTGTGCTTCTCATCAATACCGAGTACACCATTTACACCATTCACAGTCTATGTTCAAAAATGTATGTATGCAAACCTCTGAGGAAATGCCTTCTGCAAAAGCTATTTGGAGTCAGGTGTTCCAATCAATAAGATGAGATTGGAGGTGTGGGTTGTGGAGGTGTCCTGCCTTATAAATAAGACACACAGAGTCAGGTTACTGACAAAGCCTGCTTTTCTCAAGAAAGATCTGCTTATGTGCACCACTGCTCTTCAATAAAACATTGTTGCACATCTTACATTTGCACCTGGATGTTCAACAATGCTTCTGGAACAATGTTCTGTAGACAGATGAGACAAAAGTTTGACCTTTTGGCAGAAATACACATTGCTATTTTTGGAGGAGAAAGGGCACTGCACACCAACATCAAAATGCTATCCCAACTGTGAAGCATGGCGGAAGGCGCTTCAATGTTTGGGGCTGCTTTGTTGCCTCAGGGCCTGGACAGCTTTCAATCGTTGAGTGAACAATTAATTCAAAATTGTATCAAGACATTTTACAGGAGAATGTCAGGGTAGCTGTCCATTACTTAAAGCTTAATAGAAATTGGATAATACAGGTTCCCCCCGCAATCCAAAGGTAGAGCGTTCCTGTGAAACCGTTTGTAAACCCAAATGTCAAAAAGTGAAGAAGCAATTACCATTAATTTATATGGGAAAATTTTTTGAGCGTTCCCAGACCGAAAAAAAAACCTACCAAATCAAAGCAAATAACACACAAAACCTAAAATAACACTAACATATAGTAAAAGCAGGAATGATATGATAAATATACAGCCTATATAAAGTAGAAATATTGTATGTACGGTGTAGTTTCACTTATCAAACTCAGAAAGACAGCGAGCCAAAATCGATTTGGAGGGAAAAAAACGGCATGTACACACCTACACACAAACACACATGCATATGCACGTACATGCATGCGCAAACAACTGCTCACTCAAGGCTTCACGGTCATTGTAGTCTTTCTTGGGGTAAAGACGTATAAAGCAGGTGCCTTTTTTCGTAAAAGCGAAAATCCTCTGGTTAGCAAAAGCAGGTACTAATGTAGGTCTTTTGTAACAGTGAGTTGTCGTAAAGCGAATGTTCAAAAAACGGGGGACACTTGTACAATTAGACATTGATCCGAAGCACAAGAGTAAATAAAAAACAGAATGGTTTAAAAAGAAGAAAATTTGTGTTTTGGAATCCAAATCAGAGTTGTCCTCGAAATATTGGTGAATTGAAATGGTTTGTATGGAGGAATGGTCTAAAATTCCTTCTCACTGTTGTGCAAGTCTGATCAGCAGTTGCAGGAAATGGGGGAGGTAATTGCTGCTAAAGGAGGTTTTACCAGTTATTAAGTAAAAGGGTTCACCTATTTTTTCCAGTTTGGGTGGTGAATGATTAAACAATGTGTTTAATAAAGACATGAAAGGTACAATTGTTTGTGTGTTATTAGTTTGGGCAGATTGCGTTTGTCTATTATTGCGAATTGGATGTAGATCAGACCACATTTTATGAGCAATGCAGAAAATTGGGTTATTTCAAAGGGTTTACAAACTTTTTCTTGCACTATATTTCAGTACTGCACTATGTACCTAATGCAAAAGGTGACCATGCAGTAACTATTATTTGAACAAAACCAGAACGTCAGTAGAATATAAGTAGAGGGCAAGGCAGAAGTGGCCACCGTTTCACCGTTTCTGTATAGTGGTCAGTTGGGATTTTTCGGCTGATCGCATAACAAAGCTTATAAAGAATCAGCAATTGTGTTGCTTACCTCTGCTTAAGCTGTATGTTTGCACATGATTCAAATTGAAATTAGAAACAAAACTAGTACATGCTTAGCAACACGGAGTGGAATGGGAGCACTGTTTTTACTCAAAAGTTCTAGTAGGCTAATAAATCAGATTTCCTAGGTTTTTGGTTGCAGTAGATTACAAAACATAATTTAAAAACCACTGTAAATTACAACTATTTATATAAAATAGTAATTTGTAGTGTTATATATGTATAAAAAACACATGCACGCATGCAAAAATAGTGTACATGGGTTCATTGACCATTCAGAAATCTCATGGTAGAGAGGAAGAAGCTGCTCCTGAAACATTGAGCGTGTGTCTTTATGCTCCTGTACAACCTCCCTTGATGGTAGCAGTGAGAAGAGCACATGTCTTGAGTGATGGAGGTCCTTAATGATGGATGCCACCTTTTTGAGGCATCACCTTTTGAAAGTGTTCTCAATGCTGGGGAGGCTAGTGCCTAGCTTAGAGCTGACTGAGTTTTTTCAGCCCTTTCAGACCCTGTGCAGTGGCTTCTTCATACCAGATGGTGATTCAGCCAATCTGAATGCTCTCCATGGTACACCTGTAGAAATTTGCAAGAGTCATTGGTGACAAACTAATTCTTCTCTAACTCCTAATGAAGCATAGCCATTATTGTGCCTTTATCATTGCATCAATATGTTGGGCTTAGGATAGATCTCCAGAAATGTTGACACCCAGAAACTTGAAACTGCTGATTCTATCCACCGCTGATCCCTTAATGGGAGGACTGGTGTGTGTTTCCTCAACTGCTCCTTCCTGAAGTTCACAATCAGTTCCGTGATCTTGCTGATGTTGAGTGCAAGTTTGTTGTGATACCACTTAACCAGCTGATTTATCTCACTTCTGTACACCCTCCTCATCACCATTTGAAATTCTACCGACAATAGTTGTAAATGGATGAATACTTGAGCTGCAGTTTGTGTCATTGGCTTTCATGAAACCTTTTCATTCCTTATTTGCAATTTAAAACTGTCAGTGTGTTGGTTTAGAGTGAGGTAAATTGCTCAGGTTGAAGATGAAGTTCCTATTGTAGTTGTGCTCTCTAAAATAGGTACTGACCAGATTATGTGGGAAATATTACACAGAAGCTATTCAGCCCAGCACGTTCATGCAGTAGTAGATACTCCAGTCGTAATTTTTCCTTATTTATATCCTTTATCGTTTTGTTCACTTTATCCTCATGCACTTTCCAGCTTCCCTTAAATTCATGTATTTTATTTGCTTTAAACACACTCTATGGCTGTGTATTCCACAGTATCACAATTCTTCATGCAGAGGAGGTTCATCTGAACTCCTGATTTCTTGGTGACTTAACTCTGATGTCTTCTTCTTTTCTTAGGACTAAAGACATAGCCTGTTCATCTTTTCTTGTATGTATGTCTTCACATTTCCTGTATTGTCATTGTAAATCTTCTCTGCTCCCTCAGTTACTACTTTATTGTTTTCATAATATAACAACAAGCTTGATATTGAGATTCCATAACTCCCCTACTTTACAATTCTGTCGCTCTAGAAATAAACTCTTATCCTTGGTTTGCATAGTTATAATGCACTGTTTATTCACTGTTGTGTTAATACTCCAAGATATCTTTGTTCCTCATCTATATTTGCACCTTCCAAATAATAAATAACCTATGTATTTATCCATTTTGTGGGTATATTGTTGCTAATATTGTAGGTTTAATAATTTGTTGCAATTCTCCCCTATGTTGCTTATTTCATTGAATTTCTGTCATCTTCAAATTTAGAAATAATGTTCTTGGTTCCAATTATTAGTGCAAGTTATGAAACCGCTTCTGGTATCAATTTTACATCTTTAAGCAAACTGGGAATTCTTCCTGCTGACCTTTTAGTGAAGATTTCACTATTTTTTAATGCACTAACATGTAAAATACTATTCGGTTGTTTGCATATCATAATGAATTGGCATCTGGCTCACTGCTTCTGTACTCACTTTAAATTCACTGGAGCTCCAGTGCCCATGCTGCTGTGAAATTTACTCTGTTAACTGGAAAAGTTATACCAAAATGTATAATCAAAAAAAGTGATTTTAAAAATGTAAAACATAATATCCAATAGTTTGGAAACCTTAAAGCAGGGCCCCACCAAACCCCTGAACTTGCCAGTTTAATGGATTTTTATTGACACTATTAGTCTGACTGCCTTTACATTTTCCTAGCTGTTGTCTTACACGAGGTTGTGTTAACTGTCTGATATTATATTTTCTTCTAACAAATGACTGTGTAGTAACGCCTCTACTTTATCTCTTCTCTACATTCCTTTATGTTGCAGTCTATTTGGATTTAAGTTTTCATTGCTTCATTAGTTTATTTACTATATCCCTATTCTTTTCTGTTAAAAACATGTTTTGTTATGCATCTCAGCATCTGATGTTGTGACCACTGTTTAATCTCCTGGTTAAAAACTGAAGCTAGGTGCAGGTAATCCCCACATTATTTGGGGGGGGGGGGGAAGAGAAGAGAAATTACAATCCTAGAAAATTACCAAGTTTCTTTTATTTGTTATTTGTTGTCATGACACTGTCACTAGGCTTTCTATCAACTTCCTGTACTCTTGACTCACTGTTATTTGAGATAGAATCTGCAAGCTAGAGTTAGGGTAGAATCTAGCCACATATTAATAAGTGTATAGATAATAGAAGGGGTTGAGGACAGACTGTAAATTGTCTTAACAGTTACCAAATAACTCTTAATTACTACTAGGCTAATGCAAAGCTAAGTTCTCTTATTTCTGTTTCCAACCACCTTCCTATTTTAATCAATATTAAGTGCTGTGCAAAAGTCTAAGGCATCCTAGTATACATTGGCTCCTGAGATTTTTGTACAGTGCTGTATGGGATTAACTTGAATATATGTCTTGGTCAACAGGGACACGTATAGGCTATAGGGCCTTTTCCTGTGCCGTACGGCTCTGATTCCATCTAACTCCTCCCTCAGTCCTGTATGACAGAGTGTATCCAACTCCCAAATTCAGCTTACTGACTGTGTGGATCCAGCTCCCAAATTCAACTTAATGACTGAGCTGGAGATAATTCCACAGATTGGAATAATTTGTTTTTGTGGCATTTTAGAGAAAAGCCTCTTAGTTGTAAGAATGTGGAAGATGGGCTTGCTGGGGAAGGTTTAGTTCTGTGTCAGAAAATTACACAGAATACAGAGTAATAACTCATTACTTTTGAGTTGCATTACAAAATTGAGAGATTGTCGAGGGAAAAGCATGAGGGGAGATAATTTATAAAAATGGATTGATGTCCAAATATACAAATTAAGAACTGGGGAAAAAGTTGATCATACTAATGACAGGGTTGAAACGGTCCACGAGGGGTTAGATTTTCATGTCTGTGCCAAATAAGTGGTTTTAAAATGCTGTAGTCTATTGAGATATCCGAAGGAGGAAATCATAGGGAGCTGTGTGTGTCCTGTAAAGTGGATCGTCCTTACTTCTTGGCACAATGCAGTAAAGGTGGAAAATACAGAGAACACTCAACTGGTGAGGCAACATCTGGGGAAAGTAAAACATTTATTGAAACAGAGTTATTGTTTCAGGGTGAAGACCTTTATTCTGACATTCTGAAAGGTTAACTCTGTTTATCTTTCTACACATGCTGTGTGACCTGATTGTTTTTAATATTATATTTTTGATTCCTACCATTGAAAGTTTATTTTCACCAGCTGTGTTGATATGCTGTCAGAGTGTTTTGTTTTGTATCAAGGCACAAGAGATTGCAGATGCTGGAATCTAAAGGCTGATTTATACTTGTGTGTTGTATCGATGCAGTGGGTAGTGCATACCCTGTGCCACACATGTGCCATACCCTATACCTTAGGGTAATATGCACCTCTCCAGGAGAGTTACTCAAGTGTCGGCGACGCAGACTGTAACATCTGTGACTGGTCTGCTTGGTAGCATCGCATTTCCTTCTACGCATTTCTGGTTGCTTCTCCGCCATGTCTGTAGGCTGTGTGTACACCGATGTGAAATAGATGAACCAAATCGTCAAATCTACCTGCCAGCATGTGAAAATGTTTGAAATGCATTTCCTTGTCCATGTCTCTCACGAAGAAACTCAACACAGTGGCATAAAAACCCCACCGCCAACTAGCGTTTTGGCGTACACCAATGCATGCTCGCTATGGCGTAGAGCTACACAGAAGTGAAAATCAGGGTCACGTCGTAGGCTGCAGCGTAGCCGGTATGCACAAGTATTTATCAGCCTTTACACCTAATATAACCTGCTAGAAGAACTCATTGGGTTAAACAGTATCTGTGGAGGCAAAGAGATGGTTGACCTTCTGGCTATCAAGACAGAGCAGGGAGAAGGTGGCCTATATATAGAAGTGAGAGGGAGCGGTAAGATAGAAACTGGTAGAGGATAGTTAGAACCAGTTAAGGGGAAGGATGATGGTCAGATGGAGCCAGACAGGAAAAGGGATAGGAAAGGCAAAGCATGGAAGAAGAATGGAGGTACACAAGATGGCACATGCT
This sequence comes from Hypanus sabinus, assembly GCF_030144855.1. Taxonomy (NCBI): domain Eukaryota; kingdom Metazoa; phylum Chordata; class Chondrichthyes; order Myliobatiformes; family Dasyatidae; genus Hypanus; species Hypanus sabinus. The sequence goes on from NC_082718.1 coordinate 88,939,007, forward strand.
GGAAACTAGTAACAAATAAACTGCTGAGAAACTCAGCAGGTCAAGCAACATCTGTAGGAGGAACAAAATTGTAACTGTTTCATGTTGAAGCTGTATCAGGACATGATGCAAGCTTTTGGCCCAAACCTTTGACATTTCTGTCCTTTCTGCATGGTGCTTACCCAGTGAGTTTCTTCATCAGATAGGCAGATGGAACGTGGTGATGAAGTTGATGAGAGGGGGAGGGGTGGAAAAGGTAGAGAAAGGAATAGAGTCTCTGGGTAGACTGATGGGAATGGGAAAGGAACACTGGGAGAGTGTGCTACCTAAGATGCTCATGCTATTGTAAACTACTTGGGTTGAATATTCGACACTATTCTAGTTTGTGTATTGCCCCATCGTGGCAGTGGAGGTGGCCAAGGACATACAGGGCAGTATGGAAATCCATGGGGAGTTGAAATGACACGTGACTTAAAGCACAAGATGGCTGTTGCAGACAGAGTGAAAGTGCTCTGTAAGTTGGTTATGTCAACTATGCTTGTTTTTGCCAGGATAGCGTAGGTACACAAGTCCCTAGATGATGATGAGGAAGGAGTTGAAAGATGCAGAGGAAAGTGCCAGGGAACGGGAGGGGAGTGAGGGAGGGATGAGCGGTCCACAAAGTCATGGTGAGATTGGTCCCTGCAGAAAGGGAGAAGTAGAGGAAGATGTGGTTGTTTGTGAAATCTTGTTCCCGTTGGTGGAAGTGGCAAAGTACGAATTTCTGTAAGCTGAAGACCAGAAAAATTATATCTCTATTCTCTCTGTGGATAAAAGGTAGTGAGAGCAAATGCATGGGAAATGGAGAATATATGCAAAGGACCATTGACGACAGCAGGAAGGAAGCTGTATTTGCTAAAGGAGGACTTCAGAAGTCCTAGAGAGGAGAGCCTCATCTTGAAAGTAGATACATCAGAGATTAAAAAAGCTGAAAGGGAACAGATGTGGTAAGGGAATCCAGAAGTTTGCATCAGAGATTAGTAAAATAGTCTGTCTTCTCAGATGGGGGGGGGGGGGGGGGCAGAGAGATCCAGGAAAGGAGATGCAGAAATGGTCCACATGAACTTCAGGAAGTTGGTGGCATGAGTGCAGGAAGCAAGACCAGTTGATATAGCAGTGAAAAAGTGTGGGAGGGACATCAGTGCTCAGTTTCAATGTACATACCAAACTCTGTAACCAAGCTATTACAAAGAATTCATCAGATTTAATCACGTCTAAGGCTGAATCAGCTGATAAACAGGTAGAGATAAGGGTTTAAAGTTAATAACTGCGGGACAGAAAAAAAAAAGTTTTTTCCCCCATCACTTGCTTGCCTCTGTACTCTTGCTGCTAATTAAATTCACTGGGTTGGATAACCACTATTATTTTGATCCATTGAGTCATATTTGACAATTTGTTGGATGTTGTAATATCCTGTACTATTTTTGTGGTAAAAGCTACACTGAAATACAAAAAAAATTGCCAGCTTCAATAGCTTTCTGAAACAATTATTGAAGCTATATGGTTGATTGAGTTTAATGGCCTAATAGTTTTCTTATATGTAGTGGATTCCTGTTAATTTGGACATTGGTTAATCAGTGCAGTGGGAAGATATTCAGGATTTACTATTTACTAAGTAGGAACTTTGATTCCCTTCGTTTATTTGGGGCATTCTTTCACTTAGATAGGACAGGAGACTGAACAGTCTGAGACTGAACAATGCTGAACAGTTTCTAACTAGCATCATTCATGTGCCATTAGACACTACATTGTTTTGCATGAACAATTTTTAAATAGCTTCAGTTGCACGTATTTGTGTTGAAAAAGCAGTGATTTTTGTCACAAAATATGTTGGTGAGCAAAGAGCAGTAAGACAATTCAGCACTGTTTTGCTCAATGTGGTTTCAAGCATTCAGGCTTGGAGATGCAGGAAATGGTCAGAAGTGAAAATGAAACTAAGAACTGAAATTTTGAAGGTATCAACAATCACCTTGAATGACTCAGAATCAAAACCAGGTTTAATATCTCTGGCATCTGTCGTGAAATTTGTTAACTTTGTGGCAGCGGTACAGTGCACTACATGATAATTTAGGGAGAAAACTGAATTACACTAAGTATGTGCATCTCTTTCTGTCTGTTCTATCTGTCGAAGTATCCATACAAAAAAGTAGTGAGGTAGTGTTCATGGTTTCAGTGTCCATTCAGAAATTTGATGTCAGAGGGGAAGAAGCTGGTACTGAATCACTGAGTGTGCCTTCAGGCTTCTGTACCTCTTTCCTTTTGGTAGTAATGAGAAGAGGGCATGTCCTGGGTAGTGGGGGTCCTTAATGATGGACACTGGCTTTTTGAGGCATTGTTCCTTAAAAATGTCTTGGATAGTATGGAACCCAGTACCAATGATGGAGCTGATTAATTTTACCACTCTCAGCAGCTTACTTTGATTCTGTGCAGTAGCCCGCACCCCATCCCCCAAACCATACCAGACAGTGATACAGCGAGTCAGAATGCTCTCCACAGTACATCTATAGAAACTTTTGAGTGTTTTTGGTGACATATCTAATCTCCTCAAGTTCCTAATGAAATATAGCCAATATCTTGCCTTCTTGGTAGTTGCATCATTATGCTGGGACCAGGTTAGGTCCTCGGAGATATTGACCCAGTTACTTGAAATTGCTTCCTCTATAAGGATTGATGTGTGTTCTTTTGTCTTACCCTTCCTAAGGTCCACAATCGACTCTTTCATCTTACTGACATTGAGTCCAAGGTTGTTGTTGAGACACCACTCAACTAGCTGATACACCTTGCTCCTGTACGCCCTCTTGTCACCATTTGTGATTCTGCCACAATGGTTGTATTATCAGCAAATTTATGAATGGCATTTGACCTGTGCCTAGCCGTACAGTCATGGGTGTAGAGAGAGTAGTGCAGTGGGCTATGCATATATCCCCGAGGTGTGCCAGTGTTGATTGGCAGCAAAGTGGAGATGTTGTTATTAATCTGCAGTGATTGTGGTCTTCCAGTTAGGAAGTTAAGGATCCAGTTGCAGAAGGAGGTACAAGAGGCGCAGGTTCTATAGCTTTTTGATTAGGACTGTTGGAATGATGGGTTAAACACTGAGCTATAGTCAATAAATAGCATCCGATCATGGGTACTTGTATTGTCCTGGCAATCCAAGGCAGCGTGGAGAGCTAATGAGTTCACGTCCGTCATAGATCTATTGTGACAATAGATAGATTGCAATGGGTCCATGTCCTTACTGAGGCAGGAGTTGATTCTAGCTGTGATCAACCTCTCAAAGCATTTCATCATCATAGAGCAGCCTTTCCTAACCTTGTTGCTTTGGGGGAACCCTTGAAATTATTTTCAGATCTCAGGGAACCCTTGTATAAAAATTATTATATCTAGAGCTCACACAATGTTAGCGTTGATCAGTATGTTGTAGATAGAATAATCCAAAATAATTGTCAATGCTCTTTTGAGTAGAGAATGAATTTTCAGCCAAACTTTCTTGATAAACATAGTTAAGCTTCGTTTACATTTAACTTGAGATAAGCACACACGGATTTCACCTTCAGCTGGAATGAGACGATTTCTGACCTTGCTCTTGATGCTTGTTAAACAAAAAAAAGCTTGCTTATACATGTAAGAAGTTGAAAACTGCAGCAAAAGTCCATTGCTTTCCAATAAATACTAGGATACTCTTCTTTCACAGAAATCCAGGACTTGTCCAGGTGCAAATCAGTAAATCTCATCTTTGGTGCAAGATCACAGTGCATCTCACAAAGTTCTTGATTTTCTCTCAAAGTTAAGCTCTTAGGCTGAGCAGAAGATTCAGAGAAAGGGTCACTCACCCACTCATACACTTGTGTTGAAAGGGAGGAAAAATATTGTTCAACTTTGTTTTGCAGTTCTTCCAGGTGGATTTTCAATAAGACTCAAGGCTTTCTGATATCCTTCCTCACATCTCAAGCCCAAGCAGCAGTGGAAATATTTCAGGATTTCCTTTTACAGCATGATTTTTCCAAAGATTCAGTTCCCTTTTAAATCCAAGTATCTTGTCACTTGAAATCAGAACATTTTCTTCAGGGCCTTGCAGAGACTTGTTCAACTGGTTCATGTGACAAGAAATGTCTCTTCAAATAGGCTAGTTACTGCAGCTATTCTTCATCTTCAAGGTGCTTAGCAAAATCTGATCCACTATTTTCTTGAAAAGTATTCCTGCATTTCACTTTTCAGCTCAAACACTCTGTTGAGAATTCTTCCTATGCTGTGCCCTTTGTCCAGATTTTTTTAAAGCTACTAAATAACTTGTTGCTAGAGTTTTTTTTAAATGTGACTTTATTTTCAAAAGCTTTAATCTGTTTGTTTTGAGATTCCAATAGTCATTTAAAGTAATCACTTATATATGTCATATTGCTGTGCTTTGTAGTTAACTGTCTTTTCAGCTTTACTGGAGCCATTGCTACATTAGTAAGTTGTTGGCCAGGGACTAGGCACAATGGAATAGGACAACTTGGTTCACCAGTCCGTGTGAAACCCGTTGATAAGTAGCTTTCATTGTAAGGATATGCTATCGGCTCATTATTTTAGTTCCGCTCACTGCTTTTGTCTCCAGGACTCGGGAGAGGCTGGTGGACTGACTAGAAACATAGAAAACCTGCAGCACAATAAAGGCCTATCGGCCCACAAAGCTGTGCCGAATATGCCCTTACCTTAGAAATTACCTAGGGTTACCCATAGCCCTCAATTTTTCTAAGCTCCATGCTTAGGCATCTCTTAAAAGACCCTATCGTATCTGCCTCCACCACCTTCGCCAGCAGCCCATTCCACGCACTCACCACTCTGCGTTTTAAAAAAAAATAAAAATAAAAAAAAAGCAACAACTTACACATGACATCTCCTCTGTACCTACTTCCAAACACCTTAAAACTGCTTTTTCGTGCTAGCCACTTCAGGCCTGGGAAAAAGCCTCTGACTATCCACATGGTTAATGCCTCTCGTTACTTTGTACACCTCGATCAAGTCACCTCTCATCCTCCACCACTCCAAGGTGAAAAGGCTGAGTTTACTCAACTTATTCTCATAAGGCATGCTCGCCAATCCAGGCAACATCCTTGTAAATCTCCTCTGCACCCTTTCTGTGGTTTCCACATCCTTCCTGTAGTGAGGCGGCCAGAACTGAGCACAGTACTCCAAGTGGGGTCTGGCCAGGGTCCTAAATAGCTGCAACATTACTTCTTGGTTCCTAAACTTAATCCCACAATTGAAGAAGGCCAATGATCTATATGTCTTATGCCTTCTTAACCACAGAGTCAACCTGCGCAGCAGCTTTGAGTATCTTATGGACTCAGACCCCAAGATCCCTTAATCTTCTACACTGTCAAGAGTTTTACCATTAATACTATATTCTGCTATCATATTTGACCTACCAAAATGAACCACCTCATACTTATCTGGGTTGAACTCCATTTGCCGCTTCTCAGCCCAGTTTTGCATCTTATCAATGTCCCATTGTAACTTCTGACAGCCTTCCATACTATCCACAACACCCCCAAACTTTGTGTGATCAGCAAATTTATTAACCCATCCCTCCACTTTATCATCCAGGTCATTTATAAAAGTCACAAAGAGTAAGGGTCCCAGAACAGATCCCTGATGCACACCACTGGTCACCGACCTCCAAGCAGAATATGACCTGTCTACAACCACTCTTTCCCTTCTGTGGGCAAGCCAGTTCTGGATCCACAGAGCAATGTCCCCTTGGATCCCATACCTCCTTACTTTCTCAATAAGCCTTGCATATGGGGTACCTTATCAAATGCCCTGCTGAAATCCATATACACTACATCTACTGCTGTACCTCTATCAATGTTTTTAGTCACACCCTCAAAAATTTCAATCAGGCTTGTAAGGCGCTACCTCCCTTTCACAAAGCAATGCTGACTATTCTTAATCATAGTATGCCTCTCCAAATGTTCATAAATTCTGCCTCTCAGGATCTTTTCCAACAATTAACCAACCACTGAAGAAAGACTCGCTGGTCTATAATTTCCTGGGCTCTCTCTACTCCCTTTCTTGAATAATGGGACAACATCCGCAACCCTCCAATCATCTGGAACCTCACCTGTCCCCATTGATGATGCAAAGATCATCGCCAGAGGCTCAGCAATCTCCTCCCTTGCCACAGTAGCCTGGGGTACATCTCGTCCGGTCCTAGTGACTTATCCAACTTGGTGCTTTCCAAAAGCTCCAGCATATCCTCTTTCTTAATATCTACATGCTCAAGCTTTTCAGTCTGCTGTAGGTCATCCCTACAATCACCAAGATCCTTTTCTGTACTGAATACTGAATCAAAATACTTATTAAGTACCTCTGCTATCTCTTCCAGTTCCATACACACTTTTCCACTGTCACACTTGAAAGGTCCCATTCTCTCACATCTTATCCTCTTGTTCTCCACATACTTGTAGAATGCCTTGTGGTTTTCCTTAATCCTGTCTGCCAAAGCCTTCTCATGGCTCTCCTAATTTCATTCTTAAGCTCCTTCCTGCTAGCCTTAAAATCGTCTAGATTTCTATTATTACCTAGTTTATTGAAGCTTTCATAAGCTTTTCTCCTTGGCTAAATTTACAACAGCCTTTGTACACCATGGTTCCTGTACCCTGCCATCCTTTCCCTGTCTCATTGGAACGTACCTATTTAGAACTCCACGCCAATATCCCCTGAACATTTGCCATATTTCTTCCGTACATTTCCCTGAGAACATCTGTTCCCAATTTATGCTTCCAAGTTCCTGCCTGATGGCCTCATATTTCCCCTTACTCCAATTAAACACTTTACTAATTTGTCTGTTCCTATCCCTCCAATGCTGTGGTAAAGGAGATAGCATTGTGATTACTATCTCCAAAATGCTCTCCTACTGAGAGACCTGACACCTGACCGGGTTCATTTCCCAATACCAGGTCAAGTACAGCCTCTATTCTTGTAGGCTTATTGTGTCAAGAAACCTTCCTGAACACACTCCACCCCATCTAACCCCTCGCTGTAGGGACATGCCGATTGATATTCGGGAAATTAAAATCTCCCACCACGACAACCTTGTTATTATTACACCTTTCCAGAATCTGTCCTCTTTTGGGTCTCTGCTGCGGTCCTGAGTCTTCCAGTCACAGAGGGCAGTCAGTCAGAGTGTGTGCGCGCACCCAACAGGCAGCTCTCTGCCTCAGGACCCTGCAGAGATGCCTGTTCAATGACCACCCTCGGAGATGGCAGGTGCTGGCGACACACTTTCTGTGCCGGGGCACTGCCTACAGGAGGACACGTGGCTTCCAGTGGACAGCATCAGCCGTGCTGCTTTGTGGGAGCTGCCTGGCTTCTACTAAGAGCTGTTGAGAATATGGGGTCTCGTCTCATCCAGACAGGGTACTCCTGTACCTGTGGGAGACTGTGCTACCCCCCCCCCCCCCAATCCCATCATGGTAAGTGTGGAGGGGACTTAGGAAAGAGGAGAGGTTCCCTCAAAACATGAGCTATCTTATGGGGATGCCCACCATGCCCTTCTGTGGTGCTTCAAAACGTTTCTTGTACAGGCTGCTCTTGCACACCTTTCACTTCCTTGCCTTCATCTGCAGACCAGACTCTCCTTGGCAATATGTCTTTCCAGTTGGCAGTGAAGGAGTCCCCAATGAAAATCTCTTTATGCAGTGGTCCTTCCCCTGTGCTTCGGAGACTTTGGAAGGTGTTGCATAGGGTAGTACCCTGCAATAGGTTTTTAAGCAGGTTTACTGGCACCTTGTCCATTCTGTGGTCATGAGCAGTCAGTGTACCATGCTTATATAAAGTGTGAGAGGTTACAGCCCCTCTTTGAGTATCTGAAGAGGATGTCGCTCAGGTTCTGGTTGTACCTCAGTCCTGTGCTCCTTGTCTATGGACACCCAGTACGGAGGGGGACGGTTTGCAAGGAGGATCTACTGGTGGGCTTGCCCCTGGCTTGCCCAAGATGGCCATTCACGGGTCTAGGTAGTGGAAAGTCGAGGGCTCTCCCAGGGCCGACTGCTTTCCCCTCTTCTGAGGTTACATTCATGCCAGCCTGACCTTGGAGAGGGAGCATGTGATTACAATGGATAGAGTGAGGGTTTCTGGGAGTGGCGGATCACCCCCGCCCCCAGGGAATTGACTGTTTTATAAATGGTAATAATTTGAAATTGTTCACTGACTTGTAAAACTTGATATTTGTACTTTGTCTATTTGTTGTATAAACTTTTGCAGTTTTATAAAAAAAAAATGGACTTGCTTGTGTCTGTTGTTGCATTAGTGCAGTGAAATGACTGAGAAGATTGTAATTCTTTGGCTTCAACCTTATCAGAATTGTCTGCAGGCCTAGGCCTAGAATCCTCCTATTCCGTCTCACACTTACTCTTCAAAATTCACCACACTGGACCATCTTTAGAATGAAAATTTCCCTCCAATTTTCTACTACACCAATAGTTTGTTTGCTTCCATAGGTTAATATAGGTGGCGAGCAAAGGGAAGTTGGGGGAGGTACTTCAGGAGGGAGAGGCTGATCTCACATCCCAAGTCGGGCAAGTCTATTCAAAGCACACCACACTCCTCAACAGCCCTCCATCATCCTCTCCGTGCAATACAGCACTCACCAATCATCAGCTTCTGTCCTCCCTTCGTGCAATACAGCGCTTGCCAATTATCAAACTACTGTCCTCCCTTCCATGCAGTACAGCACTCACCAATGTCATGGCTTCCCCTATCTTGTGCCAAAAACTGAGAATGGACTCCAGGAAATAAATACTGTCCTACTGCACACTGCCTTACTGGGCTGAGAGACCTCTGTTCAGTCACTGCCCACCACTGCGGGTGTTAGCATTGGACACTGTGCGAAGTTCGAAAACTGGTGTGATTTTTTAAAAATCATGATCTCTAATGCAGCCCCTTTTGACCTCTCATGGAACTCCGGTTTTGAAGCCCTGCCGTAGAGTGGTAGTTGTTAAGGCAGCTCAGACTGCTCTTCTTGGGCACTGGTATAATTGTTTTTTGACGCAGGTGGGATCTTCTGACTGTAGCAGTGAGAGCTTGAAAATGTTTTTGAACACTCCCGCCAGTTGGTTGGCACAAGTTTTCAGAGCCTTACTGGGTACTCCATTGGGGCCTGCAGTCTTGTGAGGGCTCACCTTCCTGAAAAACAGCTTGAAATTAGCTTCTGAGACTGATCACAGAGTCACCGGCTGCTTCAGGAATCTTCATATATGTAGTTTTATTCTCCCTTTCAAAAGGGAGAATAAAAGGCATTGAGCTCATCTGGTAGTGAAGCATCACTGCCATTCATTAGCTTGGGTTTTGCTTTGCAAGAAGTAATACCTAGAAAACCTTGCCAGAGTTGACGTGCATCTGATGTTTCTTCCAACCATGCTTGGAATTGTTTCTTAGCTCTTGAAGATGTGCTTGGTTTTCTTGTACGGACCTGGGTCACCGGACTTAAATGCCAGGGATCTAGCCCTCAGCAGACTATAAAATTGCTGGTTCATCCAGTGCTTTTGATTTGAGTATGTGTGGTATGTTCTTGTAAGCACACATGCATCTACACAAATTTTAACGAAGTTGGTGACATCTGTGGTGTATTCATTCAGACTCAAAGATGAATCTCTGAATATAGTCCAGTTCACTGATTCAAAGCAGTCCTATAAGAGCTCCTGTGCTTCCTTTGTCCATACCTTCTTGGTCCTCACTACTGGTGGTACAGTCTTCAGTCTCTGCCTATTCTCAGGGAGAAGAAGCACAGACAGGTGATCAGACTTTCCAAACTATGGGCATGGAGTAGCATGATAAGTGGTCTTGATGGTAACAGTGGTCCAGTGTGTTGGTTCCCCGGTGTGACAAGTGATTTGTTGTTAATAATTATTTACAGGTTTTTCCAATCTGGCTTGGTTAAAATCCCCCAGAATGATGGGGAAGATGTCAGAATGTGCTGTTTCATGCCTGATGATCACGTTGCTCAGATCGTCTAGAGCCTGTTTGACATCATCCTGTGGTAGCATGTACACCACTACCAAAATGATCAGTCAAATCTCCTATGGCAGATACAATGAATGGCACTTGACTGCGAGGTGTTCCAGGTCTGGCAAACAGAACTGGGACAGCATTGCCATGTTTGTACAATATGCGGAATTGATCATGAAACAAATCCAACTGCCCCTTTAGCTTTAAAGGATTCTGTAGTCCTGTCTTGGTGGTGTATTGTGAACCCATCAATCTGAATTGCATCTGGAATGGAAGGGGTTAACCAAGATTCCATGAAATAAAATATGCAAGTTGTCTAAATGTCCCATTGATACAGCACCCTAGCTCTGAGATCTTCAGTTTCATTTAACAGAGACTGTACGTTTGCCAGCAAGATTGTCAGTATTGGGAGTCAAAAACCTTTTATTAAAAGCGCACATTAGCCCAGTGCAACAACCTCATTTCTGCTGACCTCTTAAGGTTACAGTGAAAATGAAGATTTCAAAAATGCATTCGTTGAAAGCATTGGCTGAAGGCAGTCCATAATTGCACTAGGTGTCTGTGCTGATTTTGTTCATTTACAGTTAATTAAAAGAAGGCATTAGACTGCACTGGATGAGTTTCTCCATTGATAACTATTAGGAACGGATACACAGTTTTATAGTATTGTAGTATTAATAGTGTTCAAATTTGTTACATTTTTTCATTTCAAGACATAATTAGTTACTCTGTTTACCAGTAGTTTGTCACCTTTCTACCTTGTTAACTGTTTCCATGAAGCTTCAGCTAATTTTGACAACCATTTAATTGGGTCAGAAGTACAGGTCCAAAATTGTCCAATTAACCAGAGTCCACTGTACTTATGTTTGTAAAAGCCCTGCAATTATAAATTCAGAAATTCAAAGTTTTGAGAAATTTGAATCAAGATCTGTATGCAGTTCTTATTATAATGCACAAAAAAAGAACCTTATGTATTTTGTCCAAAGGAGAACTTAAGCATTCTACAGATGTTTGTATTATATGGTAACAAACCTGAACAAGAATCTGTTGTTTCTGAGCATGTTTTTGGGAAAGTGTACTGCTTGCTTTTTGGGTTCATGTTCTGACAATCGGAATGGAAAAAGGGTTTTTTTTAATCCCATAAACCCCTACCATTAATCAAGATGTCCATGGACTCCAGGTTGGAAACTCCTGGCCTATAGTTTAGATACCATAGGCTACGTTTGAAGGGAATTGAAAGAATTTATGAAGTGCTGTTAAAATTTGAAGATTATTCTGTTCCAAAAAGATTACATACAAACAAATTTAATATTTATTGTTAGCGTGAGTACAAATTTATAGTTGTAATCTATATTTACTAGTAATAATTGAAATTATTGCTGTCTTTTGAACTTGCCAATCTATTTGAAGGGCTCTATATTAAACAAAATGCCAGGAAGATGTGATGCTGTGATTACTGTACTTGGTTGAGCATGTGTACTTAAATTATTAATATTTTCAAAAAAGTGAATGTCTTAAAAATGTTTTCTTTCAGATTCAGTACGATGGAATATATGCAAACATGCGTATGGTTCATATTCTTACATCAGTTGTAGTAAGTATTACATTTAAATCATTTTTAATATATTTAATTCTAAAGTGTTTTTTTAGTTTTAGTTTTGAAATTTATTACAAAAAGCGAGCTTTGGGGTAGTTTTAATTTTAACAACTTTTGTAATCATGGAAGATGGTGAATGCTAAATACAATACAGGAACAGTTTTCATTTTGTTAAAGGATTACCTGTTTAAAATAGACTTTTTCCTGATTCATGTTGGTCCTTCATAATTTACTACTATAGAGTGAATAACATTACTACCCTAAATTAAGCTTAAGTGATACTCAAGCAACGCACACAAAATGCTGGTGGAACACAGCAGGCCGGGGAGCATCTATAGGAAGAAAGATGATACTGTTTGAATTCTGCCCCCCTCCATGCACCTTGGTTAGGATCTTTCAACAGTATATGATCCAAATTACAAGAATAACCACAAACACCTTAACATTAAGCTTTCTGTGAACAGAGATCTTGACTTTTTCATCCTCCACAGAAGTCAGCATCATTGGGTGCTTAAATTTGAAAGTGATACCTTTACTGTTGCAATTAGCAAAACACAATGCTTGGTCTGGGGTTCTTAGTTTTTATTTGTATATGTTTTGAGTATACACATATGGGGTTGAAAAATGGGCTATATTGTGGCTGCACTTGGGTTTATTAGTAAGAGGTATTTGTGGGGAGACTGAAAGTAATTGCTTCAGATCCTATTACAGTACTTGTGGGGCAAATAAAGAAAAAAATGTTTGTAGCCAAGAGTCTTCTGGTCTCAAATTATCTAATATTTTCATAATACAATTGTGGATAATATTTGCCACCTTTTTCACTGTCATTACTTACTTTAGAAATAAGAATATTTACCTCCATTTAAAAAAAGATTGTGATAAGAATAAAATTACGTAAATTGTAGAAACTTGCACATCCTTTTGATTACCATTGTCAGGTCAGCATTTCAGATGAAAGAGAATGAGAGGAGTGACAGTGACGAAACGGCTTCAATATCAAACTTGACTTTTCTGCTTTAAATAATGTGATAGATATCTTTTCCTGAGAGCAGATCTACACATGAAACAAAATTTGTATGAATGCTAGGAAACCAGCATTCTAGTTTAACATTCACAAATTACATCTAGAATTTTTTTGGAATTCTGCATTTAGGAAGAAATTGCATTTTGGTTGTATCACCATAAAGATTATCTTTTCTGTTGATGCTTTATGAGGAGCATTATGCATTTGACATTTAGTTAGAACATGACTCATTTGCAACCAGTGTTTCTTTGCCTTTACTAATACTTTCTCTTGGTACCCTTGCTTGATAAGAAAGTCTGTGGACCTCAGATTTGAAAGCTTCAATTGTCCTGGCAGACACAAAAGCTTTTTGAGGGGGGCTACACAGAAGTATTTTATCTTTGTATGGAAAATGAGCTTCCTATCTTCATTCCTGAATGGCCTTGGTCTTATTTTATGTCACCTTGTTCTTGATTTCTTGAACAAAAGAAATAACTTTTTAGTTAATCCTCTCAATGCATGCAGAGCATGTTTATGGAAATTATTTTCATAATTTAACCTTAAGACTTAGTACTGTCTTGAAAGTGAATGCATGTTTTCAAACTGACAGGAATGATCTAACGTTCTTCAGGGTCTTGCACCAGAGCATAAATTTCTTCTTTTTATTAACATAACTCAAATTGTACATTACTCATGAGAATGATTGCAGTGCACCCTATCCTCGTTATATGCGGGGGATACATACCTTGCAGTCGGCGCATAATGTGAATAATTATTTAAATGGAGAAAATAGGGATGCGTTCCAGAGGGCTTCCTAAATGTGTTTTATCTGTAATTTATTCACATTTCCATACCATACCTATACCTGTTGGTGAGTACAGTACTCACCAACAGTGGCAGGTGTGTTCGCTCCGGGAGATGAGCGGGTGTTGTGGTGTCGGGATCATGTCAAGCACAGCAAGGGGTGAAGGAAGACTCACAGAACTCTTAGAACTCCTGGCAGCAGGAGATGACACCAGTTTGAATAAAGTGGTGAGGGTTGTTTGCTTGGCAGCATTTTGTTTTTCAACATAAGTTTGCTTGTAGGGAAGAAGGGTTGACGGCAGGGAACGACTGAAATGCTGACTCCGTTCTAAACTTGGGGCCATGTCCATCGCCATTTCTGCCAAGTGTTCCAACTTCCACCATTCCCTCACCGTTGGTAAACTCCGAGGATTTTCAAAATCATCTGTTGCTTGCAGCATCTGATAGTTCACTGTAAAAAAAAACAACAACAACAAAAACAAATATGCTTGGAATATGGATCATACCTTGATCGAGTGGCTGAATCAGCGATGTTGTGTTAGGCGGCAGGAAACGCACTGTTAGGATGAATGTTGTCCAAATGTTCAGGATGGGCTGGCGCATTGTCAAGCAACAAAAGAACTTTAAGGCAAGATTCTGTTCCCAGCAGTAGTGTCCCAGAGCTGTGTTACCTTCAGCTGATGCTGTACTGTTCATAATTTCCAACATTTTTTCAAGTGTTAAAGCAGTTCTCTGCCGCTCGGCTGATGGCCCAGGATGTGACATTGGCTGCTTAAGAGGCATAGTTAAAAATTTCAAGTGCAAAATCACTGCACCATAGGTAAAACCAACAAAAGTTCAAGAGTGCAAGATTGCACATCCATACCTTGCCAAAACCAATGCGAGACTGGCGGGAGTGAGACTGTGAGGCACGCGCATGTGACATATTGGCGGGAAAGCAGTGCTCCTCGCATAACTGTGAGTTTCGGATGCATAAAAGGAGTCGTTGGTAGAATTAGGTTCCTTGCATAATTGAATCTGCGTAGTCTGAAGACGCATTTAACGAGGATAGGGTGCATCTTGAAATTAGTTGCTTTGAATAATAGAGTATTCAATGAAGAAGGGACTGTTTTGCTTTCCTGTCTCATTCTGAAATCCTCAGTTGGAGCTTTCCAATTGAAAATCATTCTGTAACTATTTTCATTGGCTCCTTTCAAATACTCAAATGAATTCTGTTTCAAACAATGTCAAAATTTGTGTCTTATTGTTTCTCCATATTTTATAAGTTCAGATTGAACAAATAATGAGCTCCCCTTTCATTATTCCCATGAATCTTTGCTGTCCTGAAATTGATTTGCCATACAGTGGCACCACATATCCATTGTGTTGACTTGGAATTGGTGGTACCACTCTTTTCCAGAATGATATTGTGCAGTGTTGCCTTGTTTCTGACTTGAATTTGTTAATCAACATTGGCACTTCAGTGGAGATTTGCATGATTATTGCATTACTAAAAATATTTTCATTAAAATGAGATTAATCTGTGGCTCTGTACTGTAGATCTGGTCGATTGTAAACAAATCATTTTCCTTCAGCTAACAATGTTAAGAACAGATTGAGATCATTAATTCATTAATACGAGAACATCTGCAGATGCTGGAAATCCAGAGTAACATGAACAGAATGCTGGAGGAACACAGCAGGTCAAGCAGCATTTATGGAAAAGAGTAAATAGTCAATGTTTTGTGCTGAGACCCTTCATCAGGACTGGAAAGGAAGGGGGAAGAAGTCAGAATAAGAAGGTTGAGGGGAGGAAGAAGTGCAAGTTGGCAGGTGATGGGGGATACTGGGAGAGGGGGAGGGATAAAGAGCTGGGAAGTTGATTGGTATAAGAGGTAAAGGGCTGGAGAAGAGAGAATCTGATAGAGCACAGAAGAGTGTGGAATAAAAGGAAAGGGGTGGGAGTTGATGGACAGCTAAGAAGTGAAGGTGTGAGAGGGAAAGAGGAATGGGGGAAGGTGAAGAGGAGGATGGGGACATTTACCATAAGTTCAAGAAGTTGATGTTTATTCCCCATCACAGAGTGGTTTTCCACGTTGAGCAGTAATCTTTGAAACCTCAAGCTTGCAGCACCTAAGTTGAAACTACCTGAAAAGAATGTTTTCAAAATATTTGACTGCAATTTTTTTGGGGAATTTTTGTTTTTGTTCTTTTTGCAATTCCTGTGAACGGTTTCATAATGCTACATTACGGAGGAAGTCCGGTGCTTCAGAACATAAAGATGCATTATGCTTTATTGCCCCTTTTCATTTTGCCAAATCTTTCACTCCATGAATCTTCTTTTTTACCTCATTATTTGATCCATTTTGTTTTTTTGCTGCTGTATCTGATATTGTGCAAAAGCTGAAAAGGGTAAACTTAACTTAAAATTAAGTTTAACCTAGTTAAACTTAAAACTTAAGTTTTAAACTTAATGTAATTTTTCTAACAAAATAAGGTACCTTATTGGGGGGAGAAAATAAATCTTCACAAAGGTGCCAAACTATACACAATATTTACTGTTGCTGTAACTGAATGTCTAGTGTTCACCCAAATAGAGAGAAAAAATATAAATAGAGTGAAGCTAATGCCTACTGGCCCAACATTTACAATTCAGATACTAATGTGTAAAACAAGTCTATACATATCATTCAACATCATGTGTTGTCATAGCTGTCCGGTTGGCTCTAGGCCGGTGTGAGATGTTTCCTGTGAAAACATCTCACTGCTCTCAGGTTGTAAAAATCATTTACTGCTTCATTTGGCAGTAAAAATCATAGGAAAATACAGCATAGAAACAGACCCTTCAGCCCATCTAGTCTTTGCCAGAGCATTTAAGCTTCCTAGTCCCATCGACCTGCACCTGGACTATAGCCTTCTGTACTCCATACCCGTGCCATCCATGTATCTACCCAGACTTCTCTTAAAGGTTGAAATCGAGCTCGCGTGTGCCACCTGTGATGACAGCTTGCTCCACACACTCACAGCCCTCTAAGTGAAGAAACTTCCCCTCATGATCCCTTTAAACTTTTCACCTTTCATCATTAACTCATGACCTCTAATTGTAGCCCCAGCCAACATCAGTGGAAAAGCTTTCAAATCTCCCCTCAAAATTCTACGTTCCAAGGAATAAAGTCCTAACCTATTCAATATTTCATTTATAATTCAGTTCCTCCAGTTTTGGCAACATTGTAAATTTTCTCTACACACTTTCAACCTTATTTACATCTTTCCTATAGGTGGGTGACCAAATTTGCACACAATACTCCCAATTAGGCCTCACCAATGTCTCGTACAGCTTCAACATAACATCCTGTCTCCTGTACTCAGTACTTTGATTTATGAAGGCCAGTGTGTCACAGGGTTTTTATGAGCCTATCTGTCTGTGCCACCACTTTCAGTGTGTTATGGACCTGATTCCCAGATCCCTTTGTTCTACTGCACTCTTCAGTGCATTACTGATCACTATGTAAGATCTACCCTGGTAGGTCCTACTGAAGTGCAACACCTCGCACTTGTCTGCATTAAATTCCATTTTTCAGCCCATTTTGACATCTGGTCCAGATCCCGCTGCAAGCTCTGATAGCCTTCCTTGCTGTCTACTACACCCCCAATCTTAGTGTCTTCTGCAAATTTGACAATCCAGTTAACTGTATTATTGTGGTGACACATTTCCTAGCGTATCCGAACCGACTCACAATTAGATAGCCTACGGGGGTTTGCGAGCACAGAGCTTTGGAGCCTCTGCGCCGTGGGGGGCCGGTTGACAGAGGCTTAAAAGTGAGGCTGAAGTTTTCGAATAAAGTTTTTTCCTTCGACTGCAGTTACCGACTCCGTGTCGTAATTTTAGCGCTGCGTGTAGCATACCGCTACAATTGGTGACCCCGACGGTCCAAACGATTTTTGGACCAGAAATGACCGACGCCGCCTCTGTTCATGCGGTTTCGTTGAAACTGCCAGGTTTCTGGACACAGCGCCCGGACCTATGGTTCCAGCAAGCCGAAGCCCAATTCCACGTTCGCCAGATCACCTCAGAAGACACCGCTACTACTACGTGGTGAGCTCCCTCGACCAGGACACAGCGGCCCAGGTCGCGGAGTTCGTACAGTCGCCCCCGGCAGACGGCAGGTACACGGAATTCAAAGCCCTGCTCCTCAGGACTTTTGGACTCTCACGGCGCGAGCGGGCTGCCCGTTTACTGCACCTGGATGGCTTGGGCGACAGACCTCCATCGGCTTTAATGAATGAGATGTTGTCTCTCGCCGGCGAACACACACCCTGCCTCATGTTTGAGCAGGCATTCCTGGAGCAGCTGCCCGAGGACATCCGCCTGCTGCTGTCCGACGCGGATTTCAGTGACCCCCGGAAGGTGGCAGCCCGGGCGGACTTGCTGTGGAACGCCAAAAAGGTGAGCGGGGCGTCCATCGCACAGATCTCCCAGCCCCGCTCCCGGCAGCAAACCAGTCCAGGCCCGGCCGCAGAGCCCGCCAACCCTCGGCCCAATGAACACTGGTGCTTCTACCACCAGCGGTGGGGTGCAGAAGCCCGCCGTTGTCGCCCGCCCTGCGAGTTCCTGGGAAACGCCAGGGCCAGCCGCCGCTGATGGCTACGGCGGCTGGCCATCGGGATAGCCTCCTGTATGTGTGGGATAGAAGTTCGGGACGCCGGTTTTTGGTCGATACTGGGGCTGAGATCAGCGTTTTACCTCCGACGAGTTACGACACCCGCAGCAGAGCACCGGGTCCCCCTCTGAGGGCCGTGAATGGCAGCACCGTAAGGACCTATGGCACCCGCCAGGTGCAGCTACTGTTCAGCTCCAGCCAGTTCACGTGGGACTTCACACTGGCCGCCGTAGCCCAACTGCTTCTGGGTGCGGATTTTTTGCGGGCTCACGGCCTGCTGGTCGACCTGCCCAGGAAGGGACTGGTACACGCCGAGACCTTTCAGACGTTCTCCCTGGGTGCAGCCCAGTTGCCGGCCCCTCACCTCGGCTCCATCACGCTGTCCGACAACGACTTCACCAGGGTCCTGGCGGAGTTCCCATCGGTTCTGGCACCGCAGTTCACAGCAGCCATGCCCAGGCACGGCGTACAGCACCACATCCCGACCCAGGGACCACCCCTCCACGCCTGCGCTCGGCGGCTTCCCCCAGACAAGCTCCGACTGGCGAAGGAGGAGTTCCAGAGGATGGAGGAATTGGGGATCATCCGGCGGTCCGACAGCCCATGGGCTTCCCCCCTGCACATGGTGCCCAAAGCGACGGGGGGCTGGAGACCGTGCGGCGACTACCGCAGGCTGAACGAGGCTACCACACCGCACCGCTACCCTGTGCCGCACATTCAGGACTTTGCGGCCAACCTGCACGGTGCACGGATCTTCTCCAAGGTAGATCTCGTCCGGGGATACCATCAAATCCCGATGCATCCTGACGACGTCCCCAGAACGGCTCTCATCACCCCATTCGGTCTTTTCGAGTTCCTCCGCATGCCGTTCGGCCTGAAGAATGCCACACAGACGTTCCAGCGGTTAATGGACGTGGTGGGACGGGACCTGGACTTCGCGTTCATCTATTTGGATGACATCCTCATAGCCAGCGGCAGTCGTCAGGAGCATCTGTCCCACCTCCGTCAACTCTGCGCCCGACTGAGTGAGTACGGTCTTACAATCAACCCTGCCAAATGCCAGTTCGGACTCGATACCATTGACTTCCTGGGCCACAGAATTACTAAAGCCGGGGCAACCCCTCTGCCCGCTAAGGTAGATGCGGTCCGCCACTTCCCCCGACCCACCACGATCAAAGGCCTTCAGGAATTCGTAGGTATGGTCAATTTCTACCGCCGCTTCCTCCCTTCAGCTGCCCGGATCATGCGCCCTCTGTTCGCCCTGATGTTGGGTCCGAGCAAGGACATTACCTGGGACGAGGAGTCCGCCGCCGCTTTCGTTCAAACGAAGGAAGCTTTGGCGGACGCCACAATGCTAGTACATCCCAGAATGGACACCCCTACTGCCCTCACAGTGGACGCATCCAACACAGCAGTCGGTGGGGTGCTGGAGCAACTCATCGCAGGTTGCTGGCAACCCCTGGCGTTTTTCAGCAAACACCTGCGACCACCCGAGCTTAAGTACAGTGCTTTCGACCGGGAACTGTTGGCGCTCTACCTGGCAATCCGGCATTTCAGGTATTTCCCAGAAGGTCGGCCCTTCACCGCGTTCACGGACCACAAACCGCTTACCTTTGCGTTTACGAAAGCATCCGACCCCTGGTCATCCCGCCAGCAACGCCACCTGTCCTACATCTCTGAATACACGACGGATGTCCGGCACGTCTCGGGTAAGGACAATGTCGTGGCGGATGCGCTCTCTCGCCCTACCGTTCATGCCCTTTCCCAAGGGGTAGACTTTGAGGCGCTGGCAGAGGCACAGCAGGCGGATGAGGAGATTCCGAGTTACAGGACCACAGTCTCCGGTCTGCAGCTCCAGGACCTCCCCGTGGGCCCGGGTGAGAGGACCCTACTCTGTGACGTCGCCACCGGCCAGCCCCGTCCGGTCGTCCCGACAGCATGGCGGCGCCGCGTTTTCGACTCCATTCATAACTTGGCGCATCCCTCCATCCAGACAACTGTCCGGATGGTTTCCAGCAGGTTCGTTTGGCACGGACTCCGCAAACAGGTCAGTGAATGGGCCAGAACGTGCATGCACTGCCAGACGGCCAAGGTGCAGCGGCACACCAAAGCCCCACCGCAGCAGTTCCATCCCGCCCACCGGCGTTTCGACCACATTCATGTGGATATCGTGGGCCCCCTGCCAGTGTCGCGCGGAGCGCGTTACCTCCTGACTATCGTGGACTGGTTCACAAGATGGCCAGAGGCGGTCCCGCTCACCGACACCACCTCCGATTCTTGCGCCCGAGCCCTGATCGCCACCTGGATATCTCGCTTTGGTGTACCAGCCCACATTACCTCCGACAGAGGCGCCCAGTTC
The DNA here is from genome assembly GCF_030144855.1 of Hypanus sabinus. Taxonomy (NCBI): domain Eukaryota; kingdom Metazoa; phylum Chordata; class Chondrichthyes; order Myliobatiformes; family Dasyatidae; genus Hypanus; species Hypanus sabinus. The sequence continues at coordinate 88,959,418 of NC_082718.1, forward strand.
ACCTCCAGCCTGTGGTCAGCTATGGCTAGCCTTTTGGGGACTCAGCTGCACCACACAACTGCCTACCACCCACAGTCGAACGGGCTAGTGGAGCGTTTCCACCGTCACCTGAAGTCGGCCCTCATGGCCCGCCTGCGAGGAGCCAACTGGGCGGACGAGCTTCCCTGGGTCCTACTCGGCATCCGCACGGCGCCCAAGGACGACCTGCACACCTCGTCGGCCGAGTTGGTATACGGCGCGCCCCTGGTCATCCCCGGGGAGTTCCTACCAGCCCCAAGGGGGCAAGAGGAAGAACCCGCAGCAGTCCTGGTCAGACTTCGCGAGAAGCTCGGTAACCTGGCCCCCATACCCACTTCACAGCATGGGCGGCACCCGACCTGCGTACCCAAAGACCTACAGAACTGTAAGTTTGTGTTTGTACGAAGGGGCGGGCATCGGCCACCGCTGCAGCGGCCATACGAGGGGCCGTTTATGGTGCTCCGGAACAACGGGTCCACGTTCGTGCTGGACGTTGGGGGGAAGGAGGAGGTTTTCACGGTGGACCGCCTCAAGCCGGCCCATGTGGACCTGGCGCAACCGGCCGAGTTTCCGGCGCCTCGGCGCAGAGGCCGACCTCCCAAGCAGGTTCTGGCCCAGACTGTGGACATTGGGGGGTGTATCGCTGGTTCTGGGGGGGGGGGTTATGTGGCGACACATTTCCTAGCGTATCCGAACCGACTCACAATTAGATAGCCTACGGGGGTTTGCGAGCACAGAGCTTTGGAGCCTCTGCGCCGTGGGGGGCCGGTTGACAGAGGCTTAAAAGTGAGGCTGAAGTTTTCGAATAAAGTTTTTTCCTTCGACTGCAGTTACCGACTCTGTGTCGTAATTTTAGCGCTGCGTGTAGCATACCGCTACATTATCATCTAGATTGGTGATATAGACGACAAACAATAACAGACCCAGATAATAATAGTGTAGCTTTTAATTATGAATATGGTTTAAAGAATTGAAGGGTAGTACTGCTTGCCATGTAACGACAAAATATTTGCATGCACCACCCCTGACCAAGGGAAATGTGCTCTGTCAGGGTGACGGTGCATTCTCCATACCGACTGCACTGGAGATCTGATTTGAATCAAGTCATAGGAGCTGGGCGGCGACTGTTCAGTAGCTACACCACTCTACTGCCCCTTTATTTTATTCATTTGCTTTTAGTAGCCTGCTGTGTGTCAGTGATCTGAGATTAAATTTGAATAACTTGATTGGGTTACCCACATTATTAACGTGATGCAATTTCTACATGCAGATGCTGTCCAGTTTCTTGGCTTAATTCTTGACTCTACTTTGTTACTCACATTTCCTTGCTAATGTCAGATTCTCTCTTCATTTAACTATCTCTAACTGAAGTAAGGAGTCTACTTGGGGCAACATTTAGCCCAAATGAGATTTGCTTCAGGAAAAGCTGTTTTAAAAAAAAACACAAACACAAAATGGAAATCATCAGCAACACACATAATGCTGGAGGAACTTATGGAGAGGAATAGTTTTTTTTTGGGTTAGTCCCTTTATGGGCAGGAAAAGAAGGGGGCAGAAGCCAGAACAAGTGTAGGGGAAGGAGAAGGAACACAAGCTGGCAAGTGATAGGTTAGACTAGGCAAGGGAGGAAGGGGGATGAAGTATGAATCTGGCAGGTGATAGGTGGAAGAGTTAAGGGAGTGAAGAAGGAGGAATGTAATAGGAGAGGACAGTGGACCATAGAATAAAAGGAAGGAGAAGGGGTCCCAGAGAGATGAGATTCATAAATGAGCAGAAGAGGAATGAGAGGGGATTTTGAATGGGGAATGGCAAAAGAGGGAAGGGAAGAAATTACTGAAAGTTAAAGAAATTAATTTTCATGCCATCAGGTTGGAGTCTACCCTGATGGAATATGTGGTGTTACTTCAGATTGCTAATACTCACACATCTGATTGGTAACCAGCTTGTCAAAATAGTCCAGTTAACAATGGTGCTGGGGTGGGTTAATTTTATTTCAGAAATGTGGCATAATCAGGTTGCACAAAACTGCAAATTCAAATTCAAATGCAGTTTTGAAATTAGTATTGAACTGCAGAGATTTGACTATGGTATCGTAATGTATCAAGACTAACATTAACTATTTGTGTTTTTAAGTTAATACCAGATTTACTGTTTGCATTTACAGGGTGCAAAATGTGAACTAAAAGTGAAAAATGGTGGAATGTATGAAGGAGTGTTTAAAACTTATAGCCCTAAGGTAAGCATGTTATCAACTTTGTGTTTAAACAACAGGCAAAATAAGCTATTTTATCATATAATGTATTTAGTGTTTCCCATTCGTGATTATAAACTGTGACATTTTAAGCTGTGGTGTTCAATGTTTCTAGTAATAGCCTGATTGCATTGGAGAATTTGCACAGTCAGTGATAATCAGATATTAGAACAGTATTGCAGTGTTTATTTATAGTTGTTTATTTACTGTAGCAGCAAACTAAATTCTTGTGAAATTCAGTTTTGCGTCAAACTTGTAACAAACCATCTTGTATTGCTAACATCTATTAATTATTTTGAGGGAATACTTATTTTGAAATTCTGCAAATGGTAGGGCATTGCAATCTCAATTATAAATAGTAGTGCTATTTAAAAATGTTTTTTTTTTGCTTCCATCTACTAAAAATATTGTGATTTCTGTTTGTTTGAGTGTGGTATAGTCCACTTTTTGTGGCAGTGAAATAAGCAGTTTCGTGCAGTTGCCATACTTTTTTAGTAAGTAATATCATCTGAAAAGTGAGTATTTAAATTAGAAGATTTCTGATAATCAGGGTCTATTTGCTTTACTCTTTATCAGCTTAATCATAGTAGCAGTTTTTTAAAGCTGCAATTAATCATTGGGGAAATTGGATTTCTCTAAAATTTTTATTGTAGGAACAATTAGATTTTTCTTGTGTTTAAGCACCAACCTGCATTTACTGCAGGAACCGAGAGTGGGACAGTGGCTAGATTAACGAGTGGTTTGATGTTCATCCAACTGGTCAGTTTCTGGCATCCATTTGTCTGTGAGTTTAGTTCCTTACCACATTGCTAAAGTGTGAAATTTTTTTGTCATTTGAGTTGGGAGGCATTCCTGCCCGTTTTTGTTAGGGAAGGTTACAGTTTAATGAGATGTTGATCTGTTTCAGAAGAGTGTCTGTGATAATACTGGGAAGTGTATTTTATAAATATTGTATGCTAGTATAATTGTTTGCTTGAAATATCAACCAATCAGGTTCAAAGTAAATTTTATTAACAAAGTACATATATGTCACCGTTTACAGCTCTGAGATTCATCTTCTTGTGGGTATACTCAATAAGTCTATATAATAATAAATTTAACATGACAGCGTTTCATGTAGATGTTCTCAAAGGTTGGGAGGGCTTTACACGTGATGTACCAGGTTGCATCCACTACATTTTGTCGGATTTTCCATTCATCGGTAGTGGTGTTTCCATACTAGGCTGTGATGTAGCCGGTCAGTACACTCTGCACTACTCATCTATAGAGGTTAGTCATGCCAAATCTCCACAAACTCCTAAGGAAGTTCAGGTGCTGCCATGGTTTCTTTGTAATTGCACTTAGAGGGCCCAGGACAGGACCTCCAAAATAATAACACTTCGGAATTTAAAGTTGTTGACCCTCTCCACTTCTGATCCTCTGATGAGGATTGGCTCATGAACCTCTCCTGAAGTCTGTAATCAGCTCCTTGGTCTTCCTGACCTAGAGTAAGAAGTTGTTGTTATGACACCTCTGTCAAGTTTTCAAACCACTCCTACATGCTGATTCATCATCACCTATGATTTAGCCTATGACAGTGGTGTCATCAGCAAACTTGAATATGGCATTAGAGCTGTGCTTAGCCACACAGTCAGAAGTGTAAACTGAGCAGAGCAGGGGACTAAGCACACAGCCTTGTGATGCACCTGTGCGAATGGTGGTTGTTGATGAGGTGTTGCCAATCTAGACTGACCCGGTGTCTGCAAGTGAGGAAATCGAGAATCGAATTGCACAAGGAGGTACTGAGGCCAAGGTCTTGGAGCTTATTGATTAGTTTTGAGGGAATGTTGATATTGAATGCTGAGCTGTAGTCAATAAAGAGCATCCTGACATACAGTGCCTATAAAATGTATTCACTTTCTCTCTCCCTTCCCCCTCGTAAATTTTCAGTTTTTTGTTTTACGATATTGAATCCCGGTGGATTTAATTTGGCTTTTTTTTGACACTGATCAACAGAAAAGTGAGAACACGTCGCTACAAGGTGATCTAAATTAATTACAAATATAAAACACAAAATAATTGATTGCATAAACGTTACCCCCTTTAATATGACGTACTAAATCATCACTGGCGCAGGTATTTGGGTTTACGAGTCACATAATTAAATGGAGATCATGGTGTGCAGTCAAGGTATTTCAATTAATTGTAGAAAAATACACCTGTATCTGGAAGGTTCAACTTAGCTGTGAGTTAGTATTCTGGCTAAAACTACACCATGAAGACATAAGAACACTCTAAGCAATTTTGCAAAAGGTTATTGAAAAACACAAGTCAAGAGATTGATACAAGAAAATTTCCAAGTGACTGAATATCCCTTGGAGTATAGTTAAGTCAATCATCAAGAAATGGAAAGAATACGGGATGTTATAAATTTGCCTAAAGCAGGCTGTCCTCAAAAACTGAGTGACTGTGCAAGAAGGGACCAGTAAAGGAGGCCACCAAGAGATCCATGACCACTCTGGAGGAGATACAAGCTTCAGTGGCTGAGATGGGAGAGACTGCACATATGGCAACGTATGGTGCTTCACCAGTCGCAGCTTTATGAGAGAGTAGCAATGAGAAAGACACTGTTGGAAAAAACTCACATGAAATCTCAGCTAGAGTTGGCCAGAAGGCATGAGGGAGACTCTGAAGTCAGCTGGTAGAAGATTCTATGGGTGATCAAGACCAAACGAGCTTTTTGGCCATCAGACTGAACCAGGGGTGGGCAAACTTTTTGACTTGAGGGCCACAAAGGGTTCTAAAATTTGACAGGGGCCGGACCAGGAGCAGATAGAGGGAGTGTTTTGGTAATACACCTCATAAGAGAAAATAAAATATCATGGGATATGTAGAAAACATGTGCTTTAATTTCAATTGAAAATGAACAAATGCATTACAACAAAATATCTGTCTTTGAAGTCCCATGGTATTTAGCTATTTATTGAAATGTCTTTTAAAACACTGAAAATTAAATGAATAAAATACAGCTTTTTTTAATAGTAACAGTTATTATTTTAAAGCACTGAAAATTCTGTTATCCTTCAAGATATTATCATCATCACTCTCCTCCTGACTGTCTTTATTTCAAAAATGGTAGGAGATGCAGGTCTACTTGTCCTGCTCCTTCTTATTCAATTGTCCCCTGTGCCAAAACTCAACAACGACCCGCACAATGACAGAACAGTGAGAGCGCGCCAATATGCGGAGCTCTGTGCTCGCAAATCCCCGCAGGCTATCTCCCTTAGCCGGAACACTGGCTAATTGTGAGCCGGTTCGGATGTGCCAGGAAATGGGTCGCCACAAGGTCACAAAGTAAAGCGCAAATGTGGAGTAATACACTGCACCTCAACAAAGGTCAATGTATATAGAGTGCGTCATCTATTGGGAAAACGCCAGAATTGCGGGGAAAAAACGTTAACAAGGTTTATTAATATAATTTCATCAAGTTCTGCGGGCCGGATTAAAAAGCTTAACGGGCCGCATATGGCCCGCAGGCCGTAGTTTGCCCATGCCTGGACTAAACAGTATGTATGGCATAAACCAAACACTGCACATTATCAAAAACACACCATCCGAAGCATGGTGGTGGCTTGTAGATGGTAAAATGAAAGCAGCAAAATCCAGGGAAATCCAGGAGGAATACCTGATGCAGTCTCCAAGAGCACTGCGACGTGGGAGATTTGTTTTCCAGCAAGACAGTGACCCCAAGCATTAAGCTAAAGCTACACAGGAGCTTAAAAACAACGAAGTTAATATCCTGGAGTGGCCAAGTCAGAGTCCAGAATTTGTGGGTGGACTTGAAAGGGGCTGTTTACTCATGACCCCCGTGCAATCTTGACAAAGCTTGAGCAGTTTGGTAAAGAAGAATGGGGAAAATTGCAGTGTCCAGATGTGCAGAGCTGATGGAGAACTATCCACACCGACTCAAGGCTGTAATTGCTACGAAGGTGCATCTATGAAATGCTGACTTGAAGGGATGAATATTTATGTATTCAGTTATTTTGTGATTTATATTTGTAATTACATTGTAGAGCTCTGTTCTCACTTTGACATGAAAGAGTCTTTTTCTGTTGATCAGTGACAATAAAAGCCAAATTAAATCCACTGTGATTCAATGGTGTAAAATAATAAAACACGAAAACTTCCAAGGGAGGGTGAATACTTTTTATTGGCACTATTGCATCTTTGCTGTCCAGATGTTCCAGGGTTGAGTGAAGAGCCAGTGAGATGGCACCTGCTGTGGACCTGTTGCTCCTTTAGGCAAATTGGAGTGGATCCAAGTCACCTCTCAGGCAAGAGTTGATATGTTTCATCACTGACCTCTTGAAACAGCGCTGTGGATGTAAGTGCTACCGGATGATAGTCATTGAGGCAGGTTATCACACTTTTCTTGGGCACTGGTATAATTGAAGTCTGCTTGAAGTAGTGGGCACACACGCTGCTGAAATGAGAGGTTAAAGATCTCAGCAAACGCACCAGCTAGCTGATCAGCACAGGTCTTCAGTTCTCGGTCAGGTATCCCATCTGGGCCGGATGCTTTTAGTGCTTTCACCCTCCTAAAGGCTGCTTGCATGTCAGCATCAGAGACTGACATCATAGGATCATTGGGGGATGTGGGAATTGGTGATGTTTCCTTCATATTTTGATGGTTAAGTGAGCATAGCAAGCATTGAAATCATCTGGAAGCATTGCCCTGCTGTCACCCATGTTGCTTGATTTAACTTTATAAGAGGGCTTGGTATTCAAGCCTTGCCACAACTGTCAAGCAATCTTAATTGATTCAGTTTTGTTCTGGAATTGCCACTTAGCCTGTGAGATGGCTTTCCAGAGATCTTACTTGGACCTTTGTAACTTTCTTGATCACCAGACTTCAATGCCTTTTCACTGGCTGTCAGTTGATTCCAGATCTCATGGTTCATCCAGGGCTTCTGATTGAGGAAGACTGAATAATTTTGTGGGAGCACACTTGTCTACAGACATTTCAATAAAGTCCGTTACACCATGGTGCATTCATTCAGATCCACAGAGGAGTCCTTGAACATGGCCCAGTCTACTGACTTGAAGCAATGCTCTATCTGTGACCACTTCTTTGTAGTGCTAATCTCTGGAGCTTTGCTCTTTGGCCCGCTGTATTTATCCAGGTAGGAGAAGAATAGCCAAGTCTGATTTACCAAAATGTAGCCAGGGCCTGGAACAGTAGGGATTCCTTATCTGAGTGTAATAATAGGTGTGTTGGGACCTCTGGTATTACAGGTTATATGCTGATGGTAATTGGGCAGGGTTTTCTTCTCAAACAAGTCTGTTTAAAGTCTCCAACTATGATTTGAAATACGTTGGGATGGACTTTTTCTTGTTTGGAGATGGCATCATGCAGTATTGCATGCACTTGATTATAGTCAGCCACTGGTAGTATGTAAATTCCAGTGAGGATCACAGATGAGAATGGACAGCATTTGATCGTTAGGTGTTCCAGGTTGGGGGAGTGTGAGTCTGCCAAAACAGCCATATTAGAGCACCACCAAGAAACACACCTCCACCTTTTGCCTTTTCTAATTCAGCAGTTCGGTCCTTCCAGTAAACTGAGAAGCCTTCTGGTTTGACCACTGTAGCTGATGTGCTAGGAGAAAGCCATGTCTCGGTCAAACATAGAACACAACAGTCTCTCGTTTCTCTCCAATACAACAATCTTGCTCTCAGGTCCTCAATTCTGTTCTCCAGCAACTACACATTTACCAATAAAATGCTGGGTAGAAAGGGCTTCATCCCTCTGTGTTTCAGCCTGGCTTGCTGACCCCTCTCCTTCCTATGGCAGCTATATTTTGATTTAATGAATAAATTCAGATTCCCTCTTCATCACGGATGATTGGCATGGCAGGCATTGCATTGTTTCCTGGTCATCTAATTTAGCATGTGTGGCCACTCCCCCAACTTCCACCTTCAAAAAAGAACATGGCTAACAAATATCTCCAGGCCTTCTAGGTCAAATATCTGAAAATGGAGGCCGTTTGTGGGTGGAAAGACAGACATTTGACTTTTCACAAACACTGAAGGAGAATACACCATGGGTTTGCCCTCCTGAACTTAGTTGAGATTTTGGCAGGTTTGTCGATATTTCTCCATTAGCTATGATTGCAGGGTGAGTGGCTGCCAGTGACTAAAATAACAACAGGCCTTCCTGCTATCAACTTGTTCAATTTAAAGAGTGTTAGTGCAACCTAGTAGACAAGGTAGGTAACCTAAATCACAGTTTGTGACTACTGAGTGGGTGAGAAATGCTGACCATTTGCAATGTTTAAAGGACAGGGTTATTGCATCAAGTAGAGTTTCTGTCCTGGATTGTTTAATCAGGCAGCTATCAGGAAATCCCAAGAGAGTAGAGGAAGCAAAAAAAAAAGGAATCATTTAAGTTGAAAGTTACATTGGGAATTGTTTGGATCAGGGGTTCTCAACCTGAGTCCATGGACCCCTCGGTTAATGGTAGGGGTCCATGGCGTTAAAAAAAAAAGTTGGAAACCCCTGCTCTGGATGAATATATTTATGCAACAGTAGACTTGTACATACTCTACATAGTTTGCATTTGTGTTCATTTAATTATGGGAAGTTTTTGTTTTCTGAAATGTTTTTAATTTAAGAAATGAACATTGCTATAGATTTCAAATGTTTTTCTTCCAGTGTGACTTGGTGCTTGATGCTGCTCACCGAAAAAACTCAGAATCCAGCTCGCGAGAACTGGGCCCAAAACGTGAAGATATTGTTGAAAGTATCATTTTTAAATCTGCAGATGTTGTAATGCTGCATTTTAAAGATGTAGATTTAAATTATGCAAGAAGAGGTATTGACATTTTAAACTACTTTAACCGATGTGAATTTCATCTAATAATGGTTAAGATTTGATTAACAAAATGTTAAATTAAGTTGATGGAAAAGGTTAAAATGGAAATATCATGTGTTAAAGTAATTTAGTTACAAAACCTGAGTCCCACCATCATGAGGAAATGTGTTCTCTGCAGTCTGCCAAGACCCCAAGTAATAAAATTATAAAATAATTCAAATATTAAAAATATAATAGTATTTCCCTTCAAGCATAGCTGAAGTACAAACATACCGAATTGACAGGATTTCAGAAGCATGAGTTTAAGTCTACCTGGGTAGGAATGTACTTGTTCAGTTCTATTCTCACCTATTCAATTACAGCTAGATAATGACCAGCAGTGGATTCTTTTTGCGTGCAAGTCCTAACCTCTGCTGTCTCCTAACGATCACTTACTGGCTTTTTCTATTTTTCTCATCTTTTTGGTTGCTTCTTGATATAATCTGAAAGCACATTGTCACTTGTCTCACCTATAATGACTCTTAGAGCTTTATTTCACCCTGACTTGAACTCTAAATTGCCTTTTTTTTCTTTTGCCTGATAGCCAGTAGTTTATGCTAAAGTACCTCCAGCTGTATAACTTGTGACAAGTTTTGTTCCTTGGCCATAACTCACTGTGAATCGCCTTGAGTAAAAGCAGTCTTTTTGGGAGTGGTTTCCCAAAATGAACTTACTGCTACATAATTATGCCACCGCTTCCATATGAACACCAAAGTCCTATATTACATTGTAACTGTTGTTTAGACTCTTATTCATGCTTTCATTATCTTTTATAATCAAAACATTGAATATTTTGTCCCACTTTTGTCAGCCCTTTGACCCATGGTTGGTAATATACATTGACTTCTCATTAGATAATAGGTTAGTGTTAAAATTCTCTATTTTCATATGTCTTAATGTTCCTGACTCTCCGTCCTCCTATAATTATTTTCAGCTCTATATCCTTTCAAGATTTCTGTAGTCCTCAGATTTTGGCCTTGTGCTCAGCCACAGAAGTAGTTATTGTAGCATTAAAGAACATGCCTGAAGTTGCTAATACACAAAGCTCTGGTATTGCTCTGTACCTGTCTAGTTCCCCCTACTTTTAAGGTGTGTCTTAATACCCCCCCTTTAAATCAAACTTTGTCCTATGTGCTTTTTATTTAATAACACCTATGGATTTGGCTAGGAATGTTTTAAAGTTAAAGGTTCTGTATGGATGGACGTTGCTGCTAGTTTCATTATGCTTTTCCTTTCATTTTTTTTTCCTTTGAAGTTGTATCTGAAATATTAAAGTTCAAGCTGGAACTATGCCTTGATAATCTACACACATACAGCATCTTGTATGAAATGCCAAATGCAGTTTTAACATTTTTATTTTATGAACATATAGAGTGTGACATATGCTGAAATGTTAGGCTTAGAAATGGCACTTTAGGGGAGAATGCAGCATACAAGAACTGTGGAAAGATGAAATGGTTTTTTGTTCAGATCTGGATATGTTTTCAATATATATTTAGGTTTGAATGATTCAATGTCACGTCTGATTGAAATATTAGTTCTAATTTATTTTTGAATTCACCAATTCTATTTAATCTTGCTTAATATTCACTGCATATCTTGGCTAGAGGATACTACTGTCTGAATTAGGAGGTTGTGGGTTCATAGTTTGTTTCAAAAATTTGATAGCAAAATTTGGGCACCTATTCCTGTGCCCTGTTGTTAGCGTTATCTTCTGGATATTTAAAAAAGGCCGATTTGAATGAACAAGCCTGTATTGGAAAAAGAGTGAGAAAAATTTCCTGAGGTTAAAAGCAAATGTTTGCAATATTTAGTGTACTTAAGCAAATATGTGGAGAGAAAAGCAGTTTGTATTTTGGTTTGATTAGAATTGGAAGAGATTAAAGATAACCAGGCGTAATACAGAAGTTATTCTTCTGGTCTCTTAACTAACACTTAAATTCTCTTGCCCCCTTGGTCTGTGCAGTATACCTAGATGTCATTAATGAACCTCAATATTTTTCTATGTTGATTCTGTGAATACAGTGGTTATTTAACCTGAAATAACTTCTGCTTGAAATCCTAAAACAAGAGTAACCAGCAGAAAGAATACTTTTCAAGAAATATGTCATAATGCAGTTTTGGGAGGCAGGCCTGAGAAGTTAAATATCGATACTGCACTGGAAATGTTTAATAGTTGAATGCAAAAGCTGTACTGACATGTGTGCGATGTATTTCATGCTGGTCTTGTATTCCCAGTGTTAGTAATTCTAAAGAATTACAATGACATAAATAATTGTATTGTTGGAATATTTGACTGGGCATTGGTGTTTTGCCACCTGAACTGTGGCAGATGGTAGGAATTTAATTTGGCCTATCTCTTAGTCTTTTGGCATATTTTCTCCTTGTTTTAGTACTTCTTCATACTTCTTGTTTTCAAACTTTTCTATCCTTGTAGCAACCAAAAGATAAATAGCACTGCGCTTGTTTAGATTCCATTTTATTATTATGAGGAGAAGTAATAAAAAGAAAAGGTATCTGTTCAAGAACAGTTATCCGCCCTACAGTTTTGGCATTTCTAGTTAGAAAGGTATACTGGTTTACAGTTTTGTTGCAACAAATAATCTGTTGGAAGTATTCATTGAATAAAGCTGCATCAGTGGAGGAAACTCCAACAGACTGTCATTCTAGATTCTGGTATCTGCAGTTTTTTGTGTCTCCGGTTTATAGTTTTGCTAATTGGTTTCCTATTGGAAATAATTTAGACTGAAAGAATCTTTTGTTAGAGGTGGGAAAGTGTTCAACAGCAAAATGGGCCAGGTTAGTCGCAGATCTGATTGAACAATAATATTATGTTAATACTTTGGAAAGGATTGCTACCTAAATTTGGTGTGATGAACCACTCGTGTATCTCTAATATAGCAACATAACACCCCCAACGAAACCTTTTAAAAATACTTTCGCAGCAATGTGCTGTCAACAATAGTAACCAATTTTGCATTAATGTTATATCAATTGTTTACATTTTAATAGAATGCAGTGCAATATAGGTACAGTTCTAAAAACTTGGTGTTCAGAGATACATCTATGATCAATTTTTTTATAGTTTGAATGCATATTGGATTATACTCATTCTAATAAAAATGTGTCCAAATAAAGTTCATAAATTGAAAAAGACCCTTAAGATAGGATCTATTTGTATTTGGAAAAGCATAGACATATTAAGGACAGTCAAGCATGGCTTTGAGCAAGTCTCACAAACTTGAGTTTTTTGAGAAGGAGCCGAAGTTGATTGATGAGGGTTGGACAGTGGTTGTTGTTTACATGACATGGTCTTTCGTAACATTTTCATCAAGGACTCTTATGGTAGGCTTATCCAGGAGATTAAGACACATGGGCTTCTAATGCCGTAGACTTGGCCCAAGAAGACAGGGTAGTGTTAGAGGTCAGTGAATAGTGGTGTTCTGCAAGAGTCAATGCTAGGACCACTATTTTTGATAAATAAACAACGTACTGTAGTATGGCTGGTTAGTAAATTTGCAGATGATGTAAAAATGAACAGAATTGTAGATAGTGAGTATGGATGTCAAAAGATTGAGCAGAACATGATTCGATGGAAATAATTACAGAGAAATTGCAAGTGGAGTTTAATCCAGATGATAATGGTAAATGGATTGACTCTTAACAGCACTAATGTAAAGAGGGATCTTGGGGTGCAAATCCAAGTTCCATGAAAGCGTTAATGCAAGTGGATAGGGTCGTAAAGAAGGCATGCGAGCCTTCATCAGTCAGGGTGTTGAGTAAAAAAGTTGGAAGTCATGCTTTAGTTATATGAAACATTTGTTAGACACAACTTTGTGTATTGTGTGCAGTTCTGATATGACCTATTGCAGGAAGGAAGTGGGGGTTTGTGGGTGGATGCAGAGAGGTTCGCAAGGATGTTGCCTGGCTTAGAGAGTATTAGTCCTAAGATGACAAACTGGCATTATTTTCTCTGGAGTATTAGAGGCTAGGGGTGTATGAAATCTATAAAATTCTGAGAGGCTTGGAAAGAGTAGATGGTTGAGATGGAAATGTCAAATACTAGAGGTCATAGGTTAAGGCAAAAAGGGAAGAATTGAATATAGATCTACGAGGCAATTTTTAAAAACCAGTCATTTATGTGTGTGGCAAGTGTCTGAATGTACTGCAGGAGAGTGGTTGAAGCAAAAACAAAAGTAATGTTCAAGAAGCATTTAAATTGGCACATGGACAGGTAGAAATTGAGGGATATAAACTAGATGTAGACAGATAAACCATGTGTAGTTTAAATTAGTATAGTGGTCAGCACAGACATTGAGCTTCAGGCCCTGTTCTATTTCCTAGCCCACAAATATTCATAATTCAGATATCCTGATATATTCTTGCTATATAAATGCTTTTGAGTTTAAATGTTAAATACAAATCAAATATTTTGTGATTTTTAAAAAAAAAACGATTGTGTTATTTTAAGCCAGTCAGATTCATTTAACACTATTTTATCCACAAATTTATGCTCAAATTCATTTGATAGGCAGGAGTCCAATATGGTTTGTGAAGAGTTTCTGAAAGCTTTCTGAACTCTATCCAATAGGCAGACATCAACAACAAATCATCAGTGATGGAGTGAGAATGTGTTAAACTGGTGCCATTCAAACAGATAGATTATCTGTATGGTGTTGAGAACTAAAATTGCAAATACATCTAGCTAGGCAAATGGAAGCGTATTTTTTCAGAATGCTAATAATGAGAATTTGATAGTGGAAGTGCCATTGCAATGATTGGTACTTATTCTTTCTCCCATTGGAAGTGGATATTTATTGACTCTTGTATGGCACTACTTAATAGCTAGCAGCTCAAGCCTGGGGATTGATGTAGATTTATGCTCACAGGCATTAACTGTAAGCAGACATTATCTATAGAAATGCAACCCTAGCTGAACAATGCACTAAATAACTTAGACAGAAGAGAGACCATTGGCAAGGTGGCTAAGAATAATTAGATATTGAATCTATTGACCTGGCATTAAAATATATTTATTTTAGGGACATAGTTGTTAGAAGTAGAATCCTAAAATGTATTTCAGCAGTAATCTGTTTTTTTTAAAATAATTGAACCTGTTAGCAAATGTTAAAGATCACAGTGAAATGGCTTAGACATGCACAGTTATCTTTCCTTTCTCAACAGCAGCAAGATAAATAAACTGCTGTATAAATATTTATTTAAAAAGGTACATTTCCATTTTTTTCCTGTAGTTCTTTAATCTCCATTAAAGGCAGTGTAGTCATTGATCCTGTGCCTGGTCAAACCTTTTGCTGAATTTCCCCAATTGTAATGACCTTAAAATCTCAGTAATGATGCTTCTTGACAGATATGATATTCATTACCTCAGAGTAAGTTTGAGGCTTCCACATTTCTCTGTGAATTTGCAGAAGTTTAGAACTTTGCTGACATTTAAACAAATAAAGTAAATAAAACAAATAAGTACTGATGGTTCTATTCTGAACCATGGCCATTTATCAATACTACAGAAGTCTTAGTTTGACTGAAAATCTGTAGGGCATCATGAAACTTGTTGGCCAAGTTTTGGAGTTAGTATTTGTAAACTGATGGCTTTATTCTGTTTATTTGACCATTTAAAATTGTATAGGAAAACCTATTGATAAAAATTTAATATTGCCATGAAGGATTTTGTGTAGATCAGTTCAGGAACAAGACCTAATGATCTCTCCTGAATTTTGGTTTAATTTATGCAAAAAAATGGATGATCCTCTAGCATACTCAAAAAGGATGCAAGCATTGTATTGAATCTTTGGTCAAGCACATGATGTGAGCATGCATTCAGCTACATCCTGTCAAATTAGAAACACTCTCTCCTTATTTTCTGCATTGCAAACTGCTATCAAGAAATAGGTGCTGTTTTCTAGTTACTGTGTTAACTGCTATACCTTCATTGTAAAGAGGGTATTAAATTGCTCCATTCATGGTCATCTCCCATTTTGAGTACACAATGCACAATATTTTTAATAAGCAAATGTTGCTGTTCATTAAACTGACAGCTGATTGATCATCTTGATCCTTAATACATATTTGGTTTACTGATTATTTTTTCTTTTTTCCACCCTCTCTTTCTGGTCTCTGTAGTTCCATCTGAAACAGGTAATTTTGTTTATTTGTTTATAATGTGCATATGTTTACGCTGTCCCTTTTGGTTTCAAACTGATTCTGAGCTTAACTTTTGCTTATACGCTGTTTTAAAGTGGCATAAATCTTAGAAAGCATTGCATGTTCAATTCAAGTGACCCTCAAACTACTAAAACAAAATCATAACTGCTCTAGGAAAAATTCTCCTGATTTTTACTCTGAATTATTTGTGACTTTTTTTTTTACTTAAACACATTCTGCAAAGATATCAACAACTTGGTGAACAGAAACTAGAAAATTTATGAATACCTCTTTGCATGTGTTAAATAACCTCAATGGAAGTCAAGAGTACTTATCTAAAATTATGTAATTGTACAAAAGGGATTGTTTTCAATGGCAGAATTCAAGGTGATGGTATAAAATAACTCTCTTTGTACTTTGTATTACAGCTCTTTGTACTTGACATCTTAAATTTTTCAGTTGTTTAAGTCACTAGATTCAGTACTTTGATGAATTAGCTAGACTTAAAAGAAATCTTGCTTGGACAGTGGTTCTGTTAAGGTGGGAGAAGGATGAGTGTGTCACAGTTAGGCATAACTTTTGCCAAATTATGTTGGACTTCAAAAAAGGTTACTACATCACCTGGTAAAATTGTGAGCATTAAAATTGGCAAGAGAGCAGAACCTTTATTTCCATTTTGACCAGTCTTTAGTTTCTTCGTGGAATAACGTGTCGCATTTGGCAAAAGATGTGCCTTATTAAATACTCCGCAAATTGTTGTAAAAAGAATGGAGAATTTCATGTATTTCTACAGCTACTTGTTTGGCACTGATTTGGCTACAGTAAACCAAGAAAACATTTGCCCCAATGCATTTAGTTATTCTGCAAAGCACTTTTGTGGGCTTTCCAAAAGGCTTTTTTTTAAAAGGGAGCAGCATATAATATTTGTATGTTTTCTTTAATTGCAGATTCTGAATTTTGGCTACTTTCTGAGGAAATAAAAATAGAATTAGAGTATGGATTTTGTCTAATATCCTTCATTGGTTCCATCTCATGGTGATCCTTGAATTTATTGTTGCTGCGTACTGATAAAATTATTTGTATTTGCATACTAGAAATACCTTCAGGGCTGGTTATATTTTTATATATCATCTATGAAATTTTAAACTTGTATTTTACTGGAAAGTGGAATTCATTGATACTCAAGTGAGGTTTATTGGAAAACTGGGAATGGAACAGACTAGATTGCTCTCAGAGAGCTGTTATATGGGTTGAAAGTGCTGACAGGAAACCAAATGTTGAGGCAAGCAAAGTATCTATTGTATTTTGATATCTAAAATGTCGTGAAGGTGGTTTGATGTAGATGGGTTGTGATAAGTATACAAAACAGCACTTTATAAGGATCACATTTTAGTGAATTAGAAAGTAGTTGACTAGCAAATAATTTACTGTACCAGATTTAGTAAAACATTGGCAACGTACTTAGGTTATTGTATTGTTTTGTATCTGAGATTATTGGATTGGCAGAATGTATTCAGGTGGAAGGGAAGCATTCTTGAAAATAACTAAAATAATTCTTCGGAACTGACAGTGAATCATTGTATCACCAAGGCTTGGCTGCTTTTGGGACATGACACATTCTTTCAATTGTAATCAGCAGAGTGATTGCTTAGGATTTGTAATTTGCCAACTTAAAGCAGATGCAGCTCCAATTATACATTTCTGATCTTTTTAAAAAGCAGCTCGTGCCCATAGTTTCCTTACCTGAAATGATAGCTGCCCACCAATTAGCCCCAAGTTCTCAACAACTTGCAGTTTTTTCTTCATTATTATTATTATTATTATTATTATTGCCATCATCATCATCATATTATCCTATCCATTATGACACTGGAGGAAGTAATTTGGCACTTCCAGTCCAGTCAGGTGTCAGAGCAATCCCATTACCCTATCTATTTATTGGTAACCTGTTGCCTCTCATCTGCATTACCTGTACATGAGTTCCCATCTGACTCATTTACAGTAGGGACAAGTTTTCAGTCATCACATGTGGCAGACATGGGGCAAACTTCACTGTTTATCTATGTGAATGTATGTGGAACATAACAAATATACATGCACAATATCACAGGATCAAATCTGAGCCTCTGGGACTGTGATGTAGCTGTTAACCTCAGCAGGATCAAAATTTTGGCAGCCTGTTCTTCTTTTTTCTCCTTCCAAATGATGAAGTAATGAGTTTTCATCATGAGATTTCTCAATATGGCCCATTTCCATTACTTTGTTGGAAGAAATTGGCTGCACCACAATGTCTCTAAACTATCAAAACACATTTCATTTACAGCAGATGCTTGCATTCAGTGAGCTAAGAGTATGAAATAAAAAGGGTTAAGGGAATCAGCAAGATCCACTGGGATGAAGCTCAAATCTGTCTCCTTCAGAATTAGGGAATCCTTTAGATTACTACCCAGGCCTGGTTGCTGAAAGGTTGTCGTGGTGTAGATCATATTTAAATGTTGTTTAAAATTGGAGCTGGTTTAATATTTTGAAAATCAGTAAACTGTAGACTCTGGCATTTTTGGCTTTGTGTATGGGAAGAGAAACACTTGCTATTTCAGGTTAATGGCTTTAGTCAAAATTGGGAAGGAAAGGTTCTTTTAAACTGATTCTGATTTTCTGATAGGGTAAAACTGGGATGACCATGGGTATAAATTGAAAACGAGATCTGGTCATTGAGAGTTCGGGAGTGGTGAAGTATTTCTTGTTGGATAATTTTACTAAGATAATTTGCTGAAATTGTTCATGTCTGATCCCCTTAAATCTTCATTTTCAGTCACTGACTTTTTCATTGTTTTAGGTTTAGGTTTTTCATTTTGAGCTTTGGCAAATTTCATATGATCTTTTTACAAATCATATCAAGTTTAGTTTCCTCCCAAATTTATCCTCAAATTCTCAAGGTACTGATTCTTAAGTTGCCCTTTTGTTGGAGCATAGGTTATTTTTCACACTTTTTGACTGCTGAATGTTAAGTTTATTTGACCAGTTGCAGTCCAAGGTTGCCCTTTCCTGAGGGTCACAGGTATAGAGTTTACAGCATGGGTCTTAGACTATGACCATAAAATTACTTTTACTGATCTCCTTTCTCCTTTCTGTTTGCCATTGAGACCCAAGACTGGTGGTATGTATTGGACGTCTGAAAAACTGGAATTGTCTGATTTCAGTTAAATGAAATTAGGACATAATTTTCCAAATACTGGGGCATTCAGCTTGGTACTGGTTCATGACAGCATTCCGGATCAGTTAAAGTTTATTGCTATTTTGTTTACAATTCCACACCAATCTATGTACCTGAAAAATCCTCAATCCAAATCGCTCATCCTCTTTCAATTTCTTTTGTCCAGTCATGTTTTTTTTTGAAAAAAGCACCCTTGCACCTAGCACTGTAAAAAGGAAGCAAAATTCAACCTGTCCACGGAGTACAAAAATGCATCTTTCCTCAAAACTATACATAGTCCAAACTACAGGAAAAAAAAACTGCTTTGATCTCACTCCTGAGGATGTTGTATCTTGCATGTGTGATTTGTTCTACTCAATGTTCGGATTTCTTAATTACGTTCTGCATCACTGAGCAACGTCTGTCAAGTCAAGTCAATTTTATTGTCATTTTGACCATAACTGCTGGTGTACAGTACATAGTAAAAATGAGACACCATTTTTTCAGGACCATGGTGTTACATAATACAGTACAAAAACTAGACTGAACTACGCAAAAAAAAACAACACAGAGGAAAAAAAACTACACTAGACTACAGACCTCAGGACTGCATGAAGTGCACAAAAGTGCACTGTATTTTTCCATTTACAGTCTTATGTGTTTCATTCTGTTCGCCTCATTATAGGAAGGATATCAAAGCTTTAGAAAGGGTGCAGAAGAGCTTTACTAGGTTGCTGCCTGGATTAGAGAGCATTTCTTATGAGGATGGTTTGAGGGAGCAAAGGCTATTCTCTTTGGCATGAAGGAGGGTGAGAGTTGACTGGATACATGTGTATAAGATGATAAGAGGCATAGATTGACTACGTAGTCAGAGCCCTCAGACAGTGCAATGCATGTAGTTCTGTTCGCCAAGGTATAGGAAGGATATGTTAGGATTTGAGAAGGTGCAGAGAAGATTCATCATTGTGTTGTCAGGGATAGAACAGTTCAGTTATTGAGACTGGAGAAGCTTGGTCTGTTTACCCTGGAGCAGAGGAGGTTAAAATGTGATATGATGACGCATAAAGTTGAATATTGATAAGGTGGACCACAGCAAATTTTTCCACTATGTTAGAGATAGATACATCTAGGGAACATGACTTTAGGGTAACAGGCAAGAGATTTAGAGGAGATATGCGGGGGGAGACTCTCTT
Organism: Hypanus sabinus; assembly: GCF_030144855.1. Lineage (NCBI taxonomy): Eukaryota > Metazoa > Chordata > Chondrichthyes > Myliobatiformes > Dasyatidae > Hypanus > Hypanus sabinus. The sequence goes on from NC_082718.1 coordinate 88,979,127, forward strand.
AACCCTGAGAGTGACAAATACCTGGAGTGCACTGAGAGTGGTTGAAACATCACTTAAGTCTGTAGATGAGCATTGAATTGCTTAGGCATAGAGGCTACAGATCACATGCTGGGTGATGGGATTAATATAGAAGGGCATCCATGGGTTGGCATGGTGAGTGTACCTGAACTTCTCCATTCTGTACTATTCTATAATTCTCAGATTGTCATCTAGTTTCACTTCCTTCCAACTTTTGATTAACATCTGGGAGGTGTATGATTGCAGCAAGGATTACCCCTACTTTCAATCAATCGATCTGTGACCTCACATCTGGACCAGGTTTATTAACACTGGCATATGTTGTGAAATTTGTTGTCTTGTGGCAGCAGTATAGATGTAATTATAAGTTACAATGAATAAATATAGTGCAAAGAGGAACAGCAAGGTGGCGTTCATGGACCATTCAGAAGTCTGATGGCAGAGGAGAAAAAGCTGTTCCTAAACTGTTGAATGTGATGTGGGTCTATAAGCTCCTGTACCTTTCCCCAGTGGTAGTAATGAGAAGAGAGTGGTGGGGGAGGGGTGGGATCCTTAATGATGCATGCGGCCTTCTTGAGGCACTCCCTTTTGAAGATGTCCTTGATGGTTTGGCAGGGGGGTGTTGGGGCATGTGTGTGTGATGGAGTTGGCTGAGTCAAGAACCCTCTGCAACCTCTTTAAATCCTCTAAATTGGAGCTGTACAGCAGGCGGTCAGAATGCTCTCCACTCTCCATCTGTAGAAATTTCCGAGTGTCATTGGTGACATTCTAAATCTCAGACTCCCAAAGAAGTATAGTCACATGATTGCATGGGCTGCCGTGGTTTCTGCTTGCCTTAGAGAACTTGGAGATGAGGCCAAAACCTGTATCTTTTCATTTAAAAGTATATTTCAAAGTCAGTTTTATTGTTGTATGCACATGTGCAATGAATAACTTGCAGCAGCATCGCAGGCTCATAGCATCTGTGAGCATTCAATATTCGATGTGCTATCTCCACAATATCTTTGAATCCTCTTTGCAAATGACCTTATTCTCATGGATGAAGATTACAAATGTAACTGTCAATTCTTAAATGCTTACACTGTTTTTATTATATTGAATAGAAACTTCCTCTTGTCCACCAGGTTTATCACTTAAATGAAGTGAATCATCTATCATATAATTACAAACAGGATATTTTTGTTTATGTATTTAGTCTGCAAATTTCTAATCACATTTTTTTAGTAGAATTATCATTGTGTATATACATTGTGCCCCAGTGTAACATATAATAAACTATATAACAATTACAGCACGGAAACAGGCTATCTCGGCCCTTCTAGTCTGTGCCGAATGCTTACTCTCACCTAGTCCCACCAATCTGCACTCAGCCCACAATCTCCTTTCCTTTCCTGTCCATAAACCTGTCCAGTTTTACTTTAAAGGACAATATTGAACCTGCCTCTACCACTTCCACTGGAAGCTCGTTTCATACAGCTACCACTCTGAGTAAAGAAGTTCCCCCTCATGTTACCCCTAAGCTTTTGTCCCTTAACTCTCAACTCATGTCCTCTTGTTTGAATCTCCCCTACTCTCAATGGAAAAAGCCTATCCATGTCAATTCTATCTATCCCTCTCATAATTTTAACTACCTCTGTCAAGTCCCCCCTCAACCTTCTATGCTCCAAAGAATAAAGACCTAACTTGTTCAGCCTTTCTGTGTAACTTAGGTGCTGAAACCCAGGTAACATTCTAGTAAATCTTCTCTGTACTCATATAATGCATAATACAATTCCTTATACTTTAATTTAAATAGTTTGGTGCATAATTATTTAAATAAGCATTTATTATCTACATTTATATGTACACATTCCTGCTTTATTTGGTATGTCTGTGGTCCCTAGCCACGGTATTAATACAGTTGGATAAAAAGTTGCTAATTTCGTTAGTATCTGCAGGTGGTACTTTGAATTATTGCATATAGTAGGGTAACGTGTTGTCTTTTTAACAAACAAACTATAAATTTTATTTCTGTTTCAGATGCCTTTACTGATGCTGCCATTGGCTCGAGACTAAATGGTGAGCACAAAGATAAAGATCTAGAACCATGGGATGGTGGTGATAGTACTAATGAAGATTTAGAAGCTCTGGAATCAGATGTGGTAAATATTTTTATGGTTTAATCCTTTAAAGGAAAGACAAAAAATAGCCAAATGTAAGTTAAATTATTCCATTGGGTACATGACATTACACTGTACATTTCCTCAAAAGCAGTAACATTATACAATTGCAGCATTTAGTTTACTTGTATAGTTCTTCACTGTGATGTTAAGCTTTTATGGGGATCAGGTGAGGTTGCAATCTTGCCTGTATCTCCTTCACAGTCACATGATATAACATGTAGTGTGATGCAGAATATTGCATATGAAGAGGGTATTTTGAAGCAAAAGATGGTTTTGTTTTACCATCTAGAGAAAATATGAATTTTACAGTTTAGATCAAATATTGTTTGATTGCAAAGCCAACTGGCATCCGGTAAAATGTTTTTTTTTATTGCGAAATAATCAAATAACTGTTCCTTTGAAGTTGAAACCAAAATAATGTAATTAAAATAAATAATTTTATGAAGGCTATTGAGGTACGTAGTCTGTGTTTACTGATTAATTCAATTAAATACATGTTGGTGATGAAAGTTTAATTTTCCTTGTAAGGTAGTCTGACATCTATCATGTAAGTTGTATATAAACCCAGATTGTTGATTAAGTAAAGCACGCCTTGTTGGTGTGACTCCATAATCTGGCTGGATATTGAATAACCTGGTTATCTACTTTTGCTTCTACTAGATTTGATTAATATTTTGTAACCCACAAAATTGAGAACTGAAATTATCATTTCAATGTGCAAGTATAAATCTTGATGCAGTAAAAAAATTACATAGATCTTAATCAGAAGGATTGAACTATTTTATAATGATCACTGTGGCCTAGTAACAAATCTAAATGATGTTTATTAATACCTGAATTCTGGTTCTTTATAAATAGTTTCTACTAGATCACATCTCTTTTCAGTAACACTTTTAGACCAACCTTTTAAAAGTTAAAACCTGAGAATAATTTAGCTATTCAATTCAATAATACATAAATTTTATTTCTTGGGCAAATCAGTGTGTCATGGTGTACTATAAACTTACTTCCTTTTTTTGACCCTTGCATCATGAGCATTTAAATATCACTGGGTCATTTAAAAACAGAAAATTGATCAACTGTCATCTTATAGCAACATGCACCCCCCCCCCCCACCCCCACACCATGTTTATATATCTGTAGTTAGCCTTATCTTCAATGCTGATTACAGACAAGTGTCATTTCTATCAAGGAGGTCCCTCAGGACTGAGGATGACTTGCTTTTCAGGATAAAGTTCACTTTATTAATAGTTAATTTAATAATCTAATTTATCAGCATAGTTTTTCTTTTTTGTTGCATTTTTTCCATTTCCCTGATGTTTCCATTCTTAATATTCCAATTTCATACAACTTCTGCTGTTAATTCCTGAGATATGGCTATTTTTCTTCATTTTTCAGATTTTTTCAATCTTCTTTCAGCAGATGGCAATAAATTTGACCACCATTCTCTTTAATGTGGGTTTATGTTTGCAGCTTTTAGCGAGAATTCCAGAAACTTCATCACTGTTAAGTTATCCAATCACAAATAAAAGAAAATCTGATGATGCTAGAAATCCGAGCAACACACACAAAATGCTAGAGGAATTCAGCAGGCTAGGCAGCATCTAAGGAAAAGAGTACAGTCGTCGTTTCGGGCTGGGACCCTTTGGCAGGACTGTTAAGTTACTAAGCTATAGAAACAGCTTAGCCAATTCTCAACTCAGTATTGAATTGGACAATTTCTTCTACCACAGTGTTACTCTTCATATTTAGAGAAAGCAACTTTTGGCTTTTTACAGTAGGCAACAGAGGCCTAGAAACTCAAAATTCATTGACAGTTGGGGAAAAGGTGCTAAAAGATCATGATGTAGAGTATCAGCCAATGTTTTGAATTGGGTTTCATACTTCACAGGGGTGCTACTGAAAGGCTCTGATACATTTTTTTAAATCTATTTATTATTGCAGGGGACATGAAGGAAAGTTTAGTTAGGTACTGGGAGATGTGGGGGTAGAGAGGGTTTGGCAGTCAATTTTGGTTTTTTGGGAATGGGAGGATGGATACTGTGAAGTTGTCAGGATGAGTGCCATGTTAAGTTAAGGAGTTAGACTGGGATCATTGAGTGGTAGGAAGGGTACCAGGAAAGATTGTAGTTTAGAGTCAGGAGGTCTCCAGGGGATTGAGTCCAAATGGAAGAGTAGGACTGTGTGAACAAGAGTTCTATGCAGTAAACTGCTCTGAATTATCTGATACTTTTCCAGAATGCTGAAGGCATGCACATCAGATTAATGTTGAAGTTAAAATATCATGAAAATATTTTGCAAAATTTGTTTTGGTTTGAGACATTACTAGTTACTGGTGGTATTCTGTAGGGATCTGCGCTGTTTGTGATCTGGAATATATGATATATGACTATATGATTAAAAGATATATATATATATACACACGCACACACACACACACACACGCACGCACGCACGCACGCACACACGCACCACCCACCCACCCATCCACCCCAGTAAAACTTGGATGAAACCTCCATGGGTGAGTTGGTAAGTTTGCAGATTATCACAAGAAATATGACAATTGCAGATATGGATGGAGAAACCGCAGGATATACCAAGGGATCGGGGGGGGGGGGGGTTCCAAGCCCATAGCTCCCTGAAAGTGGCTGCGTAGGTTAATAGGGTAGTAAATAAGACATATGGCATACTTTATTAGTCAAGGCATTGAGTTCGAGAATGAGAAAGTTACATTTAATGGCTCCTAATTAAATGGCTACTGCTGTATCCCATCCAGTTCAAGATTCGATAGGTTGAGCCCTAGGAAAAAGTCTCTGGCTATCCACTCAATCTGTGCCCCTTATCTTGTACACCTATTATATTGTATACCTCTATTAAGTTCTCTTTCACCCTTCTTCATGCCAAAAAGAAAAGCCCTAGCTCGCTCAACCTATCGCCAAAAGACAATCCCTATAGTGTAGGCAGAACTCTAGTAAATCTTAGCACCCTCTCTAAAGCATCTACATCCTTCCAATAATGAGGTGACCAGAACTTAATACAGTATCCCAAGTGTGGTCCAACCAGGATTTTATACTCTCAACCACACACAAAATGCTGGTGGAACACAGCAGGCCAGGCAGCATCTATAAGGAGAAGCACTGTTGATGTTTTGGGTCGAGACCCTTCGTTTTATACACTCAGCCGCCTGGTACTAGGTACCTCTTGAGCCGATGTCTGTGGTCTTTAGCTGCTGTGGCCCATTCACTTCAAGGTTCAACATGTTGTGTGGTCAGACATGGTCCACTGTTGTTATGCATACTGTTACATTCCTATCAGTTTGAACCAGTCTGGCCATTCTCCTTGAGTTCTCTCATTAATAAGTATTTTCACCTACTGAACTACTGCTCACTGGATGTTCTTTGCTTTTTACACCATTCACTATAAACTCTAAAATAGATTGTTGTAATCAAGAGGTCAGCAGTTTCTGAGCTACTCAAACCACTCCAACTGGCACAAACAATCTTTCCACAGTCAATGCCACTTAAATCACATTTCTTTCCCATTCTGATGTTTGGTCAGGACAACTGACCCTCTTGGCCATGCCTGTATGCTTTTATGCATTGAGTTGCTGCCACATGATTGGCTGATTAAATATTTGGATTAATAAGCAGGCATACCTAATCAGGCAGCCATTGAGCGAATGTTGCAGTTTTATAAAAAAATTTTGTCAGGCCACTTCTGGGAAGGGTTCAAAATAGGTTTACCAGGATTAGAAGGCATGTATTACAAGGAGAGGTTGGACAAATGGGATGTTTTCTCTGGAGTGGCAGAGGCTGAAGAGGGACATGATTAGAAGTTTGTAAACTCATGAGAAGCATAGATAATACCTTTTTCCCAGAGTCACAGTGTTTACTAAAATGCATGTATTTAAGGAGATGAGGGGTAAGTTTCTTTCCCACTCAGTGTTGGTTGCCTGGAATGAGCTGCCAGGAGTGATAGTAGAAACACATACAATCAAAGCATTTAAAAGCCTCTTAGGTAGGCACATAAATATGCAGAGAATGGAGGGATATGGCCATTGCCTAAACAGAAGGGATTAATTAGGTGTTTAATTTGACATGGTCTGTTCCCGCCCTGTACTGTTCTACGTTCTGCAGTCCATATAAAATAATCTGTTTTTGTGACTAGTCTGTGACTATGATTTAGTCTTGACATTTAATAACTTGCACATCTCAACAAAGCATGACATTTGAAGAGTATTTTATTTAAATACCTGGGTTATTTTATTAATTTATTTTTCTGGAGAAGGCATGAAATCTTTTAAGGTTCACTAATTTCCACAGTTCATGGCAAGTGTTTCTACTCTAGAAATTGTCCATTTCACAGCATAAAGCTGACAATTTCACTATGACATCCACAACATTGCAATGGTACATGGATGCAGCAGAATATGTTGGTGCTGCACAGTTCTGGTGACCTAGTTTGATGTTGATCTTGAGTGCTGTGTATGCACATTTTCCCTGTGACTGCACGTGTTTTGCTGAATACTGTAGCTTCCTTCCATGTCCTAATGAAGTGTTGGTAGCTAAAGTACTGTTGTAAATTGTCCTAGATCTTAGTAAACATTGGTGACAAGAAAATCTGGGGGAATTAAGTAAAGAGCATGTAACAGAAAATGGACTCTAGTGAAATTAGTGGAGGAATGGAACTGACCAGATTTATTATTAGACTATGTACATGTCACCATATAGAACCCTGAGATTCTTTTTCCTGCAGGCGTACTCAGCAAATATAAAGAATAGTAACTGTAAACAGGAATAATGAAAGAGCAAGTGCATAGAAGGCAACAGACTGTGGAAATGCAAATATAAATAGCAATAAATAACGAGAGCATGAAATAACAAGATAGAGTCCACCAGGTAAGATCACTGGTTATAGACAATAGACAATAGGTGCAGAAGTAGACCATTCGGCCCCTCGAGTCTGCACCACCATTCTGAGATCATGGCTGATCATTCACTATCAATACCCAGTCCCTGCCTTGTCCCCATATCCCTTGATTCCCCTATCCATCAGATATCTATCTAGCTCCTTCTTGAAAGCATCCAAAGAATTGGCTTCCACCGTCTTCCGAGGCAGTGCATTCCACACCTCCACAACTCTCTGGGAGAAGAAGTTTTTCATCAACTCTGTTTTAAATAACTGACCTCTTATTCTCAATCCATGCCCTCTGGTACTGGACTCTCCCAACATCTGGAACATATTTCCTGCCTCAATTCTATCAAATCCTTTAATTATCTTAAACGTTTCAATCAGATCCCCTCTCAATCTCCTCAATTCCAGTGTGTACAAGCTCAATCTCTCCAATCTCTCCGCGTAAGACCGCCCTGCCATCCCAGGAATCAACCTAGTGAATCTACGCTGCACTTCCTCAATTGCCAGAATGTCCTTCCTTAAACCTGGAGACCAAAACGGTACACAATATTCCAGGTGTGGTCTCACCAGGGCCCTGTACTCCAAAAGGACGCCCTTGCTCTTGTACTCAATTCCCCTTGTAATAAAGGCCAACATTCCATTTGCCCTCTTCACTGCCTTGGTTGTGGGACTATCTCAGTAGATGAGTGTAGTTATCCTCTTTTGTTCAAGAGCCTGATGGTTGAGGGGTAGTAACTGTTCTTTAACCTGGTGGTGTGAGCCCTGAGACTCTTATACCTTCTATCTGATGGCAGTAGCACGAAAAAAGTGGTGAGGATCTTTGATGATGGTTGGTGCTTTCCTACGACAGCTGAGAGCAGATGCAGACCTAATGGACTGAGTGACCTCTTCCTCTATAATATGAAGATAACATAAGTATTGACTTTAGTAATTGAGCATGATTTAACATTCAATCACCTTAATGCTACATTTTCTTTTGTAGCTATTCTATTCAATGGGATTAATAGAGTGGCAAACCTATTGTTTTATGGTGATCAGATTTAGCTTCAGTAGGTATCATGAAAGCAAATAAATTGATTAGCATTTAGTTAATAATTCTTTTAAGAAATGCCTTCATCAGTTGTACTTGAAAATTTAAGTCTAATGGAAGATTTAAAAATAGGATTTTTTTTTAACAGAAATGTCTTTTTTTTGTTCTCAGTCTAATGGTTGGGATCCCAATGACATGTTTAGATTTAATGAGGAAACTTATGGAGTAAGATCAACCTATGACAGCAGTTTGTCTTCATATACGTGAGTACACAAATTTCAATAAACCTAATTTTTTGTCTAAGCTGTAATGTTTGTAAGGCCTTCTATTCATATTAATTGTTATCAAAATATCAAACTGTTATCAAATGTTTTTGGAAAATTGGTAGTAAATTTATATTCTTTAATGATGTCTGTGTTCTCTTCTAAAAGCAGAACGAAAATAGTACATTATTCCTTTGTTTCTTTATTTGCTTAGCCTTTTTTATTTATACCAAAGATAGTGTTCTGGTATCTTTGTACAGGGATGCACAAAGCTTTATTGCAACTTAAAGTGATGGAAGTTGCTTCCTTTGGATTTTTTTGCCATATTAGACTGCTGTGTTTTAAAGTACAAATCTACTTTGCCTCACTGTCAAATAAAATTTTGTAATAAATTGAAAATAGTCATGTAGCAGACTATCATCTAAATGGAAATAGATTGTATGAAATACAGGATGATTCAAGCTGCAAGAGAGTTACTGGCACTTGACCTTTATTCCAAAGGCACTAAACTTAGAAATGGGGATTCTTTCTGTAACAACTATACAGAATGTTGTGAGACCACATTTAATATATTGGGCACAGTTTTAATCCCTTTACTCACAAAAGAATATAGCAGCATTGGAGGCTTTCCAAAAGAAATTAGCGAGGTGAATCCATAGGATAACAGAATTGGCCTGTCATGGGAAGCTAAATGGTTTAGATCTGTGTTCCTTTGAGTTTGAACTAAATGAGTGTGACAGGAGAGATTGTTGAAATGTTTTTAATAGTGGGAGACACTCAAATGAGAGAGAAGGTTTCAAGGTGTTAAGGGGTCAGTCATTTTAAAACAGATCATAGAAATTTCTTCTTGCAAGTAGAAGTGAGTCTCTGGAATTCTTTACTCCAAAGAATCGTGAAGGTTAGCTCAAAAGTTCTAAGTACATATATGTCACCATATACAGCACTGAGATTCATTTTCTTGTGGGCATACTCAGTAAATTCAACAATCTACAGTAGAATCAATGGAAGACCACACCAAAAGGGCAGACAACAAACCACCCTTTGGTGTGGTTTTTCAAGAAGAAAGAAAATTTAAAAATATATATATATTGAGAATATGAGATGAAGGGTCCTTAAAAGTTAGTCCACAGTTCAGTGAAGGGGCAAGTGAAATTAAGTAAAGTTATCCTGTCTGGTTCAAGAGCCTGATGATTGATGGGCAATAACTGTTCCTGAACCTGGTGGTGTGAATCCTGAGGTTCCTGTTCATCCTTCCTGATGGCAGCAGCAAGAAGAGAGCATGGCCTGGATGATGCTCTCTGGGTGATTCTATCTCATTAGAAGTGGAGATACATAATTTTATTTGAAAGTTAAGGGGATTGAGGACCTTGATTCTGCTCCTATTGGTTGTTTTGTTTACAGATTTTTTAACATTCCTTAACACTTATGCTCTGAGGAATGTACTTGTCCTCAGTATTTGCACTGATTTTGTCTTTCATTTATCTGACATTTCTCCTGTTGTTTCTTACAGGGTACCATTAGAAAGGGATAATTCTGAAGAATTTTTACGGCGCGAAGCTAGAGCAGCTCAACTTGCTGAAGAAATTGAATCAAGTGCCCAGTATAAGGCAAGAGCTGCGTTAGAAAATGATGAAAGGACAGAAGAGGAGAAATTTACAGCTGTCCAAAGATCTTCCAATGAACGCGAGAGCCATGGTGCCAACTCTAGGTACTGTCAAGTTCAAAACCAGAATGTCTGTATTGTACAACGTCAGTTGTAAAAAATTGGAATACAGGCGGTCCCCGGGTTACGAACGAGTTCTGTTCCTGAGTCCGTCTTTAAGTCGGATTTGTACAAAAGTCAGAACAAGTACATTCGATATTATTTAGTGTCAATTTTACCTTTCTATGCATATAAAACACTTAAGAAACGTATGTAATCCAATAATTAAACCACCATGTGGCTTAGTAATAATTGTAGCTTTCATCGGGGTGGGGCCTTTTGCATGCTCCATTATTCTCACTTTATCCTTTAAAATTGTTCCAGTTGTTGACCGACTGTAGCCTAATGCTTTTCCAATGACCGATGACGTTTACCTCTTTCCAAACGCTTTATTATTTCCACTTTATTTTTAATTGCAATCGCTTCCCGTCAACGGAACAGAAAAACTGCGGGTGGCAGGTCCCAAGCTCTGCCGTGTCCTAAAGACTACTGCACTGAATTCCCCGGGTCCTAAAGTCTACCTCACTGAGACAGGTTAAATGGGACAAGTGGGGGCTGTGCTGGGTTTGGGTATTTGATCCTCCACAACATTCTGCGTGGGAATTTAAACTGGAGGTGGCAGTGTTTTTTTTACAAGGTCAAGTTGCGAGCTCGCCATCAACCCAGCACAGATGGAGAGCGTGCTTGGAAGTTGTTTGTCACTGGATCGAACTTGGGAACTTTCATTCTCGAGCCCAGTGCTGATCTCACTATGCTACCAGTGGACCGGAAAAGGGGGCCCAGGCAGGGTCAGGGTGAATCTTGCTAATAAAAATTTAAGCCAAATACAAAGTTACACACTCAACACAGTGTCAATGGCAATGACTTAAAATGGCAGACAGTGTCGCAATCTGACTTAAAATGGCGGACGGCATTCTCCTTCCTTGGTTTGTAAGTACGAGTTGCTCGTAAGTTGGACGTTCATACCTGTAGATGCCGAGTGTGTGTGTGTAATTTGATCCAAAGATAAAATATATTCTTTTTTCTCTCTCCTTCCCTTCTCCCCTGCCCTACTTCACCCCACTTCCTTCTACTAGAGAAAATAAATATATTCCACCAGGGCAAAGGAATAGGGATGGAATGTCTTGGGGAAGTACACGACAGCACTCACCAAGAATTGGGCAGACTGGTTCAGGCCCACCACCTTCTCGGGCTGGATCTCATACATCAGATTACAGCCCTAATTCTGGAACAGACCAAAGAGTTGTGAATGGAGGCAAGTATTCATATTTTATATAAGAAGATGACAATAATATGTATAAACATTGCAAATACAGTCACTAAGACCTACAATGTTAGTAATCAGGCAGCAAGTTCATTGGTGGGTTCTAACAACTACCTGTATTCTTTTATTTTGTGTAATGTAGTATTAGTAAAATTTTGTTATTAAATCCATATTGATACATCGTAGACATTTACTTTTTTGTGACAATTGTACATGGTTAAAAATAGTTTATTTGAATAGAAAAGGCTTATTCGTTTTTCATTAATGGCCTCAGAATAATACTTTTCATTGGTTGACACACAGTAAGTAGATTGACAAGCATCCCCGTGATGTGGAAGGTGTTGGCATTGTAGAATACAAAGCTTTTAGCTAGCTATTTATAAGTATCCAAGTACTATTTGATGTTCAGTTTTTGTTTAAAGATGTTGTATTTATTGTTCGCAGTTGAAAACTCTCCAACTTTTATTCGATTGTTTTTGTTATAATATTTGCGAGGTCTCTGTCAGTTAGGGTCAACCATGGATGCTGCGTCCCAGCTGTCTAGATACGCAAGCCTGGGCAGTACGGTATGGAGAGCAAGCTCCCCCTCTCCACGCTTCTGATGAACCCAAACAGGGACTGCAGGGACCAATGCAGTTTGGTTTCAGCGACATCGCAGGAGTTGCCAGTCGGCGTTGAACTCAACGTAGGACTGCCTTAAGGACCCTGGCTTTGGATTTTTCCCTCGGGTTTACTCCCATATTCTTCCCCATGAGGGGGTATAGCAGCAAGGCAGTGGAGGTTTTAGATCAAAGTTTTCCTTCTCCAAAATGAGCTCCCAACCATGGCAGATGAGCCCCATCTGCCCAAAGTGACTGGTTTTGCTAGTAATCTGCCTTTGCCCTTTCTTCTGTCAGTAGAAACTGTTCTGTTGGGCTTAGTAGCTAAGCCACACGTGACTTGGGAGCTGGACTTGGTTGTCTGAGGCATACACCATTGAGAGTATTTAATAGGTATTGGTTGTTTGTCCCCATGATCACCCCTGGCTATAACAATGTTTAGGAACCAATAATATTCATGCTACCTTGATCTATGGAATATTACATGCCCTGATACTAATACTTTTATAAACAGATTCTTCCCTCCCCTTCCTTTCCTTCTGTAAAACTTGTCTTCAAATCTGCTTCAAATTATAAACCACAGAAGTCTTCGTTTTACTATAAATGCTGACATAAAATCCTCTGTTGTAATATGCTATGAATACGTCATAATAAATATCTGGGTTATTAAGCATTCCATTTACACAAGTGCCTTGGAATTGAAGTTATTACCTAACAGGCTTGGTAGATCTGAATAATCTTGATTTTGGCTGCTCCGTTTCCTCAGTATTGAGGGCGTGGTGTTTCTCAGAAGTGGGATTTGGAGCTTGGGGTTGATTGCCTTCTCCATCCAGTGTCCTTCCTCAGCATGGATTGGCTAGGTTTTACAACGGTGTGGACCTTAATAGACCTGATGGATTTGGTGGCTAGCAGCATCGTCTTCCTAGCCATTAGTATTGATACTTCCCAGCAGGAGAGCAATGTTGAGTGTAACTTTGTATAACTGAATCACAAGTGCAGGCTAACTTTTTCTAATAAAATTTAGTTATAACTAGACTTGAATTTCTCAGGAATTCCTTGGGAAATGTCATTAACATTGTAGATAACAAGAATAGTTCTTTAAACAGTTACATATTGAAATTTCTAAATATTTGACTGTAAAGAATTTTTTTAAAAGATAGTGGATTTATTTTCTTCCTCATTTAGTGTTTGTGATATCTTAGCTTCTGTATTTAAAAATGCTGCATATATTGAGGGAGTATAATTTTAATTCCTGTGTTAAGATTTAATTGAAATGAGCCCCGCTGGATTTGTTTTAGCACTATGCATACTGATTGATGTTCTATATGAGTGATGAGTAGGAGCAGGCTATCCAGACCCTTAAACAAAAATAATTCATTGTCTTTTGCTGGAAGGCTGGTCAATGTAGCTCAAAATACTCATGACTCAGGAATTTAATTTGCCAATCAGACCAAAAGGATATAAGCATGAAAGTAGAACATAGCAAGAATAGGCTTTCAGCAATTCAGTATGATTATAGATGTACATCTGTCTTCCCATCTCTCTATATTCCATTGACACCTTTCACATTTAGAAATGTATCTGTCTTAAATATATTCAACAATCCTTCGGCTTTTACAGTCACCTCTAGTAGTAAGTTCCATAGGTTCACCATTGTCTGAGTTTTCCTCACCTTAGACTCAAACCTCTTGTCATGTGGCTTATGACTATGACCTATTATTCCAGCCTCTTCAGTTAGGGAAAATAGCATTCCTGCATTCATTGTCTAGCCCTGTCAGAATTTTCTGAACTTACAATTAAATTTCCTTGCATTTTTTAATTATAGTAGATAAACCTAGTCAAAGTAATCCTTCCTCATTCAGTGGTCCTATCATCAGACCCTAAGAGATAGGAGCAAAATTAGGCCATTCCGTCCTTTGCGTCTGCACTGCCATGTTATCATAGCTGATCCATTTTCCCTCTCAACCCCATTCTTTTGTCTTCCTCCCCAATAGCCTTTCATGCTCTAACTAATTGAGCCTATCAACAACTGCCTTAAATACCCACATCTACACTTGCCAGTGGCATTGAACTCCATATATTTACCACACTCTGGCTGAAGAGATTCTCCCTCAACTCCATTCTAAATGGATGTCCCTCTATACTGGAGGCTATGAAGGTGCTAGAAACCTTCACTATAGGAAATATCCTCTCCACATCCACTCTATCTAGGCCTTTCAATGAGATCCACCCTCATTCTTCTAAATTCTAGCAAGTGTTATCAGACATTCTTCATATAATACCTCTTTCATTCTTGGAATCATTCGCTTAAACCACCTCTAATGTCAGCACATCCTTTCTTAGTTAAGGGGCCCAAAACTGCTCACAGTACTCCAAGTGTGGTTTGACAGATGTCTTATAAAACCTCAGCATTGCATCCTTGCTTTAATATTCTAGGCCTCTCGAAATGAATGCTAACATTGCATTTGCCTTCCTCATCAACAGCTCAACCTGCAAGTTAACATTTAGGGAATCCTACATGAGGGTTCCCAAGTCTCTTTGCACCTAAGATTTTTGAATTTTTTCCCAGTTAAGAAAATGGTCTACACTTTTGTTTCTTTTACCAATGTGTATGATCATACATTTCCTGACACTGTATTCCATTTGCCCATTCTTCTAATCAGCCTAAGTCCTTCTGCAGCCTCTCTGCTTCCTCAGCACTACCTGCCCATCCACCTATCTTTGTATCTTCCACAAACTTGGTCATAAAGCCATCAATTTCATCATCCAAACCATTGACATTTAACATTAAAAAAACAGTAGTTCCAACACCGACCCCTGCAGAACACCACTAGTCACCAACAGCCAACCAGATGAGGCTCCTTTATTACTACTCTTTGCCTCCTTCCAATCAGCCAAAGCTCTATCCATCTTTCCTGAAATGCCATGGACTCTTATCTTCCTAAGCCTTATGCAGGTATGTTTCCTCAGGTGTGGCACATTGTTAAAGGCCTTCTGAAAATCCCAGTACACTGATAGACTGATTCTGTGTTGTCTATCCTGCCTGATGTTTCCTATGGAAACCATGCTGACTTTGGCCTATGAGTCATATGTCTCCATCTATCCTGAGACTTCATCCTTAACAATCGACTCCAATATTTTCCCAACCACTGAGATCAGGCTAACAAAGTAGATAATTTAATATTTGCGCACGCTTTTACCAACATGCTCATTTGAAGTCACTTTGGAATCTTTGTGCACATTCCTTGCAATTCACAATCCCATCCACTGTAGTGTCATCAATGAACATCCAAATATTGTTCGTTGTCCTGCTGAAAGGTTTCAGCCCGAAACATCGACTGTACTCGTTTCCATAGATGCTGCCTGGCCTGCTGAATTTCTACAGCATTTGTGTGTATCACTTGGATTTTCAGTATCTGCATATTTTTTTTAGCTTATGATCCAAATATTCTGTTTTTTAAATTGTTGAGGTGCAAATAATTATCCTTGCCTTTCATTTAAAAAAAACCTCAATTGTTCCTACTGTTGCCTGTCAATTCACGTCAATATATTGCTTCCAATATCGTGCAATTTAATTTTACAGACTAGCTGTTTGTGGCACTTTATCAAAGGCTTTCTGAAAATCATGATTCATCTTCCACTGGGTTTCCATGCTCTATTCTACTGGTTACATTCTCAAGTATTACATTTTTCAAATGTCTGTTAACTCAGCTGTCTTGCCTCTAGAAAATTCCTACCTCTCACATTAGGCTGGCTGGTCTCTAGTTCCCTATCTCTCTCTACCTGCCCTTTGAAATAGAGTAGTTACATTTTCTACCATCCAATCTGCACGAAGTATTCTATAACATGTTGAATTCTGAAAAGTGATAACCTGTATAGTCACTGTTCCACAGCAACCTCCTTTTAGTTATCTGTGATGCAAATTAACTATTCCTGGGATTTTATTGGCTATCAGAGCCATTAGATATTTTCACTAATGAGAAATGTATTACTTTTATTTGCTTACACTTAATGTTTTGTGCTGATAACTTCTGATGCAGCATTTCGGATATTTAATTCAAATTGAAATAAATGATGGTCGGATACCATTTTAGGCACTTTGATGTCCTGATCATTTTATTAAATGTAACACACACAAAATGCTGGAGCAACTCAGCAGGTCAGGCAGTGTCTATGGAAATGAAGAGATAGGTGGTGTCCTAAAGAAACTGCTGAGTTCCTTCAGCATTTTGTGTGTGTTGCTTTAGATTTTCAGATCGATACTTATTTCCGTTTATCTTAATTCCATTTGTAATATATCATAATTCAGGTTTTTGGAAATTCCTAAATAAACTACATTGGTTTTTACAAAATGCTGAATATTATATTCAATATCTGTAACAGATGGTCAAGTTTTAGGTTTTGTTTGTGGGAAATCTTAATGTAACTTTTTTGTCAATATATGCTATTTTGTAATTTCTATGTAATATAATTTTCTGTTGCTTATGTTATCATAATTTTCCTTAGTTTTTACTTTCCTTCATATCATTTGTCCTGTCAGGTGTTCCCTGGCCATCGCCTTGCCCATCTCCTTCCTCTCGCCCACCTTCTCGCTACCCATCAGTACCCAACTCTCTTCCACTTCAGGCAGCCTCTCCTACCAGACCCCCCTCGCGGCCTTCAAGGCCTCCATCTCACCCCTCCACTCATGGTTCTCCAGCTCCTGTCTCTACTATGCCTAAACGCATTTCTTCAGAAGGTACCATAGATAGTTTTGTTTCTGCATATTTGTTTGATTTCTTTTACTTGGTTTATATTTTAACCTGTTTTAAAATTAAATATTTAATCCATCTAACTAGATGGTTGCATTGTATTAAACCTGACTTTTCTTGAAATTTATGTTTAATATTGTCATATATGAATGGCTGCATGGATTGTTTATGATGAGTTTGCATGCTTAATTGTACATGATTACACAAAAAAATGACTTGAAGAAGTAACTGATTTCCAGAAGGATACCACAGAGGTGTTGATTTGTGCTTATTAAAGTATCATTGATAGTATATTTGTGGATTCGATTTTTGGTAGGTTGGGATTAAGGAAGAAGAATAAATCTTAAATATTATCCACAGTTAAAAGTGGTAAAAGGTCAGAGAGTCTTTATGGATTGGAAATAAAACAGCACAGATGCTTTCAAAGGGATCATTTAAAGGTACAATCATCTATGTAGGGTAGAGTTTTTTTAAAAGAATGTAAATGGGAAGTTTATATCATGTTTCTTGATGCAATACATTGGTTTAATAATGAAATGCTATAACTGATGTGTGTAGAATTTGACAGAGATACTTGTTCGGATTCCTATTGGCACACTGTTTATTTTAAGCAGGCTTATGGATATTGACTGAAACATGAAAGCAAAATACGGTGGAAATAGAGTTTAAAAAGTTGGCTTGTGGGATAAGTGCAAAATATGAGAAAGTGTACTTTTGTTATAATTAGCCATATTGTAATTCCATAAGAATTTGAATGATTTCAAATTTAGGACTAATACCTTCCAGTATATTACTTGATGTTTTCGTATTTAAAATTAGCTCTGCACTTAACTCTAAATGTGTAGCAAGATGGTTTGTATGACAAGTTCACTGTATGTATTTCAAGTTGACACATTTAAATGTTGGAGTTGTTTTTTGAAACAACTAACTTTCAGAAAATGGTGCTTTATTTTGAACGATGAACATCTGAAAATGGTTAATTTGCATATTTTAAAGAGAAGTGGAGTATGCAGATATGAAGTTGCAGTATTGGAAAAATCTATGTGAACTTATGTGAACTATGAAGCCATGTGCTTCTCATATTGCTGAGAATAAATATAATGATAAAATGTGCCCTTAGATTATTTAAATCATTAACATATTCCCTTGTGTGTAAGAGTTGGTCAGTGGCATTTTCAATGTCTGATGAATAAATTCACTCTGTTCTGCACAAAGTCCCTGCTATATTACAGTTTGTATTAGCAGATCCCTGTGATACAGATATTAATGATACAAGTGAACAGAGCCCAGGAGACACAAGATAGAAATGTAATGATCCTGCTCAATCAGGCAGATGCTCACTGTAATTTTACATGGGGGAAACTGAATGAGGTAGTAAAGGCTTCTGCCATTTGTGAGATTGTGAGACTATGAGAATGAACTAGTAGTTTTGGGAGAAAACCATGGATTTCTGGCATAAGAAGCCATTTGACCAGTTACACCTAATCCAATCATAAAAGAGCCATTTAGGTTTATTCTGTCTTCCATATAGAATCATAGTATGCAAATTGTAACAATTTTGTTTCTTACCCAAGGACTATTAAATGTGTAATGGGTTTCTGCCTCAACTCCTGTTTTTTAAGCAGTGAGTTCACCAATCATTGTGACACTTAATAGAATGATGATTTGGTGAGCAAAGTCAGCTGAGATTTATGAAAGGAAAACTATGTTTTACCAATCAGTTGATGTTGTTTGACGATATATCGAGTAGAATATATGAGAGAAACCACTGATACATTTGGTACTAAAGAAGGCTTTTGATGAAATCCATTACAAGAAATGTGTGAACAAATCTAGAGCACTTGGAATTAGGTTTAATATACAGGAGCTCCCTGGATTATGAGGTAGGTGATGAATGGAAATCTGACTTTGGTCAAGTTTTCCCATTCATTTCTAAAACATTTCAAGCTGCTAATAATAAAATGTTTCATTAATGATTGGATGCTGTATATATTCCATTAGATTAACTGGGTGGTGTTAGCGTGAATATTCAATGAAATGAAAGATTTATAGCGAGTGTACAATGATATGATACGGACAGTTTTCAGGAAAGTAAACCTTGCAGAAACTTGCAGTTATCTCTACCTTGGTTTGAGAGTTAGTTAACAGATTAAAAAAACAAGAGCCTGATGTACAGTGAGCTGAGGTACCCCCATACCATAGTGATTGATGCTTAGTCTCAACAGTCAAGTCTGTTTCATGAATTGAGTAGGTGAAATGTAGCATTTCTAAGTTTTTAATTATGTAAAACAAAGTGTGAATGGGAATAGTGATGAGGACGCAGAGAAGGATCAAGTGGATATAGACCACAAGACAAAGCAGAATTGGGCTATTTGGCTCATCAAGTCTGCTCTCCCATGGTCCTTTTCTCCCTTCTCAGTCCCACTCCCCTTATCCTTGTAATTTTTGATGCTGTAACCAATCACTTAGACAAAGTAAGTGAGTGAATAACAACTTGGCAAATTGAGTACAATATGAAAAGTGTGTCGTTATCTTCTGAGGAGGAAATACAGCAGTTGTGAGTTTTTAACTAGTGAGAGATTGGGAAGTATCGATGTTCAAAGGAACTTATGTACATGTGACTGAAAACTAACATGCAGGTACAGCAAACTGTTGAGAAGGTAAATGGTACTTTGTCATTTATTGTAATTAAATGCAAGAGTAAGCATATATAGTTACAACTATATTAGTCCTTAGTGATACCATGCACATTAAGTGTAGATTTGATCTCCATTTCTAAGTAACCATATATGTGGTGTAGATGGAGTGCAGCAAGGATTCACCTGACCTTCTGGCATTGACTAATATGTCTTGAACATGAGCAGACTGTGTCTCTGTTCTCAAGATGTTAGAAGAATGAGCAGTTAGATAGTGGACATATGTTTCCTTTAGCTGAAGTCCCTGGAACAAAGTATTACCACCTGAAGATGAGGGAGTAGCCATTTTAGGACAGATGAAAAATATCTTTGTTGAAAATAGTAACAAATCTTTGGGAGTTTCTTCTCCTGTGGCTTTTGTATATTTGGTTATTGTTTTTAAAATACATGGATAGGTATCAGGATATTAATGAATTATGGTGGATAGGGCTGGAAAATGATGTTTGAGGTAAAAGATTAGCTATGCTGTTGTTGAATGGTGGAATGGGTTGAGGGGTTGAACAGCTTTCTCTTACATTTTTTCCTATCAAATTTATCTCTACTCTACAATCTTAAATTCATACTCAATAATTTTTTTTAGCTCTGCTAAGAAAAATGGGTTCTATTAACCCTAAATAGGCCCTTTATGACTTTTGATCTGTTAAATATTTCCTCAACCTTTTGTCCCAAAGAAATGCATTAAAATTCTTAAGCTCTTTCAATGTCTTCTAAACCCTTTTTAGAACAATAGCATCCATTTTGTAGAAGATCAGAAGTTTACACAGGATTCTAGCCACTTAGACAGTTTCATCATGCCTGAAAATGAAAGTAAAAATTACAGGAACCATTTTCAGGGCCATGCAAGGTCTTTAGATTGAGAAACTGAGTTAATATTAAAGATTGAAGACTAAAATTGTAGCTGAGAAAAGTTAGTTTTAAGTTGCAGAGAATGGGGGAGGCAAGGAATAGACAAAGCTGATAGCGGGTGGTGTGCAGGTTGCTGAGATGATTTCTAGGTTTAAAATGGCATCTGATTTATAAGTCTGCTTTTGGCAGGTATGCTGTAAACACTGTGGTCATTTGTATGAGTTTAAAGCCTTTCTTGATGCACTTGCTATGCTTGCACTTAGTAGCTTACCATTTTCATATATTCCCTGGTTTGCTCTTGCCAAGTATGTTGTCACTGGTGAATTTATTTTTAACATCTGACAAACTAGAAACATTTCCCCAGTTAAAGCAGTATTTATTTTGTTATCAAGTGAGAGAAAGATGCAAAATCCTCTAGCCTGGATTCTTTTGTTCCAAATGCCTCTTTTGTGTGGTTTATGGAGTGCAGTATATTATGTTTTTATGTACTTAATTTCCTCCATGCATAATATAACTAATGAAAACTGTAAAATTGTCCCAATAATTATTTCCCTAATTTCCTCACTAGGTTCCAATTAATTGGTTAACTGATAATTCTTTGTGACGGTTAATTGCTGCCGTGTTCTTTTGATTCATTGTAAGTGAGCGAAATCAGTGTGGAACCTAGTGGAGATAATAAACTGCCTTCATTGCCTTCCCGAAAATGTCAAAAAATCACTGCTTTTTAATTTGGTGTCAGTTGGCCCAAAAGAATAACATAACACAAGCATACGCAACTGACATTATTTAAAACAGTTCGCTCTAAGTGTTGTGTAGTGTCTAATGGCCACACAACTGTACTCAACTAACACTAGTTAGAAATTTTTTGTTTGCAATCTCCAAATCTTCATTTTCATTGTAACATTCAAGATGATTCTGATACCTTCAAATTCGTTGTAGTTCCTAACAACCCGAAATAGTAAAACTGTTTAATTTTCGCTCCCAGCCTTTACTGGCACCTCCAAGCCTGAATGCTTAAAACTGCAGTGAGCAAAAGTTTTGAGCTGTTTTGCTGCTTATTTCTCATCAACGATCAGTGACAAAAATCACTGCTATTTGAATACAACCGCATGTAACTGACACTGTTTAACTGTTCACTTGAAGCTCTGTGTAGTGTTTCACTGCCATTCATGTGGCTGGGTTGAATTGTTCTCCAGTCTTCCCAATCCAGTTGTAAATGTTTCATCACCATACGAGGAAACATCATCAGTGCATTGTTCACTTGTGTGTCCACCAGGTGCTAGGCACCACAAGTGAACAGCATACTCAATTGGTGACACAACATTTGCAAACAGATTGCCATGATTGGGGAACAACTCAACCCAACCATCGTCCACCTGAGCTACGCATTTACGGTTATTTCCACTGCAAGTGCACCCGACAGTCGCTAGTTTGAAACTGTTCGGCAACAGCCTCTTGTTCCAATTAAGCGGCATAGTGTCCCAAATAAATGAAGGAAAGCTCAGGTATTTTCTTGATTGGTGGTTGTTCTTTAAGAATTGTCTGAAATAAGTTGCTGCCCGATTAACTGATTGCCCATTAACCAGAATCCACTGTATTCATTTTTCAGAATGCAAATGTTGCTCTCATGCCAGTGTCAAATGCCCACCTAAAACTGCCCTTAAGATTACATTACCTTTATAGTATCTTACTGACATGTAAATTATACAAATATTAATTTATATGAATGCTTAATTTATTGAATTTAACAAGGATCTGATAGGCTGCATTTTGTGCACTCTTACACATTTGACTCTTTCTCAAGTATATGTACAAACACAGTGTCAGAGAGAAGACATAAAGTGTGTATTAGTGAATATTCTAAGTGGGCAGTAGTTGCTCCAGATAAAAGACAAGTGTATTGTCACTTAACTATATACATGTATATTGTGAAACAAGACAATATTTCTCCGAACCAGGGTATAAAGCACAATAGAACACATAAAACGCATATAACATGGAATAACTTAGGGAAATAGAGTAAAATCTATAGATGAATTACTCATAAATAAACAAAGTGCATAAATTAAATTTTGTCAGGTACGGAACAGATTAACCAGTGACACTTCAAATGTGATGTGGCAACGAGTTCAGAAGCCTAATAGCCTAAGAGAAGAAGCTGTTTCTCATCCTGACCGTTGTTGTCTTTATGCATTGGAGGCTCCTGCCTGATGGGAGAAAGTCAATGAAGATACTGGATAGATGGGTGGGATTCTTGATGAGGGTCCTGCGTGCTCAGCGCTCCTGATAAATGTCCGCAATGGATGGTAGAGAGACCCTCTGATCCTCTCAGCTATTCTCACAGTCCTTTGTCCAGTGCTTTTAGTCCAGTGCTTGGCTGCTCCCATACCAGATGGAAATGCAGCCTGTCAGGATGCTCACAATGATGTTCCTGAAAAATGGGGCAGTGGGGGGGGGGGGGGGGGAGCTGGCCTGCTTCAACCTTCTTAGGAAATGGATGTGCTGGAATAATATTGACTACTTGTGATGTATGACTAAATCCTCAGCCACTTTTAATTCCTGCATGAGGTGTTATTCACATGTGTTATATATCTCATGTTATATCACAAGCCTTCTGAAGAATGTCACAAAAGAATTTGTTTATTTTGTCATCTATTGTTTCAGAAGAGTTGCAATATTTTAAGTGAATATCCTGACCTTTTCCCCAGGTTTTAGCTGTATTGTCTTGAAGGTCTCGGGTTCAGTTTTCAGCACAAAGCTGTTTAGTCAGCAAATGGGTTAATTAACTGCAATTTCTATTTTTAAATTAAATTCACATTCAATGTGGGGAAAAATTATCATTTAGCTTTTAGATTTTCACCTTGTTCACATTTATGTTAAAATGAGTTGTTTGTCATTTTAAAAACAACTTGAATTTTATGTTGTAGAAGTTGTCACCATACCTTGGGATGTCTTACAAAGTGTAATATTACAGAGTAATTGCATATCAGAAAAATGGCTATTAGTGTTTATAAACTTCTAAAATATTACATGAATGTTTTTTAAATCTGTCCAGCTTGATTCGCCATTTAGGTCTTTACAGTATATAAAAAATTAATCTGCTACCTCTCTTTTCTCTCATAGCAAGGTTCACTTTACTCCCCACAGGCAGCTAGGTAAATAATAGAGAGGGGGAAATTATGGATTAACAACAGTATGGACCTGCTTACATGATGGGCTTATGTTGGAGCTGGGAAGTAATTGGGAATTATGTTTTTTTTTAAAACACCTGAAGTACCATGCAACATTATGTGAAATAAGGAAAGATTATGAAATCCTTATTTTTTTTCAGATTCCTTGGTTTACATTTGGTTCTGCATGAGGTGTGTGTGTGTGTATTACATACATACACACACACACACACACACGTACACTCAAAATGAAAATGGTCAGCTGTGAGCTTTCAGTAAAAAATGTTACTTGTCTTTACTTGTCTACTTGTCTGTGAATATTTGAGCAAAGGAAAACATGCCATTATTTCATAGTTTGTGTTACCAATTCTTGAGTGGTTTAAGTTTAATTATATAGATCGTGATTTTAAGCCCTCTGATATAACAGACAGTTAATTAAATGCACAGAATAGTTCCTTTTTTTAAAAAAAAGGCCTATTGTTTTATGAACCAGCAATTTGATTTGCTGAAATTACACCTTAGATTTATAGGACTGTATCATCTAACTTCGTCAGCTTCTCTATTTTACTTGCTCACTGCACTGTATGCTTCTATTTATCATGCTTTGTTGTATCATCAAGGTCCTCCACGAATGTCTCCAAAGGCCCAACGCCATCCTCGACATAGAGGCCCCTCTGGTAGAGCTGGAATGTCTTCAAGTTTGGATTATATACCCCACAGTGTATCTGGAGAAATTTCTGCTCCTGTACCTCGTAACAGTTCTTCAGGAGGAACTTGGTCATCTGTAGTTAGTGGTGGTAAGTCGTCTTAAGGTGTCCAATAAAGTCAGGTATTCAAGTTCATTAAGAATGTTTAAAAGAAGCAGCTTGTATTTAGGCAAAATCCTTCAATATTACAAATGTCCCAAAGAATAATTGTGAACTTGTGGATGCTGATAAATACACAGATATTTCAAGATATGATAGAGTGGTCTATTGTTTTCCTTGTGAGTAAGGGAGACCAGGTACAGAGAGGCAGTTCCCTTTGATCAAAAGCAGTTAGTTCAGAGACAGAAGAATGGAAATAGTAATTTGAGAAGTTAAGGGTGTTTGGTTGACATGAGAACAGGAAGAGTTCAGAGTAAAAGGAAAGGCAGGATTATATTCTGTGGACAGGGAATTATGCTGCAACTGTATAGAGTACTGGCGACTACTGCATGCATTTCTGGTCTCCTTGTATGGAGATAAAAGGTATACTGGTTTTGGAGATGATACTAAGGAGGGCCACCAGGTTGATGCCAGAGACGAGAGGGTTAGCCAATGAGGAGAGATTGAGTCACCTGGGACTCTATCCACTAGAATTCAGACGAATGAGAGAGAATTTCTTAGAAATAAATCAGTGCTTGATGGGAATAATTTTGAATGCCAGACTTGGTCATAGGCTATGAACATAAGTTTTGATAAAGAGTTTGTTAGCGGAGGGTGCAGAAGATGTGGAAAAATGGAGAAATGAGGGGCAAGGTAGGAGGCCAATCTTAACATCGCTCTAGTGATATAGATTCATAGTCCTTTGGCTCATTGAGTCTATACTGGCATTCAAGCATTAATTAATACTCACTCTACAGTAATTATTTTTAAAAAATTCTTGCAGTGGTCAAGGAAGGAAACTGGAGCACCCAGAGAAATTAGTAGGGTCCCAGAGAGAATTTGCAAATTTCATACAGATATGGAAAGATCTCCTCAGTGAAAATGTTAAAATTTCACAGCTCCAGATACTTACTGGTTGAATAGTGTCCTAATTAAACGGCTGCCCCTATTAACTAATGGCCCAATGAACTGGAATCCACTGTACTAGCTTTCGAGGCAGTGCACAAGTGGTTTACCAGGTAGATGAGGGGAGTTGACCTATGAGAAAAAGAGTGAGTTGCCTGGGACTATACTCACTGGAATTGTAGGATGTTGTGAATAAGACCTGTGAGTTGTTTTGTGTGTTCCTTTATTGACATCATTACGTCAAACACCATCTCTTAAAGTGAACACAACAACACATTGATGGTGTTTGTGAATTATTTAGAACAATTTCTATTATGAACAATATGTGTCATGTGTTTAAAGATTGGAGCGATTGGGCTTGTATACACTGGAATTTAGAAGGATGAGAGGGGATCTGATTGAAACATATAAGATTATTAAGGGATTGGACACACTGGAGGCAGAAAGCGTGTTCCCGCTGATGGGTGAGTCCAGAACTAGAGGCCATAGTTTAAGAATAAGGAGTAGGCTATTTAGAATAGAGATGCGGAAAAACCTTTTCACCCAGAGAGTGGTGGATATGTGGAATGCTGTGCCCCAGAAGTCAGTGGAGGCCAAGTCTCTGGATGCATTCAAGAGAGAGTTAGATAGAGCTCTTATAGATAGCGGGGTCAAGGGATATGGGGAGAGGGCAGGAATGGGGTACTGATTGTGTATGATCAGCCATGATCACAGTGAATGGTGGTGCTGGCTAGAAGGGCCGAATGGCCTACTCCTGCACCTACTGTCTATTGTCTATTTACTAAGTTGTAACATTGCTATGTGATTCCCCGCAACACGAACTGGGCTTCTGCCTGTGCAAACCACACGGTAGCATGCTGCTCCCAAAACTCTGACATCTTCAAAGTGACCCCGTAGGTTGACATGTTGTAGAGTAATTCTGGAATCGTTTGATGCTGTTGGAGTCATCAGTGTAGGATTTTGTGAATGAACCATGCAAGAGTCATTTTATGTGCTTAACAAAAGCTGCAATCCTTTACTTCCAGTATGAACAAACCAAAAGCAGTCGCCTTCTACTGACATCATTACATCAAACACCACCTCTTAATATGAATTCAACCACTCGGTGACGCTGTTTGTGAATTATTTAGAACTGTTTCTATTATGAACAATATGTCATCTTTCACTCATCATATCACCATACAGAATATAGAGGTCATTTTTTATAGAAACAAAACTATGAAAGGGATAAGTTAGTTAGGAAAGTCGTTTCTACTGATAAGTGAGGCTATAGCAAGGTGACATAACCTCAAGATTTTTTTTATTTAAGAGAATTGCATTGTAACATCCTTCTGGCCCAATGAGCCCATGCTGCCCAATTACATCCATTTGACAATCAGCCTATGAATCTGTACATCTTTGGAATATGGGAGGAAACCGAAGCATCTGGAGGAAACACGTGCCCACGGAGAAAACATGCAAACTCCTTGTGGACAGCAGTGGAATTGAACTTGGGTTGTGGCATTACATTACTGCATCACACAGACTGCTTTGCTATACATGGTGTGTAGATTTAGGATAGGGATGAGGAGAAACTGTTTTTCCCTGAGTGTAGTGAATGTGGAATTCTCAGCCCAAGGAGAAGTAGAGGCTACACACAAAATGTTGGAGGCACTCGGTGGGTCGGGCAGCATCTATGGAAATTAGGAACCAGTCAATGTTTCAGGCAGAGGTCTTCAGGACTGGAAAAGGAAGGGGAAAAAACAGAATAAGAAGATGGAGAGGGGGAGCTAAAGATGAGGGGTGAAGTCAGGTGGGTGGGTTAAGAGGGGGATGTAGTAAAGCTGGAAGGTGATAAGTGGAAAAGGTAAAGCACTGGAGAGGAAGGAATCTGATAGGAGAGGAGACTGGACCATCGGAGAAAGGGAAGGACACCATGGGTGCTGATAGACAGGTAAGTAGAAGGGAAGAGATAAGATGGGGGGCCAGGAGGGGGAATGGTTGCCAGAAGTTGAAAAAAATCAATGTTTATGCCATCAGGTTGGAGACAACCCAGACAGAATATGAGGTGGTGTTCCACACCTGAGAGTAGCCTCATTGTGGCAGTAGAGGAGACCATGGACAAATATGTCAGAATGGGGATTGGAATAAAAAAAAATTTAAGAAGAGTGTTGGGTAGATGAGAAATGGTATGAGCATTTACATGGAAGCTGACTCTATGTTGATAGATAAATGCCATCAGCAAAAGCATGTAGATAAGAATTTGGAGGTAGCAAGGAACTATAGTTTGCTGGGAGAAAGGGCAGCAGCTGGTATGAAGATTAGGGGGAAAGAGTTAACTCTTTAAAGAAAATGTAAGGTCAGAAGAAAAAAGAATTTCTGAAGATGCATTGGCTCTGATTGATAATTGGGCTGTAATCAGTTGAGGGCAGGTTCCACGGAAGTGCACAGTGAAATGAAAGACTTTGCATAAGTGAATAAATAGTTTGGTATGCTCATTACATTTGAAGGTATGACCTAAAAAGAGGTTTTATTTTTGAGCTATTTCTGCTTTAGCGTTTTTAGTGAACCCTCCCATCCGTTCAACAATCTCTTTGACCCCCTACCATCAGACTGGAGGTAACGTAACATTAGGACAAGAACTGTGAGGATACAAAATAGCTTCTTTCCTTGGGCCTTAAGACTGCTGAACTCCCTGCCACTACCCAGGTCTCCTCATGTGTGAAATACTAGTTGCATTATACTGTTTACTTTTTAACTTGAATATTTGTTAATTTATTTGAGGTAATCTTACTTTGTGTTGTGTGTGAGTGATATGTACTATGTTGTGCACCTCAGTGTGGAGGAACATTGCCTCGTTTGGCGGTGTACATGCTGAATTAACAATGAATTTGATTATGAATAATTGAAGGAGGGAGGAAGGAAGGGAGTGTGGGAGTCAAGCAGGGGCTACTAAAACCTTAAGACAAAGGAGAAAATTAGGCCATCTCCTTGCTTTTATATTCCATTCCCTTTAAATGTTAACGTTGCATTTGACTTCTCCACCTATTAATTAACCTTCTGGGAATCTTGCATAGGAATCCTAAGTCCCTCTGTACCTCTGATGTTTGAATCTTCTCCGCATTCAGATAGAAGTTCGCACCATTATCTCTTTTACTGAAATGCATTATCATACATTTCCCAACACTGTATTGCATCTGCCACTTTTTCCCTTTCTTCCAATTTGTCTAAGTCCTGCTACAATCACATTGCTTCCTCAGCACTACCTACCCCTCTACTTATCTTTGTACCATCCACAATCTTTGCCACAAAGCCATCAATTCCATGATCCAAATCATTGACAAATAATGTGAAAAGTAGTGACCTCAATACTGAGTCCTGAGGAACACCACTAATCACTGGCAGCCAACCAGAGAAGGCCCCCTTTATTCCCACTCACTGCCTCCTGCCTGTCAACCGTCTTCGATCCATGACAGTATCTTTCCTGTAATGCTATAGGATTTTATCTTGTTAAGCAGCCTCATGTGTGGCACCTTATTAAAGGCCTGCTGAAAATTCATGTAAATGATATCCACTGCCTCTCCTTTGTCCACCCTGTTTGTTACTTTACTTCCTCGAAGAACTCTTAACAGATTTGTCAGGTAAGATTTCCCTTTATAGAAACCATGTTGTCTTTAACTTACTTTATCATTAGTCTCCAAGTACCCTGAAAGCTCATCCTTAATAATAAACTCCCAGCACTTTCCCAGCCACTGAGTTTAGGCTAACTGGCCTATAATTTCCTTTCTTTTGCCTTTCTCCCTTGTTAAAGAGTGGAGTGACATTTGCAGTCTTCCAGTCATTCAGGTCCATGCCAGAATCATGTAGTTCTTGAAAGATCATGATCAATGCATCCGTTGTCTTTTCAGCAACGTCTCTCAGAACTCTGGGCTGTAGTCCATCTGATCCAGGTGACTTATCCACCTTAAGACCTTTGAGTTTGTAATAGCAATGGCACTCAATCCTGCTCTCTGACACTCATGGACCTCTGGAACCACTACTAGTGTCTTCCACAGTGAAGACTGATACAAAGTACCCATTAAGTTCATCTGTCATTTCTTTATCCCTCATTGCTACCTCACCGGCATAATTTTCCTGTGATCCGATATCAACTCTCACCTCCCTTTTTACTCTTTATATACACTGAAAATCTTTTAGTATCATGCTTTATATTATTGGCCAGCTTGCCCTCATATTTCATCTTTTCCCTTCTTATAGCTTTTTTTAGTTGTATTTTGTTGGATTTTAAGAGCTTCCTAATCATCCAAATTCCCACTCACTTTGGCTACCATATATGCCCTTTCCTTGGCAGTCCTTAACTTCCCATGATTGCTTACCCCTGCCATTTGAGAACCACTGCTTCTGTGGGACATATCTATCCTACACCTTGTGAAGTATTCCCAGAGACTTCAGCCATCTCTGCTTTGCCATCACCCCCACCAGTATCCTCCTCCAACCCACCTGGACAAGCTCCTCTCTTATGCTTCTCGAATTCCCTTTATTCCATTGTGAAGCTGATACATGTGACTTGTGCGACTTCCTCTCAGTTTGCAGTATGAATTCAATCATAATATGATCACTGCTTCCTAAGGGTTCCTTTACTTTAAGCTGCCTAATAAGATCTAGGTTATTACACAATACCCAAACTCAGATAGCCTTTCCTTGAGTAGGCCCAAGCAAAAGCTGCTCTAAAAAGCCAACTCGTAGGCATTCAACAAATTCCCTCTCTTGCAATTCCCCAATCCCCTTGCATATTGAAGTCCCCCATTACAATTGTGACATTACCCTTATTACATGCCTTTTCCAGCTCACTTTTGTAATCTCAACCCCACATCTTGGCTACTATTTGGAGGTCTATATACGATTCCCATAATGTTTTTTTACCCTTTTGGTTTCTTAACGCCACCCACAAAAATTCTAATGGAAAAGATAGTAATCTGAAATTGTAATTCTCTTTCTTCATGAATGCTGATTGCTGAGTATTTTCATTATTTTTGCTCTTGGGTTACCATTTTGAAAGTGTGTAGCTGAATGCCCATTAATCTCACCTGAAATAATTCTATATAATATTGACGCATTGCATTAATTATGTTCCTTGACGTTGTATTTTATTTAATCTTTAGGTTCAAGTACCCGTTTATCTCCCAAAACACACAGACCGCGATCTCCCAGACACGGTAACCAGCCATCTCAGTATAACCCTGGAAATGCACCAAGTGGAATGATCCTACCTTCTCCCCAACCTGGCAGTGTCCCAGCTGAACCTTTGGCCATACCTGCTACAACAGTATCTCCTACACCAGCCAGTCCAGCTACCAATAGAGCAGTTACTCCATCAGCTGAAGGTAAGCAATTTATTTTCGCCGCCTTCTACAGTCACATCTACACAGTATTGAATGTTAAAAATAATGATATTGTAGCGGTGTGCTATACGCAGCGCTGAAATAAGGACATGGGATCTGTAAACTGCAGTTAAAGAAGATTTTATTCGGACTTCGCGGCTTCGCTTTAAAGCCTCCCTGATCCCGCCCTCCCCGGGCGCGGATGCTGTAGGAGGCACGTATTCACAGTCCCGCGCGAGCTTTTCCCTTTGTTAGTGAAGCAGACGTGGCGCCCTTTTGGGACTGGCCTTTATGCCGGCACACTGGCTATTTGTGAGCTGGTTCGAGTGCACTAGGAAGTGGGTTGCCTCATAACCCCCCCCCAGAACTGGCGATACACCCCCCAATGTCCACAGTCTGGGCTGGACCCTATTTGGGAGGTTGGCCCCTGCGCCGCGGTGCTGGGTACTCGACCGGTTGTGCCACGTCCACGTGGGCTGGTTTGAGGCGGTCCACCGTGAAAACCTCCTCTCTCCCTCCAACGTCCAGCACAAACGTGGACCTGTTGTTCTTGAGCACTGTAAATAGCCCCTCATTGGGCCGTTGCAGCAGTGGCCGATGCCCGCCCCTTCGTACAAACACAAACTTACAGTTCTGCAGGTCTTTGGGTACGCAGGTCGGGTTCTGCCCATGCTGCGAAGTGGGTATGGGGGCCAGGTTGCCGAGCCTCTCGCGTAGTCTGCCCAGGACTGCTGCTTCGTCGTGCCCCCTTGGGGCTGGTATGAACCCCCCGGGGATGACCAGGGGTGCGCTGTACACCAACTCGGCCGACAAGGCGTGCAGATCGTCTTTGGGCGCCGTGCGGATGCTGAGTAGGACCCAGGGAAGCTCGTCCACCCAGTTAGCTCCTCGCAGGCACGCCATGAGAGCCGACTTTAGGTGATGGTGGAAACGCTCCACCAGGCCGTTCGACTGTGGGTGGTAGGCAGTTGTGTGTTGCAGCTGTGTCCCCAAAAGGCTGGCCATAGCTGACCACAGGCTGGAGGTGAACTGGGCGCCTCTGTCGGAGGTAATGTGGGCCGGTACACCAAAGCGGGACACCCAGGTGGTGATCAGTGCCCGGGCGCAAGATCCAGAGGTGGTGTCGGTGAGCGGGATCGCCTCTGGCCATCTGGTGAACCGGTCCACAATAGTGAGGAGGTGCCACGCTCCGCGCGACACTGGCAGGGGACCCACGATATCCACATGAATGTGGTTGTAACGCCGGTGGGTGAGGTGGAACTGCTGCAGTAGAGCTTTGGTGTGCCGCTGCACCTTGGCCGTCTGGCAGTGCATGCACGTTTTGGCCCATTCACTGACCTGCTTGCGGAGACCGTGCCAAACGAACTTGCTGGAGACCATCTGGACGGTTGTCCTGATGGAGGGGTGCGCTAAGTTATGAATGGAGTCGAAAACATGGCGCCGCCAGTTTGCCGGGACAATGGGACGGGGTTGGCCGGTGGTGACGTCACAGAGCAGGGTTCTCTCACCTGGGCCTACGGGGAGGTCCTGGAGCTGCAAACCGGAGACTGCAGTTCTGTAACTAGGGATCTCCCCATCTGCCTGCTGCGCCTCTGCCAGCGCCTCAAAGTCTACCCCTTGGGAAAGGGCATGAATGTTAGGGCGAGAGAGTGCGTCCACCACGACATTGTCCTTACCCGAGACGTGCCGGACATCCGTCGTGTGTTCAGAGATGTAGGACAGATGGCGCTGCTGGCGGGACGACCAGGGGTCGGACACCTTTGTGAACGTAAAGGTAAGCGGCTTGTGGTCCGTGAACGCGGTGAAGGGCCTACCTTCCAAGAAGTACCTGAAATGCCGGATTGCCAGGTATAGCGCCAACAGTTCCCGGTCGAAAGCACTGTATTTGAGCTCGGGCGGTCACAGGTGTTTGCTGAAAAACGCCAGGGGTTGCCAGCGACCCGCGATGAGTTGCTCCAGTACCCCACCGACTGCTGTGATAGATGCGTCCACTGTGAGGGCGGTAGGGACGGCCATTCTGGGGTGCACTAGCATCGCGGCATTTGCCAAGGCTTCTTTTGTTCTAATGAAAGTGGCGGTGGACTCCTCGTCCCAGGTAACATCCTTGCCCGGACCCGACATCAGGGCAAACAGGGGGCACATGATTCAGGCAGCTGAAGGGAGGAAGCGGTGGTAGAAATTTACCATACCCACGAATTCCTGAAGGCCTTTGATTGTGGTGGGTCGGGGAAAATGGCGGACTGCGTCTACCTTAGCAGGCAGAGGGGTTGCCCCGCCTTTAGTAATCCTGTGACCCAGGAAGTCCATGGTGTCGAGCCCGAACTGGCATTTGGCCGGGTTGATTGTTAGACCGTATTCACTCAGTCGGGCGTAGAGTTGACGGAGGTGGGACAGATGCTCCTGACGACTGCTGCTTGCTATGAGGATGTCGTCCAAATAGATGAAAGTGAAGTCCAGGTCGCTTCCCACCGCTTCCATTAACCGCTGGAACGTCTGTGCGGCATTCTTCAGGCCGAACGGCATGCGGAGGAACTCGAAAAGGCCGAACGAGGTGATGAGTGCTGTTTGCATCGGGATTTGATGGTATCCCCGGATGAGGTCTACCTTGGAGAAGATCCATGCGCTGTGCAGGTTTGCTGCAAAATCCTGAATGTGCGGCACAGGATAGCGGTCCGGTGTTGTAGCCTCGTTCAGCCTGCGGTAGTCACCGCATGGTCTCCAGCCCCCTGTTGCTCTGGGCACCATGTGCAGGGGGGAGGCCCATGGGCTGTCGGACCTCCGTATGATCCCCAATTCCTCCATCCTCTTGAACTCCTCCTTCGCCAGTTGGAGCTTGTCCGGGGGAAGCCTTCGAGCATGGGCGTGGAGGGGTGGTCGAGATGTGGTGCTGTACGCTGTGTCGGGGCATGGCTGCCGTGAACTGCGGTGCCAGAACCGATGGGAAATCCGCCAGGACCCTGGTGAAGTTGTTGTCGGACAGCGTGATGGAGTTGAGGTGAGGGGCTGGCAACTGGGCTGCACCCAGGGAGAACATCTGAAAGGTCTCGGCGTGGACCAGTCTCTTCCTGGGCAGGTCGACCAGTAGGCTGTGAGCCTGCAAAAAATCCGCACCCAGAAGCGATTGGGCTACGGCGGCCAGTGTGAAGTCCCACGTGAACCGGCTGGAGCCAAACTGTAGCTGCACTGTACGGGTGCCATAGGTCCTTACTGTGCTTGCCGTTCATGGCCCTCAGGGGGGGACCCGGTGCCCTGTTGCGGGTGTCGTAACTCGTCGGAGGTAAGACGCTGATATCGTCACCGGTGTCGACCAAAAAACGGAGTCCCGACCGCTTGTCCCACACATACAGGAGTCTATCCCGATGGCCAGCCGCCATAGCCATCAGCGGCGGCTGGCCCTGGCGTTTCCCGGGAACTTGCAGGGCGGGCTACAGCTGCGGGCTTCTGCGTCCCACCGCTGGTGGTAGAAGCACCATTGTTCGTTGGGCTCCCCACCCCTGCCTCTGGGGTTAGCGGGCTCTGTGGCCAGGCTGGGTCTGGTTTGCTGCTGGGAGCATGGCCTAGTGATCTGTGCGACGGAAGCCCCACTCACCTTCTTGGCGTTCCACAGCAAGTCCGCCCGGGCTGCCACCTTCTCGGGGTCACTGAAATCCACGACGGACAGCAGCAGGCGTATGTCCTTGGGCATCTGCTCCAGGAATGCCTGCTCAAACGTGAGGGAGGGCTTGTGTCCTCCGGCCAGAGACAACGTCTCATTCATTAAAGCCGATGGAGGTCTGTCCCCCAAACCATCCAGGTGCAGTAAACGGGCAGCCCACTCACGCCGTGAAAGTCCGAAAGTCCTTATGAGCAGGGTTTTGAATTCCGTGTACTTGCTGTCCGCTGGAGGAGACTGTACGAACTCCTCAACCTGTGCCGCTGTGTCCTGGTCGAGGGAGCTCACCACGTAGTAGTAACTTGTGTCCTCTGAGGTTATCTGCCGAACGTGGAATTGGGCTTCTGCTTGCTGGAACCACAGGTGAGGTCACAGCGTCCAGAAGCTTGGCAGTTTCAACGAAACTGCATGAACAGATGCGGTGTCGTTCATCTCCAGTCCAAATATCGTTTGGACCGTCAGGGTCACCAGTTGTAGCGGTGTGCTACACGCAGCGCTGAAATAACGACACGGAGTCGGTAAACTGCAGTTAAAGAAGATTTTATTTGAACTTCGCAGCTTCGCTTTAAAGCCTCCCTGATCCCGCCCTCCCCGGGCGCGGATGCTGTAGGAGGCACGTATTCACAGTCTCGTGTGAGCTTTTCCCTTTGTTAGTGAAGCAGACCTGGTGCCCTTTTGGGTCTGGCCTTTATGCCGGCGCGCTGGCTATTTGTGAGCCGGTTCGAGTGTGCTAGGAAGTGGGTCGTCACAATTTGACAATGAAAGTGGATACTTTAATTTATATTTCCTGAAACACTATCCTAATTAACATTGATTCTCTTTCCTACAACTGAAAACCATCTACTTTTCATCACAGTAGCTATTTTTAAGCTATGCCTTGTTGCTGACTCTCACAATGGGTCTTTGCTTCACTACTATTCCTTATTATTGTTCCCCTTTTGTGTGTTAATGGTTCTATGGCTAAATTTGCCGTAATAATAGTTGATGTGCTGAAGACAAAAACGGGTTTGTGGATTTTTGGGGTACGGAAAACTGGCTTTACTGTTAAATATTCACATGGAATACAAATACCTATCCTGTATTTTAATGAGTAAACTTTTATTTCTGGTTATTTTTGTGTTTACAGCTAAGGATACAAGGCTTCAAGAGCAAAAGCAGGGTTCACCCTCTGCAAAGAAAGAGACTCCCAAGACTTCCCCCAACCTAACCAAAGCAGGAATCAAGGGTTAGTGATGCCTATGTGTATATACAGCCAGCCACTTCATCCGGTAAATTTTCTCCAGTTTATACTTGTGCCATTTAGTTGCAAAAACTATTCTAATTATCAAATATAGTTGCCAGCGTTCAATCTCATGAGCAACAGAAGTCCATTCACAATCTTCTAACTTTTATTAGGCTTCAGTACTTTACTGCAAAAGACAATCTAATCAGATTAATTAAATTAACTATTTTTTGCAAATTACTTGTTTTGATTATGTTCCAAGTTCAAGTATTATGTTATATACATTGATTATCAATAGGATGGTGCACAAACATTTGTCAATTGATTTTTGAGAGCTTCCATTCTTTTTCCAGCTACATCTCCAATGACTTCAGATCATGAAAAACAGATAGCAGATTTAAAGAAATTTAGAGAAGATTTTAGGGTGAGTACTTTTTCAGAGTAGCGCACGTGCACTGTGGAACAAAAGATAGATTTTGTAGATTTCTTTATTTCTTGTTTTATATGTTAATGTCTGGAATTCAGTTTGTCTTTATATTACAAGTGTAATGCTTCTCATTAACTCAATTCCCATTCATCTAATCCCTCCT
This sequence comes from Hypanus sabinus, assembly GCF_030144855.1. Taxonomy (NCBI): domain Eukaryota; kingdom Metazoa; phylum Chordata; class Chondrichthyes; order Myliobatiformes; family Dasyatidae; genus Hypanus; species Hypanus sabinus. The sequence goes on from NC_082718.1 coordinate 89,015,117, forward strand.
GCACCATTTTAAACAGTCTAATCTCTGTGGTTTATTTGATGGTCACAGTGCACTTTGAGAATTTACCACTGCTATATTTTTCAGAATGCTGGTGTGTTCCATGCCATTTCTAAAGTGGTTTTTCCTCTTTCTTTCTTGTCAATTAAAGAAAGATACTTTTAACCATAGTGTGTGAGGCATTTCTTGCTTCATTTACCTCTGTTATATATTTTTTTTTTCGGTCAGCACAAGAGCGTTGCTGTTGAGCTCAATTCCCCCCGCTATCTCTGAAGATTTTGTACATTCTTCCCTGTGACTGCGTGGGTTTTCTCCTGGTACACATCCCAAAGATGTATAGTTAGTAGGTTAGTTGGTCACGTGGGTGTAATTGGGTGGCGCATGTTTGTGAGCTGGAAGGGCCCTTTACTGAGCTCTATCGCTGAATGAGTAATAAATAAAAATATAGTTAGGCTTACAATATCATTTGTGGGTGAAATAATACTGATATAATACATGATGCTCATTGTTGAATATAGTTAATATTAGACCAATTAGTATTAATGTTTCCTAAGATACTTGTGCTTGCTTGTTTTGACTAATGCTGACAAGTTGATATGTGTATTTAAAGTTAACTTTTTTTGTTGTTTCCAGCTACAGACTACATCAACCCTGGATCCAGTTGTGGAGCAGTTCAGTAAGCCAAGAGAGGGTGTAGATAATCAGCCCAAGGATTCAGTCAAAGAAAAAGTAACAGTGATTGAGCCAAGCAGCAAAGAATCCGCTAGTGACAGCAGCTCCAATGCCAACACCAGCAATGGTAGTAGTAAGCCAAGCAGTCCCAGCACTACTCCAAATATCATCACCTCTGAGCAGAAGAGAGGGCCTGATGTGACATCCCAAGCTGTCCAGACCACTGGTCCAAATACCAAGGCAGAAAAAGAGGAAAAGGAGGATAAAAAGGAAGGTACACCAGAGTACGTATGCACATCAGAAATAACATCCTTAAATTGCACATTTGGTGCAAGCTACAAACTTGATTTTCAAAGACAGGTTTTCCACTTCGGCATTCTGCAAGTACATCTGTTGAATACAAAATCTCCATCTCCAATGAAGTTAGTGAAAGATGGGAAGCATAGTTTCTGATGTTGGTCTACAACAACAGGTTCATGAATTAGCGTAGGGCCTTAATTTTAAAAATCCCTTGCCAAAGTCAAAGCTTTCTGCAGTGAGGAAATCTGTGGTTTGTATTGTAAGTACTTTCACTTTCTAAAGTAATATACGCTAGATATGACTGCTGTGATTTGAAACACAAGGATTTTGTAACTGTAATGTTCAGTATTGGATACAGCTACTTTGAGTTATTAGAGTGGCAAAGCTGTTTTTCTCAAGGGTTATGAGGAAATGCTCTGAAGGTTTTTTGTCCCCCTTGTGACTGGTTGGACAAAATATGCCTTTCTACCAAGTTGAGATGAGAGATACTTTTGTGGCATTAAAAGTAGTTTGGATTATGGTTCAAAGGCAATGAAAGTAAATATATACACACAAAATGTTGCTAAAGATTTCCAGCATCTGCAGAATCTCTTGTGCACTTGAAAAAGCAAGTTGAGATAGCTGCAGTGGAAGGGACAATGGCAATCTGATGGCTTGAATGATCATTGTTATAGATTCGATGCAGCAAAATATCAAGCACTCCAGTTTTCTGTGATCTTAATGTAGAAACAAGAGTTGTTCTAACAAATACGTAAGAATTTATTTCTTAAGTGCTTTAGCTTTGTGATGGAGACATGTTTGAAAACAAATTAAAATGTAAATTTGTATATTTTTAACTAAATTTTTATGCATGCTTCTGCATCATTATTTTGCTTTTAAACACTGATTACGTATCTATTCAATTAAGTTTGTTGCTCTTGTACATTCCTGGAAATATTACAGATTCAAAATATTATATAAATAGTTTATTTTTAAATGTAGAACAAGCATGTAATTGCTGCGACTGGAAAAATAATGTTGAAAGTGTTCAATGCATTTCCAACAAATATTACATGCACAAGGAATATTTGTACAAGTATACTTAATATTTATTTATTTTATTTCAGACAAGTCAGAAAGTCTACATTGAATCCCAATGCTAAAGAGTTCAATCCCAAGGCTTTCTATACTCCTGTAAGTGATTCCACTTATTTTTTACCCCCTCACTCCCCTCCACACACCTCTTTATATTAAAAGGGCAGATTCTACAGGTTCCCAAATGAAATGAAAAAATATTCTTATCTATTTATCTTTGCTTTAATCTTGAACAGGTTCTTCGTTCTTTCTAAAACTTTCTGGTGTCATTTATTTTAGAAATGTGTCTCTGCATTTCAGAGTTGCCTGTGTGAAAACATTAGAGGGCAAGAAAGGAATCTCTACCTGATAGCCAGAGAATCATGTGAACTGCTGTCTATTTGCAAAATAAGGACAAAAGGTTACTCTTGAAGAAATTCATAAGCTGCCTGACACAGAGAAACAATGGTGTTGCTGGGGGATTTGTTTGAACTGTTGGGGTTTCATTTGCTAAAATCATAAGAAATGGGTGTAAAAGTATTCCCATTTGATCTACCCTGCCATTTAACAAAATCGTAGCTAGTCTTCTGCCTCAAACACCTTTTCCCTGCAATCTCCTCATATTTAATGTCAAGAAATCTATTGATCTCTGTTTGAATGCAAGACTTCTAGGGTAGAAAACTCTAAAGATTTGCTATACTTTAAATGAAGGTGTTACTTCTCAACAGAGTCCTAAATGGCATATCCCTTTAGCCTGTTTGTTCCAAAATCTTGTTCAGAGAAGATAGCCCCATGCATCTGTACTGTTGAAGCCTGAAAAGAGCCTGAACTGTAGTAAGATCACTTCTCATTCTAAAGAGGAGAGACCAAAATTGTGGATGCTGCTTTAGATATGGCCCCATTGATACCCAATCTAATTGTTGCAAAATATCCTTCCACGTGCTTAAATTTCTTGCAATAAGGGCAGCATACCATGTTTTTCAGTCTGCCTTTTAGCTTTTATTGGTGACTCATATTCCCACTTAGCTTCATCATTAAGCTTGGAAATCTTACGTTCAATCCCATCGACCAGAAAGTGAATCAGAATCAGGTTTAATATCACCAGCATATGTCATGAAATTTGTTGCTTTGCAGCAGCAGTACATTGCAATACATAATAAAACAATAAATTACAGTGAATTGAGTATATATTAAACAAATTAAGTAAGTGGTGCAAAATTGAGGGAGAAAATACTGAAGTAATGTCCATGGGTCATTGTCAATTCAGAAATCTGATGGCTAAGGGGAAGAATCTGTTCCTGGAATGATGATTGTGTCTTCAGGCTCCTGTAACACCTCAGTGGTAGCAATGAGAAGAGGAAATATGCTGGGTGATGGGGGTCCTTCATAATGGATATCGTCTTTTAAAGTGGCCTGGATGCTGGGGAGGCCAGTGCTTATGATGGAGCTGGCTGAGTTTACAACTTTGTGCAGTGTTACCCAGTCCTGTGCAGTGGCCAGTCCATACCAGATGGTGATGGAACCAGTTTGAATGCTCTCCACAGTACTTCTGTAGAAAATAGCATGATACAGGCCCTTCAGCCCACAATGCTGTGTCGAACATGTTCTTAACTTAGAAATTACCTAGGCTTACCTACTTTTCTAACCTCCATGTACCTATCCAGGAGCCTCTTAAAAGACCCTATTGTATCTGCCTCCACTACTGTCTCTGGCAGCCCATTCCACGCACTCACCACTCTAAATTAAAAAAAAACTTACCCAACATCTTCTCTGTACCTACTTCCAAGCACCTTAAAACCAAAAACTGTGTCCTTTTGTGTTAGCCATTTCAGCCCTGAGAAAAAGCCTCTAACTATCCACATGATCAATGCCTTTCCTCTTCTTATACACCTCTATCAGGTCACCTCTCATCTTGCGTCGCTCCAAGGAGAAAAGGCCAAGTTCACTCAACCTATTGTCATAAGGCATGCTTGCCAATCCATGCACGTTAATTGGTATGTGTCTTTGGTGACATACCAATTCTCCACAAGCTCCTAATGAAATGTTGCTGCTATCATGCTTTCTTTGTAATTGCATCAATATGTTGGGCCCAGGATAGACCCTCGGAGATGTTGACACCCAGAAAATTGAAACTGCTCACCCTTTTCACTTCTGATCCTCCGATGGTGTCAGTTCTCTCAATTTTTTTTTCTTGAAGTCTATAATCAATTCCTTGGCTTTACTGACGTTGAGTGAAAGATTGTCATTGCAACACCCTATCTCACTCCAGTATGCCTTCATGTCACAATCTGAAATTCTGCAAACAGTAGTTGAGGTGACATTAATGGTGAATAGTTACCCTAAGGCAACTCCTTGAGGAACCCCACTAGTCTAATTTGTCAACTTGACCTGTTTATTTCTATTGTTTTCTATCTGTTACTTCTCAATTCATGTTGGGTTGCTGTTAATTCCAGTTGATTAACCTTGTTCCTCCTGTGTGGGACCTCACTGAAAGTCTTCTGAAGTACAAATCGACAACATCCACTAGTTCTATCCATTCTACTAGATGTATCCTCAAAGAACTCCAGTAGATTTGGCAAAGATAATTTTCCCTAACATAAATCTATGTTGACTCTACTCCATTTATTTTCTATGTGATTTAATGTAACATCCTTTGTTAAAAATTCCAGCATTTTCCAATACCATCTTCTGATATAGTAAGCTTACAGGTTGATAATTTCTTGTTTTCTCTCCTCCTTTATATAGTAGGTTTATATTTGTTACCCTCCAATCTGCAGGAATCATTCCAGAATCATTAAGTTTTACCTGATGTTAATCAATACATTACCTTTCAATATAGCCACATCTTTTAAAGGAATTGGATGTAGTTCAGGTTCTAGGAGTTGGTCAGTTTTTGCCTTTTTCATTATTAATACTGGTTTATTTTGATTCCTGTTTTACTCAGTTCTCTAGCAAGTATTTTTGTTCTGTGAAGTAATTAAGTTCTTTTACCATGCATTTATTCCTCATTGTAAGTTCTTCCATCTTTGTATGTAGGGCTTGTATTTGCCTTTGCCCATGTTCCATTTTTACATGCTTGTAGAGGCTCTCGCTCTTTGAAGCTCACCAATGAGAAGTACTAGAGCTTTATTATTACTACTGACAATCTATATTTCATCCCATATGGTAAGGGAGAGTAACTTGTTCAATAATTTAGGCAATAAAATCAATAGTATGGTGTAAAGAAATGGTATTTTCTGAATTATTTTCATTCATTCCTCTTAATATTTAGTATGTCATTTGTTATTTTGCAAAATCTAGATGCAATGCTTTTCATTTTTTTGTTCTATTTTGAAATTTCTTATCTTTTTTATTAGTTCACAGCCATCTAGAATTTAGACTTTTAGTGACTTGCATCCCTAAGTTACCAATTCTGTCACTGGGACCATGGTCCCAATTAGATTGGTTCCTGTATCAATCTATTTATTGGTACATTCCTTTTGAGTGACTTTAAGGTTTGCAGTTGAAATGCTAATTTGAATTGTGAAGCAAAATCATTGCTTTAGAGGTATATAATTAGATACCTAAATTTTTAACTGCATTTCTGAGTTTGGTGAGCTTTACTGAGTTTCTTCTCTTGCATTTGAGCATTTTCACTGTCACTTTGTCTTTTGTCTCAACTGAAAACATCAGTGTTTTCAGAAACTACTAAGTTGAGGCTAGACAAAAAATCTCAAATCTCTATACAATCTTATTTTCTGTTTACATTGAAATAACAGGATAATATGTGCCACAATTTTCTTATTGTTTTTCAATGAAATTTTTTTGTGAATTTCTGCAAATTGAGACTTGAATTGCTCTTCTTAAAATTTAATAGCCCAAACCAACAACTACACCAACGCCACCACGTCCTCAAGCCCAGCCTAGTCCATCGATTGTGGTACAACAACATCCTCCTGCAGTGTACAATCAACCAATGTGTTTTACACAGAACATGGTGTACCCAGTTCCAGTCAGTCCAGGAGTGCAGGTAATCTGTATGAAATCTTGTTTTCCTGTTTTGATTTTTGTCTAATTGACAATTTTTAAATTACCCCTCAGACCATTTTGATGATAATGTTAATTAGTTGTATATTTACATGTGACAATTTCTGTCGTTGCTAAATTTGGAATGATGAGACTACTTCCTCTGTTTCCTTTAACTTTAGACTACACATATGTACCATGTCCCAATGACTCCCATGCCCATCAACCAAGCCAAGTCATATAGAGCAGGTAAAGGTGAGATTATGTGGTTTGCCTTGTCAAATGCAGACTTTTGTTTTGATGGAATTGTGCAGACTAATTCTGAACTGGTTTTCATTGGTAAATGGTGTACTTCATTTTGACTTTAATAAATTTTGAAGTATCTTGTGTTTATATCATATTTTGAAAGTTGGTATGAGCAAACCAGAATGCATGTTTCATGCATTCCCGTGTAAATCATTCTTGTGTATTTGAAAACTAACCTTTTGTTACTTCATGGATCAGCTCCAAAGTTGCATAAGGATTCTTTCTTTATAGTTAATGATAATTCATGTGGCTCATATTGGCAAAGTTATTGTCAACTGACTTAATTTATTACAAGCAGTAGTTAAAAAGTAAGGAACCAAGTAAGGACAGGATACTTTAAACATTGCACATAACAACATTAATAAAGTAATTGTATATTGAAGAATCGTTCTGGGCTGTTTGTGCATGGTTCTAAAATATTCCATGTAAATTTATGATGGATGTGGTGGCTAAATTCGCATGTTGGAATTATATCTGAACTAAGGTAGGTATGTATAAGGAGTAAATTGGCTAAAATTAATTGGAAATTGGGTTAAAATGTGAAGGAAAATAATGCTAAGTATTTTTATGAGATAATTTATAAATTCCATGTTCTCTAATAGGAAGTTCTTTGTAGGAAAAGTGTTTTGATTATAGCTAAACACTAATGTTGAGAATATACATGAGCTGAAGGAAGTGCACTTCTGCCTCAGAACTCTAGGTCCAATCCTGACATCAGGTGCTGTTTGCATTGACTTTGCACATTCTCCCTATTACATGTGGATTTTCGTTGGATGCTTCAGGACAGTCCTACATCTCTTGTCAATTGCCTGCTTTAAATCATTTCTTAACGTACCTACATAGCAAAAGAATCAAAGCTGGGGTGGAACTGTGTGAGAGAATCAGCTGAGGCACCGTATTGCGGAACTGTCTCTTTTGATGGAAGATAACACATTACAGTGCTGTTTTTTCAAGAAAGAGAGAGAAACCGGAGGACACCCTTGACCAATCAGCTCGACTGACATCAAAAGTAAAGAAACTGCCAGACGATTGATTGGGATGTAATAATTGCATCTTGTAAAATCATAATACACATGAAGTATAATTTGAAAAATCCTAAGTTTTAGTGTTATTAGCATGATAGCTGCAAGTGGTACTATTCAAGGCAGTGTGTTTAAATCTTCAAAAGGTACACAAGATTATTACTCAAGGTAAGTGATCATTGGAATGAGATGTGTTTTAGCTTGGATTGAGTATGGTCACTGGACAGAATATGAGAGTAAACATTTGTTGTTAGTCAGTTGGCATATTGCAAGCAGTGGAATATCCTGACAGTCATTGCTTGTGACTCAGCAATTTACAAGTCTTATCAATGATTTGCTTTGATGCAGACTCCCTACAGCTTCTGGTGACTCTGTGATTCCTGTCTCAGAGGCCGATGTCAGTGCATCTTTCAAATGGCTGAACCCTCGCAAGGCATCAGGCCTTGTTGGTGTGCCTGGTAGGGCACTGTAAACCTGTACCAACCAACTAGTGGGAGTGTTCAAGGACATCTTCAATCTCTCACTGCTGCATCCTGGAGTTCCTACCTGCTTCAAAAGGGCAACAGTCATAACGGAGCCCAAGAAGATCGGAAGCCCAGTTGCACTCAAGTCTTCTGTAATGAACTGCTTTGAGAAATTTGTAATGGCCACAATTAACTCCTGCCTAAGCAGTCGGCTTAATGCTAAGATGAGTCTACAGCGAATACAATTTCACTGGCTCTCCACTTGATCTTTGATCACCTGGACGATAGCAATACCTACCTTAAGCTGCTGTTTATTAATTACAGCTCAGTGTTAAACACAATCATGCCTCAATACCTCCCTCAGCAACTGGATCCTTGATTTCCCTCACTAGGAGATTACAGTCAGAGCGTATCGGAAATTACTGAACAATCAACACTGGCTCTCCTCAGGGATGTGTGATTGGCCCACTGTTCTACTCTCTGTACACCCATGACTTTGTGGCTAGGCACAATTTGTTGACCATACAACTATTGTTGGCAGAATTTCAGGTGGTGATGAGGTGTCACAATAACAACTTTGCACTCAGTGTCATTAAGACGATGGAATTGATTGTGGACTTCAGGAAGGGGTAGACGAGGGAACACGTATATGAAGGGATCAGCAGTGGAAAGGCTGAGCAGTTTTAATTTCTTGGGTGTCTGCATCTCTGAGGATCTATCCTGGGCCCAGCGTATTGATGTGATTACAAAGAAGATATGACAGCAGCTATATTCAGTTGGAATTTGAAAAGACTTGGTATGTCACAAAATACTCTTGTAAGTGTACTGTGGAGAGCATTCTAACTAGTTCTGTCACTGTCTGGTATGAAGAGGCCACTGCACAGGATCAGAAAAGGCTGTCAAAAGTTGTAAACACAGCCAGTTCTAACATGGGCACTAGCCTCCCCAGTATTCAGGACACTTTCAAAAGGCAAATGCCTCAAGAATCTAGCATCCATCATGAAGGACCCCCATCACCCAGGGCGTGCCTTCTCATTGCTACCATCAAGGAAGAGGTACAGGAGCCTGAAGACACACTTGGTGGATCTGGAACAGCAGATTTCTGAATGGACAATGAACCATGCATGCTACCTTGCATTTTATTTGTGTTGTTCTCTTTTAGTACTACTTGTTTTAATTTAATATTTTATACATATTATAATTTATTTTTATGTGCTCAGTATTGCAACACACTACTGCTGTAAAACAAATTTCATGACATATGCCAGTGATATTAAACCTGATACTGATAAAATACTGTATCCACGTTTGTTAATGTCTTAGTAGGCAGGGTAGGAAAATTATAGCATTATAAAGAGTATATTTATGGTAATTTATAGTATGTTTTATGTACTGCACACGAAAAACAAACTTCATGACATGTCAGTGATAATAAACCTGATTCTGATATTTTAAAAAAGCTGTGCAGGTGTTTTTTTTTAAAGTACGTTTGTTAGGCACTGTTGTAAGGTTAAAAGAGCAGACAAAGTGGCAGTTGGCATATAATGTAGGAAGTTACCTAATTTAGTAATAATAAGAATGCAGAACGATAATCAATTTTCTTGGCATAAAAGTAATCAAGGAATGTGTGGATAGAGCTGGAATGTGGATTTAAAGTAAAATACAGCAGATTCTGGTTAATTGGGGCAACTGCTTATTTGGGACGACTCAAAGAATAAAAACTAATTGAGGAAAATAGCCAGGATTCCCTTTGTCCACCTGGGACTCTATGCCACTTAATTTGGGCAGGAGATTGCTGCCAAACAGTTTCTTAAACTAGCATTAATCGTGTGCACAGTGGGCACACTTGTGTGCATCATTCATGCTTTAGAATGAACAATTTTCAAATAGTGTCAGTTGTGTGTGTTTGTGTTCAAAAAGGAATGATTATTGTTACTGATAGTTGGTGGAAAAATAAACAGAAAGACAATTCAGAACCGTTTAGCTCACTGTGGTTTCAAGCATTTAGACCTCAAGATACCAGAAACAGTTGAGAATAAAAATGAAATGATTTCATTACTTCAACAAGTACTTGAACAAAAAATTTGAAGATATCTGCAATCATTGAAAGTATTGCTTGAAGGCTGTCCATTATCTACACTGGGTGTCTGTGCTCATTATTTTTTCATTTGCAGTTGAATCAATTTCTCCATCAGGAACTAATACACAGTTTTAAAGTACTGTAGTATTAGTAGTGTTCTAATTTGTTCTGTATTTCATTTGAATGCATAATTTGTACTCAGTTAAGCTGAAGTTAGCCTTTTTTTTAAATACCTTTTTAACTACTTCCATGAAATCTTGGCTAATTAGGGCAGTCGCTTAATTGGGCCAAAATGTACTGGTTCTGATGTGTCCCAATTGACTGAAATCCACTGTATATAAGATTTAACTGAATAGCAGAACAGGCCTGTGGAGCTGTGTTTGCCATACTGCTATCTTGTGATTTTATAATAGGTTATAATAATGAACTACCATGAAATCCTTTGAGTATAACTTAGCACTTCAGTTCCTTTGAACTTTAACATTGTTGTTGGTTAGAAAATAATAGCTAATCTTCTCAATTTAAGCTGAAAAGTTCACTGAACAAAGTAAGTGCAGGAATGTTGCCTGTGCCTGATAAGCTGATTGCAGTGTTATCATCAGTGCCCAAATATTCATTTATGTACATTAGTGCCAACTGAGCAATTTGTGATTTAGAAAAGACGATTATCCCCTCAGTAACTGCAACAAGTAACAAGGCATGATTAATTTATTGAATTGCTCAAATTACTGGCATTATTTTCCCATCAATAATGGTACTGCTGTAAATGACTCCTTTTTCCTTTAAATGAATTAAAAATGTTATTTGCTATTTCTTCAACATTGATTTCTTCAATGTTGGCAGCCTCCCATAATCTCTAAGACGGTAAGTGGAGCCACAAAATAAAATAGAAGTTCACATGGCCACCAACCCCTAGACCGTAATGGCTTTGCTATGTCAGTTATTTAAATGCTTTCTGTAGTGCTTTTATTGGAAATTTGCTGCTATTGTATGTAAAGGAATGTTTATCCAGCCATATCAACATTTGACATACTTTGTCCTGCCTGTCTTAGATTATTTTGTACACTGAGTCATTGAATAATTTATTCTTTTGTTTTTCAGTACCAACCATGCCACAGCAGCGACCAGATCAGCACCATCCTCAAGGCACACCAACTATGATGCATCCAGTTAGTGCAGCTGGCCAGATTGTTTCCACTGCTCCAGCTTATTCGCAATATGTTGCTTATAGCCCTCAGCAGTTTGCTAACCAGCCCATAGTACAGTCTGTAGCACATTATCAGTCACAGGTAAATTGTCAAGACTGCTTTCATGCAAGAGCTTCCAGTGAGTAATTGACAATATTTGAATAAATTTTTGCTAAATTGGAATAACAGTTGCAAAGATGACAGATTTTAAAGCACTTAGACAAGACTATAAGCAGCAAACATAATGTTCCATTTAAATGTTAAATCAGTGCCTTATCCACTTTAAAAAAAGTCATTATTCTTTTGGATATCATGGATTTTGTCAAATTACTGGAATTTCCATTATTTGAACTAGTATTATATTATAAACATTACTAAACCTGACCCCAGAGTAAGATAAAGTCTCATTATCTCATCTCTGTATTTTGTTATTAATGACATTCTTACCCCTGCAGCCTCAAATGTACAGCCAAGTAATGCAAAGTAACGCTCGCATGATGGCGCCACCTGGCCATGGACAGCCAGGAATGGTCCCTTCATCCACAGCTCAGTTTCCTACTGCTGAACAGACGCATGCTATGTATGGTAAGTTAATGCCAGATACTGTTTTGAAGAATTGGTTCAAACCATTAATTGGTTATCCTACATGATACAAGGATCGCTGGCACTAGAATAACATGAGACTTCAGAATGATGCTCTCTGCCTTAAATGAGACTGAGTTTGTTGTCAGATCCTTGCTCAAATACTGCCTTTGGTTTTTGATGCGATACTTTATAAAATATACATTGCCCTAAAAAAAAATGCAGTTAAGATTTTTAGAATGAAATGAAGTTCAACAATGCTGTTTATACCATTGTGGTCAAGTTCAGTTAACTAATGGAATATTTTTGCTTTTGCCTCAAGTGACATTAAAGAGGGCAAGTTTCAGCTCACTACAGTATCTTAAGGGTACAAGAGATTAAGATTTAGTTTTTTTTTAATGTTTAAAAGGCCATTAATTCATTAAATAAAACATTAGACAATAAGATATAGGAGCAAAATTAGACTATTTAGCACATCAAGTCTGCTCTGCCATTTCATCACAGCTGATTCAATTTCCCTCTCAGCCCCAATCTTCTGCCTTTTCCTGTAAAACATTGTTGAACTTGACATGCAGGAAATTTATCTGCATAATTACTGCAGCATTTGATCTTGAATATTACTGTCGAGCAGGGATTCCCAACCTGCTATGGTTCCGTGGCATAAAAAGTATTGGGAACCTCTGCTCTAAAACTAATTATATGTCAGTGCTGTACTATAATGTACAAGGCCTTTGTACAGTAATTAGAGAAAAGTTTTGTTACTCTTGTCCTATCCCCAACCCATGAAGAGTGCATTAATGATGTACTTGCATTGATTAAATTCCGCAAGGCTGAATTTTTGAGGACCAATTGTCCCTAATTGGAGATGATCTTATTAAAGCTTATAGGATAGTTGACTGGGTAGATATTGAGAGGTCAATTCTGACACCAATAATGTAGAACTGGGCATTCTTAATTACCCCAGAATAAGGAGTTCTACATTTAAGATAGACATATAGAACTACTCCTTCCAAAGGGTTGTGAATCTTTCGGAACACTCTATCCCAGAAATTTGTGGAGGGGGAATAACTGCATAGGTACAAAGCAGAGAACAATAGATATTTGAGCACAAGTACCAAGAAGTATGGGAAAGGAGGGAGGAAAGAGAAGTTATTTGGTGTATTGGATCAGCCATGATCTTATTCGCAGAAAAAGCTGATCAGCCTCCTGTTTGCAATGTTCTAACAGTTTGTTCTTTTCAAATATTGGTTTCAAATTAGCTATACTTAACATTTTTATTAAAAGTGAAAGTTACAATATTTTTAAGAAAAATAAGTTTTTGCATGCTATTTTAAAGTGATTAATAAATGAGTGAGATTGATGATTAGAACACTGGCTAAGAATTTTGCTTTCTCACTAGTTTCCCCTGGCCCGATCCATCAGCAGTATGCACCGCACCCAACTGCTACCTTACATCCACATCCTCCACATCCACAGCCATCTGCTACTCCCACTGGACAGCAACAGGGACAGCATGCGGGAAGTCATCCAGCACAAAGTCCAGTCCAGGTAAGGAACTCCACCTTCATCCAGTTAATTTACTTCCCAGTGTGTTTTTTTAATAGGAAACACAAAATCTAGCCATCAATTTTATGCTAAATTCAATTTTTATAATATAGAAGATAAAAATGATATTTTGCACTGATAATTGTGTGCTTTTTCTATGCTGGATTGAGCTGTGTATTCTTGATGGCTTATTCAAGAGGGAATACCATTCCAAGTTGAAAATACGTATCAGTCACCCTATGCATCCCTGAGATTAATTTTCATCTAGTGGAGTGCTGCCTCACAGCGCCAGAAACCTAGGTTCAATTCTGATCTTGTGTGTTGTCTCTCTGAAGGTTGCAGTTTTGTGACCACATGAGTTTCCTCCAAGTGTTCTGGTTTCTCATCTCGGCCCAAAGGTGTACAGGTTGATAGGTTAACTAACCACTGTAAATTGTTCCTAGTCTGCCAGCAAATGGTAGAAATCAATGGGAGGTTGATGAGGACATGGCGAGGGAAAAAATTGTGAATAATTTAGGATGACCCATTGGGACAGAATCGAAATAGAGCTGCCCTGCCCTGCCCTTTTGCTCCAGTTGGTGTCGCTGTTGAGGCTGGCCGTGCGCATGCGTCATGGTGTCGCGTCTGGATTTCCACGATGGTGGATCGGCTCTCGGGTGAAAGCGGGACTGTTGATTTTGGCAAAGGAGCAATTTTATACGAATATATAACCCTGAACTTTGCTTGCATTTTAAGTTGATTCAGCCAAAAAAAGTGTTGCTTTAATGCACCGTTTGCTCTAATTGGAGGTCACTGACAGAGCATGAGAGTTTTAGTAGTATATAGATGGTGTTGTTAATAATAGATCCCAACTCAGTTGGCTAAATGGCCTGATCCATGCTGTAGTTCTCTGACTTTGTGACTGTTCCTTTCCAAGCAGGCTTTAGAATCTGAACTGGGTAACTATGCTGTACAATAGGAATATTTGCAAGAAACCTAGAAACATAGAAAACCTACAGCACAGTACAGGCCCTTCAGCCCACAAAGTTGTGCCAAACATGTCCCCCCTACCTTAGAAATTACTAAGTTTACCTATAGCCCTCTATTTTACTAAGCTCCATGTACCATCTAAAAGCCTCTTAAAAGACCCTACTGTATTTGCCTCCACCACTGTTGCCGGCAGCCCATTCCACGCACTCACCACTCTTGAGTAAAAAAACTTACCCCTGACATCTCCTCTACCTACTCCCCAGCACCTTAAACCTGTGTCCTCTTGTAGCAACCATTTCAGCACTGGCAAAAAGCCTCTGACTATCCACACGATCAATACCTCTCATAATCTTGTACACCTCTGTAATTCCCTGGGTCGCCTCAGGCTCGCTCAGCTCGTTCTTGTCTAGGGGGAGCAGCCTTCAGCCCCGCCAAACTGGGTAATCAGCTGGTGTGGATGCTGTGTGATGTCCCCGCCTCGCCCACAAACAGACAGTACACCATATGCGATTAAATGAGTACAGTTTATAAAGGTTACTATAACTAAGTGATTAATAACGATACAGTATATATGAAGAGAAAATTAAAGAAAAGGCGCCAAACTTATCAAAGTCCAAACCACTTTGTGCACAACCATTGGAGCTCAATTACTGAAGTCTTCTGGCGACCATTCGATCCCCTCCGAACTCCTCGACTCGCAGCTCAGGACCCTCCGAACTCCTCGACTCTCCAAACAGCTCAGGACCCTCCGAGTGGTCAACCAAGCACATCTAGCTTCATCCCCCCCCCCCCTCGGAGAATCTCCCGGCCTCGGACCCCCCTTTGGGGTCCGATCCTTGCCCAGCTTAGAGCATTGCGTCCTCTCTCTCGACCCCCTCGCGCCGATCTGCCCAAAAGCCCGTCAACAAAAGCTTACAGACTCAGAAGAAAGAACATTAATCCCCATTTGGTTTACAAAGGAATACCATTCTCGTTATCAGTAAATTAGCATTCCTGCTAGTTAACAAAAGGAAACCCTTTCCCAATAGTAACAAAGAAAAAAAAGAAACCCCCTTTACACCTCTATCAGGTCACCTCTCATCCTCCTTCACTCCGAGGAGAAAAGGCTGAGTTCACTCAACCTGTTTTCATAAGGCATGCTCCCCAATCCAGGCAACATCCTTGTAAATCTCCTCTGCACCCTCTCTATGGCTTCCACATCCTTCCTGTAGTGAGGCGACCAGAACAGAGCACAGTACTCCAAGTGGGGTCAGACCAGGGTCCTATACAGCTGCAACATTACCTCTCGGCTCCTAAATTAAATTCCATGACTGATGAAGGCCAATACACCATATGCCTTCTTAACCACAGAGTCAACCTGCGCAGCTGCTTTGGACTTGGCCCCCAAGATTCCTCTGATCCTCCACACTGCCAAGAGTCTTACCATTAATGCTATATTCTGCTTTCATATTTGACCTACCAAAATGAACCACTGAGTCACGGAACTTCAAGGCTTTTTTCTCCAATGTAGGAAATAGCAGGAGAGTTTGTTTTGCATTAAGGAATTTACTCGATTGTTTCACTATTTTATATTGTTTCCATAATCCAGAAAAAGCATTACATAAATCTTCCAGATTACTCTCTGCATGAAAAGGGCGAGAGTTACATTTATTTGAGACGATCATTGTCACAGAATAGGCCAAGGCCAGTTTTTTCCACATTCATTGTGAAGAAATGGTATGAACAAGAGACAGAAGATGGTGATCAACAATGTTAAAAGTCTTTTGCAGTCAGTCTGTGGATAGAAGATGCTAGAGTAACAAATAATGTGTCTTCAGAGCTTTGTATTACTGAGGAAAAGAGTAGTCCTTTGGGGCCACACTGATTTTGTAGTGTAGTTTTCTAGAAGAATGTGTATGAATTCATATGTTCCATGTGATTTTTTTAATATATATAAAATACAGCATCCACAACATCAGGCTCCTCAGACCCTTCATTTGGGCAACCCTCAGCAGCAACAAGCAATTTATCACACAACTCTTACACCAACTCCACCCTCGATGACCCAAGGTCCCAATCCACAGTCTCCTCAGACCAACTTCCCATCAGCACAGCAGACTGTCTATGCTCTTCATCCTCAGCAGGTTCAGCATGGATATTCAAATCCCCCACATATGGCACATGTACCTCAGGTAAGGAATCTAACTCTTGAGCCAAGAACTCATGTAAGCCTTAAGTGCAATTTTTTTTTAATATAAATTGCTAAATGTTAATAATTTGTTGAACAATTTGTTTGGAGGCTTCAAAGACAAGGATTGAGTTAATGGGAGAATATTCACAGTTTTCAGATTGGTAGTATGCGGTATTTTCACAAAGAAATCAGATACAACTTTTGCTGCAAGTTTGCTGTAATTGAATGATTACAAAGTCAAGTAAAAGATCTATAATAATGAAATGAACCTGAGAAGTTGAGTACAGGTTGATCAAAATCATATTGGCATTTTTTCTCTTAATTTACTAAGCAAAATATAAACTATTTCTTTGGATTATTTAAAAAGCAGAGTTAATAATATCTGACTGTTTGGGAAATCTGAGTTTATAGGGAAGTCTTGCATTATGGGATGCCAGCTTGTGTGAAATTGAACCAAGTGTACTTGCAGTGTTTCTGTTTTAGGTTTGCTTGGGACCACAAATGTTCAAAACACTATGCCTTGCAATTTCTTTTTGTTACTGTCACATCACGTTTGATGGCAGATGAGGTAGCATTGTATCCAATACTTAATGCATTATTATGTGAGTGTGGGCAGGTATTTGTGACCCGTGCTAGGTCACACATTGGTATGTTAACGATTAGACTAAAAACAGAGCAAAGATAGTTTTGTGATTACAAGTTAAATTGTTAACATGAAATGAAACAGTACTTTTAATGTAACACTTTGTATAGTTGCTCCAAATCATTTATTTGAAGGAGTGTTGTTTTTTTCCATTGTAGGCCCATGTACAGTCTGGAATGGGCCCTCCACACCATCCTGCCACTACCCATCCTCATATGATGCTGATGCCAGCACAACCACCTGGTGGTCAAGGTGCTATTCCTCAGAGTGCACTGCCACCCATTCCAGTTTCCTCAACTACACACTTCTCCTACATTGCACACCAACAGGGTGAGTACTCGCAGAACTAAGAGTTGAAGTTGATGATTGTTTTCACAGTTTGTAGCAAAGGTTTGACTGTGAGGTTTTACAGCATGACTCTTTTAAGCAAATTAATAGGGAATTTGGTTGCCTATTTATGAATTTATAAACCTACAGCCTTACTACGGATGAAAATATTAAATGCAAAAAAGGATTTGGATTGTCTGTGCATATTGTCTTTCATCTCGATCCACACAACAGCTAAGGTTGAGCGGCCATCACCTAATTCTGTATCAACGCTATCCTGAACTTGAGACTGCAAGGATATCGTTCAGTCTTTCCTCCCATGTGTACACTGCTATACGGGTTTTGTCTAGCCCCCCTTGAGTGCATGGCTTGATATAATTATGGATTAGTTTTGGCCCTGAACAATAGCTAAGAAGGGAGTTAATGGACAGGTCAAATTAAATAATGTCTGTTTGATAGTACTTGCAAGAGGAAACACTAACTTACAACTTTCTTTTCATCTCTCAATAGTGCAAGCCCATCATCAGCAGCAGTTGTAGTCCTGTTCTACACTAAGCAACAGGCTGGCCAGTTGAAGCCACTTATCCTCCCCACCCTAAAACCTGGAATCAGAAGCACAGAGTATTAAAATTGTTCTCTCATGCTAAACGAACGTGCTCACACATACTTCCAGTTGTAATCAATTGATTCAATGGCTGCTGTTCTGAAGAAGTGGACTGGAGAGAAATAAATGAGAATTACAGATATTCTGGAATCAGTGTGTCCTGTCAACAGACCTACAGAATGCCCAAAATCTGCTTTCCAATAACTGGAATGTATTTATTTTGCCTGACCCTTCTAAGTTATGAACTTCCCATGGTGAAAAGAACTAATAAAGTTGTTTGTTCCTGCTGCAAGCCATTCTGATTTGGGAAACCAGAATCCTCTGCTTCTAACCAAACTTGAACTCCATCTATAACAAAATCCGATTGTGAACTGGTGGATTATTTATGAATTGAGGTTGCTGGAGAAGAGTGCTGTCACCAGACAGTGGTGTAACTTTTAAGTTAAAAACTTTTACTTTGTAGATAATATAAAAAAAAACATAAAAAAACAAAAAAATAAAAAGTTTTAAAAACTGACAATGTGATATATTGCAACTTTTTCTACAACTTTAATAGTACATAACTTTGAAGAAAAACATTAGATTATAAAGGCTGTTTTGACTCCGTGAAGCGAGCACATACAGTTCTCTTTGCGACAATTGTCACTTATTTTTCTCCTTTACGGCTGTATGAAGAAGATTCATAATGAAACTGGAGAAATAAGAATTGAGTATTCATTGCCTAATAATTTTCATCTTTATAATTTTTATTATGTTTAAATTTTCTAATAAGCAGCTAGCCAAAAATTAACCTTCTATGAGATAGCACTGACATTTCTCCTTTATTCCTGTAGGTGCTGTTGCTAAATTATGAATCTTAACGTTATAATTTGTTGATTAAATCTGGGTTTGATAGTGTGATATTTGTTCCAGAGATGTTTTCGGTGATCCAAATCTGTATAATCCACTGCTTGCAGCTAATGGTATTGATTTGGCCAACCTGCTTATTAGCATTGCTTGGCCAGATCATAAGCAGTTACTAAATGTAATCATCAAGGCAATCCAACTTTAAGTTTGTAAGCAGCTCATTGAAACGGTTTGAAGGCCTGGCTTTGCCCAAAATTGGTAAGTATAATATATAATACAATATGCGGCGAGAGCGTCTGATAATAAATAGAGCTTATATCAATGAATAGAGCAAGTAATTATTTCAAATAAATTCTTGATGTTTTAAGTGATACTTTTTAAAGTGCCAATTTCTTTCGATGATGAAGGCTGATGTTAAGCAACATTACCCGATGTAGGTAGCTGCCTTATTATTAAGCTGTATATTTTTGGGAAATAAGACAAAGCAATGAGCAACAGTAATTGAAACAATTACATAGTCAGTGCAAGTTTATTACTTGGTTGGGGTGGAAGGAAGTTGAATCTACAACAGTTTCCCTGTCTGATTCTTTGACTTCATCTTCTGCTTTGCATTTTTCTTTCTTGTGAAGAAGACAGTTATAGGTGTCTGCAATTGTACATGTTACGGTTTTCTATTTGGTGCATCAGGGAAGCTTTAGATAGTTTTTCAAAACTTAATCTTTTTTTTAAATGTTTAATGGGAACATTTTTCATTCAGAAGGGGGGGAGAGTATGAAATGAGCTGCCAGCAGCAGTGACAGACAGACGGACATACTTTATTGATCCCGAGGGAAATTGGGTTTCATTACAGCCGCACCAACCAAGAATAGTGTAGAAATATAGCAATATAAAACCATAAATAATTAAATAATAATAAGTTAATCATGCCAAGTGGAAATAAGTCTAGGACCAGCGTATTGGCTCAGGGTGTCTGACACTCCGAGGGAGGAGTTGTAAAGTTTGATGGCCACAGGCAGGAATGTCTTCCTATGACGCTCAGTGTAACATCTCAGTGGAATGAGTCTCTGGCTGAATGTACTCCTGTGTCTAACCAGTACATTATGGAGTGGATGGGAGTCATTGTCCAAGATGGCATTGACCAAGTGGTGAATGTGGGTTCGATTTCAACATGTAAGAAAAGTTTGAATAAGTACATAGATGGAGGACCATGGTCCAGGCAGACTAGATCAGCTGAAGGGCTTGTTTCAACACTGTAGTTCTCTATTACTCTGACGATATGTTTGTCTGCATTAAAAGGGATGTACTTGTTTTACTTTAATTGACTTATCTGTGTCATTCTATGTAATTTTATTAAATGAATCTATCTGGCAGTTTTATGAAGATACTTGGAAATCCGCATATTATTTAACATAAAAGAAAAAGGTGAATTCTATCGTGCCACGAATAAATCCAAAAGACCAGGAGGTATTTGTGAATGTTGCACGAGAAGGTCTTGTTATTTTCTAGCAATTGTGTTGAAGTGATTTTGGTCTTGAGATTGTGGGCAGAATGGAAAAAGGCAAATTTCAGCATGTTTTAAAGTTTCAAATGAATGGATCAGTTTAATACTTGAAATGAGGAAATATGCATATTCCAAGGTTGCAGTCTTGATGACAGGAGAGCAAATTGTGTGGTTGTAAACAGAGTGACCTCAATACTTGTCTAAAAATATACAGCATTTTCTTGGAATTTAGGCCTTGGAGTCCAGTTACCATTTTGATTCGTGCTGCTCTCCCTTTAAAGTCACAGGTATGATTCAGACAGGATTTTGTATTGCTGCAGAATCATTTATACCTCTTTATTCTCTGCTTCTCAAATAAAAACACAGCATTACAATAATCTTTTTCAATATTTATGCACACAACACAAAATTCTGATATTGCCTTCTCCCCAGACCCTACCCTTCTGATTTTTCCAGCCTTGCTAAGATGGTTGTGCTTGCATCATTATTTATGCTTTGCCAGCAATATTGTTATTATGTTTCTAATGTCCAGGAAGCAATCATTTAGTGCAAGGTCAGAAACTGTTATGAAGGTTTCAGTCATTTCTTTGAAAGTGCTCCTTATGAAATAGGCAGGGGTGGCACAGTAGCTTAGCGATTAGTGTATCACTAATAAAGCGCCAGTGACTTGGGTTCAAATCCACTGCCGTCTGTGAAGAGTGTGCGTGTTTCCTCTGGATGTTCTGCTTTCCTCCCACGTTCCAAAGACAGATCAGTTAGGTTAATTGGTTACATTGGGTATAATAGACCAGCACTGGCTCATGAGGCCGGAAGGGCATGTTACTGTGCTCTAACTCTAAAATACAAAAATGAACACAATTGGAAGATTGAGAGAAAAATGCATACTAAATTTGTGGATGAGGGAGAAAGTAAACCAGGTATTACAGAATGAATGAAGAGATTTACATGGGGCTTATTGTATACAAAATTCAAATGGCCCTTTGCTATGAAATTGACACTAATCTGGTTAATTGACATTGCTTTTAGGAATTTTGCTGCTCTATGTTGGTTGTATTTCTACTCTTCTTGCAGTAAACTTCTTGACCTACAGATGGTGCAATAAGTCTGTACACTTAAATACTTTACCAACCATTTTTCTCATTAATATACACAAGATGATTCTGTCTAAGTACTGTGAGTGTAAATTGAAACCTTCCTATGGAGCAATCTCAGATGCAAGATCATTCAGGCACTGAGCAGAGGCAAAGTGTCCAGGTTTTAACCTCTGGTCAGTGAGTTTTGCACAAGCTACAACCAGAACTAAGGTATACCCAGTAGAAAAACTGCATTTGCCTTCCTCACCACCAACTGGACCTGCAAATTAACCTTTAGGGAATCCTGCCCAAGGACTCCCAAGTCCCCTTGCAATTCTGATTCCTGCCCGTTTTTCTACACCTTTATTGTCTACCAAAGTGCATAACTATACACTTCCCTGCACAATATTCCATTGACTTTTCTTAGCCCATTCTCCTTATCTGTCTAAGCAAATTCTCTGCTTCCTGAACACTACCTGCCCCTCCATCTATCTTCATATCATTTGCAAACTTGGCTACAAAGCCAGCAATTCAGTCATCCAAATCATTGACTTATAATGTTTAAAGAAGCTGTCCCAACACTGCAGAACACCACTATTCACCAGATGCCAACCCAAAACGGATGCCTTTATTCCCACTTTATCTCCTGTCAGTCAGCCAATCTTCTATCCATGCTAGTATCTTTCCTGTAATACCATGGGCTTTTATCTTGTTAAGCATCCTCATTGTGGCAGCTTGTCAGATGTCTTCTGAAAATCCCAGAAGCAACATATACTGACTCATTTGTTTATTCTGCTTGTTATTTCCTCAAATAATTCCAATAGAGATAAATTAATGCCATGATTATGGTCACTTAAAAAAGTGTGCAGCAAAGTTGTCTGTGAATATTAGTGCTCAGTTATACAGTATTGTGGCTTCCTGTCAGATGTACAGATTACTAAGCAGTATTCTGCAAGACCAAATCAAAATAACATCTGTGTATTAATTTGGTTTTGAAGGCTTCAGCAACTAATGATAGTGCACATTTAACTAACTGCAATAAATTGAAATAAATCTTCTCTAACTCCTGCTCTGAAATATTTCATCCACATTGAGGCCGACTAAAATATTATTGCCCATTTGCAAATATTGTTTTGTTTTGCCAGAATGAATATTTTTGCTAAATTTAAAAGTATCAGCAAAAAGAAAGCTAGTTTCTGCAAATGCAGTCAAAGATTTAATAATGCAGCAGCTGGTTTTATTCTCCAAATACAATGTACAATTGATTCCAGTAGAATCAACTAAAGAGAATTGCCAATAACAATGATTTGGACAGTTTTATTAATTGACAAAAATACAGCATAGCAGTCATCATGTAAAATAATCTGAACATTTGTTAACACTGCTTGGTAACTGAGATGAGCATTTCTAAACAATGACTGCACCGTATAAATTTAATCTAGAGAGCGAACAATCTGATAGAATCTTCAACATGCATTTTCATGATGTAATCCCCTAATTTTAATAAAGTCCAAGTGCACTTTTCAATTGTATACAGCAGCCACTAAATGAAATTTGGTATTGATACATTTTAATTTTTAATCTTGCTGCATTCCATTACACTTTTTCCTTGCTAAAAACATTGGCAACCAAATAACTGACTAAAATTGTACAATTATAATTCTTTTATTCAAATAACCATTTGACTACCAAATTTCATTTAATGCTTGCATTCTTTACATTGAAATTTCAAAATAATCACGGATACCTGTAGTGTATCATATCAGTGCACAATTTCTATGCTTAGAAAACCAAATCTACAGTTCACTGAAATTCAAATTGAGACCGGGCTTCATTGGTGAAATGATTGGAAATGAAAGAGCATCTAGTACTTTAAAACTGAAGGCACAGTTCATACAAAAGATATTTTATAATAAAAATAGTGTTTCCTGAATTACTATAAATTCCATAACAGGAGCTTAGAATTTCTTCAACTGTTATTGGAGCATCAAAGGCAAATAAAGCTTTTTTCCCCCTGACTGGAACACTTGTCATAGATATAATATTGTCAATAATTATTTTATTTTTGGGACGTGGGCAGTGCTGCCAATGCTAACATTTAATGTTCATTCAGAATTCTCCTTGAATTGAACCTGCAGTTAACTATTTCAGATGGAAGTCAAGAATCACATTGCACCGAAAGACTGGAATCTCTGTTGGCCATGTGAGGTATAAGCCGAGGAGGGTCAAGTCAGGTACTTTCCTGATTATCATTGTTGATGTACTTTTAAAATTCCATAATTTGTTTAATTAGCTGAACTTGGATAGCAAAGTACTTTTGTGGCATTTGAACTTGGCACTGGTTCAGAAATGTAAATTGCTGGTCCAATAGCTGCTCCAGATTGTTTAAATAAAATCTTAAACAAAGGAATGAGCTCAAATTACCTGGTGCACAAAAATTGATTGCATTATTATTGCTGTTATTGTTACTAATTAAATGCAAGTTTGATGGTCACTGGTTATTTATAGTGCATCTTGCTCCACCCAGGTTGCTGGATAGCTTGTTCAGCAATCAGCCTGACATGGACCAGAATTTGTAGAGGAATTAAGTAAAACTCAATAGAGTGACTCCTAAGTTCCATTGCTGCTGCAAAACGCAGAATGATATTTGTGAAAGTTTAGATCCTAAGACAGAGGAGCACTAAGCCCATTAGCTCAATGGTCTGAACTGCCTTGTTCTGATCCTGTGTCTTATGATCAGCCTTTAGACCATGTGGGAAGTCTGTTGTGGCTCACCTTCCCAAAGTATCTGCATTTTTCCAGGAGCAGAATTTGAATAAAGTTTTCTTCTATGTGCATACGTCATTCCAACAAAAATCTACCAAATAACAGTTCAAATAGATTACCTCCAAATATAATTATTACTGATTCAAATGTGCAATGTGAAACATGAATATTTGGGGGAAAAAACACTAATGTATTTATGCCAATTCTAAATAAAACATGCTTTTAATTATTTCAAGGTTGGTTTCAATGCTGTTCAATGGATTGCAACATTTAGAGCTTTTGAAACCTTAATTTTCAGTCTTTATCTCTTTGCAAATTCAACTCTGCAGACAATCTGTTATATCTTGACAGATGGTATTTTTGACAAATTGAAATTTAATCATTAAATTACTGGATAAAAGGTTTTATTTTGAAATGTGTTCTGGGTAAGAAATAAGTTTTTAATTTAAGCTTGAGATAGCTTATAAATGTGGCAATTTATGAACTGCTTATCCTTTTTCTTAAAAAAAAGACCAATAGATACACATCATTATGCTGCAGACAAATCAGAAGAATGATCAGCAACAAGTGCAGTTTTTGTAGAGGCAGCCAGATTAACAATTCGAAACAAAGCAGAAAACTTTGCTGCTCCTTTACAGGGTGCTGATGCAGTTTTTTCTCCTTAAATATATTTAAGGATATATTTGTATTACAGGCTGTGCAGAAAAGTCACTGTTTCATTCCTGGAATGACAAAGCCAGTTTAGCTGGTTAGCCCTATAGTCACTGGAGTTTATATGGCAAGCTACAAGATGTTGTACTGTGCACAGCTATCTTTGGGGACCAAGTTGCTGTTCCAGGTAAGAGGGTGCACCTGAACCTTAAGAGGGATTCTGCCCTCTGATGTATTCTGCACACTTCAAGGACAACAAATCCTAATTATGCCAATTAATGTTAGATGGAGATTGTCTTAAGTTACTTTGGCTTTTGTGACACCCACACAGGAACCATTTTTACAGTTCTGCTAGTCTTACGGCCAAGGGCATGATTGTTTTCTGTCCTGCTTCTGCACTTTGAAGAATACAGGATAACACAATACTTAAAGCAATTGGAAAGCATTAACTTAATGTAGCAAACTCAGTTTTTAAAAACTCAATATTCTTATGCTTATCTGCTCAACATTTCCATTGCCCCCATTCCCCAAACTTGCAAGCCAAAATTACTGTCACCCAGTACATCAGATCCAGAATGTCTACAAATTATTCACTGACCTAGTCATGCTAAAGCAAGTCAAATTTATTAATTTTTTTTGGAAAGGTCTTTAACTTGTCTTTTGCTTTCCTCGCTTCTCATTAAGGCTACCCCAGTATTTGCATTTTCCATTTAACTGGGTTGCATGTTGACTAAACTAAATCCACTATTCTTTATACTGTACCTCAGAGACACTACTTGTTTTCACCCTTCAAAAAAAAACCACAGATTTTCTGCCTGTCATTAAATATAACCAAAGCTATGTTTGCAACCGCTCATTGTAAATTTTGTAGTAGCCATAATAGGGAAGGGATGCCCAGTTCCACCTGTAGTTTTCAAAACATTCCAGAAATTACATCACCTTAGTGTTTACAATCCTGAACTGTCAGTTAAACCTTCTCCAAAAGCACAGACAAGTGAGGCGTTCTTAATTAGACATTAAACTAGAAAGAACGTGTAAACTGAACAAAATTGCTGCAAATTAGCCTTTAAATGCTGCAAGTGCTTGTATTTAAAATCATGAACTTTTACATTTTAGTATGGTTAATGGAAATAACATTATATAAAGAAGTACTTTAAACTTTTTATTTAATACATATGTACAAATTGTACAAGACAATCATTGAGGTGTCCAGTGGGGACATAGTTAAACATATGTTAAGAAAAAAAATGAGCAAAGCTACAAAAATTAATGCTGTAAACAGACCCTTCAACAGGCCTAATAGAAAGAATACATTTCAGAGTAAACAAGGATTTGGTCTGAAGGTTTCTCACCTTTGCCTTCTGCTCAACCCTGAAACAGAAAAATACATTCATGTTTTCAGAGAAAACCTGAAACCATTTTCAGTGTTGATTTATCAAATATGTCTACAAGACCTGTTCAAAGGAACATGTACTTATTGTCAATGGCCCGTGAATGACCCCTGGCAGCTGATTCCATGTCATAGTCTGAGTCTCGTTGGTGCCTAGTTGGCACAACCACTGAACCACTGCGTCTCAGGCCACTGAAAGATTCCTCAGCAGGGGGCACTGTGTGCAACACCTGTTCTGGTCCAGCTTGAGTAGTTTCTGATACATTGCAGCCAGAAGGACTCACGTGGGCAAGGTTGGGTTCAGAATTTGAGCGATGAATAGAAAATGGCAACACCAATGCACTGCGCGGTGAAAAGGATCCTTTGAAAAGAAAAAAATAAATGTTAGGAATCCCTGATGAGATTTTACAAGCATGCTCATAATTGCAATGGTATTTCGCTTAGAGAATTGGATGTAATTGAATGATAAACAATGGCTTCATAACCAGTGAAGGCACCATTACCTTTGCCTAACCAGAAACTACACCACCATTTATACTTAACACATTCACTGGGTTCATCGCTTTTTCAAGAAAAACTAATCTGAATACTTACAGAAAAATCTGTTGCATTGTTTCAATTCCCAGTACATTTAAATTCTCACATTTTGAACACTTTTACCTTCACTACAAGTGAACAGCCATTTGAGTGTGTGATAAACATGCCAACTGTCAAAGTCAGAAATGCCATTGATACTAACAATCAGTATTTGACATAAGGTACTTTCCTAGCACTTTATGGATTTGTCTTACTGATATATAGGTATTATACCTTTAGTCATATTCAAATAATGGGAGGGGGTTACAGGCTCACTTAACTCACCTATTAAAAATTATGGGAACTCATCCAATTGACACCCTTCAGTTGTACAATGGCAGGTGAAAGTTCAAATTCAGAACATCATTTCAAACTTTGCTGTACTCTATCACCTGTCACTCTGAAAGTTAAAACAAGGGAAGTAGAAACATTTCCTGGTTGAAGAGCACTTTCATGGTGGAATCTCGATTGTTGGACACTTACATTACTAACTCAACAGCTAAAGGAACTTTGGTTTCTTTCTTAAAGAACAGCCAGAACTTCTCCAGCACCTATTCTGAGGGAACATTCCTATCTGAAATAGTTGTACCTGGATACCACTGCTCCTTCTCCAAAACTTCAAAACCACTTCCAATATTCCTTGCTTGTAGAGTGATTCTTTTGTTTGTTCATTTATGCTGATCCCAACACCTCTGCTTCTCTTTTCATGCCGTTAATCACCTTAATATTTCCTAGATTTTTCTAACTTTTACTCTTCAAGTATTAGCGTTTTGCTTTAAGGTAGCTTGGTTTATGGAAATCATAGGCTTAATGTCAGATAAAGTTGTATATATAACATTTCCCTTCATGAACTCAGGCTAGTACTTGTGAAATGAAGACATTAAGAACAATGAGTACAAGATATAATAAAACAGGAGCAGAATTAAGCTATTCAGCCCATCAAGTCTGCTTAGCCAGCCATTTAGTCATGGCTGATTTATGCTCCCTCAACCACATTCTCCTGCCTTCTTGCAGCCTTTGACGTCCTGACTAATCAAGAATCAGCCAACCAACACTTTAATAAGACCACAAGACATTCCTGTACCCAATAACATGGCCCCCCACAGCAGTCTGAGGCAATGAATTCCATAGATTCACCACCCTCTGGTCCTAGACTCTCCCACTTACCAGAATGTTCTCTGGACGTCCATCTGATCCAGCCCTTTCACTAGCTGATAGATTTCAATTTGTTCCCCCCCCCCCCCCCCAATCTTTCAAACTCCAGCAGAGCCATCAAACACTTTCCCTTTCATTCCCAGGATAATTCTCATAAATCTCTGGAGTCTCTTGAATGTTACCACATAGTTTGTGACAAAATTATTAATTGGAGCATTGTTTTATATCTGACTGTTACATACATTACAACTCTATGCTTTTTTGTGGCACTTGTATTTCAAACACCATCCTGTCAATTTTTCTATTAATATTCCATTGTACTGTTATATACTGCATAGGAGAACCTTCCAGCTACTGCATTTTACATGGTTTAGTCATAATGAAGAAATATCTTTGTCTATTTCCAGATTCAAGTACTATGAAGCATCTCTAAAAATATCTGTCATTTAAAACTCATTATACAACCAACTTAGCTAGTTTTTGGAATTTTTATATTTAGCTTAAAAGAATGTAAATTATTTTCTGCTTCATGATCTTTTGTTCTTTTAGTTAAGAAATGTGCTCGTCAATTAAAGGTTATTCCATTGGGTATTGAGAGTTAGATGAAACGACTGAGTTCAGGTGTAGGTCTATACCAGTGGTTCCCAACCTTTTTTTTTTGGCCATGCCCCACCTAATCACCTCTAAAATCCTGATGCCCCCTGTGGTGATATATATAATTCTTACTATTCAAAAAGTGAACTCCTATTCACCTGGAGGAAGCCTAAAAGACCATTAACTTGGTTTAAACAAGCTTCCAAAGAACGTGGCATTCATGAAAGAGAAAAATAAAAGAACCAAAGGACTGTTAAAGTTCTGAGGAAGAAATTACAAAAAAAAATTAAGTGATATTAAAATAATAATAATAATAAATAAATAAAACAATGCCGATTCGTTTCTACAGCATACAAAGACATACACCGTTTAAAAGAGATGACGCAATGTACACACCTTCACACCACCAAGAACTGAAAGCTACTGCAAAAAGCAGCATTGGCGCGACCTCATACGAGTTTCTTACGCATTTGGACTTGTTCATTTGTTCCTTCCTACATCAGTCAATTCATTAATTTAATTATGAAAGCCATTTGATGGTTGTAATGATGGTGATACACTATATATACAGTACATATGCAATTACACATGTACATACACACAAGTATTTTTATGTATGCATACTGTATATACACGTATTAACTCTCTCACACACATACTCACACAGACTTACTAGAAAAAATTCACTGTTAACTCATTCTCGAATTGCCCCCCTTAAAAATCAAATTACCCCCCTGTGGGGCGTACACCCCACGTTAGGAACCACTGGTCTATACCCAAGTTATTGAGATTACTTATCACTCCACATAAGACGATCTGGCAAAGAGGCTTTCTCCCCCACTCATGTTTCAAAGAGAAGTGCAAAACAAGCGTTATTAACAAGAGAGTGACAAGATCAAGCCAGCAAAATTAACATGATGGGAACAGAGAATAAGAATATTCAACCACAAGCTTATTTTTCTGTCGCCTTATGCCAATATTGTCAGTTTCCCCTTGGATCTTCACTGAGAAATTACCAACACAATTTACTTAGAATAAAAGATAAAAGAGCTCAAGACACAAAGTGCCCCAATTCATATTGGAACCGATCTCAAGTTTAGCATTTTAGCGAGATATATTACTACCTTTCAGGGAAAGATTACAATGGTTACCTAAAATTAGCTTTTTCCCCATCACTTCATTTCCCCACACTCCATTAGCTGAATACAGCAGGCACCTGTCTTTATTATCAGTTTACATATGCATTACTAACAAGGCCTCAGCATTTATGGACAACTCCAAATTATTCTCAAGCAGCAGTATGTTTCAACCACACCAGCCTGTCATGATGACCTACACACTACTGTGTAGAGTTCCCTGGTGTAAAGCTTCCTTTACACTCTCACCAGTTTGCTTCAGCTCATAAGCAGCACTTTGCTGATGAGCGAGTGATGGCATTAGGTGATTATTAGCCAGATTGGACTACTGCTGCTTTTTGAGGGCAAGACATATCTTCAACATTTTTACATCATTGGTATTTACAATGATGTCACTGTACCAAAACAACCTGGTTAAAAGCATGGCCAGTTTCTGGCAAGTATATCTTCAGTATTACAACCACAATGTTCTCAGATCCTATAACCCATGTTATATCATAGAGTTAGAGTTCAATAGCACAGAAACGGGCCTTTCAGCCCACTATATCTATGCTACCTCTGAACCTCCAAAACATGTTAATGAGAACATTGCATTAGCCTGACATTGCTGAGGCTTTATCAGCCATTGGTCACACCACTCGGAGTAGTGAGCAGTTTTTGACCCTTTTTCAGAAAAGATGTGCTGGCATCGGAGAGGGTCCAGAGTAGGTTAGTGAGAATGATTCTTAGCATGTAAGGAGAGTTTGATGGCTCTGAGCCTGTACTCACTAAATTTAGAAGGATCTTATTGAAACCTATTGAATATTGAAATGCCTAAATAGAGTGGATATGGAGAGGATATTTCCTATACTGGATGAGTCTAGGCCAGAGGGTGGGGAGAAGGCAGGAGAATGGGATTGAGGGAGATAATAAACCAGCCATGATGGCTGGTTGGGCCGTGTGACCCAATTCTGCTATATTTTTAAGGTCTTGCTAAGTTTTACATCAGGTAATGTAAACTGATGTCCACCATCTTCTACAAGTTTCTATGGGACACTACACTGGTGGGTAGGTTAGAAACATTCCTAGCTCACACAGCTATCATACCCAGATAAAGTGGAGTGAAGCCAGTTGCAAAATAAAGTTCCACTTACACTCTCAGCATTCTACTTCAAGCTGATACACAAGAGGATTTGTCTACTGCACCAAAGAGTCATTGAAGCAACCCCATGTACAGAAACAGGCCCTTCAGTCAACTAGGCTAGTCCCATTTGCTTAGTAATGGCTGGAGAACAATTTAGAACCAGATTTTCTATGACACTTTAGATGGTTACCACAGAAGTAAGTAATTTGTAAATTAGCAGAACTAAGAAGTTCATCACTGCTCTGTGATAATTTGTTATTTTAGGTGCCATAAACATTGTTGAACTGAAACTGCCTGTAAATAATCTAGTATTTGACTGTTTGGAAATCCCAACAGTTCACTGTTCTACCGCATTAGTCTGAACTGTGATGTGGAACGTGTAGCCAAACTGGAGCTGGTGATCCAAACTGGGGATAGGCTATGCAACATGTTAAAGATGAAATCAAAGTGTGTATGATTATTAATATGGGCAACTTTCAATAAACTGGAAAATCTGAAAGCTGCATGGATTAATGGTGAGGAAGAGACTTCAAGCCTCTTAAGTGACAAAGCCTTTGATTATCCATAGTCCCTGCTGAAGTCCTTCCTCCCATCTTCCTCTATTTTGGACTTTCTCAGCACAATCATTACAATATTGTAACATCTCATCCCCCTAAAGCTACTCAAAGCTGCTCATTAAATTCTCTTAAAATGCACATAAGGTTATGGAAATCGTAACATTAATTTTAATGTACAACATTCATTCAAGACCTTTAACAGAAGGGGTTTCTCCATAAATTACTTCAGTTTTTATAATTTTTACTGAAGGCACTCAGGTTACTACACTGGGTAATCTGTATAAATGTGTAGCTTCACCGTCTTAAAACGACTAAGTTTGTTAAAAGGGCTTTTTTATGATTATGCAGTGATCGGCCTCAATGGCAGGGTGCATTCTTCAAGCCTCCTGCAGGTGGCAATATCACTCAAGAATTACATTAGTCTTTAACTTGTTCCTGAACCCTTTTAAGATACAATAGCAGAATTAGACCATCTGGCTCATTGAGTCTGCTCCATATAATTTTATATTATATTAAAAGTCAGAATTCTTAATAATACTAGAATATGGGTACTTTACCATAATAGCACTTTTCTCCCTTTTTAAATACAGATCTAAATAAAGATACTGGATTTGAGTGACAGTGTTTCTGTTTTCTACTTCATATTAAAGACTTACTTCTTTCTTTGGCATTAGAAAGAATGGGGAGTGATCTTACTGAAACATTTTTAAAAAACTCTTAAAGAGGCAAAACAAAGTACAGATTACGTTATTAGGAGAGTCTTGCACAAGATACATGGTGCTGAAGCATGGTGATCCACTCATTACTTCTATTCGTTCTACTCTTTTACACCTATATTCTATGTCTAAGAATTACTAGCAATGTTCTGTTATATCATCTTCACAATTTACCTGACCTTGCACCTTGTCTACCTGCAGTGCATTTTGTAGCTGTTAACACTTGCTGCATTATTTTACCTTCTACCATCTCAACACGGCGTTTAATGAATAGAAGGATATGCAAGACAAGCTTTTCACAGGCAACGATAGTAAACCAGTTTATTTATTAGAAGGGAACAGTAATTTAACCCAAGCTGCATAGGAATTTCTCCTCACAAAGGTAAGTTCCAAAGTTCTATACCCCAGAGGGAAGTGGAGCTGATTTACTGGAAGCATTTATTTAAAAAAGTGGTTTAATTTTTGTGAGCTTGGGAAATTGACGGCTACAGAAGAGGAATTGATGTCTGGAGCAGATCAGCTAAAGATCACACTGAACGGTGGGATAGGCCCATGCTCCTGGTGTCCTGTGTGTATCTTCACTACTGTTAGTGATATACAGGGATCTGAAAATTATTCATGACCTAACAGCCATGAGTTAAGACCAAGTCAGCTAGCAATGGTTTATTTAGTAGATATATAGTATACATTATGTACGTTTAATAAACTAGATCAAGGAAGCAATGCTCTGTCAAAGATTAAATTTGCACAGTACATCAAAGTCACACTACAACTGGGCTTGTGGCAAGTGGTTATGGTAAGATGTTCTTGTTATGACGCCACAGTTACCGAATTTGGAAGAGGAAAGAGCTGAGAAAGTTTCATCTATTCCCGAAACTACAAAGCCATTTCCTGTCACCAACCTATAAACGCCAGATATTGTTGAATCATACAATGTAAAACAATGCATCACTGACTGCAGTAGCAATTGTCAGAAAGCTTAGAAACTGAACAGTCATGTATTATCAGATTCACCAAGTACATAGCCCATACAAAGATTTGGGATTATTGTTGCATATGTTTGAAATTACTACATTTAACACGCTGATCCAACTTGTGTTGCTCAACTTACAATAGTTTCCTTTCAATAAACTTTAGAGGATTGCTGGTAACATCAGATAAAATGAGAGAAATCACTACAAAAGAAACTAGTGATGTTTTGTTACCTCAACAATACAAATTCTCACACAATGGGACAGAGCACACACTAGACCCACTCAGCATTCCATTCCGGACCTTCCTGTTAACATGCAGATTAAGCCTGTCATTGTGAATTTACTAATCAGCAAGCAGAACACATCACCACAGTAATAACGAAAGGGGTTTCAATTCAAGCTCATCAGAAAATCTGAACATGATCAGACTCAAGTAAAATTCTGGGCTGCATTTCCAGTGGAAAGAACAGGCCAGATGGGCTGAGGCAAGTTCTCATTTCCATACATAATGGAAACATTTAAAGGCAGTCGTGCTACATCCAGACATCAACAAGTTGTTCAAACCTGCACACTGTGTCAAGGCACCGGGATTGGGCAGAACAGATTTTGCCAAGAGTGCAGTGGAATCAAAAGTGTCCTGTAAGCAGATCCACTATTTTTGCAAAAGCAGTATGTATGTAAACACCTCAATCTCTAGTCTAGAGGTATCTTCTAAACCAAGTATTATAAACACACTAGGTGGAGAACAGTAATATGGCCAGGAATGCACAGTGTGGGTGCCAGATTGCAGTGAGACAATTATTTTTAGCTGCCTGTATTTTAATCATACACAAAAACAACCGTGTATTTTATTGCCACAGGTGAGATATTACAACATTGAAGTATCTGCAGGCACCAGTCATCACTAACACAGGAATGCTGTTTGGAGTTGCCTATTGACAAATGCCGACCATTTACGATGGATGCTGGCTTTGCAGTTGGGCAACTCCCGCCTAATTGAAGTGTTTAGCATATTTCCGTCCATTTCTTCTAGCTGAACCTACCCCCGATCCACTCCTCTTCTCCAGCCTAATGATCCATTGTCTGCTTCTTCCCCCTGCTGGGACCCCCATTCATTAACCCACCACCACCCTCCAATCCTTGTCAACAACCCAACCCTACTAATCCATTGCAAAGACTTCAAGATACAGTCAGCCACATTTGATATCAAGGTAGCTGCTCCAGTATTGCACTCACCTCCAGAGACAATACATACACCAAGTACATCCCTGTGCAACCGGATTTTCTATTTCCTCAGTGGCAGACCCCAATTAATATGGATTGACGACAACATCTCCATACTCACCATCAGCACAGATTCACCACAGTGTGCTTAGGCACCTGCTCTACTCACTTTATGCTTATGATAGTGTGGCTAAGTTTAGCTCCAATGCCATATTTGTTGACCAAATCAAACTTGGTGACAAATCGACATAGGAGAGAAGACTGAAAATCTGGTTGTGTGGTGCCACAACAATAACCTCGTGCTCAATGTCAGTGAAACCAAAGAGCTACAGGAGGTAGAAGCTGGAGATTCATGAACCAGTTCTCATTAGGTAAACAGCAGTGGAGAGAGTCAGTAGTTTTAAATTCCTTGGTGTTGGGATCTGTCCAGGCACCAGCATGCAAATTTCCTCACAAAGGCGGAATGACAGCATCTCTGCTTTTTATTTTTACAAGTTTGCATAGAGTCAGCATGCCACCATAAATTCTGACAGACTTTTATAGATGCACAGTGGAGAGTTTCCTAATTAGTTGCATCATTTTCTGGTATGGAAACAGTGCTCTGGAACTGAAATTGGTGGTTACAGGTCAGTCCATCATAGGCATCTCCACTATCGATACATTCACATGGAGAGCTACCACAATAAAGCAGCATCCATCAAAGACCCCCCCCCCCCCCCCTCACTATCCAGGTCCGACTTGTCCAGGTTTAGGCACAGTTACTACCCTACAACCATCAGTCTCTTAAGCTGGCATGAATAACTTCAACCACCACCACACTGAACTGATTCTATGACCTGCTGACTCACTTTCAAGGACTCTGTAACACCAGTCCTCAGAATTGTGTTTTTTTTAATTTGTATAAGTTTGTCTTTTTCTAATGGTTATCAGTCTTAGTCTATGTAGTCTTTCATAAATTCTATTTCCCCTCATAAATGCTTGCAAGGAAATGAATCTCAAGGTAGTGTATGGTAACATATGTACTTTGATAATAAATCTACTTTGAACACATTGCAAACATTTTCATGGTAGTAGAGACTTTTGTTAAGTCAGTACTCTGGTGATACTTTTTGTCCAGTTCTTGTGGGATCAGTCCTCACAACAAAAGGCCCTTGTTCTGCCCTATACAAAAACACTAAACATAATTCATAAACTAAACATAGTCCCGAGGAAGGGTCTCAGCCTGAAATGTCGACTGCTTACTCTTTTCCATAGATGCTGCCTGGCCTGTTGCGTTCCACCAGCATTGTGTGTGTGTTGCTTGGATTTCCAGCATCTGCAGACTTTCTCTTGTTTGTGATTAAACATAATTCAGAACATTGAAGAGGGAAATGTTTCGTTAAGTAGGGAATTCCATAATATTAATCTATTAACACATTGACCTTGCACATATAAGTGTGTCTGTCTTAAAGCAAAAATAGTTATCTAAGAGGAAACTACCAAAAAATGATTTTTTTTAAAAAGCGATCTTGAAGTTTTGTCAAATCAGTGACAGCAGCACTGGGCTCTCTGTCCAATAAGGGCCAAATCATTGTGGGGCACGCGGATTGCTGCATAGAACTGGAAGGAGATTTTTAAAATGCAGATTTCTTATATTAAGCTATTTAAATATTTCTTAATCACAATGTAAACTAACTAAAATATTCAATGATTGCACAAATGTGCAAAAATAGAAATCGGTATTTCTAAGGACAGTGTGTTTAAATTATTTTTTAATATAAAGAAGAATTTCACATGCAGCAATGTAGTTGGGAAAATGGAATTCTGACAGTAAAAGATATTTGAGGGCATGGCTTACAGCAAATGTAATTTTTAGCAACAATCCAATTGTTTAATTCACTTCAATGGAGCTGAATGTGGGATGGCTGCAATGGCCAAATTCTATCCACACCAAATAAAAGAGAAAAATGGTCACCCATCATTAAAACTGATGTCACTGGTTTAATCATGAACACTGCAATTCATTGACATTTGTAGCAGGAAGTGCTTTTTCATCATCAAATGTACATTGTGTTACAATCACAAGAGTCAATGAACATTACACTAAGATTTGATATAAAGTGTTCAATTGCTTATGTTATCAAATATTTGTGATTATTGCCTTTTATTGAATTCCTTGCAAAACTGACATCTCACTTTCTGAAAAGTATTTGTTACTTTATAAACCAGAGTGTAACTGTTATAATTTCTCTATCTATTTTTGATTGTTTCAAGATGTCTACAATTAATATATTCAGAGAGCAAGATTTTAAATTGTGAAAGTAGGTTTCAAAAACAGTCTCTTTCAGAAAAAACTGATACACTCGTCACACTTTCAAAACTTTGTAAACTACTCTTGATCTACACAAACCTGTAGTTTTTCGTGGTACATTTTACACAAAGACCAAGCGGTCTTACCATTTCATATCATCAATTCTTCCTCTCGTTACTCTTGCCATTCCCAGGAGAGCTGACTGACCACAAAAACAACAAGTAGCCAAGAAAGATATAAGCTAAATTCATGTAATGGCCAGAAGCTGCTGATGCTAGAAGTCTGAAATAAATGCAGCAAATGCTGCAATGCTCAGCAAGTCAGGCATTGTCTGAGGCCACACAAGCAGAGATGACATTTCAAGTTGGTGACATACATGCACAATGATGAGCAGGTAGATGCAAACGATGATGTGACATCGCATAAAGAGCTGGGAGCATTTCTTTGGACTTCAGATTAATATTCATCAGATCGAAAGAAAGATCAGCAATCTCAGTCACTAACTGTTTCTGTAGCTAACTGCACAAAAATTTATTAATGTTTCCTTTCACTTTCTAGTGGAGGAAGATAAAGGAAAAGTGTGAATGAGGCTCAGAGGATTGCTCAGTTTGGAGCTGGCACATAGCCTTGTCTTTGTGTTGTAATAAATGAGTGAGTAGTTTTAAGTATCTATATACTCTGATGTCATATTCAGCATACACTTCTCACCTTTAGTCAAGTTTGGGACTTCAGTCTGGTCAAATCACATCAGACCACAGTACAGCCTCTGCCGATGGAACAGAGTTACTGACCTCACTGTGGGATTTAGCACCAAAAATGTCCTCCATCATAACATTTGCCACTTAGATTCCCAGGCTACAACCAAAGAAACTATTCACATTCTGACTAAACCAGTTATGCTGAAATGAACAGGGCTTTTTCAAAAAGAAAAATTATCAAAGCATACATGCCAAAGTCAAAGAGCTAAAAGTGCAGAGCAAGTTGGTTGGTATGAAGAAACATCGTTACAATAAATCACA
Source organism: Hypanus sabinus (assembly GCF_030144855.1). Taxonomy (NCBI): domain Eukaryota; kingdom Metazoa; phylum Chordata; class Chondrichthyes; order Myliobatiformes; family Dasyatidae; genus Hypanus; species Hypanus sabinus. The sequence continues at coordinate 89,052,634 of NC_082718.1, forward strand.
ATTTGGAATCTCTGCAAGTTTCCACCACTTTTTCTCTACTTGTTCTCTTCGCATTCCAGCGAACCTGTCCTCTTCCCTCCTACACCTTTTGCTGCAACTTACAGCTTGTTTCATTTCTAACTTTACCCCCAGTGGTCAGTGATTGGAATGTGCAGTCTGTTCTACTCTCATTGCCCAACCTGTTTAATGTTCCAGAATTTTGTACAGAAGTTTCCAGCATCCAGAATATCTTGCTTTTAAACCATGATTTATGTCAGCTTAGTTGGTAGCACTCCAATTCAAATCCAATACCTGCAACACAAACCTACATGAGATGCAGTACCTTGTCAGGCTGTTGCTCAGGACGAAGGATGACTCGCTTCCACTCTGGATACACAAGGTCAACGTGGGAAACTCAGACTCTCTCACAGATGAAGCAGATAATGATAGAAGGGAGGTGTGGGTGGTAAGTTTGTGAGGTGTTTCTGGAGAATGACTTGAGATGGTTTGTATTATCCTGAATGCTCCTGCCCACTTCAAATGGTTTTGGCCAGAGATTTCCATAAGAATGTTGAAAGCCCAAAGCTTTCGCCACATCCCTGAACTGTTTCTTCCATCTGACCTCCTACTGTAATAGGGATTAGAACCGACTCTTTTTGATAAAGAGTCTGGTGTCAGGCATATGACTAAATGATGTCCAATGCAGCCAAATGAGTCTACTTAAGGTTTATGGTTCCCTTGTCTTTCTGGTGGATTTGGAGAAATTTTGCAGAAATAGCATCACTGGCGTCTCTTTAGTATCTTGAGTTGACATCTGCAGGCAGACCTCGTGTCAGCAGTGATCTCTACCAAGTCTTGATCTTCAAGCATTCTTCTCCTCAAAGGGCCAGTGGCCATGCAGATGCACTGAGAGTGATGATGAATTACATCAATGATACACACTTTTCAAATACTCTGTTAAATTAATGCCCTGTGCTCCATCACATAGAAAGAAAAGATTCCATGGCACTATTTTGAAGAGTAGGGAAACAAAACCTGGTCATTGCAATATTTACCCTTCACCGGCCCTTACTCAAATAATATTACTTGCTCATTAACATCACACCGTTATTTGTGAGAATTTGCTATGGCAAATCACTTTTCCAACTTTACAAAAAAGGGGAGAAATAAAATGCTTTGGAACATCTCAAAAATGTGTTGAAAGGAGCTGTACACGGGCATATCTTGTTTCTAACTGCTAACGGAAATGTATTTTTCTTTTTAAAAAAACGATCAGAATTTCATTAATTACACAAGAGAAAAATAATAGTCACTTGCATAAATCTGTTATAATCTCTTGCTAACTTACAGTAACATAAGAGGGGAGCAAGTGAAACCCACCTAAACTAAAAAAAACCCGTCATTTGCCAACAATAAATACACAATGCTGCTGGAGAAAGAGCTCAGAGAGATAGCAGACATTTATATTATCTGTAAAGAACAACTAGTTTTGGGAAGAATATTTTGGAAAAGAACTTTAATTTTGCAAAACGTAAAATTATATGATCTACTTATTTTCTTTTTTGTTCTCTGCCCATAGCCCTGCTTCTTTCCAGATTTCAGACATATTCCCCATTCAGCCTTCAAGCCCACCTCTGCCCCTAATATCCACCATCAGGGACACTCTGCTCTTGGATTTCTTTGCCCTTTGCATTTAAATACCCCCCCCCCCCCGAACAACATGCAACCCCATGCCTCTAATGTTAATCAGATTTAATTTCTCAAATTTTAAGTATATTGATACGAAACTATTCACACTGGACTCAGTAATGTACAGAGGGGTCTTTAGTGTTTGAAATGCTAACAGTTTGGTACAGGACAAGGACTGGATTTTAACTATGACCCTCTCTCTCTCTCTCTCTCCCCCCCCCCCCCCCTCCACCTCCCCGTGGTTTTACCATCATAGTAGTGACTGCAGCTGGGGGCGAGGTGACCAGGACTGCGGGCCACTCTAGGATCGCTGCCAGTACCATTCAGTGTTCCGGTAACAGGAAGGAAGCTTGTTTGTACTGGGTGAACTGAACAGCCAGATTTCACTCAGTAACAGATGGAAAGCTTTATCATAAAGCAGTACAGACAGAGAAAGCCTGGTCGGAAATGACAACTCATCCCAGCTGTGGCAGGCAGACCAAGCATTTGGCTGCTCTGGGGATTTGAACTTGTGGACATCAAGGCTGGGAAGCTAGTTCTGTTTGGAGGCAGTTTGCAAATCCCCCAATTTCGTATGGACAATGTGTTACAGTCCTCCATTTTTCATTCAAAACCTTCAAAATCCCATCAAAACTTTTAACGAAGATCCAATTGGTTCTCATGAACTGCCCCTTTTCCTAATCACAGCCCAACCTGCTACCACTGCCTTAGAATCCTAAATTCAGAGTTTAGGCTCTGATTAATTCCAATGATCCAACAGCTAAATTATAACATCTATTTAGACAAGTTGTAGTAATATTCATTCCTTCTGCATGGGTTCTTGAAAACAGACTCATAAAACTGGAGCAACAAACTATCTAACAGAACAGGGGTTCCCAGCCTAGGGTCCACGCATGATAGGTCCATGGCATTTAAAAAAAGGTCATGCACCTCTGTAATAAATTAACTTAGCCAGAGGATTCTAATGATGAGTTTTAACCCAAAACGTTGACAAGTCCTTTCCTTCAACAGATTCCAACATCTGCAGAGTCTTGCGTCTCTATTATAAAACTGGAGGTTCCATTTTACTGGTAATATACTGGTTGATTCCACGCGATGTGCAAAAACTGGTCAACATTCCTGGGTACTGGATCAAAGAATCCTAAGGTGATTACCTGAACTTAAGTGAGAGATCAAAAGCATGTGTCCATGCACAACCATAGACTGTACCAACTCTGGACCTTTTGCTAGGCCTGCCACCAACTAGGAATTGTCAAATATGAAGTTTGAACTAAGTTTCAGAAATGCCATCATCCATAAAGACACAAGGTCTTTATTTCAGCTGTTACAATGTAAATCATACGTCTGCACTTAAGATGTAAATCTGGTCTTACCTTGCTGTGAAGGAATTGCCACCACATAACTAGATAGTTTGACTTCTCGAGATGTACCACACTCCAAGGGAATTGCAAATGTTCCAAAATAGTTCAACATTTCTGTGACAGAGTGGAAACGGAAGTGTTGGACGAGGCACTTCCCAGTTTCGGTCACAAGCAGTCGTAAGTGCTTGAAAAGTTAAAACAAAATTTATCAATTGCTGGACAAAATTACTGCACATCAATTATTGAACAGTGACTAGTTTGTGTATCTTAACAAATAAGAACAGTCCATGATGCCAGAAGGCTGAAAGAAAAAGAATCTTCAGTTTTGCTTCCAATGGCCATTTAGATCTGTTTTTAAATCGAGCTCACAGACCTGAACAGGTGGAAAACATCAATACCAACAGCACTGAAGTACAATCTCTTGGCCTCAGCAATTCCTTCCCCTCCAAAGTTCTTTATTCTCAGGATGGAGCCTTTCAATCATAAATGCCCCTCGATTATTTAATACAAAAGATGAAGTTACTAGGTTAACAATAGTTGAAGTTATGGGAATCTTTTAGAAGCTCAGTGTGTGAACACCTGGGCAAGCAGGAAATCAAGGCACCAGGGATTCATGGACAGCTGGCTACTTCTGGCTGAACTAGTTTGTGATAAGTGGTGATATCTGGGGATCAATATTGTGTCTCAGCTTTGTCACAGCGAGAAAGGTTTTTTTCCTTCAATGAAGTACAGAAAATAACCATTCAGCCCATCAATGGAAGCAATCTTATTAGTCCCATCCCCTCTCCCCCACTTTTGGTCATAAACCATATTTTCCAAGATAACTCAGCAGTCAGAATCTGTTTCTCCTAGTTTTAAAGGATATTGGGAAACATTTAAAATCAAAGACCAACTGCACATTGCAATTCATTCTTTCTTTTATCTATACTTCCTATTTATTAAAGCAATGCCACAACTGCATGTGTATTTGCTGCACACAGACGATGAATATATTAATGTGCGCAAGGTAAATTGATTCTTGTATTGTACCTTTGCTCTCCCCTGGTAGTTGAATGTAAGGACATATTCTCCTCGCTGTGTTTCACTCTGCCGCACAAGGAAGACCCCGTGACCCTCAGTTCCAGGAATCTGTACCAGCTGAGCTGCCTTGAATCGAGAGATTGGACCATGAAACCAGGCATAGGATGAGAAGAGCTGGTCCGTCTTATGGTAGGGCTGTTCTGACACGCAGTGATGTGCGGCTCCTGACAACAAAAATAATTTTTCTTTAAATCCAGAAATTGCTTTGGAAGATGAGAAAGTTTTAATGGGAGTAGAATTCTGGTCAATAGTTTTTGCAGAAACTCAGCTCAAGATTGCATTGTTTCTTTCAACAGACCATCTACTAAAATTATCAAAATGACAATGTTTCAATGTGTGAACTGAATATGCTTCATTAATTAACTTACAACCAAACTAATGTGGTATAGTGGCATCTGCGCCAGACTTTGAGGGGAGTGGTTGTGGGTTCAAATCCTTGCACGCTTTCCACCGTGTTGGATTGAGGTTCGAGCTAGCAACTCGGCCTCGTAAAAAAAAGACAAAAATGATAAAGAAATGGCATGGTTGCCACTTGATGCGCCACAAGACGCGGAAAGGAACAACGACAAAGTGAAGAAATACTTGGAAAAGCTGAGCTTGTTACAGGTCAATCAACACAAATTCATGTTAGGGTGGTTGTATTTAGCCAAGCTGAAGCAGCTTTTTGTTGAGGTTGATGACACTGAAAAAGCAGCGATGAAACAATGAACACAAGAGATTCTACCAGATGCTGGAAATGCAGAGCAACAGACACAGACACACACACCATCTTAGAATTGTTCTGACGAAGTCCTACATCTGATTAAAATGCTATCGGTGAACAAATAAACTGCATCATTGAAATACTGGTATACAAGCAGCTAAGATGAGAATGTTCATACTGCTAAGAGGTTACTGCTGGGGCATTGTATTCCAGGCTTGCACCAAGGGACCTTGTTATTTTTAATGACTGCCTGACCTTCCATTAAGCAAGTAAGTTTGCAGATTGCACCAAATTGGGAGAAGCCACTGACCAATGGAAATAATTCAACTCATTCAGATCTGTACACAGGTTACAGTTCATTGTGGATACAGTGGATCTAATGGGAACAAGGAACCTCAAGAGGGCTGTGAGTCAAAAAAAAAACACTGGTTCGAAGCCATCAATGGAATTGAGAATGGAAAATACTGCAGAGGTTTATTTTGGGGATAGACACTTCACTGCAGCTGCAACTTGAAATGTCTGATTACCAAGAGATTTTCACTGCCTTCCAGATAACATTGAGGTCAGTGGTTCCCAACCTGGGGTCCATGGACCCCTTGCTTAATGGCATTGATCCATGGCATTAAAAATAAAAACTGGGAACCCCTGATCTAACAAAAATGAAAGTTCACTTTGAATGGGATAGAGAGATCGAGCTGAATTCATTTAAAAAGTCACTGCAGTTAGGTTATGAGGTCTGGTGAAAGTTTCACACACCCAGGGGTAAGAGAAATCAACAGAACTTTTTCAGTGGAGGACTGATATATTAAGAAGTGAGGCAGCGAGTAAAGATGCAACCAGATCGAGAATCACATGAACATTTTTGACGGGGTTGCAAATGACCCAAAACCCACTCAGCCTTCATGTTTAGTGTACGGCAAGATGGAGCAAATCTGTAAACAATCATTTCCGGACTTAAAACGGAATACAAAGCGAGACCCTGCTCACGATGTGTTCCCTCTGGCTTCCAAAGTGTCAACACAATGACGTAGGGTGCCATGGTGGCGTGGCTGCAAGCACAACACCACTGCAGCTTGGGATGTCAGAGTCTGGAGTTCGATTCTGCTGTCCTCTGTAAGAGGTTTGTACGCCCTTCTCGTGAGCTCCCTCTGGGTGCTCCCATTTCCCCCGCAGTCTAGTTGGCCATTGTAAATTGTCCTGTGATTGGGCCAGGGTTAAATAGGTGGGTTGTGGTGCCTAGCGGCCTGATAGGCTGGGAGGGCCTGTTTCACACTGTACAAAATAAAATGCTTCTGCAAACTTGGCATTTCCCTGCTTCATCCCTGTACCAGTGACCCCCTCAAGAAGGGAGCTGGTGGCAGGGAATGACGGCAGATTTTTGGCCAATGGAAGACACAAAATAATGGTCAATTTCAGAAAAATACCTGAAAGGAAATTTGACCAAAAAGGGAGTCTGCCTACTCATCTGCTGACTGCCAGAGAAAAGCTCAATAACACACTCAAGTAACCCCAAAGCACATTTCTCCTGATTAAACACAGTCTGAACTAAGTAGGTCAGATGAATAATAGGCATGTTCCCTCTGCAGAGGCTAACCAAAGGGAATATTTAAAAAAGAAAACCCATAAAAGTTATTGTGAAGTCAGGAAAATTGATAGAGCAGCCTTCAATTAGCAGTTTTCCCAGTGTACAATTGCCATGCCTGCAATTGTGTGACCTACCACCACACTGGCTTCTGAGAGACATGTTACCAGATGTTCAGCCAGATTAATTATGCACACTGCCTCAGTGGTGGGGGGAGCAGGGAAGAGGGTTACTTCTGGCTTCACAGTGCTTTCCTATCGTCTTTCTGGGGTTGGATTTTTAGCAATGACTCCTTGTAGAGGGCTGAGAAGTGGAAAATGAGCAGTTTCAAGTTCCTGGGCATCAGTATCTCTGAGGATCTATCCTGGACCCAATATATTGATGCAATTTTAGAGAAGGCACAACGGCAGCTGCAGCACATTTCTTTAGGAGTTCAAGGAGGTTTGGTATGTGACCAAAGACACTCGCAGACTTCTACAGAAGTACCATTCTAAAAAAGGCTGCATCCATCATTAAGGACCCCCATCACCCAGGGCATCCTTCTTCTCATTGCTACCACCAGAGAGGAGGTACAGGAGCCTGAAAGACACACACTCAATGATTCAGGAACAGCTTCTTCCTCTCTGCCATCTGATTTCTAAATGGACATTGAACCCATGAACACCACCTTATTATATTCTCCCCCCCCTCTTCTTGCACAACTTATTTAATTTAACACACATAATGTAATTTAGTTTTTTATTATGTACTGCTGCCACAAAACAACAAATTTCATGACATATGCCGATGATATTAAACCCAATTCTGACGTGACCTAGTTAAGCGCTGTACTTTATCTGTATTACGTTTTCCAGTGTATTCTCAACCCTGTGACAATTCAGAGAATTACTACTTTGGTATCCTAACCAAAAAGCACCAAGTCAGAATTGGCAGAATTCAGCAGCTGCCATCAACAAGTTTCACTGAACAACCAGAGGTTCTCAAGTCATTGTTCAGAATTAAAGAAGATGACCTAATCACTTTGACCTCATACCATGTTATCCAGACCTGTTCAGTAACAACGGAAACGATTCCATTCAAAATTTTCCATAAGTTTAGAAAAACCACTGCTTTCTGTTCCCCTTTTTCCAATGTGGAACCCACTGCGAGTTGCTATTTGGTATTTAATTAAGATTCTTGCAGCCAACTCATAGAACCTTAGACACCAGTTGCAGGTGCATATGCACACCACTAAAATGAGGCAACTGTGTGGCATAAGATTGAACTTTTTCTTATGGCCGTGGACCCTGGATAAGTGTCATTATGTTGTGGTGTTAAGATACTTCATGGATATTATCTCCCCTAAGATGGATGTGTGTTATTCTGTTTCAGTATGGGGGGGGTAAAAGTCCATTTCTGTTGTGCATGGGTACACAACGTTGCTAGGTTCTTTTGTTCAATTAACCTCATTAGATTTACAAACATAAATTAATTGATTGGGCAGGTTTATAGCACAGAAACAGGCACTCTGACCCATGACATCTGTGCTGATTTAAACTTCCCCATCTGCCTGCACACTGTCCATATCTCACCTCTGTTAATGTGTTTGCATAACACTGCCGTCATATCTACTGCTCCCACTTCTCCTGGCACCTACCAAATCTGCAAGTTAAAGTCACCGTACTCTATGATTGTCAGAGTGTATGCATTTGTCTCCTGCATTGTATAGCTTCCAGGGATTTTACGCCTTCAACGCTCACCTGGGTGCAACAGAGGCAGGAACATGCCCAAGAGAACTCAACAGAGCTCCGACACTGAGGAGGCAGCAGGACTGGCTCTCCTGTGCTGGCTATCTGCTTTAGCTACAGGGGAAATGGAATACAGCAAAGTGGGGTGGGTGTTGGGGAAATCGATGCAAACTTTGTGTCTAAGTACTTTAGCAAAGGCAGGAGCTTTGGGATAAGGAGCCATGTAGGGAGAAATGGCACCACATGACACATTTTCCATGACCATGTCCCTCAAAATCGATATATTCCAGGCTGGGCACCCTCTGTTATAGAGCATCAAGTGAGGCGCAACAGACTGCAGCCCCGATGTGAATCCAGATGAAGGATCTCGGCCCGACACAGCGACCGTTTACTTCCCTCCTTAGACGCTGCCTGACCTGCCGTGCTCTTCCAGCATTTTGTGTGACAGGGAATCTGCAGATGCTGGAATCTGGGGCAACAAGCAAGATGCTGGAGGAACTCAGTGAGCCAGGCAGCATCCGTGGAGAGGAAAGGTAGTCGGCATTTCCAGTCGAGATCCTACATCTGGATGAAACAAGGGGGAGATAGCCAATATAGAGACATGACGGAAACTAGTCCCCATGCACCCATGCTACAATTGAGACTTCACGATTGTACAAGATTAAAAAAAACACCTTTCTTTGTAGCCAACAATAGTGGTATGTCACAAACAAGAGAAAAATGGCAGATAGTAGAAATCGAAAGCAACACACACAAAACGCTGGAGGAGCTCAGCAGGTCAGGCAGCATCCATGGAAATGAATAAAGAGCTGACGTTTCAGGCCGAAACCCTTCTTCAGAATGGGGTGGGGGGGGGTGCCTGAATGAAAAGGTGGGGAGACGGGAAGGAGGCTAGCTGGAAAGTGATTGGTGAAGCCAGGTGAGTGGGAAAGGTCAAGGGCTGGAGAAGGAGGAATCTGATAGGAGAGGAGAGTGGACAATAGGAGAAAGGGAAGGAGGAGGGGACGGGGGGGGGGGAGGAGAGAGAGGTAGGCAGGTGAGAAGTGAATTGTCTGAGTGGGGAAGTTTTGTTCATCGCAAGGAGGAATCGATATTCATAGTATCAGGTTGCATTTGAGGTGTGGACGACAGACTGGATATGGGTCTCAATCACAGCAGCACTGTCTCTTTTGCTGCAAAGTAGAATCCAGGTGAATATCGACCCCCTCATGTTAAAGGACAAGACTGAAATAAATATTACACAGTGCGCAACCTGGTGGCATCATCAGTTCTTGCTGTTTGCAGTTGGCTGGTTTGTTACAGGACTGGATCTAGAGGATGAAACAAGGCAACGAAGGGTTAACCACAGCTGGAGTCAGGCAGGATGTTTGTTATTTTTGAATTTTATTTCTAAAGCTCCATGGTAGCTTTTAGAAAAATGTACAAAAATAAATAAATTGCGTGCAACAAACTGAAGTAAACCATCTCTCTGGAGCATTCACTCTGCTTGCTTGCAGGCAGTCTCAACCCCGGGAGCAGGAGAATGGCCCGTTGAGGCTGTTTAATGGTGTCTGGCATGACGATTAATGAAAAGCCAAGGTATCTTGCTGGTTCCAGCCTCATCCCATCACATACACACACACACACACACACACACACACACACACTCACACAGACCAAACCAGCCAAGCAGGGTGCAACTCCAGACACCCACCCAACCCTCCAGGAACTTTTTTGATGTGTATATTTAGGAGGAGGAGGAAGAAAAAAATCAAAGACAAATGGAGCATGCTTCAGCACAACACCCACACCATTCACAGAGAAAAGAGACAATTAGTGATTATGGCACAAGGATCAAAAGAAACTAATAAAGGCATCACACAACTGTTGCTGAGTGATAGATGGTTGCTTCCACCTACTCAGTTGTCTGAAGTGTCATTGGGCTGGTAAGGCCACGCCAGGCTAGGAAAGTATTTGGTGTGGTACTCACAGGAATCCCTCTGATGTTTCAGAAACGCCCCAGAGTCAGACTGCGGTATAAACAGATAATGAGTAATGAAAGGAAAGTGCCGATCACTTACCCTGGTGAACTGAATCCGGGGCACAGTCAACAGTGCCCGTCTGCACGGAGCCAGTGCGAGGAGTAGGGAGCAGCTCCACCTCGCTTCTCTCTGACCTGCACACAAACAAGACAAAATGTTTCACACCGCTCACGTGAAGGCTTCCTGCAAACGGCCCTTCACAGCGAATGGAAAGTGGCATCAAACAAAAGCTGGTGTCTGAAAAGTATAAATCCCCATTCTTATACCTTTGAAAAAACAAGATTTTACTTATTCCTAATCTCCTGTACACATTAACAGACTCGAGTGACAATATCTCCCAGGCTTTGGCACATTTTCATTCAGAGCTAATCACTCAAGAGTTTAATATGTATCTGAAATGTAAAGACTTTATCAGAGTGTAATCACTGAATCTGCACAATTTTAGTGTGAAAATGACTAGAATGTCAATGAATTTCCCTTACTGGTTCCCCGTTGCTAATTTTCTCTTCCGACTCATCATCATTCAACTGCCACCCTGACACATTTATTGGCATCCAACCACAGGAACTGGCATTCCAGGGCCTCTGGCACAGACACCATCAGACAAACCAATAAACAAGAAGCTTGCACCTTTGTACATTCAAATTCCTCCCGCTACTTTCCCAGCAAAACCAGGGTGACATCAGCAGCTAGATATGGGCTTTATAAAAGCATTAGATCCTTGCCCTAGTAATATTACCTCTGCCTTTGCTTTCTATTGTAGAAACGTGCCAGGACTGTACCTTCCGGCCCCTACCATCTTCACCCTCCAAGAGGACCACAACCCCGTCGGACGGTTTTAACCCAGAGATGGAGTCGGGGCTTGTTGGTAGGGTCACTTGTACCAAACAGGTCAAAGGGGAACGGCCAGACTAAGAGTGGTCCACACTTGTCCTCAGGGGTTCATCTCGAGGCTAACAATCCTGACTGGTGAAGCAAAATCGTTATGGAAACAGCAATGAAGAATCCTTCTACATCTGAATGTGACGGTATTCCTGAGTCTCCACCCGGGACTTGCATGGCTGACAGTAGTGAAAACCGAGAGGAAGCTACTGACACGATGAAGGAAGCCCTGAACACCACCAGAGATGGAGGACCTTCATTGCTGCCCTAATCACCAGCAGCCTAACTGGAAGCAAGCGCCATATTCACACACCATAGATCCCACCGCACCAGAATTTTCTAGGTATGGTTTTGAGAACAGGAAAAGGCTTCCCTGGTCAACTTGACACAGAATGCTGGAGGAGTTCAGCAGGTCAGGCAGCATCTATAGAGGGGAATAGACAGTTGGCATTTCAGGCCAAGACCCTTCATCAGGGCATGAACTTGCATCCAAGCAAACTAATGGATAGTATGGGCAGCAGCTATGTGCGAGGAGGCACCGATCCCACTCCCTGACCCACCAGTGCATCTCTGCTACTACAGCCAGAGCTGCTGGCAGTTCAGCGCAGACACAGTGAATGGCAACAGCACTCTCATTAGCTTGTAACTCGCAGGCAGGAGCTTCTTGACCACAGAGTACATCACAAGCTAGACCCCTCCTTAGGTTCCTGGCTTGGAACAACATTCAGGTGATTAGTAATGTAGGGGAAAAAGGATATTTTTAAATAAGCGGGGGGGGGGGGGGGTGGATTTTTACTAGTTTATAGACAGGATTGAATTAAGTGTCTCACTGGCAGAGGAAGAAAGCAAAACATGGAAATGCAGTTGCATTTCCACCCCTCACACCAGAACGATCATACTTATGGTGCCAAGCTTGCAGCCGAAAACAGAAAATCATGCAGACTTTTCCATTTAAGTGAAATCAAAGCATTCCTCTCATTACTGATGAGCCAATATATGAAAGGCTATTTCTGTCCGTCATTACTGGGAAGATGCCCGAATTATTACTGCACCACAGTGTTCTGCTGCCAGAATAAACACCGAATTTTGCCGACTAACGTCACCTTCGAAGGTTGCTATCTATACACCATGAGCATGCGAAATGAGGCTCGGAGAGAAAAAAAGGAGTAAAGAGTTCAGGATATGGGTTTGAGACAATCTGTGCGTCAGTAAGATCGGGGCCAAGCCAAGTTAGCATCAGCTTTCACAGAGACGGTCAGGAAACGTGCATCTAATTCATGGAAACAAGGAAAGCAGCTGCAAGAAAACTAAGTGTGAAGTTCTGTAAATGAGACCAAGATTAATTGCTGACACAATTCTTGGTATTTGAATAACAGGAAAAACCTCTCACCGAAGCAATCAGGAGGCCCAGATAATGCACAAGCCTAACAGACCAACATGTGCTTCCTGAGTTTCCTGCACTAGAAGCAGCAATTGTCACAATCAATGGAGGCGACTCCAAACCAAATCTTTTATCGTTGCTAATCCTTCCCTTCTCTTCTAACCTTCACCTCCAGATTTCTCTCTTGCTAACATTTCAATGCTGACTGGACTCTTCCCTAGATCCAAATGGAGAGCTACGTGCAAATCAATCATTACCAGTGGCAAATTTGCATTGCTTAAGTCTACCCAAAACTGAATGTTATTTTAATAGACAGATTCAGAGCAAGTCCAAAAATTTGCAGTTTCAAATAAAATTACAATAAATCTCAATATCCAAGAATATTTCAAATTAATCGCGGTATTTATGCTGCCACATGGTAATAAACTTCAGGGTTAAGAACTTAAGTTTGAGTGTGAGCCTGAAGGCACACACTCAATGATTCAGGAACACCCACCAGATTTCTGAACAAATTTCATGACATATGCCAATGATACTAAACCTGATTTGGATTCTGAATTCTGAGTATTTGGAAGTACACCAACCTGTGGAAAAACTATTTGAGATAATGGGCAGAAGCCTCACTCTCAAAGGCACACGCTACATCAGATGCAAATACAGTCTGAACAGGAGCTCAAAATGCTACAGGAACCACATGTTGATACCAAGTTTTGATAGTGAAACATGCCTGTCAACGCAGAAGTCACATCAGGCCAAAGTGCCAGTTCAAGTCCCTCCGCAGCAGCTGCTCACAACTTTGCCTTCCCCTTCCCATCCTCAGTGCGGGCAACCCTCACGTTACAGAAGGGGATTTACGTTCCTACACAACAGTCTATATATTGCCATTTGATGTAATGTGATGATGGTCATCCGCCAAGAATTGAGTTGGGGAAAAACATTTTTATTTTAATTTTTATCCCACCTCCCTTCCTAAATTCTGTAAGAGCAAGCTTTATCCTGTCCCCCACCCCCTAAATTTTTGGGTAATGATTTGTAAATTCTACAAGGGTGAATTTTTATTCTTTCCCCCCCCCCACCCCGAGAGACTGTAACACTGGGGTGGGTGACTGTCAATCTTCCCAGTCCCACACAACTGACCAACCCAACACCCCAATGCTCCGTTCAAACCTGCTCACCCTCTCACCACCACCTCCCACATCTCAGGAGTTTCCTCAGCTTTTGTAGCATTCCCTTACCAACTCACCTTTTACACACACACTCACCAACCCATCCTGTTCAAATGGCTTTTGAAAATCCACATCAGCTTCATTTCTCCATTACTTCACCTAAAGAACAGCACGTTCGTTGTAGGCAATTTACCTTTAAAAGGTGTGTGCTGGCCTTTCCTCTGTAATGAATGTTTGTCCACGCGACTGTAAATTTTGTCTCCTTCCAATATTTCCAAATGTCTCCCTGCACCATGTTGAAAACTACTAGCCTCTCTTGTCAAAGACCACAGTACAGCCCCATCAGTTCACAACGTTGTGCCAACCTTTTAACCTACTCCATGTCAATTTAACCCTTCCCTCCTACATAACCCTCAATTTTTCTAACATCCATGTGCCTACCTGAGGGTGGTTTCAAATGCCCCAGTGCATCTGCCTCTACCAACAGGTTCTATGCGCCCACCACTCAGTGTGAAGAACTTACCCTCTGGCATTGCCCCTTCAAAGGGGCATCTATCGCCACCCCTTTGGGAGAAATTTATAATGTTTGGAGCTTATCCATCACCTCTGTACCATAAACACAAGAGATTCTGCAGATCCAGAGCAACGCACACTAAATGCTGGAGAGATCTGGAGCAGCCATAAGTCATGGGGAGAACGTGCAGGCTGTCTTGGGCAGAGCTGAACTTGGGTCGCTGGCCACTGGACTCACATTACACTAACCGCTACGCTATCATGCATGGGTGTGTAGACTTAGGACAGGGAAGAGGAGGAACTGTTCACCCCCCCCCCCACCCCCCAAGAGCAAGAAATGTGGAATTCTCAGCCCAAGGAAGTAGTAGGGGGCCACAAACACAAAATGCTGGGGGAACACTTGGCAAGTCGGGCAGCATCTACTGAAATGAATAAACAGTTGATGTTTCGGGCTGAGACCCTTCCTCAGGAATGGAAAGGAAGGGGGAAGAAGCCAGAATGGGAAGTGTGGGGAACAGTGACAGAGTGTCTCATTGAACTTGGTGCCATAATGCTTGGCAGGTAATGAACACTGCCTCAGTGATTCCTACCATTGCTCCCCTCGGTGACCCAGGATTCCTCACGCCTGGACACTGGTAATTTAAGTGTTGTCAGCTTTTCTTACGATCCCTTATCAGGATAAATTGGTAAACTGGGTCATTATTGTCAGATGTATGAAGCTACGGTGAAAAGATTGCTCAGCAGGTCATTCCATTGCCACAGTGCACTGAGGTAGGACGAGGGAAACAGACTGCAGAATAAAGTTTACCCGGGAGAATAGCGCGGGGCGGACGATACAGTGCATAGCCATAGATTGTGAAGTCGAGAGTCCAGTTGATCATGCTGGGGGATCGTTATGAACAGGAAGAGTAGATGCGAGGTTTAACCTATCCAGTTTCATATCATCAGCCTTTGCCTGAATTCGATGAAGCAACTCCTTCCTTGGTACAGACTACAGTGCAGAGCTTTGCATGACGTATGGCAAAGATGCTCATGACCTCACAAGTTACCAAGAGAGCACAGGCGAAGCATCCTTTCTGACGACAGGCCTGGCTGCTACCCAATATTTCTGTAAATATACTTGGTTGCTGAAACTGATTGAAACAACAAGTTGGTACTCTGCAAGATCATTTCATTGGAGTTATTCTTTTGCTCGGCATTTTGCCAAAACCAGACATCCCACCCTGCAAAAACTTACTTCAGGGAGGTAGCACCATCAATTTGCGGGAGACTCCCTGGAGAGGTGGGATGTCTCCTTAGCAGCTAGCCAGCTAGTTTAAATAATGTTATCTATGCTAATGAACGAATGACACCTGTTAAACTCACCTCAACATGTCTTTTACATTTTAACCCTCCATGGGTAATAGAAAAGTCAGTTGCAGACAGTGCAGCGAGCAACATTGTCATTATTTTTGACCCGTTAGGCAGGGGTACACTTTGGTGTAGTCCGGGGTGAAGTACGTTTTATATTTTCTTTTTTTGAAACACTCTTGCTTGCCATCTCGCTCTCTCTGTCTGTCTTTCAAAAAAAATTTGATTTCCGGGATATTGTATATAATTTGCGGGCATCAGGGAGCCGCTATCAATATGTAGGAGACTCCCGGAACTTCCGGGACAGGTAGGATGCCTGCTAAACACAGAGTGCAATTCACTTGCAGCCTCTTTTAGCCCAGCCCATCCAGTACATTGCTCCAGAGATTGGAACGAGCTGAGCTCATGCACTGCTAGAAACTAGTACATTGTTACTCAGCTAGGACTTAACCACAGTAGTTACCACCATTCTCTACTAACCCCAAGTATCTTCATTCATATTCACAGCGGCTCCACAGTTCATAAGCAGTGAATTTCTCTCTTACAATGAAACAGACATTGTGACTGGCTCTAGTCACCCCATCAATAGGATCAAACCAGAGATATCCTTGTTACTTGCCAACCTTAACCATTGTCCTTAGTCCTCGTTGCTCCCAGCACAAAAGCAGCCTTCAGTGCGTTAAAGCTCACTGCAATCAAGCCATTCTCAACATTCACCGAAGTGACTGTGCCCAATGCTTGGACAAAGATTTAAGCATCGGGATGATTCAGAAAGATCAAGTACAAGCCCAATCGAGACGGTGGGGTCCAGCCCCACAGCGTATCAAAACATATGAACCCATTGCTTGGATGATGATTCAAGTGCCAGGCCAGATTGACAAGGCTGAGCGTCAAGGCCCGGAGCAAGGGGAGGGCCTGTTCAGCTCACTGCCCTGTGACGTTTACTCAACTCCGTGCTGAATTAAGAGTCTGGGAACTGACTCTCTGTGGAGCCCAGTTCAGAACACCATTTGCTTGTGTTTACTGTTTGCAAGATTCGGTTTTCTTTCTGCACACAGGGTGTTTGATGGCCTTTTTTCTATGAGTCCTTTTGGGTTTCTCTGTTCTGTGGCTGCCTGTTAGGGGACAAATCTCAAGAGTGTATGGTGTGTACATACTTCGATAATAAATGTACTTTGAACTTTGAAGCCAGTGTGAAAATCTAACCTGGGTGAAGTAGGGATTCGTACAGGAAAGTGACACAGAAATAAAGAATCAATCACAATCTAACTGAATAGCAGAAGGATGAATGGCCTACTTTTTTAAAAATGTCCTTTTGTTTTTAATATATGTTATTTATGCTTTTGCACAATTTTTAATCTATTCAATATATGTATAATGTAATTGATTTATTTTTTTCTGCGATATTATGTATTATATTGAACTGCTGCTGTTAACAAATTTCACGACCCATGCCAGTGATAATAAACCTGATTCCGATTCTATATCCTCATTATTCCTCAACCCCTTCTGTTACCGGGAACAATCATTGGTGGAAACCTGCCTCATCTCCACTCCAAATTTCCGCCAGACAATCTCAGGCCCAATTTGACAATAAATCAGCACTTTGGTAACTTGGAGGCTGGACAGCATTATCCTTTCCCGGTATTGTGGCAAACTAGAACAGGATATCCCCCACTTACACAAGGGCTCCACTCCTCAGGGCTACCCGTAAGCTGATTTCTCCACATCTGTCTTCTGACAGCTACCTGGATCACATTGATCCAAATTTACGTGTTATAATTCACCCTGACGTGACCTTTAATTAAACAAAGAGAATATGTGCTGTATCAAACATTAACGAATATCATAAGACGTATCATTATATCGTAGGGAAGAATTTGGATGAAGCCATTATTTCTGCAAATCAAGTGACCTGCTATCCAAGGAGCCCCTGTGCTTTTAAATAGGTCATCAACTGTGTCAGTCATTTATTCAATTCATTTTGTAGGGAAATACAATGGGTGGAAACATACACAAAGCACAACCACCAACTTAAAGAGGGTGGTCTGGCGTGATGACGTAATAGTGTGAAGTTTTTTTTCACAGCGCTTTATGTTCTGTGTTGAAGGACAGTTAGAGGAGTTGTTAAGATTTCTCTTAAACTTAAAATGCCTCTGCCTCTTTTATCAGAATCAGGTTCAATATCACTAGCAAATGTTGAGAAATTTGTTAACTTAGCAGCAGCAGAATGATAATATAGAAAAGTAAATAAGTAAATCAATTACAGTATACCTATTTATTGGTTGAGTTAACAGGATGCACAAACAGAATTAATTAAAAAAGAGCGATGTAGCATTCATGGGTTCAATGTCCATTTAGAAATCAGATGGCAGAAGGGAAGAAGTTATTCCTGAATCACTGAACGTGTGTCTTCAGGCTCCTGTACCTCCCTCCTGACGGAAACCATGAGAAGTGGACAAGTCCTGGGTGAAGGAGGCCATTAGTGATGAACACGCCTTCCTGAGGCATTTAATATTATTATTAACACATTAGCAAATTCAGAAGTAGAATGCAAATTGAGCTCCCTACTGTTCACCACAAATGCCCTGGACTGATTCTTAATGTTCTTAATGCACTCATTTCAAGTGGGTGAAGTTTGGGGGGTGGGGGGGGGGGGGTGGAATAAAGGCCTTGGGAAGATGTCGGCCATTGGCTTGGTGCTGGCTCTTCCCTGAATGAAGCACATCAGATAAGAGGATTGGTTTAGCTGTGACCTTTTTACATGTTTAAAAAGCCACGGAATGTACTGTACCATCTCACCAATGGATATTTGGCAAGATAGCAGAGGCTGTGGGTGCCAAAGCTCACGTCACTGAATTCAGACGGGGAAGGGAAAAAAATGCAGCTAAGTAAGTGAATCTATTTCAGTAATATCTTCAGCAGCTGACCCAGTTTTACGTGCAGTACCACCCTGACACCAGGCCACGGCCTATTCACCAGCTGTTCCTCTCCAAGCACCTTTCCCACTTCTGTTTCGGTGTCTCGCACGACTGGAAGGCTAATTCCTGCAGGACGTGGCTTGGGATTCAGCAGATTAATACAGTCCTGGGTTTTGTGAGAAAGTTAGAAAGATGAAATATGCAACTGAAACATTTGTCACATAACTAATGTTGTGGTTGCAACTTTTGTCACTGATTAATGCTGTGGTTTTCCCCTCATTGGTTTGTCTGATCTATTTTCAAAAAAAAAATACACCAATTGGGCCTCCTTGTTGGCTGTAAGGCCAAGGTAAAGCAAGCCTTGGTGATTCCCATCCCAGTAAAATGCCAGCAACTTCAGATCAGAAGCAGAACTAGAGAGAGCATTAGGACCCTGCATGGTGCACCTGATAGTACTGGTGGCACCCAGTGCCAAAAGGTCTTTGAATTTAAGAAAGGGGGTGGAACGATGGAGTTGAGGGTAGTGTAGTTTCTCCTTCTCTCAGGCGCTTTGTGGAGTTTGCACGTTCACCTGAGACCACACAAGTTCTCCACTTCCCTCCCAGATGGCTCCAGAGGTCTTTGCAGACTCAATCAACTTCTCCCAGTTCATCCACCAAACAGCTTACTCTTCCCTGGCCTTTCTTTCCTTCCCAAGGTGGCTGGGGTCCTGTCAGAGTCCGTGATCTACAGCTGCGGTTCTCCACGAGCGGCGGGTTCTCAGACTCGCCATGCAGCCGGACGCTCTGATAGCCCCAGGTGCGTCCTGGGAGGTGTGCGCCTTCGGGGTGCACGAGCCGGCTCCCTGCCGGCAGGAGCGCCACGGGAGACGGAAACGTGGAGACAACAGGCGGTGGTTGCTGCTGCCGGGAGAAGGGCCCCCGTAGTCGAGCGATCCCCTCTTTCACTTTTGACGGCAAGTGACAGCCTGTCGGTCCTAGAGTTGGGGGGGGACGTGAAAGACGGCAACATTGAAAATGCAAGATGCAGGTCTCCCACTCTCAGTGTTGCAGGAGTGATCTCTCTCTCTCTCTCTCCCCCCCCCCCCCCCACCTCTGTCTAGGGAGAGAGACAGAGCCTGTCTGAGATACCGAAGTGTTGAGATGGTCTGTAGTTTTTGATGCATCAAGGTCTCTTCAGGAGCTTTGCTGTTGCTTGCATGGTGCAGGGTTACAGGGGCTTGGTGCTCTTACTGTTGCAAATGGGTGCAGAGGTCTACCTCCAGATATGCTGATCTGTATTTAATTAACATCATTTATTTGACAGAGGGACAGGTGCCAATGTGGACACCGCAGGTCAGGATGTGTTCGACCCAGAACTCTAACGGGTTGGAGATGTTAAAGAAGGGCAAACTCACAGAGACACTGGACAGAAGCATTGTGACATTGGGCAGGCCCAGGAATACGAAAGGAGAGTCAAGTCACTTTTATTGTCATTTCGACCATAACTGCTGGTACAGTACATAGTAAAAATGAAACTTTTTTCAGGACCGTGGTGTTACATGACACAGTACAAAAACTAGACTGAACTACGTAAAAAAAAAACAACACAGAGAAAGCTACACTAGACTACAGACCTACACAGGAATACATAAAGTGCACAAAAACAGTGCAGGCATTACAATAAATAATAAACAGGGCAGTAGGGCAAGGTGTCAGTCCAGGCCGGGTATTGAGGAGTCTGATAGCTTGAGGGAAGAAACTGTTACATAGTCCGGTTGTGAGAGCCCAAATGCTTTGGAGCCTTTTCCCAGACGGCAGAAGGGAGAAGAGATTGTATGAGGGGTGCATGGGGTCCTTCATAATGCTGTTTCCTTTGTGGATGCAGCGTGTAGTGTAAATGTCCGTGATGGGGGGAAGAGAGATCCTGATGATCTTCTCAGCTGACCTCACTATCCACTGCAGGGACTTGCGACCCGAGATGGTGCAATTTCCGAACCAGGCAGTGATGCAGCTGCTCAGGATGCTCTCAATATAACCCCTGTAGAATATGATGAGGATGGGGGGTGGGAGATGGACTTTCCTCAGCCTTCTCAGAAAGTAGAGACGCTGCTGGGCTTTCTTTGCTATGGAGCTGGTGTTCAGGGATCAGGTGAGATTCTCCACCAGGTGAACACCAAGAAATTTGGTTCTCTTTACGATCTCCACCGAGGAGCTGTCAATGTTCAGTGGGGAGTGGTTGCTCCGTGCCCTCCTGAAGTCAACAACCATCTCTTTTGTTTTGTTCACATTAAGAGACAGGTTGTTGGCTCTGCACCAGTCCGTTAGCCACTGCACCTCCTCTCTGTAAGCTAAGAGATGGGAGGCCAGCTGGGTGGGGATTCGATAGGTCAGGCTTGGAGGTCATAAAGCATGGGTGACAGTCCAGGCAGCAGGTAACCCAACATCTATTCCACAAAGCCACTTTAGTCAGGATTCCGTGCACGAATTTTAGGGGTGATCCAAAGCCCAAACATATTTATGTCTCAATAAACCAAAACAATTTTATTGACATTTGAAACGCTCTAATCTGCGCCATCTATCCATGTGATGTTTATAGAAAACTGAAAGTCATGATGTAACACATCTGTGAATAGTAACATGCAATTAATTTACAAAATAATGACACTGGCTTTCGATCAATGGGGCAGAAAGAGCTTGGTTTGTAAGTAGTCTTAAAAATGAAAACTAAAGTATAATTTTATACCAACATTTTTCTAGGTTAATTTTTTTTTTGCTAGTCGTTTTCTGTCTAATTTCCTAAAAGAGGGAACTTTGGGACCAGAAGCTCTATAAAAAATTCTCCTTGCCTTATTTCCCCCCTCTGATCCTGAATACACATTTACAGACAGTATACTTCCAATTCTAAAACTGCTTCAAGGTAAATTCTTTCTCCCTTCCTTATCTCTTAGAACAAACTAGATACCACATTGGAAACAAAGCTGGGGTATTGACCTGTGGCATACCCTGTGTCCCTTCACAAGTCCTACTTCAGCGTTAAGTGAAAATCTTTGCCACCGATCAGTGAGTCATTTGAGTTTCCTCGCTCAATGTCTGATTGAGTTACCAATTCACCGTTCTCTCCAAGTTCATCCTTTGGGTCCGTGTAGCACGTTACAACCGCGGTTAGCTCGATGCGATTACACCTCGAGCCACTCCAGAGTTCAGAGTTCAACTCCATCACAGCATGCACGTTCTCCTCGTGACTGGGTGTTCCGGTTTCCTCCCACAGTTCGAAGACTTGCTGGTTGGGAGGTGAATTGGGTCATTGCAAGTTGTCCTGTGCTTAGGCTAGGGTTAAATGGGCTGCTGGTGTTGCGGATCGTTGGACCGGAGGGGCTTGTTCTGCGCCATACCTCTAAAATCAATAAATTCAGAGAGCTGGCTGAAGTGCGCAGAGTGCACCAGAGGGAAACCCAGCAGCTTTCTGATACCATGGGAAGGTCATTTGAAATAGGCTACTGGAAGACAACAAATACATGTTCAGCCTTACCACGGATTCATGCATTCTCTGATATTTGTTGTCCACAGGTTCAACTGCTGATCATTGACGGCCTCAAAAATCACCTCCAAGTGGCTTTTGACCTGAGTCTGCAGAATCTGAAATCGAAGAGAGAAATTTCAAGAAGCAAATTTGAAAAAAACATTCATTGCCCAACAGAGACTGAAGATTCCATTTCACCTCAAGCTCATTTCAACATCCTTTCTGAGAATTGTTGTTTTTGTGTCATTGCCCCTTTTTCCTGTTCTATGAAAATGACTTGGGCAATCGGCACAATACATAACATTACCATACCCTGAAAAACACTTTGCCCACTTCTTCTAAGTATGGCCATATAAGGTATCTCACAGGGGAGATGTCTTGCTTCATTCAGGAGACCAGCCAGATAAGCTGAGATCTCCACTCAATACTGTTCTAGAAAGAACTGAGAGAGTTCAACTCCACCATTTCAGTTGCAACTCTTCATCTGACTCTGCCAACTCAACTGACCTCCTCGCATTACCATTCCCTGATGAAACAGATCACCATCAAACAACAGCATCTATACCCAGAGTCCATATCCCTGCGTTCAAAGCAGCACCACACCCAAGGGGCTGGAAATATAACATCAATCACTTGTTGACAGTAGAAGTGAAGAGGCTGAGTTCTTTGAGAGGCTGGGTTCAAATGATGTAGGAATAGGAAGTCTCTTCCTGTGTCAGGAGAAAATCTCTCAAAAGATTTTATTAAAGTTTTCCTTCAGAAGATGGGTCAACACAAATGTGGACACAAGCCATGGATCACAAAACAAACGTGTTGTGATACACCATTTTATTCAGTGCTGGTATTGTCAGGGGAGCTACGCAAGTTGAGTTTAACAAAAATGTAAAATTCTGCAATTGCTGGAAATTAAAATGCAAAACAGAAAATGGTGAAGATATGCAGCAAATCAGGCAGCACCTACAGAGAGGGGGAAAAAATGATCGTGAGAAGCCATTAACGTTAAATTCCACTCTGACTCCACAGCTGCTGCCCGACTTCCTGAATACCTTCAATATTTATGACTTATTTAATTCTGTTCATCTTGGCAATTGCATATTTACAGGGGTGAAGATTTATCTGCACTGACAAGTTTGTGTTAACCCTTGCAGTGTCTCACACACACACACACACACACACACACACACACACACACACACCGACTGTCAGAGCCTCGAGGGGTCATTGAGGAGCGGGGAAGATGAAACCACGTGGGCTCAGGAGCAGGGCGAGTACATGTGAGGAGCGGAGAAAGGGTCAGGATTGTGATGCTAATATGACTATCAGTCCTGAACTGGGAGTCAGGTGCCAAAGTGAACTAAAAAGGAGACCAAGCAGAGTCTGTTTCCCCGAGGCAGTCTGGACTCTGCTCACCCACACCCCATTCAGTACTACTGTTCAAACCTTCAGATGGAAATGCTGCACACAGGACAGCTGAGGCGATTGCCACATAGACCCTCAGTTAATGGTAGGGGCCCATGGTATTAAATAGAAAGGGTGGGAACCCTGAATGAATGTAGAGGAAAAATAGTTAGTGTGTTTGGGTCAAGGACCCCTTCAACAGAGTTGAAATAGTGAGAAGACCGTGGAACTGAGGGGACAGAAAATACCTGGGATGGGGGTGTGGACCAAAGTTGCAATAAAAAAAAAGATGACAGAAAAAAAACTAGATGTTAAGATCTGCAAAAACGCAGAATTACTGAAAGAACTCAGCTATACAAATGGAATGGAGGGTGTGTCTCCGCCCTGAAACACTGACTAGTCTCCCTTTCCACAGATGCTGTTCAACTTGTTTGTCTTTTCCCCAACATTTCAGCTTTTGTAGCAGAAGGAAACATACACAACAATTACTCTTGGGCAAGAGCTCTGTTTTTTTCGCTCTCTCACTCAGGAAGTTGTCAGACTTGCTGAGCATTTCTAGAAATGTTTTCTTCAGATTTCCATCATCTGCAGTTTTTTTTTCGCTTTTCAGTTTCAAACGCTGCCCAATTTGTTCGAATATTGAGCATCGAGGGACTTTTGTGGTTTTCTGGTGGGCGTGCTTTTCTGTTATTTTTACATGTATGTCACAGCAGGTTGGCTGTGCCTGTCAGAGGGTCAGAGCTGGGGAAATGAAACTGGGGTCTAAAGAGTACAGGCAGAGTCTGACAATCAAGAGTACTTAGAAGGGTCCCTTGACATTTTTTTTTGAATTCTAATTTGTAGCATTAAGTTCCTCAGGCAGCCCTTGGTTGGACAGCCCAGTGGGACCTCAAGGCTCGACTAGATGGGCAAGTCAGCGGATGGCGATGTGCTGCTGCTCTACTGTTAACGTTTGTGCTGAGTAGCTACAGACGCTGGCTGGCAAGATGCTCGGGCGTTTCCCAAATGCACTCCCATGAGACAGAGTGGATCTCTTCCCCTTGCACATACCTCCTCACCCCACCCAAGGATTCCTCGGGCACACCCGTGAAAATGGCTTCTCACTTCTTCATAACACATCTTGTTCTGACAAAAATGGCCCAGAGTCAGCTGGAGTGTGCTGGGTTCGTGATAATATAGAGCAATGGCCAACTACAGTTAGGATGAATGGGTCACTGGCAATTAGTAACTCGTGGGGGGTGCCACAGGGATCAGTGCTGGGGCTTCGACAACTCAATCTGTATTAATATTTTGGAAGACGAGACCAACTACACTGTCACCATTTGATATCAATACCAAATTAAGTGAGTTAGCAAATTGTGAGAAGGATAAAAGACCTTAACTGTATTCCTGTGCAGGTGAAGTGAGTGGGCAAATTGGCAAGCAGAAGATAAATGTTGGAATATCTCAGTCCTGGCCTCTTTGTTCAAGGCAGGGACTTGTAGACATATTAAGCTACAAGAAAGGTGGTAAAATGGTACTGAGGCCAAGATTAGATCAGCCATGGCCTTGTTGAATGGCAGGACAAATCAGCTCCTCTATTTCCTGTGAGCAGTGAGGTCCACACACCAGAGCTGGCTGCATGTTATCAGGGCATCTTTGCTGGGCTGTTGGCCTGACTGAGTTGGGTAACATGACTGCACCTACTCTGCCACTGGATTTGGAAGACTTTGTGCAGGCAGGGAGGGTCTTGAACCTCCAGGGCAACTCCTAGAGCTACCAAAAGAGTGGCTATGTTGCAACAGCTCCACCAGGTGGCCTTTGATTACAGCGTGGCAGGCAAATGCTGACTTTGGCTTTTCCTCCACTTAACATGTTGGTTGACTGACAGCTTCGATCAAAAACTGTGACACATGAAGGTTATACAAAACACTTTCCATCTAATATGGGCAGTTTTTTTAAAAAATTGGCTTCCTTCTCTCCTCTCCCCCTATTATCTCCAGAGAAAAATGGCTCCAAAATGCGACATCTAAACTAACATCATGTGTGGTCCTGGTACCCAAGAAGGGTCAACCAAAAGTTTTGAATGACTTCCATCCAGTGGCCCTGACCTTACACGTCATGAAGACCCTAGAGAGGCTGACCCTGGCTTACCTCCAACCCCTGGTCAGATCAGCCCTCGATCCCCTGCAGTTTGCCTACCAGGAGCACATCAGAGTTGATGAGGCTGTCATTTATCTTCTGAACAGAGCCTACTCCCATTTGGATAAGCAGGGCAGCACTGTGACAATCATGGTTTTTTTTTTCTCAAGTGCCTTCAATACCTCGTTGCTGGGGGAAAACTCCATTCAATGCAGGTTGGCACTTCCTGGACTACCTGACTGGCAGACCACAGTTTGTGCGGCTTCAGTGCTGTGTGTCAGATGTGGCTCTAAGCAGCACTGGGGCCCCACAGGGGACTCTATTGTTCTCTTCCTGTTTACCCTGTATACCTCAGACTCTAGATACAACACTGAGTCATATCATTCTCTGATGACCACAAGAGTTGGGCGTATAAGGGGAGGGCAGGAGGATGAATACCGGGCCCTGGTGGAGGACTTTGTCAAATGGTGCAAGCTGAATCATCTGCAGCTCAACATCAGTAAGACAAAGGAGATGGTGATGGACTTTAGGAAGATTAAGCCTGCACTGCCCCCTGTTACCGCTGATGGTGAAGATGTGGATGTGGTGAGGGCCCACAAGTACCTGGGGGGGGGGGGGTACACCTGGATGGGACTTGAGTGGAGCATCAACGCAGCAGCTGTGTACAAGGGCCAGAGACGCCTCTACTTCCTGTGGTGACTGAGGTCCTTTGAAGTATACAGGCTTCTCCTTCGCATGTTCTACCAGTCTGTTGTCACTGGTACAATCTTTTAAGCAGTGGTGTGCTGGGGCAATGGCATCAGTATGGGTGATGCCAACAGGTTCAAACTGGACACACTGGAGGCTGTGGTAGAATGAAGGACCCTATGGAAAATCCGGGCAATTCTGGACGATGTTTCTCACCCTCTGCACGCCACCTTGGCTGAACAGAGGAGCACTTTTAGTAATAGTTAAGACTAACTACGCTGCTCCAAAGAACGCTAAGGGAGGTCATTCGTACCCTTAGCCATTAGAATCTATTATGAGTCAACCTATAGCCGGGGAAGTGATGACCCCCTCCTATTAGACTGTTCGAGGAAATTTTTTTTTCCCCCATTCTTTCTTACTTTTCTGCTAATACTTGTATATCTGTGCACTTGTAATGCTACTGTGACACTGTCATTTCCTTTGGGATCAATAAAGTATCTAAATTTCACTCATGCCTTAGTGGCCCATGCTGGCTGCGTGATGACTGGGTTACTGTAATATTAAAAAGATATACACTAAATAATGTAAGCAATTAGAGAAGTCAAATGCTATGATTCTAAATAAAACTAGAATATTCCTTTGCACTGTCTTCCAGAAATTTGGAAAAAAGCTTGCTAGGCACAGCATCCTGTTAAGTTATATGCACCTGCGTAATTTTTCTAGCATTTAACATGGAGAGTGCTCCTCCATGGTGGATTGTGGAGATTCTTGGGGAGGACAGCCTTGGGCTTCATACTCATTGATCAGATTATCAGATTCTCGCAACTGAAATCTCAAGGGGGTACTATGCTATATTACCCTGAAAGTTCAGGGCCCCCGGGATTTCATCACCGCCTCTCATTTGAAAATAAATACTGGATATATAAATGATAGAGGGTCACGTCACAGCATGGTGTAAAGACAGCAGCCCATTCAGATGCAGTGACCATTCAGTCTCTGGATGGAATAGTTCGCCCATGCCCTGTACATCTTCATTATGATCAGATAATGAAAGTATACTGTGCACAGCAATGCCAGCTCTCCAGTGAACTGTTGGACTCCAGAGACGTTCTGCAGCTTGGGCTTACTGTGCATGAGAAACTGTTTCTTCCCTCTGGCCATTAGGGTTCTGAACTCCCTGCCTCATCGCATTCCAAGTGTTAATTGTTAATGCGTTCTATAACCTACAACATTTAATTTATGCACTTTATTTTGTTTATTTAATCATAATTCATTAGTAGATTTAATTCTTACTTACCTAAGTTATTGTGCATTAAGTGTACTACTGTGCTTTGCTCCCTGGTTCTGAGAAACATAGTCTCGTTTGATGGTGTAC
The DNA here is from genome assembly GCF_030144855.1 of Hypanus sabinus. Lineage (NCBI taxonomy): Eukaryota > Metazoa > Chordata > Chondrichthyes > Myliobatiformes > Dasyatidae > Hypanus > Hypanus sabinus. The sequence continues at coordinate 89,080,071 of NC_082718.1, forward strand.
ATGAAATGACAATAAACTTAACTTAGTGCAGGAAATTCTTTATCTAATATGGCTTTTTAAACACAAAGTATTATGGACTCCTTAAGGTTGTTCTAGCTGGGAGAGGTAGTGGAGACAAGCTCCCACAACGTATTGAATGTTGTGCACCTCAAGTAGCCTCTGACAGCCAAGCCCAGCTCCTGGCCTTCACGTGTGGGTTAGCTACTAAGCCTGGCGGACTCGTTTCTACTAACAGGGGATGGGGAAAAGGGGGTTATTGAAACCTTAAAAAAACAGTTGCTTCGAGGAGGTGGGGCTTGTCAGCTGTGGGTGGCGGTTTATCCACAAGGAGGAAAACTCCAATCTCAAACCTCTGCCTCGTTGCAACTATACCCACTCATGGGGGAAGGCGTTGGGAGTAAACCCCAAAGGGAAAAATCCGGAGCTGGAGTCCCTGAGGCAGAACGACATTGAGTTCAACGCTGACTGGCAACTCCTGTGACAATGCTGCTGCCGTTCCTTTGGGCTCCTCGGATGTGTGGAGAGGGGGAGCTTGCTCCATGGGCAACAGCTAGTTCTCTGTATCATGCTGCCCAGGCTCGCGCAGCTAGACAGCTAGGATGCAACATCCTTCAGCGTCGATTACTGAAGGAGCCTCTTCGTGCTGCTGTTGCATAAAACACCTAGAGCGTACAACACTTACATTTAACGCATCAAAGCCTCCCAGCCTGAAGTGTCCTGTTTATTCCTTTTATTTGTATTTTTAATTGTTCATCTTGGGCTCCCATAATGTTACCATAATGGCAGTCAATGAAACCAGGTTACTTCACCCACTCACTCCCATAATTACACAGCCACTGATCCTCAAATGTTCCTTATTCTGTAGAGGTGATATCTATCACAGACCAAAGGCCGACACACAAACCTGAATTAATTGTGCTGGAGGTTTTCTAGGCTTCTACGTTTATTCAAGGTATCAGTTTAATAGCATATTCTAAATCCTTCATTCGAGGCAACAATCTTCCTTTCTTTGGATATGAACCGGGATCTGCTGACTGTGTTGCCCTCACAGAGAGACAGGTGTCTATAAAGTCTTCAAACTGGAGACGCCACCTGTCCGTCTACAAGACTCCAATCCCTGGCATAATCATTTCATACCGTACATCATGATAAAGCAGCTTTTTAACGAAACACCCCCCCCCCCCAAAGATCCAGTACAAACTCAGGTACTATTGCACTTCAATGAGAATACTCGTCACAAAAATAAAAGATTTCAGATTGGTAAGTTGTGGTGTTATTTTGCTGCGACCGTGAAATATTTGTGGCTTGAAGACAATAGACTACAACACAAGCCAAGAGATAATCATAAACCAATGTCCTCAACACAGTACTTTTATAATCAACTGATTCTATCACTAAGACTTTATCATTGACGGGTCCCTCTGCCAAATGTTGGACTCCCGTTGAGTTCTCTATCACACAGTCATCTCAGTTCCAATGATACAGGAAATTCATTCATTCAAAACTGTCAAACCAGAGCAATTTCATAGAACAAAACTGCTTAAGGCACTAGTAAGAAACGAATTAAGGCATTATTAACGATGCTTAATGTTCTGTCAATTCACCTAGCCACTAGCTATCTAATGCCACTCACCTTAAGTACAAATGTATACAGTTTGTCTGGAGTTTCCAGTTGAGTGCATGCTCTGATTTCCGTAATTGCAGAACAAGGAGTGCTGTGCTTCGGTTTGGAACACTATATAAAAAAAAGAAACAAGACAGAAAAATATAAATACACATTACTGCGAGATTTACTCTTCCCATTATTGCAATCTATTTCACTTTGATGCGGCTTAAGGTTTCAGTGATTTCTGTTCTCCTTCTCGACACGACAGCAATAACATTCCCAGTACATCACAGGTAAAGCCCTCGCAATCATTGAGCACATCTTCATTAAACACTGCCGCAGGAAAGCAGTATCCATTAGAGATTCCCGCCACCCGGGCCATGCCCCTTTCTCGCTGCTGGCCTCAGGTAGAAAGTACAGGAGCCTCAGGACTCGCACCACCAGTTTCAAGAACAGTTACTACCCCTCAACCATCAGGGTCACGAACAAAAGGGGATAACTGCCCATCCACAACCAAAAATCTCACATGAAGGACTCTATCTTGTTATCTCATGTTCTCATTATCCATTGCTATTTATTTCTATTTGCACAGTTTGGTATCTGCTGGTTGCGCTTTCGTTGATCCTGTTATAATTACTATTCTACAGGTGTGCTGAGGATGCGCACAAGGAAATGAATCTCAGGGTTGTATATGGTGCCATATATGTATACTGACAATAGAATTTACTTTGAGCTTTAATATTCAAGTCCAATACACCAACAACTGAGGTCAACATAAAGGAACACATGACTGCGGCCAAAGGAATTCACTTGATAAGACGACAGTTCAATGTGTATGGAGATTTAACTGATGCATGGTTTCATGATGAATTGGAGCCAGGTTTTGGACCAACAAATGATATAAACTGTCTGGAAGTGGTTCCCTGGTTAATGATGCGATTCTTATCGCTGCCACGAGAATAGCTCAAAACGACATGAAATGAACCGAAGAGGGTTCTGCACACCAGCGGGTTTCTGGATTAGCCTATCACTTGCCCATAAAGCTAGAAGTCGGATCCGAAAGTGCGTCTCAAGACAATTTGGCCAGGGTTCAACTGCTCACTTTGCCCATAGCCATCTCGTGAGTACAACGTAGTGGAAGTCCCAGTCAGCTGTTACCATATTAATAACAGCAGATAAGGAGAATGCACGCTCAGAATCTTCACGAGTCATGATTTGCTGACACGCATTTCCTGATTTCCATCTGGCAGGCCGGGAATCCTTTAGGGATCCAGCTGAAAAACACTACAAGCCTTTCCTGCCAGAAATGACTTGTCATTCCCGTATTTAAGAGAGGCCACAGAAAGATAACTGCATCTTAAACACATCGTCACCATGGAAACTATTTAGCCATGCTCTAGCGCACAAATCATCCAGCTGGTTAGTGGTTAACAGGTACAAGTTGACTGGTTGCATCAAGCAACTTAAAGCCACTCATTAATTTATAATGCCTACTCAAGCAATTGTGTACAGTCTGTATATAGTACACTTCAAATAAAAACCTTTAGCTGTTGATCATACAGAGATTGATTGTTAAACAGATGAGGATTCAGGAGACCACTATTTTACAAAACCCCTTCAGATCTTTGACGACAGAACTTTTGACTTCACCTGCCATGAATCAGGTTAATGGTTCTTGAAGCACTTGGCACATTCTACAAAGTGCTCTCAAGTTTTAGTTGTACTGTAATACAATTATAATTCATCAGTTCATAGTTCTGACAATAGTCAGAGATGGAGAATATATTTTTGTTTAATATGCCACAGCAGGCTAAGCAGTAAGTACACCAGAGGACGGAGTGCACAGCAACAAGATTAAGGAGCTATTCAAAGTTGCTAGCTATCACCATTCCCTCTGAGCTGCACGGGTGCACAGCCACACAATAACTGAAATATTTCCATGCGCATAGCCTTAATTGCTGCACAGCTGGGACTTCTTTTATATAATGCTAATATAATTCTGAAATCTATACAATTGTGAAATGCCCTGAAATTATGTTAACATACTATAAATTCAGGAATTTTCTAAATAACAAACATACAACCACCTTTATTTTGAAATATTTTAGAGCTTCAATATATTTCAAGCTGCAACACTGTTACAAATTGTAACAATAAACTCAGAATGGAAGTCGGTGGCTCATTGTTAATAAACTTGCCGGCCCGCTGAATGCCAACACCATCTAGTCAAAACATTTTACTTATGCCATTGTGCCTGTCTCTTGTTTTGACTACCTGACATTCTTTATTTGTGTTGTGAGCTGTGGTTTGTGTTTGATGTTAAAAGCTCAATAGTCTGACTTTCTCGATAAGTAATCTTTCAACAAAGCACATTATATATATATATATTAAAAAATATATAAAGTGCCAGAGTTTTCAAGCCATGTAAAAATTTTCTTGCTCAGAGGAATAGATAATGTGCACAGCTGTTAAAATCAATTTAGTGGAACTGTTGCTTGGTATATAGATTAACACTAACAAAACCTGCACAGGCCATTTACAGATATTGTCTGCAAAAGATAAAAAACTTCAAAATAAATCTGACTGATTCCAAAAGGCAAACTATCACCAATGAAGTGTGAGAAAATGGTCCATCGATCATCCTCGTCACAAAGAACCAGTGGAGTGGATCCAAATATGGCCAAATTTGCAAGAAATACCCTGCCACTGAACTCAATCTGTAGTATCTATACGAGACCATTTTTGAAATAACTATACGCACATTTGTTAATATAGATTAGGTGTGAATTATTTACAAGATCAAACAATTGCTTGAAGTTGAACTAATAAAACAAAAGGAGCGGACTTTCACACTCCAATTTATGAAAGTTGATGAAAGTCCAGGGTTGGAGCACATAGTTACGACAGGGGTTCTCAAACTTTTGAATGCCATGGACACCCATCGTTAAATGAGGAGTCCACAGAGCCCAGGCTGAGAACCGCTGGAAACAGTGAGCGAAGTAAGGCTTTTCTCTTTGGAGCAAGGTAGGATCAGAGGCATACAAAATAGAAGTGTTTAAGATTAGGAGAGGCATATACAGAGTGGGCAGACATCACATTTTTCCCTGTGGCAGCAATGGCCAAAAACCAGAGGAATTCAGCTTTAAAAAGTGAGTGGAGGAAAGAGTAGGGGAAATGTCAGATGTGTGTACCTGTAACATACTGTCAAATCACTTAGAAATCCTTGCAGCGGCCTTGTATTCTGAATTCCTTCGAGGAAAGAAAATAGTTCAAAAAGTTCTCAAAGCTTCCTTGAAAAGCAGCTAACATCTGACATAGCCCACTAATTCATAGGATTCCTTGGTCATGACCTTTCAAAGCAGAGGAGGAACATCTGTGCTGGGAGTGAGAAGCTAGACCGTTTATTGAGAGTATTCAAGCTCAGCATATTTACCGCTCGACCATCTCCCGCCACATCCGTGGCAATCTGTAGGTATCGCACTGGCCTCATCAGCCACAAAGACCCAGAGTGAAACAAGTCATTCATTCACAATCACAAGGTATTGCCCAGGAAGAATAAAGTTGCAAAGCTGCTTTGACAGCATCTCTTAGAATCACACAGCAGTACAATGCCAAAGCCGGCCCTTTGGCCCATCTAATCAATGCCAAACTGTTATTCTGCCTAGTATCATCGACCTGCACCTGGACCGTAGCCCTCTATTCGCCTCCATCACTTCCACTGGCAGCCTATTCCACACTTGCACCGCCCTCTGAGTAAAGTTCCCCATCACACTCCCTTAAATATTTCACCTTTCACCCTTAATTTATGACTTCTAGTTCTCATGTGAGATTAGAATGGAAAAAGCCCATTTGAGTTTATACCCTAACCCTGCTGAAAGCCACATGATAGCACAACCAGCTAAGAAGCATTCATTACTTTTGTTGTTCTTCTTCTCCCTGCCTCGTGGCTCATTGGGCGGGGACCTCATTGCTTCTTCAGCATTTCTGTCGATTTCTTTTTAATGAAGCTGAGTTGCTAACTCAATGCTCAACCCAGTACGGGTGGAAAACATGTAAGGAGCCGGCGGGCTTCAAACCTGGGACCAGTCAACTCAAAGCCCAGTGCAAACATCACCAGACCACATTTATTGCTTTATCCATTGTATGAATTAGTACAAGAACCTGTGGTCAATTTCATTTTGGATTTATAACTCTCAGAATCTAGCAACTCCCAAGTATAAAGCTGATGAATCAAGAGGGTGGCCAGAGGGTGGTGAATCTATGGAATTTGTTGCCACGGGCGGCAGTGGAGGCCAAGTCATTGGGTGTATTTAAGGCAGAGATTGATAGGTATCTGAGTAGTCAGGGCATCAAAGGTTATGGTGAGAAGGCGGGGGAGTGGGACTAAAGGGGAGATTGGATCAGCTCATGATGAAATGGCGGGGCAGACTTGATGGGCTAAATGGCCAACTTCTGCTCCTTTGTCTTATGGAATACTTACTACTGGGTCAACATAAATTAGATAATTTTCACTGAATATCTGGAGGTTACCCTTCATAATTTTGTACACCGCTATCAAACTTTTCCTTATTCTCCTATGCTTCAGGATTCCCTGTCACCCAGATTAAGGGCAAAAGGTGTATCTCTGAAAAGTTACACAGTGGTGGGTTTGTCATATATCTGCAACATTGAAAGCATTTGGCAGAATGGCCAGAGACCAGTTGGCCCAACGAAACTCTGCTAGCTCCATCATGCAAACTGGATCAGTGGCACCTGGGTTTTCGGACCCCTTGGCTTAATGGCATTGGCCCACGGTATTAAAAAAAGTTGCAATCCCCTGCGCTAGATCAAACAACTGCATCAGTAAACCACAGCAATGCAAATTGCACCCTTTGAAACTTAAATAATTTTTAATATCTGCATGGACATTTAGTCTCCATTATGCTTAAAGAATAGAAAAGCTATACCCTCTTCTTATTTTGAAGTTTAGATATCACATGTGCTTTATTTTAAAATGCTCCGTTGAAACTGGGAATTAAGTTTTCTTTAAACCAAATTCTATCTTTTGAAAGCACTAAAGAATTCAGCAATCAGGAATTTATACACTTTCAGAAGTAAATTCAACCGAGATATTGTTGTAGAAAATACTTGTGAAAGTAGGTCAATTGACAAAAGGTCATTGATCCAGAATGTTTCTTCTCTCCTCTGAGGCTGCTTGAACTGCAAACTGTCTCCAGTTTTTATTTCATGATACAAGGATCAGAATAAATGTATTACAATGATTGAAGACGTCAAATTTAATGTTTACTACAAGATCTGGGGATTTATAATAGGGCTTGACATCATTGTACAAATCTTCCAGTTTACAGTTGAGCTCACTTTTATGTGGGATTTGCTTTAGGAGATGCTCACACTCAACTACTCTTTGTGTGGGACTCTGGGTTACAAAAAAAATGCAGTTCCTGTGATACAGGAGGTGAGAATATAATGTACAGAAAATTCTAAAAGTCTGCTCTGCTGCAGAGACTTGAAAATGAGCATGTTTCTTCCCGTGGTTCAAGCCGAAAAAGAAAGAAACAATTCATGACATCCCAAGCACTTATATCCAATCACAAACACTAGAAAGTCTGCAGGTGCTGGAAATCCAAAGCAACACACACAACATGCTGGAGGAACTCAGCAGGTCAGTCAGCGTCTGTGGAAAAGAATGAATGGGCGACGTTTGGGGCCGAGAGCCTTCTTCAGGAGTAAGTACTTCAGATGTGCAGTAAAACTGCAGCCAATTTATACAATTATAACATTCAGTTAACCTATGTCTGTGATGTTAACTGCGGGTATGTTTCGTCTGGACAATGGTGATCATTCCCCAGCTCGCCCTGGAAAAGGTGGCGTCACCTTTTCTTCCCACCTGAAAGACTGCATGCAAATGTAGGCACCTTCACTCCGCCAGTGAACTGAAGCCTGGATTTCATTGCTCAAGTGTTGTGAAAAGTGCTAACCACATTGCAATGGCCAACACAAAGTTCCCACGGCACAAAACAAGCTTTCCTGGTTTCCCAACCCACATCCCTCCCTCAACAAAACCGATAAAATTAAATTAAGCTTTACATTGACCTCACGGGTTCTTGTAATACAAGAAGTGGCTTGTTTACTTGCATAACATTTGGACATAAAACTCGGGCAACAGGTCCGAGAAGTACAGTTCCTTTTTCCTTTAGCATTTTGTGAAATATTATAAATCAGTGACAGTAGTGAAACCCAGTCCAAATTAATAATAATAACTTACTTCCCCCTAAGCCATAAGACTGATCAACATCTCCACCCATTAACCTACCCCATCATCACCGCATGCACATCAGCAATCACTTACATACATACAAACAACTTAGGTAAATACAGTTACTAGTAATTTGTGTTTTATAGGACTGCTTTCATATTTACTTCATTACTTTATTGTCGCCAAACAATTGATACTAGAGCGTACAATCATCACAGAGATATTTGATTCTGCGCTTCACGCTCCCTGGAGTGCAAATCGATAATAAATATAATAAAAATTTAATTTATAAATCATGAATAGAAAATAGAAAAGGGGAAGTAAGGTGGTGCAAAAAGAAACCAAGAGACAGGTCCGGATATTTGGAAGGTACGGCGCAGATCCAGATGAGGATCAGCTCAGCAGTCTTATCACAGTTGGAAAGAAGCTGTTCCCAAATCTGGCCGTACGAGTCTTCAAGCTCCTGAACTTTCTCCCGGAGGGAAGAAGGACAAAAAGTGTGTTGGCTGGGTGGGTCTTGTCCTTGATTATCCTGGCAGCACTGCTCCGAAAGCGTGCGGTGTAAAGTGAGTCCAAGGACGGAAGATTGGTTTGTGTGATGTGCTGGGCTATGTTCACGATCTTCTGCAGCTTCCTCCAGTCTTGGACAGGACAACTTCCATACCAGGTTGTGATGCACCCTAGAAGAATACTTTCTACGGTGCACCTATAAAAATTAGTGAGGGTTTTAGGGGACAGGCCAAATTTCTTCAGATTTCTCAGGAAGTAAAGGCGCTAGTGGGCCTTCTTGGCAGTGGACTCTGCTTGATTAGACCAAGTCAGGTCATTTGTGATATTCACCCCGAGGAACTTAAAGCTTTTGACCTGTTCCACCTGCGCACCACCGATATAGATGGGGGTCGTGCGGTCCACTACTCCTTCTGAAGTCAACAACCAATTCCTTCATCTTGCTGACGTTGAGGGATAGGTTATTGTCTTCACACCATGCCACCAGGTTCTTAATTTCCTCTCTGTACTCAAATTTATTTTTATTGCATTCTTTATACTTAGTGTTTTTTTTAAAACATTGTGTTGGATCCAGAGTAACAATAATTTTGTTCTCCTTTACTCATGTACTGAATAATGACAATAAACAATCTTTAATCTTGAAGTGCTTGTCAGTCTTAATTTACCCTGAGAAATTCCTCTTTTTCGATGTTTGAGTAAGAATAACACGGGAATAAAATCCAGCACACTAACTTAAATACCGTTTTTTAAAAAAACTTTCCTTCTATAATAGGGCGATAGTTAAAAAGCCAGACAATGTGGAATCAGGCCACTTACCCCGCCTAGTTCACACTAACTGTTGCACTCATCCAAAATTAACTCCATCTTCCAGTGCACTGCCTACATGCTTCAAAGCCATGGCAATTCGAGTGCCTGCTTAGACACTTAGTAAAACCCTTCCTATGGCTGCTTCTACGACACTCTTAGTTCCTTCCATGAGGTTGGCACAGTAGTTATTAAATTGCTTTACAACCACCTCAGATCAGGGTTCAGTTCCCGCTGCTGTCTGTAAAGAGTTCGTACATTCGCCGCGGGACCGCGTGGCTTTCCTCCGGGTGCTCTGGTTTCCTCCCAAAGATGTTTGGCACGGATTAAGTTGCGGACACGTTATTTTGGCGCCGGAAACTTGCCGAAAACTTGTGGGCTGACCCTAGCTCATTGCAAACGATGATGCCAATAGCTCATTACGATGCAAGTTTTGGTTTACTTATGCCAAATAAAAACTAATCTAAGAGCGTGCGCCAGTGATGAATATTTACTGTGTAGCAAACATCCAAATGAGAGCAATTTACTTATCCAGAGGTAAAGCATGGAATAAGCCCCTCTGGTCTTCAGACCCTGGGAGAAACCGGGAGATCAGGAGAAAAGCCCTGCATACCACGGGGTATGTACAGACTCTTTACAGGCGACACTGAACTCCGACACCACGAGCTGTAGTACTGTCACACTAGCCACTACATTAACATGACGCCCAACTGCTGTACTTAGCTGAGGAACAACTGGGGGGAAAAGGGTGGAAAGATATGGCTTCACTTGCAAAATTACCACACCCTGTATTAACTTGTATTTCATGGCAATGCACGACCCAATAAATAACTGCTTATTTGCAGTTTTATCTGAACATCAGAGTGTGGGTAGAGGGCTCTCCAACCTATATGTCTGCATTTAACTCCACCCTGATGAAAGTCATAATGGGAACAACTGGATTACCTTGCAGCTCATTTCAAACCTCAACGGGAACACCTTTGGGACCGTGCTTTACGTGAGTATTGGGACCACTACTTGTCACATTGTTTGTCAATGACTTGGAACATGGAAATGATGGCTTTGTGGCAAAGTCTCAAGTCAAGTCACTTTATTGTCATCTCGACCATAACTGCTGGTACAGTACATAGTAAAAAGAGACAACATTGATGTTACATGACACAGATGGGAGGTGGTAGATGGACTTTCCTCAGCCTTCGCAAAAAGTAGAGACGCTGCTGGGCTTTCTTTGCTACGGAGCAGGAGTTGAGTCTGCGGATGATACGGAGATAGGTGGACGGGTAAGTAGTGCTGAGGAAGCAATTTGATTGCAGCAGGACTTAGACAAATTGTAAGAATGGGGAAATAAGTGGCAGATGCAATACAGTGTTGGGAAATGCATGATAATGCATTTTGGTAAAAGAAACAACAGTAAAGACTTCTATCTAAATAGAGAGAAGGTTCAAACATCAGAGGTGCGGAGGGACTTAGGAGTTCTTGTGCAAGACTCCGAGAAGGTTAGTTAACAGGTCGAGTCAGTGGTAAAGGTGGCAAAAGCAATGTTGGCATTTATTTCAAGGGGAGTAGAATACAAAAGCAAGGAGATAATGTGAAGGCTTTATAAGACTCTAGTCAGGCCGAAATTGGAGTATTGTCAACAATTTTGGGCCCCATATTCCAGAAAGGATGTGTTGTCATTGGAGAGAGTCCAGAGGAGGTTCACGAGGATTATTCTGGGAATGAAAGGGTTAACATATGAGCGTTTGGTAGCTTTAGGCCAGTACTCACTGGAATTTAGAATAATGCAAGGGGGATCTCATTGAAACCTACCAAATGTTGAAAGGACTACATAAGGTGGATGTGGAGAGGATGTTTCCTCTGGTGGGGGTATCCAGAACTAGAGGGCACAGCCTCAGAATTGAGGGGTGACCTTTTAGAACAGAGATAAAGAGGAATTTTTTTTTAAGCCAGAGAATAGTGAATCTGTGGAATGCTGTGCCACAGACTGTGGTGGAGACCAAGTTGGTGGGTATATTTAAGGTGGAAGTTGATAGCTTCCTGATTGGTCGGGGCATCAAAGGATTTGGCAAGAAGGCAGGTGTGTGGGGTTGAGTGGAATCTGGGGTTAGCCATGATGGAATGGCAGAGAAGACTCAATGAGCTGGATGGCCTAATTCTGCTCCTATATCTTATGGTCTTATCTTTAAAACTCACTCACCAAACAGATTTTGGCAAGGGCTCAATGAAATTTTGATGGCACGGTTACATGTTTTTGTTTCTGAACATTGACACTAAGGCACAGGAGTAAAACTATGAATGCTAAAAATCTGAAGTAGTACTGCTTGTTCTTATCATGTCAATGCAGTCCGATTGAAATCAATGGAACAATACACTACGCTTTTATAAAAAGATAAAACTCTTTATATTTTGAGCAATTTTATGTTAATTTTAAGTTTTTTAAATAGAGCATTACATACTCTTCCACCACCTACCTGCATTTGAAATGTTTTCTTTTGAATCAGCTTTGGGTAGAGTGAGGCCACAGCCAGGGGAACAGAAAACAACAGCTCAAAAATGAAGACAGATGTGAGCTCTATTTAAATTAAGGCAATCGTATGAGATTTCCTGGTGGGCATTTTTTTTAAAAAATTTGTTTTCATGACCTGGATATCAGGGACAAACCCAGTATTAACTGCCCTTGCAAACACTGAGAATGGTACAATGCCTGGCCTTGACAAAGGGAATTCCTTTCATTGGAAAGAATGAACAATTGCTACACACTAAAACATCGGGCACTTCAGTGCAGTGCACACCCTTTGGCCCAAGATGCCGTACCAATACTTTAACCTATTCTAAAATCAAATCTAACCCTTCCCTTCTACATAACCCTCTATTTTTCTATCCTCCAAGTCCTTATCTAAGGGTTTCTTAAATGTCCCTAACGTCTCAGCTTCTACCACTGCCCCTGGCAGGCTATTCCTGCACCTACTCTTCTCTGCATAAAAAGTGTACCTCTGACAAATCCCTATACTTTGCTCCAACCACCTTAAAATTATGCACCCTGGTAACAGCCATTTCCACGTTGGGAAAAGCTCTCTGGCTATCCACTCAATCCATGTCTCTCATCATCGAGTACACTTCAAGATGCCCCTCATTTCCCATGCTCCAAAGAGAAAGCCCCCTGGCAAGCTGGTAAGGCGCCATCTTCAAGAGTTGGATTCCTTCTGAAGAAGGAGGCACACCCCCTTCGTTGCAGTTGGGCTGGGAGTTCCGGGACTTCCAGGTTTAGAACAGTGGTTAGAACTACTTCATCCTGGAAGGTCAGAGTCATGTCCTTCAGTCCACCAAGTCCTTCTACATCAGCATCAATTACCAGCGTCTGATCCATGAGAAGGTGACTCCAAATACATCTCAAACGTCGTGGGTCTCCCACCCACTCAGACAGTATTCCAGATTCCATCCAAAAAAAGAAACATTGTCTGCTTATTACTTCATACAAATCTCCCGCCCCTTCATCTGAAATCTGTGCCCCTCTGGGCACTCCTGCTTTGGGGAAGAGTCTTAGACCATCGAACTTTCCTTTGCCCCATCGGATGCTAGCGCTGACATGACAGACAACAATTTACTCCTTTGCGTGTTGTAATGGGAATGAAGGAAGCAAGTTAATTCTTGCACTTATGGTGTGAGACTTATAAATTTGGCCTTACACAATCACCTTCAGTGGGTTTTTTTTTGATTGCCCACCAAAATTTTTTTGCTCGGACTTTTCGGTGCATTCCTCGACTCACTGAAGTGCAGTCTTGGAGTCACAGGTAATCATTCCCACTCCAGAATACATCTTTCATCCACTTGTTAAAACAACAGACATCATAAGAACTGGAGCCAGCGACCCTGGCAAAACCCAAACCGGGCACTAGTGAGCGGGTTATTGGTGCATAAATGCCACTTGACAACGTTGTCGTTGAAACTCTCACTTTATCAATGGAGGGTAGACTGACCACGCAGCAAGAGGATTCTTTCTGCACAACTGTTACATCTGACGTGGGCGAACTAATTGGTCGCATTGAGTCATGTCTATTACAGCACAAAAAAGTCAATGGTCAATCGAAACAGTGCATCCTGCTCTGGAAAAGAACTGCAGAAACATCAGTGTACATGTTTTCTGCAGATCCTAGAAATCTGGAGAGTGTGGGGTGGGAGAAATGGACCATTTTCCTTTTACTTCTAATTAGAGAAAATAAAGTCCAAGTACTGGAAGTTTGAAAAAGCAGAAGTACATGGTACATCAAGCAGCATCTGAGAAGAAGTTCACAGCCCAGATCACGCGCACAGCCAGCAATTTCGTGCTGATGTCAGCCATTTCCTCTTCATGGTCAAGTTTGTCTCTTAGTTCCAGTACGGCCTGTGGATTATTTGTTGACAGAAGTGAATCCCATCCTCTACAGTACACTGGGGATCTTTTTATATGATTAATACCGAGAATTTCAGGTTTTATTTATTTTTCAGATTTATTTGAGCCTATTAAAAGTGGCTTTACATTTCTCTGCTGACCTGAAAGATTGAAAATACCTCACAGGCCTTGGAGAGTGGTGTGGTGTTATAGTATCAGAGCCTTGCGATCTGCCCCAAACTGAAGCTCGAGGTCTAATCCAGTTTGCAAAATGCCTTACTGGTGCAAAAGGTCAGCTCAGACAATCCTCCGGACCAATTCCTGGTAGCAGTGGTTGGTTTAAACTCTGCCAAAGGCAAGCAAGGCAGCAGGCCAAATCTCGTACAACCTTGGCCAAGTATCTCAGGTCTATGATTGCACTGAACTTCATTTTCTCTAAAAAAAAATACTTCTGCTCAGCAATATATTTTGGTAACTAATGTTTAATGTATAAAATAGGTGCAAATCAGAGTTTTTATAAAGCATTTATTGCAGTTTTTTGTTTCATTGCCAAGTTTAGATGCAGTTTATCAAAGGAAAGCATTCAAAACCAATTGCCAATATCTCGTACACAAGTTGAGCTGGCAGATACAAATCAGTTCCTGATGAACATCGGACCTCAATCCAGTCCTCAGCAGATTTCTGCACTTTGATCTGACAAAAAGCCACCAGGAAACAATTAGACCAAGAGTCAAGGCTGGCACCGTGACCATTAATCTATCTCCTGGCAACCTGGCTGCTCGACGCCATGAGAACGGATGCATAGACTGGGATAACTGCAGGAGGATGTATCTTGCTTAGGATTAGGAATTACTGGGAAACAGCAAACAAAGCTATTGGGTTTTGAACAAGGTGCCCGGTGCTATGAATTAATGGCCAAGACACTTCCCAGTCTGAATGTTCCCAAAACTGAATATTGGTACACTGTAACCCGAGTGACCTATCAAATGCACTTACAATATTCAATGAATTCACTAGGAAGCAAGGCCTCCTTCCTAGTTTTATCCTAAAAATCCCCATTAGGATAAAACATTGTTTATGACTATTTGTAACAAAATGCAAACACTGACAAAAATGTTAATTTGTAGATTAATTAGTAACAGTGTTATTTTTAGCCCAATAAGGTGATTATTGGCCAGGATGTATAAAGGTGCCATCTATCTGATTTAGAATGATTCAAGGCTGCTTAATGCAGCCCACTACTGAAAGATCTCGACCAAACGTGGAGATATGTCTCTACCAAAGGAGGTGTGAGGCGCTCCTTCCCTCCGCTAGCCTGCAGGTCACCCTCGGGCAAAGTGTAGTGCCTGCTTCGCCCCTCAATCGGGATCATGTGAAGCCGTGGTGGGCAATCACATGAGCAGCTGGTGCACATCACTAGATCTGGTTATGCACCCACTGATGCCAGGTAAGACTTGCTCTGAAGAGTATTAAGAGTGGCTGGGGCCACCTGTCTTGTTAAGACACTGCCCAGAAGGCGACAATGGTGAAGCACTTCCGTAGAAATATTTGCCAAGAACAGTCATGGTCAGGAGACCATGATCGCCTACGGTATACGACACAGCACATAATGATGACGACAACCAAAAGATGACTTTTCGTCATCTAAACATGTAGCTGTTGTATTAAAAGAGATTAAAAGATCAGCTTTATTACATCAAAACATAGGCAAATGTGTCATTTGTGTCAAATCATATCAGTGAAGACTGTGCTGGACAGCCGACAAGTGACACCACGCTTCCAGCACCAATACAGCACACCCACAACTTACTAACCCTAACCCATCGGACTTTGGATTAAGAGGGGAAACCGGAGCAACCTGAGGAAACCCACGTGGTCAAAGGAAGAACATACTTACAGACATTGGCAGGAATCTCACTGCAATCAGTGACTGCGGCTGCTGTAATAGCGTTAATCTAACCACTATGCTACCATGTCGCCCACCTCTGTCAACAACACAACCATAGTGACCACTGGGACAACAGAGTTCCCTCCAGGAACAAGCCACGATCAAATAGAGAATCACAAAGGTATGAGAAAAGAATTAGAATACAGGTGCGCCCGATTTCAATAGAAGAATATGATCTGAGCAAATACCATACCAGGATGATTTAAAAAGTGAAACAGTACAAGTAGTTAATTCCCATTAGCCTTGTCCGTCTTCCTGTATGACTGCTGGTTTTGATTTTACACGCAAACCCAAACAGCTTTCTTATCATATTTCCAGCACAATGTAAAGATTTCAATGCCAGGCAGTTCTGTTTGTTCAGTGATAAATAACAGAGGTATTTTGTTTGAGAAACATCTCCAGACCACATTTCCACTGAGCTCAATTCCTTACAATATCTCAATATTAATCTCAAATATAAACAAGTGAAACTCTTGGATTGACAATTCCAAAGTTTCAATATCTTCTGAGAGAGGGAATTCATTCTCACCTCCGACCGGAACAGCTGACTCCTCGACGTGTGTTTGTGTCTCCAGCTTGAGACACACCTTCCCTTTCAAGCACATAATTTGGTACATAGAAGGCTTTTTTGGGGCCGACGTGCCAATGCTGCCACTTAGCTGAAGAGATGCACTGTGGAGCACTATTCCTGGTTTTCCATCTAATTAGTTCTCTTCAAATACGTTTCCATCTTATATACTATCAATCCTTCTAATGTTTCAAGGTCCAAAATGGCCTCTATGAGAAGAAAAGACAAAATTATGAGGGGTATAGATGGGGTAAATACGCAAGTGGACTTTTTCCACTGAGGTTGGGTGGGACTTCAACACGAAGTCATGGGCTAAGGGTTCTCCAGGCCTGTGCAAGGGAGCTAGCTGGAGTGTTTGCTGACATCTTCAACTGCTCCCTGCTTTAGTCTAAGATCCCCTCGTGTTTTAAGACGGCAACGATAATCCTGGTGCCGAAGAAAAGTGAGGTGGCATGCCTGAATGACTATTGACCTGTGGCTCTGACAGCAATTGTTATGAAGTGCTTCGAGCAATTGGTTATGGCACACATCAACCATAACCTACTGGTCAACCTCCACGCTTTGCAATTCACCTACTGGAGCAACAGGTCAATGGCAGATGCCATCTCTCTGGCACTACATTCCTCCTTAGAACACCTGGAGAATAAAGGTGCATATGTAAGGCTCCTTTTCATTGACTACAGCTCTGCCTTTAATACCATCATTCCAAATAAACTGATTCTTAAGCTCCGGAATCTGGGTCTTGGCACTCAGATCTGTGGCTGGATCTTCAATTTCCTCACAGACAAGTCTCAGGCTGTAAAAATAGGGACAAGCTCTCCTCTACAATCACTCTGAGCACCAATGCCCCACAAGGCTGTGTACTCAGCCCCCTGCTGTACTCACTGTACACTCATGATTGTGTAGCCAAGTTTCCATAAAAAAAAATGAGTTTGCTGATGACACCACAATTGTCGGCCATATCTCTGGTAATGATGAGTTTGAGTACAGAGAGGAAATTAAGAACCTGGTGGCATGGTGTGAAGACAATAACCTATCCCTCAACGTCAGCAAGATGAAGGAATTGGTTGTTGACTTCAGAAGGAGTAGCGGACTGCACGACCCCCATCTATATCGGTGGTGCGCAGGTGGAACAGGTCAAAAGCTTTAAGTTCCTTGGCGTCAATATCACAAATGACCTGACTTTGTCTAATCAAGCAGAGTCCACTGCCAAGAAGGCCCACTAGCGCCTTTACTTCCTGAGAAAGCTGAAGAAATTTGGCCTGTCCCCTAAAACCCTCACTAATTTTTATAGATGCACTGTAGAAAGCATTCTTCTAGGGTGCATCACAACCTGGTATGGAAGTTGTCCTGTCCAAGACCGGAAGAAGCTGCAGAAGATCGTGAGCACAACCCAGCACATCACACAAACCAATCTTCCATCCTTGGACTCATTTTATACCGCACGCTGTTGGAGCAGTGCTGCCAGGATAACCAAGGACACGACCCACCCAGCCAACACACTTTTTGTCCCTCTTCCCTCCGGCAGAAGATTCAGGAGCTTGAAGACTCCTACGGCCAGATTTGGGAACAGCTTTTCTCCAGTGATAAGACAGCTGAACGGATCCTGACCCGGATCTGGGCCGTACCTTCCAAATATCCGGACCTGTCTCTTGGTTTTTTTGCACTACCTTACTTTCCCTTTTCTAATTTTCTATTAATGATTTATAATTTAAATTTTATTGTATTTCCTATCAATTTCTACTCCAGGGAGCGCGAAGCGCAGAATCTAATATCGCTGTGATGATTGTACACTCTAGTATCAATTGTTTGGCAATAATAAGGTAAGGGTGAGAAGTTTAAGGGGAACACAAGGGGAAACCTCTTCACCCAGAGGGTTGTGAGAGTGTGGAATGAGTTAACAGCACAAGTGGTGCATGTGAGGTACATGGATAGGAGTGGGTGGAGGGCTATGGCCCCAGTGCAGGCCAATGGGAGTAGGCAGTCTGGGTTTTGGCATGGAATAGATGGGCTGAAGGGCCTGTTTCTGTGCTGTACTTCTCTACCTCTCAACTACTGGAAGAACACAGTGGGTCAGGCAACATCAGGGAAAGCAGAAAGTGTAAAGCAAAATCTTTCAGGTTAGGACCCCGCATCAGGACTGAGGGAAGAAGAAAAACTGCCCGTCTACGAGGAAGGCAGTGGGTTTTGAATAGGTGATAAAGCAGCTTCCTTTAACGTCATCCTACAAGACCATAAGAGAGTAGATATATTTCTAGATAAATTGTTATATATCATTTAGAACTTGGGCAGATTCCAACAGAGGAAATTTATCAAGTTTACTCTTGTTTATTTTCCTCAAGGAACCTGCCTGATATTCAGATAGATTCATTCTACTCCAAAAATTCTTTCTAGTCCTTTAGTAACAACTGTTTGAGAGTGTAAATTAATAAAAGAAAATGGGGCCAGCAATGAGAAAGCATGCACACTTACATCCACCTGCTGAGACTGACACAATTTGCAGATCAGTCAGGAAACAGTAAAAATATCTATATTCTACATCTTTGCATTGACAATCAAATAAGCTACCAGGAAGCATCACTCAAATTAAAGGGATGTTGTTTGTTTGAAAATTTCAATTATACATAACATTGAATTACAAGTGAATATTACCTTTGAAGTTGCTGGTCCAATGAGAAACAAAAAACAATAACACAAGTCGTGACAACCAGGATTTTAAACAAAAATATATCAACTACAGTGATATTTCTGAATGTTTTCTTTCTAAATGTTCCTTGGTATTTTGTTTGGCATTTTGCAGACTCATTTTACTCTTGCGATATGAGATCAGATGGAATTTTATCAGTGACCAAATATGACCAATTAAAGTGACAGTGTAAATATCTTAAACACAATAGATTCTGCAAGTATTGGAGTAACATACACAGAATGCTGGAGGAACTCAGCAGGTCAGGCAGCATCTATGGAAATGAATAAACAGTCAACGCTTTGCAACAAAACACCATCTTGCAGTTGTCAAGTGAACATCTATTACAAAGTAAATTTATTATCAAAGTACATAAACGTCACCATATACAACCTCGAGATTCGTCGTCTTGTGGGCATAATCAGTAAATCCAAGAACTGTAATAGAACCACTGAAAGACTGAACCCAACAGGAAGGGCAAGCTACCAACGTGCAAACTGTGTACAAAGGAGAAAAAATACTACTACCAACAATAATAGTAAGAATAAATAAGCAATAAATAGAGAACATGAGCTGAAGAGTCCCTGAAAGTGAGTTCATAGGCTTTGGAAACATTTCCAAGACAGGGCAAGTGAAGTTGAGTGAAGTTATCCCCTGATGGTTGAGGGTTCCTGGACCTGGTGATGTGAGTCCTGCGACTTCTATATCTTCTTCCTAATGGCAGCAGTAAGAGGAGAGCATGACCTGGCTGGTGGGGTCCCAGATGATGGAAATTGCTTTCCTGCGACAGTGCTTCATGTAGGTGTGCTCAATGACACCCACGATGGACTGGGCCGATTTCACTGCTTTTTGTGGGATTTTTCATTCAAGGGCATTAGTGTTTCCATAGTAGGCTGTGATGCAACAGTCAATACACTCTCCACCATCCATCTATAATGTTTGTTAAAGGCATATTCCAGTGTGGCTGCTAATTTATCAGTTCAAAGATCTTTCGTGAAACCTGGGGATGTCCAATTGGGCAACATAAACCAAACATCATCCAATATAACTACCAAAATCACTATCACATTGTACTTTCACGTAGTCAATAACAAAGCAACTTCTCCATCTATTTAATTTTCTCATGCACGTGGATTTGCATCTTCAAATTGCAGGTGCTGTAATTAAGTGAAGCTTGTAAAATCTGTCTGAATTCCAGAACAACTTCATCAAGCATGAATTGGAAGAAAGAAAATGATGTGACCTTCTGATGAACCCCAATACCAGTACTGAGGTACAAATTTTGTTGTTTTGAGGTGTGGATCTGATAGCATATCAGCTATCTGTTTCCATTGACATCATATCTTCAAATCAGGTAGGTTGCAACATTCATGACCTCTTTCCTATCACCTGAGATTTCCTATAACAGGCTTTACTTCAGAACAGCTCCACCAAACTTGTGAGATTGAGACAGCTCGATTCCACCCCAAACCCCATGTTGTGCGAATGCTGTATAATTTGCTATCCTGTTACAATTTAGTGCCATGAACTAACCGACAATACACTGCATGCGATCAAAGGAATTATATTTATGAATCTTAACTTAAAGGGTTAGTAAAGAATAACGAGAAGAAAAGGGCCCATTCTAATTAAACAGTCAAACCTGCACAAGTCGGAGTTCATCTTGAACCTCTCTGTCACTCACGCGCTGAGCCCTTGGTCAACATGAACGCTCACACCACCTCCCGAACGTCGCTCGCAATCCATCTCGAACAAACGGGTCTCCCACGGGATCGTACGCTGCGACCGGTTCTCACCAGCGTCATCTCGCTTCCTCTCCCGCCAAACAAGAGACCCCAGCCCAACCTTAGTGTCCCTCACCAGAGAAATCTCCCTCTGATTTGACCATCCCAATTGGATGGCACACATTTCTCCTCTCTTATCTCAATAACCCAAACAAGCTGCTCTTACAGAACTGCCAAAATGAAATACATACAGCATAACAGTAAAAATATGAACCAGGGCATTAGCAAATTGACCGTTCCAATGACAGGAAAACATATACAAAGGAGGAATTTCCCGAGCTGCAAGGCATTGGGTTTATCGGCATTACTGGCTTTGTTTTGGGACAGCAGGAACAATGGCCACCATGATCTTCCCTTCACCTTGGAAAGGCACCATCTGTATGTATTTAGCAATTATTTCAGTGACCCACTCCTAACACAGTCTAGCTACATATTTGACCATGAGCCAGTCTGTTTTTAATGGTGACATTAACACAGTCTATTACAGTGGCGACGTTAAACTGTGGAGGCTGAATGTGGGAACGTATCAACATTTCATGCTCTCCCAGATATTACATTTAGTTTCTGTGGATATCACAGCATGCTTTGCACTTAATAATACTGTTATCACAATATGTATCCTTGAATTTTTACAGTGGGAATTAACTGCCCTTATTACTACGCAGTAAAACATTACCACATTGAGTGTAACATATGAAAATACTTTAATACCCAGGCAACATGGTATGCTTTGTCCAAATCACTTTTAGGCACATTGCCTAGATGTGTTACACACCACTGCCTTTAATACATCCAGAATTAGAGGCCGCATTTATTTCATATAGAAGTGGTGGTATGTAGATGATATCATTTGGATCTCACGCAACACAGTTATAGATTACAATGGCACCTTAAAAGTATGAATTAAGGGCAAATATATCTGAGGCTCATTAGTCAAGTCTGCACACTGCTAAGTGTGGTTTTTAAATGTTGCTGCTGTAACAAAAGAATTACCCACTCAGGATCAATAAAGTACTTATTATTATTATTATTAACCTTTCATTGGGATGTGTTAGACTTTGGATGTGATAGAAGGCACTGTCTCCATCTCTATAAACAGAGATTTTGCAGATGCTGGAAACCCAGAGCAACGGACAAAATACTGGAGGAACTCTGCAGATTTGGCAGCATCTATGAAGAGGAATAATGAGTCAAGATTTAGGGCTGAGATGTTAACCCTTTATTGCTCTCCATAGATGCTGCCTGAGCTCCCCCAGCATTTTGTGTGAGTCTTTCCCTCTATATTTGCCTGGAGGGCTCTCCCCAGCCTGTAGGTTAACAAATTCCGTGGAGGGTCACTGGGCATGGAACAGCTTTGATCTACGCTGTCTGGCTGATCTGAAGTACAGTCCATGCACTTGAGTGTGCCGAAATCCTCTCAACGGCCCAGGTGAGTCCAGATCAAAGCAACCAGTGTGAGAAGACACTCTGAAGGTAGAGTCTGCAGGTTCTGAGGAGACCAGTGAACACCCCCCCCCCCCCCACAGATAGGCCATCCCTAGGTCGCCCAGGACCCAGAGCATTTGCTTGCATGGCAGGAGTCCCCAGGTCACCGGGAGTCCGAGGTCCGTGCCGGCCAGCAGGTCAAGGCCCGAAGGTCAAACCCGCAATCGGTGAGCCCTGGTTTACAAGGCCCGAAGGTCAAACCCGCAATCGGTGAGCCCTGGTTTACAAGGCCTGAAGGTCAAACCCGCAATCGGTGAGCCCTGGTTTACAAGGCCTGAAGGTCAAACCCGCAATCGGTGAGCCTTGGTTTACAAGGCCCGAAGGTCAAACCTGCAACCGGTGAGCCCTGGTTTACAAGGCCCAAAGGTCAAACCCATGACTGGAGAGAGTGCGACACTCAGAGCTTGGCCAGCCCAGAGACAGAAGCCACATACCTGCGAGTCCGAGGTCAGAGACTCAAGGCTCTGTCATGGGGTTGGAGGTGTGCGTACATGAAGGGTGGGGGGCGGGGGCTCTTGGCTTGGTGTTCTGGTTTGTTGTCACTCCTGTTTGTGTTGTCCTGCTGAATATTGTGGGCACGCTATGTTGGTACTGGGATGTGTGGTGACACTTGCTGGCTGTCCCTAGCACATCCTTCAGCATGTTAGTTGCCAACAAAAACAATGCATTTTACTGTATGCCAACATAAATCTGAACCTGAATCATGTTACTTGGCACCAAGGGTACCTTCCACGACACCATGACATGAGAATGCTAATTGGGGGGGGGGGGGGGCGGGTTCATATTAAGCCTTCCAACACATCTGACAGGTGAGACTACAGGACATGGGGAGCAACGAAGGCCTCCCCTCATCACTCCAGGGTGCAGCCCTGAGCACCACTTCTCCGCACCGGGCAGCCTCTCTGCTTGTTCGAACTCAGCCAGCACCAGCCTCACCAGGCAGCCTCTCCACAGCAAGCCCCAGACCGATTCATCACCGCAAAAGTGCAGGCAAGAGTTCCTGCCAAAATCCCCACACCAGGTCCCCAGCTCAGTAACACTGTCACTAATGTGACACTATAAATACACCTTCTTGAAAATCAGTTTTATTATCACTGACAAAATGGGGAAATTTGTTTTGCGGAAGCAATACAAGTACAGTCAGGCCCTCCTTATCCACGGGGGATTGGTTCCGAGACCCCCACGGATACCAAAAAATGCGGATGCTCAAGTCCCTTATTTAACCTGTCTCCGTGCAGTGGTCTTTAGGACCCAGCGGAACCCTAGACCTTATTTAACCTGAATTAACGCGGTGGACTTTAGGACCTAGCACAGCTCTGAATCCGCAGTGTTTCTATTCACAAACGTAATCACGATCACGATTGAAAATAAGGTGGAAGTAATAAAGCCATCGGAAAGGGGTGAAACGCCATTGGTCATTGGAAAATCGTTAGGCCACAGTCGGTCAGTGATCAGAATAATTTTAATGGAGCATTTGAAAGGCCCTGCCCTGATGAAAGCTACAATTATTACTAAGCAACACAGTGGTTTAATTATTGAAATACGTATGTTTCTTAAGTGTTTTATATGCATAGAAAGGTAAAATATATACTATATACTAACTGACGCTAAATAGTACCGGATGTACCTGTTCCGACTTCAAATCCGACTTAAAGACGGACACAGGAAAGGAATTCATTCATAACCCGGGGACTGCCTGTACTTCTAAGCCATTTCTAGATTACTTATAATACTAATACAATGTAAATACTATGTAAATAGTTGTTATACTGTATTGTTTAGGGAATAATGACAAGAAAAAAAAAGTCTGTACATGCTCAAACAACGAGTGCTGGCAAGAGAACTTCCGGGTTTTCCCAATCCGCGGTTGGGTGAATCCGCGCATGCGGAACCCGCGGATAAGGAGGGCCGACTGTACAATCCATAGAGAAATACTATTGAGTTCAATAAAGCAAATAAAGTTGTGCAAAAACAGAGTCAAATAGTGAGGTAGAATTCATGGGCTCATAAACCTTTAGTCCTGATTCTATTAGTGCTCTCATTCCTAGGAAGACATTCCGAGCACTAAACGGGGAGCAGCTGCAATTCACATCACCATTGCAAAGCACGGACTGTCTGAACCTGTGCTATTCATAGCTTTGTGTGACTTTGAAGCACGATAGTTTACGGGTATTGTACTTCAATCCATCATCAAAGTTCTATTCTGGTGGATTTCTCACCGGGTGCCAAAAATTTGCAGCGAGAATAACTTGCAATAGAATTTAATGTGATAGTTTTTTTTAAAAAAAGTACTGGAGTTACAAAGATAAATTCGTTTCTCACATAAGGGCTAAAGTATGGCGACTTTAGGGATAGTCTGATTGCTATTCCACTTAGCAGTTTTAAATCATGTAGACACCACAATGCAAATAGATCAGAGCAAAACTTAATTTTAGAAGAACCCCAGCTGTGGTCACACAGCACAGTCATCCAGTTTTCTCTGCGTAGTCTGAAAACAGACTTTTTTCGAAAGAGAATGTCTCTTTTAAAATTAAGAATGCATCATTTTTTTTCTGATTTTACTCGGATACTTCTGGCAAATCTGCTCCAGTATGCATTGGGAAAACTCGTGCAATCAACGAAAAAACTAAATCCACCAGAAATGTGGGTCAACTTTTAAGACACTGGCTACACTCAAGAAAATAGATTCCATGCACCACCAATGCCCCAACTCTCTCAGCATGTATAGGGGTGGACATTTAGTCCTGAAAATTTGTTCTGGATTCAGCTGAACAAATAATTCCCAACAGCAACTTTCAGCTCCACTCTGAAGGAGATCATTCTGCAAGGCTACAATTCTGTATACAGTGGATTACAGTTAGAGACACACTGAAACGGTATGTTTTGGTCCAATTAATCGACTGCCCCGATTAGCTGAAGTTTCACAGAAATAGTTAAAAAGGTATTAAAAAGACAAACAACTGTATAACTGAGTAGCAAGTTATGTAGTTAAATGTAAACAGAACAAATCGGAACACTGTCAATACCACTTCGGCCAGTCAGTGGTGTAGTGGCATCTACACCTGACTTTCGAGGCCAGTGGTCCTGGGATCGAACCCAGCCAGTGCTAGCACACTTTCCATCCATGCTGGGTAGAGCATCAAGCTAGCAACTCTGTCTCATAAAAAAAAATGCCAAAGAAGGTTGCACCCCAATGTGTGGAGAGTAACAATGGTACTACTACAGTACTATACATAAGTTCCTACTAGTTATCAACAAGAGGAATTGATACATTGACTGTAAGGGAACAAAATCAGTACAGACAGCAAAATGCAGATAATGGATTGCCTCCATACAATGATTTTGATGATTTCCTCCTCCATTGTAACATTCAAGATGATTGCCAATACCTTCAAATTCTTCATAGTTCCTAACATGAAGTAGAGAAATCGTTTCATTTTCACCCCCAACCATTTCTGGCATCTCCAAGCCTGAATGCTTGAAAACGCAGTGAGCAAAACAGCTTTGAATTGTCTCGCTGCTCATTTCTCACCAACTATCAGTGACAAAAATCACTGCTTTTAGAACACACAACTGACGCTATTTAAAAAATGATCTCTCTAAGCTCGATATAGTGCCCAACGGCCTTACAAGTGCACGTGACTGATGCTGGTTAGAAACTATTCAGCAACAGTCTCTCGTCCTACATCGTGTTGCAAGTAAACAAAGGGAATCCCAGCTATTGTCCCGATTAGTTTTTGGTTTTTTAAGTATCGCCATAAATAAGCAGCTGACCCAATTAACCAATGGTCCAATTAATCGGGATCTACTGCATTACAGTGTACAAGGGATACTGTGCAGCAAAATCAGCACTTTGTTCTTGATCTTCTTTGCACAGATAATGGCTTGAACAGGTTGTGGAGGGGAATCACCAGGAAGGATGGGGGTGGGGGGAGAATTGGTGGTCAATCAGCAGATGACATCAGTAGCTGAACAGGGTTAGATCAGACTGAGACTTTAAGATACCCTCAGAAAACAAAGCTGTTGGTGAGGCATGGGATTAACATGTCATGGCAATGACAAAGACCTGGCTATAAATAGGAAGTTGCAGATAAAACATGTTAGTGAAGAGGAGGTGAATAAGAAACTTAAAGGAAATAAAGACATATTGGGTAGATTGGTGGCAGATAAAAATTAATGCTGGGAAATGCAAATTATTTAACTTCAGAAGGAAGAATGTGCTGAGACAAATAAACTCAAGGACATAATTCTAAATGGTATAGGGATAGTCATATTGAGAACGTGGAGATCCTGGTTTTTACAGGAGTGGAAGAGCAAGGGGATTATGAAGAAACTTCATAAAACAAAAGAGATGCAAACCCTTTAGAAGATTGACCAAAAATGATTTCCAGGATGATCTTCCTTTCTACAAAAATGAAGCATTACAAAAAAACTTCAAATCACATCAATCAAAATCAAATCAAGCTTAATTATCATTCAAATCAGACATAGATACAGCTGAACAATATAGCATTCTTGTCAAGTTTTGACCCTCTGGCAAAGGTGTGCTTCATTCTTTATAGAACTTTGTGCTTCTTGAGCAAGATTTGCAAACTGACCTGTTTTGATGCCTGGTCATGTACCTGAACATTAGCTTAGTATTTCCTCTCTACATAGTTGCTGCCTGATTTGCTGGTTAGTTCCAGCATTCCTTTTTTTTAAAAAAAACTTCAGATATTCGGCCACTGCTGTGCTCAATATCTGATAATTCCGGCATGTTATCATTTGTTTCTATGTAACAATTCCCTACTTGTACTCTTCCCAATACATCAGCTATGATTAACTACTTTAGTTCAAAGCAAGTTTATCATATAAGTACACTGATGTCACCTTATACAACCCTGAGGTTTATTTTCTTTCTTCCATCCTATCACAGATATTCTTTCTGTTCTCTCTGCTCCCACACCCACTTTGCAACTTAAAACCTGCCTGGTTTCCTCACTTTACTAGTTGTGATGAAGAGCTGTTGGCAAATATTAACCATTTCTTTCACCACAGATGCTGCCTCATCAGCTGAAAACCATCCCCTCCCCTTCCCTCCTTACCTGCCCATCGCCTCCCTTGGGTGCTCCTCCACCACCTTTTCTTCCACGGCCTCCTGTTCTCTCCTATCAGACTCCCCTTCTCCAGCCCTGTGTCCCTCCCACCAATCAACTTGCCAGCTCTTTTCTTCATTTCTCTCCCTCCCAGTTTCACCTATCAACTTGTGTTTCTCTCTCCACTCCCCCCACCTTTAAAATCTACTCCATCTTTTTTTCCCTCCAGTCCTACCGCAGGGTCTCGGCCCAAAATGTTGACTGTGCTTTTCTCCCCCATGGATGCTGCCTGGCTTGCTGAGCGCCTCCAGCATTTTGTGTGTGTTGCTTGGATTTCCAGCATCTGCAGATCTTCTCTTGTAAGCAATTTCTCTTTTTATGTCTGACTTCCATTATCAGCAGACTTTTGCTTTTCCAATTAGTCCTTGAACCATTCTTATTTTACCTTCGAGGTGAGATGGCAATAGGCCAAGTCCTCACATGTAAAACTCCCTTCCTTCCCTGTCCAAAGCTCTTAAGAAAAACTCAGTTCCTGTACAGTACGGTGCAAAAGTCTTAGGCATGCTAGATTTTTATCCCTAAATATATTGTTTCAGATAGCATGGCCTCCACAGAGCCCTGATCTCAGCATCATCAGAGGCTGTCTGGGATTACCTGGACAGAAAGCAGCAAGCAAGACGGCCAAAGTCTGCAGGAGAACTGTAGCAAGTTCTCCAAGATGCTTGGAACAACTTACCTGTTGATTTTCTTATAAAACTGCACAACAGGGTACCTAAAAGAATTGATGCAGTTTTAAGAGGCAAAGGATGGTCACACCAAATATTGATTTGATTCAGTTTTCTTTTTAATTTGTTCACTGTTCTTCAAAGTAATTTTATTGACATTTAGAAACTCTTCATTATTATTTTCAAAAGCATCTTCGCTTTTACAGGGTTTTTTTTTAAAAAATGTGCCCGAGACTCTTGTACAGTATTGCATCTGTGCAATGACTTTTAGTGATGTCGTCCGTGGAAAAGAAAGAGTCCTTTGGGGTAGAGTTCTGCAAAAGGTGCTCCAGCAATAACAGAAAGAGGACTCTCCACAGGTTCCATCGCCAATATCTTGCATTACTGCTTTAGATCAAACTCTAGTTGCTCCCTTACCAAAAAAAAGGAGCAAGGTACAAGCATGTCAACCAAGAAAAAAAAAGCAGTATCAGTCTAATTTCTGCAAATATCATTTAAGTGTGTATGTGAGCCAGACAGCAGCACACGCTGGAATTAATGTCTCCAATGTGGGAACATAAGGGAAATAAAAACAGATTTAAAATCTAATAGAATTATTTTTTTCTTTTTATACTACATGGTTAAATATAACAAGTATGGCTCAACTGGTTTATTCTGGGCCTTGCACACCACATGGATCTTTCTATCTTGTGATTCTATCTTGCCCTCAGGTGCAAGTTAAAAATTCAAATCGACTGCAGTATGTGCACTACACCTTAAAATCCTATCCACCCTCGAGTACAATTTCCCCTCAAGCTTCACACTCTCATCAGGAACCAGAAATAAATTTACATGCCATGCACCCAGCTGTCATTCTCCAATGGAAGCACTTGTGACTCTTTCTAAGTGTTCCTTGAGTTCCTGGAATGTAGAATAGTGAGTTAATCAGGACAACTGTGTCCATGTTTAGAAATATCAGGGGGGAAAACTGCCCACATGAATCTGTACAAATCCTGTTGCCAAATTCTGAGACAATATCTGACTGTTGCTGTGCTGTGTAACTTTGGGACCATTAACTCATTATAATGGTTTATGATTCACAGTTTATGAAAAGATACTTTTGGCTGAACAGATGCAGCGACAATTCTCAGCTCAGTCAAGGAAAGCACATCAGTTCGAATCTTTACTATTTTTGCGTCAACCAGAAGTCAGCTTTGTGTCGATGTCTGAAAAAGGACCCATTGACTCCAATGGCTGCAGGCTATTTCATTCAGCACGCAGCACAATGCTTGCTTTGGAATTAGGACTGTGGACCACTTCTTTCTAAGTTAAAAGGACATTTGTTTTATTTCCAAGTTTTTGCTTTAACACACCAGCATCCACAGGATCCATGGATAAGACGCAGGTGCACGTTTGCCTCGCCAACCAGCGTTGCCCCAGGAACCCAAGTCGCTTCCCCCTGCCCCCCCCAATCCGGAAACGTGAACTGACAGAGCTCTCAAACCCAGTGGAAATACTGATGGCAAATTGCTTAGTTTGTACTTCTGCTGTGCATGAAGGAAGTTAGCAATGATGTGGAGTTCCAGAGCCAACAGATAGATGAAAAGATCAATGGATAACAGGGAAACCCATCCAGAAAAGGAGATCACCCTTTGCTTCTTTAGCAATGGAGTATATTAATAATTTTTATCCCCAATACCAGTCTCTTGAAAACACACTCTATACTCAATCCAGAGATTCAAGGACGTTGTCAAAGATTTCTTGAAAAAGAAAAAAAAAATCAAAAGTGACAGCTTTATTTGTCACATGTATATCTGAACATAGTGAAATGTGTTGAGAAAAAGACCGACACAGTTCAAGGATTTGCTGGGCGCAGCCAGCAAGTGTTACCATGCGTCCAGCACAGACACAGCTTGCCCACAACTCGCTAACCCTAAAGGCTGATTTATACTTCTGCGTTGCATCTACACCTTAGGTACCGCGTAACCTACGCCGTACCTACACCGTACCCTATGCCGTAGGGTGATGTGCACCTCCCCAAAAAAGTAACTCAAGCGTCGCAGCGACGCAGACCACAACAACTGATTGGCCTGCTTGGTAGCATCGCATTTCCGGTTGCTTCTTCTCCGCCATGTCTATACACCGATGTGAAATAGATGAACCAAATCGTCAAATCTACCTGCCAACATGTGAAAATGTTTGAAATGCATTTCCTCGTCCGTGTTTCTCACGAAGAAACTTACAGTGGCATAGAAACCCCACCGCCAACAAGCATTTTGGCGCACACCAACGCATGCTCGCTACGGCGTAGAGCCTACACAGAATTATAAATCAGGCCTATGGTGTAAACTAAGGCATAGCCCAAACGCAAAAGTATAAATCACCCCTAATTGTATGTCTTTAGATTCCGGGAGGAAACTCACAGAGTGATGGGGAGAATGGACGAAAGGCAGATATCGAGCACCAGTCAGTGATCACTGGCACCAGTAAACAACTGCGCTAACCACTACACTACTGTGCTGCCCCACATCCCTTCAACTCTTGGGGGGGGGGGGGGGAGGGTCTCTTCCCCATAAATGCACAAAGTGAAGAAGGAGCATTCAGGATGGTATTGAGAACTTTGAGCCCACGCTCTGAAGGCACAGGGAAACCTTGTGGGGCTGGAGCACCCCACCCCACCTTACAGACTGGGCCCCTTGCCCCTCCTTTTCTATCTGTGGAAATGTCAACAATGGTCTCACCAGTCTCAGACGAACCCACAAAACCAGAGCGGAGAAAGTCACCTTCAGTCTCAATAGACCACCCAAAGTAATGGCTGTTGTTACACTGCCCCAGAACAGCACAATTTCAGCTTCTCAATTCAGTAGTCTATTTTACCAGCACTTCTACTAGTAACATCCAAACTTTCTAATAACACCACATCACGCATTGCCAATTCACAGGTCCAGATACACAGTGAAAAAGCTTTGAACTAAAAACTTTCCCACAAAACAACTAATCCCCCCCCCCACCAACTCAATTTGCACCCAAGTGAGGAATACTTCCGCATCTGCACTTGCCCCTCCCCTCCCAAGATCAAACAAAGAGGAAGACAAAAATGAAAGTAGAAAATAGTTACCAGTCGGGCAGCAGCTGTAGCAAGGCAAGTAGAATTGATGCTTTATCTGAGGACTTCACCATTTCTCTGCCCACAGTCCATCATATTCAGATGTCGGATATACACCAGAGTTCTTTGGCTTTGTAAGACAGTCTCCGGAAGTTTTTTTTTCATGCTCTCCCCTCCAATTATGCCCGTTAACAGTAACATACTCAGAATAGCAAAAGGGGGTCATATTTGGCCAGTAAAGCCAAAGTCATCCTATAATTGCCTACCCAGTTCCCTTTATTTTAAAGAACAGGAGTTTACTGACGAAAAACTTGAGACACCATGACTTACGTTTATGATCCACCGGATTGTGGTGGGGAAGCCTTCTCTCCATTTGGTCAGAAGCCTGAAAGCAGGCAGTGTGTGCTTGCCAAGAAAGTTTGGACGGGGATGCACTAGTCTTTATGAAGATTTATCCTGGGCAGCTGCACAGAACAGGATCTGATCTGGATCCCATTCGTGTTCCAGTGCAAAGGGTGGGGGGGGGGGGGGGGGGGAGCGGAGTGACTGCAAATAATTGTTGCTTCAAGGCACACTCCAAACAATGCAAAACTATGTGCTGTGGCTTGAACTGAAACTTAGTACAACCATCTCATAGGTGATGTTGGGAAAGGCCATTGTGCAGGGTTCTCATCATGGGACCACGTGGAGATTGGCCAAACAAGAACTTCTCAAACCTAACACTAATGAAACATTATAAGGTGCAATATTCTACTACAGCTCATTTTCAAATATAGTATATTTTTGAGTTCATTAAGGTTGTGGGGTGGTAATGGGGACAAGCTCTCACTATCTAACAAATGCTCCCAATGGCATGTGCCTGCAATAGCCTCTAACAACCAAGTCCAGCTCCTGGTCTTCACATGTGGCTGAGCTACTGAGCTTGGAACCATTTCTACTGACAGGAGAAATGGTAAAGGTTACTGGCACCTTAAAACCAGTCGTTTCGGGCAAATGGGGCTCATCAGCCATGGTTGGCAGCTCATCTAGGAGACGGAAAACCTCTATCTAAAACCTCCGATGCCTTGTGACTATACCCACTTCTGAGGAAGGTTTCCTAAGTAAACCAGGTGGGAAAAATCTGGAGCTAGAGTCCATAAGGCAGTCCGATGTTCAGTTCAACCTTGACTGGTAACTCCAGCGACGTTGCTGGTACCAAACTG
Source organism: Hypanus sabinus (assembly GCF_030144855.1). Classification (NCBI taxonomy): domain Eukaryota; kingdom Metazoa; phylum Chordata; class Chondrichthyes; order Myliobatiformes; family Dasyatidae; genus Hypanus; species Hypanus sabinus. Next base: position 89,112,171 of record NC_082718.1, read on the forward strand.
TATCAGTTTCTGCTGTCCCTTTGGGTTCATCAGATGCGTGGAGAGGGGGGGCTTGCTACACGGGCAGAAGTTTGCTCTCCATATCGTACTGCCCAGGCTTGCGTATCTACACAGCTAGGATATAACATTCATCCCGACCAATGGAGGGCTCAGATTTTTTTTTGGTAAAATAAGTCATAATTTTTTAAAATTCAGATTGCTATCCACTGACTTTGATCATCAGGCCAATACAGAATTAGGTTTAGGCACAGATATGAGACACATAACACATACGTTCCTGCATTGGTTACAGTAGCTGCTTCTTAAGCAATACTACAATTCAAGAGGAAAAAATAGCATTTTTAAAATCACTCCATTTCTTCTTCTGCCTGCCCAACTCCCAACAGAAACAACACGACCTTTCTTAATATGTTTGCATTCTAATTTCGGCTATCCCCAGATTTTAAAGCTCCACCGCAGGTGATATGCCTTTCACTACCAAATACTTAATCTATAGAGTGTGTTCTCTGACAGCTCTTTGGCTCATCTGTCCTAACAGCTCATTAGAGCTCTGTGTCAGTGTTTGTTCAATAAACTTCTCTGTGATGCACTGTGGAAAGTCTCATCACTTTAAAACTGGGATTCTTGCTGAGTCTCAACTGATAGACTCAAAGCACAAAGCTTAACAAGACTGTTGTGGGGAAAACATTATCTTTGCGATGGAACTTGAAGAAATACTACACACAGATATATAACTAAACAGTGAATTAAACATTTTAGTATCTGCGTCATACTTTGCAGTGAATAGGAAGTCATTTCATTTAGATGCATGGTTATAACTGCAAATGAGAAAAAGAACTGATTTTTTAAGAAACGAGGAACGAGTCCTTCTGAAGGGACTTAGCCTGAAACATCGGCTGTTTACTCTTTTCCATAGATGCTGCCTGGCCTGCTGAGTTCCTCCAGCATTTTGTGCGCGTTGCTTGGATTTCCAGCACCTGCAGATTTTCTCTTGTTTGTGAAATTTTGTTTTTAAAACCAACATTGAATATAAATCTTACAAAAATGTAAATTTTAGAAACCATGGGAAAACACACGAATACAAATGAGAGAAACTCCATCAAATCATTCAGATTTAAACCAAAAAGACACAAGTCAAGCGCAACAGCAAAGAAAAATGCTCTCATTATACCACACTTTCTCATATACAGAATACTCCCTTCCTGAAATTCATTTTGAAAAATATTTTCAGACAAAATCTGGAACTGTTAAGCCCAGCCTGTGGAACAATTAGTGTAACCCCCACTCAGAATGAACAACTGCTGTACTATGCTGGTGATAACGTTTTCCGGAACAACACAGCTACTGTGCATAACCAGCCTCTCATCAAGCCTTTGCCCATAACCAATTAAGAACTTCCAAAACAAAAAAAAAATGCCCAGTGTAATTTCACCTGGTCTCTCAACATCTCCTCTTTGGTCACGGAAGCACAGCAGCGTCTTCACCTCCTGAGGAGATTGAGGCAAGTACCCTCCCCACTTTTTTTCTTTTTTTTTATTAGTTTTTTTTTATACATTTTACAAATTAAAAAACCCCAAATCAAAATGAGGAACATTAATACAGTGCAAAATTAATGCAAAATTAAGCATACAATGACAATATGATACAAAGAAAGAGAATTTTTAAAAAAAGCACCTAAATTGAAGACAAGTAAACTTAGTATCCTCCCCAAGCCCCACAACACAAAAAAAAACTCCAGACCAACCACAACACAATATATAGAATATAAATCAGGACAATCAAACTCCCAGACTGCGAATACACTCAGCAACAGAGGATAGTAATGCCTTCTACCAGAAAAAAAAGGGAGCTGAAAGCAAGGGACCAAAAGGAAAAAAACCCTAGTCAAGAGGAAGGTTATGAAAGTACTCGATAAAAGGTCCCCAGACCTTTTGGAACTTTAGATCCGAATTAAGAACTGAATAATGAATTTTTTCGAGGTCCAAACAGGCCATGATGTCATTAAGCCATTGAGCATGAGTGGGCGGGGCAACATCTCTCCATCTGAGGAGGATCAAGCGTCTAGCCAGGAGAGAGGCAAAGGATAATATTCGGCATTTGGTCGGACCCAGACGTAAATCTGTCTCGCCCCAGAAACCGAACAAAGCAATTAAGGGATTTGGTTCTAGGTGCTGATTCAGAATACATGATAACGTAGTGAAGACATCTTTCCAAAATTTCTCCAAGCTAGGACAGAACCAGTACATATGAATGAGAGAGGCCTCACCCCTCTTGCATTTATCACAAAGCGGACTAATGTTAGGGTAGAATCGAGATAGTTTAGATTTAGACATATGGGCTCTATGAACAATCTTGAACTGTAAAAGGCAGTGGCAAGCACAAAAAGAGGTTGAGTTAACCAATTTGAGAATCGAGTCCCAACTCTCATCAGATAAGGAGGTATTTAAATCCTGCTCCCACTTTTTTTTTAACCACCAAGTGTGCCTCGACCGGCTGCGTGACTGTCTGGCATGGGAATTGCATCTGACCACAAGTCCTGACAAAGGATTGCAAGGATTCCTGAGAGGAGGGTCAGTGTCTCTCTTCCACCCATTAGAGGTAGCTGCGTACGCAGGGCCCTTAGTATTATCAGTGATCCCTCCCATCCACCCAATAATTTCTTTGAACCCTCATCATCGGGCAAGATGCACCGTAGCATTAGGATAAGAACTGTTAGGATGGGATAGCCATGAGACTATTGAACTCCCTGCCACCACCCAGGTCTCACCATGCATGAAGCACCAGTAACATAGTACTGTTTACTTTTTAATTTGTATCATATATGCACCTTATTATTTGAATTAATTGCAGTAATAATATTCACATATATAACAAAGTAATATGTACTGTAAGGTGCACATTGGTCCGGAGGAACCTTGTCTCGTTTGACGGTATATACGTGTAATGCTGAATGACAATAAACTTGATACAAATGTACATTTTGATCATTTACAAATGGCCACCAATCCTTTACCAAAATGGTCAGTTTCATTTTACCACCTACAGTCCAAAGACAGATTCATGGTAGCAAATTTAAAAGTGTTCTTATTTGCCAATTTCAAAGGCAGGTTTGCCAACTGGAGAACAAAAGTAACCACTCTTCAGCATCTTTATGAAAAGAAAACTTGAACCAAATCCAAAACTCAATGCCAAAATGCCTCATCTTACAATCTGGGTTGCTGGTAGAGGAAAAAAAGTCATAGAATCTTTCCTATCATTAGGCTTGGTAACACTTGTTGCTGGGTAAGATACAAATAGCAATAAAGGCAAATCCCTTTCCTTGTTTATAAACTCATTGATTGGCTGGTTGAGTGATGCCGCAACCACCACCTTGCACTGAGCATCAGTAAGACCTAGGAACTGATTGTGGACCTTGGGAAGGGGCAGTCAGGAGGACACACACCAGTCCTTGCCCAGAGGGCGAGCAGCTTCGAGTCTCTTGGTGTCAACGTCTCCGAGGATCCATCCTGAGCCCAGTGTATTGAGGCAACTCCACAGGCGGCACTCCAGTAGCTGTATTCCATTAGGAGTTTGAGGATATTCAGCACACCATCAAAGACTGCAGGATGCAGGAACTTTCTACGGATGTACCACGGATAGCATGCTGACTGATTGCATCACCAGCTTGGCGCGGAGGCACCAATAAATGGGATCAGAAAAGGCTGCAGAAGGCTGTAAATTCAGCCAGCTCCACCATGGGGGCGAGCTTCCCTACCGAGCACATCTTCAACAGGCAGTGCCTCAAGAATATGGAGGGATCCTCACCAAATGCCCTTTTCTCACTGCTACCATCACATAGGACCCTGAAGTCACACACCCAACGTTGTATGTACAGCCTCTTTCCCACCTACCATCAGATTTCTGAACAGACCATGAACACCACCCCTCTTTTGGCATTCCATTTAAATATTTCTCATTATAATTTCTTTTTTTAAAAAATTTTTTTAGTTTTTTTTAATACATTTTCTACATCGCTACAGATAAAAAAAAACCCAGATCAAAATGAAGAACATGGATACAGTGCAAAAATAAACATACAATAATAATATGATACAAAAGAAGATAATTGAGAAAGCACCCAAATTGAAGACATGTAAAATTAGTATCCTCCCCAAGCCCCGCAACAATAAAACTCCAGACCAACCACAACACAATATAGGGAGTATAAATCAGGACATTCAAACCCCCAAAACTGTAAATACACTTCTTATTATAATTTATGGTGATTTTTTAATGCATTGCACTGCTGCCGTGAAATAACAAATTTCATGACACAGTGATAACAAATCCAATTCTAATTCTACATATCATCAACCACATTTCCTTTAAACCAAAAGTCAATCTTGAAACCATTTCAATCACAATGTTCTCCAACCTCCAGCCCTTTTCACCGAATTGTATTTCTTTACAACAAAGGCATCTGTCAGTCTCGAGAGACCACGGATTTGCATCTTGGAAAGCTTCCAGGGCACAAGCCTGGGCAGGGTTGTATGGGAGACTGGCAGTGGGAAGATGACAAGTAAGCCTTTGCCAGCTCTCACGACACCAGGATTAATGCAGATCTCTCATTTCCTCTCCTCCTGTAACACATTTTCCCTCACCCGTTCATTCATTAGGAGTCCTGTCGTATGACGTGTGCAAACATTTCCATGACCATGATTATCCTTGGCAAGCCTTTCTACAGAAGTGGTTTGCCGCTGCCTTCTCCTGGGCAGTGTCTGTACAAGATGGTTGACCCCAGCCATTATCGACACTCTTCAGAGATCGTCTGCCGTGCGTCTGTGGTCACATTACCAGGACTTGTGACCTGCACCAGCTGCTCGAACGACCATCCACCACCTGCCCCCATGGCTTCATGATTAATTTTCCTTCAATCTTAAAGACCTAACTATTCCACTTCCAGTATCCAACTATCCAATTGCCCATATGACTTTATTCAAAATGCTGTGAGATTGGCTCAGCTAAAGGCACCGTGCAAAATGTATTTTAAAGCAATATCTGGGAAAGGACCCAAGATTTTGTCCTCGACCTTGTGCATTTTCCAGAAAAGGTACACAATAACATACCACTCAGAATTCACTGAATTAGTCCTGGGATTATGCTAAAACTTCCTCCAAAAGGACAACAATCTTGTCGCGGTTTGGAGGCTTTTGTGCCTCAATGACCTTGAGAGCTGTGCTGGCTGGAGTCAGGGCTTTGTGCTTTGGCTCTTGTTAGGGTCATCCATGCCAAAAGGTCAAAGGGTAGAAGCCAGACTGAGAATGGTCCCTCCAGGTTCGAGGGTTCAGCTCAGAGCTAACAACCCTGACTGTTACAGAAACAGTGATGAAAAATCCTTCTACATCTGAGTGTGACGGTATTCCTGAGTCGCCACCTGGGACTTGCATGACTGACAGCGGTGAAAACTGAGCTACTGATACAATGAAGGAAACCCTCAACACCGCCAGATGGGGGACCTCCATTGCTGCCCCAAACACCGGCAGCATAACAGGCAGTAGGTATGATAAATTTGACCGAAAGTTCTTCGGATATCATATTAGTTTCCTATCCAGCAAAGATGAGAAATCGTCCTGCTTTGGTTTACAGTATGAGCAATCACATTCACATTTTACAATCCATAGAATGAAACCACAGACGTCGATTTTGTTAACTGCATCAATGTCAGCAATGGTATATCCATTAAAATGCCGTAGTCAAAGAGTAAAGTAGTAAGATAGGTGAGACCACATGAAGGAATCTCAATACTTTGTAAGATTTCATATCCAAATGCAGTTTCACTTTGACTACTGCAATATAACAGAGGTGGTAGTTTCAGAACTATTCAATGAATTACATACTGAAAATCTGATGCAAAATTTCCAATGTTGCTCATAATAAAGACACTATAATTCCTCTTTCATTGTTGCTTGTACGCAGCAAGGCAAAAGATGAAACTTGTTTAACGAGACATCAACATCCTTTATTAATGAATCATTTGCAAAATGGAGTGAGCTTTCTTTTTAAGAACAGGCACAAAGCAAAACAACAAAAAAAAACTGCTTTTGATTCACAATGAATGCCGGCTATTAAAAATAAATCTGACAACAAAATAGAAGTTTGCAAAGTCTGCACTTTACATCTGCCATCAAGGGTGGAGTCTATCCAAAAGGACTTGGATAATTTTTGCTGTGTCAACATTTACTTTTACATTGCAGTCTTGTAAAAGTTGTAGTGCAATTGACATTGAAGGCATTCCATACAAGGTCCCTGTGAATACTTACATGGTGACTATTGTTCTCTCAGAAGGTATAATACAAAGAGCCCAAATGAAAGTACAACATTCAAGTAACAACTTCATGCTCCATTTCCAAAACAAATCCAAACTTATGCCTGCACTCAAGTTGTTTCATATTCTGTCACAGAACTGTGCTGAGGGGGATGGCAACGTGGGCACTGGGCAAACAGGGTGGTAAATAAGCCAATAAACTTGAACTTTCTGATTGCCCACAATGAAGATAAATTGGGGAAAGGTCATTGTTGTAATTATGACTGGTAAATGTAAAAAGTCATCAAAGCAAGCCTTCTGGAGAACTTATTCCCCCTTCTCTCCCAATACACTGCAGTACAAAGTTCACAGTAACTTATGAAAGTACGTATGCATGACCATAAACTACCTTGAGTTTCATTTTCAGGATAAGTAAGACAACAGAATTATGAAAGACTATAAGTAATAAAGGTAGGCAATCAATGTGCAACAGGAGACGATAATAAAAAGTTAATAAATAATACTGAGAACATGAGTTGTAGACCCTTCGGAGTGAGCTAACAGATCGTGGATCAGTTCAGCATTGAAGTGAGTGAAGTTATCCACGCTGGCCGAGGTGACTGATGTTTGCAGGGTAATAACTGTCCCTGAGCAGGTGATGTGGGACCTAAGGCTTCTGTACCTCCTGCCTGATGGTAATAGCAGTGATGCTTTATATACTTTTTAAAACCATAAGACACAGGTGCAGAATTAGGTCATTGGGCCTCCCAAGTCTGCTCCACCATTCCATTGTGGCTGATTTATTGTCCCTCTCAACTCCATTCTCCTGCCTTCGCCCCATAAACTCTGACACCCTGATTAATCAACAGCACATCCACCTCCGCCTTAAATGAGCAGAGTGATCTTGGGTTCCAAGTTCATCGCTCTCTGAAAGCGGCTAGGGTGATTAAGACGACACATGGCATGCTTGCCTTTATTAGTCGAGGCACTGAGTTCAAAAGTCAGGAAGTTATGTTGCAATTCTCTCAAATTCTAGTTAGGCTACATCCAGAGTATTGCATACAGTTCTGGTTACCCCATAATAGGAAGGATATTGAGGCTTTGGGGAGGGTGCTGAAGAGCTTACCAGGTCTCTGCCTGGATCAGAGGGCATGTACCATAACAAGAGTTTGGACAAACTTGGGTCGTTTTCTCTGGAGCGTTGGAAACTGAAGATTGGAGATCTGATAGTTAATAAGATTATGAGAGGCATAGATAGAGTAGACAGGAAGCATCTGTTTCCCAGGGTAGGAAGGTCTAATACCAAAGAGCATGCATTTAGGGTTAGAGGGGGTAATTTCAAAAGGAATTGTGAGGGGCAATTTTTTAAATTTTTATATACATTAACAGAGTAGTGGGTGCCTGGAATGCACTACCTGGGGTGGTGGTAGAGGCAGAAACATTAGACTTTTAAGCGATGTTTAGATAGGCACATAAAGAGGAGGAAAATGGAAGGATTTGGGTATTATGTGGGCAGAAGGGTTGAGTTTAGTTAGACATTTCATTACTAGTTTAAGCCGTTCGGCACAACATTGTGGACTGAAGGGCCTGTTTCTGTGCTGTACTACAGTATTCCATGTCAATATTATTTATTTCTTATTTGTTTATTAGTTCCTTTTTTTTATTTGCACAGATTGCCTCTTTTGCACATTGGTTGTTTGTCAGTCTTTCTGTGTAGTTGTTCATTGATTCTATTGTGTTTCTTTGTTCTCCTGTGAATGCCTGCAAGAAAATGAATCTCAGGGTAGTATACAGTGATATATATATATATATATATATATATATATATACTTTGCTAATAAATTTAGTGTGAACTTACAAATTCAAATGACTCCTGAATTCCTTTACTCCTGAAAGATGTCCTAAATTGTATGCTTGGAAAACCAGTCAAGAGCCTCATATCCAATGTGTTTAAAATAGATATTCCTTCAAACTTAAATCTCACTGATGTTAATCCCCAACATTCATGCACAGTGTTAAAATATCTGACATAAAGCCAGTGTTACAATGCTTCCAAAATAAAAAACAAAGTTAAGCTTTCCAAGAGGAGAGCTCCAAGAACAAGCCCGTGCTTCAAACATAGCAATACAGGTCAACACTTGAATCCACAAGTTCACAAGTTGGATTTTTCCCCTTTTCCAGCCGTGCCTCGAAGTTGGATATTCTTGCTGCCAAGGTCAATAGCACAGGGCTATTTAAAACTGTATTTGGTTCTTGCATGCAAGAGTATGACAGGGAATCCCAAACATTTCCTGCGATGTTTGCACTGATGACACAATGTTAGAAGGAGGTGTGCCTTATACAAGACACTGTTGGCATCAGCAAATTCACCTTGGTCCCAGACCAAGCTGGGAAAAGCTCTGTGCCACAAGGAACATTTTTGTACATATCTCTATGGTTAAGTAGACGTGCCTCCAATCCATACCATAGCACAATGGAAGTGTCAACTTCGTGTTTCAAAAGAAATAAGGGATAGTGTTTCTTATGGGTGGGACTTGGTCTGCCTTATCATGGAGGCTTTCATCCCAGATGGCTTGTTGATGATCTCTCAAAAGGATTGAAAGATAGTGACGTGCTTTTCTCCCCAAGAAAGAGTTTCTGAGAATCATTGAAGGTGGTGGGGAGAAATAGCCAAGAGGCTTCACCTGACAATTCAAAACAAGCTGTGTAATGGCCAGACTTTGGCCTCAATGACAAAAGTAATCGCTGGTCTGAACTGCCTTTGATTTGTATTTTTTTAAGCCCCTTCAGTAAATACTGATCCCCTCTCCATTTTAGATTATAAATGTCCTAAGTCTAACAATCGTTTCCCGTTTATACTCCGTTACTCTAAGACTAGTTTGCCATGACATGCTTAGCTCCGCACTAAAATTCCTCAAATTTTAAACCAGGAGCTCTCAACCTTTTTTTTTAATGCCATTGACCCCCTACCATTAACCAAGAGGTCTGTGGACTGCTGGTCAGGAAACCCTGTTTTAAACTAACCTTGATGACCTCACCTCTGCTATTACTTGACACGTCCTCACAGGGCTCTATTGGTTAGTGCTCCTGCCTAGTGTTTCACACACTGAGGTCCCACTTCTGGAGCAGTTGCTGCCAATGACTTCTCTTGGTCCTCCAACTGATTTTTCTCACCCATTTGCTCCACCTTCTGGTAATTTACCTTCAAACAGCTTCCAGTCTCTCTCTCCCTCACTAAATATTGGAAGCTGAAATTACAGTACACATTCTTCGAGATATCAAGGTTCTATAATAACTATTGCTACCCTCTAGACACAATGGACTCACTTTAAGGTTATACCACCCTCATTCAAATTCTATGCAAAAGAATCCCATTCCGTGAAATCCCTGAAGAATATAGTGGCCATGTCACCAAATGGAAAAAGCTTAAAGACTCAGTAGACTTTTGCTAGAATCAAAACAGTCCAAAAGTACAGTAGAATTGCTGTCTTACATAAAAATATGATTAGAACCAACTCCTTTAACTCTGAATTATGTTCTCACCAATACTTGGTGGTTTTGTTTTTGGTAAACCACAAGGACCTGGCAAATACATTTTATATTATTAAAAAGAAGAACACCGCAACAGTGGTCCATAAATATTTATGAGTCAAGCAGTTTTGCAGCTTTTCAACTATTTTCACTGGCTCTCTGAACAAGGTAAATTTACATTATTCGAAGGTTCGTTTTAATATCAGAGGATGTATACAGTATACAACCTGAAATTCTTGCTCTTCACAGACAACCAAGAAACACCCCTCCCTCTCACAAGCAGCAGATCAAACCCCCCCCCCCCCACCCCGATTCAGGGTTTCCAAACTATTCAGCATAGGTGTAACATGGATTTTAAAATAATATGAGGATGGTTGGAGATCAGTATTAAGGACTAAAAACTTGCTATTTCTCTGACCTCAAATCCACTCCTGAAGTACAATGCTGGATGAGGGAAGGGAGACAACCACAAAACAAGGGTATAAGAAAACACCAGCTGGAGTTGGCCACTTGGCCCCACAAATCTGCCTCCCTATTCAATGTGACTACGTGTTCCAGGCTGCAATCCTTTCAGTTCCACATGGCCCTCAATTCCACAATCTTTAAAAATGTATCTTCCTCCTCTTCAAATATCTTTTTAAAAAAAAAAATTTAGCTTCCCAGGAGAAAATGCCATATGGCAAGTTGCTTCAAACAAATCAAATTTACTTTTCTTAAAACTCTGTCACTGCAGTAAAGAGATATCCGTATTGGTCAGAATGATTTATGATTTTCTATTCAACTAATACCCAAAGTGGCAGTAGTATTTCATTAATTTGATTTATTTGTGGTAATTTGATTACATTCATTTGATTTATCATGCAATTAAGGTTAGGCAATTTCAGAGAATGTTGAGCTTCAATTTTTCCACCATCATTCAGGCATTGTTGTGAACCCACACACAGGGTCAAAAAAATAACAAACATATTCGGGGAGTGTAGGAACATACTGCTGTCTTGCAATTTTTCCCTAAGTTATTGCACCACAATCTAATTAGGTGAGAAATTGAAATTACTAAATGGGAAACAGAATATTTTCTTGTGATGTTCTGAGCACATCATGGCATTTTTTTTTAAAAAAAGGATGAAGCTTTCTCTTTCTGACTTTCAATTTATTATAAAAAGGTATATTAGAAAAGGAGGAAGCTGGGATTAAGGGCCGCTAGGAGCAGAATCCAGCCACGACGGGAAATCTACCTGAACTTGCCCACAGAATCACCAGTGAGAGCTTTTTAGGCAGCAGGATGAGAAGTTTAATCTGCATCAACAACACCTTCTCCTGTTAAAACGTGACAGCTGAAGTTTACATCTTGTCATTAACTTGAATGGATGAAAGAAAAAAAAGGAGGACAATCCAAGAACACTAAATCATGGAGGAAAAATCTCCGTTTAAACTTTGAATAAGCCTTCCTGGATTAATAGACATCAGTGTACTAAAATATAAGTTTATACATTATAAAACATAACATTAAAAATTGCGTTCACAAGTTACTAGGAGGAACTGCAGGGACAAAACTAGGTCCCTTTATAAATTAACCAGCTCCGAGTACAGAGCTCAGTCCTCCGGCACAGAAGCAGCCGTTCCACCTATAAAAACCAAAAGAAAAAGCACACAGACTAATTTTGTGCCGATGCCATTTTAACCTCCCTGCATTCCCACCAATTCTGTCAGATCCTCCCATTCATCTACACATCTGGAGAAATTTAGTGGGCAAATAACTTACCATCCAGCAACATGCAGGCAGAAACTGGGAAACTGACATGGTCACAGGAAAGTCAAACTCCACACAGGAACCATCACAGGGTTACTGGAGCTAGGAGACAACAGGTCTGCTGGCAACAATACTGTGATATCCTGACTGCTCACCAGAAACAAGGAATATATACCTATACCATCAAAGAACACCCCAAGCATGCAATATACTACAAAATCATGATTTGTTACAGTGGTTGGCACTCTAAAACAGGGGTTTCCAATCGGGGGTCCACAGACCCATCGGTTAATGGTAGGGTCCATGGCATGAAAAAGGTTGGGAACACTTGCTCTAAAGGAATCCCTGACATAGCTAAATCAAGAACCTGGCACGATTTCTCGCCCTCCACTGGTGTCCTCCCTCACTGAATCACCCCTAGTTAGCTCCGTGTAGAGAGGCAGCCCCCGAGGGCCAGGGCGAACAGCTTGGTGGGTAGGAAGCTGCACCCAGCACAGCGAATGGGAGCCATCACTGGCAATTGTCAGTACCAGGACCAGTTATTGACAGACACCCCAAACCCTTCAGTCTCTTCTCAAATCACTTTGCTGGATGCAAGGGGAAGCTGCCATCTCCTTCCAGCCCTCTGCTTGGCTGCACAGTTCAACACATCCTGAAGATTTCCTGGCTGTTCAGCTCGTTACCATGGTGAAGTTATCGTGCCAGAAGTCAGCCAATATTTCAGGTCACTACTACCATTGAACGACCTCTTCTGGAAGTCCATACTGAGCTTGGCTGTCTTCTGAAGAAAGCCTGCTGCAGTTTAGAGTTCACTTGGGGACTTGGCAACATCTGCCGACACGCTCAGGCTGACCAAAGTCGAGTGAATCCAGAGACCGCTGTGCATGACTGCTCCGCACCCATCGCTTTGCGCCAGCTCACTCTGTGCTCTAACCACGCAGTTCGGCGGCTGCCTAACTTGGCATGGGTGGCAACTTGCCAAGAGGACCATACCACATAAAGCCAGCTCACGCCCGTTAACAAAAAGGGAGCATAATAACAATGGAACAATTGTTCCACCACAAGAACCAAGCTGAGATTTTGTGGGGAATGTCACTGGCTGGAAGAGTGCAGACTGGGCCTTTTAGATGTTGCTCTGGCATTCCTGGAGGTGCTGGTTCAGCGGTGGGAGAAGATGAGTGATTTGACCATCGATAACCAACAGGCCTTGACTGACAAGCACGGGGGTGGGGGGGTGGGGGGAAGAAGGAGCCAAATCTCTAAGGACTTGGATTCTCCTTGGGACTACAACTTTGCTCACTCAACATGAAAAACAACCGAGTTACTGAAAATCGTCTGAATCGGTTCTGACATTTTTGTGCACATTGTGGGGTGTTTCCGTACCTGCTGGGAAATTCAACTCTCAATTTTTTTTAAAAAGTTAACTCTCTGCCCCTTTCACTCCGCCCTCAGTTTAAAACTTCCTCTATCCCAACTGTGCACAGAGCAAGATTTAACCGCTGAGATTTTTGACACCCATGGTCTAAAAGGCAAGTGAAGCAATTAGCTTGCGCTCACAAAATTGAAAGGGCCTGCACTCACTCAGGTCTCGCGTCTCCCACGTCCTTGGATACCAGCCCACAGCTGCCTGGGATGCTTTGTTCATAAAAATTCAGGGTCACAGTCATTCTCAGCTTCTCATCTTCCCAGCCGTTCGAGGCTCGAATGCTGTTGATCTTGGTCATGTTACATGGTCTGCTACTCATTGCTGGTCAAGTGTGGCTGTCTTTACTCCACTACCTAGCATCAACTTTAGCTGACATTTCTTCATCGTAAGAGAGCAGGTAGAGTCACTTGCCCCCGACGAAGGCTTCCACAGAGTGGAAATGTTCCTTTACAGCACATATGCCCTTACAGACCTCTCAGCAATCTCCACCAGGACCACCGAGTTGTAGCCCTCATGGCAGTGTTCCCCACCCTTGGGAACCCTCCCACAAGCACAGGTCAGAACCAGGTCTAATATCACTGGCATATGTGGCAAAATTTGTTATGTGGCAGCAGTACATTGCATTACATTAAAAAACTAACTTACAGTAAGATATACTGCAAAATACAAGTACAATATACAGAAATACATATTTCTATATAAATATACATTTAAAAAGTAAAGTTAAGTAAGTAGGTCAAAAAGAAGGGTGAAAAGGAGTGAGGTAGTGTTCTTTGGTTCAATGTCCATTCAGAAGTCTGATGGCCGAGAGGAAGAAGCTGTTCCTGGATCGTCGGCACAACACTGTGGACTGAAAGACCTGTACTCTGCTGTAATGTTCTACGTTTCCCACCACCATCCGGACCCCACCCTCCATTCCCCCTCATCTGCCGACGTCCCGCGTCACACAATTCATTCAGTAGCAACACTCCCTTCCCTAGCAGCGGAGCACTGAGGTGAGAACCGAGGTGGCAAAATTTCAGACCACCCAGGACTACGTGCCAACAACTGCGTGGAATTTGTAACATGTCAGGAGAGAACAGCGTCGGCTTCATTACCCTGGGAAAACCTGGAAACACTGATCTATTAAATCCTAATGCTGGTTTACACATTCTGTTCTATAAAGTCAGAATACGTTTCTGCATAACTCTAATAGTTTCAACATCAGGGTACCCCACAGCACTTTGTAAGAGGACCTCGGGAAGCAAGGGCAGTTGGAATGTTCAGCAATAAATAAAATCCATCAGGGTGATTAGCTGACAAATTCTAAATGTATCACCATCATCATGTGCCGTGCTGTATGCCACGGGCAGTCACGGTCTTCCACCTGTCTTTAATGTGAGAACTTCTAATAAACTCTTCAAAACTTTTGCCTGTCCATCCCCGATGCAACTCATAAATATTATGCGCTGCTGACCGCAATCTTTTCCTTCCATCAGTTTTTCCTGTCACTGCATGTTGTTCGAGCTTCTTTTTCCTCTGTACACGTCCCAGAAAGTACAGGGGCCGTTTCCCGATTGACGATATCAGCTCTCTTCTTATTCCGGCTTTTCGCAACACTTCCTCACTGGTAACTCTGTCCTTCCATGATGACGCTGGGCAGACAATCCAAATATATGTAGCAATTATTAACATATCAATTTGGTTAGAAGCATTGGTGAGCAAAAGCAGTGAAGGGAAGATACATAATGAGACAACTGGAGAATTCTGAACTGGACTTGTGTTTCCTGGGCTCAGAGTTGGGCAGTCTGGCCACAAAGGGGCCCATCTAGACCATCCTATCCCTTTCTCCTCTTCTCACCACTCTTCTCCTCTGCTCGCCACTCGGGAGGCAGAGCTGTATCCATGTGGTATCAAGACCGTACACCGAGTGGCCTAGGACAAATCTGATGTACTGTAGTCCTGAAGCAGTGGCGATAACTTAGAGTGGCCATGGAGTGCAAATAGGTTTCAGCAAGCCAATAGCCTGATCCACGATACTCTGTGCTAAAACAAGGCTGAGTTCCACAGTAGTGTCACAAGTCACATCACTCATGGTTACTTGAGCCTGGTTAATATAACGCACATCTGTTAATGAAATCATCACTGCCTATCTGCAGCACAATACACTATGTATAGACACACGCGTCTTTGTTCAGTACGTAGAAGCAGACATGCAGTGCTTTCAAAGTGCACGTTTCATCAGAGCTCCATGAGAAGCGAACAATCCTCCAACTGTTGCCTGCTGCTTCTCTCCAGTGAGGGAGAAAATGAAACGTCGTCAGCCAGCACCCATGACAATGCAGAACACTGGTGGATGGCAGACAGGGATGAGATGTGATATTCAGGCCGGAAAGAGATAAAACAGATCCCCATAAACAAACAAACAAACACACACACACACACACACACACAATGCTAGAGGAACTCAGCAGGTCAGGCAGCATCTATGGAAAAAGAGTAAACAGTCAGTTTCAGGCAGAGACCCTTCTTCAGGACCCGTTACAAGAACTGGCTCAACTGTCGCCGAGTAAAAAAAAAGCAACCCTTTCCCATTTCCTGGAGGGCAGACCAAGGAACAATAGGCGACACTTTGGAAAAGTCTAGGACAAACCAAGGCTGAATTAGGCGATGTTACAGAGATGGAAATAGGAGACCTTTGTGTTGTCGTACAGGGAAGAACCAAAGATCATCTCAGGGTCAAGCCTGACACCGTGATTTCAATGAAGTCACCCAAGAGCAAATATGTTCCACAGTAGGGTTGGAGGTGAAGAATTGGTGCCAAGCACTTGGGGAGAATGTGGTCACTACTGGTTTAGTTACTGAGAAGAAGGACCCCCAACCCCCTCCCCCCCCCACAACTGTACCCAGGACTGAGGCACACTGGAAACAGGAGCCTGGTAGGCCCCCATCAACACTGATATGTGAAGATCAAAATCACCCAACTAACCAAAACGCTCCTCTTCATGGCGTCAGCAACAAACAGCAGAGAAACAAACTCTTCCGCCCTACATGTCCATGCGACCAAGAATGTCTGCGCAAGATAATCCCATTGCCCTTCTTCGATCCATTTCTCTCTAAATCTTTTCTACCCGTGAACATATCTAAACGTCTTTCAAAAAAATTGCAGCTGTAACCATGTCTACAACTTGTACTCACCACCCTCTCTGTGAAAATGTCTGCTCCCCCTAGTTTTAGACTCCCGTACCCTAGAAATGGGTAGTGGGGTGGAGATCTGTCTCTATCAAAGGAGGTGTAAGGCACTGCTTCCCTCAGCTACCCTTGGGGAAGGTGTAGCACCTGCTTAGAACCCACCCCCCCTCCGCACCGATCAGGGTCATGTGAGCTATGGGAGCAGGTGGTGAATGGTCATATTAGCAGCCAGTGCAGATCACAAGTCCTGGTTATGTGGCCACTGACGCCAGCCAGACAATCGCTGAAGGGTATTGATAATGGCTTGGGTCACCCATCTTGTAAACACACTGCCCAGAAGGTGGCAAAGGCAAAACATGTATAGAAAAATTTGCCAGGAACAATTATGGTCATAGAAAGACCATGGTCACCCACATAATATGAAATTGGACATAACGAACAAACCCTGGGATAAGGACTGGGCACATCCATCTTATCTACTGATTTTATAGATTCATGTTAAATAATGTTGGAGGGATCTGTTCCCCCAGTTAAGCACAGGTCCTGCATAAAGGTTAAGACACAACACTCGGGAGCAAGCTCTAGTGTCAGCTCAGCACTGTAGACTGATTTCCACCCATGGTCTGCCACATGGTGTACTTCTAAGAAACTGGAGCTGTGTACGTAAGCAAGCCCTCGGCAACACCACAAAGATCTGCACGCCGGCTTAAGCACTGCTGACAGGCCTCAGCCCCTGGAGCTGGGCTTTGCAGATGGAGACTTGGAAAAAGGGGAATGAAAAGTGGAAGGAGATGACCGCACTCTCGGTGTTCTGCACACTACCGTGCATCATTTCCTGCTGGTACCTTAGCAAGGATTTAATGTTCTAAATAAACAAGGTAAAATTGTCATTCAAATGTACACATGAATACAACCAAGGTGCAAAACACAGAACCACAGTCACACACAACCCGGACAGCACATACAATTATGATAACAAAAAACATACTGTTACAAAAATATAATACTAAAAAAAGTAATGTAACCCCAAGTCCTTGAGTGTCATGGCCTGTAGATTGCTAGTGCATGGAAGCTGTAATGAATTATGTTCCTGCAAAGATAACCGACAGCAGTTCCTCAAATTGTGCAGTGCAGCTGCAGTTGAATGCAATCCCAGCTGGTCTCCCCGAGCGAACACTGGAGAGCAGCACTGATGGGAGGGGCCAGCCCACAACCCAGCGCAGAATCAAGCAGCCCACAGCCGGCTCTGGGGTTTCCTTCCTCGGCGGTGCAACAGGTGACCCTCGAGGCACAAATGAGGCTGGTCTGCACTACAACCGAAGCCACACAGCTTCCTTGCCAGTGGTCTCACCGATGCAACAGTGAACTGGATACTCAGTATTCTACATTATCAATGTCCAACAGGGTCTTGTGATCATACAAAAAAAAACCACACACGAGACAATTAACTTCATGCGCACCACTGCTGACCCCTTCTTCCCTGGGCAGATGAAGCAGGCTGCAACATGGTGTGCAACGAGTTAAGCGCCACCATTATCCAGCAACTCACTAGTGGGGAAGACCTGCAGTACTTGATGTCCTTGATAACCAGGAGCATCTTGCAGTTGTGAAAAAGACAAAAGGACAAACAATCACACCTCTGGCTGGACCCAGCCAGGCCACCATGTCAGACTGCACTGCCTTCTTACTGGAAGATGAACAAATTCAAAACTTTAAAATTAACTTTAAATTAATCTTTGTGTTTCTCTTGTGGAGGAGTGGAACAATGCTATTTATTGTACAGAGAAACATTGTAAAAAAGCCAGAATAATTTGCAAAATGTTTAGTGTTAGCATTCTCCAAATCCTCATCTCAATATTCAGCCAGATCGACACTGGGACAACAATGGGATTTCATAATCATGCAACAGTTTGGTTAAAATCTTTTTATTGATTTGAGTTCTTAAGAAATTAATATCCATCTTCCTATGGGAAACAGTGGTATTCTAATTTTATATGTGACCGATACTTAAGAAGCCCTTTTAAGAAAAAAAATTTCAGTTAACCATAACCTATTGTGTGGTTTCAAGGTTGAATTGTTTATTGTGTTGTAAAGACAAAGCGACAAAAGACAAAGACACAACCCAAATGCTGAGGAATGAGTCATTTTCCATTTCAGGTACCCAGAAGAAGTCACGATCTTTGAACATGTAAAACCGTGAGGTGGAACTGTAAAACCTTCTGCAAGTCGCCACAGCCCAATGCAACATTGATTAAGCATTCTTGTTTCTTTAAATGATTCATCACGGGTTATATGTATAAAATACATGAACTGCATGCTTCAGCACGCTACCACATGATGCATGTGCCTCAGTTAAAGTAAACACAAAGTTAAAC
This sequence comes from Hypanus sabinus, assembly GCF_030144855.1. NCBI lineage: Eukaryota > Metazoa > Chordata > Chondrichthyes > Myliobatiformes > Dasyatidae > Hypanus > Hypanus sabinus. The sequence goes on from NC_082718.1 coordinate 89,130,707, forward strand.
TCACATTTGGGACTCCCGTGTCTTCCTTTGAATTAGTTCAATTTTTGAAGTGACAAAACACGACATGAATCAGTGTCTCTTTTTTTTAAGCTTTAAGATGTAAAACATTTTTTTTTTAAAAACATACAACCCATTTCAGGTGGTTCACTCTGCTAGTTGCTTCCAACGTGCAGCAAGCCCTCCAAAACAACTTAGTAAAAGAAATCCATCACTATTAGTCACGAATCACGACATCTGCCCAGAAACACTGGATGAAGACAAACACCAAGGATGAAAGCAAATTTGACTTTGCTACTGCCTCGTTAGGGGAAGAGCTCCAAGCCAGGTCCTTTATCCAATTCAGGGGATTACAGTTAAATCAGCAATAAATAAAAGCCAGTCTGAAATATCTGCTGCAACATCTTCTGTAATTTGAAAGCAGGTCGAGAAATGAAATGCTGCTCGCTCATGGTGCGCATCCTGAGTGTTTAAGACAGAACATTGACAGCGAGACACTATCCCTCTTAAGTCTCAGAAAGGATATAGTAATGACTGGCTGATAAATCAGCCAAGGTAAACTGAGTTTGGGATTTTAAAAGAAGTGCAGCCCCAAGGCAGAACCACCCCACCCAAATATTGGTCACCTTGGGATGTGCGATTCCTTACACACCAAGATAATGTGATGAACAATAGGTAAAATTAAATACACTCAGCCTGAATACTTGTACTCTGACAACGGGGGGAAGAGAAAAAAAGAAAAACAGTAAGTAATAAGCACAAGAGATTCTGCTGATGCTGGAAGTCCTGAGTAACACACACAAAATGCCTGTGGAGCTGAGCAAATCACGCAGAATCCATGGAGAGGAACAAACAGTCGATGTTTCAGGCCAAGACCCTTCATCAGGTCTCAACAAAAATGCTAAATCGCTCCACCAAAACAGGACACAATATCTAATTATTGAAACATATAAGACTTGAAAAGGCGAATGACAGAAACACTTCATCCTTTTTAAAAGTGCAGGGGAAAAGCTGGAGGCTGTTAAAAGTTACTTTCTAGGCAACCCTCCTAAATATTATAGAACTGTTATAATCTAAATGCTTAGGGACACCCAATGGCTTTCCTTGTGGGAAGAGGAGGTGATGCCAACAAACAACACAACGTCCTTCAGAGAATTCACAAAATTACCTTTACCACTTCTTTCAAATATGACCCTGCCACGAAGCTTGGGACCTGTGATGTTGTGTTTTCGGCTATTTGAGCAACGTAGTGCTCTGGTGTCTCCAAGAGAGTTCGGCGAGGCTTTGAGAGGAGTGTGCGGCCTGGAGGCAGGGGTTCAAGCCCACAATCAACTCCATTTCTCGTGGATCTTGCCGATCAAAACGTCGAGCAAGATTGAGATCGACGAGGACGCGAGCAGAAGGCGAGAGGGTGCTCGTTCCCACCTGCTGCCAGAGTTCTGGGTCACAGGCAAGGTTTAATTAACGTGGTTTGTGGTTGGACTTTGTAATCGATGTTATGTGTGCTTCTGGTTACTCATGTGCGCGATTTTCACTGGGAGGACTGGCTCTGCAGCCAACGAACGACACAGTGCTAGACTGAACTGAACTAAACATTCCTAGACTGTTTCAATGACTCTGTGGTTTGACGTCTTATATTCTTTGTCACTTGTTAGCGCAATTTGCGCAACTTGTTTTCTTTTAGCACATTGGGTTCCATGGTGTTTCTTTGTTTCGTAGCAGCCTGTGGAAAGACTAATCTCAGGGCTGTATACTACGTTCTGCACACATACTTTGATAATAAGTGTATTTCGAATTACCTTAAACTTTAAAAGTGTGTACAGTACAATAGATAAACACTGGAACATCTAGCCTTCTGAGACCTCGATAGCAATAGGTACCCACTGACAACCAACCTTCCAAAACCACGACAAATCCTGTCCCATCTTCCATTTTTTATGCTCCCCACACAAACTCCAATCATGCATTGGTTTCTGCTCAAGTTGGCCTTTATTAAAAAGGCAGCAACCCCTCAAGTATTAAACTGGAGTGGCAGCCCACCTTCCCTACTCGTATGGAAACTGAACCTACAGTTTACTAGCTCAAAAGAGACTAGACGCTCAAGCAAAGGATTGCACCTCTGGAGCCAGTGAAACCAAGAAAGCACAGGAGAAGCAGAATCTCTGGAAGAGACTATAGGATGGTTTGATAATGATGTAGGGATAAAGCAGTAGATTAGAGCAGATAAAAAAAAAGTTTCTTCCAGATTAAACAATGACCACTTTTAGTGCCTGGACAAAGAACACAGAAACAAAACTAAGTACTGGAACTTGGAAAGACAAAGGAAGTATCTTAAGCAATGAAAAGGTTATGGACTGATTTTAATTCTCAATAACAATGTTAAAGACAAGTTAATAGTTCAGAAATGATTACCAGTCGGTTGAGGATACAGGCTGATACACTGAGCATCTGGTTGTGTAAAGGACAAACACCAATGAGGCCTGCTTGTTCTGTTTCCCACGTCACCACCTTCCGTCAGGGCCCGCAGCCCTGCCGACACCCGAATTCTCAGCCATTGAGCTTCCCATGTCCTCACCCTCTTGGGCCTCCTGCATTTCCTCTTTGCTAGTTTCCCAGCACTGTTTCTCCAAAGTTCACTTAGAAGGGCAAATAGTTTTGTTTTTAAACTGATGACGCAGAAGGCTGGGTCTCCCAGCTCCCACTCGCAGGCACCGTGCCTTCCCTTTCAGACGCTCACTCGGACCACTCCCAGTTCACGCCAGCATTTTGGCAAATAGATGCCAGTCACGGGCTGATGCCACTTCCTTTGACCCGGAAACTCAGGTTCCATTTTCTAACCCGGGTATTGGCGGGGAAAACTTAGCCATGTTACTCAGCCTCTGAATATCTACAACCATCAGGCTCCTGAAGTCAGATAACCTCACTCAACTCAACTCTGAACTAATTCCACAACATACAAACTCACTTTCAAGGACTCTCCATTCATGTTCTCAGTATTATTTATTTTTATTTGTTATATCTTCTTCTGCACAGTAGATGCTTGTCAATGTACAGATTTCCATAAATTCTATTGTACTTCTTTATTTTCCTGTGAAATGCCTGCAAGAAAAGGGACTGCAAGGTAATGCAAAGTGAACATAAACATACTTTGACAATAAATTGATTTAAACCGCCCCCCCCCACCAAATCTGAGATGCAGGACAGAACCCAGTAGTCATTCTGAATAGTTGGGGTGATGGAGGTGTGTGGTTGGAATTCAATAATAATTTAAACTATTTAAAGCCAAGTTTGGTCATCACTAGATAGATAGATAGGTAGATACTTTATTCATCCCCAAGGGGAAATTCAACATTTTTCCAGTGTCCCATACACTTATTGTAGCAAAACTAATTACACACAGTATTTAACTCAGTATAAATATGATATGCATCTAAAATCACCCTCCCAAAAAGCATTAATAAATAGCTTTTAAAAAGTTCTTAAATAGTTTACTAAAGTGCATTGAGTGGTAACTTAAGCTCAGTCCTAACCCCGGCACTTTAACATGTCTTGCCCCTGGTGGTTGAATTGTAGAGCCGAATGGCGTTGGGGAGTAATGATCTCTTCATCCTGTCTGAGGAGCATTGCACTGACAGCAACCTGCCGCTGAAGCTGCTTCTCTGTCTCTGGATGGTGCTGTGCAGAGGATGTTCAGGGTTTTCCATGATTGACTGTAGCCTACTCAGCGCCCTCCTCTCTGCCACCGATGTCATACTGTCCAGTTCTGTGTCCACGACAGAGCCCGCCTTCCTTACCAGCTTATTAAGACGTGAGGCGTCCCTCTTCTTAATGCTGCCTCCCCAGCACGCCACCACAAAGAAGAGGGCGCTCTCCACAACTGACCGATAGAACATCTTCAGCAAAAAAAAAGCAAGTACTTTTGATTCATTGACTTCACTTTCCTCTGCACACCATTCCAGAGGTCCCACAGTGCAGTAGACGTGCTCTTTCTTCCAAGGCCTCACTCACTCAACCAGTGTAGCCTCCCCTCCCTAGATCAGAGGTTCAGCAAGATCTCCCCAGGGCCTGGATCACCATTTACGGAGGTTGGAAGATTCCGAGGCCCCTGCAGTACAGAAAGTGAGGGCGAGGCTCGAAGGATGCTCAGGTGGTGAGAAAGTTGGCGTACGGGCGATTGCTGATCACACCCACCATGCTATCAGTCCTTCGACTAGGAATGCAGATTAATACCAGCCTTCAGTACAAGTGTGACAAAGCAGCCAAAGAGGACAAGAACATTCTTGGATGGGAGTGATGCAGAAATGATGAGAGAGAGATGATTTGAACAGAAACACAGGAATGGGTATGGGCCAGAGGAACCCTCAAATTCAGCAAGATCGTGGCCAAGCTGACCTTGGACTCAATTCCTCTTTTCTGCCCAGTTTCCCTTAACCCTCAATTCTAATTCAGCTTTGAATGCCCCCACCACTAGTGCTCTCTGAAGTAAAAAATTTCCCAAATATTCTTGGCCCTCAGAAAGAAACTCCTCCTCAGCCATTTGGAATGGCTGACACCTCAGTTTGAAACTAGTCCTAAATTCTGCACACAACTGGCATGAGGCAGAATGAATGATACAATTTTGTTGCTAATTTGAAAATATGCTAACATTTGAATAATTCTGAGAAGGTTATCTAAAAATAGTCGGTGAATACTAAATTATCTACAGGCTTGGTGCAGAGGCAAGTCTAATTAAGGATTTGGCTTTATTTCCTCTAACACCAGACCACCGATTTTAAATTAACAATACATAGGCACAAGCAACATAATTGCAACAATATTAACTGGCACTTAGCAGACAACAAAAACATTCGTTTGCATACTTAGAGCAATTTCCTTGAATTGCAATGGTGAAGGTCAATAGATAGCTTTCTGACATTTTAAATTGACCACTTGTGTTTTTTTTTGCATCAAAATGATAAAACCAAACCCCACAATGGGATTGTGGAGGAGGAAGAGACAACAAAGAGCACTGCTTTTATTTATGCCTTGCGAATCACCAGCAACTTTATATGCTCATAAGTTTTAATGTCAGGGCCAGGAGACCAACATTTTTTAAAAAACTGAAATGCCGGCCTTTCGAGCAGCACTTTTAAAAAGACTGTCGAAAGTGCTTTCGAATCAAGTTTCTGCAGATATAGTTGAATTTCTGCAAAAGATCTGCCAATACTGATTGCAAATCTTCCCTGACAGCAACGTGAATTGTCAGCAGCCTACAATCTTGTAACTGAAATTCAGCATGCACTGTCTGCAATTGACAGGTGCAATGTGTGCTTTCCCTCTTTTACTCACTCCAGTTCAGTCCTGACTTTGGATCTTTCATTTATTCTGTTATGGTTATTATTCTATTTTGGATTTATTGAGTATGCCCATAATAAAATTAATCTCAGGGTTGTATATGGTGACATATGTACTTTGATAATAAATTTGCTTTGAACTATGAAGCTTTTGATGTGGATTGGTGGGTTTCAATCTTCTACTAGTTTCCAACTGCTATTCCATCAAAATCCTGTAACAGTGAGGGTCAGAATAAATCTGGGGAAAGTGGCAGTCCATCTGCACCTTAATTTCACTAATACCGAATGGAGAAGGTTTGCTTTGAAATTGGGTTTTAACCTCTGCTGGTGCATTGAACATGTTAGGTGTGGTGTCACCATCCACAGGATCTCCCTACAGCAGAACCAGAGCCGAGGCAAGTCACACTCGCGGAATCACCACGTGAAAACAGGAACATTGCGCTTCCCACTGGAAGCAGTTTGCTGGGAAAAGCGACCAAGCTAGATGGGAGATCCCCTCAAGCAATGGTGTTCTCCTATTAAGTCCCGGATGAACCCAGGAATGAAACTGTTAACATATGATTGAGGAATATTTGGGGGAGCGGGGGGGGGGGGCGGGGGGGGAGTGGTGTTCCACTGAAACCTAACAAATATCGAAAGGCCTAGATAACAGTGGATGTGAAGAGGGTGCTTCCTACACTGGTGTGTCTTGGACCAGAGGGCACAGCCTGATGCACCATCGATAACTCTCAGAGACTGGAGGCGAACGATAGGCTTTTATTAGCAGCAAAATGGAGCACAACAGCTCGGGGACTCGGGGGGGGGGGGGGGGGGAGCAGTGCCTCCAATGGCCTTTATCCAGGGGTCTGTGGGAGGAGCAGTCAGCAGAGGAGCGCGTCCGGACAGGTATATGTAGTTCACCACACAGCCTTAGAGTACAAGGACGACCCTTTAGACGAGGGGGGATTTCTTTGGCCAGAGGGTGGTGAATCTGTGAAATTCATTGCCACGGATGCCCGTGGAGGCCGACCCATTAGGTCTATTTAAAGCAGAGGCTGAGAGGCTCTTGATTAGTCAGGCATCAAAAGCTGCAGGGAGGAGGAAGGCGGATGGGGTTGAGTGGGATGATAAATCAGCCATGATGGAATGGCAGAGCAGACTTGAAGGCTGAACAGCCTAACAATTCTTCTCTGTCTTATGATGTTACAAATGGCCACAAAACACTGCAAGGTGCATGTGGTTATCAAGCTGAACATCACAGCGATCAGCTCTGGTGCTATTTGTATAAGGAGGCCACGAACAGTGAACAGACACCCATGATGTAGTTTTGTTAGCATTTTGGATGACCAGAAATAACAACACTATTCCTCTCTCCACAGATACTGCCTGCACTGCTGAGTACTTCCAACAGTTTGTTATTTTTATGCAGGTAAACCATAATTACACACCTCAAAAGTCCCTCTCCAAGTCAAACAGCATCCTGACTTGAAACTAATCTTGTGTTTTTGTCGCTGCTGCTGATCAAAACCTTTGCATAGATTCATCACATGCAATTTCCTGGCTCATCACCACCACCTATGAATGCTCGCCTTACCCAAATCCCACAATTGATTTTTTTTAAACCAGGAGTCACTTCAAAACCCTGAATGAATTTGGAGACAACATCAAGAACTGTAACAGGTATTAACCAAACGATCAGTGCATATCTAGTTATCAGGCACAACAGCAATTTTGTTTTGTAGTCACACCTGTCAGATATAGAAATATCAATGTTGATTGCAGATAATTCATGCTTCTAGTTTAAGGAAAAGTTGACTTATTTACTTGGCAAGCTTTGTCACTTCTTCAGAACAGATGGAAGAAATAGAAATACTCATGCACTTTACAACTGCCCATTTCTGTATTGGTTTTCACACAGTAAGGATTAGGAATGTAACCATACATGAGTCCTTGTGATTTTGACAGATTATATTGATTGGCAGGGATTTTTTTTACCTGAATCAATGCAGAAGCACTTTTAAAAAAATCAGTAAAAAATTTATTTTTAATTCTATAGCCTTGTCCAGTAAGAGTTTAGATATCTATTGTGTATCAACAGATACTGGAATTTGAAGCCACACAGAGTCAACATTTCAGACCAAGACCCTTCATCTGAGTCCTGATGAAGGGCCTCGACCCGACTGTACTCTTCTCCATAGACGCTGCCTGGCCTGCTGAGTTCCTCCAGCATTGTGTGTGTGCTGCTTGTGGCCCTATTAACCTCAGTCTGTCATTCCTCCTAATGTGACACAGCCAAAAAGCAGAAAAGCCTGATTTTTGGTCCAAAATCACTTCCACAATTGGAAAGGAACAGACAGCCCAGCAGAAGGCACTGACATCTAGCCAATGCAAAGACACTTATCAACACTTATTCTTTCTGAATCCTTCAATGTTTGCTGTATTTCTTTCAACTCCAAATGCATTTTACAACTCCTGCATAATCTGATTTGAATCCCTCATCATAGTACACATCTCCTAAAATAAACCTCTTATTCCTTATGTTGTCTAAAAAGGCAGGCATGTATTTGTTTTGACTTTTAGTAATCCAAAATGATTAAGCCTTTTATTCCCAAAAGTGTGAATCTGAAATTATACAGGTTAATCTGCGCCAATGACCAATGTCAATACTAGGTACTCTGGTAGATATACTACTTCTTTTGAACTGTGATAGCTGCAGCCTGCAATTTTGCTTTTAAAGGTGTCCTTTTGAACTGACTAAAGGATCAGGCACTTTTACGATCTCCTAGGGTGCTTGGCGAACTAGACTCTCAAGAGCGCAGATGCAGCCAGGGCAGCAAACGCTGGGGTGGACAGCTGGTCAAGTTTGTGATGGTGGAACTCACGGTCGGCTCCATTACTTTGCGTCAATTAAAGTGTTGAGTGAGCTTAAAATCGTCGAGGACAAGCGTGGAAAATGAAAAGGTGTTCAGTGCCACCTACCAGAGATTGACTGGTCTCCCCCTCTTCTCGCTAATACTGACGGTGGGAGGTACAGGAGTTAGGGGTTTCACACCGCCAGGCTCAGGAGTAGTTGTTGCTCTGCAGCCATCGGGCTCCTGAAAGGCTTACATTCACTTTCAGAACGAGCTCTGCAGCTGAGGACCCACTTTCAGGGTCTTCGGCATTCTCTCTGCCTCCGCCCCCTCCCCACCACAATTTGTGTGATTTGATCAAAGCACCAAGGTCCAGGCTTACTCGCTCAGCGCTGAACTGGCTCTGCAGCTATGGCCTGCAACCTTCAGCAATCAGCTCAGCGCTGAACTGGCTCTGTGGCTGCGGCTTGCCTTCATTGGGTTCTGGGACCAGCTTCACACCTCACAGCTGATCTGGCTCTGTGACTGTGGCCCACAGTCAACTCACTCTGGGACCAGCTTCACACCTCAGTGTTGACCTGGCTCAGTGACTGTGGCCCACAGTCAACTCACTCTGAGACCAGCTTCACACCTCACAGCTGACCTGGCTCAGTGACTGTGGCCCACAGTCAACTCACTCTGGGACCAGCTTCACACCTCACAGCTGACCTGGCTCTGTGACTGTGGCCTACAGTCAACTCACTCTGAGACCAGCTTCACACCTCACAGCTGACCTGGCTCAGTGACTGTGGCCCACAGTCAACTCACTCTGGGACCAGCTTCACACCTCACAGCTGACCTGGCTCTGTGACTGTGGCCTACAGTCAACTCACTCTGGGACCAGCTTCACATCTCACAGCTGACCTGGCTCTGTGGCTGCGGCCTACAGTCAACTCACTCTGGGACCAGCTTCACACTTCACAGCTGACCTGGTTCTGTGACTGTGGCCTACAGTCAACTCACTCTGGGACCAGCTTCACACCTCACAGCTGACCTGGCTCTGTGACTGTGGCCCACAGTCAACTCACTCTAGGACCAGCTTCACACTTCACAGCTGACCTGGCTCTGTGACTGTGGCCTACAGTCAACTCACTCTGGGACCAGCTTCACACCTCACAGCTGACCTGGCTCTGTGACTGTGACCTACAGTCAACTCACTCTGGGACCAGCTTCACACCTCCCAGCTGATCTGGCTCTGTGACTGTGGCCTACAGTCAACTCACTCTGGGACCAGCTTCACACCTCACAGCTGACCTGGCTCTGTGACTGTGGCCTACCGTCAACTCACTCTGGGACCAGCTTCACATCTCACAGCTGACCTGGCTCTGTGACTGTGGCCTACAGTCAACTCACTCTGGGACCAGCTTCACACCTCAGAGCTGACCTGGCTCTGTGACTGTGGCCTACAGTCAACTCACTCTGGGACCAGCTTCACATCTCACAGCTGACCTGGCTCTGTGACTGTGGCCTACAGTCAACTCACTCTGGGACCAGCTTCACACCTCACAGCTGACCTGGCTCTGTGACTGTGGCCTACAGTCAACTCACTCTGGGACCAGCTTCACACCTCACAGCTGACCTGGCTCTGTGACTGTGGCCTACAGTCAACTCACTCTGGGACCAGCTTCACACCTCACAGCTGACCTGGCTCTGTGACTGTGGCCTACAGTCAACTCACTCTGGGACCAGCTTCACACCTCACAGCTGACCTGGCTCTGACTGTGGCCTACAGTCAACTCACTCTGGGACCAGCTTCACACCTCACAGCTGACCTGGCTCTGTGACTGTGGCCTACAGTCAACTCACTCTGGGACCAGCTTCACACCTCACAGCTGACCTGGCTCTGTGACTGTGGCCTACAGTCAACTCACTCTGGGACCAGCTTCACACCTCACAGCTGACCTGGCTCTGTGACTGTGGCCTACAGTCACCTCACTCTGGGACCAGCTTCACACTTCACAGCTGACCTGGCTCTGTGACTGTGGCCTACAGTCAACTCACTCTGGGACCAGCTTCACACCTCCCAGCTGACCTGGCTCTGTGACTGTGGCCTACAGTCAACTCACTCTGGGACCAGCTTCACACTTCACAGCTGACCTGGCTCTGTGACTGTGGCCTACAGTCAACTCACTCTGGGACCAGCTTCACACCTCACAGCTGACCTGGCTCTGTGACTGTGGCCTACAGTCACCTCACTCTGGGACCAGCTTCACACTTCACAGCTGACCTGGCTCTGTGACTGTGGCCTACAGTCAACTCACTCTGGGACCAGCTTCACACCTCAGAGCTGACCTGGCTCTGTGACTGTGGCCTACAGTCAACTCACTCTGGGACCAGCTTCACACTTCACAGCTGACCTGGCTCTGTGACTGTGGCCCACAGTCTACTCACTCTGGGACCAGCTTCACACCTCCCAGCTGACCTGGCTCTGTGACTGTGGCCCACAGTCAACTCACTCTGGGACCAGCTTCACACTTCACAGCTGACCTGGCTCTGACTGTGGCCTACAGTCAACTCACTCTGGGACCAGCTTCACATCTCACAGCTGACCTGGCTCTGTGACTGTGGCCTACAGTCAACTCACTCTGTGACCAGCTTCACACCTCAGTGCTGACCTGGCTCTGTGTTCTCTGCAATTCATGTTCTCTGTGTTATTTGTTTGTTTTTTTTTTAATTGTTTGCACGATTTGTTCTCTCCCCCCCCCCCCACCCCAGCACACTGGATGTTTGACGGACTTTGTTGTGATATTTTTTTTAAATGGGTTCTATTATGGTTCTTTGTTTTATGACTGTTACAAGAAGAAGGTTTTGTACAGTATAAAAACTTTGATAATAAATGTACTTTGAACATGTCCATAGAATATTGAGATGTTCTCAGTAATTTTTTTTTGCACAATATCTTCTTTTGCACATTGGCTGTTTGTCAAGTCTTTGTTAATGTATAGTTTTTTTTTGTAGATTCTAATGCATTTATTTTCCTGTAATTACCTACAAGATAATGAAACTCAAGGTAGCTCATGATAACATACTACATCTGTAAATTTTTCTTTTATATTCTGGTACTTTTCAAAATTTTGATTTATTCAAACCAGCTTTGAATGCATTTCATCTAGTCCAGAAGAAAGTAACAAATAGATTAGTGCAAGAAGGTGCTGCCCAAAATCTAAAGAGAGGTCATCAGAACATTATAGCACAGGCCCTTCACCCCACTATGTTGTGCCACTCATTGCTATATTGTGACATTGTCAAGAAATAATAGGTTTGATTTTTAAATCTTGCAACAGCAAAGTCAGTGTTAGGATGCAAATCCTTAGATGAGAATTGACTAGGAAACGAACAAACTTTGAAATGAAGTTCCACTAATGCAATGAGTGACGTCAAACTGATTCTCCGCAGTCTTGTAACTATAAGTTAGTTTTGGGGTGGCGGGGGGGGAGAAGAATGTATTTGCTGATGTTCTTTTGCACTTCCTGCCCGCTTCCTTTTAAGAGGTAGAGAGACTGTGGCTTTGGGGGTGCTATCCTAAGAATGTTATTTACTAGAAATGTACATTTTTCTCCCTGGGAGAATAGGGCAACATATCAGTAAATCATTCACTTCCTCCTTATCTCCACTCTGAGCATATATAAAATCTGTACCAGGAATGATAAATAATGCTGCTCCTCCCCATTCAAGTTAACAAGAAGCTGGCACAGGACGGAATGGGTAGATGGCGTACAAGCTCTCACACAAATTTGCCTCACCCACAGTCTGACACTGGGCTACAGGCAGGGACCCGCCTGAGTAGTGCAACCCTTATCTTTGTCAAACAGCCACAAGCTGGACTCTGAGAGAAAGAAAACAGACTTGTTTCCACAGGAATGAGCAACAGTCTTTAAGGGTTTTTTTTAAAAAAAAACTTGAGGAGAAAGCAAATACCTTTCATAGAGCTTTGGCATGCTTTGTGTACAGGCACATACACATTAAAAAAAAGTAGACTATTCACCTGGTGGTAGAACTTGACTGTCAGCATAGGGGCTAGCAAATTTAAATTCAAATAAATCTGGAATGAAAGGGAGGATGGTTGCTGCACTAAATTTGTTTTAAAGTGCATGCTTTCAACCAGTCTAGCTTACACATCTCTCCAAGTCCACAAGACGGCCAACTCCAAGCTACCTTCTGATAGGGCCTTGCAAGAATCTCAGTTTACGGACAAAGATGTTCAACAAATGCTAACATTTATTTTCAGCGACCACATCCTGTGAATGAGCTAGTGAAAATGCAAAGGAAACTAATTAGCATAGACATTCAGCGGCCACTTTGTAGCACCTCCGGTACCTAATAAAGTGGCCGCTGAGAGCATGTTCGTGCTCTTCTGCTTCTGTAGCCCATCCACTTCAAAGTTTGACATGTTATGTGTTCAGAGATGTTCTTCTGCACACCACCGTTGTAACATGTGGTTTGTTAAGTTGCTGTCATCTTCCTGTCAGCTTGAACCAGTCTGGCCATTCTCTTCCAAACCCTTTCATTAACAACTATCTCCACCTACAGAACTGCCACTCACTGTATGTGTTTCTGTTTTTCACACAATTCTCTGTAAACTCTAGAGACTGTTGTGTGAGAAAAATCACAGGAGATCAGCACTTTCTGAGTTACTCAAACCACCCCATCTGGCACCAACAATCTTTCCTTGGTCAAAGTCACTTGGATCACATTTCTTCCCCATGCTGAAGCTTAGTCTAAGCAATGGAATCTCTTGACCATGTATTGAGCTGTTGATTGAATATTTGTATTAAAGAGCAGGTGTACCTAATTAATATACACTCAATGGTCTCTTTAAGGAATAAAAGTTTGGGGTTGTCTATGAAATTTAGGTCAGAGTCTGATCCCGCCCTATCCCACCACTGCTGTCACTCGAAGATCTTTCTTTCTAATCACCCAGATTGCTTGCATCCAGCCTCGTACCACCAATACTCGAAACCCTGAATCCACAGCTTTGTCAACAAGACTCAATAGCCCCAAAAGAGCACCATTCTCCATCAATATAGATAGTTTATTTCCTTACCGCAGGTCCCTTCATCACCTTTATCTGATCCATGCAACTGTCATTTTAGACCATATAACTCCACATTTTCCTTCTGCAATTCTTTCCAGCCTTCCACCCACTCGACTTCAGTTATTGGCTTGTTTCTGGTCTCCCCACTGTGCTGGTTCTCAAAGCTCCATCTCTCCCACAAGGTGCATAATCCCAACTTCACACTTACAAATGGTCTATTATGTGTGAAATAATAACATTCAATTTCATAAGATCGGCCAACTTCGAATTCTAGACTGTGATAACCAGACCCATGTTTCTCCCCAAAATGTTCCTTTCAAAAAGGGAACAATAAAGTAATAGTTAATGAAGTTTCTATTCCCATCAAGTACTTTCTTATTAGCTAACACCATGTACAGATACCACACATCACAGCTGAGTTTCCAATTTTGTTCTTTTTTGCTTAGAATCTCCCAGTCTTCATCATATTTTAAGGCATTTTGGAACTTTGTTGTGTTTTGGGGGCTGATACAGTAGGAAAATACAAAGGTCTGGGATTTCATATGAAATTAACACAAATATAGCATTCAAGGAACTTTTAACAAAGTAAAACCTAGGGCTCCTGACCTAACAATATTGAGGATATCATACGAAAATGATTCCAGGATTGAAAGGCTTATCATATGAGAACTGTTTCATGGCTCTGGACCTGTACTTGCTGGAATTCGGAAGAATGAGGTGGGGGATCTCATTGAAACCTATCAAATGGTGGAAGGCCTCAATAGTGTGGATGTGGAGAGGATGATTCCTATGATGGTGGAGTCTAAGACCATAGGACACAGCCTCAGAATAGAGAGACGTCCACTAAGAACGGAGGTGAGGAGGGATTTCCTTTAGCCAGAACATGGCAAATCTCTGGAATTCTTTGTCACAGGCCGCTGTGGAGGCGAAGTCATTGGGCATATTAAAGGCAGAGGTTGATAGATTCTTGATTAGTCAGAGCATGAAGGAATATGGGGAGAAGGAAGGAGATTGGAGCTGAGAAGGAAAATGGATCAGTCATGATTAAAATCCAAATTGAAGACTCAATGGGCCAAATGGCTTTGTTCTGCTCCTATATCTTATAGTCTTTCAGGAGGACAGTGGTGATTTGAGAATGTAGCTTACTGATCTCTGGCCCTTACCGGCCAAAAAAAGACAACTTTGCATTACAATTTTATTTACTTTCTCTACTTTATGCAATTTTTTCTTCATCAAGTTGGGCCTCTCCCTCCCCAAAGACACTATCCCCCCCCCACCCCACCTCAATAACACATTGTAATTGAGAACAATAGGAATATATGAACAAGCTCCTCAGAATTTTCCTCTCACACTTCAATATCTAGAGTGGAAGATCTGTTAATTATATCACCTCACCCCTCTGTGTGGTGGTTGTCTAACTTCTACTCAGTACCCACCTTTAACACCAGGAAAGCATGGTGCAATCATCCACTGGTCGGAACATAGTCATATTCAATTTTGTATCATCATCACACACACACACACAGGCATTACGCACTTAATGCAGAAAGCGCAGAAGAATTCTGGATAGGATGCATCTCAAGCTTATTTGCTGTTGATACTAACACTTGAGAGTGTTTGATACACTTTCTGTGTCATGTATTGCACTGTACTGCTGCTGCAAAGACAACAAACTTCATGACATATGCCGGTGATATTAAATCTAATTCTGAATAAGAATAGAAGAGCCAGAATAGGTTTAGTCGGGTACTTTGATGAAAGCTTGTAAACACTTGGACAAATATGAACAGCTTTTCTTTGCGCTGTAAATAGCCAAATAATTTGCTGTCTAAAGACAAAGTGTTTAAAAGCATGAAGCAATCACTAACCCTGCCACTTAATCCTCACTCGACAATTAGGCATCCAGAATAAAAAAAACAAAAAAAGAAAATTGAGATTTTACAGACTGTTCAGTGGTTAGTTAAGTAATGGCTGCTGCCACCACCACAGTCTAGCCCAAGAGTGTTGTAATTTCTGCACCTGGCTCCTTTGTTGTGCACTGTGGTATCAAAGCCACCCATTTGGAAGCTGTCCTTCCTTTAAAGTGCTTCCATCAGGAATTTCAACAGCCTGACCCATTCAACAAATTGACTTTCAAAAACGAAAGTAAACATGCACTAGCACGCTAAACGTAAACACGGCACCAGTTTTCTGACCACCAGAAAGGGAGATCTGATTGTGAAAAAAAAATTGGTTGTGTCTTGCAGCTTTTCCCCTCCAAAGTTCAAGAAAGGTTCAGCAAAGAATGAGCAAGGTCACAGAGGAGGCAAAAAGAAATTTATCTGGGGTTTCTTAAGGCAATGAAGGACGTCTAACTTCAACTGAATATGAACTTTACAAGATCACTTCTCTTTGGCAATTTATCAATACCACCAATTGTTTAAAAGCTGAAACTAGCACAGTCTCCAATGGGTTGGCAAATTCATAATAGCTAGTGGAAAAAAATTGGCCACAGGCCACTATAATCTCATGTTTCAAGTAACACATACCTTTCCCAACAAGCAAGCTTCAATGAGTCTGGAAATCAGATTTGGTTTTATGGATTTGGTTTTTGGTAAATGTGAAAAGAATATGTTAATGATCGTTCCCAGCAATCTCAGAAACACAGACTTCATTAGACTTTTGCTGAGATGCAACTACTACCTGATTTTGAGAATTTTACTTTCTGCTTGTTTGGCAACATCGATCTCATCTTCTATCTGGCAACACCAGCTCCTCTTTCCCAATGTTATCCTGAAGTGTCAACAATTGCCATCGATGACTACTCTACACTGGATTTTTTTAAAACACAACTTTTCTTTGTCCGGTGTATTATTTCACAATTTCAGTGTTAGGTGCACTATTGTTTGATGACCCAAAAAAAAACTTCATTTTCCAACACAGTCACCCCAAAGGAGGAAATTCTCCAACGAATTGGAGAGATAATCAGAAATCTTAGTTCAAATAAGGTTGAACTTCTTGCCTGAAACATTAAAGTTCAAACAAGAGTATGTGCATGCTATTGCAGAAAGAGATGGTTTATCTTGGCCCAAGGACATAGAACACAACAGCACAGTACAGGCCTTTCAGCCCACAATATTGCACCTACCTTTTAAGCCACTCTAAGATTAGTCTAACTCTTCCCTCCCTCGTTTGCTGTTGTTCGGTCATTAAGTCGAGTCCAAATCTTCGTGACCTCATGGACCATATCCATAAGGTTTTCTTGGCAAATTACTGGAGTGGGCTACAATTTCCTTCTCCAGTGGATCATATTTAGGTTTGACCTCTCTGCCCATCTTGAGTAGCTCTACATGGTAGAGCTCATAGTGTCACTGAGATACACGAGCCCCCTCACCACGGCAAGGTAACGGTCCAGGACAAGGCCCCTCCACTTTCCTGCCATCCATGCATCTACCTAAAGTCTCTTCAATGTCACTAATGTATCTGTCTCTACCACTAGGCATTCCAAGCACCCACCACTGTGTAAAAGAAAACCTTCCTCTGACATTCCCACCCCCACCCCCCATACTTCCCTAGAATCACCTTAAAATTATGTCCCCTTATATTAGCGATTTGCGCCCCGGGAAAAATTCTCTGGTTATTTACTCTGTCGATACTTCTTAACATCTTGTGCACCTTTATCAGTTCACCTCTCATCCAATCCCAGGCAGCATCCTGGCAAGTTTCCTCTGCACCCAAATCTCCTCTGGTCGTTGCAAAAATAAAATGAACCATAACAATGGAGGAAATAACAACAGAAAGTTTATACACATCAGTGGCAAACAGAAAGAACTATACACAGATAGAAAAGGAGTATTTGAAACTACAGCTAAATTTTAAAAAGTTTCTACCAGTTATTGCCAGGCAATCCACTAATGTTTGCTATTGCAGACAATGCCTCAATGGCCATTCTTGCACTCAAGTCCACAATTTCCACAATGGTGACCTCAGGGATGTAGAACCAGCCCATTTTCTTGGCACACAACTTTTATCATGGAGCATTGGTGAGGAATACAATGTAGGGTGCATCATCAAGGCTGCCTTATCAAGATGCTCACTATATCCAGCCTAGGGTCATTTATGGATGTTTTTCCTGCAACACCAAATGCGATAGCAAAATCAATGCAGAAGCATTCAGTATTAAATCAAGTATATGAGTGCATTTTGACTGGCTGCACTGAAGCAGACAAATGTTTGGGACCTGTGCTCCCATCTCAGATATAACCAACCATCCAAAGGCTGACATCCATCAAACAGGGTCACAAAGAAACTAGGCAGAGAACAACAAAAGCAGAAAAATGAGTGAAAAGGACTCAACAGGAGTGAGGAAGATCTTCACTTTGATATGGTTAACATAGAAATAGCCTTATCCACTGATCTAATATTAACAGCATTTGGAAGAGTCACCAGCAAATGCCCCTTGTATCAATATCTCAAGATACAGCCACTATGAATACCACTCCAGCGTGGAAGTGGCCATTTCAGCTCCTTCATGTCAAGGTGCAGACAGCGATTCTCGCTCGAGCGAACCACTGATGGAAATTTGAATCCATTTATATGACACGTGGACCTTCACAGAGACCTGTAATCTGACCAGTTAGCAAAATGAAATGTGATTGAGCATCAATTCACATGGATTCTTCATTCAGTGTCTGCAGATCAGGACGTAATCGTGCCACACACAAGTGCACAGGGCAAACAAGTTAGGAAGTTAGAAAGTCACCAACAACAGTCTCCTGTCCCAGTTAAGCAGAACAGTGTCCCCAAATAAGCAAAGAGAATACTGGCTATTTTTCTTGATTGGATTTGTTCTTTAAGAGTTATTCCAAACAAGTGACTGCTCCAATTAACTGATGGCCCAGTTAACCAGAATCCGCTGCATCCTCGATAGTCAACCTGCAATCTAACGTTGAAAGTTCAATTTTATTATCGAAGTGCGCATACCATATACAACCTCGAGATCCGTCTTTCCGCAGGCACTCACGCAACAAAGAAACTCAATAGAATCCATGATAAACCACACACGAAGACCACCACACATCCAAGGTGTGAAAGAGGAGAAATCCTGCAAACAGTACAAGAGGAAAGTAAACAGGTAACACATGGAACGTGAACTGCAGAGTGCCCGAAACTGAATGCACAGGCTGCAGAGTCAGTCTAGAGCTGAGGCAAGTGGAGCCAGCCCAGGGGCCCGTTGGCCATGGAGGTGCTCAGCACACGAGATGTGATGGGCTACCCCCCCCCCCCCAAGAAGCAACTCTTGATTTGTCCCTCTTCCTAAATAATGCTCTTGTTTAGTTGCATAACAACCCCACTCCGATTTTAACAGTCCTATTTCTGTTACATTCAATTAAGAGAAAAATATTACCCTCATAAAACAGATCAGCTTATTACACTAGTTTCAAGCCTGAAAGTAATCAGTTGATCCACAGCCAACTATCTTCCCCGAAGTCTGCGGTTGCAGTTGCCAACATCGAGAGCCAGCACAGAACCATGAAGTCATTGTGTTGTTTCACATCAACCATGAGAGATTTTAAAGTTGTGGGTTGCATTATTAGAGCAGATATTCTGTGCTGATATGAGGCACATGCTGGAGCATAGATTAAAAAAAAAGTGGTATATGCATACCACTGAAACACTTCTAGTCAGATTCACAAACAATACACTTACTTACAATGAATCATTCCTTTTCCTTTGACATGTCTTTTCTGCAATCTTTTCTATAATTGCTTGTGCTATTCTTGAACAACACTAAATTGCTTTCCAGACTCACTGGGTTACTTTAACTATCCAACCATGGCCAATGCATCTCTGATAATAGCTTCCCTTGCTGGTTCAAAAGTGAATTTATTATCAAAGTACATAAATGTCATCATATACAACCCGAGATTCATTTTCTTGTGAGCATATTCAATAAATCCATAATAGAAATAATAACCATAATAGAATCAATGAAAGACTGCACCAACTTGGGCGTTCAACCAGTGTGTAAGACACAAATTGTGCAAATATAAAAATAAAGAAATAATAATAAATAAGCAATAATATTTATCTCTGCAATCCCCAGGATTCATCAACAAGGACCATCTTTATTGGCCACGTACATTTATATGGATTGGGAATTTGCTGGGCATTGGCCAGGGTGTGATGTGTAACAAGTAACAATTATAAAGAATTATATTACAACGTGAAGTTAGAGGGTCCCTTCTCTTCCTCAAGCAAGCTAAGTGGGGAGTGGGGTGGGCTAGAATTTTTTTCCCAGTTAGATGCCGGAAACCTGGACCCATCCTCATGATCCTCATCCTTTCTGCCATTTCCATCTTCACCTCCAGCCATCAGCTCCAACTTCCTCCCTGACCACATCTCAAGAATGCCTCTTTCACCTCAAAAGCTGCCTACCTTCCAAACAAAAAAGCCTCATCTCAATGCACAATGTTTTTACTGTCACCCTCCTAAACTGCTCCTTTCATAGTTCGAACTCATCCATATCCTATATTGCCCATGCCCTCTATCGTTGACCATCCTTCATCCCAGTGTCCTGGCTGCCAGACAGTGGCACAGAGATTATTAACATCAACAACGTAAATACCGTCCTCCTGGTGCTCATCTCTCTTCACTGGCTCACCTTCCCCATTTTTTTTTCTCCAGTCCTTCAACACCTCCCCAAACACAGCATTCCGTAACAGAGCATTCCCCTGTCCCTTTATTCAGCCAGTAAACCACGTCACCACTGACCAGGCTTTAGGGCCTGCCACTCCACCCCTACAATCTGCCATTAACACAAGGTCCAGCTTGTTCACAAAGTCTTTGGCCACCTCAAACCTTTCAAGAGTGCATCCATTCAAATTCATCTAGGAAGCATCCATGAAGATACTGCCTTCCATCCTCTCACTATTTCCTTTTCCTAGCCATCATATCAATCTCACAGGCTGGCAACTTGGCTGAAAGCAAGCTATTCAACGCCTAATATTACATTTGGTTCAGAGTTGACTTTTGGCATTCATAACCCTACCATCCACCCCAGCCTCAGCTTTTCTGAAGTCAACCCACATCATTGCTACTGACATATTTTCAGTGCACACCTCATATTATCGTGTTAACTTGGCTATTCAAACCTCTGCTGTTCACCTTTCATCAGAATAAGCCTCAAATACCAAAACCCCACTTTAAACCTCACCACCTCTCTTCATTCAAGACTCTCAAGAGCTCTACCTTTCACCCAGTTTTTGGTCATCTGCTCCAAAATCCCTTCAGGTTGCTTCAAAGTAATGTCAAATTTAAATAAAACATTGAACAACTCATGACATTCTAACTCCATACAAACTTCTGCATAAATGGAAGCTCTTTTACTGCTCAATAAAAATTGAGCTCTATAGCACACTGTCCACTTACAAATGCCAACTTAATGCTGATCTATGTGGTTTCTCCCTCCCGATATATAAAAAAAATTCCCAAGTCAGAAACAAGAGAAAATCTTCAGGGGCTGGAAATCCACAACAGCACAGACATAAAATGGTGGAGGAACTCAGCAGGCCAGGCAGCATCTATGGAAAACAGTACAGTTGATGTTTCAAGCTGAGACCCTTCGGCAAGACTCCAGAATTTTGTGTGTGTTCATTCCCAGGCCAGTGTCATTCCCTTAAGGAAATGTACTGGAACATCAGGGTCCCCAAAAACCTGCTACTGCCAATCAGGAATCACCTAAAATTTAGGTCCGTGATGAAGAATGATTTCCTGAGTGGGATACAACATGCAAGCTCTCCCACCCCAACTACAATCTCATCAAAAGTCAGTACCTACTAGCATGGAGGTTCACTGCGGAATAGGGAAAGAATAGAGTGCAATTTTTCGCCCTCCAGAGCATGAAGAAGTTATTTCGCAAGAACAGGCAGCAGAAACAGAAAATGGAATTATATGGTGATCCGATCTGTTGCATAGGGACATTCTAATCCTGTACAAAGATTATAACACGCTTACCAGAAATGAAAGGGGATGTTAGAGAGATAAGATGATTCAACCACTGTTAATACATGTCAGCGAAAGTAGTGATGCAGCCTTAGCAAGAGTGAAACTACCTTGTGATGGTTTTCCTTAAAATCATTATGGTTGCTGCAAAAACAATAAATTAACAAAGTCTTTTAAAAAGGCCAGTGGCTTCACTCCTGATGAAGGGTTTCGGCCCGAAACGTCGTCACTACCTCCTCCCATAGATGCTATTTGGCCTGCTGAGTTCTGCCAGCATTTGGTTTTTATTTATTTCCAGCATCTGCAGATTCACTCCTGTGTCTTTTAAAAAGAGGCTGTTTTTGTTTTAAAACAGGCTTTGTGAAATCTTTGCACCAGACCAGCTATCTTGCTCATAGCATCCTTTTAGGACCTGAAGGTTAAAAATTCAAAAATGCCTATAAGCTTGTATGATTTCCTATTTTTACAACCTCAAACAGATTTGCATCTCCAAGATACAGTTCACAGGGTCTGGATATTGCTTGCTTGTATTCTGCCTTTCAATTGATAACAATGAAAAAAAAAATCAATATCTAACTCCTTGTATAGACTGCTGTTGGAATTGGTACAGTATCAGCTGTATGAACGGTGTGGTAAAACTCTGCTGCAAACAGTGTAGAAAATGTGCTCTCCTTTATTTCCAGGTCATTTTCATCACTTGACCAGCCATTATTTGAAAGTAAAATGCTGCAAACAAAATGCTGGAAATATTCAAGACAGGAAGTACGTTGAGACAGCAAACATAACATTTCAAGCCAATGAATATTATATCTGAATGTGCAAGAT
Organism: Hypanus sabinus; assembly: GCF_030144855.1. NCBI lineage: Eukaryota > Metazoa > Chordata > Chondrichthyes > Myliobatiformes > Dasyatidae > Hypanus > Hypanus sabinus. Next base: position 89,152,750 of record NC_082718.1, read on the forward strand.
AACATGTATAAACGGGAAGAGGAAATGAAGACGGAAATGAATGTTTTATTTTCAAAGGCACAAATGATTACAAATTCAAGATTCAAGATTGTTTAATATCATTTCAAGTTTTAAAAAAGTGTAAAGGAGAACTAAATAATTGTCACTCTGGATCCAATGCAACATGTAAAAATCACAGTAAGTTAAAGAACATGATAATAAAAAGCACAATGATTATAAATACATAAGATAGCTTACATACATAGATGCGTATAAGTGATGCTAGGTACAGGAGCAGCTGTACACAGGGTGACTGACAGAAAATGATAAAGTAGTGGTGGTGGGTGACTAGGTGGAGGTGTTGTTCAGCCTTACTGTTTGGGGAAAGAAACTGTCTTTGAATCTGGTAGCCTTGGCGTGGATGCTACGCAACCTCTTCAGAGATGGGAGTGGGAGAAACAGTCCATGAGCGGGGTGCTTCGTGATATCGCTGGGCTTCTTCCTGACACCTTCCCGTATATATGCCCTTGATGGTAGTGCTGCCGATCCAATTGGCCGTCTTGACTACCCGTTGTAAAGCCTTCCTGTCTGCTGCCGCAGTGCAGTTTCCACAGCACGCAGGCGTGCAGCATGTCAGGAAGCTCTCCACTGCCTATCTGTAGAAGGCCGTGAGTAAACGGTAAAGAGGACATTATTGCAAGACAAAATGCAACAGAAATTGTTTAAGAAGAGCTCAGGGGTGACACAAATGGGAGGTGTGGAATTATTAAACACCCATGATTTTAGAATAAAACAGGGACAGCAGGGACAACGGGAGCAAAAGAACTTGAGGTGGAGCCCGTGAAATGCCAACTTCATTTCATTTCATTTTTCAATCTTTTCATTGATTTCCAGTTAAAAAAAAATACAAATCAGAGAAGTTTAGCAAATAGGTAATTCAAAAGACATATAAACAGCAATAAAGAATAGTATATATTGTCAAAATCAAATAGGTATAATATTGCGCTGTTATATATACAATATAATCAAAAACCACAACTCCTCTTAACCAATCGTTAAAAAAAATTGGAAATGTTTATTTATTTATATAAAGGGGGGGAAATTGAACAAAAAAAAGGATTGGGCAGTCCATTTGAGGATAAAATTAGAAGAAAAAAGGAAGAGAGAAAACATCCTTTCAGTCACCTCCGAACCTTCACGGATAAAGCCAACTTCAAAGGTGCTGTTTCTGAAGTTTACATTACTTTAATGGAACAGCATGGGAGACCAGGATGAGGAAGAAAACAGCAAGTAACCTGAAGCTTGGTTTAGAACCGCACACAAGATTGGGTGGGCAACAAAGGGATCTGATCTGCGGCCGATCTTGCATATGCGGGGGTGGGGGGGGGGGGGAAAACGGAGTCACAAGTAGTGACTGTAGTACATTAAACTGACTGTAAAACAATCCATACTTGGCCCAGGGGAAATGCATGGGACTAAGTGGGAAGGAGGTGATGAAAGTGTGACAGTGATTTTAAAGTAAAGCAAGTGAAAGTTCTGAGCGAAGAGTCTGGGAGAAGTGAAACTCTGGCATGGCTTTGCAACAAAGGGGAAGGAGTGACACTTCACTTTGCTGCCGATTACAAAATCCAAGCTGATCATATTTTCTGGTCCAAGACATGACAGTCTAATAGGTCTAGTCCCTCTCAGCTTCAATCTTTTACCCAGCTGATCGGCAGTGGAGCAATTGACTAATAAGCTGGAGAAAGGAAACCTGCACAGAATCACGACCGAGAATATTCCATATATTCACAGACATAGCTAGTGGCCAAGGGCTTCCAGCTGCAATCTTGTCTACTTGGAGGCACTAACAGTGAAAGAGGCAAAAGAGGCGGGTGACAAACTGGGAGTAGGGTGCACGGCTGTCCTGGTGGATGAAGGAGGTGATTAAGGACACCTTCTCACCGTGGAGAAGGCCAGAGACAGAAGGCAGCAAACTGGATGTCAACAGACTGAGCAAGGAGAGAAATATAGAAAACAGTTCCATGGGCCAAGACATTAAATATCACCACACGAGGCACTCAGCAAATTCTCATCTGGCCTCATCACCATAACCAGCAATCATCTCCTTCCTGAGTTTAAAAAAAAACAACACATTTTGGGACTTCTTAGCATCCCTGTGTAACTCAGTGAGTTATAACTGTTCACTGGAAATTTAGCAACTCAGTGGATTCAACTGCGAGAACAAAGTGAGGTTGCTTCAAAGTACCTCTATTTAGGCCATGTTACAAGTTTTCTGGACAACTATAAATACCAGACTCCACATATTGACACAAGATGGAATAGACAGTAGGTGCAGGAGCAGGCCATTCACCGTGATCATGGCTGTGATCAATGTTTGGACAATGATGCTATGCAATACTGAGAAGCAGCTGCAGCAAAAAGCAGCACAGGCAGGGATACTGAGCGTTCTTTTGAGTGTCAGTGCTTACACTCGAGACTAAAATAGCTGCCGCGTGACTGTCGCACAGACTCAAGTTCAAGGCAGAGGTTTATAGATTCTTGACTGGTCAGGGCACGAAGGGATGCGGGGAGAAGGTAGGAGATTGGGGCTGGGAGAAAAAAATGGATCGGCCAAGATGAAATGGCAGAGCAGACTCAATGGGCCAAGGCTTGCCCAATTCTGCTCCTACATCCTACGGTCTTACGATCTACTCAGAAGTTTCTACAGATGTACCGTGGAGAACATTCTAACTGGCTGCATCGCCGTCTGGTATGGGGGGGGGGGGGGGGCTACTGCACAGGATCAAAGTAAACTGCAGAGAGTGGAAAACTTAGCCAGCGCCATCATGGGCACCAGCCTCTGTAGTATCCAGGACATCTTCAAGGAGCGGTGCCTCAAAAAGGCGGGGTCCATCATTAAGGACCCTCACCACCCAGGCGATGCCCTCTTCTCACCGTTAACGTCAGGAAGGAGGTACAGAAGCCTGAAGCGATTCGAGAACAGCTTTTTAAACCTTCCCTCCCACATAGCCTATCAGTTTTCTATCATCCACATAATAAGAATCTCTCAAATGTCCCAATGTATAGATAGAATCTCTACCACCACCTCTAGCAAAGTGTCCACACACCCACCATACTGTAAAAATAAACCCACCTCTGTCATCTTTCTATACTTTCCACCAATCACCCAAAAATTATGCTTGAGGTTCTCCAGACCAATACTCCTTTGAGCAGACATAGCCCATAGTTCAGTTGGGTTGTTGCACACTTCTGAAGCATGGAGCTCATCCTCAAATCTTTATTCCAAGCTCTGTCACAGTAAGTCCCCATTTCAGGAGCCTCACAATAGGCTCGTGAATGATATGGCCTGCCTGTTGGAGCAAATGGACATCGCTAGAGTCTCGGTGCTGGGGATGTTGGTCTGGAAAACAGGACACTAGTTTTGGTCTACCTATCCTTCGAAGAAAGGGACACTGTCCAATGCACTGGGCATGCTGCTCGAACAATTCCAAACTGCTATTACGTAACAACTGCACAAATAAAGCTGCACACATTCTAATACTTAACATTTTAATGTTTCAGATGCTGCCCAGTTAAATAAAGACTGCATTGTTTGTCTAAGCTCTTGTCCCCAAGGAGAGTGAGACCACAAAATACTGCTATCAATTCATGCCATCCCTGCCTCCGCAGCTTGCTCTCTTGAAGAATGTCATTCTAGCTAAATTACAAATCCATGCATGTACCTTCTGAACATGAGCCTACTTAAACCTCAACAGACTATGCTTTCTAAACAAGCAGCATAGGCAGGCTTTTCAACCGCAAGAGCGTCATCCAAGCTATATTCTGCCTCCCTTGGTGCTTTTTAGCCACTTGGTAGCATAAACAATGCAGAGAAAATTTGGAATTAGCTTGGCTGACTGGTATATAAATAATGTGCACTGACAAAGCCTGTTGAAGTTGAACAAGGGAAAGACAAGAATGCAGGAACTGGATTTCAATATATTTCACTGCCGCGGGAAGTGATTTAGAAGGGGAGTAAGTGGCAGGGTGTTAGTTATTGGGGGAGTGGAGGGGAAACAGCCATGATAAGAGATAAAGAAGAATTGAGGAGTTGTATCACATGGCTTCTATTTGCTCTTTATGTGATTGAAGCTATTTCTTTCCCACAGATTTGTCTGCTGCCTTTATCCTCCTTGAGTTTTCAGACACTACAGTCTAGTACTTAACCTAAGACATAGAAGCAAAATTAAGCCATTCAGCCCATCAAGTCTTCTCCACCATCCCATTTTAGCTAATTAATGATCTCTCTCATCCCCATTTTCCTGCCTTCTCCTCTTAACCTTTGATTCCCTTACCTAACGAGAACCAATCAAACTCCGTTTTAAATATACCCAGTGACTTGGCCTCCTCTCTGTGGCAAAGAATTCCACAGATTCACCACCCTCTGGCTAATAATTTTATTTTTATTTTAGCGATACAGTGGGGTGTAGGTCCTACTGGCCCCTCAGGCCATGCCGCCTCGGCAACCTGGGACAAACCCAATTAACCCCAAACCAATCCTGGGATGATTTACGACCAATCAACCTATGTCTTTGGACCATGGGAGGAAACCAGAGGGCATGAAGAAAACCCATGCATTCCACCGGGAGGACGCACAGAGACTCCTTACAGAACAGCGCCAGAACTGAACTCAGAACTCCAGAATTCCCGGAGCAGTCACAGCACCACACTATAACCGTGGTGCCTGAATAATCCTCCCTCCCAAATTGCAGCCGGGATCCAGAGTTAAAACTTCACACTGACTGGCCATGGGGTTCGGGGAAATCAACAGCAAATCTATGGGGAAAGCAGATATCCCAACACATCGGACCACCTACGAGCTGGGGAAGTGGCTGTGATTATTACTCGCCTTCCTCCCCCCATTAATAGCCACTCAAGCAGAATCACCATCAATCTTAGAGCATAGAACAGTACAGGCATGATGTTGTGCCAACCTTTCAACCTCCTCTAAGAACAATTTAAACCTTCCCTCCCACATAGCCTATCAGTTTTCTATCACCCACATGATAAGAATCTCTCAAATGTCCCTATGTATAGATAGAATCTCTACCACCACTTCTAGCAAAGTGTCCACACACCCACCATACTGTAAAAATAAACCCACCTCTGTCATCTTTCTATACTTTCCACCAATCACCCAAAAATTATGCCCCCTCATGCACATATAAAAAATATTCATGCACATGCGGGAAGGGTAATCATGCAGAGAAGAGGGAGAGAAAAAAATCTATTTTAATTATTTTGGCTGTTCATCAATTTTTTTTTGCTTCAATCGCCACCTGACTTGTGGGCTTCGTCATGCGTAGTAGCAGAAATTCTTGGTTTCAATTCCGTTCCTTGGTCATTCCCGCTCACGTGCATTTCTCGGACCAATAAGCAATTTGTGGAAAAGCACAAGAATCGCGTCACCAAAAAAAAACCTTAAGGGAAAAGCAAGTTAAAAGAAATGGAACACACAGGGAAACTCAAAACAGGGAACTGATTAAATGTTGAAAGTCCTTGACAAAGTAGTTTTAGAAAGAATGTTCCCTATGGTGGATGGAAGTCTAGAAACCGGAGGATACAGCCTCAGAGTAGAGGAACGTGCATCTAGAATGGAGAGGAGGAGGGAAATGGATCAGTCATGACAAATTGGTGGAGGAGTGTCAGTGGGACAAATGGACAAATTCTGCTCCTATATCTTATGGTCTTAAACAGAACATAAAGAATGGCCGACATGCATTGGAATTGCTTGCCCTGAAAATACTTCTCATTGCAAGAGCTGCTTGCCAATTTACACAACAGAACTACCACTCCGAATTAACCCCAAAACGTTCTACAAACTCTGCAAGCATTAAGTGAACTGTATCATTTCACCCTGTGGCTTAATTCTGCTCCCTACATCTTTCTGGTTTGAAGTATGGATGGGCCAACAATGTGGTTAAGTGGCAGCAAACTAATTGCAAAACAGTGGATTTCTCTACCATTTGTTTAAACTATATGGCTTACAGTATATCACCAGAGTGCTTCATAAACCACTGGAATTATCAGTGGACCAGAACACTTCCTTTTGGATAAACCTCTTCGCCACATGTTTAAATGCTTGCAAAACAACAAAAAGCATGACATCTGATGATTTCTCTGTACTTTGCAGCTTTCTGCAGAATTCCATCTCCTCTACCCTGCCCCCGCACCCACCTCCAAAGACAATATTTTCAGTCAGTCAGGCACAAAATCATATGGAACCCCATTTTGCTTTCATATGTACAAGTAGTTACTGAAGATCAAAAAAAAGCTGAAAGAAGCATGTGCTAAACCACAGGAAGAGAAAAATGTTTGTAAGCCACACTGAGTACACGGAGACAAGGCAGCAGAGATCATCTTTAAACCGAGCAGAGGCACAGTACACCATCGTGGATCTACTCAAAGCAGAACTGTACGGCTTTCAGCCACGAAAGACAAGCGTTGAAACACAAACACAACGTGAAAGAAGCTGACATTGAAATTAGCGGATGCCAGGTGAAATGACTTCACAAGAAAAAAAAACAGGGGGAAAATATTGCAGACAGGCTTCTCAAAGGGGGGGGGGAAATCCCCCAGTTCTTGTTGAGTAACTGACTTCCAGGTTTTGTTTCAGTTGTACTTTCTGTCACACTGCCAGAGTGCAGAAATTGATGATTCAAGGGTAAGACCTGTTCACTGCAGCCCTTTATTCACCTTCAAAGCTCATGGCACAAAACATTTTGATAAGTAAAACCTGGTCAGCAGCCTGTACAAGACAACACTCAGCTCCTATGCTATACGTACAATAATAATGACCAAAGCTCGCTCTCTATCTGCTCCCACCACCTACCATCCTGCGACACAATCCTTTTTCCATGTAGTTCAAAATTGCTCACTTAAACCCCCAGGCATTTCCTCACTACAATATGGTCAATGGAAGGACACTTCTCGCACTAGACCCACACTTCAGGGTGTGGTTCTCCTGTTTGATCAGTCCACTCTCCTCCTCTGCTCCCTCCTCCACACTGAGCACACCGACGCAAAGTGCTGTTGAGGGAAAACTACATCCATCGTCAGGGACCCCCACCACCCAGGCCATGCTCTTCGTCTCACTGCTCCCATCAGGAAGGTAGTACAGGAGCCTTAGGTCCCACACCACTGGATTCAAGATCAGTTATTACTCTTCAACCATCAGGCTCTTGAACCAAAAGGAATAACTTCACTCAAATTAATGCCTGTAGATTTCTATGTTCGCTTGCCCCTCACTGAAATGTTCTCAGAACCCATGGACTTACTTTCAAGAATTCTTCATCGCATGTTCAATAATTATTGTTTATTTATTTTTTTGTATTTGCATAGTGTGCTGCCATTTGCACACTGGATCACCATCCAAATTGGTGCAATCTTTCATTGATTCTATTATGGATTTATTGAGTATGCCCTCAAGAAAATGAATCTGTATATTGTGACATATATGTACTTCGATGATAAATTTACTTTGAACTTGAACTCGAACTCTGCTTAGAGAGGGTGGCTAACTATCGAGTATGAATATTGCAGTAAAACTGTTACACATGACAGCATGTGGTTGTGTTTTTATAAACCGTTCCATGATGAAATGCAGTAAGCTTCACTACTTCAAAATATGGCCGCAACAGTCACATTTTTTTTTCCCTTTACAGTTCCTCAGTTCTCAACTGCAACCAGGTGCAAACAAAATCGAAGTCAGTTAAAAGAAAAATTCCTTGTATAGATTTCAATCCCAATACAAATCCATAAAGATGAAGATAAAACTATGTGTTATGTTGTATCAACACACTTGGATAGAAAATATTTTCACTACCTAAGTCAGCTTACATAAAAAGGACTTCCAAGACAAGCTTAAAAACTTATTCTACTTAGAAGGGAAAAAACCCTTGCAGAATTTCACATTTGCAACTGAAGATAATCTGTTTGAGGTGGTTAGGACCCTTTTTATTTTAAAATTGGGTCATTTGGGTTTCTTGCTTTCTGGCTGCCTGTAAGCAAACACATCTCAAGCTGGATAATTTATACGTTCTTTGATAATAAATGTACTTCGAATAACACCTCTTTTGAGCATGTGGCACGAACGATTTTGAAAAAAGACTTACTGAATTCTCATTTAGAATCACATTCCATAATATATTTACAAAAATGGCACTCAAATATCAAATCATTGCTGTTCCTTTCTGCACCTTGTATTAGGCAACATTTTTGCCATTTTCCAAGAACTTCACTTACTTTTTAAAATAAAATGAGGCCCAGTTGCTAGCACAACACTCAACCCAGCACAGATGGAAAGCGTGCAAGGAGCCGGCCGGATTCGAACTCGGGAACGTTTGCCTCAAAGTCCAGTGCCAATGCCACTAAATCACTGGCCGGATATCTCGTATCAAATGAACGTGCAAAACGTTGGAAAACCTGAAGATATTGAATATTCAGAAACAGCAGATATGAGTGACTAAATAGATTAGATAGATGAACCTATTGCCCGTCCCCATTCACTGTGGTCTTCTTATCTGATATAAAAACACACGAATTGTGTTGGGTTTCTAGATTTAGCAGATTCCACCAAGACAAGCTGCCCAAGCTGTGCTTTGCAAGCATAAAGATTCAAGGTGGTCAAAAATGGAAGATTACTTGTGGCAGGAAGTAGCTCTCTCATACCGGTACCATTTCCAACTCTGCACTAAACAAATTTGTTCGAGTTGAAAGTGAGGAACAAGTTTTATAGATCACCTTGTTTATGAGCAACTCTACTGGCAATGTAACTACTCAAGATCAAACTTCTCCCACTTCTAGTTCCCAGTAAGTTAACACCTGGTATCGTCAGCACGCTCTCATTTGAATGTCATTATTCGTATCTTACAGATTTTTATTGTGGTCCCTCGTGGCTGAGTAGTCTACGAATAAGAAAAATTAACAGTGTGACCCAGTATTATCTGCCTGCGAGTGCTATTTTCATGTTTAGTGGGTCATTAATGCCAAGAAACAAATTCACATCCGCAGCTTGCATTTTAAAAATACACCACTGCACTATTTCATCACACTAACAGCAATGCTTAGGGAAGCTGGTTCTCGAAAAATCAGGTAATTTTCAATATTAAACAACACAGTGGAAGTACATACTGGATACTGCAATACCCAATGCAACATTCTGAATTCAGTCAGGTTCCTGAGTTTTTGGATGCAGCCAGCAATAACATCAAAGCAAAAGCAACACTGATTATGAGATCCACAAACATGAGAAAATCTGCAGACGCTGGAAATCCAAAGCAACATACACACAAAATGCTGGAGGAACTCGGCAGGTCAGGCAGCATCTATGGAAAAGAGTATTCAGGGCTGATTGAAATACTATTTAAAGCCCCAGCTGATGAACTACGGTATCATGTCAATTATGGCTAAGTGAGAAGTGAGAACTCTCAGTTAGCTATAATTGACTAAGTGAGAACACTTGTCTCAGAGCTTAAGCCTTGTTCCAAACTTCAGCACAGAAGCCTATGCTGATAGTCTACTGCAGTACCAAGCTATACGTGGCAACAGAGGAGATGTGAAAATAGCTCCTGTCTGCTACCTCAGATGGTCATAAAAGGATTCCATGAACTTAAAGAAACAAGGAGTTACTCGTGGAGTCCTGGGTCACAATCAATACCATCAGAGCTGATTACCCCGGTCACTGTCACACTGAAAATTGTGGTAGTTTGAACTGTGCCCTGTGTGTTGGCAGCCATTCAGATAAGAAAGGGCGAGTAGTAACTACACTTCATGAGACTTCTCCAGACCTCACAGAGTCTTCTCCAGGCTTCATGAAGTTTCTGACGGACTGTAGACCATGGTCTCTCTTTGGGACTTTGCTTGCTCGGTGGGTGGTGGGCGTGCTGATGCTTTTCTACTAGGTTAAGCGGGGTGGGGAGAAAGGTTGCTGCTACTTGTGTGTGGGAGGGGGACAGGAGCTTCGGGGTTCTTATATTTTTTTCTTCTGCCATTCATTCTTCAAAGCGAGTAAGAATTTCTGGTTGCATATTGTATCCATTCTCTGATTTTAAGTGGAACCAACTGATAAAAGTAAGCTGCTTGCTACCTATTTTCTAGTGTGCCAGCTTTATTAAGATAGATGGGCCTGTTAAGTAATTACAAACCTACTGACAGAGAGCTTGATTTTTTTTTAAATCGAAAGGAGGAACGATTTCATTAAAATGCATTTGGTTTCATTATTTCTTCCATCTACAGATGCACGAATGAAATTAAGGAACTTTAAACTCTTAGAGCATTTAGAAGCTTCCGCTGCACTTTACAAAATGTCTGCACTCTGACAAAAGAACTGGAGAGGACAGTCTGCATCAACACTGAGCCACTGTGGTTTGACAGGAACGGATGTGTAGAATACAACCAAAAATATTGGACTTGAATACATACCTGAAATCAACACAGGAAGACACAAGTAAACAGGAAAAGGAAAGCATTCTCAAACAAAGAAATGACAGCACATTAACTCATTTCACTGCATTTGTAGTACAAGAATATATTTATCCCAAGTATAAGTTCAGAGAGCTTTACTTTATTGATTTCTGCACCCGAGCTGAAACAACATTCTGTTTGTTTGTATTTATTCTAAGACTTGGTTCAGAGTCAGAAGAAATGCACGGTGCTAGTCATGGTCTTTGCAGATGTTAGGGCAAACAAAGGCTCATGTGTTTTGAAAGCTGAAAGCAATTCAGTGTTCACAGGGTCTCTCAACATTACACATGGGACCAAGTACTTAAAGGCTTCAATGTGCCAGTCCCAAGTGAGCTGCTGTGGCTCACACTTCCATTAAAGTGAGATTACATTATTGTCAGACAACCTAAAATAAATGCAATTGTGAATAGCCACCCTCCATGAGGGTCAAGACCTTGTTGTAGGGTTCGGAGGCTTGCGTGCCTCAATAGCCCGGAGAGCTATGTTGGCTGGAGTCTGGGCTTTATGCTTTGGCTCTTGGTAGGGTCACCCATGCCAAACAGGTTAAAGGTTAGAAGCCAGACTAAGAATGGTCTACCAGTCCTCCAGCCCAGGGCCAACAACTCTGACTGGTCAAATATAATTGTTATGGAAACAGCACTTGCTGCCTTAAATGCCAGCGGTGTAACAGGCAGTAACTAACGGTGAATCCATCATGTTCGATCAGTTGTCCAAATGACACCAGCTCACTGCCATGCCACCGCCGTGCACATGTAACCAGATTCAAAGTTCTCCAGTGCACAGGCGGAGATGGCCAACCTGGACCATTTCACCAATCAAATTCAGCTTCAGGGCCTTTTGACAAAGGTGCCAAGTGTCTTATAGTTCACAGGCACGAGGCCATCAGTTTGTTCATTTAGCTTAATTCCAGCAATCAGGATCTGACCTATTGTCCAAGTGAAGAATGAAGGGGCTTGTATTTCAGTTCACCTCAGGGCTTAATACCACAGAGGGCAAATGGCAGGGCGGAGCTCTTTGTAACAATACCAAACTAGCACTCGAAACACAGCATCGCTCTGAGCCAAGACAGGCAGAGGAAAAGGTAGCCAGCTTAACTTATGTCAAAGAATTGATGACAAATCAGCTACATAACTTCCAATGTATACAGGGCTGATGAAAAGGTTTTATAACCATAATCTAGCAATTACCCAGTTAATTTGACAAACTAAGTCAAAGGCTTGGGCCTACTCCAGGTACATGGACTCAGTTTGGTTTGGAATACTGTTGTTTGCATAAGTTGTGTCTCCCCCCCCCCCACCCCCTTTCCCTGCGCATTGGGTGCTGGTCTTTATTTTTTGAATTGGGTTCTTTTGAGTTTCTTACTTTGTGGCTGCCCGTGAGCAGGCAAATCTCAAGGTTGCATAATTTATACACTCTTCGACAATAAATGTACCTTGAATCCCTTCAATCTTTGATCATGGCATTTATAACCTTATAACCCTGGGTAATGTACGGCCGCGACCATAAACTTGAACACCGCTTCTGGTCTGTGGGCTGACAAAAAGCTTTCATCGTGTCACATTGGATAGAGGCAATGTAACGTTATCGCACATCATTTTAATCTAATGGCAATGTATGATGAAGCACTTCTGGATTCATAGGAGCAAAACAACGTTCCACTCCTACGCCACCCAAACAATAATCAAGACAGGAAACGTCCAGTTTTCCTGTGGGGTCAATTGAAATAGCCCAATCCTCTCCAACCAATGATGTGAGGCTCCATGGCACCTCGAAGGAATTGTTGACTAGCTCCCAGTGGAAGTCAGGCATTGGACTTTCAGAAACCCGGTACCCAAGACTAATGGACCATCAACCTTTGCCAGTGAGAATGATGTTCAGCAGCTCTGTATGTACACAACTATGGCTACTGTCATATGTTTATTTAAATTAGATTTTAAGGGCACAAAACGCAAGAAAATCTGCAGATGCTGGCAGCTTTCTGCAAGTCACCCGAGTTACTGAAAGGAGCAAAAATTAAGCAAAAGGCAGCACACATTACTTAATGTGGGATTTTAAAGGTCGTCTATCTGAGATTTCTCAAACCAGCCTTCCCTTTCAGCAGGAACAGTATTTTATTCCAGACTGATTAGTTAGGAGTGCAAAAGGCTTAGAGGCCAATAGATGTGACATCTTCATACTGAATTGTAATTATTGCAGCCTTTGAAGAAGCAACATGAAAGCTGTTTCATTAAGATCTCAAATAACTGGAGTCCTCTATTTTTGGCCTTGCAGCGATTCACAGTGTTAGGGAAAAAAAAACATTTTAATCAACTTCTTTACAAACCTTTCTTAAAAACATGCTTCAAAGATCCCCAGCCATAACACAGGTTTAAAGCCTAATCATGTTTGAGAGATCAAGTGATTGGTGAGTTCTGAGAATGATGTCCTTTAATCTCTGCTGAGCATGATAAAAGGATTCCATAAAAATCAATTATTAAGAGCATACACAGTCAGTGGCTATTGTATTAGGGACGCTTGCTTATTAATGCATATATCTAATCAGCCAATCATGTGGCAGCAACTCAATGCTCAAAAGCATGCAGACATGGTCAAGAGATTCAGATGCTGTTTAGACCGAAAGGAGAAGAAATGTGATCCAAGTGACTTTGACTGTGGAATGACTGTTGGTTGCAGATGGGGTGGTTTGAGTATCTCAGAAACTGCTGATCCCTGGGATTTTCACACACAACAGTCTCTAGAGTTTACAGAGAATGGTGCAATAAACAAAACACATTGTGAACTCCGAACCCTTGACGCCCTGAGCCTCAATAGCCTTGTACCATCTTGATTTAGTTACAGTTGCTTCAGATGCTTTTTGACGCTCTTCAAGATTGCTGCATGCATAGCATTGGAAACGTCCAGATTTTAAAGTCTTTTGCTGTCCTTGGTCAGCAATTTCTCCGGAGAATTTAGAGGGGGCACACTGGAAGCATGGTTTCAGTTCAGCTTTATGTGCAGTATTCAGCAAGCTTCTTTTAGAGCCTCAGCAATTAGCAAACGACACCACAGGCACTGCTTTTGGGTAAAATGATAACATAGCAACAGCGACGACTTGCAGACAGCTTACAAAACTACTAGATACTTCTTTTCTGAACTGGCATTGATTGCAGCCTATAAAGTTGCTTTCACAAATGCATTTTTGAGCTGACTAAATCATCTGGCACTTCTGCAACCTGCTGAGGGATTCGGCGTGGATTGGGGGGGGGGGGGAGAGAGAGTGCAGCTATGCCCGTCACCGTTGGGGTGTATACTGCGGCGATTCCCAATGGTGGGATGTGAACCCGCGGTTAACTCTATTACTCTGCACTGATTAAAGCACTGAGCAAAATTAAAATCGTCAGGGACAAGAGCAGAAAACCAAAACGAACAGGTGATCAGTGCCATCTGCCTGAGTTGGACCAGTCTCTTCTTGCTGGTGGGCAGAGGGTGCTGGAGTCTTTAGTGCCATGGGGCCAGGTTTTGGAGCAGCTGCACCCTACAGTCTTCGGGCATCCGGATGGGCTCACCTCAGCACTGACGGTGCTCGGCAGCTGTGGACTCCCTTTCAGGGACTGGTGTTTTCGTTCACTTCTTTTCCACTATTTGTGCAATCTGATCAAGGGGCGTCAGCACTGAACTGGCTCGGCAAATGTGGCCCGCAACCACTAAGGGCTCACTCTCAGGGGCTCTGTGGCTAACGTTACTAGTTTACTTTTTATTGTTGCACTGTTTGTTCTTTTTCACACATTGGGTATTTGATGATCTTGTTGTATGGGGTTTTTCTTTTAACAGTATCTATTGTGTCTCTTTGTTTTGTGGCTGCCTGCAAGAAGCCAAATTTCAAGGTCATATACAGCATGGATAGATAGATATTGACCTCAAAGCAAATTACAGTGTCACAGTAGCATTCTTCTTCGGCTGCCCATCGGAATCCGATGACGGTCCACTCCTTTAATGGTGAGATCTTTGATGACTATACAGTCCTATCCTGGACCCACAAGTTCTATTACAGCTGGGACATGTATATGTGGTAGTGGTGACAACCATGGCTGTATTTCTCCTGGCTCTCTTCTGCTGTCATCTGGTTGTTCTCTTCATCTCCAGAATACGAACCCCGTCCCTACACAGCTGTCGCCAAGTGTTACGGTCAGCAACAACATCCTTCAGGTCCTCAGGTCTAATCTTGCACTTCCTTAAAGCATTCTTCATCTGATCCTTATAACACTTCTTCGGCCCTCCAGCTGAGCATTACAAGTGCACAGATATACAAATATTAGAAGGGAAGTAAGAAAGAATTTTAAAAAAGTTACCTCAAACAGTCTACTGGAGGGAGTCATCACTTCCCTGGTTTATAGGTTGACTCATTATAGAGCTTAATGGCCAAGGACAAGAATGACCTGGTATAGAGCTCTTTGGAGCAGAGCAGTTGTCTTAGCTTATTACTAAAAGTGCCCCTTTGTTCAGCCAAGGTGGCGTGCAGAGGGTGAGAAACATTGTCCAGAATTTTCTGTAGGGTCCCTTGTTCCACCACAGCCTCCAGTGTCTAGTTTGACTCCTATAACAGAGTCAGCCTTTCTAATCAGGTTGTTGAGCCTGTTGTTAATGCCATTGCCCCAACACACCACTGCAGAGAAGACTGTACTGGTGACAACACACTGGTAGAACATGTACAGGAGAGGCTTGCATACTCCAAAGAACCTCAGTCTCCTTGGGAAGTAGAGGCGACTCTTACCCTTCTCGTACAGAGCCTCTGTGATGGTGCTCCACTCAAGTCTGTTATCCACTGCACCCTCAGCACACCCTCTCCACATCCATACCCTCACCAACAACAGTAACAGGGAGCAGTGCAGGCTTAGTCCATCACCACCTCCTTTGTTTTACACACTTTGATAGTAAATGTACTTTGACTTTAATTGCTTATTTCGACTGTTATTTTGCTTTCTTCGACAAACTTCTCTCTAGATTAAGTCACAATGCAAAGCTGAAGCAGTTGTAAGAGAGTAACAGGTAAAAGCCCTTTTCAGTCGGCAGTAATCAGCTAATTTCTA
Organism: Hypanus sabinus; assembly: GCF_030144855.1. Taxonomy (NCBI): domain Eukaryota; kingdom Metazoa; phylum Chordata; class Chondrichthyes; order Myliobatiformes; family Dasyatidae; genus Hypanus; species Hypanus sabinus. Next base: position 89,168,301 of record NC_082718.1, read on the forward strand.
AGAAACCTCACTGACTGCCATGGAAACATCTCTGATAACATCATCACACTGAGAAATAAAGAGGCTTCAACTGAAAACCTCAGCCATATAACAAGTCAGCACTGGCAGCTGGGTTCCATAGTGTACATCCACCTACACATTTCCTCTTCCCAACAACTACAATCAAACTTTCACAACAGAGTTATAACTGTTTTCACCATTTTATTCGCACTCAATGGGACACTGTTGAATTTATTAGCTTTTATTAGATTCATCACGTAGAAGTGACATACATCCCTGTCTCGGTCTTTTCTCTAACTGGGTTAGAATTGGCCTACTCGTAAGTTTGGTTCACCAAGGGAAAGCCAATACCACATTACAATTTTCTTTTCACTGTCTTCTCTGGGATTAAATATTTATGATGCCTTTATAACTTAAAGAGGCAGTTTGAAATATCAGTTGTGAAAAAGAGCCAATATTACAATTGCTGCTAATACATTTTCAGGACATCAGTCCAATACAGCAAATTAGAATTTTCAACATTTGAATATAATGGTAGCCAACCAATTTTGTTTAATCCTTATCATTTACTTGTTTCAGTGTTTACAAGAGGAACATACTGACCTGATTCTACTTTGATTAAAATATCATCTCCAAAAACAGCAGATACAAAATCCATAAAATTCAACTGTAATTTTTTTTTATTTATTCACTTACGGGATGTGGGCTTCACCAGCTGAGCCAGCATTTACTGCCCATCACTAGTTGCCCTTGAGAAGACGGTGATGAACTGATTAATCAGTCGGAGTCTGGCCACTGACTTGTGCTTGCAATGTACTAGACAATGACAAAGCTCAAACTAAACCAACAGGAGCAAACCAGATCACTCTGATTATGGGAACAGCCACAATTAAAATTACTGCACTTTCACCGGGTCCTGCAGACATCCACATCTGTTTCTTTTTGATATATGGAAAGGGCATCTGTTGCCATTTACTCCGGAGTAAGAACAAGCCGGGGATTAAGTGCCGAACCAAAAAGCAAGGAGATCAAGCAGGTCGCGTTCATATTAATGTGTTGATTTGATAGAGGTATTCAAAAGTATGGAAACAGCCTGCTTCCATTTACCCTGTGGTTGGGTGGACTACAACCAGGAGGTCATGGGTTAAGGGTGAGAAGTGAAAAGTTTAAGGGAAACATGAGGGAAACTTCTTCACTCAGAGGGTCGTGAGGATGTGGAATGAGCTGGCAACACAAATGATGCAAGCTTGATTTCAACATATGAGAGAAGTCTGGATAGATACGTGGATGGTAGGGGTATGGAGGACTATGGTCCTGGTGCAGGTCAACAGGAGTAGGCAGTCTAAACGGTTTGGCACAAACTAGATGGGCCAAAGGGTCTGTTTCTGTGCTGTACTTTTCTGTGACTCTAATGGACTCAGCAAAAAGACTTCTAATTTTCTATAGACTGTTGTCCAATGGATCAGAGTACTTTCAAATGAAATCCAGAACCATCTTAGTTTTCAAGCAGATTTAATTGAGGCATGCAAAATTCTGAGATGCTATATATAAAGTTGATAGAAAGGAGCTACTTCCTTTAGAAGAACAATATAGAAACCACTCCCACACCCCTGCCCCCCCAAAAAAGAGCAATATGTATTACAGGTAAATGGTAGAAGTAGTCAAGGAGGAGAAATAAACAAATTCTTTATTTGTTTCTATCAAAACTCTAAGACTATCTGGGATGGATAGCCAAAGTACATATATGTCACGTCCCAAGTTACTGACCAAGAGCCGGATAACTTTTTGGCTGGGATGGACAAGATGGACCAAGTCCTGTAAATTTCTATAACAGTGCACAGCAGGTAGTATAACTGTGGTCTGCCTACCGAGCATCCCATTCGCACACAAGACATTGGTGACTGAAGTACAACAGAAATCCTGAAATTCTGCTCAATGTTTCTATCTGCATTGTTTAAAAGGTTTTATGTCAGTTAGCCAGATTTCAAATTAAACTTTCGGTTTTCTTAAAATGGCCTAGCCAGATATTTAAAGACAATGGGCTTTATATTTAATTACATTTGGTATGAATTTTGCAAGATCTATATATGTCAATTCCATTTACTCATGAGTATCACCTTTGTACGCTTTACAAGTATTCCACTGGTGACCCCAGTAGCTAACACACAGGATCCCTCCAATCCCTTATGCCCACTACCTCATCTTTGATTCAGCACTCAGAACCTGAGTAAGCCTATGGCCTGTAATTTTAACCACCACATCTAGCTTGGATCTAATGACTGGGTGGTATTCAGTGTTACGGTCATGGGCAGAAATTGCTTTTGACCACTAGGATGCAACTGCTACCTTGTGAGTGCCTTTTCAGTGTACCAGAACTTCCTGCCTGTGATCAACTCTGACCAGAGACCTCAGCAGCAGAACTTCCTGCCCGTGATATTCAGGTACTAGATTCCAAACCCAATTAGAACAGAAACAGCAGGAGAGGAGAGACAAGGCAATCTCTCGAAGAAGGAGAAAGGAGGTTCAAGAGTGATCTGTGCAACTGAATCCTTAAAGACCCGTGGAGATTGGATAGCAAGTATAGGTAGTGAGTAATGGATCATTTGATAACTCTTTGGGAACAGCCTCTGAATAGGAGGATGTCCCTTTAGCACAGAGATGAGGAATAATTTCTTTAGCCAGGGGGTGGTGAATCTGTGGAATTCATTGCCACAGACGGCAGTGGAGCCAAGTGGTTGGGTATATTCAAAGTGGAGGTTGATGGGTTCTTGTAAGGATATCAAAGATTACAGGGAGAAGGCAGGAGAATGGGGTTGAGGGGGAAATTTTAAATCAGCCATGATGGAAAGGTGGGGCAGGTTCAATTGGCCAAATGGCCTAATTCTGCTCCTGTGTCTGATGGTCTTTCAGGAAATGGAGAAGAACGAGAGAGGGGTGCAGCAGACAAAATTTTAAAAAAAACAACTTAAACTCAGACTCATTCAGCAGAGGATGAAGCCGTAATTTAAAAAAAAATCACTGAATTCTTGGTGGGGTAAACTGAAACTCCTTGCACATAGTTGGTTTTAACAAGCAAGCTGCAGAGTCATTCACCACACTGTGACTGCAGCAGTTCAAACCCATCAGTGACAGACATTGAAACTTTATTTCGTGGAAGTTGCCACTACCTGTTACAATGCAATACAAATAAAATCAATTTGGCCGAGCACAATTCCTCCTTTGACTTCCAGCGAGTCCCTCGCAGCTGCTTACTTCTTGTCTGCAGAGACAGCCAACTCTCCACTGACTGGAGCAACAAGTACCCTGCTGCAGGAACTCCACAGGTCAAGCAACAGCGAAAGGAACGGTCAGGAGCACAAAGGGAAGGCGGCCAGTACAAAGACACGAGAGGGAGGCAGAGGCTGCAGCACGATTGCTGGAACCAGGGCTTTGGGGGAGAAGGGGAAGGGGGTAGGGGAACTCGGTCTTTTTTTTTGCCTTCATTTGCTTGATTTGAGTCGTGTAGAGTACCACAAAACTGACAATGATTCAAGATCACAAGCCAGACTTCATTCCTCCTCACGCGCCACCACAATAACACAGCGCACATGGTAACCTTGGCTGGCACTTTCCTTTCAAATGCTCAGCTCTTGCATTTCAGTCAGGTGTCCCGCTGTGCAGGTTGAAAATACCACAATGATCCTCACAAGCCAACTGATTTATTTCTAAATAGGACATATAGTCATCTGTTGTCAAAGTTAACATAGCCAAGGGTCTTTGCATGGCTACCGATCCTCCTAGAAGTGTTTTATTTTTTAAATATACACACCATTTGCACCCATTCACTTCCACCCAATCACTGAACTCCTTTCCTCATTGTTCCATTCAAGAACTCACACAAACCGCCATTTACACACAGCTATTCAGCCACTAAGGTAACCGAAGAGACCACCACTGGCCCTCACACAGAATGGGAGACTGCCAGTACTGGAGTCTGGAGCCACGCACGATCTGCCAGAGGAACTCAGTGGGTCAGGCAGCATCTGGACTGATGCAAAGCCTCCACTCAAAAATGAAAACAGCCCCCTTTCCCCACCCAACTACCTCACTCGGAGTTCCCTCCTGCAGGTTGTTTGTTTCTACCGTAGAAATTAACTTACCCAAAGAGCTTTCCAACGAGGGTCAAGGGAAACCAGTCCGCTGCCTCCTCTCTCAGTACAGAATACTAGACTTTGGTAACCAAAATTGGGAAGTCAAAATAATGGGGGAGGGGGGAACTTACAAAACGAGTTACTGACCCCCAGTGCTAGCAGGTGGCTGTTGCTAAGAGAGTACCTGGATGCTAGGATTGGCTGCAATCAGCAGCTTGATCACAAGGTCTGCTGTTGCTCATGTTCCGACTTACTTGTGACCCCCTGGGCAAAGCAGCTTGAATTCTCCAACACCCACAAAAGCAGGTTTCGGTAGCCATTTCTGGCTCGGAAACGGGCAGGGCAGCTGCGGTGCATGGCGAGGAAGAGCGGCAGACTCGGTGGTGTGGTGAGTGGGAATGAGAGTCGGAGGAGAAGTTAGTATAGAGGGAGACCCGGGGGGGGGGGCAGCTTTTAAATGGGTAAACGGGGAACATAGGTTCCATTTGACAAATGAAAAGCAATCGAGGACGAAGACCAGTGTGCAGAAGGGGTGCTTGTGTTGTAAATTCACACGTTGACTTCAAGCTGGAAGCAAACTGGGGCTGCACACTTCACTAAAGTCAATGGCAAACACCTTGCACTGCATTTTCTGTGAACCTACAACTGCCCTGCCGCTCTATTCTTAGGGGGAGAAAAAAAAAACCCAGCTGGAACTTGCACAGCGTCCAGTTAGTCCATGCACATAGTAAAAGGGACCCAAGACCAATGCAAAAAATTGTATGCACTTTTAAAACAAGATTCAATTCCAAGATTTCGAACAGGTGTCAGGAAGGCCTGAAAGTAAGGTGACAACAGTTATACCACTGGAGAAGGTGAGATATAGGACTTTGTACCCAAAGACCATTCTGCAATGCACCCCCTTTACACCACAAACCTAGGCCCCGTGTGCCAAAGTTACTTCTGCTACATATTGCCTTGTGCGTGCTTGGACAGGCCCAGCACACAAACAATTTTAAACATCTCAGGTTTAAATCTTAAAACACTAACCGGTCTTTCCTCTTTACTTTTTGTTAACTGACTTACTGCACAATTCCTAAAAGTCAGTGTTAGCCAAGATCTTAAGTGTTTCTTTGAAAGCACGTGCATGTCTCATAGTTCAAATCCATGAGAGAGCAAAACCTCGAATAAAGTGGCTGAAGGACCTTGTTTCTTTTTGTGTGAATGGAGGGTGGGGGGGGGGGGTGAAACAGTGCTGTAAAAAGGTACCTGTTGCATATAGTTACAAACCATTCACGGCAAGTTACAAACAGGGACTTTCCAAACACTAAACAAGGTCAGCCAGATCGTACTGTGGTTAAGAATGGAACCTTAGCTACTGCATTTTAGTGCTTTTCTTTAATAACTTGAGATGCATTTGCTATGATGCCAAGTTTACAATATATGAAACCAGAGAAAGTGTTTCAATTCAATTGCTTCAATTCAACTACAACTTTGCTTTTCATTTACTTATGATCTCAAAGAGGACATTAAAATGTACATTTGAGCTGATCAGCTGGGACTTTCCAGAATGCTAAGGACAGCAAGATTAGTCTCCTGATTAAGTCTGCAGAGAGCCCACATCGTTTTTGTACAATTTGTAAAGGACTGAATTTCAGAAATCGTGCATCATTATTGGAGTAAATAGCCATATAATTTTGAACAACCAGACAGGAACAATAAGGAAGGAGACTATTTGGTCTGTGCTAACTTGCTGGAAGAGTATTGCAGCTGGCTCCCATCACCACACTTTCCTCATAACCCTGTTATCTTTTCTTCTTTCAAGTACTGATGCACTTCCCTTTCAAAAGCAATGATTTCCAACTGACTACGCCTTTTGGTCATGCAACGCTCGTTTGCTTTAAATAATTTAGGCACGGACAGTGGTCAACTCTGGAAGAACATTTCCTGCCCATCCATTTAGCGTCCCTTGAACTTGGCCATTTTTCTTAACTGACCCAGTAAAGCACTAAGAGTAAACCATTCCAGTCATGCGTCAGAGACCAGCAAGAGCCATTCAGTTTGTCAGTCCAGTGGCAGTTCCTAATAGAATATTCCTGTCAGTCCTATTTCCCCCTGCTCTTTCTCCACAGCACAGCAAATTATTCTGTCTCGTGCCTACTCAATTGCCCTTTGAAAAGTAGGGGATATTTTCTTGCCAGTGAACCAAGAGAGCTTTAAAATGATAATCATTACTCACACCAGTTACGTGGAGTAACAGAAACGATCAGGGATTTTCTACTGCAGACACAACACCCGAACAGGAGCCTTGGATGACCACTCCCGGGCCCCAGGCGATGTGCTTGAGATTGAGGGGGGAAAAAAAAGCTTTATTTCTCACACGTACATCAAAACATACATCGCTTGCATCAATGACTGCAGCCCGAGAACTCACTGGCGACAGTCCACGAGCGTCAGCATGCCCACAGTTTACTAACCCCAACCTGCAGGTCTTTGGAATGTGGGAGGAAACTGGAACACCCATTTCACGGGAGGACGGTACAATTTCCTTACAGACCGCGGTGGGAATTGACCCTGGGTTGCCAGCGCGGTTACAGTGCCACACTAACCACCATGCTGTCATCTTGCCCTTTTAGGGGCCTACAGCAGAACAGCAGCAAAGTTCAGATCAGAACAAGGCTGCAATATTATTGTCAGGATAGAGCTGGAGTTCCCCACCTGGGGTCCAGAGACCCCTTGCTTGACGGTTTTAGCCCATGGCACAAAAAAAAGGTTGGGAACCGCCCCCCCCCACCCCGGGACAAAGCCATGATTATATCGCCTCCTGCCACACTGCAGGGATCACGGTCAAAGGCAAATGACAGAAAGGGAGAGAATTATTTCTTCTGACTGGCAAGTCCCAGATGAAGGGGGCATGTTAATGTAAGATCAGGAAGCACTTCATTACACGGGAGGGGAAAGGGAATCAGAAGCACTAGGCCTTCAAAAGCTGCCCAGGCCATGAACTCGCCCCTCAATTCTCCTGCCTCCCAGCTATACTCAGGGCAATTGGTAATTTAACCCACTGCACAAGCAAATCAATAGGGAAAAACGGGAACATCCAAGAAGACCCATGGGGTCAAGGAGGATTTGTGGTTAGTACTGAGCAGAGAAAAGCGGAGGACAAGACCAAACTCAGATGACTCGAGCAGCATTGCAGTGCTGTTCCACCCAGTCTTTAAGAATAATGAAACAAGCTGAGAAAGTCATTCATTATAAATAACTCCTCGCATTGAAAACATCCTAATGGGGTTAATCAATTAAATAGAAAGGATTAGAAGGATACTAACTCAGAGCAGCCATGGCAGAACAAACTGCTGGAACTAAATGCATATTCCCGTACTCATTGCTAAATCATGGTCACATGTCTAATCACCAGGCAGATTTGCTTTACTAAAGATTAACCCTTGCCTCCTGAATGAAATCCATCCCTGTACTGGCCTGGAGGTCCTCGAAAAAAAAATCGCTGGAGCAGGAAGTGCAGGCTTACAGCTAAAACTATGCTGCGTGCAGCCCACGAGATAAGCAGACACGCCTCTGAACTGCTAGAAGTAAGAGAGAGAATAAACCCATTCTGTGTGTGTGGGCCTACCCTCGAGAAACATATGTTGCTGGTTCCGTAATGACTTCAAAAGGTCTGGGGCAGAGTCTACAGTTTCAAAAGATCCAAATTCATCATGTTTCAAACTGAAAGTTTCTAACTAGACCCAACAAGCACTGCCCAAACCTCCTTAAGCAGAATGACAACATTGCAAGGGCATTTTGGCGACAGCAACTCTCAACCAAATCCCAGACAAATGAGTTCCTCAAGGAAAGAAGCGAGAGAAAACAGGAAAATATCAGTGTTGCAATTCATATAAAGACACAGAAAGAAAGAAAGCCAGTAACCACCTCAGCACTACTACTTAAAATGTATACGTCTTGGACACATAATATATAGCTAGGATGCCTGAGACTTTTATACAGTACTGTATTTGTTATTCTGGAGCAGAAGGGAAGTTTGTAAATCTGGTGGGAGCAAAAGAGGTTAGAAATAGCGAGGGCTGAGTGCCGTGGGAGGGGTGCAGGACAGGTGGCCGGGGGGGGGGGGGGGGGGGTGGTGTTGCTAGTGCAGACACACCCAGCCATGATACTCCAGGGCAAGGCCATCTGATTTCCAAACAGTTGGTTTGTTGATCATTACAGAATGTCTCTCCAGTGTTTCCCACTCCTTCCCGCACCCTTTTCTCAACCATGATTTCCTTTCCTGGCCTCCTTCTCATAATGCACACACACACACACACACACGCACACACAGACCTTTTTTGCACAGTAAAGGCCAAATATGAAATCCTATTTTTAATTATTGGTCTCTGAAAAAAAATATCCATCCAGATCTCCTTATTGAAAGGGATACAGAGCACTATATTCTAGGCTGCACACCCTATTTACAGTAGTCATAACTGACAGGTGATTAGCCAAATTACTGGCAAATGTTAAAAGGTGGGTTTTAAAAAGGAGTGGCAGACAGTTAAAATTTATGGGGTACTGAGTTCACTTGGAAAATAGTGATTGTTTTACTATGCAAACAATTAACATTCAAGCTAGGTACACAACTCAAACCAAAAGAAAAAGATCAGGCAACAGAACGGAGGATATTTTACAGGCATGACTCAGTAATGCCGAATTATTTCAATATCTGGTTATCTATCTCTTGACCACCGTTCAAACAGTACAGCACGACTACATTTAACCAAAAAGCCTCTAAGAGTAAGAAGTGGGTTTGAATTGTCTGCTTCAGGTCCACATCAGAATGGCAACGCTCACAGTTTGAGTGAAACGCTATCCTGCCTGCTGATTCAATTCTGCACTTTGTGGTTGGTCTTTTAAGATGCTGTGAATGTTCTCAGAGCAGGAAGGAACCATCATGCAAGGCCAGTGACGAGATAAAATCATCTTATATTCATTTTGCACAAGGACAATGACATTTCTGAAGAACGACCCATCGAGTGGCAAAGGTTAGCAATCTGGGTTGGCAATTCAGACACTTCCCCCCCCCCCTCCCCTTCCCAGATCAGGTTAGGTCAATTCAAAGCTTGCACTGGGACTGATAAGAGAGTTGTGTTAGCCAAGGGCGTAAAGCCACAGGTCAGTTGGAGTATAATTGAACGGCATATCAGGGTTAAGGGCCTGAATCGTCTGTTCATGGCATTTTGATCTTCAGAAGCGCTGCACAAGCTCAAAGCAAGGTATGTATACACCACATTCATTTTCTTCCAGATATTCACAAAAGCTGCAAGCTTGTACAAATGTATACATCTTTGTGGACCTGGCCACTCACTTTACTGCTACACCAGCAAAAGCCAGTAGCTCTCCAGACAAGTGCCATGCTTCAAAACAGTCAACAGTTTTAGTAGGTTTAGAAATTTATACCTAGCTTTCATCAAGAACACCTTCAGTAGGCGCTGCTAGGCGAGATTATCAATATGAAGGCAGAAAAGGATTGTTTAACCATTTTTAAGAATGGATTGTTAACTAAAATAATGGTGACACTTGGTGTAGATGAGGAAATTGAAACGTCTATTCTTCCCTTTTCTAAAGGTCATACAGGAAGCAGAGACCTGAAATGGAAATGAGTCAGAGGGAACACCCTTCAACACAGTTCACCTCAAAAATAATTACACACCTATCAGCAACTGTTGCTCATGTCGAGCCTAAACAAAGTGATTCTATTTGCCTGTATCTGTAGATTCACTCTGAAACATTTTTACAAAGCAAATATACAGAGAAAATAACCGATTTGTTTAACACGCTGAAATTTACAGACAGGATTTAATCTGAAAGTACTTTGAGAAAAATCTATACCTTAGTTTTTATAACTAACTTTGATCTGATAACTTTGTGGCCAAGAGTGAAATTTGTAAAAATGCTTTCTGTAGCTTCAAACCTCAGCAATGATAATACATTTATGGAAATGACACAAGGAGTTTACCCGCTGATAAAAGAAATCTATGTCAAAATTGAAAATTAGCTGGAAATTGAGAATCAGGTTAAATTCTACCAATAAGTGAAACTGTAATTGAAAAATCCACTACTGAGTAGCATGGAGGTTTAAAACTCTGAGTGCCCTATTGTAGTTTTCATGACAAAACTTGCTCACATCCCCAAATAGGTCACAACCATCTTCACAGCCAACTTGTTTTGCCTTTTCAAAGTTATTCTGCAGTTTCTAGTACTTAAGTCTGCAATTAAAAAATGTTGAATTCACATTTTAATTTTATGTTTCATGGCATGTTGTCCAAAGCTTATTGTGTGCCAGAGGACAGCTGAAAACACAGAACTATTTAAGAGCAGCCATAAATCCCAATTCCACCTCGCCTATCATTAATGCTGTTTAAAAATTACATAACATTTTTTTAAAAGCCTTTCGCAACACACTATAAAAGTGCCCTCCATGACCTTATGGGACAGTTCTCCCTCTGCACCTTACAGCCCTAAACAAGAACCCACCCCAGCACCACCAGCTTCACTCACCCCACATCCTCAAAACTCTTAACTCCATGCAGACAGCCACACAAGACGTCACTGAGATTTTCACTGCTTTTATGTAAAAGCACAGCCAAAAGATATTTTTACATTTTCTTTGTAGGGTTCAATGCAGGTGTTCCTTACCACCAGCAGCTGTGCCAGCTGTTCTTCAATTTTGAAGCCAATCAGGAAAACAGATTTTTTTTTAAAAAAAAGCACCACTCTATCTCTTCCAGCACAGATTTAAACTTTTTCCCCCAATCAATTATCTAGCTCTTGGTCTGGCAACATGCACAAGTGCTGTGGCATTTCTGAAAGCCTCCGACCTTCTTTCCCTGGATACATCAGTCTTAATAGAGGAACCTGACGAGACTCAAGTTCGATGCTGACCTGTGTTTTTTGGAATGATGCCTAATATCTGCCCCCAGTCCATACTCGTTACCTCCCCCTGCCACCAGGAACTGGGAGCAAATTCTACACTACTCTGTTTAGAAAAGGAAAGTGCTGGAAATTCCCCATTGGAGAACTGTACCCCAAAACTCCAGCGAGTGCTCTACAAATTGTTACAGGTCCAGAGACCCAGGTTCAATTCCTGCTGCTGCCTGTGAGGAGTTTGCACGCTCTTCCCGCAACTGCGTGGGTTTCCTCCCACAGTCCAAAGATGTACTGGTGGTCATTGCAAATTGTGCTGTGAAATTAATCTTGGGGGGGGGGGGGGGGAGAGGTGAGATTGCTGGGCAGTGTGACTCAAAAGGCCGTTAGGCCTTACCCCGTGTTGTGTCAAAGTAAATAACCGAGCACCAAGCACAGCCCTGCGAAAAGGGGAAAGGTCATCTCATTCCGAGCCCTGCCTCCAAGAGAATTTCATGATCAAACTTGTTCATATCCAACAAATGAGTCACAATAACTTTCAGAGAGTCCTCACTTGGCCTGTTCAAGTGATTATTTTGCAATATTGCCTTGCCATTTCCTTCTCAACTACCACCCCTGCACCTCTACTTTTTTTCCCTCCATACCTTCCTGGAAAGAAGATAAAATTAATAATACAGAATCCAAAGCCACTCAGATGTCTACATAACCCAAGAGGCAGGAGATGGCCAATATGAAAGGGCGGAGTGAGGGTCAGTAAGTGGTAGACGGGTGCAGATGAGGAATGAGTGGAAGGAATGGCGGTGCAAGGAATAAAGGGATGGAGGTGGGGAGGGGATCCGGTGGGAGGAGTGTGTAGGTGATGAGCAGACGGAGGAGAAGGAGGTGAAGGAGAAAGACGCAGGGTGATGGGGGCAATTGAACATCATATTCAATCATTTTCAGCCCTTCTCACTTCCACCCGTCACCCAGCTTCTGACTTAATTTCCACCCTTATCTAACTATTACAACCCCACCTGCAATCTCCTACTCCAATCCTTCTCTCCCTTTCTTTCCAGTCCAGAGAAGGGTCTGGACCCAGAACATCTAATATCCATTTACCCCCATCGATGCTGCTTGACCTCCAGCATCTCTCGTGTTGCCGCAGATTCCAGCACCTGCGGTCTCATGGCTCTAAATGCCTATACAGTAGCCCAAGAACTCAGTAGAAGCATTAATAAAAAGAACAAAAACTTGCTAATGGCACAGACTAGATGGGCTGAAGGGCCTGCTTCTGTGCTGTACTCTTCTATGACATCACACATCTAAAAAGGTGAACCACTGTAACCTTTTACAACCACTGCTCAAAATGATAACCCACCTTTCCTCCCGAGCAGCCACAGATTTCTAACACTTGTGTCTCAATTCCATGGCATTTCACCACAGAGCTGGAAACAACTTTTTAATGCCAGTTTTCTGAGTGAACGACCCCACTCCATTCAAAACCACTTCTTATAGTTTTCTTTAAATATTTATCCTTTTCCACTCCAAAAAGCTATTATGAACCCTGCTTCCACCAGATTTTCTGAGGAAGAATTCTAAGCATGTCCTGTCTTAATAACAGTAGACCAAGCAAAAACCCTAAACACCCTCTTGGGAGCTATAAAATCCTTATCCTCTACTTCATGTGTTCCAAGTCCATACTAGGATAGTGCTGCACTCAGACAACTGTACATTCAAAATGAATGTTACGTGACTTTTGAGGAAACTTAATTACCCTGTGTGAAATTATACACGTATAACCTGACCTCATTAGCACAGGTGCAAAGTTACAGGATCCATAGCATTCTACTAAGCCTCCAATAATGTTTTTTGCAAATCAGGATTTTAATCATAATTGTTTCGCCATTGCTATTAGTAAAAATAGTTTGAAGACCATAAGACACAGGAGCAGAATCAGGCCATTCAGCCCATCAAGTCTACTCTGCCATCCCATCATACCTGGTTTATTATCCCTCTCAGCCCCATTTTCCTGTTTTTTCCCCCATAACTGACTCCCTGACTAATCAAGAACCTATCAACCTCTGTTTTAAATATACCCAATGACGTGGCCTCAACAGCCATCTCTGGCCATGAAGTCCAGTTTCGCCACCCTCTGGCTAAAGAAGTTCCTCCTCATCTCTATTCTAATTGGATATCTCTGTTTCCTCCAAATCCTAAACTCCCCCCACTTCCGGAACTATCCTCTCAACATCCATTCTATCGTGGACTTTCAAATTTTCAATAGGTTTCAATGAGATCCTCACTCATTCTTCTAAACTCCAGTGAGTACAGGCTCAGAGCCATCAAACGTTCCTCATATGTTACATAGAACATAGAACAATACAGCACAGTACAGGCCCATCGGCCCACAATGTTGTGCTGACCCTTAAACCCTGCCTCCCATATAACCCCCCCACCTTAAATTCCTCTGTATACCTGTCTAGTAGTCTCTTAAATTTCACTAGTGTATCTGCCTCCACCACTGACTCAGGCAGTGCATTCCACACACCAACCACTCTGAGTGAAAAACCTTCCTCTAATATCCCCCTTGAACTTCCCACCCTTTACCTTAAAGCCATGTCCTCTTGTATTAAGTTGTGCCCTGGGGAAGAGGCACTGGCTATCCACTCTATCTATTCCTCTTAATATTTTGTACACCTCTATCATGTCTCCTCTCATCCTCCTCCTCTCCAGAGAGTAAAGTCCCTTAATCTCTGATTATAATGCATACTCTCTAAACCAGGCAGCATCCTGGTAAATCTGCTCTGTACCCTTTCCAAAGCTTCCACATTTTTCCTTTCATTCCCAGAATAATTCTTGTGAACTTCTGGACCCTCCCTGATGCCTTTTTTAAAAAAAAATGGGGTCCAAAACTGCTCACAATACTCAACATGCGGTCTGATTAATGTCTTATAAAGATTTAGAACTATATCCTTGCTTTCATATTCTAGACCTCTCGAAATGAATGCCAATATAGCATTTCTTACCACAGACTCAATCTGCAAGTTAACCTGCAGAGAATTCTGCATGAGGACTCCCAAGGCACCTCCAATTTCTAACTTTTTTCTCCCCGTTTAGAAAAGAGGAAAAGCACCCTGATGTTTAGAAACAGTAATTGCCGCTTCACAATTTCACCCAGAAATCTCAGCTCAAGGTATTACACTCTGGAAAAATTTGCTGGGCTTTGGAATATCGGGCCCCAGACCATTTTCTAGAATTTCTCAACCCAATGTGCCTTTGAAAAGCTGAAGTCATTACACTTAAAAGTAACTCAAACACCGGTCTCTTATCAACACAAGAAGAAACTTGGAACAGAGTACCTGGCTGCCTTTTTAGTTTGCTAATGATGCGTGAAAGGAGAGGAGAGGGCGGGGGGGGGGGGGGGGGGGGGAAAAGCAAACGATACACCATCTGTTGCTTTTGTAATATACTTATTTATTGTATAAATACACATTCATCTGAGGCACGGCAAGCCATACACGAAGGGATGAACAGACATACCAAGAGTGCAAGCTGCATCCTGTAAAGATTTGTCATCAACCACACAACTAGGTAGAAAGTAACAAAAGGATTAACCTCAGTCATATTTTCTACTTTCTAGAAAACAAATTCCAAAAGCTGTAACCCTATAGCACCTTCAAACGAGGGCTTTTGTACTCATGCCAGCTCAGATCACAGTCTCGTTTACAGGAGTGCGGGGTGTACTTTCACAGGAACTTCATTATTTATTGAACTTCATTATTTAACGCTGTTAGTTAAATGCAGTGTGGTTTAATGCAAGATTTTACCCCGTTAAAAGGCTCTAAACTACAACTTAAGCCGTCAAAAGTGATGACCCCAAAGCAAACAGATGTCAAAGGGCAGAACAAAACCTGGCAAACAGGAGATTAACATATTTAACCCATAACCAGAAATAATTCACAATACTGGATTAATCTGCAGCAAGATAAAAACTAATGTTAGTTGGCAACTATGCCAAAGTTTGGCCAAATAAATAACAGCTGGATGACTCTATGGAATCTTTTCAAACTATTTATAGTGCCTCCCCATACATTGACACGGGTATTTTGAAAAGCAAAGTAATGGATACTACATGATACAGCTACTCATCCAGCCCCTCACACACACAGCGCCATAGGAAAAAGACAGCTCGCTTCAAAAAAAAAAGTCCCCCCCACCCCCGATTCCTGGAAGAGGTAAAACAAATAAAACACATTTTCATTTGCGAAATACGCACACACTCACACACAAAGTGCTGGAAGAACTCAGCACGTCAGGCAGCATCTATGGAGAGTAATAAGGTGTCATCGCTTCAGGCCAAGTCCCTTCATCTGGAACACTGAATCCTGAGGAAAGACCTTGGCCAGGTTCTTCTCCATAAATGCTGCCTGACCTGCCGAGTTCCTCCAGCATTGCATGTATGTCTGCACGCGCCTGTGTGTGTTACTCTGGCTTTCCAGCATCTGCAGAATCCTGAAATGTCATCTCTTTATTCCTCTCCACAGATGCTGCCTGGCCTGCTGAGTTTCTCCTGCCTTTGTTACTCTGGATTTCCAGCATCTGCAGATTCTTGTGTGTTTCCAAATGGGAAAACAATCTAGAGAGAAAAAAAAAACTCCCTAGAATTCACTTTGGTGATCTAATCTAGTTGAGAATTTAACACTGACTTTACCAAGGTGATGAGACAGCATGTCCCCCCAGCAAGAATGAATCTCAAGATGGTGACATAAACGTACATCGATAATAAATTGACTCCAACTCTGAGGTTGCTTGAAGGAATTCAGCAACCTGTTTCCTGCAGAGGCAGGAGCCTGATCCATGATTTACAGTTCACAGGGAAGAGACTAGGTCCAACTGTTCCCACCCAGCATAAATCGTACAAAAGGAAACTAACATTCTTAACCCAAAACCAGAAAGAGTTCCCAATTTTCTTCATCAGGGCTCTGAGCAACAGTACAGTCTCAACACAAAAATCAGGGGACAAGGATCGTGCAAAACAAGCTCTGCCTATTAAATCTCTTGGAAAACATTTGACAGACAGTAAAGTCTGGCCACTAGCTTTGCCACCTCTAAAAGCTGTCTAGGTGCAAGGTTTCTCAAAGTGCCCTTGATATTCAGGAAAAGTTTTTTTTAAATGGAAGCTTCAAAACAATTAAACATCTAACTAACTCGTTTTAGGCTTACTTTTCCCCAAATTCTCACAATGATTGAATTCACGGATTCCACGTCAGGTCTAAAGGCAGAATTTCCCCCAGCTAGGAAAATCATAGCTGGAGATCTGATGGCCAGATAAGGGTGTGAACAAGTCCCAGACTTTCCAATTTCTGCGGGTAAACGGCATGTCGCGCTGCCAACATTTTTAACCACAGACCTTGGCCTGCCTTACCGATTGAAGCTCCTAACATTAACCTAGCTTAAAATCACAAACAGGAGAAAGCCTGCAGATGCTGGAAATCCAAGCAACACACACACACACACACACACACACAAAATGCTGGAAGAACTCAGCAGGCCGGGCAGCATCTATGGAAAAAGAGTGAAGAGTTGACGTTTCGGGCCGAGACCTTTAACCTAGGTTACTCAGAATTCGGACCTAGTGCAGATAGGAAGTTAAAATCATTTAGATTTCCAAGGGAAAGATACAGCTGCCCAAGGACGGCAATATCCTTTGTTTCAAGAGCATGTCATGTTCTACTGATGTCAGGATCAGTGTGCCTTTTTAGCTTTGGTCTGAACAGAAATCCGACTCTGGTTTCACAGCATTCTTCCAAGCCCCAGAGTAAAGCTTGGTCCTTTGTTGCTATTCCCTCCCTGCCACTCCCCTCCCCATTCCAATACTTCCCAAATGCAAGTTCCCCATGGAAAAAGCTCCTCTGGCTGCCAGTCTCGCAGCACTTCCTCAAAGAGGGCAACGATAGTCAGCAAGCTCCAGCACAGCTCCAATGCCATATTTCAGTTTGCTGGCCACACCAGTGACGTTGGCTAAATCAAAGTTGGTGACGAGTCAGCAGGAGTTGAAAGCCTGGCTGAGTGACAGCACAAAATATTCCTCTCTCTCAGACCAAGGAGCTGATTATTGACTTCAAGGAGGAGGAAACCACAGGTTTATGAGCCAGTCTTCATCGGGAGTTTGAAGGTGGAGAGGATCAGCAACTTTAAATTCCCGTGTCATCATTTCAGAGGATCTGTCCTAGGCCCAGCATGCAACTGCGATAATGAAGGAAGTGGAGCCAAACCTCCAGTTCCTTTGAGGTTTGAGCAGATTCAGCAATGACATCTCAAACTTTGACAAACTTCTGTAGATGTGCGGTGGAGAGTGTATCGACTGGCTGCATCACAGCCTGGTATGAAAACACTCATGCCCTTGAACGGAAAATCCTACCTGAAAAAAAATAGTAAATATGGCCCAGTCCATCGCAGGTAAAGCCCTCCCCACATTGAGCACGTCTACATGGAGCGTTGTCACAGGAAAGCAGGGACTCCAACCACCAAAGTCATGCCCTTTTCTCACTGCTCCATCAGGACGGTGGCACAGAAGCCTCAGGACCCACATCAGCAAGTTTAGGAACAGTTATTACCTCTCAACCATGTGGATAATGTCACTCAACTTCACTTGCCCCATCACTGATCTGTTCCCACAACCTATGGACTCGCGTTCAAGGACTCTGCATAGCATATTCTCGATATTTATTGCTTATTTATTTGATATTACTTCTTCTTTTCTGGTCTGCACGTGCACAAGACAAACTGCAAACATCAGTTGCTTGTCCGTCCTGTTGGGTGCAGTCTTTCATTGATTCTATCACGGTTCTTGGATTTACTGAGAATCCCTGCAAGAAAACAAATCTCAAAGTTGTATGTAGCGACATACGTGTACTTGGATAATAAATTTACTTTGAACTCAAGGAATAGGAATTTAAATTGAAACATAAATAAAGTAGCCAAGGCCGCATTGCTGGACTTGAGGGAGAAGACGCCAGCCCATCCTGGTGCCCATGTCCAGAAATGAAGGGGGTATACTAGTTTTTGCCCTCATTCCGATAAAAGAAACACTTGGGAAAGTACAAAATATTACCCATGCTGTCTCCGTGGTACAGCCAGGTCTGCAAACAGATTGCTCATATCTTGTTTTGAAATGTTGGAAGGTTTAGGTACAATCTGCAAACTGATTATTCCTTTGCAGAAGTTCCTACAAATAACAGTGCTCAGCTTTACAACTGAAGAATTACTCAAGTCATTTTAAGACAATTTAAAAACTACTCTAACACTGGCCCTTCACTAATCATTTCATAAGTGGCACATATACACAAAAAACTTCAGAGTGCAGCCAAAATTCACAGAAACCTGTCAAGTAAACAGAATATATACACACAAGATAAACAGGATTTTAGATAAACCTTGCATTTTGGAACTAATGCACCTTTTTCCAGGGAGGTTACAGAAACAGTGGCTTGAGCCTGCAAAAGTTAGCATACGGCCATTTTTAATAATACAAAATTGTAATGATGGTTCATAGAACATGGAAATATACAGCACATTACAGGCTCGTCGGGCCACAATGTTGTGCCAATCATGCAACCTCCTCTAGAAACAGCCCAGAATTCCCTACAGCATAGCCTTCTATTTTTCTAAGCTCCATATACCCATCTAAGAGTCTCTAAAAAGACCCAAATGTATCCACCTCCACCACCTCACTAGCAGGGCATTCCACACACCCACCACTCTCTGTGTGAAAAATGTACCTTTGACATCCCCTATGTACCTTTTTCCAAGCATCTTAAAACTATGCCCCCTCATGTTAGCCATTTCAGCCCTGGGAAAAGCCCTCTGACTATCCACACGATCAATGCCTCTCATCATCTTATACATCTCTATCAGGTCACCTCTCATCCTCCGTCGCTCCAGGGAGAAAAGGGCCAAAGTTCACTCAACCCATTCTCATAAGGCACCCTCTCCAATCCAGGCAACATCTTTGTAAATCTCCTCTGCACTCTTTCGATAAAAAAAACTGACGAGGAAGTAGGCAAGACCTTATGAATGAATTTATATCAACTGATACTGTATGTCTGAGCAAACAAAATTTAGTCAATTTAAGCTAATTTGAAAACAAGTTGGAAATCTGACAGACAAGGGTTATTGCCTGACATTAAAATCTGAATTGCCTCCACATCTGATGCCTTAAAAGAGTCACAAATATTAAAAGGTACATGAATCAATAAAACCAATGTCACCTGTACTCTTCACCAAAGGCAACTACCACCTTGACTCATCTAAGTTCTCACAGAAATCTCCCAACTTTCCACACAAAATTTAGGAAAGCAACATTGTGATTATAAACAAACAATGTTTACTCGGCAGCTTCTAGAAACGTTATATTCACCCTGGACCAAAATATAAAAGCAGTCGTCTGATATCAGATTCACTGCTAAGAAGGTATTACAACTACCTGCGTTTTTATTGAAGTCCAAATTTAGATTTGTGAAAGCAGTCCCTCACAACAACTTAGAATTTTTTTCTAAATCTGTACATCCTAAATAATCAGTTAGGCAGCAGCAAACACAAAATTGAATATTGTGGGCATAACTACAACCAAGTTTGATTATTCAGCTTGCTTCATGCAGTAGTGACACGACTTAGCCACCAAAAATAATATATCACCTGCCTAAAATGATTTGAATGCCCCTGTGATATATTTAAAGCAAAATATTATACAATGTAGATAACACATTTCTTGCCTTAAAAATAAAAGCAGCAATTTGCAAAGGCTGAAATTATGTAGAGTTGTGACAGGAAACATTTGAGGTTGTACTTCTATGAACAAATTTGCATTTTTATAGCACCTTACGCCCGCAAGGTGCCCCAAAGGTCTACCTAATCAATAGCATTATTCAAAGCTGAAGAGCTGTTGTGCAGCCCCCTCACACAAAACAAGACCAAGCGCAAATGAATAATGACCATGTAATCACATTTTGACAACTTGACACTGTTGACTGCAAGGAGATGAAATATTAAACTGATTGAAAATTCAAGACATCTGACAACACAGCACTTTTTCATTGAAGCACAATCTTAGATTATGTGCTCAAATCAGAAAGATTCTTCAGTTTCAGAATGTCCCACACCTCATCTAGATAAAGAACATAGTGACTAAATGCAAACTAGGGAAAACAAAGCATTTACAATCTCCTATCGCCTACTTAGAAAACACTGAGAAAAAAAAGTTCAGTATTCTGCATGATTGAATAGCTGAGTTTATACAGTGGATTAGATACAATTAATGCAGTAGGGACATCAGCAAACGTTCTCTGGCCTCTTAACTTGTCAGGGTTGCAGGCCAATCCCCCTGCGAAAAAAAAACACTTTTTTTGCTGACAACATATTTAAGCAGACTATTGAGTCACAATCTTTCAGCAATCTATCTGCAACACCTGCTTCCTCGTAAGTCATTTCAGAGAAAACACTTTGCTTGTTTTCTGAGAAATGTGACAACAAGCATAGCTTTCGTTTATGAAACAGGAGATGTGGGACTTTGATTTATATTTTAGTAGTCAAAGGGTCATAGGCACTTGATGAAGTGGGGGTGGGAGTGGGAGGGAAGGTGACCTTATGTACAAAAAGGGACAAACTGTACTTGTATCAGCTATGCAGCCACACCATCATCTGACGGTGCATTGCGGAAGAGCATAAATAAATAGGTCAGCATGCTTAGTAGTCAGAGGTTCAGCTCATGCATTCAATATGAACACTGGACACTGTTTCACTGAAGTTTTGACATTTAAAAATAAAATTGCCTCATCTTTTTTTTAAAAAAAAACTCCTTTCCCAACCCACTGCCTCTGACAGGATGGAGTGGTGAAACAGGCACACCAGCAGCTTCCATTGCAGTCAGCCAAGCATCTCTTCTCGATAGCAGAATCGGAGAGCACTGGTCGACTGGGCAGGGTAGCAACAGGCCCAGCAGTGACAGCAACACCATAATCACACAAGGAGGGAGAACCAGGATTTCATGATGTTGTACATACATAGATAGGAAAGGTTTACAGGGATTTTGTCCAAACACGGGCAAGTGGAATTCTTGTCGGGTAGGCAGTTTGGTCATCATGAATGGGTTGGATGAAAGAGCCCGTCTCCACACAGTTAGCTCTCAAATGCTATGGTCAGTAAAGCACCATGGAGTATTTCTGCCTGTTCGATGATTTCACAGATACTATGTTTTCTTTTCTTTATTCTCCCCCCCCCCCACAACTCCCCCACTATTGAGTGCATTATTAAATTAAAGGGGATGATTCCGATTAAAGCAATGAGGGAGACTGAAACAGAGGCAAGCGCAGAAGATGGGCGCTGGCTGCCTGCCTTGTGGGACCTTGTGCCTTATGGCCTCTGGATTTGAATTTGGACTATGCATTATAGACTCCCCCCCCCCCCCCCCAGTCTTATAGTTTTTATATTCTGTGTCTTCAGCCATTCTTTCTTTCCTGTTTTTTTCTTGCAGGGGAAGGGGATTGGGGAGGGTCGATGTTCTTGCTGTGTTTTTGTTAATTTTGTGTGCGGGGAGAGGAATATTTTGGGGGGGGGGAAGAGATCAATGTTATTGTTGCATTTCCTGCTGGGGTGGGGGTTGATGATCGTGTTGCTGCTCTTTTTTGTGCCAGGGTCACTGTTTCTCTCTGAACTGACTTCCATGGTTTTTTGTTGGTGTCCTGGCTCTCTGGAGAAGAATCTTAGAGTCGCGTACTCCATACATAATTTGATAATGAATAAAGAAGCGAACCTTTGGTTTATTGCTATATTCACCACAACAAGAAACAATGTTCTTATGAACATATTGGGCACCAAACCTCAGGGACACAGCTTTATCAGAATGACAATAAGGCTTTAAAAGTTTAATGGGGACAGACTGCATAAACAACTTATATTTGTTAACTACTTTCTCCAGCAGGGTTCTTTTGGGTGGGGGTGTTCAGCATAAAATAAGTGCTTGAGATTTTATACTTTATATTATAGTTAAAGCTAGGTCAATTAGGAGAGAACCATTGTGCACTGTTAAAGCCAAAACAAATAAAAAATTGGAATCAGTTTCTTAAGCCTGCCCAGTCAACTAAGATTAAGGTCAAAAAGTTTTTGATTGGCATGAGTTTGACATGGGAAAAGAGAGTCGGGGGTACTGATCAACCATGACTTAGTGTGAGCCAGATAAACTCTAAAGGCTGACGGCCTTCTTTGGGCCTGATGCATCAAACCTAGATGCTTCATGAGCCACACAAGGCGGGTGTGAACAATAACCTGCAAAGAAATTGAGGGGGTTTACATGTGGGTAACAAATCTGGTGCTTCTCGTGCAGTGTTTAAGAAAACCATTGCCCTGTACAAGAACTAAGTATGCCAAGCCAGCCTGATACTGTTGCTTCCGTGTGCATCAGAGTCCTGAACCACATTAGGCGTGCGACCCTACATTACTCATATGGTATGTAAAACATCTTGCCACAAGGAGGGATACAGAACAATGGACATAACACCTGTTTGACCCCACTGTGAGCTACAAATGGCACTTAGCAGAGGCTCGGAGCCAACTACCATTACCCTGAAACACAAGAGACTGCAGATGCTGGAATCGGAAGTCAAAACACACACACAGAATGCTGGAGGAACTTAGTGGGTCCAGGCAGCGTTTTGTAGATGCTGTTGCTGCTCCTCTCTGTGCCTTACGGAGGGGACGGAGGTATCTTCAGGTGGCAACCTTGCCGCTTCCGTAGAACTTATCTTTTTTTTGTGCGAGGCCGAGTTGCCAGTTCAACCCAGCACGGATGGACAGCGTGCAAGAAGCCAGCTAGATTTGAACCTCGAAGTCTGGTGAGGGTACCATTACACTGCCGGCTGGCTATTTTACAGATGGACAGTCAATATTCCAAGTTGATAGTTGGGTAGTCCAGATAAAGGGCCTCCTCCCAAAACGTCAACCTCCGCAGCTACTGCTTGACCCACTGAGTTCCTTCAGCATTTTATTTACTGCTCAGAGACTAGCTTGATTTCTTTAAATGATACCTGCTTTTATGAATAAACTTTCTGGAAAGAAAAAGAAATTTCCGTAATTGCAAATCACTGGAGCAAAAGACAAATTTATTTTAGTATAATCATGTACTGATCCCTTCAAATTGGTACAAAATCAGTAGCCAAGTTCCATTCAAAATAATGGGAATTCCTAAGATTCTTAGACATGGAAAGGCTTCAAGCCCTGTCTGCGTCTGAATAGCATTCTCTTCTCTTGATCCATATTAGGCTTTTGTTCAAAAGATGAAGAATGCACATTGTTTAGACTTATTGAACAGGCAAATTTCCAAGCAGTCTGCTGGATCTCCCGCGTTTCTTTCAAATCACATTACCAGATAAGCTTTCTTCAAAAGTGTCTGTGACTCTCCGAATAAATCCGATCACAGTTGATAAATGTCATCGGACAATCAGGAAAAGCAACGCTTTTTACCAGAGGTTCTAAACACCCAAAGGGTTCTGCTCTGGATTACTGCACGAAGACCACTACAGAAGTGCAGGTACTCTTATCAGGTTCAAATGTTACGTCACTACAATCGAACAACCCACTAATTTTACAATGAAAAGTGTGACATCGATGAGATCCTGCTGCTTTAGGAATGAAATCCCCACTAGCCTTTAGCAAAGGAGGAAATTACTTGGATTTTAAAAAAGTGTTACAGAATGGAAATTTAATATCAGGCCCGAGTGTTTAGAATTCTATTGCCAATGGAAGGTTCAGGAATGCATCAAGAGGCAATACATCTAATACAAAAGATAATTTGAAATTTTAACTTGATTTTAAAAGAGTTCAACTGCAAGAGCTCGGAATTTCACCAAAAGCTGGAAAGCAACACTCTCCGTACTCTCCTGATTACTGTTTACATGTTATTCTGCACTGGTACAAACAGGGTGTTGGGGTGGGGTGGGGAGGAGGGGGGTGGTAAGGGTGAGGGTGGAAAGGTAGCAGGAGAGCAGAAAGTAGCAGTTTGTCATCCCATTTGAGATTTTTTTTTAAAACTGAACCAACTGTGCAGGCTTTTAATAATGGAGATATTTAAATAGGCCCAGGAGCTGAGCAGATACAGACAAATTTAACAAGCACCTTATCCTGTATGCACTGGAGCTGCACAGGAAAATTTGCCCTTGTAATTCGGTGCTTGGAGGGTTATTATAATTGACCTTGTGCTCTTTGGCTGCAGGATTTTAGGCAGAACCTTACGGAACAGGCTGGAAAGTTGGTGAGAGAGTTTACCACTCAGTTTGCTGCCTTAAGCCCCCAATAGATGAACTGATTAACCTGTGACCCCAGGAAGAATACGCTTTAAGAGAAATATGGGTTCGAGTGGTTTGCGTGAGCAGAGGGGGAGCAGATGTCTGGTCCTTAGCAGGCGTTTGACCTTCTGGTCACAACAGGTCAATTCCATAAGAACTCCTGTCAAGCGTGGTACTGCTAGTACAATTTGAATCTTTAGGAAAAGGCTAAAAAGAGAAAAAAAATATGGATGTGACATTAAAGGAAACAGCAAATGGAGATGCCAAACAAAAATCAAATATGATTTCACCCTTCCATCAGAAATATTCTACATTCACATATAGAAGAGAGACACCGTGGGTTAATACTTGAAGGCACTCCTGTTAAATTCTGCGAGATTACCAACTAACAAGTGTGCTTTTAAAGCATAGGGAGGGGAAAGAACAGAGGGATGTATGAAGCTTTCAGGGCTATGGTTTTCGTGTACAGCTGCTTTTTGTTTGTTCTCACTCCAATCCATTTCTTAACTTGAAGTACAGTATAAATTAAATGCTGCTTAAATGATTGTACTTCTTCTGTGTAAAGCTGCCATTTGTTATCAGGGAGCAAAGAATGATGCACCAAAAATAGAAGCAAAATCCAGATAAAGGGGAAAAAAAACCACATTTCCAGGATAAAACAGGAAACAGAAAACATCAAATGTTTATCTGAATGTCAAAGGCTGCATGCAGTCCAGACAAACCACTACACACAGCTTAAAGACAAATTACATTTGCCTGAAGTGTTAAAAAACATAACATTTAGCCTTAATTTTGTCCAATGTTTTCACTTTTGTTCCCTTGCAAAAGCACCACATAGAAATTGTACTATATCAATAGATCAGAGGTTCACAGTACATGGCAAAGAATACTGCACGGCTACAAGTGACAGCGCCGATGAGTGCTGATATTGGAGATGCTGTTAAGATCTCATTCAGAATGGCTAAAATTCAGAGATGAAGACCTAAACCCACGTACTGAGGAAGCTGGTGTCTCCAAGGAGTGCCTCGAAGAAAACAGCTACAAACGTATATGCAACCGTTACTTTCTGAGATACAAAATGTGTAGGAAATTCTGGAACAACAAAGCAATGCAAAGGAGGAGTGGGGTTAAACCAGAAATGCCAATTCCCAAGGAAGGAAAAGAGATGTTTTTTTTTAAAAAGAATATAAAGAGAAGCCCCACTGATTGTTCACCTGAAAAATCAATAAATGAAAATTAATCAACGTGAAAAAAGAGAAAAGACACTATCCAGTAGAAATTAGGCCGTTCCAATGTCACACATGTCCCTTTTCAGAATTTTCTGACACTCTGGTTCTCCTCCTTTCCTCCTCTCCAGATCTTGTATACTTGAATGGGAAACAGGTCATTCCAATGTCACAGACACCAGAGGCACTGCAGATGCTGGAAATCTAGAACAATACACTCAATGTGCTGGAGGAGCTCAGCAGGCCAGGCACCATCAATGGATGGGAATATTTCGGGCCAAGAAGACAACATCCATCAGAAAAAAATCCCCCCCCCCCGCCTTTCTCCATTCCTCACTCTGGTCTCTTACCTCTTCTCACCTGCCTATCACCTCCCCCTGGGTCCCCCTCCTTCTTCCCTGTGGTGAACTACATATACCGGTCTGGACACGCCCCCTGCTGACTGCTCCTGTGCCTCCTCCCACAGACCCCTGTATAAAGGCAATTGAGGCCGGAGCCCGGCCTCATTCTCCAGGATGTAGTATGGTGGTCAACTACTGCTTGTTCTTTTTTCCAGTCAATAAAAGCTGATATCTCGACTTCACGTCTCAGAGAGAGTTATTGATGGTGCATCATTCCCTTTCTCCTACGGTCCAATCTCCACCCCTTATCAGATTCCTTCCTCTCCAGCCCTCTGCATTTCCCACCCACCTGGCTTCACCCATCACCCTCTAGCCAGTCCTCCTTACCCTCGCCCCCCCACCTTTTTATTCTGTCCTCTTCCCCCTCCCTTTCCAGTCCTGAAGAGGAGTCTCGGCCTGAAACATCGACTGTTTATTCACATCCAGAGATGCTCCCCAAGACCTGCTAAGGTTATTGCAATCTATTTATCTTCAAACACATCTTCCTTTCCCTTTCCGGAATTTTCCGGCTCTCCTCCCTTCTTGCTTTCCAGATCTTGCGTACCTGAATGGGTGAAAGAGCAGTGCACCAGTACTGGTTCCAATCCACAATATACTGGACTCATCACACTTAATTCTCCTCAACATAGGAAAGGCCAGTCCAGGAATGTGTCCACTTAGCAAGGGACAGCAGTGACTCCTAAGCTCCTCGTCATTTCAATTCCCCATCTCACAAGGGTTGAACTCTCTACCCTAGTTCCACATAGAAGTGCCGCAGTTAAAAAGCAGGTTCTCAATTCTAATGCTATTTTGGCTGAATGAAACTCAAACCAAGCTCAATTTTCAATTGGGAACACCACAGCTTCAAGGGCTCAAAGAATTCAGGAAATGTATAAGCAACAACAGCAAGGATTTCCTCTTCAATCTTTTTACTTTGCTTGATCTTTGATCTTGCTAACCTCTCCCATCTTCCACTAGTCACATCTCTTCCCTTCTCAGTCTCTCTGCATCTTTAAAAACCTTCTAATCACTACCCGTTTTTCAGCTGTGGTACAAATCCACTGACAGGAAATGTTAATTTTGCTTCTGTCCACTATTTTCTGTTCGTAATGCAGTGCTTGATAGCAATATAATGGATGAAAGTGAGCTTCACATAGACAATAGGTTTGAGATTCGGGGCATTCATTGCCCGTGGAAATCTAAGCATATCAGCCTGTTAGGAGTTCACAGACCAAACCATGCATGGCAAGAAAATGATTGCAACTCTGGGACATATTCACAACAAAACCATCAATCAGGACAAAACAATTAAGATACATAAGGGGATATTTCCACAAAACATGAAAGAATAATCTTGAAGCCCAAGTTAATACAAGCCAAACATCAATGGCTTGTATCTCCATGGTCTTCTAAATTGGGAAGAAAGATCATTTGAAACTAACATTATTGCATAGTAGCCTTGAGATTCAAACAGAGAGCAGCCTTTTTCTCACATTTCTGAAAATCTTTCACACAAAGCAGGAGCTCCCAACCTGGGATCGGATCCGTGGACCCCTTGCTTAATGGCATAACTAGAAGTTGGGAAACAGTGCAAGCCACCCTGAAAATTCAACCTCACATCCAACCATAATTCATCTCGCTTGTCTGGCAAGACTGCCTCCTTCACTTCTTGAGATACAGTGTGGAACAGATTCTTGTGGCCTTTTACTAGACTAATCATGGAGCAGTTTACAATGACCTACTAACCGGCAGGTCTTCAGACTGCAGGAGGAAACCGGAGCACCCGGAGGAAACCCACACGCATTCCACAGGGAGGATGTAACAGACTCTTTACAGATGATGTCGGAACTGAACTCCGACATGCCGAGCTGTAGCAGTTTCGTGCCAGCTGATTAATCATGAATAAAAAGTGAGGTTTCTCCCAGTGCAAACACAAAAGTCATGGTGGAATTTAAACCAAGTTATCACGGAGCAACCCTGCCCAGACATTCGAGACAGCTCACTGCAAAAGACATCTCCATAAATTTTAAAAGGTCATTAACTCCATCCAGAATATTCATAAAAATACTCTAAAATTACAAGGCCTGCTTTCTTGCTGTTTACTTGCTTCATATGGCCCTTTTTATTAAAAAAAAATCCTCTGCCCAGAAGCGAATGTAATGCTTGCAAAGCAGATTTTACACAGGCTGCTTAAATCAGATTTCTGACACAGGAGTTCAAAACCAGCTCAAACATTCAACCCAACCAAAACTTAAGGGAATGGCAAATCATCAAACCAACTAAACAAGTCAGATAATAGAGAGAAAAAAAAATTCTGAAATCGCAATCTCAGAATTTTCTTTACAGAATCAGTTTATTGTCACCAGTATAGGACGTGAAATTTGTTCACGTAGCAGCAGCAGTTGAATGCAATACATAATCTAGAAGAGAAAGAAATAAATAAAATAATAATAAAAAATAAGTAAACCAGTTACAGTATATCTATATTGAATAGATTAAAGAACAGAAATGCTGTCTATTTAAAAAACAGGTAGTTTTCCAAGGGTTCAATGTCCATTTAGAAATCGGATGACTTACTGAATCACTGAGTGTTACATGAAGGACAAAGGTTTTTAAAGTCTATTGGGAGGAGACAAGGTAAATAACTCACAATAATAATTGCACCACTCCCAAGAGGACCACAATCTCTACTGCCACAAGGAGGCCACACTCGGTTGGAAGAGCAACAGCTTACATTCCATCTAATTAGCCTGCATCTCTCTCACCAATCAATTTCCCAGCTCTTTACTTCACCCCTCCCCTCCCGGTTTCACCTATCACTTTCTGTTTCTTCCTCCTCTCTCCCCCAACCTTTGACTCTGACTCATCTTTTTTTCCCTCTCCAGTTCTGATAAGCTGTCTTGGCCCGGAACGTCGACTGCACTCTTTCCCATAGATGTCGCCTGGCCTGCTGTGTTCCTGCAGCACTGTGTGCATCTTGCTTGGATTTCCAGCTTCTGCAGATTTTCTCCTGTTTGTGATGGGACCACAACCTTGTCGGAGGGTGTGGAGGCTTGTGAGCCTCAATGACCCAGAATGCTCTGCTGGCTGGAGTCAGGGCCCTGCGCTTTTAGGCTCTTGGTAGGAAACAGGTCAAAGGGTAGAGGCCAGACTAGGAGTGGTCCTCCAGGTTCAGGGGTTCAGCTCATGGCCAACAGTCCCACCTGGTAAAACAAAACTGTTATGGAAACAGCAACGAGGTATCCTTCAGCATCTGAGTGTGACGATATTCCTGAGCTTCCGCTGACTTGCATGGCTGACAGTAGTAAAGAATTGAAAGGAGGCTAGTGACATGAGGAAGGAAGCCCTGAACACCACCAGGGCCAAGATCAAAATTGGTCTTGGACAGGCTGAGATGGAAGACCTTCACTGCTGCATTAAAGGCCAGTGACATAACAGACAGTACAGTAGTTATGAAACCACCGTGTCAACAAGTGTACCAATGCCAAACAAAAGATTATACCTTGCATTCTCATCAGACATTTGTCTTTTTATTGTTTAAAAGGAAAAAAAGAGTTAAATAACATACCATTATAGGAAACCCTTCAGCCCAATGACGCTAGACAGTTTCTTTAAGTCAGGCTCCATCGCTGCATGGTGTACTGCAATCCCTACTCTGGTTGAATAGTGTAACTATCATTGCAAAAGGTCGCACAGGAGAAAAACGCTTTACAGTACCAGCGACCCGGGCTTTATTCTTGCCACGACCTGTGAGGAGTTTGAATGTTCTCCCCATGACCCCGGGGTTTCCTCTGGGCGCTCCGGTTTCCTCCCACAGTCCAAACCCATACCGGTTCGTAGGTTAATTGGTCATTGTAAACTGTCCCATAATTAGTCTCCAGTAAGATCAGGAGGTGCTGGGCAGTACAGCACGAAAGGCCTACTCCACATTGTATCCCAATAACTTTCTTTTAAAAAATGATCAAGGAAACACACACAAGATGCTGGAGGAACTCAGCAGATTGGGCAGTGTCTATGCAGAGGAATAAAGAGCTGATGTTTCAGGTCGAGGCCTTTCGTTAAGACTGGTTTCTCATCAGCTCCTCCAGCATTATGTGTGGGTTACTCTGGCTTCCAGCATCTGCAGAATCTCTTGTGAAAATGATACTGAGAAGGGGAACAAAACTTCAGCAATCTTAATCGGAAATTTAGGAAACCTTCCCCAAATTTTCCTGTCTCTTTGTCTACCTCTCTTTAAGACCCACTTCCTTCTCTTTGCTTTGTCATTTCAGTAGCTTGGTGCTGACTTTTCTTTTGGTCTAACTACAGTTAAGGAAACAAATATGTATTTTTTTTTGAGATGAGTAAGAAATTTATCATCAAGTCTTTAGAAAAAGAACGGTGGATGAGAAAAACCTGTTAAAAGGGGACTCCCTGAAAACACAGTGACTCGGAATCAGGATGATTATCTATGTATCATTCAGAAGGGTATAACTATATTAATGTTGCTGTTTGTAGGATGCTAGGGAACAATTCTGTTTGAACACACAAATCAAGCAATAAGCCTCATCACCTCCTCAAAACCTTCAATTGTCTTTAAAACTAAAGAAAGGAGGAGATAACCACCCAGATAGTAACTACAGATGAGATGAAAATGACTGGCTTCCATCCATGCAAGAAATGGTATATTAAGAATTGATTTGTAAAGAGTATGCCATTTCATTTAACTGCTTTAAATTCCTTCACAGAATAGAGCAGGATTTCCCCCCAGCTTGATGCATTAAATGGCGATTCAACATGGTTTGAACCAAAGAAATTAACCATTAGAGATAATACAGCATTTGAATAGTTCAAAAGAATATTCACTTATTGCACAATATTTTAGATAGCAAAATTAATTTTTCAGCATCATACAATGATACTTAAAAAGGGCTGACGGTACCACAGTGAGCCATCCTCAATGAACAATGGTTCTTATTCCATTATGGATTTATTGAGTATGCCCGTAAGGAAATGAATTTCAGGATTGTATACGGTGACATACATGTACTTTGACAATAAAATTACTTTGAACAATTATCCAGATTTATCATTTTTGAAATGTCGTCATCTTTACATCATACAGAAAGGCTGAACAAATCTGAAAACACCAAGTACAGACTGGGGCACCGATCAGTACAGCACATGAAAAACTAAAGCACAGCTCCTTGCCACTTTAAGTTGTAAAAATGCTTCAGGCAGAGAAATACGAGCAACAAACCTATCACACTTTGGTTTGAAACTCCAACGTTCATACAAAATACAGCTGTCACAAATAATAGACGCAATCATGTCCACTGGCAAATGTTCTGGGTAATAACCTCCGAAGGATGACAGCCTTGCCATAGGGTTCAGAGGCTTGCGTGCCTCAATGACTCAGAGAGCGAGGGTGGCTGGAGTCAGGGGCTAGTGCTTTGACTCTTGTTAGGGTCACCCATGCCAAACAGGTCAAAGGGCAAGAGTAAGAATGGCCCACCAGTCCTCCAGGTGCAGCTCAGGGGTAACAACAAAAAAAAACCTCTTATGGAAGCAGCATAACAGTAACTAACAAGGGCAATAAAGGTTCTCCAAAATCCCTGTTCAGGGCACCCAGAATAATACGTACATAAAAAAAGATAGGTTTTTTAAAATTGTCCATGCTTTGTAAGCAGCAGGGAGAGACGCAGCTTACACAATTCAACCCATGCTGAATACAGAGGCTACACAGATTACCAGTTATAGGACCCATCCCAATGATTCATTCTTTACTGTAAACGGGAGGAAATAATTTTAAAAATACATGGAAATTGGATAAACGACTGCAGATAATTCATTATCCTTTCAACAAATTGTGTTCAGGGTGATAATAAGCTGAGAGCATCAGTTGACTTTTGGTTTCCGAAGGCATGAATGCTGCTGGGGAGGGGTGAAAAGCATTGAAGAAGTGAAAATACTGGCAAAAGCAACAGAACTGGACATTGTGCGTCAACAACAACCACAATATTTGACTCACAAGGACTGGGAGGATTCACTAGCACTCCCCCCCACCCCCCACCCCAGGAAGAATGACCACACAAGGCAGAAATATGCGAGATTGGTCAAGGCTTGGTATACAAGACCCGTGGCTCTATAATGAGTAGAAGCGATACCTATATCTAACTCAAAAAAGCAAGTCGTGGACTAGAACCACACTACCCAAATTACTCAATGTCTGGAGAGAGAGGAGACTGTGTTATTATGTGTGCCAGTTCCCAGTGGGCAAGTTCACCCGGAGCTTTGGTTGGCTATAGGATGTAGATATCTTTGTTGGAAAGGATTATTGCTCCTTGCAGGGTTATGAAGGAATAGCATTGTGTCTGTTTCTCTTTAAAGGGGGAAGAGGAGTTAATAAAGAACTTCAGCTTCCAGCGGGCAATGTGGGCAGTTCACTCAGAACTGGAAGCTTCGATGATGACCTGGTCACAGGTGCTCAAGTGTTCTGTAAAAAAATGCTCTAGCATTTACCCACGCCAAGTCTGTCTTTATTAAGAACAAACATAACAAAGACCATGGTGTGCCTAGAAGAAATATCAGTCATGGAGCTGGGAGATCTGAGCAACTTGACTACTATTGGACCTACATTTCCTGCCAAGTTAATGGTTTAAACTGTGTTTAAAAGCATGTAACATACAGCACAAACGTTTCATATGTGGAACTTCTAACCACCACTGAACGGCAACTCAAAATTCCTACTCAGTCAAAAGTTACAAGGCACATCTTTATCATGAAGGATTTAGAAACACCTGCTCTCTGCTGGCAGGAGACCAAACCCAATGGGAAAACAGATGCTGATGTCAGACACCTCAGACAAATGTTCATTATCTTACAGGCCTGCGGACTTAAGCAGATGCCTCGTGTGTAGGACGATGCTAACTTCATTCCCTCTGTATCAAAACCTTCATCACAAGCTTTTGTTTAACCTGAAATTAATCCTTCAATTGCTGTGTTACAAAAGAGAACTACCACCCCCCCCCCCCCCCCGAAACTGCACCTACCTTTGGCGGATCAAACAACTCCAAGATGAATCCACGGCCTTCGTTTGACTTTGCTCTTCTCACCAGCAGCCTACATTTTTGCCATCGTGCCCCCACATCCATGCTGACGTCATCCACCACCATATAATTTAAAGTATCTTCCTTGCGGATGTCATGAACCTCTTCTTTCGAAAGGGTTTTTGAACGACTGAACTTGTGAGTCAGATTTTTCAGCCATTCCTTTTCAGACTGGTTGGCCACCGAGGAGGCTCCCCCTTTTCTTTCAACCACTGTAGAATCTGTGGACTTTCTCCGGAACAGACCCCGTATATTATCCCCCACAGTTTTCGTAAACTGCGTCAATGCTTTTGGCCGTTCGAGCGAGGGGCATGCAGAAGATGAAATATCTTCAGAGCTTCGAGTTTTTGATGAAAACAGAAGCTGCGTGTCAGAACCCCTTTCAGACGCCTCTGCACTGTTCACCTCAGCTTCCATCTTGGGCACAACCAGACCAGAGGAGCCATCAGGATTCTTCTTGCCTGTCTCCCTGTAATCCTGTACTCCCATGAAGGGCATGATAGTACACCTGTTCATAATAAATCCCTCTTTTACCTCATTCCTGAAGTACTGCTGAAAGAGATCAGTAAAATATGAAGAAAAGTTTTCAGCCCCTTGCAAGTCGTGATTTGGATTTTCATTTGCAAACAGCAAATACTGCCTGGCAAGTTCCTTAGCAGCAGCATAGGCATGTAGCTCGCAGAACTCCTTCCAGCTACGTGGCTGTGTCAGAGACCCTTGTTCTACAGTGTCGCCATTCATTGCAACATCTGGCACTGTGGAATTATACTGAAAAAGAAACAAAATGCTGTGTTAGTCCTTTTGTAAAGGCAAACGCACAAAACCGAAAACCGGCAGGTTAAACCCATCATAGCGAAAGCCTCTGGGCCAAAGGTATCCCTCCATCTGATTGTCCCTTCAAGAAAGCAATCTTAAAAGTTATACAGCAACCAGCAAAATGAACAAATCTTTGGAGTTAGAACTAAGGACACAGGCCATTCAAGCTCAAATTGATTGTCAAGGGCATACGTACATATCCAGGGTATAAAAGCCATGAAAATTAGCTTTTTACAGTAGTCCAGTACATTATGTAATATATGTCATCATGTTTGTAAAGTTAAATTTCAGTTCAGAGATAAATTTATAAAATTAAGTCAAAGAGATGCTCACATGATCTGCAACCTCCAAGAGGACCCCAGCCTTGCCGTAAGGTTCGGAGGCTTGCGTGCCTCGGTGACCCAGAGAGCTACGTTGGCTGGAGTCGGGGCTTTATGCTTTGGCTCTTGGCAGGAAACAGGTCAAAAGGTAGAGGCCAGAGTAAGAGTGGTCCACCAGACCTCCAGGTTCAGGGGTTTAGCTCAGGGCCAACAACCCTAACTGGTAAAACAAAATTGTTATGGAAACAGCAATGAAGGAAGCTTCTACATCTGAGTGCGACGGTATTCCCGAGTCTCCACCCGGGACTCGCGTGGCTGACAGCGGTGAAAACTAATAGGAAGCTTCTGACATGATGAAGGAAGTCCTGAACCTCACCAGAGATGAAGGAACCTTCATTGCTGTCCTAAACGCCAGTGGCGTAACAGGCAGTAGGCAAGTTGACCTATAAAACTCAGTGATAGAAATCAAAGTTCACAGCTAAGTATCCAAAACATGCTTCATTTGGCTTTACACTTATTATTTGTACATTATACAGCATTTGAGAATAATGTCCGCAAATCAAAGTCTGTTCCTCAAAGTCAGCACTGCCTTGGAGAATTAGCTTGAGCTTTTTCCAGTGACTTAGTTGGTAGACATACTGCAGTGTTGTGGAACCAGGCCATGGATACTGGAAGGATAAGATTCAACCTACAAACTGTCACTGAGTCTTTTTGGCCTCAGTCCTAATTAAAGGCAACAGGGGATGGAAAACAACATAGCACCCTATGCAGGAGGAACTCAGCAGGTCAGGTCAAGCAGCATCTACAGGAATGAATAAACAGTCGATGTTTCGCACCAAAGCCCTTGTTCAGGACTGGAAAGGGGGGAGGGGGGGGAAATGGCAGCCTCACAGCCACGGAGAAAGGAGAAAACGTTGTGGAAGAGTGAGCATATTCAGCCTGTACCTCCAGTCCCAACACCCTGCTTTTTCAGTCTATCTGGGTCAGCATTTATATTGCCCAAACAACCATTTCCCTGCACTAGGACCTAGGCCCCACTCCAGCAAGACGCTCTGGGCCTGGACCCCATCACCTCCATTAAATCAGAGGAAAGACATTCACTACAATTGACTACCAGAAATTACATTCAAAACGGGGGGGGAGGGGGAGAGAGGGAGGGGGAGAGAGGGAGGGGGAGAGAGGGAGGGGGAGAGAGGGAGGGGGAGAGAGGGAGGGGGAGAGAGGGAGGGGGAGAGAGGGAGGGGGAGAGAGGGAGGGGGAGAGAGGGAGGGGGAGAGAGGGAGGGGGAGAGAGGGAGGGGGAGAGAGGGAGGGGGAGGGGGAGAGAGAGACCGACACTGTGTGTCCGTGTGATTTCATTCAGGGATGACACTCTGTATAAAATGATTAGCAAGGTGACCGAATCAGCTGCCTGCACCTCCAGAGAATGACACTCAGTCTGAAATCAGCAGTGAAAGGAGAATCATTCATCGCAAAGGAATTCAAACAACAATAGTTAATTCAAAACATAATCGCTAACTTGCAAAGCAGCAAATTGTTTGGTTTTGTTTCTGCAGAAATCTGTGTTTTTGTGGGAGGGGACGAAGGTGGGGAGAAAAGGTAGCTTTAGAGGTGGGGGATGTGTTCTGCATTTGCAGGGGACAAAACTAAGAGAATGCAACATTTTCTAGTACACTTTGCTGGAATTTCACTTGGCAGAGTGACACAAACGGCGCTCCCAGCTTGGCTCCTGTGTATCAGTGAGACCCAACATAGACTGGGAGTCCGCTTTGCTGAGCACCACACTCCATCCTTCAGAAAAAGTAGGATCTCCCACTGGCCACCCATTTCTACTTCCCTTTCTCATTCCCACACGCCAGTCCATGGCCTCCACTACCGCCGCAATGAGGTTGGAGGAACAACACCTTCCTTGTTTTCTGCCTGGGTAGCCTCCTACCTGATAGCATGAACGATTTCTCAAATTTCCAGTAATTGCCCTCCACCTCCCTCACCATTCCCCATTCTCATTTCCCTCTCTCACCTTATCTCCTTACCTGCCCATCACCTCCGTCTGGTGCTCCTCCACCCACCCTTTCTTCCATGGACTTCTGTCCTCTCCTATCAGATTCTCCCTCCAACAGCCCTTTATCCCTTTCACCAATCAACTTCCCAGCTCTTTACTTCACCGCTCCCCCTCTCCCAGTTTTACCCACCACCTTGTACTTCTTCCTCTGACTTCCTTTACTTTCCAGTCCTGATGAAGAGTCTCGGCCCGAAACGTTGACTGCTTAACTCTTTTCCATAGATGCTGCTCGGCCTGCCGAGTTCCTCCAGTGTTTTGTGGGTGTTGCTTAGTTAGCACTGAGTCATTTTTGTAGCTTTATGCCACTATTCAACAGTGCATGTTTTCTGCTCATCTTGTTAGTGTCAGAGCATCAATTCCCAAACTAACTGAATGAAAGCCCCACTTGTTCACACTCGGTAAAACATGCACCACACTCCCACCCCGTAAATGCTTGAAATTGCCACGGGTTGTTTCATTTACAGAGCTGGGGCTCCCCCAGGAATTTCAGACTTTGCTAGCACTCCCACAGTTAGGACAGCCAGCATGCCTTACCTCTTTTTTTTAAAAAAACTTTTATTGTCAGCTATTTAACTTAATTAGCTCAATGTTTTGAAAATCTCACAGAATCCTTGCACATTTTAGCATTCCAGTCTGTGGGTACAAATTTATTAATTGAGATAGAACTCAGAACAGGCTTTCCCAGCCCTTTAAGCAATCCTCCAATTTAACCCTAGCCTAATCACAGGACAATTTGCAGTGACCAATTAATCTACTAACAGTCTTTGGACCATGGGAAAAACCGGAGCATGTGGAAATCCACCCGGTCACAGGGAAACTGTACAAACTCCTTACAGGACAGAGGTGGGAAATGAACCCAAGTCGCCTCTAACCAAAGCAAAGCATCCTACTCACCATGATGCTAATAGCCATACTAACAATTATTTAAGACTTATTAAGAATATGACTTCATACAATCGTTTTGACTCTGATGAGCAACTGTACTGACCTACAGAATTTTCTTTTAAATATTACACAAACATGCACAACCACAAGTAGTTACACATTTGTCACAGGAAAGTGGACTTTGAAACCTTCTGGAGAAATAGTGTACAAAACCAAAAAAAAAAAAATTCCTTGGATTCACAATAGTCTTGTGATAATTATAAACAATCCAGTTTGGCTTCTTGACTTAAGTTTTTTTTAAAAATTGCTATTGCAGTCCTTGCAGAATTAAACAATGAGTGTTTGTAAGGAACTTGTTTACCATAAATTGTGCCCAGTTAGTACACATGGAGTCATTGCCCAATTTTTTCTAAAAGGACTCCTGCCTACGCTTTAGGCTACACCCACATTTATCATTGGCAGATAGATAAAACTCTCAACCTCTCAAAGGTTTGAGCAAAGTAAATGATATTGGACCGTGGTTTGTCTTTGGAAAGACTCTAATGATTTGAGAAACCCATATAATGACTGCTGATGACCTTGAAATTCAGGAGTTAGTGAATACTTTTGAAGGCTGCATTATTTATTGGGGTACAAATTAGGCCATTCTGGCTCCTCGAGCCATGCTGCCCAACAACCTCCCCCCCACCAGTTTCGTCCTAGCCTAATCACGGGACAATTTACAATGACCAATGAACCTACGAACCTGTAAGCCTTTGGTCTGTGGGAGGAAACCAAAGCATCTGGAGGAAACCCAGGCAGAATGTACAATCTCCATACAGGCAACGGTGGGAATTGAACCCAGGTCACCAGCTCAGTAAAGCTTCTCTTATCACTATGCTACCGCACCACCATCGCAGCAGTGATTATAAATTTGCAGAATGGTCTAAAGTAAAAATCAGATTACACGGGCTATTGTCAGGGCAACAAACTTAAAAGAACAACAGCAGATCTCCCTGATCTTAAAGGCACATCTACCAAAAACAACAGTCTTACATTGAAAATGAATGTGGCACTTTTCACATAACACCTCACAGCCAACCGAGGGTAAAATCACCATAAGATTATACTAAAATTCTGGATAGGCCCAAATTAAGGGTCAAGGTCTGAAGAAGGGCTGTAAAATTTGACAAAAAGGCAAAAATACCAACAAACATTAATCATGTTCTCAAACTAATGAATGAAAGCATCAGAAGGGAATGGAATTCATGTAAAGCCAGCCAGCTCTCTTGAAATGACTTGAGTGGAGACAGGTCACTACAGGAAAAATAAGTTGCGTTTCAAATTCAATAATATTAGAAGCACAACTTCTCAAAACAACAGAAGTAAATTGTGTGACCTGCCAAAGCATGCAATTTTCCACATATCTGTCAGTACAGGGTGCCACGGTAGAATAGTTTGGAGTTCAATTCCCAAGGAGTCTATACATCCTCCCCGTGGAATGCATAGGTCATCTCCAGGCGCTCCAGTTTCCTTCCGCAGTATAAAGACACACCGGTTTGTAGATTAATAGGTGACCCCATGATCAGGCCAAGGTTAAATTGGGGGTTGCCGGGCAGTGAGGCTCCAAAGGCCATGTTGTATCTCAGTAATTTTTTTTTTAATTAACCAGTTTTGTTCTTAAATCTCAAGTGTCTTGCACCTTGAAAGCAATGACTGGTGTCAATGTGCATGTGACCTGAGAATTATAGATACTACACAGTCTGAAAATCTTGGCAAGCAACTCGATAATCCCCACTCAGTCCCCACCGCTGAGCCAGCATCAGCCATCAGGACAACTACTTCCTCTCTTTAACTGTGGGTTAGAAATGTCAAACGTAACCTGAATCAGACCAAATAAAACACCAGGCCCACCTTTTTAATAAAGAGCATCCCCATTTTCATCACTTCACAGTACTGAGGCCTTTAAAAGGTACAGCAGGCTTGAGGAGCAATTTGAATTTCTCCTGCTTTTACTTGCATTTTTTTTTAAAAGTAAAAATATTTATTCACATTATTTCAGGATCCAAGGGCACCAGCTGCCCTTTGCTACCTCAAACATATGGGAGAGGCTGTGTATTACTCTATTCAATGTCAGCAAACACAATCCTGCTTAAACATACACTAACTGGAGCAGACCCTGATACTCAGTGCTCTCTCAAGCACCCTTGCACAAGTCAACCAATACCAAACAGGGATACAACACACACAAAACGCGGTGGAACACAGCAGGCCAGGTAGCATCTATAAGGTGAAGACACTTCGTCAGGACTAACCTTATAGATGCTGCCTGGCCTGCTGTGTTCCACCAGCATTTTGTGTGTGTTGCTCGAATTTCCAGCATCTGCAGATTTCCTCGTGTTTGCTTTTCAAACAGGGATACACTGCTTTGTCCAGAATCACTACAAATGGTGTGAGAGCTTCATTCTCAGTATCAATCAAGAGCCAGGTTTAATATAAGAACATAAGAAATAGGAGCAGGAGTAGGCCATCTGGCCCATGGAGCCTATCACCAGCATGTGTTGTGAAATTTGTGGACTTTATGGCAGCAGTACAATGAAATGCATGATAATATAGGGTCAAAACTGAATTAAAGTATACATGTATAATCAAATAATTAAGTAATGCAAAAATAGAAATAAAAACCGTGAGGTAGAGACCATTGTTTCAAAGTCCATTCAGAAAATCAGATGGCAGAGGGAAAGAAGCCTACACACACACACACTCACACTCACGTGCAAATATTTCAAGTGACAGATCTGACACAAGGCTTCTGATATTAATAATGTGGTGTTAAATATTGTTGGACAAAACTGGTTTCATTTTCAAATCTGGCCTGTTAAGTTAGCAGAGCACTTACACATCAGGAACAGTTCAAGTAAAGAAAACTTATCTTTACCAAATTCTCAAATCACTACCAAAAAAAAGTTGAGATACAGAATAACATTTGCTCTTATTAAATTTATGCAAGAACAAAAAAACTAAAAATGTGAAAGAAACAACAAATTCTGTCGATCTATACAAAGGATGACATAATGAAAAAAAACTTGATCTGCGCAGTTTTCTAGGAATGCAACCTTTCCAATAATGTACAGGTTCACTGTATACAAGACACAGGAGCAGAATTAGGCCATTTGGCCCATTGAATCTGCTCCACCACATCATCATGGCTGATCCAATCCCAATCTTCTCCCCATAACCTGCCTTGCCCTGACTAATCAAGAATCTTTCAACCTCTGCCTTAAGCATACCCAATGACTTGGCTTCCACAGCCCCCTGCGGCAATGAACTCCACAAATTCACCACTCTCTGGCTAAAGAAATTCCTCCACATCTCTGTTCTGAATGGACATCCCTCTATTCGGAGGCTGTGTCCTCTGGTCCTAGACTCCACCACCGCATGAAACACCCTCTCTGTTGAGGCCTTTCAACAGTCAATAGGTTTCAATGTTGATACTGGTTTACAATGTTGATGATGTTACATGCTACTGAATCTTCCCAACAGAAAGTTGCTAGATAAGCATTCCCAACAGTTGCTACATTTTACATTTAATTTTATTGGATACTGATTGACATCCCAAAAATGGCATTAAAGTTACCTGAACAGTCATCTCAACATGTAAACAATTCCCAATTTGCTGATGTTCTTCATCTCAGGCGGAGTGTAGTGGAGAGTGTATTAACTGGCTGTATCACGGTCTGGTACGAAAACACCAATACCTGTGAACAGACAATCCTACTGAAGGTAACAGATTCGGCTCAGTACATCACAAGTAAAGCCCTCCCAATCATTCAGCACATCTACGTGAAACACTGCCGTAGGAAAGCAGCAGCCATTAGAGGTCCTCACCACCCAGGCCATCCTCTTTTCTCGCTGCTGCCATCAGGTAGAAGGTACAAGAACCTCAGGACTCGCACCACCAGGTCCAATAACAGTTACTTCCCCACAGCCATCAGGGTCTTGAACAAAAGGGGATGGCTACATTCACTTGCCCAACCACTGAGATGTTCCCAAAATTAATGATCTCACTAGAAGGATTCTTTATCTTGATATTTCATTTTCTGGGTATTTATTGCTATTTACATTTGCAGACTGTTGTCTTCTGC
This sequence comes from Hypanus sabinus, assembly GCF_030144855.1. NCBI lineage: Eukaryota > Metazoa > Chordata > Chondrichthyes > Myliobatiformes > Dasyatidae > Hypanus > Hypanus sabinus. The sequence goes on from NC_082718.1 coordinate 89,209,544, forward strand.
ATTCTCCTTGATCTTTCATTGATCCTGTTACAGCTAATATTCTAGAGATTTCTGAGTATGCCTACAGGAAAATGAATCTTGGGTTTGTGTTCTGATAAATAATAATAAAATTTACTTTGAATCCCATGTTATTGCAGGACGCCCTACCACACACCTGAAAATAAAACAATTAAACTCATCAGGGCCTAAAATAAAAGATCATATTTCATAATAAAAGAGGCCACTTGATTGATCAAGGTTATGTCAGCAAACATGGGGGGGGGCAAAGACTTTACCCTCATCACATTTTAAACAGTACCTTGGACGTAAACTTGAACAGCTGTGACCTGAGAGGCGGTGGAACAAGTGCTGGAAGGTGGGATCAAACTGGACAGCTCTTTCTGAACTCGCAGAGGCATGATGGGTTGTGTTATAAATTTCCTAAGATTCTAGGATACAATAAAATGGGCCATCAAATGCATGCTTATTCACAAATCTTACTTCTAAAAATACCTGAATGAAACACAGTGTAACCATTCAACTTGTTTGCAATGCTGGGAAATTCCTCTTGTGCAAGAAAGAGGAAGAAGGTATTACAACGAAATACAGTTGCGCACGTGAATTACACAATACCGGATCATTAAATACACTTCTCTTTTCCGAGTTATAGCTACCGCAGATCAAAAACGAAACTAATTAATGCTGATCCATCAGCAAATGATCTGACAAAACCTCTGTAAAAGGGAATCTACCAACACTCTGGAAAAGTCACCATAAAGCCCAACACACGTACACATATACTGGAATACTTCATATGCTGATCTCCAGCAAAGTTAGGTGTGGACGTGGTTGCCTGCGAATATTTTCGCCATATCCCCTTCCTGGCCCCTACGTAAATGCTTTTATCAGGCTCGACAGCCCATGGATGACTCAGCTCCTTAACAAGCATAGTTTTCTATACAGAACTATCTATTCAGCCGATGGCACCTAACAGAAGTAACTGGATTAAGCTGTTTGACAAGCCTTGTAGCACATCCATTGAGGATGCTTTCAACAACAAATTCTACAAATGCAAAAAAAAACTCAAGCATACCGGTACTTTTCAATTACAAATTAACTATGATGAAGATCATGCAGCCACCTTTGACAGAGCAGGTGATAATGGAATCTTACTGGCAGCGACAGCTAAAGTCATTGTTCTTTTTATATTTAAAAAAATGGTAAAATGGCCATTTAAGTATACCCTAGTTTTCAAGAATCAAGATACCAAGTGTCACTGGATGATTTATTCTCACAAGCCATTATAATCAAGGCAAAATTGGGTTTTCAACCAGTATTCATAAAGGCACATTAGCTAGCAAGAGTCACAATAGAAATTTGGATAAAAACCTGTGTTTTCAAACTTAAGATATATTCTCATAAATGGTACTTAGAATTTTTCTGTTGAAATCCCATTTGCCTGGTTAACTGCACAACCCACCCACTTTCCAAGGAACGTCTGGGTTGACTAAACCTCTAATGATCTGGAATGGCCAACGCTGATGCTGAGTTTACAGATTCTCAATATTAGGGTCCCTTCCACAACATTAGGTCCCGGTCGGTGTCAAGTGCTGACACACACTCACACACTCCATCTACACCTGGTCTACAAAGGAGGAACCTGAAGGTGCACGGAGGAAATGGTGGTGCGATAGACCACGGGTATGCCCTCTTCTCGTTACTGCCAGGCAGGAGATACCAGGAGAATGAAGGCACACAAGCAACGCTTCAGGAACAGCTTCTTCCCCTCTGCCATCAGATCCGACGATGAGCCCATGAACACTACCTCTCTATTTTGCACTACACACACACGCACACACACACGACTTGTTATAACTTACAGCGCAGTTTACGTATTGCATTGTACTGCTGCCACAAAGCAACGTGTTTCACAAGTTTTGTCACCTGATACTGAGTAAGTGACCATCACGGACTGGGGGAAACGGTGGGTGTGGTGGGTCGACTATTGAGGTTTCGCGGAGTTAGCCCGCCCTGGCAGTGATGGAGTGATGGTACCTAGTCCCTGGGTTGTATTGGAGACCCGGCCCAGGTCTGAGGGGGTGAAGAAGCCCCTCGTCAGGGTCCTCAGGGTTCAGCGCCACCCTGACCCTCACTGAGGAGCGACGCAGGACGGTTGACGGATGACCTTACCTAACTAGCTGGTTTTCAATGAGCCACAAACTGACTTACAGTACTCAAAAAAAGTGCTTACGTAGCTTAACCTGTATCTCTTCCACTACAATGAACACGCTAACGGTAGATCAGCACAATTGGACAAAGGTCAGCAGTACATTGCTAAAGCTTTGCAGCGAGGCGCCTCAGTTTCCGAGGTACCAGAGCAGGCTTTCAGGCACGAGTAACATCCTAAGAAGGGCTCCACGTGACGATCGTCATAGTTTCGACAAAAGGTTGAATCAGGCATCTTTCGGGAAGATCAAACCTGTTCACGTTTGAGTGATGATTCAGTTATAGTTACCCTTCGATAGCATATTAAATAGTTCGTTTAAAATGTCGTACCCGTGCACTCAACCTTTTAATTTCAATCAGCCCCCGCGTGTGTAAAAATAAAATCGCTCACCTGACTAAATGCCTTTACAAACCAAGCTCTACTTTTGCAGCCTCACCGGTGGGAGATCGTCCAGGCGCTGCTGGCCAGCCTGGCTTCAAGGCGAGGCAGTGACATCCCGTGGCGCGGCAAGTCCTCTCCGTCCCGGGATCTCTCCCAGAGTAGCGAGGCAGCGCCGGCGGCGAGCAATTTCTGACACCACCATGTGGTCTTCCACAGCCGCGGACCGGAGCACGCGTTTACTGGGACCGTGCCGGCACTACAACCGGCCAGCACGGCTCCCTCGTAGGATTTTTAAAAAATATGTATATATATATATAACTTCAACCTACACATCGAGACGTGTCTGGGAACCGAGACCGCCACGCGCGCGAAGCGACCGCTATGCCAGTCTGCAGCCGGAGACGGAATGGTAGGCGAGCAGCCTGCCCCGGAACCCGCTGGAGAAAGCTTTGTAAACAGTTAAGAGATTCTCCAACAAACACACACATGCAGGGGGGTGGGGAACACGCAGTCGCTACCTGCGGGAGAATTCTTCGCGAAAAAAGCGCGGAAAAAAAAAGCTAGACCCATCATTTCCGCTGACAAATTGACAGTTGAATGGAGCTCGAGTCGATTCCGTCAACATTTAAGCTGCGACAACAAAACAGGCGCACTTATCTTTCACCTTCTGCACTCCTCGCGGCCGGCGATCACTCATTGGAGTCCGCTCGGCTCAGCACGGCCAATCATCTAATTACGTAACTGACGAGTTCAACAAGAGTTAAAACCCCAATTTGTTAGCCAACAGTGGCCTCTGTACGCAGTTCCGTCAAGGTAAAAAAAACAATTAACTGATAAGAGAATAGCATCTGCCCCCTGAAAGGGCAGATTCTCATTAAACACCCTCGCCCCCAAACTGTAGAGGCGAATCAACCGATTGCACACTCTTATTTTAAAAGCGAAACACTAAACACAACGGTATCTGCAGTTTAATCTAAAGCGTCCAAAAACGGGGCAGTCCCCAAGAACTTTAATGCGACACACCAACTTCTTATCGAGTTTCAAAGTCTTAATTTCACCAATATTATTTACCTTTGAGAAACGCTCCTTAGCCTGCGAGCGCTGGTAAACGCCGACTTACATGTGCTCGACGCGTTGAAGTTTTAGTTTCATTCCCAGCAATGGAAAGTTAAACTTCCCTTTTTTAAAAAAAAAGTTGCACTATGAGAAGGCAGTAGCAGAGAGACCTTTGAAGTGTTCCATCTGTCGTTGGTTACTGCACATCGTTACCTACTGTACATCGCTAATAACGGTGTCAGAATCACCCTGAATGGAAATTTGTACTTTTTAAACGGTTTAATAAAAAAATTAATATAACGCGCACGCTAGTAGTTTTATATTTATTCCTTTACTCTAAGCATATATGTAATTATATTTGCATTGACAATGAACTTTAAGCGTAAGTAAATACTCATTCGTTATATGCCATGTCATATGACGTGGCCGATCATGGTCTTCCCATGACCACAATTGTTCTTGGCAAATTTTTTTCTACGGAGGGCCACCTTCTTCCGGGCAGTGTCTTGACAGGAGGGGTGACCCCAGACGTTATCATTACTCTTCGGAGACTCTGCCTGACGTCAGTGGGCCAGGGCTTGTGACCTGCCCCCCCATGCCTTCACGTGACCCTGACCGGTGGGGGGGAAGGGGGGGGTTGAGCAGCAGGTGCCCAAGGGTAACCTACAGGCGAGTGGAGGGAAGGAGCACCTGCACAAGAATAGGGAAGAGTGATTGAGCAGTATGGATGTATCGCGTAGGGGTCAACCTCACCCAGCAGTCTTAAAGACCCGAGATAAAGTTCAAGCTTGTATTAAGATGATGTTGCGGTGCTATTAAATCATCCCAAATTTCAGCATTACTAGTAAATGGGTGAGGTGTCTTTACATCTATGCAAGGGAACATAAAATTGGTCATCCAATATTGGCAACTTCAGTAGAGTATTGGGAGCACTGCATTCATAAGATCTCCAGTTTTGGGTGGTTTGGGAGATTAATGGGCACAAAAGCTTGGGTTGTTTAATGTGGAATATGATCCCAATGTACCCCTTAATGTCACTCCATGGTGTTTCCCCTTTGCTTGTGTTTTTCTGGGCCTTCAGGAAAAACGAGGAGTGATTGTATATCAGTGGAGAGGAAGTTCAGCAATATAAACAAGGCAGATATCATGGCTTCTTACACATCTACACAGATAGTTCAAAAGATCCAGTGACGGGTCATTCAGGTGTTTCAGTTTATTACCCAAAGTTTCAGGTGACTATTAAGGTAAGATTATTAGACATCGTTATCGGCATTCACATCTGAGATGGTTGCTATCATTTTAATCTCGGAATGGGTCGAATGTTAAGGGACAAGGATGCTGGGGGATTAGGCTGAGGAAAGGCAAGAAAGGGAGAAACACTTAGGGTGAGAAGAATGAGGGACAGGTTAGAAGCCGGGGGGGAAGGGTGATGGGAAGAAAGAAGAGGGAAGCAGAAAGGAGAGTGTGTGGAAGGTCATGAAGGGGAGAATGAAGGCAGGGGAGGTGAAGGCAAAAAAAAAGGTATAGATGGTTGCATGAAAGAGGGATAGGGGAGAGAATGGGAAAGGAAAGGAGTGGGAGGCCTGATGTCTGCAAGTCCGAGCCAGTGACTGGAGGTGACCTGTACTGGGTTTAGAGGCCTGTCTGTATGCGTGGGAGGGAGGAAAAGGGCTTGTTTTGCTGTTGGTGTTGTTCTGCTGAACAGTGTGGACATGTAATGTTGGTGACACTTAAAGGCTGCACGCAACACATCCTCAGGTTGTGCTGGTTGCTAGCATAAATGAAGAGTTTTTTTTGTGTGTTTTGATGTACATGTGATAAGTAAATTAATCTGAATCACAAGAAGGGGCAAAGGGGGAAGACTGGGATCTCTGAGAGGGAAGTGGATGTATTCTAAATGAGGAACGGGTACAGTAATTGCAGGGAGGTGAAGAACTGGAGAGGAAAAGACAGAATGAATTTTACGGAGGCTTACAACAAAGGAGGAGACCATTCCACCTACCACATCCACACCTACTATTGAGCACCCATCTGTACTAATCCCATCTTCTGGCACCTAGCCCATAGCCTCATATTGTTTAGCACTTCAAATACTTCACTTCTAGATACTTGTTAAATGTTGTCAGCAACTCTGCTACCACAACTCTCTCAGGCAGTATATTTCAGGTACTCCTCCCTCAGGTAGAATTTCAATGGGAGAATTCTATCCTCCCCATGCTCCCTTCCCAGCACCTTTTCTACTCTTTCCCTACCACTTCCATCTTCTTGCCATGATAGACTTTAAAAGAAAACATCTTTAGCTTTTACTGAAGTTAATTCCAGCTTATCTGGGATTAGCAGAACAGTCGAACACAAAGGCAGTGATAAAGTTGAGCTCCTTGTCATCAGGTGTGTTCAGAATCAGGTTTAATATCACTGACATGTCGTGAAATTTGTTGTTTTGTGTCAGCAGTACAGTGCAACACATAATAAAACTAAATTACAATTTTATATATATAAAATTGTAATTTAGTTTTATAAAAATCTGTATGTATATATATATATATACACATTTGTAGAAAATAGAAAAGGTGATGAGAAGGGAAGGTCAGGAATATGAGGAAGATATATATTTAAGTAGTGAAAAAGAGCAAAATACTGAGGTAGTGTTCATGGGTTGATTCATTGTCCATAAAGAAACCTGACAGCAGAGAAGAATCTGTTCGTAACCATTGAATGTGTGTCTTCAATTTTCAAAGTAAGTTTATTATCAAAGTACATTTATGCCACCATATACATCTGTGAGATTGATTTCCTTGCAGGCATACACAGTAAATTCAAGAAGCACAATGGAATCAATGAAAGACTGCACCCATCGGGACGGACAAACAACCAATGTTCAATCAGACTCCTGTACCTCATCCCTGACAGTAGCAGTGAGAAAAGGGTGACAGGGATCCTGAATGATGAATGCTGCCCTTTCACAGCATTGTCTTTTGAAGATGTCCTCAATGCAGGAGAGGCCAAGTACCCGTGATGGAGCTGGCTGAGTTTGCAACTCTCTGCAGCTGTTTCGGATCCTGTGCAGTGGCCCTTTCCATACCCGACAATGATGCCACTGGTTAGAATGCTCTCCTTGATGTTATATTTTCGAACACCTGCTATTGGTGAATAACGGGAGGAATACTGGGGAGCTGAAATTGAATCAGTGGAGGGAGTGGTTGCAACGGTGCAGCCTGGACAGGTGGGCAGCGGGTTTTTGGGGATGTATTAGAAACAGTGGACTTGCTCAGTGAGAAAGAAGTAGTAAAACTTCTGTCTCTTGCAGAAAGCGAGGGTGAAAAGTGCAAAGAAGAAAGTTTCTTAGTGACACCTAGTTATGGAAATAATCCTGAAATGAAGAGACAACAGCAGAGCCCAGAGATTCTTTGTGCTCCGAACCTGAACTTGAGATATTCATAATATTTCACTTCTGACTCAGCAAAGTAGAGATACTCCTGAGTCAGAGTAAGAAGGACCTTAGCTGAGCATGAGGGCACAAAAAGTGCACTTAGGGACTTCTGCCATTAAATAGGATTGACGGACATTCAGAGGAATTAAGAAGAATGGGAAGTGAAGTGATTGAAACAGGATTTTGCAAGGAGATAGACTGCAGTATGGAACAATAATCAAAATGCTGGAGGAATAGCAGGTCAGGCAGCATCTGTGGAGTGGAACAGACAGCTGACGTTTCACGTCAAGACCCTTCATCGGGACTGAAAGGTACAGGGGAGGTAACTGATACAAAGGGGTGAGGGGGAAGGGCGCTACAGTGGGTGCCACACAGTGGTTGGTGTGACTCCATTACAGCTCACGTTCTATCCTGGCCTCCTCCGCAAGGAATCTCTGTATTCCTCCCCGTGGAACGTATGGTTTTTCTGAGGGTCCTCCGGCTGCCTCCCACAGTCCAAGGACGTAGCAGTTAGGTTAATTGTTCACTGTGAATTGCCCTGTGGATTATGTTAGGGTTAAATGGGGGGGGGGGTTGCTGGGCGGTGCGGGTCAAAGGGCCATTTCTAAATAAATAAACTGGCAAGAGACACAGTATTGTGGATCCAGGTGACGAGTGGTGTTTCATGCAGGAGGGGAGAGCGGATGGTGACAGAAGAAGCGAGGGGACGGGTGGAAGCGACAAAGAGCTGCAGATGACAGGAAAGGAAGGCAGAGCATGGAATCAAACAGGAGATGGGGTGGGCAGATGGAGTGGATAGATGAGGGAAGGAAAAACAGGATGATGGGGAGTTAGATGGATCAGGACAAGGGAGAAAAGGGACAGGGGAGATGAGCTTTGAGAGGGATTGAGATGTAGATATCGAGGGATTAGCCACTTTTGATTGAGGTGACAAGTAATTTCTTTCTTACAAAGCATTGCAAATCCCATTGCTCTACCTCTGTATATTTAGGACCAATATAAGGATTTTTGAATACGACAGGAATTATATCAATGATGTAAATTTATTGTCTATTGTAAATGACTCCACTGTGGGGTAATGTCAAAAGAACTAAGAGGAGAGTTGGTAGGCATACCTGAGATGAGAATAAGCTACAGATCTCAGGGAAATAACAAGAAATGCAATGCTCCCTTGCAGTTGACGTGGGCCAAATAGCTTCCTTGTAGTAAGTATAATGAGATATAGGATATAGACTTGATGCACAGCATCAACATTGATCTTATAGAATGGCTGGGCAGACTTGCTGGATAAATAGCCTACTCCTCCCTTTGACTTTTAAATTTTAATATCTGTTTCAGTAACATAAATTAAAGAGTAAATATATTTTACCTTTATTCAGAACTGCTTTACTATGAGTATCTTCATTGGAGCATTATTGCAGTACAAGAACATATTAAATAGCATCATTAAACATCTATTACACTTTAGCAGGATATTAACATGCAAACAGTTATCAATGAGTTATATAACTGTAGAATTAATTCTTCCCCTTAAGTCATTCCCCTCCAACTCTTTGTATCTTTTCCCTTGCTCTATCCTCATCTGGATCCTTAACCCTCACTCCCATAGTTTTATCTTACGCATTCCCCCGCCGTGCCTTGAGTTTCTGACTCCAGCAGATCTTTTGATCTCTCAAATGTTGTGCCAATATTCTAAAATATCTTTAAAATGAGATGGATTTGCAGTAACATATCAAGTGTAAGCCATCAATTTACCAGCAAATGCGTATGTTAACAGACATTTTCACAAATGAATGTGGGCGAGTCCTGTTTCTTCCCATTGATGAACATCTGCTGGATATCTTTTGCTGATTCAGAATAAAACTGGAACTGTGAATGAAAGACTGCTGCTGTCACATTGTGAATGACTGCACTGTTATCCAATAGATACTTGTGTTAGAAAGCAAACATTCTGGTAAGGAAAATAATTGAATGAGATGCATTCAATTTCAATTGCACCTTACTTCAAAATGCCATAATTATGTGCACTCCCTAAATTCAAAGGTTGCAATCTGCATTGTACATGAATCAGAACTGGGTTTATTATTACTGGCAAGTGTTGTGAAATTTGTTAACTTAGTAACAGCAGCAGTTCAATGCTGTACGTGATAACACAGAAAGAAAAATAAATAAATCAATTTCAGTTAGTATATCTATGTATATTAATAGATTAACAATAGTGCCAAAACAGAAATAATATACATTAAAAAAAAAAGTGGGGTAGTGTTCATGAGTTCAATGCCCATTTTGGAATCAGATGGCAGAGGTGAAGAAGCTGTTCCTGAATCACTGAGTGTGTGCCTTCAGGCTTCTGTACCTCCTTCCCAATGGTAGCAATGATACAAATTATGTCAGAAGTGAGTAATTTTGCAGATAGCTGAAAGGCAAAAGATCAACTGAAAAGAAGCAAAGTCAATATTAGACACAATTGGAAGTTAAGTGCCATCTATTGGGAGAAATATGATGGGGCATCTGAGATCTAAAGTTCTCAAAGTCACGTACGTACTTGATCATACCAAGTCACAAGTTCTGTTACCAAATGGATGACTGCTGTAATACAAAGCCTTACGTAATATATTTAAAAAGCCACAAGGTGATTATGTGTACAGTTCTGAACTGGTATACAACTTTAAGTGAAATAAACTGTATCAAATTAACTAAAGCATATTTGTATAGTGTACTAAATTGTTCTGCTGGTCCTTAACCAGAAATAATTTCAAGCCGAAGTAAAAGGAATCAGTTTTTAATTAAAGGTCAATTATTACATTGGTGTTGACACATTTATACCTTTGTCCTGAATACAGAGCTTTCGAAAGCCATTGGCTCACGTATCAGCCAAATGCACTCAATCAAAATATGTAAGTTGCGAGCTTTAAATTCCCAGTGTGTAGATGAATGGTAAAATCCAGTGAAAGTTGATGGGAACAAAGGGAGAATATCATTGATGGGAGTAGTATAGATGGATACTTCATAGACTGATTGGACTAAATGTCCAAAAGACATTGTAGCACCACCAGGCCATTCATCCCAGACCCTGCTCTGCCACTCCATCATGATTAATCTACTATCCCTCTCAACCCTACTCTTCTGGATTCTCCCCGATTCCACACTGAAAACCTTATTTCTGTTCTCCTTGCGAAAATCACTTAAAATATAGTACAGCTGAAACCTACGCCATCCCTTGCTGCAATTCTTCTCCTCTGTAATCTTCTCTCCTTTTAAAATGCATTTTTATTTTAAACACTTTCATGTCAATTTTCACAGCCCACTTCTTGCTATAATCCCCTTTACTTCTCTAACACTTCAGTTTTTTCAAACTTCATCCTTTGACCTCTGTTACTGTTATGTGCATCTTATGTAATTTAATCATAATACATTTGACATTTGCTCATGGTTGTTAATGCTACCAAGACACATTCCTGAAGATTTTGTCACATTGCTTCTTGCTGCCAAAGATCCCAACAAATCAAATCCCTTTTAGTCCTTTTCCAATGCTATTTCAAACAAAAAAAACTGTTTTAGAGGAATGAGCAAAAAACAAATGACGCTTCTAACCTTAAGATTTTTGCTTGGGATATTAACTTATTAGTTGCTGGAGCAACAGGACAATCCCTTCCTGAGCCTGTATTTCCAACTCAAATTTCCCCCAACTCCTTCACTTTGATTAAGGTTGTGGATATCCTTCCAAGTATCTCCTCTGAATTGACATTCATTTATTATAAACTTTAATGCTTTCTTCCTCGGTACAAAACAGTTGTTCTGCTTGTTTGAATTGTTTGAAAGCTATTTTTTGTAAAAATAAAATTTTTAACTCACATAATGGCGGGGCATAAAACAATACAGCTGTCTAACAACGGTTTGGCTTAATTTCCCTTCCCAAATTACAGAGTTCATAGTCTGCTGAAATTGAAATGAGGCCTAATTTAAACACAGAATAAGCACTGAAACAGGCACAACCCCTGTTGATTGAAATTAGGGTTCCTCGTTTTTCAGTTGAAATGATACTTAACGTAAACATTTAGAAATATTTGCATTTATGCAAAACTGCACTACAAAAACGCCTCAAGTGCAAGAGGTTATTACTTTTAAGTAGCACATCTTTAGACTCTGCTCCAGTGTCCTAGTTTCCACAGTGTTTGTCTCCAAGTTTGGTTGGTCAACACAGTATAAACCTGTTTCCCCCCCACCCCGGAAGGGGTTTGTGTGTGTGTGTGTGTGTGTATTTATATATAAAAAAGGTGAGTTGGTAAGGGAATGCTACAAAAGCTGAGGAAACTCCTGAGACAGTCACCCACCCCAGTGTTACAGTCTCTCGGGGGGGGGGGGGGAGAATAAAAATTCACCCTTGTAGAATTTACAAATCATTCCCCAAAAATTTAGGGGGTGGGGGACAGGATAAAGCTTGCTCTTACAGAATTTAGGAAGGGAGGTGGGATAAAAATTAAAATAAAAATGTTTTTCCCCAACTCAATTCTTGGCGGATGACCATCATCACATTACATCAAATGGCAATATATAGACTGTTGTGTAGGAACGTAAATCCCCTTCTGTAACGTGAGGGTTGCCCGCACTGAGGATGGGAAGGGGAAGGCAAAGTTGTGAGCAGCTGCTGCGGAGGGACTTGAACTGGCACTTTGGCCTGATGTGACTTCTACGTTGACAGGCATGTTTCACTATCAAAACTTGGTATCAACATGAACAATGAAAAACATTGAAAAGTGGGGAAAAAAGAAGGATTAAACAGCCAGTGATGATGGCATCAAATGCTAATTTTCTCACCTGGCCACTGGCCTGTGACCTAGGGAAGTCTAACCGGGAACAGAAAAAGGTTACATTAGATCCAAAGGTCGTGTCATATCTCACAGTGAATGAAAGTGTTTCTCTTTCTTACTGTCCTTGTCCAGGATCAGGCCTGTTTGTGAGCCCTACAGTGGCATTTCAGCAAAAGGTGAAAACCTGCAAGCAGATGTTCAGATTGATCGGTAGAAGACTTGACTGTATCCTCATTGGTTTAAGATGCACTTCTGCTCTTCAGAATCAGACTTTAATCGCCAAGTACCTGTACACATACAAGGAATTTACTTCCCGCAGATGTTGTCTCTCTGCTCATAACCGATGATAAATATAAATGAAAATATAGATTATACATACAAGTAGTGCAATCCAAGTAATAGTTAGCCGACAGTTAACTGTTCAGCAAAGTGACCGCAGTAAGGAAAAAACTTCTCCAGTGCCTAGTAGTCTTAGTCTGGAGGGATCTGAAGCGCCTACCAGACGGAAGCAGTTCAAACTGCCAAGGTTGCAGTACGTTTTAGGGTACTACTTTTAATTTTACATTTTATTAGGGGAAAATGAGAGAGATCAGGGTCTGAACTGGAATTTAACTTTGCCACGTTTTCACACAGTGGGAGGCAAATGTTTCAGCGATGAAAAGTCAAACAGCAGAAAATTTTAATCCTGTCTCCGGCAGATTCCCCTTCCTTTGTTAAAAAGTAAGCAGGCGAGGCAATATTTGTCCCGAGGGAGGAATTAGGGAGAGGAGAACTGCCCCCCTGGGGCGAGCCGGGCAGTGACGTCACGCGGCGCGGAGTGAACGGGGGAAGGAGGATGAGGGCGAGCGGCCGCAGGGGAAACTAGCGAGTGAGTAAATTAATAAACCCGCTATTCGCACACTCACGCCCCCGCCCTCTGGCCTCGGGTTCCTGGCTCCTGCGGCCCAGTGGCAGCGCCCTCACTCCCGGGGAGGCGGAGGCCTGGGGGTCGGGGTCAGCTGCCCGCCCGCCCGCCCGCGGCGAGGGGCGGCACCACCGGTAGTCGGATCGTAGAAGGAAGGGGGTCGGGAAACAGATCGCCCCCAGCCCCACCCCTGTTTATTTTTATTTGAAAATAACCGCCCCTCTCCGCCGGGTTTCCTGTTGTCCAGGGCGCATGCGCGCCGGTTGCTTTGTGCAAATTTGCTCTTTAATGGAAACAGCTGACGGCGGAGCCTTGAATCCACCTTCCCCTCCACGGCTTCTCCAAACTGTGTTTGCTTTCAGTAAGTTCAAGTGAACGAGACCACTCACTCTGTCGCCAATATTGCGTGGTCCCGTCAGACTTCAAGCAAGCCTGTGCTGGCGTAACTCACGTCCTGACTTTCCTTCTTTACTTCCACAGCCTCTCCTTCCCACGACCGCTTCCTCTGATGAGTTCCAGCAACTCGCAACTTCTAGGTAAAATTTTTATTTTAATTTGGTGGTTTCTTAGTGACGCACGTATTAGTCACCTGGAGTTTTGCATTTCCCTAAATGTGGGAATACTTCTTCCTTAATAAGAACTTAGGTCATTTTAAAGAATGTTATAGAACCTTATGTTTACAAGAACAAAAAAAATGGAGACCCAAAATGTTCATGTATTTGTGATTGGCATATCTATTTCAACTATCATCTTTGGAAATAACTTCTGGACCTCCTATATCTACACATAAAAATGTGTATAGTACCAAGTCTATTCTAAGAACTATCCAAATTCCACGTACCAGGACTTTATTTGTATAATTCAATGCTGCCTGAAGAAAAGTAAATTCTTGATCATGATGTGATTTAAAAAAACATAGATGTACCACTGTCACTGCTTGCGTTCTTGACCTGAAACTCTTGCCACCACAGATGCTACCTGCCCTCCTAAATTCATCCACTAATTTGTTTTTCTTTCCTCCTTTGTTCCACTTTGCTGTCAATATTTTAATTTTCTGTGTAGTAATATGTAATTTTATTTCTTTCCACCCCCCCCCCCAACACATATTACAAATTTATGGTAGGACTAGGTATGTGAAGCTAATATTAAAAGTTTAAAAGTGAGGATACAGGAGATTGAAATTAATTGATCTTTTTAAAACGCTTTAAATATCAAGGGATATAATGTTTTCAGTCATTCAACATAATCTCTTGTGCAGATTAAGGTGCAAATAGTATTTTTACATCCAGCTGAATGTTTCACACAACCTCCAAATCCTTCCTGGCAAACTGTCTTCCCCTTAAACCATATTGCCCACCTCTTTTAGTGTGGTACAGAGTCTGAACATGTATAGATTGTGAACATTTTTGGGCGTTGGTGTTATTCAGGATCCATCACCAAGAAACAGTTTTGGATTCCTGAGGAAGATCTGTGGGAACTGAAGGAAGGTCAATGTCAAATCGGAATAATTTAAACAAGAAAAAGGGTGTTCATTGGTCAATTCTTGTTATAAATAGAATTTTTAAAATGACACCATAACAATGTCATACCAGTGGACTAAATGTATTGATTCAAAGAACAGTAATCACATTTTTGCTATTGACAAGATTGTAGTTGACAGCTACAAAAATTAGTTTAGAATTTTCAACCACTATGCTGCTTCATTATACATAACGCATTAGAGTAGTTTTGACAGTTACTGTGGTTAACCATAATTGTAAAATCTAATAATCAGATTGATTAGAAAGGATTAGGGTGAAAGATAATGCAGAGGATTAATAATTTAAGTGGAAATAAAGGGAATCCTGCACAAGTAGGATTCTTGACATGGGTACAGGTAAAACGAGAAAAGCAAATACTGTACAGTATTCACATTTTGTACAAGGCAATAGGAGTTAGCCATTCAGGTAGATGCTACAGTTACTGTTTTTAGACCAGTATTCAAGCAGCTTCAACATCAATCTAAATTTGATAATTAAAAGTTTGCGTATCACCAAACCCAGTGGGGATTTTAAATTTACATAATTTAAAAAATCTGGAATAAAAACCTATATTGACCACAAGATGACTTAAACCTTTCTAGTTCAATAATGTAATTTGGTGGCCTCCTTTTTCCCAACTACGTTTGGTGAATCCAGAGCCACACGCATGGTTGACTCATTGCAGCCACCTTGGTTCAGATATTGACTTGGTACAACAAAGGGAGATTGAATAGAGTTTTTCTGTTAGAGAATCAACATTGAGAAGTGGCGACGTTGGTGGTTGCTGAGAGACTACTGTCCTTTGGCTCCAGAATTTTGAGTCCATGATTAACCATGATTAAGGCTACTTGCGGCTGAGATGAGAACATTTCTAATGATGCTGATACTTGTTTTCTACTATAGAAGATTGTAGATGTTCTGATGTGATATGCATTCACAGCTGTGGGTGATAGATTGTTATCAAGGGAATTGAGACATGAGAATAAGCTGATGTACAGCTAAATAATGAAGCAGTCTTAAAGGTGTAATTTGTAAACTTGTGCATCAGGTTTTTTCTGTTCATAATTTCATTCAGACATAGTCTATGATGCATTACTTTGTATAATACGGTGGATTCTGGTTAATTGGGGCACTTTGGGACCAGTACATTTTGGCCCAATTAAGCAGCTGCCCAAATTAGCCAAAGTTTCATGGAAATAGTTTAAAAGGTATTAAAAAAGACAAACTACCATTTAACAGAATAACAAATTATATATTTAAATGAAGTACAGAACAAATTTGAACACCGTCAATTCTACCACATTACTATAAAACTGTGTATTGGTTCCCTGCAGTTATCATCACAGGATTCCCTTTATTTCCACTTGACTGTAAATGAACAAAATGTGCAAAGGCACCTAGTGTAGATAATGGATTGCCTTCATCAAATTGACAATTGCATCCTCCAAATCTTTATTTTCATTGTAACATTCAAGATGATTATTGATACCTTTAATTTCTTTGTTGTTCCTAACCTACTGAAGTAGTGAAATTGTTCCCTTTTCACTCCCAGCCATTGCTGGCATCTCCAAGCACTGTTGTGTCGAGCTGCATGGATGCATGGCCCTGCAGTAAGTCAGAAGTTCCCTTGCACATAGCCTTTATTGCCACGCAGTTGCAACTTTCTTTTGTATAGACGTTTGAAATGCCGCTGTTTTCAGGCCATGTAAAAATTTCCTGCTCACCTCAGAGCAATGGTTGGCCCGTGTTGCTGTAAAAAAATATTAGAGGGAATGTTGTTTCCAAGCCAGAATGCTTGAAACCGCAGTGAGAAAAGCAGTTCTGAATTGTTATTATTATTTAATAATAATAATATTAAATTATTATTTCTCACCAACTTTCAGTGACAAAAATTGCTGCTTTTTTAACACAAGCACACGCAACTGATAGATACTATGTAAAAACTGTTCACTCTAAGCATGGTGTGGTGTCCAACAGTCATGCAAATCCATGCACTAGACACTAGTTAGCAACTGTTCAGCAACAGTCTCCTGCCTGAATTAAGTGGCATAGTGTCCCAAATAAATGAAGGGGATCCCAACTATTTTCTCAATTAGTTTTTATTCTTTTAAGAGTTGTCCCAAATAAGTAGCTCCTCTGATTAACTGATGGCCCAGTTAACCGGAATCCACTGTACATCCTGGGTATAGCAACCTAGCATCAGCCAAGTTTTAGTGAATGCGACACAACATATTAATCCATGAACCTGTATACTCCCAACGCTGAAACTGAATGCTGTTTCATTTGGCTGTATTTTTGTGTGTGGTTGAATGACAATTAAATGTGAGCATTTATCTATCTTCCTGATATCTGCCAGTCAAAACAAACTACTCAAATGCCACCAAATTTGTAAGCTATTTTAAGGTGAGGTTTGCTCTTTAGAATGATGCTGCATACTTTAAAGAATTATTTTCCCAATTTTGGATGTCATCTGTTTTGATTACAGAAACTGCAGAATGAAGTTGAATGAAAAAAGTGTGGCATACTATGCCACCTGTGATTCTCCAACCGATAAGACTGGATACTTGCACAAAAAGGGAGAACGAAACACTGCTTATCACAGGCGTTGGTTTGTTTTGAAGGGTAATCTGTTTTTTTACTTCGAAGATAAGGAGAGCAAAGAGCCAGTTGGAGTAATCATTCTGGAGGGATGCACAGTGGAACTGTGCGAATCTTCAGAGGAGCATGCTTTCGCAATCAAGTTTGATGGTGTTAAATTGAGGACATATAAAATGGCTGCTGAGAGCCCAACAGAAATGGAAGCTTGGGTTAAAGCTTTATCCCGTGCAAGCTTTGACTACATGAGAATAGTTGTGAGGGAACTTGAAAAGCAATTGGAAGAGATGCAGCAAAACAAAGCCAGCAGCCGTAAGGGCCAGAGAAAAGCACTCCTGCGAAAACACCAAAGCAACCCTTCTGGTTCACCACAAATCTCAAATAGTTGCGCTGTACCTCATGGTACTTATAAAGAAAATGGCTATGCCCCCTGGAGTACTACAACAGATCAAATGCTTGAACTGGAATTAAATGGCAAAGCTCATGCTGTTAGTGATAATAGTGACATTGCAAAATATTTCCTAGATCAGACGCCTGAAAGACCACAACACACCCAACGCTTCCCACCCCCTTTGCCCCCTAGGAGGAAGTCAGCAACAGGAGGGGTAACGCCTGGCAGTGGTAGTGTGATGACCACCCATGATCATGCTTCATTAGTAGCGGGAACCTACAGCTTTAGCAGATTGCACGAATGGTTTGGCCGGGATGTGATACAGCTGCAAAGACAATGGCAAGAGCACAAGATAAGAAACGATGGTGGTTCACAGCCAGATCAGATGATCTGAATATGTCTTGCACAGTTTCTTCAAAAGGACAGTTTCAAATCCAATTCAATCTCTTTGAATTCATGTTCTACGCATTTGGTGCTTTCCAGAAATATACAAATGGTAATGGTATTCTGCATCTCTGTTTTAATTAGTGTTATAATCTGGCTGGATCCAGCAAATTAAATACTTAATATATTTCAGTGTGCTTTGGCCACTGTCATACAGCATTTGCTATTTTTCTCCTCTTAACTTCAGCATCCATGGCAGTGAAGTGAAATGCACACAGAAATTAAAATAATTACTATCAGAACTTTTTTTTAATTGGGCTTATAACCTGTGATGCTGGGGTAAATCGAGCGCACACTGAAGATTTAAGCTTGGCACATGGTAAATGCTGCTTTCAACCGGGAAGTTAGGATAAATAACCAGGTACAGAGTGTAGGAGTTGGCAATCAACCAAGCTTCTATAGTTTACATTGATTTTTGCAAGCACAAATCTTTAAGTTTGCTATCCACTCTTATTTGGGTAGTCTGACAATATTCACAAACCTGCATTAGAAAAATGTTAGGAGTGAGGAGGGGTGTGGAAAGAGACACTAAACTCAGGACTTTCTTCCCTTTCCATCATTGTGCTCTCAGTTATTGTAGGTTCTGTTCCATCCCCCACTCCCCCCTCAAACCCAACCCTTGCTTATTGAATGCATTCTAAACATAGAACCAGCAGCTTATCAGTGTAATGCTGCTTGTGCAATGACTTGCATTGCCACTATTAAGGGTTCTGTGTGACCAGTTGAAGTAGTGACAAGACTGTTTACAAGCTTATCAAATACTAAATATAACATACACTATTCATTTCTGAAAATTCAACAAGAGTGCTTTGCTGTTTTATGTTCTGAGAAAATATGTCCCAGCCAAACTGCACTAAACAAACAAATTGTACTTGGAAAAATAATTCATTTTCTTTAATAATAATAATGCTTCCTTCTGCAACTGCACTCTTGGGGAGGTATATGAATATAGTGCATGAAGTACCCAATTCTGTAGTTGGGGGTTGTTAATTCTAGTTGTGCTGTCTATAGTTGAGTTGTAGCTGAGCTTAGTTTAGCTAAATTGAAATTGTGCATAAGGAGAAGTGGGAGAAAAATTTCCAACTTCAGATTTTAATTAATGATTGAGGTTAGAAATCTGATTGTTGGACAAAGATAGAATTATACTGAACTTGATCACTTTCACATCTATTGGCCCCATCTGCCCAGGGGAAAAATACTAAATCTTAATATTGCCTAAAGCATTGTTTAAGTAGATATTGGAGTAAGTATGAGGAGAGATGTTACTGAACATCCTAAAAGGCATCTTTCACATTGCTGTGACAATAAGGCCAGGTTATGTAAAGATACACTATGCAAAGGACAAATAATTATTGGTACTTGAAATGTAAACTTTTAATTAAAATGTGAAGTGCCACTAGTACAACTTTGTGCCCTTATGATTTGATGAATGGCAATATTAAGTGTGATTATAGCTGCAAGAACAGTAAAATCAAGAAAATACTCTCTTACTATTTGATGTAACAATACAGTCAATGCCATTGAATGCAAACATCACAAGATCTGGCATGTGGCAAGTGAAATCCCTTCCTATTTCAAATGAGCTAGCATTAGAGTCAAATCAACCCACCCCATAAGCAGTCACTATTTAATGCTTTTAGTGTAATGTTAATTCAACATTAAAGATTAGTTTTATTTATCACATGTACATCAAAACAAAGTGAAACATGTTGTTTGTGTCAAGTCAAATCAGCGTGGATTGCCTGCAAGTGTTGCTGTGCTTCCCCGCTAACGCATGCCTACGACTTACTAACCCTAACCAGTACATCTTTGGAAGGGGGAGGAAGCCCACACTGTCTCAGGGAGAACATACAAGTTCCTTGCAGGTAGTGGTGGGAATTGAACCCCAATCACTGGCACAGTAAAGTGAAGTGCTAACAGCTGTGATACTGTGCCACCCCATATATAGTTTAATTAAGATGCTTATAATCATTTTAAATGAGTTCCCCTTATCAGAAACCACAAATCAATGCATTATCCATGATGTTTATATGTTTCATTCCTTTCTTACCGTGCTAGTTTTCAGAACAAAACCATGAGATGCTGTACTTTTAACTGAAAATTCACTTTAAAAAATGTATCTGAGTCATCAGTTGTGTAACAGTATCGGGGGTGTTGTCAATTGTATTTAGTATTTTTCATTTTAGCTTGTGTTGACATATTTCTGTTTGCTTGTTACTTCATTTCTGGCTTGCAGAGTTTTACAAATCTAATACTTTAATGCTGCAATCTTTTGTGATGAGCATCTGAAATAAACTACATCAGGCTCAGGAGAGAGCGTGCCACTGTGGCCATACACAGAATCAGAATCTACTAATATGCCAAGACATTTAATTAGTGATTTTCGCATTAGACCGTGAAGTGATGATAAAGAAAAATGGATAGAGCTAAAGGGAAGAGGCTAAATGGCTTAATAGTGCCATTCTGTAGGATTAACCATAGTTTTTAAGATCAGGACTGTTTTCCTAAATCTTTATGCAGAAAAGAAGCATTTTTGTAATAATTCTGAAAGTAATTACAAAGATGTGCCAGGAGCTGTTAGTGAATTAATGGAAAATTAGTAATTGCACTTTCCGGTCTTTCAGTGTAGACTTCCATATGCTCTTCACTTCACATCAGATAACAATAGTATATGAAACACTAATATATGAATGTCTTCAAGTATTTATTAATAATAATGAACACTAGTTGCAAAACATTACCTTTAAATGCTGTAGTGCGGACACTAAAGGTGCTTTTCTTTTAACAGCGGTACTTTTCCTCCAGACTGCAATTATCCTTTCAGTAGTTGCTTCAAGTATCACATTATTTTCAAGAATATTTTTACATTATGTTATTTTTAAAAAAACAATTTTACAAGTTTAAGTTTGGGAAGATGGCCCCCTGGTTTCTTGATTATTGTGGAAATTTTTAACATATGCCATTCCTAGTTAATCCATTAATGTAAATCATTTTTTAAATGAGCAAATAGACTTTAAGGTTAGAGTATTTAATTTGCTTATCTAATTTTTAAAATTTTTTGATTGCATGAGTTAATTTTCAGAAGTTAATTTTGGACTAATTAATTAATTGCCATCCATAAACACTTGTGTTTAGGGCATTCAAAGCACACAAAATCAACTGCAGTGAAATAGAATATGCCCTAAAATAATATTGTCCAATGGCAATTGCTGACTATGAATGGCATTGATGCAACATTAGTTATATTAGTCATATATAATTACTTAAGCCACTCTGGGTATATATAAAATGCAGGTACGCACTCAGGGTAGTGAAGATGATTGCTGTATTTTCTCTGCCCTGACAGCATTCAATATCATTATATGGTATAAAGTCAGGTTAAACAAAAGGGAAATCTAAATCCAGAAATAAGGAGTTGACACATTCTCCCTGTGATATCTTGGGTATCCCCAAATGCTTTGTTTTTCCCCCTCACATCTCTTGATGATTTGTAGGTTAAATGGCTATTATTGTAAATTGTCCCTCTTTGGACAGAGTTGATTGGTATTTGAGAAAGAATAGATTGCATTGGAAGTAAAGGGAATGAGATTGAAAGGATTGCTCTGAGAAATGGCATAGACTAGATGGTCTAATGTGTCAATAGGAGACGCAGCTTTGAAAGCATATTCATGGAATTGTAAATGTACCTTATGTGATTTCCTAAAGGTATACTGTTGCTATGTAACTAAAGAAATTAAATATTCATTGAGGTATACAAATCTTACAACATTACCAAAAAGATGTGTCACAATCATGTGACAAGCTAGTAGTAGCATAAGAGAAGTTCAAACTGCTGCTGGAGGAACTCAGCAGGTTGAACAGTATCTAAGTAGGGAAAGAAATTGTCTGCATTTGAGGTTGGAACTGAGAGTGGAGAGAGAAGCTAACCATTATGAAGAGGAGCAGGGATCAGTTTGTGATAAGTGGACTTGCCCTTTCCCTTCGTAGATGTTGCTCGAACCACTAAGTTCCTCCAACAGTTTGTCTCTTTGCTCCAGATTCCAGCATTTGCATGCTCCTTACTCTCCAGTAGCATCAAGATCACATAATCGTCTTTCTCCAAAATTCGTACTTACCTAATGACTTCCCAATTAGATTCAAGCTATTCAGTGTTAACATGTTAATAAATGCACTTCAGTTTAGATCCGTGTAATTATTTGTACAAATCTGGGTTTGCCTGTGTACTTTGTTTTAAAAGTACTTTTGAATGTGCCTGAAGAAAACAACTCCATGAATAAGTACAACCATTATAATCAAAACTCCAATAACCTTAAAGCATACAAACATTTTGCACAAGACACTCCTTTCATACAGTCATAATTCATATAGCATTATCATAAAAGTACTCTGTATATTGTGGGAAGTTTTAGTAAATGTAAATATCTCAATTTGAGTTGCTTCAGTCAGTGACTGGAAAGACATTAATATTTTTTATTTTCGGAAATCAAATTCCTGACAGAATTACTCTTACATCTTTTAGAATAAAGCCTTTGTGGATCATCCCACTTTCAATGGTAGTGGGAAAAATGTAAAGCAAAATCAATAACAGCCATTTTATTTGATTTAAAAATGTAAATATCATCCTAATTTTCTATATTTGTTTTTTGTGGGAACTATCAAAATTAAGTGTATTTGTTGAACTTTTTTAGTGGCCTGGAAGTGTTAGTGGTCCTTTGAAGGATTAGATCTTTTATGATACTGATTGTTTAACATGGAAGTCCATGCATAAATGTGCCATACAAATGTTTTAATGCTTTTTTGATGAATTACTATGTTCTCTTATTACATTTGGAATTCATTTCCAAAATGTAAAGATACTTTACTTAACTTTTTACAAAATGGATAGTATTCTTTTAATGTAGATCTTTTTTTTCCAATTTTATCAAAAATGTATTTTTCTAATTACACTTTCAGTTTGCATGGAATATTCATCACCTGGATGTATTGGTTACTGCATGATTGCATGAACAATCAATCTATATTTTAGCTCATAGTATTGAGAATCAAATATTCTGTTTACTGGTCATTTATACTACAGTAAATGAACTGAGAAATGGATGCATTTGTGTTTTATTTGTCCAAAATTAACAGCTTTAGAGATGTCTTGTTATAAAACTAAATTGTAAAGTACAGAATATGTGTGAACCCCTTGCATTTGCAGTTTAGCTTCATGCATGTGGAATAACCTATTCCCAAATCGATTTATTTAGGACATATGTACATACAGACATGCATTAATAGGTAGTTAATGGATGTTTAATGAAACATTTACTAATTTTAGAACACTTTCATTGAATAGCTGGAGAAAGTGATAGGAAGGAGCACAAGACAAGGAAGGGTTTGATAATGAGATTTTTAAAAATCAAGGCTTATGAATTGTTGTTCGCTGGTAAGCTGAGGGTTTGGACGAAAAGAAGTTGCAGTGTAAATTCAGGTCTGTTACAGGATTTTTTTTACCTTGAAGAAGCATGACAATGGATGGCAGTGCATGTTTTGTTTAGTTCCTTTTAAATGGCTAGCAAGACGATGCATAGAATGATAAGAATTGATCTTAGTACATCAATTGCAGGTAAATGAGAACAGAATTTGCAACACTCTCCTACCATCTACCGGTGAAACAGGATGAAAAGATCCTGAAAAATGTCATTGGATTGTCTTCTGAATTAGAAGCATGTTTTGAAATACTAAACACAAGATTCTGCAGCTGCTAGATATGTAGAGGAACACAAACCAAATGCTGGAGAAACTCAGCAGGTCAGGTAGCATTTATGGAAATGAATAAACTGTTGATGTTTTGGGTCAAGACTCTTCATCTGGACTGGAAAGGAAGGGGGAAGATGCCAGAATTAAAAGTTGGGGGTGGGGGGAAAGGAGGACAAGCTAGAAAGTGATGGGTGAAGCCTTGTTGATGGGAAAGGTAAAGGGCTAGAGAAAAAGGAATCTGTCTGGAGAGGAGAGTGGACCATGGGAGGAAGGGAAGGAGGAGGGAGAGATGAGGAGAAGAGTTAAGAGGCTAAAATGGGGAATAGAGGAAGGGGAAAAATTACTGGAAGTTGAAATCGATGTTCATGCCATCAAGTTACCTAGATGAAATAGGTGGTGTTCCTCTACCCTGAGGATGGCCTTATTGTGACGAGAGGAGGCCGGGACTGACGTGTCAGAACAGGAATGGGGATAGGCATTAAAATAGTTGCCAGGAAATTCTGCTTTTGGTGGTTGGAGCAGAGGATGCCCAGCAAAGTGATTCCCCAATTTACATTGGGTCTATCCAATCTAGAGGAGGCTGCATCAGGAGCACCAGATACAACGGACAACCCCAACAAATTTTCAGGTGAAGTTTTGCCTCATCTGGAAGGACTGTTTGGGGCCTTAAATGGAGGCAAGGGAGAAGGTGAATGGGCAGGTGCAGCATTTGTCACTTGCAGAGATGTGTGCTGGGAGGGACAAATGGACAAAGGAAACACAGAGGGAGTGATCCCTACAGAAAGTAGTGAATTGTTGGGTGGGGGGGCTGTAGGGAGAACGACAGAGTTAAAGTTGGGTTTGGTGGTAGGATCTTGTTGAGGATGGTGGAAGTTACAGAAAATGATATATTGGATGCTGAGGCTTATGGGGGTGGTAGACAAGGACAAGAGGACCTGTATCTCTCTTGTGGCAGCAGGAAGATGGGATGAATGCCAATGTCCAAGAAATGGAGGAGATGCAGGTGAGAGCAATATCAATGGTGGAGGAAGGGAAACCTTGTTTTTTGGAGAAGGAGGACATCTCTTTAAGTCCTGGAAAGGAAAGGTTCATACTGGGGACAGATGTGGTGGAGACAAAGGAACTGAGAAAAGGAAATGGCATTTTTACAAGAGACAGAGTTGGGAAGAGGTATAATCAAGATAGTCGTGGGATTTGGTAGTTTCATAAAAGATGTCAGTAGACAGTTTCTCTCCAGAGATGGAGACAGAGAGATCAAGAAAGGGGAAAGAGGTGTCAGAAATGGACCAACTGAATTCAAGGAAGTTAGGGGCAAAGTTGACGAAATTGATGAGCTCAACATGGGTGCATGAAACACCAATGCAGTTGTCCATTTAGTGCAGGAAGAGTTGGGAAGCATTATCGGGGATGGCTTGGAATATGGACTTCCACATAGTTAATAAAAAGGCAGACATAGCTGAGGCCCATGCAGGTGTCCGTGGCTATCCCTTGAGTTTGGAGGAAGTGGGAGATTTGGAGAAATCTGCCAGATGTAGGAGGGTGGTGATAGAGGAGAATTGGATAGATCTTTTGTTGAGAAAGAAGCAGAGAGTTTTAAGACCTTCTTGATGGATTATAGAAGTGTATAGGGATTGGACATCCATGGTGAAATGAGGTGCTCAGGGCCTGGGAATTGAAAATTTTTGAGGGGATTGAGAGCATTTGAAGTGTCATGGATGTAGGTAGGAAGAAACTGAACCAAGGGATATATAAGAGTTGAGATATGCAGGAGTTCAGTGGGGCAGCAGCAGGCAGAAACAATGGGCCTACCCAGACAGTCAGGTTTGTGGATCTTGGATAAGGCATAGAAACAAGCAGTGTGGGGTAAGGGAACTATGAGTTTTGTGGTAGTGGATGGGAGTTCCACAAAGTTGACGAGACTGGCGATGGTGTTGGAGACAATTTAATGATGGTTCAAAGAGGGGGCACTTTTCAAGGGGCAGGTAGGAGGAAGTGTCTGGGAGTTGTTGCCTGGCCTCAGTCCACTACACTACAACTGCACCCCCTTTGCGGGTTTGATGGTACGGTTGGAATTGGTGTAGAGAGAGTAGATGGCAGTGCGTTCAGAGTGGATAAGGTTTGAGGAGGAGAGAGGACTGCTGAAGTCTCGTCTGGAATTTGAGATGAAGAGAACCAGAACAGGATGTCCAAAATGAGGAGGCGGGTTGGAGTTTGGAGAAGGAGTCATCAGTATAGGGTGGGGAAGTCTTGCCTAAGAAGTGGGCTCTGAGATGGGGGTGATTGAAGAAGAGCTTGGTGTTGTGGTGGGCACGGAAGGGGACAAAGGTAAGGTCCTTGCTGAGGACAGAACATTCCACCTCAGAGAGGAGAAGGTCAGAGGGAATAGTAAAGACACAGCAGGAATTAGAGCTGGGATCGGCGGGAGAAAGGAGAGTTAGTGGCATCAGAGGAGGAGAGAGGGTTGGGGTGCTCAGGGAAAGTAGGGGGGAGGAAGATGGAGGTTCTGAGGACAAAGAGGTAGAAGTATTATTTAAGGAAGAAAGGAAAGAGAAAGGTAAATGGAAAACAAAGGTATGACATCTCTGGTTAGAAGTCTGAGAAAGGGAAAGCTGTTGGAAAGCTCTAATCTTATTATCTAGTACCTCTTTTGGAAAATATCTCTGTGTTACATTTGTAATACACTAACAGAAACTACCAACTTCTCCCAAAACAGGCAAGTTCATTCCTGAAGGTTGATCTTGTTGTGCAACATCTGTAATAATGCTACATGAATCATGAACAGGAGGAGGACTACAATCCTAGCAGGAATGTTTGTTAATGCTGCATGGTGTGGTTTAAACTAGAGTTGCAGGGGCATGGGAACCAGAGTGCCAGAACAGTTAGTGGAGAGGTTGTGGAGGCAGATGTTGGTAAGACTTCAGACAAAGTTAGGAATCCAAAGGATGAGCATGGTGTGACTAGTGTCCTGAGCTGACTATATTTAAATACAAGTATCATAGGAAAGGTGAATAATGGTGCTGAAGATGAGGTAGCTGGTTTACAAACAAAGGCAATGTCTAGTGAGGAGAGGCTATTGACAGGGCAAAATTGCAGTCAACAGGATGAGTTGTAACATAAAAGATAGATATATTTGAAAAGGGTGAATACAGGACTGAAGGTGTTGTTTCTAAATGTGTGTGGTATACAGAATAAGGTAGATGAACTTGCAGCACAGTTGCAGATTGGCAGTGCTGTAGGCATCACTGAATCATGGCTGATGTTATGAATGAGGAGCTACTCTGATGGGCAGAAGGGTGCAAAGTCGCCCCCCCCTTAGAGAATCGCAAAATCGCTATTATTTTGGGTCTGATACCAAGGAAATGAGAGAGAGACAACGCAGCGATACACAAAAGTGGAATGTCTCCTCCTAACAAAAGCGGAACAGAACCACTGATTACTGCTATTGTCTCTTGGAGAAGGAATTGTGTATTGAGTACTGTTCTATTCATTGAAACCCCTCGGGGCAACCAGAGTGGTCTGGTTGATGGATTGCATCATCCCAACCTGATTGACACCCAAGACCCCGTGAGTGGGGATAAAAGTAAGGTCTGGGGAACGCCCCTCAGATGCACCAGGAGAGACGCTACAAGACCGGTGGGGGCTTGTGTGTGTGTCCACCCTTGCTTGGGTGATGGGTCCAGCTAAAGGACGGAGGGGTCATACGTGAATGGCCACAACAACAATGCATTGACGGATCAAGATCGTAAAGGAAAGTCGGCAAGTCAATAGCTGTTACTCTCTCTGTCTGTCTGTCTGTCTCTCTCTCTCCAACAATTGCAACACAGCGAGCAACAACTACCGCAGCCTGCATGAACTGAACTGGACTTTATATTTCCATCGGACAATTCATTATCCCCTAGACAACGATAGAGCTTATTTCTTATTGATTATTATTATACCCACACTTTTAGGTTTCGTATTGGTGATGTATATTATCTGTATATTTGCATTGATATTATTTTTGTGTATTTTTACTGATAAATACTGCTAAAAATAGTATCACCAGACTCCAACGGATACTCCTATCTTTGCTGGTAAGATACCCAGTTACGGGGTTTGTAACAACTTGGGGCCTCGTCTCGAGATTTGATACCAAATTGGAGGGCCAGTGAATCGGGCTTTTAAGTCCAGACTTGGATCTGGTTGCACGGGTAACCAGACGGGAAACCAGCAAAGATGGACGTAGATGAATTTACACAAAACCCGACTTTGAAGGCGCTAGAGGATGCCACAAAGACGGACTTGGTAAATATTGCGAAAGGACTAAATCTCGCAGAGGTGAGGTCGTCAATGAAGAAGTGGGAGATGCGGAGGGCCATAACTCAGTATTATATTGAGAAGAATGTGTTTTCAGCTGAGGTATTGGAAAATATCCCTGAAAAGGTACCAGCTATTGGGACGGCTCAGTTAGAGTTGGAAAAATTGAGGCTGGACGCGGAACAGAGGAAAAGGGAGTATGAGCTCCAGCTAAAGGAGTTAGAGGTGAAGAGGGAGCATGAAATTAGGTTAAAACAGCTGGAAGCAGACGAAAGGGAGAAGGAGAAACAGAGGCAGCATGAGCTGGAGATGGAGAAGTTAAAGTAAGAGAGAAGGGTCCAAGAGGCGGACTGAGAGGAGAGGTTTAATGTTAGTAGGGAGTTTAGGTTAGTACCTCTGTTCGAAGAGACGGATGTTGATAGTTATTTCTTGCATTTTGAGAAGGTGGCAGTGAATCAGGAGTGGCCCAGAGATCAGTGTGTGGCATTGTTACAAAGTGTGTTAAAAGGGAAGGCACAACGGGCATATGCGGCATTGTCTGTGGACGAGTCTGAGGATTATGAGGAAGTAAAACAGGCCATTCTTCAGGCCTATGAATTGTTACCTGAGGCATATAGACAAAAGTTCAGAGATTTAAAGAAAGTGTGGAATCAGACGTATGCAGAGTTTGCCTATGAGAAGGGTGAGCTCTTGGATCATTGGTGTGCGACAGAAAGGGTGGAGGAGGATTTCGATCATCTCAGGGAGTTGATTCTGATTGAGGAATTTAAAGGTTGTGTTTCGGATGATATCCGGATGTATTTGAATGAGAAGCCGAATAAGTCCATATCAGAATTTGCCAGGTTCGCAGATGAATATGCCCTAACCCACAAGACAAAGTTTTCCTTGAATAGGAGTTACCAGAAAGACCGTAGGAACGGTACAGAAAGCCCGCCGGCTGAGGCAGAGATTCAGCCGGGAGCTGGTGGTAAAAGTAAGGAGGAAGAAAGACAAGCTGGCAGGAGGGTTCCTGGCTTGACCTGTTTTAATTGTGGAAAGGTTGGTCATATTGCATCTAAGTGCTTTGCTCTGAGGAAGGAGACAGGAAAAGGGAACACAGCAGTCCCTACGGGGTGTATTGTGTCGATCAGCAAATCGACGAGAAAGCCCCAGGTAGATAAAATACGAGAGGGGTGTGAGAAATTTATTTCAGAAGGGACCGTGTCTGTGAAAGAGGGAGAAATACTGCGGATCTGGAGAGATACTGGAGCTGAGCAGTCATTGATTCTCACTAAGGTACTAGATTTTGGTCCTGAGACTGGAGAGGTAGCTTTGAGAGGCATAGGAAAAGGGTCAGAAGCTGTGCCTTTGCATAGGATCATTATAAATTGTGAGCTGGTATCTGGACCAGTTGAAATAGGGGTGCGATCAGAATTTTTCGAGAGCTGGCGTGACGAGGTGTGGTCAGCAATGAAGTTGACGAGCCAGCCTGAAAGTGTTGAGGACTCGCCCCTAGATTCCAAGATCTTTCCCGCATGCGCGATCACTTGCAGCATGTTGAGAAAGGCAGCTGAGAAAGAGACCAGTTTAAATGAGTCCTGTGTTGATTTGGCCAATATGTTTTTACCGACCCTGTACCAAGAGGGGTTAGGGGATGGTAAAACGGAGAATAGGGAGGTGAACGAGAGTAAAGGAGAGGCGGTAGACCTACCCTTAGCCAAGAGGGAATTTATAGAGGCACGGAGTAAAAGTGAGAAACAGATAAGGGTGTTAGAAGGTCCACGGTTGGACATGGATGATCTGTTTGGCTTGACAGAACTGTTTGAAGAAGTTGAAAATTTTAAATGTGTTCCCAATAATGAAATGAGGGCAGTCCTAGATGAAAAGGATGCCATTACCTTGAAGGAGTCTGCTGGGTTAGTAGATGAGGTTGTTTTAAACCGCAGGGTTGAGTTTACTCCGGAAGGGTGTTGCCCAGAGAGTAACTGGGAGGATCAGGGGAATTTAGAATTTGAAAAGGGGATGGGTATTGAAAGCCTGGAAGAGGCAGATGTCCCATCTGAGTGTGTTCAAGATGTGAATGCACATGGTACTGAACCTAGTAATGAAACTCTGGTGAGGTATCTGATTTAGTTGAAAAGGAACACAGTCCTTTTGTGTCAGATGGACTTGGTTCAGTGAAGAAAGGGTTAACCTTGGTACTAGTGGGAAGTGAGAATTCCCAGTTGTTTGTGTTAGAAGGTGTGTTAAAAGTTAGTGAGGAGATGGAAGCTGGTCATGTGAATATTATTATTGAAGGAGAAGGGAAAAGTGTAGTTCCTAAATTGAATGAAGAAAATTTAAAGTCTGGATTGGTGTCAGAAGCAGTAACCAGGCTGAAGGAACAATGGCTTGTTAACAAGGTGCCTGTGAATCAATTACAGTTTGATTTGGAATGTAAAGGTAAACCAATCTCTAATGTTATTCAAGGGTGTGCTGTGAAGAGGCAGAATTTGAAACGTTGTTTGGACAAAGAGGGATCACTTGCAGATGTTAACCTGAAAACTATTAGAACGAAGGGTCCTGAAGATAAAACTAACAACTTGCTTAAAAATAAAGAATTGTGTGGAAGTTCAGAAGATGGGCTAAGTTTGGAAAACATTGTTGATAAAATAACTCCTATGAAAGGAGTATGTGAAAGCCTATTCCACACTGGTGAGCAAGCTAACCACGTGAGAGTTAAGTGGAAAAGAGGCGAAGGTTGAAAAAACTGCCCCTTTAAATAACAGGATCTGGTTTTAAGGGATTTCGACAAAGCATGTAAATAATAAAGACAACACCATGGAAGATTGACTGTTAAGTTTAAAAATAAAATAAAGATTAGTATTTGCATAAACTTTTGTAATGTACTACAGAATAATCACATGTATTGGTTCACATTTTGTATTAAATTCTTAAGATCACAACCCTTTAGTTTTATTTTTGCTGAAGAAAAGGAATAAAAAAAAAGTGGTTATAAAATTGGAGTCTGATGCTACAGGAATTTATTAAGGTACAAGATGTTAAGATATTAAAGGAAGTGACAATGTAATTGCTAACTATCTAGATGCTAAGTTGAATGTATAACTATTACTCTGTAGTTAAAAACTCTTTTGTATTGTGTTAGATTCTGAAATTCTCTAAAACTGTATTAGTTAATTTTCCCCTTTTGGGCAAAAATTCTTAGAAGGATGGGGGTGTTACGAATGAGGAGCAACTCTGATGGGCAGAAGGATGCAAAGTCGCCCCCCTTTTTGAGAATCGCAAAATCGCTATTATTTCGGGTCTGATACCAAAGAAATGAGAGAGAGACAACGCAGAGATACACAAAAGTGGAATGTCTCCTCCTAACAAAAGCAGAATGGAACCACTGATTACTGCTATTGTCTCTTGGAGAAGGAATTATGTATTGAGTACTGTTCTATTCATTGAAACCCCTCAGGGGGCAACCAGAGTGGTCTGATTGATGGGTTGCATCATCCCAACCTGATTGACACCTGAGACCCTGTGAGTGGGGATAAAAGTAAGGTCTGGGGAACGCCCCTCAGACGCACCAGGAGAGACGCTACGAGACCGGTGGGGGCTTGTGCATGTGTCCACCCTTGCCCGAGTGACGAGGCCGCCACGGAAGAACGGTCTAGCTAAAGGACGGAGGGGTCATACGTGAATGGCCACAACAACAATGCATCGACGGATCAAGATCGTAAAGGAAAGTTAGCAAGTCAATAGCTGTTACTCTCTCTGTCTCTCTCTCTCTCTCTCTCTCTCCAACAATTGCAACACAGCGAGCAACAACTACCGCAGCCCGCATGAACTGAACTGAACTTTATATTTCCATCGGACAATTCATTATCCCCTAGACAACGATAGAGCTTATTTCTTATTGATTATTATTATACCCATACTTTTAGGTTTAGCATTGATGACGTATATTATCTGTATATTTGCATTGATATTATTTTTGTGTATTTTTACTAATAAATACTGTTAAAAATAGTATCACCAGACTCCAACGGATACTTCTATCTTTGCTGGTAAGACACCCAGTTACGGGGTTTGTAACACTGAAAGAAGAATATAGCTGGGAGCTTAATGTCCAAGGATACACATTGTATTGAAAGGATAGGCAGTATTGGTCTGTTGGTTTAAAAAAAAAAGTGAAATCATATCATTAGAAAGAGGTGACATAGAGCTGAAGATGTTGAATCATTGTGGATAGTGCTAAGGAACTACAAGGGTAAAATGATCCTGATGGGGTTGCATACAGACCCCAAATAGTAGTAAGGATATGGCCTACAAATTATAACTGGAGATAGAAAATGCATGCCAAAAGGACAATGTTACAATATTCATGGGGGAATTCAAAATGCAGGTAGATTAGGCAAATCAGGTTGATGCTGGATTACAGGAGGGGGAATTTCTAGTGTGCTTATGAGATGGCTTTTTAGAGCAGTTCGTGGTTGAGCCCACGAGGGGATCAACTATTCTGGGTTGAGTGTTGTGCAATGAACCAGAATTGGTTAGAGAGCTTAAGGTAAAAGAACCTTTAGAGGTAAGTGACCATGATATAATCTAATTCACCCTGAAATTTGGGAAGGAGAAGCTAAAGTCAGGTGTTTTAGTATTACAGTGGAATACAGACCCATGAGAGAAGAGTTGGCCAGAACTGATTGGAAGAAAAACACTGACAGGGATGACAGCAAAGCAGCAATGGCTGGAATTTCTGGAAGCAATTCGGAAGGCACAGGATATACACATCCTAAAGAGGAAAAAGTATTCTAAAGGAAAGATGACACAACCATGACTAACAAGAGAAGTCAAAGCCAATATAAAAGCCAAAGAGAGGGCATATAATAGAGCAAAAGGTAGTGGGAAGTTAGAAGTCTGGGAACCTTATAAAAATCAACAGAAGGCAACTAAAAAGTCATTAAGAAGGTAAAGATGGAATACAAAAGCAAGTTAGCTAATAATATTAAAGAGGATACCAAAAGTTTCTTCAGATACCTAAATTGTAAAAGAGAGGTGAGAGTAGATATTGGACTGCTGGAAAACAACACTGGAGAGGTAGTATTGGGGGTCAATGAAATAGTGGATGAACTGAACAAGTATTTTGCATTGGTCTTCACTGTGGAAGACACTAGTAAAATGGTAGAAGTTCCAGTTGTCGGGGGCATGAAGTTTGTGAAGTTACCATTACTAGGGAGAAGGTTCTTGGGAAACTGAAAGGTCTGAAGGTAGATAAGTCACCTGGACCAGATGGTGCACACCCCAGAGTTCTTAAAGAGGTGGAGATCGTGGAGGCATTTGTAATGATCTTTCAATAATCACTAGATTCTGAAATGGTTTCAGAAGACTGGAAAATTGCAAATGCCACTCTACTCTTCAGGAAGGAAGGGAGGCAGAAGAAAGGAAATTATAGGCCAGTTAGTCTGACCTCAGTGGTTGGGAAGATGTTGGAGCCAATTATTAAGGATGAGATCTTAGGGTGCTTGGAGGCACAAGATAAAATAGGCGGTGGTCAGCATGGTTTCCTCAAGGGAAAAATCTTGCCTGACATATCTATTGGAATTCTTTGAAGAAATACAAGCAGGATAGACAAAGGAGAATTGGTTGATACTGTGTAGTTGGACTTTCAGAAGGCCTTTGACAAGCTGCCACAAAGGAGACTGCTTAACAAGCACCCACCTGGCTTCACCCATCACCTTCCAGCTAACCTCCTTCCCCCCCCCCCCCCACCACCTTTTTCTATTTCTGGCATCCTCCCCCTTCCTTTTGTTCCTGAAGAAGGATCTCAGCAAGAAATGTCGACCGCTTATTAATTTCCATAGGTGCTGCCTGACCTGCTGAGTTCCTCCAACATTTTTTGTGCGCGTGTTCCTTCAATGAACACTAGTTCGATCTAGAGGGGGAAAGGTCACCATTGTTTCCCCACTTCTGATCAATATTTTCTCATTCTGCCATCTACCGCCGAAAGGGCGAATGTAAGGTTCCAACGACGAAGCAAAACCTGAGAAAAAGATGTGGTTCTCGAAACACGCTGTTAAAGATGACCTTTTGGAGCAATGTTACTTCCCTATTAATCCTCAGTAAATATGCTTTTAAAAACAAAATTAAAACTTTTACAAATTAAATAACTCTTATGTCTGAGCAGGATTTCAGCAGCAGGAATCTCCCCGACCACAAGTGTACTTAGTGAGTGTTCTCAACATTGTAGTCTTCATAAACACCCTGGATACAATTCATACACATCCTCAACTGCAAATCCAAGTATATTAAACAGATAATTGAAGTTTTAAAATAAATTGCGTCAGAGCTGGGTTTGAATCTGACCCACAAATTCAAGCTTCTTCGTTCCAGTCAGCCACTTCATTCTCAAGGCACAGAAGCTCATTCAACAGGCTTTGCGTAACACTATGTTGGTTTAAAACTTCCCCCACAAAGAGACTATAGTTACAAAGAGTCACTTCAACAACTTGCTGGGGTGTGCCTGATGCTGGGATGTTTTTGATAACCCTTAAAAGGACGATGCTGTCAGTCTAATAGCTCAAGAATTCCGATACTAATCCTGGAATCTTACCATCCCTCTGATACAAGCAAGCTCTGGCAGGTGGGACTGAATCCTTCCCAGGTCGAATGCATGTGTTTTGCACGGAATATAACAAAGGTTCACTTGACTGATCGTTGGCCTGGGGCGTTCGTCTGTGAGAAGAGATTGAGCACACTAGTCCTATATTTCTTAGGCATTATAATGGGTGGTCTCATTAAAATGTAAACACTTAAAGGATTGGTTATTGTTGATGCTGCCAGGGTCTGCATCTGGTGGTCCTCAAGATGACATGAAGCTAAATCTCAATCATTAGCACATTGAAGGCAGAGACCGATTGATACTTACCCAGTCAGGGAACCTTCCCCTGTGGATTATCATCTTGCCGTGGTGGAGAGGCTTGTGAGTTCCTGAGATCCCGATCTGGCGCGTAGCTCCTAGCAAGGTCACCCGTGGCGGTAAGGTCAAGGGGGTAGGTTTCAGACAAGGAGTGGTCAAAACGAGACCTCAGCAGTGGAGCTGGTGGAAGAGTATGACTCCTCTGAATGGCGGTGAAGGGACCCCAGTCGGCTTGCGTTCCATGCCACTGGACCCTGAACCCAATCTGTCAGGAACTGAGGGGTGGCTGCCCGTGTATCACCCAGGTTAAACAAAGTCATGCGTCAATGAAATCCCATGGTGGCAAGGTAGGCAGGCCTGGATTGGCTCTACAGCTGCCTGAGGACCCACCAATAGACAACCTCTTAGGAGAACTTCAGACTCGACTCGAGTGATCACCCTACTAACAGTGAGGGAATGATTGGATTCAGACTGGTTCTGGAGCCCATCCCTGACCCTATTAACCAGTACTCTAATCTCAGAGGCCAAAACACCTCTGGTACTACCTTGCTTTATACATCAACACCGTAGATAGTTTCATCCTCTGGTTCCCAACCTGGGGTCCACGGACCTCCCCCCCGCCCCCCCCCCCCCGTGAACGGTGAGGCTCCATGGCGACACACAGGTCGGGAACCCCTGTTCTGGAGGGAAGAGCTGTCGCTGTTTCAGTGGATGTTTTGGCACTACCACCTGGACAACTGGGCCTGCCATGAAACTTCCTGATAGCACAGGGTCCCAGCGCATGCAGGGAACGTTAACAGGTATCCGTACATCCCAAGAGATCTGACAATAAACCTGGTGAATAGTCCCAGCCTGAAAGGTCATCTGTTTATTCTTCTCCATAGATGCTGCCTGACCTGCTGAGTACCCCCAGCATTTTGAATGCATTTCTCTGGACTTCCAACATCTATAGAATCTCTTGTGTTTATGACAATAAATCTACTCCCTAAAGGACTTCATTATTTTCTGTTGGATTTGACTGAGACAATAAGACATAGGAGCAGAATTAGGCCCACATGGCCTATCGAGTCTGCCCTGCCATTCCATCATGGCAGGTTTATTATCCCTCTCAACTCCATTCTCCTGCCATTTTTACCATAACCTTTGATGTCCCGATAAACAAGAATCTATCAATCTCTGATTTAATATACTCACTAACTTGGCCACAGCCAACCGTGGCAATCAATTCACCACCCTCTCTGGCTAAAGAAATTCCACCTCATCTCTGTTCTAAATGTTCTATTCTGGGGGTGTGCCCTCTGCTACTAGTCTCACCTGCTATAGGAAACATTCACCTTGTCTAGGCTTTTCAATATTCAATTTGTTTCAATGAGGTGCCCCCCCTCATTTTCCTAAACTCCAACGAGTATAGGCCCAGAGATATAAAATGCTCTTTATACATTAACCCTTTCATTTTCAGAATAATTTTTATGAACTCTTCTGGACCGTCTATAATGCAAGCACATCTTTTCTTAGATAAGAGGTGCAAAACTGCACACAATACTCCAAGTGCGGCCTCAGTGTCTTATAAAGCCTCAGCATCACATCCTTGCTCTTATATTCTAGTCCTCTCAACATGAATGTTGACATTGCATTTGCCTTCCTTACCACCGACTCAACCTGCAAGTTAACCTTGAGGGAACCCTGCACAAGGACTCTCAAGTCCCTTTGCATCTCTAATTTTTGAATTTTCTCCCAGTTTAGACAACAGCCCATGCCTTTATTCCTTCTATCAAAGTGGATGACCATACACTTCCCTGCACTATATTCCATCTTACCCCATTCTCCCAATCAGTCCAAGTCCTTCTGCAGACTCCCTGCTTCCTAACACTACCTGCCCTTCCTCCTATCTTTATATTGTCTACAAATTTAGCCACAAAGTCATCAATTCCGTCATCCAAATCATTGACACATGATGTGAAAATACCAGTCCTGCGGAACACCACTGGTCACCGGCAGCCATCCAGAATAGACACCCTCTCCCCTTACCCTGATTCTTTGCATCTTGCCAATCAGCTGATGCTCTATCCATGTTAGTATCTTTCCTGGGATACCATGGGCTCTTATTTTGTTAAGCAGCCTAATGTGCGGTCCTTTGTCAAAGGTCTTCTGAAAACCTAAGTAAATGACATTCACTGACTCTCCTTTGTCTGCTTTGCCTGTTATTTCCTCAAAGAATTCCAACAGATTCACCAGGCAATATTTCCCCTTAAGGAAATCATGCTGACTTTGCCCTACTGTTTCATGTGTCTCCACATATTCCAAAATCTCATCCATAAAGTGAACTCCAGCATCTTGTTGAAGTCAGGCTAATTGGCCTACAATTCAATTCTTCTGCTTCCCTCCCTTCTTGAAGAGTAGAGTGACTTTTGCAATTTCCCAGTCTTCTGGAACCATTCCAGAATCTAGTAATTCTTGAAAGATCATTACGAAATCCTCCACAATCTCTTCAGCTGCCTCTTTCAGAACCCTGGGGTGTAGTCCATCTGATCTAAGTGAGTTGTCTACTTTCAGACCTATCAGCTTTTCAAGCATCTTCTCTTTAGTAAAGGCAACGACACTCACTTCTACCCCCTAACACACTCAAATTTCTGGCATATTGCTAGTGTTTTCCACTGTGGAGACTAACGCAAAATATTTATGAAGTTTGTCCGCCATTTCTTTCTCCCCTATTACTACCTCTCCAGTTTCATTTTCCAGTGGTCCAATATTCACTCTTGCATCTCTTTTACTCTTTATATACCTGAAAAAAATCTTTTAGTATCTTCTTTAATATTTTTGGCAATCTTTTCTTCATATTTCATATTTCTCTCTTTATGGTTTTTCGTTGCCTTCTGTTGGTTCTTAAAAACTTCCCATTGTTTGCTATATTTATATTATATTTTCCTTTTATGCTGTCTTTGACTTCCCTTGTCGACCATGGTTGTACCATCCTGCCCTTAGAATACTTCTTCATCTTTGAGATATATCTGTCCTGCACCTTCTGAATTTCTCGCAGAAACACCAGCCATTGCTGTTCTACC
Organism: Hypanus sabinus; assembly: GCF_030144855.1. Taxonomy (NCBI): domain Eukaryota; kingdom Metazoa; phylum Chordata; class Chondrichthyes; order Myliobatiformes; family Dasyatidae; genus Hypanus; species Hypanus sabinus. The sequence continues at coordinate 89,247,262 of NC_082718.1, forward strand.
ATCATCCTTGCTAGTGTCCCCTTCCAATCAACTTTGGCCAGCTACTCCTTCATACTTTTGGAGTTCCCTTTACTCTACTCTAATACTGATACATCTGACTTTAACTTCTCCCTCTCCAACCACAGGGTAAATTCTATCATATTATGAGCACTGACTTCCAAGCACTCCTTTACCTTAAAGCTTTCTAATCAAATCTGGTTCATTACACAACACCCAATCCAGAATCGCCTTATCCCTGGACTCAGCCACAAGCTGCTCTAAAACTTCCCTCTCTTGGGATCCATCACCAATCTAATTTACCCAATCTACCCGCATATCGAAACCATTGCCCGTTACTCACCTTTTCTATCTCCCATTGAAATGTATTTCCCACATCCTGGCTGCTGTTTGGAGGCGTGTATATAAACTTCATCAGGTCTTTTTTACCCTTGCAGTTTCTTAACTCTACCCACAAGGATTTGAGATCTTGTGATCCTATTTCACCTCTTTCTAAGAATTTGATTTCATTTTTTTTTACCAATGAAGCCATCCCACTCCCTCTGCCTATCTGCATGCCTGTTCAAAATAATGTTAAACTCCCAACTGTGATCTTCCTTCAGCCCCATCTCAGTGACGCTCACGACATACCTGACAATCTGTAACTGCACTACAAGATCATCCACCTTATTCCATATACTGCATGCATTAAAATGTAACACCTTCAGGCTTGTATTCATCACCCTTTTTGATTTTGCCCCCATGTTGCACTTCACCTCATCCCACTGACTGTAATTTTTCCCAATCTTCTGCCTGTCCTTCCTCACAGTCTCACTACACACTGCATCGACTTGCAGTTCCCATTCCCCTGCCAATTTAGTTTAAACCCTCCCCAACAGCCCTAACAAGCCTGCCTGCAAAGATATTGGTCCCACTCAGGTTCAGATGTAACCCGTCCTTTCCATACAAAAATGATCCCAGTAATCCAGAAGTTGTATTTGAATGCACGCAGTAAACAGAATGAAGTAGACGATCTTGTTGTGCAGTTGGAGACTGGTAGGATTTTTCATCATTTTCACCGTGGGAGTCTCTAGCTGGAAGTTTGAAAGTGTCACGGTCAGAAGGGAGAACAATTGCTATTGCTAGGGAGAAGGTCCTTGGAAAGACGTTGCTGGCTTGGTTCCAGAGGACTGGAAAATTGTAAACATCACTCCACTCTTCAAGAAGGGAGGGAGGCAGGAGAAAGGAAATTAAAGGCCGGTTAGCCTGGCCTCATTGGTGGGAAGATGTTGGGGTTGATTATTAAGGATGAGGTCTTGTGGTACCTGGAGGAGCATGATAGAATAGGCCAAGGTCAGCATGGTTTCCTCAAGGGAAAATCTTCCCTGACATATCTGTTGGAATTCATTGAGAAAACAACAAGCAGGAGAGACAAAGGAGAATGGGTGGATGCTGTGTACTTGGATATTCAGAAGGCCTTTGACGAGGTACTGCACATAAGGCTGTTTAACAAGAGCTTATGGTATTACAGTAAAGGTACTAGAATGGATACTAGCATTGGCTGATTGGCAGGAGTGGGAATAAAGGGAGCCTTTTCTGTTGGGTTGCTGGTGACTAGTGGTGTTCTACAGGGGTCTGTGTTAGGACCAATTCTTTTTACATCATACATCAATAGTTTGGACAATGGAGTTGAGGATGATACTAAGATAGGCGGAGGGGCAGGTAGTGTTGAGGGAGGCAGCAGATTGGGAGAAGGGGCAAAGAAGTGGCTGAAGAAAAACAGCGTAAGGAAAAGTGTCTGGTCATGCACTTTGGTAGAAGGAGTGGAATTTTCTAAACAGGAAAATATCAGAAAAATCTGAGATGTGAAGGGAGCTGTGAGTCCTCGTGCAGGATTCCCTAAAGGTTAACTTCAGTTTGAGTCGCTGATGAGGAAGGCAAATGTGATGTTAGCTTTCGTTTTGAGAGGACGAGAGTATCGGAGCAAAGGTGTGGTGCTGAGGCTCTATAAGGCACTGGTAAGGCTTCGCTCGGAGTATTGAGAGCTACTTAGGGTCCCTTATGTAGGAAAGGATGTGCTGACATAATCCATGAGAATGATTATGGGAATGCAAGGGTTAAGGTATGAGGACTATTTGGCTCTGGGCCTTTTATTCGCTGGAGTTTAGAAGAATGGCGGGGAGGGAGATCTCATTGAAACCTATCAAATGTTGAAAGACCTAGAGAGAGTGGATGTTTCCAATAGCAGGGAAGTCTATAACCAGAATAGAGCTATGTCCATTTAGAATAGAGATTAGGAGAAAATTCTTTAGCTAGAGCTGCAGGCAGCTGTGGAGGCCAGGTCATCAGGCATATTTAAGGTGGAGGTTGATAGCTTCTTGTTTAGACAGGGCATGAAAGGTTATGGGGCGAAGGCAGGAGGTTGGGGTTGAGAAGGAAAAACGGATCAGCCATGGTGAAGTCACAGAGCAGATTCAATGGGCCAAATGGCCTAACTTTGCTCCTGTTTCTGAAATCTGAAACCCTACCCCCTGCACCACTTCCTCAATGACTCATTCATCTGTACCATCCTGCCATGATCAGCACGTGGCACGAGGAGCAATCCAGAAATTCCTAGCCTGGATGTTCTGTTCTTCGGCTTCTTCTCTAACACTGTATACTCACTGTGCAGAAACTCTTTCCTCTTTCTCCCTACTGTATGGCATTGGTGCCAGTGTGCACCACAACCTCTGGCTGCTCACCCTCCCTCGTGAGAACCTGCTGCAGCCTGGGAGGCAACACACCACCCTGGCTTCTCTTTTGCAGCCACAGCACCTCCTGCCCATCCCTCTAACTATCAGGTCTCCTATCGTTATCACTCTGCCTGACTTCACCCTTCCCGGCTGAGCCTCGGAGCCTGCCACAGAGCAACTGGCCTGGCTGCTGCTGCTGTGCCCTGATAGGTCATCCCCTCACCCCAGCAGAATCCAAAGGGATATTCTTGTTGGTAATGGGAATGGCCTCAGGGGGCCCTTTACTGATTGCTTACTCTTCTTACTTCTCATGGTGGTCACTCATCTCCTGTCTGAAGCCTACACTCTGGGTGTGACCACCTCTGTAAAAGTCTCATCTGTGAAGTTTTCAGCCTCTCAGATGGTCCTGGGTGTACTTCCTTCAGGGGTAGTCACCAAGGAGACCATTAGGTACCCTGAAATCCCACACCTCACAGGAGGAGCACTCCGCTGCCAAAACTACCATCCTGCTGACACTTGTTAAGCCTCTAACTTCCCACATTTGAGTTCTAGCCTGCGCCTGCTCTCGCCCAAGCCTGTTGAGCCAAAGCCTGCCCACTCTAACACTGACCACTCACACAATGGCCACTGACGTGAAGGAACATCATAGGTGGGCCCAGTGCCAATTTTACCCTCTTCCCTACTCACAACAGCTTAAGTAAAGGATTATGGAAAGTAATGCCATGAGTGACAATAGTAGAAGCATCATTGAGAGAAGAGTTGCCTTATAATCCGATACCACAGGAGGGAGCAGGTGGAGAAAATAATTAAACAGCAGGCTTGGCATTTGAATCATTATGGAATGATCCTCTGAAATTATAATTCAAGTCTTCAGAATTTATCCTTCTGAGAGGATGAAATCTATGGGTGGAACTGACAAAATAGTAGAGAAATATTTTAGTTACAAATTACAGTACATAAAGTTCAGGAAAAAAAGATGGAAACGAGTGGTCTCATTTCACTTCCTTTCAGGAAAGTGTGATTGATTCTGCATAGCACATTGAATAGTACTGGTACACATAGGGCAGTGGGCTGCCCTGTTTCTCTCCAAGAGCATGCTCTCCTCTTGCTGCTGCCACCAGGAAGAAGGCACAGGAACCTCAGAACCCACACCACCTGGCTCAGGAACATTTATTACCCCTCAACCACCAGAGGGGATAACTTCACTCAACATCACTCACCCCAACACTGAACTGTTCATTCTGAACTGGACCCAGTTTCAAGGTCTCCATTTCATGTTCTCGATATTTCTTATTATTTTTTCTCTCTTTCTTTTTGGATTTGCATATTGTTTCTTTTCACCTTGGTTGTTGTCTGCTCTGTTGGGCGTGGTCTTTCATTGTTTCCATTGTGTTTCCTGTTTTCATTGAGTATGCCTGCAAGAAAATGAACCTCGGGGTTGCATATGGTGATGTATACATACTTTGATAATACACTTACTTTGAACTTTTGAGCAAATGTTCAGCGTGCCAATAGTACTGTTCCTTCTGTCCCACAGAGAGATCTGCTTAAGGACCTACTACAACTGAACACCAGAGAGTAAATCATCTTTAGCAATCTTTCGCCTCTTCATCCCTGCAGAATCTACTATTGCATTAAGTTTGGTCCCTGCTCCCATTGAACAACCAGAACTTGCATTTAGGGAATCAATTTAGGGAAACCTTCCCGGCAGGGACTCAAGATACCTTGCAGGAACTTTATCAAACTAAATTTCCCACTAAGCAATGAAAGGGTCTAAAGAAACCAACAAAAAAAAACCTTGATTAGAGTTAAAAAAAAACTTAAGGTGTATCCTAAAGGAGATAGAGACATTTAGCAAGATAAATCCAAAGCTCGGGGGCTGAGACAGTGTCTGTAGTCTATTTAGGCTCACTAATGGAATGATTGGCAGCAGGCAAAGGCAGGCCACTGCTGTAACCTGCCAAGTACATGATTTCCCAATATGTCAGTCGTGGAGGGAAATCGTCCGCCAACTGGAAATTCCAGATGCGACCTAACAACAATAGACAATAGACAATAGGTGCAGAAGTAGACCATTCGGCCCTTCGAGCCTGCACCACCATTTTGAGATCATGGCTGATCATCTACTATCAATACCCGGTTCCTGCCTTGTCCCCATATCCCTTGATTCCCCTATCCATAAGATACCTATCTAGCTCCTTCTTGAAAGCATCCAGAGAATTGGCCTCCACTACCTTCCAAGGCAGTGCATTCCAGACCCCCACAACTCTCTGGCAGAAGAAGTTTTTCCTTAACTCTGTCCTAAATGACCTACCCCTTATTCTCAAACCATGCCCTCTGGTACTGGACTCTCCCAGCATCTGGAACATATTTCCTGCCTCTATCTTGTCCAATCCCTTAATAATCTTATATGTTGCAATCAGATCCCCTCTCAATCTCCTTAATTCCAGTGTGTACAAGCTCAGTCTCTCTAACCTCTCTGCATAAGACAGTTCAGACATCCCAAGAATTAACCTTGTGAATCTACGCTGCACTTCTTCTACAGCCAGGATGCCCTTCCTTAACCCTGGAGACCAAAACTGTACACAATACTCCAGGTGTGGGCTCACCAGGGCTCTGTACAAATGCAAGAGGATTTCCTTGCTCTTGTACTCAATTCCCTTTGTAATAAAGGTCAACATTCCATTAGCCTTCTTCACTGCCTGCTGCACTTTCTCATTCACCTTCAGTGACTGATGAACAAGGGCTCCTAGATCTCTGTATTTCTCCCTTACCTAACTCTACACCGTTCAGATAATAATCTGCCTTCCTGTTCTTACTCCCAGAGTGGATAACTTCACACTTATTCACATTAAACGTCATCTGCCAAGTATCTGCCCACTCACCCAGCTTATCCAAGTCACCCTGAATTCTCCTAACATCCTCATCACATGTCACACTGCCACCCAGCTTAGTATCATCAGCAAATTTGCTGATGTTATTCTCAATGCCTTCATCCAAATTGTCGACGTAAATCGTAAACAGCTGTGGTCCCAATACCGAGCCCTGTGGCACCCCACCAGTCACCACCTGGACGACGAATGGAATGATAAATGTGGGAATGACATCTAGTTAATTATGAGGCGGCTAGTTCAGAATAGTATATAATGATTGAAATTAGTTGGGTAGCTTTTTCTTGAGGCAGCATTGAAGCATCAAAGCTGTAGCAAACAATATTGCGAGTCCAATGCCAGTGTCATCAGTAAGGGGCCGGTGGAATGTGTAGGTTTGCTCCCTCAGTCTAAAGAACTCCGTAAGTAGGTTAACAAGTCATTGGAAATTGTTCCGTGATTAGGCTAGGGTTAATCGGAAGCTGCTCAGCCGTGCAGCTCAAAGGGCTGGAAGGGCAGAAGAAATTGCACACTGGGAAAAGTTAAAATCAGGATGAGAAGAGTGAGAAGAGGTTTGCCAGAAATACTTAGTGCTCTGGAGGAAGAATAATCAAGAACAAGAGCAAAAAGATAAAAATTATCAACGCAGTTTTCAGTTTCAATAGGAATACAGCTGTCTTCCCCCCCCTTTACAAAGGTAGAGCGTTCCTATGAAACCTTTCTAAAGCTGCAATGGCGTAAAGCGAAGAACCATTAATTTACACGGGAAAAATTTTCATAAAAGCCAAAATCCTCTTTGTAATGCGAAAACAGGTTACTAATGTAGGTCTTTTGTAAAAGCGAAGTGGTGTAAAACGAACATTCGTAAAGCAGGAGACACCTTGAGTAATTGGTTAATCTTTACCTCCATACTAACACCAGGTGGCAGCAGAGGACTGCAGGAGAGCGTCATCTCCAACTCGTGTTTTATAAGAGATGATAACCATCTCAATTCTTTTGTTGAACTAAAATTTAAAACACATGCACATCATAATTTGTAGCTGGTAAACATCCTCTTATAACGTGAGAAGTCACATACTGCTGATTAAAAATTGATTCTGCCATCTGAAATTAATTCTGTAAGGGAAATGTTAGCTGTGAGCAAGAGGCAAACTGCAGGAGGAAACCAGCAGGTCAAGCAGTATTTGTGGAGGCAAAGGAATAATCTATGTTTCAGCTGGAGATCTTTCATCAGGACTACTGCTAGTTGTGGACATGATAGTCTTTAATGTTTGACTGGTAGTTTAAAATTTCTTACTTGCCCGTGCGAACAGCAGCAGCACAAAAGTATTGACAGACACCAGACTTCTCATCCAACTACTGGCCCTTCCTATAATTGACAAGAATTCTTACATCACAGTTCTGTTTAATTCCGATTCCAATTCCGACATGTCGGTCCACGGCCTCCTCTTCTGCTCCAAACTGAGGGCATGAATATCGATCTCTCCTTCTGGTAAAAGCAACCCCCCCCCCCTCTTCTTCTATTCCCCACTCTGGCCTCTTACCTCTTCTCACCTGCTTATCACCTCCCCCTGTGTCCCATCCTCCTTCCCTTTCTCCTATTGTCCACTCTCCTCTCCTATCAGATTCCTTCTTCTCCAACCCTTGACCTTTCCCACCCACCTGGCTTCACCTGTCACCCTCTAGTAATCCTCCTTCCCCCCCCCTTCCTTTCCCGTCCTGAAGAAGGGTCATGGGCTGAAACGTTGACCATCTATTCTTTACCACCGAGCTGCCTGAACCTGCTGAGTCCCTGCAGCATCTTGTGTGCGGCTTTTTGTTTATTCAAATTGTTTATCACCCGGCAAGCTTATGTATATAACTGATGGTTTCTGGGCGTTGCAAAGGCAGGTTATAGAGTCTTAGAGCACAGAAACCGGTCCTTCAGCCACCTTACACGTCTGCATTATACACCGTCTGCCATTTTCCAGCACGTTTTTCCAGCTGGTCCAGATCCCCCCGCAAGCTGTGTGTGATAAGCCTTCCTCGCTGCCCGCCACACACCCATTCTTGTGTCATCTGCAAATTCACTCATCCAGTTTACCGCACTACAATCCCGACCATTGGTATCAATGACAAGACGACGGTGGACCCAGCACACCACTAGTCACAAGCCAGAGAGGCTGCTGTCCAGAGCCACTCTCTAGCTTCTCCCGCTAAGCCAATGTCAAGTCCAATTTACTACCCACTCCTGAATGCCACACAACTGAACCTTCATGACCAACCTCCAATGCAGGATTTTGTTAAAGGCCTTGCTCAAGTCCACGTAGATCACGTCCACCGCCTTTCCTTCGTCAACTTCCCTGGTAACATCCTCAAAAAGCTCTATAAGATTGGTTAGATACAATCTACCATGCATAAAGCCACACTGACAGCCTCTAATCAGGCCCCATTTATCCAAATAGTTACACTTACACCCAGTGGCTGCTTCATTAGCTGCCTCCTGTAGCTAAAAAAGTGACCACTGAGGGTATGATCATAGCCCTCTACTGCTGAGTTCATCCGCCTTAAGGTTTGATGAGTTGTGCGTTCCGAGATGGTCACTACTGTTGCAACGTGTGGTTATTTGAGTTACTGTCACCTTCCTGACAGCTTGAACCAGTCTGGCTGTTCTCCTCTGACCTCTCTCATTAACAAGGTGTTTTCACCCACAGAACGGCCACTTGCTGGATGTTTTTTTTTTGTTTTTCACTCCATTCTCTGTAAACTCTAGAGACCGTTGCATGCAGAAATCCAAGGATATCAGCAGTTATATCTCAGATATCTTGAGATACTCAAATCACCCCATCTGGCACCAACAATCATTCCACGGTCAAAGTCACTTAAGCCACACTTCTCCATTCTGATGTTTAGTCTGAACAACAACTGAACTGCTTTAATGCATTAAGTTGCTGCCACATGAATGTCTGATTAGATATTTGCATTAACAATCCAATCTTGTATCCAATAAAGCAGCCACTGTGTGTATAACCTGGCCCTTGGAATACAATCCAATAATGTACCTACTACTAATGTTAGGCTCACCGTCCTATCATTTCCCAGACTATCCTTAGAGTCTTCCTTGAGCAATGGAAAAATGTCTATTCTCCAATCCTCCGGCAGCTCACCCGTGGCTAAGGATGTTTAAATCCGTCTGCTGGAGCCCCTGCAATTTCTGCATCATCTCCCGCAGGGTCTGAGGGGACACCTTGTCACGCCCTGGGGAATCTATCCACCCGAATTTACCTCACGACAGCCAATGCCGCCTCCTCTGAAATCTGCAGAGGGTCCCTGGCCTCACTTCGACAGACTCCGTGATAGTCTCCCAAGTAAATACAGCTGCAGAAATCCCATTTAATGCCCCCCTTTCTCCTTCAGCTCAATGCATAGATGACATGCTGGTTTTCAAGAGGACAACCTTCATCCTTTGCACTTAATACATCTGTAGAAACCCTTGAGATTCTCCTTCACCTCATGCCCTCCTGACTTCTATCTTAAGCGTTCTCTTGCATTTCCTACACTTCTCAAGTACCTAATTTGTTCCTTGCTCTCCATAACTTCTATGCACCTCCCTCAGACCGGATAACGCAATGCTATTACAGCTCAGGTGGTCTGAGTTCAGTTCCGCCACTCTCTGGGAGGAGTTTGCACGTTCTCCTCGTGATCGCGTGGGTTTCCTCCGGGTGCTCTGGTTCCCTCCCACAGTCCAAAGACCTACCATCTAGCAGATTAATTGGTCATTGTAAATTATCCTGTGATTAGGTTATGGGTAAGTAGGTGGGTTGCTGGGTAGTGTGGCTGGAAGGATGTGCTCCATGTGCTAGGAAACTTTCCTGAACACATCCGACAAACTCCATCCCATCCCGTCCTTCCACCGTGTGGGATCCCTGGCCACATGTGGAAAGATGAAATCACCTGCTATTACAGCCATACTTTTCTTCCAACTGTCTGCTATCCCTCTGCGAATCTGCTCCTCTAAATCCTACTATGGGGTAGTCTATAATCCCATTAACATGGTTGCCCCTCTCTTTTCCCTCATTTCCATCCATGTAGACCTGCTCTCCAGCCAGTTCTAAGCACTGCCTTGACTTTTTCCCTGTCTAGTAATGATACCCTTCCACTTTTTAATCCCTTTAACATTTTTTAATTCCTGCCCCTCTGTGATGCATTGGACAGCCCCTACTGCAACCAATTCTCACCAATGGTTACAGCATTATAACTCCCATGTTAAGTCCCACCATACTCAACCGTTCAGTTGCTGTCTTTGTTTGTCAACTTAACTTCTACTATCCCCACGACCACTACACTATCTGCCCCAGGACTCTGGTTCCCAGCCCCCCTCCCACCCTGCAACTCTGGTTTAAACCCCTCCGTACAGCACTCGCAAGCTTCTCACCGGGATATTAGTCCCTCTCCAGTTCCAGGTGAAAACCATCCTGTCCGAAGCCCTCCCTCTTGCACCAGAGTGCAAGGTGTTACACTGTATTACCTTCTTATTTCTGGCCTCACTAGCACGTGGTACGGGTAGCAATTCTGAGATCACAACCCTGGAGGTCCTGCCCTTTAACTTAGCAGCTAACTCCCTGAACTCGTCACTTTTTCTACCCATGTCGTTGGTACTGGAGTGGACCTCGACCTCTGGTGACTCATCCTCCCACTTAAGAATCAACCCAAGATAACCCTGACCCTATGAAAATGCATGCAAAGGCTTTTATCTGTCATATTGAGTTTCTATTAAGACAGGGCTCTATGGGAATGATCCGCCCCCCACCAAATCGAGGACTTTGAAAGAAAATGCAGCACCACTAGCACAACCCAGGCTTGCTTTTTCCTTTATTACAGGAAAGTTACTAACATGTTTAGAGTATTGGCTGATTGGTTGGAGGCAGTGTGTGGGAATAAAAGGACCCTTTTCTGGTTGGCTTCCAGTGACTAGTGGTGTTCTGCAGGGGTTGGTGTTGGGACCGCTTCTTTCTATGCTGTATATCAATGATTTAGATGCTGGAATAGATGGCTTTGTTGCCAAGTTTGCAGATGACACGAAGATTGATGGAGGGGTGGGTAGCGTTGAGGAAACAGGTAGGCTGCAGAAGGACTTGGACAGACCCCCCAGGCCCCGTCCGCTTGAAGCCATGTCTCTGTTATTCCCACAACATCGTACTTGCCAATTTCCAACTGAGCCTCAAGCTCATCTACTTTATTCCTTATACTTCGTGCATTCATATATAATACTTTTAATTCATTACTCCCCTCTCCTTTCATATCAATTCCTATTTCACTTGGCCATACTGTATGATCTCTTCTTGAGCTTTCTGCTCCATTGATCCTGTTGTCCTTTTTAACTTTTCTTATTTTCACTTTCCCTTTAACTCCATCCTTATATTTCCAGCTCCTCCCCTCCCCCCCACTACTTAGTTTAAAAACATCCGTGTTGCAGTGGCAAACCTGTCTGCCAGAATGCTGGTCCCCCGCCTATTAAGGTGCAACCTGTCCCTTTTGTACAATTCATCCCTACCCCAAAACAGATCCCAGTGGTTCAAGAATGTAAATCCTTGCTTCCTCAGCCACACATTCAGATCCATTATCTCCCTGTTCCTGCCCTCTCCAGCATGAGGAACAGGAAGCAAACCAGAGATAACCACCCTGGAAGTCCTGCTTTTCAGCCGAGTTCTCTGAAGTCCCTCTGCAGAATGTTCTTCCTCTTCTTCCCGATGTCATTTGTGCCGACATGCACTACCACTTCCGGCTGTTCACCTTCACCCTTGAGGATTCCCTGCAATCGGTGCATGATGTCCTGGATCCTATCACCAGGGAGGCAACACACCATCCTTAAATCTTGCCTGTTGCCGTAGAAACCCCTTTCCGTACCTCTTACTATGGAGTCCCCTACTACCATGGCTCTTCCTGATGTCTGACTCCTCGGCTCTGCTTCTGCACCAATTTTCGGCTCGCAGACCTGTCCGCCTCTCAGACTGGCAGCATCTTCTGTCCTGACAGCTTCCAAGATGGTGAACCTGTTTACGAGAGGTACTTCCCCTGGGGTCTCCTGTACTTCAAGCATCCTTTCCTTCCTCATCGTCGCCCCCTTTCTCTCTTCCGGTATCCTCGGTGTAACAACCTCACTGTAGGTCCTGTCCAGAAAGCCCTCATTTTCGTGGATAAACCTGAGGTCATCCAGTTCTTTCTTCAGTGCTGCAACATGCTCCTTCAGAAGCTGAATCTGGACACACTTTCCACAGCTGTAGCAGCCGGGGGCACCATCAGTGTCCCTGACCTCCCACATCATGCATGTAGCACACGGAATCAGCTTAGCGGTCATGTCTTCACCCTCTGCAATTGTGCCTGGTGTAGTCTCCTCGCGGAAGATTCTCGAGCCAAAGACTAGTACTTTTCACACCAGGCACTTTCCTTGACCAGGCCGCTTCCTGACCTGGCATTGGAGGGGGTCTGGGGCAGTTCACAAGGATGATTCCGGGAATTAATGTCTGTGGGTCTGTACTCACTGGAATTTAGAAAGATGAGGGGGGATCTCATTGAAATCTTTTGAATGTTGAAAGGCCTAGACAGAGTAGATGTGGAAGGGATGTTTCCTGTGGTGGGGGAGTCTACCATGGAGGGCACAACCTCAGGATCGAGTGGTGTCCATTTAAAACAGATGTGGAGAAATTTCTTTTGCTATAGGGTGGTGAATTTGTGGAATTTGTTACCACAGGCAGCTGTGGAGGCCAGGTTGCTGGATGTATTTAAGGCAGAGATTGATAGGTTCTTTGATTGGACATGGCATCAAAGGAAAAAGGGAGATGGGGTTGAGGAGAGGAAAAGAGAATGAGCTATGATTCTCTAGACTCTATGGGCCACATGGTCTAATTCTGCTCCTATGCCTTTTGGTCTTGCCCACAACAGACTGGGGACTGCCCGGTTGTCCCATCTCGGCAGCTCACTGGATAAACAGCCAGGGTTCTCACGTAGTATCTCTGAAATCATTTTACAGCCATTCACTTTTTCCTTCTATTAGAGTAATTACAATACACCATTAGGATTTTAAAACTAATGGTAGTTGATGAAGCATTTCACTGAGTCTTGAGAAGCTGAGCATTTTGAAGCGTAATATAATGGCTCATTGCATGAAGCTTGCACACATTAAATGATAAATGACAAAAGGTTGTAAAATAAAGCTGTCAACTGCGAAACTTAACCAGTATTTCAGTGGAAGGACAGTGTTATTTCATCACTAGTCCCTATTCTTATGTTGCTGATTAGTGATATGCCATATAATTTTAATTTCTCTTAATAATGGCTTCACTTAGAGTAATCACATCAAGTATTAATTATAATTACTTATCTCATTAAACAAAGAACTTGTTTAAGGGGTATCATTTTTCTTTTTTCTAAATTTCCTCAGATTCTCCATACTCAGTCATGTTCCTTTCTAAAGCTGTGAGAATGTAGCATTTTATGTAGACCAGAGATGGAGCTAATATTTCCGTTAGCAGCACGAAAGGCGTGGGTACGTCAGCTGACATTCACTCCACCCTCTTGTACAGACATTTGACCAGTGCTGAACAATCCTTAGTATGGTCAGCTGAGGTAAAAGGTGTCGGCAAAGTGGATAGAACCTTACTCCTTTATTTTGCTGTCTTTTTAATAGCTCCACCACTTCAACCTCGAGGCAGGCCTGTTAGGGTGTTTTTGAGGTTACGACATACAGTATAGAGAATATTGACTTCAGCAACCAACCTTCAGATCTGAATATGGATTGTAGATTAAATTTAAACTGCAGCTCAGAACAGTAAAGAGCAGATCAGGAAACAGGCACTTAACTGCATATTCGTGATCCAATCAACGTCCCGTTGCATGAATACAATGGTAATTAACACTTATTTTGTGTGTGTTGATGGGAAGATCCAGGTATTTGAAAAGTTACATGTAACTCAAAGGAAGTATTGTGAAGGCATTGTAGCTATAAAATAGTCCCGTTACCTTTGTCCTTTCAGTGTGCTGTAATGTTAGGTTGTGGGGGGGGGGGTCTCTCTCTCTCGAGTGGCTCCAAAAGCTTATTTATGAGTGTATGTATCAAATAAAAAGACTATTTTTACACCTACCAGCTACATCTCTCCATGGACTTTGTTCACGTGACAACCACACCCGACTCAGTGTCAACCAAGAGGACGTGGCCACAATCACCCTGAGGAAACGCTGGAGATGGGATTGGGCACGTGATGAGAAGAGAGGCCAACTCTACCAGCAAGACAGCACTTCACTGGACCCCTGAAGGGTGCAGGATACACGGGAGACCAAGGACAACTTGGCGACGTAGTGGCAGAAATGAGGACCCTGAACCACACATAGGACACAATAGAGAACCGAGCAGAGAGCAAGGACCTTCACTGCTGGGTTAAACACCGATGGCATAACAGGCAGTAACTAACAAACACCATTTTCACTGTAATGGCGCATCTAGCGGTAGCTTCTGGAACTTAGGTGTTTTCTCTAAACCCGGCATTAACTTCTCTTATCTCAAGGCAGACTTTAGCTAATCTGCCCACAGGTGCAAATGGGTTGATGGCTAGATGGCTAGAGCGGTGGGGATTGGAACGGCCTCTGTGAGGTACACGAGATGTCAGCAACAGCTGAAACTTGTGAACGTGCTTAACGGTCAGAAGCTTGAGGAAATTTTCACAGGAGCTTTCCAGGAAGACTTTTTAAATTTAAAAAAAACTTTGCAATTTGCTGGTCATTGGGCTACAAGGTAAAATCTGGACACTTTTCGTTCCCATGCGAAGGAAGTGATTAAGAACAGCAGGCCATTTCCAATGGGATTTCCCACATAATTTAAACAGGATGAAGAAAAGTTCAGGATGTACAGTGGAAGATATGGGTTTGTCTTAACCACAACTCTTTACAAAGGATCCACAGGACAAGCAGATTGTATAAAGGCCCCTCTGAGGGGTGTTCTCCTCCAGAGCAGTAGCTGTGGCGTATCAGCTGCAGCATGAAGAACATCTGCTCTAGCAGCTGCAATTTTAGTGTGGAAAAAATGACTGGTCTGTGCTTAAAAGTTTTATGGTTTATTTCAGTTCACCACGAGTGGTCTTCTAATATCACGTCCGATCCAGGCACACAGTCAACAAGTACTGATGCATTTTCCAGGGAGTCATAGTTTGGCACAAGAGCAAAAGGATCATTGGATTTTATGCCGTTGTTTGAGTTTTCTGAAGGATGAGATAGATGGCATCACATAGCATTTGGCCCTCCCAACTCATTGAGTGCAGGCTTGATGCCAGCAGTATACAAACACCTCTGTGCCTATGTAGGTATGTTGGAAGCCATAAGGAAACATTCATTCCTAGAATTACTTCCCTTCCAAGCCCTTTGAGAAACACAGCCTTGAAATGTGAGATCAAACCTTACTTTCACAGATGACATGTCCTCCAGCTACGTTGAGCTCCATATATCCTGAAGTACTGTAGTCACAAGGTCTTGAAGGGATATTTTTCCTTCCTTGATCGATCAGAAGAATTTGTTCAGGATTATGTATCTCAGAGCTTGAAAGGGTTTGCATTTGGATCACCATACTAAAGGGTTTGATAGTTGCAGATGTGTCCTGTACCATTTCCCATTCTCAGGAAACAGTTCCAGCAAATCCACGGCTTCCTCTTCATTGGCCCACAATGTTGTGTCGGCCTGTATAAACCTGGTCCATGATCAATCTAACCCTCGCCTTTGTCCACAGCTCATACAAGGGCCATTATTTATCTTGACTTCCTCTAAGTCACCATAACTTTACAGATATTTCCAACAGCAAGAATTTTTAGAGTTCCTCCAGACAGTTGTTGCAAACTGCCTGGTATTTACATCACTTTTAAAATGTACAAAACTTTTAAGTTTTTTCAATTCAAGAGTTTGTGAAACCCTTAAAGAGAGTGCAGAGGGTTATTTATTGACATTTGATGCCCTTTAAGGAGGAATAGATATGGCAGCCAGGCCATTATCTCACATAATGCATTGACAGAGTGAACAACCAATTTCCACCACCCTGGGACAATGGCTAATAGCAGACGATTTTCTTTTAAGGTGAATGGAGGGAAAGTTTAGGGATGATGTGTCAGAGGTAAGCATGTTGTTTTCACACACACAGTGAGTGACAAGTGCCTGGAATGCACTGGGGGGAGTGGTGGTCGAGGCTGATATACTGCGGGAGTTCAGAGACGCCCAGAAAGAAAAACGGAGGGTTATGAGCTGTAGACAAGGTGAGGGTTAGATTGATCATGGACCAGGTTTATACCGGCTGACACAATATTGTAGGCCAAAGGGCCTAACTGTGCTGTACTGCTCTCTGTCCTGTAACCTTTCTAGAAGTTCTGGAGGTGAGCGATTACTTCCCTCGACATCAATCATACACATTTTCCAGAGAATCTTCCATGAAGGGGGAACTTAGGTTCAGATTGATTTGACAAGGTGTACTTTCCTTTCCTGGTGCACCGAATCCCCTAGTTTATTGTTTATCCTCCCACCCCGGATCAAGTCCTCTGCTTAAAGGGGTGGCATAAAATCTCACAAGGAGCCTCAGTTGCTCCGACGAACCAGTTAGCTCAGTCCTTCCTGCCACAAGCTTCATCCATTCTCAGCTTTGTACTGGCTGCATCTATAATTGCCTACCTATTGTCCACCCTTCCCAAGCTGCACATGAACCGTCCTGGGCCAATGCTAATGCAAAGGGCATTCTCCACATGCTGACGTCAGCATTGCTTTTGATATTGGTAAGAACTCTTATCTTAAGGACATAACTAAATAGTTACATCCACATCTTGAAAAAGATTAATCAACATTGAAAAGAACAGCACAGGAACAAAGTTAAAGAAAACCTTCTATCGTAATATATATTTGTCACCATATACTACTTTGAGTTTATTTTGAGGTAACAGGTCTTTAAGCCCTCAGTGTCTGTGCCAACCATGAATTCACACTAAACTGCACCTCTCTGCACATAGCCCATATCCTTCCTGCATGCCCAAAGTTCAAAAATTCTAAGTAAATTTATTATCAAAGTATGTAAATGTTACTACAGTGAGATTCCTTTCCCTGCAGGCACTTACAGGAAAGAATAAATACACAGACAAGGACTGACGGACACCAATGTGCGAAAGAAGGTAAACTGGAAATAACAAGAGTTGTAAAGAGACATTGAAAGTTCAGCGTAGCGGTGAGTGCTGTTCAGGAGCCTGATGGCTGCTGGGTAATAACTGCTCCTGAACCTTCTAGAACCAGCTCTGGCAGGGTGTTCCATGTACCAGAAAAGAAAATACCTACACATCTCATTAAAAAGTCATAGATACAGCCTAGAAATGGGCCTTTTGGCCCACCAAATTTGTGCTGGCCACCAACCTTTATTCTCCACGTGCTCCAAAGAAAACCCACTCTCCTATTATACACAGGTGCAATTCACAGCAGGCAACTAACCTACCAGTTTGCACACTGCTGTGGACAACTCGGGCAGACGTTTGCAGTCACTGGGAGAAGTTGCAAAGTGCGCACAGGGAGTGTTGGTGAGGCTGAGCGTCAGATGTTCCAGTGGCCATGTCACTGTGCTTCCCTCAAGCAGACAAGTACTTACAGAATCCTTATCCTTCTTGCACACAAAACCATTTTAACCCAACCACAGTTACATGCTGCTGTATCTCGGCATATTGCAGGGATACAATTACCCACACATCTTGTTAAAAAGTTATAGGTACAGCACAGAAATGGGCCCGATGCAGCTAAGCCCTAACTGTGCATTCCAACTACTACTGCCCAAGAGAAAGATTTCCAGACAGCAGTTATTTGGCATGCAAAGAGCAAATGTTATTGCCCAGCGTTGCAAACAATTAGACTTGTTTGATGTGTGGAGGAATGAGTCAACTGAGAGATGGCAAGTATACATTATAACCATTGATCTCTCTCCCTCTCTGATGGTGAGTGGGAGCCTGTTGGTCCTTGAGTCGGGGGCCTCGGAAATGTGAAACAGCGAGCTGCCGGTCTCTGCTCTCGTGGTTCTTGGAGGAGTGATCTCTCTCTCTCCCATGCTGGCCTGGGGATGGGCAGTAGTTTTTTTGATGGACAGAAGATCATGGTCTCTTTGCTTGCATGGTGGTGGGGGGGGGGGGGGGTCAGTGCTTTTGCTGCTGTTTGGGCATGGAAGGGGGGGGTCTTTAGGGTTCTAACGTTTCTGCCATTCTTTGCGGTGTTTTCCTGTTTTGTGGATGTCTGTGAAGAGTAAGAATTTCAGGTTGTACAGTATACTATATACATCCTCTGATATTAAACTGAACCATCAAGGAGGGGGTACAGAAGCCTAAAGACACTCACTCAACATTTCAGGAGCAGCCACTTCCCCTTCTCCAGATTTCTGAATGGTCAATGAACCCCTGAACATTTGCTCAGTATTATTCGCCTCCTTTTTCAGAATCAGGGTCAGACTCAAAATCAGAATCAGGTTTAATACCACTAATGTATTTCAAGAAATTTTTTGCACACCTTATTTTTAATATACACTTATTGTAATATATTGTTTTTATTACAGTGTACTGCTGCTGCAAAACAATAAATGCCATGACATATGCTGGTGATATTAAATCTGATTCTGATTATTCCAGTCCACATTACATACGTGTCTGTATAGATAACTTCCTCACAGTGGGGAATCACTTGGACAGTTGCTGTACAGTCATACTCGGAGCATCAAAGCGTGGCTACGTGCCCTGCCTTGCTGAGCACAACACCCACACTCTGTGCAGGGGCACATTGTGGGAATAACTTGAGCAGCAAGGAGCACCACACCGTATGAACAGTCACTATAGGCAAACGTTAGCAGCAAGCCGAGCAGGCTCTGAGAACGGGAGCAGTATTCACAAAACTTCAGGTGGAATGACTGCCCTGGTTAACACCTTTCCGTTTCAATATTCTTTACGAGCAGAGTAAATATACAGCCAGGTTCAAAGTACATTTATTATCAAAGTATGTACATGGTATATACAACTTTGAGATGAGTCTTCTTGCAGCAGCTGCTTGTGCAACAGCCCCAACAGGCAACCAGCAAGAGCGGGACGCCATCACAATTGGTAAACTAGCTTCGATGGCGCAACATATCATTTCATTCACAACATCTGTTTCTTGATCACCATCAAGTCAGAAGGTTGACTCTGCTTCCGGGCAGTGTGGAGAAGGAACGGTAGAATGCAAATGTCAACAGTACTGAGCGTACACTTACCAACCAGTCTTTTACCTTACCACATTTAGTTTCGGATGACGGCAGACAATAAGTGATCAGGAGCAGGAAGCTCCAGGCAGAGCTCCACTACTTGCCTCTCCTTGACTGCCAGTGTCCATCAAAAGGCACGCGTTTGAAAGCACTCCAGCCAAACGTAGCCAAGTGGGCAATCTTCTCAACATGGTTGTTAATTTCCTAGCCAACATGGAGGCCAATACTTAGACAGTTTGATTTTCATAAGGAGCAACCAAGAGCAATACATTCTCCAAAAGGACCACAATCTTGTCATTGAGTTTGGAGGCTTGTGTGCCTCAATGATCCAGAGAGCTGTGTGGGCTGGAGTCAGTGCCTTGTGCTTTGGTTCTTGGTAGGGTCACCCATGCCAAACAGGTCAAAGGGTAGAGGCCAGACTAAGAGTGGTCCACTGGTCCTCCAGGTTCAGGGGTTCAGCTCAGGGCTAATAACCCTGACTGGTAAAACAAAACTATTATGGAAACAGCAATGAAGAATCCTTCTACATCTGAGTGCAATGGTATTCCTGAGTCTCCTCCTAGGATTTGCATGGCTGACGGTAGTGAAAACTGAGAGGAAGCTACTGACACGATGAAGGAAGCCCTGAACACCACCAGAGATGGAAGATCTTCATAGCTGTTCAAAACGCCAGCGGGGTAACGGGCAGTAAGTAAGAGAGTAATGTATGTAGCAAGGGCTATGGGCTAGGCAGCATACGTTCAGATGAATGCAGACCTATGCTCTAGGTCCATGGCCTCCTTGCTTAGTGGCATTGGTCCCTGGCATCAAGAGGGTTGGGAACCCCTGCTCTCTTCTACCCACGGTGTTCAATTAAATCTATGATCAGGGATCTCGCCCTACAGTAGATTGACCTGGTGAGCCCCATCTAAAGCAAAGTTCAGGTTCCAAGGTGCGCAAATCACCAACAGCCTGTCCTGGTCCAGCCATGTTGATGTCTTGGCCAAGAGAGCTCAGCAACTCCTCTCATTCTTCAGGAGAATGAAGAAATTCAGCACACCCCTGTCGACTCTTACCAATTTTTAATCAACGCACCGTTGAAAGCACTCTGTCTGGATGCAGTAAGGGTTTGATCGGGCACTGCTTAGCACCTCGCAGGAATCAGCCTCCCCTCTATGGACTCTATCTGTGCTCCTCACAGCCTCAGCAACGCAGTCAGCATGCTAATCTAAAAGACCACCCATCCTGGGCAATTCTCTCCCATCCCTCTTCCTTCGGGCAGAAAGCACTTACTGTGGCGACCCACTTCCTAGCGCACTCGAACCGGCTCACAAATAGCCAGTGTGCCGGCATAAAGGCCAGTCCCAAAAGGGCGCCAGGAACAAAGGGAAAAGCCGGCACGGGCCTGTGAATACGCGCCCGGGGAGGGCGGGATCAGGGAAGTTCGAATAAAATCTTCTTTAACTGCAGTTTACCGACTCCATGTCGTTATTTCAGCGCTCCTTTGGGCAGAAACCTCGCTGACCTCAATGTCAAAGGCCATCGAAGCTAACCACCACCTTAAAGGCACAACCCCTACTCCATTAAAGTCTGCAGAGCACTTAAGAAAACCAAAGTATATGGAAGACTTGTAATTAAACTATAAATGCATTGGTAAAGGAGTTACAATCCCAGAACTAGGGTTGTTTGTTCATAAATGAATAACCCAAACTTTGCTATATTTCCACCCCATACTTGGAAGGGTAA
This sequence comes from Hypanus sabinus, assembly GCF_030144855.1. Lineage (NCBI taxonomy): Eukaryota > Metazoa > Chordata > Chondrichthyes > Myliobatiformes > Dasyatidae > Hypanus > Hypanus sabinus. The sequence goes on from NC_082718.1 coordinate 89,267,823, forward strand.
ATAAAAATTCAGGACCCAGCAGTTTTGGGGCAAGTTGTAAGATATTTGCTGAATCAACTCACTCATGTTATGGACTGTGGAGCAACAGGGTCTCATCAAAGAAACCATAGATCCTCTCCGTATCCCAAGTGCTATGAATCTGATAGCTTTACATAACACTGGCAATGAAACGGGTTTAACACTTGACAACGGCAGTATTAAATACTGACATAATTAGATAACGCTGCTTGTAAAAGCTGAAATGTTGGGATCACTGTCTGATGTCTCCCATAAATCATCCACACAGCAGTAAAAAAAAACTGGAGGAGCCAATTAACGAAGGTTTTGGCAGAACAACGACTACCTTTTAAATCAATGTACAAGTTCATTGGTAGTCAATATACCAATTATTTATTGGAGTGTTTTCTTCTGTCATATTGGAGATGAACTATAGGGAAAAATCAGGATTGACCACTGTAGGCAGGGGCTTCCAGGTTTTAATCTTTGTCATCAAAAGCAGTAAACATCAGAACCTGCAGAAGAAGCTTGAGATTATCTATAATTATAAGGACAGGACATCTACCAGCATTTTTAAACAGCTTTTATTATTGAATTTTCTACTTTACAAGGGAAAGGTTCAAGTCCTATTTTACAAAATCTATATGGACCCCCATGGAAAGATTCAGCAAATTGGACCCTGCTTGCCTGAGAATATTTCTCTCCTGCTACATCCTTCTGTGAAATATTTGTTTTAAAATTGTCTACTGCCCTCAGCTAGGAAATATCTTCCTTCTGCATTTCTTTCAAAGAATCCCGGCGACTAAATTCATTGGTTCCTACATTTGATCATTCAAACTTTTGATTTTCACAACACTTGTAAACCCCAGTGTATAATTTGTTATCAAGTTTACGTGTATTTGTGGAGGGCAAAACGCCTGCTTGAAAAAGATTTTTAAAAAAGTAATAGAATAACTACAAGCATTTTTTCAACAGTGAATATTGCAGCAAATTTCTAATGCTGTAAGTTTTTATGTTAAATGAGTGCTATAAATAATGACAGTGAACAGATACTTAATAGATTGTCTCTCGAATAGGTGTTTTGATGTTTGCAACTCCCATTATCTCTAGTTTGGAATAATGCACTTGACATGAACTGTGCAGCTCCCAGCTATTTAGGACCTTGACATTTAAACAGGCGTCAAAAAATCTCCCCACTTCAGATCAACCATCAATCATTTTCAGTGTGGCTCGGGACCTTCGCATGGATACCATCAAGGAAACTCCTGGTTATCGCAATTTCAGACACAATTGTTCAGTAAAGCATTTTACAGATTAACATGGTATCACTGTCCATCCCCAATTCCACCTTGAACCTGGTAGCTTTTAGGATGCAGCTAACGGTCAACTCTGATGGTACGTGGTCACAAAAGAGGACAAGAGTCCTTTCGCCATTGGACACCAGGTGAAAGAAGTGGATTTTATGGCCATGTTATAGTTCTGTAGCATTTACTTTAAAATAATAATTTTTAGCTAACAGGCTAAATTCCCCAGCTACTTGGTTGGGGTTTGAATATCTATCTTGGGGTTTTATAACCGGCATCAAGATCATTAGTCCAGTAACGCAGTCAGTATGGTGGCCATATATAAAGAAGTGTATAATCCCACATTCATGGAGTCTAAAGCAAGCCTCCCATGTGACAGCGTCTGCTGAATCAAGAAGTCCATCAAAATGAAGGGATAAGCGGAGCCTTATGACAGGCAGTTAGAGGTCCCAGATTTCTTAAGATTCAGCACAGGTCATTGACCTGGTTCAATAATGATGTAAACGGTAGAATGGCTGAATCGGCGACATAAACGTAAAGGGGATTGGGAGGATTCAAGCAAGAGCGAATAATTATCTGGAAAATCTTCTAAGACAGAAAGACTCAAAACGCAAGCAACCATGACAACAAAAGACAAGATCTTACGGCATAGGACTTAACTCTTCACCCAGCGTTATAAATCAAAGAAAGTGCCAGTAAGCAGCAGCAGTAAAAATAAATTGGAGAGCAAAATGGATTGATTCTGCAAATTCAAACCATGCCTTTTAACCCAACAATGGTTAAACACAGCCAGGATTGACAAAGTGCATCTTAAATGCGAGAAATTCTGCAGTGGCTGGAAATCCAAAGCAACACACACAAAATGTTGGAGGAACTCAGCAGATCAGGCAGCATCTATGGAAATTAATAAACAGCCAACATTTTGGGCCGAGACCCTTCTTCAGGACTGGAAAGGAAAGTGGGGGGGTGGGGAGACGGGACACCAGAATAAAAAGTGGGAGGGAAAGGAGGAGAGCTAGAAGGTGATAAGTGAAGCCAGGTGAGTAGGAAAGGTACAGGGCTGGAGAGGAAGGGTTCTGATAGGAAAGGAGAGTGGACCATAGGAGAAAAGAAAGGTGGAGTCCCAGTGGGGTGTGATAGGCAGTTGAGAGGAGGCAAGAGGCCAGAGTGGGCAATAGAAGAAGAGGGGAGGGGGAAGGAAAACAATTACCAGAAGAAGAAATCGATATTCATGCCATCAGATTGGAGGCTACCCAGACGGAATATAAGGTGTTTCTCCTCCACCCAGTGGATGGCCTCACTGTGGTACAAGAAAGCCAACATTTCAGAACCAGAATGGAAATCATAATCAAAATGTTTGGCCACCAATTTTGGCAATGGAATGGATGGTGTCCACCCGAAAAGTCTCTCACCTTTACCAGCTGCCTTCCAGAAGCAAGTTTAGGGAGGACTTGACGTGATACGATTGCCAAGGGCAAGACTGTAAATAAAGTGGTAGAGACAAACAGGAAAAGAATCAGCAGCTTGAGACAGGGAAAGCAAGTTTAAAAATATGAACACACTCAATACAGCAGCGACAGCCCTGCAATCCATTGAAACACACCCCCAAAACCAGATGGATTCAATTTGGAACAGGTTCAAAGGATTAACTCATTTCGGCTGCTGAACTGGCTCAAGACTTGAGAGGTAAAATGCATCTATGAGGCTTTATTAAAAACAATAGGAAATAAATTAAATCAATTCCAATATAATTGAATGATCTGTAATCGAGTTAGGTGATGTACATCCTGATTTATAAAATTTCAAGCATTTTAAACCATAATTTGCCTGACTGCCTGATAAGTTAACATTACTGCTGGATTTTGTTACACAAAAAAACTGAGCTTATACAACTGGCAAATTCCCTGTTTAACACACAACTGTAATGTCCAGACCAGGAAATCACCAAATTTTTTCTATGATGATCCATAAATTTAAATCTGCAGCACCCTCTATACGTAACTGTGTTTGTCAATTCACAGAAATTATTTATTTCCTATTATGCCTTCCAAAGCAGCAGTGTTAACCATCTCAAACTCCTTTGGACTTGCTAACATTGTTCCTTCCCAGAAGCAAGTTGTGCAGCACTTAGCCAGGACAAACCAGCAGGTGTAAAGTACGGAAGCAAGTCCTGTGTTACTGTGTTTCATGAGTCGCATTATTGTGGTTCATCAAGGGCTGCATTCAGCCCACAGGCTACACAAGCAACCACTGCTCTAAAGAAGTTTGGGTAACGGAAATTCGCCCTTACAGAATTCACGAATCACAAGCAAAACTGTCAGAGTTTTTTTAAAAAAAAGATATCGCTCTCACAGAATCTGTGTGTAAATTTTTATTTTATTTTTCAGCTTTCATTTCTCGGTGCGTGAGCGGTTGATGTTGTTTTGCAGTGCGGAAAATCGCAATACGGACGAGTATCTGGGACTGTAGTCCTCCCCCGTAACATGGAGGGTCTCCTGGAACTTGAGTATTCTTGCTCTGGCCATCATTTTAACTTGCATCACTGGTCCTGGCGGCACAAGGAGTGGCTGAGTTGATTAATTCTGAAACAGTTATGGATATGAGGAGAAGGGTTATCTGACAGAATTAGATTAGGAAGAGTGAAAGGAAGTTCAAGTGAATTTTATTTGTCAGCAAGGGTTGACTGGGCCAATTAACTGTACGTTCTTTATAATTCTTTGCCAGGTCAACCATTTTTGAGTTGGATTTGTCCTTTTCCATCCCTCTTCTTATTTTCTTGATTTGTTTAGGCTTATGATTAGTGTAGGGGCTTGCATCTAATTCATTTTCTCTGCAGAATGTTCAAATCCTGAAACCTTCCCTAAGCAAATGAGTGAGGAGTCCTGAGTAACTATTAGGCCAGGCTGCTGGGTCTTTAAGGAAATTAAAAACTAGGAGCAGCTTGAAAGACATCTTGTTTTAAATGCACATTAGGACTGTGTAAGCAGATCAACTTTTGGGATACTTAAGGTTAAACCTTTTTTTACAATTTCATATTTCTACAAAGTACATCGACCGTGTCAGTCAAACCTCCACCAACAGTTTCACGGTAAGGATCTCACTCATACTATGTCATTCCATGGACAGGCCCATTTTAGAATGGGTACTTATGTGAAATAATGTTCTCTTCGACATTATTTTGAAGGATCTTTTTCTCTGAAAATAAAAACTCAATGAAATGAATTAATTAAAACACATCCTTTTAATGGGCTCCAATGGAACAGTATTCCTTAATTAGTGGCTGTTGTAGAATTGTTAATAGTGCTATTCTATCTGTTACACGGCAAGTAAAATATTTTATTGTTTTAAAATAAATGAAAAAGTACCCACTTATGGGATCGGCAATAAAGATTATTGCTCATTTAAATTAATTTTAAAAACAAACCTCTATAAAATATTGAACCATTGGAAGGTCCATTCAACCATAATGGCTCACAAGCCTCTTGATAAGGCGAACAGGCTGTTATAGCAGCATTGAAGTACTGTCGTTTTGCAACTGAGTCGTGGGATTTAATAGAAAGTGATTAATTTAATAATGATCCACAGTGTAATGAGCTTGAACTAGCTCCTAATGGGTGCGAGCACAGAGCAGAAAAATGCCAATACTGAAGAGACTTCTCACATAACTACCCTTGGATGAGTTTCAATTAAGTTAGGGTTTTGAAAAGGACAACGGCAGGGTTTGTCAGAAGGTAACAGGGTTGGGGACCACTGCTCTGGGGAGCAGAAGAGATCTTGGAGCTCTTCAAAACCTCAGGAGAACTCTTTCCACTGTGCATGATCACTTGAGACCAGAGCCTTCAGCTAATCTGCAGGAGAACTAGGAAGTCGCTGAGAATCATTTATACTCATTTCATTTCACATCCCAAACAGGTAAAATCATTCGGCACAGGACGAGGCCAATTGTCCATCTTGCTGGATTCAACTATTCAGCAAGGAGCTGAACACACTAAATGCACAGACATGAGCTCAAAGGCAACTCAAGACCCGAGGAAGGGTCTCGGCCCGAAACTTTGACTGTTTATTTCTTTCCATAGCTGCTGCCGGGCCTGCAGAGTTACTCCAGCATTTTAAGTGTGCGCGTTGCTTTGGATTTCCAGCAGCTGAAGACTTCCTCTTGTCAGGAATGTACACTTGGAGAGTAGCAGGGCTAAGGCAAGCGAAGATGAGAGTGGGACAAGTTGGACGTTTCTTTCAAAGAACCGATAAACACAAGATGGGCCCAATAAATCCGACGATGCATGGTTCCACATCGCTGGGGTACTGGGCAGTTTATTTCAAGCTTAATAACCAAAATACTTGCTTAAACAGTTTTGAACCTTACTTCCTTAGCCTCAGTTTTTTTTCTTTAGATTGCTTGAGGGCCTTCACTTTTGGTCCCTTGATATTACCCCGATGGGTTTCCAATCCCTATGGTGAAGACGAACATGCAAAGCTACACGAGGACTACAGCAGGGAATTTACACCCATTACAACGAAACTTCTTGTTTTGGACTAAACCCCAGATTATTGACATCACATTGACAAAATTAAATGTGTGGAATTTGTGCTTTAAGGCAAAGATTATGCTTTGATACGTGAAGTGGACTCTGTATCGCCAAGCATAGCAGATAACAATGATTACCAATAAAGCCAGAGTTAGAAATACAAACTACTTGCTAATTGGAATTAGCAAGTTAGATGAGGAAGAGCAAGAATTAAATAAACTACCACTGACAGTACTTAGTTAATCCTGTTGGCTTGGATTGTACCGTTACATTAAAGCATCAGAACTCATTTATTTTTAATTAAATTAGACAGCAAGTCCCAATGTCACCAGATACACAGTTCAATTTCGGAATCAGGAAGTAATTGTCTGAGTTGTTCTGTTAAGCCAGAATCTTGACAGGATTTGACATTTTAAAATACACGGATGTGTGGTACTTCACCATGAGATACTCTTTTAATAGGCCAGAAAGGGTAGTTGGCTTGTGAATTTTTAAACAGTGTTGAGGATTAATTATAACCTCTCTGCAGCTGAATATTTACTGCTACCTGTGTGGAGTATTGTTTCTGTAGAATTTGCTTACAGTTGGATTATTTTAAAAACGCCTCCTTCAATGAAATCTTTCTTCCTTTCCACTTCACTTTATGTTGAATGACTTTACACTCAATTCAATATGCTTAATATTGATTAAACATTGAATTCAATATGCTGTTAATTGCAAAAACTGTGTGTGCAAAAAATAGTTACAGAGTATATTCCCAGTTTTCTTTACCAGGACGTACTTACCAGCCACTGGAGTCAAAATGCAGACTTAGGAGGGTTCCAAATCTGCCTGACTGAAATAATTTGGCCCTTCCAGTCCTCAGCTGAGAGGCAGAGTATTCGTCCTTCACCAACAGGTAAATAACAATCGTAGACTGTGACAAAGACAAATTTAATTGAAATCTCATCGCTTCTGCTGAACTGTGTCCAAGCCACAGCTCTAAGTAGAGAATGTTTAAAGAGAAATTGATTTCCAGCATTAAGCAACCTAATGCTATGGATCCAAAGCGTGATATTAGCCTGTGTGTTCATATTTCCCGGCCTCAAACAGTGTTTTGTGAGGGCAACCTTTCTCGTTGAACGTGCTCGATAGATTGATTGTTAAACATTGATTGTATTGGCTCAACTGTCACATTGAAGCCTGCACACATTTAATTCAGCAACAGTTGCACAGAATTTTTCTGACAATTGGTTTAATACAAGACTGATCTGCAGGGTAAACCTGCATGCATAATGGGAACGAAATGCATATTTTAGGATCGGATCAAATAGACTGCAGAATCTTGGCCTAAAAAGGGGCACATTTAAAATGGCTGATTCGCTTAGTATCTAATGTTAACTGTTCTGACTTTTTATTATATTGAGGATGAAAATACACCCGCTATCTTTTAAAGATTTAACTATAAAACACCACTTAAATTCAAACGTGTACAAACAATGTCACGAAAGGAATAAACTCATCGCGCATGGCTTGCCTTCCTTTGAATTGCTCTTTAGTTGTCCTTTTTGGACGGTTGCAGCCCGCAGTATCTTAGGCAATTAATGTAAAATAGCGACCCCGAAGAACTATACTTGGGGCACCGCATCAGAGAATAAATCAATCTGCATGTCAAAACTCTTACACAATACCAACGGAAATATATTGTATTTAGTGGCTAAGTGCTGAGAAAGACTACAAAGGCTAGATAAGGATCAGCCTTCATGTTTTTGTTTTACAAATACAAAAGATAAGGTAAGATGAACGCAGGGATAAAAAAGATCAGTTGAATCTGATCAAGTGCATTACCGTAGCCTTGAGCAAAACAGGATTTAAATCTGTTGCAAGACAAAATCAAGTGCTGCAGGAAACCCTGAAGAGCCAAAACCCACATCAATCTTCAGCAGTGAGATTACACCAAACATCATCACATCGACTACATCTTAAAAAGGTGGGTGGTGGGGAGAAACACTTCAAAATGTGGCCAGAAATCAGGATTGATCTGAACAGGCCAGCTGCACTGTTAGGACTGGAAGATGCTCACACAAGGATCGGGGTCCTGTTGCTGAGCGCCCGGCCGTGGCAACTTGGGAAGTGAAATTTATTCTCCTCCATCGGAGATCTTTGTCAGCTGCCCCTTCTGCCTTACTGAGTTTGATTCATAGTCCCATAGTCAGTTACAAACACAAAATGTAAACTCCCAAAATTACTTCTTTTTGCTGGGCAACGTTCTGTTCAATGGACATTGGTATTCTTCAGAACACCACAGGCGAATATCTAACAGCAGTGAAGAGTTAATCACGTACCATGCTTTAGCTTGTTCAAGAAAGGCTATTGCAGAAATTTCTACAACATATACAATTGCACATAACACCCTGTGTTACAAATGTTTGAAAACACATGATCAAAACTAAGAACATAGTTCCTGGTGTCGAGGTTCCTATTTTTAGAGTCTTCTTGACTATATCAGAGTTTACTTCTGGTAATTATGAATTAATTGTCTTGAAGACAAAAATTAAGAAAACAATTTCTATCCATGAGCTAGCAAATTTGGTCAGCCTTCTGGATCATAGTGCTGTTTAATGGCTTTAGACTATAGTCTTTAATCTCTTCCTGTGGCAAAGTACAGGACTTCAAGTGTGCATTTAATGGCACTGAAATCAATGTTTGTTATTTTCATTCTGTTGCTAATGTCAAATAGGAAAACTGCTACAGCAGAGTTTTCAACCAGTCCTTAATATAAGACATGTACAAATAAATATTTCTTTTTCTAAAAGTTGTTTGATTTTTTTTGTTTAAAATAGTGGTCAATATTTGTTTCCTCAGATGCTAAACGTGATTCTGGAAGATTAATTGAAGAATTAATTCAAAAAGTTCAAAGCTTTCTGCACAAACTGTCGCAGTTTTGGCTTTCCCCAAGTCTCAACTTAAATTAAACATCTAAATTTCTTTCTGCTCTTGACGAGTTCAATTGCCACCTCTTGTGGTTTTGTGTCAAGTTCACTGCCCGGAATAAAACCGCTCATTAGAATTCCCAGTCTGTGGGCTCCTCTCGATTGGCTGCCTTCTCAAGGCGGTGAATGATGTTATTCAGGTTCGCCATCTTGGCATTGCGTCTCTGGATGCTTTTCGTTAGCTTCGAGTTTGGCTGCAAAGGAACGTTGTCAGTCCCAGGAATCAAGCACGGCCCCTGTGGGGCACTGGGAGGTGAGGGAGAGATGGGAGCAGAGGAGGAAGGGGCTGGTGAAGCTGGCACGAGGCCCGGTGAAGAGGCAGCGGGAGAATTCAGAGCCACCTCCACACCGCCACACGCAAGCTCAGGAATTGCTTTAAAACCATTGCTCTCTGCCATGTTAGGCACCGAGACGTACTCATCTGGCTTGGGTGACTTGCCTGGGGATGCGAGATCCGATGAATTAACGTGAAACTTGTCATAGTTAGATGTACCAATGATCAAGCACTGAGGATTCTGGATATGCAGGATTGTGGTAGTTTTTAAGGAATGGATCTCATGGTTACAACCTGCTCGATCCTGTTTCAGAGCGACAGGGAAGTGCGCAGATGAAGCCGCACTCCCTACGTTCTCTTCCACGCAACAGGTAGCACAGTGGTCATAATCCCCCTCTTCACAGCGATCCCGGAATTCCTGTTTAATCTCCGTTCCGGCTTCCGCGTGTGTCACCGGCGGCCTGCCCTTCATTTCGGCAAAGACAACCTTCTTGTCTTCGGGCTCCGAGTCGGAACTCTGCGGCTGGCCGCCACTCAGAGAGTTGTTGTGGTGCGCATACCCTTGGCAGCTGGTCGGCTCCTGGTCTGTATCGTTCTCCTGGAGATCCTCAACAAGTGTTTCCCTTCGAACACGGGACCTGCAGACACCATTAAACAGGATCATTAAGCAAACCAATAAGGGTATGCTAAGCTCAAAATGAGAAAAGATCAATCCGTTCCATATATATTTTTCCTGTACTAAAAATACTAGGAGTAAAAACTTATGTTAGCAGGAATTCTTTTCAGTTAATTAACATCTTTCCATTTTCAAATATACTCAGTGGCCACTTTATTAGGTACATTTCCAGACCCACGACCACTACCAGGACGAGAGCAGCCGATACCTGGGAAAACCACCATTTGGAAATCTCACTCCAAGTCACAAACCATCCTGACTGGGAAACATATTGCCGTTCCTTCATTGTGACTGGGGCAAAATCATGGAATTCCCTTCCGAACAGCACTGTGGGCGTACCTACATCTCAGGGACTGCAGCGGTTCGAGAAGGCAGCTCGTCACCACCCTCTCAAGGGCAACTAGATGGGCAATAAATGCTGGCTTAGGGGGTGACGCCCACATCCCGTAAATGAATTTTAAGTGCAAGTATTTAATCGGCCAATCACGTGGCAGCAACTCAATGCATTAAAGCATGCAGACATGATCAAGAGGTTCAATTTTTGTTCAAAGACTAAAACATGAGAACGGGTAAGAAGTATCACCTAAGTGACTTCTGATGGTGGTATGATTGTTGGTGCCAGATGTGGTGGTTTGAGTATCTCAGAATCTGCTGATATCCTGGGATTTTCATGCACAAAAGTCTCTAAAGTTTAAAGAAAATGGTGATAAAAACAAAAAAAAAACATCCAGTGAGTGGTAATTCTGTTGGTGAAAATGAGAGAGGTCGGAGGAGAATGGCCAGATTGGTTCAAGCTGAGGGAAAGTCAGCAGTGACTCAAATAAGCACATGTTACAACAGCGGTGTGCAGAACAGCATCTCTGAACGCACAACACTGAACTTTGAAATGGACGGGCTACAGCAGCAGAAGACCATAAACATACTCTCAGTGTCCACTTCACTAGGTACAGGACGTACTTCTTAAAGAGGCCATTGAGTGTACGCAGGCAGATGTGAATAGAAGGACATGTTTGATGGAGATGAAGAGACATGGAAGAAGCTCCATTGAAGAATAAACACTAGCACAGATTCAAATTTCAAAGTACATTTATTACCATAGTATGCACACTTCATACAAGCTTGAGATTTGTCTCCTTACAGGCTGCCACGAAACAAGGAAACCCAATGGAAATCATAAAAAATACTGTCGAACACCCAATGCGTAGAGGAAAATAGAACAACTCGTGCAGACAGTAGAAGTAAGCAAATAGCATTCCGAACTGAAGTTCATGGAAGTGAGTCCACAGACACGAAGCCAGTCATTGCAGCAGTTGATTCAGGAGCCTATTAGTTACCCGCCATGGCAACAGTTCAGCACAGTCGAGTAAACCTTGCAGAGCTCCTCGCCGCACCCTGTTATCAAAAATCTTTCAGCAATGTTTTTGCCCAATCCATTTACCATAATTGCATGGCGCAATGGTTTAGGGTTACTGGACAGGAGGATATTCATGTCAAAAGTTGCAATGGAAACAAGGGATTGTGATTTGCAAGATACCATTTTTGGATTTCACCTGATGATAACTCAGAAAGTGACTTTCCCTCACTTTGAAAGTCAGAAATCTTTCAAAGAACTTGGAGTAATCTGGAGCAGAGACCTCTCGAATTTCATGTCAACACAAACTCCGGAAGTATTAGCATGGAAACTAGTTTTTAAACCTTCCTAAATTAAGTAGAACCTGGTTATTAGGAGCGTATTAATTCCCAAGTACCATTGAACAACTTGTTTGGCCCTGAGAAAAAACTGTGGTTCGCTTTCCTTCAGCAGAGTATTTTACACCTTTTGCCTTTGATTTCACTTGCTACAGAACGATTAGGAAGTATATTATGAGCTGTGCTTTTGACCTTCTTATGTATTTGAGTGTTCTTCGTTCTGAATGAGTGATCTCACCTCTTGATTATTTCCATCATTGGATGCCACAATCTCCTTTGAGATACAGATGCATTCAACGTCACAGTGAGAAGGGGAAAGAGGGAGCAGCTTTATATCTGTGTACGGCTTATGAGTGCCACGTTGCCAGCAATGACTCCAAAGTTCAGGGCCAAGTACTTTCATGGACATTCCAGCTTGATTCTTCACCTTTTAATGCAAGCTATATTCCTGAATGAAGCCTTTTGATACCTTTATCTTAATTTCTTAATCTTTAAAAGACTGTTATCCTTGAGCTATTGTCCATTTCTCAAGCTACAGTGGTGTGGTAACAGAATACATTCAAAAGAAGGTGTTATTTTTCTTCTACAACTCTTTCCTACATACTGAAAGATCAAAGCCTTAATCAGTTCAGCAGCTCTCCTCAGAACTGTAACAAGTAGTGTGGATAAAAGGAACCACAGGTTGTATTTGTAGAATACTTCTGAATTTGTAGAAGGCATTTATGTGATCAGCTGCCGCATGGAAAGTTACTACAGCAGGGGTGCACTTGGTATTGCAGGTTATATATTAACAGATCACCCTTGGGCAAGGTGCTTAGCCCCCTGATCAGGGTCACGTGAAGCTATGGGAGGAGCTGGTGCACGTCCTGGTTACATGACCGCTCATGCCAGGCAGACAATCTCTGAGGAGTATTGATACTGGCTGGGGTCACCCGTCTTGTGAAGGCACTGCCCAGAAGGCTGCAATGGCAAACCACTTCTGCTGAAAAATTTGCCTAGAACAATCATCAACCATGATCGCCCAAGTCATTAGACACGGCACATAAGAAATAATATTAACACAGACAGAAAATGGCTATCAAATACTGGGCCTGAACACCTCCCTCTGCAACTGGATCCTAGACTTCCTGACTGGGAGATCTCAGTCAGTCCAGATCGGGAGCTGCATCTCCAACACCATCACACTGAGCACAGGGGCTCCCCAGGGCTGTGTGCTCAGTCCACTGCTGTTCACTCTGCTGACCCACGACTGTGCTGCAACACACAGCTCGAACCATATCATCAAGTTCGCCAATGACACCACCGTGGTGGGTCTCATCAGCAAGAACGACGAGTCAGCTTACAGAGAGGAGGTGCAGCGACTAACGGACTGGTGCAGAGCCAACAACCTGTCTCTTAATGTGAACAAAACAAAAGAGATGGTTGTTGACTTCAGGAGGGCACAGAGCGACCACTCCCCGCTGAACATCGACGGCTCCTCGGCAGAGATCGTAAAGAGCACCAAGTTTCTTGATGTTCACCTGACGGAGAATCTCACCTGGTCCCTCAACATCAGCTCCATAGCAAAGTAAGTCCAGCAGCATCTCTACTTTTTGCGAAGGCTGAGGGAAGTCCATCTCCCACCCCCCCATCCTCATCACATTCTACAGGGGTTGTATTGAGAGCATCCTGAGCAGCTGCATCACTGCCTGGTAAAATTGCACTGTTTGGAAATTGCACCATCTCAGATCGCAAGACCCTGCAGCGGATAGTGAGGTCAGCTGAGAAGATCATCGGGGTCTCTCTTCCTGCCATCACGGACATTTACACTACACGCTGCATCCGCAAAGGAAACAGCATTATGAAGGACCCCATGCACCCCTCATACAAACTCTTCTCCCTCTTGCCATCTGGGAAAAGGCTCCGAAGCATTCGGGCTCTCACGACCAGACTATGTAACAGTTTCTTCCCCCAAGCTATCAGACTCCTCAATATCCGAAGCTTGGACTGACACCTTGCCCTAACTGTCCTGTTTATTATTTATTGTAATATCTGCACTGTTTTTGTGCACTTTATACAGTCCAGTGTAGGTCTGTAGTCTAGTGTAGCTTTCTCTGTGTTTTTTTTATTACGTAGTTCAGTCTAGTTTTTTGTACTGTGTCATGTAACACCACGGTCCTGAAAAACATTGTCTCATTTTTACTATGCACTGTACCAGCAGTTATGGTCGAAATGACAATAAAGGTTGACTTGACTTGGAAAAAAAAAATAGGTTCTGGATAAATGGATCACTTACAGGTCAGCAAAGTGTAACTAATGAGGTCCAGTATGGTCAGTCCCGGGTTCTCAACTATTACAAAGAACTCAAGGGACGGAGATTATCTATTGATGCAAAGGTTCTGCAAAGACATACAGTCGGCCCTCCTTATCCGTGGGGGATTGGTTCTGGGACCCCCCACGGATGCTCGTCCCTTATATAAAATGGCGTAGTATTTGCACATAACCTACACACATCCTCCCGTATACTTTAAATAATCTCTAGATTACTTATAATACCTAATACAATGTAAATGCTATGTTAATAGTTGTTATACTGTATTGTTTAGGGAATAATGACAAGAAAATAAAGTCTGTACACGAGACACGAGGCCAACAATGCTCAAACAGCGAGTGCTGGCGAGAGAACTTCCGGGTTTTCCCGATCCGCGGTTGGTTGAATCCGCGCATGCAGAACCTGCGGATAAGGAGGGCCGACTGCACAGCAAAGCTAAGTGAGTGGGTAGAATTTCTGGAGTTGGAGTAGATGAGGCTATCGACTTCAGTAGGCAGAAAGTAAAACAGTGAAAAGAGGGTCATAAGCCTTTGGGATTGTCAACCCTAGGAACTATGAGGAATCTGTTATTGAATCCTTGTCTGTTGTGATACATGAAATAATATTTCCTATCAACCCGAGAGAAATACAGGAGGGTTCAATATTTGGCGTCGAGATAGACTCCCCTGCAGATCAGAAGTCAGTCTAAGGTTCAGAGGACTGGCAGGGGTGTAAACTCTTTCCTGAGTGCCACATTCCTTCTTCCAGTGGTTTAGTGTCAACGTTAGGTCCGTGGTAACAAAAAATGGAAAACTCTCATTTGTAGCTAAAGCTGCCTCAACTTTGATGCGCGTAGTTCTCATCGCAGGTTTTCTCAGTTCACTCCAGCCCTATCAATCTGTGCTCCAGAACCCTCCTGTATTTCCCGCAGGTTGACAGGATATTTTATGTGTGACAACAGATCATTAACGACCACAGGCTACTTGACCATTAGGTACATCACAGCCCGGCTGAATTTCCAGCACAGCAGCAACCCAGACTGGTTTAGAGGATTGCATTTCTACATATAGTTATTGTGGTTTTAATGCTTTTTGTGTTCTTTTATGCTGCCTCAGATCCAAACAATCATTTTGTTCTTCAGGTAATGAAGGACGACAATAAATAATCTTGACTCTTTTATCTTGAAACCCCCAAGTGACTAATTCCTTTGCTTGGCTGCCCGAACTGTTTGCTCTAATACACAAAGACAATAGACTCAGGAGAGACTGAGCTTCGGATCCTGGGCCCAGAGAAAAAGGGCAGTGTAGAGTTCAGCATTGGTTAGTTTATAAACGAACCAAGGGTATGGGAAGTCCTGAGGCTTTGCAATACGAGATCCCCGCTACAAAAAGTGAATGATCACTGCAACGATTGCCAGCCACGGGAACATCGGCGAAGGCATCAGAGCAGGTGGTGGCTGAGAGGAGTTCATCAAGTGTGCACCAGGCTGCCTCAGGCAGAAAGAAGAGCACCTCCTCAGTTAGGAGAGGTGACCCTCCCGAGGAAGCACCTTCCCACATCCCACTCCCTTCAGTTCAAACAGATTTGCCCTCAGTCAGGGGCTCAGGTTGAGATTTCATTCCAATTCCCTCACTTCCTTTAGGTAGATATTCAGATGGAAAGATGGAACCAAAGTGTAAGCTGTTGAAAGGTCAGAAAACTGGACCAAATGACAAATACAAACCACTTCCCTGAAAATAGCAGTGGAAGATTCCATTAAAATTATGAAAACACAATTACAATTAAAACGATACCTCACTAAAGTGAATACAAGATATATGCCTTAAAATATACCAAAACGAAGGCACTCAATTTAATTGACAGATGTTAGTCTTGCCTTCATTTCAAGGCAACGACTATTTTGTTTTTCACAATGCTAAAAATATTCATAATGCTACAAAATAGTTTTAGTTGTCATAAAAAAAGAAGAGTAATAAAGAGAATAAAAATCAGAACTGAAGCAAAAAGTGTGGTAAGTAACACACAGAAAACGCTGGAGGAACTCAGCAGGTCAGGCAGCATCAATGGAAAAAAGTGCAGTCGATGTTCCGAGCAGACACCCTTCTCTATGTAAAGGAGTAAACAGTCTACCTTTCAGGCTGAGAACCTTTCTCAGAGCTGAGAAGGAAGGGAGAAGATGCCAGAATAAGAAAAGAGGAGAGGGAGGCTGGCTGGAAGGTGATGGTGGGAAAGGCCAAGAGTTGAAGAAGAAAGAATCTCAGAGGAGACGAGAGTGGATGACAGGAGAAAGGGAAGGAGGAGGGGACCCAGGGTGAAGTAATAGGCAGGTGAGAAGAAGTGAAAGGTCAGAGTGGGAATACAGGAAGCTGGATGGTGGTGGCGGGGAGAGGGGTAGGTTGAAGTTTGTTCACCAGAAGGAGACACTGATATTCACGCCATCAGGTTGGAGGGGACCCAGATGGAATATAAGGTGTTGCTCTCTCTCTCTCTGAGGGTGGCCTCATCTGGACACGAGAGGAGGTTCTTGTACCCAGTATTAGGTTGAGAGAGAAATGGAGTTAACGTTTCTGATCTAAAGCTTGGTTCAACACCAGAATCTGCTGTTTCAGTTTCTGATGCACTGTCTTCCAAATAGGTTTAAAAAAAGAGAACAAAGCTTTGTTTATAAACCTTTGACCAGTGCACTGACCTGTAATTGTGGAACCAATTGATGACCGTGCTTGTCTTACGGTTGAGCTGAGCTGCAAGGCTCTCAATGGTCTGTTGGGAGGGGTATGGCTCCAACTGATAGGCTTTCTTCAGGGCTTCCTTTTCCTCAGGAGCAAGCACCACCCTGGGCTTCTTCACCTGGTAATGATGGAATACTTGGTGTGGAATGCTTGGGCTAGCCGATTCTGATCGGGTGCTGGGAGAATCACTGTCAGATCCCGTGTTTATTAATCCATATCTACGCTTCAGATACGCTGAGGAAAAAAAAATATACAAATAATTAGCACCGTATTGCTGAGACCACCCAACTCTTTGCTATTCACTTCCTCCCCCTCCTGCCTGAAACTGGAGCCCCAGGCTTCTCTCAGACACAGGCCCTCTGAGAGGTGCGGAGCACGCCTGATGTTGGAGCAGTTTAATTCCTCTCCTCGCAAGCATTAAAACATTTTGGAAGGCTGTTGTGGGGTACAGCGGCAAAGAGTTACTGAACCAGTAATCACGATTAATGACCTGTGGCTAGGTTGAAATCCCATCATGGCATCTGGAAAATTTTAATTCAGTTAATTAAATAAATCAGGAATAAAAAGTTAATTTCAGTAATAGTGACCATGAAATCACTAGATTGTCACAGAAGCCCATCTAGTTCATTGAATGCTCTTTGCAGGATAGACATGTCACACTTAGAGAGTCTGGTTTAAAAGGTGACTCCAGACTGAGGAACATATACCCCCCCCCCCCCGCAAAATGACTCTTAATTCATGAACAATCAGGGGCAATACTCAAATCACTGTATTCAACACGAAGTGTTTTCAGTTGGAATCCAAGATATGAAATTTAACTTGACACTCCACCTGTGATGGACAGAGACACAAATGATGTGCAAAGCCTCTGTGCAGACAATGATGTGCATATTGGCTTGCTGAAACATCTTTTGCATCCATCATAAATTGCGTTTAGCACAGTAGTAGTGGCTGCCATTGGAAACTGGCATGATAAACATTTTCAAGAATAGGTGCCTCCTTCTGTGACACAACATATCTGCCACTTAAAAAGTTCATATTCTGAGATTCAGGCTCCTGTACAGCTTGCAAGTGCTTTACAGATGAATTAAACTAGAGGAGGAAGGGATAGAAAAAGATTGCAAAGAAAATAAAATAATTAGTTATCTAAAAACACAAAATGCTGGCAGAACTCAGCAGGCCAGACAGCATCTATGGGAGGAGGTAACGACTACGTTTCGGGCCGAAACCAATTAGTTATCTCTTCTGTTTTGTTGAAAGAAAATTGGGGATTACATTCCCTCTCAGCTGAGCAGGGCACACAATAACAGAAATGCTCCCGCGCACATAGCCTTCGTCGCCACGCAGCTGGAAAAGGTTGAGAAATGTGAAAGATTTGCTTTGTTGCACTGCATTTCATTATACTCTTCAATTAATAAATACAATTAAAAGTACGTGACTTTTCAATTTTCATTCTAAGTATTCATAGTAAGCATATTACAAAAAAAAAACATTTAAAATGCCGCGTAGTTTTCTGGCTGTGCAGAACTTTCCTGCTTAGAGCAGTGGCTGGTCCTCACAGCAGTAAAAAAAAACAGAGGGAACATGATTTTTATGCCTTGGACCAATAGTATTATGCAAGGGGTCTGCAGACCCCTGTTCTAGTTTAATGCCCTTGAGACAAGAGGGAGAATTTGGGGCAGAGAGACAAATACCAGTAGCTTGATATATTCCTTGGGTCATTCAGGGTAAATGAGCCCCACAGGACTTAGCACTCTGCTCCTGCCAAGACCCAGCCTCTTTCGTTTTGATTGAATCCCTAAAATTGGCAGACATTGATGGGAACTCCATCAGTACTTGGAGCTTGGGGATAATATAATCCGAATGTTATCTTGCAATGGGCAGCTTCTGTCATGCTCATGTCAAAAACGTAGAGCATGGTGTTATAGAAAGAGACAGTGCAAAGGGAATGGAAAAGGCCCAAGGCAAGGAAGGAGCGATATGCAGTAAAATACTATGGGGCAATAGTCCAGTTATCATGGAAGTCCACAGTTCATATGATAAGAGGGAAGTCTAGGTAAATATGAATCCCTTTCAGTCAAGGACCCTCACCATCCGGAACTTGCCCTCTTCTTGTTACTAGCATCAGGGAGGAGGTACAGGAGACAGAATGATTCTGAAGCAGCTTCCTCCCCTCAGCCACCAGATTTCTGAATGGTCCACAATTAATATCTCATCGTTCCTTTTTATTGCACTATTTGCTTTAGTAATTTTATAACCTTGCACTACACGGCTGCTGCAAAACAACTAATTTCACATCATAAATCCCAATCCTGCTTCAAAGCAGCAGTCAGCCTTTGAGGCAGATCACACCCCAGCAAGACTGGCCTCTGCTCTCCCCGTGACCTTTGACACCCTTACTTAATCAAGAGCCTATCAATCTCTGCTTTAATTATACTCAATGACTTGGCTTTCACAGCTGTCTGTGGCAATGAATTCCACAGATTCACTACCCTCTACCTAAGGTACCTCTACCTCCTCATCTCTGCTGTAAATAGACAACCCTCTATTATTCTGGGGTGGTCCTAGACTCACCCACTACAGGAAATATCCACTCTACCTATGACAGGCCCTGATGAAGCGTCTCGGCCCGAAATGTCGTATCTTTTCCATGGATGCTGCCTGGCCTGCTGAGTTCCTCCAGCAGTTTGCGTGTGTGTGTTGCTTCTCTACACCTGACTAAGCTGAGCTCTCTCTCGAGTCAGAATGTGACCAAAACTCTCAGGCACAGGGGTCAAATTGGCAAAAGCAGAGAGTTGGTGCATCTCTCATCTTTACTCTTCTCACCTGTCCCTTTTATGGGGCTTTTTTTGATTTATCTAAAAAAAAAATTTCATCTAAACTGCATCATATCCACGTGAAAGATAAGGTGCTGTACTTCCAACCTACGCATACTATGCCTTGCTAGGACAAAGAGGGTCAGTATGGAGAGGGAGCAGGAAGGAAAATTAAAGGGGTAAGAAATTGGAAGCTCAGATTTGTCTCCGGCAGACAGAACACAGACGCTTCACAGAGGAATCACCTGATCTGTGTTTGGTTTCTTCACCCCACCGTGAGGACTGAATATAGTGCGGTAGGTTGGGCATAGAACAAGCGAGTGGTATTTGGGCTCGTCTTCTTCTTTTTCCCATTCTTACGAAGAATATAAACTCTGTTTCTTTTCCGCTGAAGCTGTCAGATCTGTCAGCTGTTGCTAGGATTTTCCACTTAAGTTCTTGAACTTGTCCATGATCATCGGTCAGCATGTGCTGTGTCGTATGACGTGGGTGATCATGGTCTTCCACCTGTTGACCATGACTGTTTTTGACAAGCTTTTCCTACAGAAGTGGTCTGCCATTACCTTCCTCTGGGCAGAGTCTTTACAAAGCGGTTACCCCAGCTATTATTCAGAGATTGTCTGCCTGGTCACATAACCAGGGCTTGTGATCTGCACCGGCTGCTCGTGCGACCGTCCACCACCTGCTCCTACGGTTTCACGTGACCCTGATCGGGGTCTAAGCAGGTGCTACACCTTGCCCGAGGGTGACCTGCAGGCTAGCAGAGGGAAGGAGCACCCTATACCTCCTTTGGTAGAGACACATCTCCACACCACCACTTCTTAAAAAGAACATACCTAGTAATCTCTTCACTCTGCTGACAATCAAATAACTCTTGAACCAAAAGCAGATGTAAGTTGGAGGAGGTATACTGCAGAGGCTTTCAGTAGATTATCTATTTATTGAGATACAGTGCAGAACAGGCCCTCCCAGCTCTTCGAGCCACGGCGCCCATCAGTCCCCTGATTTAATCCTACCCTAATCACAGGACAATTTACAATAACCAATTAAACATCCAACCGGTCTGCCTTTGGACTGTGGGAGGAAACCACAGCACCTGGAAGAAACCCACACAATAACGGGGAGAACGTGCAAACTGCAAAGGTGGGAATTGAACCTGGGTCGCTGGTACCGGAACGCGCTGTGCTAACCACTATGCTACCATGTTGTCTGATCAATGAGAGAAGATAGGCTGTATATTGCGTTATGAAGTAGTACCTTTATCCAACTTGAATAAGACCACAACTAGGAATGGGACTGAATAGCACACCCATGTCGTGGGAAATTGGAAGGACTTGGACAAACAAAATACACCTGCATTAGTCTCATCAGTTCAAAGCTAATCCTACAATTAGCAGAAGCACAAGAATGGGGAACAACGCAGAAGTTACTCATCATTGCACAAAGCAGGCGGTGCGCTCTGAAGACAGGTTACCTTTCTTCTCCATTTTCTTCATGTCCCGCAACTTCTCCACATTGAAGGGATCATTCAGCCAGAGCTGCATGCGAACGAACGGCTCCCTCCCCTTCAAGCTCAGCTTGTGCCAGGGCTTGGGTCGCGAGAGCAAGTCCGAGACAGAGCCTTGCGTCAGTCCTAAAATGCTCTCTCCAAATAACCTTTGACCTGGGAGGGGTGGTTGTGTCAGAGTGCAGGGGGTGGGGGGGGGAAGAAGAGAAAATAACATTAAGTTACTCATGTTTTAAAGTCTGAAAACAGCAATGAATTACACAACTTTCTCCAAGGATGCATGGCATGACACGTCCATCACTGGAACCACTTCAGCATGTGGATCACGCTGATTAATATCTGATTTCCCTTGGCACTGTTCATGCTGGGTTGGGTGCACTGTTTATGGATAGAGGAAGTACACCAACTAAAACATGATATTTGGTTCATGGGAAGCACAACAACAGGAGAGAACTTTCTATCAACTGGGTAATCTTCCCTGAACCATCAGAAATCTAATGGTTACTTTTCTGAGAAGCTTGACTCAGAAATCTCCGCCTGAATGAAAATTAATTACAAACCAATGGGCAGGTTTTAAAACTTATCTACATGTGACATTGCCTGCCGCGGGTTATTTTGTAATAGGGTTTTTTTTAAATCAAAATGGTCTGGGGGCAAAGTGTTGCAGGAAGTGCCAGTGTTGAAGCTACCCTGCGCACTGGTCACACCTTATGACAGGTTACTACAAGATGGATGCAGACGTGGACAGCCCCTATCTACAACTGAAAAATGTAAAGAAGCTACAGTATCTGCTTTTTATTTCCTCTGGAAAATAAGTAAAATTGCTTTCCTTAGCAGATGAATAATAAATACCACAGAAATCTTTGAAAAGTGTAGATGAACTTTAGAAAGGCCATCTGTTTAGTGCATGGAGATTTATGACACGCACACAATAAAATACTGAAAACCAAACGACTGAAACAATTTGGGTTTGTTCTGTAAATGAATTATTTCTCTCCTGGGCACTGAGCTTGCTGCCCAATTTAATCATCTTTAAACTTTTATTCAATACTCTCTCAAGTTGGTACAGTTCTTCCCAGAAGTCTACTATGTACAATAAACAGCTTTTTAACTTTGATGTTAATGTAAACAAACACAGCCTCTGTAAGCATTTAGAAAACAGCACAAAACAAGAGATTAAAGGGGCTAAAATTCAAAGCAGAAAGCTGCATTTGGAACAGAAACAACACATGAAAGACAAGGCACTGCCTCGAATTGTTCTCTTCAGGCGCATTATCTCAGTAAATGTCAGAGTTCGTATCTGATTTGCTCTAATAACTCGTGCACACACACAACAAAGAAACTTCAATGGTTCTGGAGACCCTCTTGCAGTCAGCTTAGTGGAGGTTTTAGCAGCCAGCGAAACAGAGACAAGTACAAACCGAGTGTGTGGCCTTCATCATAAATATTCCCCAGAACTGCATGGGCCTTCAAGAGATTACCCCACAATCTCAATTCCTTGTACAGTAACTTTTTCTGGTTCACTTTACTGGAAAACCTACAAACGTACTTGCAATGGCAAATGCTGAGTATAATGGGAGATAGGAGTTGATATTTCAAACATTTTGAATGTTCATTCACCGCTTTGCATCGATAGCATCCAATCCATTTTGCTTCCCCCCACCCCCCTCCCCATGTTCATGATTGGTTATTTTTGCTCTTGCCAAAGAATAATGTTCAGACATGGCCCAATGCCATGAAACCCGTAGACATGCACATACAGACGCCAATAAGATTCATTAAATCCCATTAATTCATTATATCTTCTTGGCAACTGAAGAATTATTGTTTAAATGATAAGGTTATCTGCAAAATTACTCATGCCAAAACAACAACTGGATCTCTGACTGCTCAGAACAATTTAAATATGAAGGTCAAAGTGCAAAGGTTAAACATGAAGCCATACACAAGGGAAACAACAAAGGAGAATGGAAGGAAAAAACATGGATGCTGGATCTTAACTGAAGATGTTGACATATGCTTCTTGACCCACTGAATTCTTCCACTGATTATATTATCATTGTACTGATTCAGAAGAGAGGGCTAGCAAAACGGCAGGAACAGAAACCCAATTTTGGTACCTTCTAAATCTTCCCAATCGCAATTTGAAAATCCCAAACTGAGCAGCTTTCCAACCACTCAGGCCGTGCTCTTTTCTCGTTGCTGCCTGGTAAACTTGGGTTTTACCAGATTCCTGTACCCCACCCACCCATCATTAGCAGAGATCTAATGAAGAGATCCATAGACTCGTTTGTTACCCAAGTGCTTTCAGTGAATACAAAAATGCATTTATGCACCACTTTCAGATGGCCCAAAGTTGTACACAGACTATATAAAATGTTTTGAAATATTTTCTTTGCTGGGTTTTGCATAGCAAAGTTTATACGCAACAACAGAAAACAACCAGATCTATTTTACAGATTTTACTTGATAAGTAAATATTGGCCAAGACACTAAAAATCTCTTTGTTCTTCCTAAATAGTGTAGTGTGATCATAAGCATTCACTTAAGATGGAACTGTACGGTACGGATGGTGATGTTTCAAAGAGCCGGAATTTAATCCCTTTTCCTTGCCCACTCGCCGAGTCTCCTCAAGGTTCTTCCTCCAGGATTTACCGGACCCCATTTCAAAGCCTACTGTATCTATTCCTACTGAGCACTCAGGCTGTGTATTCCGAATCTCAGCAAACTGCTGCATAAAATATGACTTTCCACTGCCTCTGCTTCTTTTGCTGAATACATTAACCCTGAGCACCCCCCTCCGGTGTCTGACCCTTTCAGTAACTCAGTAACATCTTCTGTACCAACAGTTAGTATAAACCCTTCACAATTCTAAACACCTCCACCAAATCAATACAGGCTTGAAATACTCAGCAGGTCAGGCAGCATCTGTGGGAAACTGATGCTTCAGGTCAATGATGTATGACCCTTGCTCTGTAATGTTAACTCTGCAAAGATACCCAGCAGATTGAGTGGTTGTTACATTAACAACTTTGCACTCGACATCAGAAAGACCAAAGAAATGATGGTGGACATCAGAAAGGGTAAGACAAGGGAGCACACACCAGTCCTCATAGAGGGATCAGGAGCGGAAAGAGTGAGCAATTTCAAGTTTCTGGGTGTCCACATCTCTGAGGATCTAACCTGGCAACAACACAGAGATGAAACTGCAAAGAAGGTATGGCAGTGCTTACGTTTCATTAGGAGTTTGAGAAGAGTTGGTATGTCTCCAAATACACTCAAAAATTTCTACAGATGTACCATGGAGAGCATTCGAACTGGCTGCATCACTGTCTGGTATGGGTGGTGGCTACCGCACAGGATCGAAGCAAGCTGCAGAGAGTTGCAAACTTAGTCAGCTCCATCGTGGGCACTGGCCTCTGTAGTATTCAGGACATCTTCAAGGAGTGGTGCCTCAAAAAGGTTCATCATTAAGGATACCTACCACCCAGGTCATGCCTTGATCTCATTGCTACCATCAGAGAGGATGCATAGAAGCACATAAAACAATTCAGGAAGAGCTTTTTCCCCCTTTGCCATCCAATTTCTGAATGGACATTGAACCCATGAACACTACCTCATGACTTTTTTCATTTCTATTTTAGCACTACTTACTTAATTTAACTATTTAAGATATAACCATTTAACAATTACAGCATGGAAACAGGCCATCTTGGCTCTTCTAGTCCGTGGCGAACGCTTACTCTCACCTAGTCCCACCTACCCGCGCTCAGCCCATAACCCTCCTTTCCTTTCCTGTCCATATACCTATCCAATTTTACCTTAAATGACAATTCCGAACCGGCTTCTACCACTTCTACTGGAAGCTTATTCCACACAGCTACCACTCTCTGAGTAAAGAAATTCCCCCTCGTGTTACCCTTAAATTTTTGCCCCCTAACTCTCAACTCATGTCCTCTTGTTTGAATCTCCCCTACTCTCAATGGAAAAAGCCTATCCACGTCAACTCTATCTATCTACCTCATAATTTTAAATACCTCTATCGTCCCCCCTCAACCTTCTATGCTCCAAAGAATAAAAACTTAACTTGTTCAATCTTTCCCTGTAATTTGGGTGCTTAAACCCAGGTAACATTCTAGTAGATCTTCTCTGTACTCTCTATTTTGTTGACATCTTTCCTATAATTCAGTGACCAGAACTGGACACAATACTCCAAATTTGGCCTTACCAGTGCCTTGTACAATTTTAACATTACATCCCAACTCCTATACTCAATGGTCTGATTTATAAAGGCCAACATACCAAAAGCTTTCTTCACCACCTTATCCACATGAGATTCCACCTTCAGGGAACTATGCACCATTATTCCTAGATCACTCTGTTCTACTGCATTCTTCAATGCCCTACCATTTACCATGTATGTCCTATTTGGATTATTTCTACCAAAATGTAGCACCTCACACTTATCAGCATTAAACTCCATCTGCCATCTTTCAGCCCACTCTTCTAACTGGCCTAAATCTTTCTGCAAACTTTGAAATCCTACTTCATTATCCACAACACCACCTACCTTAGTATCATCTGCATACTTACTAATCCAATTTACCACCCCATCATCCAGATTATTGATGTATATGACAAACAACATTGGACCCAGTACAGATCCCTGAGGCACACCACTAGTCACCAGCCTCCAACCTGACAAACAGTTATCCACCACTACTCTCTGGCATCTCCCATTCAGCCACTGTTGAATCCATTTTACTACCTCAATATTAAAACCTAACGATTGAAGCTTCCTAACTAACCTTCCGTGCGGAACCTTGTCAAAGGCCTTACTGAAGCCCATATAGACAACATCCACTGCTTTACCCTCGTCAACTTTCCTCGTAACCTCCTCAAAAAATTCAATAAGATTTGTCAAACATGACCTTCCATGCATAAATCCATGTTGACTGTTCCTAATCAGACCCTGTCTACCCAGATAATTACATATACCATCTCTAAGAATACTTTCCATTAATTTACCCACCACTGATGTCAAACTGACAGGCCTATAATTGCTAGGTTTACTCTTAGAACCCTTTTTAAACAATGGAACCACATGAGCAAAACGCCAAACCTCCGGCACCATCCCCGTTTCTAATGACATTTGAAATATTTCTGTCAGAGCCCCTACTATTTCTACACTAACTTCCCTCAAGGTCCTAGGAAATATCCTGTCAGGACCTGGAGACTTATCCACTTTTATATTCCTTAAAAGCACCAGTACTTCCTCCTCTTTAATCGTCATAGTTTCCATAACTTCCCTACTTGTTTCCCTTACTTTACACAATTCAATATCCTTCTCCTTAGTGAATACCGAAGAAAAGAAATTGTTCAAAATTTCCCCCATCTCTTTTGGCTCCACACATAGGTGTCCACTCTGATTCTCTAAGGGACCAATTTTATACCCCACTATCCTTTTGCAATTAATATAACTGTAGAAACCCTTCGGATTTATTTTCACCTTACTTGCCAAAGCAACCTCGTATCTTCTTTTAGCATTTCTTATTTCTTTCTTGATTCTTCTTACATTCTTTATATTCCTCGAGCACCTCATTTACTTGATGCTGCCTATATTTATTGTAGATATCTCTCTTTTTCCTAACCAAGTTTCCAATATGCCTTGAAAACCATGGCTCTGTCAAACTTTTAACCTTTCCTTTCAACCTAACAGGAACATAAAGATTCTGTACCCTCAAAATTTCACCTTTAAATGACCTCCATTTCTCTATTACATCCTTCCCATAAAACAAACTGTCCCAATCCACTCCTTCTAAATCCTTTTGCATCTCCTCAAAGTTAGCCTTTCTCTAATCAAAAATCTCAACCCTGGGTCCAGGCCTATCCTTCTCCATAATTATATTGAAACTAATGGCATTGTGATCACTGGACCCAAAGTGTTCCCCAACACAAACTTCCGTCACCTGATCTATTTCATTCACTAACAGAAGATCCAACACGGCCCCTTCTCTAGTTGGTACCTCTATGTATTGCTGCAAAAACTATCCTGCACTATCCTACATTTTACAAACTCCAAACCATCCATCCCTTTTACGGTTTGGGCTTCTCAGTCTATGTGTGAAAAATTAAAATCTCCCGCAATCACAATCCTGTGCTTACTACAAATATCTGCTATCTCCTTGCAAATTTGCTCCTCCAATTCTCACTCCCCATTAGGTGGTCTTTAATACACCCCTATAAGTGTTACTACACCTTTCCCATTTCTCAATTCCACCCAAATAGTCTCCCTAGTCGAGCCCTCTAATCTATCCTGCCAGAGCACCGCTGTAATATTTTCTCTGACAAACAACGCAATACCTCCCCCCTTTTGTCCTTCCAATTCTATCACACCTGAAGCAACGAAATCCAGGAATATTTAGTTGCCAATCACACCCCTCCTGCAACCATGTTTCACTAATAGCTACAACATCATATTTCCAGGTATCAATCCATGCTCTAAGCTCATCCACCTTTCTTACAATGCTCCTAGCATTAAAATAAATGCATTTAAGAAATTCTCCACCTCTTCCTCTCTGCTTATCTCTAACAGTACAAAGAACTTTACTGTCTTCTTTTTCTTCCTTCTCCCATACATCTGTTCCTACACTCTGGTTCCCCTCCCCCCTCTTATCTAGTTTAAATCCACTGGAGCCTCTCTAGCAAACCTACCTGCAAGAATATTTGTCCCCTCCTGTTCAGATGTAAACCGTCCTGCCGGAACAGGTCCCACCTTCCCTGGAAAACTGCCCAATTATATATATATATCTGAAGCCCTCCTTCCTGGGTCATGTCTTCAGCCACGTGTTGATCTGCACTATCTTACTATTTCTAAATCCACCTGCACGTGGCACTGGTAGCAATCCTGAGATTGCTATCCTGGAGGTCCTGTCCTTTAACTTGGCACCTAGCTCCCTAAACTCACCTTTCAGGACCTCCTCACTCTTCCTACCCACGTCATTGGTCCCTACATGGACCATGACATCTGGCTGCTCACCCTCCCTCTTGAGAATACTGAGAACTCGATCCTGATATCGCGGATCCTGGCACCAGGGAGGTAACAGACCATCCAGGATTCTCGATCTCTTCCACAGAACCTCCTATCTGTCCCCCTAACTATCAAACCCCCTATCACTACTGCTCTCCTCTTTTCCCTCCTTTCCTTCTGAGCTGAGGGTCCAGCCTCGATGCCAGAGACGCAACCACTGCAACTTGTCTCTGGTAAGTCGTCCCCACCAACAGAATCCAAAACGGTGTACTAATTGTTGATGGGAACGGCCACAGGGGTGCTCTGCTCTTCCTGTCTATTCCCCTTCCCTCTCCTGACAGTCACCTACCTGTCTCCTGACTCCTAGGGGTGACTATCTCCCTGTAACTCCTGTCTATTTCTGCCTCTGCCTCCCGAATGATCCGAAGCTCACCCAGCTCCAGTTCCCTAACACGGTTTGTCAGGAGCTGCAGCTGGATGCACCTTTTGCAGGTGTAGTCATCAAGGACAACAGTGCTCGCCCTGACTTCCCACATACTGCAAACGGAGCACTCAGCTGCCCTAACTGCTGCCTCCATTACCTACTCCTAAGCTAATTAGATTAATTAAAGGAGCTTACCCAGCCTTACCTCACCTGGAGTGAAGCTCATACTCAGCCTCTGCTCGCTTTTCAAATTCTCCTGCTGCCTCATGGACAGACTTTCACGCGCTTACGCAGTTGTGCCCCATTCAAACCTCGCCTCTGCCTGTTCTCACCGAAGCCTGATTGAGCCAAGCCGTCCAACTCTGCCTCAGTCCACTCCGACAATGGCCGCTGTATATGGTGTTCTTCCTTTTTAAACTTTTAGCGCGCTACGTCACGCGCCTGCGGTGGTGAACTACATATACCTGTCTGGACACTCCCCCTGCTGACTGCTCCTGTGGCTCCTCCCACAGACCCCGGTATAAAGGCGATCAAGGCCTGAGCCCGGCCTCTCTGTCTCCAGGATGTAGTATGGTGGTCACTCACTGCTTGTTCCTTCTTCTAGTCAATAAAAGCTGATATGTCGCCTTAAGTCTCAGAGTGAGTTATTGATGGTGCATCACCTGCGCAGTCTAGCCTCTTTGCCGCGATCAGTTAAAAAAAAGCTTCTCTCCGAGCTTCTTTTACCTCTTCCCTCTCCACCTCTTGCTGCGATTTAAATACTTACTGTGATACACAACTTTTTTTTCTATTATCGTGTATTGCATTGTACTGCTGCCACAAAGTTAACAAATTTCATGACATATGCCAGTGATATTAAACCAGATTTTGATTATTTCTGATCCATAGCATCTTATTATGTACCAAACCTTCTAACAGACTTTATTCTTCAGGGGATGGTGTAATTTCCCCCTCAGTTCTGGAAGAATTGTAGTAATTCTCTTTTATGCCTTCAAAGCATTTATATCCTTATTAAAGAGATGAATGCATTGCTTCCCATAAGGGACTTTTGAAGGTTTCCCTCCAACAGTGAAGCACCTTCCTCCATGATAAGTTCAAATCTTTATGGGGTCTTGTTGCTAGAATCTCCCGACTGAGGTCAGAATGTTATCATTGTGCTAGAGCCAACAGAAGAATCCCATTCCAAGACTTACACCCTCAGGTGTCTACCTTAACGCTTTCCTGCCTTGAAAACGCATTTGTGCTTCTGATCATTTTTACACCAAATTTCAAAATCCAATTGAGGAACACAATTTAAACATGAGAGGGACAGCCTAGGCCCCATTCTGTTTTTCCTGAATTTACTTTAATCGCTTCCTGGATTCTTCCCTTTCAAATCGTCACTGCTTTACATTTAAAGCAGCAAACCTTCCTAGAAACTACAAATGCTTCATGAATTCATGTACAATAGGGTCTCCAGTGCAAGTGGTATATTACTTCCCCGAAAGTCCAGGGGATCAGGGTAGGAGACAGAAAAAAATCTATCCACTCTAAACCAGTGTTGTTTCTGGATCTCAGAGGATGAAAGCTGCATTGCTAAATAAAATAGCCCAAGATACATAAATGCATCAGTAATGTATTAAGAAAATGCAATTTGATAGACAAGCCACACTGAAAGTTACTGGAAAATGTACAATACCTAAATTGTTGTCCGTTAGCACTTCTTTAACCTTTTTGGTGATGGCGTAAGTGTCCAGCTCAGAAGACATGGCCACCATTTCTTGAATGCCTGTAGGTGATTGGCCATTGGACAGACCCTTACTGCACAGTGAGTGGGAAGATGATTGGCTCTCGGGTTGCTGGTTCTCTTTTGTGCTTTCCAGAGCAGTAGTGACTGGTTCCTGTTGGCCCTTCTCACAGACAGCAGGACTAGACGGAGGCGATGGTGAATATCTGGCCTGAATGGCGTTATTTGCTGTTTTAATTAAGCCAGAGAGGAAAAAAATTGTAAAGGCATCTTGCAAATGTTTCTTTTTGAAGTTGAATGCATTTTATTAATTAGCAAAACAAAAGTCTGTTTGGCACCGAACCACACACTTCAAAAGTAGTTCTCAGAGAATCTCAGGGACGCCAGCATGTGAGCACTTGGGGGGGGGGCAGGGTGGGTAGAATTGTTTCTGCCCAGTCTATATCCCTTACGTTTAAATGCCGCAGTCCAAAAGACCCCTGTTCTTGGCCTTCATGCTGGCAGAGCATCATGACCGGACTGCAAAGAGCAACACAAGATCAGAGAGGAGACAGTACAGAGAAGGTGAATGGATCAGGCAGTCTGGGATCTGAACGAGAGGCACAGGATGTTGCAGCAAGCACAGAGTTTTTAAAAAATATCAAAGAACTGGAATCCAAAATAAAAAATAGAAAATGCTGGAAACATTCAGCGGGTTGGGCAGCATCCATGGAAAAAAGCAACAGAGTTAATTTCTTAGTTTAGAAAAGAAGGATTTTCCGTCTGAAACGTTAGCTGCTTCGCCTTCCGCAGATGCTGCCTGATCTGAGTATTTTCAGCATCTTCTGGTTACATCTGAGGGGATGTGGAAGCAAAGCTTCCTTCCACTACTTCAGTTTCCTGTGGAAAACATGGATCTCCTGGCTAACACTCAATCCAAGACCCAGTTCCCCTGTGACTGCTTCAGGGTAATCAGTGTCTTCAAATGGAGGTTTTGAACCGGTATTAAGGTCTGTTGTACAGGCATAAAGTCATGGATGAGGAGTCACTGGCCTGAAATATTTATTTTATTTCTCTCTCCATAGATGCTGTCTGTCTTGCTGAGTATTTCTGGCATCTTTTTTTTATATATATAAAGTTTTCAGATATTAGGCCAGGTACAGGATGAATAAAGTCATCGGAGTCCAAGCCCCTGAGCATATCAAAGCAACTGGACCCAACGTTTGGACAACAACTTAAGCTCTGGGCTAGATTGAAAAAGTCAGGGTGTCGGGGATGGGGATGGGCCAGTTCAGTTTGCTGCTCCACCTCTGTGTCGAGTGAAGATTCTGTAGACCGACTGTGGACCTCAGATCATGACACTTGTGTTTATTGTTTGCATGATTTGTTTTTATCCCGCTCTGCATATTGGGCGTGCGACAGTCTTTTTTTAAATGGCAAACACGAGGAACTCTGCAGATGCTGGAAATTCAAACAACAACAGGCAGCATCTATCAGAACACAGCAGGCCAGGCAGCATCTATCGGAGAAGCACTGTCAGTTAGGTTGGAATTGGACAGTGCTTCTCCTATAAATGCTGCCTAATCTGCTGTGTTCCACCAGCATTTTGTGTGTGTTGTTTTTTTAAAATGGGTTCTTTTGGGTGGCTTTGCTTTGTGGAGGCAAATCTCAAGGTTGTACAGTGTATACATACTTTGATAATAAATGTACTTTGAACTTAAACCTTCACTTATATTGTGAAAGTTTGAGATGTGGTTAACGGATATTTACTTACACTATTTCCCATGGAGAATTTGAAATTCATTGTGCAGGACATGGACGTCACTGTCAATGGCAGCACTTGTCACACATCTTCAATAGCTCCTAAGTGATTGGTGAGCTGTCTCCTTGACCCTCTGTAGTCCTTCAGGGGTAGGAGCTCCCACAGGGCTGAAGGGTAGGGTGGAGATACAGTGACTGTAAAGGACCAGCCAAATATTTCCAAGCCAGGATGCGTGTGACTTGGTGGGAGTCTGCAGGCGGTGGTGTTCCCCTGTGCTTAATACCCTAAGGAAAACCCACATCAACAATTGCAAGAGTACCTGATGTTTCTTGAAAGTTTTAAGAATCAGTAGAGTAGCGGTTAGCACAATGCTTTACAGTACAGGTGAGCTGGGTTCAATTCCCACCGCTGTCTGTAGGAGGTTGTACGATCTTCCCACGTGGGATTCCTCCGAGTGCTTCCGTTTCCTCCCACAGTCCAAAGATGTACCAGTCCGTAGGTTAATTGTCCCATGATTAGGCTAGGGTTAAATCGGGGGGGGGGGGGGGGGACTTACTGGGCAACATGTCTCAAAGGGCTGGAAGGGCCTGTTCTGCGCCGTATCTTGATAGATTAGATATACTGTCATCCCTCAGTATCCGCGGGGGATTGGTTCCAGGACCCCCGCGGATACCAAAAAACGCGGATGCTCGAGTCCCTTATATAAGATGGCGTAGTATTTACATATAACTTATGCACATCCCCCTGTATACTTTAAATCATCTCTAGATTACTTATAATACCTAACACAATGTAAATGCTATGTAAATAGTTGTTATACTCTATTGTTTAGGGCATAATGACAAGAAAAAAAAGCCTGTACATGTTCAGTACAGACGCAACCATCGTAGCTCTTCTGGGAACGCTGATGCTGCCTCGACATCAGCCGATGCCGATTCTCCCATGATCTTTAAGTTCTTGAGGCTGTAGCGCTTTACGTAGCTAGCCAGCTGTCCCTTACTGGCCTTAAACTCCTTCCCCTCGCTCACAACACGTAGCGAATGAACGAGACGCAAGGTGAACAATGCTCAATCGACGAGTGCTGGAGAGAGACTGAGGATCTGTGAAATGGTGGGAGGCTACAGCAGGGTATGCCTACGCATCACTTCACTCTTGTGGATTCAGCGTAGTGCTCGGCAAATTCAAGTTTTGCTTTTTGAAACATCCTGGAATTTTTTTTCCCGTATATTTTTGATCCGCGGTTGGTTGAATCCACAGATCCGGAACCCACGGATATGGAGGACTGACTGTATTAGATAGATACGTGAATGAATGGATAAATAGAAAATCAGGAAGAAAACTTGTTATATACTTAGCTTAAACACGAGAAAGTCGGCAGATGTTGGAAATCCAAAGCAACACGCACAAAATGCTACAGGAACTCACCAGGTCAGGCAAGATCAGTGGAAATTAATAAACAGTCAGTGTTTTGGGCCGAGACCCTTCTTCAGGCTTGATGAAGGGTCTCGGCCCAAAACTTACCTTTGTTTACCTTATCTGGTTAATGATCAGGTTACATTATACGGTTTCAGAGTCCCTAACAGAAAAGGATCGAGGGTGACCACAGACGTTTATGTGTGTTAGGGATTTACTGTGGTGTGCTAGCGTCACATGCAACAATGAACAACAACAATAAAGAGTAAAGAACTGTATAAAGATAGAGGTTAAAGTATGGAATAAAATGTTCATTAATACCAGCATGAACAACGAAATATCTTACCTTGTACAGGTTGTACGGAGTGCGTCGCGTTCTGGCCTAATTTATCGATAAGCCACAGCTGCATGCGGATGAAAGGCTCGCGGCCTTTCTGTGTCAGCTTACTCCACGGCTTGGGCCTAGACAGCATATCACTCACACTGCCCTGGGACAGGCCCAGCACCTGACACAGAGGAAAGATGAGAGGAAGCAAATAATTTCCCAACCTTCAATCCAATCCTGTTAATAGCTTTACTGAAACGGGAATATGTTATATGGGACAGATTACTTTACAGGAGAATGACAATCCCATCGCTCTGTGGATTTTATTGCAGTATTTAAATGGATTTTTAGTCTTGCCCATCATATTACTCCTGTATTATAGGAAATCCACTTATAGATGTTTAGCTTCTGACAAATGAATATTCTTCACAGTTTTGCATCAGGTGAGCATGCTTTTCATTGCAGTGAAGATAGATTACTGAGAGTGATGGGTTTGGACAAGTTTATTAGTTGCTGTTTTGAGGAGACCAGTGAGAAACAGAAGCATAAAAATTTGTTTTATACCTCAGTAGCTTTCAAGGCAATACAGCATTGGAATAATCATTTTTCTTCAGCTCAGGTCTCATAATTAGATTGGAAACTGGTTCAGGGGAGGGGAAAAACACGACTGTGCTGGAGAGTAAAGGAGTTTACCGGGGACCAGCTGACTGCGTACAGGCTGGTCAATGGGGGGTGGGGGGACCGAGCTCACCATCGGCACCGAGCATGGATCACCGTCACTGTAGTTCTCTGCGCGCACGTGCAGAGCTGACATGCAGTTCGATACTTCAACGATTACAAGCTGCAGTGTAATCTCACGTCTGCATCACAGCACCTGGGCACCGGCGGCACTGAGAATCGCCAATGAGCGAATTACCAAGAATCACCGGAGGCCAGCGTAATCAGTTGCTGTTGGGGAACGGCTATTCTTCAAACCTCGGAGGAGAGGGTCAGAGAACCCGGGTCAGAGAGCCGGGGAATGAGCCCGTGTGCGGGAGACGGTTCGATGCGGCAGAACTGAGGCGAGGTGGAGCGAGGAAAGACCTAAGGTCTGCTTGATTTGAGAGCTGAGCCGACTTGGAAAGGTCGTGTACAGGCTGAACCAAGGCAGCGTGGCCTGGGCCTGAAAGTGGCAGGGCCCGGCTCCGAGAGCAACGTTGTCTTAAACGTTGAATTCAAGCTCACCTGCACCACTTATACTGGCAGCTCGTCCCACACTCTCACGACCCTCCGAGTGAAGCAGTTTCCCCTCGTGTTCCCCTTAAATTTCTCACCTTCTACCCTTAACCCCTGGCTATCGTTCCAGCCCTCAGTGGAAAAAGCCTACTTGCACTTACCCTATTTATACCTCTCATGAATTTATATGCCTCTATCAAATCTCCCTTCAGTCTTCTACATTCTAGGGAATAAAGTCCCAAGCTATTCAATCTTCCCTTATACCTCAGGTTCTCCAGTCCCCGCTGGTGTTCAGAAGCAGGCTTCTGTTCATAACCCCAACTCTTCGAGCTGCACGGTTGATTGCAGTAACAGTCACCGAGAACAACTACCGACTGACATGTAGCCGTTCCCACACATTCACTGGCTCACTCCTTCAGTGGTGGCTCCTTACCTGGGTTGGGCAGCTCAATGTGATACAGACAGCTCACGTGAATGGACGAGGGACAGGGCAAATGGACTATGAAGTGGGAAAGATTATGTCATCCGCTTTGGTAGAAAAATGTATGATAAAGAGCAAGATGGAAAGATGCTGACATTCATAGGGTCCTAGGTGTTCTTGGACACAAATGGACATTACTGCCCTGTACCACAGGAATGTCATAGCAAATGGAAGTGACCACAAGAATAATGATGTCTCTCTGGGGTAAATAGAACACAGGACTGCACATGGAATAGTGCGTACCTCTGGTCTCCCCACCAAACAGAAGGAATGAAGCAAATAATCACTGTTTGATTCCAGGGATGGTAGGTGGTCAAGGGGTTTATCCTTCCTCGGGTGAGAAGTTAAGCAACTTGGGCCTATACCATCAAGCTTAGAAGAAACAAAATTCCTCCCAAGCTTGACAGAACAGGCCCAGGAACTACTCTTTCCCTGGGTGGGGTGTAAAAAAAACCCAGTCCCAGCAAATAATGAGTCAGATATTCAACACTGAGATGAGAAGAAGAAAACGTCCTCTCTCAAGATCTTTGGGATTCTTTATTGAAGTGAGCTATGGAATTTCTGTGTGGTACTATTTCAGAGGAGTGCAATTGTGAAGAAAGCACAGCAGTGCCTTTACTTCCTTAGGAGTCTGAAGAGACTGAGTGTGACATCTAAAACTTCTATAGATGTGTAGACTATATTGACAGGTTGCATCACAGCCTGAAATGGAAACACCAATGGCTTTAAATGGAAAATCTTACAAAGGGTAGTGGATTCGGCCCAGTACATCACAGGTAAAGCACTCCTAACCATTGAGCACACCTACATGAAATGCTGTCGTGGGAAAGCAGCATCCATCATCAGAGATCCCCACCACCCAGGCCATGCTCTCTTCTCACTGCTGCCATCAGGTAGAAGGTAAAAGAGCCTCAGGACTCTCATCATCTGGTTGAATAACAATTACTACCTCACAACATCAGGTTCTTGAGCAAAAGGGGATAACTACACTCATTTGCCCATCCATTGAGATGTTCACACAATCAATGATCTCTCTTTAAGAACTCTTTATCTTGTTATCTCATGTTCTTGTGATTTATTGCTATTTATTTACTTTTGCATTTGCACAGTTTGTTGTCTTCTGCAATCTGGTTGATCTTTCATTGATCCTGTTATAGTTACCGTTCTATAGATTTGCTGAGCATGCCCGCAGGAAAATGAATCTCAGGGTTGTATATGGTGACGTGTCTGCACTTTGGTAACAAATTTACTTTGAATCACTTTGAGATCCAGTCACTGAGAACATTGGAGTAAGAGGTTGATAAATACTTGGATATTAATTGAATAAAGGGATATGGGGTTAGTGCAAGAAACTGCAGCTCAGCTGAGGTGAAAGATATCAGCCTCAGTTTTACAAAATGGCCAAGCAGGCATCAGAGGCCGAGGCCCTCTCCTGTTTCTTATGCTTTTGCTTTGTAACTGTGTAGCACTGCAGGACACCTATCCTTGCACAACCCTCAGCTTGTCCTCTCACAATAAGAGAGCCGGCAACGTGATAAAATGGAGGGAAGAGTTAGATTGATCTTGGAGTACGCTAAAAGACTGGCACAACATCGTGGGCTGAGGGGCCTGAATTGCGCTGTACCTTCTATGTTCTATGACAGCTAACCACCTGGACTGGTAAAACAAAACCGTTATGGAAACAGCAATGAAGGATACTTCTACATCCGAGTGTGACGGTGCTCCTGAGTCTCCGCCCGCGATTTGTATGACTGACAGTAGTGAAAACCGAGAGGAAGCAACTGACATGATGAAGGAAGCCCTGAACACCACCAGAGATGGAAGACCTTCACCACTGCCCTAGACACCAGTGGCGTAACGGGCAGTACGTAAGTAATGACAGAATGAGTGACTGTTGATCTAGAAAGGTCCCTTCTGCAGTTCTATTTTATTTTAAAAAAAACAATCATGAACTGTTCCTCTTCACGGAGTATCGCACATGCTCTTTAAAACTTGGTAAGGCTGGGGAATAGCTTGTAAATTAATCCATATCATTTCTTACCTTTTCACCAAAGATCCTCTGGCAGATCCCATTTTTGGCCAGCTTCTCTTTAACTTGTCTGGTCAATTCCAGAGTGTCCACCTCCCGATACATGTACATTTCGTACTGTTCTGGAGTCAGCGGAGGTACTGTTGGTTTCAGCGACCGGGGGACGTAAGCAGGGAAGACAGAAAGTTGTCCCATACCTTGAGAGTCCGGGCTGCCCTCAGATTTTACGCCCACGAGTTTATTTGTACTTTCAAACCCGGCTGAGTGCTCCTCACCGCTCCCATTTTTGCTGCTCTCACTGGGCTCCGCTCGCCACTGTCGAACGGTTCCCGCCCCAGACGAGCCACAGGAAGAGGATGATGGCGAGGGCGACACCGAAGCGTACAACCGATGAGCCACGTTCCTGTCGTTGGCCCAGTGCTGGTCAAAGTACGATCCGGCGTCACCGATCTCCGACTTCACCTTTCGTATTATGCTCTGCACAAAGGCCGCAGGCGAGACCACACTGAGAGGAGTCTGTGAACTTTTGGTTGCAATGCCTTCCTCTTGTTTAATGGAAGAGGAAAGAGGGACTTTGCTTGTGGCTGGTAAAGTTTCAACGTGTGGGGTTGTCATGGCATTGCTGTTGCTGCCACTGGTCTCCATCTCCAACAGAACTTGCTGCTGGGCCTGCATCTCTCGCCGGGCCTGCTCCAGAATGGACCGAATTGCCTCATCTGAACCAGCAATATTGCTGGAACTTGTGCTGCACACAGGCAAGGGCGAGCTCTTACATTCGACTAAAAAAGAAAGAAAGTCAGTTAGTGCAAACACGAGGAAATCTGCAGATGCTGGAAATTCAAACAACACACACAAAATGCTGGTGGAACACAGCAGGCCAGGCAGCATCTATAGGGAGAAGTGCTGTCAATGTTTCGAGCCGAGACCCTTCGTCAGGACTAACCAAAGGGAAAGATAGTAAGGGATTTGAAAGTAGTGGGGGAAGGGGGAAATGTGAAATGATAGGAGAAGACTGGAGGGGGTGGGATGAAGCTAAGAGCTGGAAAGGTGATTGGCGAAAGTGATACAAAGCTGGAGAAAGGAAAGTATCATGGGACGGGAGGCCTCAGGAGAAAGAAAGGAGGGGGGGGAGATGGAGACCAAACACATTTTTCCCTCCCCCTCCCTTTCTGCTTTTCGCAGGGATCGCTCCCTACGCGACTCCCTTGTCCACTCACCCCCCCCATCCCTTCCCACCGATCTCCCTCCTGGCACTTATCCTTGTAAACGGAACAAGTGCTACACCTGCCCTTACACTTCCTCCCTCACCACCATTCAGGGCCCCAGACAGTCCTTCCAGGTGAGGCGACACTTCACCTGTGAGTCGGCTGGTGTGGTATACTGCGTCTGGTGCTCCCGCTGTGGCCTTTTATATATTGGTGAGACCCGACGCAGACTGGGAGACCGTTTTGTTGAACACCTACGCTCGGTCCGCCAGAAAAATCAGGATCTCCCAGTGGCCACACATTTTAATTCCACGTCCCATTCCCATTCTGATATGTCTATCCATGGCCTCCTCTACTGTCAAGATGAATCCAAACTCAGGTTGGAGGAACAACACCTTATAAACCGGCTGGGTAGCCTCCAACCTGATGGCATGAACATTGACTTCTCTAACTTCCGTTAATGCCCCTCCTCTCCGTCTTACTCCATCCCTGACGTTTGCCTGTTCTCCATCTCCCTTTGGTGCTCCCCCCCCACTTTCTTTCTCCCTAGGCCTCCCGTCCCATGATCCTTTCCCTTCTCCAGCTCTGTATCACTTTCGCCAATCACCTTTCCAGCTCTTAGCTTCATCCCACCCCCTCCGGTCTTCTCCCATCATTTTGCATTTCCCCCTCCCCCCACTACTTTCAAATCTCTTACTATCTTTCCTTTCGGTTAGTCCTGACGAAGGGTCTCGGCCCGAAACGTCGACAGTGCTTCTCCCTATAGATGCTGCCTGGCCTGCTGCGTTCCACCAGCATTTTGTGTAAGTCAGTTAGTGCTTCTTTTTTCTCCTTTCCTCCGAGTGCTAATAACCATTTTCTTTCCAAATATGACTGCAAGTCCCATTCCAGCATGCAAAATTTAAAGAGAAAATATTTTTCAAAATGCAAAGGAGTTGTGGACATGAAGTATATACAGAAACTCAAAGCTCTCCAAAAATGCATCGACAGGTGACTGCTATTTCCAAACTGTTGCCTGGTTCCAGCTTAGTCCCAAGAATACATCCCTGACGCAAAGTTCAATTAACAGCCTTTCCTCACCCTGGATTAGATTGACAGGCGTCTTAACTGATCAACTTCTCCATGAAGATCTCACTTGCCTTTATGTGGTTAAGCTTTAATGACTTCCATGACCAAGGGACAATCTTAAATTAACTTAAGTACATTTTGCATTAGTTATTCCACCCTCCCCCCACCTCCCGTGCAATTACTCACCAGATTTTTGAGTCTGAAGCTCTTTCTTTGCCTGCTCCAGGATATTTTTAATGGCATCATCTGATCCAGTCTCTGGCGTCCGAATCCTGGGAGTTATACTCCCTACAAAACAGAAAAATCACAGGCATGATGCATGAAAGCTCTCTCGTCGTGTCAATTAGAGGACATTAGGGTTTGATTTCATTACCATCTTCGTTGGACGGGAATTAATTCTCCCAAGAATTTAGTTTTGTTTTTCACTCAACCTATATGGTCGTGGCAGCGTGGCCCATTTCTGCTCTAACTTCATCTACAAGTTTGTAGACGAGACCATTGTAGTAGGACATACCTCAAATATTGATGAGTTAGAGTACAGAAAGGAGATGGAGCTTGGTAACAGGGCATCATGATGATAACCTTTCCCCCAACGTCCGCTGCCATTAACTTCAGGAAGGTGGGTAGTACATAAGCTCCTGCCCACATCAACGATGTTGAGGTTGAGATGGTTGAGGGCTTCAGGTTCCAAGAAACAAACATCTCTAACAGCCTGGCCTGATCCAACTATGTAGACAGCAGTGCCATTAGAGCTTACCCATGCCTCTACTCCCTCAGGACACTAGAGAAACTTGTCATGTACTGTCGACCCTTACCAACTTGTATCGATGGACCACAGGGAGTAACCTAACCGGAGGCATGGCAGCTCGGTACAGCAACTACGCTGCAAACGAGCTCAGCTCAGGACGTCATGGAAACCAGCCTCTCCTCTGTGGACCCAGTCTATGCTTCTCGCTGCCTCAGTAAAGCAGTCAGCATCATCAAAGACGCCACCCTCCCCAGGTATTCTCCCTTTCCCGCAGGAGATATAAAAACCTGAAAGCACGAACCACTACGCACAAGGACAGCTTCTACCCCACTGTTTTTAGACTAAATAGTTCCCTAGTACCATAAGGCAACCTTTTGACTTCACAATTGATTCTGTTGTGACCTGGCATTTTGTTCATTTGCACTGCACTTTCAGTACAGCTGTTGTACTTTATTCTGCACTGTTATTGTTCTACCTCAATGCACGGTGTAATGATGTGATCTGTATTAACTGTATGCAAGACAAGTTTTCACAGTACCTCAGTACATGACATAAATAAACCAATTGCAGCGCGATTTCAGCTTCTGGAACATCAAACAAAGTGTAATTTTAGAATGTTTAATTTGCTTTCTTCTCCCCCGCCCCCATATACTAAATGGTGCTGGTATGAATTCAGATAATTTGGTAAATCATATCTGGAGGGATAGCCTGCTCTGTAAACTGTGCCATCTGAATAGTCGCTGTGAATGATTACAAGTTGCACTGAACGGAGGTTGTGGCCTGTAACTCTACTCACTTTTGTGAACTTCAGTTCTGAATGCTATTTGCTTACTTTTATTTTTTGCACAATTGCTTTTTTTCCCCTCTTTGCTCATTGGGTGTTCAACGGTCTTCTTTTCTTTTAATGGATTCTTTTGTGTTTCTTTGTTTTGTGGCTGCTTGAAAGGAGACAAATCTCAAGGTTGTATAAAGTGTACAAACTTTGATAATAAATGTACTTTGAACTATGTATTACGTGTAGAAGAGGGTTACTGCTCAGCCAACTGGGCACTACTTTAATTTACATACATGCCAAAAGAATTTTTAAACTGGATATTAGAAAATAAAAGATATTAGCATAGTGGAGAAAACCCATAAAACAGAAGCTACCTACCATGACTTGCCCAAGAGTGATAGCTTAGTGTAAGATAGAATGTCTGTAGGTAATGATGGAGTACTGACCTAGTTGTGAATTTGGCTTTAACTGGTTAAAGCTCTCCCACAAATTTAGACGGGTTTTAAAGCTACAAGTCACAATATAAATTAATTTGAAAGCTTCCTTAAAATTTTTCAAGATCAATAACTGAACTGGATCAGTGTTAGGTCGTATTCTGGGTTTATGGTATAGAGCAAATATGAATATCGACAGCAACCAGTCTTTAGAATTGAATATGGATTGTAAATTGAATTTAAAATGCAGCTTGGAACATTGGTCTTCCATTGTTGTATTTTAGAATAAATTGCAGACCAGGAAACACCCACCTGACTGAGATGTCTGCATATGCATGAATGCAATCAGCATCCCATTGACCTGAGATTCTGTGTATGCACAAATATGACTCAGAGACCACAGTAAATAACACCCATTTTCAATATGTTGGTGGGCAGATCCAGGTGTTTGAAAAATTACACGTCACTCAAAAGATGCATTATGTAGGCATTGTAACCATAGAAATTGTCCTGTTACCTTTGTCCTTTAACATATAAAAATGGAATGTTGAGTCAGGGAGTCTCTCTCCCTCTCTCGAATGACTTCAAAGCTTGTGTGTTTCCCCAGCAAAGACTTTTATATCTACTAGCTGGTGGCTTTGTTCACAATAATGGCAATCAGTTGCTACTGACAAGTCTCAAATTGACATGCTAACTCTCCCTCTCTTTCCACAGATGCTGCTCAGCTTGTTGAGTGTTTGCACTTTTTGCTTATATTCTGGGCCTCATCCCTCTCCTAGTTTATTTATCTCTTTTGTGTTAAGCTTCTCTACATAATGTCACTCTGAAGCTCTACCACTCCATTTTAGCAATGTGCTCTGCTAGGAAGCAACACTAATTTTACTAGTCCAAGTATCACTCCCATAGAAAGCTGACATTAGACTGTGTACGTACCTCTTTGTCGCACTTGAATAGTTCGAAGGGCGAGGATATTTTGCTCGTCAGATAAAAACTGCTTCATCTTAATAAATGGCTCCTTCCCTTTAACAGTAAGCTTATGCCAAGGTTTGGGTCTGGCAAGAATCTCACTAACAGATCCTTGCGATAATCCCAGGACGTAGTGTCCAAACACTCGCTGTCCAATGTTGTGCTTTAGCAGCTGGTCTTTAACCTGAAATGCAATGTCAGCTGTCTCCAGATATTCCTCATCGGCAGCACTCGAACTGCTGCCTTCTGACTGGTCACTGGGAGGAACAGTTTCACTGTTACTGGAACTGTTCCCTGCAATTAGAGCTCCCTTAGCAGAATAGAGCGCAGTTGGATAAACAACCGTATTTACAGCCTCTTTTGAGTACAAAGGAGACATTAAGGGCCTATGGTGCAGTGGCTCTGCACAGGGCTTCTCATTTGTTTTAACTAAGGGGATTGGAGAGAGGGGAAATGCTCCTGATGTCTCCGGTCCTTGGTTTGACACGTGTGCTGGTACGGCCTTTGGAGAGGGTTGCTCATCTCTGGACCAAAGTGGAACGGGCTGAGGAGACGGCGAAGAATGCTCAGCACTTGAGGAATCCTTCACTCTGCTCAGAGGGTCTCTCATAGCATCTTCTTCAGGCTGCACCTCATCTGCAGGACACAAGAAGT
Source organism: Hypanus sabinus (assembly GCF_030144855.1). Taxonomy (NCBI): domain Eukaryota; kingdom Metazoa; phylum Chordata; class Chondrichthyes; order Myliobatiformes; family Dasyatidae; genus Hypanus; species Hypanus sabinus. The sequence continues at coordinate 89,310,837 of NC_082718.1, forward strand.
GGTTTCAGTTAGATCCTCCATTCACAGGCACCATTTCACTCACACACATAAATCATCCAGTTGGAACTATGGCGACAAGGGATGGAATCGCCTGCTGGATTTGGAGCATATCTGACCAGGTCAAGGCCACGGGAACGGGAAACATCTCCAAATGAAAGTTCTCTCATTGGGGCAACTCCCTTGTGTTGCCACTACAGGTAAAGGAGCTTGTCTGTCAGCAGCAGGTCAGGTACTTTGGCACACGTCAGGCATAATACTCCACTCGTTTAACTCCAGAAAACGGAGATTTCGGTACGATTAAATCTCTGAGACATGCTGATGGGCAGAGCTCCCTTCTAGAAGAGCAAACTCAAAATGTACTGGCCCTTTTGTGAAGAACTCTGAAAATCCTAAATGATACTGATCGATTGTCTTTATTACAACGTGAATTGGAACCCAAAAATTCACCAGCTAAAATCACTGCTCTATCCCTGCAAGAATGCCGAAGACCGTATGAGGAAAGGTCGAGTGAGCTGGGGCTTTTTTCATTGGGAGAGGTTTAGAGGGGTACGATAATAAGAGGCATGAATAGAGTGGACAGCAAGAGACTTTTTTCCAGGATGCAAATGGATAATACAAGGAAGTACAACTTTAAGGTGTTTGGGGGATGGGTTCTTTTCTTAGACAGAGAGTGATGGGGCAAAGAGTGTGCTGTCTGGGGTGGTGGTGAAGGCAGATACATTAGGAACACTTAAGAGAATCCTAGATGGGCACATGGATGAAAGAAAAATGGAAGACTATGTGCGAGGAAAGGGTTAGATTGATCTTAGAATAGGTTAAGGTCTTGGCACAAAAACCATGAGCTGAACAGCCTGTACTAAGCTGTAGTGTTCTATGTACAACCTGATTCCAGCTGTGGACGCTTGTCTACGGTGTGAAAAATAGAGGTCCCATTGGTAGCTCAGGGGAGAGAAACGCTGCTTTATTCTCAAGTGGTGCCTAGGAATTTTGTGGGGATGATATAAAGCAGAAATTCTAACAAATAGTTACAGTACCTTTAAAGTCTTCTGAGGATAAGCTGCATTGTGGCACCATCTTCCTAAGCAATGATTAGTCTCCGAAAGACAAAAAAAATTCCTAGTTGCTTGCAAGCATTTCCAATGGAATAGTCACGTGATGTCACTTTGGCGTCAAGGAAGCGTAGAAGGGCAGCACAGTAATGTGGCAGATAGCGCAATACTTCAAAGCTATACGGGTTAGTAAGTTGTGGGCAGGTTATGTTGGTGCCAGAGGCACGGCGACAATTGCGGGCTGCCCCCAGCACATCCTCAAACTGTGTCGTTTATTGATGTAAATGACACACTTCACCAAATGCTTCAATGCATACTCGACAAGTAAAACTAATCCCTCAACCCCAAACCTTTTGGAGCAGTTGTTTGCACTCGCAAACTCAGTAACTACTGGCAGTGGGTAAATGGGATACAAGAGAATGCACAAAGAGTTCGTCTAGATTTGACAGGCCAAATGGCCTTCTTGCATGCCATAACAAAACACAAGATCAGAATCCAATGCAGCTCCAACAATATAAAGTCACTTTTGAACTTCAAACTTTCTTACTCTTCCACAATTCATGAGCCTGAAGGCTCCCTCCCAGCATCATCTGAAGGGATCTTGATCTACCAACAGGTTTTTAAAAATATATAATCTACTTATTAATTTATTGGTTGATTGAAAAACAGGGCAAAACAGGCCTTTCCAGCCCCAGGAGCCGCACTGCCCAGCAGCCCCTGGATTTAATCCTAGCCTAATTAGAAACAGGTTTATTATCACCGCATGTGTCGTGAAATTTGTTTACTTAACAGCGGTAGTTCAATGCAATACATAATGTAGAAGATGAAAAAAGATAATAATGATAAATAAATCAATCAATTACAGTATACATACAGTGAATGGATCAAAAACCTGCAAAAAACAGAAACAGTATATATTAAAAAAAAGTGAGGTAGTGTTCATGGGTTCAAAGTCCATTTAGGAATCAGATGGTAGAGGGGAAGAAGCTGTTTCTGAATCGCTGAGTGTGTGCCTTCAGGCTTCTGTATCTCCTACCTGATGGTAACAGTGAGAAGAGGGCTGGAGGTCCTTAATAATGGACGCTAATCACGGGACAATTTACAATGCCTAATTAATCTACCAACTGGTAGGTCTTCAGAATGTGGGAAGAAACCCACATGGTCACAGGGAGAATGTACAAACCTCCCTACAGGCAGTGGCGGGAATTGAACCTGGGCTGCCTGTACTGTAAAACGCTACTACATCACCTCAAACACGGGATTATTTTTTCTAGCCACAGGTATAGCTCTCCTCTATCGGTCTCACGTTTTAGTGGTCAGACTTGTACAACTAGTGCCAGAGTACTTTTTGTTTTGTTAGTTCAAATGTTTGTCCAGATACAGGTGACCCAGCCGGCCTCAAAATGGAATAATACTGAAAATGGGGCTACTGAAAGAAGGATGAGGTGATTGGGATGAAAGGATTCCCAGCATTTCTGGAATGTATCACTGAGGTGCAGATGTCCCAACACTAGAACAGGCTGGGAATAGAGGGTTATAGTAGATTTGTATGTAACCCCCTGGGTCGCCTCAGGTTCGCTCAGCTCATTTCGTCTAGGGGGAGCAGCCTTCGGCCCCGCCAAACTGGGTAATCAGCTGGTGTGGATGCTGTGTGATGTCCCCGCCTCACCCAAAAACAGACAGTACACCATATGCGATTAAATGAGTACAATTTATAAAGGTTACTATAACTAAGTGATTAATAACGATACAGTATATATGAAGAGAAAATTAAAGAAAAGGCGCCAAACTTATCAAAGTCCAAACCACTTCGTGCACAACCGTTGGAGCTCAATTTCTGAAGTCTTCTGGCCACCATTCGATCCCCTCCGAACTCCTCGACTCGCAGCTCAGGACCCTCCGAACTCCTCGGACTCTCCAAACAGCTCAGGACCCTCCGAACTCCTCGGACTCTCCAAACAGCTCAGGACCCTCCGAGTGGTCAACCAAGCACATCTAGCTTCATCCCCCCCCCCCCCCCCTCCTCGGAGAATCTCCCGGCCTCGGACCCCCCTTTGGGGTCCGATCCTCGCCCAGCTTAGAGCATTGCGTCCTCTCTCTCGACCCCCTCGCGCCGATCTGCCCAAAAGCCCGTCAACAAAAGCTTACAGACTCAGAAGAAAGAACATTAATCCCCATTTGGTTTACAAAGGAATACCATTCTCGTTATCAGTAAATTAGCATTCCTGCTAGTTAACAAAAAAGAAGAAACCCTCTTTACATGTAGAAGATTGATATAGTTTTGATCAATATCATGGGCAGCATAGACATCATGGGCCAAAGGTTTGGCTCCTGTGCTATACTATATTTTCAGGGACCATCTCCTGAAATCGACTTCAGCAAAGATTTTGACTCTGAGATCTGCTGATCTCCATGCTGCAATCTCAAAGCAGGGCAGTGCGGCCCTTGTCACCGGCTGTCAAAATAGCCACGGCTAACGCTTTGGATTCCTTGCTCCATCTGAGTGGCGGATGAAGATGAGATGCTTCAGAGGTGGCAGTGAATTGCTGCTTAAGGGAGCTCTCCATCGCAGACATTCACTGTGAACCAAGGAAAGGAAGAGACAACCAAGGAAGAGAAACAGGTACATCAAGAAGGAAAGAAAGAATGCAACTGATATCTCCTTTCTTCCTGCTCCTGTCAGAAACAAATAATTCAAGTAGGGACAGTGATCTTGCCCAAAATTCACCAGCATTAACCCTTCTTACATTCCACGTGGTACTAACGACCTCATTATCAGACTGTTCTTTCTCTAGTAGTCACAAAATGGCATCAGGAAATGCAGTTTATGCAAAATTATGTATTAAATCATATTACTCAACAAACATACCAACTATCCTGTGCTTTGTCCTTTTACTTTTGGCTCTCCTGGAGCTTCTGGGATCTGCTTTGCTTGTGCCTGCACGGGATGCTGGAGGTCTGTCCAGGTACAAGCTGGCTCTAGATCTGAGCACGACTGAGTCGCAACGCCACCCAGAGTTCTGGCAGAGGAAGAGGAAGTGGAAAGAGAAGGCAGGTGGGAGAGTTTGCACAAAGCCCTGCGTGTCTCTGCTAATTTTTGGCTGGGTTTTGTGGTGCAGCAGCGTTTGGGTGTGTGCACACACTGACCTGTTAATAGGAGTGTAGGAGCTGGGTTAATATCTCAGTTCAAAAACTCTTCATTGGCTTATGCCGACTCTAATGAAGACTTGTTGATACGATGGCTTTTCTTTCCAAGATGCTGCCTGACTGCTGAACACCTCCAGTATTTGTTCCAAAATTTCCAACATCTCCAGTTCGTTTACTTTTATTTTTAACCTTCTCTGTTGCCTGACTTCAAAATCCTCAGCAGGAGTGTGCAACTTTGAGCAGGTTCTTGTGTGAATCTCTACCTTGCCCAGGACCTTGTTTTCATGCCACCAGGCGAAAACAATCTCCTGTCCTTGACGTCTGACATATACAGGTCAGAAATTCGGCTCTGCTTCTTCATTAACCTTCTCCTCTTCTGAACAGCTTGGATATCTGATGTGAAAGAGCCTCAGGGACTTGCATGGGCTGAGGAGAGGAAGAAAGGAGCCTGCTTACACCAATTGGAACCTCTCACCAAGAGACCAGGGCACGAGCACGAAAGGAAGATCAGACCCATCGATTGCAGCCTGTGTGGAAAGGCTCAGTGAAGTCCCAGTGGGGTTATCCCTTTCCTGCGAGTTTAAACATGTTTGTCCAATTCTTGAGCAGCCTGCTGTTACGCACCATTATCTCCTAGCATGAAAAAGGATAGCACCAATGAATGCTGCACATCAGGTGGCATGAGCTCAGAGTTAAGAGTCTGAGGTTTGCAATTGTGCTGTATACAAAAGGATTAATTAAATCCGTATATAAAGCTGGGTAATAGTAGTTAGTGGTAGGCAAGTGAAGTTAGCGATTGTAGTTCATCAAGCAGATGTGGCCACAGTACTTGTCTGATATAGGATAAGGTACTAATGGAAGCAGTTACTAACCTTGACAATTTATATGAAGTTTCCATCTTCTTTTAGGCATTCTCCCTACACTTGCTGGAGAATAGCCTTCATTTGCTATTTTCTCAGCTCCTGTCTAGAGGTCAATCTAATGTTCGTTGCAGATACCACACCACCACCGGTCAGTGTTTGTGCATTCAGCAACTGCTTGAAGAACCTCCACCGTGACACATTTCTTAAAAGAGCAATTCCAACCACTTTTTGGAGCTCAGAGCTATCTCCCATTCGAGATATCCAGCGATGTCTTTAAGGAGCAATAGATCACTCATCACACCAGGTCCACCCATGACCAGCTCACATCTGAAAATGTGGCGAATTGCTAGGCAACCAATGTTCCTTGCAATGACCAATGTTTGCAAAAATCTTGTGCTGTGCAGTTTTTTGGCCCAGCGACAGTAACATTTCTTCAATAAAAACAGTATAAATAAGCCAGTTCTAAAATCTGCAGACAAGTCATCGCAAACTCCTCGTTGTCAACACCGCCCGCATCTGAAACCGGAAAAGGAAATCTTATCGTGTATGACCGTGAAATATACTTAACATGCCAGCGAGGTAGAGGGTGACAACCCTTTGTGCACAATTTAAATTCCTGTGTGTGCTAGTAGCAAAAGATGTGTGCACATGTGCACACTTTAAAGGGAACATTGCCAGCAAGCCCCAATTTAATCCAAGCCTAATCACCGGACAATTTACAGTGACTAATTAACCTTCCAACAGGTATGTCTTTGGACTGTGGAAAGAAACTGGAGCACCCGGAGGAAACCCACGCAGTCACAGGGGGAACATACAAACTCCATACAGGCAGCAGTGAGAATCGAACCCAGGTCTCCTGTTCTGTAAAGTGATGTACCAACCATCATGTTGTTTGATTCTCGGATCATTAAAAAGAACTGCAACTGAACTAAAATATACAGTGATATGTTAATCAATGCAAATTTATTTTGATATTTCTAGTTGCTGAACAGTTTCTTTAACAACTTGGCTTCCAAAAATGCTTTCAATAAATTTAAATGTGAGAACAGCTATTTTGTTTTCAAAGTTAACGTGGAGAATAAAGACAAACACTTCAGCAAAAATTTATTTTCATGACAGACCCAAGCACAATTCCACTCCAAGTTCATAGTAAATTTATTATTAAAGTACATATATGTCCTTGGGACAAAAATTGTGCTTTGAAATCTGTTGGCGTTGATTCTGCATGGACAAAGCACGATGCCTCACCCGTGTGCCACTTATGGCATAAACCCAAAGGAGGTGTAAGGTGCTCCTTCCCTCTGCTAGCTTACAGGTCACGCTTAAAGTGTAGCACCTGTTAAGCACCCCCAGTCAGTCACATGAGCCATGGGAGCAGGTGGTGGATGGTCGTATGAGCAGCTGATGCAGATCACAAGTCCTGGTTATGCGACCACTGACGCCAGGCAGGCAATCTCTGAAGAGTATTAATAATGGCTGGGGTCACCTGTCTCATCGACACTGGCTAGAAGGAGGCAATGGCAAAACACTTCTGCAGAAAAATTTGCTGAGAACGATCATAGAAGTGGGACCATGATCACCCACGTCACAAGACATGGCGCATAATGATGATGACGACTTATATGCTACCCCGAGACTCATTTTCTTGTAGGCATTCACAGTAGATACAAAGAAACACAATGGAATCCGTGAAGAACTACACACAACCAATGTGCAAAAGATGATAAACTGTGCAAATACAAAAAGATAAACAAAATAACAACAATAATAATAATAATAATAATACACAACAATATCTATGTAAATCCCCAGAAAGCCACAATACTAAGCACCACTAGAATAGTGCGAAAGTTCCTAGCGATTGAGAAACCAGCGTGCGTGGCTGTGCCTGTACCTCAGGTTTTACCAGCTTGATCTGAGAACAAAAAATTCTAAAATAAAAATATTAATAATAATAAATAATATTGAGAACATGAGTTGGACTCATTGGAAGTGAGTCCGTAGATTGTAGAATCAGTTCAGAGTGAAGTTACCCTCTCTCTGTCAGTAGCCTCTGTCTGAAGGGTGCCAAGCAAAGTGGTGGAAACAGAGATTGATCCGATTTCTAAATATAAAATCTTCACATCATATTTACGTGAAACGCTAGATGGCTAAATTAGTGAATCTAAGTGATTCTGTATCATCTGCACTTTCATGTATCATTTCGCGCACGCGCGCGCGTGTGTGTGTGTGACGACTAATAAAAGAAGAAACATCGTTCTGGATTTAAATGATTAAGCAACTTCCCGGAGGAATACCATTACATCAAAAACTCCTTCATATCACTGAAACATTAATTGTATTCCAAAGTAGCATTTTTCTACATCCCTGGACACACACTGCCGCTTCTTTCTGCTAAACTACTTGCCATACATCTCAGATTTCAAAAAAAAAATAGCCTAGAATGGAAGTTATTACTGTTGTACACTTAAAGCCTCAGCATCTTAATTTGTTTATTTTCTTTATGGCTCGTGGTAAAACTCCCACTGCATAAATATCTCTCTCTCTGTCTTGAAAAATAACCAACTGGTTAATGTGTTTGAAATGGGAGATTTCAATGCTGGATACACACGCCAGCCCTTTCTGTACATTAGACATGCTGTTTCAAATAATGAATTGCATGTTATATTAATTAGGTTTTGATTTACTTTACATTTGAAGTTATTTTGATTTGTAAGTGCTTTCCTCTAGAACTGATGTACTACAAATGCCTGTTGGGCAGGAAGATAGTCAAAGAACATACTGGATGGAAATAGTAACGTTACAAAAAGTGTTTGTATGAGCAACTGTCACTATAAAGGGTGAATGTGTCCATTATCTACAATAATTAAAATAATAAATAACATAATAACAGTAGACTATTCAGCCTCTCTAGCTACTGATCCAACCATTCAATAAGATCATGCCTGATCCAATTAACCTTGCATATATTTAATAGCTTTGCCTCCACAGCATTCTGGGATTGTGAATTTCAGAAATTCGCAACCTCAGAAAAAATTCCTCCATATAAGACCATAAGATATAGGAGCAGAAATAAGCCATCTGGCCCAACGTGTCTGCTACGCTATTTCATTGTGGCTGATCTAATTTTCTTCTCATACCCAATCCCCTGTTTTCTCCCCATATCCCTTCATGCCCTGACCGGACCAATCAAGAATCTATCAACCTCTGCCTTAAATATACATAAAGACTTGGCCTCCACAGATGCCTGCCTGTGATAAAGAATTCCACAGATTTATCACCATCTGGTTAAAGAAATTCCTCCTTATCACCATTCTAAAATGATGCCTCTCTATTCTGAGGCTGTGTGCTCTGATCTTAGACTCCCCCACCATAGGAAACATCCTCTCCACATCCACTCTATCATCCTTTCACCATTCAATAGGCTTCAATTAGGTCACCCCCCATTCTTCTGAATTCTAGTGAATACAGAGCCATCAAACGCTCTTCATACGACAAGCCATTCAACCCTGGAATAATTTTCATGAACCTCCTTTGAACTCTCTTCAATTTCAGCACATCATTTCTAAGATAAGAGGCCCAAAACAGTTCACAATACTCCAAGTGAGGCCTCACCAGTGCTTTATAAAGTCTCAACATAACATTCTTGCTTTTATATTCTAGTCCCCTTGAAATGAATGCTAACATCACATTTGCCTTCCTCAACACACATTAACCTTTAGGAAATCCTACACAAGGACACCCAAGTCCTTTTGTGCCTCAGTTTTTTTGTATTTACTCTCCATTTAGAAAATAGTCAACCCTTTAATTTCTTCCACCGAAGTGTATGACCATATACTTCCCCACCTACCACTTCTTTGCCCATTCTCCTAATCTGACTGTTCTCCTGTAGCCTCCCTATTTCCACAAACCAGACTGCACGCCACCTATCTCCATATCACCTGCAAACTTTGCAGCAAAGCCATCAATTCCATCCCCAAATCACTGACATATAATGTTAAAAGAATTGGTCCCAACATTGATCCCCATGGTCACTGGCAGCCAACCAGAAAAGGCTTCCTTTATTCCCAGTCTTTGCCTCCTGCCGATCAGCCACTGCTTTATCCATGCTAGAATCATTCTGTAATACCATGGGCTTGTAGCTTGTTAAGCAGCCTCAAATCCAAGAACACAACATCAATTGATTCTCCTTTGCCTATCCTGTTTGTTATTTCTTCAAAGAATTCCAAAAGATCTTCCTTGAGATTTTCCTCATTTTCCTTCATTTATCATCTGCCTCCAAGTGCCCTGAGACTCATCCTTTATAATTGACTCCATCATCATCTTAAGCACTGAGGTCAGACTAACAGGCCTATAGTTTCCTTTCTTCTGGAACCATTCCAGAATATAGTGATTCTTGAAAGGTCATTACTAATGCCTCCACAATCTCTTCAGCCACCTCTTTCAGAACCTTGGGGTGTACACCATCTGGCCCAGGTGACTTATCTACCTTCAGACCTTTCAGTTTCCCAAGAACTTTCTCTCTACTAGTTCCTTAACTCTAACCACAATGATTCTCCCTCTTGGAATCCAGCATCAACCTGATTTTCCCAATCTAACTGCATTTTGAAATACCATATAACCATCTAACAATTACAGCATGGAAACAGGCCATCTTGGCCCTTCTGGTCCATACTCTCACATGACTAATACCCCATGACTATTGTAACATCGCCCTTTTGGCATGCATTTTCTATCTCCCATTGTAACTTCACACACTTCATGACCCCTGCCACCTGGAGCTTCCACAAAGAAGACTGATGTAAAATACTTCTTCAGTTCATCTACTATTTCATTGTCCCCCATTACTACCTATTCAACATTGTTTTCCAGCCGTCCAATATCCACTCTTGCCTCTCTTTTACACTTTAGGTATTTGAAGAAACTTTTGGTATCCTCTTTAATATTATTAGCTAGCTTTCTTTTGTATTCTAACTTTACCTTCTTAATGAATTCTTTAGTTGCCTTCTGTTGGCTTTAAAAAGCTTCCCATTTCCCCAACCTCCCACTAATTTTTGCTCCATTCTATGCCCTCTGTTTGGCTTTTAAATTGGCTTTGACTTCTCTTGTTAGCCACGATTGTGCCATCTGCCTTGAGAAATCTTCTTTCTCTTTGGTACGTATATATCCTGTGCCTTCTGAATCGCTTCCAGAAATTCCAGCATTGCTGCTCTGCTGTTATTCCTGCCAGTGTTCTTTCCCAAGCAATTCTGGCCAAACCCCTCTCATGCCTTTACTCCACCATAGTACTGATCCATCTAACTCTAGCTTCTCCTTCTCAAATTTCAGGGTGAATTTGTTCATATTATGATCACTCTCCCCAGGGGGTTCTTTTACCTTAAGCTCTTTAATCAATTCTGGTTCATTACACACCACCCAGTCCAGAATAGTTGATCCCCTAGTGGGCTCAACCATGAGCTGTTATAAAAAGTCATTTTGTAGGCACTCTAGAAATTCCCCCTCCTGGAATCCAGCACCATCCTAAGTTTCCCAATCTACCTGCATTTTGAAATACCCCGTGACTATTGTAACATTGTCCTTTTGGCATGCATTCTCTATCCCGTTGTAATTTGTAGACCAAATCCTTACTACTGTTTTGGGGTCTGTATACAACTTCCATCAGTGTCCTTTTACCCTTGCAGTTCTTTAGCTCTACCACAATGATTCAACACCCTCCGACCCTACGTCACCTCTAATGATTTGATTTCATTGTTTACCTACAGAAACAATGCCTCCCCCTCGGCCTTCTTGCCTGTCCTTTCAATACAATGTATTGTACATTGGACAATAACCTCCCAGATATAATCTTCTTTCAGTCATGATTCAGTGATGTCTATATCATACATGGTCAGACCCCACTTGGAGTACTGTATTCAGTTCCGGTTGCCTCACTACAAGAAGGATGTGGAAACCATAGAAAGGATGCAGAGATTTACAAGGATGTTGCCTGGATTGGCGAGCATGCCTTATGAGAATAGGTTGAGTGAACTCAGCCTTATTTACTTGGAGCGGCAGAGGATGAGAGGTGACCTGATAGAGGTGTACAGGATGATGAGAGGCATTGATCATGTGGATAGACAGAGGCTTTTTTCCAGGGCTGAAATGGCTAGCACAAGAGGGCAGTTTTAAGGTGCTTGGAAGCAGGTACAGAGGAGATGTCAGGGGTAAGTTATTTTTAAAACAGAGAGTGGTGAGTGTGTGGAATGGGCTGCTGACAATGGTGGTGGAGACAGATACAATAGGGTCATTTAAGAGACTCCTGGACAGGTATTTGGAGCTCAGAAAAATAGGGGGCTACGGGTAACCATAGGTAATTTCTCAGGAAAGGACACGTTCGGCACAATTTAGCGGGCCGAAGGGCCTATATTGTGCTGTAGGTTTTCTATGTTTCTATACATACCAATCTGCAACTGTGCTACAAGTTCACCTACCTTATTCCATACAGTGTGTGCATTCAAATATAATATCTTCAATCGCCTATTCACCCTTCACCTGTGTTTACATCAACACGGAATGGTGTAAGAACTCTCTGCTGGTTTCCAGACGCTGCTCATCGCTAGTGGAGTTTGTGGCTGTTAGATGCAGACCATTTTATTTACCACGGGAATTCACCTCTGTCCTTATACCCAGTGTCTACATTCCCCCAGCGCTAATGCTAAGGAAGTGCTCTGTGAACTGTACGGGGCTATTAGCGAACTGCAGAACACACACCCTGATGGCCTGTTTATTGTCGCCGGTGATTTGAACCACTCAAACCTTAAGTCAGTGCTCCCCAAATTCCATCAGTATGTGGACTTTGCAAAGAGGGGGGAGAACGCATTGGACCTGGTTGACACAAATATCCCTGACGTGTACCGGGCAGAGCCCCGCCCCCACCTTGGATACTCAGACCACATCTCTGTTACGCTAATCCCAGCAGACAGAACGCTCGCCAGGCACTCCAGACCAGTTCTGAAGCTGGTGAAAACCTGGCCAGCAGGAGCCATCTCTGCTCTTCAAGACTGCTTTAAGCACACTGACTGGCACGCGTTCAGGGAGGCTGCAACCGATGGCGACTCTACCAAATTAGAGGAGTACACAGCATCAGTGATCAGCTACATCAGCAAGTGTATCGATGATGTTACTCTGTCCAAGACCATCACTGTACGTGCCAACCAGAAGCCATGGATGACTGCAGAGGTGCATGCGCTGCTGAGGTCCCGCGACTCCGTCTTCAGAGCAGGTGACAAGGCAGCTTTAACAACAGCGAGGGTCAAACTGTCCCGAGCCATCAGAGGGGCAAAGCGTGCACACGCCCAGCGAATCCACAGTTACGTTCAGGACAGCGGTGACACACAGCGCATGTGGAAGGGCATCCAGGACATCACCAATTACAAGACAACATCACTTGACTGTGCAAGTGATGCCTCCCTCCCAAATGTGCTGAATAACTTCTACCCCTGGTTTGAGGCGGAAAATGACGTGGTGGCGAGGAAGTCCACCCCTCCTGCGAATGACCAGGTGCTGTGCCGACGTGGCTGACGTGAGAAGAACCCTGTGCAGGGTCAACCCATGGAAGGCTGCTGGACCAGACAACATCCCTGGTAGAGTGCTCAGAGGATGTGCAGACCAGCTAGCAGATGTTCTCACTGACATCTTCAAAATCTCCCTGAGACCGCCACCATCATCCCCATGCCGAAGAAGTCTTCAGTGTCCTGCCTCAATGACTACCGTCCCATTGCACTCACATTCATCATCATGAAGTGTTTCGAGAGGCTCGTCATGAGGCATATCAAGACCCTGCTGCCCCCCCTACTGGACCCCCTGCAGTTTGCATACCGTCCCAACCACTCAACAGATGACGCTATTGCCACCACCCTCCTCCTGGTCCTAAACCCACCTGGACCAAAAAAGACATTTACGTTCGGATGCTGTTCATAGACTTCAGTTCAGCATTCAACACAATCATCCTTCAGAAACTGATTGGAAAGCTGAGTCTATTGGGCCTGAACACCTCCCTCTGCAACTCGATCCTAGACTTCCTGACTGGGAGATCTCAGTCAGTCCGGATCGGGAGCAGCATCTCCAACACCATCACACTGAGCACGGGGGCTCCCCAGGGCTATGTGCTCAGTCCACTGCTGTTCACTCTGTTGACCCACGACTGTGCTGCAACACACAGCTCAAACCACATCATCAAGTTCGCCAATGACACCACCGTGGTGGGTCTCATCAGCAAGAATGAGGAGTCAGCTTACAGAGAGGAGGTGCAGCGGCTAACGGACTGGTGCAGAGTCAACAACCCGTCTCTGAGTGTGAGCAAAACAAAAGAGATGGTTGTTGACTTCAGGAGGGCACGGAGCAACCACTCCCCACTGAACATCGACGGCTCCTCGGTAGATATCGTAAAGAGAACCAAATTTCCTGGTGTTCACCTGACAGAAAATCTCACCTGGTCCCTCAACATCAGCTCCATAGCAAAGAAAGCCCAGCAGCATCGCTACTTTTTGTGAAGGCTGAGGAAAGTCCATCTCCCACCACCCCCCCATCCTCATCACATTCTACAGGGGTTGTATTGAGAGCATCCTGAGCTGCATCACTGCCTGGTTCGGAAATTGCACCATCTCAGATCGCAAGACCCTGCAGCGGATAGTGAGGTCAGCTGAGAAGATCATCAGGGTCTCTCTTCCTGCCATCATGGACATTTACACTACACGCTGCATCCGCAAAGGAAACAGCATTATGAAGGACCCCATGCACCCCTCATACAATCTCTTCTCCCTCCTGCCATCTGGGAAAAGGCTCCAAAGCATTCGGGCTCTCACGACCAGACTATGTAACAGTTTCTTCCCCCAAGCTATCAGACTCCTCAATACCCGAAGCCTGGACTGACACCTTGCCCTACTGCCCTGTTTATTATTTATTGTAATGCCTGCACTGTTTTTGTGCACTTTATGCAGTCCAGTGTAGGTCTGTAGTCTAGTGTAGCTTTCTCCGTGTTTTTTTTTATTACATAGTTTAGTCTAGTTTTTGTACTGTGTCATGTAACACCACGGTCCTGAAAAACATTGTCTCATTTTTATTATGTACTGTACCAGCAGTTATGGTCGAAATGACAATAAAAGTTGACTTGACTTAACTTGATTTTGTCCGCCTTTCACGTTGCAACTCATCCTGTTGACTGCACTGTCAACAGCCTCTCCTCACTACACATTGTCCCTGTTTGCAAACCAGCTACCTCATCTTCATCCGCCTTCTCTACGACACCTTGCACGAAACACACGAAGCTCTTTTGATGTAGAAATATATGCTCTTTTCTCGCTGCTGCCATCAGGTAGAAGGTAAAAGAGCCTCAGGACTCACACCACAAAGTTCAACCCCTCAACCGTCAGGCTCTTGAACAAAAGGGGATAACTGCACTCATTCTAATTCTGGTGTTCCCACAACCACCACTTTTCACTGGTCTCACTTTCTAAAGACTGTTTTGTTATTACATGCTCATTATTTATTGCTATTGATTTATATTTGCATTTGCACAGTTTGTAGTCCATTGATCAGGCTTATAGTTATGATTCTATAGATTTGCGAAGTATGCCCGCAGAAAAAGAATCTCCGGGCTGTATGTAGTGACGTGCATGTACTCTGATAATAAATCTTACTTTGAACTCAGGGCACTAGTCACACCTTGCTCAACCTTTTGATTTCTAACTTTGTCTGAAGTCTTACCAGCAGCTGTCTCCACAATCTCTCCACCAACTATCCTGGCACTCTGGCTCCCATCCCCCTGCAACTCCTTGTCACCTTCTTCAACAGATGATCCCCTTGTTCTGAAAGAATGCTCCTTTTTCCAGGTTTCCCTCCAGGAAAAACAGTCTCTCAGTATTCACCCTTTCAACCCACCTGTTTCTACGAGATTCTCTTCCATGGTTCTGTAATCCAATGAATAACCTCCTCAACCTTTCTCCAATCTGTACATCAACGTTTTATCTCAGGAATTAGTCACCCAGTGAACTTTTTCTGCACAGCCTCCTATGCTAGTGCATCTTTCATTTAATATTAAACCAAAACTCCACATAGTACAGTTTGGTGCAGGAGGGGTGACTTGATAGAGATGATAAGGGGCATAGTTCGATAGATGATTTTCAGGCGATTGGAGGAGAGAAGAAGGGGCTCATCAGAGGCACTTTTTTCTTTTACAGAGTGGTGGGAACGTGGAACACTAGCCAGGGCTGGTGGTAGAAGCAGACACATTAGGAATATTTCTGAGACTCTAAGATCTGCACACAGATGAATGAAAAGTGGAGAGCTACGTGGGAGGGAAACACAAGATTGATTTTGAAGTAGGTTAAAGGGTTGACAGGTTGGCAGAACATTGTGGACCATAGGGCCCATACAGCTTTGTTCTAAGTACCCAAGATGCAGTTGCACTAGGCCCTGTAAATTTGCATCAAAATTTCTCCACTTTTATTTTTCATACTTCTTGTAATAAAACCAACACTCCATTAGCTTTTCCTTCTTATTTGCTGTCTCTTTTTGAGTTTCAGGTATTGGAAACAAACCCGATTTCTAATTCCAAGGGAATTTAAAATCTAACCTTGCAATGTTTACAGATGCAGGCAGCACTCGGATGTGGGGGGCAAAACAGCGAATCAGGGGCAGCACATTAGCATTGCAGTTAATGCCGGTGCTTTCCAGCAGCAATTACCATCATGCACTGCCACCTATGTGGGTTTCCTCCAGGTGCTCTGGGTTCCTCCCATGCCACAGAGACACATGGTTACGGTTAGTGAGTTGGTGCTGGGAACGTGGCGTCACCTGCACCATCCTCACTGATTTGACCCAAACAACACTTTTCTCTGCATGTTTCAATGTACGCGTGATAAATAAAGCTAATCTTCAACTGTTTCCACCATTTCCTGTTTTTAGGAGACGTTTTGATGTCCTAGGGACAAATATCTTTCTTCTTATTCAAGTTGAGATGGATAGTAAACAAGAGGGTGAACTTTCAAAGCAGAGAATGCAGAGTTGAGGTTGCAATCAATCAGGCATAATCTTGTTAAATGGTGGAGCTGATTTGAGCCAGGTAACCCACTTCTCTTACCGCTAATTCATTTATCTGCATGCTTGTACATTTCCATATGTTGGAAACCACTCACTTTTTAAATTAATATTTCTTATATAAGATCTGTACATTTTAACAAACTCATGTATTTTTCACACTCACTGGCAGAAAACGGTATAGCAGCTAAACTAACGATTTATCACCTTTCTCATTTTTCATTGGCTAAGTATTAGCATGTTACCCGCGTGATTTAATTGTTTTAGTTATGTAGACTAATAACTAATTCATCACTATCTAAGGAATTTTCTTTATCTTATCTATAAAAGTGATATATTTTTCAGAAGTCTTTATTCCTTTGAATTACACCCTTTAGCATCAATTCCCCTGTTAGCATTGTTTCTCAGTTGTTTATTTAGTTTACTTAGTATTTGTACGCTCGTTTGTACTTGAAAATAAACAGAAAGTTTGGAGTTAAGTTTGCTCACTATTTATGACTTCCGGAAGAACCCCAAAGATCAGAAATTAAACAGAGATCTCACACATGTTTGAATGCTCAGTTCTTTGATACCCTCTATTCACAGTACCAAGATGTTCTTTCACTTGATAATATCGTAAGAAATCGGGTTCTCAATGAAGATGAAAATCACATGATAATAGTCAACAGTTGTCTGACAATTTTAGGGATTGAGCTTGAGGGGCAGATGCCTGTAAGAAGTTTGTATGTCCTCCCTGCGACTGTGTGGGTTTCCTCCCACAGGCCAAAGACATACCAGTTGGTAGGTTAATGGGTCATTGTAAATTGTCCTATGATTAGGTGAGAGTTAAATCAGGGGTTGCTAGGTGACACGGCTCAAAGGGCCTGTTACACACTGTATCTCAATAAAGTGATGGAGAGCATTTTTAACATGGAAACAAAATATTGAAGTTAAACAGAAACAAAATGTCAGACGAAGGAAATAGTGGAAGGCCGAGAAAGGTCAGACAGAGTAGAGGAGGCATTCAGGTAAAAAACCCCAAATTACAGGAACTGAACGCTGGCGGGACTCAGCAGGTCAGGCAGCATTTAGGGAAATTAACGAACAGTTGACATTTCGGGCCGAGACCCATCTGCATGACTGAAGGGGAAGGGGGATGACGCTAGTATAAAAATGTGAGGGGAGGGGAAGGAGGATAGCTGGAAGGTGGGTGTGAAAAGCAAAGGGCTGGAGAAGGATTCTGATGGGAGTGTGGAGCATGGGAGAAAGGGAAGAAGAAGGGGCACCAGGGGCAGGTTAAAGACAGGTGAGAAGACACCAGACACCAGAGTAGGGAAGGGAGAGGGAAGAACTTGAAGTTGAAATCAACGTTCATGCCATCAGATTGAATCTACCTAAATGGAATATGAGGTGTTGCTCCTCCACCTTGAGAGTGACTTCATCATAGCAAAAGAGGAGGCCATGGAGCAACATGTCAGAATAGGAATGGGGACCGGAGTTAAAACGTTTGGCCACTGGGAAATTCTGCTTTTGGAGGATGGAGCGGAGGTACTCGACAAAGCGGTCCCCAAACTTACGTTTGGGTCTCACCAATGTAGAGGAGGCCACATCGGGAGCACCGGATACAATAGACAACTACAACAAATTCGCAGATGAAGCACTTGCGTCCTACTAACCCCCGTACACCTTTGGAATGAAGAACCCGGAGGAAGCCCATGTAGTCACAGGGAGAATGTACAAACTCCTCACAGGTAGCTGGGGGAATCGAACCCATGTTGCTGGCGCTGTAACAGCACTGGCCTAACAACCATGCTGCACTGCCTAAAGTTCAAAGTAAATTTTATTATCAAAATACATGCACTCTTGGGATTCACTTCGTGGGCATACTCAACAAATCTATAAAAATAATAATTATAACAGTATCTATGAAAGACTGCCCAACTATATATTGAAACCAATCTTGTTTTTAACTCTTACAAAAGAGTACTTGGTACAAAATCAGTAATGAGTAGGTATTGCACCTTCACGATTGTTTTACTTCTGGTAGGACAGGCGTCAACATGAACATCAAAAAAGAGCTGGCCTTGTTTTGATTAACATTCCTCATCAGTCAAAACCACCCAAACGTTACTTTACATTTGTAGATGTGTAGGGAGAGTTGAAAGGAGCGTGGGGAGAATATAATAGGGTCACCGAAGGGTTAGTATAATGAAACGGTGACCATTCGTCCTTGGATGCTGCCTGACCCACTGAGTTCCTCCAGGATTTTGTGCGTGCTGCTTTGGATTTCCAGCATCTGCAGAACTTCTCGTGTTTGGTACAAAGAGCTCGATAGACAGTCGGTACAGACTCAATGGGCCAAACATCCTGCTTCTCTGCTCCATGACTCAGTATCTCACAATATCCAAATGCTTAGAAATGGAGAAGGGTTCCTTGACAATTACATCCAGAACAAGAATTAAACTAGCCCACCTTGTCTTATCCCACTTGACTCAAGAACAATTTACTTAGTATGTTTGGACTTCCATACATCCTTATCCAATTTGGCATGGAACATATTAAACTAAAGAACAGACTGCAATCTTACCCATCTCTGCATATGCATTTGGTTTCTCTTGTAAACATCTCTTCTCGGGTGCAAGGGTCATCTCTTTTTCTGGCAGATAGTTCTTGTTATCTTTTCTCCTATCCTGGGAAGCAGGAAATAATTATTCTTCAATCTGGTCATCACTTTGCACATCAAATGAGCTTAGCTGATTTCAATAGAATACCATTACAAAATTCCTTTGGGAAATGCATTCTGGCAACTCTTACTGAGTGGCTAATTATAATGAAATGATGGCAGGTGATTCAACATTAATATTGATGTTATGTTTAATCAGGTAAAAGGATGTAAATCACAAGAAAAGAGAATAGTTACCTGGGATGTCCAGCCATCAGCAGACAGTGGGTTCACAGATTTGAAAACACTGTAAAGAGAATATACAATTAAATTCATGGGCCCTTGCAGTTCTAACACGTTCTGAGCCTGCACCTTTCACAATTAATTTGACAGCATTTTTTTTAAGCTTTCCATATACAGAATCTCAAAGTTCAAAACCAAATACTGGATGAGTAACATTAATTTTCCATGACTAACATTTGTTACATGTTGCAGGTGAGTTCCGTGACCTTATTTTGTGATGGTCAGCAGTGACGTCGGTCATTTGCAAGCTTTAAGGACAAGACACCAGCATCACCTGCTGGGATTTCAGGACCAGCGTCCTTCAGGTGGACAAGGAACCATCAAGAGCCGTGCTTGCGTTGCTGATGGTCAACCATCACCCCGACAGAATAGGTAACTAGTGCTCGAATTTTGAGGCAAAAAGGCATTACTTTCACAATAAAAAGGCCTTATTCTCATTGCAACCATCAAGAAGGAGGTACAGAAGCATGAAGGCATACACACCCACCCAACAATTCAGGAACAGCTTCTTCCCCAATGCCACCTGATTTCGGAAACCCACGAAAACTGCCCCACTACTTTTTTATTTCTATTTTTGCACTGCTTATGTGACCATTTAAAAATGTATGTGTGTATGTATATATATATATACACACACACACACACACACACTTACTGCAGTTCTTTTTTTTTCTCTATTATATATTGCAAAGTATAGCTGCCACAAAGTCAGATTTCACAATATATGCCAGTGATATTAAACCTGATTCTGATATGGAGACCATAGTAATGATTATCAAACCTTGCAGAAAGAGGAATATTTGTTCTGGCCAAACTATAAGGATCAAATATAATCATAATGAATATAGAGTTTATCTGTACTTAAGAATCTGGAGTCTTTCTGTAGTTATGTAACCATTGAGGTGTAATGATTCAGTTAGCATTGATTTAGTGTTAAGTTAAATTATGTCATTGACTATCAAAAGGAAAACGACTCCTCTCGTAAACAAACATAATGAAAAGCACCAAATGTTGGTAAAATCTGAAACTCTGACTCCATTTCTCTCTTCTCAGATGCTGCCTGACATGCTGAGTATTTTGTGTATTTGGTCTCTATGGACTAAATTGGATTCAAAATGCAAAAGTATCTTAAATCAACAAGATTTAACCTTTCCTCACCCACTTGGCTTCACCTAGCACCTTCTCGCTAGCCTCCTTCCCCTCCCCTCCTCTCCAGCTTTTTATTCTGACATCCACCCTCTTCCTCCTGAAGTTGACAGCTAGCCCGAGAGGTCGACTGTCTATTTGTTTCCACAGATGCAGCCTGGCCTGGTGAGTTCTTCCAGCATTCTCTGTCCATTGTTGAGCTATCTCAGCACTGACAAAAATCACATTAGGCATTTTTTTTTTAAATTTAATTTTTGTTAAATACGTATGGCCCAATAAAGTGAGCTACTAGTTCACGAGGCCACACTTCTGTTTATTGGTTCAACCAGAAAAGCTGTAATTTCTCCCAGTTTTAATCATGAATTTAGAAACTTGCAACGTTTCTGTTGAAACCTTACCATCTTGGTTCTAATTGATTTTGTGACAGCACGCTGTCAGGAAAACACTTACCTTGATTCGGTTTTATGTTCTTCATGTTCCGATTGCGCACACAACTTCTTTTCTAGCTTCTGGAGAAAAGGAGAGAGTAGCAGTTAAAAAGTTACACAGTAGGTAACAATCAACACATGCTACAAACCTCTAGAAGTCTAAAGAAAGAAGCTAAGGTGGCAATACGGATAGAAAGGCGAACATGGCAAAAGAGCTTCTTGACTGTAACAATCAACTGAACAGGATATATGAGAAAAAGGATTACAGAAACATTATATTGATCGAGATGGAGAAAGAACATTTCCTGACTCCTTCAGTGAGTTGTGGGATCGTGGTTGACAAAAAAAAAGAACTACAAGACATCTTTATGACCCCTTGAACCTTCCCTTTCATTCTGTGAAGTGATGGCATCTTGGTTTCTGGGTTTGGAAGTGGAGAAAAAAGCTATTAAGCCTCCTGGCCCTTGGCCACACTGCAAAGTAAAATGACATCAAATCCCACCAATGGCACATACCCACAGACACCTGCTCCACTTCCTCTTGTCCACTGCAAGTCCAATTTCTACCCCCTATTTTCCCTTTATTCCCGTGACACAAACCTAAATTAACCTGGGCCTTGAGATTCAGCAGCTGAGCACCTGCAAGCCTTCCGGGGAGGGTTCCATAGGCTCATGAATCTTTGAGAAAACTCTGTAGCTATGTCCCACCACTTGCTAGCCTAAGGAAATAGCCTCTGAGCACCTAACTCTTCCATGAAGACCAGCCACAATTTGCATTTCACTCCATTATAATGATTTTGCTGCCCTCATTATTTCCTTTCCAGACGCGTTAGGCTTGTCCTCAGCATCTCTCACGACATAGTCTTACGTCACACCGTGGCCATCTTACTAGCTACCAATTCTGTCGGTTTATTTCAAGTACGGATAATTGTAAATACATCCATGTTTTGCTAGATTTAATAGGAGCAGCTATTTCAAAATAAAATTTACAATTTCACAATAGCTCTCTCCTTGCCCTTCAGTGTTGTGAGACTGAAAGTTGAGCAAGTCCAGCCAAATTCCTCATGAGGTTAAGTTTTTCTTGCAATTGATTCAAGTATTAAAATACATAAAAACTGCAATGTTATGTTTCATGGGTTCAAATGATGCAGGATATATTGGTAACACTGAGGTAACTGAAAAGATGAGGTCCATCACATTCAACAACCGCTTGCATGTTCTGGAAATACACTGGTGATAATCATTCAGACTGAAATAAACACCCAAATTTATTTACTTATTGATTGAGATACAGCATGGAGTAGGTCCCTCCGGTCGCGGCGCCCTGCAATTCCCTGATTTCATCCTAGCCTAATCACAGGACAATTTACAACGGCCAACTAACCTAACAAGTAACCTACCAACCAATTAACCTTCAAGCCACACCACCCAGCAGTCCCCCAATTTAATCCTAACCTAATCACGGGACAATTTACAATGACCAATTAACCTACCAACCAGACAACCGTTGGACTGTGGGAGGAAACCCACGCGGTCACAGGGAGAATGTACAAACTTCTTACAGGCAATGGTGGGAATTGAACCTGGTTCGCCTGTACTGTAAAGCACGGTGCTTAACCACTACGCTACCGTGCTTCCCACTGGTTCACAGCAGCCAGTGATGCCGTTCACAAGAACAGATATTTTCCAGCCATTCTTTGAGAACAGGGGTTCCCAACCTTTTTTTTAATGCCATGGACCCCTACCATTAACTGAGGGGCCTATGGACCACAGGTTGGGAACCCCTGACTGAGAACTTCATTTATGCTAGAAAGAATATACAATGGTTTGCACTTGTCAATCGATCACCTCCACAGCTTCGGTTTTCAGAGCTAGCTGCTGCTCCAGCTCTGCAATCTGATTGGCTGAGCTCTCCTGGAGGTCATGGAATGCAGTCTGGAGGTGTTGAATCTCTTTCAGCAGTCGGATAATCTCTCGGTCTTTAGCAACCAATGCTGTTTCCAGTCTCGAACCTGGGCACATCAGAACATTTGCTTGATCCTGGATAGGAAAAGAAAGAATCCTTTAGCACCTTATACAGTGTTTTCCTCAGACTTCATTGGAAAACTATGGAACAACTGCAGATCCAAACTAGTAGTAACCTTACATATCTTTCCTACCCAGCCAGCTAGCCCTCCCACCTCCCTTTTATCCTGGCGTCTTCCCCTCCTCACCATGGGTCCTGAAAAAAGGCCTCGGCCTGAAACATCGAATGTTTATTCATCTCCAGGGATGCTGTCTGACCTGCTGAGTTCCACAACCATTTTGTGCATTTTGCTTTGGATTTCCAGCACCTACGGACTTCCTCATGTGTTTGTTCCTTAAAGTTTAATTTCACTACTATGAAGGTGAATACTTATGCAATGCAAGTTTATAGAGGAAAAAAAATTGGATTTTTAAAGTAAGTGAAATTAATGAAGAAACAACGTAGTGGGTTTATTGAATGTCAGGGTTAAGTTTAGAAACACCAGTCAAGGAATTTCATTGTTAAAGCAAACAGACATGCATTGTGTTAGGTAATTCAGCACCAGAGAAAAAGGCTTCGTTTTTTGAGAGTCAGCTTTTGCTTTTATACCACAGGATGCTTTGATGTGAATGAAATGTGTTCATTGATACCAAACTGATACCACAGTCTATTATATTGCAAACATGATGTTTTAGAGTTTATACTGTAAATAAAATCAGCTTAGTTACAGGACCATGCTAACTGGAATTTTAATGGCTATTTTTCCTTAGGAAGATGCAGAAACTTCAGGTCCAGCCGTCGATTCTCCGGACATTTTATAAATGCTTCTTTGACTCAGTATTAAACTACAACATCACGGCATGGTTCAGAGCAAATGAGCACTGTCAACCTCAGCCCACTCAATGGAATTGTCAGAATAAACAGCAAACTCATTGGCCAGGAACAAGAATCTCTCGGCAGCGTCCATCAGAGACGGACAATAAAGAAACTCAACAAACAGTAGAGGACATTATGCATACACTACACTCTCTTGCCATTTGGACGCTGCTACAGGTCCCGGCCCATCAGCACCAGGACAGCCTTATCCAGTTTTGAGCATTCATCCAGTCACCTTCTCAACCCCCAATTTTGAATATATAGTATGCAAAGCACCTTTGACAATAAAAACAGTCAGTTTTAGTATATGTATTTGTATTTTAAATTGCATGCATTAATTTTTAGTAATTATTATCCACTGTGAGTCTTTTATATCATGTTTAACTATATGCAGTGTGGTGTTGTGTACCTAAGTTCTGTGATGTAGCCCTTACCACTGCACAAAGTTCCTCATGGAAAATAACGCGAATTGAACTGAACATGTTACTCGCACTTTTTTCCCCTTTTGGCCTGATGATGAATCCCAGTAAGGCAATCTATTATTTAGAGCACATGTACAGAGTTGCATTGGTTTTCAGCTGGATATTTAGTCTTGAAAAAAATACCATTGGCAAGTAACTTAGAGCCAAAGCACCACATTATTGCCTCAGCTTTTAAAAGACAGGCCACTTTGTGGATCTGTGATAATGGAGAGCTTAACCACGATTGTGTGCATTTCCTTTTCATGAGTTGCACCACGCCAGTTTTCCATTTCTCTGTAAATGTTTTGATAAAGCTTTGGTGCTGATACAAAAATGCCCCAAAAATTACTGAGCATTTAAATTTAGAACAACATCTTGCAAACATCACAAAAAAAGCAATGATACATGATAGAGAGAAAAAAAATCCAGCTGTAGAGCCTTAAGCACATGGGAAGTTCAAAGACCCAACGAAAGAAAAAGCTACTATTGTGTTTCAAATCACATTATTTAACTCAAATCAGATATATCAGATAACATGTTCCAGCTTCTGACATCTACCATCAAACATTTGATCTGGAAGAACAGTACTGGCCTACAAGATCAAGCCTGAGACAGCATGGCCAAGGTCATTCGATTTTATCTGTGCTTCCTACAGTTGCCCCCTCCCCACTCCCCATTTTTTCTTCTAATTGTTTCTTAAGTGATTTCTGGATTTCCATCTTTACTGCTGACCTATACTGATTTCCTACATCGGCTGCTTCCTTCCACAAGAGTTTTAGCCCTAAATCTGCCATCTACCTGCCTGTAGGGTTTGAAGATTTCTAAATCTGCCATCTACCTGCCTGTAGGGTTTGAAGATTTCTAAATCTGTCATCTACCTGCCTGTAGGGTTTGAAGATTTCTAAATCTGCCATCTACCTGCCTGTAGGGTTTGAAGATTTCTAAATCTGTCATCTACCTGCCTGTAGGGTTTGAAGATTTCTAAATCTGCCATCTACCTGCCTGTAGGGTTTGAAGATTTCTAAATCTGCCATCTACCTGCCTGTAGGGTTTGAAGATTTCTAAATCTGCCATCTACCTGCCTGTAGGGTTTGAAGATTTCTAAATCTGTCATCTACCTGCCTGTAGGGTTTGAAGATTTCTAAATCTGCCATCTACCTGCCTGTAGGGTTTGAAGATTTCTAAATCTGCCATCTACCTGCCTGTAGGGTTTGAAGATTTCTAAATCTGCCATCTACCTGCCTGTAGGGTTTGAAGATTTCTAAATCTGCCATCTACCTGCCTGTAGGGTTTGAAGATTTCTAAATCTGCCATGTACCTGCCTGTAGGGTTTGAAGATTTCTAAATCTGTCATCTACCTGCCTGTAGGGTTTGAAGATTTCTAAATCTGCCATCTACCTGCCTGTAGGGTTTGAAGATTTCTAAATCTGTCATCTACCTGCCTGTAGGGTTTGAAGATTTCTAAATCTGCCATCTACCTGCCTGTAGGGTTTGAAGATTTCTAAATCTGCCATCTACCTGCCTGTAGGGTTTGAAGATTTCTAAATCTGCCATCTACCTGCCTGTAGGGTTTGAAGATTTCTAAATCTGTCATCTACCTGCCTGTAGGGTTTGAAGATTTCTAAATCTGCCATCTACCTGCCTGTAGGGTTTGAAGATTTCTAAATCTGTCATCTACCTGCCTGTAGGGTTTGAAGATTTCTAAATCTGCCATCTACCTGCCTGTAGGGTTTGAAGATTTCTAAATCTGTCATCTACCTGCCTGTAGGGTTTGAAGATTTCTAAATCTGCCATCTACCTGCCTGTAGGGTTTGAAGATTTCTAAATCTGCCATCTACCTGCCTGTAGGGTTTGAAGATTTCTAAATCTGCCATCTACCTGCCTGTAGGGTTTGAAGATTTCTAAATCTGCCATCTACCTGCCTGTAGGGTTTGAAGATTTCTAAATCTGCCATGTACCTGCCTGTAGGGTTTGAAGATTTCTAAATCTGCCATCTACCTGCCTGTAGGGTTTGAAGATTTCTAAATCTGCCATCTACCTGCCTGTAAGGTTTGAAGATTTCTAAATCTGCCATGTACCTGCCTGTAGGGTTTGAAGATTTCTAAATCTGCCATGTACCTGCCTGTAGGGTTTGAAGATTTCTAAATCTGCCATCTACCTGCCTGTAGGGTTTGAAGATTTCTAAATCTGCCATCTACCTGCCTGTAGGGTTTGAAGATTTCTAAATCTGCCATCTACCTGCCTGTAGGGTTTGAAGATTTCTAAATCTGCCATCTACCTGCCTGTAGGGTTTGAAGATTTCTAAATCTGCCATCTACCTGCCTGTAGGGTTTGAAGATTTCTAAATCTGCCATCTACCTGCCTGTAGGGTTTGAAGATTTCTAAATCTGCCATTTACCTGCCCGTAGGGTTTGAAGATTTCTAAATCTGCCATTTACCTGCCTGTAGGGTTTGAAGATTTCTAAATCTGCCATTTACCTGCTCGTAGGGTTTGAAAATTTTGGTAGTAGGTTGAGTTGTTGAGCGGGCTGCATACTTCAAACCCCTCCCAACACCCTTTTACAATTTTTGTATGCAGTATTGTACTGTATTGTAGATTCTTTACACACTTTTTGTTTCGAATAGTTTTATTTTTCTAAAGCTAAGCTTCCAATGCATGTGAGAGGAGTACTTGACCCCAAGTTGCACACTGGAGCACACCCACTCCAAGGACTCTCGACCTCACAAGTACCTGCCTCGTTCAGTGAGCAAAAATTCTCTTTCATTCAGTATTCAAGAGTCCACTGCTTTAAAGTTTAATTATCAGTTCTGCCTCAAGACACTTTGAAAGCCCTCCCAACCACTGAGCACATCTATCGGGAGCGTTGCTGGGGTAAAGCAACCGCCATCATCAAAGATCCTCCCCACCCAGGTCATGCTCTTTTCTCGCTGCTACCATCAGGACGAAGGTACAGGAGCCTCGGGACTCGTACCACAAGGTTCACGAACAGTTACTATCCCTCAGACATCAGGCTGTTGAACAAAAGGGGGTAACTACACTCATTCTACTTCTGGTGTTCCCACAACCGATGGTCTAATTTTAAGGACTCTTTATCTTATTTCCTGCCCTCATTATTTCATGCTGTTTATTTATATTTGCATTTGCACAGATTGTCGTCCATTGATCCAGCTTACGGTTTTGCTAAGTATGCCCGGCAGAAAAAGATTCCCAGGGCTGGATGTGGTGACGTGTTTGCACTCTGATAATAAATTTTACTTTGGCCTTTTGTGCTTTTCAAAAATTTATCTCAAGTTGGGCAGTTGGGCAGCATCTTCGTGTGCTCTGAATTCACACAGGCTGTTATTCACTAATAATTCTCCTTCGCTCCCAGATCCTTACCACTGTACCAATCCGTGGAGAACGACAGGCCAAATGAATGGAGCAATTCACAGACTGTTCCCGAAGACTCTCCACTTCCCTCTGAGCAGCTTCAGCCCTCTAAAACAGACAAAATTTTAAAAAAACTGAATTCCAACATCACAGTTCATCTGTGATTCTTCTCATTTTTGTTTTTATTTTGCTTGCTTATTGACTTCAGTTATAAATTAATTCTGGACCAGAACTGAAAACAACCATCTAGTGCATAATTTGCAGTGGGCTTTGAACTATTGGATTTCATACTTCAGCAAAGTTCAAATAGAAGCTCAAATACCTCTCTTGATGCGCTAATTATACACATTAATGTGGAGTACCAGCTGAGGGTTCGGGGTACTTGAAAGATCAAAACCAAAGCACAAGCTTGTACATTGTATTGCAAACATTTATCATTTAGTAAATGACAATTAGATAAAATTTCACACTACCATCCATCAAATAGAAGATACTGCTGTGCAATATCATGATAAATGTAAATGAGCAAAGTTATTCAATTTGGTTCAATGTGGAAATCAAGAACTCAGCAGAAGTATTTTATCAATGTGCGTTCACATATTTTATTTAACTGGGAACACGTAAATATTACATCTCAGGGAAAAGTTATCCAACAGGATTATTTAAAGTTCAAAGTACTTTTATTATCAAAGAATATATAAATTATACAAACTTGAGATTTTTTTTTTTGCTCGTAGATATCCACAAAGCAAGAAACCCAAAAGAACCCAATTAAACAAGAGAAAAAAGATCAACACTCGATACTCAAGAGAAAGAAAAAAATACAAATCATGCAAATGATTGAAGTGGACAACAATCCAAACCAGTCCTCAGATGGAGCAACCTAGAGTAAGCCTAAAGTCTTGATTATTTCTAAATTCTTAGAATGCAGTTGAGATTTAATAACCAGCTCCCAGTAGAAATACCAAGCTCTTCAGAGCAGTTACTGATCTTTGAATTCTCCGATTCAGTTAAAATTCGACTTCAGTCACAGTTCTGCTTACTAACAGACATGTTGCAACCATTAGTATTAATGCTGCATACTTTTATATAAGAGTGTCTCTTGTCGTGGGCCCACCCCAAAAAAAAGTAGAGTTTTAGCAGTCTCAGTAAATCAAAATAACGCAATTGAAAGCCATACAGAGGCTCTCAAGGTCTACTGAGATTTGGTAATCTTGGTGTTAATGACATTACACATATTAGACAGTATTCTCTGCTTCCAGTCACCACCAGGTGAACCCTGCTGGGCAGTACTATATCAGGGGGCTTCAGAGTTGAAAATTAAGGGATTTCACTGTGATGCCACACGGTGAATTCAGGGTTGCCAGAATTTCCAGGGGCTGAAGGTTGATCTCAAGGGCTGGAAATAGTTATTTTTAAAAAGGTTTCTTCAAATATTTCTGCCAGACATTCCAGGTGTGTAAAGCAAAATTACTGAAGGTTGAAAAGACGGCATCAGGAGGGCAGACAGATAAATCAATGGGGGAGGCTAGAAAAGCAGGTTTGCTGGTGGGAGACAATTTGACAGAGCCTCCATGACTTTATATACAGTTTGCATCCTACAAGTCAGACTGAAGAGCTTCCTGAAGCTCACTGTCTAGCGAAAAGGGTTCCTGGCCTTTTTTTTTGTGGCACAGACCAATACCATTAAGCAAGGGGTCCATGGACCCCAGGCTGGGAACCCACATGGTACACTGCAGGCCGGGGGTGCCCATAACAAATGACCTGTCGTTCGTAAAGCTGGTGGGTCGGGCCTGGTTAGGAGCAGTAAAAGCCAACTTTAATGGTAAAAGCTCTGCAGCTACATAATTCAATATTTAGGACCATCTTAGAGGGCTCATAGAGGAATTCCAAAGTTAGGGCCTTAACAATTGAAGGGGGTGGTTGCCACAGATTGCATGTTTAAAGTGGGGGAGGATCAACAAATACCTGAACAGGAGGAGTATGTGCGATCTAAGGACTGGAGACTGCTGGGGGGGGGGGGGGGGGCGATATGGCCATGGAGATATTATTCGAAATTTGTCAAGTTGACGCCTTGTTTAAATGGGAGTGATGTCAGTCAAAAGGGCAGGAGGGCTTTGGTTGAAATGGACCGGTGAAACCCGTGATGCTGGCAGGCTGGCCAGTCCCAAGCGTTGGGAAGTATCAGGTTGCTGGAAAAGGTACTCATGGTGATGCTAGACACATGGTCCAAAGCTCCTCAGAGCTAAAAACAGACCTGTCTGGTGTCACCAGCCACGGTGCTTCCTGTGGGGAGTCTCTTTATCCTTGGTGGGAATCTTCTGGTCGCAAATCTCTAAACTCCCTTCACACCCCACTCCCCTGGGCGTGGTATCCCAGACATCTCCTCAGCAGTGTAGAGTTTTACAGTGCCGGCCACACACCGGGGTTCAACTCCTGCCGCTGTCTGGGAGGAATCTGTACGGTCTCCCTATGACCACCGGGGTCTCCTCCCACATTCCAGAGGTGTACAGGTCAGGCTTGTTACGTTGCGGGCACGCCACATTGCCGCTGGGAGCGGGGAGACACGCGTGGACTGCTGCCAGCACGCCCTCGGACTGCGTCGGTCGCTGACGCAAACAACGCGTTTTACAGTACATTTTGATGTGCGTGTGTCAAATAAAGATATCGGTTGTGATTTGTTGTTTTGCCACCAGATGGACCAATTTGTTGATGGATTCTCCTGCTCTTTTATGGCTGTAGGTAAACTCGGGTCTTCAGTACAAGCAGGGTATCATTTCTGAAGAACAGCAACTTAACCTCATGTCAAGTTAATTGCCGATCTCCATTTTCATTAGGGCCATTTCCAACAGTACAGAAATACTGCCGCTCTCCTCCACACCGTGCAGTAATACACAACATTGCAATCCCCTGATATTTATAACACCAGTTAGCAACTGTAAACATGCAAAACTAATGCATAAAGCTGCATTATGCAAATACCCATGAGATTTAATTAATCAATAAATTATACCATTTTACTATGCAGATTAACACACACACACAAAACACTCTGGAGGTCAGGCAACATTGATGGAAAGTTTCTAGTCAAGGTTATTGTCATTTAACCACAGTATATACTTGTATACTGTCAAATGAGACAATGTTTCTCCAAACTAGGGTGCAAAGCACCACAAAACATATAAGACGCAATAATTTGGGAAAGGAAAGATAAAATCTACAGATGAATTAAGCATAGATAAATAAACTGAAGTGCATAAATTAAATATTGTAGGGTACAGAAC
Source organism: Hypanus sabinus (assembly GCF_030144855.1). NCBI lineage: Eukaryota > Metazoa > Chordata > Chondrichthyes > Myliobatiformes > Dasyatidae > Hypanus > Hypanus sabinus. The sequence continues at coordinate 89,341,485 of NC_082718.1, forward strand.
AGATTAACCGGTGCCACTTCGAATGCGATGCAGCGGGGTGTTCAGGAGATAAATTAAATATTGTAGGGTACAGAACAGATTAACAGGGGCCACTTCGAATGCGATGCAGTGGGGTGTTCAGGAGCCTAGTGGCCCAAGGGAAGAAACTGTTTCCCATCCTGACCATTCTTGTCTTCATGCATCGGAGTCTCCTGCCTGATGGTAGAAAGTCAAAGAGGATGCTGGAAGGATGGGCGGGATCCTTGATAATACTAAGGACCCTGTGTACTCTGTGTTCCTGATTTCAGGCTGAGACCCTTCATCGGGACTGTCTGATCTACTGAATTCCTCCAGCATTTTGTGTGTGTGTGCATTACCTTAGATTTCCAGCATTTGCAGAATCTCTTTAATTTATTATGCGCATTCCTTTTAAAATAGAATCTTACACGCTTGATATTTTTTTCTCTACAAGCTGGATTCTGCTTCTTACCTGATTAGCTTTCTCTAAGTTGGTCATGATCATCCCAACTTCATCTGCCCTAAAATAGATGCAAAACGTCAGTTTGACAGGAAACAACCTACAATCATGTGAATAGGCTGCAAAATAGCAACTCATTACTTACTGCCGCAGTTGATTCAACACCAATGATGCTACACTTTGCAATACTGCTGGCCAGGCGCACATTACTGCTCGGGCTACTGAAGTACCAGAAATTTTTAGGAAACGTAGTTCAGTTTCAAGGATCAAATCTTAATATGGTTAAATCAACTTGCATGTTGTTGTACATTTTGTGAGAATTGCAATTTAAAAACGTAATGTGCTATGCACCATTGGGAATTTCAATTGTATCGATATTACGCTCCAAAGCACAGAGAATCGTGTTACAGTGTATATTAGTAGTCACATTGGTAACAGAGGAAAGCAGTGGCTTCACTTGTATTCTGCCTTCGATGACACTCTGCTCAACGTTAAATGAAGCTGTAGATAATTAAGTGGCTACGTATGATACCTGGCAGACAGTAAATCATAACTAAATGAAAACACGGACATTCAGATCTCTGTTATTACTATAGATCTTTGACACACACATACAAAATCATCTGGTGTTACAACAAACAGTGAATTGCTTCAAGTAGGAAATTGGCCCCCAATTCAATTTTCTTCTCCTGTTTATCTGATGGTCAAGTTGAATTACACATGAAATCCTATTCCATTATTCCCGAGCTCTTGGCAGATATGATTCCGCATGAGGTTTCCCCAACGGAATGCACGTCTGATCCCCGTGCTTGGGGCTATCGAATTGTTCGGCCAGAACAAAACCAAGAAAACTGCTCCTGTAGGTTTTCACGAATAAAACGGCAGAAGTGTCTTAAGTTTAAGAGAAACCGTAACAGCTCCTGTACTGCCAACCAAACACAGAACGTAAAGCGCTGTAAAAAAAACTTCACCTAATTACGTCATCACGTCAGACCAGCCTCTTAAAGTGAACCCCAAGTGGTTGTCGTGATTTACACACGTTTCCAACCATTACATTACCCCACACTCTGACTGAGCACCATCAAGAAACAAAAACAGCGCTTGGAGAGCCTAAAAGGTGAGGTGGTTTTCCTTCTTAATTACTGAAACCCTGGGGGCCCAAGAGTCTTAAATTGATGACTAAAGTTTGAACAGAGAAACAGAAACTGTCAATGCTAGCATCAACGATGTCAGTGAACGGGCAAGTTGCTATTTCGGATATTTACTCAACACAAGCAGCCGGTATTATATTTAAGGACTGCACCTTTAACAACGCCAATACACTACTGCACCGCCAAAGGTGCGGGTTCAATTCCTGCCACTGTCTGTAAGGAGTTTGCACATTCGCCCTGGGCCTGTGTGGGTTTTCTCCGGGTGCTCCAGCTTCCCTCCACGTTTCAAAGGCGTACGGGTTAGTAGGTTAATCGGTCAAAAGGGTGTACTTGGGCCACACAGGCTCGCTGGGCTGTACGTAGCCTACCTTCCTTCATAAGTCGGGCAGCACGGTAGCACAGTGGCTAGCACAACGCTTTACAGTACAGGCGACCCAGGTTCAATTCCTGCCGCTGCCTGTAAGGAGTTTTTAAACATCTCCCTCCAGGTGCTCCGGTTTCCTCTCACAGTCCAAAGACGTACCTGTTCAGAGGTTAATTGGTCATTGTAATTGTCCATGATTGGACTTGGATTAAATCGGGGGATTGTTGGACACAGCTGGAAGGGGCTATTCTGCGCTATCTCTATAATTAATACATAGATAACTAAATAAAGGTTTGTTACCATGCTGCATCTCTAAGATTAAAATTAAAATTGCCTGCTTTCTGTGTACGCTTAAGATTTTAACAACCTACTTCTATCTATAATTTATCATATGTAAGAAAAACATTTAACTAAACAAGTCAACTACATTAGTTGTTTCACATTAGTTTGATAGTATAAATTTCACAGTTCCTAAACAGTTGATCAATTCACCTGCATTTGCTAAATGTCAAACTCAAGTGTAGCACTTGGTAAAACCAATTGAGAAACATTCCTGATCTTTTGCAAATAACCGGATTTGTGCTAATCTTTTAAAAAGTTATTCTATTCTGCTCTTGTTTTTGACTTGTGGGTGTGTTTATTTTCTGTTAAGAACAACTCCCAAGAAGCTTATTAGTTTTAGGAATCTTCATCAGAACTGTAAAGTGATGATAGAGCTGACAATGATCTATGAGCAATTACTGTGAAAATATTACCCAGTGCCCTCTAAGAGGGCCACAACCTTGTCGTAGGGGTTTGGAGGCCTGTGTGCCTCAATGACTCGGAAAGCAATGTTGCCTGGAGTCAGGGCTTTGTGCTCTTGGTGGGGTCACCCATGCCAAACAGGTCAAAGGGTAGAGGTCAGACTAAGAGTGGGCCACCGGCCCTTCAGGCTCAAGGGGTTCAGCCGTGGGCTGGTCAAACAAAACTGTATTGGAAAGAGCAGTGGAGAATCTGAGCATGGCAGTATTCCTAAGTCTCCACCCGGGACTTGCGTGACTGACAGGAGCGAAAACCGAGAGGAAGGTTCTGACATGATGAAGGAAGCTCTGAGCACCATTATTGATGGAGGACCTCCATTGCTGCCCTAAACGCCAGCGGCTTAATGGGCAGTAGGTAAGTGATCAACCAATGACCTGCTCAAGACCAACGTCCATTCAGGTCAGCTCTAATAGACAATAGGTGCAGAAGTAGACTATTTGGCCCTTCGAGCCTGCACCACCATTTTGAGATCATGGCTGATCATCTACTATCAATACCCAGTTCCTGCCTTGTCCCCATATCCCTTGATTCCCCTATCCATAACATACCTATCTAGCTCCTTCTTGAAAGCATCCAGAGAATTGGCCTCCACTGCCTTCCGAGGCAGTGCATTCCAGACCCCCACAACTCTCTGGCAGAAGAAGTTTTTCCTTAACTTTGTCCTAAATGACCTACCCCTTATTCTCAAACCATGCCCTCTGGTACTGGACTCTCCCAGCATCTGGAACATATTTCCTGCCTCTATCTTGTCCAATCCCTTAATAATCTTATATGTTGCAATCAGATCCCCTCTCCATCTCTTTAATTCCAGCGTGTACAAGCCCAGTCTCTCTAACCTCTCTGCATAAGACAGTCCGGACATCCCAGGAATTAACCTCGTGAATCTCCAGAGATGTCTTGCTCGGTCTCTAACTGCACGTTCATGGCTGAAGTGGTGAAGACTGAGAAGTGCCTCCACAAGGAGATTATATAGAATGAGCAACAGTCTGCATGCAAACACTAACAACTACATAAGAATCTCGACAGCATACAGGATTTTTAAAAGCCCTGTTTGATTTCCACATTATTCCACCCTGAACCCAATTCTTTCCTGTGGTTTCTGGTATGCCAATCAAAACTGGATATACATGTTCAATTTTGGGTGGCCACTCTACCACTGGAAGAAGCGTAAAACTGGGATTCCCGCTGCTGCCTGTAAGGAGTCTGTACCATCATCTAGTGACTGAGTGGGTTTCCTCTGGGTACTCTAGGTCTCTTCCCACAGACCAAGGAGTTGTAAGTTGTCCTGTGGCTAGGCGAGGGTTAAATCAGGAGATCGCTGGGCAGTGAGGGTTGAAGGGTCGGAAGGGCTTACTCCGCACTGTACCCCAATAAATACAGGCATCCCCTGTTTTTCGAACGTTCGCTTTACGACAACTCACTGTTATGAAAGACCTACCTTCGAACCTGCTTTCACTAACCAAAGAGGATTTTCACTTTAATGAGAAAAAGGCCCCTGCTTTATACGTGTGTTTACCCCGACAAAGACTACAATGACTGTGAAGCCTTGTGTGCGCAGCTGTTTGCGCATGCGTGTACGTGCCGATCCTTTTTCTCCAAATCGATTTTGGCTCGCTGTCTTCCCGATTTTGATAAGCGAAACTACACTGTACATAAAATATTTCTACTTTTTATAGGCTGTATATTTATCATATCATTCCTGCTTTTACTATATGTTAGTGTTATTTTAGGTTTTATGTGTTATTTGGTATGATTTGGTAGGTTATTTTTTGGGTCTGGGAACGCTCAATAATTTTTCCCATATAAATGAATGGTAATTGCTTCTTCGCTTCACAACGTTTCTGTTTACAAACGGTTTCACAGGAATGCTCTACCTTTGGACAGTGGGGGAAACCTGTAAACAGGTGCTTTCTCGCCACGTGCTACCTGTAGGATACGTGCTGCTATTGGATAATCTGAAACTGGCAAGGCCTTTCAGAAGTGCTACCTCTGCAGGCACCTGGCTCCAAGCTTTGTCCATTGATCAGAGCCTGTTGCCACACCAGCCCTCCTGTCAGACATCCCGCTCTCCGAACCTTTGTCTTGGCCTCTGAATCAGGGCAAAATCTTCCCTCTCTCACTATTTGCAGCAACCCCTCCACATGGCCAGCCCCAAACTAGAACCTGCCCCACCCTTTGCTTCCTCTTTTATTCTGAATGACATCGACTCTGATGGAAGCTTTGAAGCCAACATCCTTTCTCCCAACCCCCACATCACCATGGTAAAGGCAGAAAAATCAATTATGATTTACTTCGTTAGTTTTACCGCTCTAACTTTATATCCTTCAGATTTTACCCTGCTTTGCTTTTTTAATGAGTTATTGACATATAGTAGAACCTTCGGGTGTATGGGACGTCCTGGGAGGGGTAGCCCTTCTGGTGAGGGGGTTTGCCATGTCCATTCACTCACCTTTGGTCCCCACTGGACACTCAGCTCTCACCTGTGGCTCCAAGTAGCTGTCTGAATGCCCCAGTACACAGCTTGGACAGGCGGGCTAAACCAGGTGAGGGTAGCGGGTGGGCCTCATACCCCGGTGAGACGAGGGACATGCCTGCCCTGGCATGCGAAGTCAGCTCTAGCGGACCGGGCGGATGAGATCTACTGTGAGATCCAATGGCCAGGAACGCGGAGAGCGGAGGGCTGGTGTGATGGGCGTCGACTGCAAGCAAGGAAGATCCCAGTTGGTGACGCCTGTTTGTACCTATGGAGCCGGACTTCTGAGGTCGAGAGGACGGAGCTGCCCAAGTGCAACGGCTCTTCCACTTTCAAACTCCCCCGAACACGGTTTCCGTCATCGTCGGACACGACAGACGATTCCTACCCACAACTCGCAGCGAAAGCTTCAGGCAGGGAACTCGGCATAACTATTTAAGTGGGCCTGAGCTTGAGGAAATGAACTGCCGCTACCCTGCATACCCAGTCCGTTAATTCTGCAACGGAAAGCCAGATCTGTGTATCCTGGACGCTAAAAGGCGGGAGTTCACTCCCGGTCAGTTTAACAGTTAAAAACTAAACATCGAAAACAGAAATCTCCAGCTATGCTTATACTATTTATAGCCGTGCTGCAACTGTTAATTAAAATATTTTATTTTACAGCCCAATTTCACACATTAGCATTTTCAGCCCCATTTGTTAATAGATGCTCATTAATTCTCTGCACTCGAGGATTAGGAGAACGATCTCCAGACCCAAACTAGTTCAGGAGGTTTGGACAATTTCCATTGTTCAGTAATTCCTAAATGCATCGGCAGCAGAAAACTAATACCTGGTGAAAGTGCAGCTACTTTCAAAGGACAGAAAACTTCCTGTATTTTCATCCAGTCGTCTTTCAACAAATACACCCCGAAGTCTCTTACAATTCCCTGCCCACCTCAATATCAGCTTCTTTTTTCTACCATTTCTTTTCCCCTTTTCATTTTACATCAGCATCTTTAGGCTACAAAGCCAGCCTCTCATTCAATGCGTGATCTCATCTTCATTCCCCTGCTAGTCTTCCCACCCCTATCCTCCTACAAGACTAGCCTCACGCGCTGGCAGTGTATCTGGCTAAGGCAGTGCTTCCAGCACCTGCAGCTTTCTGTCCAATTAATTTCACTCTGCAAAAGCTAAACTACAATGTTCCTGACGCAACCAGAAATAAAACATGCTGAGTGCGATCGCTTGTAGGCATGTGGGGTCAACATATTAAATGCCTTTTCTCCTTGTTCTGATCTAAATATTGCAGCAGTCAAGCACAAAGATTATTAAACACAGAGTTCCCTCCTACTGATCCAACTGCGCTGCACAACTGTACTCCAATCAAACCTGGCCACACCACCACAGAGCTTCAAACATTGTTACGTACCTGTATTAGTTGACCATCTAGTAGACAGCATAGAACAGATCAGCACAGAAACAGGCCCTTTGGCCCACAAGGCTGTTGCCAAACCAGCTAAAAAGCAAATCAAAAACTCCCAGACTCTTAATCCCTCCTACATACACAATGTCCGTATCCCTCCATCTTCCTCACATCCATGTGCCTATCCAAATGTCTCTTAAAAGCCTCTAATGTACTTGCCTCTACCCCCATACCGGGCAGCATGCTCCAGGCAAAGACTTCTAATACGATATGCTGGCCAGTCCTGTAACTGGGCTACAGAACTGCAGCACCGACTTCTGATTATTGAAAGAAGCACCGACCTGTTGTTTCTGTTAAATCTGATATCCCTATAGACTGTATTTTATTAAACTAATAAGTGACATTTAATTATAACGCACAGAATGTCGCGTCCTGAGGTTAGTTGCTAATTTCCAATCAGCTCCTTAATTAGAACAGGTAATTTGCTGAGGGCAAAAAGAAAATACAGCTCAAAAATTGTCCAAGTAGTTCTGTACATTGGGATCCTTGGCCTCTCCTAAGCTTCCACTCCCCACACCAGTCTTACCCTGCTCTAAAGGATGGGCAGCGGACGCACACTGAAGGCGATCAGGTCCTCCTTGAACTAGGTTTTGTTTCTCCCACTTTTGTTTTCAATTTGTTAGTTGCAATGCAATTCACTCTTGGCTTCCACCAAAAATATATGTACAACAATGCTAACTGGGTAGCAAATCATTTAGACAGATACAGGATTTGTCACAGGAAATTACACTGTAATCAATCTTGAACGTATGTCACACCTCTCGCCAGCATTCATTCAGTCACGTAGCTTTCCTGGTTACTGTTACAATAATATGAATAAGGTTGGGCTTTGCCATCTCTCACGCCTGATCTACCTCTCAAAAATCATCTAGTTAACCTTCTATTTCACTTTCTAACTCTAAAACCACATCAACTGATCCCATTTGAATCCAAATATCCACTGGTCTCAAAGCACAGGATCCTGGGATTTAAGTTCCCAAGGATTCACCAGCATTCTCATCTCAATCCTAAACCATTTTGAGGCTAGTCATCCCTGGCTCCCAGGTCTCCAGATGGGAAAACAGTCCCTCAAGCCCTGCCTTAAGAGGCTGACAAGAATTTAAATCGAGTAATGAAATTCCATTTAGTTCACTCAATAAAGGGACCCTGGGCCATTAAACGATGAAGAATCAACGTGGTGAACTTTTGTAACCACAGGCAAATGTCCACCTAAGTTAGGATACCAACAGTGAACACAGTACAGCATAGCACATTAATTTCACAACGGATTCTAAGTGGCCATTTCAGCTATAGTAACAGAGAGTTCTGTAGTGGTTCAAGAAGTCTCAGAGAACCACCCAAAAATTGGGCGTGTCCTTTTTTTAATGAAATTTCCATTTTTGCTGATTTTTAAATATTTTCTCTTAGATTGTTATAAATATAACATTAATTACTGCTATTAATATATTGTCTGTTAACTGCACATCATTCGACAGTGGACACTGAAGAAATAACCACCCCACAGAGGAGTGATTCTGAACATCCAGCCAAAAAGGTTGAAATCACAGGGCTCATTAACTGCAACTAAAGTAACGACATTTTCCTGTAGGTCACCTACACACAGGAAAGATTCAAACAAGGTTGAAAGAGTAGATAGAAAACTCACAAGGTGGACATTGGAGGACCTGACTTATAAGGAGAGATTGAATAGGATCGGACTGTATTCTTTAGAATGTAGAAGATTGAGGGAGATTGGATAGAGGTGAACACCATTATCAGGGTATAGATGGGGTAAATGCAAGAAAGACTTTTCCCGCTGAGATTGGGTGGGACTACAGCTAGAGGTCATGGGTTAAGGGTGAAAAGCGAGAAGTTTAAGGGGAACATGAGGGGAAACTTCATCACTCCGAGGGTTGTGAGAGTGTGGAGCGAGTTGCCAGCACAAGTGGTGCACGTGAGTTTGATTTTAATGTTTAAGAGAAGTGTGGCTAGGTACATGGATAGCAGCGGTATGGAGGGCAGGTCGACGGGAGTAGGCTGTTCAAACAGTTTCAGCATGGACTAGATGGGCCGAAGGGCCTGTTTCTGTGCTGGGGTTCTCTACGACTCTAATCACTATGAGGTTTTAGCCAGAAGGGCATGCTTCCAGACGAAGGGAAGATGAAAACTAGCAGTGGGCTATTTTGATGCAGAACACCATCACGGCTTTGCGAGGGAAGGGGGTGGGATTTGGCTCCCGTGCTGTGCCTTGTGGTGAAACATGAAGTCCTCTGTTTAAAGGCAGCAGGCTCACTATGGAAAAACTTATGTGATTACAGAAACATGTGTTCCTGGCTTTTGCAATTAAGAGGGTTCATCCCACTTCCTTTTCTCTGGTCCATGTAAACATTCTGTAGTGGACTGCTGGTGGTTATTTAAAGCAGCTGCACGTCTTTGGCAAAGAGGGAGCTGCTTATAAAATGTCACTTGGAATTAAAAAGAGTCAAACTTTCAAAGTAAATTGAGGAAGATGAAATTGTGAAATTAAAAAAGGAATTAAAAAGGGACCACATTTTTTTGACTGAATGAATTATTTGGGATCTTTTATTAAAGCCCCATGGGCTTCCTTTAACCTTCACACTGGTCAGAACACATATAGAAGCATAACCAATCCAACACCGTTGAAATAACAAGACTCAGCAACAATGCTATTTCGTGTCAGATGTAACCTAAATAATAAGTGCTTTAATAAAGAAAGTTACTACTTGGGACAAGTTTCACCGGCTCATGTTTAAAAATAAACCTACAGAAAAAAAATGTTGACTAAATGCCAAAATGTATTTTTACAGCATGAGAGCGTCTGACTTCTGAGGCAGGGTCATTTAATAAACACAGTCCCGAGGACAGCCTGCATCGGAAGGCAGGCCACTATCAACCTCACGCCCACCCAACACAATATCGTTCGTGTAACCTGTCTGACATCAAGGCATTAATAAAAAGCTATATTGGCAGACAGTAAGGTAAAGATCCATACTGATAGAATTGCATACAGATACAGAAAGCTGCTGAGTGTGACATGAGATGCAAATCATAATTCATGATGGCCACCATGTCACAGCAAAGACAAAGAACCTCCAGGCAGCTGTTTCCAATGTGAATGGTATACCTCAGTTTTTTATGAAACTATCTAATCACCAAAAAAAGAGTTCGAGTCCCGGATCAGAGCTGAACTGATTTAGCTAAGTTACAGAGAACTTTTCCCACTCTACCCAATGTAACCCACGAGGGATCTGAGGAATTCTGACCGATGCCACTCAGAGAGCCAAACAGAGCAGATACAATGGGGCAAAAGGAAGTGCAAACTTGAGCAATAAACACAAATATACTGTGAGCAGCAGCTAATACCTTTGCTCATGCGACTGGACCACAGTAGCACAAAGCCCCGAAGCAATACTGGGGCAGCATTTCCCTCCCTCCTGAGTGAAGACCCGACGGAACAGTGCAATTTGCATTCCAACAGCATGTCAAAGAACGTTATTCCCCATTTATCAAAGTTTGACAAGTATAAGGTTGCTCGTCTTCGAACTATCTTGACCCTTCCCTCCTCATGAATGTGAGCTGATCTACAATACTTCTACAATTACATGAATTACTCAACATTTCTGGAAGTTGATTTATATGGGAAAGAGAGGGAGCTTGTATGACTTTTAATAATGCAATATTAGCATTGTGCTTGGCTGATTAAATTAATAATTCTTCTCTTGAAGCCACTATTGGGTGAAATATTCCTCAATTCCTCTCGGAGCGAGCACGCTTTAGGAAGGAAAGATTGCACGAGTTGCGATTACTTACTTCACTGCCGCCTCTTCATCATATTTACACTTCAGGTCCAGGAGCTCTGTTTGTGTTGTCTTCAAAGCTGAACAGTAGATAAATGAAGCAAAATGATGATAAAGAATCACATGACTTAAATCTGCAATTACTGTCATACAGAAAGCTGCATAGTTCATTTCATTAGATGCCTCTACATATTTAAAGGGGCTGGAAATATTGTCTGCTGTGGCATCAGATTCTTTTTCACACACACACACACACACACACACACACACACACACACACACACACACACACACACACACACACACACACACACACACACACACACACACACACACAGACACACACAGACACAGACACAGTGCTGGAGGAACTTAGCAGCCCAGGCAGATTCTACAGAAAAGAGTAAATAGTCAACATTTTGGGCCGAGACCCTTCAGCAGGACTGGAAATAAAAAAGAGCTGAGAGGTCAGAGTAGGAAGGTAGGGGAGGAAGTACAAGGTGGTAGGAGATGGGTGAAACCGGGAGGGGGGAGGGGTGAAGAGCTGGAGAGTCGATAGGTGAAAGAAATAAAAGGGCTGGGGAAGGGGGAATCTGATAGGAGAGGATAGAAGGCCATGTAAGAAAGAAAAAGGGGGAGGAGCACCAGAGGGAGGTGATAGGCAGCTGAGGAGATGAGGTGAGAGAGGGAAAAGAGAATGGGGAACGGCGGAGGCGTGGGGACGATGACTAGAAGTTCAAAAAATCGATGATCATGCCATCAGGTTGGAGGTTAGATTGCATGGTCGTATGTTGTGGTACAACAGCAATAGCCACACTTTGTAGCATATAATTTGGCAATCATTTTAAAAATATTTAACCACTGTAAATGACAGAAAAATTGTAGCTACATGGGATGACTCAAATATTCTACAGAGAGCAGACTGTAGAAACGGTGGGATAAATATCACAAGATGCTACATCAGAAGCCGATCCGTGCGATTGTTGCAAACATTCTGACAGCCAGCAGTCAGCAGAAAAGGTCGGATAAATTTTGTGTGAAAGTGCTTGAATTTGGAAGAGTTGGGGGTGAATACTGCGCTATGGAGAACTGCAAATAAGAGTGAGTGAGGTCAACCTGACACTGCAGCAGAAGCATGAGTTGGAACTGCCGGGCGGAAGTTGTACTAGAAATTGGCGAGGTCGCGCCCGGAGAAACGTGCACAGTTTCAGTTATACTGTTGATGCAGGAAAGTCGTCAATCAGCTAGAAAGCATGCGAAGATTTACAAGAGTGTGGCCAGAACCCGAGGGCTTGCGTTGTCGGGAGAGGTGGGTCAGGTTAACTCTTTATTTCTCGGTGTGTAGGGTACTGAGGGGTGACTTCATAGAGAAGTGCAAAACCATGAGGGACATGGAGTGAAATGTTCCAGGGAAAGGGAACTTAAAAACTCAAGGTTATAGGCTGAAGAGAGGGGAAAGATTTCAAAGGGGCCCTAGGATCAAATTCTTCATGCTGAGGGTGGTGCAGATATGGAACGAAGTGCCAGAGATAGGCACAGTAACAGTTAAAAGATACTCACACAGGTACCTGCATAGGAAAGGTTTAGGGGGGGCGGGGGGGGGTCACAACTTTTTTTAAGACATGGACCAATATTATTAAGCAAGGTTGGTTAAATGCAGACAAGTGGGCCTAGCTTAGCTGTGTATCTTGGATGGCATTGATGAGTTGTGTTGAAGCAACGAGGCAGCTGGACTATCTATGAAGTGCTCCTCCCATTAAAATTTGTTCCTGATTTCTGTGTGCTCCTGCCGTACTGCCATTCTTTGTCTCCTCCTCCATCTTGAACAGTCATGGGCCAAGGCTTCTGATGAATCGGGGACAGTTATTCAAAAAGGCTTTGAGGACAACTGTGAATCATCCTCTCTATCTGCTTGGCGATCTCTTTCCATGACAGTGATCAGAACAGAATGCCTGAAACTAGCTGTGAATGACGTGCTCTACCAATGGACTCTGGGACGATCATTCGGACCCCAGTGCTGGGGATGTTGACCTGGGTGAGAGTGCTAACACTGGTTCACTTTTCCTTCTGGTGACATGAGAATTCTGCAGTGATTGGGTTGGTGATATCTTGCCAGTGCCCTGAGGAACCTGCTGCTAGTATGTAGAGGAGCAAGAATCAATGCTGACTGCTGGATCACAAGTGTTAGGTCAGCTCTGAGGTCTTGACCTTCAAGCACACTTTTCCCTCAACCAACCAAAAGCAGTGGTGACACACTGCTATTCGCCACCACCTTCTTCCATCTGCCATCCAAGTTGCCTACCTGAGATAGTCTCATTTGGCCATGTTTGGCCCAGATCTCTCTAAAGCATTTCCATTTGTATACCTCTCTTTTAAATATTGTAACTTGTACCCAACTTCACAGCCCACTCCACATAGCCATCATCCACTGTATTATGAGAAAGTTGACCCTTAAATCCCCTTTAAATCTTTTCCCTCTCTCCTTGTATCCATGCCTTCCAGTTTTAGACCCCCTTCCCACTCTGGGAAGATGGATCATTTACCTATTCTAAGCCCATCATGATTTTATAACTTCTATAACTTCATCATCCAATATAACTTCTATAACTTCATCATCCAATATTCCCACGAGAAAAAACACTGTAACATGCTTCTGTCTTTTCTATGCCAAATGCAGCTTAAAGAAATCCTTCCAGACCTGCACACAATACCTTAGGTGCAATCACCAACTCCAACATGAAGTTCCATACTCAATGCCCTGACTCATGATGTCCAATGTCTTCTTCACTGCCCCAACTACCCAAGTTATTTTCAGGGAATGATGGATTGATCCCCATAGGTTTTACTGATTTACAATTTCGAAGGCTCTGCTATTTACGATACAAGCTGTGCCATAGATTAATTTAACAAAATGCAATACTTTGCACTTGCTGGAAGGGATCTCCTGTTTCCCACGGTCCTACCATGAATCATTATTGTTGGCAGGTTATCTTGTACAGTAGGGGGAGGTCAGTACGGGACCTTAGCCCTGCAGATGTTGAGTGCAGAAAGGCCTATCTTCCCACATGCCTCACTGAATGAAACAATGAAAGTTTGAAGCTCAACTTTCCAGCACTAACTGCAAACTGCACTTTGTTAAGTGAGGCTGGTGTTGGAAATCACTGTTTTTTAAATAATACTTTCTATAAGATTTGTACAGTTAACACACTCACTGGCAGAAAGCAGTATAGCAGCTAAACTAGCGATTTATCACCTATCTCATTTTTCATTGGCTAAGTATTAGCACGTTATCCATGTGACGTAAATGGTTTAATTATGTAACTTATTATCTAGTTTATTCCAATCTAAGGAATTTTCCTTATCTATAAAGGTAATGGATTTTTCAGAGGGCCCATCTTTTTCTGTTTGCTTCTTTTATTCTTTTCGTTTCTCAGGTCTTTAGTTTGCTTCATATTTGTTTGTTTGTATTCTAAAGTAAACTATCATTGGGATTAAGACTGCTCGTGAAGCACCATCAATAACTCTCGGAGACGGGAGGTGACTGATAGGCTTTTATTAGCTGCAAGAGACCACGATTAGCAGCAAGAGACCACCACAGAACATCCTGGAGACTGAGGGGGGAGCAGTGCCTCCAACCGCCTTTATACAGGGGTCTGTGGGAGGAGCCACAGGAGCAGTCAGCAGAGGGGCGTATCCAGACAGGTATATGTAGTTCACCACAGCTCGTCATTCCTGACTCCCAGAAGAACCCCAAGGATCAGAAAATAAACAGAGATCCAAGAGAGTACCGAGGTCCTTGTGGGAAGTTACTATCAGTTGATTAACTTCTCCGTTACTTCTGAGAATTAGCTCCAATCCCACAGGACACTTGTTGGAGATGAGGTGCAGTGTTGCTAAAGAAAATTTGAAGAAAGTGTCTGGCATGAGAATCTCTGAGACCCTACTGCGGTGACGAGGACACACTCAGGTTGAAGGAGCAACATCCTATGTTGCGAATGGGTCACTTTCAACCTGACGGCATGAACATTGATTTCTCGAACTTCCAGTAATGCCCCCCCTTCACCATTCCCTCTCTCACCTTATCTCCTTACCTGCCCATCACTTCCCTCCAATGTTCCTCCCCTTTCTCTTTATCCCATGACCTCTCCTATCAGATTCCCCCTTCTTCAGCCCTGTGTCTCTTTCACCAATCGACTCCCCAGCTCTTTACTTCATCCTTCCCCCTCCAGGTTTCACCTATCACCAGCCATCTTCTACCTCTTCCTTCCCTCCCCTCCTCTCACTCTGACTTCTCATCTTTCTCCAGTCCTGATGAAGGCTCTCGACCCAAAACGTTGACTGTTTACTCTTTTCCACAGATGAAGTCTAGCCTGTTGAGTTCCTCCAGCAATTTGTGCGTATTACTTTGACTTCTAGCATCTACAGATTTTCTATTGCTGGAAATTCTAAGATTACCTCTTAGAACAACCCCTTCCAGTTAACTGAATCAACAGCTTCAGTGACGTTTAAAAAAAAATGCCCTGTATGTCTTAAACATGAGAGATTCTGTAGATGCTGAAAATCCAAAGCAACACACACAAAATGCTGGAGGAACTCAGCAGGCCAGGCAGCATCAATGGAAATGAATAAAAAGCCAACATTTTGGGCTGAGACCCTTCATCTGGACCAGAAAGGAAGGGGGGAAGATGCCAGGATAAGAAGATGGGGGGAGGGGAAGGGAGAGAAGCTAGAAGATGATAGGAGAAGCCAGGTGGGGGAGTGGAAGTTAAGTAAGAAGCTGGGAGGTGACAGGTGGAGGAGGAGGAATCTGGCAGGAGAGGAGAGTAGACCATGGGAGAAAGGGAAGGAGGAGGGCCACCAGCGGTGGCGATAAGCAGGTAAGGAGAAGACGCAAGAGGCCAGAGTGGGGAATTGAAGAGGGAAAGGGGGGGGGGGGAAAATTACCCAGTGTTGGAGAAATCAATGTATGTTGTTTGATGCTGCTCCCTGCATTTCTCCTAGAATCACTACAATGTGAGCATTATGCCGCTGTGCCTCTAGATCAGGGGTTCCTAACCCTTTTCATGTCATGAAGCCTTACCATTAACTGAGGGGTTCGTGGAGCCCAGGTTGGGAACCCCTGCTCTCGACGGTCAGAATCTACACTGCGTTTCCAGGAGCAGCTACTCCATCGCCAGGATGTGGCGGCTACGGGGACTTTGATAGTCACTCACCTTGTTGCAGTGATGCCTCTTTGATATTCATTTTCCTTGTGGCAGAGATGCTGCTCTGAGATCCCCTGGTCCATCCTCGCCGTCCCAAACGTGAGACTGTATTTGGGATTGAAAGCTCTTCACTACCCTATCTCAAATTAAAATTGTGGCATAATAAAGCAAGGGAGCAGATTATGGAACGTGATGCAAGTTTAGAGACAAATGGCATACTTAATATTGCACCAGAGTGGAGCGAACAATATGGAACAGGTCAGGGGAAAATATGGAACTTTGGGGTAATTAATGGACATATTTGCATATGAACTGTGGATAATTATCAGACAGTTGCATATGGAATTGCCACTGAAGATACCTGCCATGGAACTAGCCACGTAAATAACTGCACTGCAGCAGATAATGGCAAATTGTAACGGTTGGATAAATATGTCACAGTATTTGTAACTGGATCAATGGACTGGCTGGAATGCACAGCAGAGTAGCACGTGGAATCAGGAGCTCTGTGCTGCTAATCCCACAGTTTTCGTTTGCAACTGAAAGAGTGTAGTGAAGGGCTTTCAATCACTGTCTCCTGCCTGGGAAGACGAGGATGTTCCAGGGGGCCTCAGAGTTGCTGTATCCTCACCATCTTAAAAGAAAGGAACTGTCCGAACTGCAACAACTCTATAGGAGGCATCAGTCCTTCTGTAAGTGGATCCTTCGTTTCCTCACTTGCAGACCCCAGTCAGTTCAGATTGGCAACAACAATCAGTCTCCATCAACACAGGTGCACCACAAGGCTGTGTGCTCAGCCCCCCGCCCGACTTGACTTATACTGATGACTGTGAGGCTAAGCACAAGTCCGATGCCATATTTAAGTTTGCTGATGACACCTCTGTCATTGGCCGAATCAAAGGTGGTGGCTAATCCGCATATTGGAGTGAGATTGAAAATCTGGCTGAGTGGTGCCACAACAATCTCCCACTCAATGGCAGCAAGACCAAGGAGCTGATCATTGGCTTCAGGAGACAGAAACCCTAGTTCTAGTCTCACCTGCCACTGGAAACTACCTTCCTGCCTCTATCTCATTTATCCCTTTCATAATTTTATATGTTTATATAAGGTCTCCTCTCATCCTTCTGAATTCCCTCGAGTATAGTCTCAGGCCACTCAATGTCTCCTCACAGTCTAACCCCCTGGTATGATGCCAGTGATCGCCGTCTATCCGTAACCATGGTTGTTCCTGACGAGTTTGTCATTGCCTCCTTCTGGGCAGTGTCTTTCCAGGATGGGTGACCCCAGCCAACATCAATCCCCTTCAGAGATTGTCTGCCTGGTGTCAGTGGTCGCATGACCAGGACTTGTATCTATGGTGCGTCGACAAAAGCTGGTAAAGATCAACTGGTATACGAGGGGTGATTGATAAGTTTGTGGCCTAAGGTAGAAGGAGTCAATTTTAGGAAACCTAGCACATTTATTTTTCAACATAGTCCCCTCCTACATTTACACACTCAACGGTTGTGGAGCATATGGATTTTGGAGCTCCAGAAAGCGTCCACAGCTGGGTGATTGATAAGTTCGTGACCCAAGGTAGAAGGAGATGAGTTATACAGCTCTCGTTACGTGCACATGCGATTCAATTCTGAGTGAAAAGGCAGAAAGTTTGCAGTTAATAACTCATCTCCTACCTTAGGCCACAAACTTATCAATCACCCCCTGCTGTGGACCACTTCTGAAGGTCCAAGACGCTGACTTCTACAAAGAAGGATCCGTATGCTCCAGGAGCGCTGGACTAAATGTGTAAATGTAGGAAAAATAAATGTGCTAGGTGTTCTAAAATTGACTCCTACTACTCAAGGCCACAAACTTATCAATCACACCTTGTAATAGTAGAAAGTGGCACAGGGAGGATAGAGATTGCATTGCAGTTATGAACTCCATATGGAAACTGTGGTGTAAAATGCATTAGAGTGGAGCGTTGTCTATGGAAAAGGAGCAAGAATAACACTGCGAGACTGGTGCATCGAAATTTGATAGAGTTCATAGTTCACTGCAAAACATCGCTGCTGGGTACTGCAGTAAACTTGCAAACGGAGCTGAAAGACTAAATGCATTCTTTATTCCAGGCAGTTTTCTATCTATGATGGGGTAAATATTATACTGGAGCAGGGAAATGCCTGTGGTCTAGTGGGTAAGTGTTTCACTGTGCAGCGGACAGCTGCTTTTTGAAGTGGTGGCTGAATAGTTTGCTGCAATTGCGCAAGAACGCAATTAGTTATTAATTCATTGCAGCAGATGGATGTGCAACTTCCGCAGTTAACAACAGTTTCAATGGTTGTGCGTGGAGCACATGGTCAACGTTGCCCAAGTATCGGTGTATGAGGAACTGACAACCGCCGCACACCAGGCCAGACTGGCGGTAATGTTGCCTGCGGTAAGGGACTGCACTTAGCTTCTAAATCACCACTCCGACAATGCTAGCGTTATTTATGTAACAATTAGTGAAAGTCAGCTACCTGAGTGAAGGACCATTATTTTTTCTTCTGCTTCCCCAAGCCTGGCAGCCAAGGTGATCTGTGCCTCCTGCAGTCTGCTGGAGAGAAAGGACACCGAGCTCCTTCATCAGAAATTCACACCAGACTTTGTGCAATAATACTTAACAATCCAGGGACATGCTTTACATTTTGTTGCAGTTTGTGGAACAATTAGAGTGCAGGAGCATGTTTCAGGGGGAGTTTCCAGCTGGGGTTGGTCAGACGGTCCATTTTTGTCACATGGCAAACTGGCACCTCCAGCGTCCTCAAAGAATTCCCTGAAACAGGGATTCTGTCTCCGTGGAATGACAGGCCAAATATTTGACTGTTCCAGCCAACCTTTTTTCACAAAAGGAAGCCCAAACTGTCTGCCCTAAATGAATTCACATCCAGTAATAAATGATTAAACACAAGTCACGTCACCCAGTTCAAAGGCAGCAAAAGAATCAAACTAGAGGCCCTTTTTTTTAATATATTTTTATCTTGCAACAATGCAGAACATGGCCTGGAGCACTCTTCCTATCCACTGCTGATTTAAAACTAAGCCATAACCCAGGCTTGATACTTTCTTCATGTTTATTCATGTTCACAGTATTTGGACACGGTTATTCATCATTCCTGTTACAGCTACCTTTGCCTCAATTTAGCAAACCACAGCGTTGTCAGGTAGACAACTTCTGATTCAGATAAAAGTCTCAGAAAGCAACCACACACACTGGGTTCTCAGCAAGCACTTGTGTCCTTGCAGTAATCTGATGAAGAAAGCAGGAAAGGTCCATCTGTTCTTTAGCTCTGTGTTTGCGGCTTTGTGTGGTTGTTTTGAAATCATAAAATCTTAGCAAATAGTTTACATTGGTAACAGCTGCTATTCAGAGAGATTCATACAGGGATTCTGTGGTGACCACAACCACATGCCAACAGTGGCTTCTTCGCCAGATCACTGCAAAGAGATTTCGGCTTCAATGAAACAGAGAACAGTGGCATGGATAGATGGAGAAATAAGAGAGAGGGGGGAGGAAGGCACAGACATACACAAGAAAATTAACTGCAGTAGAGAGAGAAAAGAGAGATGCAGAAAAAAACTGAGAGGGGCGGGAAGGGGAGGGAACAGGGAGAAGAGGGGGCAATGGGGTGAATGGGGGTGAAAAAGGGGGAAGGGGTAAGATGGGAATGGGTAAAGGGTGGAGGGGAGGTGTGGGGGAGAGGAGGGGAGAGGGGTGAGGGGAGGGGGTGAGGAGGGGTGAAGTGGAGAGGAGGAGGAGGTGCTGAGAGGAGATGGTGAGAGAGGACGGGCAGAACAGATGAACAGACCATGCGAGATAGAAATAAAGGAACCACAAGACAAGAGAAAAGATGGAGGAGCATGAATAGAGGATAAAACTTTTCCAGTGAGACCACGTATCGTACACGTACAACATTAATTATTGCAGCTTTGTGTGCGCTGCCACTCGCAGTCTGGATTAGCCTTTACTGAAGATTTACTGGGCAATTATCTACTTCACATGTACCTTTCTTTTTCTGCCTCATTTTTCTGTGACAGGTTATCGCTTTTAAGTGGTGTGATGTCTATGATGGTCTTTTGTAATTCTTCAGACACCCTGATCCTAACTGGAGAGGTTTCTGCTGATTGTTCGGTGGCTGCAGAAAACAAGACGGAATTGTGATCGTATCTGTACAACACACAAACCATTTGGAATGTTGTTATGCAAATCATTATCTACAACTTACCCAACCCCTTTGAGGCAAGAACTCGTTAAAATACAACAATTTTAACTGCAAGCATAGGCAAACTGAATATAATTGACCCACCTTCTTTGCTCTTTCTCCCAGAGCATTTTTATCACCAGATTTTGCTTTAATTATTATCACAGTGTGAATAAAAAAATCAATTGCTAATTTAAAAAATATTTCAGTATTCACCGAATTTTTAATGTCTCTTCTTCACTACTGTACACTCTTCACAAGTGGGATTTCTAACTCCCAAGTATTTTTTTTAGGGGCAAGAATCTGCAGAAAGGAAGCCATATATTAAATTAAAATCTAATTAAACCCCTAACTTATTACACACAAAACTCTATCCAGCTACGGCCTCCAAGGTGTGATTGAAAGAAACCAGCCTAGAGAGGAAAGTTTATGATTACGACGTTACAATTTAAATATCAGATAACATTATATAATGTGTGAGAGTACCAGAGACGTCAGGGAAGTGTGGGCAGTCCAAAAACCAGCAGGGGTTAGAATTTGAGGCCTCGTTCATCTACACTGTTCAGCGAAAGGTCAAAATCGTCCCATTTAAACAAAATGAGCAATGGCGAACGAGAATTATTATCACTGACATACTCTGTGAAATTTGTCCTGCTGCCGCAAAACAACAGTGCAATATTTTTAGAATAATATAAATTACAATGGGAAATAGACCTAGAGAATTCCATCATTCTAAGATCCTCGCCATCCAGGCCAAGCTCTTTTCTCGCTGCTATCATCAGGTAGAAGGCACAGGAGCCTCAGAACTTACATCATCAGCTTCAAGAATCGTTACAACCCCTCAACCATCAGGCTCTTGAACAAAAGGTGATAACTACACTCACCTATTGAACATAGAATATAGAAATCTACAACACATTACAGGCCCTTCAGCCCAAAATGTTTTGCCAACCATGTAACCCTCTCCAGAAATTGCCTAGAATTTCCCTAGTGCATAGCCCTCTATTTTTCTAAGCTCCACGTACCTATCTAAGAGTCTCTTAAAAGACCCCACTTCCACCACCATTGCCGGTGCCTTTCACGCCCCCACCTCTCTCTGTGTGGAAAAACTTACCCCTGGCATCCCCTCGGTACCTATTTCCAAGCACCTTAAAACTATGCCCCCTCGTGTTAGCCATTTCAGCCCTGGGAAAAAGCCTCTGACTATCCACACGATCAATGCCTCTCATCATCTTATACACCTCTATCAGGTCACCTCTCATCCTCCGTCGCTCCAAGGAAAAAAGGCCGAGTTCACTCAGCCTATTCTCATAAGGTATTCCCTCCACTCGAGGCAACATCCTTGTAAATCTCCTCTGCACTCTCTCTATCGTATCCACATCCTTCCTGTAGTGAGGTGACCAGAGCTGAACACAGTACAAGTGGGGTTTGACCAAGGTCTTATATAGCCGTAACATAACCTCACAGCTCTTGAACTCGATCCAAATGCCTTCTTAACAACACTATCAACCTGTGCAGCAGCTTTGAGTATCCTATGGCCATGGAACCCAAGATCTCTCAGATCCTCCACACTACCAAGAGTCTTACCACTAATATTATATTGTCTTCAAATTTGACCTACTGAAAAGAACTACTTCACACTTATCTGGGTTGAACTCCATCAGCCACTTCTCAGCCCAGTTCTGCATCCTATCAATGTCCGAATGTAACCTCTGACAACCCCCCAGACTATCCACAACACCCCCAACTTTTGTGTCATCAGCAAACTTACTATCCCACCCTTTTACTTCCTCATCCAGGTCATTTATAAAAATCACGAAGAGTAAGGGTCCCAGAACAGACCCACCTCTGCTCACCGACCTCCATGCAGAATACGAACCAGCTACAACCATTCTTTGCCTTCTGTGGGCAAGCCAGTTCTGGATCCACAAAGCAAGGTCTCCTTGGGTACCATGTTTTCTCGCTTTCTGAAGGAGCCTTGCATGGGGAACCTTATCAACTTTGAACTTTGGAAGTAACTCAGGTGGCTGATGTTTTGGTTGAGTTGTTCTCCGATCTCGGCAATCATTTCCTCACCGTGCAAGACGACATCATCAGCGCGCTGTTAATTGTGGTGTCCTCTGAATGCTGGGCCTTTATATACTTAACAATCAGCTGATTGATGGTCATTTCAGAAACGCGACTGTGATGTGGGAGGGAAATCTTGTCGCTGATTGTCGCAGTGGTCTGGAACTTCGGCCGCATCGGCTCCTAAGCAGGATTGATTGGTAGTGCAAAACGAGAGGAAAAATACTGAGGTAGTGTTCATATTCATGGCTTGGTTCATTGTCCATTCAGAAATCCGATCGGCAGGAAAGAACCTGTTTCTGAAATGTTGAGGGTGTCCCTTCAGGCTCCTGTACCTCCTCTCCGATGGCCGTAATAAGAAGAGGGCACATCCTCGGTGATTTTGTGGGGCAGGGGGTCCTTAATGAATAACACTGCCTTTCTGTGGGAGGGATCGCTATCAAAACTGATACTCTCTCAGAAAGAATTCACATTGCTTGGTCTCAGAGATTCAGTCAATGCTGTATCTTTGAACCATCTTTTGTTCGGACAGCGCTCCATTCAAAGATGAGGAAGAAGAAGAATAGCCCTTAACTCGGCAATGGAGTTATCGGGGCACCGTCATGATGGTGTTTCCGTAGCAAGCTGTTCTTGTTTTTGCGAGGCCGAGTTGCTAGCTCGACGCTCAACCCGACTTGGATTCGAACTCGGGAACCTTCGCTCCAGAGTCTGGCGCTGATATTATTGCGAAACCAAGTGGGACATTCAAAGATGGCAGTGAGGTAAAATACTACATCCATACACATATCAGATTGGCTAAATATTGGATTAAATGATAAAATTCCCAATGCACTGACGTGTTACTGGGGTCTAAACAATGAATTAAACAGAACTTTACAGTATGGTAAACTACATTTCAGAAGGAATAGTAATCAGCAAGGCCGAGCATTTCTACATTGTCCTTTCACATGTATGAGTTGGTGCTCAAAAAAACCACAGGAACTAGGTTGCTTACCCCTGCAGATAATTCTGTTGCAGAGTACAGCCAACCTGATAAAATTAGAGCATAGATACCCAGTGGTCTGGAAGAATCCATATGAACCGATTATGACTAATCCAGTGAAGTTCCTAATGGGCCATTGTCATACCTGCCTTATAATAAAGGCTCTAAGCTAAAGAGATGTTGCTTCCTTTAACTCAATAAACCCCTGAAGTACATTGATGGAAGAAAGACATGGTGGCCAAGTGGAGATATTTGTAGGGAATTCCCGGCCAAAAGCTCATGTGGGGGCAATTCCACTGCGGATATAGTTAGGATACACTTCAGGGTAATAAAGGAGAGTTTTCTTCAGTGTTCAGGAAATGGCACAGAGCTGAGGTTGTTCAAAGATGCATAGTACTGTGCAAAAGTCTTAGGCGCTTAAGTATAGAGTGAGGGCTTCTAAGACTTCTGTACAGTCGGCCCTCCTTATCCGCAAATTCAACCAACCGCCAATCGCGAAAACATGGAAGTGCTCTTCCAGCACTTGTTGTTTGAGCATGTACAGACTTTTTTTTGCCATTATTCCCTAAACAATGCAGTATAACAACTATTTTACATAGCATTTACATTGTATTAGGTATTTTAAGTAATCTAGAGATGATTTAAAGTATACAGGAGGATGTGCTTGGGTTATCGTGGATCGGGATTGAAAAAAATCGGAAGTCGGAACAGATACGTCCGGTATTATTTAGCATCAGTTAGTCAAACGTTTGCATTCGTATATAGTATATATTTTACCTTTCTATGCATATAAAACACTTAAGAACATACGTTTCAGTGCCAGGATCAGGAAGTTCCCGAGTTCAATCTAGTGACAGATCGCTATCAAGTGCGCTCTCCACCGTGCAGAGTTGATGTGGAGAATCAAAAACCCAAAGCTCCAAAACCCATTAATTAACCACTGCGTTGCTTAGTAATAATTGTAGCTTTCACTGGGGCACAGCCTTTCTCAGTTTATCCTTTAAAATTGTACCGATCGTTGACCGACGTAGCCTAACGCTTTTCCAATGACCGATGGCGTTTCACCTCTTTCCGATCGCTTTATTATTTCCACTTTATTTTCAATCGTTATCGTATTTATTTTCGGGAACTGAAACACTGGGGATTCAGATCTCTGCCGCTGGGTCCTAATGCCCACCGCACTGAGACAGGTTAAATAAGGTCTTGGGTTCTGCTGGGTCCTAAGGTCCACCGCATTGAGACAGGTTGAATAAGGGACTTGAGCATCCACGAATTTTGGTATCCGTGAGGAGTCCCGGAACCAATCCCTTGCGGATAAGGAAGGCCGACTGTATTTGCCAATGTAGAGCGGAGAACGAGTTTGTAAATCTGGCAGGAGCAAAGGATGTTGGGAAGGATGAGGGTGGAACAGAAGGAGTGCCAGGGCAGGGGTTGGCTCAGATACAGGCACACCCAGCCCTGAGGCACCAGGCAATGTCATTTGATTCTCAACAATCGGTTTATTGATCATTTCAGAATGTCTCCCGGGGCTTCCCACTCCCTCCCCTCTCCCTTCCATTTTCCCAACTATGATTCTGTAGCAATGTACTACATACAGAGCTAGAGATGACACAGTCATTTTGAGACTAGTTTATTCAAACTTTGCGGCGCTGGCATTTAATCCCTAGTGCCCACCCTCTCCGGGCGGAAATGACGTCAGAGGTGCATTACCAAAGTCTCCCCCAGCGCGCTGGCTATTTGTCAGCCGGTTCGCCTGCGCAGGAAGTGGGTCGCCACAATTCCCCTCTCCCCGCCCCCTTCCCACTCTCAGTCCACAATGGAGATCCATATCAGAATCAGGTCTATCATCGCTCACATAGGTCAAGAAATTTGTATTTTTTTGTGTGGCAGCAGTGCAGTACATTAAATAAAATTACTACAGTACTGTGCAAAAGTCTTAGGCACCCTAGCTATACATACATGCCCGTAAGACGTTTGCATAGGCCTGTAGCACTAATGACCTCGGAGAGCTATCATGTGTTTTCTTTCAGCTTTGATAGTGATGCCTCAAATAGGCGACCTCCAGCACTCAGGACGAGCTCTTATTACTACCAAAAAACTTGGAGGAAGCCAAGATGAATAGGTAATCACTTAGTACCTGAAATGTAGATAAGCTGTTCCAAACTTTGGAGGGCAATATTGGAACAACTTCAAAGTACATTGATTATTAAATTATGTACAAATTATAAAACCTTGAGGTTTGTCTGCTTACAGGCAGCCACAAAACAAGAAACCTGAAAGAACCCAATTAAAAAAAAGCCCAACACCGGATATGCGGAGAAAGAGGGAAGATAAAACACAAATCTTGCAAACAATAGGAGCAAGCAACGGCACTCTATGAAAACAGGTCTAGTGCTTTCCCGGCGTAGATGAAGAATAAACTCTTCTCTGGCTTCCAGCCGGGTACAGGTATCGAGTTTAACTGATGTTCGTTGACAAACTCTGCCATCTTCGTCAGGGATGATGCCTAGATATGTCTAGCCCCATGGTACTTATACCCCCATTGTGTATCCCTCCTGATAGGTTAGTCCTCATCCAATCAGGTTTCTACTGTCTAACCCTGTTTACAATCGAATTCCAGTTCTCACTTAGAGCGAGACCTTCGTCCTGCACTCTAAACCAAATTGAGTCCATAGAGCCGAATCCCAGAGCAGGCAGAGTAGGCCCGTAGCCTCAGTACATCGTACCGTGATGTAAATCACCATGAAGCTTGCAGGCATGAAGTAGACAGCAGTGCCGCAGAGAAGGAGAGAACGTTGCTGGAGAGCGAGTGGAATCGGCCCGACGTAGCCTCTGGTCCCAACTCCCTGTCTACTTAGTCCATCCGGGCTGGCGTTTAAATCGTCCGAACACCAGATCGTGCCGCGGACTAGGACCTGGGCCCCGCTGTAGCGAGGTGATCTAGGCCTGTAACCCCCAGCCCAGCCCGAGGCCATTCTCTACCTTTCCAAATCGGCTCAGCAAGTTGGATCCAACTTTACTCCCAGTTTAGGTGGATGGGCTCCGAAACTACTCCCCCCTCAAATCGCTTGCATTGAACTTCGGAATAAAAAGCATCTCAAAAGTAGGAGGCAGCTGACCTAACATCACATCATTTGAATTCACGTTTGGTCTAATCACCTGGTGCCCCTTTTCAGATCTGAGCGGTCACTGTGTGCCCTCGTGACGGCATTCGAGCGGTTTCCAGCTGTGAACGAGTCGTCCGCTTTCATGATGAAGATGGATCTTGGTTGCATCTGTATTAAGCTGTAAATGCAGCAGCACTGCTTACAGAAGTTGACATCAAATGGATATTCGGCTTTGTTAAAACAATGCAGAAGTTGCCTCCCAGAAACATCAAAAAAACCAGATGGCAACACTTCACATTAAAAGTCTGCTTACAAGGGCACTAAATCTTATCACTGCTGTAATGGCATGACATCCGATCCATGTAAAGCAGCAGCTGTTGAGTAATACCATCACAACATCAGTATTTATTTGGATTTTAATACAGCCGTAAAACAACTAATTAGATTCTGAGTATTAGCTTAAGATTGTGTAATGCAGTATTAATTTGTAATAATTACTGGCTATGAATAAAAATGCCTTGTCGCCTCGTTGAATGATTATATTTTGATGTTTTATCCTAAGTCTCGTTAAATTAAACTTAATTCAAATAATGAAATCAATAACTGAGTAAATTCACCGAACTTCTGTGTTAACAGCTACTCTAAGCAGATTGGCTAACCTTCTGATATTTTACAATTGACCTGAAGTTTACATGAAACAAGTTGAAACACTTAATTCTAATTTTATTAATTTTAATGCCAGAAATAAATAGTATTTGGTTAGCTTGTTGATGGAGGAAGGGTGTGGTGGTGACTGAGGCAGCAAGAACTCACTTTTTCTTTTCTGTTCTTGCACTATTTTTCATTTATTATATATATCTTTTACTGTAACTGATTTATTTTTCTACATTTATCAGTTATTGCATTTTACTACTGCCACTATTAACAAATTTCATGAGATATGCCAGTGATATTAAACCTGATTCTGAACAGTCAGGATGGGAAACAATTTCTTCCCTCAGGCCATCAGGTTTCTGAACTCCCTGCCGCATCGCATTCAAAGTGTCACTGGTTAATCTGTTCTGTACCTGACAATATTTAATTTATGCTCTTTATTGTGCATAATTCATTTGTGGATTTTATCCTTACTTTCATAAGTCATAGTGTGTTGAGTACTACTGTGCATTACGCCCTGGTTCGGAGGAACATATTTGACAGTATGTAGTTAAGTGACAATAAACTTGATTTGAAAAACAGGTCTGCAGCTGGAATCAAAGTCAGTTGCCAAACCAAACTTATAAAAACTGGTCATTTGTTTTCCCACAGGCATGCCAACCACATCTAGACTACTGATACACAGCATTGTTACTCTGCAGAGAAAGACTCAGAAAGTTGGAGGAACTGAGCAAGGTCCGGAAATATCTACAGACGAAAATGGACAGTTGATGTTTCAGATCGAGACATTTAATCTTGACTTCATTTGACCCGCTGATTTCCTTCAGCTCTTTGTGCATTGCTCCAGATTCCAGCATCTGCAGTTGATCGGGACTCCATTGCTTTCTAGTCCATTCTGGAGCCTCTGACTTGGCAGAAAATGCCCGTCAGCTTGGCATCCTGGCACGCGGACATCAAACTGCTAAACTTTAAAAAGAAATGCAGGTTTTTCATAAGAAGGATTGACAACTCTCTACAACACTAACACCACAACCATCATGAGGAAACGTTGGAGATAGACTGGGCACACGATGGGAAGAGAGGCCAACTCCATCATCAAAACAGCACTTCATTGCACCCCTGAAGAGCAGAGGAAACGCGGGAGACCAAAGACAACATGGTGCCATACCACAGGGGCAGAAATGAGGACCCTGAACCACACTGGGGCAAAATAGAGAAGATGGCCAAGGACAGGCAGAGGTGGGGGACCTTCATTGTTGTCCTAAATGCCAGCGATGTAACAGAGTAATTCATAACACTAACACAGAGCTTATCCCACCACGAACTAAACCCTCCATCCGTCAGTGTGCAGGCTGAAACACCACCCCAGCCCATTGAGATTCACATCTTTCAAATAATCAGTGGCAAAGTGATGTTTGTAGCTAATCCTCTGCTCCTCATTTTGACATTATTCCCAAAGTCGTCAGTGCCTTATTAACAGTGACGTCTTCAAGCAAGGATCCCTTTTATTCAAAGAAGGAAACATTGTACTGTGGGACTGGTCAGCACACTCCTCGTCCATACTAGAATGGGATGGAATGAATGGAAGTTGGTAAGAGGTATCCTAGCCAGTTGCTGCTTATGGAACAGATGACAGGACTTGTGAAAATTACACGTCATGTGTGAGAGAGTTCAAGGAAGGGAAAGCACCTTGGCGATCCTCTCTTTCCGAGTTTGGACAAGAGCTTTGTGATTTTGTCTGATCTGTTGTTCTGGAGTGATGCAGATGGCGGGAATTCCCATGAGGCGGTACCACAGCACAGTGATTTGTTCAGTATTTTACAGTACAGGCAATTTCTGACGCTACCTGTAAGGACTTTGTACATGCTCTGGTGTCCTCCCACAGTCCAAAGACATACCGGTTGGTAGGTTAATTGGTCATTGTAAATTGTCCCATGGTTAGGCTAGGGTTAAACTGGGGTTTGCTGGGTGGCCTGGCTCAAAGGGCCAGAAGGGTCTATTCCTCTCTGTATGCCAATAGATAAATCCAATTGTCCTCAGGAGCAGGATAGAATAGAACATTATTGTCATTGCTCAAGACGAGATCATAGTGCTACCAACCCAAGGCACCCAGGGGAAGGTCTAGGGGGAATGCCCTGACTGATATTATGGATGGGTAATGAAGCTGCATCAGTTCCCAAGTAAACTCCCCAAAGATCTAAACTAAAATACAGAAAATGTTGGAAACAACACGCCAAATACTTGCTGTGAAGGGAGAAAGACGAAATTAACGCTTCAGGTCAAAGGCCCTTCCTCCGAACATGTCGTTCTTTTTACTCGTTTCAATTGCTAAAGCAGACTCTGTATTAACTCGAGCTTTGGTGGGTCAAAAGGCTTGACTTCAGTTCAAATTTCAAAGTTCAAAGTAAAACTTATTATCAGAGTACAAACGTGCCACCACATACAACCCAGAGATTCCTTTTCATTTGTGCAGTTACTGCTCCGTGCTTATTTGCTGATCCCCAACTGTGCTGGCCAGAAATTGGTTGAATTCAACAAAATGTTTGTTTAGGGTGATGGGGGTGTGTGGTTATTACATGTGTGTGTGAGAGAGAGTGAGAGAGAGTAGAGAGAGTGTGGGTGTGTGTAAGTGTGTGTGAGTGTGACAGTGTGTGTGTATGCGTGTGTGTATTTGCATATACATACACAGAGACAGCACTGGTGATATTTTTTGAGATCCCTACTTAAGGTGCTCTTGGGTGGTGGGGTAGAGATGCATCTCCACCAAGGGAGGTGTAAGGTGTTCCTTCCCTCTGCTAACCTGCAGGTCACCCTTGGGCAAGGTGTAGCACCTGCTTAGCCCCTGATCAGGGAGATGTGAAGCCATGGGAGCAGGTGGTGGATGGTCGTAAGAGCAGCTGGTACAAATCACGTCTTGATTATGTGACCACTGAAGCCAGGCAGACAATCTCTGACAAGAGTATTGATAATGACTGGGTTCACCTGTGTTGTAAAGACACTGCATCACCACTCAACCAGCTGATATACCTCGCTCTTGTATGCCTTCTCATCATGATCTGGAATTCTGCCAACAATAGTTATATTTTCAGCAAATTTATACATGACATTTGAGCTCTGCCTAGCCACACAGTCATGGGTGTAGAGAAAGTAGAGCAGGGGCGAAGTAAGCATCCTTGAGGTGCGTCAGTGGTGATTGTCAGCGAGGAGCGGATGTTATTTCCAATCCGTGCAGATTGTGGTCTTCTGGTTAGGAAGATAAGGATCCAGTTGCAGAGGGAGGTACAGAGGCCCAGGTTTTGGAGCTTTTCAATCAGACCTGCAGGAATGATTGTGTTAAACACTGAGCCGTAGTCAATAAATGGCAGCCTGCCGCAAGTATTAGTATTGTCCAGATGATCCAAGGCTGCGTGAGGAGTCAATGAGATCGCATCCGCTGTAGATATACTATGAAGATAGGCAAACTGCAGTGGGTCCAGTTCCTTACTTAGGCAGCAGTTGATTCTAGCCATTACCAGCCTCTCAAAAGCACTTCATCATTGTAGACGTGAGTGCTTCTGGAGTGCGGTAGTTGTTAAGGCAGCTCAGCCTGCCTGTTCTTCTTGGGCACTGGTATAATTGGTACAATTCCAACTGTGGCGATGAGAGATTGAATAAGTCTTTGAACACC
This sequence comes from Hypanus sabinus, assembly GCF_030144855.1. NCBI lineage: Eukaryota > Metazoa > Chordata > Chondrichthyes > Myliobatiformes > Dasyatidae > Hypanus > Hypanus sabinus. The sequence goes on from NC_082718.1 coordinate 89,371,897, forward strand.
CCCGCCAGTTGGTTGGCACAGGTTTCCACAGCCCTAACTGGTACACCTCAGGGCCTGTCGTCTTGCAAGGATTCACCCCCTTGAAAGACGTTCTAATGTTGGCTTCCGAGGCAGAGATCACAGACTCACTGAGTGCTGCAGGGTTCCTCAGAGCTATAGTTTTACTCTCCCTTCCAAAGCGAGCACAAACGGCATTGAGTTCATTTAGGAGCGAAGCAAAACTAGCATTCATGATATTAGGCTTTGACTTGTAGAAGTAATGGCCTGCAAACCCTGCCAGAGTTGACAGGTGGGTGGGAAAGGTAAAGGGCTGGAGAAGAAGGAATCTTTAAAAGGAGAAGAGAGTGGACCATGGGAGAAAGGGAAGAAAGAGGGGCTCCTGGGGGGGGTTATAGGCTATCGGTCCATGGCTTCCCCTTAGGCTGCACCAGGGTGCAGGAACAACACTTCATATTCCATCAAAGGAGCCTTCAATCTGACAGCATAAACCTTCATTTCTCCTTCCGTTAATTTTTCCTCTCCCTCTTCCTCCTCTTCTATTCCTCACTCTGCTTTCTTACCTCTTCTCACCTGCCTATCATCTCCCTCTGTTCTTCCCTTTCTCTCATGGTCCACTCCCCTCTCCTATCAAGTTCCTCCTTCTCCAGCCCTTTACCTTTTCCACTGATCAGAACAGAAAGAAGAATTCTCTATCTTCAGCAACTCCTAACAATTATACGTGCATGAATTGGAGTGGGTATAGGATTGATTGCAGAGACATTCCTCATACATTGGGCGTGCAGAGATTCTCAAAAGTCCTGACTTTTCGTGACTTGTTTTTGCTGTAGACACACTCTCCCAGCTCAAGGGGCCTGAACCCTCCTTCAGTGAATCGGAGCAAGGTTTCTGGGTCAAAGTAGTCCAGAGTAGACAGGAAGAGATCCGACTCAGATTTTGAAGAGTCAATGCTGTCAGTATCCATGTGGAATGACTCAAGCTGGTGGAGAACTAACCGGGCTTGCACATGCTGCAGTTAAAGATGGCAGTGCTTCTTCTGATTAGAGAGTCAAAAATGGATGCTGGTGTGTATAAAAGGCTGACAAAATAGCGGCAATTTTGCATTGTTTAAATAGCTAATATCTAACGCATTAAGCGAGGGAGAACTGCGCCATGTCTCCAACACTGACATAAACTAAAAATTAGTACAATCAGCTTATTTTGTCAAATACATAACTGTACAAGTCATAATTCAGTTTAAATAAGACCACTGTTAGTTTGATGCTGTCTGGGAATAATATGAGCAAAAACTAGACAGCTAGTAAATTTAATATTCTCACTTTCATATTCCACATGTCTGTTCTTCTGAAGTGTTTGGTCTCTCAATCCGATTCTCACACAGACGGGGCTCTGAACCACTGATCACAATTATCTGTGACCAGCTACACACCGTGCAATGAATTGTAATAGCCCCCAAAATAATCAACTAATTCCATCTCCAGCACACGCTGGGAGATCTACAATAAATCTACCAGTGCTTGCTTATACGCTAAGTTAAGATAATGGCAGTCTTAGAGAAGCTGCCCTTACGATACTTGCCTCAATGGCGGCCAACTGTTTGGCTCGTCTGGCGTACATGTCTCATGCCTTGGAAAGGGAGCCCGGTGTTGGAAGAACTATTAAATAGACCAGCTAGGCAGTAGCTTGATATTTTTACAATATCGCCCCATCATACAATCATCAAGCTCTACTGTACAGAAACAGTCCAGCCTGTTTAGTCCATGCCATCTGTAATTCTGGCTAGCCCTATTGACCATGACCCTCTATACCCCTCCCATCCACGTACTCACCCAAACTTCTTTCAAATGCTTCAACAGAACCCGCGTCTACCACTTCCACTAGCGCCTCGTTCCACACATGCACCACCCCCTGAGTGAAGAAGTTCCCCCTCAGGTTCACCTTTCACCCTTAGCCTGTGGTTCTAGCCTCACCCATCTTCAGCTTGTATTTACCCTATCTATACCCCTCAAAACTCTGTATGCTCCTCTGTGCCCTACCATTCACTGTGCAAGTCCTACCCTGGTTTGTCCTCCCAAAGTGCAACACTTCATACTTGTCTGCATTAAATTCCATCTGCCATTTTCCCAGCTGATCCATATCCCATTAAAGCTTTGATAACATTCCTAACATCTCAGCTAACATCCCAGATTATGTCCCACCAGAAGAGGTAGAAGCACACAAAGTAAAGGGAAATCCTGACATCATGAGTTTTCATGAGGCCCAAAGCCTAATACAGTTATAAGTCAAAGACCAGCCATCCTCTTCTCAGGAAGAGCTTGAGATGGGCAAGTTTTCATCCTTGCCAATCTCCCAAACAACTAATAAACATCTATTTTTAAAGGATAGAACAACTTCATTTCACTCCCAGTTTGGGCACAGACGTACAGGAAAATTCCCTCAATTTTGTCCCAAGGTATTCTTGAAAGTCATTCTACGACCAGAGACACAGAGAATATAGATGCTGTTACCAGAAGATACAATGAACCTGCTGGAGAAATTCAAGTGGCTTGAGAAGCATCTGGGGGGGGGGGGAAGAGGGATGGGCAGCGTTTCAAGTCAAATGGTCCTGGTGCAGATAAATCCTTCCCCACCATCCTCCCCCTTGCCCCACTGCTGAGCTCCTCCGACTGTTTGTCTTTTGATCTGGCAGAGACCCTGGTGTAGGATGGCTTTTTAAACTTCACACCAACACAAATCTTGCTTGTAGCTGTCCCCACATCTGCAGTTCATATTACCCAATATCTCAATACTTAGTGAAAGCTTAATGAAACAGAAAGCAAAGGGCATAATTTGCTGGACCAAGTCTTTGGCTCTATTATTACACACGGCTCTTATAAACAGCAAGAATGTACATATTATAAACATTCAGAATTAAACTCATTTCCATCCCAAATTAACAGCCCCCTGAGAATATTACATGATTACAAAAGATGATTTTGAACCCTGATTCATTTGGTGAAGACCTAGCTGTTAACATGGTTTAGTGAACTCATATCCCAGTTAGGTAATCCAATCTTTCCATTGTACTGAAAATATTTATGTGCTGTATAACTGATTAGCTGCAGAATCTGTGTTCAATCAGTGCTTTAATAGCTCAGCACATTTATGATAATAAATTTATTGATACAGTAATTACCTTGAATTGACATATAAATATGATTACTAATTAAAGTGAAAACCACTAAAGAGTTAGCTTCACTGGAATTGACTTCCATGCAGAGAGCAGCCACAGAGTATGCTTCTGCTCAACGATAAAACAAACTCCATAGATCATTGGTCACTGAGCAGATTGGCCACACTGAGGAGATCAAGGCCGTCGTGTTAAAGAAGATTGCACCTTTCCAATCATCATATTCCTAGGCAGTCCATTGAGGATGTGAACTTTTATCCTGATCGCAAGCAGGATATGAATGCCAAGGCTGTCCTCGTGGAGTATTTGTTTTTAAAGCATCTCACCCATACCTTCAACTGTCTGCTTAATTACAGGACCCGTCCTCAACCTGAAAGTTTGCGTTTCTGGTTTGCAAGGCAGAACCACAGTACTGTGGTCTACTTACAGGACTTAAATGTCAGAAAACAGGCCCAAACGGATCGTCATTGTTTCACAATGCCACTGCTAATAATGATGAATGAAATCAAAGGAAACTGAATACAGCTCTATAAAAGAGGGGCCATGATTTACAGGTTTGACTACTGGTTGGGTTGAGTTGATCTCTGATCTCGGCAATTCACTTGCAAATGTTTTGTCACCATACGAGGAGACACCCATCATGAGTGCAAATGAACAGTGCACTGATGACGTTCCCTCCTGTGGTGACAAAATGCTTGCAAGCGAATTGCCAAGATCAGAGAACAGCTCAACCCAGCCCAACCACCCGAGCAACACATTTTCCAAGTTATTTTCAATTTGAGTTTTCTGAAGGTGGCCTCACGTTAACAGGTAAATATTTAAATTCAACTTGGATTTTCATAAAACACTTGATGGGATACCTCACAGTCATCCAATTAATTAGTGGGAAGCTGGCTGGGAGTCAAAAGACGCTAGCACTGGTTGTGAATCTGTCTGGGAATCAATGTTATAGGGCCGTTAATTTTCAACCTCTGCATCATTGAACCGAACAAAGGTGCAGAATGCAATAATCTGCAGGTTTGAAAATGAAACTAACACTTGTGCTGCTTTGTGGAGAAGAATTAAATAGAAGGAGGTCTCCAAGTGTTAGAGACAAAGGCATCATTTGAAAAGTGACATCTAATGCTCACTGGTGGGAGAAGAAGCAGAACTTTAGTTTGTGGTGAGAGACAAAGATCTTGGTTTCATATATCGTCGTAGCATTGGGTTAGCAACCTAGAGGCACAATACAAGTTGTCATACTTAATCCAGGTGATATTTGGATCAACGCCAGAAAATTATGAAAATCTCTAGAGCTCCTAGAATAGTCAACTGGTTGACTAATGTCATATTGCTCCTTTGCACAAAGACCTAAACATGCCCAATATACAGGATTGTAAATAACTTGAACAGGCTCTCATTTGCAACTCTGACACTGTACCCATATAAGCTTACGGTAATTGAGGCTTGGTTAAACTACATATTCCTTCTCGTTAAGTACAATGCAACGTTGGCATTTGCTTCAAGGGGAATAGAGTATCAAAAACAAGGAGATAATGTTGAGCTTTTATAAGATACTAGTCAGGCTGCACTTACAGTATTGTCAACAGTTTGGGCCCCATATCTCAGAAAGGATGTGGGGGGTATTCTCATTGAAACCTACCGAACGTTGAATGGACTAGATAGGGAGGATGTGGCGAGTTTGTTTCCTATGATGGGGGTATCCAGGACTAGAGGGCACAGCCTCAAAATTGAAGGGTGACCCTTAATAATGAAGGTAAGGAGGAATTTTTTTTTAAAGCCAAAGAGTAGTGAATCTGTGGAATGCTCAGCCACAGACTATGGTGGAGGCCAGGCCCACTTAAGGTGGAAGTTGATTGGTCAGGGTATCAAAGGATACGGCGAGAAGGCAGGTGTATGGGGTTGAGTGGGGTCCAGGATCAGCCATGATGGAATGGCAGAGCAGACTTGATGTCCTAATCCTGCTCCTATATCTTATGGTCTTATTAGTCCAAGCTGTTGCATGTTCTCACATTCCAATATCTTTCACCAATGTTTGTTTGAATCCTGTCTTGCCCATAGGCTTCACCTCCCAATATGAGGACACAGTGAAGCAATCTCTATGGGAATGGTACGTGGTATCCCTTGAATTCATGGCTGTATAGGAACCCTGGGAGAGTTGCTGGCTTCAGATGATTTGACTGTAATCAGTGCAGAACCTTCATTTGGTATGACCTTTCACGCAAGGTTGTGAAAACACTTGTCCTTGTGAACTTATCAGGGAAGAATGGCAACGTAGAAGTTAGCACAAGACTTTACAGTACTAGCCGCCCGGGTTCAATTCCCGCTGAGTTTCTAAGTTCTCCTCGTGACAGCGTGGATTTCCTCTGGGTGCTCTGGTTTCTTCCCACAATCCAAAGCCATATCATTTGGTAGGTTAACTAGCCATTGTAAACTGTCCCGTGATTGGGCTACGGTTAAATCGGGGACTGCTGGGTGGCGCAGCTTGAAGTCTACTCCACGCCGTATCTCAATCAATAAGTTTGATAATTTAAGCAACTGTAGAAAATTATCAATACATTGCAAAGAAAATTACTAATTGATACTTTCACATTGATCTCCACTTCCACAATCTCCAGAATCTTTTCAAAATACAGAAACCACGTAACCAGACTCAACTTTCAAAAGTACAAATTCTGCAGATAGCTCATTATCTGAGGGCTTCCCTGCAACAGGTTCATTAATCGCCTGGAGTTCACCATTTACCTTCACAGCTGAGCAGCTCAGATTGTTTCTTACAGCACTTGAAGGTCTCCTTCTCTATGACAGTCTCCGGTTCATTGTGTTGGAGTTGGAGCAGCTTCTCCTCCAGATTTCGAGCTATTTCAAGAGAAGGGGCAGGATCTGGAAAGAGTTATTACAGAAAGGGCCTTTATGGAGTAATCTGACAATTATAATTGTGCCAACATTTTGATAGCTTCAAAGCGATGTACAGTTTGTCAGTCTTCGGTTAGAATAAAATACTTAGCTTTTGGAAGAATACTCATGTTAATAAATGTAGTTAAAATTTAGCCAGGTTTTCAACTGTTAAAGTAATAACTAGTCCCTTCATAAAAGAATGTTTCATCCTCCTGGACTCAAAGTTTCAATACCTTATCCATGAAGGTTCAGAATACAGCAAAGAGCTTACAAATAATTATTAAAAGACACCTTTCTGATTGACTGAGATGCATACACTGATAAAACGTACTGGAAAAATAAAATTCTATGTTTCGATGTACAAGCTGACTTTTATCTTCAGGAAGAGGCAAGCCCAGAGTTTGGAACTGGGTGGGTCAAAACAAAACCCAAGCGAGATGGAGATGTTGGCCAGAGACACTGGGAGTAGACGGAGATCCCAGAAGCAGTAATGAATTTAATGATCCAATCCCTTCTGTTAATGTGATATCAGCAATATTGTAAATTAAGATGAACTTAACTTTATAATATAATGCTCATTCTAAAGGGAATATAATTACATTTAGTGGAGTGGTGTGCGTAGCTGTGTAGAGAACTTTGGGGCATAGTGGGCTAATAGTTACGCCACTGGATTAGCCACAGTTCTGGACCATAGATCTGAAACCAAATTCCACCAAGGCAGCTGTGGAATTTGAATGCTACATTCACCTCCTCCCTCACCTCCATTCAAGGCCCCAAACAGCCCTTCCAAGTGAGAATCTGTTGGGGTCGTCTATTCTGTCCGTGCTCCCTCCTCTGCACTGGCGGGACCCACCGCTTTGCCAAGCGCCTCCACTCCATCTGCCAAAAGCATCATCTCCCGTGGCCAGCCACTTTAATTCCGACCCCCATTCCCGTTCTGACACGCTGGTCCCTGGCCTCATCTTTTGCCATGATAAAGCCACACTCAGTGTCACATCATATTCCGTCTGGGTAGCCTCCAGCCTAGTGCTATGAAGATTGAGTTCTCCTCATGGTAATTTATTTCCCTCCCCCCTTCTCTCTTTTCTTCTGTTCCCTACTCTGGCCCCTAACCTCCTCACCTGCCTATCACCTCCCCCTGGTGCCCCTCCTCCTTCCCTTTCTCCTCTGGTCCACTCTCCTCTCCTATCAGAATCCTTCTTCTCCAGCCTTATACCATTCCCACCCTCCTGGATTCACCCTCACCTCCTCCTTTCCCTCCCCCTTTCCTTTCCAGCACCTAAGAAATGTCTCAAAACATTGACTGTTTATTCATTTCCGCAGATGCTACCCGACTTACTGAGTTCCTCCAACATTTGGTGTGTGTTGCTCTGGATTTCCAGCATCAGCTGAATCTCCTGTGTTAACAAAATAAGACATTCCAGAAACTGAGTAAATAAAACGCTAGTCTCGACACTGTTACCCTTGAAATTACCAGGTCATGGTTGTGAACTCAACCTGCTTTGGGCAGGGAATCGACCATCCTCAACTGGCCTGGCATGCAGATAACTGCAGACCCGCTTTCTGTAGTGGACTCTTAATGCATTTTTCAGCGCAAGGGCAATTAACAGCAGCCATGTCCATACTCCATAAATGAGTCAACAAATAAAATTTTCTACAGTCTGACCACCGACAAGTCTAACTTTCACGTTAACTTTGCACCAATTTCTAACTGATGAGGAAACAGCCTAGGGAGAAAGTGCAGAAGTAAACACGAAGTAAGATACATCAGGCCTTCCTGCCAGATGGCCAGCTCAGCTCAGCTGACAACTCTTGCTTCAACATTTTTCCAAGGTTTGAATGGACACCTACCCATCTGAAATAGGATCGAATGAAAACTGTCACTAGGATGAGAAATAACTTTAAATATGTTCTATAAAGAGGACTTAAAACTGGTGAAATGGAACTTTGTTATCTATACAAACTGCACCCTAACCACATCAACAGGCACAGTAGCTTTTAAGCTGCATGGCAAATGATATGCAAGAGCCCAGAGCAGAGAATCTATGCACAAGCACACTTTGGTGTCTATTTGCACATCTACATACATTCCCTTAGGAAGAGAGAAAATAAAAATTGCACTGAGGCTTCAAATCAGAGGACTTACACATTTTCTATTGATTATTCAGATCCAAAGACAGAATGAAAAACTATTATACTATATCTGGTGAAATTTACTGTCTGTGGACCTCTGTGCTGTCAAATAGATTTTCTAATCAAAGTCCCTGTTAAATTATACCCTTGATTGACAGAATGCCGCACAGATCAGAAGGTTAGAGGACAAGAAAGCAGAGTGCAGTAGAAAGCAACATAAAGCTCCAAGCTATACTTCAGTCAAACCTCAGACACGCGGATTACAGAGCTGTTAAAGAGGCACATGGATGATTCTTAACTTGCCAACGAAGCAACTATTCTGTGCTATAAATGTTATATTGTGTAACCTCAATACATTAAATTAATTCAAAGGAAGACACGGGAGTCTGAAAATGCTGGTGCAACTTCGTCTTTTAAGTGAGGTGCACACGTATCACATGGTAATGTGATGACGCAAAAAATTCATGTATTTACACATCTAATCTGCAATTTATTCAAATGAACAAGAATATGTATAAATAACGGGCCACAGGCAACCTCATCATTTCTTGAGCATTTTTGCCTGTTTTTTTTTTATGAGGCTGAGTTGATAGCACAAATGAAAAGCATGCAAGGAACCGACCAGATTTGAACCTGGGATCACTTGCCGCAAAGTCTGGTGTGGACGCCACTACACCGCCGGCCAGCTTTACACAAGGTTACTCAAATACCACTGAAATATTAAATACACAACAATAAACTAGGTGTAGAGTGACTAAAAAGCTCATTTTACGATTTGGTTTCAAGAACGATACAGAATTTCTGCAACGTTTTGCAGGCTCGGAGGACGTGGTTAACTGTGCTTGTCTTTGGAGTTCCTACTGCTGTGTAGAAACAGGACTGTGGTGCTGATTGGTTCATTGTTCGTGACACAGATTTCTACTCCATCTACTTGTCTTAATTATCAGATAGAAAGATTCCTAATTGGATATGACAAATCTTAATCAAAGATGGAAAATTCCAATCAAATCTGGACAGTCAGGGACCAAGACAGCAAAAACATGCAAACCTATGCACCAGTAATCTGAACCTTGAGGCAATTTATTAAAATCTTTTCAAATAACCATTACAACACTAGAAGTGAAACTATAATTAAGTTTGTGTTGTCCTGAATTTGAAATTTTATTTTCAAATAAACCGTATTTGATCATACTATGTAATGTTAACGATTGTAGGCAAATCCCAAAATCAGATTTCTTAGAAATGAGCAGCACATATAAATTGCTGGAGGAACTCAGAAGGTCAGGAGACCTATCTATGGAGATAAAATGGGTGGAGCTCAGGAGCGAATGGCGCTGAACGGCGACTCCCTTGCTGGCATCTTCAGAAACAGCTCTATTTCTCTCTTTAATATCTCTATTTTTCCCTTTCAGGGTTCTTTTGAAGATCCTGACCTGGTGGTACATGCTGACTACAGTTGTTTGAGGGAATGGGAACCGCTCTCGGGGTCTCATGACTGGCCGTTATTCGAGATACCAAGGACGCTGCCTAGATCAGCTCTTCTTCGGAGTTCCGGGATTCTGTGGCTCTGGAAACTGGCGGAATCACGGTCGGTGTGTCGCGGGAGACGGCAGATCGAAAGCTGCGAGCTAGCTGCCGGCTTTGTGCCCAGAGACCCCAGTTCTTTGGGCACAGGGCTCGGAAAAAGCGACACAATGGACTTTTAAGGTCATTAATCAGCAAGTTGTTTGTTATGTCTCTCCCCTCTCGCTGTGAAACAGAGACACCTCTTTTTCCCTTACTGGGGAGAGAGCGCCTGAGGTAAGTCGAATTACTGGGTGAGTGAGTAGTCTCTGGAGTACTGCAAGTCTGTGTCTTTGTTGATGCTTTGCTGCACACTGGAGGGTGCCAAAGAATCTTTTGGCTGATGGGGGAGGGGTGAAGTTGATATGCTGCTGCTTGTGCGTGGGAGGGGGGAGCTGGGGGGACTTCGGGGTTCTAATGTTTAACTGTTAGAACTGTATTCATTCTTTAGGGACACTCCTCTGTTTTTGCGGATGGTCGCGAAGAAGAAGAATTTCAGGATGTATATTGTATACATTTCTCTGACATTAAATGTACCTCTGAATAAGCAGTCAATGTTTTGAACTGAGGCCATTCATCAGGACTGGAAAGGAAGGGGGAAGACACTGGAATGAAAAGGTGGGTGGAGTGTTTGGAATATAGTTAACACTTTAATGCTTTTATTACACAATATTACATGCTGTAAGTTTACTCATGTGGCCCTGAAGCCTCTTCATTCTCATTCATACCCCTGCAGAACCAGCAGTTATTGATTCTCAAAATGCCCTGGTAGATGGTGACAATGATATGTTGAACTACTGCAGCTGTCTTGTGGTCCCACACCGCCAGGTTTAGGAACAGTTATTACCTTTCAACCGTCAGGCTCCTGAACCAGTATGTACAGCTGCATTCACCTTAACTCTGAACTGATTCCACAACCTATGGACTCACTTTCAAGAACTCTACAACTCACATTCTCAGTATTATTTATTTACTTGTTCATTTATTTATTTTTAAGTTTGCAACTTGCCTTCTTTTGCATATTGGTTGTGCGTCAGTCCTTGTGTTTTAAGATGTTCACTGATTCTACTGTGAATGCCTGCAAGGAAATGACTCTCAAAGTTCAAAGTAAATTTTATTGTCAGAGTACATACATGTCACCATGCACAGCCCTGAGATACTTTTTCCTGCAGGCATACTCAGCAAATCTATAGAACAGTAACCATAACAGGATCCATAAAGATCAACCAGAGGGCAGAAGACAACAAACTAAATGCAAATATAAATAAATACCAATAAATAATGAGAACATGAGATAAAGAGTCCTCAAAGTGAGATTATTGGTTCTGGGAACACTTCAATGGAAGGGCAAGTGAGTGTACTTATCCTCTTTTATTCAAGAGCCTGATGGTTGAGGGGTAGTAACTGTTCTTGAACCTGGTGGTGCGAGTCCTGTGGCTCCTGTGTCTTCTACCTGACGGCAGCAGCGATGAGAGAGAGAAGAGAGAAGTGAGAAGTGAGAAGAGTGCTTGGGTGTTGAAGATCTTTGATAATGGATGCTGCTTTTCTACAGCAGTGTTTCATATGGATGTGCTCAATGGTTGGAATCTCAGGGTTGTATATGGTGACGTATATGTACTTTGATAATAATTTTACTTTGATCTAGGATCTCGCTGTTAGCAATAGCTGAGAAATTATGGCCCTAATGAACAGAAGAGTGTTAAATACCCAAATCAGCACTGTGTTACTTGTGGAACTTGACAACGGTGACACTAACATACACCAGCTCCAACCTGAGACCACGCTCAGGTTGCAGGAACAACACCTTCTATTCCATCTGATGGCATGAACATCAATTTCTTGAGCTTCCAATAATGCCCCCCCCCACTTCATCATTCCCGTTTCCTTCTCTTCTTACCTGCCCATCACCTCCCTCCTCTCCCTTCTCGTTCCTCCATGGTCTTCTACCCTCTATCAGATTCCCCCTTCTCCAGCCCTTTATCTCTTCCACCTATCAAATTTCCCTCAGCTTCACCCCTCCCCCTCTCCCAGTTCCACCTATCACCTGCCACCTTGTACTTCTCCCTCCCATCCCCTCCACCTCCTTATTCTGCCTTCTTCCCCCTTCCTTTCCAGTCCTGATGAAGGGGCTCAGCCTGAAACACCGACTGTTTACTCCCCTCCGTAGATGCTGCCTGACCTGCTGAGCTCCTCCAGCACATTGTGTGTATTGCTCTAGATTTCCAGCATCTGTAGTGCCTCTTGAGTCTATACACCAGCTATACTTGTCCTTCTAGCTGGCAAGGGTCACGAGCCTGGGAGACGCTGCTCAGAAGCATATTGATATTTGCAGCAGGTTGACAAAGGATCTTGCTAATGTAATCACAGTTGTCCATTGCATCAGTAGTTGACAGAGTGCAAGATTCAAGCAAGTTACTTTCCTTTGGGTGATAAAGTTTCTGGAGTAATGCTCGGCTAGTATAGGATATTCCACTGCAGTCCAGACTTGCGCATTGCAGAAAATGGTGAGAGACCCAGTGCAGAACGTTGTTTGACGGTACAATGAAGTCAGATCGAATCACTCTGCTCCAGCGTACTGTGGTCTTGAATCTGTTGTACCTAATTAATTCTAAAAAAGATCTAAGATCTACAATTAACTAAGATTTGTACTAACCTGCAGTCAATTAACCTGCCTGTGCAACTTTTGCGATCCCAGCTGACAGCAGTTTTGACTTATGGAAACCAGATTACTGACAGTTCTCAGAAATCTTACATGATCCTTTAAGTTTACAGTTTAGAGGAAGTCGATTAAGGGTCTGCTTTCGTGGTCTGGAACCAGTCAGGTCCCAAGGGTGCCAGACTAGAGAATTTCAAACTGTAATTGAAAATTGCAGAGGCACGTCTTGGTCTTCGTTTACAGGGTACACTGAGTGTTCTTCCACTACGTGAGAGGCACATACAGTTTTTATGCATGTGATCAGAGTGTCAACAGAACTAAAGTTCTCACTGCATCCTGTGCCCGTACAGACTCTTTCTATCGAGGTTCTTCTAGGTAACTATGTCCTTCAGTTCTCAGCCAGCTTTGCTAGCAGTGGTGTTCCCAAGCCACTCTTAAAGAGCGGCTTCATTTGTCACGTGTACATCAAAAAAAAAGTGCAACATGTCGTTTGTGTCAACGACCAACACAGTCTGAGGATGTGCTGAGGGCAGACCGCAAGTGTCACCATGCTTCTGGTGCCAACACAGCAGGCCCACAACTTCCTGACCCGCACATCTTTGCAACGCGGCAGGAGGCCAGAGCGCCAAGTGAAAACGCACACTGTGGTGGGAAGAATGCACAAACTCCTTTCAGATATCAGAGAAACTGAACTCGGGTCACTGGCGCTACACTGTTATGCTTGTCAATCAACATTAAAATGCCCTATTCGGATTAGAATTTATGCCCTTGTTAATATCATTGCTTTTGCTAAATCCTGTCTGCCACAGGTAATAAACAAGGGCAGTAGGTATCAGTCATTAGGAGGCTTTCTTTGCCAAAGTGAACCTAATATTGTGACATTGTGGATTCTAGAGTCAATGGTGTACTTCACCGAATCACTGCCTATCCACACTGCTCAAACAAGTGCCAGCGGCCCCAGACTCATAAGCTTGTACATTGTGATCAGCTCATAGCATTGGAGCACAACTCCAAAATGTATCACCAATTTCCTCCAATCCAATCACAAACTGTGCCACCAATTTCCTCCAATCGCCAACTGTATCACCAATTTCCTCCAGTCACCAATTGAATCAATTTCCTCCAATCCAATCAATCACCAATTTCCTCCAATCCAATCACCAAATGAATCACAAATTTCTTCCAATCACTTTGGAATCCATTGATAATCTTGCACACAGCCAAATCCATGCCCAGCTCTTGCAATTGTAATTACCACTCATCGTCTTTACTGTAAAATTCGATGGAGATTTATACCAACTATTTTTGTTGTGGGAAAACACACTGCTGATCACAGAGGGAGGCAGCATTTAAATCAAGCTATACTTTCCCCGCAGTCTGTTGACGGACCGATCCCCGGCAGTTGTCGCGCTTCTAGTTGCGAGAAGCAAGTTTCTAATTGGGGCTGTGCATCCATCCCCACAATTAGCCCCCGGGCAAGACCGTGACTACCACGAGGCAACAGGAAGCCACAACCAACTCAGGGAGTTGAGCTGGAAAGAGACCGCAAAGAGTATCACGCAGTAGAAACATGACAAAGGAAATTGCCACGTCAAAGCCAGACCCTAAAAAGGAAAGCTCCCAGAAATACCAGCCAACATGCATTGTTAACTAATCAATTTGCAGTTATTTTAAGCAGTTTGCTTTTTAATGCAGAGTGTAACTGATATTATTTGTTTATTTAAATGCAGATAGATGTATGGATAATAGAGGTAAGCAGCTGCATGCAGAGCTGCAAGTCTTTTCGCTGTCAGTTTTACGCCATCATTAGCAGGGCCCTGCTCAGCAGGGTATGCCATTATGTCTCCTAGGGGCAGTGTAATTATGCTTTGACATAATTAACCCAGTGAGCCCAGGAGGCAGGCCAGCAAAAAATTCAGCTCTAATTATTTGTTATGTGCATGCTAATGAGACCAGCTGTGCTACCATCATACAACACGAGCAAATTAATTTACATGACTACATTTTAAGGCTTTAGCTGATGCCTCGCATTGGGTTGTATGATGACGATTCCTTTTCACTGAAAGGAAAATAAACTCCAAGAGAAACAATCTGTTGACACTATACATACAAATACCTCATTGGACCGAAAATACATGGGAAATGTTAGATCATTCATATAGGAATATTTGTAATTAAATGGAGTTGCAAGTCCAATACAAACACGAAAGATTTAACACTTGACACAGCCTTATTGTTTCTGGGTATAGCGCAAAGGTAATTGCAGAACGAAACTGGAAAGCACAACAAACCCGAAGTAAAGGTTGCGCTCCTAACACGTCAGCTAAATTGTTTTGAAGAACATTTTGGTCAACAGCAGAACTGAGGTATTTGACTGTGGTAATAATGAGGCCTTCTGGGCTGTTAATGACAGTAATACTTGCAGAAAATGATTTTATAACTATTAGTGTCTGTGCCGGTGTTTCAGGTTTTAGTGCTTGTGCTCTGCCTGGGCCTTGTTACACTGGCCAGAGGTTTGGTTTAAATGCTTATAGACCGTGCTGGACGAGAGTTGTCTCTACAGGTCTTTTAAACAATGCTCAAAGAGAGGGACCTTTGCTATCAGTTCACCAAATGTTGTTGAGCTTTCAACTGGCCTTGCGTCACATCGTGCCACTCTATACTGACTACATTTCGATAGTACTTCAGGGGCTGTTCAGTGCTTTGTAATATCCTGAGGTCTGAAAGGCACTACTTCAGCAAAATTTGTCATCTCACTCGGCCTTATAAATTGTACAGCCTGGTGACCAACAATATGTTCATTACCAGGATCAAAACTGATTACAACTTTTGTTCTTCAGAGATGAACATCAAACTTCAAAGTAAATTTTATTATCAAACTACCTACCTGTCACCATATACAACTGTGAGATTCATTTTCCCGCGGGCATACCCAACAAATCTATGGAATGGTAACTATAACAGGATCAATGGAAGATCAACCAGAGTGCAGAAGACAACAAACTGTGCAAATGCAAATATAAATAAATAGCAACAAATAATGAGAACATGAGATGAAGAGTCCTTATATGTGGGAACAGTTCAGTGATGGGGGACGAGTGGAGCTGAGTGAATTTCTCCCTGCTAGTTCAAGAGCCTGATGGTTAAGAGGTTGCAACTGATCTTGAACCTCATGGTGTGAGTCCTGAGGCTTTTGTACCTTCTACCTTATGGCAGCAGCGAGCAGAGAGCATGTCCTGGGTGGTGGGGCTCTCTGATGATGGACACCGCCCTCCTACGACAGCTTTTCATATCGATGTGCTCAATGACGGGGCGGGCTTTACCCGTGATGGACTGGGCTGTATCCACTACTTTTTGTAGGATTTTCCATTGAAGGTGTTTCCTTACCAGGCTCTGATGCAGTACGCAGTCAGTCAATATACTCTCAACCACACAACTAGAGAAGTTTGTCAAAGTTCTGGATGTCGTACCGAATCTCCGCAAACTCCCAAGGAAGTAGAGGTGCTGCCGTGCTTTCTTCGCGATTGCACTTGCTGCTGGGCCCAGGACACGAATTCATAAATAACCTGCTGCTTTTTGGAGAACTTTGCTGAAATAAGGGCTGCTCGGAACCAGTACTTAAAGTTGCAGCAGCTCTCAGCTTACTTCGTGGTTGCAATGAATATTACACAAACCAAACTGAAACCATCAATCATAAACACAAGAAATTCCGCAGATGCTGGAAATCCAAAACAACACGCACAAACTGCTAGAGGAAGTCAGGAGGTCGGGCAGCATCCACGGAAATGAATAACCAGTCAATGCTTCAAGCTGAGACCCTTCTTCAGGACTGGAAAGGACGGGGGAAGAAGACGGTGGGGGGAGGGGAGGGTGTACAAGCTAGAAAGTAATATAAGGTAAATCAATAATGATTCCAACTTTTCTTGGTTCAAATAGGACAAAGTTTTGTTGTGTATTTAATAAAGATACGGCCCGGGGTGCCCGAGAGGGGGGAGGATGAGCACCCCAGTCAGACAGACACGACGGCATCAGACCCAGGCGATGAACAAACGACTGCGAGCATGTGGCAAAATCTGCAAGAACGATCGCGGCTTGAAGATCCACCAAGCGAGGATGAAGTGTCTGGCAGGAGCAGGAGCGGCACAACGCGCAGGGGTCCAACCTGGTGAGACGAAGGAGGTGCCAGACCCACAGTCACCCCATAGTGCCCGGAACCTCCAAGTGTTGCAAACTAACCCCTCTAACATCACGTCTAACAGGAGGCAGGAGGCAGATGGCCTGCATCTAGCATGACTTCATTGCAGAAGCAGTTTGACGAAGATGTCAAGCAAATTCTGGAGGCAACGGCAAAGGGAGAGGTCGACAGGAAGCTACAAGCCATGACAACAATCATTGCCAGCATCACAGCTGAACGGTTCGGAGAAGAGGAGAAGAAAGGCTCCAGAACACCTTACTCGAAGAACCAAAGAGCGTTGAGGATCCACAACATCAGGCAGGAGATGAAAGCGCTGAAATCCCAGTACAAGGAGGCAGGAGAAGAGGAGCACATCGGCTTGGCCCAGCTGACGTGCATACTACGAAAGAAGATCAGGGTTCTCCGCCAGGCAGAGTGGCATCGGAGACGGTGTCGTGAAAGGGCCTGAAAACGTGCTGCCTTTATCGCCAACCCCTTCAGATTCACCAAGGAGTTGCCAGGGCAGAGGCGCAGTGGGAAATTGGCCTGTTCGCAGGAAGATATGGACCAGCATCTGAAGAAGATTTACAGTGATCCTGAAAGAGAGCAGGAGCTGGGAGAGTGTAACATCCTGATAGACCCCCTGAACCGGATGTGCAGTTCGACATGTCAGAGCTGCTGCTAAAGGAAGTCAGAGAGGTCGTCCGCAAAGCAAGGGCAAGCTCGGCTCCAGGACCAAGCAGCACCTCGTACAGAGTGTACAAGAACTGCCCCAAGCTCCTGCTGCATCTGTGGAAGATCCTGCGGGTCTTCAGGAGAAGGGGGAAGATCCCAGAGCAGTGGAGAGTGGCTGAAGGGGTGTGGATCCCGAAGGAGGAAAACGCCACCCAGACAGACCAGTTCCACATCATCTCCCTGCTGTGTGTCGAGGCCAAGATCTTCTTCAGCGCCGTTTCCAATCGGCTGTGCACCTGCCTATCAAGGAACACTATATCGATACAGCAGTCCATCTCCGGGACGTCGGGCTGTCTGGAGCACACCGGTGTGGTGACGCAGCTCATCAGGGAGGCCAGGGAGAACACGGGCAACCTGTCAGTGCCGTGGCTTGACCTGGCAAATGCATATGGCTCCATTCCGCACAAGCTGGTGCAGCTCACACTGACCAAGTATCGCGTCCCCAGCAGAATCAGAGACCTCACCGCTGATTATTACAGCAACTTCAGGATGAGGGTCTCTACAGGAGCCATTACATCAAGCTGGCACAAGGTGGAGATCGGCATCATCACAGGGTGCACTATCTCAGTGACACTGTTCTCCCTAGCCATGAACATGCTGAAACAGAGCGCAGAGGGCCCAGAGTGAATTCCGCTCAACGGCAACCACCCCTCAGGGCATTCATGGACGACCTCACAGTCACCACAGAATCAATCCCAGGCTGCTGGTGGATTCTGCAGGGGCTCGAAAAGCTGGTGGAGTGGGCCCGGGTGCGTTTCAAACCAGCCAAATCAAGATCTATGGTGCTGAGGAAAGGGAAGGTGGAGAACAAGGCCCGGCTCAGTATCGCAGGCACAGCCATCCCAACCATCACAGACACAAAATACTCTGCAGATGCTGGGGTCAAAGAGACTACCCAGACAGTATATGAACCATCACAGAAAAGCCAGTCAAGAGCTTAGGTAAGGTTTTTGACAGCTGTCTAAGGGACACGGCATCCATTCAGGCGACCTGCACTGAGTGGATGGCTGGCTGAAACCTGTGGACAAGTCTGGCCTACCTAGGAAGTTCAAAGCCTGGGCGTATCAGCATGGCATTCTTCCCAGAATCCTGTGGCCCCTCCTCATCTATGCAGTTCCGATCTCGACATTCGAAACCTCAGAGAGGAGGGTCAGCAAGCACCTCAGGAGATGGCTGGGGCTGCCAAAGAGCCTGAGCAGCATCACACTCCATGGACACCACAACAAACTGCAACGGCCCTTCAAATCCCTGGAGGAGGAATTCAAGGTTACAAGAGCCAGAGAAGTGATACAGTACAGGGACTCAAGTGATCCGAAGGTGGCTAGAACGGGGATCCAAGTGAGGACCGGCAGGAAGTGGAGGGTAGAGGAAGCTGTTCAGGAAGCAGAGGCAAGGCTGCATCACAGGAGGCTGGTGGGAGCGGTCACACGGGGCCGAGCTGGGCCAGGATCCTTTCCAACTCCCCAGATGGACACCATCAGAGGGAAGGAAAGGTGCCGCCTAGTTCAGGAGGAGGTGAGAGCAGCAGTGGAGGAGACGAGAACCTGCAAGGCGGTGGGAATGAAGCAACAGGGAAAGTGGACAAGATGGGAGAATGCGATGGAGAGGAAAGTTACCTGGGTTGAGCTTTGGAAAGCCGAGCCACACCGCATCCAATTTCTCATCCAGGCAGTGTACGATGTGCTTCCAAGCCCATCACACCTGCACACATGGGGCAAAGCAGAGTCATCAGCGTGTCCACTGTGTTCCAAGCGAGGAACCCTGGAGCACATCCTCAGCGGCTGCACAAGGGCACTTGGTGAGGGACGGTACCGATGGAGGCATGATCAAGTCCTGAAGACCATCACTGAAGCCATCAGTGCAGGAGTGGAGTGGGCGAAGCGGTCCCGACCCTCCAAGCAGACCATTGCCTTTGTCAGAGCTGGGGAGCAGCCAATACCCGCCAAAAGAACATCGGCAGGTATCCTGACCTCTGCAAGAGACTGGCAGCTGTGGTGGACCTCGAAAGGCAGCTGAGGTTCTCCGACCATATCGCAGCCACCACCCTGCGACCAGACGTTGTCCTTGTGTCTGAGTCGACGAAGCAGGTGGTGATGCTGGAGCTGACAGTCCCATGGGAAGATCGCTTGGAAGAGGCCTTTGAAAGGAAGCTCTCAAAGTACACTGGACTGGTCAGCAACTGCCAGCAGGCTGGATGGAGAGTGAGGTGTCTCCCAGTGGAGGTTGGATGTAGGGGATTCGCAGCCTGTTCCTTAACCAGAGCCTTCAGCAATTTGGGCATCGAGGGAGAGAGGAAGAGAAGAGCCATCCACAGTACCACCGATACGGCAGAGAGGGCCTCAAGATGGCTGTGGCTCAAGAGAGGGGAGCCATGGAGTCACGTGTAGCTAGCCACCTGGACATAAGCTGGGGTCTGATCAGCCCCGGCTGGGTCACCTGGAGGAGGGTGTATGATGTTGAAAGACCCAAAACACCCCATGATTCCAGGAAGAGGCATCAGTAGATGTATGCACACAGCTTTCAATAATAATATGAACAATCTTGTATATTTATCATTCTATTAAACATTCTTGTTCGTGTAATTAATTAATTACAGGTTATGCATACACATATACACACGCGAATTGCATACATCATCATGCTACCACATGACACATGCACGCTTCACTAAAGTAAACTCAAGTTAGACACACATTTTGGACCCTCCTGTCTTCCTTTGAATTCAATAGGTTAATAGGTACATTTAAAGTCAGAAAAAATATATACAATATACATCCTGAAATTCTTTTTCTTTGCAAACATCCGCGAAAACAGAGCAGTGCCCCAAAGAATGGATGACAGTTAAATGTTAGAACCCAAAAGCCAGCCCCCCCCCCCCACTCCCCTTCCCACACATAAGCAGCAGCAAATTTACTGTTTGGAAGTTACAAAACATATTACGTTTCTAAACATAGTTTTTGTAAGTGTATCATAAACACAGTGGTTGGGAAGACATATGACATGAACCGGTTAAGAGAGGGGCCTAAAGTACAGCTGGAAGCCCCACCTGGCTAGTTAATGAGGGCATTAAACTGACAAATAAACACTAGAACCAATAGAGGCATTTATATTTTTGTGTACTTCCATGCTAAGATACGTGAATCACACCAAGCCAGTCACATTCTCTTCAAACTAGTCTGTGAAAGTTAAGCCACGGTAAGCAGTTGGTTCAAAATATTCTCTCTGCTGAACTGCCTTATATAAAAAAACTGAAGGGCTGTTCTTGAACTTTATAAGAGAACAATGCAGAAAGTTGTATCAACAGGAAGGGCAATCAGGAAGAAACCCATTAAAGAGCTCAACAATGCCTCGAGGAAGACGTGGACTCATTAAACTTTGACCCACATGGAAAATCACTGCAATAATGAATGCACGATGAAAGAAAGAGAGAGAGAGAGCGTGTCTGTGTAAACACAAGCTCAGAGTAAGAATACTCACATCACAAATCATTAAATAATCCATTTTAATAGGGAAGCAAAGACTACTCGGGGATGTTGATGGTGAAACAGAGCACGAAATATTTGCCATCTTCCTTTTAGGAAGAAAACGTAAAGTTACTCGGACAGAAAAACTTGTAACAATACAGAAAATATAAGCCAAGAGCAAATAAAAGGTAATGAGAAAAGAAAGTAATCACGTGCATTTTCACTCTGTATGACAACGGCTACAATGCCAGCAGAGTTAGGTGCTGGCCTTCAGCACTAGACCCAGTGGGGTGCCATCATCAGTCAAACAAAACTGAACTGCGGGACAAATAGCAACTGGCTGAGAGTGAATCTGTTTGTGTTCTTCAGCTACTAAATCCTGAAACCAGCTGCACCAAAGCAGCAACTAAAGTGTTAAACAGCGAAGCCATCCTCAACTTTGAGCCTCTGTTGTAAATCTCCCACACCGGCATCGGAACATTTACAATCACAGACATTTTCTACTGTATTGGTTGTAAAATTAATTACAGCATTCTTTTTAATCATTCAATTTCAACATCTTAGGTGAACAGGCAGATATAACATTAGGAATATCAGAAAGTCTACGGATGCTGGAAATCCAAAGCAACACACACAAAATGCTGGAGGAACTCAGCAGGTCAGTCAGCATCTATGGAAAAGAGTAAACAGTCGACATTTCGGGCTGAGACCAACATTAGGGCAGGGGTTCTCAACCTAGGGTACATGGAACCCTTGGTTATAATAGTTTGAGTCCTTGGCATATTAAAAAAATTTGGAACCCCCAGCATTAGGGAATGAAAGCGATTCGGAATAGGCAAAATATAGAATTTTGCTGAAGGCTATGAAAAAGCTTTAAATATGATTGAGAACCATTTGCAAGTCAGGTGATGTAAAAGGAGTGTCACTGACTCAGATAGGGGCCCATGGATTAAACTCATACTCTCTACCAGCGTGGCAAAGTTTGAATGGACAAACAGCAGGGATGGTAAAAATTCAGTTCTAACTGTCCAGTTAGTGAAGGAGGGGTTGAGGCTTAACTCGATGTGTTGTCCAGCAGAGGAAAGGGGTACTGGAAGTACAAGAGTCAAGCTGGGATCATGGCTGAAGACCACGCAACATTTCCCGGCATCACTTACAGCCACAAAGGGGAGGACTGACGGGTTGGCTGGGAAGCAGGTTCAGAAAAGACTAAACTGGCTGCATCTTTATAATCTTCATTAAACGACAGATTTACCGCAACACATCGAGCTGCCGTGGATTCAGGTACGGCACAATACAGGAAAGAGTGACCTAAATGCTTAAATCGTTACGTGCCGGGTGCCAGGTAGAGTAGTGGTTAGTGTAACCCTTTTACAGTGCCCAGCGATGGGCATTCAATTCCCGCTACTCTCTGTACGCCCTCCCCGCGACTGCGCGTGTTTCCTCCGAGTGCTCCAGCTGCTCCTCACATTTCAAAGGCGTGTGGCGAGGATTAGGTTGTGGACAGGCCGACATTGGCATTGGAAGCACGGCAGCGCCAGCGGGCCAACCCAGCACATCCTCAAACCGGGTCGGCCATCGATGCAAACACCTCATTTCATTGTTTATGACGAAGAACGCTAATCGTATTTATTAAGGTGAGGAAGTCTGCAAACGCTGGAAATCCAGAGCAACACACACACAAAATTCTGGAGGAACTCAGCAGGTCAGGCAGCATCTATGGAGAAGAGTACACTGTTGACATTTCGGGCCGAGACCCTGCTTCAGGACTGGTTGTAATCTCCAGAGGTTAATAAGAGCCAAATGAATAACATTATAATCTTCTTTACTGCTGCATGTGTACGGTTGTGCAAGAGTATGAGAACAAAGATGTGATTTGAGGAAACTATGCCTGATTATCATGTTAAATGCTTGCAAAGCTACCTCGCACCAAATCCAGAGTTAAAACAGCACCAATCCCGATTAGTCACGGGAAATAAATGCCAACAGGAATATTCTGTCTCACCCTGGCTGCCTGGCAGTGCTCTGCAGACAACAAAGGTGTGACCACCTGCAATTATTCCTCACAAAACTCCCGTTTCTGCAAGTCACACTCCAGTCAGCCAACGGCATTATCGCGGCAGCGCACAACAGGACACGGGAGCTAACACCTTCTCTTGTAAACAGCACGGCTCATGGTCTGAAGGACTTTGCTGTGATCTCCACGGGTGTTGGACCAATACCTATGGGGAAGGTAAGGGGGCAGCTTCGCATTTGGATAAAATGATTAAAGAGATGCTGTAAATAATTTTAAGAGGTGTTTATGTAATTATTTAGTGGCGAATTTTAAAAAATGTTTATTAGTCTACTTAGCAACACATGGTTGATATAAAGTTAAATGTAGGAAACATTAGCTGAAGCATGGTTTGTAGACGTTAGGCTGGAATGGAATTTCAGATCTTTTTCTCGCCAGAACAGAAATGGCTTCAGGAGTTCTGGAACCTTCTGGAGCTCCAGGCTCTGCCACGTGTCAGACAGAGGCTTGTATCAGTTCCTCACATGGACCACGGTTAATTGTTAGCATGAGAAGTTCCGCAGACACCGGAAATCCAGAGCACAATGCCCACACACACACACGGATGGACACATACACACACACACACGGACACAGGCACACACACACACAGACACACACACGGACGCAGGCACACACACACAGACACACACAGATACACACGGACACAAAATGCTGGAGGAACTCAGTGGGTCAGGCAGCACCTGTGGAAATGAATAAACAGTCGACGTTTCCAGCTGAGACCCTTCTTCGACCGGAAGGGAAGGGGGGAAGGGGCTAGAATAAAAGGTGGGGGGAGGGAAAAGAAGGACATCTAGAAGGTGTCCCCCAGAAATTGGTCCGGGTCTATCCAAACCAGAAACTGTTCTGTGTGAGCAACACTTGCCACACGACACAGAGCTTACGTTGCTGGTGACCAACAGGGGCTCAAGAAATACAGCTACGATCTGCGCAAAGTCATCAAGGCAGCAAAGCGACAATACAGGAACAAGATCCAGACACAACTCTCCACCAACAACACACACAGCTTTTGGTAAGGTCTGCACACCGTCGCAGACTTCAAAGCTGAACGCAGTGGAGTTTCCAACATCGCTGCCTCTCTCCCAGATGAGCTAAATCTTTTTTATGCTCGATTCAATGTTACCAATACTGAGCCCCTGAGGAGATCCACAGCTTGGTCGTCGCTGAGGCTGGAGTACCCAGGCGTTTCCAAACAGCGGACAGTCGCAAGGCCGCGGGACCTGGTGGCACCCCAGGGCGAGTACTCAGGATGTGCACGGCACAACCGGCAGGTGTGCTTACAGGCATTCGTAATCTCTCCCTCTCCCAGTGTAGAGTGCCCTCCTGCTTCAGAACATCCACCATTGTCCCTGTACCTAAAAAGACCAAGGTAACACGTTTGAACAACTGGCGTCCTGTCACACTCACCTCAATAATAAGCAAATGCTTAGAGAGGCTGATCAAGGACAACATCTGCAGCTTGCTGCCACCCACACTGAATCCCTAACAATTCACCCACTGACACAACCGATCAACAGATGACGCAACAGCCACAGCTCTACACACTGTCCTTACACATCTGGAAAAGAAGGATGCTTACGTGAGAATGCTGCTCTTGGACTACAGTTCAGCATTCAACACCATAATTCCCTTCAGGCTCGACAAGAAGCTCAGAGACCTCGGCCTTCATAATGTACTGGTTAGGCACAGGAGTACATTCAGCCAGAGACTCATTCCACCGAGATGCAACACTGAGCGTCATGGGAAGTCATTTCTACCTGTGGCCATCAAACTTTACAACTCCTCCCTCGGAGTGTCAGACACCCTGAGCCAATAGTCTGGTCCTGGACTTATTTCCACTTGGCATGATTAACTTATTATTATTTAATTATTTATGGTTTTATATTGCTATATTTCTTCACTATTCTTGGTTGGTGCGGCTGTAACGAAACCCAATTTCCCTCGGGATCAATAAAGTATGTCTGTCTGTCTGTTTTCACCCTGCCTTGTGCAGCTAAACCCTGGACTTCCTGTCAGATCACTGGCAGATGTTAAGAGTGGGATCCCTCACCTCCAACCCTCTGACCGTCAACACAGGTTCCCCTCAGGGCTGTATCCTAACCCCCTTCCTTTACTCTTTGTATACCCATGACTGTGTCACCACTCTCAGCTCCAATCTGCTGATCAAATTTACTGACTACACTACACTGATTGGCTTAATCTCAAATTATGATGAGGCAGCCTACAGAGAAGTCATCACCCTGGTACAGTGGTGTCAAGAAAACAACCTCTCCCTCAATGTCACAGAAACAAAGGAGTTGGTTGTGGACTAGGAGGAATGGAGACAGGCTCACCTCTACAGACATCAGTGGATCTGGGGTTGAGAGGGTGAACACCTTTAAGTTCCTCGACATAAACATCACCGAGGATCTCAGATGGTCTGTACATACCGGCTATGTGGTGGGAAAAAAGCACAACAGCGCCTCTTTCAACTCAAATGGTTGAAGAAGTTTGATATGGGCTCCCAAATCCTAAGAATTTTCTACAGGGGCACAATTGAGAGCATCCTGACTGGCTGCATCACTGCCTGGTACGGGAACTGTACCTCCCTCAATCGCAGGACTCTGCAGAGAGTGGTGCGGACAGCCCAGCGCATCTGTAGATGTGAACTTCCCACTATTCAGGACATTTACAAAGACAGGTGCATAAAGAGGGCCTGAAGGATCAAGGAGTCACCCCAACCACAAACTGTTCCAGCTGCTACCATCCAGGAAATGGCATCACAGCATAAAAGCCAGGACCAACAGGCTCCAGGACAGCTTCTTCCACCAGGCCATCAGACTGATTAATTCACGCTGATACAAAACCAAAATTGTGAGGGTGAAAAGGTATTCATCCCCTTTGTAATTACTATGCTAACTTTCTTCAGGTGCAATACTGTATTACCTTACCAATTCACCCAATTTGTTGATGTAGAGAATAGGAGAATCACCTGAACAAAGACCCTCCCCCTCTGTAAAGTCCAACAATATGGTAGATTTTTAACAGACCAAAACAAAATATTAAGACAAGTCAGGGAGGTGATGATAAAGAAACACAAATCTGGGGAATGGTATAAGGCCATCTCGAAGGCACTGAACTTACCTCAGAGTTGAGTGCAGTCCATCGTGAAAAGCTGGAAAAAATATGAAACCACAGCCAAGGTCAGGATGCCCCTCTAAACTTATTCACTGGAGAAGAATGGCACTGTAAGAGAGGCTACAATCTGAGCAAGCTGCAGGTCTGTGGCTGCAACTGGAGGTGAAGTTCATGGCTCCACAATCTCTACGGCCTTGCACAAAAACTTTATTTATGGAAGAGTGGCAAGTAAGAACCCCTGGCTAACAAAACTCTTTTACAAGGATGTTGCCTGGATGGGGGAGCATGCCTTATGAAAATAGGCTGAGTGAACTCGGCCTTTTCTCCTTGGAGCGACAGAGGATGAGAGGTGACCTGATAGAGGTGTACAGGATGATGAGAGGCATTGATCGTGTGGATAGTCAGAGGCTTTTTGCCAGGGCTGAAATGGCCAGCACGAGAAGGCACAGTTTTAAGGACTTTGGAAGTAGGTACAGAGGAGATATCAGGGCTAAGTTTTTTTTTAAATGCAGAGTGGTGAGTGCATGGAATGGGCTGCTGGCAACGGTGGTGGAGGCAGATACGATAGGGTCTTTTAAGAGACACCTGGACAGGTATTTGGAGCTCAGAAAAATAGAGGGCTACGGGTAACCCTAGGTAATTTCTCAGGTAAAGACATGTTTGTCACAGCTTTGTGGGCCGAAGGGCCTGTATTGTGCTGTAGGTTTTCTAAGTTTCTAAAATAAGGGTATCCTTGCTTGTAAAGAAGTTGCAAATTGTCACTTTGAAAATACTGTAAAGATGTGGAAGAGGTCTTGTGGCTGAATGAGACTAATGTGGAACATTTTGGCATCAACTCAAAGTGGTACGTGTGGACTTATTCTAATACTGCACATCAACCAGGTAACACCATCCCTTCTGTAAAGTATGGTGGAGGTAACATCATGCTGTGGGGATGCTTTTCAGCAACAGGGATTGGAAATCTTGTCAGGATTGATGGGAAGATGAATGCTGCAAAATATAGAGAGATCCTCGATAAAAAAAAACCTGCTAGCCTCTGCCAGGGAGCTTAAGCTGCGGAGGAAATCCGCCTTTCAGCTGGACAATGAGCCAAAGCACACTGCCAGATCAACCCTGGAGAGGCTTCAACCGAAGAAACATCGATGTCCTTAGCATTCCTGACCTCAACCTGATGGAACATCTCTAGTATGACCTCAACGCTGCCGTCCACCACCGCTCGCCAACTCACCTGCCACAGCTTAAGCAATTTTGCAAGAAAGAGTGGGCAAATCTTGCTCCATCATGGTCTGCAAATCGAGCTA
Source organism: Hypanus sabinus (assembly GCF_030144855.1). NCBI lineage: Eukaryota > Metazoa > Chordata > Chondrichthyes > Myliobatiformes > Dasyatidae > Hypanus > Hypanus sabinus. The sequence continues at coordinate 89,399,178 of NC_082718.1, forward strand.
ATAGAGACTTATCCAAAAAGACGACTGGCTGAAATGGCTGCGAGAGGAGCTCCAACGAACTACTGAGCAAAGGGGGACGAAAACCTTTGGACAGCTGACATTTCAAGGTTTTTTTGTATCTTTAGTTTCTCGTGCTGTACAATTACCAGTCTGCGGGCTCTACTCAAAAGAAGAATTCTCAGTTAAATTGACCAAAACCTCTGATAGCAATATTCATTTATGTGAACAAAGGGGTTGAGGGCTGAATACTTTTACAAGGCACTGTATACCAGTCCCAGCATTTGAATCTACCTTCCCCACAGTAAGCAAGATGAATTCACCTCTGGGACAAACCTATTTGTCTTTTTGTAGAACAGCAAGCTTGCCTTCCCTCACCCTGCTGAATTCCAGCACATCTCCAACCTCAGAGTCTTCCGCTCACATGCCTAACACTGACACCATTCGACCCTCCCACAGCATCCCACTTCACTCTGCTAAAAGATCATGCATGTCTCCATAACCCAAACACATTTAGCACACCGTCTCTCTGTATCCTCTGCTTTAGACATGTTTTGCATTAAAACAAGGGAAAATATTTAAATAAGAGCCATGCATTTATGAATAATAATCAAAGCCATAGTTACAGTTTTCAGAGAAAAATTAACATACTCAGATTTTAATCCCCAGTACACAGATAAAAATCTCATTATCCCATGTAATAAAAACAGAACTCGCCTAATTCAGTCACCATGAGCAACCAAATAACATCCATTTGAATCATCTGCCACGTTTCACAATCACTAGTTACATGTGCAAAATGCGTCTCATGGTTAGAGCCACTTGGGTCCAATTAACAGACGAACACAAACAGTTCGCTATTGATCTCTGGCATCCCCATCTTTTTTTAAAAAAGGGACGCATTGTGTTTTTTCAGTTCCAGATGACCTACAACATGCCCAAGAACAACCTGCCCATGGAATGAACGTAATGGTACAAGCTGGGCAGGGGGGTGGTAAGCTGGGGGAGGAGGGGTAAATTCCTTTGCAGGAGGGTTCCCTCGATAGTCAAATTTAATTGCTCAAAAGGCTCTCTTATTTTGCAGGTTTTCAGCAAAACACAGGATTTCCCCCCGTTCCCATCCCAACATCGCAAAAGTGATGACGCCACACTCAGGTTGGAGGAGCAACACTTTATATACTCCAACCTGATGGCACGAACAACGACTTCTCGAACTTCTGATAATCACACCCTCCCCTTCACCATTCCCCATTCCTGTTTCCCTATCTCCTTACCTGCCCATAAACTCCCTCTGGTGCTCCTCCCCCTTCCTTTTCTTCCACGATCTTCTGTCCTCTCCCATCAGATTCCACCTTCTCCAGCCCTTTAACTCATTCACCAGTCAACGACCCAGCTCTTTACTTGCCCCCTCCCCCTCTCCCGGTTTCACCCATCATCTACCACCTTGCACTTCTTCCCAAATCCCCACCTTCTTACTCTGACTCCTCAGCGTACTTTTCCAGTCCCAATGAAGAGTCTTGGCCTGAACTTCAACCATACTCTTTTCCATAAACGCTGCCTGACCTGCTGAGCTCCTCCAGCATTTTGAGTGTGTTGCTTGGATTTACAGTTTCTCCAGATCTTCTCGTGTTTGTGCAAAGGAGTTTCCTCTGCTAATTCTACTGCAAAGTCTAGAAAGCCACAGATTTGGAGCGATGTTGGGGAGCATAGGCACACAATGAGAATAAAAGAGATTGCCAAAGAGGACATATGGCAATACGAAAGGGAAGCAGTTGAAGGAAAACTCAACTGGGATGCCAAAAAAGGAGAGTAGCTGAGTGAAGCCCCTTCAAAAACACGCATCAAGGCAGGTATCAGCTCTCATAGTCTCCCTGAAGATACATACTGTGTACATATTCCAACAATCTAAGGACTTACATTAAATTAAAGGAGGCTTCATCTCACGTTCTTGATATTTATGGCTTATTTATTATTAGTTTTTTCTCTCTTTCTTTTTTGAATTTGCATGGTTTCTAGTCTTTTGCACACTGGTAGAACACCCAAGTTGGTATGCTCTTTCATTGATCCTGTTATGGTTACTATTCTAAAGATTTATTGATTATGCCTGCAAGAAAACAAATCTCAGGGTTGTTTATGGAGACGTACGTGTACTTCGATAATAAATAAATTTACTTTGAAGTTACAAATGTTACAAATTTATTAGTTGCATCATGGTCTGCTATGGAAACAATAATGCCCTTGAAGGAAATATCCTACAAAAAGTAGTGGATACGGCCAAGTCCATCATAGTAAAGCCCTCCTCAACATTAAGCACATCTGCAAAGAGTGCTGTCACAGGAAAGCAGCATCCATCATCAGGGACCCCACCACCCAGGTCATGCTCTCTTCTTGATGCTGCCATCAGGAAGAATGTACAGGAGCCTGAGGACCCACACCACCAGCTTCAGGAACAGTCATTGTCCCTCAGCCATCAGGCTCTTGAACCAGTGGGGATAACTTCACCCGCCCCACCACTGACTGAACTGTTCCACTACAAACTATGAACTCACTTTCAAGGACTCTTCATCTCATGTTCTTGATATTTCTTGATTATTTATTATTATTTTTCTCTTTCTGTAATGGCACAGTTGTCTTTTGCACATCGATTGTACGTCTGTCCTGCTCTTTCTTTGACCCTATTGAGTTTCTTGGATTTGCTGTGTACGCCCACAAGAAAAGAAATCTCAGGGCTGTACACGGAGACTAGTATGTACTTTGTATTAAATTTACTTTGAACTGATAAGCTGGGAATTGATCAAAACCACCTTAAAATGGAGGGGAAAAAGAAACAAATGACAAAAGGTTGACACGAGGAAAAAGCATGCTGAATCACAAGACGGAATCATGGGATAATGTTGGGCACCAGGGAGGGGAAACAAGTACCACCAACCTGTGTCAGGATGAAATTCAATGCTGTTTTGTGATAATAACAAGATAAAAGACAGGAGTAAGGGAAGAATGGGGTGGGGGGGGGGGAAATCGGAGAAAAGAGGCAAGACAGTAAACCTCCTCCATCTGGCCAGCCGGTGGTGTAGATGGAACCGCAGCAGACTTTGGAACACGCGGTCACAGGTTTGAATCCAGCCGGCTCCTTGCATGCCTTCCACCCTTGCTGCATTGGGCATCGAGCTGGCAACTCCGCCTCGTAAAAGACAAACGCTAAAGAGTCGGCCAGATGCGCCAAACAAGGCGCAAGGAGGAACTTTACCTTACCTCCTCCAACTAGGCCATGCCCTCTCCTCAGTGCTGTCAATAAACAGGAGGTACAGGTGCCTGAAGAGCCTCAGAGTTCAACAACCGGTTCTTCCCCACTGCCAGCAGTTTCTTGAACCAACCTGAACAACCCCAACACTACCTCAGATTGTATTTCTTCTCTTTCTCCCCCGACTTGCACTGGTGTCATCATGTTTATTTTGTTGTGTAATCCATGTATAATTTATGCTAATTTAAATTTATGTTAACATATATTTGTCAAGTTTGTGCTGCGAAAGTCAAATTTTCATGGTGTTAATACCCTGAGTATGTCTGCCTTTGAGAATAAAACTGAACTTGAGCTATGGATCTGACTAATAAAAAAAAACTGAAGCCAAGAAAGGGAGAATGAGCAAGAAAAGCCACAAGAACGAACGAGAGAAGGGAGACAGACAGAAGATCAAGTAAGGAATAAATAAGAATGGACAAATAAATAAACAGATCAATAAAAGAGGAATGAAAATCTGTGCAACAAGATGGAGTAGAGAACAACACGAGTTAAGAAAGCAAACATAAGAGAGGCTGGGGGAAGAAAGAAACCGTTCAGTTGTTTCAGATTCCTTTTCCTATTTATATTTAATAGCCCTATAATTACCCCTACAAAAATAAGCAGCAGAATTCATTTAATTACATCAGGCCCAGTAACTTTTCACAGTGCTCGAATTTGCAGCAATATTTTCCATTGGAGCCGTCTGCAAATTATCTCCTTATAAAGAAATCATCCACTGTTTGATTTGATCACTGATTGAACTGACCTCAAATACGGGATGATCACAGAAAAACACAATGCTTATGGATCTTAACAGGACAACCGGTTCTCCACATTCAGCAAAGCAGCTCAATCTGTATCTGGCTTTAATATGGAAATTTGGAAAAAATATTTTATGGAATTACTGTAAACTGATCAAATAGAAATAATACAAGTCATGCATTAAATATTACTCAAGTAGGTGCTCTAAAGTTAAATAAACTTTACCAATTGTAAAATCTTCACATTTTTTTGGAATAATTTATCTACGTAGAGATTCACATTTTAAATACTTTGGCAAATTACGTTAACATCGGGACATGTAAGCTTGCTGAGCTGGATAGAGCCCACCTTCTTTCATCAATTGGGAGGCACGGTTAGCACAACGCCTTCTAGTTCAGGTGACCCGGGTTCAATTCCCGCCCCTGCCTGTAAGGAGTTTGTATGTTCTCCCTGTGACTGGGTGGGTTTCCTCCGGGTGCTCCGGTTTCCTCCTACAGTCCAGTGGAAGGTTCATTGGTGATAGTAAATTAACCCACGATTTGGCTAGGGTTAAATTGGGGATTGCTGATCGGAAGGGCCTGCTCCGTGCTGTATATCAAATAAATAAATAAATAAACCAATAGATAAATAAAGGACAGTTCTAAAAAAGTTTAAACATGATTATTTTTTTATTTATTCCTTGATAATCAAGGAATAGAAACATAGAAAAACCTACAACAAAATACAGGCCCTTCAGCCCACAATGCTGTGCTGAACATGTACTTACTTTAGAAATTACCTCAGGTTACTCATAACCCTCTATTTTTCTAGGTCATTATGTAATGTTTAGCTCACCTAATCCTAAGCACTCAGGAGAATTTGCCAGTTATTCGCTGAGCGAACTGGGTAATGTTCCCCCCCCCCCCCCACCCCCACCCCCAACCTTTAAAAAATAGTTCAGAAAATCCCTGGTGTAGAGTTGCACCCAAGGACAGGTGAAAAGGATGGAGGAGGAGGAAGAGGAGTGGGAAATTATTTTGTTTAAATCAAGCAAGACAAGGCACTGATGTGGGGAAGTATAGTGTGGTTATTATGTTACATCATTAGGCAAAGGAAAGCTGCACTGATTAAACTTAGTGAGGCTGATCATAACTGTTGCTTTGCTCAGTTACTGTGAAGTAAAAGAAGCATAATAATTTGAGTCCGGCCTTGTGTTACCAAGTGTTTTACTGTCTTGCTCTCACAAAGACTGAGGAGGAGGGTGCTTGTACGAGACAACTCTGTTCTCAAACCTTGCATTGTGTACTGCATGGCAGAGGCCTGGCCTTAAATGCAATCATCTCAAAGTCCCACAGAGGATTGAACCCAGCGGAATACCCTATCCAAAGCTGAAATGCCTAGATAAAGTGGATGTGGAAGGCAGAGAGGACGTTTCCAATAGTGGCAGCGTCAGGGACCAGAGGGCACCGCCTCAGAATACAAGGACATCTCGTTAGGACACTGATGGGGAGGAATTTCTTCAGCCAGAGCATGATAAATCTGTGGAATTCATTACCACAGGTGACTGCGGAAGCCAGGTTATTAGGTATATTTAAAGCACAGGTTGATTAGTAAGGACAAGAAAGTTTATGGGGAGAAGCCAGGAGTATGGAGTTGAGTGTGTTGCAAATTTAATATTTCAGTTATATTTGAGAGATCGTGTGTGTGTGTGTGTGTGTATAAATAAAATGTTGATTAAGCATTCTTGGTTGTTTAAATAATTACAAGTTATATGTAAAGTACGTGAATTGTATATGTCATCATGCTACCGTGTGATACGTGCAACATCTTGCTTAAAGTAAACTCAAAGTTACCCCCGTGTTTTTGGACTCTTGTATCTTTCTTTGAACTAATTTAATGTTTAGAAGTTATGAAACATAAGAAGGGGATAACAAATCAGACATGGTGGAGCAGTTTCGATGGGCTGAATGGACTAGTTCTACTCCCATGTCTTATGGTTATATGGTCATAATACTAAAAGCAAATTCCCATTCGTAACAGCATTACATATGGTCAAAACTAAAGTCATATTGCCGAGTTTATAGTCAAACATTCTATTGCATCTTAAATTGAGAAAATTAAGAAAATGCCTTTGAGGGTCATTCTATAAACAAAATATTTACCAGTCTTTAATTCACTGTGACGTTGAGCCCCCTCCCCAACAATCTTCTGCACATGCCAACCTGCTTAACAGTAATTACTGTGCATGACAAAAAAAAATCATAGGGAAAGTACTTCTAACACCAGCAGGTAATTTGTCTGTGAACCATAAAATACAGCTACAAATGGACATATCAAACTCTTAAACTAGATACGTGTAACCCAAGTAAACATCAAAGCCCCTAAATCAACATCAAAGCACCCGAACAAACATCAAAGAAGAATATCAAGCTGAAGAAACTCCTGTCTGAGACCTGGGTGGGGGAGATTGTTCAATTTGAGCCACTACCTGCAGGTGGAACTCGATGATGAGAACCCAGCATTAAAACACGTTTGATCCTCTGGAATGAAAACAGTTAGTCTGCATTGCAGCCAGGGAAGGATTTTTTTCTAGCATTCACACTTTCAGTGGAAATCCTTGCATCTACAGATGGTTATTTTGAAAGCCAGGTTTTCCTGGGGCACAGCTGCAGATGTCAATTCTGGTGTGACATCTAATACACATCGGATAAAACAATATTCATTCAGCTCATCACTGCAAAGTTTACACTACTGTGTCTTTTGCTCGTCTTTTCCTTTAGTTTCAAATTACAGGAACAAAGTTTCCATAGCCTTTTAATCCTTCATGTTGATGGGTCATTTATAGTTCTTCCACAGACACCTGTCATCTTGACAAATCCTTCTCAAAAGTCTTTGCACAGGACCTCAAAGGGCCAGCATTCAGGTCCGATATCAGCTACGGGGTTTGCAAGTACAAGTGACAGGCACAGAAGCAGGTACAGAGTGAACGATTCAAAGCAAGTTTATAATGGAGAGATCAGCAGTCACAAAAGCAGGCAGTAATTTACAGCCAACCATTCACTTACCACCTCTCACGATTCTGACATTAATTATGGTATTTGCACATTTCACAAGTCTTTTTAGTTACTCCCACCTTTATGAACAATTTTAAAAGGAATCTAGATTTAATACTTTAATTACATATGTACGGATGCCGTGATCATATACTTGCTAAATTAAGATCTGTCCCCGCATCCTCTCGGAGTTTGTGATTTCAGTTTTAGTCAAGCCTTTCAAAGTGACAACCGTGAATGGAAATGCTTTAAAAACCTTAGAAGCATTACAACCTGACAAGCAGGTGTTTGTGAGTGGCCGTAAAGAGTAATTACTACGAGAGAGAGAGAGAGAGAGGGAGAGGGAGAGGGAGAGGGAGAGGGAGAGGGAGAGGAGAGGGAGAGGGAGAGGGAGAGGGAGAGGGAGAGGGAGAGGGAGAGGGAGAGGGAGAGGGAGAGGGAGAGGGAGAGGGAGAGGGAGAGGGAGAGGGAGAGGGAGAGGAGAGGGAGAGGGAGAGGGAGAGGGAGAGGAGAGGGAGAGGGAGAGGGAGAGGGAGAGGGAGAGGGAGAGGGAGAGGGAGAGGGAGAGGGAGAGGGAGAGGGAGAGGGAGAGGGAGAGGGAGAGGGAGAGGGAGAGGGAGAGGGAGAGGGAGAGGAGAGGGAGAGGGAGAGAGAGAGAGAGAGAGAGGGAGAGGAGAGAGAGAGAGAGAGAGAGAGAGAGAGAGAGAGAGAGAGAGAGAGAGAGAGGAGAGAGAGAGAGAGAGAGTTGCAAGTTGTGTAGCAACATCTAGTTCAGATGATGTTACACAGTTTGAGGGCCTTGAAATCTTTCCTTGATGGCTCTCGTTCCTCCTCCACATTATTCTACACTTTCAGCTTGTATGTGGGAGGATTATTTTCGTACCAGCTGCGGTTGCTAACCTGCCCTTGATGTGCGAGGAGATTCAAAGTGTATTACTGGAACGTTGAGGGGGGAGGAAAAAAGAGCATTGCATTTCTTGCAGGAGTACTGTAAAATCAGCATTCCCATGTTCCAACTACACAGAGCAATAACAGGAACTTCTGTTTATAATGAGGTAGCAAGGATCTTTGCTTTGTTATTAGACAAAAGTGGATGTTTAGGACAGACAACTCAAAACGTGATCAAGGAGGAAAGTTAGGGAAAAAAAGGCGTATCTTGAGACAGTAGCAAGGAAAATTTAAGTTAGTTATGATTTGTTGGGAGAGCACAACGTAGTTTGTAGCTAAGAACACAACTGCCATTTAAAATTCAACATTTCTTTTGTAATCATCTGCTCAAGCACAATTCATATCAGAAACAAATTGATTTTGTTACTGGTAGCATACATGTCATTAACTTGTGGTGCTGGCAGCTTCATGTTTGGACTCCCATGCTAGTGTATATCTTTTGTGTTCTTATAAATCACAGCTTTTCCATTGCACATGTTGTAATATTAAATGACTATCACACCAGAACGTATTAAACAGCAGCAAGGTATGCTGAACACAGACCAATAGATCTCAGTGATACAAATTTAACATTCTGAGCTGAGTGCTGAATAATGCATAAAATTGCTTTGCACGGGCATTCAGCCACTTCAGAAAAGCTAATTATTACAGATGGATCAATAACTAAATGTCTTCTTACCTGGTGCTTCTATTAATTGCTTGTAAACATTGAGAAAGGCAGTCTCGGCCTCCTTGCTTCTTTTGCCAAGTGCTACCACCTGGAAAAAAGAACAATTACTAAAGATTTATATCTTCAAATAATTAAGATGATTTACATTAGATTACTTGTGACAGGTCCATTAAGTGCGGACCCAGACCTATACCTTCAAACAAATAGGAGTAACGGCAGCAAACTGATTGATGCCCAATAATCACTTTGTCAAACTATAGTGTTTGCATTAAGGTTTATTTAGGAAACAAAATGAAAGGCGCCAAGAAACACGAGCCTTTTGAATCCTGTGGGTTCCCCACTGTCTGCAGGGCACAGCCCAACCCACTTGAATGTTTCTGAATACTGGGCTAAGCTGAGGTAATCGTTGGGAAAATCTCCAAGAAAAGTTCAAGGAAGTTACCCAGAGCTTGGCTGTTAACAAATAGATCATTGGAAGCAAAGCCAGATGTAGCAAGAAAAATTGGAACTATTGGTCTCAAATTAGCATTTCAGAAAGATTACTTAAGCCCTTGCAAAGAGTTGCGTGCGATGCAGTAACCTGATAAAAATGAGCACAGGTGAGCTGTGTAATTGGAGGCATCAATTGATCACCTGGACAGGTGTATCGAGATTGATTCCATCAGATTCTCAGTGTTGTCACAGTGCCAATGCCCGTCACTTACTTTTACCTTTTGCATATGGCTCCTCAAGTTGCAATGTCCAGTTTAATGACTCACTCAACACAAGGAGCTTTAAACCCTCTCCACTTAACCCAGCTTACAGTTGCCAGGCTCAACTCATTTTCAGGCTCTGCTTCTGCATTCCATCACGGAAGTCAGCAACGCTGCAAAATCCAGCAGCTCTATCAACGTCAATCGAGGGATTTTTAAAAAAAAAACAGCTACAGCTCCTCATTAACTGTTTTATAGAATTGTTGTTCCTTTCCGCGCCCTTAGTGTTTCCTTAGCATTTGTCTGTTTTTGTCAAAACGAGGCTGAGTCGCTAGCCTGACACTCAAGCCAGCACGGACGGAAAGCGTGCAAGGTGCTGGCCAGGGTTTGTACCCGGGACCCCTCGCCTCCAAGTCCGGTCTGGTGCAGGTGCTACTACCCCACTGGCGGGCTTGATGTCTTATACAATGGTGGGGTGAAAGAGTTCACGGGCGTCTGTGCTGTTTCAAAAGAGTTCATCCCACAAACGCTGACAAGCCTGTCCTAAAACTTCCTGTAGTGCAGGGGTTCCCAACCTTTTTTATGCCACGGAGTTAAATGTCCTGACCCTAATAGGCTCATCAGGCCGGTGCTGCCGGTTTCTGTGGCGTGAAGTGACTGAGAGTACAAAACTACCCCCCCCCCCCACCTCCAGGATAGGATGCCAGTCTATCGCGAGGTTATCCCCCAGCATTTTGCCACCCATTTTCAGCTGGGTGGACTGGAGCAATGTGTGGTTAAGTGCCTTGCTCAAGGACACAACATGCTGCCTCGGCTGGGGCTCGAACGCACGACCTTCAGATCGCTAGTCCAACGCCATAACCACTTGGCCACGCACCACACTTTTATGCCACGGACCAATACCATAAAGCAAGGGGTCCAGCGTCCCCAGGTTGGGAAGCCCTGCTACAGCTTCACTCTTTATTGAATATTTTTAGCACTGGTGGCTTTGGTTTCCTTTACTTTCAATTATTTATTAGTTATTAGTTAGGTTTCCTTATACATAACCATCTTGAGCTGCAGTACACATTTTAATTGCTCTGTACTTCCCGGATCCGTGGTATGTCGTGTTTACACGTTTAAGAGTGATGCTCTTGTTTGCTATGACGCTGGCACCTTAAGTCACTGAAATGGACAACAGCAAATGCTACCGAAAGACTGCTGGCCTAGTAAACGCATGAGTGCAGAAGGGTTGAGGTCTGAGTACAAGGCATCTGTGCGGCTTTAAGTGATCTCTTGATAACACGACTGCCTGTATGCTTTATGCAATCAATGAGGCTCTACGCTCGACATACATATTTACCAACTAAAGCTGCAGAATATGAAAATTAAACAGTAAAATTCAAAAGCAACTTCATTCAAGCAAGGCCACAGCTCAATAACAGGAGCTCGGAGGCTGGCAGCCAATGGTTAACTCCCATATTACCTATAAAGGTTAAAGTTATCCAGAGACAACTATTGTATCGATTATATCCCAGAGTAAGATTTTAAAAATTTAAGCTTTGTTTCCATATGCCAAAATAATGAACTGTGCAGAACACACAAATCAATGAAACACACAATTATTATCTGTAGGGACTGGCAAGGACTTAAGTGGACCTCACAAAACAATTCCAAGCAGAATGGGGATAGTCACAGATTGATGCCTCTTTCTGAGAGAGGCTCGACGCCCTGCTGATCATTTCAGATTTTAAAAGCTGTCCATTAAATAGCTCCCTGACAATCCCAATGAACGAATCACAAATCACCGCGTGTCTTCCTCTCATTACTCTGTGCTTAGCAGCCTGATGTCTGCATTTTGCACAGAACCAGACCTGGTAAAGGACAAGTGCTTCCCACATCAAATGTAAGTCTGGCAGCTTTTCTTTCTCCTCCTGGCATAAAAACGCTGAATGTGCATTCCTAAGGCACGTTGCTATTTATAACCGACACCCAAGGTTTCACTAAGTAATCTAACAATCAATTATTTAAACGACTTCTATCCGAAGGAATGTGGATGATAGGAAATGCTGCTTGACAATTGGATGTGGATTTTTGAGACCGTGTTACATCTGGACACAGATCCTCAAACAGCAGGAAACCCAGTGGAAGGGTAGCTGTCTGAGGAATGGATGGCTTGGCATTAGACCTCATTAATCTGCCTATATGCTGCAGCAGCTGAGTGTGTAAATGCGGCTCCCTGCGCAAGCAGAGACCCAGCACTCCCTCAACAGGGAGGGAGGGGAACAGTGGCCGACCACGGAACAGCAACGGCGGGAAGCTGTGGGGACTCTCCTGCCTGTTAGCGCGGCGGACACAAGAATTTAATTAGGAGCTCGCCTGACATCTGGCTGTACGTTTCTTCCAGCGGGGAGGTTGGGTGCACGCCAGTGAACGCTACAGGCAGGGCTGGGCTGATTTTCGCCCCCACTTTCTCAGAGGCATCATATTGAGCCCATCTTCACCTGGAACATTCCATAGTTTATCACCAGATTACAAAGGAGCTGCCACCTTATGAATGGCCATAACAGAAAGTCATGGAAACAATGAACACCAGGATTCTACAGTAACAGAGGGCTGAGCCACCACTCTGAGCAACAGATGCAGGGTTCATGGGTTTCCAGCCCTCGGCTGGTTTGCCCAAAGAATCACTGCCGCGTTTGGTGACTCTTATGTGGCTGTAATCCTGAGGGTGTGGTCTGTACGCTCCTGACCATAAGCTTAGTCAGTGTGGTCAGGATAGCCCAGCAGAGACGGGCTCTGCAATACTAAACTGCCTTTGACTCACTTCATTCAGAAAAAAAAGTAGCGTCGGTTAGCGCAACACTATTACATCCCGCGGCAGAGTTCGGGGTTCAATTCCAACGTCGTCTGGCTTTACTCCAGGTGCTCTGGTTTCCTCCCACAGTCTAAAGAGGTACCGGTCGGTAGGCTAACTGTCCCATGATTAGGCTAGGGTTATACCGGGGGTTGCTGAGCGGTGTGACTCGAAGGGTCGGGCTGGACCTCAATAAACAGATAAATAATTTCCATGAGAGACCCAGTATCAGCCTCCTCATCCTCAAGGATTTCAAACTGGCCATCCATGTACGAGGGCAACAAAGGTCGAACTTTAAATAGCTAGCAAAATGCCTGAGCTTCACCAATAATATGCCAGAAACCTCCAACCAGATAAACACTTTCTACCTGCTCACTTCAACCCCATTGATAGTTTCAGCTTCAACAGCTGCCTTCCAGCATCACCAGGCCTCGTTAGGAAACCCAGTTTATAACCAGGCTGTTATCCAAAGAGCTGAAAACCCATCTCTGACCAGATGCCTCGGTTTCCCTGCTGCTGCTTGAGCTTTAAATGGTAGAGCACCAACCCTGGATCTCAGAGGTAAGGAGACGTTGTCAGACAAATACAGAACGTATTACTATGCTGAAAAGATTTCACCATTAATTGGAACCCAACCTGTAGCTCTTGACAAACCTCTCCAGCTTCTGAATCCAGTTGTAATTAAAACAGGAGCTGCTGCTCCCTTTCTGTGCAAGGTACCTCTGAGGAGGCATACCCACACAGAAATGTGACTGTTCCTCAGTTTGCTAAAGACGCTAAAAGAGCTCTCAGTGTTCGCAGAGTGCTAACATTTGACATCTACCAGGTGAAGGGCCAGAACATGGAAGAAGAGAGAGTTAAATGGTATTTAAGGAATTACATTAATTCAAAAGCAACAAAGCAAGTCTGGTAACATGTAGGGGTCACATTCCTTACTTTTCTTTGTTCTTGCACTGTTCAAGGTCAGTGAACAAAATAAAATATATAAAAGGCAACTAAAGTCTGTAACATAGAATGAGGACGAGAGAAAGTTGAGGGGGCGGGGGGTGCGATGAGAGAACAAAAAGGGGAAGCTGAGAGGGAGAAGCCGAGAGAACGATGGGAAGATGAGAGGGGGAAGTCAACAGGCTGGGGTGGAGACGAGAGAGCAAATGGAGAAAGTTAAGCGAGAGAAAAGGAGCTTCAATCCACCCACCAATTTTGATGCAGAGAATCTATCTTAGCTTTTGTTCAAGGAAACTTCAGGAAACTAGAAAGGGAAAGTCACACTTTAATTCTTTTCCTTAAGTCAAACAGGGTCCACAAGGACTACAAACCAGTAACTACTTCAACTCTAAGGGGTGCCTTCTTCACCTGTCCTTTTAATAACCGAAGCCTGGTTTCTTCAGAAAAAAAATCTGCCAATTACCATTATAGATCTCTACAACTCCATAATTCAATACATTTCCCTTGGATATTTTCCAGCTGCATTCACTGTTATTTATATAATTCTTCTCATACATGTGTTAATCAAACTCCGGAGCGAATCCACAACACAACAGCTCAACCAAGTGACTGTTGACGTGCCAGGTTGGCAGGCTTGTCAACAGATTTCCCCACCCCACCAAACACACATGGCTTCCATCAAATGACATGGAAAGTTTGAAAACCAGGATCACTGCCTGAATTTTAAACACAAAATTAAATTCCAGGAAAAAAATTACAGCTTGTTTACTAATTAGTCAAAGCGAGCACATGTACTACCTTTGGCACAAGTGGCAAGAGAAAAATTTGAAACGTGCATGACTGAAAACTTTGATGTTTTGTTTTTGGTCTTAAAATACTTTGAGAACCTTAAATTACTCTGACATACTGTGTGTAAATTTTGCTCAAGACAAAATACAGTACATCATTTACTTGATGGTGTGAAGATATGATTAAAATTACAAATGTAGTATAATAATTTCTAGCCAAATAGCATGTACATCAGATGAGGCAAACTTAAACGATTGATGAACTTAGCAATTAGACCATACCAGCTGCTGGAGGGAAATTTAGCCAATATATTCTTTGAAATGCAACCTGTTTTTTTTAAATCGGCAAGGTAGCACTCTTGGTCTTCAAATTAGATCCCTTTAGTTTTATGGAAAGAGAAGCGAGATAATGCAATAATGCTTGAAGTTATTGAGCTAGACATCTTTCTGCACCCAGTACGAGGCAGAATGGCCCACACTGGGGGTTGTCACATCAATTAAATGAGTCCAGGACTTTTTCCATCGAAGAGGAAAGAAGCATTATCCAGGATAGCTTCCTTCGGTTACCAAGTAACTGCTACAACCTAGAGAAATATATACAGTTCTGATCCATTTATTGACAGTCAGGAGCAGGTTCAGGGGTCAGCCTAGAATGAAGGGGTTCAAATTCCAATGTATATTTATTATCAAAGTATATGTGTGTCACCATATACAACCCTGACATTTATTTTGTCTTGGTACTGAGGGGATATTTCCTATTGGGGGGGGGGGGGAATCCAGGAACAGAAGCCACCTTCCCTTTATTTATTTGTTTGTGTTTTTTTGACACAGCTGTGCAGCCCATTGCTCTGAACAGGAAACTTGTACACAGCCTGGAAACAGCATGGCTCTTTTTTTTGCTGTAATATGCATACTATGAATACTCAGAATGAAAATTTTAGAAACCACATTCCTTTGATTTTAATTATTAATTGCAGAGGATAATGAAATGCAGTACAACAAAGAACATTTCCCAGATGCATAGCAACGATGGCGACGTGCACGGGAACATTTCGATCACCGTGCGGCTGCGCACCCACTCAGCTTCGGGGGAACGCTGACCAGAAGGCACGGCGCCACAAACAAAGGAGGTGGGTCGGTCGTGGACACTCAGGAAGACCATCAAAGCTTGGCAACTGTGAGGAAGGTCAAAGCTTGCAGAGGGATTTGGACCAGCTGCAAAAATAGGCTGAAAATAGCAGATGGAGTTTACTTTAGACAAGTGTGAGGTGTTGTACTTTGGGAGGGGACAAATCAGGGTAGGTCATACACAGTGAATGGTACAGATCCATAATTCCAGGGAAGTGGCGTCACTGGTAGATAGTGTCATAAAGACAGCATGTAATTCTAAATACTGTACAGGAGTAGGTTAAGATGTTGGTGAGGACTAATATGGAATATTGTGTGCAGTTCTGGTCTCCTACATGTAGGAAAGATATCAATAAGACTGAGAGTGTACAGAGAAAATTTACAATTTTGCCTGGACTTGATGACCTGAGTTATAGAGAAAGATTGAACAGTTGGGGTTTTATTCCCTGAAGCATAGGAGAATAAGGAGAAATTTGATAGGGGTTTGCAAAATGATGAGCATATAGACAAGGTAAGCGCGAGCAGGCTTTTCCCACCAAGGTTGGTTGAGACTACAACTAGCGGTCGCATTTCACAGGTGAAAGGAGAAATATTTAAGGGAAACCCGAGGGGTGGAATCTTCTACATTCAGAGGGTGTTGCAAGTGTGGAACGAGCTGTCAGCTGGTGGTGGATTTTGGTTTGATTACAACGTTAAGATTGATTAATTCATTTCATTTGTTCATCACCTAGAGCGCAAAGTAAATATATTATCAAAGGACATATTTCACCGTATACAACCCCGAGATTCATCTTCTTGCGGGCATACACGGTCAATCCAAGAAACACAACAGAATCAATGGAAGACTGCACTCAGGAGGACGGACGAGCAACCAGCGTGCAAAGGAGAACAAACTGTGTAAATTCAAAAGTGGGAAAAATAATAAATAAGTAATAAATATCAAGAACATGAGCTGAAGGGTCCCCTGAAAGTGAGTCAGTAGGTTGTGGAGTGATGGAGGAAGTTACTTCATCTGGTTCAAGGTTGATGGTTGAAAGGTAATAACTGTTTCCGAACCTGGTGGTGTGAATCCTGAGGCTCCTGTGCCTTTTTCCTGATGGCAGCATGTCCTGGGTGGAGGCTGTGGTGAACTACATACACCGGTCTGGACACGCCCCCTGCTGACTGCTCCTGTGGCTCCTCCCACAGACCCCGGTATAAAGGCAATTCAGGCCTGAGCCTGGCCTCGCTGTCTCCAGGATGTAGTATGGTGGTCAACTACTGCTTGTTCTTTCTTCCAGTCAATAAAAGCCGATATCTCGCCTTCACGTCTCAGAGAGAGTTATTGATGGTGCATCAGAGAGGCCTCTGATAACAGATGCTGCTTTCCTGTGACACGCTCCATATAGATGTGCTCAATGGTGTTGGGGGGGTGGGTGCTTTACCCATGATGGACTGGGCCATTTCTGCTATTTTTTGTAAGATTTTCCATTCAAAGGCATCAGTATTTCCATACCTGGCAGTGAAGCAGCCAGTCACTATACTCTCCACCACATATCTATAGAAGTTTACCAAAGTTTTAGATGTCATGTCGAATCTTGGCAAACTCCTAAGGAAGTAGAGGTGCTGCCGTGCTTTCTTTGTAAATGCACTTGCTGCTGGGCCCAGGACAGATCCTCTGAAATGACAGCAATGAGGAACTTAAAGTTGTTGACCCTCTCCACCTCTGTTTCTGACGTGGACTGACTCGTGCACTTCCGGTTTCCTGAAGCCAGTAATCAGCTCCTTGGTCTTGCTGATGTTGAGTAAGCGATTGCTGTTGTGGCACCACCCAGCCAGAATTTCATTCTCAGTCCTACACGTTCACAGGACATGCAAGAAACAACAACAAAACAACAGCAACAAGCCCCTTACATCCCTACCACTCACCCACACACATACAAACAGTCCTCTTACCCATGGACAGGCTGTTTTCGGGCCTGCAGCCCCCAGCGCAGTAAGACTCACAGTCTTAATGGACCTTTGACTTCCCCAGTAGACTTGCAGACACATTGGGCCTTGACTTCCAGACTTCCAATTGGGCTCCAGTCTTCAGTAACAACCCCAGGACTCGCCAATGACATCGAATGAAGACTCTGGATGAGGAGCTCAAACTCCAGTCTCACGGACTCAGACTAAGGGGTCTCCTGCCCGCATGGAACAGTGATCCCGGAACCCACTGATGACTCGTGGAATTGGTGGGGAGCACCAGCCCTCGTCCTCGTTGGTCTTCTGGCCCAGCATCCAACTATGGATGTGCTTCACCACACTTCTACGTCACTAGCCGTCAGACACAGAGCAGAGGCCTAGGCTTAGGCCTAACCTCTAAATTCCCCACATCCCTGTCAGTAAACCCTAAACCTGACCTCTAACTCCGCTCTCTGCCCCAAAAGCATAACTACCAACCAAAATAAAATGAAGTGTGAGGCATGAGCTCATCAGAGACTGTACCTAGGCGCCATTTTGACTAAACATTTAAGAGAAATTTAGATGGTGCTTGGATGGAAAAGTTATAGATGGCTATGGTCCAGGTGCGGGTTGATGGAACAAGGCAGAGTACACAGTTTAGTACAGGTAGTCCCCGAGTTACGAACATTCGACTTACAGACAACTCGTACTTATGAACCGAGGAAGGAGAACGCCGTCCGCCATTTTAAGTCAGATCACTACGCCGTCCGCCATTTTAAATTGTTGCCGTTGACTCTGTGTTGAGTGTGTAACTTTGTATTTGGCTTAAACTTTTCTTAACTAGATTCACCTTGACCCTGCCACCCGCCCATTCCGGTCAGCTGGTGGCACAGTGAGATCAGCGCCGGGCTGGAGAACGGAGGTTTCCGACTTTGATCCAGTGACGGACCGCTCCCGTGCCAGGTTGATGTCGATCCAGTGACTCCCGTACCATCCGCGCCGGGTTGATGTCAACTTCGTAAAAAAAACACTGCCACCTCCAGTTTAAATTCCCACACGGAATATTGTAGAGGATCAAATACCCAAACCCAGCACAGCCCCCACTTGTCCCATTTTAGCCTGTCTCAGTGCCGTGGACTTTAGGACCTGGGGAATTCAGTGCAGTGGTCCTTAGGACCCAGCAGACCTCGGGAGCCGGTGGAAGTCGGAACCTGCTGCCCGCAGTGTTTCTGTTCCGTTGATGGGAAGCAATCGCGACTGAAAATAAAGTGGAAATAATAAAGCGTTTGGAAAGAGGTGAAACACCATCGGTCACTGGAAAAGTGTTAGGCGACAGTCGGTCAACGATCGGAACAATTTTAAAGGGTAACAGATAAAGTGAGAATAATGGAGCATGTGAAAGGCCCTGCCCTGATGAAAGCTACAATTATTACTAAGCAACGCAGTGGTTTAATCATTGGAATACATATGTTTCTTAAATGTTTTATATGCATAGAAAGGTAAAATATATACTATATACTAAGACAAACATTTGACTAACTGACACTAAATAATACCGGATGTACTTGTTCTGACTTATGTACAAATCCGACTTAAAGATGGGCTCAGGAACGGAACTTGTTCGTAACCCGGGGACTGATTAGGCTGAAGGCCTGTTTCTGTGCTGTAGTGCTTTAAGACTCTATGACAGGAATTATTTCTCTTAAGATCATTGTAAATATTTAGAAGTTCACAGCAATTCTAAACACCATGAGGTACTGTAGCATAGTGGTCCTCACAACACTTCTCTGCACAGGAGACCCAGGTTCAATTCCTGTCGCTGCCTGTAAGGAGTTTGTACACTCTCCCCATGACAGTGTGGGTTTCCTCTGGTGCTCCGGTTTCCGCCCACAGTCCAAAGACGTAATTGGGTTAACTGGTCATTCAAAATTGTCACTTGATCAGGCTAATTGAATCGGAGAATTGCTAGGCAGTGCGAAAAGGTCTATTCCACGCTGTATCTCAGCAAATAAATTCGAGCCGATAGAGATGCGGAACCTGAACTACTGAATACGTTCAAGCCTCAGACAGACATTTGATTGTGGGGGGCGGGGTGGGGGATCAATGAT
Source organism: Hypanus sabinus (assembly GCF_030144855.1). NCBI lineage: Eukaryota > Metazoa > Chordata > Chondrichthyes > Myliobatiformes > Dasyatidae > Hypanus > Hypanus sabinus. Next base: position 89,418,290 of record NC_082718.1, read on the forward strand.
CATGGGGTCAGGTTGTAAAGAGGAACCAAGGCCAAGATGAGCTCAGCCATGATCTTGTGCAATGACAGAGCAGGCTCAAGGGACTGGACGGATTCCTTCTAGTTCCAACTTTTAGCTTTCAATGTTTCGAGATCTGCTTTAGACACCGGAAAATCTGCAGATGCTAGAAATCCTGATGAAGGGTCTCGGACCGAAACGTCGGCCGGTTTACTCTTTTCCACTGACGCTGCCTGGCCTGCCGGGCTCCTCCAGCATTTTATGTGTGTCATTCGGAACGGGCCAATTTGGTAATCCCTGTGCCCCAAGACCCTTTTTGCACTGATTGGAGCAAGGGGAGGCTCAGGTTAGAAGTTGGCGACGCTTCATTTTTACGTTTCTCACTAAAACCAGCAGTCACAGATCTCAGTGTCAGTCTTCACTTTACCAAATTGTGTTAAAGAGTTATTATATTCACCCGGAATTGGACATGACTCGCATAGCATGACCCACGTTTAAAGGGTTATCCAGTAATTTGTGCAATCACTGCCCTATTTAAATGCTACAAGCAATTGAAGTGATTCCTGTTTAGCATTTGATTTTTCAGTAACTTCGAACTGAAGCCAAGCTGGGGATGAGTGAAAGAGGTAATGTGGTTATATTCCTAAATACCTGCATCTTCAGATAGAATTACAGAAATATTCAACAAGAGGGTTCCCACTTTTAACGGAAAAAGAGATTTCCCAAATTAATATGAAAGCGCCAGTGGAACAACACTGCTGGGCAACCAGTTTCTGGCAGTTCCTTTAAAACCATCAGCCCTGGCACAATATGAAAAAGTAGAAGATCTATTGAAAATCCCAGCCACTTAGATTGGCAGAACTGTAATTAGTAATTATGTAATCATGAATTATAATTACTACAACTGGTGATTATGCAATTATCAGTTAAATTACTGACTTCTAACCTTGACATTCTGGCAGCTGAAGGATTCGCTCCAGTCAAACACAAACTCTCCAAGAAGCATCAAATCCCTGTCAGCAGACAATAGTGAGAGGTCATTTGTAATTCACGGGCCCGTCTCAACAAATTGCCTTGCCGCACCTCGGAACACAGGCTACACTCCAGCGGCCCGCCGAGAGGCGAATGAAGAGCTCCGTTGCCTCGGCTGAAGTGCAGCCCGTCGTCACGTTCGCCAGTTCCAGAAAATTACCCGTTTCACTTCCAGAATCAGGAGACACATTCCGTGTCAAACAGCCCATTTCAGGAGGAGCGCAGAAGAAATGCCATTACTATTAAACAGCTTTAATAACCATTAAATCCTCCAACAGCTTGCAACATGCCAAGTAATAGATATTATTTATTGATGTATCATTAATTTTTGTGTTCCTAATATGCTGTACAATGAGTCAAGGTGAAAAAACACAGCTGTGCTGAAAACACTCTTGGTGATGGATTGCACTCATACTCTTGGGCTTTTCAAGGCTGGTGCCTTTCCAGCAAAGCAATTATCATTGTGGAATGCATAATAGCCTAATTAATTACCTTTGTCAGTTCGAGCCATGTGTCATTATTACCATGCGTCACAGCAACTTCACAATCATTTCTAAATGAAAATAGGTTATTAAGTCCCATTTTAATAGCTGGTATAACTGTGAATTGGCAAGTAAACTGCACCATTGAAAAGATGTACAGGCTCTGCATAACACGCCGAGTAGGATGTGGTACATTCAGAATCAGCATTCCAGATGGCAACGTCGTCCTAATGTAAACACTTTAAAGATTTGAAAATAATTTCGCCAAGAGTAAGACACATTTACTGAGCAACATCCTAGCAACGGTTCACCTGCCTGTGCACTTTTTGGGATTCCTGCAGCTTAGAAATTCTGTGCACTAAACTAGCATCTGAAAATTTCAAATCCGGGACTAGAAGTAACGCAGTTAATTTAAATTACCTCTTTCCTCATTTCATGTGCGTGGCGACGGGGAGGCACTAAATAAAGGCTGAATGCAGCTTTGTCTGATAGTGCAAGGTATTTACCAAATACTATCCAGCTTCGCTCGGACTTGGTTAGCACGTAAAAGCAGGTTTCTAATGTTATGTCTCCAAAGAGAAGAGATAAAAGGCATGGCCCTTCTGCCGGTGACAAATTTGAGACGGACTAAATATCTTCCTGCCCTCACAGTGATTTTTTGCAGATGTTTCAGTGTCCACGCCACATTCTTTTTGAAAATCCACATATTTATGAAAATCCAGATTCTTGGGACTGGGCATACTTGAATTCCTAACTGCATTTGTTACTTCCACACATGTACCTGCAGAGATAAAAGATGTCTGTACGGAAATCGGAATATTTTCCGAGTTGCTGACAGGCGCAGCATTGGGCAAAATTCAATCTGTGCAATGCCCACAGCATCCCCATTGGAAGGGACAACATTTTCCCAGACATCCTTCAGGCGTTGCGGGAAAAGACTTGCTGCTCACTATACACATTACTGCTGCTACTCAACAATGAGCAGTTTTGCCGGGGACTCATCTTCATAAGGAACTTGGTTCCTCAGACCGTGCAAAGTAATTCTGGCAGCTCAAATAATCGGCGAGCCATCTTGGGATCAATCCGGGTCTGGCCCGGGTCAGGGGTTAACCAGTCCTGAGCAAGCTTGGTTGGAGAACAGCACAGGATCAGACTGAGGCCTGGCACAAGCCCAGAATTGGGGTTGGTCTGAACTGGATTTAGGCCCTCTCCTAAACAGAGAAAGTCAGTTCCCCAACTCCACTGTGTCACCCAGTCTCCACAGTGGCCAACAGGTATACTTACAGTGCTGACGTGAAAAGTGTTTGATGTAAAAAGACATTATTTTCACTGTAAACAAAATACCCAGCCGGAGACTTCAACTCTACAATCTACAGTGCTGAATCAGACTTGCAAGCTTCATTCATGCTTGCAATCTGATAATTGCCATTTTCCTTCATCCCTGGGAGGAAAAGACAAAGTTGAAAGAATTTGAACAGAAATCGAAAAGGCAGAAGGAAATGAGAATGAGACAAAGAAGTTGGAAGTTTCTGGGTGGAGAGTGAACGATCCAATGGAAGCTCCTCACTCCGGACCAAGTGGAGGGCACTGGCCCTTTGTGCAGAGTATGTGAATGCACGGGAAACTTCATTTGCAACACGTTTTATTAATTTACGGAGACACAGTGTGGATCCTCTCAAACCTTTGAGCCACGCTGTCCAGAATCCTCCCATTTAATTAGCCCAATCACAGGACAAATTACAATGACCAATTAACCTACCAGCTGGCAGGTCTTCAGACGGTGGGAGGAAACCAGGTCACCCAGAGGAAACCTGCACACGGTCGTGGAAAAACATACGGACACCTTAAAGGCAGCGGTGGGAATTGAACCCAGGTCACCGGTACTGTAAAGTGTTGTGCTAACCACTACGCCATCGTGCCATTTCAAATGATATTAATTGTGGCTCACAGATTCAGATCTTTACAAATACTTAAAATCTGAATATTGAATAGTTGACCCCAGAACACATCTTAACTTTCAAAGGTAAAATTTCTGACAGGAACATTTGGTAGCACCAGTGCTCTAAATAACACCTAATATTTTCTTTAAAAATCCAATGTACGACACCAAATGAGTTAACGGTTGAGTTGGAGACCTGGCACAGTCATTGCATGGATAATCAAGAAATCACGTAGAGCAGCTACGTAACAGCAATCAGGTAGTTAAATTAGAGTAAAGAACATACTGGACTTGTGTTTAACTGCTGAGATGACCCATATTGTGGCAATTTTAACTTCAATGCACAAATTGGTATGGTTGAAAATTGCCTTAAGCTCTTGGCCACTCAAGGACAAATTCAAATGGTAGAAAAAGTGATCATCTTGTTGGTACTGTCCATCCAGACACGGTGGGGGGTGGAATGAGTATCCCCAACAAGCTACATGAGCATGATGTCACAAGCCTGCTTAATAAACACAAGGATGTAATGCTGAGGCTTGCTAAGGCAATGGTCAAACTGCTTTTGGAGTTCTGTCAGCAGTTTTAGGTTCCTTATCTAAGAAAGGATGTGTGAGCATTGGAGAGAGTCCAGAGGATGATCCTGAGAATGAAAGGGTAAACACATGAGTAGCATTTGATGACTCTGGGTCTGTATTCACTGGAATTTAGAAGAATGTGGGGGAAGGAACTCATTAAAACCTGCCGAATATTGAAAGGCCTAGATCAGGGGTCAGCAACCTTTACCACTGAAAGAGCCACTTGGACCCGTTTCCCACAGAAAAGAAAACACTGGGAGCCGCAAAACCCGCTTGACATTTAAAATGAAATAACACTGCATACAACGTTTTGTTTTGCCTTTATGCTATGTATAAACAAACTATAATGTGTTGCATTTATGAAATTGATGAACTCCTGCAGTTACATTTCTGCATGCAACAAAAACATTTTGAACTCCGAAAAAAAAGACGTTGGGTTGAAGGTTACTTTTAAGTAAAATACTCAACGTCTATTTGATTCCTTCTTGTATTTATGAAAAACGCCAAACTTAAATTTGCCGCCAGCAGCAAACCAAAAATAACGCCAGCCAGCTGTCAACCTGAAAAATAAAAGGACTATTTCACTGAACAATGAAAACATATGAATATACGTAAAATAATAGGCAATTAAAATATTTATCATACTTGTTCAGGTTGACTCACACCTGACAATGCAGTCGTATTTAGTAGGGATGGATCGATGCTTAGGGGAGTGACCGGGAAGGATAATGTGTTTTTTTCCTCTCTGAACTCACAGAAGCGTTTCCCAAACGATGTTTGCATTGCGATGATTGCAGAATGTAAATACTCCGAATTTATCATGTCGTGACCTTGTTTGAACTCTCTCAAATTGGGGAAGTGAGACAATGTGCCTTTCTGTAAATCTCTGGCAAGCAACGTCAACTTGCGCTCGAATGCCAAAACATCCTCCAACATGTGCAGGGCTGTACGTCCTTACCCCGTTGAAGAGCTGTGTTCAGCGTGTTCAGGTGCGCTGTCATGTCTACCATGAAGTGTAGCTTTTCCAGCCACTCTGGCTGTTCCAGCTCAGGAAAGTTGAGCCCTTTGCTGCTCAGGAAAGTTTTCACTTCTTCCAGACACGCGACAAAGCGTTTCAGCACCTCCCCCCGGACAACCATCAGACTTTGTTGTGCAGCAGGAGATCAGAATATGCAATTTCCAGCTCGTCCAGTAACAAACGGAATTGACGGTGATTTAAACTTTTTGCCATTATTTTATTGACAATCTGAATGACAACATCCATTACTTTTGTGCATTCCGGAGGAAATGTTTGAGCGCACAGTGCCTCTTGGTGCAAGATGCAGTGAAAAGTCAGCAGCTTTCTGTCCAGCGACTTCTGCAGTAAAGCCACAATTCCCTTGTGCGTTCCCGTCATATTCGGTGCCCCCATCAGTAGCTACTGACACCAGATGGGTGGTCTTTATTCCTTTGGCTCTTAAACAATTCAAGACAGCCTCACAGATGTCCTCCCCCCGTGTTTGGTCTCAACTCAATCAGTTCTTCCTGTGGCCCGGCAGAGTTTACATACTGGCAGAACAACGCTATTTGTTCAATATCACCTTTGTCTTTAGACTCGTCACAGGCAATCGAGTAGGCCACAGCTGAATTGATGTCTTTAATTTGCTGTCTTGTGATGTCTTCTGCCATTTTTATGGTTCTTTGACAGTCTTTGCAGAGAGGGGCATATCCCTGATTTTCTGCACAATTTCACTCTTGTTTTTAAAGTCCGTGAATAGATGTTCTGAAATCTTAATGAAAGATTCTTTTATATATTCACCATCTGTAAACTGCTTCCCGTGCCTGACTATTTCCTGAGCGGCAATATAACTGGCGTATGTCGTTGATTTTCCAGACTTCATCCATTTCTGGAAATGATTTTTGCTCAGATCAACCTTCCGAAACGGCTTTTTTTCTCTCATCTCCATCCGGATATTTTTGAGCAAAGGCTGCGTGTTTATTCTGGAAATGCCTTGCGACATTTGACTTTTTGTTGTTTGCTAGTTTCTCATTGCATATTAAGCATACCGGTAAACCAGTCTCGTCAACAGTGAAAGCAAATGAATCTGTCCACGTATCATTAAACGTTCTGTTTTCTTCAGTCACTTTTCTTTTTTTAGAATTCTCCATAGTTGGCTTACCTTGGATCGAAAAATTAAAGAAATCGCGCACTGGCGGGTGTCAGGTATTGGCAGTGGTGACGTATATTAATAGCGATAAAAACACGTTGTAGCGGTGTGCTCACGCAGTCAGTAAACTGCAGTCGAATAACTTTATTCGAACTAAACAGCCTTGCTTTTAAGCCTCCCTCAACCCAGCCCCCATGGACGCAGATGCTGCAAAAGACGCGTACTCACAAACCCCCGTAGGCTATCTCCCTTAGCCGGAATGCTGGCTAATTGTGAGGAAATGTGTCGCCACACTTAGATTGTACAAGATCACCATAATCTTCAAATTTAGAATTACATTTCAAAAGCTAACAAACTAACATAAAATACATTTTAATTAAATACTGACCAATTATTTCCCAAAGCCACAGGGAGCCGCAGCACAGAGGTGAAAGAGCCACAAATGGCTCGGGAGCCGCAGGTTGCCGACCCCCGGCCTAGATAAAGTGGACATGCAGAAAATGTATAGTACAGTGTGAGAGTTCAGGACCAGAGGGCACAGCCACAGACAACTGTGAAGACTCAAGTCAGTGGGTATATTTAAAGCGGAGGTTTATAGGTTCTTGATTAGTTAGGGTGTCAAAGGTTATGGAGAGAAGGAAGAATGGAGTTGAGAGGGATAAGAAAAAAAATCAGCCATGATGGAGCAGACTCTGTGGGCCAAATGGCCTAATTCTGCTTCTATGTCTAATGACATCCCACTTATCTAAAAGCACTGTGACTCCAGCTGCCTCTGATGACAGCTCAACATTACAATCGCTGCCCTGGCACAACGTCAGTCTCTGCCTCTCCCCCACCCCCCCGGAGGGGCCAGAATTATAACAGAAATGACTGAATGAACAAATTATCACTTCAACGGCAAGTGGGACTGGTTAATGACATCATACATTTCAGGGTGTTGAGGTCTGATAACAAAATTCACTTGATGGCCAAAAACACAAAAGAACACACAGACACACACCACATCACCGACTCTACTTGAAACTTCATATCTTCCAAAATGATTATACAGGTATCATTTGTTCGTTATGTGCTATATTGTATGACGTGGGTGATCATGGTCTTTCCATGACCATGATCGTTCTTGGCAAATTTTTCTACCGAAGTGTTTTGCCATTGCCTTAGAAACATAGAAAATAGGTGCAGGAGTAGGCCATTCGGCCCTTTGAGCCTTCTCCTGCGCAGTGTCTTTACAAGCAGGGTGACCCCAGCCGTTATCAATACTCTTCAGAGATTGTCTGCCTGGCATCAGTAGTCGCATGACCAGGATTTGTAATCTGCACCAACTGCTTGTACGACCATCCACCACCTGCTCCCATGGCTTCATGTGGCACTGAATGTGGGGGCTAAGTAGATGCTACACCTTGCCCAAGGGTGACCTGCAGGCTAGTAGTGGGAAGGAGCACCCTACACCTCCTTTAGTAGAGACGTATCTCCACCCAACCTGCCACCCTTGATCCAGGTGTAAAGGATAGAAAATATTAATAATGTGAATTTGATTACCATTTAGGTCATCTGCCAACATCAAACTGTGGAAAAAAAAAGATCTCTAGGATATTTTAGTGGCTGTTAGCAGAAACTGCAACCTAGCACATCTCCAATGCCTAATGGTACTACCAGAAGCAGGGCCCTCACACATTACGCAGTGCCTGTCTGGAGTGCACAGCTGAGGAGCTTGAGATCGGCATCACCTACAGAAAGGGCAAATTCCTGACCCCAAGAAACCAAGACACAGACAGACACACAAAAAAATTGTGTAATAATCTTCCAAAGGCCCGCAGTAAGACAGTAAAAAGTTATTATATGTTACAATAAAATAATTGGAAATACATAGTGTGAAAATCTTCCAGTAAGATGGTGGTGCATTCAGACGCAACAACCTCCTGGGCTCTTAGCTTCATCCCACCCCCTCCGGTCTTCTCCTATCATTTCGCATTTCCCCCTCCCCCCACTACTTTCAACTATCTTACTATCTTTCCTTTCGGTTAGTCCTGACGAAGGGTCTCGGCCCGAAACGTCGACAGCGCTTCTCCCTATAGATGCTGCCTGGCCTGCTGTGTTCCACCAGCATTTTGTGTGTGTTGTTGTTTGAATTTCCAGCATCTGCAGATTTCCTTTTCCTCAGTTCTATTCTCTTGCATTAAGATGCTTCATTCTCCAACCAGCCACTTTTACAAGCAACCTGCAATTTAGTAACTTGCACATCTTGAGATAGGGGAGAAGACCAGTGCACCCAGGGTAGAACCGTGCAGTGACAGGTGCAAACTTCAACCAGAGAGCGGCCTAAGTCAGAATCAAATGCAGATGGCCGACTGCTGCAATACCTGCAGCACCACTGCACTGGTTAGACGGCTGAGAGAGGCTTGGAACTGATGCGAAGGGACAGAATTTGTGGCAGAGGGTTTTGGGGGAAAAATGGGTGGATGATCAAGAAAACCTACTCAAAACAAAAAAAATCCACAAAGATTGTGTTTCTATGCCAAGCGGAACAGTTGGGAGGGAGACAAAATGCAGGAAAATGTGGCTCATTTAGCTCCTAACATGTTGCCATGACAGATGTGAAGCTAGCGTACAAGACATTATGGCAGGGAACTTAGAAAAATTCAAGATAATCAGGCAAAATCAACATGCCTTGTGAAAGGGAAGTTTGCTTGACTAATATATTAAAGCTCCTTTAAACAGTAAAATGTAAACCCTAGTGCAGGGTTTCCCAGCCTGGTTAACGGTAGGGGTCCATGGCATAAAAATGATCGGGGGAAGCCCTGCTGTAACAGGTAAAAGTTAGTGGGGTGGGGAGAAATGCACTTAAATTTGCAGAAAGCATCTTTTTTAAGTTTACAGCAGAAAATAAAAACTCAGGAGGCATGAACAGTGGATCGGCTGACTAACAGGAAAGGCAGAATATGCATAAATAGGTCTTTTACTGGGAAGCAAGACGCAATGGGGAGCATGTCACAAGGACCAGCCCCGGGACTTCAACATTTTACAACCAATATGGATGATTTAGATGCGGGAACTGAAGGAAAAGTCGCTAAATTTGCTGATGATGTAAAGATAGGCAGTAAATTATGAAGATTTCACAAGAAGCTGGAGGAGAGGGGTGGGCCACTTCAGCTCACTGCTCTGCTACATTTACTCGGCTTTGCACTGAACAGAGGCCAAGGCTTCGTGTCTGCGGTCGGATCTCTTTCATGGACTTCACTTTGAACATAATTTGCTTGCTTTTAGTGTTTGCACAATTTGTTTTTTTTTTCTCCTCTGCACATTGATTGGCAAGATTGTATAAAGTATACAACTTTTGATGATAACGTTAGTATACATACTTTGATAATAAATGTACTTATGAACTTTCAGAGGCTACAAAGGTAAAATTAAATAAGTAGTACAAATAGTAGTGAAGTAGTGTTCTTGGGTTTAACGTCCATTCAGAAATCTGATCCTGATGAAGGGTCTCAGCCCGAAATGTTGATTTTTTTTTCTTTTCCATAGATGCTGCCTGGCCTGCTGAGTTACCCCAGCATTTTGTGTGTCATACCCTCTTCTCATTGCTACCATCAGGGAGGAGGTACAGGAGCCTGAAGGTACACACTCAGTGATTCAGGAACAGCTTCTCCTCCTCTGAAAAGACATGAACACTACCTCACTACTTTTTAAATTTTACTTATATACACACACACTTCTTACTGTAATTCAGTTTTTATTGTGTATTGCAATGTATTGCTGCTGCAAAAACAACTTTTACGACATATGCCAGTGATATTAAATCTGATTCTGAATTTTCATCCTGCAATATTCTCCAACAGCCATTGGACAGAAGCACACCTCGAGTCCCACAGTGGCTCCCAGCTAACACACAATCAGGCTGGTCTTGCTTGCAAGGAAAGCAAGTCAGTAAGTTTGTGTTATTAACCACAGTAGACATCAGAAGAATCATATGTTTAACTTTGGTCTTTAGGGGAAGAGAGGAAAAGCAGATCTCAATAGCTCTATTATTAAACTTTTGAAAATGGAAAATGCGAATTGACATTTAGACAAAACCCTTCAATAAACATAATATCACTTTGAATGTCAGCTGATTGTTCCAATCAATACTCATTTCAAAAGATAAACATCAGAACAAAGTGGTGCTAAAATTCTAACCACAATTACGTTTTTAATTTTCATGTTTTGAATTATTAGGTTGGAAATTACTGTAAGCAAAATTTATTGCATTGGTATCAATTTCCTTTTTCCATTGGGTTAACGGTAAACTTCTATAAAATAAAACCTTCACATGAAAGTGAACAGTAGTCTACTTCAGATTTCTACTTGTCAGAGTTAAAACCCTCACGAGATCCGGACAAATTAATGTAATCAACTTCACTTTCCTTTTTAAACAGCATTACGGTGCAAAGCAAGTTTGAAATTAATGACTACTATAAATTACAATAATTGATTATAGTTTGTCCTTTTGAAGTCTGTGCAATTTCATTTTACCTTTTTCTATTAATATTACATTTTTTTTTATTTTGTTGCTCTGGGGTTAATGATGCATGGCTATAATAATTATCAGCTGTATGTTACATGTTGAATCAAACCCCAGGTCTCCTTGCTACTGGATGGCATTTACCAGTCAACCTAAAAGTAGTGGTTAGTCCTTTCAGCGTATAACGGAAAGAAGATTATGCACAGAGAACTAACGGCTTTACTGAATGGCACAGCATTTTGGCGCACAGAGTAAATAGTTGGAGGACGATGCAAAATCCTAGAGCTGCTTAATATTTGAGACAAATGCAGTGTTCCACGTATAAGTGGAAATCAGTCAACAGTACGAAATGGCATCGTCTCAGAGTAAGGATGAAGTGCAACACTCAATACATCTCTGCCAAAAACGGAAGAAGGGATAAAGCAGAAAGCAACGTTTATTTGTTTTTTATTGCTTTATTTATTGAGTTAGAGGGTGGGATAGGCCTTTCCAGTCCTTCGAACAATCCCCCAATTTAATCCCAGCCCAATCAGAGGACAATTTGCCATGATCAATTAACCTACCAACAGGCCTCTGTGGGAATTGAACCCAGGTCACCTGTACTGCAAAGCGTTCTTCTAACCACTAAACTGCCGAGCCACCCTATGCTGAGCTTGGTGGTGAATAAACTGGGATGCAAACTGCTGAATAGTGGACAGTTTAAAAAAGAAGTACAGACCAGTCAGGGATTCGTCCGATGGCAAATGGCATTTGGCTTATTTAAATTTGAGAGAATAATGTAAAAAGAAGGCAAGATCAGGGAATACTCTTTGCAAAAGGGTTTACATGAGGAATCTGACTAGGTGCCACAAAGCAAAATTATTTCAAAATGGGGCGGGGGGTGGTGAAATTGCATTAAATGCACTTAAACAAAGTAACTTGGAAAGAGGCACAGGGAGGGAGCATGAACAAGTGGAGCTATTTGGGATGGTTGGCTCCTGACTTGTGATATACTGTACACAAAGAGTGTTAGCCAAGATTACTTTTGCCTTCTCTTTATTTTCATAAATTAAACAAAGGCAATATAAGACTCACAGAATGCTTACAGCATGCGTTGGTCCCAACCAGCAGCGTAAAAGCACTCCCACCTCCCCCTGCACCCCCCACATTAAATTCCTGTCAATTCTTTCCTTTCGGATACCTCTTCGGCTCCCTTGCGAATGCTGTGGTTTACTCTGCATCCACTGCTACCCCCCCACCCACCCCCAGCTGTGCCCTCAAGATATTAACTGATGTGTAAACATTTTTTCTTCCCGTCAGCTTTGAGCGTCAATTCGAATGTGCAATGACAGAAGAAACTGGAGGGGTTGTAGACTCTGCCCAGCACACTGGATTCCAGTTAACTGGGCCAAAGGTTAATCGGGACAGCTGCCGCCTATTTGGAACAACCCTTAAAAATCAAAAACTAATCCGAGGAAATAGCTGGGATTCCCTTCTATTTATTTGGGACACTCTGCCGCTTAATTGGGACAGGACACTGTTGGCGAATGGTTCCTAGCTAGTGTTAGCTGCATGCACGCCACGTAGCCTCCAGACACAACACCGTGCTTAGAGCAAACAGCTTTTAAATAGCGTCAATTACGTGTGTTTGTGTTCAAAAAGCACCGATTGGCTAGAAATAGGTGTTAAAGACGATTCAGAATTGTTCTGCCTCACTGTGGTTTCAAGCATTCAGGCACGGAGAGGCCAGAAACAGCCGGCAGCAAAAGAGAAATGATTTTACGGCTTCAACACGTTAGGCACTACAAAGAATTTGAAGGTACCGACAATAATTTTGAGTGTTCCAATGAAAGTGAAGATTTGGAGGATGCAATTGTCGGAAGCATCGTTTAAAGGCAGTCCATTACCTGCGTGAGGTGTCTGTGCTGATTTTGCTCGTTCACAGTCAACAGGGCAGGATATTCTAAATGAACTCCTCCATCGATAACTATTTGGAACCATTACACAGTTTTATAGTACTGTGGTAGTTTTGGTAGTTTTTGAATTTATTCTGCATTTCATTTAAATACATAATTTGTTACTCAGTTAAATGGTAGTTTGTCATTTTTATGCCTTTTTAACTATTACCATGAAACTTGGGCTAATTGGGGCAGCCATTTAATTTAGCCAAAGTGTACTGGTCCTGATATGTCCCAGTTAACTGCAATCCACTATATATTACGGGCACATCCCTGCACACCGTCAGTAGTCCCTTCAGGGAGTGCTGTCTCAGGAAGACAACACCGAAGATCAAGGCCACACCATCTTCTCTTTGCTATCAGTGTGCAGGAGATAGGGAAGCCCAAGATCCTACACCAGGTTCAAGAACAGCTGCGTCCCTTCAACCAACCAGCACAAACCCAATCACCACAGATTTGATCACTTCGTTTTTCTTGTTTTAATAGTGTCCTTTTTTGCAAAAGGAACGTTGAACTCGTGCTTGTTTTTCTTCAGATTGCTACTTATATGCTATCATGTGCTTGTGATACTAATTTGGTTGCTTTGCCAATTACCATCCTCCGTACCCTAGCAGTTCACCTTGCACCAATGGGAACAGTTCATCTCCATTTACTCAGACAATGGAACTATTCTGATAAATCTCTTCAAGAGTTATCACCAATGCCTTCGCATCTTTCACAGAACATGACACTCAGCATAGGACACAATACTCCAGTTGCAACGAGCAGTGTCTTATTACAGTTCATTACAATTTATTTGCTCTTGTACACAATACCTCTAATTATAAAATGTTCAGGACCCCAAATTTTTAACCACTTTCAGTATACGCCCACCCATTTTCAAGGAACTATAAGATGCACCCTTCAGATCTCACTTTGAACTTATATTGCCTCTGCATGAACTTCTTCCCAGAACAAACATGTTGCACTGCCCCCATCTTCAGCTTCCATTTGTCAGCCTTCTGCTATCCTTCTACAGCTCACTCAGAGGTTTGCAAAATAGGAAATCATACATCCAGCTCTAAATCATGAATATAAACCCGGGAAAAGGTGGGGGTGGTCTTGCACAAACCCTTGGGAGCTCTACAGCATACTCCTAGTCTAGAAACCAACATCTTTGCTTTATTTCACTCAGCCAGTCACCCGTCCTTACTGCGACTACTCCTTTTATTCTGATGCATTCAGTTTTGGAGCGGCACTGTATTAAAGCAGGCACAACACTGTCTACATTTTCTTAGAAGTTTGCGCAGATTCGGCATGTCAAAAGTCAAAAAGTCATTTATAATCAAAGTATACAACTCTGAAACTCGTCTTCTCCAGATAGTCATGAAACCAAGAAAGGCAGCACGATCATCAACCCCAAAGTCCCTCCTCTCCACACAAAAAAACCCAAACAAGAATGGAACAGGCATATCAATCCCAAATTCCCCCTCCACGTACCAAGAAAAAATGAGAAAGATCAGGCGAAAAACACAGAATACAAAAAAACCATAAGACAGGAAAAAAAAGTGTACAGTCCAAGTCCACATCCAAAACACAGAACACCTGGGAACATTCTCCTTCTCCACAGCAGAGCAATCTCACCAGCGATAAGAAGGCAGTCTTCCCTCTCTGACAGCACAGTGATCCCCCAGTAATAAAAAGGCAGGCAGCCATTGTTCCAATCTTCTTCATCACTTTAATTGGCGAAATGGAGTCAAACAGCGGCTTGCCGACCTCTTGCCACAAGGTTCCTCTGCCTCCCGGAATTCCCTCAGAGACTTACAGAGCGCTGAAACACCCAAACGATCTCCCAAATCACAGGATCCAACAGTTCCAGGATCACATCCAAGACAAAAAACAAACGTAAAAGGCATAAAAGAAGTGAAATATTTTGTTTCATGATCTATCCAGAAGATGTCGACCAAAGCAGCATTGTACACATGTGCCATCTTGACTGGAATATCATATACAACTTTGACAAACTTCGATAGGTGCACATTGGAGAGTATCCTGACTGGCTGCATCACAGCCTGGTATGGAAACACCAATGCACAAGAACGGAAAAGCATACAAAAAGTGGTGGATACAGCCCAGCCCATCACAGGACAAACCTTCCCCATCTTTGAGCGCATCTACAAGGAGAGCTGCCACAAGAAAGCATCATGCATCATCACAGACCCTCATCATCCAAGCGGTGCTCTCCTCTCACGATGGCCATCTGGCAGGAACTACAGGAGCCACCAGGCTCAGGGATGACCATCGGTCTCCTGAACCAATGTGGATAGCTTCTCAATGCTGAACTCACTCTGCAACCCACAGGCTCACTTTCAAGGACTCTACAACTCACGTTCTCAGTATTATTCACTTTTTAAAATTATGTGCACGATTTGTATTCTTTTGTCCATTGGGCGTTTGACAGTCTTTGCTTATGTAGTTTACTTTCATAAATCTACTGTATTTCTGTATTTTCCTATTAATGCCTGCAAGAAAATTAATCTCAAATTAGTATATGGTGACCCTCCAAGGGGGCCACAACCTTGTTGTAGGGTTTGGAGGCTTCTGTGCCCCAACGACCCAGAGAGCTATGTTGGCTGAAGCCAGGGCTTTATGTTTTGGCTCTTGGTAGGGCCACCCATGCCAAACAGGTCAAAGGGTAGAGGTCTGACTGAGTGGGCCACCAGTCCTTCAGATTTGGGGTTCATCTCAGGGCTAAGAACCCTGACTGGTCAAGCAAAACTGTTACGGAAACAGCAATGGAGAATCCTTCTACATCTGAGTGTGATGGCATTATTGAGTCTCCACCTGGGACTTGCATGACTGACAGTAGTGAAAAGCAAACTACTGACACGATGAAGGAAGCCCTGAACACCGTCAGAGATGGGGGACCTTCATTGCTGCTCTAAACAGCAGCAGCATAATGGGCAGAAGAGAGTATCTGGTGACAAATACGTACTGTGATAATAAATTTACCGTAACTTTTGGAATGACCGCTCTAAAGCTGTTTCATGAACAAATTTAAGGATGCAGCAAACCTGAATGAAAATTCAGAAGATCAACAGCACTATAGGAGTGGGCTGATAGATGGCCGATATAGTTCAATACTGAGACCTATCAATGCCAAGCATGAAAATTCATTTGCCCTCAAGGTATAACTCTTAACTGGGTGGAATAGGACAGATTTTTAAAATAAGAATGTAGATATTACAAGCACTGGAAATAAGGCAAATGGGATTTAATTTTTTTAATGCATGTTAAAAGCAGAGTAGTTAAATTGGTAAGATGTTATTTAAATTAAACATTGCATTGACTGAGCCACACTATTCACTCCTGATTGGCCATTAACAAAGAGCTGAAGCTAAGGAAGAGCAGCGAATTTTCATCAGTTTGTATGAACTAGAGCAGAAGGAAAGGGTTGGAACCTTTGAAAGTCATCTATAATGAGGGACATAAGAATAGAAAACAATCAAAATTTAGATATCAACTGATAGCTGTTAGGGACTGAAACCATCTTTTCAAGGAGGTTGATTAAACAAATTGAACGGGAAAAATCTAAAAAAAAACAAGGAATTGTAGCTTTGGGAATGACTGACCACTGAAAAGCTTGGAGAGCCACGATGATTTTTATTGTTTCTCTCTGTGATCTGACTCAAGAACTGAGGTCACTCAGCAACAGGTTCTGTCAGCTGCACCACAGAGGAAGAAAGCCGCCCAGGTCTTACCCAGCCATAGCTGCAGAAACATAGGACTCAACCTTGACTTGTACTCTCTTAGTAACATGCTCCAACATGAGCCTAACACTCCTTGATGCCTACTTGCCTCCTCCTCAAATACATTCATCTATTTGGCTTGCACTGCCTTCCACTGTCAACAATCCCACAGGTTCACCAGCCTCTGAGCGAAGAAAAGTCTCTTCACCTACAGGCTAATGTCTTATCCCAAATCCTATTACTGTGACCTCTTGTGCTAAACCATAAACTCACAGTCAGTGTGGCTGAGTCAGAATTAATAATTTTTTTAAATTTAGAGATACAGACTATTAACAGGTCCTTTTAACCCAACAAGCCCACACCCCTTGGTTTCCCACTGACCTGTACGACTGTGGGACTTGGGGGGGAAACTGGGGAACCCAGAGGAAAGACCAGGAACAGTCAGAAAGAAAATGTACGAATTCCTAGCAGATGGTGGTGGAATTGAACCCAGGTCGTTGGCCCTGGAGTAGCATTACGCTAACTACTATGCTATTGTGCCGCTTATGAATATTGTAAATCTTAACAAGATCTCCTTTCATTCTTCTAAATTCAAGGGAAAACAGGCTTATTCAACCCAATTTCTATTCATTTGACAGGAATCTTCCCATCCCAAAATACAGTGTTGCAAACCTTTTCAGCATTTTGTGAAAATGTCTCTACTCCCATACAACCGTCTAGACGGGGTCTTTGGCAACACGTCTGTGCTCCTGCATTTCAAACCCCTGACGATGAGGACCACTGCCCTACATTCGACTGAAGTTGTTTTCTGCAATTGCGTATTTGCTTTCAGTCGCTGGCACACAAGAGAACCCAAATTTCTTTTACTGTTTTTTTTTGGGGGGGGGGGTTCCCATTGAAATGGAAAATATCACATTTACATTATACTGCATCTGCCACGTATAGTATGTCCACATTCACTCAAAAGTTCAAAATCACCCTGAAGCCCATTTTTGAATGCCCCTTGTAACTAAAAACCCCATCTATCTTCAGGTTGTTGGCCAACTTGCAAATATTACATTTGACTTCCTTACCCAGAGCATTAATGCACGTTGTGCACATCTAGGCCACAGCCCTGATCCATTACCACCACCCAAGAAAGACCCATTTATTTCTATTTTATTTCCTGTCTGATAATCAATTTTCAATTTGCAGACATTACCCACCCTTCTCCACCCCACCCCAGCAACACAATCCCATGTACTTTAATCATTCACACTAACCTGCAATGTGAAGATCCAAGCACAGCACATCCTCTAGTTCTCCCTCACTAATTCTATCCCTGTTTTCCCTCTCCCTTCTTTTTTCATTATATTTAGTCAAGTTTATTGTCATTTAACTATACACAAATGAGACAACTCTTCTCCAGACCAGGGGGTGTAAAACACAGTAGTACACATATAACACACAAGAACAGGAAAATAGAATGAAATCTACAAGTGAATTACACAGAAATAAACAAAGTGAAGTGCGTAAATTAAATATTGTAGGGTACAGTACAAATTATCTGGTGACAATTTGAATATGATGCAGTGGGGAGTTCAGAAGCCTAGTGGCCTGAGGGAAGAAACTGTTTCCCATCCTGACAGTTCTTGTCTATGCATCGGAGTCTCCTGCCTGATGGTAGAAAGTCGAAGAGGATGCTGGCGGATGGGTGGAATTTACCACATGCATTTTTTTTTTTAGAAATTGTTCCATAATCTATAGCAGAAGTTCCCAAAATGAGATCCACGGACTCCTCAGTTAACGGTAGGGAGTCCATGGCATAAAGAAGACTGGGAACACCTGATCTATGAACTTTTATTTCATTTTTAAAATCTTTTTATTGATACATAATCTTCTACAGCTACAAAATGATACAAAACTTCAATGTCACAATTAATAAAGCTGAAGAAAAAAACATCAAGAGGATAATATATTGATAATGATGAAGAAAAGAAGGAAAAAAAGAGAACCCCAACTTACTAAAAAAAAGAAACTCCACTAACTACAAGAGAAAGAAAAAGAAAAAAGAAAATTAAACTATTAGGAATCAATTCCTGGAGCAATACAACTTACCATCGTCCATATACATTAAAAAAAAAGAATCATCAACTGCCAATTCATGTTTATATAAAATAAAATTGGAAGGAAACCATATAAAATATTTCAAATTAAATGATAATATTTGGCAAAAGAGCTCCATCTTCTCTCAAAATCAAATCGAGGATCCAAACTAAGATAACATTACTTGAGAAAACCTTTGAATGAAGGTAGGGACAGAGGATTCTTTCCATTTTGATAAAATAGCCCTTCTTGCCTACAATGTAACAAATGCAATTACATGTTGATCTGAAATCTATGGACTTTCAGAAAATGATACCAAACTAATTCAATGGCTTCACCTTTGAGAAATCTAAGATGTATTTAGTCTTGGCCAGGGGGTTCATTGCCAATAATGTCAACAAAACTTTGTGTTTAGAAAAAAAGTGTCCTCATTTCTAGTTTCCTTTAATTCCTCCTTTTCAATAAGTGGGAAGTTTTATGTATTCACTTTGATGAAAACAGAACCAAACAACTTACTTAACTGCTCTGTAACACCTTTGTTACCCTTAGTACATTTGATGTAAGACACCTACTTTCTGGCTCAGGAATAATTTACTTTTCACCCACTTACAGAGGCTTTTATAGTCCACTTATGTTCCTTGCTAGTTTACCCTCATGACTTTCCTCTCAATCTTTGTCCTCTTCTGCCAAATTCCAAATTACTTCCAATGCTCAGCTTTATTACTTAATTTTAAATTTTACACATCTTCTCATTGAACCTTCTCCTTTCAACAGGTCCACAGCAGATGCCATCTCATTAGCTCTTCACTCAACCCTGGGTCATCTGGACAGCAAAAATGCATAGATCAGGGTGCTCATTATCAACTACAGCTCAACATTCAATACTATCACCCCCTTCAAGACATTGGCCTTAATATACCCTTGTGCAATTGGATTCTCAATTTCCTCACTTGTGACCCCAGTCAATTCATATTGGCAACAACGTCTCGACGATCTCCATCAACACAGAAGCACAAGGCTCTACTCGGTTTATGCTTATGCCTGTGTGGCTAAGCACAGCTCCAATGCCATATTCATGTTTGCTGATGATACCACTGTCGTGGACCAAACCAAAGGTGATGACAAATCAGCACATAGGAGAGATGTTGAAAATCAGGCTGAGTGGTTTCATAACAGCAACCTCTTACTCAATGTCAGTAAGAGCAAGGAGCTGATCATCGACTTCAGGAAGAGGAAAGCGGAGGTCGATGAGCCAGTCCTCATCAGGGGCGGACAGAATCAGCAACTTTAAATTCCCCAGTGTTATCATTTCGGAGGACCTGCCCTGGGCCCAGCACACAAGTGCAATTACAAAAAAAAGAACAACAGTGCCTTAAGATTTGGTGTGACATCTAACATGACAAACCTCTATAGACATGTGGTGGAGAGGACATTGACTGGTTGCATCACAGCCTGGTATGGAAACATCAATGCCCTTGAATGGAACACCCTACAAAAAAAAAGGCAGATACAGCCCAGTCCACCAAAAGCAAAACCCTCCCCAACACTGAGCACATATATATGAAACAGTGTCACAGGAAAGCTGCATCCATCATCAGGGGCCCCCACCACCTAGGACATGCTGTCTTCTTACTGCTATCATCAGGAAGGTGGTACAGGAGCCTCAGACTCACACCACCAGATTCAGGAACAGATATTACCCCTCAACCATCAGGTTCTTGAACCAAAGGGGATAACTTCACTCAATTTCACTTGCTCCGTCACTGAAATCTTCTCACAACCTAGGGACACACTTTCAAAGATTCTTCATCTAATATTATCAATATTTATTGCTTATTTATTTATTACTATTATTTTCTTTTTGCATTTGTAGTTTGTTGTCTTTTGCTTACTGGTTGAACGGACAGTTGGTGTGATCGTTCATTGATTCCATTATGGATTTATTGATATGCCCACCAGAAAACAAATCGCAGGATTATATATAGTGACATTTATGCACTGTGATAATAAATTTACTTTGAACTTCGAACCTAATACTGTTTTTAACATTTTTGTCAACCATTGTTATGCTCCATTTCCTCTGTGTTTTTGCTCCAGAACAAAGGTCAAAAGTTTCAATGGTTCATTTTATTATCAAAGTACATATGCAGAATACAACTCTTGACGTTTTTCTTCTCCAGATAGCCATAAAATCATAAAATACAGAAAACCATCGTAGCTGAACGAAAGACATCAACACCCCCCACATGAAAACCAGAAACAAAAACCCGCAAACTACCTCATCCCCTCCCTCGCACGAAAACTAACAGATCAAAACATCAAATCCCAAGCCCCCAACCCAATATGGATGTTGTAGATGCCACCTTCATTGTTTAAAAGTTAGCCATCTGCCAATCCACTGACGTGTCTTTTGATGAAGGCCATTAATTTATCAACTTGCCTTTCAAACCTTTGTAGTTTCCTTTGTTTAAAGACCAGACCCTTGGCTTGGATTGAATAACATCACTTTCCATTTTAAGTGAAGTAGTGAAATGGGTGGAGGGAGCCAAGACAAGACCCACTGAAATAAAAGCGTTTTTGTGGGGCAGCAATAATATGGACCAAATGTTAATCCCTTCAATTTATCCCTGAAAAAAACATGTCACCAATAGATTTTTCATGACCCAGGTAGCTTGACCTGATGAGACATAATCAAAACAGAGTTACAACACTCTGTCCTCATGTTACAGATAAATTGCTGGTTTTTAACAAAGCATACAATAATTTTATTTGATTTGATACAGCTTCTCATCAGCATTGTCATGTACAAGTGATGAGATTTTCACAGCATAAATCGTGAACAATTAAGCACATTGTTGTAGAAATCCAGGAGCGATGTTGAAAGAAATTGATTTGGAAACTTTTTGTCTCTAACAAAAAAAAACAGAATTCAATATTTTTTGAATAGATGCAAGCAGTAAAAACATACAATTTAGAATGAGCAAACACAATGAGTTAACACTATGTGGATCAGTAACATTGCACCATTGTGATATTGTCTCACTCACATGACATTAATCAACAGCAATAAAATGCAAAAAGGAAAATGAATGAAAATGAGTCAAAAGAACAATTTCAAAATGCTGGAGCAACTCAGCAGTCCAGGCAGCATCTATGGAAAAGAGCAAAATTAACAGTCGATGTTTTGGGTCCAGACCCTTCATCAGGGCCCTACTTCAGTAGAAGAAGGGTCTCGGCCTGAAACGTCAACTGTTTACTCTTTTCCATAAGTGCTACCTGGCCTGCTGAGTTCTTCCAGCATTTTGTGTATATTGCTTTGGATTTCCAGCATCCGCAGAACTTCTCGTCTTTGCAAGAGAAGAAATTGTGAGATTTATGAGGAATCTCAGAAGTGATCTTAAGTGCCCCCAGGATCACTTGAATTAAAAAATCAAGTATTTTCAACAGATATTGGAAGCTGCCATACCTCTTGGGAATAAAATGATGACCCAATAGAAATTGGGCACAAAAGGAAATCTGGCTCAATGGTGAGATGGAGAAAGAACTTCTATATTATGGACTATATTTAGTTAACAGTACACTTTTGACATTATTTTGTCCGAATATTAATTTGGAAATCTTACCTCAGCCTGGAAGGTCTTTAAGAGAGGTGCGACCATTTCTCTAATCTCCTGAAATACAAAGTTTAAAGATAAACTTGTAATAATGTCCTCCACACAGATGCACCCATGCTAATTAGGCATTTGACCCAATGTTCCACCTTTGCATTGGCTCAAAAGTTCATGAAGCATAAGTCAACAATGAAAATGCTTGCTTAGGCTCAAACCTCAAGGTTGTGCAGATAATAGCATGGCAAATCTATTGTTCAGATCTGAGTTAGCCAAGGAAAGACAATCAACTTGGTGAATTTATTTCTTCTGTTACACAAAGGGAAAAGTGCCATGAAATCAAAATAGGAGAGGGTTCAACTTGTTTCATCCCTTTTAAAAAAGGTGGCAGGCTAGCAGTTTTTCTCTAACAGGTTAGCAGACATGGACAACTAAGATGCAGTACTGTATAAAAGTCTTGCACACTCTAACTTTGTATATTTTTATTTGGTTGTATGGCATCCACAGAGCCCTGATCTTGACTTCAGTGAGGCTGTCTGGGAATACCTGGAGAGCCAGAAACAAGCGAGATATCCAAAGTCTGCAGAAGAACTGTGTCAAGTTCTACCAACTGAACTTTCTCATAAAGTTGAACTACAGTGTACCTTAAGAGAATTGATGCAGTTGGGAAGGTAAAGGGTGGTCAAGCCAAATATTGATTTGATTTAGTGTTTTTCCTGTCTACTGTTCTATATAGTAAATTTATGATTATTTAGAACTTTATATTAATTTTGAAAGCATCATCGCTTTACAGTTTTTTAAAAAACATGTACCCAAGACCTTTTCCCACAGTATTGCATAAAAGAAGTGAGAAAACTATTTCTTTGCTAACTTTGCATGTATACCAGCAGTAGGGCAAAAATCGTCTCTCCTGTTAAATGGTATCACAATGGCAAAGGACAAAAATTACTGCTCAGCATCCAAGAAAGGAAAATATTGATCATGTGAATAATACCCAATTTCAGCAAGGTGCCTCAGGACAAAAGAAGATGGCACAAGTAAATATGCCAATCAGAAGTAAAAGAACACAGCTCTGAAGTTAGTTGCACAAGCCAATGCAGGCATAACATGCATTCAACACATTTACATAGTCCCATTTAACACACACACACAAAAAATCTAAACTTTTCACAAATGCTCGAGGATAACTTAAACACTGAGGTAGAGTTTAGTATAGCTTAGTTAAGAAATGTTCTTCAAGAGTTCTAGGAGGTAAAGAGACAGCGACCAGCATTCGAGGGGTGTGAATTTGGAAGGCTGCTTTGAGTGGATGTAGAGCGAAATGGCTGGTTGGAAAGGCGAGGTCAAAAAGAAATCATAGAAAGATACAGAGGCTCAGCCCACGTAATCTGTGCTGACTGCAATACACATCTATGTTAATCCCATTTGCTTGTATGAGGTCCATATGCCTCCACGTCTTCCCTTGTCCAAAGGCCTTTTCAATATTGCAAATTTACGTGCCTACACTGCCCCCCTCCACTGGCAGCTTGTTCTGGAGAAGCCGGAATGAGAATCTCTATGTACATCGAGAAACTGAGCAAAGGTAGACAACAAAGCCAAGTGAGAAAAGCTGCAAAGACAGCTGTTTTGAACACCTCAGTTCTTCATGCTCTCACGTCATTGTGAAAAATAACCCAAGCTCTTCACAAAAATAACTGGCGCATGTACAGCATTCACTTCCACAAAGTACGTCTTTTAGACTGAGACCAAGTTAAACAAGCCTTCAAATTCAATAGGTGTCATTGCAAAATAGTTTTTAAGAACTGATCCAAGGAGTCTTAAATGGCAGTTGGCTAGATCATATGATGTTCATGTCTCAGTTCCAGCTTTCCCCCCTTCCAAATGAGGCTTCCATTACCACCAAACAATTAGTGACACAGCTTAAAGCAACAACCTCCTAGCAACGCAATAAACAATCTCCTAAAATTTCTCTGCAAACGTCAGCAGGTCACAACGACCTTGAGATCATGGGGGCACTGTATTTTGATCAGAAATGCAAACTAAATTTAGGGCTGGTTTATATCCTTAACACCTCTTTGCTCAACAATGTTCAAGCAAAGTACCATCAAATGGCTACAAGCTTCCACATGGCCAATGGTGACCTTGCCTTTGAATCCTTTACGAACCGCAGAGCCGGGTCAAATGATGTGAATGCACACTTTTAACTTTCCACAAGCACACTGAGCTTGCATTAATACCACTTATTAAATAACAGTGTTTCAAAGCATCTCCAGAGTTAAAGTCAAATTCTGGCCTGTATATGTGTGGTGTACACAATTAAAACAAAACACATATATGAGTGTGTGTATAATATATATAGGGGTGTCCTTTTAGAATGGAGAATAGGAGGAATTTCGTTAGCCCGAGAGTGGTGAATCTGTGGAATTTATTGCCAGAGGCAGCTGTGGAGGTCAAGTCTTTATGTATATTTAAGGCAGAGGTTGATAGATTCTTGATTAGTCAGGGCATGAAGCGATAAGGGAAGAAGGCAGGGGATTGGGGCTATGATGGAATGGCAGAACAGACTTGATGGGCCAAATGGCCTAATTCTACTCCTATATCTTATGGTCTTATATAATTCAAATTTCAAGATTGTTTAATTCATTTCCAGTACACAAGTGGAGAGGAGAACAAATTAATTGTTACTCTGGAAGAACAAAAACACAAACACAACAGTTCTTTTTAAAAAAATCACAATATACGAGAGATGATTGATATGTTTGTGGCCTAAGGTAGGAGTCAATTTTAGAAAACCTAGCACATTTATTTTTCAACATAGCCCCTCTTACATTTACACACTTAGTCCAGCGGTCATGGAGCATACGGATCTTGGACCTCCAGAAAGTGTCCACAGCAGGGTGATTGATAAGTTTGTGGCCTAAGGTAGAAGGAGATGAGTTATACAGCTTTCATTACATGCATGTGCAGTTCAACTCTGAGTGATTATGCAGAAAATTTGAAGTCAATAACTCATCTCCTTCTATCTCAGGCCACAAACTTATCAATCACCCTGCTGTGGACACTTTCTGGAGGTCCAGGATCCGTATGCTCCACGACCGCTGGACTAAGTGTGTAAATGTAGGAGGGGGCTATGTTGAAAAATATATGTGCTAGGTTTTCTAAAATTGACTCCTTCCACCTTAGGCCATGAACTTATCAATCAACCCTCGTAAATACATAAGGAAGCTTATATACATGGATTGATCGTACATTCATAAAGTGACATTAGGCACAGGAGTGTCTGAACACAAGGTGGCTGACAAGAGCATACACATACATATCATATATTAGTGTCACTGGTGTGCTCTTGTGTGGCTATTAGACACGAAAGCATGCTTACAGAGAACAGCTGTTTCGTGTGTTTGTCTTCAAATAGCAATGATTTCTGTCACTGATAGTTGGTGAGAAATAAGCAGTAAGACAGTTTAGAACTGTTTTGCTCACTGTGGTTTCAAGCATTCGGTGTTGGAGATGCCAGAAATAGCTGGGAGTGAAAATGAAATGATTTCACTACTTCAACAAAGGACCCATGAAGAATTTGAAGGTATCAATCATTTTAAATGTTACAATGAAAAGGAAGATTTGGAGGACGCATTGCATCAAGGTAGTCCATTATCTGCACTAGGTGACTGTGCTAATTTTGTTCATTTATTGTCAATCAACAGAACACGGCAGCGTGTAGGTTGTTGTATCCGACAATGGCAGTAAAACCTGTTCAGGAGAGGCTTTAAAGTGGAAAAGCCATTGCACTGGGAAGGTTCCACTCTCTCCATCTCTGAAATCCGGACCCAGTGGTACGAGTAGTCATCACAAACTGGGGCCTTCCTTGGTTGCTGTGGATAGCCAGGACTACTTCTGTGCCTCATCATGCCCTTCGCTCTCCACGAAGAGCTGCAGAACCGCCTTTCTTGGCCATTGGATCTCACTGTTGATTTTATCTGCCCAGTCTACCCGAGCTAACTTCATACGCTAGGGCAGGCACACCCCTATCTCACCGGGCTGTAAGGCCCTCTGGCTACCCTCACCTTGTTTAGCCCCCCTGTCAAAGTGGTGTACGGGGTGCGTTCGCTGTCACATGCTTGGAGTCACAGGTGAGTGCTGAGTGCCGGGTGGGGACCAAAAGTGAGTGAGCTGCCCCAGAATGGATACAACAAGCCCTTTCACCACAGATGCTTCCCCTCCGGAAGCACCAGTGAGTCATTCTGTTTTATAATCAATAAACCAATTGTTTGGAATCAAATGACTTTGTCTGGTGTCTCAGGGCTGGCTGAGTCTGCACCTGCGCCACCCCTGGCTTTCCTTCCCTGCCACCTGTCCCACAGTGCCCCACCGTGGATTCCCAACATCCCTCCCACAGCACCCCACCCGCACCATTCTCAACATCCCTCCTGCAACTCCCCACCATGGATTCCCAACATCCTTCCCACAACACCCCACCCGCACCATTCCCAACATCCCTCCCACAGCTCCCCACCATGGATTCCCAACATCCTTCCCACAACACCCCAACCGCACCATTCCCAACATCCCCAACATCCCTCCCACAGCTCCCCACCATGGATTCCCAACATCCTTCCCACAACACCCCACCCGCACCATTCCCAACATCCCTCCCACGATGCCCCACCCGCACCATTCCCAACATCCCTCCCACGATGCCCCACCCGCACCATCCCCAACATCCCTCCCACGATGCCCCACCCGCACCATCCCCAACATCCCTCCCACGATGCCCCACCCGCACCATTCCCAACATCCCTCCCACGGTGCCCCACCCGCACCATCCCCAACATCCCTCCCACGATGCCCCACCTGCACCATTCCCAACATCCCTCCCACGATGCCCCACCTGCACCATTCCCAACATCCCTTTCACGGTGCCCCACCCGCACCATCCCCAACATCCCTCCCACGGTGCCCCACCCGCACCATTCCCAACATCCCTCCCACGATGCCCCACCTGCACCATTCCCAACATCCCTTTCACGGTGCCCCACCCGCACCATTCCCAACATCCCCAACATCCCTCCCACGATGCCCCACCCGCACCATCCCCAACATCCCTCCCACGATGCCCCACCTGCACCATTCCCAACATCCCTCCCACGATGCCCCACCTGCACCATTCCCAACATCCCTTTCACGGTGCCCCACCCGCACCATCCCCAACATCCCTCCCACGGTGCCCCACCCGCACCATTCCCAACATCCCTCCCACGATGCCCCACCCGCATCATTCCCAACATCCCTTTCACAGTGCCCCACCCGCACCATTCCCAACATCCTTTTCACAGTGCCCCACCCGCACCATTCCCAACATCCTTTTCACAGTGCCCCACCCGCACCATTCCCAACATCCTTTTCACAGTGCCCCACCCGCACCATTCCCAACATCCTTTTCACAGTGCCCCACCCGCACCATTCCCAACATCCCTTTCAGTGCCCCACCCGCACCATTCCCAACATCCCTTTCACGGTGCCCCACCCGCACCATCCCCAACATCCCTCCCACGATGCCCCACCCACACCATTCCCAACATCCCTTTCACGGTGCCCCACCCGCACCATTCCCAACATCCCTCTCACGGTGCCCCACCCGCACCATTCTCAACATCCCTCCCACGATGCCCCACCTGCACCATTCCCAACATTCTTTGCTCCTGCTAGATTAACAAACCTTCTCTCCACTCCACGTTGACGAATACGGTGTTGTGCAAAAGCCTTAGGCACCCTAGTTATACACATGTGCCTACAACAGTACTGTGTATGGCATGACGTTTGTTGTTCTGTGGCAGTTTCAGAGGAATAGCGAGGTAGTATTCATGGTTCAGAAATCTGACAGCACAGGGGAAGAAGCTGTTCTAAAATGTTGAGTGTGAGCACCGGAATTGGTTTTATGGTTACCCAATTGATGTGGAAGTTAAGGGGCCCTCACTGTTCCTTACTAGAAAGTGTCTAACTCCAGGGTGATGTGCCGTCAGTTAGACAGCCTCATTCAACTTTGACAGGACAATCCTTTGGATGATCTGATTTCCTCCCACTGTCCACGGTTAGCAGGCTAATTGGTCATTGTGACTAGGCTAGGGTTAAAGAGGATGGTGTGGCTCATTGGGCTGGAAGGGCCTGTTCCGATTTGTGTCCCTAAACAAAAATTAAAATCAATAAACATTCCTCTACCTTGGGACTGTAACCCAGCGAAAGCCAGACCCCAAAAAGGGGAGAGGCGGACAAGGAAACATCAGCAGGAGAAACCAACAATTTAAAGACAGATTAACTGGTTTGAGAAGTGAAGCTTTGAACTAGTGATCATCATCTGCGCTGGGAAAAAAATCAGTGATCGTGAGGATTGATGAGATCGGGGTCACTAATATAACAAATCTGAGCCAAGTGACACAGAATAGAAATCCCAACACTTCCACTCTACAATTCCAGGTCTGAACATTATCATTCACTTAAACCACCAAGTGCTAACCCCAATTTGACAAAACTACAGAAAAATACAATTGCCATTGGCTCCTGAGCCAAACACAAGACAAGCACAATTATCAACATACACAAAATGCTGGTGGAACACAGCAGGCCAGGCAGCATCTATAAGGAGAAGCACTGTTGACGTTTCGGACGAAGTCATCAGGACGAAGGATCTCGGCCCGAAACATCGACAATGCTTCTCCTTATAGATGCTGCCTGGCCTGCTGCATTCCACCAGCATTTTGTGTGTGTTGTTGTTTGAATTTCCAGCATCTGCAGATTTCCTCGTGTTTGCACAATTATCAAGCCTGTTCTTATCTATTTCTTAGTGAATATCCTCCATCTTCCCCAGGGGTACACCATACTCCTTTTTGGCACCACACCAAAGCAGTTGTTAATTACAAGGAAGCTTTGTACCTTACGGCTATTGGTCTATGCTGTGGAGAGGGTAGAGGATGGCACTTGTGTGGAATGAAGGGCAGGAGGAGGGAGAGTGGTAGTGAGGTGATGGAGCACCTATTAGAAATGGATATCCTGGTAACTTTTCCTTCAGTAACCCACAGACAAGTATCATACCAAGAAGATGAACAATAATTTGGTGTGCAGATGATATTCCTTCCTGCTAAGCTCAGGTCTCATTGAATAAAAATTAAAACCAGTGGAAAATATTCTCCTTTTTGGAAAATCAAGCCTTAACTTATCAGATGCATATTCTGGTTAACTTGGGCACGTTTCAAACCAATAATTTACAATTAACACTCCATTTTTCTGCGACTTGCTGAAACATTAAGGATTGGTTAACTATTTGCATGAGAGTGATGTACCTCTGGCACATTTCTTTTGAATTCTCGGCTCAGTTCTATTAGACGCTTGTGAGATTGTTCACTCTCTTCCTGTCGAGCTGCTAGTTCTGAGGCAACTGCGTTCAGCTCCTTCTGTGAATGAGATAAGAAACATGGCAAATTATTACTGGGGAGGTTAAAAGTCTGCTTAAAAAGTTTAACACAGGACAGGTTCCAACTGGTACTAATGATGAGCTGCCAAAAAGGATGAGGAGTAAGAATCAATGAAAGTCTTTTAGATGATCAGATAATCAGATGTTCAAGATAAATCAGTCTTCACCTGCAGAGCGTTATCACTAACCAATAGCTAAGGTGCTTCAGGGACTGAAGTTGGTTGAAAATCACACCAGTATAAATTAGTAGATTTTTTTTTAAAAAGGCATTGCAGTTGAGAAACAAGCACCATTTTTGCTGCCTGCTTGGTAGGTCAAAATGATTAGATGTGACCAATGGAAAAAATCCAATCATTGACTCTGGTGCAAGATCACCGAACCTCAGCTGGGCTGTGTAAAAGATGGCAGCAAGTATTCTGGGGAAGGAGAATAAAATCTCAGGGCATCTGCTCCAGAATTAAATTCTGAACCCTCAGTTGGAAGGACAAGGTTTGGTTCAGCCTAATAATAGTCATTAAGACTTCAGGTGTGTGGTTTGGCCACTTGGGTGTCCTGCCATAAATAATGTCCATCCCTCAGCAAGAAATCAATAATGCAGGGTGAAGATGGAAGAACATGTTTAGGTGGAGGGTGGGCGCACACAAGGGGAGAAAATGAAGTGAAATAAAATATTCAGGAACATAAATAAAGAATTTATATTCATAAGAAAATTCATGAATTCTAACTTCACACAATTTGAAAAAATGTCATTCAACTTGATGTGGTGTTTCTTTGTCTATACCACATTGTGAAGTTTACAGCTATTATAAAATATTCATAAAACAAATGAAAGTGTTCAGCTATCATTTGCATCAACTGCTAAACCCAGCAGGATCAGGAATTATGACAGATTATATAGTTCAAACCACAGAAACAAAGTGAATTTCAAACTTAAACGAATCAATCACAAAAAATAGCATTTTGCCACTGAGAAATTTAACGGATGCATGAAAAAGTTGTTCTATCTGCAAATTACTTTTAAAATGTGAATATAAAATATTGTTTCTCTATGGCTTTTGGAACATTATAATATCATTCTTGAATCACCTTATCCCAATGGAGCTAATTTTGTTTGATGTCTCAATTGTCAAATGGCTTTCTACATGATTAGGCATCCTTTCCATACTTTATTTAGCAAGTGATCTAATAGTCTTATCAATGGTGTTATTTTTATTTCATTTTTATTTATTTATTGAGATACAGTGTGGAATACTGGGCCTTCGAGCCACATCACCTAGTAACCCCCAATTTAACCCTAGCGCAACCACGGGACAATTTATAAAGACCTATTAAGCTACGAACCAGTACGTCTTTGGACCGTGAGAGGAAACTTACGCAGTCACGGGGAGAAAGTACAAACTTCTTACCCTCAGTGGTGGGAATTGAACCTGGGTCGCTGGCACTGTAAAGTACTGTGCTAACCACTACACTAC
Organism: Hypanus sabinus; assembly: GCF_030144855.1. Taxonomy (NCBI): domain Eukaryota; kingdom Metazoa; phylum Chordata; class Chondrichthyes; order Myliobatiformes; family Dasyatidae; genus Hypanus; species Hypanus sabinus. The sequence goes on from NC_082718.1 coordinate 89,449,261, forward strand.
TGTGCTGCCCATAGGGATAATCAACTCGTATGTAGGCAATGCTCCACAGTTTCTGCTAATTCCAATTGGAAACGTTTCAAGAAATATGTAAATAGTCAATATAACTGATCAAAATAACAGGTCTGCGAAATTATTCTCCCAGTTACCAATCAAGTGTGTTTGCATTAAACAACTCAGATAGAGATTAGTTTTCTACAATCAGTATCATTCAGTTTAACAGGCAGTTAGAATCTGTACAGAAATATTAGTTTAGCCTTCATAAACAAAACGTTGGATGGGAGAATTTCATAAAAAGGCAACATTTAAATTGCTGCTACTTTTGAAGCCTTTTCCTGCAAACATCAATACTCCAGGAACACAGCTTGACAGGAAAGTTTAAGCCTGTTCATTATATGCCATGGCAACATTGCACACCATGCATCTATTAAGCTATGTATGAAGTTACAAGGTGTGAAATGAATTCAGCTATAGATAATTACTGGCAGGAAATAAGATGACTTTAAAGAATTAATGAGTAAACTGTATAAAGATGTAGGCTTGGAAGATTAAAAATTAAAATCAGCATTAGAAGTGAGCTCCATCAAAAGGAGATCCTTCAGGGACCTGGCCAATGGCTCGATGGGTTTAACCAGTGCAAGGCTGGCCAGGAAGCTTGGTTTCTAATTGCCGCACATTGATGGCAAAGGGTAAGACAAATCCTTTGACCAATCTTCGCTTCCTAGGCATGGAAATCACCAAAGAGCCTCATTCATTTGCAGCCAAAGCCTGCTGGGAAGGCACTCAGAAGCCATTTTATTAGGTAGTGGAGTGAAACCCGGTGTGGTCTTCTGCTACTGTAGCCCATCCACTTCAAGGTTCAACGTGTTGTGCATTCAGAGATGCTCTTCCGCACACCCCTGTTGTACCTTGGAGTTATCTGAGTTACTATTGTCTTCCTGTCAGCCTGAACCAGTCTGGCTATTCTCCCCTCATTAACAAGGCATTTTCACCCACAGAACTATCACTCCACTGGATGTTGTTTGCTTTTCACACCATTCTCTGTAAACTCTAGAGACTAAGAACTCTCAAGAATCCCAGGAGACCAGCAGTTTCTGAGTTACTCAAATCACCCCATCTGGCACCAACAATCATTCCACAGTCAAAGTCACTCAGATCACATTTCCTCCTCATTCTGATGTTTGGTCTGAACAACAGTGGAAGCTCTTAACCATCTCTGCATGCTTTTATGCATTGAGTGCTGCCACGTGATTGGCTAATTAGAGATTAGCATTATCGAGCAGGTGTACTGGTGTACCTAATAAAGTGGCCAATGAGTGAACATGAACATTGAGAACAGGCTCAGCTTCTACATCCCTATCAAGGAACAATCCACCAACAAGTACAAGGAAGCCTCTCACTTCTCAAAACGGTGGAATGGGTGAAGCAGAGGAGTAATGCGCTCCCATAAATTACAACTCCAAGATAGTAATGTCTTCGGAAAAGGGGGAGGGGCAGAACGAGAGCCCTTCTAATGAAGGACAATGATTTCTCCTCTCTGACAAGTTCCTCAACTCACAAGGTAGCAGCAAGAATCTAAATAATGCCATTTATCCCCACCAAAAAAACAAATGGTAACCCATTCACAGTCACACTTTTCTCTATTCGACACCGCGACTAATTGCAATCAACAGCAGATATCTGACACAGCGACAGCATCAGCAAAATTGTTGCTGAGAGCACAGAATCTTTGTCTAAAAATAATCAGGCATTCTGCGCACTGCTGTTTGTTATAATGGTAATCGATGCTGGGGGCTTTAGATTCCATCAATTTATAGATCTCTACTATTCTGCCTTGCGATTGTGTTCTGTGCTCGCTGCCAAGGCAGTGCAGGGCACTGGATGATGAAGATAAGCTCAGATCCCAATCAGGCACCCTTTATCAGCTCTCCTTTCTGCAATGCAAAGATGGCTTGAACACACAAAGATTAGTTTACTTGCTACGATGTCAAATTTAAGAGTATTGATCAATAAATCAAATCGCACAAAATCAATCAGCCAATCAGACAAGCCTAGCAAATCCATTATTGCTGTTTCCCAGAGGCGGCAGCCAGAGCACAAATTCCATCTAAACTGCATTTCCTGGCGTACTGCCAACCACTCGTCCGTCTAATAGACTCGGCAGTAGACGAACAGAAACCCAGCAGAACAGCAATAAATTTCTCATCAAATAGCAGATACAGACATGAGATGAACATCTGCTCTGCTCCGACAAAGCCTTTGTGCTCAAACTGAAATAAATAGTATCTGCAGGCTGTCCCTGACAGGCCACCCCAATAGGCAACCTTATCCCACCCGCGGCAGCAAACAGGAATATTCCATCCGTTATTTCAATTGGATCATTTAAACGGAGTGCAACTCTCTTCCTTCCAAAGCGGAATCAAATTCGAACAGTTGCTGGATCCAGGCAGTCAATAAACAGCCCATCCAGGGCTGACACTAGTCAGGAAACTGACACAGACCTTTTTGTAGTTCTCATCAAGCAGTGGTGACCTTAGAAAAAACAAATACCGTAATGTGCTTACCAATAAGACCCGACTGCACTAGAAAAGACTTTGATCAAATTGCTTCCCACTAGGAAAGGACCTGATTGATTAAAAGCCCTGTTGAACTCAAAAGTTGTTCTGCACTAAATCCAGTCCAGGTTCAGCTGTGCCATTGCACACATTCATACCAGTACGCAAAGAAGTAGTGGGGAGGGGGGGCAGGGGAGAAATCAATCATCCTCCTGAATTCTAACCCTTGAGTCGTACTTCTCGGAGGAGTGGAGGCCCAGCTTCATGTAATGCTGCACTTCACACTAGAGCTGCTCAGCTCTGGATAATGAAGAGTGTTGGTGTGGATACAGTGTGAGCCAAGCTCGAGTTGTGTGCCTTGCTCATTTCTAAAGGCAGTGTAGGGCAGTGTAGAGCAGGGGTTCCCAACCATTTTTATGCCATGGAACCCTGCCCCCAGGATGGGCACCCCCGGTGTAGAGAAAGCAACTGCTGGATCTAGATTTGGTTTGAGGAATTTTGATATGTCACCAAAAGCACCTGCAGATTTCTGAAGATGTACTGCGGGGAGCATTCTGACTGGCTACATCACTATATGATATGGGGGGGGGGGGCTACTGCACAGGATCAAAGTAAGCTACAGAGCACTGTAAAATTAGCCAGCTCCATCATGGGCACCAGCCTCCATTGTATCTAGATCATCTTCAAAGAGTGGTGCCTTAAAAAGGCAGTGTCCATCATTAAGGACCCCCCATCACCCAGCATATGCCCTCTGTTCATTGCTACCTCCAGCATTTTGTGTGTCATGCCCTCTTCTCATTGCTACCATCAGGGAGGAGGTACAGAAACCTGAAGACACACACTCAATGATTCAGGAACAGCTTCTTCCCTTCTGCCATCAGATTTCTGAATGGACATTGAACCCATGAACACTACCTCACTAATTTTTTTTAACTGCATATTTTAACTATTTTATATATTCAAACTGTAATTCACAGCTTTTTTTCCCTCTATCATTTTGTATCGCATTGTACTGCTGCCGCAAAGTCAAATTTCACACCACTTGCTGGCGATATTAAACCTGATTCTGATTCGGATTCAGTCAAAATCTAGTCCAGGTTAGACCTGAAGTGCAGAGCGTCTAAATGCATTTCAGAGGTAAAAATATTTTCAGATTTGGACAAAAGTGGAAGCAAATCCGTGCACAAGGTCCTAGAAACAGCAATTTAGAAGGAGTCAGAATGCCCTGGCCCTGGCGGTGCTGGCTGACGGTAAGGGACACAGAGCTTCTGTAGCTTGCTTTGAAGCAACAGGGTCTTTTGGCAGCTGACGCTTCAGGAGGAACCAACACCATAGCACCCACACTATCCTCCGGGATGTGGCTGGAACCCCAAGCCACGAAAGGCATGCTCTGAGGTAACCATTCTGTTAGGGTGCACAGTTTGGAGTCCGGCTGACAAAGATACTAAAGCAAAATTAGCCTCAAATATCAAAGGAGCAAAGTTAAAAGTCCAAAGCCAATAATAACAGTTAGATCCCGACAACTAGAACTGGAGAGGAGACAAGCATCAGATTTCTGAATGGACATTGAACCCATGAACGTTACCTCACTATTTTCCACTCTGTTTGCACTAAATATTTAACTTTTTAAAAAAATATATACACTTCTTCCTATAAGTTACAGTTTTATCATGTATCACAGTGTACTGCTGCCACATAACAACAAATTTCAGGACATACGCCAGTGATATTAAACCTGACTCTGGTTCTGGTAAACGTGATGATAAAAAGCTGGGCTTTGAAGACAATTGGCAAGCATATGGCTGAAAGATGGGCCCAGGTGCTGGAAGTTTTATTGCTCATGAAGCAAAACCAACAGGTACAAAAAAAAAACACTGTATCAATGCAAATGGCTAGCAGAAGTACAGATGGGGTAAGGTGACGTGGTAAAGGAACAGGAAGACACAGGTGCAGATTTGACACTCGAGGTACCGGAGAGCAAGACCATAAGGTACAGGAGCAGAACTAAGCCACTCAGTCCATCGAGTCTGCTCCACCATTTCATCATGGCTGATCCATTTTCCCCCTCAGCTCCAATCTCCTGCCTTATCCCCTCCCCTTCATGCCCTGACCAATCAAGAATCTATCGACTTCTGCCTTAAATATTACCAGTGGCTTGGCCTCCACAGCCATCAGTGGCAACAAATTCCGCGGATTCACCACCCCCGGCTAAAGAAATCCCTCCTCAGCTCCGTTCCATAAGGAGGCCCCTCTATTCTGAGACTATGTCCTCTGGTCTTAGACTCCCCCCCAACTCACAGCAGGAAACACCCTCGTCACATCTATCAAGCAAATACAAGTTGGAACGGCCAAATAGTGCAGTGTGACAAAGAACATGGAGGGTAATGGAAGGCTAGTAAGGCAATCAATGGGATAATCAAATGATGCACTGGCAAAAAGACAGCGTAAAGTTGTGTACCACCATTGAATATATAGTGTGGGTGACTGGTTAGTGGTGTGTTTGAGCCAAGTTATGACTTAAACAGGCTGCTACACTTTGTTTTGAAACTGTTGGACTCACAAGAATTTAAGTCAATCTGCGTTTATTATCACTAATTTTCCCCCAAGAGATATTTCTAGTTAAGATGGGACCTTTAACTTCCATCGAACATGGGAGCAAACAGCTTACATTCAGCACTAAATGAACAATAAGCACGTAAAATAATGCTACAACTTACAATTATGTGAGTTATGTGATTTAAGTTCAAAGTTCTCTCCCTCGTGCTTACAGAGAGTTAAATAATGTTTTCAATTCCCAGTCCAGGTGCCAATGATCGCAATGTCCTGGGTTTTTCATATAAGAAAATGAGAGGGGAAAAATCCTCCAAAAGTAAAAGTGTTCACAGATATAATTCAATGAGAAACTTACCTGGACACGGTGACCTCGTAAACACTCACTACACATTAGGAACTTGTACAAAGGCAAAAGAAACTCCAATCATTTGAACTGCGCAATTTGATGGGTTGGTTGCAGAGTGGAGAAGCCGTAAATCTGACGACATCATAATATGCCAGAGTACGGCAGGACAAATAGTAACCGTGAACACGTTTATCCAAATAGCACTGATGCACTGATCCAGGAGCAGATTTTAGCGAGCTTTAGCACGGGGGAGAGTGAGAACCTTCACAAGTTTTACTTCCACTCACCGGAAGACTTTCACCTCACTATCCATCAGAATCAGAATCATGTTTAATATCACTGGCGTACATTGCAAAATTTTCCTTAGCAGCTGCAGTACAATACAATACATAGTAATAAAGAAAAACATGAATTACAATAAATATATTTAGTTAAATAAGTAGCGCAAAAAATAAAAATTTAAAAAAGTAGTGAGGTAATGTTCATGGGTTCAATGTCCATTCGGAAATCTGATGGCAGAGGGGAAGAAGCTGTTCCTGAATCACTGAGTGTGTGCCTTCAGGCTCCTGTACCTTTCTCATGGTAGCAATGAGAAAAGGGCATGTCCTGGATGATGAGGGTCCTTAATGATGGACGCTGCCTTTCTGAGGCACCGCTCCTTGAGGATGTCCTGGATACTACGGAGACTAGTGCCCCCGCAATAGAGAGAATCGTTACATTTGTCACACGCACGTCAAAACACAAGGTGAAATGCACCATTTGAGTTAACAACCAACACAGTCCAAACATGTGCTAGGGGCTGCCTGCAAGTGTCGGCATGTTTCTGGCACCAGCGAGGCATGCCCACAACTTACTAACCCGTACGACGTGGAGGAAACCCGAGCCCCCAGAGGAAACCCGCATGGTCACAGGGACTTGATCATTCCTACAGAGCTGAAAGTCCCAGATAACTGATAACTAGGATGACACTTAATTCTTGAAAATAAAATAACTGCAGATACAAAGCAGAAAATGCTAGAAACAGAACAGCGAGTTAGGCAGCATCTGTGATGATAGATGCCAAAGAGCTTTCAGCAGGAATTGGCCTGACCTGCTGAATGTTTCCAGCATTTTTATTTTGTATTTATCCCATCGCTATTTTCTTACTTGTCGATGGATGCCGCGGCAACGGTTAGCACGACGCTTTTACAGTTCAGGGCGTTGGGCTTTGCAGTTCTATCCCAGCATCCTTTGTAAGGAGTCTTGTATGTCCTCCCTGTGGAATGCATGGTCTTTCTCTGGGTCCCCCAGTTTTCCCTCACTCCCCAAAGACATATTGGGTTATTGTAAATTGACCTTGATTAGATTAGGGTTAAATCGGGTTTGTCGTCCCAGAATTGTCCGGAAAGTCCCAGGGACAGATGGCTTTGGAGGTCAGAGTTACTGGAAGAAGAATCAAGAGCTTCCAGTGAGGAATGGAAGAAGAATATCTACACCCTGATGACTTCAACAACGAACTGCATTTAGACTGAGACTAAACGCAGCAACGCGTCACAAGGCATTGAAACATCAAATAAATCTGACAATGAAGGGAGACAGAAGTGAGGCCACAAGGGGATTTGAAAATGACAACAGTTACATTGAGGAATTTATTTACTTGAGCTGCAGAAGGTCACCAAGCACTAGAGTGAGAAGGACATCTTGCAGGTTAGGACACAGCAGTAAACATGTGGATTACCTCAGGTTTATCGAGAGCAGAAGGGAAGTCAAGCAGTGGAGCTTTTGGATGGATATGAGATAACAAAAGGCACGGTTGGACAGCATAGAAACAGGGTCTTCAGCTGATCATACCCACAACGATAATGTTAAGTTTGTCGGGAAGTGAGGAATCACAGCCATTTATACCGTTGGGTTTCCATCTTAAAGGAAGCATGGCTCGGAGACCCTATCACAGCTGTTGTGCATCCGGCTGTCTGTCTAGCTTTACTTGGAGTTGTTTCTGTCACACTTATGGTGGCCCTCCATTGGGCATACCCAAACTTCTTATTGGGTTCTAGACCACTATAGCCCCCATCAGACTTCAAATCCCATGCTTCATCCAGGGCTTAGGCTTGAGAAGACCGATATATTCTGGAAATCAACTCCAGTTCCTTTAACTTAAGTCTCAGGATAAGGCAGCGATATAGCACTGAGCTGAGAAAATTCTTTACATAGAGGATTGTAAACCATTGGAATTCTTTGTCTTAGAGGCCATGGATCTTCAGACATTTAGTGTTAAAACATGCTTTCCATCCACTAAGCGAATCAGGAGTTGAGAGAAATGGGGTGGATGCAGGGATTCAGGCAGAACAAATAAGGGAATGGGCTTAAAGACCCAGCCACATGACCTCCTCCTGCTTCTTTGATTCTTCAACTTGGTTCTTCAACCAAGGTTTGCTGATTTGTAACTCCAGTGACTTCTGAAAGATCTCGAGCAGAATCAGCTCTCCAGGCTTTTTATTTTTCTCGTTGAGAACTGAAAGTTTTCACCTTGTTAGTTTGAGTAATTACAACCTTACCATGCCCTTTGCTAAACAAAGAACAGCTAAATATCTGGGATAAGTTAGCTATAAATGCCAAGAAACTAAATTATCTTCGTCAGTAGTTTTAATTTTCAAAGTTCTTAATTGCCCCACTTTATGTAGCTATAATATAATAAAACTCTGCCTTGTGAATATTTAATAAGGTCATACTTCTCCCAAAGAAATTCTGGGGACTGTTAAATGAAATATTTATCTGCATTTATACCCTTCCAATTTTCACTCCTTAAGTTGCAAGTCCCTCATCAAGTAACAACAAATTACCGGTAAAGCATATTGTAATTAAGACTCAGCTTTGAGAAAAGGACCAGAAAACTATCTTACTCCCGTTTAAAAAAGAGCAGGTACAACAATGATAGCAAACACATGTAAATCATTTTCTCCAGAACACAGGGAGAGAAATTTGAAAATACAAATCAAACAGCAAGTTATCCTCATTGAAAGTGAAGTGTACAAATAAGACAGGGAAAATTCAATTCTATCTGGATTCTATCAGACTATATAAATTAAAAGACAGCTTCATGTAATGCTTCAAAAAATTGTCAACTATTAAACATATATGGGAGAAGTAATCAACAGGATTCACACTGGCTGTTGGATCCATGCGTCTATTCTCTATCAGCTTTGTATTCTGTGCTGAGCATTTATTACGGTAACTAGTCACATGAGTGAAGGGAGGCGTGGTAAAAGCAAAGGGAATAAGTTATGTTGTCATTGCAGTTTGTACCTTGGGACTGGGGGATGTCATAACTTGCTAACTGTGCAACAACGCCTCACTTACACTTGGGGATGCTTAAGTTTACTGTTGTGTATTTGCTAATTGCTAATAAGTGCTGCAGCAACAACCTGGCACTCAACTTCAGGAAGACGAAAGAGCTGATTGTGAACTTCAGGAAGGGTAAGACGAAGGAACACCTACCAATCCTTATAGAGGGATCAGAAATGGAGAGAGTGAGCAGCTTCAAGTTCCTGGGTGTCAAGATCTCTGAGGATCTAACCTGGTCCCAACATATCAATGCAGTTATAAAGAAGGCAAGAGAGCGGCTATACTTCATTAGGAGTTTGAACAGATTCGGCATGTCAACAAATACATTCAAAAACTTCTATAGTTATATGATAGAGAACATTCTGACAGGCTGCATCACTGTCTGATATGGAGGGGCTACTGCACGGGACCGAAAGAAGCTGCAGAAGGTTGTAAATCTAGTCAGCTCCATCTTGGGTACTAGCCTACAATGTACCCAGGACATCTTCAGGGAGCAATGTTTCAGAAAGGCAGCATCCATTATTAAGGACCTCCAGCACCCAGCAATTCAGGAACAGCTTCCTCCCCTCTGCTATCCGATTCCTAAATGGATGTCGAATCTTTGGGCACTACCTCACTTTTTTTTGTAAATATACAGTATTTCTGTTTTTACACATTTGGAAAAAATCTATTCAATATACAGATACACCCTATCCTCGTTATATGCACCTTCATACTATGTGGGCTGACAGTTATGCGAGCAACCTATTTCTACCAACGTCTCCTTATATGCGTCCAAAACTCTCAGTTATGCGAGGAGCACTGCTTTCCCGCCAACACAAGTCACGTACACACGCCTCACAGTCTCACTCCCACCAGTCTCGCATTGGTTTTGGCAAGCTGTGGATGTGCGACCTTGCACTCTTAACCTTTTGTTGGCTTTACCTACGGTGCAGTGATTTTGTACTTGAAATATTTAACTATGCCTCCTAAGTGCCCGATTTAATGTTCTGGGCCATCAGCCGAGCGGCAGAGAAGCATTTTAACACTTGAAAAAAAGTTGAAAATTATAAACAGCACGGCATCAGCTGAAGGTAACACAGCTCTGGGACACTACTGCCGGGAACAGAATCTTGCCTTTAAAGTTCTTTTGTTGCTTGACAATGTGCCAGCCCATCCTAAACATTTGGACAGCATTCATCCTAACGTAACAGTGTGTTTCCTGCCGCCTAACACAACATCGCTGATTCGACCACTCGACCAAGGTGTGATCCACATTCAAGGCGTTTTTTTTTACAGCAAACTATCTCTCAGATGCTGCAAGCAACAGACGATTTTGAAAATCCTGGGAGTTTACCAATGATGAGGGAATGGTGGAAGTCGGAACACTTGGCACAAATGGTGATGGACATGGCCCCAAGTTTAGAACGGAGTCAGCATTTCAGTCGTTCCCTGCCGTCAACCCTTCTTCCCTACAAGCAAATTTATGCTGAAAAACAAAATGCTGCCAAGCAAACAACCCTCATCACTTTCTTCAAACCGGTGCCGGCAGTTCTAAGAGTTCTGTGAGTCTTCCTTCACCCCTTGCTGAGCTTGATGATCCCGACGACCCACAACATCCACCTTATCCATGTAAAGCCACCCGACACCACAACAACCACTCACCTCCCGGAGCGAACACACCTGCCACTATTGGTGAGTACTGTACACCCCAGTATGTTAACTTTCTATGATTTATTACGTTGAATATTACCTTAAATTGATTAAATATAATACGAATGTTGCCTTGTGGTACTGCTTTTGTATCGTATTGGTATGGAAATGTGAATAAATTACAGATAAAACATATTTAGGAAGCCCTCTGGAACGCATCCCTATTTTCTCAATTTAAATAATTATTCCCATTATGCGTCGACTGCAAGGAACGTATCCCCCGCATATAACGAGGATAGGGTGCACTGTAATTGACTTACTTGTTTATTCATTATCTTATTTTTTTTCTCTCTGCTAGATTATGTATTGCATTAAACTGCTGCTGCTAAGTTAACAATTTTCATGTCACATGCTGGTGATAATAAATCTGATTCTGATTTTGATAAAGGATCTGACGTTTGGAGTTGGGGGCACGTCATGCGAGTGTAACACCTGTAAGATTGCTGGCAGTGGTTTGGTTTTGCCACTACATCAGCACCTGAAACACTAAGAAATGATTTTTCTCTTTGGAGCATCGAAATTCAACGTAGTTAGAAATACCCAAAGTCTGAACTGAAACACATTTACAATCAGATAACAATCATGCTTGCGTCAGAGAGGATTTCTTAGTATTATTTCACCAGGTGGAAGTCTCACCCCTCAGCCAAAAATTGCCCCCTCCAAAACAAAAGATCAAAATGAAGTTATCGAAGTTCATATACGTATGTAATCATATACGACCTTCAGATTAATTTTCAACACGAGAATATAATCCAGGCTCTTGTCAGTGCCTCGCTGGTCACCCAGGACCCTTTGCGATGAAGCTGAGGGAAGGACAGTTCCCCCAGTGTATTGGCTGACCTCATCTTGAACTCAGCAATGATACCCTTTCGGCCAACAGTTCCATCGCTTTGGGAAGAATCACTCAAACAGCTTGTTTTCTCATCGTCTTATGGTTGTTTACAGAACCATGGTGCACACAAACTGGTCATTATATTGCTCTTCATTACAATACTGGCCATCCTGTAAAACTAATTCAGTGGGAGAGTTTTGAGATTCAAGATTGTTTGTCATTTCCAGTACATACACACACACACACACGTATAAATAAATACATGCATAGACACACACACATAAGAATAATTACTCCATTTCCAATACAGCAAATTTAACACTTAAGATAAACATAATAAATATAAATACATACAAAAGACAGCTTTCATGGAGACCATGACTCAAATATAAATTGTTTCTTCATTCTTCATGCCACTTCTTTTGCTCTCAACTTTGAAGCTGGACAGGAAATGCCCAGCCAGCTGTCATGAGCGTGATATATGATATACACCATCAATATCCCCTCTCTTTTCCCTTCAGCAATAAACATCCAAAGTCTGATTACTTCCTGGGAAAAGGGGATCCAAATATCATATGCAAGTCTCCACAGCTCAGTTTCAGGACATTTGCCAAATTCATTTTTCTTTTCTAAGATAACAAGCTCAATACAGTAGTTCTTTGATATCTTTGTTAATCCATCTACCTTGAAGATGTTGTTCACTTGGAAAAAAAATTATCAAACTTCTTTTTGAAGAGATATAAAGCAAATTCAGACTTACAAAGTTTTGACAATCTAGCTGGGAGGTTGAATGTGTTCCTCAAAATAAAGTGACACCCAGATAGTCAATATTGTTTTCAATAACCATGTGTCCTTTTCACCTTCACTGAGCATAGTCTTTCTTTCTTTTTGTCAGCAATGGTGATGCATTACAAGAACGTAAGATAGAGGAGCGGAATTAGGCCATTTGGCCCATCGAGTCGGCTCCACCATTTCATCATGGCTGATCCATTTTTCCTCTCAGCCCCAATCTCCTGCCTTCTCCCTGAATCCCTTCATGCTCTGACCAGTCAAGAATCTCCAAAGAGACTCTCAAATCAACCTCATCTGCCTGCATGCATCCTGGAGTTAATGGCACTGATTTGTCAGGTCAAGTTGAATCCTTTGTCATAGTCACTGAGACTAGAGCAGGGGTTCCCTCCCTGGAGTCCATGAACCCCTTGCTTTATGCTATTGGTCCCTGGTAGAAAAAAGATTGTGAGCCCCTGGGCTAGAGGGTTTTCCTTGCAAAAAGTATATTTTTTTTAAAAACCCAAATTTCCTCCAGGTTTACATAGAACATAGAACAATACAGCGCAGTACAGGCCCTTCGGCCCACAATGCTGTGCCGACCCTTAAACCCTGCCTCACATATAACCCCTCCACCTTAAATTCCTCCATATACCTGTCTAGTAGTCTCTTAAATTTCACTAGTGTACCTGCCTCCACCACTGACTCAGGCAGTGCATTCCATGCACCAACCACTCTCTGAGTAAAAAACATTCCTCTAATATCCCCCTTGAACTTTCCTCCCCTTACCTTAAAGCCATGTCCTCTTGTATTAGGCAGTGGTGCCCTGGGGAAGAGGCGCTGGCTGTCCACTCTGTCTATTCCTCTTAATATCTTGTATACCTCTCATCTTCCTTCTCTCCAGGGAGTAAAATCCTAGCTCCCTTAATCTCTGATCATAATGCACACTCTATAAACCAGGCAGCATCCTGGTAAATCTCCTCTGTACCCTTTCCAATGCTTCCACATCCTTCCTATAGTGAGGCAACCAGAACTGGACACAATACTCCAAGTGTGACCTAACCAGAGTTTTATAGAGCTGCATCATTACCCCACGACTCTTAAACTCTATCCCTCGACTTATGAAAGCTAACACTCCATAAGCTTCTTAACTACTCTGTCTACCTGTGAGACAACTTGCAGGGATCTGTGGACATGTACCCCCAGATCCCACTGCTCCTCCTCATTTCCAAGTATCCTGCCATTTACTTTGTACTCTGCCTTGGGGTTTGTCCTTCCAAAGTGTACCACCTCACACTTCCCTGGGTTCAGCTCATCAATATAATTGGGTACCTGTGAAATTAGAATGATACCACTGACAAAAATTATCGATTTCTGCATCCACAGTATATGTTATAAGTGAGACAAAATCATTTCTCATATCTGTATGCATCACAAGAGGCAGAGGGAGACAGCATATAAACAGGCCACTGTATCTGTGCTGACCATCAGCCATTTTATTTACTTAAATTCTACCCTTTTATTTTCTCCAAATTCCACCTTTCATCTTTACATAATTGGAACAATTTAAATTTGTGGCCAATTACACTACAAACCTGCACATTGTGGAATGCGGGAGGAAAGCAGAGATATCAGAGAAATGTGTACCATAAACATTCCGAAATGCTTTTTCTTTACAAACATCCACAAAAACAGAGAAGTTCCCCAAAGAATGAACGACAGTTAAACGTGAGAACCCCAAAGTCCCCCTCCCACACGTGAACGGCAGCGAGCAACGATCCCCCTTCTCCCCCACCGGCAAAACAGAGCAATCATCAGCACCAGCACCGAGTACACCGTGAGCGAGGCAACAGCAAAGACTTCGCATTTCATCCGGCATTCGACAAACCTCGGGTTCTTTCTCCCGAACAAGGGAGAGGGAGGAGTCCCTCATTTTCAAAGCGAGTGGAAAACATAACAACCCGGTAGTTTACGATGTTAAAAGTCTGTTTTGTCGTTTCTTATGAGCTCTATTTCTGAAGATCGCAAAGATCTCAGGTCTTTGGGCCCACAGCAAAAGATTTTCTGGCCTTCCCAACCACACCGCGAGTCTCCTGCCGTGACACCGACCCTCGATCCGCCCGTCTCCAGGGCCCCGAGATCTTAGGCTTCCAAAGACTAGTGAGACTCTCAGGCCAAACCCTTGGCATGTCATGTAGCAGCCAGTTCTGAAACCCCTGTGAACGGGTCCCTTTCCCGCAAAGAACCGAAGTCTGTGTGTAACTCCAGGTCAGGGTCTTCAAAAGAATAGGTGTTTCCAGGTCTGCAATCAACTCCAGCTTGAGGAAGACCACTGTTCAGAACTTCATCTTAAATTCAATCTGCAGTCCACATTCAGATTTGAAGACTGGTTGATGTTGAAATTAATACTTGCTACATAACCTAATTCCAGAATACGCCCTAACAGCCCCATGCATAAAGGCCTGATAAGAATTAGCAGAGAACATACCAGCTTCAATAACTTGTCACCAGACACATTATCTCGCTTATTATTGAAGCACCACTGATCCAATTTGAGGAAAAACTTCATCCAATTAAACTGATTGTCCCTCATCGGGTTACATTTAGTTGTAATGTCTGGCCATGGCTGCAGCAGACTTAGAGGTGATTCAATGCAGCAGAATCAAGGCAAGGCATAGTTGAGGCAGTGGGGCCCAAGACCCAGGAAAGAGCTGAGATATGGCTGAATTAGGTGCTGGGCCAGATTGAAAAGGCCAAGGTGTTGTGGCCAGAGGCTTACTCGTCTCTGTGATGAACTGAGGTTGCGGCCTGCAACTCATAGGCTCCTGAATCAGCCGCAGTGATGACTGGCTTTGTCACTGTGGACTCACTTTCATGAACTTCAGTTTTGAATGTTTGCACAATTTGATTTTTTTTTAAACTGCACATTGGGTGTTTGACCCAATGGGTTCTACTGGGTTACTTTGTTTTGTGGTTGCCTGTGAGGAGACGAATCTCAAGGTTGTATATAGTATACATACTTTGATAATAAATGTACTTTGAAGGCAACTTAATTTCCTAGATCTATCCTGGACTGAATCCAGTTTAAATCACTTGATGGTGTCACAGCTCCCTACCCCTACTACCCTTCAGTCGACCCTCCCATCCACAAAATCTTCTTTTACTCACCAGACAATTTTATCCTTTCCCAGATCACCGATATTCTTCACCCCGAATCTTACCGCTTCACTCCCGTTTATGGTTATATCTTCTGGCAGATAGACCATAGCACTTTCCTTTGGCCATTCCACCTCCTCACCTCAATCCTTTAAGACTCCCCTTCAAACCAAATTTAACAAGCTTGTAGTCACGACTTCAACCAACCCCGTCTTTCCTTCAACCATTTCTTGGGCAAAATTTCATTTAAAATATGACTGGCCATTCTCTATGTGGATACTATTAAAACACAAATTGTTAATTACAACTGAAATAAATACAGCATTAAGCAAATACCAGTACCTGCTCTGATAGCCCAACTCTCCTCCCAATGTGCTTAAAGCTTCAATTTGGCATCAGAGGGCCCTCTGGTCCTCTGTCAATCTGGCCTCTGACAAATTGCAACCACTGTTCAGGCCACAGAACATCCCTACAATCCTTGCTCTCTACTCTAAACAAGGGTTAAAAAGAAATAATTGACTACTTTTACAATTATTAGGTGAATAAATTATGTTCTGAAATCACCTGGCACAAATAGGAACTTCTCTTCCAGTCTTGCTAATGCTCAACTGATTTAATTTATATGAGAAGTCTCACAAGAGACCAGAACATATTTAATATGCGCGAGGTGCTCCTTGCCTTGATTTTAAACGGGATTCTATAATCCTTGAAATATTCCACAAGAATGGTTTAGATCCACCTTTAAGTAAAGAACTTAATAAACACAAAATTACATCAAGAACAGAAGGAACTAAATGTGATCATCATCTAAATTGTAATTGGGTTTGATCCACCATAACAGCCAGTCCTTGGATCTTATTAAAAATGTTAACAGCAATGCCTCAATTCAATTATTTGAAAGGAGCCTGTGGGCTGAGATCAACTAAATTTAGTCGATGCAGCTTTTTGTAAACCTTCTGTAAAGGGCCCAACTGGGTCTCAAATACAGGAAATGTCCAGGTCTGCTTTCTATCAACTGGAATAGATGAATTCATCCATGAACTAAGTCATCCTCATTCCAGTCCAATGGGGCACTTAGATTTTGTTGTACTGAGCAGAGGAGGAAAAACTCCCTCTTGTACAAGCCCAGTTGTGAAAGGGGGTGGGGGTTGGGTACGGAGCTAGTAACCCCACCCTGTAAAACTTAAAGCTACAGAAACGCCAAGAGAAACTCCAAACAACTGGGAGAGGGAGGATACAGCAAGGAGATGGGCTACACCTGGGGGACAAGTTGAAAGACTGGCCCAGGACAGAGAACTCTGGCCAGCGGCTGTCAGCGGCCTATGCCCCAGTACACAAGATCGGCTTAAGAGCGAGCGAGCGTAGGAGAAATCTCTTTCTTTGTCAAATCAAGATACCTCAATGCATCAACTATGATTCAAATGAACTAAATCTAAAAATTACTCAGTAGGATTTGAGTAAATAACATTTCCTTTCTAGCTGTTAATTATGCAGTACAGTGCCAGAAACCTACCATCTCCCACTTCCAGGACCCTAGAAAAGCAGTTCCAAATTAAGCATTCTTACACCAACCGAAAACCACGTTAACCAAAAACATGTTTCATGTTTTCAAAACTTGATAGCTTTGTTGCAAAACAGTACAATATGTGATTAATTGTACTGTTGACAATTTCCTCTTTACAATCAAGACTTCTTGTAACCACTGGGTACTTCCCTGAATTACACAAGAGGGTCCTTTTGGTTAACACAGATAGTGCATTGATGTCTTGATTGAGAATGGGCACAGGAAGGACATTTTCTACAATTTCTCACGTAATCAAACGGTAAAATCAAACTGCCAGCAGCGTTCAGATCGGTGATGCCGTTGGCTCCCGAAACCTGGGGTCGATTCTGACCTCTGGTGCTGCAAGCCTGGAGATGGCACGCCCCTTCCTCTGGCCACATGTGGTGTCACCGAGGTGCTCTGCTTCCCTCCGACATCACAAAGCCTTGCTGGGCAGTTGCTTATTGGCTTACACTAGATTACCCCCAATGTAGATGGCTGGTCAGAGAATTCTGATGAGGGAATGTGGGAGAACAGAATACAGGGAAATTAGTAGGGATTAGGATTAATTGGATAATCCCCGATTGCTGGCATAGACTTGATGGGCTGATTGGCCTTAAATATTTGGAAAATAAGAATAAAGTGACAAAGAATATAAGGATTGATGGTATAAGACCATAAGACATAAGAGCATAATTAAGCCATTTGGTCCATTGTGTCTGCTCTGCTGTTCCATCGTGGCTGATTTACTATCCTCTCAACCCCATTCTCCTGCCTTCTCCCCATAACCTTTACTAGCTAAGAACCTATCAACCTCCACTTTCCTCCAGCTGCTCTGGTTTCCTCCCACACTCCTGATTAAATAAGGACGCATCAACCTCTGCTTTAAATATCCACAATAAACTGGCCTCCACAGCCGTCTGTGGCAATAAATTCAAAGTCAAAGTGCAGTTATTATCAAGATACGTGGGCAATATACAACCCTGAGATTCTTCTTCCCGCAGACAGCCAGGAAACAAAGAAACACCATGGCGCCCATTCAAAGAAAACATCAAACACCCAACGCATAAAAAAATAGACCAGATCGCTCAGACAGCAAAAACTGAGTAGAAAAACACAGAGTATAAAACATCAAACCACAAAGTCCTTGAAACAGCTTTTCAGTTCAGTTCAGCAATGTGTTGTTCGTTGCCCGTAGGCCACAGAGCCAGTCCGTTCTGATCCAAATTGCCCGAAACAGCGATGCAGAAAAGGAGCAACCAGAAAGCAGAAACGTATACAACATGAACTTCAGAGTCCAATCCACAAACCATGTCGACTAAACTTTGCACAAGGCCCAAGAGTCCGGCCCCGGCCTCCAGCAGCAGTGAGTGAGATGGGGAGAAAGACCGGTAGCCCAGTGACTGGCACAACACTATTACAGCTCGGGGCGTCAGAGTGCGGAGTTCAATTCTGGTATCCACTGTAAGAAGTTTTTATGTCCTTCCCATGGGTTTCCTCCCACTGTCCAACGACGTACCGGTTAGTGGTCATTATAAATTGTCCTGTGATTAGGCTAGGGTGAAATAGAGGGGCTACTGGGTAGCACGCCTCAGTGGGCAAGAAGGACCTAGTCTGCACTTGCCCTAAATAAACAAATGATTACCTCTCTCAATCCCACTGTCCTGCCTTCTCCCCTTACTAATCAAGAACCTATCAACCTCCACTTTAAATATGCTTGGGCTCCACAGCCAGCTGTGACAGTTTCATAACTCTCTTGCTAAAGAAATTCCTCTGTTCTTAATGGATGTCCCTTTATTCTGAGGTTGTGCCTCCTGTTCTTAGATGCCCCCACTATTGGAAACATCTTCTCCACGTCCACTCTATCTGGGTCTTTCGATATTCGATACGTTCCAATAAGACCCCCCCCCCCCATTATTCTACACTCCAGTAAGTACAGGCCCAGAGTCTAATGCTCCTCATACGTGAACTTTGCAGTCCTGCGATCATTCTCGTGAGCCTCTCCAATGTCAGCACATCTTTTCTTAGATAAGTGACCCCAAATTGGTCACAGTACTCCATGTGATCTGACCATTGCCTTATAAAGCCTCAACATTACATCCTTGCTTTTAATATTCTATTCCTTTTGAACTGAATGCCAACACTGCATTTGTCTTCCTTATCACAGACTCAACTCACAAGTTAACTTTTAAGGAATCCTGCACGAGGCCTCTAATTTCTGAATTTTCCAACCTTTTTTGAAAATAGTCTGTGCTTTTATTCCTTCTGCCGAAGTGCATGACCATATACATCCCTGCACTACCCTAAGTCTGTTATTACAGACCTTCAATAGACTCCCTGCTTCCTCAACATTACCTGCCCCTCCAATCATCTTTGTATTGGCCACAAAACCGTTAACTCAGTCATCCAAATCATGGACTTATAATGTGAAGAGAAGTGGCCCCAACCCAGACCCCTGCGGAACACCGCTCGTCACCAGCAGCCAAAATTGTTTTCAAAACCTTCACAGCAGGTCCTGCTGATCTTGCAAATATTTCCAGCAACTTGCATCATTATTTTATTACAGAAACATGGTCATTATCAAGGATACAGTGGATTCCAGATAATTGGGGCATTGGTTCATTGGAACTGCTGCTCACTTGGGACAACTGTTAAAGAACAAAAATTAATCGAGAAAATAGCTGGGATTCCCTTCATTTATTTGGGACACTACGCCTCTTAATCAGGACAGGAGACTGTTGCTGAACAGTTTTTTAACTAGTGTCAGTTGCATGCACTTGTGTGGATATTGGACACTACATCGTGCTTAGAGCGAACAGTTTTGGAAAATAAGTATCAGTCATGTATGCTTGTGTTATGTTATTAATTTTGGCTAGTGGACACCGATTTAAAAAGTAGTGACTTTTGATTTTGGCTTTTGGTTAAATTACAGACCCTTGCCAAGGTGCCTCAAAACAATAAGACCAGGCGAAATAATTACCCCAAGTGTCTGCGGTGATTTTGTTCATTTACAGTCAATCAAAAGAACACAGCACCCTTCACTGGATGAATTCCTCCATCAACAACTATTCGAAACTAACATATTGTTTTATGTTACTGTAATAGTATTGGTAGTATTCTAATTTGTTCTGCATTTCATTTGAAAAAACAATTTGCTACTCAGTTAAATGGTAGTTTGTCATTTTTATATCTTAACTATTCCATGAAACTTCAAACACGAGGAAATCTGCAGATGCTGGAAATTCAAACAACAACACACTCAAAATGCTGGTGGAACACAGCAGGCCAGGCAGCATCTATAGGGAGAAGCGCTGTCGACGTTTCGGGCCGTCCTGACGAAGGGTCTCGGCCTGAAACGTCGACAGCGCTTCTCCCTATAGATGCTGCCTGGCTTGCTGTGTTCCACCATGAAACTTCAGCTAAGTGGGCCAAAAAGTACTGGTCCAATGCAAAGATGCCAATTCTTCCACTGTGAAGATTCAGCATGACATCTAAAACTTTGAATAACTTTGATAGGTGTGTGATGAGGAGTACATTGACTGTTTGCATCACTCTGTGTAGATGTGCTCAGTGTTGGGGGGAGGGGTGTAGCTTTACCTGGGTCACATCCACGACTTCTTGTAGGATTTTCATTCAAGTGCATTGATGTTTCTGTCCCAGGACGTGATGCAACCTCACAAGATCATCGGGGACCCCTACCACCCAGGCCATGATCTCTTCTCGCTGCTGCCATCAGGAAGCTGGTACAGGAGCCTCAGGACTCTCACCACCAGTTTCAGGAACAGTTACTAACCCACAGCCATCAGACTCTTGAACCGAAAGGGATAACTTCACTCGTCCCATTACTGAACTGTTCCCACAAGCTATGAAGTCACTTTCAAGGACTCTTCATCTCATGTTCTCAATATTTATTTATACTTGCATTTGCACAGTTGTTGTCTTTTGCATATGAGTTGTCTGTTCTGCTGGGAGCGGCCTTTCATGGATTCTATCACCTTTCTTGGATTGACTGTGTATACCCGCAGAAAATGAATCTCAGGGTTGCATATGGTGATATGAGCGAGCTTTGATAATAAATTTACTTTGAACCTGGATTTCCTAACAGCATGAAGCATCTCATAAATGGAAATATCTTTATAGGGTTTACTGGTTTGAATGTGAACAATGATAGAAATCCAGAAATAATATTAATACTGAAAAGACAGGAACAGGGAGACTGAGGATGCCAAATACACTAAGGGCACTCTAGTATCGATAAAGGCAATAGCATCCTTCCTCCAGTCCAACATCGCTAAGATCCTTTCCACATACACAGTTGTCTAAAGTTGGGTATGATTGAGGGGTTTCATTCAAAAAACTAAAGATTCTGGTGTTCTTTTCCATATGCTTTCAAATTCAAGGTAACTATGCAATTATTCACAGAGCTCAGCCTGTTATTTTAGCTGGCTCCCAAAAAAAGTTTGTCACACTTGTGCTTAAAAGTATATAATTAATACAAGATTTAAATAAATGCTTCTGGGAGTTCATGGGAGGGCAGGCAGACTCTGGGTCAGGGGTCATTTACCACGTCATCAGACAATAAATGACTTTCAGGGTATCCTTGACAACAAGATCCTTTTTCTATAATATTCCATGTTCATTAAAGGTGGTATGTAGTTTTATTTTAGTTAATGTGCAATGTTCTTGAAAAATTAGTAATTTTTCTATACTTACAACTTATTCCAAAGCAACAGACTAATACAGACATTACAATTGCAGTCAAGCTACAGTTTAAGGCAATAACATTTATGTAACATTCACCAAGAACTTCATACAGCTGATTTGTGTTGCCTACTCAAGCAAAAGTGACTTAATAAACGTAGTCAGCTTCATCATGGGCACTAACTTCTGTAGTATCCAGGACATCTTCAAGGAGCAATCCCTCAAAAAGGGGGCATCCATCATTAAGGATCCCCACCACCTAGAACATGCCCTCTTCTCATTGCTACCATCAAGGAGGAGGTACAGGAGCCTGAAAGCATACACCGAATGATTCAGGTACAGCTTCTTCCTCTCTGTCATCTAATTTCTTTGAAAAAATTTTTATTAAATTTTCAAATAGGTTACAGAAAGAAAAAAAATTGTCAACCCTTCCCCCCCTCCCCCTTAACATACCCCTATAGAAAAAAAAAGAAAAAAGAAAGAAAGAAAGAAAGAAAGAAAGAAAGAAAGAAAAAAGAAAAAAAGAATGCCTGGCTATCAGAAGATCCCCACATGCTCCATGGAGTTCATAATAGCTTTAATATGTATATTTAATTCTTTCCCCAGATAACTAATAATTTTACCTTTGGAGCACCTATATATTTAATCCTATCTTTTGTAAATAAGGGTGCCAAATTCTCAGAAATATTTCATATTTATCTCTTAAATTATAAGTAATTTTTTCAAGTGGAATGCAGCTAAAAATTTCATTCTTCCAACGATTTATACTTAAGTATGAATCCGATTTCAAGTAACTGCAATAGCCTTTTTGGCTACTGCCAATGCAATTTTTATGAATTCTTTCTGATATTTATTCAATTTGGATTTCGATTTTATCCCTTCGATATCGCCTAGTAAAAATAATGTTGGATTATGTGGAATTTGTATTCCAATAATTTGTTCCAGTAAAACTCTTAAATTTGTCCAAAAAGGTTGAATTTTAAAACAAGACCAAGTAGAGTGTAAAAAAGTACCAATTTCTTGATTACATCGAAAACATTAATCAGATAAATTTGAGTTTAATCTATTTATTTTTTGTGGTGTAATATATATTTGATGTAAAAAGTTATATTGTACTAATCTTAGTCGAACATTTATTGTATTTGTCATACTGTCAAGACATAATCTTGACCAACTTGTTTCAATTTTAATATTCAAATCAGTTTCCCATTTTTGTCTTGACTTATGAATTCCTTGTTTAATTGCCTGTTTTTGAATCAAATTATACATACCAGAAATAATTTTTAAAATTTTTCCTTTCTGAATTAAAGTTTCTATTTCATTAGGTTTCGTCAATAACATTGTTTGACCCAGTTTATCTCTTAAATAAGCCCTTAATTGGAAATAACAGAAAAGAGTGTTATTTGATATTTTATAATTATTCTTTAATTGGTCAAATTACATTAATATACCTCCTTCAAAACAGTCTCCTATATATCTAATCCCTTTGTGAAACCAGTTATATAAAAGTTGATTATCCATTGTAAAAGGGATAAGTTTATTTTGAATTAAAGGTCTCTTTGCTAATAAAGATTTCTTTATCTCATCATCAACATTTACCTTATTCCATAAATTAATCAAATGTTTTAGAATAGGAGGTTCTTTCTTTTCCCGTATCCATTTAGATTCCCATTTATATATAAAATCTTCTGGTATATTTTCTCCTATTTTATCTAATTCTATTCTAATCCATGCCGGTTTATCTTCATCAAAAAAAGATGCAATAAATCTAATTTGAATAGCTTTGTAATAATTCTTAAAATTTGGTAATTGTAACCCTCCTAGGTCAACGATATTCTTGACATCTTACCTTTCCAAAGTAAATTCCTCACACATTTATTTAACTCTTGAAAAAACTTCTGCGGTAATTGTATTGGTAGTGTTTGGAATAAATATTGTAATCTTGGGAATATATTTATTTTTACAGCATTGACTCTACCTATTAATGTTATTGGTAACATCATCCATTTATCAAGATCCTCTTGAATTTATTTCAATAATGGCAAATAATTTAGTTTATATAAATTCTTTATATCATTATCAACTCTTATACCGAAATACTTTATACCATTTATCGGCCATCTAAATTGAGTTATTAATCGACATTGATTATAATCTCCTTGAGTAAGGGGTAAAATTTCACTTTTATCCCAATTTATTTTGTACCCTGATATTTTCCCATATTCTTCCAATCTAGAAGATAATTTACGCAACGAATGCAATGGGTTAGTTAGATAAATCAGAACATCATCAGCAAATAAGTTAATCTTATATTCCTCCTGATTAACTCTGAAACCCATAATATCTGAGTCAGTTCTAATTAATTCAGCTAATGGTTCTATCGCCAACACAAATAAAGCAGGTGATAATGGACAACCTTGTCTAGTTGACCTTGTTAACTGAAATGATGTTGAAATTTGGCCATTTGTCACCACTTTAGCTTTGGGGTTAGTATTTAAGGTTTTAATCCATTTTATAAAAGATACTCCTAATCCATATTTTTCCAATACCTTAAATAAAAAATCCCCCTCCAATCTATCAAATGCTTTTTCTGCATCCAAAGCAACTGCCACACTCATTTCCTCCCTCTTTTGTGCCAAATGAATTATGCTAAGTAACCGAGTTACATTATCTGCCGATTGTCTATTTCAAATAAATCCTGTTTGGTCCATGTGTATTAATTTTGGTAAGTATTTAGACAATCTATTAGATAAAATCTTTGCTATTATTTTATAGGCTGTGTTCAACAAAGAAATAGGTCCATATGATGTTGGCTTTAAACGATCTCTGTCTTTTTTTGGCAATACTATTGAAATAGCTGTCGAAAAAGATTCTGGAAGTTTATGCGTTCTTTCTGCTTGGTGTATTAGCTCCATAAAAGGAGGAATTAATAAATCTTCAAACTTTTTGCAAAATTCAGGCGGAAAACCATCTTCTCCTGAAGATTTATTACTCTGAAGTGATCCTAGAGCTTCTTAGACCTCTTTTAATGTAAAAGGCACATCTAATCCCTTCTGTTCTTCCGAATTCAATTTTGGGAGAGTTATTTGTGATAAAAACCTTTCAATCTCAACAATATCATTTTGTCATTCTGATGGATACAGTTCAGAATAAAAAATTTTTAAAAGTTTCATTGATTTCTAAAGATTTATAAGTAATTTTATTTACACTTGTTCTAATTACACTTATCATTTTGGAAGCCTGGTCTGTTTTTAAACTGCCAACCAAGAATCTTGTGTGATCTTTCACCTAGTTCATAATATCTCTGTTTAGTTCTCATAATTGCTTTTTCTGTTCAGTATGTCTGAAGTGTATTATATTGTAACTTCTTGTTAACAAGTTGTCTTTGTTTTTCTTCTGTCATATATCTTTGAGATTCTTTTTCTAATTTTGTAATCTCTTTTTCCAATTGATCTATTTCTACCATGTATTCCTTCTTAATTTTAGAAGTATAACTTATTATCTGGCCTCTCAAATATGCCTTCATCACTTCCCATAATATAAATTTATCATCAACTGAATGTGAGTTTGTATCTAAAAAAAGCTGAATCTGTTTTTTCATAAAATCACAAAAATCTTGATGTTTTAATAATATTGAATTAAATCATCTTCCTTATCCATCATTATCATTGTCATTATCAAGGGGGAATGATCTGACAATATTCTTGCTTTATATTCTATATTTTTCACTGTCTTGAATATTCGCTGATAGTAGGAAAAAAATCGATCCTTGAATAAGTTTTATGTCTATTTTAATAAAATGAATAATCTCTTTCTCTTGGGTTAATTCTTCTCCATATATCAATCAAATTTACATCTTTCATCAATGATAAAGTTAATTTTGCTACTTTTGGTTTTGTAACAACCTTTGTTGACCTATCTAAACCTGGGTCTAGACAAAAGTTAAAGTCTCCACCTATTAATATTTTATCGTGTGCGTCAGCCAAATTCAAAAAGGCCTCTTGTATAAATTTTACATCGTTTTCATTTGGTGCATAAATATTCATAAGTCCATAGTTCTGAAAAGATTTGACAATGTATAATTACATATCTTCCCGCAGAATCAATTAATACATTTTGTATTTTAATTGGTACAGTTTTGTTGACCAAAATTGCAACTCCCCTCGCTTTTGAATTAAATGAAGCTGCTATAACATTTCCGACCCAGTCTCTCTTTAATTTCTGATGTTCTATCTCTGTTAAATGTGTTTCTTGTATAAAAGCTATATCTAATTCCATTTTCTTAATGTATGTTAAAATTCTTTTTCTTTTCACCGGTCCATTAAGCCCATTAACATTAAAACTTTAAAAATTCAGTATATTAGTCATTATTTTTAACAGGGTTACCCCAGTCTATAATAATACATAATATTTCAACTCTCATAGTACCTTGGGGAATTATTTTAAAATTCTCCATGTTGCTATGTGTCTCCCCTCCGATCATCCAGGCAAAGAAAGATAAAAGAAAAATAGATTATAAAGAACCCCCGCTAATGTTGTGTATGAAAAAAAAACACATTACCCCCCTCCATTGTGCTGGTCATGGCAAAAGCCGTGAAACACATATGAAACCCGTAGCGATCGATCCGAAGTTCCCCCAGCTCCCCCGTAACATGAAAAAAGTATATATAAGAGAAGAAAAAATAATATCACTACTCTCGATTAATATTTCTCAAATTTTTACCTTTCTCCCCCTGTATCATATAATTAAAAGTATATTTAAATATTCTTCTGTCCTTAATGTCCATCAATTCATTTCACTGTCCCTGTCTTCATCTTTAATCTGTTTCACTTTTAAATCTTTACTGCGTCTAGCGAATATTTGGGAGTTTTTGTGCAAACTCCTCTGTATCCTGATGATCAGTAAAAAATCTTCTTTTTCTGTCATCCAAAAAAATTATCAGTGTCGCCGGGTTGTGCAATATAAATTTATAATCCTTTTCCCATAAAACTTTTTTCGCTGGATTAAATTCCTTCTTTCTCTTCAAAAGGTCATAATTTATATCAGGATAGAAAAGAACTGTTTTCCCTTCTATCATCAATGGCCTGTTTCTCTTTCTGGCAATTGGGCAGCTGCCTTCAGGATCTTTTCTTTATCTTGATATCTTAAGCATTTTATCAAGATTGGTCGTGGGTTTTGATCAGGTTGGGGTTTTGATCGTAAGGCTCCGTGGACCCTTTCGATTTCAATCAACTGGGTTCCCTCTTCCATTTCCAAATTTTCTGGGATCCATTTTTGAAAAAATTTTATTGGATCCTCTCCCTCTATCCCTTCTTTAAGACCAACAACTTTAATATTATTTCGCCTACTAAAATTTTCAAGCACGTCTATTTTTTCCAACAGTTGTTTTCTTTCTGATGTCCAGGCAAGAATATTATCTTCCATTTTATTCACTCTATCAATAGAGTCTCCCATTATTTCTTCCAGCTTTTTAACTTTCTTGTCCATTTTCTCCTGTTTTTTCACCATTTTATCAAACATAGTCTTCATATTTTTAATATCTTCTTTTATTATTTTTAATGTTTTTTAAATTCTTTTAATTCATGCAGTATTTGCGCCAAAGCTTCTCTTGTCTCCAGAATATCTTCCACCTCCAACCTCTTCCTGTTGTTCTTCTTTTACCTCCTCATCTTCATCTGTATGTTCCAGAGAATCCGAATCCACCTCGGGTTCATTTTCACTTCCACTTCCAATCGTAGCTGGGTTTTGTAGTTCAAATTGCTCATGTTTGCCCATGCCCTTTCCTTTGCGCACGCGCAGTTCCTGTTGTTCCTTCTTGGAGACTGTTGATGTTGCCGCCGATTCCTGTTCTGTATCGCCGGAGGTAAGATGCACCTGAGTCCGAGGCTTCTTCATGGCGGCTGGGCCAGCTTGTACTGTCTGCAAAGTAGAAGTTTTCTTCTTTGTCTGTTTGGGAGGCATATCTAAGGAAAATCCTGAGTAGTTTAGACGTAGTTTTTAGAAAATATTTACTAACTTTTCTTCACTTAAACATTAATTTATTCGTTTTTTTTAAACGGGAGAGCTGGATTTCCAAGTCTCGATCCTACGTCGTCATGTGACGTCCCCCATCATCTAATTTCTGAATGGACATTGAACCCATGAACACTAACTCACTACTTTTTAAAACTTTATATATATATATATATATCTATATCTATATACATGTATAATAGTTAAATTAGTGCAAATAAAAACTAGAGGGAAGTATATAAATATAGAATGGAGAAAAAACATGAAATATAGTTTTCCCCACTTATTATGTATTGCATGGTATTTCTGCTACAAAGACACCAAATTTCATGACGGTGATATTAAACCGGATTTTGATTCTGATTCTGAAAATTCATGCCAAAACAAACTGGTGCTACAGAAAGTGTAGTGGAAATTAATTTCTTTGGGAGTTTCTGCCTACTAGTGTCTTCCAAGTTCCTGATCAGCCTTATAAATAAATTGTATCATAGAATTATTATGGCACAGAGTCCATTCATATCAACAGATATACCCCAGCTGCTTGTGGAGCCACCTTTTCATTCCCATTCCCCTGGCAATCCAGCATGTTCTTTTCTCTCAATTGGCTTGTCAGAGTTCTCTCTTTACGGCCATAAATGACCCCAACTCCACCACACTCAGAAGCAGGAGATCCTTGTCATCAACACTCTGCATAAAGCAGCTTTATCTCGCCTCTCCCTCCTGGCTCTTTTGCTTATTAACAGGAATTATAACATGATCCAGATTATTATTCACCGAGACTCCTTCTCAGACGCCTCACAAAATCAGCCCAAAGGTTTTTCCTCAATCAATTGTAAATAAATGGATCTTAAAAAAACATATTCTGTTCTCTAGATGTGTGACAAAGAGTGGGCCTAGAAACCAAAGAAAAGACGGGAAATAAAGGAAGAGACATAATGAAAAGGGTCTCATAAGATCGGCAGCTCCAGTGACTCGGCTTTAATTCCGACCTCCAGTGATGAGTGTGTGGAGTTTGCCCAGCATGCTTCAGTTTCACAAAGACCTGCTGGCTGTTGAGCATCTTGGCTATTTTTAAATTGCCCCAGGTGTAAGTGTATGCTCGAAGGGTAAGATGGATTGAAAATGGGAATGTGTCTCAGAATAGTTTAAGGGAAATAGTGAGGGAGTGAGACTGATGAAATCACTCTCGGCCGGTATCGATTTGATGGACCAAATGGTCTACATCCAAACTGTAAAAAAAATAGGATGAATGAATGAGTGATGCACAAACTCTGCACAGCTACCTTAATTAAATTATCTAATCTTTCTTTTTCTGAACTGTATGCTGGCTGATTTCCATTAGTATTTGAGTGGAGCTTAAATTCTGTGCTTTATTGGATTTGGCGCTTTGACCAGCAAGCATTAAACCTTTGAACCTCTGGCAGTCATTTGCTTCTTTGCTGCTTTTGTGAATGGCAGCTACCTCCAAAATAGTGACATTGTCAAATTCTTGCTGACAGAATATTAACGTGCGCTGTCAGAACCAATGTAGTGAATCCCAGCTGACTAAAGTCACAACTCAGGCCCCACAATGTAGGATAGAGCACTGTGATTTAACATGTTAACCAAACATGAACTGGGTCCCCACAGAAGATGTTAGTATTAGATTACAGCTTAAACCTCCTCGACTACAAATGTGCATCATTAAGACTCATCTTGGCAGAGAATCATATGGCCCTTTCTTGTTTTCATAGCTTCTTGTCACCAAATCCATAACTGTTAAGCATCATGCCATGTACAAGGTCAGACAGCCACTGCTTTATTTCCAGTAGTTAATCTTTCTTTTGGTTCTGGCCCTTTCTTTTGGCGTCAAGGAAGTGAACTGAGACCACAAATGTCAGCTTCAGCTCGAGGTCACTCAATCTTCTGGCTGCGTACACAACCCAAAATGCCAGGGTTTTTTTTTATTACAGTCTTTCACTAAGTTTAAAAAAACACACCACCTTTCAATCAAAGGTCAGAACACACACACACACACAATCTCCAAAAATCTATCAACTACAAAAAGGTGGCAAGACCAGTTAATAATGTCCAAACACCAAAAAGCAAAGTATTTTTCAGTATAACCAACGTATATTATCTTGAAACAATAAAGGTGATACTCATCTTAATTTTACTACAACAAAATTTGAGCTGATTTCAATACAGTTAAACAGATCATTGTCACAATGCACCTCACAATTCTCTTGTCTGTCAGCATCTTGAGTAAAGCAGTTCAAAGTCACCCCATTGATTTCTGTTTATTTAACTGGATAATATTGTACTTTGTCAACCAGATTTTAAATATTATCTATACTTTTTTAGCAAGCTTCATGAACAAAAATCCAAGTTACAAGGGAATCGTATTAAGAAACCAACTGCTTCAGAATCACAGCTTGCATGAGGCAGTTTTCAGGATGTCCCAAATTACGTACAGCTAATGACATTCCATTCAACCTTCATTCCTGATACATATTAAACTTAAAAAAGCCCATTAAATTCTACCATGTTAGGAATAATGAAATCACCCCAAAGTGGAAACAGAATTTCATTATGCAGTCACCCTTGCAGACAAAATAAGTTCCCTTTAGCTACAGAGCTGGTTACTCATTACATAGAGAATATTATTTACATGACCCTCCAAAGAAGACCACAACCATGTCTCAATGACCCGGAGAGCTATGCAGGCTGGTGTCGGGGCCTTGTACTTTGGCTCTTGGTAGGGTCACTCCTACCAAACAGGTCAAAGGGTAGAGGCCAGATCGAGAGTGGTCCACCGGTCCTCCAGGTTCGGGGGTCCGGCTCAGGGCTAACAACCCTGATAAAACTGTTATAGAAACT
The DNA here is from genome assembly GCF_030144855.1 of Hypanus sabinus. Lineage (NCBI taxonomy): Eukaryota > Metazoa > Chordata > Chondrichthyes > Myliobatiformes > Dasyatidae > Hypanus > Hypanus sabinus. Next base: position 89,479,600 of record NC_082718.1, read on the forward strand.
GCAACGAAGAATCCCTCTACCTCTGAGTGCGAAGGTATTCCTGAGTCTTCACCTGGGACTTGTATGACTGACACGAGTGAAAACCAGAGCTGCTGATATGATGAAGGAAGTCCTGAGCACCGCCAGAGATGGAGGACCTTCATTGCTGCCCTAAACACCAGTGGTAACGGGCAGTAGTGAGAGCAGGATGCAAACTATGAGCATCAGTTAGTGCAGCGAATCCCAGCTGATTGAAGTCACAACTCAGGCCCCACAATGTAGGAAATAGCACTGTGATTTAACTTGTTAACTTGCAAGCTTGCTGCATGCTCCTCCCATTAAACTATGTTGTACTCTGCTTCTTTAAGATGCAAGTGGTCCATGGAGATGGGAATGTTTACGAGACACCTATCTGCTGGACAACATGGCATCTGCTTCATGAGAATCACAGAGAATCAGTACTCAACAGGCAAGGCAATGTTTCATTCCGCATGGGAATGTACGACCAGGGAGAGGCCATTTATCCGCTTGAGGTTGCTGCATCCTGGTGCCTTTGCCATAATAAGATCATGACTAACTTGTGATCCAACTCCAGACGTCTGTGCTTTATAGACATTTCTTAATAACTCTGGCATTTCAGGTTTAAAATTATTTAAGCTAGTATTAATTGCTGTTTGTGTACGAAGTTCAAAACTCTTCTCAGCGCACGAAAGAGGCATCACGGCCAAACTTTCCTCCCGAGGCATTCCAGCCACCAGAGATACAGTTTCTGTGCCTTACCAATCAGTTATATAGAACATAGAAACCTACAGCACATTACAGGCCCTTCGGCCCACAATGTTGTGCGAACCATGTAACCGACTCTAGAAACTGCTTAAAATTTCCCTAGCACACAGCCCTCTGTTTTTCTAAGGAAAAAAAAAATTCTCATTAAATTCTCATTAAAAAAAAAGTTCTCATTAATATTTTGAGAGTGTTACTCAAACAACCCCTCAACCTTCAAAATCCCACACAGGACAACATTAAAACTCTGTACCAATTCAACCCAAGTGCCATTCTGTTTAACTTGGGTTGAATTGGATAATTCATTGCATAAGAGCCTAGCTACCTGATCAGGACGTCAGGACCCAGCTACAGGCTGGCTTTGACTCTGACTAGATAAATACATTCTGATAACACCCTGCAGCTGCTTTTACAGTGACACATTTCAATATGTCACAGTGACAACTTAGCACTGTACTACTGCGTGGTGTTCTTGACCAATCTTTAGTCTTTTATCCTCAAACAGAATAAAAACCAAGTTTGAAAGAGTTTTACTCTTACGGAGCTACTTTTGGTCAGATATTGAATACTGTGATATATTTCAGTCTCCATTTTATACTTATGAGGACCTTCATCCAGATCTGGTCTCAGAACAAGGGTCTATCTACATTGAGCCGTGAACAGCTACAGCACTGCTCCCATACACCCCCTTCCTCGAACTACAGACAAGAGAAAATCTGCAGGTGCTGGAAATTCGAGCAACACACACACACAAAATGCTGGAGGAACTCAGCAGGCCAGGCAGCATCTATGGAGGAAGAGTACTGTCAATGTTTTGGGCTGAGTCCACCGAAGAATCTCAGCCAGATACCTCAACTGCACTCTTGTCCATAGATGCTGCCTGGTCTGCTGAGTTCCTCCAGTATTTTAGTGTGTTACTCCCACCCGCTAGAGCAGGAGTTCCCAACCCATGGACCCTTACCATTAACCGAGGGGTCCATGCACCCCAGGTTGAGAACCCCTACTCACAGATGATTTGCAGCCTCTATATGTGGTCTCTTTTTTAAAGAGGGTTTCATTGCTTCCTACTTGCATTGTGAAGGACAATTCAATACTTTTCAGAATTCAAAGTTGATTTGCCGTTCCCAACAATGAAACCCATTTGGCAAGGTTGCAACCAGTCACTCGATCTTATTAATACACACTGGAGGTTCTGCAGATGCTGGAAAATCGAGCGTGATTCACACAAAATGCTAAAAGAGCTCAGCAGGTCAGGCAGCATCAATGGAAATGAATAAACAATTAACGTTTCAGGTCGAAACATCTTCCTCTTTCTTCCCCTTCATAGACGCTGCCTGACCTGTTGAGTTCCTCCAGCATTTTGAGAGTGTTATTTATCTGTTAATCTCTCTATGCAAGTTAACACTGTTACTTATACTGCATAGCAATGCAAACATTCTCCTATAATCAGACTAGTTCTGACACTCCCTAACTTGCAAACTCTGCCCCTCTTTATTCTATCTTAAACATCCTGCCACATAAATATTTACCACTCTCCCCCAACCCTCAATTTTTCATTAACAAACTTCTATCAAACATTTCTTCCAACCAACATACCCATAATCAAAGGATTAACCTAGTGCCAACCCCAACCAATAACCCCCAACCAAACATTCAACAGCAGTTTGCACAATACTAACGATGGGGAAACTGTTGCCATTCACTCGAACTGCACTTGAACTTGACAATATCCTTGGCGAACACAGAACATTACAACACAGGCCCTTTGGCCCACAATGCTGTGCCAACCTTTTAACCTACTCTTACCATCAATCTAACCCTCCTAAGAGTTATTGCCCTTTTCTTTCATTGACACCCATGGTCTTCCTGTATTTCAATTGCTATCTGGAGAAGGCAAATGTCAGAGTTGTATTGTAATGGATACTCGTGACAATAAAACGAGCCTTTGAACCTCCCACACGGCTCTCCATTTTTCCACCATCTACAGTAGGAGTTCCCAACCATTTTTATGTCATGAACCAATGCCATTAAGGAAGGGGTCCATGGACCCCATGTTGGGAACCCCTGATTTAGAGTCTCCTAAATGTCCCTAATCTATCTGACTCCACCACCACCCTGGCAACAAGTTCCAAGCACCCACCACTGTCTAAAAACAAAACCTATCTCTGGAAGAGAGCATGGGGGGGAGCCATCAATCACCTTAAAATATGCTCCCTTGTTTTAGTTACTTCCACTCTGGGAAAAAGTTTCCGGTTATTCACTCAATCTACGCCTCTTATCATCTTGTACACAGATGCTTCTTGTGGTTGCTTCTCAACCACTTAAGATGGGAAAAAACAGGAATTGCTGGAAATATTCAGAATCAGAATTATTCTTACCAGTATATGTTGTGAAATTTGTTAACTTAACAGCAGCAGTTCAATGCAATACATAATACAGAAGAAAAATAATAATAATAATAATAAATAAATAAGTATATCAATTGCAATATCCACATGTTGAATAGATTAAAAATTGTGCAAAAACAGTATATATATTTAAAAAGCTGAGGTAGTATTCATGGGTTCAATGTCCATTTAGGAATCAGATGGGAGAGGGGAAGAAGCTGTTCCTGAATCGCTGAGTCACATCAGCAAGTGCATTGATGATGTTACTCTGTCCAAGACCATCGCTGTACGTGCCAACCAGAAGCCATGGATGACCGCAGAGGTGTGTGCGCTGCTGAGGACCCGCGACTCCGCCTTCGGAGCAGGCGACGAGGAGCTCTAACAACAGCGAGGGCCAAACCGTCCTGAACCATCAGAGGGGCAAAGCGTGCACACACCCAGCAAATCCACAGTCACTTCCAGGACAGCGGCGACATGTGGTGCATGTGGAAGGGCATCCAGGACATCACCAATTACAAGACAACATCACCTGACTGTGCAGGTGATGCCTCCCTCCCAGTTGGACTGAATAACTTCTACGCCCGGTTTGAGGCAGAAAGTGACGTGGTGGCGAGGAAGTCCACCCCTCCTGCGAATGACCAGGTGCTGTGCCGACGTGGCCGACGTGAGAAGAACCCTGTGCAGGGTCAACCCACAGAAGGCTGCTGGACCAGACAACATCCCTGGTAGAGTGCTCAGAGGATGTGCAGACCAGCTAGCAGATGTTCTCACTGACATCTTCAACATCTCCCTGAGCAGCGCCACCGTTCCAACGTGCTTCAAGGCTGCCACCATCGTCCCTGTGCCGAAGAAGTCTTCAGTGTCCTGCCTCAATGACTACCGTCCCGTTGCACACACATTCATCATCATGAAGTGCTTCGAGAGGCTCGTCATGAAGCATATCAAGACCCTGCTGCCCACCTCACTGGACCCCCTGCAGTTTGCGTACCGTCCCAACCACTCAACAGATGACGCCATTGCCACCACCCTCCACCTGGCCCTAACCCACCTGGACAAAAAAGACACATACGTTCGGATGCTGTTCATAGACTTTAGTTCAGCATTCAACACAATCATCCCTCAGAGACTGATTGGAAAGCTGAGCCTATTGGGCCTGAACACCTCCCTCTGCAACTGGATCCTAGACTTCCTGACTGGGAGATCTCAGTCAGTCCGGATCGGGAGCAGCATCTCCAACACCATCACACTGAGCACGGGGGCTCCCCAGGGTTGTGTGCTCAGTCCACTGCTGTTCACTCTGCTGACCCACGACTGTGCTGCAACACACAGCTCGAACCATATCATCAAGTTCGCCAATGACACCACCGTGGTGGGTCTCATCAGCAAGAATGACGAGTCAGCTTACAGAGGGGAGGTGCAGCGGCTAACGGACTGGTGCAGAGCCAACAACCTGTCTCTGAATGTGAACAGAACAAAAGAGATGGTTGTTGACTTCAGGAGGACACAGAGTGACCACTCCCCGATGAACATCGACGGCTCCTCAGTAGATATTGTAAAGAGCACCAAATTTCTTGGTGTTCACCTAACTGAGAATCTCACCTGGTCCCTCAACACCAGCTCCATAGCAAAGAAAGCCCAGCAGCGTCTCTGCTTTTTGCGAAGGCTGAGGGAAGTCCATCTCCCACCCCCCCCACCCCATTCTCATCACATTCTACAGGGATTGTATTGAGAGCATCCTGAGCAGCTGCATCACTGCCTGGTTCCGAAATTGCACCATCTCGGATCGCAAGACCCTGCAGCGGATAGTGAGGTCAGCTGAGAAGATCATCAGGGTCTCTCTTCCTGCCATCACGGACATTTACACTACACGCTGCATCCGCAAAGGAAACAGCATTATGAAGGACCCCATGCACCCCTCATACAATCTCTTCTCCCTCCTGCCGTCTGGGAAAAGGCTCCGAAGCATTCGGGCTCTCACGACCAGACTATGTAACAGTTTCTTCCCCCAAGCTATCAGACTCCTCAATACCCGAAGCCTGGACTGACACCTTGCCCTATTGTCCTGTTTATTATTTATTGTAATATCTGCACTGTTTTTGTGCACTTTATGCAGTCCTGTGTAGGTCTGTAGTCTAGTGTAGCTTTCTCTGTGTTTTTTTTTTATTACATAGTTCTGTCTAGTTTTTTGTACTGCGTCATGTAACACCATGGTCCTGAGACACGTTGTCTCATTTTTACAATGCACTGTACCAGCAGTTATGGTCGAAATGACAATAAAAGTTGACTTGACTTGAATGTGTGCCTTCAGGCTTCTGTACCTCCTACCTGATGGTAACAGTGAGAAAAGGGCAGGCCCTGGGTGTTGGGAGTTCTTTAGTAATGGACACTGCCTTTCTGAAGCACTGCTCATTGAAGATGTCCTGGGTATTTTGTAGGCTAGCACCCAAGAAAGAGCCGAATTTGGTCAGAAGACAAACAAACATCAGAAAAGGGGCAGTCCACACCGATGAGATTGCTTAGCACTAGCTTGCAGCTTTTTTCAAGGTCAGGGAGTGCCATGGCTTCAATACCGACTGTAGGATCCAGGCCAAGATCTTCTACCACATGAGAGAACATGCATTTTGCAAAATCCTAAATAAGTCTTTATTATGGTCTTGTAAAAGACAAAATAATTCGTTTTGTATTGAATTGTGTTTCAGATGCAACTGGTAAATCATTGGTATTTGAAAAAGCTTCGTGCCATGGTTCATGAATTTTTAAGAACTAATCTTTCCCTTCAATTACTGAGTTCAGTTTGATACCCAAAAGAACAGTATTGTGCACTTGGGCTGTTCTAATATTAAAGGCAAACAGTGCTTAGCGACGTAAACCCATTTCAATTCAGGATCGGTTTGCCGCAGCATGAATAGATCCATATCCTCTGAAAATGTGCATGTTGATGTCTCAGTACCTGGGAAGACAGATCACAACACCAATTCCCACACAGCATCAGTAACTGGGCTCTAAGCACATCAAGATCCATTGACAAATTTTTGCCCAAGGCAGTCAAACTCACAATCAATTCACAGTGGAGGATTTCCACCATTTCTGGAGGAGCCCGTCTTGGGCAGCAGCAGCCTCCTAGAAGGTACAATATCAAAAACTCTTTTCCCACGTTTCCTGTAAACAATGCAGCCTTACGTAGTAACTCCAGAAAAAGTTTGAAGAGAAGCAAGCTTTTGCTTTTTAAGCAGGTTCGCCGGGCTGAGTCGAAGCAGCAGGGCCCAGGTCCGAGAGTGAGGAACCGCCCGAGGTTTGGACGATTTAAGCGCTGGACCAGATTGAATAGGTCAGGGTGTCCGGGTTGGAGGCAAGGGACGGGCCAGTGTCCAGCTCACTCGTCCCTGTGCTGAGCTGATGCTCTGGCCTACACCGAATGGGCTCCTGAATCGGCTGCACGATGGCCGGTTTGGTGGCTGTGGGCTCACTTCTGTGAGCTGCAGTTCTGAATGTTATTTGCTGACTTCTATTGTTTGCGTGAATCGTCTTTTATCTGCACGTTGGGTTGGGTATTTGACTGTCTCCATTCTTTAATGGGTTTCTTTGCTTTGGGGCTGCCTGTAAGTAGACGAATCTCAAGGATGTATATAGTATACATACTACGATAATAAATGTACTTCGAACAGTGCAAAGTCCCAAGTTTCCCAATGTTTTCCCATGCTCACGAACCAGCCAGCCAGCTGCTAGTTAATCTTCTTTTGCTACTCCCACTAACCAAATAAAAAGAAAAGCACAAATCCTCTGCGCTTTCTGGTAACTTGAGAGATTATCATTAATGAATCCGTGAAACAGAGCCCACACTTCCATTCTCATTTCCCTTCATCAGTGCACTTTGCGAACAAAAAAACCAGAGAGAAACAGAAAAGCCTCTTTCTCTATATCAATGCAGTGAGAATTTCATTCCAGATTCACAAAACGATAAGAACTGAAAGCACTTTAGCAAAGCAATTACCCTGTAATAGTTCTTCACAAATACTCATGATCTTGCTTCAATCTGATAATTGCTTTGAGAACTTTTGAGTAAAGGCAATGAACACCTCCACATGTGCTGCTGGACATGTTGGGGTTTCCTCTTCTCTATTTTTACTTCAGATTTCTGGCAGCAGCAGGCCTCTGTTTTGATGATGGTTCCATTCACTGCAACGTCTTCCCGGAACGTCCATTGTGAAGAAGCTGCGTGATTTAGAGTCATAGAGACAGAGCGCTACTACACCGAAACAAACCCTTCAGCCCATCTAGTCCATCTAGTTTATTTATCGGCACACTGCATCGAGTAGGCCCTTCTGGCCCTTCAGACCAGGCTGCCCAGCAATCCCCCGATTTAATCTTAGCCTCATCTCAGGACAATTTACAATTAATCTACCAACCAGTTCACCTTTGGACTGTGGGAAGAAACTGTAGCAACAGGAGGAGAGCCACGCGGTCACGTGGAGAACGTGCAAACGTGGAGAACGGTTCAGGCCACCGTAGGAACTGAACCAGGGTCGCCCATACTGTAAAGCATTGTGCTAACCACTACGCTAATGTGCTGCCCAAAATACTTCATCTTTCACCCTTAACCCATGACCTCTAGCTCTAATCTCACCCACCCTCAGTGGAAATCTACAGTGCATTCCTCATAATTTTGTACAGATCTATCAAAGCTCCCTTCATTCTCCTATCCTCTTTGGGATCCATTTCCTTCACCTTAAACGTCCCTAATAATTTTGGGTAAAGTTGTTGACCAAAACTCTCTTCTACAATGGCATCACTTCCTAATAAGTGCCTCTGGCTCCAACTTAAATTCCACCCATCAGAACTCAAGTCTTGAAGTCCAATCCCACTCACAGTCACCAGGCAGCAGGACTCTGTTCTCAAGAACAGTTCACAGTCCAAACCATCTGTTAAGCTGGAAGGGAGGAAAACACATGTGGGAGAGGACCACAGAAGCAGCAGTGATGGGAAAGAGAGTCGGTGCAGGAGGGGCAGCCAGCCTCGCCGACTCAGTGTCTAAACAAGCGAGCTTGCTCAGCTCAACCCAGCCTCCGATGGTTGAGATAGTGGGTGGGGAAGTAAAGGGACATGGAGATGTCCAGTTCCACCAAGCAGTCCCACAGCAGTTAGCAAATCCATCCTCACCCATCTCAATGGTCTCCCAGACACAGGTGTCCATAAGCGGAGAGTTTGAACTGTGGGGTGGACCTGTGCATTGTGCTTCCAGGATCGCCGGATCCTGGGTTCCTTGCTTCGTAGCTTGCGTCAGAAAATGCATGCTCAACTGCTCTCTGCAATGGCATCAGCTCACAGTCTCACAGCTACCCTGGTCTGCAGTTCCACTTCATCATTCACCATTGTCAGATTTCAACAAAAACTCCCCCCACCCTTTCTCCCAGAGAGCAGAAATTTCCAAAGCTTCCATCTGTTAGGGCGCATTCTGGAGTTTTGCAATATAGCAAACACTAATTTGGACAGTAATCAATCTTCAGATCTGAATATGGGTTGTAGGGAGAGTTCAAAATGCAGCTCAGAACAATGGTGTTCTTGGAGCTGCATACTGTGGTTGACAGCAACACCACTGACCTGAGATGGTTGCATCTGCATGAATGCAGCTTAGAGACAATGGTAATTAACTTTAATTTTTGGTGTCTGGAGTGTTGGTGCAAAGATCTAGGTGTTTGAAATTTGTATGCAATTCAAAGGAAGCATTGTGGATACATTATAATGATAGAACAGCCCTGCCGTAACAGACTGATAGACAGACATACTTTATTGATCCTGAGGGAAATTGGGTTTCGTTACAGCCGCACCAACCAAGAATAGTGAAGAAATATAGCAATATAAAACCATAAATAATAATAAGTTAATCGTGCCAAGTGGATATTAGTCCAGGACCAGCCTATTGGCTCAGGGTGTCTGACACTCTGAGGGAGGAGTTGTAAAGTTTGATGGCCACAGGCAGGAATGACTTCCTATGACGCTCAGTGTTACATCTCGGTGGAATGAGTCTCTGGCTGAATGTACTCCTGTGCCTAACCAGTACATTATGGAGTGGATGGGAGTCATTGTCCAAGATGGCATGCAACTTGGACAGCATCCTCTTTTCAAACACCGCCGTCAGAGAGTCCAGTTCCACCCCCACAACATCACTGGCCTTACGAATGAGTTTGTTGATTCTGTTGGTGTCAGCTACCCTCCGCCTGCTGCCCCAGCACACAACAGCAAACATGATAGCACTGGCCACCACAGCCTTGTTGAACATCCTCAGCATCGTCCGGCAGATGTTAAAGGACCTCAGTCTCCTCAGGAAATAGAGATGGTTCTGACCCTTCTTGTAGACAGCCTCAGTGTTCTTTGACCAGTCCAGTTTATTGTCCATTTGTATCCCCAGGTATTTGCAACCCTCCACCATGTCCACACTGACCCCTTGGATGGAAACAGGGGTCACTGGTGCCTTAGCCTGCCTCAGGTCCACCACCAGCTCCTTAGTCTTTTTCACGTTAAGCTGCAGATTATTCTGCTCGCACCATGTGACAAAGTTTCCCACCGTAGCCCTGTACTCAGCCTCATCTCCCCTGCTGATGCATCCAACTATGGCAGACCTTTGGTAACCTTTGATTGTGAATATATAAACATGTCATTGGGCAGGCCAGGCCTCTTCTAAATGTGTCTCCAGTATGACGCCTGCTTGTTATGTTGAATAAAGGCTGCTCTATCAACCAGTTTCAGCATCTCTCCAGTGACTTTGGACAGTCACAACACCATCCATACCCCATGATGCTGAGTTTTCTGTTATCTCTTCTTCCATGTGCATCTCTCTGGCCAGGAGTCTTCAACCCTGGCCCCTTCTTTTCTCCATTATCGTCATGGAATTCTGGGCTTTCATGGCTCAAAGTACATTATCAAAGTATGTATACGTTATACAATCTTGAGATTTGTCTCCTTCCAGACAGTCATGAAACAAAGAAATCCCAAAAGAACCTATTTTTTAAAAAAGACCAAACACCCAATGTGCAGAGAGAAAAATTTTTTGCAAACAATAACTGTAAGCAAATAACATTCAGAACTGAAGTTTTACAAAAGACACACAGCCAAGTACCTCTGCAGCCGGAGTAGGTCAAAACCTCAACACACCCAAAATGCTGCAGGAACTCAGCAGGCCAGGCAGCATGTATGGAAAAGAGTAGAGTCGACGTAAATTGACTGTACTCTTTATCCATAGACGCTGCCTGGCTTGCTGAATTCCTCCAGCATTTTGCGTGCGTTGCTCGCATTTCCAGCATCTGCAGGTTTTCTCTCGTTTGTGTCCTCAGTTCATCGCAGAGCGGAGTAAAGGTTGCGGGACCGTAGACACGAAGCCAGTCATCACTGCAGCTGGAGCAGGCCACAGGGTCCAGGCAGAACTGGCATGTGCCGCGTCTCCAGTCCCAACACCCTGACCTCTTCAGTCTGGCCTGGTGCTGGGGACAGAAGAGAAAGGACCGCACATGTCCTAACAGCCAGGTTGATATGCTGTTATTTTGCTGGTCTGTGTACAGTAAGGAACAGAATACAATTCACAAACACGAGAATGGTCTACTGCCATAGCAACAGTCTTTCTTTGTCCTGCCTCAGTGCTGTAAATGGCTCTACAAAATTACCTTTGGTAATTCAATCCAACTCCAATTATGTACAAATACACAATAACAATCATACCTCCGTGAAGGAAAATAATTAGCACCTTTTATCTGAAGGATGTGGAGACTGGCTAGCGAAGAGAATGGCATCAAACCCAAACCTGCCCCTCAGAAGACAAAACTGGTTGGGATTGGGGCACATTATTAAGATGGAAGGAGAGATGACGTGCTTGCTGTGGGCAAAGTGGGGGGGGGGGAATTAGGGAAACATTACAGCTTCACCATCCAGGATATAGTATCTTACCACCACAAGGGACCTGCAGGTTCTCATTCAAAGTTTTAGGAAAAGCTTCTTCCCCCTGCCATCAGATTTCTGAAAGGTCCACGAACACTCCCCCACTAGCACTGTTTACTTGTTCTATATTCTTATTGCAACTTCTCGTAATTTTACTAAAAGTATGGCTCTGTACTAATGAGGCAAAACAAATGTCACCATATACGTTGGGATAATAAACCTGATTCTGATTCAGTTCTCAAAACAAAGTCCTTCCACTTGATAAGAGAAAAAAATCCCCAGAAATAAAAACTCATAATTATTCAGGTACAAGCAGATAAGAAACAACAGGCGTCACTCCGCTTAAAGCAGGCACAAAGGGAAAAAAGAACTAAAGATTAAAAAGATACAATCTTGTTCATAAAAGACCTCTAATTATTTAGGAAAAGCTTTTAACAGTAACATTTGCATGAAACGGTGCGGTATTAACTAACACAAATGTTCTCCTCGCCAGATTAAAGTCCCCTGACCTTCACACAATCAAACCAAGGCTTTTCCTGCTCGGGATTCACTAAGTTACAGGGTGGAAGGCTATTTTCTGATAAAATGCCTGAGCTGCTAAAAGGAAATAGCAAAGTAGGACAATCTTCGTCTGCAGTGAGTATGCCTCGCGTCTGATATGAAAACACAGGCTAAGGGATCAAAGCTATGAAGAAATCTGTCGCCAATTCATCCCCTTTTAAACCCAAAGGAAATGGCAATATAAGAAACCTGTGAAGGGGGTTTTGGTAAGAGGAGAGATTAACATACTAGGGTACATGAGCTGTATGGGAATGCCAGTAACATCATGAAGGATCCCACCCACCCTGCTCATAGACTGTTTGTCCCACTCCCATCAGGGAGGAGGCTACGAGGCATCCACACCATCCCCAAAGGAAGAGGCTGATCAATACTTCCACCCATTAACGCCCCCCCCCCCCACCGCTACTTTATCATTTCCTTTCAGAGTCATCTTGTGTACATACAGTTTGTGTACAATGGGGCAGCAGGGTAGCGTAGGGGTTAACACAATGCTTTACAGTACAGGCGACCCGGGTTCAATTCCTGCCGCTGTCTGTAAGGAGTTTGCACGGTCTCCCCCTGACCGTCTGGGTTTCCTCCAGGTGCTCTGGTTTCCTCCCACTGTTCAAAGGTGTACCGGCTGGTAAATTAATTGGTCATTGTAAATCGTCCTGCGATTAGGCCAGCGTTAAATCGGGGGTTGCTGGGTGTCGCGGTTTGAAGGGCAATAATCAATCAATATACAGCAATGCCAACAGTATTATGTGGAAACCCAACCACCCTGTTTGTCCCATTCCCAACAGGGAGGAGGGTATGCAGCATCCAAACCAGGACCAACAGACCCAAAGACAGTTACTTTCCCCAAGCTGTGAGGCTGATCAACACCTCCACCCATTTACCCACCCCACCACCATTACTTGGTCATCTCCTGTCAGACACTCCTGTACCTGAAATCACTTTATCTATATACAGTTTATGTTTATATTTAGTGTTTTTACATTTGTATTCTTTATGCTTACTGGGTGCTTTTTGCTGCATTGGATCCAGAGTAGTAATAATTTTGTTCTCCTTTAACATTTGGGTACTGAAGAATGACAAGAAAGTATTTTGAATCCTCTGAAGTAACTTTCCTCCATGCATCTCAACCATTTTCCATTCATCTCAAGTATTTGAACAAAGACCTTCCTTTCATTTTGGTGGATTCATCGAACTCGATGACAGTTCACAAAGTCAGACACTTGGCCACAACTTGTTAGTAGGAGTCTGAAAAGGTAGATACAATTGGCAATTATATCTACCAGCCCAGCTGATAAACAATTCTTCAAAGGAGTAGGTGAAACCATCTAAGCAATTAGGATTCAGCATTTTAAATTGTAAGACCATGGTAATAAAACTGATGGATTGCAAAGGCAGGATAGGGAGACCAATGAGCTTTTTTTCCTTCCTGCTCAAAACATTACAATATTTCAATGAATCACTAGCTAAATATTTCCAGTCGTTCAAGGTTTTACTCATTACGGGCTATAAAATAGTCATCGTTTAATGGTGGCAAAGTGCTTACACCAACTGTAAAATTCACAGCTAAAAAGCACCTTTTGTGAAACTTAATCATTGTCTGCATTTGTTTGGCTCTGCTTTAATGGGTTTCAATATGCTCAAACGACCGTGTTTAGATTGGACAAGAAAATATAAGATATATACAGAAAATTCAGGTCAGGAGTTCAGAGTAAAATTATTTCATGAGTTCACGTCATGCATTGCATATTTCCATTTCATTTGTCACTGGGTTTATCAACCTCACCTGCAACTGAATTCCAAATGAAAATGTTCTTTCCGTCTCAGTCAAGAAGTTAAAGGCCAGAGATCACTGTGAAACACAGCATGTTCAAAGGAACCAAGAAAGTCCGCGGGACAGAAGTCAAAAGAAGACTCGGATCAAATTGTACCAATCACATCAAGAACTCTGCTCCACTCCAGCTACAAGGCACAGTCATTGAGAGCAAAGAGAGGTTGCAAAATGCAAGGTCTGAGTTTGTGAGAAAGATAAATGGACTCCCTGGCCATCTTGGATACCTTTATTGTGATTACACCATGAAGTTAAGACCACAGACTCAAACTGGCAAAAGAAAAACTTGTGGCAGTTGTCAAGAAGTTGATTTCTTGACACACACTCGACAACTCAGGAACAGCTTCTTCCCCTCTGCCATCCGATTTGTGAATGGACATTGAACCCATCAACACTATCTCACTACTTTTTTATTTCTGTTTTTGCACTAAATATTTAATGTAGCTAATGTATATATTTACTGTAATTCATGTTTTCTTCTATGCATCATGTATCACATTGTACTGCTGCCACAAAGACATCAAAATTCACAACATATGCCGATGATATTAAACCTGATTCCGATTAACATCTAGAAAGATATCCAGATAAAGTAACAAAAGAGTTAGTAACTCAAAAGCAACTACTGAACTACTGAAGAATCAACTATATTTTGCAGTAGGGGTTTTGGTGGTGGTGGGGAGTGGTGTTTGAGAATAACCAAGTCATTCTGGTCAGAAAAAATTAACTGGGTTGAATGGCCTTCATTATCTATGATCATCTGGCTAATGATAAGATTCAACAGAGGGGTAGGGGAGAAGAAGAATAAAATAAATTTCAGTCAAGCCACCTAATTGTCTTGCCAACACCACCATCCCATTTCTAGTTCTACAGGGAGTACATATAGAAACCAGCTGATGGCCTTCTCCATGGAGGTGAAGACACAACCTTTCAGGGCAAATAGAGCACAGGACCGTACAGCATGAGGCAAGAGCTTCGACCCACCATGTCTGCACTGACAGCAATGGTAATCTCAGCTAATCTCATCAACCTGCACTGGTCCACGTCTCTCCATTCCCTGTATGCCCACGTGCTCTGTAAGTGTCTCTTAAACAATGCTGTCAAATTTGCTTCTACCATCTACTCTCCCAGCACATTTCAGGCTCCCACAATCAGTCCAAGGAGAGATTAAAATTTTTTAAATGTTCCTGCAGTTTCCGATAAAGTGGACTTCAAAAGGTACAAGTTAATGATCCACAGATACAAGTTTGACATCCGGAAACTTTTGATTCAGCTAAGAGATCCTGGATTTGAAACCCTGCTTTAACATGAGCGGTGACCACGGAACTGCCATTTTGCTATAAGTGATTATGCTGTCTGGCCTTTGGGCAGCTCTAGACACACAAAGGTGGTCAACTATTAACTGTCCTCCAAAATAACTTCACAAGCCACAGAGTTCCCGGTCAGCTGCAATGGACGATGAAAGCTGGCTTTGCAGTTCACAGCCCTCAACCCATGAGCTGGCAAAAAAAATCCAAAAATAAAGGAAAAGGGAAAAAAAAACACCCATCCCTCTGCATGTCATACTGTTAAGTGGAATGACATTTCAGTTATTACAGTATTAAACATGGAGTTATGCAGGAAATAATAGCTTGCCTTTAATTCTCTTGCGAAAGAGACACTAGTGATCGAATCAATACCACACTTCACCTCTTTCCTCTGCTCCAAAGGACAGGTTCTAGGTCACGCAAATTAGCAAATTAAAAAAACGTTGGAGATAAAATGGACACCCTTGGAGCTTGGACTGATCCATTATCTACAGTTTAAGGTACTGGGAAGTCAGCACTTGAAATCTGGCTACAAGTATTGTGTGGGTTGATCACAATGAAAACATTTCTTTAATTTTTCAATGACACACAAATTCATTCTACAATTAGCACTCCAGGTTTATTTATTTAGCTTGTGATGCTCATAGTGTTTGGTTCCTCTTCAAAAAAAAATCAGTATTCCCAAGTAGTAATGTTGATCTGAAGTTTACATATGTTCCCAATTTTATTAATGGAAGATTTCTCAAGTAATGATTTTAAAACTTGACAAGGATGGATTTGGAAAATTCAACAGACTTAGCAATAATTCATTAGTCCCATCACCACCAAATTCAAAGCCCAATGTCCCCCTAATCAAAGAATACAAATAAAGTGCAACATCGAATAACGCAAGATAGAAATGCCATTCTGCTCTTTCATAATTGCTAACTAGTTATCCCAACTGGAGTGGATTTTTTTCCCTCCACCACCAATGGCCATGCCTCGAATAAATACTCCAGAATTCTCATGCCAAATGTAGCTGTCTCTTTCCAACTTAAAAGTCCCTCTTCATACATGTCCCATAGTTGCTATCTGCCCTCATAGCTCATGTGGTTTGTTGTGTGATTTCAGCAAGCCATCTGTGAAACACCAGTTATATTTTGTACTTCAGAAGGCACAAAGTAAATATAAGACGCTGACAACGGTGGAAGAATATGGGCCCAACAGGGGCACCCTCCATGGCACTCAAATGCCATGCCTTAGGCGAGATGAGCAGCCACGTATTACAAACCAAATATTAGACATTGTCCAAGAAACTCACTACAATAGACAACTTCAACTACACCAGTGATATAGTTAGTCAACTCCACACCAAATCATTCATTCTTTAAATCTCAATTCTGAGCTTTGACCTCATATTAGCATTGGTTGAATGCAAATACATGTTTCACTTCATATATTCACATAGACGAGCAGGCTCATGACCAGAGTCCAATTTTGGTACACTAATCAAGGAGTTATTCTTCAGCAAGAAGCTGGATTCCAAATTTCATAAGAATAAATAATGCTATTCACTATTAAACCAGAGAATGAATGAAGCCGTTTCCCTCACTAAATTATGTACTATGGCAGCTATGCTCTCAATGCACTCTTGTTGGAACACAGGCTCCCAAATCACTTTTAGAAATGTGACATACATAAACTAATGCTCTTCTAGTTGAATATCACCAAGTAAAAATGCATATGATTTATTCATGTCATTCAGCCCTGTTATGCTTCATAACTCTAAAACATAACGCTATTTGAAAGAAAAACAAATAAGCCCGAGAGACGTGTGTAAATTTCGTTTTTACTTTTAGCAAGGCGCAGCTATGATGGAGTGGTGTTATGATGTATGCCATTTGCATACTTTTATATATAACTCACATCAACTATGTAAACAGCAAAGAATGTTTCACCAGACAATATAATCTACATTACTCAAATATTACTTAAATATTCAATACTAAACACTCCTCCATGATTAGCTATAAACTCCAATATAGAATGCATCTTTCTCACATACATGTACACATATATACACATACATACACACACACACACACACACACACACGTATATATACAAACATACAGTATACTATATACTGCAATACAACTACTATACGATCATAAGACCATAAAACAAGGGAGCAGAATTAGGCCATCTGATCCATCAAGTCTGCTCTGCCACTCAATCATGGCTGATCCTTTTTTTCCTCCTCCTCAACCCCAGTTACCGGCCTTCTCCCCGTAACCTTTGATGCCATGTCCAATCAAGAACCTATTGATCTCTGCCTTAATTACACCCAATGACCTGCCTCCACAGCTGCCCGTGGCAACACATTCACCACCCTTTGGTAAAGAATTTTCTCCGCATCTCTGTTTTGAAAGGGTACCCCTCTATCCTGAGGCTGTGCCCTCTTGTCTTAGACTCTCCCACCATATAGAAGCCATAGCATAGTAAATTTTAAATTGTCCCATTCAGGCCTAAATCCACTATGGAGGATTTCTGACTCTTGTGGCGTGACGCCACTCCTGACCAAGAGGTCACTCTGCTTAGCAGGTGAGACGTGTGGCTGTGAAAACAATCTCAGGTTCAGAGGCCTCCTCCGTCATGGTAGTAGGAGTTGACTCTGGGACAGAAGAACGTGATTCTGACAGTTTTGAATACCTGGACGTTTTGGCATCCCCAACAGTGCTTGATCTGCAGATCTATCCTGGGCCACAAGACAAAGCAGTGAGCCAATGCTTTCATTTTGACCAGCATGTAGCTTCTCCAACACTTCTCAGCTCAGCCTGGACGGTACAACAACACTCAACCCCCATGTAAGGCAACCTTTGGCAAAGGCAAGTTCATCCCAGCGCTGGTAAAAGTGTGGGGACTGGGATTTCTGCTGTCCCTTCCAACCATTTTGGGTGGCCATTCAGACTGAGACAGTGCAGGATCTAGTCTCATTTCCCTTTGGATTATCTCTGCCAAAACAGGGAGACTTTCGATTTGTGTTAGGGAGAATACGTCAAGAGGAGTGCCCTCGTTTGTAAAATCTTCAGGCATTTCCTTTTTCAAGGGTAAATGGGAAAATCCATCATTAGTTGTCCTCTTGAATTCAATCTCATAGTTGTGTCCTCCAAGAAACAGCGCCCATCTCTGCATTCGTGCTGCTGCTGTGCTGTGGATTGAAAATGGACACTAGTTGTCGATGGTGAAACGACCCGTGATGGGGCAGAATTAGACCATTTGTTCCATCGAGTCTGCTGCACCATTTCATCATGACTGATTGACTTTCCCTCTCAACAGCATTCTCCCACTTTCTTCCCGTAACCTTTCTCACCCTAAGTAATCAAGAATCTATCAACCTCCACCTTAAATACCCCCCAATGATCTGGCTTCCAAAGTCACCTGTGACAACAAATTCCACACACACACACACAAAATTTAGGCCTTTCAATATCTGATAGGTTTCAATGATATTCCCCTTCATCCCTTCATTCTTCTAAATTCCAGCAAGGACAGGCCCAGAGCCATTAACTGCTCCTCATATGATAACCTTTTCATTCCCAGAATCATTCTTGTGAACCTCCTTTGAACCCTCTCAAACACTAGCACATCCCTTCTTAGATAAGGGACTCCAAAACTGCTCACATTACTCCAAGTGAGGCCTCACCAGTGCCTCACAAGTTCCAGGGCCTTGATGATCAGTTATGAGGGTAAACTCTCTCCCATACAAATAGTGCTTGAAGCATTTTACACCAAACTCAAGGTCTTGGTCAATCACTGGGTGATTTTTCTCTGCAGCAGTAAAGAAATGTGATACAAAGGCTATAGAGCTTTTAATTCCATTGCTCATAACACATGACATGACTGCTCTCACTCTCTTTTATTCTTGACTGCAACTCAATTATATCTGTCTGCTGTTTCCATCGATACCGGTTTCAACTGCTCTTTTAAATGCGAATTGTGCTTTAGTTTAGGGCCATTTTTGTAAGACTTCATAAACTAAATGATCTACGGGTACATCATTGTGCCATTATTGAACTAATAATGCTCATACAATCTTTTCAATTCAGCCATGGATTCCCCTTCCTTTTGATTCCACCTATGACACGTAAAGTGTTCAGCAAATCAACAAAGCTTTCATTTCTAAACGTTCACGCATTCCTTTCATGATTTCAGCAAATCTTATTTCAGCTGGTTTGGTTGGAGCAGTTAAACTTCTAAGCAAACTGTATGCTTTTCCACCTAATGCACTCCGTAAATCCGTTTCATTTGCTGCATAATAGTGCTCAATTCACTCAGTAAGCAATATCCAATTATTTTTTGTGCACTCAAACACATCCATCTTTCTGATGTAGCCAGCCATTTATGTTTTTTTCATTTATAATTATCACATGGTACTCACTGTATATGAACCCATAAATTTATCCGTTTTCTGCCTTTTCTTTAAATTCAATCACCTTTCTCTTCCCCTTGCGAAGAAACAAACATTCTGTGCTTTTTTTTTAAAACTTAAATGTCTTGTTGCGTTTTTTAAAAACTTGATTGTCTCGCTGCGCTTTTTAAGGAACTCAAACAATTCACTGCACTTCAACAGGTAGAGATTAGTTTAAAACTTCCGTGTCACCACCAACATGTCTTATAACTCCAAAACACAAGACTAATTGAACGAAAAACAAGGAAACCCGAGAGATGTGTGTAAACTTCATTTTTACTTTTAGCGAGGTGTACTTATGACGTAGTGGTGTAATAATGTATGCCATTCATGTACTTTTCCATAAAACCCATATGAACTATATAAGCAAAGAATGCTTTCAAACATATTTATTAAATTACTGAAATATTAAATACACAATCTCCTGTGAAGCGTCAGGAAGGAGATACAGAGGTACCACCTAACAAGTTCAAGGAATAGCTATTCCGCTTCAACCATCGGGCTCCTGAGCCAGCACAGTTAATATTACCTCACATCAACTCTGAACTGACTCCACAACCGATGGACTCACTTTCAAGGACTCCACAACTCAGGTTCTCAGCATTATTTACTTACAGAACTATTTTTGCGTCTTAGCACAGCTTGTCCTCTTTGCACGTCGGTTGCTCTCTGTCTTTGTGTGTAGTTTTTCATTCATTCTATTGTATTTCTCTGTTCTACTGCGAATGCCTGCAAGACACTGAATCTCAAGGTAGCGCATGACGACATAAAGTACTTTGATGACAAATTTATTTTAAACCAAACCAGGGAGCTGAGAATATTCCTTGGCGTGAAAGGTTGCAACAGTGGTCTGCAGACCGCAGTATCTGATCCCGAGGTAAGCGGACTGAAATTCACCCTTTCATAATGAACAAGATGCCCAGCAGCTCACTGAGGCGTCATCAAATGTGAGAAACATGAATCCCTGGGAAGTGTGCAGGCCCACATGACATCCACATCAGTCATGGAAATCCAAGTCATATCAGTCCCTATAAAGTGACAGCAATGAGTTAACGGCTGTCAACGAGGACTACTATTTGCAGGCTGGGTCACTTTGCACAGACTCAGTCTTATCCAATGACAATTTCTCCTTCACCCATTGAATCTTCTACCAGATAACATCAGTTGTGCAAACAGTCCAGGGAACTTCATTAAAATGCTCAGGGACTGTGGACTATCACCGGATGAAAACAGTGTCTTTCTTATCTAGTTTTAGTTGTTTTCTCAGGGACACTGTCATCAAACAACTGAGAACAGGATGGGAAAATGAGCCTGGTTTTGTTATTGTACATATTTCTGCAATTGGTATTTTGTTTGTTGGTAATTTGGGATCAGTCTCTTTGGGATTCTGGTGGGCCATCTACATATAAATTTAAAAATTAGTCTCAATTTATGATGCTTGAATAATTCTGAATTTAAGCTGTCAGAATTGCACATCACTTTGTAATATACATTTTGGTGAAAGGCTTGAATTATATCCCGTTCATGATGCAATTAAACACTTCACTGGAAATCAATGTAAAACTGATGAGCCCTGAAAATGGTGCATATGGTTTAGAACATTATAACATATTGCCTTCACTGGAAACCTTTTCAGTAGCAATTTAAATCTACTTACAGCTACTGCTCCTAATGGTAACCCTTCAGCAGATTCATGCAACATGATAAAAAAAACGAACATTTTAAAAAATTAGTCAACTACTAAATTGTCCATAATAACAGAATATTAGTGTAGAATCAGCCGAATAATTTGTTCAAACTACAGAGCTCCATTTTCCTCCAAGGATCGTAGCTTACAACAAATATTAAAGCGCTTCTCAGCGACAAAATGACTCGTAACAAAAACACCATCATATAAATATAGTCAATCTACATAAACACTTTCAAACCTTTTATTGTCAGTACCAAAGTGACAGATCGACGCTCCATCACTTCTGAGGCAGACACTGGGTTCGAGTCCCATCTCAGATCATTACCGCAGATCAGCCCGTTTCATCTCCACACACACACATTGCCAGAGTAACCAGCAGATCCCAATGAACAATACAAATTTAATAATATGTAAGTGAGGATCCTGACCAACGTCCATTTTTCAAAAGGACAGAAATGCCCAATGTTGATTAAACAATTGATTGGTAAAAACTAGAACCTGTGTGTGTTTTATTTTTAATAAGTAGAAACAACAATTGAAGATGTAATGAAGCTAAAACTTGATCAAAAGTGGAGCACAAAATAGACTTCACATTCTTTCTTGAGTACCTCAGAGAGAAGGCAAAGTTCAAAGCAAATTTATCATAGAAGTACCTACAGCATACATCAGCATACACCATCCCAAGATTCATTTCCTTGCACACATCGACAGAACAAAGAAATACAATAGAATTCCCTCCACTGCCTGTGAGGAGATTGCACATTCTCCCCATGACAGCATGTGTTTCCTCCCACAGTCCAAAAAGGTACTGGCTGGTAGGTTAATTGGTCATTGTAAATTGAACCATGATTTGGCCGAAGTTAAATTGGGGGTTGCTAGGCAGTGGGCTCCAAGGGCCAGAAGTGTCTATTCAAATCTCAGCCTTGAGATTTGCTTGCTCACAGGTAGCCACATAGCAAGTAGCCGGAAAAAGCACAATTTAAAAAAGGATAAAAATAAAAGACTAACACTCGATGCATAAGGGAAAGAAAAACAATACAAATTGTTAAAACAATTGAGGAGAACAACAGCATCCTGAACCAAAATTGAGTCCTCAGATCTGAACCCCAGAGCAGGCTGGAGTAGGCCCAAAGCCTTGTTCATCATATTACTGGCACCGAGCACAGCAGCCGGGGCAGTCTTCATAGCCTCAGATGACCATCGCAGAGAACGAGCAAAGTCAGCTCTCATCCCGAATGACATCCTGCCTTTTTGGCCCTGTAGCTCAATAAATTAATTAAATAAATAGCAGCTATATGCAATGTCTGACAACTAGCCAGCAGCTACATGCAACGACTGAAAAACAACCAATGTGAAAACGACAAATGGTTGAAATACAAAAAAAACCCATAATAAATAAGTAAATAAATAATACCAAGTACTTGAGCTGTAGAGTTGAGTCCATGGGCTGTAGAATTAGCTCAGTGTTGGAGGTCAGAGTAAAAGATGGGCTGGAGGTTTTAAGAGGCTGCAAGAGCAAGGCAAGGTAAATGCTGCTCGAGACAAGAGACGGCATGAGGAAGAAAACGTGTTGGATATGGAAAACACTCACAACAGAACAGGAAGTCCAGAGGGGAGTGAAGAAGTATACCAACTTGGAAGAGTTTTCATAAGAACCACAGAGCATTCCAACATGATCTTGGAACCAGATGAGGAACCAAATCTTTATTTTTTCCAGAAATAGGGAAGTGAGCTGGACGTCCTTTATTCTCATTATTACAGTCAGAACATAATTATAGTACCTTGCTTGGTCTTTAACTCTTCACATTTTGATAAAGGTCTTTGCAGAGCCTTGGGTGTGTTTTAAAGCCAAAGTACTTCTGACGTGGAATCAATATTGTTGATTGGTACCTCTGATGAAGCAAGGTGGAATGAGCAGACAAACCTTTTAAAATAGATTCCCTCCTGGCACTTATCCTTGCCAGCGGAACAAGTGTTACACCTCCCCCTACCCCTCCTCCCTCACTACCATTCAGGGCCCCAAACAGTCCTACCAGGTGAGGCAACACTTCACCTGCGAGTCTGTTGGGGGTCATGTACTGTGTCCAGTGCTCCTGGTGTGGCCTCCTGTATATTGGTGAGACTCGACATGGATTGGGAGACCCCTTCTCCGAGCACCTAAACCAGAAGAAGCAGGATCTCCCAGTGGCCACCCACTGTAATTCCACTTCCCATTGTGATATGTCTATCCATGACCTCCTCCACTGCCACGATGAGGCCACACTCAGGTTGGAGGAGCAACACCTTATACTCCGTTTGGGTAGCCTCCAACCTGATGGCATGAACATCAATTTCTTGACTCCATGTAGTGCCCCCCCACCTTCCCCCTCACCATTCCCCATCCCCTTTTCCCTCTCTCACTTCATCTCTTTGCCTGCCCATCACCTCTCTCTGGTGCTCCTCCCGCCTTTTCTTTCTTCTGCCTTCTGTCTCTTTCACCTAACAACTTCCCAGCTCTTTGCTCCATCCCTCCCCCTCCAGATTTCACCCACCACCTTGCGTTTCTCTCTCCCATCCCCCCACCTTTTAAATTTACTCTTCAGCTTTTTTTTCCCCTCCAGTCCTGCCGAAAGGTTTCGGCCTTAAATGTCAACTGTACTCTTTTTCCATAGATGCTGCCTGGCCTGCTGAGCTCCTCCAGCATTTTGTGTGTGTTGAATCTATTTTAATGATGCTAATTGAGAGATAAACATTTGGCTGGATTCTGTGAATAATTGCCCTGTTCTTCAGCAGAATAGAGTGCTCTCAGAACTTTTATAATTTTGCTGCGGAAATAGAAAATGTCTCTGTTTAAACAACCCATCTTAAAAATTGCCATCTGACGAGGCACACTGCCTCAGCACCATGATGGAGAGGCAAGATTTAGTGCTCCACTCACTGAAGGAGGGTATGAAGCAATACCAATACACGGAGAAACAGAGCACTCTTTACTGAGCCAACCTGACGGTGACTACACGTCAAATGGTGCTTCCATCAGTTGAACATCATAAGCTTCATCAATGAGCTCTCCTCTTGAAAGTAAGTCACAGACGAGAACAAAGCCTGATTACCAGTAAGAACCCCGGGAGGATTCCACAGTGGTCGGATTACTGGATCAGCATCCGGACGTTAATGAGATAGAAATGCTGGTTAAATCCTACCGTGGCATTGGGCATTACTGAAGACTGAAACAGCAAAAGAAGGCAGCACATGAACGCAAGAGTCCAGCAAACTGGATTCAGATCCTGATGTGTATTACTGTCCGCGTAGAGTTTGTGACCACATAGGTTCCCTGCCAATTACCAATGATCTGCTGGTTGGCAGGTAGGTTAGTTGGCAAATTACCCCTGGTGCACAAGGCTGATAGGAGAATCAGGATGGAGTTGACAAGCATACAGAGTATTAGACATAGGGAAAATCCTGGGAGAATGGGACTGAAAAGTTTACACAGATTCAATGGCGTGAATAACCATCACTGTGGCAAGAGAACACAAATCATACTTGCAATCAATTTGTGATCAGATCATCTCATTAATGTACTTCAAGGAAGGAAATTTGATATGTTTATTATTCTATTATGAATTCATTGAATATGCCCATTAACAAAATGAATCTCAGAGCTGTACATAGTGAAATATATGTACTTTGATAATAAATTTACTTTGAACTTTGGTTTGGACTTGACTCAAAACCTACCAATATAGTTTAGACTTACTTCCTCTGGGAAACCCACTCAGTTTAAGGACAGTCAACTCTGGCTTTGTCAATGATGCCGAAATTCTGTGAAGGAAAAAGTCTATTTTGCAGGCCATCTTTCCAAGCCTCCCCGCTGCAACAAACATACACTGATGAAAACACTTATACTGCACTGACACATCAAGTCAACCTATAATGAGGCTTACTTAACCTGACCGTTCATGAGAGTGGCTCACAACAGCACGTGTCTACCACAAGGTGAAAACCCTCAGGGCAGAGGAGGCCCCAATAATTCCTTCCAACAAAACAGAGTCAATCTGCAAACGATCCAACTTGTATCTTAGTTCTGGACTTCAGACAGGTCAAAAGAAGCTTCACTGGCATAATTAGACTTCCTAACCACAAGAGGAGAACCATTTGACATTATTTGTTCACAACTGCATTGACAACATGGTTTCAAAGGATTACAGGTTTCCCCCGCTATCCGAAGGTAGAGCGTTCCTGTGAAACCATTTGTAAACCGAAATGCCATAAAGCAAAGAAGCAATTACCATTAACTTATATGGGAAAAATTTTTGAGCGTTTCCAGACCCAAGAAATAACCTACCAAATCAAACCAAATAACACATAAAACCTAAAGTAACATTAACATATAGTAAAAGCAGGAATGATATGATAAATATATATAAAGTAGAAATATTGTAGGTACGGTGTAGCTTTACTTATCAAACTCAGGAAGACAGCAAGCCAAAATCAATCTGGAGAGAAAAAAAAAATCGGCACGTACACACACGTGCACGTACACGCCTATGCGAATAAGGCTTCACGATCACTGTAGTCTTTCTCGGGGTAAACACACGCATAAAGCGGGTGTCTTTTTTTCGTAAAAGTGAAAATCCTCTTTGGTTAGCAAAAACAGATACTAATGCAAGTCTTTCGTAACAGCGAGTTGTCCTAAAGCAAACATACGAAAAACGGGGGACACCGGTACTTAAATACACACGTTTATTATCTTTGTAATGGATCCAAGTTACATAAGAAGATAAGGACCTAAGAAATAGGAACAAGAGTCGGCCATCTGGCCTGTCAAGCCTGTTCCGCCATTCAATAAGATCATGGCTGATCTGACCATGGACTCATCTCTGCCTGCCTTTTCCCCATAACCCTTAATTCCCCAATTATGCAAAAATCTATCCAACTCCATCTTAAATATATTTACTGAGGTAGCCTCCACTACTTCATTGGGCAGAGAATTCCCAGAATTCCTCTGGGAAAAGCAGTTCAGAATCATTATCAGGTTTATTATCACCAGCATGTGACGTGAAATTTGTTAACTTAGCAACAGCAGTTCAATGCAATACATAATCTAGCAGAGAAAGAGAGAGAAAGAAAAAAGAATTATAAATAAAACATAATAAATAAACAAACAAGTAAATCAATTAAATATATTGAATAGATTAATAAAAAAATGTGCAAAAACAGAAATACTGCGTATTAAAAAAGTGAGGTAGTGTCCAAAGCTTCAAAGTCCATTTAGGAATCAGATGGCAGAGGGGAAGAAGCTGTTCCTAAATTGCTGAGTGTGTGCCTTCAGGCTTCTGTATTTCATACCTGATGGCAACAGTGAGAAAAGGGCATACTCTGGGTGCTGGAGGTCCTTAATAATGGACTCTGAGACACCACTTCCTAAAGATGTCCTGGGTACTTTGTTGGCTAGTGCCCAAGGTGGAGCTGACTAGAATTACAACCGTCTGCAGCTTCTTTCGGTCCTGTGGCAGTAGCCCCCCCACCCCCCCACTCCATACCAGACACTGATACAGCCTGTCAGAATGCTCTCCACGGCACAACGATAGAAGTTTTTGAGTGTATTCCTCCTCACCTCTGTCCTAAATCATCTCCTCCGAATCTTGAGGCCATGTCCCCTAGTTCTAGCGTCACATATCAGTGGAAACAACTTCACTGCCTCTAATCTATCCCTTTCATAATTTTATGTATTTCTGTGTTTCCATAAGATCTCCTATCTGCTAGAAGATAGCATAGTTGTATTGGAAACTAGCAGACCATTCAGCTGTCACTACAACCCATAACTTGAGGATGTGATCTCACATGTCTTCAACATCACCACTCCACCAGAGTAGACAGAATACCACACTCGGGAGTTTACTTTCTTTCTTACTGCCTATTACATCGCTGGTGTTTAGGACAGCAATGAAGGTCCTCCATTTCTGGTAGTATTCAGAGCTTCCTTCATCATGTCAGTAGCTTCCTCTCAATTTTCACTAATGTCAGTCATCCAAGTCCCTAGTGGAGACTCGGGGGGAAAAAATTGCTCTCAGATGAAGAAGGATTCTTCGTTGTTGTTTCTGCAACAGTCTTGTTTTACCAGTTCAGGGTTGTTGGCCCTGAGCTGAACCTCCAAAACTGGAGGACCGATGGACCACTCTTAGTCTGGCCTCTACCCTTTGACCTATTGGGCCTGGGTGACCCTACCCAGAGCCGAAGCATAAAAGCCCTGACTCCAGCCAACGTAGCTCTCTGGGTCACTGAGGCACGCAAGCCTCTGAACCCTACGACAAGGCTGCGGTCCTCTTGGAGGACGCCTGGGAGCACCCACCACTAAAGTGCTGCTGAAAGGGCAAAATATTGAGGAAAAGGCCCTCTCAGAGTAAATGAACACCTCACAGGCAGCAGCTTTCCACCAACAAGTCTGAAAACAAAATGTTCCTCTCAGGTCTCCAGACAAGCCTACAAATTAAAGCAAAACAACCTTGAAACTTGCTGCAATTATTCAGAGTTGTTTGAAACAGGCGCTGCAGGATTATTCTATCTAATGCTGATCCACACACCGTAAACAAGATGAATGTCAGATAATTTTCTCTCAGTTCTCTTCTGAGAGAAATGTCTCGTCTGCCTGGGCTACAATTCCTGGACAAATTCCAAATGATGGATTTCCAGATTTCATGAAAACCAGGAGTAGGACAAGAATAGAACCCTTCCGGATATCAGTCACAGCAATGAAAGTGCTAACGGATTTCCTCCGTACTTCAAGATTCACATTCAGCAATTTAAAATAAAAAAAAATACACCCAATATTCCTCCCAGTACTAGACCAACTGACCCTTTCCAGTTTGAGGCCTAATGTAATTACCAACCCAACCCCCAAGTGCCATGCAACAATTTCGGCATAACCTTTACCAAAATAAGGTTGTTGTGTTGATTTGACTTCTTCCCAGTGTACAAGTTTATTCAAATGGGGGATCTGCACACCTTTCACCATTCTTACCGTCTCCACACAAAGGACTGATCATACGTTGTCCAGGTCACGAGGGTGGCTTCATGGAGCTCATTACCCATTGGTCCTAATCCAAAATGAACTACTTTGGCCACAAAAGCAACAGGGGATAGTCTTTTGAAGGCTCATTAGCGACAAAACGTCCTTGATGAGTATAGTTTTTTAATCTTGCATCATTTCTTTAACAAGTTCCCCAGTCTCCCAAATAAACACATTAACTTTCATTGCAGTTCATTCTCTTTCTTAAAAGACTATTTATTTCAACTCAGCTTTTCGGTATCATTTATTCAGGATTATTACTAGTTTTTTTTCCTTTTTACACTGTTTTTCTTTTGCACATGGTCTTTGTGTGTAGCTTTTTTCCTTCATCTATTGCATTGCTTTGTTCTACTGTGAATGCCTGCAAGAAAATGCATCTCAGAGTAGTACATGGACTTCAGGTGCCAGGTTTAAAGATTGACCAAGATTGGTCTGCCAAGAGGGAGATCATCTGGGTTATTAGTGAATTAGCAAGGGCCAATAAAAATAAGCCATATGCAGGTGGAGTGGCCACTGTGGGAGTGGGCCAGTGTTAGAGCGGTCAGGCTTTGGCAAGAAGAGGCGCCGAGTCATTTGGAATTGTTTAGTTGATTGTAGAGCTTAAGCTTAAAAAGTTAGAGCCGAAGGTATAACAGGTGTAGACAGGATGGTAATGTAGGCAGTGCAATGGTGCTCCTCTAAGAAATGGAACTGCAGGGTACTGCACCTTTCTGGTGACTGCACCTGCAGGAAGTGTACCCAATTTCAGCTCATGGCGCTGGAGGGCCTCAGGACCATTCGGGAGGCTGAAAACCTCATGGGTGAGACTTTCACTGTGGTGGTCACACCCAGAGTACAGGCTTCACTTAGCAGATGGGTGAACACCAGGGAATTAAGGGGAGTAGGCAGTCAGTGCCGTGGCCATTCCCCTCAGCAACAAGTATGCCACCTTGGATACTGTTGGGGGGGAGGGGTGACCTATTCCGATACAGCAGCAGCAGCCAAGCCAGTGGCACTCCGAGGCTCAGCCGGGAAAGGTAAAGTTAGGTAGAGCGATAGTGATAGGAGACTCAATAGTTAAAGGGTGGACAGGAGATTCTGTGGCCAAGAAAGAGACACCTGGATAGTACGTTCCCTCCCAGGTGCTAGGGTCAAGGATATCTCAAGAGCAGCTGCAGGATATTCTCAAGAAGGAGGCTGAGCAGCCAGGCATTGTGGTGCACTTTGGCATCAATGCCATTAAGTAGAAAGGAAGAACAGGTCCTGCAAGGACTGCTGCGGGGACAGTGTTTCAGATTTCTGGATCATTGGAATCTCTTCCAGTGAAGGTATGACCTGTGCGAAAAGGACAGGTTAAACCTGGACCTGAGGGTAACCAATATCCTCACGGACAGGTTTGCGAAAGCTGTTGAAGAGGGTTTAAACTGATTTGGCAGAGGAATAGGAACCAAAGTGATAGGGCAGAAGATGGGGCAGTTGGTATACAAGTAGATGCGGGACAGGCAGATGATAGGGCAAAATTGCAGTCAGTGGGATGAGTTAGGTGCAACATGGGGTCAGAGATTGAAAAGGGTGATGACTACAGGATGGATGGTGTTACTGTATATTTGAATGCATGTACCCGGTAGTATGCAGAATAAGGGAGATGATCTTGCAGCGCAGTTAGACATTGGTAGGTGTCATGTTGTGGGTATCACTGAGTCATGACTGAAAGAATATCATAGTTGGGAGGTTAACATCCAAAGATAGACATTGCATCGAAAGGACGGGCAGGTAGGCTGAGGGGGTGGGGTGGCTCTGTTGGTAAAAAAATTAAATCAAATCCTTAGAAAGTGGTAACATAGGATTGGAAGATGTAGAATCCTTGTGGATAGAGTTAAGGAACTGCAAGGGTAGGAAGGCCATGATGGGAGTTGTATACATGTCTCCAGACAGTAGGCAGGATGTGGGATACAAATTTCCACAGGAAATAGAAAAGGCATGTAATAAGGGCAATGTTACAATAATCATGGGGATTTCAATATACAAGTAGATTGGGAAAATCAGCTTGGTGCAGGATCCCCAGAGAGGGAATTTGTAGAATGCCTAGAAAATGTTTTTCTTAGAGCAGCTTGTGCCTGAGCCCACTAGATTCTAGGTTGCTGTGCTTGTGAGCAACAGATGGTGTAATCCCGGTCACACTTCTGTGGAAGAATGAATCTGCAGTCTGGACATCAAACTGCTTGCTGTGAGTTTGCGTCCGTATTATCTACTGCGCGAGTTCAGCCGGGCCATATTGCTTGTTGTCTACATTCCACCTTCCTGACGCAGTCCTGATGCTATGTGTGACATCATAAACACTACCATCGCGAGACTCCAGACTCAACACCCCAATGTGTTCACTGCAATATCTGAACACTTCAACCATGTTTCTCTCTCGACAACTCCGCCCACCTTCGACGGGTTTGTTGAGCGTCATGCAAGAGAAAATAGAACACTGGATCTCTTGAATGCAACTGGTAAAGATTAATACAGCTCCACAGCTCTCCCCCCCACCACATGGGAGATCAGGTCACAACCTGGTTCACCACATGTCCTTGTATACACCCAAACTTCAGCATCAGCTAGCTACCAACAACACGGTAAGGAAAAGGTCTCCAGAGTCTATCAACGCTTTGAAGGGCTGCTTTGAGGTTACAGCCTGGAATGCGCTTTGTGAACTATATGGACTTACTGATGGCATCACAGGCTACATCAACTTCTGTGTGGACACTGTAATACCATGGAGGGCTGATCACTGCTTCCCCAACAACAAACCACGGGTCACCAGTGATCTGAAGGCTCTTCTCAAACACAAAAAGACAGCCTTCAGATCAGGAGACAGGGAGGACTTGAAACGTGCAGAGGGAGCTAAAGCAGAAGATCAAAGTGAGTAAAGAGGAATACAGGAGAGAGCTGGAGTACAAACTTGGGTGGACTAGCATACAGGAGGTGTGGAGAGGCATGAAGAACATCACTGACTTCATTCAACCTTGCCGTGGTGCCTCAGAATGCAGCTGTGAATGGGATAATTATGAGTTAAACCAATTCTTTAATAGGTTTGACAATTTCCCTCCTGTTCACACCCCCCACGCCAAGAACAGAAACCTAGGTGCCGAGACACCCAATGCTCCCTCAACACCAGTGCCTCCCTCCCTTCCTTCCTCCAATTCAACACATGGATAAACAACACAGGCTACCACTGACTTCAGCCCCTTCTTCCCATGCACCTACCATCCACAACTTCACATAGCAACTGCTATCGTCCCGACCTTCACCTCTCCCACCAACTCCCCAGTCATCATGGACTCACCTTCACTACTGAGCGAGTGAGAAGGGCTCTGGGGAAACTCAGACACAGTAAAGCATCGGGACTGGATGGTGTGTGTCCTGAAGGAGTGTGCTGAGCAGCTGAGTGGAGTTCTCCAGCACATTTTCAATCCAAACATCAGACGGGAAAACATCATGCGTGGCTCCAGTACCCAAGAGGGGTCAACGGAAAGTTTTGACTGACTACTGTCCAGTGGCCCTGGCCTCACACATCATGAAGACCCTATGGGGACTTGACTTGACTCACCCCCGACCCCTGGTCAGATCAGCCCTCGATCCCCCTGCAGTTTGCCTACCAGGAGCACATTGGAGTCGATGATGCTGTCATCTACCTGCTGGACAGAGCAGAATCCTGTTGGATAAACAAGGCAGCACTGTGAGAATCATGGTTTTTTAATTATTTCTCAAGTGCCATCAATACCACACAGCTGTCAGTGCTGGGGAAAGCCCCATTCAATGCAGGTTGGCACTTCCATTGTATCCTGGATAATGGACTACCTGACTGGCAGACCATAGTTTGTGTGGTTTCAGTTCTGTGTGTCAGACTTGGCTCTAAGCAGCACTGGGGTCCCTCAGGGGACTCTATTGGCTCCCTTCCTGATTACCCTGTATACCTCGGACTTTAGATGCAACACCCGGTCAAGTCATTTGCGGAAATTCTCTGATGACTCAGCAAGAGTTGGGTGTGTAAAGGGAGGAGGGGAGGATGAACACAGGGCCCTGGTGGGGGACTTTGTCAAATGGTGCAAGCTGAATCATCTGCAGCTCAACATCAGTAAGACAAAGGAGATGGCGATGAACTTTGGGAAGGCTAAGTCTGCACTGCTCCCAGTTACCACTGATGGTGAGAATGTGGATGTGCTGAGGACCCACAATTACCTGGGGGTACTCCTGGATGTACTTGAGTGGAGCACCAACACAGAGGCTGTGTCCAAGAGAGGTCAGAGTCACTTCCACTTGCTGAGGGGACTGAGGTCTCTTGGAGTACACAGGCCTCTCCTTCACATGTTCTACCAGTCTCTTGTCCCCAGTACAATCTTCTATGCAGTGGTGTGCTGGGGCAATGGCATCAACACGAGTGATGCCAACAGGTTCAAACTGGACACACTGGAGGCTGTGGTAGAAGAAGAACCCTCCAGAAAATCCGGGCAATTCTGGACGATGTTTCTCACCCTCTGCACACCACCATGGCTGAACAGAGGAGCACTTTTAGTAATAGATTAAGACAACTGTGCTGCTCCAAAGATCACTATACCAGGTCAATCTTATCTTCGGTCATTAAGCCCTATAATGAGTCAACCTATAGTCAGGGAAGTGATGACCCCCTCCTGTTAGACTGTTATTAACCTCCACGTACCAAAGCTCAGTTTAAGCTCTGTTTACCACACCCTGTTGTGCAATACTAACATCACTTCTTATCTAGATGGTGTGAGTGTGCATCTATTACCATATAATATTATGGTAATTCTTGCACTACCATCTTAACAGTGTGAACTTGTAAATCTTCGGCTTGCAAGTCTTGAGCATCTTATTTTTAAGGTAACTTATTTTTTTCATACTTTCTTACTTCTAATACTTATGTATCTGTGCACTTGTAATGCTACTGTGACACAGTAATTTCCTTTGGGATCAATAAAGTATCTGTCTTATAGTTACTACTTTGATGGTGGACACTCAATAGTCTTGTCTATTTCCATGTCAAACCAGCTTCTTCGCCGTTACTACTTTCAAGTTATGAGGGAGTCCATGAATAATCTAGTAGAATGATTTTAAACCCAAGCTATCAAAGAGTTTTGTTAATAAATAAATAAAAGTATCTTTCAAGGCAATGTAAAATCAGATCTCAAGGGTAATTCAGTAACATCAGCCCTGCTGAGTTAACGGGTCCAGAACAACTATTGAATTGTTTAATCCATTACATTTCCAAGAGAGTGATATTGAATGTTGGATTAACTCAGTGCTACACACATTGTCCATTTATAAGATACCATGTTAGCAATTACAGGACTTGCAGACCCCTTGGGTAGGCAGGGGTTCAGTCATCCGTCTCTTTTAGGTTCATTTTGCGATTAAGCGACCAGTTATTTCCCTAGAGCGAAGGAGACCAAGGGAGCGACCCAATAGAGACAAAACATCTTAAGGGGCACAAATGCAATAGATGGCCAGAACTTTATCCCCATGGTAGGAGTATCGGGGAGAGGAGCTTGAAAGGGAGCCTATTTTGACTGATTTCTAGACCATGCTGCCGGAGGTGATGGTGGAATACCTTTAAGAGACAATTAGATACACTTCTATGCCTAGAAATAGGGGGCAAATAAGGTTTGTGTAAAATGGAAAAGGGCTATCATGGACATGTGGGCAGAAAGGCCATTTCTCTGGTGTACAATTCTTACCACTCTAAGAAAGACATCAAATTAACTTTATAATGTGAAAGCGCAATCTTCAATTCTGTCATAAAGTATGAAGTTCCAAGTAGACTTATTTTAAAGGTACATATATGTCAACCATACACAATCCTGAGATTCATGGTCTTGCAAGCATACTCAATAAATCCATAGAATAATCATAACAGAATCAATGAAAGACTGCACCAACTGGGTGTTCAACTAATTGTGCAGATACAAAAAGAAAACAATAATAACAAATAAATAAGCAATAAATATCGAGAACTTGAGATGAAGAGTCCTTGAAAGTGAGTCCATAGGCTGTGAGAACATTTCAATGATGGGGCAAGAGGAGTTGAATGAAATTATCTCTACTTGCCCCATCACTGAGTGAAGTCTTCCCTATAATGTGATACACAAGATGTCATGTAGCAGGAAAGGATTGAAGTTCCTTTGAAGCAACAGAGGTAAATAATACCTTTTGTAAATGGGGATGGGCTGAGACATTTTCATTCTAAGAGTTAGTTATCTAAGAGTCATCTTTTCCCTCTGTGGTCCTGCTCCTGCCTAGTTAGTAATAGATCTAAGTATTTGCACATCATATCGAGCAATACCTGAGGTAGTGGGTCAGAATTCTGTGAAAAGGTGAACCGCATAATACAAGAGGTAACCCCAGAAAATTTATGAACAAGGATTCAAAGGTCAAAGGTTCATTATCGAACTATACAACTCTGAAATTCTTCTTCTCCAGATGCGCCATAACCCTAATGCGCCATAAAACCAAGAAAAAAAACTGCAACACGATCAAGAACCCCTAAATTCCCTCTCCCCTGCACAAAAAAAACAACAGAACATCAATTCCCAAATCCCACTTCCCTGCACAATAACCAAAAGAAGAGAAAGATTGGGCGAAAAGCACAGAATATAAAAAACCATTCGACGGAAAAAAGTCTACAGTCCATCGTTCAAATCCATATCCAAAACACAGAAAACTTCAAAATTCTCTGGGCACAGTGGCAGGCCACACAGCATTCCCTTTCCGGCAGCAGAGTGATCCCACCAGCAATCAGAAGGCAGGCAGCCGACATTCACCTTTCACATTCTCACTGATGTTTCAATCTCCCTCGTCGCTTTAATCAGAGAAATGGAGTCTCCAAGTTGCAAATCACATGCCCCAACAGACCCAGAAACACACTCAAGACAAAAAACACAAAAGAAGTGAAATAAATAGTTTCATAGTTTATCTAGAAAATGTCAACAGTGGGAGCGTTGTATATGGGTGCAAGCTTGACTGGAAGGCTTCATGATAAAAAGCAAAGTCGGGCACACGTTGAGCAACAGGTACATGGGTAAAGTCAACCTTTATCTGGCCCACAGCCCAGGTAACTGTCCACATGCCAGCAATTTAGCACAGGACACAACCAAAGCAGTTCTAACTCCATTTCTGGAATCAACAAATGAACCTTACGAGGTTCTTACTGGAAGCCAGTAGTCATTTATTCCTCAAAGAGAAGAACAATTTAGAAGCTGTAGGTTATAGGTTATAAGATGCACCAAATCTGCTGTTACTAGGCAGGGGTTCCCATCCTGGGGTCCATGGGCCGTTGCTTAACAGTACTGGCCCATGGCATAAAAAAGGTTGGGAACCCCTATTCTAGAGGGAAGTATTAAGCAAAAGACATCTTCAAGGAGCGATGCCTTAAAAAGGTGGCATCCATCACGAAGGAGGTACAGGAGCCAGAAGGCACACAACTCAATGATTCAGGAACAGCTTCTTCCCCTCTACAATCTGATTTCTGAATTGACATTGAACCCATGAACACTACCTCACTACATTTTTATTTTTGCACTACTTATTAATATATAAATCTATCATATGTATATTATATTATGCATAATATATATTATACATAGTAGAAAAGAATTTCAGTATTTCTTGTGTTTTTCTATTATTATGAATTGCATTGTACTGCTGCCAGAAAGACCAATAAATTTCAGGACATATGCCAGTGATATTAAACCTGATTCTATTTTGAAGTGGTCTGACAAAAGCCAAATACACAACATAAACAATCATGCTGCCTGCAAACGGCAGAGGGTTCCTTTCTCAGCAACACCGTCGACAATGGACCATTCACGGTCACCGACTAAGCAAATGGATCAGCCAATTTTATTACACAATAGGTTCAAAAGGCTGGAGAATCCGTCCAACTACATGGAAAATGGATGTAAAACAGCCTGATGTGGATAAAGAGCAGGGCAGTGGCAAAAGC
The DNA here is from genome assembly GCF_030144855.1 of Hypanus sabinus. NCBI lineage: Eukaryota > Metazoa > Chordata > Chondrichthyes > Myliobatiformes > Dasyatidae > Hypanus > Hypanus sabinus. Next base: position 89,515,537 of record NC_082718.1, read on the forward strand.
AGGGTAGCTTTGAAAAGCCAGTAAAAAGGATGGGCCAAACAGCCTCTCAGCGATGCAGTACTTTATGATTCTATAGGTGGACCAGACGCGTTGTTAAACAACTCAAGTGAAGACTTCAGAAACAAAAGTGACCTCCACCATTATGCATAAACCTTTGGTCTAATCTGCCAAGATCACTCTTCAACACAAGGTAACAATCAATTAATTCAGGAGCAATGAGCTTTTAATTTGCTCAATAGCCTTTGTAAAGCACCTTCTACCCACCCAGAGAGGCTGGGGGAGTACTTCTGCAGAATCTGAACACCTTTATTAGAAGTATTTTCCTTCTAGATCAGAGGGACCTAGTTCCAGCTCTGCTCCTTCCCAAGCCCCGCGCTGACCCAAATAACCAAGGAGAGGGGTAGAATGTGGGCCATGCAAATGCGTTTCATTACTTGGTTGGTCTACCATACAAACAGCTGCGTATGTGGTCTTGGCATTTCCATTGTTTGTAAAGCTTCAGGCATTTTACCAGGAAGACCACTCTTAATCACTTCATTTGTGCACAATTTAATATATAGAAAAGGGGTGGGGGGAGGCCACAGATACAACAATGCCTTTCATTTTTTTCAGAACACACTCAAAAATGCACTTGCATGTCAAACAGGGATATTAGGGTTGAAGGACAGACACAACAGCAGAAGTAAACCGATCTCAGTTCTGTCAGCACAGTGTGACACAGGGGAGGGGGGGGGGCTGGCCCCTCAAGTATTTACAGCCTATATTATGGATTGGCCAAGAATGCCCACACTGGTCCGAGAGCTAGGTTTGGCCTACAGCAACTCTTGGCCTGTTCCATTAAACACTTGGTAGAAAGGTTCACATTTCAAATCACACTCAAGGCCCAAGAGCACCTGTTATTATAAAAGGGTGTAGATTGCAGAGAAAGAGAACAGGGAATAGCTCAGGTGAGAAGCTGAGGTATTAACAACAAGGACGAGGGGTAGGTTTTCAGTGGAACCTTACCTGGGGGAGGATGGACACCTCAGACACGGAGGCCAACGCAGAGTCAGGCTCTTAAGATGAAGGTGGAATAAGCCTCAGCCTTCCAAATAATACTCCCTTCCATAATCCAAATTCCAGAGGTTTGTAAACACAACCAGCTCCATCATGAGCAGTGGTCTCCTCACCATCAAGGTCACCTCCAAACTGACAATGCCTCAAAAAGGCCGTACCCATCATTAAGGATCACCACCACTGCTACCATCAGGAAGGAAGCCAGAAGACACATACTCAACATTTCAGGAACAGCTTCTTCCCCTCCACAGTCAGATTTCTCAGCAGACAATGGACCAACCCATGAACACAACCTTGCTATTTTTGCTCTCTTGTTGCACCACTCATTCAACTTAATGTTTAAAATATAGTTCTTGTGGTAAAGGTTTTTTATGTGTTGCAATGTACTGCTGCCGCAACAAATTCCACGTTTGTCAGTGATAATTAACTTGATTCTGATCTATTGGTCCTTGTACGCACGGTAGGATTTTAGAAGTGACATCTAAAGAGAGCTATCAATACTCAGCTTACAAAGGTCCTTATCTCAAGGAACTGCTTGCACCAACTTTAACCCTTAGTCTCACCTCTGATTTTCTAAGCTCACTTGTCTGGGTCTTTAATGTAATGAATTATCCCAAGCTGCCCCCATATGACCTCCAAGAGGGACACAACCTTGTTGTAGGGTCTGAAGGCTTGCATACCTCAATGACCCGGAGAGCTACATTGGCTGGAGTCACGCTTTATGCTCGGTTCTTGATAGAGCCACTCATGTCTAAAAAGCCAAAGAGTAGAGGACGGACTATGAATGGTCCACCAGTCCTCCGGGGTCAGGGGTTCAGCTCAGGGCCAAAGACCCTAAGCTGATCAAACAAACTGGTTATGGAAACAGCAAAGAAGAATCCTTCTACATCTGAGTGTGACAGTATTCCTGAGTCTCCACCTGGGACTTGCGTGACTGACAGTAGTGAAAACCAAGCTAATGACATGATGAAGGAAGCCCTGAACACTGCCAGAGATAGAGGACCCTCATTGCTGTCCTGAACGCCAGCAGCATAAAGGGCAGTATTAAGTAAGCCAGCCCCTATAGGAGAGATACTAATTGAAATTTGATATTGATACTCACAAGTTGAGGGTAGGTCAAAGATATATTTTTTTAAATATAGGCAAGATGTGGGCAACCTCTACCATGATGGGGGATCAACTTGCATCTCTGGGTAATTGGTTCAAGCCTCTGGCTTGTAGGTCCAACCAAGGCACAGCCACCAACAGAGCCTTCATGAAAACCAGGGATTTGCATTAGACCAGTACTGAAGGATCAGGCAGGATAAGCAAACAGCACAGAGGTATAAATAGAGGCAAAAGAAGCAGTAGGACTATGCAGATTTGGGAAGGACAAGCAGAAAAATAGCCAGTCAGCACCACATCAATTAATTGCTAAAATAACAGACAATTACTGGGTTAAAAAATTACCTTCCATTATTATGCTGCCTAAGGCTCACCACAATAGACCATAAATGATCGTGCAGGCGGATATTGTGCATAATCTCAAGATTTCTTGCTAAGAATATTTAAATGGCCATTGCTGTTCATTCATAATTAATTTTAGCAGGCAAGGATAAGTATTTAGCCATGTAAATCTTGTTGAGCAGTTGGCCAAAGGGAACAACTCTATAATCGATTACATGCTTTCATCCTTTAAAATACCCTCTATTCCTTTGTCCGCATCACCACGGCTTGTCAACATTTTAAGAGAACAGAGAGAGAGCATCTTGCAAGGTTATCTTGATGTATGAGGTGTATTTAAAAAAAATTCTGGATTGATTGTTTAATTACTGATATGAGTGAGGAAGACAAGGGTGTTCAACAACATAATAGTCAATTTTCTTCAACAAGTAATTCCTGGTGCAAAGCACTTTGGAACATTGATGTGATAAGGTGCTCTATTAATGCAAGTACAGTCAATCAACTTCACGCAAGTCAAGGTAGCGAAGAGCATTCTCTCCTCCCCAAACCCTTACCAGGTCTGCAAAGGAAACAACAGGAAGGGAAATGACAAGGAGCAGCTGAGAGCCTGCAGTACCCATGTGAAATGCACTTCTCCTTCTCTATCCCCCTTCCCACTCTATTACTTCTTCACTTTCCTATCACTTCCCCCAAATGGTCCCCTCCTCCTTCCCTTTCTTCTATGGGCCACTCTCCTCTCCCATCAGATTCCTTCTTCTCCAGCCCTTGACCTTTCCCACCCACCTGGCTTCACCAATCACCTTCCAGCTAGCCTCCTCCCCACCTTTTTAGTCTGGCATCTTCCCCCTTCCTTCTCAATCCTGAAGAAGGGAATCCATCTGAAACGTCGACTGCACATTCTTTCCTTCGATGCCCCCTGACTGGCTGAGTTTCTCCAGCATTTTGAGAGTGTTGCTTTGGATTTCCAGCATCTGCAGACTTTGTGTTTTCATACTTTCATGACTACATTGCCAGAATCCTGCTCCAGGTTAATCTATAGCAGGAGTTCCCAACCTAGAGTACACAGACCACTTGCTTAATGGTATTGACCCATGGCATAAAAAAGGTTGGGAACCCCTAATCTATAGGTTTGCAGATGATACCACTGCAGTGGACCACAGTGATGAGTTGAAGCTTAGTGACATGGCGTCATAACAACATCCTTTCCCCCAATGTCAACAAAACAAGAGCTGGTCTTTTACTTCAGCAAGGGCAGTTTGCATGTTGCTGTCTACACCAATGGTGTTGAAAGTGAAAGGGTTGAGAGCTTCAAGTTCCTAGGTATGAACATCACCAGTGTGGATCTGCACGTGACCTCCAGAAACTGCAGGGAGCTGTGGACACAACTCAGCACATCACAGGAAGCCAGCACCTCCTCCATGAGATCCGTCTATAATTCCCATTGCCTCGGTGAAGAAGCTAGCACAATCAAAAACCCCATTCACCCCAGACATTCTCTCTGCTCCCCTCTCCCATCAGGAAGATTCAAAAGCCAGAAATCACATGCCATCAGGATCAAGGACTGCTTCTATCCTACTGTTATTAGATGCATGAATGGACCTCTTATCTTATAAAATGGACTCTTAACCTCACAAACTACCTCAATATGATGCTGCACTATATCACTTTCCTACACTGCACTTTTTCCAGTAGCTTTTATATTGTACTACCTTATTCTAGTTTAGTGCACTATGTAATGTGCTGATCTGCGTAAACAGTATGCAAGAGAAATTTTTCCACAGTGCCTTTGTACATGTGACAATAATAAACAATTAGCAATATTATAAGATGTAAAAACTTGCTTTTACTGACTGCACTACTCAACCCACAGTACTGTGCAAAAGTCTTTGGCACATACAGTGGCAAGAAAGTTTGCGAACCTTTTGCAATTGCCTGGTTTTCTGCATTAATTACTCATTAAATGCAGTCTGATTTTCATCTAAGTCACAATAATAGACAAACACAATCTGCCTAAACTAATAACACAAATAATTGTATTTTCCATGTTTATTGAACACCTTGTTTAATCATTCACAGTCCAGGTGGGAAAAAATATGTTAACCCTTCTACTTAATAACTGGTAGAACCTCCTTTAGCAGCAATAACCTCCACCAAACATTTCCTGTAGATGCTAATCAGACATGCACAACGGCAAGGAGAAATTTTAGAATATTCCTCCAAACAAAACTGTTTCAGTTCATCAATATTTCTGGGACACCTTGAAGGTACAGCATTCTTCAGGTCATACCACAGCATCCCCATTGGGTTAAGGTCTGGATCTGGCTTAGCCATTTCAAAGCACAGGTTTTCTTCTTTTTAAATCATTGTCGTCAATTTACTCTTGTGTTTTGGATCACAGTCTTATTGATCATCCAACTTCTATTAAGCTTCAGGTGACGGACTGCTGCCCTGACATTCTCCTGTGAAATGTCTCAATGCAATTTTGAATTCATTGTTCCCGCCACGACTGCAAGCTGCCCAGGCCCTGAGGCAGCAAAGCAGCCACAAACCGTGATGCTCCTTCCGCCATGCTTCACAGTTGAGCTGAGGTTTTGGTGTTGGTGTGCAGTACCCTTTTTCCTCCAAACATAGCAGTGTGCACTTCTGCCAAAAAGTTCAAGTTTTGTCTCATCTGTCCACAGAACATTGTCCCAGAAGCGTTCTGGAACGTCCTGGTCTTGTGAGACATGTAGCAGTGCTTTTGTTTCGGACAGCAGTGGTTGCCAGCATGATGTCCTTCCACGAACAGTACTTTTTCTATAGTGGACACACAAACGGAGACTTCAGCATGTTCTAGAGATTTCCGCAGCTCTTTTGCTGTTACCCTTGGGTTCTTTTTCAGCTCCTTCAGCATTGCACGTTGTGCTCTTGGTGTGATCTTTGCAGGACGCCCACTCCTAGAGAGAGCAGCAGAAGTACAAAATTTCCCCCATCTGTAGTCAATTTCTCTCACTGTGGAATGATGAACACTCAGGTCGTTAGAAATGCTTATTTAGCCTTTTCCAGCTTCCTGCATCTCTACAATTCCTCTTCTCAGGTCCTCGAAGTTGCTTGATCGAGGCATGGTGCACATAAGCAGATCTTTCTTGAGAAGAGCAGGTTGTGTGTCTTTTTCATAGGTTAGGGCACCTCTACAACCTACACCTCCAATCTCATCTCATTGACTGGAACACCTGACTCCCTTTCGTAGAAAGCATTACCCCAGAGGTTCACATACTTTTTTGAACCTAGTCTGTGATTGTTTAAAAGGTGTACTCAGTATTGACAAATAGCATAATTGTTTGTGTGTTATTAGTTTACGTAGATTGTGTTTGTCTATTATTGTGACTTGAATGAGGATCAGACCACATTCTATGAGTAATTAGTGCAGAAAACAGGTAATTGCAAGGTGCTTACAAATGTATACATAGCTAGGGTGCCTAAGACTTTTGCTCAGTACTGTAGTATTTTATGTATTGTACTGTGCTGCTGCTGCAAAAAAACAAATTTCATGACATATGTGAGTGATGATAAACCTGATTCTGATACAGGTCTCTATTGTGGACTGAGAGTGGGAAGGGGGCAGGGAAAGGAGAATTACGATTGGGAAAAGTGGAAGGGCAAGGGGAGGAAGAAGGAAGTACCAGAGAGACATTCTGTAATGATCAATAAATATATTGTTTTGAATCAAATGACTTTGCCTGGGGTCCCAGGAGTGGGTGTGTCTGAACCTCTGCCACCGGCACTCTTTCTCAGCCACTTGTCCCACACCCCCTGCGCAGTGCGGCACACTGGCCATTCCCAACATCCTTTGCCCCCGCCAGATTTACAAACTCGCTGCCTGCTCCACGTTGACCAATACAGTACCATGTGACAGTCTGAAGAACCCTAGCTTTATCTACGCGCCCAAGGTTTTCGCACGCTACTGCATGTCCTTAACATAGAAGACTGTCAAAGAGCAGGCACAAAAAGAAAACCAGAGATTGGATTTGTACGTAATTTTGAAAACTGTGATTGTATAACTTATTGAAAGGGTCTGGGGTGTCTAAAAATTTCAGAAGGTAGACCAGGACCAAGTCCAAGTCCAAACAGATGCTAATAGCACGGAAGAGTGTTTTGTCCATTGTTTCATTGCTAGACAAGAATGTTTGATGGATGTCTTAGTAGTACGGAGTCTGGGTGGCCGAAGTGGGAAAAAGTGTCCAGGTCATTTTCAAGAAGAAACTACGACAGGTTGAGTACCCGTTATCCAAAAATTCCAAAATTTGAAATCCTCAGAAATCCAAAGTCTTTTTTTGAGTGCTGACATGACGTCACAAATGGAAAACAGCACAAAGCTTTGGGAAGGTCCCCAGGTGAGGCACCACAGATAATTCTCGGAGAACTGACCTCACATATGTAATGAACAGAAGTTAATGAAAAATAGGAAAGCACTGCATAAAGTGAAAAATGAAGATCCCGATCGTGTATTGAAAGAGTGAATTCATCAATGTCGGAATGAACATATGCCACTTAACGGTATGCTGATCATGAAACAAGCAAAGATCTATCACAACAAACTGAAAATTGAAAGTAACTGTGAATATTCAGTAGGCTGGTTGCAGAAATTTAAGAAAAGGCACGGTATTAAATTTTTAAAGAGTTAAAAAAATTCGAAGAGGAAGCGTCTGCCGATCGAGAAGCAGCAGAGAAATTCATTGATGAGTTTGCCAAGACTGTCGCTGATGAAAATCTAACACCAGAACAAATCTACAGAGCTGATTGCCACCCTGCAGATATTATATTTTCATTATATTAACAGAATGCAATAATTTTTACTGGTAAGTTCATATGTGTGATGAACAAGTCTAAGACAAAGACTTCTTATCGATACCACATAAATTCAAAGTCAAAGATGATGGTGATCCCAAGCCGTCTCATTATACATTCCAAAATCCGAAACACTTTGGCCCAAAGCATTTCGGATCAGGGCTGTGTCATCTACATCTATTCATCAGTCATTCACTCAAACTACCGAAAAATTAGTCACATCTGCAGTGTTCTGGGTGACATCTAGCAAAACTGAGGCTCAAGTTGCACCCACTCCGAGTACGTACAGGGATACATCCATGCCTCCATTTTGGAGGGCGTACCTACCGTATGAGAATAGGTTGAGTGAACTCAGCCTTTTCTCCTTGGAGTGATGGAGGATGAGAGGTGACCTGATAGAGGTGTACAAGATGATGAGGAGGCATTGATCGTGTGGATATTCAGAGGCTTTCTCCCAGGGCTGAAATGGCTGGCATGAGAGGGCATAGTTTTAAGGTGCTCTGAAATAAGTACTGAGGGGGATGCCGAGGGTAAGTTTTCCACACAGAGAGTGGTGGGTGCGTGGAATGCACTGCCAGCAATGGTGGTGGAAGCGGATATAATAGGGTCTTAGATTGGAGCTCAGTAAAATAGAGGGCTATGTGCTAGGGAAATTCTAGGCAGTTTCTAGAGTAGGTTATGTGGTCAGCTCAACATTGTTGGCCGAATGGCCTGTAATGTGCTGTAGATTTCTATCTTCTGTGAGAAAAAGAACAAAGCCAGCTGCAACCCTCAGAAGAGCACATCTGGCTGATGCTACAGTATCCATCAGGAATGTGGCTTCCAGGACCCTAGCATGAAAGAACCATAGTTGCAAGTAACAGATATGTCCTTCAAGGCCCATTAATGACACAGATTTGTTAGTTTAATACCATCAGCTGCCTGGACTACTATAGAACTGCCTGATTTGGAGTTTAAATTATAAGTCTTCTTTGGAAGGAGAGCAAGTACCAAACTACACAGGCAACAGGGCTTAATATTAATGAAGTACAATGCATTCCAGGGAGTTGCCAACATGGGGACACAACATATGTGCATTCCACTAGTTAGAAGCAAGCTCTTCAATGACAGCCGGGTGGCTCTCTGCATTTCAAACTATGGTATGCGTCCACAGTTAGATGTACAAGCCAGTCACAAGTTGACACATTAGGCAGTTGTCCTTCACATCCCAGCATTCATCATCAGCTTTGTGACAGGTGCCCATCTTCAGCGCAATGGTGGAGCAGAGGTGCCTACCTTAATGCTCCAGACTTCCCTTAGTGAGGGACTTTATCACACTAGCCAATCCAGGTCAAGTGAGCGGCTTTGGTAAAGACCCAACGGGGAACACACACAAAACACTGGAGGAACTCAGCAGCCAGGGGCTGGCTTGCCCCTCAGCATGCCTGGTATTAAGTCAGAGCCTACTCTCCAAGTGGGCATCTTCACACCTTGCCCATTTGATCCTACAGAGGGATCAGATCTACCCATTAAGCGCCCTGGAACCTGGAGTCCAAAAAAAAGAGCAGACACGTGAAAATCTTTGCAGTTCTAATCCACCATGCTCCCGGGGCGCTGATACAAATCAAGAACTGGGCAGCTCCCCCTGCAACTTCCAATTTGAAAAACTGAATTTCCTGTAGGCCATGAAAAAAAAATAAAACAGTCTTGGGACAACAATCCATCATACTCTCTGAGCATCACTTCTGCATTCCATTACCGCACGAGCAGTCGAGAAATCTTTGTGAGATTAAAAATACCAAAAGCTTTGCAAGAAAGAGCACCCCAAACCATTTAGATGTTCTCCCAGGACATCACACATTCATCTTTCATAACTTAACCCAACACAGAATCTAACAACTACTGGTCTTCAGAGAATAGCTCCACTAAAGTACATCTCTATTATACAATCCAAAACATTTGACTACCGTTCTCCTGCATAAGTATACACGCGAGGCAAATTAAAAGCTATATAAAAGTAATCAAGAGCTACTTTAATGAGATTGCTCGAAGCCGAACAATGGCCTAGAATAAAGCTACTGAGGACACAGAACATCTCTTTCAGGTTAGTCTCTGTGGTCCCTTCATAGCCAAGATCCATGCCCCAGCAGAAAACTTCTGAACTGTGCACATCTGAAGTTCTTCAGAACAAGCCAGCTTCTTTGATCTCCCTCTTTTAGTATGATGTGCTTTAAAAATCAAAGTTCAAAGCAAATTTATAACCCAAGTACATCCATGTCACCATTTACAAACCTGAGATTATTGATTTACTAAGATGCAGCATGAAATAGGCTCTTTGGCCCTTCGACACCGTGCCAGCCAGCAATCCCTGGTTTAACCTTAGCCTAAGGACCTATCAACCGGTACATCTTTGGGCTGCAAGAGGAAAGCAAAGCACCCAGAGGAAACCCACACAGTCACGGGCAGAACGTACAAACTCCTTACAGGAGGTGCTGGGAATTGAACCCAAGTCACCAGTACTGCAAGGTGTTGTGTTAACCACTACGCTACTGTGCTCTTGCACACTCAATAAATCCAGTGAAAGACCACACCCAACAGTGTGGACAACCAGTGTGCAAAAGACAAACTGTGCAAACACAAAAGGGAAAAAACCACAAACAAATAAGCAATAAATTTTGAGAGCATGAGATGAAGAGTCCTTGAACACGAGACCATAGATTATGGGAACGTTTCAATAACAGAGCACGTACAGCTATATAAAGTTAACTCCTTTAACCCCAGAGGGGTAATGCAGATTAATTTTCAAAAAAACAACTTTGTTAACAAGAAATATGGTGCTGTTGGAATGGAAATTAGAGGAAGGAAATGGAACCGAGCTCAAATACACCTGTTGGAATAAGGGCAAATCAAACAGTACCCAGTAGGGGGAGATATCTGAATATGAGATGGAAAATTAGGAGCGCAGGTGATTTATTTAAACCAGGTGTTTCCAAAGACATAGCAAGATAAGAGAAAAAAAATGTAAAAAGTAGCAAGTTGCATACACTGAAAGATACAATACAGGAGAAATCTTACAGCAATCAAAAAAAAATTGGAAAATTGAAAAAGAACAAGAAAGAAAATCAGCCAGACAAAAGGGGGATATCAAAGGTTACTTTTAAAACATATATGATAAAAAGAGCAGCCGAACGAGGCATGGAAACCTAGTCAAATCTTAAACTTGACCTGGAGGTAATGCCTGATACGCATTTTAAGAAGTTTGTTATGTTATGCAAAAGGGTGAAAATGAGGAGGTGGGGGGAGGGGGTAGATAGATACACCAGAGGAGTGTGGGTATGTGCTGTTGCTTGAGATAAATCTTCAAAAGAATGTCAAGTTATTGTGGCTATCAAGTTTTAAAAGTCTTCAGAGCCAGATGATATGCATTGCGGAATACTGAAGCTTGCTGTAGCATAAGGAGATAATACACTGGTTTATGTTTTCCAAAAGACATTTTTCTTGGAAGGACTAGTATTGTGGAAAATATTCAGAAAGTGAAGGAAAAGCCTGGGGGGAAATTGCAACAACCATAAACTTCCATGATGCAGTTTTCCGATTTCATGTTTCTCATGCCATTTTGCAAATTTGCAAGGTGGTGTGCCCCCCCCCCCACCAAATTTACAGCATGCCACCCACATGGAAAAGGAAGATTCATTCAATGGGATGTATAAACATAAAAATGAAAAGACACCTTAATGAGCTTTTAAAAAAATGCATTAGATATTTTATAGGAACAATCTCAGAAGTCACGGCATTTGAATAGTACTAAGGATTGAGACCTTGAGAAAGGTGGCCATCTCAAAGGAAGCAAAGACTTTCACGTTGGCAGGCTATGGATGATGCTGGCAGGATGATGTCCCTCTGCTACCTTATAGAAATTTTTGTTTTCCATTCATTTAAATGACATAAAGGTGGTACAGGATGGATTACTTCAAAGCTTGTCAACAATTATTAAACTTGAGAAAATGTAGGAAGACTCAGGGGAGCATTAGCAGACTGGGCAGTCAGATGGCAGCTGCAGTTCAATACAGAGAATCATGAAGCAATGCATTAAAGAACAAACGAACATCGGGGGGAAAATAGACAGCATAATGATCAGATTGCTAATATTTAGAGCAGGGGTATTCCAATCTGGGGTCCACAGACCCCTGGCTTAATGGTATTGGTCCATAGCATTTAAAGAAAGTTGGGAATCCCTAATTTAGAGAAACAAATTACACAATTCAGACTGAAGATAAATTGATTTTTAAGATAGATGGGCAGACAGAAAGAGCAATACAATAAAAAAAATTGGATTCCAGGCTTCATCCACAGGAATACTGAAACCTAAAGCAAAGAAAGTGGGATGAGGGGAAGAAGCAAACCTTTCCTCTAGGAGGCACATAAAATCATGGAGGGGTCTAAATAAATTGAATGCACTCGATCTTTTTCCTGGGTTGGGAAATCTAGAACTATCAGCTGAAGATGAGAGGAGAAATATTTAGTAGGAGCCCAAATGGAATCTTATTTTTGTTAAAAAAAAATGCAGAGAGTGTTACATATATGGAACGAGTAGCCTGAGAAAATAGCTAAGGTAGATTCATTAACAATGCTTAAGCGGGATGGGTATGTGGATTGTAAAGGTTTAGAAGTAACTGGGCTGAACACAGGCCAATGGGACAAGCTTGAATGGGCAAGCATAGACCAGTACGGCCGAAGGGCCAAAGCTTCCATGCTGCATGATTAAGAATCTTGAATAGTTTATCTAATGGATGCCACGGTGGTGTCGCAGTGTAGCAGTTAGCGCAACTCTACTACAGATTGGGGCGTCAGAGTTCAATTCCGACATCATTCGTAAGGGAGCTTGCGCGTCTTCCCGTGACTGTGTGGGTTTCCTTCGAGTGATATGATTTCCTCACAAATTCCAAAGACATACCTGTTAGTAGGTTAATTGGTCACTGTAAATTGTCCCATGATTAGGCTAGAGTTAAATCAGTGGGTTGCTGGTGGCGTGGCTTGAAGGGCTGAAAGGCCTATTCATGCTGTACCGCCAAATAAAAATAAAATTAATATGCTAATTTGATATAAAGTGGATGCTCTTCAAAAATAGCAGAAAAAAATACAAAAATGATTGAATCCTCACTTTTTAACCAACTTAGCTCCTAATCCAACCCTATCCACCTTAGTGATTCAGATATATATTAGGCTCTAATTTGAGCTGCTTGATCTAAACCAACATTCTAGTACAGTGCAGCACAATTTTGAATAATGAAACAAAAGGCAATGTTTCTTTAGGAGAAAATAAAAAGACAGAAGGCCAGGGCACAGATGTGCGATGTCCACGAACCAGGCTGGGCAGTCCAACCAGATGACAGGTCGGCTCTCCAGCTTGAATTATGACTGGTGAACCCCTAACAACTCAAGGTCAATAAGGTGTCCGTGGGCTCTATAGCCAGGGTTCCACATGGGCAGGAGGAATGAGATCCGATGTTCCCCCCACCCCCTCAGGTTCACAAATCAATGGGACGAAGCTCAAGGCCTAGTGTCTGGGATTCCAACATCGGCGAACCCAGAATCGCTGCCTAGTGCTCAGTGATCAGCGGGTCCTTGGGTCGATGCAGAAGATCGAGACCCGTTGCGAAATCGGAAGACCGGGAGCCGAGGCCTTTTGGCCAGAGCCCTGAGTCTGCAAATCTCTGTAAATCCACTGAGTAAGTTGAAACCCAACGCTCGTAAACCAAAGACAGAGTCGACTGGAGGCCAGAGGCCGAGGAAGATGGCCTGTCCTGGGGTTAAGAGCACTGTGTACGTGTGTGAATGGGAGGGAGTAAAGGGGCTGGTTTTGTTGCTCGTTGCAATCTGCTTCGTTGGGTTCTGCCGAGCATCGTGGGCATGCTACGTTGACAGCAGAATGCGTGACGACACTTGTGGGCTGCCCCAGCACATCCTCACGTGTGCTGGTTGCTAATGCAGATGGTGCATTTCCCTGCATGTTTTGATGTACACCTGATAATTAAACTTGAACCTTGAAAGCCCTTGGCACTAATCAAAGGAAAATTTATTTCGTTGGCCAACATTTCTCCCTGAATTCATACTACCACTGACCAGATCTGATGGCTATTCACTTCAATATTTTTGATAATTGTATTCGACAAGGATTATGAGCATTTGTGCCCAATTAAATGGTGATTCGGAAAAGGTTTCCCCATGCAAAAAAAAATGTTGCAAGCGAAATAAATCAATATGATTATCTGGCTCAGGGAACTTTCTAGAAAAGAAGAAATTGAGATGATGATCCAGAACAAAATGTCTCCCATTCGAATTGTTCAGTGTACAAAAAAGCACATAATAGTATTAAAGAAATACAATCTAGTCTCGGTTTTTCCAAGAGCTCTGTATATTGTCAGACCGACAGGCTGGAATGCCAGCTGCAAATAAAATACGAAAGCAAATTCATCCATCTTAAAATCTCAAAAAATAAATAGATCAGAGACTGTAGTATTTCCAAAGATTATTCATTTTGTTCAGCCTTATTGATTTATTAAAAAGAAAGAGGTTCATGTAGCATTAATAAGAGCAAGATATTTATTGAAGCAGTGATGTAATAGGTGAAGAATGTGTGTTATATAGTTCAGGTGCCATTACACCATGCGGTGAAAACAGATTAATAGTGTTAGATAAATCCCCCGAGACTTATTAATATCCATAAGATTAACTACACAGTTATGGATGAGATGTCACTGCTGAATTGAAGGTGTTTATATGAAGTGCATGTTAAACAATATCAATTGCCTTACAGTCTACATTTTGGTATTAATACCCCAATTGGAAAAAGTGCTAAATTGAGAGATGTGCTTTTGCACAAAAGAAGTTTAACAAGCAACATCATCACTTTATGAAAAAGCAGCGCATTGCTTTTATGCTGAAAATATGTAAACTTTCCCCCTTCGGGACAAATAACTATTTCTTCACCACAGAAGCATGTAAACCTTATTTTTAAATGAAACGGGCCACCGAATAAATCATAATATTTGCACTCGACTTCATTAATCAAATAATTTGCTACAAATCAACATTTTGTTTACATTACACTATTGTTTTGGGACCTGCTTTTATTAATTAATCATGAAACCAAATGTTTCTTTTAAAAAAACTATTTTTAATGGATATAAACAATTTACAAAAATATACATATATTATATAAAATATATATTACACACACATATACATACACACACATAAATCAAATGAAGATAACTCAGCCAGTTTTTCAATGTACCCACTGACATTAAGAATCTTCCCAAGAGTATTGTGGTTCTTCAAAAAAAAACAAAAGAGACCAATATAAAATGTAAACACACAGGTGGGATCAAAGATTTAAAATAAAATTTAAGTACAAGGGAGAGGTCATCTATTTGTGGCTTCAGTTTATATTTTATTATGCAGTTATAATGGTCAACAATCTGCCCCGATGCTCTGTCAGTCTTCAATATTGTATCATTACTTGAAAACACTTGCGATTTGATACAAGGCATTCTCAAAATTTTCCAGATGAAACTTTTTCCTCTGTAAATCTATTTATCCAAAATTACTATCTTAGAAATTCCATCCTCTTCCACGTTTACACAGCTGCTATTTTTTTTCTCCAGAGCTAGAACATGTGTTAAATTTTTATTCAGTATTGCTTATAAATGGCTATTCTTTTTACCAAATGTCATCAGCCAAGTTGTGGTTTTGTTGAAGGTAATACAGTATTACTCCTTTCTCTTCCTATTTTCACTTCTATTAGTGAAGCTTGAACGTTTATACTAGTGGGTATTCCATTTGCCAGAACAATTACAGTATGACAAATGGCACATCAATGTAATCCATCTCTTAGCCCTTGACAGGAAACCTATACACAGGACTGCCATTAATTCCTGTCTGGATTCTCAGGGGTACCATGTGTTAGTAACCATGACAACAAGTAGGCCGCCTGGTGAGGATGCCACCTCTGTGTGAAGGATGGGCACATTATTGCCGCATTGGAATTTAACCCCTGACACTTGGGCCTTTACTTACTCTTACTCAGAGTTACAGTCGCGAGTGATCCAATCCTCGCACAAAGGGAGGAGGACAAAGACAATCAAAACAAACAGCAAGCTCGTGAAGTAATGCTTTATGATAATCCCTCATGGACTATAGTAGCATTTGTAAACGTTTGTGTATTGCACACAAGAGAGATTATTAAGATAGCACGTCTGCCTCAGCACCAGCAATAACAATGCCGGTATTCCATTCCACAGCTTAAAAATTCATTTGCTTCCATTTCACCTCCTCGTTTCTGAAGTCAGGAACCTTCTAAAAATAACCCGAGTTCTGCAGACAGCCAGGTAGGACGTTTACCTGCAAGAAAATTGACAACTTTCCAATTTCTGGCAATGAGGGCCAGCAACAGACACTCCCTCAGCAGGTGCAGCGCAGTTAGATTCAGAGTACAGATGTTCCATTCTTTCCTAGCACAGGGGGAGGCCTGAGTGACGACTAGGTGTATCAAATATTATAAATGTTCATGTTTTTTAATTTTGTTCCACCTAGTCAATCAAGAAATGGCTTTTTATTTCATTAGGGATCAACACCGATGGTACTTCACAGTAGAGCATTCGTGACAACCTGTATTTGGCTTTCATATTTTAACTGATCGATGACCTCGAGTAAGAAAATGTCTCATCACCTCTCCCTGGCTCTTCTAACTACCAAAAGTTCCATCATTAACATCTTAGCAGTCAGCAATGTCTCGGTGAATGGTCCCAAACCCAAAACACCAACTGTCCATTTTCCTCTGTAGCTGCCGCGTGACCCTCTGAATTCCTCCAGACTCTCGCACGCTGCTTCGTCAGCGTCTCGTTTCCCTTCTGACCAAAGCCAGCCAGACCAGTGACACAAACGACACGGCCCTGAGCGCAAGCGAAGGGGAGGCAAGCGCTGGAAGAAGCCTCGCCTCCCGGCACCCGAGAGCATTTCCACCGTTTGCAAAGTCAGAAGCACGGTGAATGCTTTCCACTTCCAGCTCCAAAACTCATGACCCAAGACAAGACCACCCGGGGCTCCATGGTGAACACTGCTACACTGGCCCTGCGTGCACAAGACTGAAAGGCACAGGCGCAGAATTAAGCCATCTGGCTCACTGAATCTGCTCTTCCATTCCATCATGACTGATTTGTCAGCCCTCTTAACCCCATTCTCCTGCCTTCTGCCCTTTTGATGCCTTTACAAATCAAGAACCCATCAACCTCCACTTTAAGTATACCCACTGCCTTGGACTCCCCAGGCACCTGTGGCAGTGAATTTCACAGACACACCACCCTCTGGCTGAAGAAATTCCTCCTCATCTCCATTCTAAAGGGGTGCCCTTCTATTCTGAGACTGCACCATCTGGTGCTAGACCCCTCCACTACAGGAAACATCCATACAAACACTCATTCTGAAAAATGCACAGCTGCAACCTTCTGAGCCATCTTCTACAAAAGCGCCTGCCAGACCTCCGCCATCTAAAAAGGGAAAGGTACCACAATTTGAGCTTATGTAGACAATTTATGCACAACTAGTCCTTCACAGTGCATTTTCCAGGGGAAATTTTTCACTGAGAGAAGTTGCAGTAGTTTTGCTCTGTATGGAGACAGCATTTTCTGTGAATTGACTTTGCCGCAAATCCTACATTGTGCCATCTGACTGGCTTAAGAACAAGTCTCCAAATGTGAAAACGTATCATTTCTGGGTCAAAAAATCCAAGAATTCCTTACCAGGCATGAGTGCACATTCACAGGGCTACAGATTTTTTTAAAAGTTCTTAGCTGTAAGTCACCAAGTTTCTAACAACCTAAGGGCTCACTGGAACTAGCTGAACTAAGCTCTGACACTTCCCCGTACATTCAATTCCAGTGTTGTTACACACCAAACTGCCAGCATTCCTTAATCAGTGCCATCAAGCTCCGGATTTCTGTGCGACAGCCAAAGACCTGACCTTGTCGGCCATGGTCCAGAGTTGGGCTTCAGATGAGAGTCCAGTTGTAGAGCACCGATTTCTAACCTTCCCCAACAGTTCCAGCATTACCTTACCACTCCGCTGGGTTTCACTACTTAGGGTTGGGAAGGTGTCCAGTATTAGCAATGGCTAGGTGCAAACACATGAAACTCACTCCCACAAACAAGCTCTCATCCAATCAAGAAAGAATTTTGATTGCCTCAATTGACGGCCAAGTTCCACAAAACCTTCTGAACTTGATTATACAGGGATTAAGTGCCCAGGGCTCTCTGGAATTGAAAGTGTTTACTGCCTAGGATGGGAACTGGTAGGAAAGGGAAAACAAAGGATAGAGGATGGGTCCCAGGCGCTGAAGATCGTTGGGGAGGGGGGGGGGAATAAATGAAAGATACATCGGGTACCTTGAGCTTTTTCTTAAAAATAGGGACTTTTATTTCTCCATGGGTAATTGAAGGTCAGACTGATTTGAAATTTAAATCCAAAAAGGCTTGTGATCCCTACCTTAACCTCCAACACTGAAAATTCCCCACACACTACACCGGAGTAAAAACTAATTTCCAACACCAGCACAGCTGTGACCTCTAAATAACAACGGCAAATTTAGTGCCTATCCCATCCTTCAAATTCAATAAATTATATTTTGAAGTGTGGTATACTATTGAGATGCCAGTTAAACATATTGAAATTATGTTTTGAATTAATCTTTTGGAAATCATTTTATAAAATATTATCAATACAATTCACATCATAAGAAAGCTTATCATTACAATATCAAATTAATCAAATCAAAAAAACACTCATTTGACCGAGATGGTCATTTCCATCTTAATGCCAGACTCTCTCATGGTGATAACCTCCTGTGAGACACTCAGGATATTAGATTATGTTAGTTATTGCAAATGACAAGTAAACCACTGAAATATTCTTTCACTTCCTTCTGGCACTGAACTCACCCTTACACATCCTTCTTGCTTCTTGGTGTTTACCATTACCATTCAGCTGACCTCTCTGTTCCTGAGCCTTTAACAGAGCTGACCACGCCTCTCTATAGTAGCCAAAGTGCATGATCTAGTCAGCTGACCAACAGAGAACTGTACACAGGCACTCCCTGACCTTCCCCACAACAGTACTGCTAATAACCTCTCTCCACCCGTACTGGATCTGGAGATTTCGGACTCTCGACATTCGGCATTGCAATTCAATCTCTATAGCATTGCCAAACTCTGCCCTGCTTGACTCACTCATTCCAGCATTACTGCCGATTTGACCAGTCCAGTGGACTTCTGACCGGCCCCCACTCGGTCTACCCTCTGCCAATTTTCATACATTCAAAAGACCATGGCCAACGTCACGTCACAACCGCTATCTGACCTGGTCATCATTTCCCTAACTAAGCCAATTTTTGCGTTTTTGAAGTCGCTTCTTGACCTCAGCATTTTTCATCTTTGTAAACCTGTTCCAGCACATCTGCAAAAAAAAAAATCCATTCTAATTATCAGAACGTTGTGCAGCACCATACAGGCCCTTCTGCCCAAAATTTTGTGCTGACCTTTCAACATACTAAGATCAATCTAACCCTTCCCCCCACAACATACCTTCCATTTTTCTTCCATTCACATGCCCAAGAGTTTCTTAAAGTGTCACTAATATTTCCATTGCCCTCAAATTTAACTACTTCAGCAGTGATTTCTGCAACTTAAGGTTCCAAGGTTTTAAGCTGTGGAATCCTCTCGGTGTCTTGCTCCTCCTTTCAGATGATACTGAACACCTACCACTTTGCCAAGCCTACCAGCACCTGCTCCTCCATTACCTCATGGGGCCCAGCGTCAAATTCTCTTTTGAGAGCAGGCCTACGAATTGCCTTGCGACTTTTTAACCAAACTGCTGGATAAATATGTTGTTGTTTTTGGGCCACTCACGCAGGTTGGTAAGGGCACTCTGGAGGTTTATCAACACTCTGTATCAGGCGAGGCTTTGAACCCTGAACAGGGCGGGGGTTGTCTCAGGGTGGAAGCAGTCACTGCGTGGGATGACCCAAGTTCCCCATTGGTCCCCAAGCAAATTTGGTGCCTTGTGCTCATTGTAAAATTGTTTTCGTCCTAACAGTTCAGGAGAAAATAAAAAGCCACAACAGAAATCAACTTTTATTTGCAATAATGCAAGATCTTTAAAAAAAAATAATCCACAAATGCACCAATTTTACCACGTCTGCAGACCAAACCACACAAGCTTCTGAATTACCTGCCACCTCACTTGTCACAGCATATTTCTAAGGGTGCTTTGCAAAAACTTCAGCAGGAAAGACTAAACAATAGTTAGTCTTTGCAGTTGTGTCAAAAATTCTCCTCCTCCCCCCCCCCCCCCAAAAGACGCAGCATCTAGTGACTTCTGATGGCAGCAATTACTCTAGGGGCCTACTACTGGTGGGCCCAGAAGAGCTGAACCAGGCTGACTCATTAATACGCTGCTGAGGAAGATGTTGTTCAATGATGGCGATAGACAGCTTCACCGACTGAATCAAATTCTTGTTAAAAGCACCTATCGTCAAAACGCGAATAAAATAAATCAGCCAGCAGCATAACTAGAGGACGTGTCAGGGCCAGCACCGAGGTGTAATAAATTATCTTCACAAGCGAAGCTGATCGGATAACTCACAAGCAAATACGTACGTCTGGTTGATTGAGAATTACATGGATAGAATCTGGCAAAAGTGTTAAGCTATCAAAGAAACGTTAAGACTTTAGAATACTGAAACATTGGGCTCTAAACTGTACAATGAAATACATTAGCCATTGTACAGTGAGCAGATATTGGAGTATGTGTACTTAAAATCTGCACTATAAAACAACAGTAGTGCCATATTGGGCTCATATTGTTTATTATTAGCTTACACTGACAATTCCACAATTTTGAGAATCATTCCGGTTAATAGGAATTTGTATTTCTATTAACTTTTACAATTTTTTTTTAAAAAAACAAGAATCATACCAACAACAACACTGAATTAAAAGTGAAAAAAACCTCTGCCTGCGTCTCGCCCGCTCTACTCGGCATCGTTTACAATCTGCAACTTGGTGTCACCGGGGGAGGGGGGGGGTACCTGAAGACTAATCAAGACCAGACCCAAGAAAATTGAATTCATGCAGTTGCCATTGGATCTAACTCATCACATAACGTTGATTTAAGCAGTTACCCACTGAACGGGGTCCAGGTGCTCTAAAGGCAGCTGCTCTGAAAGATGGGCCCAGTTTTCCAGTTCAGAAAAGACCAAAAAACCCCTCAAACTTCAATAAAAATTGTTTAAATTTCTTTAATTGTGCATTTTCCGCCAGGGGTATTACCCCTAAAGAGAAGTTTTTCTCCAGCACTTTACAACAGGAAAGAATGAATGGATGGGTTAATTCACTACCACCCTGAGAAATGACTCGTTAAGGCAGAATTTACTGAAGGACTTTAAAAGCTGCGTTCCTCAAAATGAACATTTACCTTTCTCCTGTACTCGATGGAGGTCAGACTGGTGCTTCAAGGAAAGCTGAAGAGCAACGATTTAAAATGGCACAACTGACAAAACGAAGAATGCAACCGGACTGATGACATTTTCTCTTGTAAAATTTATGGTAAACGATCGCCACAAGCAAGGGAGACACAAATGAAGGCAAGGTTGAGTCGAGGCAAGCTCGAGCAAAGCGGAGCAGAGGTGGAGTCGATGCCAGTCCACCTAAACAGAAAGCGAGGTTAAGCGACAGGCCGATTTGGAAAGTTCGGGTACTTGGCGGTGGGGTCCAGGCCCAGAGCGTATCGATGTGACAGGGCCTCGGTCCCAGTTCGACAGACGACCTGACGTTTGGACAAGTTAAACGCCTGGCCAGATAGATTGAAAAGGCAGGGTGTCGGGACAAGAGGCAAGAGTCAGACGGTTCTGCTCATTACTCTGTGGCATCTACTCAGGTCTGCGCTGAACTGAGAAGGAGGCTGTGGCCTGCTCCAAACTCTGTGCCTGAGGTGTCCATGATGTTTACAGGGCTCTGTGCTGAACTCAGCCCTGCTCCAGGCTTCAGGCCTAAGGACTCCCTTTTGTTCTGAATGCTAACACTGTTATTGATTACATGATATTTTTCCCCTCTCTCTTCCTCCCCCCTCCCCACACACACACAAGGTGTCTGACTGACTATTTTGTGGGTTCTTTGATTTGCGGCTGCCTGTAAGGAGACGAGTCTCAAGTCTGCATAAAGTATACATACTTTAATAATAAATGTACCTTGAACTTTGAAATTAACATTGTTAGTTTGAAAAGCTACAGTCAGAGATGATCAAAAGCAGGAAATAATTTTTCAGCCCACCTACTTTAGGATATGAAGGCAGAAAAACATGCAGAACTATTTCTTTGAAATTTAATCTGGAGGGCAGCCAAACTTTTAATTTTCTCCTGCGACTTTAAATCTCAAGTATTGTTCACCTGCTGTAATGTAGCCCTCTGACAACACACGCCAACTTTCATAAATTTATAGAAATTGAGCTGGAAAGATACTTGAGCATTTTATAGAGATGCAAATGACAGCCAGAGGGCTGGTGGCTGTTGAGTCGAGTGGCTCCAATAGGCTTTGAGCTTCCTCACGTTTGTGGCATTCACATGGGACCGTGGAAAGTCTCCTACAACTCACCCTGACCGTCATATATTCTGCACATTAACCAAGGTCACATAAACCTGCCACCTCACTATATTAATGCACACACTGCCAGCTATATTTCCACCACAAACACAGAGCAAGGCTATTGGGTAATTTGGAACCTGAAGGGAGAGGTCATTTGAAGGTTATATTTACTTCCATATTTGCCTACATTCTGGAGAAGTGAGTCCATTTTAAGGGCTGTTAAATTTCATTACATTTTCAGTCTATTACTAAATAAAATTGGCAAACCTGTTTAATTGGCTTTGGTAACTTGTACCTTAGCTTAGAGTGTATAAAGCCTTACACACCCCCAGTCAGTGCTTACATAAGCACTGTACAATGCATGCAGGCATTCCCAGAGAGAAAAAAATCCACTGCTCACTTCCGAGTTAAGCACCTTTGAATGAAGCTATTGTTATGCCTGCAGTTCATAGAGATCACACGGGGTTCCAATGCCCAGTCACAACAGCAAGCTGTAGGCTACTGGCCCAGAGGAATAGTCCTTCAGATGTTGACCAGTTCATGTTCCAACGACGACCCCAAGCTCCAGACAGCCTGTAATTAAGTTCGTTCTCGCTATGAAGCCAGACGCTGTTCTTACTGGATCACTCCATGTCTTCAGGTGCTTAGTGCACACAGATACTTACATACTGCCCGTTAAGCAACAATGAAGGTCCCTGCACCTCTGGCAGTGTTCCAGGCTTCCTCTGCTTTTCACTGCCGTCAGTCACGCAAGTCCCGGGTAGAGGCTCAGGAATACCGTCGCACTCGGATTGTAGAGCATTCTCCATTTGCCGTTCCCTTAATTTTGTTTTACCAGTCTGGGTTGCCAGCCCTGAGCCAAACCCCTGAACTCTGACCTCTACCATTTGACCTGTATGGCATGGTGGAAAGCACAAGTACTGGCAAAATGTCTCCTCGTACTCTGCCCCCAGAAACCTTAAGTGAGCAGAACAATTTGACAGATGCCTTTATGATGTCACCAAAGGAGGTGTATCACCAATTCATTGCATACTTTAGTCCTGATTTTAAGTGCAAGGTTCCCAAATTTGCTTTAAAAACATTTTACATTGATGCCATAATTTACTTGACAATTCCCCCACACTCAAGCCCACACTACCCTCTAATTAAGAAAACTGAACCCTCTAATTTCAGTTGACAACGCGGAGGGTCCGCTGCATTGTTGAAGTGGTGTGTTTTCGATGATACAGCAAACTAAGGCTTGTCTATCTTGTTCAGGTGAATTTAGATCAGAGCTCACACATCACCTTCTCAGCAGGCTGGCCTGGGATCGTTCACTGCAAGTGTTTCACCAGAGCAGCTGAAGTGAAATGCATCCTTAAAAAAAAGGGGAGTATGCAATGGCTCAGTGTGTGAGCACACCACACAGCCAACTACTGGGCATTTCAAGACTTTGTAGGTCTGGCTCAGATTTAAATCCACAGGTTAGTGATCCCATGAGAACCAGACCTAATGATTTGCAGAAAGACATGCAAATCTCAGCACCCAGTCTTTTTGTGTTCCATCTAAAAAAAAACGTTTGCACTATTCGGGGTCTCTGATGTTGTTTCTTCCCTGAATTTCAGGGGCGCCCGAGTAGTGTAGGGTTAGTGCAACTCTAATACAGCTTGAGGCTTTGGAGTTCAGAGTTCAAAGCTCAATTCCATCACTAACTATATGGAGTTTTTACTTTCTCCCCATGACACTGTGAGTTTCCTCCGGGTGCTCTGGTGTCCTCCCACAGTCCAAAGACATATCAGTTAGTAGGTTCATTGGTCATTGTAAATTGTTCTGTGATTAGGTGAGGGTTAGGTGGGTTTCTAGGCACCATGGCTCACTAGGCCCGAAGAGCCTGTTCCATCTCTTAATAAATATTTTACCAGTCCTGAAGTTTGTTATTGAATTTATAATTCTCACAAATATTATAGCAATTTTTTTTAAATCAAAGAACTGCTGATGCTGGAAATCTGAAATAAAATCAGAAATGCAGGAAATACTGTGGGTCGGACAGTATGTGCGGTAAACAAAAATGGAGTTAACAGCTTAAGGGTAGGACGATTTGAGAGAACAAGAGTAAAAACAATTAATTTATGATGCAGAGAGGGTGGAGGAATGGATAGAGCAAGGAGATAGCTGTGACAGGGCAAGGCCAGGTTGCCACGGTCATCTCCCTGTTTTCAGAGCCACGAGATGGGTTAATGAGGGCGGCTGAAGAAAGCAAGATCAAAAGGGGGATGTGTTACGAATATGAACTGTAAGACTCTCTGTGACCCGAGACCCGGGGGGTGGGGGGGTGGGGAGAGAGATGCAGAAGGTGTGCAGTATCTGTGAGGAGGGGAAATGCTAAGTTCATGATCCAGATGGATGACCTTGCAGCAAAAGTGACAATCCTGACAGAAGGAGGGTCATCATATATTGTTGAATTTTATATCACGTCCAGGCTGCTACAATACAGTGCAGCCTTTGGGACACATGATATCAATTTCAGCAATTTGAGATAATTCTTCAATATCAGATTCAACAATGTCAGTTTGAGGGGAGGTCCCCCAAAAAGATGAGGAGTCGTCCTTCAAGCTGATGTCAGGTCTTGTTGGAGGAGAAGGCAGATTGATAGTGAGATGGAGAACTGA
The DNA here is from genome assembly GCF_030144855.1 of Hypanus sabinus. Classification (NCBI taxonomy): domain Eukaryota; kingdom Metazoa; phylum Chordata; class Chondrichthyes; order Myliobatiformes; family Dasyatidae; genus Hypanus; species Hypanus sabinus. Next base: position 89,540,184 of record NC_082718.1, read on the forward strand.
GGTGACTAGCTGCTGGAAACACTGAGTCACCACTATTGTTTGAGTTCCAGGATTCCAAAAGCAACCCCCTCCCCCCAAGCACAATCTGCAGATTCTCCAACACTGAGGAAACCACTTTGTAGATAACGATGATCATTAAATTGTCTATAAAGATTGAACGAAGTGCTAGTGATTCTGGAAGGGCACCTCGAGCAACTGAATGATGGGAAAGTTAGAGATGGCAGTGTAACATCTCCTGCAACCGCATGGGAAATTGAAAAGAGAGGGAGCAGGCGAGGAAGCCATGATCAAAACCATCCTTTCAGAATGCAGGCAGAAAGAGTGGACCAAGGGGGCCTCTAACCTGGCTCTGTCTGCTTTCAGCTGGCCTAATGCTCTACAGCATCAGCGATCTCGGTTCAATTCCCAGCACTGGCTGGGGGGAGTTTGTACGATCTAGTCTCCTCCCACATTCCAAAGACGTGCTGATTAGAGTAGGAAGTTATGGGTTATGCTATGTCAGCGATGGAAATGCAACGTCACCCGTGGGCTGTACCAGACACATCTTCAGACAGCGTTGCTTGCTGATGCAAACAACGCATTTCACCGGGTATTTTGATATTTCAATGTACATGTGAAGGTAATCTAAAAATAGGGTGGGAGCTGAGGTACAGGAAATAGATGAAGTAAACTGCTTCTCAGCACCTGAAAGCTGACCCATTTTCTCATCTTTCCAGATCTGATGCCAATACTAGCTGCTCCTCTCCCCACAGAGGCTCCCTGGCCCAAGTGCGTCCAGCATCTATTTTTTTTATTTCAAACATTACAGTCGGCAGTTATACCACCACAGTGCTCAAGTCCACACAGGATGATGCCGACACGTTAGTGAGACATCAGGTTGGGCTGTGTTCAATGACCTTACATCTTTGACAAATGAGAACAGATTCTCAAAAGAGATCTGACAGTAAACCAACTGACAAACGTTCAGAATCAGGTTTAATATCACCAGCATTGGTCGTGAAATTTGTTAACTTTGTAGCAGCAGTAAAATGCAATATGTAAATCGAGAAAAAAATCCGGGATTACAGTAAATGTATATAAAAATTAAATAGTTAAATTAAATTAGTGCAAAAATATAAATATAAAAAATTAGTGAGGTAGTGTTCATGGGTTCAACGTCCATTCAGAAATATAATGGCAGAGGGGAAGAAGCTGCTCCTGAATCACTGAGTGTGTGTCTTCAGGCTTCTGTACCTCCTACCTGATGGTAGCAATGAGAACAAGGCGTGACCTTGGCAATGAGGGTCCTTGATGATGGACGTCGCCATTTTGAGGCATAAACTCTTGAAGATATCCTGGATACTACAGAGGATATTACCCATGATAGAGCCAAGTTTAAAACTCTTTGCAGCTTATTTCAATTAGAATTCTCTCCATGGTTCATCTGTAGAAAGATTCAAGTGTTTTGGTGACCTACCAATCTTCTATAACTCCTAATGAAATACAACTGCCACCATGCCCTCTTCGTAGCTGCACTGGTATGTTGGGTCCAGTATGGATCACCAGAGATATTGACACCCAGGAACCTGAAATTTCTCACTCTTTTCACTCTGATCCCTCTGTGAGTGAGGGTGTGTATTCCCTCATCTTACCCCTCTCTGAAGCCCACGCAATCGGCTCTTTTGTCTGTTCGGGGTGGCACTGGAGGGTTGTACCTTGCTGCATGATACCCAGTACAGGGACCTGCAAGTTGCTTGGTCCTTCCTAGTGACACACAACAAACTGCAGTAAACTAGGGAGGAGAGCAAGTGCTCTGCACTTCTTATTTCCTCTTAATGAAGTTGCACTGTAACATTTAAGGTCACACAGCCACCAAGAGCTTGAAATTTACAGTGGGGCCCCACTGCAAGTGTTAAGACAAACACCAATTCAGCGATTATGAGAAATCCTAGATCTGGTCTCTTTTGGAGCTTCAGTTTGAACTTTTTGCAGTCAATAAAACATACTGACATTTCCAATTATGATGTTATTGGGCTTTCATGTTAAAATATCAGGCCCTCTGTGCCACACCGCCTAGTTCAGACTTCTGGGTTTTATGCCAAACCAGCTATTCATTAGTTTCAGCAACGTATTAATAATCTGATATACTTCTTAAAGAGACCTTCCATAAATCTGTCCAAAAAAGCCCCTGAAAACACTGTACTTACTAACCTCACTACACTGAACAAACACTACTATGATAGTAGGTTTATCGATTAAGCCAACACTGAGCAGTAATGTAGCTGCTTGGCACCCTTCTACACTTGTGACTGACAAATCAATTTGGCTCAATCCCACAGACTCGGTCTGACAGATCGGCAGCTCCAACTGCTTATTAGCTCAATGTCAGAAATTTCTGTGATTCTCCTTAGCAGCCTTCAATATGTTTGATAATTTCACCAAAACCATCTCAGCTCCTTCGGGAATGCAGCACGCAGCAGCTACCCTTTCATTTCTTGACCACATTTTATAAAATCAGGGAAAACGCCGCAGTCCAGATTTTAAATGGAACATTTCCCTCAGAAATCTAGTTTGAAAGGTACATTAGGTACAAGTCAGATTTCTGTGAATATTGGTTGTGAAGATCAGTGTCCTTTTGTTGTGACTATGAAAAGAGTTAGTGAAGAGACACTGAAGCTAGTGGATATAGAAGTCTTTACTCAGCAAAACAAGCAGCAGGCACGATATTCAAGACACTCATGGAAGAAGAGGACTACCTGACCCAATATTACATGACATTGTTAAATGCTAAAGATCAAAGCTAACAAGCAGGACAATTCTGTAGTTACAATGTATTTACGATGCTTCCTTTGAATTACATAAAATTTTCAAACACCTCCTCAGCACCAAAGCTCCAGACACCCAAAGTGAACGTTAATCCCCACTGACTCTGGGTTGCATTCATGCACATGCCGACATCTCAGGTCAATGGCGTGATTTTTTTTGTTTGCAATCAACCCCGGCCTGCAGGTCCAAGAATATCATTGTTCTGAGCTGCATTTTAATCTCAATCTACAATTCACATTCAGCTCTGAGGACTGGTTGCTGTTGAAGCTAGTAACTCCAGAATACATTCCAACACTTTCCTAATCTTCTTGATCTATTCCATGTACAGTAAAACTTCAAGTCTTGCCAAACTCAACACACAGTGGCAAGTGTGTATAGCTTTCTGCCACGTGGAATGAAGGTAGTCACATAATTCTCAAATTGGATTCATTGTGGCTGTCTTAATATTAATGCCTGACAGAGACACAGAGAGAATACAGATGTTGGAATCTGGATTAACAAACAATCTGCTGGAGGAACTCAGTAGGTCAGAAAGCATCTGTGGGAAGAAAGGAGTTGTTGACATTTTGGGGTGAAACAGGTTTTCACAGAGTTATAGAAAAGTACAGCACAGAAACAGGCCCTTCGGCCCATCTGTTATATGCCAGCCCATTTAAACCACCTACTCCCACTGATCTGCACCAGTACTATACCCCTGCCATCCACGTACCTATCCAAACTTCTCTTGAACATCAAAATCGAGCTTGTATGCACCACTTGTGCTGGCGGCCCACTCCCCACTCTCACAACCCTCTGTGTGAAGTTTCCCCACATGTTCCCCTTGAACTTATCAACTATATTAATGCCATCTCAAGAACAAAAATAGAGAAGGTAGATTTCCCACCTCCACCCTATCAAACTCTTCCATAATAGTTTACATAACGTCACAACCTGCTATTTATCTTTTTTTAAAGAGAGCTCTAGCCTACTCATTTTCCTTTTCAGTGCGACTTCCCAATCATAGCAGCAGAGGAGGAGGTGTAGAAACAAACGGTGCATCTCCTATGGTTGCAGGAGAAAGTGTCAGGTGTACAGGACAGATGAGTGGACCAGGGAAGGGGTGGGATGGGTAGGGCAAGACGTGGCCACTGGTGGGATCCCATTGCAGAAGCAAGTGATGACAGAGGATATGGAGGCGAGGTCAGGTGAAAAGAGGAGGACTAGGAGTCTGAATCAAGAGGCTGCTGGAGGCAGGAGGTCAAAGGTGGACCGTATTGGGGGTAAGAAGACTGCTTATCTGAGTGGGAGGGAGGAATGGGGCTCGTCTTGCTGTTGCTAAGTTGGATGGCTTCTTGTGTTCTGTGTTGCTCTACCAAGCATTGTGGACGCGCTATGCTGGAGCCAGAATGTCGGGTATATTGGCTGTTAATACAAACGCTCATAGGATAAATAAATGCTAATCTTCTATCTCTGTCCTGCCTGGAGTGAAGAGGTTTGAGAGCACAAATCCAGGAAACAGAAGTGTGCGAGAGGCATTGATGAACCGCAATCAAAGGGAAGTCGCGTTTACTGAAAAAGGACATTTCAGATGTCCTGGAATGGAAAACCTCCTCGAGAGCAAGATGCAGCAGAGATGGAGAAACTGTAGGAAAGGAATGGCGTCCTTACAAAAGAGACAGGGTGGGAAGAGGTGTAGCCCAAGTAGCTATGGGGTTATAGGGGCAGATCCCCTCCCGAGATGGAGGCAGTGGTGAATTTGTAAGTGGAGTGGAAGGAAGCAGCAAAGGTGATTAGAAATGGAAGGCCCACAATCAATGTTTCAGGAACAGCTCTTTCCCCTCCCCCATCAGATTTCCGATGGACAAGGAGCCTATGGACAGTTCCTCAGTACATGTGCGGTGTTGTGGCGTCAGTGCTGGACTTTGAGCCAGATGGTTCCGAGTTTGAATCCGGCCGGGTCCCAAGCTGAACAATCTGTGTGGTAGAAAGGCCTGGCAATCTATGGTACTTCCCTATCTTGCCACAAAAACCCTGTGGGCAACGACACTATGTAGTTCCCAAGACCTGTGCACAGTAATTTTATGTATTGCACTGTACTGCTGCCACAAAGACAAAACAAATTTCATGACATAATGATGAAATCACCTGGGTTAATTATATTAAACCCAGTTCTGATTTGACACAAAGCAGCAGTAATATAATGCAAAGGGTTAGGGAGTGGGTACCAGAGAAGGTTTGGAACAAGGACTGTTCCACAGGACCAACTAAATGACGGGTGTAGCTGAGGCCCTTGCAGGAACGCAAGGCTACCCATTTGGGTTTCTAGTAGTTGACAGGATCAAAGTTGCTAGGATCAAAAGTTGCTCAGGACAAGCACCAGGGGGTTTTAATACCTTCTTGATGGGGGGAAAATGGGAGGTGTATAAAGATTTGGCATCCACAGTAAAGACGAGGTAGCAGGGGCCAGAGAAACATAAAAAGTGAACAACCACACGCAAAATGGAGGAACTCAGTATATCAGGCAGCATTAAAAAGGGAAACAAAGGCAAAAGTCCAAATTTAAAATAAATACAGATTTCAGATCTCCAAAAATAATTAACTTATTTATAGAGCACTTTTCATATAAGGCAGTTCAAAGTGTTTTACAATGGGATAAGAGTGCAAACACAAAAATAAAAGACAAACGTTTTCCCACACTTGCAAAGGTTATTCTCAGCGCAAGAAAGGTTGTTAGGCAGTAATTAAAGTTAATAACTGTTAAAAATGTTCTTACATGGCAATGGACAAGTCTAACTATTTTTAATACTTTCTGTGTATATCATGCAGTTCGTGCCATCACAGGTACTTCAATACCCAAGTCCCACAGCGATATACCAGCATGAGGCAACGTCTGGGAGGAGCAGGACAACTTACTGATTCACCCATTTAAATCCACATGTGCATTCACTGGCCGGTCCTGTCCAAACTTACTTTAATAACAGTGACCTCTCTTATCCACTCCAATATCCTTTCCATAGAAAGGAAAACAAAATCCTCCTAATGGAACTCAAATGTTTTAACAGCTGGTTTCCTGTCCTTCAGTTGCATTAATTAAGAGTGAGCCCTAGCACATCATACAGTGGAAATCAGTTTAAACAATATTTTGGAATTTGATGTTATTGATCTGCATTTCGAGGTGACTACAAGGCTTGGATTTAACGACCTTTTTTTTGACACCAAAATTAACACCTCAAGAGTTCAATTAGCATTTCTGTGCCCTTGTCCATTTAACTGGGAGTCAACAACCTGGCATCAACTGAAGACTTTGAAACCAGCTTGCTGATTCTTGAATCCCCCAAATACTAGCACATCACCACAAAAGCAGAAATCTTTCAACTAATCCTTGAAAGTGCCCTCACATTTTTGTCACAAACAAGAGAGAATCTGCAGATGCTGGAAATGCAGGGGACACACACACACACACAAAATGCTGGAGGAATTCTGCAGGCCAGGCAGCATCTCTAGGGGAAAAAGTACTGTCAATGTTTTGCGCTGAGACCCTTCAGCAGGACTGGAGAAAAAGAAGAATAGATCTTAAAGGTGGGGGAAAGAGGAGAAAGAAACACAAGGTGATAGGTGAAACTGGGAGAGGGAGAGATGAAGTAAATAACTGGGAATTTGATTGGTGAAAGGGTTGGAGGTGAGGAGAGAAGGCCAAGAAAAAAAAGTGGGGAGGATCTTTGTGTCTTGTAGTCATCAATCCATCAATTCTACAAGCAAATCCACGACACCAGAAACAGTAGTCTGTCATAAATTTTTAATGCGGCATGTTTTAAATACTTATTGAATCTATGTGTCCAAAACTACATATTTTACTGCTTCACGCTCATCAACCCTGCTTTTCAAAGCTCCTCAACTCTATTCAAGAGAATAATGGCAAGCTGCCTTTCTAAAGCACCTCAGTTCTTGCAATACAAATCCTCCCACGCTCCTGTTAAAGGTCCAAGATTCTAACTCAGTGAAGAAAGGTTATTCTTATGATGATGATCTGAGACTGAGGTGAGCTCAAAAGGTGTGACATTCCAACACAACCATTGTCAGGCCTATGAGTTGCTGTTGAAGATGATTTGTCAAGTTGTGGTCGAACAATTTGCAGATTGTTCATTCTGCAGACAGACTCACTGAATGTAGAGGGAGGGAGCATGAAAGTGGAGGATAGGATGCCACTCATGTGGGCCCTGAGATTCTTCAGTGTGGTTGCTGCTGGTCTCTCATCCACTGTTCTGGAAAGGGTTTTTGAGTATCATTTAATGCAGAAGTAACACCGGAGGTGCTCCAGTATTTTGGGTCAACAATGACTCTCTGGACTGCTGAGCATGAGAGAATGACAATGGTGTTTATCGTGTCGTATAAGCTGTCTGGCTATCACTTGGGGAGATTTGGCATAGTAGTAATCAATACTGGATCAGTAATCTAGAGACCCAGTTATACACTGGGGGCACGAGTTCGAATCCCACATGGCAGATGGTGAATTCAATAAATCTACTATGAAGAAACCATGTCGATTGTCATTAAAAACCATCTTGTTCACTCACTAATATCCTTTAGGGCAGGAATCCTGCCATCCTTACCTGGTCTGGCCTATATGCGAGTCCAGACCCACAGCAATGTGGTTGACTCTTAAAAATAGGGATGGGCAATAAATGGGTCCTGACGAAGGGTCTCGGCTCGAAACGTCAACAGCGCTTCTCCCTATAGGTGCTGCCTGGCCTGCTGTGTTCCCCCAGCATTTTGTGTGTGTTGTTATGGGCAATAAATGCTGGTTTGCCTGATGATGCCCACACCCCATAAATTAAATTGAAAAAGAATTCAAGGCGGCAAGCAACACGTAATGAGCTGCTGACCCAAGCTGTGCGGGTGCACAGTAGCTGAAATGCTCCCACACACACAACCTCTGTTGCCACGTGGGTCATGCTGTATTAAATTTTATAAAAGTATTAGATGAAAGTGAACAATTCCAGGTGACACTTTAGCTCTTTGTATAGGCAAGGTTATAGCCTATTCAAGTTAAATGCTGTAGATTTGTTAAATGTTTGTTAATAACGGTTGTATTCTTACACTGTAGGTTGGTTAAGTGTTTGCTAATAGCCTTTGCATTCATTCTTAGACTCAGGCATGAGAACAAAAGACCAAAGAGTTTATCCGTCTGCCCATTTCTCAATGCTGGTGGGTTGAACCCCTATTTATTGAGGCACTATTCACTTGGGACTCCAACTAGACCAAGGGACTGCAATCGGTGCCTTGGATGGACTGGGGTGATTCCCAAGTTCAGAGTTTTCCTTCCTCCCACCCCCCCCCCCCAACAACAGTGACAATCAGGAGCTGCCTGAGAATAGTGAGCCCCGAAATATTTGTTGAAAGATTTGTAACTTACTACATAGTATTTGGTGTGGTTTATTTGTGCTTTCCTATTTTATGAGAATAAATTAGGATTAAGATATGCTCGTACCTTATTAGCACATCTTTGGACACTCAAATTAGTTTGGGTCTCCTGGGTCTGATCAAACTAGCCCATTACATTGCGCAACTGGAATTTTAATATAATGTTACTGTAAAGTGCCGGGCAGTTTCCAGGCCATGTCAAAATTTCCTGCTCAGAGCCATGGTTAGTCTACGCAGCTGTAAAGAAAAAGTAAGAAGGAACGCTGCATATGGTGTAACAGATTTTAAAATGTACAATTTTACTCCTACCATATCTATTTATGAATGAAGGTAGACCATTAACAGGAAGAGGTAGCCCTAGGTGCCTCTACAGACAATAGGTGCAGGAGTAGGCCATTTGGCCCTTCAATGTGATCATGGCTGATCATCCACAATCAGTACCCCAGTCCTGCTTTCTCCCCATATCCCTTGACTCCGCTATCTTTAAGAGCTCTATCTAACTCTTACTTGAAAGCATCCAGAGAATTGGCCTCCACTGCCTTCTGAGGCAGAGCATTCCATAGATCCACAACTCTCTGGGTGAAAAAGTTTTTCCTCAATTCCATTCTAAATGGTCTACCACTTATTCTGAAACTGTGGCCTCTGGTTCCGGACTCCCAACATTGGGAACATGTTTCCTGCCTCTAGCATGTCCAATCTCTTAATAATCTTATACATTTCAATCAGATCCCCTCTCATCCTTCTAAATTCCAGTGTATACAAGCCCAGTTGCTCCAATCTTCCAACATATGACAGTCCCGCCATCCTGGGAATCAACCTCATGAACCTACGCTGTACTCCCTCAATAGCAAGAATGTCCTTCCTCAAATTGGAAACCAAAACTGAACACAGTACTCCAGGTGTGATCTCTCCAGGGCCCTGTACAACTGCAGTAGGACCTCTTTGCTCCTATACTCAACTCCCCTTGTTATGAAGGCCAACATTCCATTAGCTTTCTTCACTGCTTGCTGTACCTGCAAGTTTACTTTCAGTGAATGATGAACAAGAACACCTAGATCTTGTTGTACTTCTCCTTTTCCTAACTTGATACCATTCAGATAGTAATCTGCCTTCCTGATCTCGCCAAAGTGGATAACCTCACATCTATCCACATTAAACTGTCCTCTAGCCTCTATCCGAAATGATGGCAGGGCCCAGCACGTCAACAGCTAAAGTATTCACAACCACTGAGAGTCAGAAATCCTTTCCAGCATCTTCCCCAGATCCCCATTAGTGGAGCCATTCTCCAGCCATTTCCAATTTCTGTTCACTCTCCACGTTAAGGAGCATCTGAGAGCACTGGATAAGAGAAAAAAAGGCTATGGGAGCAGATAACATCCTAGCTGTACAACTGAAGAAATGAGCTCCAAGTGGCCTCTAGCCAACCTATACAATAAAGATAGCAGATTGGCAGCTTCACTGCAGTATGGATCATTGCCCAGGTATGTTCTGTACACAAGGCAGAACAACTCCAGTCTGGTGTATTACTGTCCAAATTAATCTACCCTCAGCCATGTGAGTCACTGTTGTCAGCAATAGTTACTCATTAATAACTATTCATTGATGCCCAGCATGGGTTTTCACAGAAATTGAATCCTTCAGCACAGAAATACGCTCTTTGGCCTGTCAAAGCTATGCCAACTATTAAACATTTATTGTACAACGTTCAATTCCATCGACAACTCATCTGCAAGTGAAGCTGCCCACACCCGAACCAACAACCACATAACAAATACCCAGGCTACACAAAAAGGACAAAAACTGGATCTCCCAACACCACAAAGCTGCCTACCATCTGTCATGATGAGGCCACACTTAGGTTGGAGGAACAACACCTTATATTCTGTTTGGGTATACTCCAACCTGACGGCATGAACACCAATTTCTGAAACTTCTGAAAATGCACCCCCCCCCCCCATTTCCCATCTCCTTTTCCCTCTCTCACCTCATCTTGCCCACCCATTACCTCCCTCTGGGCACCTTCCCCCTTTTCTTTCTTCCATGGCCTTCTGACTCTTTCACCAATCAACCTTCCTCGGTCTTAACTTCATCCCTCCCCCTGCAGGTTCGTGTGTTCTCTCTCTCTCTCTCTCCCCATCCCTGCACCCTTTCAGATTTACTCAACTTTTTTTCCTCCAGTCCTGCAAAAAGGGTTTCAGCCCGAAACATCAACTATACTTCCTTCCCCCCCCCCCCCCCCCCTACAGATGCTGCCTGGCTTGCTGAGTTCCTCCAGTCTTTTGTGTGTCTCACTCGGATTTCCCGCATCTGCAGCTTTTCTCTTGTTTGCCATCTACAAGACACCAGTCAGGACCGTCATGGGGTATTTTCCACTTGCCAGAGTCAGTGCAGTTCCAGCTACTCTCAGGAAGTTGACCATCATCCAGAGCAAAGCATTCTGCTCAATGGGCACCTCAAGAACAACCTAAACATCTGTCCCCCTCCACGCCTGCATATGCTGCCTGCTGTTCAAACATCTCCCTGCCTGGGACCTCAACCACCAAGAAACAGAAAGAGCAGGGGCACTGGAGCACCACCTGCGGTTTCCCCTCCAAGGCGCACACCACACCCACTTGGAATGCACGCCAACTCCTGTTGGTCACTGGGCCCAGGGCCCTCTGCGGAAGCACAGCAGGTGTACCTTTACCAGAAGGGCTGCTATCGCTCGAGGCACGATTTCACTACTACATTCCCAAGGGAAAGTGTGTTGGGACCCAACTTTGACTATATGGGGGCATGTACAGGGAGAGTCCGCTTTCCTTCGTAAAGGGGCAAAGGGATATTTAAAGAAAGATTAGAGCAGGGACTCCTAACCCTTTTTTTATGCCATGGACCAATGCCAGTAAGGGGTCCATGGATCCCAGGTTGGGAACCCCTGGATTAGAGGGAAGATGAGAGGAAAATTCTGATTACCACAGTGACCCAGATCTCAGCACCTGATGAAGTTGGCAAGAGCAGAGACCACTGTCACACTTGGGATTTGATAAGCTACAGGGCTATGGAGCAAGGGCAGAAGACAAACTCAGGATTCATACAGCACAAAAGCAGGCCCTTTAGCCCAAAGACTCCATGCCAAACACAAATCCCTTGGGTCTGTATGGCACTTTTGCTTTGGCAACTCAACTGATCATCCAGATGCTTCTTAAATGCGAACATGTCTGCCCCGTCCACCTTCTCAAGCAGTCTGTTCAGATTTCCACCTTCTGAATGAACTTTGTTTACTCAGAAGAGGAAAATCCCCTCTAACTCTTATTTCTCACCTCAGAAGCAATGCTTTCATTGTCTTAGACATCACTACCATGGGAAAAGGTTTTATGTCTCTCTCTCACCCGTAATGTTGTACATCTCAGCTTTCCTACTCAAAGTAAGATAAACCCAGCTATCCCAATGAAATATTTCAACAAAGTCTTATTGAAGGCCAACACACAGTGACTCTGATATTTCAAGCTCCAAATTAATTATGCTGCTCCATAAATACAATGAAGTATTAAATTTGGTTGCATAGTAATTTGTTCATAATAGCACACTGACGTGAACACATACTAGTCTAAATGTTTGCTGGTGGTGCTTAATCAGGTACCTTGTGCCTCAAAACTGTGGAATCCAATTTAGATAAAAAGCTGAGGAATGAAATTCTTAATGTCCACAATTCAGCACATCAACAAGGAACATTGTCACAGGAAAGCAGCATCCATCAACGACCCCCACCATCCAATCCGTGTTCTCTTCTCACTCCTAGCATCAGGAAGGAGCTGCAGGAGCCTGATGTCCCACGTGACCAGGATATTAACCTTCAACCATCAGGCTCCTGAACCAGCATGGTTAACTTCACTTAACGCTGAACTAATTCCACAACCCATGGACCCACTAACTCATGCCCTCAGTATTATTAATTATTTTTGTATTTGCACAATTTGTCTTTTGCACATTGATCATTGAATCTGCTGTGTTTCTTTGTTCTACTGTGAATGCCCATAAGAAAAAGAATCTCAGGATAGCATACATGTGTTTTGATAATAAATTTGCATAAAACTTAGAATGAATTGAAGCTAAGCACAGGAGCTGAAGCCTTCTTGGTCAGAATGAACCAGAGCTCTTGATGAAGCGTTCTGAAGACCTGTATTCACCTGCAACACAAATTCTAAATCATCTCCCAGTGATAAGCTCTCCATGAAGGAACATTGGAAACATTGCCAATTGCTTGTCAAAAATATTTAAATACATGGCTTTATATTTATCAGATGATCAAAGAGGAAGGTGAATCCACAGAAAGAATCCAGACAAAATGGGGTACCTGGCCACATACTACAGACCTGTGCTGATCAGCTGGCTGGAGACTATGCCAGGCACAATTGGAGAGGGTGAAGAAATGACCGCTAAGCTGATTCAGTGTGCTACGTGCATGATGTGGGAGGTCAGGGACACTGATGGTGCCCCCGGCTGCTACAGCTGTGGAAAGTGTGTCCAGATTCAGCTTCTGAAGGAGCACGTTGCAACACTGAAGAAAGAACTGGATGACCTCAGGTTTATCCACGAAGACGAGAGTTTTCTGGACAGAACCTACTGTGAGGTCGTTACACCGAGGATACCGGAAGAGAGAAAGGGGGCGACGATGAGGAAGGAAAGGATGCTTGAAGTACAGGAGACCCCAGGGGATGTACCTCTCATAAACAGGTTCACCATCTTGGAAGCTGTCAGGACAGAAGATGCTGCCAGTCTGAGAGGCAGACAGGTCTGCGAGCCGAAAATTGGTGCAGAAGCAGAGCCGAGGAGTCAGACATCAGGAAGAGCCGTGGTAGTAGGGGACTCCATAGTAAGAGGTAAGGAAAGGGGTTTCTGTAGCAACAGGCGAGATTTAAGGATGGTGTGTTGCCTCCCTGGTGCTAGGATCCAGGACATCATGCACCGATTGCAGGGAATCCTCAAGGGTGAAGGTGAACAGCCGGAAGTGGTAGTGCATGACGGCACAAATGACATCGGGAAGAAGAGGAAGGACATTCTGCAGAGGGACTTCAGAGAACTCGGAAGAAGGCTGAAAAGCAGGACTTCCAGGGTGGTTATCTCTGGTTTGCTTCCTGTTCCTCATGCTAGAGAGGGCAGGAACAGGGAGATAATGGATCTGAATGTGTGGCTGAGGAACTGGTGCAGGAAGCAAGGATTTACATTCTTGAACCACTGGGATCTGTTTTGGGGTAGGAATGAATTGTACAAAAGGGACAGGTTGCACCTTAATAGGCGGGGGACCAGCATTCTGGCAGACAGGTTTGCCACTGCAACACGGATGTGTTTAAACTAAGTAGTGGGGGGGAGGGGATGAACTGGAAATATAAGGATGGAGTTAAAGGGAAAGTGAAAACAAGTTAAAAAGGACAACTGAATCAATGGAGTACAAAGCTCAAGAAGAGATCATACAGTACGGCCAAGTGAAATAGGAATTGATATGAAAGGAGAGGGGAGTAACAAATTAAAAGTATTATATATGAATGCACGAAGTATAAGGAATAAAGTAGATGAGCTTGAGGCTCAGTTGGAAATTGGCAAGTACAATGCTGTGGGAATAACAGAGACATGGCTTCAAGAGACCGGGGCCTGGGAAATGAATATTCAAGGATATACATCTTATCGAAAGGACAGACTAACTGGCAGAGGGGGTGGGGTGGCTCTGTTGGTGAGGAATGATATTCAGTCCCTTGCGAGGGGGGGGGGGGGACATAGAATCAGGGGATGTAGAGTCAGTGTGGATAGAACTGAGAAATTCTAAGGGTAGAAAGACCCTAATGGGAGTTATCTACAGGCCCCCAAACAGCAGTCTGGATGTAGGGTGTAAGTTGAATGAAGAGTTAAAATTGGCATGTCGCAAAGGTAATGATACAGTTGTCATGGGGGATTTCAACATGCAGGTAGACTGGGAGAATCAGAATGGTACTGGACCCCAAGAAAGGGAGTTTGTGGAGTGCCTCCGAGATGGATTCTTAGAACAACTTGTTCTGGAGCCTACCAGGGAGAAGGCAATTCCAGGTTTAGTGTTGTACAATGAACCGGATTTGATCAGGAACCTTGAGGTAAAGGAACCATTAGGAGGTAGTGACCGTAATATGATATGTTTTAACCTACAATTTCAGAAGGAGAAGGGAAAATCAGATGTGTCAGTATTACAGTTGAACAAAGGGAACTATGGAGCTATGAGCCAAAGTTCAATGGAACAATACCCTAGCAGGGAAGGCAGTGGAACAACAATGGCAGGTATTTCTAGGAATAATGCAGAAGGTGCAGGATCGGTTCATTCCAAAGAGGAAGAAAGATCCTAAGGGGAGTAAGGGGTGGCCGTGGCTGACGAGGGAAGTAAAGGGCAGTATAAAAATAAAAGTATAACATAGCAAAGATGAGCGGGAAACAGGAGAACTGGGAAGCTTTTAAAGAGCAACAGATGATAACAAGAAAGGCAATACGTCAAGAAAAAATGAGGTCTGAAGGTAAACTAGCCAAGAATATAAAGGAGGATAGTAAAAGCTTCTTTAGGTATGTGAATAGCAAAAAAATAGTTATGACCAAAATTGGACCATTGAAGACAGAAACGGGTGAATTTATTGTGGGGAACAGGGAAATGGCAGATGAGTTGAACAGGTACTTTGGATCTGTCTTCACTAGGGAAGACACAAACAATCTCCCAGATGTAATAGTGGCCAAAGGAACTAGGGTAAAGGATGAACTGAAGGAAATTTATATTGGGCAAGAAACGGTGTTGGATAGACTGTTGAGTCTGAAGGCTGATAAGTCCCCGGGACCTGATGGTCTGCATTCCAGGGTACTTAAAGAGGTGGCTCTAGAGATTGTGGACGCATTGGTAATCATTTTCCAATGTTCTATAGATTCAGGAACAGTTCCTGCTGATTGGAGAGTGGCTAATGTTGTCCCACTTTTCAAAAAAGGACAGAGAGAGAAAACAGGGAATTATAGACCAGTTAGCCTGATGTCAGTGGTGGGAACGATACTGGAGTCAATTATAAAAGAGGAAATTATGACACATTTGGATAGCAGTAGAAGGATCAGTCCGAGTCAGCATGGATTTATGAAGGGAAAATCATGCTTGACTAATCTTCTGGAGTTTTGAGGATGTAACTATGAAAATGGACAAGGGAGAGCCAGTGGATGTAGTGTACCTGGACTTCCAGAAAGCTTTTGATAAAGTTCCACATAGGAGATTAGTGGGCAAAATTAGGGCACATTGTACTGGGGGCAGAGTACTGACATGGATTGAAAATTGGCTGGCTGACAGGAAACAATGAGTAGCAATTAACAGGTCCCTTTCGGAATGGCAGGCTGTGACCAGTGGGGTACCGCAAGGTTCGGTGCTGGGACTGCAGCTGCTTACAATATACATTAATGATTTAGATGAAGGGATTAAAAGTAACATTAGCAAATTTAGTAACATTAGCTGATGACACAAAGCTGGGTGGCAGTGTGAAATGTCAGGAGGATGTTATGAGAATGCAGGGTGACTTGGACAGGTTGGGTGAGTGGGCAAATGTATGGCAGATGCAGTTTAATGTGGATAGATGTTAGCTTATCCACTTTGGTAGCAAGAACAGAAAGGTAGATTACTATCTAAATGGAGTCAAGTTAGGAAAAGGGGAAGTACAATGAGGTCTAGGTGTTCTTATATATCAGTCAATGAAAGCAAGCATGCAGGTACAGCAGGCAGTGAAGAAAGCTAATGGCATGCTGGCCTTCATAACAAGAGGAATTGAGTATAGGAGTAAAGAGGTCCTTCTGCAGCTGTACAGGGACCTGGTGAGACCCCACCCGGAGTATTGTCTGCAGTTTTGGTCTCCAAATTTGAGGAAGGACATTCTTGCTATTAAGGGAGTGCAGCATAGGTTCACAAGGTTAATTCCTGGAATGGCAGGACTGTCATACGTTGAAAGATTGGAGCGACTGGGCTTGTATACACTGGAATTTAGAAAGATGAGAGGGGATCTGATTGAGACATATAAGATTATTAAGGGATTGGACACGCTGGAGACAGGAAACATGTTCCCGCTGATGGGTGAGTCCAGAACTAGAGGCCACAGTTTAAGAATAAGGGGTAGGCCATTTACAACAGAGATGCAGAAAAACTTTTTCACCCAGAGAGTGGTGGATATGTGGAATGCTCTGCCCCAGAAGGCAGTGGAGGCCAAGTCTCTGGATGCATTCAAGAGAGTTAGATAGAGCTCTTATAGATAGTGGGGTCAAGGGATATGGGGAGAGGGCAGGAACGGGGTACTGATTGTGTATGATCAGCCATGATCACAGTGAATGGGCGTGCTGGCTAGAAGGGCCGAATGGCCTACTCCTGCACCTACTGTCTATTGAGTGTTCACCGAGATCTTTAACCTCTCGCTTCAGCAGTGTGTGGTACCCTCCTGCCTGAAGCAGGCTTCAAGTGTGCCGGTGCCCAAGAAGAGCGTGCTGATCTGCCTCAATGACTACTGTGCAGCAGCACTTACATCCACCGTGATGAAGTGCTTTGAGAGGCTGCTGTTGAAACATACCAGCTCCTGCATAAGAGACGACTATGACCCTCTCCAATTCACCTACCAGAGCAACAGATCCATGGCAGATGCCTCCTCATTGGCTCTTTGCTCAATCCTGCAACATTTGTACAGCAAAGATGCATACATTCTGGATGCTCATTATCAATTACAACTCAGCACTTAAATACCATCATCCCCTCAAAAATAATGACTAAGCTCCAAGACCTTGGCCTCAACACCTCCATGTGCATTTGGATATTCCACTTCCTCACTTGCAGACCACATTCAGTTTGGATCAGCAGTAACATCTCTTCCACAATCTCCATCAGCACAGGTGCACCACAGGTCTGCGTGTTTAGCCCCCTATTCTACACGCTTTACACTTGTGACTGTGTGACTGAGCACAGCTCTAATACCACATTCAGGTGTGTTGACGACACCACTGCTGTAGGCCGAATCAAAGGTGATGATCAATCAACATACAGGAGGGAGATTGACAATTTGGCTGAGTGGTGTCATTACAACAACCTCTCACTCACTGTCAGCAAGACCAATGAACTGATTGTAGACTTCAGGAGAGGGAAACCAGAGATCTGTGAGCCAGTCCTCATTAGAGAATCAGAGGTAGAAGGGGTTAGCAACTTTGAACTCGTAGGTGTTCCCATTTCAGAGGACCTATCCTGGGCCCAGCACATAAGCGCAATTGCGATGAAAGCACAGCGGTGCCTTACTTCCTTAGAAGTTTGCATATCGGCATATCATCTAAAACTTTGACAAACTTCTATAGATGTGTAGTGGAGAGTATATTGACTGGTTGCATCATATCCTGGTAAGGAAACACCAATGGCTTTGAGCAAAAAAATCTTCCAAAAAAAAAGGATTCAGCCCAGCACATCACGGGTAAAACCTTCCCCACCATTGACCACATCTACATGAAATGCTGTCGTAGGAAAGCAGCACTCATTATCAGAGATCCCCACCACCCGGGCCATGCTCTTTTTCCACCCCCCCCCCCCCCCGCTGCTATCAGGTAGAAGGTACAAGAGCCTCAAGAATCACACCACCAGGTTCAAGAGTTACTACGCCTCAACCATCAGGCTCTCAAACAAAAGGGAATAGCTACACTTAACATTACTTGCCCCACTATTGAATTGTTGCCACAACCAATGGTCTCATTTTCAAGAACTCTATCTCATGTTCTTGTTACTTATTGTTATTTATTTATATTTATACTGTTTGTTACCTTCTGCACTCTGGTTGATTTCTCACTGATCCTGTGAAAGTTACTATTCTATAGATTTGTTGAGTGTACCCACAAGAAAATGAATCTCAAGGTTCTATAAGGTGACATATACAAGATCATAAGATATAGGAGCAGAAGTAGGCCATTTAGCAAATCGAGTCTTCTCAGCCATTTCATTATTGCCCATCTAATTTTCCTCTCAGCTCCAATTTTCTGCCTTCTCCCCATATCTTTTCATGCCCTGACCAATCAAGAATCTATCAACCTCTGCCTTAAATATATATAAAGACTTGTTCCCTACAGCTGCCTGTGCCAATGAATTCCACAGATTCTCCACTCTCTAGCTAAAGAAATTCCTCCTCATCTCCGTTTTAAAAGATTCCCCTTTCATCTGAGACTCTGTTCTCTGGTCTTAGACTCTCCCACCCACCATAGGTAACATCACCTCCACTCTCTCAAAGCCTTTCACCATTCAATAGTTTTCAATTAGGTCACCCCTCATTTTTCTGAATTCTAGTGAATACAGACCCAAGGTCAAACACTCCTCATACGACAAGGGGTTCAATCCTTGAATCATCTTCATGAATGCCCTTTGAACCTTCTCTAGTTCCAGCAGTCTTTCTAAGATAAGAGGCCTAAATCTGCTCATAATACTCCAAGTGAGACCTCACCAGAGCTTCAATTCCACTCTTATGCCTCCTGCCAATCAGCCACTGCTTTTTCCATGCTAGAATCTTTCCTGTAATACCATGGGCTCATAGCTTGTTAAGCAGCCTCATGTGTGGCACCTTGTCAAAGGCCTTCTGAAAATCCAAGTGCACAACCAATATTCCTTTGTCCATCCTGCTTGTTATTACTTCAAAGAATTCCAACTGTTTTGTCTGACAGATTATCCCTTGAGGAAACCATGCTAACTACGGCCTGTTTTTTTCGTCTGCCTCCAAGTACCCTGAGACCTCATCTTTATTAATTGACTCCAGCATCTTCCCACCCACTAAGGTCAGACTAACTGGCCTATAGTTTCCTTTCTTCTCTCTCCCTTCTTAAAAAGGGTGGAGTGACATTTGCTTTTTTTTCCAGTCTTCTGGAACCATTCCAGAATCTAGTGAATCTTGAAAGATCATTACTAATGCCTCCACGATCTCTTCAGCTGCCTCTTTCGGAACCCTGGGGTGTACACCATCTGGTCCAGGTGATTTATTCACTTTCAGACCTATCAGTTTCCCAAGAACCTTCTCTCTAGTTATGGTAACTTCACAAACTTCATGAGCCCCGACATCTGGAACTTCCACCATGCTGCTAGCGTCTTCCACAGTGAAGACTGATGCAAAATACTTATTCAGTTTGTCCACCATTTCATTGTCCCCCATTACTACCTCTCCAACATTATTTTCCAGTGGTCCAATATCCACTCGTCTCTTTTACACTTTATGTATCTTAAGAAACTTTCGGTATCCTCTTTAATATTATTAGCTAGCTTGCTTTCATGTTCCACCTTAATGACTTTTTTAATTTGTCTTCTGTTGGTTTTTAAAAGCTTCCCAATCCTCTAACTTCCCACTAATTTTAGCTCTATTATATGCCCTCTCTCTGGCTTTGATGTTGGCTTTGACTTCTCTTGTATGTACTTTGATAATAAAATTTACTTCGAACTTTTGAACTTTGAATAAATTTAGTCACGGCTTTGGGGATTGAGAAAGAGAAAATATTAACACAAGGGATTCTGCAGATGCTGAAAATCCAGATTAAAACATACTAAATGTTGGCGGAACGCAACAGGTCAGGTAGCATCCATTTCCTCATTTATAAAAAAAGGACATTCATTTCCTCCGTCAGATTAATTTGCTGAAATGCTTCTCAAAAGATGAAAAGGAAGAATAAATGTCATCACAAATAGAGAGTTTTGGAATAGCAGACAGATACTTTTTCAGAATAAGAATTTACAAGTTATAGAAATGATTATTAACCAGCAGTTATTAGCTGTACTAAATAATAAATTGGGTTCTATGACAGTACATCACAGAGCCTTTCAATCCCAAGGAAGATAGTCTGCTGATAACTTTTGCTGGATTTGAGACACTTGACTGAAGATGTCAGACAGGGGCCAGCCAGAAAGACGCCAGCAAAGCAAGCTTCTTTCAACCATGTTAATTATCTGTAACCTACAACAACAAACTTCCTGGCCCCACTGCCTGTCAGCACTGAACGATCCAAGATGGAAAGACAGATTATCATGATAAGTTGCATGTGCCCAACGGTTCTTTTTTTTTAAAAAACACACATGCACTTCTACCTTGAACAGCAACGAAAGGAAAACAGTGAGGATTAATGGGTAGAATAAACTTTCTGGGCGAAAGAAAAAGCAGAGAAATGGAATGTTAAAAGTGGCCTGATTTAAAATACACTGGAACCTCAATGTGTAACAGGAGACTGGTGGCAAACAAAAATGAAACAGCTGCTTAGCTCCAGACTGCAATAAAAGTCTCGGCTCCTAACTACCTCTCATGCAAACAATATATTGGGATTTCAAGAATAATTTTCAATAGATCACAAATGTGCTTTTAACCAGATTGCATATTGATTGGACTGGGTCTCTTCCTAATAAGTTTGTATCTTTGACTGACATGTATTGGAAAAACAGCACGATTTTTAGAAGTGCATTCTAAACCTGCTGGAGTAACATTTTTTTTAATAAATACGAAATGGATGCAGACCGGGTAAACCCACATTAACATGGGGGCTCTGTGGGATCTGACATGAACTGGCGTATTCTTTGGGCTCACCAGCTCATGCGCTGGCATCAGCCCATTTTGCAGAATCGACTTTATTTGGATTAAGTGCAGCAGTTTCAAACAGGCCCTCAAAGAGGCCCCTAATAAAAAGGACCAGGTATAAACCCAAAAGGAAAAGCCCAATTAAAAATTTAAATAGCTGCATTTAATAAGGATTCTTAAGCATTTTATGTATCTCAAGATCTTTGCAAATACCGACTGGGGAATATAAAAAGATAGAGTGAAGAAATGTGGAGTTTGGATACCTGGTCTTTGTGCTAGGGACGGACGGAGTTGTGAGAAAACAGGTGGCTTCAAGGAAGAACTAAGGAATTCCTATGGCACTGGAGGAGGCCTTCCAGCCCACTGACTCTATGCCAGCTCTTTACAGAGCAATCCAATCAGTACCAATTGCCTTCTCTTTGCTCACGGTCCTGCCATTTTATAAAAAATTTTTTTTATTCATGGTAACGTAGTTGGGGTGACCCGGCAACACAGTTGTCAGCACAACGCGTTACAGTGCGGGCGTTGCCTGCAAGGAGTTTGTACGTTCTCCCCGTGACTGCGTGGGTTTCCCCTGGTTCTCCCTACACTCCAAAGACAGTTCATATCAGTAGGTTAATTGGTCATTGTAAATTACCCAGCGATTAGGATGGGTGATGTGGCTCGAAGGTCTGAAAGGGCCTCGTCTGCACTGAATCTCAATAAACAAATCAATCCATTCTCATTGGAGAGCAACAACTAGATCAGCATCAAGCACATCCTCAGTCACTACCATCATTTCAAATTATAACTACAGATTGTATTTAAAAAGTTTTCTTCATAACACTTCTGCATCTCCTGAATTGTGTTTTCATTTCATCTTGGCTCACCCCCCCCCCCCCCCCCAGTTAAATGGGAACACTCCAAACCAGTTAAGGTTGAGTGCATCTCCTCGGTCCAGCCTCCCTCAGACTGTCAATGGAAAACAGCAAATCCACTCAACAGTAGCATGAACGAGTGGGGCACTGGCCAGCCCTACAGCACTCTGTACAACTGACAGCCAGCTCTACATTAAAAAAGCATAAGTAAAGCAGGTCTCCCACAGGGCAACCTCTTCAAATAATCTTAGGCATGTTCCAAAAAAAGACTGCCAAAACACTTGGCTCAAAACAACAAAATATAGCAATTATGTGCAGACATGGGAAAATAAAAGGCCAACAAGTAAACTCTCAGAAGGCTGGGACTACAAAGTAAAAACAAGACATAACTGTTTTGATGCAATCCCACATATTACAGTGCCCACCAGCTTGAATTTCCATTTTATATTGCTGCCATTTCCAAGAACCGCAGATCCACTGACTGAAATGAGACCCTGACGACAGTGGAGAAGTGG
Source organism: Hypanus sabinus (assembly GCF_030144855.1). NCBI lineage: Eukaryota > Metazoa > Chordata > Chondrichthyes > Myliobatiformes > Dasyatidae > Hypanus > Hypanus sabinus. The sequence goes on from NC_082718.1 coordinate 89,562,333, forward strand.
GCGAGCGAAGTTGGTGGACGGTTGGCAATTCTACGTTTAAGCAACATCCAAAGACATTTCTAATTGGCAAAACCATTTTTGTTGCCCGCTTAATCAGGCAAAAGAGCAAACTGAACATTGGTTCACGAATCACGAATTCCCTGCGGACACTTAGAAATTTTACATGCAATGGGGGTCTACTAAGAACAAAAGTTGAAGAGGATACATGGAGACCCCAGAAGCAACTGAATCGAAGACTATTAAAGATCACGTTGCTGCTTCTGGCTTCTTCCCCTGTCCTCTCCAGAACTGATGTAGGGTCTCGTTCTGAAACATCAACTTTTTATTCCTCTCCAGTGAGCTGTCTGACCTTGAATTTGCTCTCCATAGATGCGGCCTATTTTTGAACTTGAACTTTGAGCTCTGCGTAGATGCTACCTGACCTGTCAAGATCCTCCAGCATTTTCTGTGTGTCATAGTGGTTGTCGCTGAATTTTCCCTAGAGGCATAATGTGGTGAAGATCACAGCTACCGTTGACATTCATGATTCTACCCAGTAGGTCTACCAGTAGACCAAATCACAATGTGGACTAGGATCAAACTCCAGAACTTTCCCTCATCATCATGTTGCACCTTTCCTCAATTAGCTTTCTGCTGCAGTGGAGCCACATTGCAGAACAAATGGGTAAACTGTTGAACCACCACCTCCACTGAGGAACCAAACAAGGCAACTCCGCTTCCATAACCAAGCAGCAGTACACAGACAAGATGTGCACGCTTCGTTCCAAGTCATCACTGGATGTGATTCAAGGCACAGCTCTTTGCCACTCAGATGAGGCTGGCGATGACTTCCCATTAACAACAATCGGGGAAACCCGCCTGTGGTCATTTTGATGCATCTCCTTTACCAAGGACGGGCCCTGGTACGACCTTCACTTTTCTGCTGTGGGAGACCAGGCTCTGAAAACAAACACACACACACACTTCCTCAGAGCCCAAATTTACCCTGGAGAAGGATAGAGGAATCAAAACCCTATAAATAGTTGCAAAGTCCCACCAGAAGCAGCTGTTATGCTCCACTGACTTGTTTTGCCACACAGACTTGGCATGCCCTGATTGGAATGCTTCGCCCAATTTGTACTAAGTAAGCTTTTGCAAGGAGAAGCACCAATGTTAGTGCCCCTGTTCCAGCACCTCTGCATACAAGGGTTGTGCTGCTACGTCCACATTCAGATGAAGAACAGCAGCCTTAGACCTCTACTGAATTGTGCACACTCGTGCCAAGTGGTGGGAGTGGGAGAGAAAATGAGGACATAAGTGAACTCATTCAATAAAATTCTCTTCAATTTAGCATTATTTAATCTAGTTGTCAATGGCGAGAGAGCTTGCTGCTCTAAGATGCAGCAATTAACAAAAAGCACATTCCAGCATTGTGTTCTTTGTGCAAATGGATAATCAACCATTCCCTCCACTCGCATCCATTCCAGCTGCTTTACTAATTATCGACCCGCACTGCTTTCGAGATCCTTTTGGTGCTTCAGAGGCAAGTTCCAAGAGCACATGAGAATGTTCACCAGGCAATTGTCTCTCAAACACAGCTCTTTTGCGTGGCCATCTGATTTCTGAATGGACATTGAAACCATGAACACTACCTCACTACGTTTTTTTTAAATTATGTTTTTGTATTACTTAAATTATTTGTTTATACATACATGTGTGTGAATATATTAAATGTGAATATGTTAATGAATACACACATCCATACACTTACTATGATTCACAGTTTTTATATCCTGCATTGTTAAGTATTGCATTGTACTGCTGCCGCAAAGTTAACAAGTTCCACGATAAATGCCAGCGATATTAAACCTGATTCTGAGTCAGAGGACAGGGCAGTGCATGTGTGAACCGAATGAAAGCAAAAGGCACTTCTGAGGTGGGAGGGGTAGAGGGCTTAAAATAAAATACTGAAATGCCAACAAAAGAGAACTTGGTTAATGCCCTGGATTAATCTTGAAAAGAAAAGCCAGTCGCTCACGTAATCTGCATCAGTACATCATGATCATCTTGAAGTTGCTCAATCAAAAGTAGGAAGTTTGAAATCACTGTATTCTAATTAGCAGCATAAAATTTTCCCAAATCCTTTATGCACAAAACACAGCTGGGTTTTGTGAAATGCTGGAGGCTGCTAAAGCAACACACACAAAATGCTGGAGGAACTCAAAGGGTCAGGCAGCATCCATGGAACAGAGCAAAAAGCTGACGTTTTGGGCCAAGGCCCGTCGTCGGGACTGAGAGGGGAGGGGAGAAGATGATTGACGAAGTTCCGTCTAATTTGTATGCACAAAAATCTTGTGCTGTGCAATTTTTGGCCCAGTGACATGAGGGCAGTGGATTTTTTTAAGTGGAAGTAAACCTGAAGCTATTCCATGAATAATAAACTACCCAACATGTTGTTCATTGAAGAAATAAAATTATACACTTCAATGAATCTTATTTCTCATATACTATACAGCCGTGGAACAGTTTCTACTCTTTCTTTGGGCCATTCTGCTTTCAATGAACCAGCTCTTTCATGCTTCAAACCCTTTGCTTCTTTGGAAGCAGACGTAATGAGTCAATAGTATCTTCAATAAAAACAGTACAACTATACCAATTCTAAAATCCGTAGACTCCACCTTGTCAACACCGTCTGCATCAGAAACGGGAAAGTGAAACGTGATTGGGTACGATTGTGAAATACACTTAACGAGCCATCGAGGTGGTGGGTGACAACCTTTTATGCACAGTTTGAATTCCTTTGTACATTAGTGGCAAAAGGTGTGCGCACGTGCACACTTCAGAGGGAGCATGGTGCCTGAATTGAAGGGTGGGTGGGGGGGGGGGGGGTGAAAGAGGCTAGCTGGAAGATGATAGGTGAAGCCAGATGGGTAGGAAAGGTCAAGGATCTCTGACAGAAGAGGAGAGTGGCCAATAGGAGAAAGGGAAGGAGGATGGACTCAAGGAGAAAGTGATAGGCAGGTGAGAAGAAGTGAAAGGCCAGTAGGGAATAGAGGAAGGGATTGGGAAATTTTGCTCACTGGAAGGAAAATAAAAATCAATACTCACAACAAGCTGTAAAACATCTTCTGAAACTCAGGAAACACAACATACTCAGTGCTTCGAATCTTGGCTACAGCTTCCTACTAGCATTAGAGAGACTGGCCACTTTGCTAATGACCATCAACAGAATGACCATTTCTATAAGTGGGTACACAGTGTAACATCACACACACACACAAACTCAGCAGATCAGGCAGCATCTATGGAAATGAACAGTCAATGTTTCAGACCTGGAGCACATCCTTTGTCCAGCATTAACTTTGCAAGATCAGTGATTTAGAAGCATGAACCTCTGCCAACTTTTGCCTCCCTACATATATAACCCATCGGAACTGAGATTAACTATAGTCCCTGGATGTGAGTATCTGCCTCAGTGGAAGCCAGGATTGATGCTCGGCATCTCCAGGTCTCTGATGCCCTGTAAATAAACTCAAAATCTGGACATCCCAAGCCTTTTAAAAAAAAATCAAGATCTTAAAATCTGGCCCTTCAAAAGTTAATAAAGGTTATTTAAACACTGTTCCAATGCTTGTAACTTGTCACTTCTTCACAACAATAGAAATCAGGAACAGAAAAAAATTGCTGCTTTTTTTTACATTAACTTGGAATAGGCCAGTAAATTTAAATAGGCCAAAAAAATATATTTACCATTGTCTGAGAGCACAGTTCATTAGCCAACTACAATGGTACAGTTTTCACTCCCACCATTTAGAAAGCAGAGTGTTCTCCGGTCTCTGGAGCTCTCTAATTAATGTCTGGCTTAGCCTAATTCAATCAACAAGGCTAGGCGCCAGTTGAAACTCCCATAATAATCTTTGTGACTGCTGCAATTTACATCACAAAAAAAATTGTATTACCAAAAATATACGGCACTTCCTTTCAAATGTTTTTCATTTTTAAATCTTGCACTTTTTAAAAAAAAGAAATGCCAAATTGAAGAACAAGCTTGGGGGCGGCCGGTGGGTGGGAGGGGGGGGGCAGAAGCAGAATTCCAAATAGAAACTATAACATAGGGCCACATTCGCTAATTCTTTCTTGCATCAGAAAATATATCCACAAAGCTAGACTCCACTACAACGCAGACATGTCTACTTAATGCCTCTGCCATCAGCAGCTTCTTGCAGAGTGTACTGAAAGGACTGCAGCACACGTTTTCAAAAATTATATAATTTTATGCAATGAATTAATACAGAAAAGAAACATTGCCTCAAAAGTCAAAACAAGAGTACTGATACTGGAAATCTAAATGTGTACCGCATTCCAGGCAGCAGCAACGGAGAGAAGAAGGGAGAATTAATGTTTCAACTGAAATAAATTCCAAAAACGTGACAGGCAACAAGTTTTCAGAAGTAGTGACAAAGGTGGATAGAAAAATGACCAGATGTACTGATAACAGAGCCAGGCACAGAGGTGGCTAGATCTGTCCCTACCTGGTGCATTCCCCCACCCCCCCCCACAGGACCCCGCCTTCAATAAAAGTTGTTACAGATTTGATTCTGCTCTTTCAACAGACTCTTGTTTGTTGCCAAACATGAGTAATCATCTTGCAAGTACAACTGAGGCATTTAGGACATGTTAGGCACGTGAATATGCAGGGGGTGGAGGAGACAGTTTAATTTGGCATCAGACACTCTGGGCCGAGGAATCTGTGCCTGGGCGACATTCCTCCGTGTTCTATGTACACTCCACCCATGAACACATCAACCATTGCAATCCATCATCAAGGACCCGCACTCTCTGCAGCTGATTTCCATCCTGTGTAGTGCCACCCCCCCCATACCAGTCGGTGATGCAGCCAGTTAGAATGCTCTCCACCATATGCCTGTGGAAATCTGCAAGTGTCTTTGGTGACACACCAAATTTCTATGAGCTCCTAATGAAATGGAGCTACTGCCGTGCTTTCTTTGTAACTGTATCAATACGCTGGGCCCGGGATAGATCCCTCAGGAGGTTACCAGGAACTGGAAAATGCACACTTTCCACTACTGATCCCCCAGTGAGGACTGATGTGTATGCCCATGTCTTACCCACGTCTTCTCCATTCCAATATGGACAGAGATATTTTTTAAAACGCATAGCGTGGATGCCCATCGTTTTTACGCAAAACCGGCGTTTTCAAAATTAACAGAGCAAACACGAGGAAATCTGCAGATGCTGGAAATTCAAACAGCAACACACACAAAATGCTGGTGGAACACAGCAGGCCAGGCAGCATCGATCGGGAGAAGCGCTGTCGACGTTTCAGGCCGAGACCCTTCGTCAGGACTAACCGAAAGTAAAGATAGTAAGAGTTTTCAAAATTATCCGGACTAGTGTGGATGTAGCCTCAGGGTCACACTTGCAAACGTTTACCAATTTGCATTGGTTCCCACAGTGTGAAGACCACGTCAGTAATGCAAACAGTTCAGCTTCACAGAAAACCCACTGCTCAATACAGCCCCTTTGACCCACAATGCTGTGCCGAACATGTACTTACTTAGAAATTACCTCGGGTTACCCATAGCCATCTATTTTTCTATACTCCATGCACCTCTTCAGGACTCTCTTAAAAGGCCCTATCATGTGGGGGGGGGGGGGGGGTCTGGGACAAGGTCAAGGACAAGAGAAAGGAGAGTTAAAACAGCCGGACTTGTATCACTTGTTGGTGCACACAAAGACACCACGAACTGTGTGGGGACCTGGGCTTAACATATTAACATCAGAAGGAGGAAAATAGCAAAGAACAATTTCATAGCTCGCAGACTGGAGCTGGGGGGGGGGGGGGGGTGGTGGAAGACGAGAGGAACTTTCCAGAACTCAAGGAAGGGTTGAGAACTAACAGTAAAAAAAAAGACAGTGAAAACACTAGTAAGGAATCACCACACCAGAGGTAAAAGAATCAGAGAGAAATAAAAGAGAGAACTTTCAAGAGGCAGGGCTGAAGAAAACATAGTCAGCAAGTTCACGGCAGAGTTAACAAGGGTAGTTTGTGCCGTTAGACTTAACACTTGTGGATCAATCAGGGGCCTTCCCTGTAGAGGGATCAAATTCGTTCCACAATGTAATGGCTGCAAAGTGTCACAAGGCAAATCTATATATCATTTTTTTCAAGTAAAACTAACAACTTCTGCTACTTACAGCAGAAAACCCTCGATGAACTGTTTACCTATCTCCATCAACTCTGGAGACTCTGCATTTAGCAACTTCTGCTTTGTTATGCGACCTGCTCGTTGGTGGGTTTTAATAGAGTCCGGGCCATCATGGCGCTGTCGTCGTTTCAGAGCCAGGCTTTTTACTGGCCACTGACAAATCAGTCATGTTTGATGCAGTTTGCTCAAAGCTTGACAATCAACAGATCTGTTGAACACATCACTGTTTTCACCAGAGGTTAACAAAATCTGACAGGGCTAAGTCTGTTCTGATTAGCTCTCTGGAAGAATGTTCAAACAGTTTACAATGGGTCATTATTGTATTTGCCAATTTCACCACTGTCAAATCCTCAAAATTTAATGCAAGTCTGATGTAAACTGAATATTAATCCATGAACAACAGCTATTTTTCTTACATTAAGGCAGTATGATTTTTTTAAAATACACGATTTATTTCTCTTCCCACAACACACTGCAGTTAATAGAAAGCTAACCATGAAAGCCAGGATGAGGTCATAGAATCATAGAAAAGTACAGCACAGAAACAGGCCCTTTGGCCCATCTAGTTCATGCCAAACCATTTGAACTACCTAATTCCATCGACCTGCACCCAGAAAATAACCCTCCCATCAAAGTACCTATCCAAACGTCTCTTAAATGTTGAAAGAGAGCTCACATGCCCCACTTGTGTTGGCAGCTCGTTCCGCACCCTCACCACCCACTGGAGTGTAGAAGTTTCCCCTCCGTTTCCCTTTAAACTTTTCAACTTTCACCCTGAACCCATGACCTCTGGTTGTAGTCCCACCCAACCTCAGTGGAAAAAGCCTGCTTGCATTTACCCTATCTATACCCCTCATAATTCTGCATAACTATTCATTGGTGATACAGTGCCATTAAAAGTACAAATGACAATAAGAAATGAATATTAAAAAATTAAATTGAATAAGTAGCACAAAAAGAGAGGAACAATAGAAAGGTAGCTCTCATGGGATGGCTCATTGTTCATTCAGAAATCCAATGCCGGGGAAGAAGCTGTCTCTAAAATGTTGAGCAAACACGAGGAAATCTGCAGATGCTGGAAATTCAAGCAAAACACACACCAAATGCTGGTGGAACGCAGCAGGCCAGGCAGCATTTTGAGACTTTCTAAAATGTTGAGCATGTCTCTTCAGGCTCCTGTACCTCCTCTCTGATAATAGTGGCAAGAAGAGAGCATCTCCTGGATTAGGTATTCCCAACCCAATGTCCATAGACCCCTTGCTTAATGGTATTGTCCACTGCTTTATGAAGATGCCCTATACACTGGGGAGCCCTACCATGGTCAATATTGAAGCTAATGAAGTATATACTGTATCAGGTCAATAACGAACACCACAAAATATTTTATTACTGCAACCTTGATGATATTTATGGAAGAGTATCCAGAGCTTGATTTCCTAAAGACATGTTATTTGTAACCTGTACCTGGATGTGCAAAGATCAGGTGGGCCTCACATTCCTAATCAGCATCTCACTAGAGTGAGCAGATACGGCTACTGTCAGAAAGGCATTACAACTAACTGGCGTGGCTTCAGAGGCTGGAAGGGCCTCTTACATGTGGACTGAAATAGAGAAAACCGCTAAAGAATGGGTGGGGGGGGGGGAAGAAAGAGAGAGAGAGAAACATTTGTGAGCAGCTCCTCCCCAAAATGTTTTTTAAAAATGCAAGGTCACCTGTAACCTCTCCATCACAAGGACAGGCCGTTGCGTGGCAATTAATAAGCAGTCAAGTTATTTGGGCAAATTCGTAGTGATGGACTGGGCCTAGTGATTCAGTGGCAACGTTAAACACAAGAGATACTGCAGATCCCAGAAACCGAGAGCAATGCGCTCAAAATGCTGGAGGAAGCTAGCGGGTCAGGTAACACCTGCGGAGTGGAACAGTCGCCGTTTCCGGCTAAGACCCACTGAAAAGGACAGGGGAAGAAGCCAGAATATGAAGGTTGGAGGAGGGGAGCAAGTGCATGCGGGCAGGTGAGAGGCGAGGCTGGGTGAAGGGGAAGGTGGGTGGAGGACAGGGGATGAAGTGAGAAGCTGGGAGATGATGGATGGAAAAGGGTAAAGGGTTGAAGGAGGAGGAAATTGATAGAGGAGAGTGGATCATGGGAGAAAGGGAGGGACCACAGGGAGGTAAAATATTAGTGAAGGGGTTAAGATGGGAGTCAAAATGGGGAATGAAAAAGGAGAGGGGGAGGGGAGAAATTACCATGAGCCTAGAATACAACACAAACAAGTGACTCTAAGTTTTCCTGGCATACATTTCTATAATGTGCATCAAATATTAGTCAGACTAAACAGAAACACAAAACAGATTGCAGGTCAAAATCCCACGGTGGGACGACTACAAGTAGAAGTCAGGACTTCAGTATAGACTCTGATTTGGCAAAGATCTTCCTGCAAGCAAAATATTCTTTTTGTTAATTAGTATACCAAGAACACCGTTCCAAAAGCAACCTCCGGACATAATGTAGGAATGCTCTGGCATTGAACCTTTATATTGGAGAGGATCTGAAATTTCCCCTGGACTTTTCCTCCTTAGCTCATCTCAGTTGGCAGCACTCCCAAACTGTCAAGTTGAATTGAGCAGCTCAACGTCAGTGTCAATATCTCAGAGGATCTATCCTGGACTCAGCACATCGATGCAGCTACAAAGAAGGCAAGATTTCATTCCGAGATGAGGAGGTTTATGTCCATCTAAAAGCCTTGCAAGTTTCTACCAATGGATCATGGAGAGCATTCTAACTGGCTACATCACCTTCTGGTGTGGGGTGGGAGAGCTACTGCACCGGATTGAAGTAAGCTGCAGAGAGCTGTAAAGATCAGCCAGTTCCATCATGGGTACCAGCCTCTCTAGTATCCAGGACAAGGAGCAACCTATCAAAAAGGCAGCGTCCATCATTAAGGACCCCCATCACCCAAGCCATGCCTTGTTCTCATTGCGACCATCAGGGAGGAGGTACAGAAGCCTAAAGACAAACACTCAACGATTCAGGAACAGCTTCTTCCCTTCTGCCATCCGATTTCTGAATGGAGATTGAACACATGAACACTACCTCACTGCATTAAAAAAAATTGCACTACTTATTTAATATCAATATGGATATAAATATATATTTATATCAGTCTCTATACATAAATATCTCTACTTTACACACATTTACTGTAATTCAATTTCCACCCCCCCCCATTATGTTTTGCAATGTACCGCTGCTACAAAGTTAACAAATTTCACAACAAATGCTGATGATATTAAAATACATAATCTGAGGTTGGCATTTCAGCAGTGCTGAAGAAAAGTGGACTTATTTGAGGTTTGGTTCTTCAAGCAAGCAACAGATTTTGTCTATAATCGCTGGCTTAGTCAAATCATGAAAACTGAATGACACAATGCAAAGAACAAAGTTTCTCCGTTAACCAGCATTTCCAAGAAACAGATTAACTGGTTGCAGACCTCGTTACCAACTCTGGATATTCATGCGTGTGCATTGGCTGTTGTAGTGCTCCACAGAGCATCAGTTGTTGCACACTGAGCACCTATAGTTGTTTTTGAGAGAGCAGTCTGTTTTAACGTGAACAAAGTCACTGGAGAGACACTGAAGCTGGTGAATATTTAAAGTGCTTTATTCAACAAAAATGAGCCGCAGGCTTCATAGTGAAACACTCTAGCAGGAATAAGCCTCCTGGCCCAATACTACATGACATTTTTATATGCCAAAGATAGCAGCAGGACAATTCTATAATTACAACGTATTGACAATGCTTCCTTTGAATTACATATAGTTTTTCCACACTTCCTTCTTCGCACCCACTCCAGACACCCAAAATGAATGTAAATTAGCATTTTCTGGTTTGCAATCAGCTCCATTCTACCATTCCAGGAAAACTATCGTTCAGGGCTACATTTTAAACTGCTTGCTGGTGAAGTTAATACTTTCAACATACTTTACACCCTAACACAGTCAAGACACAAAGCTGTTCACAGAACACTGAACCGTACTTCTGTGAGATGGAAACTCCCAATGGGCAAGCAGGCGAGTGCAACACAAGAACCGCATTTGCACTGATGGATACTAATGACGGATACATCTTTAATCTTCTAAGGATTAGTCCAACTCTTATCACCGATCTGCCCACATTGAGGTCTTGGGGTGGGGCGGGGAGAAGCGAAATTTCATTCCCACTCCATTTCAAGATGTCCACAGACTAACTGTTGCTCTCAATGGATGGGGAGCTTTGCAATTCATTCCATTAGGCTGGATACCATGGGTAAGTCACTGACCATTCTTCCCAGGCTGTTTGATAAAGCGCTGACGGGCAAAATCTTGATTCACTGAAATCTGTGTGATTACGGTGCTTCCAAAGTGCTTTAGGTTGGGAGTTCCAAGGCTTTAACTCCAAGATCAGAATCAGGTTTTATATCACGTGTTATGAAATTTGAAAAATGATGGAAGGAACACGAATCCAGGGTCAGGTTAGTACTTCAGAGCCAACAGGGAAAACGAGGACACAAATCTGAATGGACAATGAATCCATATTCACATCTCATTCCTTTCTTGATTTTTTGCACTATTTATTTAATTTAACCTTTTTTTTGATTATCTACAGTGGGTTCCAGTTAATTGGGACACATTGTGACCTATATATATTTCGGCCCAATTAAGCAGCTGTTCTAATCAGCTGAAATTTAATGGAAATAGTTGAAATGGTATTAAAAGACAGACAAACTATCTGAGTAACAAATTATGTATTAAATGATAAAAAGCAAATTAGAATTATACCAATACTGTCCATTATATTTGACCATAACAGGAAAACTACTGGGAAAGTTTTAAAGTGGAGAAGTTGCTGCAGTGAGCCAGTTTCACTCTCTCGACCTCGGAAGAACGGGTCCAGTGGTATGGTAGTCTACACAACTGGGGTCTTCCTTGGTTGCAGTGGGTGACCATGACGACTTCTGTGCCTCATCACTTCCTTCACTCTCCACGGAGTCTTGGAGAATCACCTTTCTTGCTGTTAGATCTCACTGCTGATCTCACCCACCCAGTCCGCCAGAGACATCTGCACGTGCTGGGACAGGTACATCCACATCTCACTGGGGTACGAGAGCCACCGGCTACCCTCGCCTGGTTTAGTCTACCTGTTGAAGTGGTGTGCCTGCTGTTGCACGCTCAGAGCCACAGGTGAGAGCCAAGTGTCCAGTGGGGATCAAAGATAACATTCAAAATGATTCTCAACACTTACAAATACTTATAGTTCCTAACTTGTTGAAACAGTGAAATCATTTTATTTTCACTCCCAGCCGTTTTTCGCATCACCAAGAATTGAAAATTTGAAACCACACTGAGCAAAAGAATTCAGAATTGTCTTGCTGCTTATTTCTCGCCAACTATCAGTGACAAAAATCACCGCTTTTTTTTTTAAAAACACAAACACACACAACTGATGCTACTTAAAAATAGTTCGCTCTTAGCATGGCTTAGGTCTAACAACCACTCAAGTGCACTTGACTGATGTTGGTTTAGTGACTCTTTGGCAACAGTCTGTCCCAATTAAGAGGCATAATGTCCCAAATAGTCCAGGGGAATTCAGGCTATTTTCTCAATTAGTTTTTGTTCTTTAAGAGTTGTCCCAAATAAGTGGCTCCCTTGATTAAGTGATAGCCCAAGTGACCAGAATACATTATATTTCTTATTGTAATTCATTGTCTTTTATTATTAGGTATTACAATGTACTGCTGCCACAAAACAACAAATTCACAACATATGCCGGTGATATTAAAACCAATTCTGAATTAATATTGGGGTAGCCAAACCACAAAACAGAATTTAAAGGATTTGCCCCTGCCAAGACAACAATGCCAATGATTGATGGTGCCCTGCTAGAACATGTGGGCAGGATGGCATTCAACTACAGTGCCCATCTACATACAGAAGCCACCAAAACTCTCCACCAGGGTTCACGTTGCCTTCTGATGAACTGTTTCTGGACAGGCGATTCTAATCAAATTATGAAAGGCTCCAGGTAGATCAGACAGCCAAGGGGCTATGTATAAAGCTGTAAAGTATGATATGCAATAAATGTATAAACTTTAAGGTTTATATCTTATGATTCCTTAAGGTTGCCATAACTAGGGGAGGTAGGGGGTTTAAGCTCCCTCTATCTATTAAGTGCTCCCAATGGTGTGCACCTCAAATAGCCTCTGACAACCTAGTCCAACTCCTGGCCTTCTCACGTGACTTAGCAACCAAATCCGGCAGAACTTTTTTCACCCGACAGGTGGAAGAGGCAAAGGCGGGTTGCTGGTGCCTTAAATCCAGTTGCTTCAGGCAGACGGGGCTCGTCAGCTGCAGGTGACGGTTCATCTAGGCGAAGGAAAGCTCCGATCTCAAACCTCCGCTGTGGCTACACTCTGTCACGAGGAAGGCTTCTGGAGAACTACAGGCCCGGAGTTGCTGAGTACAATGCTGGCTGGCAACTCCTGTGACACTGCTGGTGCCAAACCGTATCGGTCTCAGCTGTTCCTTCGGATTCAGCAGCTATGTGGATGGGAAAGCCTAATCCATGGGCAACAGCTTACTCTCCATCTGGTTCTGCTCCGGCTTTCCTATCACTTAGGACACAATATCCATGGTCAACCTTGACCAATGGAGGGCCTCAGAGAGACTAAGGTTTATGGTGCTGCAACATTAAAATGAGCAAATGAGGAAAGTGGCAAACAGTGTAACTGTCCTGATTAGAACTAGAATTGCTGGGAATGAATACAAAAGCAGAACCCATGTCCAAATTTGGAGCCTGCAATCGGCTGGACACTCAAAAATAAGGCTCCCCCATGTTAAATATCTTTCCGTTCTCCCGAATGTTTTCATCTCAGCATTACATCATAAATAAAATTCAATGCGCCTTTTCTTTCAGCTCATCCAACTTAAAAACTACACAAAAGCTTTACTGTAGCCTCGCACCCTCGCTCTGACCTCTGTCCTTGGCCGCCTACGCTGTTCCAATGATGCTTGAAGAACGGTTTATTATCTTTCATCTGGGTACATGGCAGAATTCTAAGAGTTTGACAGTTGGAGCAAGATTGTGTCTCTTTTAGACTTTTAATCCCCACTTGATCCCAATATCGATACAGTCCCACCGTCTCTTATCACTTCAGAATTCCGCCTTCCACACGATCACAGACCTCTCTCGTTCTCTTTGCCGCTTCCCACTTTCGATGGCCACATCACTCATCTCTGTTCTGACGAAAGGCCATCAACCTGGATCATTCATTCAGTTTCTCTCTCCACAGATGCTGCCCAGCTTGCCAGGCATTCTCAGAACCTTCTATTTTATTCTTCACTGGAAACCCTGCAAGTTAAAATGACTAGTTGGCAAAAGAGACCATTCGGGCCAACAAAGTCCTGTTAGATTTCCTGGCCAAGCAAAAACAATAATGGTTATCAGGGATTACAGAGAATTGAAAGAACTTCATCCAGAAGTCCCAACAATGGAGAATGATCCTCTAATTAGTTCAAAGTTCAAAGAAAATTTAATACCCAAGTACATATGTCACCATATTTATTGAGATACAGCGTGGAATAAGTTCTTATAGCCCTTTGAGCCACGCTGACCACTGATCCAATTTAATCCTAGAGTAATCACGTAATAACCTATTAACCTACAAACCCATACATCTTTGGACTGTTGGAGAAAACCAGAGCATCTGGAGGAAACCCACACGGCCGCGGGGAGAACATACAAATTTGTTACAGGCAGCGGTGGAAATTGAACCCGGGTCGTCTGCACTGTGTTGTGCTAGTTACCCTGAGATTCATTTTCTTACAAGCATTCGCAGTAGAACAGAGAAATACAATAGAATCAGTGAAAAAACTACACATACTGACAAGAGCAATGAACGTGGAAAACATGTGTAAATAAAAAAAACAGCAATAAATAACTTGCATGAAGTGACAAGATAAAGAGTCCCTAAATGAGTGAAGTTATCCCCTATTGTTCAAGAGCCTGATGTTGAGGGGTAATAACTGTCCCTGAACCTGGTGGGGTGAGTCCCGAGGCTCCTGTACCTTCTACATGATAAAAGCAGTGAGAATCTTTGATGATGGATGCTGCTTTTCCAAGGCAATGCTTCATGTAGATGTGCTCAATGGTTGGGAGGGTTTTACCTGTGATGTACTAGGCCAAATCCACTACCTTTTGTCGGATTTTCCCTTCAAAGGCATCGGTATTCCCACAGCAAGCCGTAATGTAGCCAGTCACGCACACTTTCCATCACACACACACACCTATCGAAGTTTGCCAAGGTTTTTGATGACAAGTCGAATCTCCTCAGACTCCTGAGGAAGTAGAGGAACTGTCATGCTGTCTTCACAATTATATGATCAGGTCCTCTGAGACATTGACACCCAGGAATTTAAAAGTTACTGACCCTCTCCACCGCGGATCCTCCGATGATTAGATCTGGAATGCGCCATAGAATCACAGGCCTGAGCCTGGCACCTGGGTTTCAGGATGGAGGTTTGCAGTGGCTCCAGCACATCACATTGACCCAAGCAGCTGGCATTGTGAAATCCTCCAGGTCAAGCCTCCCTTTCACTAAACGTAAGAAGATAACCAAGAAACTGGAATAATGCAGGCAACTTTATCAGATCATGTTGGGCAGGAGATGGATGTAGTTTCCAATTAACAAATCACTAATTCTATTCTTATGACAATAACTCAGAGCCCTGTATTATCTATCTAATCCTTCCTTCTATTCCACTTACAGTAAACACACAAAGCAAACTTCAAAAGGGCTTTGTCAAAGAACATCAATTAACATTACTTCTGGTCTAATTTCATTACATATCTAAAAAAACTGCTTGGCTTAGTTAATATTCTTCACTATAAATATCAGCACTGAGAGCCTGGAGACTCGTTAAATGCATTTCGAGCCTCCAGAGAAACTCTACACTTCGCTGATCAGATCCCAGCCGGTATGCTCCACTCCAGCTGACATTAGCACCTAACAAAATAAACATCTACACTTTTACACGGCAAGATGCAGCGAGAGTTGCCCCCAAGCCTGGGAGGACCAAGCCACAAGGAATCGTGAGACAAAGTAAAGGAAAGCCTGTTGGCAAAATGCAAGGGACAGAAAGCAACGGAAGAGGAGAGAAAGAGTGCTGGATGAGGTGGAACAGGAGGTGGCTCATGTGGAAGATAGCATCAGTGGGGAATTAAAGATTAAAGATCTTTAATTAAGGATTAGCTTTTTCTTGTCATATGTACATCTCCATCTGGCATGGAGGGGGCTACTGCACAGGATCAAAATAAGATGCAGAGAGTTGTAAAATTAGTCCACTCCATCATGGGCACCAGCCTCCTTAGTATCCAGGGCATCTTCAAGCAGCAGTGCCTCAAAAAGGCAGCGTTCATCATTAAGAACCCCCATCACCCTGGTCGTGCCTGGTTCTCATTGCTACATCAGGAAGGAGGTACAGAAGTGTGGCAGATGCTCAGTGATTCAGGGACAGCTTCTTCCCCTCTGCCATCAGATTTCTAAATGGACATTGAACCCACAAAAGCTACCTCACTTTTTTTAAAAATTTCTATTTTTGGACTACTTATTTAATACATACCGTACTTACTGTAATTCACATTTTTTTCTATTATGTATTGCTGCTACAAAGACAACAAATTATTAAACCTGATTCTAATCCTAAAACATAGTGAAATGCAACATCTGCGTCAACGACCACAGTCTGGGGCAAGCAGGCTAGCTTCGCCACACTTCCAGTGCTAACATAACATGCCCACGACTTACCAATCCTTACCCATACATCTTTGGAGTGTGGGAAGATACCAGAGCACCTGAAGGAAACCTTTATAGTTTCAGGGAGAACATACAAACGGTGGTGGGAATCAAACCCAGATCACTGGCACGGTAAAGCATTACACTACCATGCCGCCACAAAGAGATGAAGAGAGGGCTCCTTTTTAAATATATTCAATGTTTCAAGGATTGACAGCTTTTACCACCCATAACTGATCAACTATTCCTGCACAACATCAGGAATATCACAACAAAAATGAGACCAAATAATGCAAGAACTATCTGATCACACACACACACACACACACACACACACACACACACACACACACACACTCACTCGCGGGACAGAAAATCACAAAAGCAACATCTCATTTAAATGACAATGCCGCGGAAAAGCACTGAAAGTGTCAAGGCCTAGTTAGCAGAGCTTTAACCTACAAATCTCTGGCTCAAGAGGCAAGGACTCCACCAACCTAGCCATGACTTACACAGTGACATTAAAATGGTTCAAGTGAAAAAATGACTACTTGCTGATACAAGATCATTTTCATCTCCACTTCAAAAGAAAAATGACCAAATAAAACTCTCCAGTGTAAAACAAAATCTAACTTCTAGTCTGTGTACAAATTAATACCTCTTCTTAATGTAAATTAGAGCTTCAGGAAAAAAGTACATGTAATTACAGATTATAGCCTATAATCTGAAGTTGAAACACAATTCAAGCTCCTCTGTAAATTAAAATGGCACCAAAGAATCAAACTTTTAGTCCTTCAATTTGCATTCAACATACAAAAGAGCTCTCAACTTGAACAGGAAAATTAATTCTCGACAAAAATGAAGCTTCAACACCAAACCAAAACGAAAGCAAAAAAAAAAAAATTCTTAAAGACAATCTAATAATTGAACTGTAGCATTACTATTAAAAAACAGTAACTTTCAGTTGTATAGAATCTATTGCTACCTCAAGGTACTTTATAGCAAATTAAATACTTTTGTTTAAAAAGAAAAGGGGTGTATGGGATGTCAAGGGAGGGTAGCTGGTGAAAGGGCTTGTCGAGTCCATTCCAGGGCAGCTCACTCACCTTTGGTCCCCACTGGACATTCTGCTCTCACCTGCAGCTCCAAGGAGCTGTTTGCATGGGACAACAGCCACGTCACGGTGCACCGCTTCCACAGCTGGGCTAAGCCAGGTGAGGGTAGCCTCAACTAATTTATTTAAAAACTGAATTCAACTAAACAGAAATCTTAAATGAACTGCTGCTTTGCCAATTGGTGTGGTGGTGGGGGGGGGGGGGGGGTCAGTAACAAGGGGAAGTCCTCAGCTCTCCACTTCAGACGTTCTACAGGTTATTATAATGTATGCAAGTCCCAGACACAGCTTGTCAGAGAGAAAGGAAAAAGTATTGGTCAATTCTTTAGAAATCACAGGGTTCCATCATTAGCAATTTCAGGGAAAGTAGTACCGATCGTTTACTCAGAATTTGCCTAATTCTGTTGGTTAACATTCCTTGGCATCAAAGTACTGGAGCAGATAAACAGGCAGCATAAAGGAATTCAAACAATTGGTTCCGAGTGTGTACTAGGTTCCAGAAGGCACTTCAGAGCATTTACCTGAAATCTGTGTTTCTTTGATTTGCCCCAGAATTCAAAGGCCTACTTTTAGCCAGAAAATATGGAATTAGTGCCATAATTCTGTGCCAGCATTCTCCTTCTCATTCCCATCTTGCATGCAGCATTAAGAGATTCCAACAGAGGGGCCATATTGTTGTCTGGTTTATCACAGCAGGATTTTTGATTCCTCGCTCACTGGTTCATGTAGTGCATTTAGAATAATTTTTTTTTTATCCTTGGTAACCACACCTTGTCTTTCTCCAATTCCTCCCTCCCCCTTCCCAAGTTTTATGATCAGAGGAGCTCCGCTAGAAGAGTGCCTCATTCTTCACAAGCACAGCTGGGCAATTGTCTGGTTCAACAACATTTGAGGGATCTAGTGCCTCGACTGTCTCTTCACATCATGAGCTGAAGACTGGTTTCTGTAAATACAGGAGAGCAAAGGGGCAAGTAAAGATGGATCATCCAATTCACTCTTCAGTTATAATTTCCTGGCTAAATTACAGTCTTTAATGAACTTCAAGTTTCTTGCCAATGTAGGAAAAGATCAAGGCTATATCTTCATTTCTATTACAAACCCCAATCATCCAACCAATTTTTCCACTCCAAAGAGTAACCATTCCAATTTCAGCCATCACAACTTTTGTAATGACAAGGTAAATTTCCATAAACCACAGTCAAACCTCCCACCTCCACCTCTGGCCATCCACAATTACAAGTCTGGCAGCTTTTCTCGTCAAATCCCCAAAATTTCACACCATCCAGGCAGCAGCACAACCAAAACTCCAGTCTTCTCACTTCTATCACACCCCTACCTCCACTCTGGCTCCTCATCCACACTGCACCATTTTTTTAAAAAAACTTTACAACTTGGCCTTATTCATGGGCTTGCCCCTCACTTCCTCTGTCAGTCCTCAAAGATGGTCAATAATTAGCTCTACAGGAGGAGGAAACCAGAGGTCCATGAGCCAGTCTAATCAGGGGATCAGAGTTGGAGAGGGTCAGCAACGTTAAATTCCTCGCCTTATCAAGTCACACGATCTGTCCTGGGTCCAGCACGTACGTAACATAACAAAAAAAATGTTTGCGAAGATTTGGCATGACATCTAAAAACAATGGATGTGTGGTAGAGAGTGTACTGACTGGCTGCATCACAGCCTGGTATGGAAACACCAAAGCCCTTGAATAGAAATGCCAAAAAGTAGTGGCTACAGCACTGTCCATTACAGAAAAAGCCCTCCCAACCACCGAGCACATCTACAAGGAACGCTGTCGCAGGAAAGCAGCACCCCCACCTCCCAGGTAACACCATTTCCCCACTGCTGGCATCAGGGAGTTACAGGAGCCTCAGTACCCACACCACCAGGTTCAGGAACGGTTATTACCCCTCAGCCATCAGGCTCCTGAACCAGAGGGAATAATTTCACTCACCTTCACTTGCCCCATCACTGTTTCTACAACCTATGGACTCCATTTTAAGAACTCTTCATCTCATGCTCTTAATATTTTATTGCTTATTTATTTACTATTTTGTTTCTCTCTTTTTTTGTATCTGTACAGTTTATCTTTTGCACATTTTTTTGCCCATCTTGGGTGTTGTTTATCATTAATTCCACTGTGTTTCTTTGCACTCACTGTGAATGCCTGCAAGAAAACCCATCTCAGGGTGGTAATATGGTGACATGTATGGATGTTGATAATAATTTACTTTGAATTTTGAAGAACCACCCACTTGGCCAGTTTCTTTGAGCCCACGGCTTCAAGTACATTTGGCAACATAACTAAGCCCCTGGCTATAGAGTGCCCTCTCAACCCTTCCACTTCCTGCATCTTAAGGGCAACTGCCTTGGCCAGGTTTTTTGGTCTCTGTCCCACCTATTCTGGATCAGTATGTACTTGGAAACTTCCTCTGCAAAGTATGTTGGAAAAGAAACCTCATACATCTCACACACAGTTGGTGACTTCCTGGGCATTCGCCCAATATCATTAACTTTCCTCTCAGATACAAACTAGCCAATGCACACTACACACAGTTTGCCTGGCTCTACCACTGAAAGTGATTATTGAGAAACTGGGAAATGATTTACCAGGACAATTCCTCTCGGCCGCAGGTTGAGCAACCGCTGGGGGTAGAGAGAAAGCAGAGCTCCAAATAGAGACGTGAGCTCAATCAAAAGCCGGTGCTCGGGAAGGTTACGGCAGGCGAACCCCCTGACCTTACAGAGGCCAGGTTATAAAATCCGCAGGAAAGCTCTCACTTTCTTTAATATTCATGAAGCTTTGAAGTGTTAAATCCGAAGTTAGACTGATGCATACTAATATAAAAGCAATTACATGTGACAGGTGGAACTTGCACTAATCTTCCTCCCACTAGGACTCTAATGCAATGAACCACAATTCCTGACTGATTTATTGTCCAGCATGGGAGAAGCGTCGAGGCCACAGCTGCATTGACTGAGGGATCCAGGACTTAAACAGAAGAGCAGCAAGTCAGAAACATGGCGGAGTCTGCAGATGCTGGGAATCCAGAGCAACGCACACAAAACACTGGAGGAACTCAGCGGGTCAGGCAGCATCGACGCAAGGGAATAAACGGTCACCGTTTCAAGCCAAGACCCTTCTTCAGGACTGGAAAAAGAGGGGGGAAATGCCAGAGTAAAGAGGTGGGTGGGGGAGGGAGGCGAAGGAGGATAGTGAGAAAGTGATGGGTGAAGCCAGCTGGGTGGGAAAGGTAAAGAGCTGGAGAGGAAGGAATCTGATAGGAGAGGAGTGTGGCCCATAGGAGAAAGGGTGGGCCCAGGGGGAGGAGATAGGCAGGTGAGAAGAGGCAAGAGTGGGGAATAGAAAGAGGGGAGAGGAAGGGATGTTTTTTTTTGGTCCAGAAGGTGAAATACCACCAGGTTGGAGGCTACCCAGACAGAAACTAAGGTGTTGCTCCTACACCCTGAAGTTTACGAAGGGTCCCGCCAATGCAGGCGGGTGCATGGGAGCAGAGTGGGTAGGACAGAGCAGCACTCAGTGAAGAGAAATAGGAAAGGATCGAAAGAGTCATGACTGGGATCCCCGCTCCCAATGAGGAGCGGAGCTCCATCACAGTGCAGCACAGAAGCGGGTCTCGTAGGCCATCAAATATGCATCTACACCAATCCCCTCTACCACCACTTGGTCCATACACTGCCATAGCCACTTGTTGCCTCCACCACCTTCCCAAGCAGTTGTTTCACACCACAACCAGCCATGGGTGAACTCATTTCTCATCAGTCCCCTTCTGACCCTCTTATCCCTCATCTTAGAGTGGTGGGGTGGAGATGCATCTCTACCAAAGGGGGTGCAAGGTGCTCCTTCCCTCCACTAGCCTGCCAGTTACCCTGGGGCAAGGTGTAGCACCTGCTTAGCCCCTGATCAGGGTCATGTGAATCCACGGGAGCAGGTGGTGGATGGTTGTATAAGCAGCCAGTGCAAATCACAAGTCCTACTTATGCGACCACTGACATCAGGCAGACAATCTCTGAAGAGTATTGATTACAAGACAGGTGACCCCAGCCGTTAAGACACTGCCCAGCAGAAGACAATGGCAAACCACTGACAAGTTTGCCAAGAGCAATCAAGGTTACTGGACATGATCGCTCACGTCATACGACACAGCACATAATGAAAGAATCCCTCAGCTTCAAGCTATGCAGCCACAGTAACCAAAAACCCAGGTTTCTTGGCCCACAACTCTCAAATCTGCAGCCTACCAATATGTGCACATCCCAATGTGGAGCCAATTTTAAACTGCATTGCAAAGCTCCTGTGATTACCAAGCAATAAATTAATTTGACAAAGGCAAAACTAGATGACAAGCCTCAAATTAAATTTAGGGGGTGCAAACTATTTGTGTACTGAAAGTAAGCTGCTAGTGAAAATGAAGCTTCTGCAAATAGTTTCCATCTGGCAGAAATTTCACATGCAACACTCACTTAAAACATATCCAAGCAAACATCAAAACAAAACTAACTGACTGCTGTGGCACTGAAGATGCTGGTTTCGGAGCCCAATCTGCCTTAGCTGAGCGCAAGATTCCACATTTCAAAAGGAGGGTAGAGTTAATCCTGATGAAGGTTCTCAGCCCGAAGCATTGACTGTTAATTCTTTTCCTCGGATGTTGCCTGACCTGCTGCGTTCCTATCCATCTTGCTGTGCAGGGGAGTGTGAAAGGAAACCAGAGAACTCACACTATCATGGGAAGACCGTACAAAGTCCTTATAAACAGCAGCAGAGTTGAGACCAGGTCACTGGTGCAGTAATAATTTCTATGTTATACTGTGGCCTATCTTTAATCTTCAAAAAAAAACTTCAAGAGATGTCCTGGTCTTTACCTCAACACTGGGCAAGGGTGCCTGGTGTGCACCAAATATCTGTCATATTCCCAAATCTGCCATTGTGAATACACCTCAAAAGCACTTCATTGTTACAGGCGCCACCCAAAAGCAAGTCTTTCTTTCATCATCAAATTAATTAACTAATCGAGGAGTGTGGTGCAGAGAAAAAAATTCAAGGCAAATCAATTCTCATCCACCATGTTGATACTGAATCAGGACTTGTGCTTATGATTTCCCAACACAGAAAAACTTGTACAGCTAAGTGCCCAGCTTGGCTCTGCAGTTCTCACATATTGATGAGTAAGATGTTCCACTGATTAAAAATTGATCCTCCTCAAATTCTAATCAACAGAATAGGATTCATTCATATGTTATCAAGTCAGCACCTGACAGTGAAAACCAAACCTGTTATTAACCCCTGAACCCCGCCAGGAAGACCAGAACTGTAAATTATTCAATAGCCCAAGCACAATATTGCTAGCCTGATGGATTTATGTTGAGCACAGGGCAGAGCAGGCTACCACCAATATCACAATCCTACAGGTCTCCAGAGAACAAGGGGTTCACGACATCCCAACAGTCTGCACCACAACGCTGCATACATAAGCCTCTGCTCTCATTAAGCTACAGGCACATGCATTTTATTTTACTAAACAAGAATTGTTTTTTTTACTTTTCCCAAAACCACTCCAGCATCAACATCAATAGCATTTTACACCCAGTAAGTGTGTTTGCTTGACTTTTAACCTGTGTAAAGTTTACAGGCAGTTTCTATCAGTCAATGAAAAAGACACAAAATACAAATAAGACACAATAGTTAATGTCACATTAAGATATTCTGCCATCCAACAGAATTTAAAACCTCTCACATTAAGAGTTTTCGTATTCATTCACTGATTTAAACCCTACATCATGGGCACTGAAAGAGTCTCAATCTTCTGAAGTATTGTAGAGTTGCTGACAATTGACATCTGGGTCTCCCTGACAAATGCTCCCCCCCACCACCCCACAAGGTAATTATACTAAAGCATGGATCTACAATTTTGTCACTAGGACAGGAAGCTGGTTTTAGTCATGTAACCACAGACACACACAAAAAAAAGATTCCTTTGGTTTATTCTGAGGCTTAGCAGTGACCTTTGGACATACAGGCAGCAAAACTACTCACTAAGTTAGCCCCTAAATAACACAGTGTAGCTCAGTGTGATTCTTCTAATTTAGCCCCCTTCGCTACCAAATGAGGAGAACAAATCTACTCTGAACATCATTCATGAATGCAGCCGAGAGCAATTCTGCCTCCAGCCAGATTTTGCTTTCTCAAATTATTTGATATTTTCAGAGGAAGGCTGGCCGAGATTGCAGGCACAAACTTGACACCTTGCTTACTTGTACGCAGCATCTCAGCAAATGTGACAGAAACACCTATTAAACCAGAAACGCTAGTTGTTTCTCTTCCCACAGACGTCGTCAACCTGTTGAGGTTTCAAGCACTTTCGGCTTTTGTTGTAGATTTCCAGCATCTGCAGTTTTTTTTAAATCTCCGGAGTAAACAAGTTTACAGTACTTGCAGGCGTTAATCAGAATCGGGTTTAATATTGCCAGCATACGTCATGAAATTTGTCTTTGCGGCAGCAGTACAATGCAATACATAATGATAGAACAAAAAAAACTGAATTACAGACATGTTAAATTTAAAAAGCAATGCAAAAATAGAAATAATAGTGAGTTAGTGTTCATGGGTTCGATGTCCATTCAGAAATTGGATGGCAGGCGGGCAGAAGCTGTTCCTGAATCGTTGAGTGTGTGCCTTCAGGCTCCTGTACCTCCTCCCTGATGGTGGCAATAAGAACAGGGCACATACTGGGTGATGGGAGTCCTCAGTGATGGACACGGCCTTTTTGAGGCACCGCTTCTTGAAGATGTCCTGAATACTCTGGAGGCCAGTGTCCACGATGGAGCTGACCGAGTTTGTAATTCTCTGCGCAACATTCTCACAGTGCTCACACTCGCAGTTCTGCCTTAATCTATTCAGAGCAAGTTAAATCTTGGGCGAATGCTCAAGGACACCTGATTGCTCAGGGCAATGGTACGCCAAGGAGCAATGTTTTCCAGATGACAATGGGAAATTCCTCCTCCTCCTAGTAAAAACAGTAAATGGTCAGTTTCCAAACACAATGATCTTCTTAAACTCTAGTGAAACTCAAGGCACTGCAGAATACATGAAATAGAAAAAATATTCATTAAGTTCTGGAATGCAGCAACATTTGGAGTTGTGGAGCATGATGCAGAGTAAAGAGAAACCTTGAGATTTATTATAACACTTGTTGTGAGACTGTAACTGTCTGTGCCGGGAAATCCAGCAAAGGATCATGGCATCAACATACACCCAATCGGGCAAAGTTCACAAGCATGGTGTAAGAGCTCCAATCTGCTAATTAAATTTGCTGCCGACACTACACTGATCAGCCTAATCTCAAATAATAATCAGGCAATCTACAGAGAAGTCAAAACCCTGACGCAGTGGTGTCAAGAAAATAACCTCTCCCTCAATGTCGCAAAAACAAAGGAGCTGGTTGTGGACTACAGGAGGAATGGAGACAGGCTCAGCCCCATTGACATCAACGGATATGGGGTTGAGAGGGTGAACAGCTTCAAGTTCTTCGGCATACATATCACACAGGAACTCACATGGTCTGTACACACAGGGGCAAGATTGAGAGCATCCATTGAGGAAAAACTTCTTCTCCCAGAGAGTTGTGGAGGTGTGGAATGCACTGCCTCGGAAGACGGTGGAGGCCAATTCTCTGGATGCTTTCAAGAAGGAGCTCGATAGATATCTGATGGATAGGGGAATCAAGGGATATGGGGACAAGGCAGGGACTGGGTATTGATAGTGAATGATCAGCCATGATCTCAGAATGGCGGTGCAGACTCGAGGGGCTGAAAGGTCTACTTCTGCACCTATTGTCTATTGTCATCCTGACTGGCTGCATCACTGCCTGGTATGGGAACAGTACTTCCCTCAATCGCAGAACACTGCAGAGAGTGGTGCGGACAGCCCAGCGCATCTGTGGATGTGAACTTCCCACTATTCAGGACTTTTACAAAGTCAGGTGTGTAAAAAACAGCCCAAAGAATCTTTGGGGACCCAAGTCACCCCAACCACAAACTGTTCCAGCTGCTACCATCCAGGAAACAGTACCGCAGCATAAAAGCCAGGACTAACAGGCTCTGGGACAGCTTCTTCCACCAGGCCATCAGACTGATTAATTCATGAAAATACAACTGTATTTCTATGTTATATTGACTGTCCTGTTGTACATACTATTTACTATAAATTGCACATTTAGATGGAGATGTAACATTTGTACTCCTCAAGTATGTGAAGGATGAAAGTAATAACATCAATTCAATTCAAGGGGGTTTACCCTGGCTCATCTTGCAGCAGGCATTTTTTTTTAGTCACGACAGGCTTTAAAACACTTCAGGAAATCAGTTTTTGTTGAAGTAAATAAAATAAATGAGCCTGTAATTTGATGCCACTGAGGTGCTATTACAAATGCAAATTTGTTATAAACCTCAAAAAAAAGTTTAGGTTCTGTAAGTGACAGGGCATGTTGTAAACTGACACTAAATCTTATGTAATCCACTATTTCCATATTCGATATACCCTCAGTGGCCACCTTATTCGATACAGCAGTGGAACCCAGTGTGCTCTCCTGCGCTGTACTGCCAAACACTTCGAGGTTCGACGTGTTGTGCACTCAGAGAGGATCTTCGGCACACCACCGATGTAACACGTGGTTATTTGAGTTACTGTCTCCTTCCTGTCAGCTTCAACCGGTCTGGGCATTGTCCTTTGACCTCTCTCATCAACAAGGTGTTTCGCTCACAGAACTGCCACTCACTGAATGCTTTTTGGCTGGTGTTTTTTTTTTGCATCGTTGTCTGTAAACTCTGGAGACTGTTGTGCATGAAAATCCCAGGAGATTAGCAGTTTCTGAGATACCCCATCTGGCACCAACAATCATTCAACGGTCAAAGTCATTTAGGTCACATTTCTTCCCCATTCTGATGTTTGGTCTGAACAACTGAACCTCTTGACCATGTCTGCATGCTTTTAGTCTAGTCTACCATTCCATCACGGTTGATTTATTTGCCCTCCCAACCCCATTCACCTTCACCTTTGACTCTCTTACCAATCAAGAACCTATCAACCTCTGCTTTAAACCAACCCAACGACTTGGCCTCTAAGGCATCGACATACCGAGAGATCTTGAGTTCCGAGTTCATAGCTAGTGAAAGCGGCCACACAAGCAGATAGGGCCACATCAAAAGAGAGGGAAATGCGTTGCTTCCCTCAAATCGGTGAGGATTGTGTTGGAGGCAGCCGGCAAGAGTCACTACACTTCCAATGTCAATTTAGCATGCCCACAACTTATAACCCTAACCTGCAAGCCTTGGGAATGTGGCAGGGAACCAAGAAGCCTCTTAAGAGATGGATGAGTGGCATTAAGATGCAGCAACAGAATTTAAAAGCTCAGGGCCCAAGCAAGCGGTGGCCAAAGCTTGGGTGACTGAAATCAAGCAAGATTAAGGCAAAGTAACTGAGGACTCAGAGAGATCCTTGGATTGAGGGATACAAGGGAGAAGGGAACAGAGCGGAGCTTGAGTTCTCTACTAAACTGATGAGAGGCCTGTTGGAAGGGTTCAGAATCACAAAAGAGCTCGAGGAGATAGGTATGAAGTTGGTATCCATTCAGAGGTTGGGGATCAAAACTTAGGAACACAGGATCGCTATCAAGACTGCCAATAGCACATTCAGGGATTTGGCTTTATCTAGGGCGGATAAAATGTAGAAACTAGGAGCAAACATGGGACACATCCAATTCAGGGGAAGGATGTATATTCAAGTGAAACAAAACAAAGATATTTTGAAAAGGGCTAGAAGAAAATACAGCAGAAACTCTCGCTTGGTCAAATTAGGACCAATGTTTACAGGCAATGGTTTTTTTGGTGCTCTGTACAATTCAATAAAGAGGACCCATTATACAAGCAATTTTTTTTATTGCAGCAAGATGGCGAACAATTGTTGCATTTGATGAATATAACCAAAAGCCGCTGTTTTCTTTTCCACGTTCAGATGGCACTGAGTCATACCATCTAGCTTGTGGTTTCTGAATCAGAGAATTAGTCTTCCATTTCCATTTAATTCAATGATTTAGAGTCAAACAATTCAGCATCTGAGATTAGTCTTGACCAAAATTGCTCAACCTCTCTCTAGAAAACACTTGCCTCGCAATTTCATTTCCATCTGTGGTCCACTTCAGAAAGCCCCAATCCCAAGTAATGCCAACTTGTGCATCTCAGAAGGATCAAACAACAAACAAAAACCAGCAGACTTCCCTTAATCAAAACTAACTCCAGTAGCTAACCAAGAGCAATTAAATGCACAACGTTCCATTCATAAAACATTCAGCAATAGAGGTTGAGATGTGGCAAAGGATAGACAGTGTTCACTTCACAAAAAGATTAAAATGGAAAATGGATGAGGAACAATATCACCTTTGCTTAACACATTGCACACTAGTTAAATACTAGAGCCACTCACAAAAGGACAATGAAGTTTCCTAATGGCATTAGGTGATATAATCAAGCAATCAGCTGCTTTCCATGAAAATTGCATGAATTTAATTAAAGATTACAGAGTTCAGTCACCCAAAAATTGCAGATGCAGGAGTGCTCGAGAGACCATGACATGCACACTGCACCACATTTCAGACACCGCTGCAAGTTTCGAGCTCAGAAAAAAAATCCCAACAGGCCACGGTGGGCTGATGACATCAGATGCCACTCATTACCAGAATTAGTAGTGGAAAAAGCCTGTTCCTACACTTTTTCCAACCTTCAATCCACCCCACCCTTCTGCCAAATGGCAAGAGGGATAATTAATGAAGAATGCTAATTAGCTGCTGATCATCGAATGAGCTGGTTAGATAAAGCATTGTTCACCATTAAATTAATTCTCCATAATCATCTTGTCCTCGAGACACACTAGAATATAGCTCTGTACAAACAATTCATTGTAAATCCAAGATATTCCAAATATTTATGTTAAGTATAAAACTCGCTGCAAACACTGGAATTTTTAAAGTATCAAGTGTCGTATCAATTGCTTTACAGCCCTTAAAATTATAATGCTTAAAGTATTTAATATGACACACCATCAGCATTTCCCCAAATGGCAGAAATATCACAGTTCTACCCTCAAGGCCCTCCAAATAGTGCTTTCCTATTCAAAACAAATCCATGAATCAGTG
Source organism: Hypanus sabinus (assembly GCF_030144855.1). Classification (NCBI taxonomy): domain Eukaryota; kingdom Metazoa; phylum Chordata; class Chondrichthyes; order Myliobatiformes; family Dasyatidae; genus Hypanus; species Hypanus sabinus. The sequence continues at coordinate 89,590,690 of NC_082718.1, forward strand.
TTAAAATTCGCACCGAAGGATGTGGTGAAACCAGCTTCCCACTTAATAATTACTTTAGTTATCCAGGGAAAGATGGTTATAAAACTCACTTCACTACTGATACGACTCTGCTTTTGTATTGAAAAAACAAATTTAACAACATAGTTGGAAGCAAAGGTGCAAATCTGTTTTCCTCAGTGTAAACTTTGTATTTAAGGAGATTTGTGTTAACAAGAGAATAAAATATTTGGTCATGAACAAAAAAAAATTTGATTTTGTATATTCCACTTACAAATCCCAGCTTCGAATTCAGCTCTGAATAGAGAAACCCTGCTTTCAGTACAGTTTGAAGAATTGGTGTCTGTGATAAACTTGTTCAATCAGATGTTTTTAAATGTTGCATTTTGCAATTTGATCTTTGACAAATTCAAATCCAATCCAAGCCCTACTACACCAAAATAATCAGCAAAACGTAGCAGTTAAAACCTATTTACTCACGCCCAAGTAGCAAAGCTCAAGAATTCTCTGCCCGAATGTATTTGCTGTCTTGTAGCTTCATCTATTAAAACACTGCAATAGATGGGATTCCACCCCCCAAGAGATTTTCTTTAAAAAGATATCACCAGTATAACCTACAACACCAAACTATCAAGGAGGTAGACCTTCTGAGGCAGATTGTCACATCGAACATCCAAAACCCATTTCACGGAACAGCTGCAGAAACCAAGCCTCAGATCGACAATCAGGATCATGAGAAAAGCTTAGAGAGCAAGTGCAGTTGGGTAGGATATGCTGGCCACAATCCATCTCAGGGATCCGCCAGCCAGTGGGGCAGTGGCATCACCACCAGACTTCGAGGCAAATGGCCCAGAGTTCAAATCCGGCCAGCTCCTTACACATTTTCCATCCACGCTGAGTGCAGGGCTGAGCATGAAGCTAGCATCTCAGCGTTAGGGAAACAGCACAAAGTGTGAAAAAGAACCACAGCGATCCCAGGATCCATCTAAATGATGTCGTTAGCTGTTACCATGTTATAAATGGGACACAATTCCTCCTTATTGAAAAGTCAATGGGGGGGGGGGAGAAAATCACACTAATGAACGAACTGCAAGGATTTACAGTGCTTTGCCATTACGAACTAACACATAAAGGGACTGATGCCCCCCCCCCATAACCACCCAACTGGGACAGACAGAGAAATCAGAAGAATGATGACAGTTCTATAACGAGATATCAGACTTTAACCTCATTTGCACCATACATTTCACCGATTGTTTTGTAACACCCATCAGACCACAACCTTGGACAAACTTGTTAAAGATGAACCTTGTGAAAGTCAAATGCTCAAGTCAGGAAGATTGTCATTCTGTTTTTATTTGTTGCCTCACACACATACGCTGGGTTGAGACAATATAAAGACAACAACATTTAGAAGAATCCTAAAACAGCAAAATTACTGTCCTCTCTATAGCCATTTGCTCAATAAAAAGCTCACACTTTAATGTCACGTACAAAATTTCCACAGTCTGCGCACACACAAAACAAGAATGCTAATCCGGAGTGCAAATTCTTAGAGAGATCTCAAACTGAATTAACAAAATTTGTACCAACATAACTCTTCAGCAGATCTTAAGAAACCATAAAGAAACTTCATCTATAATTAGCTACTTCGAGTGCTGGATCAGTCATGCACAAACGGACAGCCAACTGGCATGCTAGAAATACTCGTTCTTCCAAATCTCTTCATCAGATCAGCAGAAAGACAAAATACTGTCACGTTTGTAAAGATCACCCACAATACAACAATGCTGAGGCTTTCAAAAGGGTGCAGAAGGGGTTCAGTAGGAAGCTTTCTACACTGGACAACTTTTATTACCTTCCACGGAGCAGAGACCAAGGAGCGCACCGAGTATATAAAATTAATGACAACACAAACTCTTTTCCTACGATGGAAAAGTCAACTGCTAAGGAGCAACGCTTAAAAAGATGTGCAACGCAACTAATGCTTTTTATTCACAGAGGACCAGGTCCCTGGAACATGTGACCTGGGGAGATGGTGTAAGGTGATAACAATAGTGATATCGAAGCGCTACATCTACTCCCTCACCTCCTTTCAGGGCCGCAGGCAGTCCTTCCAGTTGAAGCAACACTTCACCCGCCAAGCTGCTGGGGTTGTCCACTGCACCCGGAGCTCCTCTACATTTGTGAGGCCCATCATAAATTGGGGTCTGCTTCATCAAGTAACTGCCCTGCCCTCACCCCGCTCCATCTGTCACAAGCGGAACTTCTTGGTAGCCAACCATTTTAATTTCCATCCCCACTCCTGCTCCAACATGTCTGTCCATGCCCTCCCTTTTGCCCCAATGAACCCACTCTCAGGGAGGAGGAGAAATACCTCATTCTACGTGGATGGCCTCCAACCTGATGACATGAATATCGATTACTCCCACTATTTACCCCCACACCCTTCCCTCTTCTTCTACTCTCAACTCTGGCCACCGAGCTCTTTTCCTCGCCTGCCTATCACCTCCCATTGGCATTCGTCCTCCTTCCCTTTCTCCCATGGTCCACTCGCCTCTCCCATTAGATTCCTCCCTCTCCAGTCCTTTACCTTTCCCAACCACCTGGCTTCACCCATCACCTTCCAGCCAGTCCTCCTCCCACTACCTTTTTATTCTGGCATCCTCCCCCCTTCCTTTCCTGCCCTGAAGAGGTGTCTCAGCCCGAAACATCGACTGTTTATTCTTTCCATGTATGATGCCTAACCTGCTGAATTCTCCCAGCATTGTGTATGACACAATAGCAATGTTCGAGATGTATTTAGACAGACACATGAATAGAGGAGATCGACTATGTACAAGGAGATGGGATTAGTTAGATTACCATCTGAACAGTCCATGATCACCATCTCTTGTACTATTTTTTTTTTAAATTGCAACTTACAGCAACTTCTTGTCTTGTACTGTCCCGCTGCCTCAAAGCAAATTTCATGACACGTGTCAATAAAAATAAACTTGATTCAGATTATGGTCAGCATGGACATGGTGGGCCAAAAGGCCTACTCCTGAGCTGAGCTAATGAGAATATTAAGCATTTTGCATACTATTGTAAAGCTAGATTGTGAAGAAGGTTGGTCCAGTTGTTGGTTAGTTTGGGTGAAATATCTTTTTTTTTTAAATGCAGATTTCTTCCTATATTGGTTTAATTTGCTTTATGTAGTAGGAAGCAAAAATCCTGCTTGTGGGGCAAATTGAGGGAAAAATCTTCGTAAATTGCCCTTGAGTTTAGGCTACTGTTAAAAAGGTGGGTTGCTAGGCAGTGCAGCTTGTCTAAATTAATAAAATTTAGAAAAATTAAAATAAAAATGTACATGCAATGTCAGTATTTCACACGTGGACAGACCACTATCTTCCAGAGTCGTGTATAGTTAATGCACTACAATAAGGGCTTGTGTAGTCGGAAGTGTAACTATAAAAACATAGTAATCACAGGCTTTAGTGAAAGGTTACAATAAGCAGCTCTGTGAACCTTCAAATGTTTTGCTGTGCAACAAGACAGTAAACCAGGGGATCCTAATTGCTGTAAGTTGCAATTTTATATATATTTGGAGACATTATTCCAAAAAAATTAAGAAATAAGCTGAGAACGTTCATGCAGGTGTGCAGATGCTGCAAAACAAATGATATCCTTCAACTGACTGGAGACTATTTCAGTTTTCACTCTTTAAAAGTGAATGGAGCCTGCTACAAATGCATTTTCACTTTCCTCATTCCATCAACTTGACTCTTTGCTGCAGTAATTTTAGATTCACACCTTCACTGACTATCGGTGTCAAGAGTATCTGTGCGTGGACACATGATCCCGTTGGTCAAAAGGCAGACATGAGGTGCGCCATAATGCGACGAAAAGCTGACCAGAACAGTCTGTCACCGGGGTGAGGATGCAACTTGAACACTGAGTCTTGATGAAGGGTCTCGGCCCGAAATATCAACTCTTTGCTCCCTTCCACAGATGCTGTTTGATAGGCTGAGTTCCTCCAGAGGAGTGTGAGTGAGTGAGTGACTTTGCATTTCAAGAATCTCTGTGTTTATTACCCCTAATGATGTTTACTTTGATTTATTTTATTTAAGAGGTAACAGTATGGATCAGGCCTGTCTGGCCCAACAAGCTGCACCACCCAGCAACCCAATGGCAGGACAATTTTCAATTAATTTGCGGGTACATCTCTGGAATGTGGGAGGCCTTGTTCTCATGGCTACCATCAGGAAGGTGGTACAGAAGACACACACACTCACTCACTCTTCAGGAACAACTTCTTCCCCTCTGCCATCAAATTTCTGAATGGGCATTGAACCCATAAACACTACCTCATTATTTTTTTTAATTTCTAATTTTGCACTACTTACTTATTTAATATATACACTTGCTGTAATTCACAGGTTGTTTTCCATCACGTATTGCATTGTTCTGCTGACGCAAAGTCAACAAATTTCACAACACACGATGGTGATTGTAAATCCTGATACTGATACCCAGAGGAAATCCACATATTGCAGACGATGTCGGAATCAAACTCCAAACTCCAAAGCGGGGGTAGGACTATCACATGCCGACACCTTCCTCCCGCAACGGTGAGCGAGAGGCCAGAAGACGGCGTTGTACACTCGCTCGGCTAAGTTTTCAATCTTCCTTGACACTTTAATCGGCACTATCGGCAAGAAACGGGAGTCAACCACGGGCTTGCACCCAGTCTCTAGAGCCTCTTGTCGTCGAGGCCGCTCACCTCCCAGGACCTTCCCGGAGACAGCAAAGAACCAGATCGCTCAATCGGCCCAAAAACAAACCACAGGCTCCAACAATACCAGAACCACATTTGAAAGAAAAAGTAGTAAAAGTAGTAGTCTAGTAGCATTGTTTGCAGGTGCCATCTTTCTAAAAAACTTCTAATTTGGACTGACAAGATAGCTGAAAAGAAATATCTACAATCAGTAGAAAGACAGGGGAAGACACTTGGTGCCAATGAGTTACAAACATAATCGAGCTTGTTCTGAACTGAACTAAATTTAATGATATTCAGATTGAAACTGATCACACTAAAGGGTAAATCACACATTAAGGAAGGCAATGAGGTACAGAAAGTCCAAGCAACACACAAGAAATGCTGGAGGAACTCAACAGGCCAGGCAGCATCGCTGGAAAGGAGTACAATCGATGTTTCAGGCTGGGCCCCAATGTGTGTGTGTGTGCTGCTTGGACTTCCAGCATCTGCAGATTTTGTCTTTTTTTTGTTACAGGAAGTCCGCACTGGCACGATATCTACATGGAGGCAAACCTGCCATGAAGAAAGAATCCTTTGCATCATACAGCGAGATCAACTGTTAAGAGGAAGTCTATGTCTGGGAGGAAGAGCTCAGATATTGACCGTCTATCTCTCTCCAGTCACCTTGTATGGGTAACATCCCAACTAACTTGCTTTAGTGAGAATATTATTAGCGAGAATATTTGGATATAGAGACAATATTTTTAAACACATTCCATCGCAGACTCACTCTGTCCAGAGTGCCTCTGTAAGACGTTGTGCAGAGCTTCCGCCGGGAGGATGGCGTGAACCCAAATTTCACACAAGTGATGGCGATATGAAGATTTTGAAGAAAACTCCTTCTACAACATCTACGTGGTCTGCTGGTTCCCTGGGTTGGCAATGCATCAGCCACTGTAGGGCGACATAAACTACTTGCTGAGCAACTTGAAAAGCCAATGTTTCTACCCACCAAACTAACTTAGCTTCTTTTATTTGAAGTTGCTGTTATACATGAAACCTTCTACCGTCATCCACCACTGCTGCTTCTTCTACAATTTGCCAATATAAAATACTTCCCAAAACATAACATTTTCGGAAATTAAAGTTCACCAGGAAAACCCGTGTGGTAATTTAAGATTTCCTAACAGGCAATGGTCTGTTTTTACAGTAAAGACTTGTTGCTTTTGCTTGCTTTATATAACATCTCCATTAAACCGACAATGACTCCATGGAGTAATTATTCCAGGAGGGCCAGGGAATATTGGGTTCTGCCCTACTGCACTTGCGTGATATTGACAGCACCGTAAATCTCCAGATCTCTCACATCTGCAAACTTCTATTCCCATTTCACTTGGAATTTCGGCCAAGTGGGCAAATCAGCTGCACTGTGCATGTAGTAGAATAGTAGTCAGGTGGTTGCTATAACAACCAGTGCCTTGGGCCACCTCCAAGTATGGATCCTGCCACAACAGCTGGGGGGGGGGGGGGGGGCAGATTTCAGGAAGATTGGGTTGAGTTGTTCTCCGATCATGGAAATCCACTTGTGAATGTTTCGTCACCGTACAAGGAGACGTCAGCAGAGTGCCATGTCCTTCAAATGCTTCTTTTTCTTGCTTTTCTGAAACAGATCAAGCTTAGGTGCAGGCCTGGGATTGACGTGATAACCTAGATTGGAGATGCAACCTCAAATTGAATTTGGATTGAATTAAGCGTATGCAGCTTGTCCGATATGATAAGATTATTCAGCGCCCAATTATTTTAAATAATATCTTTCTTAAAACCTTCAAGCACTTTCTGTTCAGCATGCATAACACCCAGACATAAAATGGAGGTTCTCTGCTCAAATTTGAAGAACAGCGACTCCTGGACACCAAAGAAAAGATCTTTCTTGAAGGGACCACGTAGAAGGCAGTTTGAGTGACAAAAGACAGCACAGTGGCAAGGATACAGGGTTTGTTCAGAGTGGAAATGAAATGGCCTCCCCTACGGTCATGAGGTCACACTCGGGTTGGAGTAACACATTGATGCACCATCAATAACTCACTCTGAGACATAAAGGCGAGATATCGGCTTTTATTGACTGGAAGAAGGAACAAGCAGTGAGTGACCACCATACTACATCCAGGAGACTGAGAAGCCGGGCTCAGGCCTTGATCGCCTTTATACAGGGGTCTGTGGGAGAAGCCACAGGAGTAGTCAGCAGGGGGCGTGTCCAGATAGGTATATGTAGTTCACCACACACTTTATATTCCGTCTGGGTAGCCGCCAATCTGATGGCATGAGTGTCAATTTCTTGAACTTCCAGTAATTATACCCCTTCCTCTCCTCCTCTTCCCATTCTTGTTTCCCTCTTGTACATTCTCTTCTGACCTGTCCATCACTGGTGCTCCTCCCCTCCCCTTCCCTCCATGGTCCTCTATCCTCTCCCACCACATTCCCCCTTCTCCAGCCCTCTCTCTCTTCCAATCAATGTCCCTGCTCTCCATTTCATCCCCTCCCCATCTCCAGGCTTCACCCATCAACTACCACCTTGTGTTACTTCCCCCACCTTCTTACTCTGACCTCTCCCCTCACTTCCTTTCCAGTCCTGATGAAGGGTTTCGGCCTGAAACGCCGACTGTTTACACTTTCCCTTGATGCTGCCTGGCCTGCTGAGTTCCTCCAGCATTGTGTGTGTCTGTCTGTGTGTCTGTCTGTGTGTCTGTCTGTGTGTCTGTCTGTGTGTCTGTCTGTGTGTCTGTCTGTGTGTGTGCGTTGCTCTAGATTCCAGCATCTGCAATGCCTCTAAGATTGGGCCAAGAGAGAGTCGAGGGGAAAATGCAGTGGGAAGGTGAAAGGGTAAGGTCTTGGGTGAAAAACATGTCACCTTTATTGCAAACGCAGCCTGCAACGTTGTGGCTTCTTGTTTTTTCCCACCACCTCTAACACAACAGGAAAAAGAAGAGCAAGAGACACAAAGATCTAAGCGAGAAGATAAACAGAACAAAGAGCGACAGACAATTCAGTAATCAGTGCCTTCAGCATAATGTGTTATGTCATACAAGAGAGATTAGTTAAAGTGAAAACCAGGATCATTTAGAACAGCTCATTTTGGTACATCAAGAAATGAAAATGTGTTGCGAACCAGCATGCTGAGTATACACGGGGCATGCACCGAACTTGGAAAACAAATAAGCATTCTAACTGCCTCTCACATTTTCCTCCGGTAAAACGAGCAACCTGCAGGTATGATTATTCGAAAAAGAAAAGGCTGTGAAAACGTTACAAAGGGACGAGAAACGGGCAAATTTGAAGCACAGGTCATCTCCAAGTTTCACATCAGGTTTTTTACACATTAGTACAATTTGCCTCAGTCGCTATCTTCCCACATGAAGTGCTACTTGTGAAATGTCTCATTCCAGAACAAACCAGGCCACTGCACCATTACCATACTTACACCCTTAGCTGCCATTGGAATGAACCCAGCATTTCCTAGAATTAGCCACCAACTATGCATACCCTGTGGTTTCGAGTGACATACTTGAGTCAGGGACAGGTTTCAGACTAGAAATAAGACACTGTAATTTAATGATATTGTGTAATAAACCCCAGTGTCTTAGTCTCACTTGGAGATTATAGGTCAGTGTTTGAGCAATGATAGCCTTTCAACAGGGATTATCAAAACCACAATACGCAGGACCAAAAAAAAATTAAATAAACATGCACGGAGGTTAAACTTAGATACACAGAACTGGTGGAAGGTGCATAGAAATAAGACTATGTGTAAACACAATTATTTTCTCTCTGGGATAAACATGGCCTTGCCAAGCCAATGCTCCTTATCGTCCTTTACATTAAACAATTTTGATACACACTTCTCAGTTTGCTTTACTAAAAAATAGCAGCTGGAATGTAAAGAACTAACATTTAGAGGCTTACCCGATTTATAAAGGTATATATATTCAGCCCTTAATCCCTCCATAGCCTTTCAAGCAGGCATGACACATGGGCCACGTACATCACCCAAAAACTCTTTACAATAACACCAAATCAAGAACACACCCATTCAGAAATGAAATCAGGTATACAAGCAAGAGCCTGGTGGGAAAAGGGGCCTGTTTTGTTGTTGTTCGACATAATCAAAAGTTACAGAAAGCTGTAAAATTAGTCAGTGCCATCACAAGTACTGGCCTCCACCCAAGACATCTTCAAGGAGCAGGGCCTCAGAAAGGCAGTGTCCGTTATTAAGGATCCCCCATCACCTAGGACATGCCCTCTTCTCATTGTTACCATCAGGAAGGAGGGACAGAAGCCTGAAGGCACACACTCAGTGATTCAGGAACAGCTTCTTCCCCTCCGCCATCTGAGTTCTAAATGGACATTGAACCCATGAACACTACCTCACCTTTTTGTCTGCTTTTGCACTATTTTTAATTTAGCTATTTAATATACATATACTGCAACTGATTGATTTTTTTCTTGTATTTATCATGTATTGCCAAGTTAGCAAATTTCACCAACATATGCCAGCAATATTAAAACCGATTCTGATTCTGTTGTTGGTGCTGGTGTTGTTCTGCTGAACGCCGTGGGCATGCTACGTTGGTGTCGGAATACGTGGCGATACTTGCAGGCCGCCCCAGCACATCCCTGGGTGTTAAACACAAACACCACACGTCTCTGTACTTTTCCCGTGTACGTGTGATAAATAAATCTGAAATCAGAGTTCATTATTCCACCGATGTCTTCACCTGGCTGTGTATCAACCAAGAGGTGAGGGAGAAGCAGGGTGCTCCAGCCTCGACACTCGGCGAAGTGGGGCATCCCTGCTCTGTTCAGCTCTTTTGCAGCATCAGCAGCCCTAATCACTTCGCGATCTGGGGCTTTGTGGCAAAGCCAAAAGGAAATGCAGCAAAGAACATAGTTGAAAACTATTAAATAGGTTTGTATTAATGTGAAACTGACTGAGCTGACTGAGGACAGAAGTACAAATTCCTTAAATACTGTGGACCGGGGGTGGTGTGGGGGGGGAGCGAGTGAATCTGCTCGAAGAAACATTGCGTGGCTCTCAGAAAAGTAAAAATTTGTTTGCATCAAAGTTAACTTTTCCCCTCTTTTAAAGCTCTACTCTTTCTCATTACCATTTTGCCATGACAACTTCGCACTGAATAAATAAGTTAAAATTGTGGAGAACTGCGCAGAGTTAAGATTTCAATGATAAGCTGTAAAGTGTGAAGCAGTTATGTTATGGAAGCGATACTTCAGATAATTAAATAGACATAATTACTACAAAAGAGGGCAGGTTCAGCATTTTTTGGCAACCACAGTCCAATTTTCTTGCACCTGGTTCAAAATTTGTGCCATATGTTACATAGCTTGATGTATTTAACACACTGACTTGCCGAGTTCCTCCAGCATTTTGTGTGCTGTTATATTTAAATTTTATTAGAAAATTAAAAATACTTCACACAATGAGCAGCAAGAATAGAGATATGTACAAAGATTCACATTCTAATGCTTTCATCTATTCTTAGTGGTATCTTTCAATATTAACTCCCAATCCAGTTTTTCAAGATTTGCCATAAATGGCAGTACACCAGAGCCTTCAGATTTAGAACATTCTTGAAAAATTTAAGAACACTTTTCACTGGAACGAATGAGAAATAGACTCAAAAAGGTCTGGTGGTTCACAAAAGCAATTTTGCCGGCTGAAGAAAATACGCAAGCTTGAGATGGTCACAAAAATCAAAGGCTTGTAAAAGCATCTCTACACAAGAACCAGCACTGATCTCACTGCCACAAAAAAAAAGTTTTAAAAAAATGAAAGTTATTTTATAAAATGAGTTAGTTAATTCAAACAAGGGGACGAAGTCGTGGCTGCTTGGAGAGACAAGTACCAGAGATTTGATACGCTGAAAGTGCTCAAGTCCAGTGCATTCTGCCACAAATAATGGGCAATTCTCAAACAGGATTGCTAACCAATATTCACAAGATGACTTTGAGTGATTCCCTTTATTGAATGACTAGCTTTATAATTGCCCTGACTTGGCTTAAGGGGCAGTGCGGTGCACTTTGCTTGCCTGTAGGTCAGTAAATCATAGAGATATCCAGCAGTGTAGCTAATAGTAAACTGGTGTGTTTTGACAGAACCTTCCTCCAGTCATATCGGTGACAGAAGGCTGGTGCCCCAGCTAGACCTCTTGCTGCCATTGTTGTAATTGAGAATGAGCAGGAAACTCTGCAGATGACGCAGAGGAATATTCGTGTTTGACAAATACACAGCCTCTTGAGGCTTGCCCATCGGTGCTTTAGGAATGCAACTCCAACACGTCCGAAATACATTCAGCGTGTTTACAGCCATCAGAAATAACCACTGAATCACTACACTCAAGTTCTTTCTGAAAGTTCTTACTTGCATGAAAATGCCCTACCCTCATAGGAATCATCCTTGAAGAGAGCACCATTTCAAAGAACCAGCGTTACATAAAGTGCTTCTAGTTCAAGAGGTTCATTTTATTATCGAAGTATGTATGCAGAATACAACCCTGAGATGTCTCCTCCCAATAGCCATAAAATATAGAAAAACCATAGTAGTTGAAGCAAAGACATCAATCCCCCTGCCTGAAAAGAAATAAAACTTGAAAACTCGCAACTCCTCCCTCATACAACTAACAGATCACCCATATGGAGTAACAAGAACATCAAACACCAGACCCCAGCCTGCCAGTCGGCAACAAAAAAAAATGGGTGAGAACATAGGAAAACAGTACTGAAGAAGAGGCCAACATGAACTACAGTCCAATCCATAAACTATAGTCCTATTAGGCACAGCATTGAAGTTGGAAGTGTGGAATGTCCCAAATGTAAATCTGGTTCCCACTGACCTGTAACATCTCACATTAGACTGGGACCAACTAACTACTTTTGCAATTGAAGCAGTAAACCTTTGTTCCATTCCATTAACTAGTTTTCCCTGATCCATGGAAGAACCTCCCTTAGCTACCTGTATAGAGCTGACTACTTGCAGCCCAGAACTAAGGTTTTGTAGATAAAAGCAGAAACTCCAAATTCTAGTACTGAGTCCTGCTATGTTCAGATTCTAATTTAAAACAACTTCCGCACTTACTGTGTCTCAACTGCTCCATCCTAAAAACAAAACCAGACTGCTCCTGACAAATTATTAATATTTTTAGCAGTATTGCTCAGTGATGAGAACTCAGTAAATTGAAGCAACGCCGTAGCAGTTATCGCACAACACTATTACAGGAGATAACAGGGTTTCAGTGCCTTGTTAGGGATTTATACATTCTCCCCATGACCACATGGGTTTCCTCCAAGTGCTCAGGTTTCCTCCCACAGTCCAAAGTCATCCCAGTTAGAAGTTAATTGGTATTTGTAAATCATCCTGCGATTAGGCCAGCATTAAATAGTTGGCTTGCTGGGTGGTGTAGCTTGTTGGACCGGAAGGAAATGTTCTGCACTGCATCGCTATGTCACACTGGTGGGTAAGGAGACACTACACCAAAATGGCAAACAATATTATAGAGAAACCTGAAGAACAAAAATGGTATGGTAAGCACACAACAGCAGTAACTGATTGCAAGGATGAAAGCAAAGAAGTTATGAGGTTATAATACTCCAACAAAGATTTTCAGAAACGTAATGTAATTTGTTTAAAGTTGATCAGACTACATTTCCAATTATGCCACATGCAGCAATTACAAGGATTTTCTTTTAGATTTATCAAGAGCCATCAGAGAAAGAACACATGGGTTGTTTGATACCTTCAGTGAAGGAGACATAATTAACTTGAATGCGCTGCTGTGACTCCAGTCAAGTACAAGTTTTAGCAGAAGTCCCTCCCTAAAAGTTCAAACGTTCACCATGACTAACACAAGGGCTGAACAGAGCTTTGTTCCAAACTGCTGATCAAGTTCAGGCTTGTTCAAGGGCAAATGAACTCACTCATTCCATGGCCACTCTCTTGCAGGCTAAAGCAAGAAAAACACAAAGAAATTATCTTTCTCTTCTTCCCCTCTCACTGCAAAATTAAATATTTAAATACCGCAAGACCGGGAAGCCTACCTAAATTAGCTTCCTCCTAAAATAAGACATTTGATCTTTCTTCTCGATCCGCCATTAAAAAAATACCAGAAGAATAACGGCAAGGCTGTTGGCACTTGTTGTTACGCAGCAAGGCCGATTTCAACTTCTAGTGATGTAGAGAATCTGCCACATTTTAGCCAAGATCAAGTGTAGCATCTTGCATGGCAGAATCATTCAGTGATCACCAGGGCTGATATCCCAGGATGGTTATCATCAAGGCTGATCTATGAAGCAGTATCATGGGTGGACAAGCTCTCAAGGAGAACGACAGTACCCGTTTGTGATTAAGTGGCTACATGATGAGACTTAACCAGCTGATGTAGGGGCAGTTCACAATGCTGAATGGAAAAACCAATCTAACACTCCTCACTAGTAACTGATCCGATTATAACCAACCAGCTCAGGATGTCAGAATCAGAACATTTAATAACACTGGCATACATCATGAAATTTGTTGTTATGGGGCAGCAGTGCATTGCAATACATAATAATAAAAAACTAAATTAGAGTAAATATATTTTTTAAAAATTTAGAAAGATAATGTAGTGCAAATAAAAAAGGAACAAAAGGGCTACTATATGAGGAACGTCTGGTAGCTCTTGGGCTGTATTCCTTGGAGTTCAGGAGAATGGGGGGGGGATCTCCTAGAAACATTCCAAATGTTAAAAAGCCTGAACAGATTTAGATATAGCAAAATTATTTCCCATGGTAGGGGAGTCTAGGACAAAAGAGCATGACCTCAGGATTGAAGGGCATCCATTTAGAACCGAGATGCGGAGAAATTACTTTAGTCAGAGGGTGGTAAATCTGTGGAATTTGTTGCCACGGGTGGCTGTGGAGGCTAAGTCACTGGGTGTATTTAAGGCAGTGATAGTTAGGTTCTTGATTAGCCAGGCATCAAAGGGTATAAGGGAGAAGGCAGGGGAGTGGGGATCAGCCCATGATTGAATGGCGGAGCAGAATCAATGGGCCAAATGGCCTACTTCTGCTCCTATATCTTATGGTCTTAGTGTTCATGGGTTCAATAGCCGTTCAGAAGTCTGAAGGCAGAGGGGAAGAAGCTGTTCCTAAATCATTGTGCCCTCAGGCTCCTGTTACAATCAGGGAAGGAGGTACAATGAGAAGAGGGCATGTCCTGGGTGATGGGGGGGGGGGGGTTCTTAAAAGACAGAGCCCTTTTTTTATCTCTATAATTACTTGTTCTGTGATCCACAGCCTTAAGGAAGAGGAGGGATGTCTCAGTAACATCATGACAGACAGACATGCTGAGAGGATGCCTTCTGGTCTGCCCCAAGCTTGGATTTCCATCCCTGTGAAGCAGGGGTTCCCAACCTTTTTTTTTAAAAAATATGCCATGGAGCCTTGCCATTAATCCAGGGGTCCGTGGACCCCACGTTGGGAACTCTTGCAGTATGGGAATGGCAGCACCCAGGTTGCAGGAGTACTTGCTGACACGCTGAGGGATAGATACTGAAACCTGTTGCAGCCAATGTTAGGTCTCTGTGTGGAAAGGACCACTGTCTAAAAGCCCTTCTACTACCCCCACATGAAAGGGCAGAGTGGGGCAGCCCTTTGAACAAAAAGAGCCTGTTGCTGCCTGGGTGCACACCGCTTGGCATTAAAGCTTTTAAAAATGACTACCCCTGAATGTGACAACCATGAATGCAAAAAGCATTTTTTGCACTGTTTTTCCTTTCTAAAAACTTTAATGAAAAAATATTTCGGAAATAAAAAAAAATCACTACCCAAAATCATGAAATGGTGTTTTCACCCATGGGGGCAAGTACCAATGGTGCTGTAGCTTTAAAAGAAATACATGAATACTAATGAATGTAATGACCAGCCATCTGAAGTAACATTTCATTGATTCTGCTCTGGTTATTATTCTATAAACTTATTGAGAATGCCCACAAGAAAATTAATCTCAGCATTGTATATGCTGACATATATGTATTTTGACAAAGTTTGCTTTGACTTTTGACATACAAAATACTGGAGGAACTCAGCAGGTCAGGCAGCATCTACGAAAGCAAAACAGTCAACATTTTAGGCCGAGACCCTTCACCAGGATACTAACCTAAAAGTTTTCTGCTGTTTCTGCTTGTGTATATTTATTACAAGTTTTATTAAATACACAGATAAATCACTGCCCAACATAATCGTCATGCTGATGGCCAGGTTTATACGTAGCTCTGTGAAGCTGTGCACTGGGTCCGAGTACAACACCACACCGAGGTCCTATCTACTGCAAAGGATGAACTCTGACCTCCTTGCCGCACAATATTCGGACCTTGCTGCATTACTCATCCTTCACTGGAAGGCTTCTGCAGGAAAACATCAGGCAGCAGTCGGTGTAGAATACCCTCGAAGCCTCGTGGGAGAAGGGAACCGTGGAGATGGTGGACAGCCATTGGACACCATTGCCAGAACACAAAACAGCCAGCAGGCCTGGTCTTGGCCTTGTCAGTGAAAGGGGCCCCTCCCCGTCAGAAACATCGCACAGAGTTGGGGCTGCAATCCCACCACATGTTGGCCCAAAAACGAGAAGATAATCCACCACCTCAGAGACCGTGCACTTGTGAAAGCAAAATCCCGGCTGGAGATGCAATGGTCATTAGAAGATCAGCTCAACCAGCTGCCTAGCGGACAGCTCTGATCTGATCGATGTTCCTAACTGAGACAAACCCTACTGAATGATCAGCAGAATGGTGAAAGAAGCATTCCCATCTGTCCAAAAGTTTATTCGTCTTCCTGTGCGAAGACGTGTCCGCAGGTGAATACTGACTGGCACATTTTAACATGTAGGGACACTCTGAATCTTGGTGCACTTTCGGAAAACCTCTGCCTAGGATCCTGCCACTACCAACAACACCATCTAAAGATTAAAGGATTCAATTCAAGACAAGATGGATCCAAGAGCACAAGACAAGCAGGAAAAAGTCATGTTTACTATTTTAAAAACAAACTGGCTCAAGAGACCTACTTTAGACGCCAGGAGGATTAAAAGGTGGAGGTGATGAAATGAAAATGGACAAGGGAGAGCCAGTGGATGTAGTGTACCTGGACTTCCAGAAAGCTTTTGATAAAGTTCCACATAGGAGATTAGTGGACAAAATTAGGGCACATGGTACTGGGGGCAGAGTACTGACATGGATTGAAAATTGGCTGGCTGACAGAAAACAAAGAGTAGTGATTAACGGGTCCCTTTCGGAATGGCAGACTGTGACCAGTGGGGTACTGCAAGGTTCGGTGCTGGGACCGCAGCTGTTTACAATATACATTAATGATTTAGATGAAGGGATTAAAAGTAACATTAGCAAATTTGTTGATGACACAAAGCTGGGTGGCAGTGTGAAATGTCAGGAGGATGTTATGAGAATGCAGGGTGATTTGGACAGGTTGGGTGAGTGGGCAAATGTATGGCAGATGCAGTTTAATGTGGATAAATGTGAGGTTATCCACTTTGGTAGCAAGAACAGAAAGGCAGATTACTATCTAAATGGAGTCAAGTTAGGAAAAGGGGAAGTACAACAAGATCTAGGTGTTCTTGTACATCAGTCAATGAAAGCAAGCATGCAGGTACAGCAGGCAGTGAAGAAAGCTAATGGCATGCTGGCCTTTATAACAAGAGGAATTGAGTATAGGAGTAAAGAGGTCCTTCTGCAGCTGTACAGGGCCCTGGTGAGACCCCACCTGGAGTATTGTGTGCAGTTTTGGTCATCAAATTTGAGGAAGGACAGTCTTGCTATTGAGGGAGTGCAGCACAGGTTCACAAGGTTAATTCCCGGAATGGCAGGACTGTAATAAGTTTAAAGATTGGAGCGACTGGGCTTGTATACACTGGAATTTAGAAGGATGAGAGGGTATCTGATTGAAACATAAGATTATATGATTGAAATATATATTATTAAGGGATTGGACACACTGGAGGCAGGAAGCATGTTCCTGCTGAAGGGCGAGTCCGGAACTAGTGGCCACAGTTTAAGAATAAGGGGTAGGCCATTTAGAACAGAGATGCGGAAAAATTTTTTCACCCAGAGAGTGGTGGGTAAGTGGAATGCTCTGCCCCAGAAGGCAGGGGAGGCCAAGTCTTTGGATGCATTCAAGAGAGTTAGATAGAGCTCTTATAGATAGCAGGGTCAAGGGATATGGGGAGAGGGCAGGAATGGGGTATTGATTGTGTATGATCAGCCATGATCACAGTGAATGGCTGTGCTGGCTAGAAGGGCCGAATGGCCTACTCCTGCACCTACTGTCTATTGTGACATTAACACTGAGGGGTTGGGTCCTGTGCAACATTTCTCAATTGCATTGTTCAAGGACCAAACAAGTGTCACTGACTCATTTGTAAGAAAATGTATTCAATTGATAGAGCCAAGAATGTAATGTACCAACTGCATTCTCTAAAGTATTTTTTGGAACAAATTAATTCTTCTGGGAGCACTACCTTGCAAATCTCTACAAAGACCTCAAAAAAACTTTTTAAAAAATCTGGATCTGACAGGAGTTTTTACACGCTTACTATTGTTGTAAAATTCCCCAAAATGAGAACTTTGGGGAACTTCACAACATTTGACTTTGTCCCATGCGATGCAGCCTACATTTTAGACCTGTACTACCACCTCTCTAGCCCCAAGATAATAGACAATAGGTGCAGAAGTAGACCATTTGGCCCCTCGAGTCTGCACCACCATTCTGAGATCATGGCTAATCATTCACTATCAATACCCAGTTCCTGCCTTGTCCCCATATCCCTTGATTCCCCTATCCATCAGATATCTATCCAGCTCCTTCTTGAAAGGTATGTGGATTGCTGTTCAGTCCGAATTTGAATTTAAAAATTCAAAGATTCAAAGTGCATTATCAAAGAAGGTATAAATTATACTCTTTGAGATTTGTCTGATTATAGGTAGCCACAAAGCAAGAAACTTGAATAACCCAATTTTTAAAAAGACCAAAACCACAGTACAAAGAAGTGTAAGCCAACAGCATCCCGAACCAGACCAAGTCCCAGATCCACACCCATAGCAACCAGATTAGGCCCCAACCAAGCCTCGGTCCCCAGTTATCACACCAGCAAGGCAGAAACGCACAGCAGTCGAATCAGTTCACAGCCTCAGCACCAGGAGAGGGAGCGAATCAGCTTGATTCTCATTCAGTACCCAACACTTGGACTTCTAGTTTATCTGTGCTAGCGTTTAAATTGTCCACACTTTCATATTGCACCCTTTTCCAGATTCTCATCTGGTAAAATGTGTATTTTTTTTAAAAAAAAACATTCTTCTGAGAATTTCTCTGCTGCTTGCCGAGTTTCCTTAAAGGACGCATACCAGAAGCCCAACAACAATCAGTATCGAGAGACAGAAAATCCACAGAGGTTGCTGGATCTCCCCAAGCCAATTTGAGGCCAGTGTCAAATACTGACAAGTCAATGCTAATTGCAAAAGTCAGGCTAGCGAGTTCTAAGTCAATTAATATTTGGTTGGTTGCTACCATTCACATTTTTATAAAGATTAACTTTAATTGCCGCGTGTATTTCGAAACATACAGTGAAATGCTTTGTTTGCATCAAATCAAATCAGCAAGGATTGTGCAAATATCACAATGCTTCCAGTGCCAACATGCCCACAACTCAGTAATCCCAAGCGTACACCTTTGGAGTATGGGAGGAACCCGAGTAAACGGAGGAAACGCGGGCAGTCGTGCGGAGAATGTACAAACTCCTTAGAGATGGCAGCAGGAATTGAACCACAGTGATGGGATAGTAATTGGGGTTCTTAGCTTCCTTCAACCTCCAAAGGCTAAAAAAAAAAATGGCAAAATTGACTGTAGTTTTCTCATTCAAATGGTCACAATGCTTAGACCAAAACATAGAACCCAAATTCCAAAAAGCAACCAGCCTGGAGGACAACTTGAAATCTGCCCAATGAACTTGCAAAACTGCTTCAATCAAGCTCGCAGTGTTCATGATGATGTGACATATCAGGAAAAAAACTGATCAGTAGCTATGAAGTATTGAGCTGAAGAAAAAGAATTTCAGGATACATATCGTATACTTTTCTCTGTCCATATTGATCTATTGAGAAGATAACACCACAACCCAATCATTAAAGGATTCAAATTAGGACAACAAGATGGATCCCAAAAGTCTTAAGAAAAACCACAAAATGTCAGGTTTATAATTTTAAAACAAATTTGTTCAAGAGTCTCCTCTGATGGAAGGTGGTGCAGATTATGCTAAATGGAATGAATAAAGCTTTCTCCAATCTCCCCCTTTAGTGCTGCATCCATTCTTTAAGCCAATGCTACTTCCGAAGCACCTTACAAGCATTACAGCTAAAAAGGCACTATACAATCAGAAGTTACTTTTGGAACAAACGATGCTGGGACACATCATCAGTGATGTAACCCGGGGCCATCCAACATCAGACATCCTCGCCCAGGTGACCCAGCCAGGGTTGATCAGGCCCAGCATTGGTCAATGGGCCACACCTCTTGATCCATGGCCATCTGGAAGCTCACTCAGCAGCCTCTGTGACGGTCCTGATGGCTCTTAGCTTTGCAGCCTTCATAATGCCAAGGAGAGCAGCCAGCAAAACCTCAATTCCCCACCTCGATAGGCTCACATCGTGCCCTCCACCCCAGCCCTGGCACTGCTCAACCAGCTCCCAGTATCTGGCTTTCTTATGTTCAAATGCCTCCTCAATCCAGACTTCCCAAGGAACTGTCAGTCCTACCAGGATCACCTGCTTCAAGATTTCTGAACAGAATGACCGTGTCAGGCTCCAGTCATAAAATTAAGTCAAATATTGAAAAGTACATTAAAAATAATTTATTCAAAAAACAAATCTTTGGACAGGCTAAAAAAGTCACATGCCACAGGTTCAGGTAAATTGTAGCATGTTCTGCATTGAAGCACCGATTCAATTAGCTGAATGACTTTTCCCTCATATTCTTGGTTGCATCTTCAATTAGAACATAAAATTGCTAGGTAATCTGATCAGAGGCTCTGGAGTAAAAGATCCACAACAACTATGGTAAGCTTAAAATTCATTTAAATACCATTTGTGAAGAGAGCAAGTCCTCTGCCCCAACTTGCTTCCATTCCAGTTCTGTGGAATAAGGTGCCTTACGAAATCCTTCCTGGGGTCCAAGCTGCTACATGTAGTAGTTGACGGGCAGAATGGACTTGAGGCTTCTCTGTGCTTCTCATATAACTTTTGCAAGATGGTGGCAGGCCATCTACAGTGATTAGCGCGGCTCGCTGCATTTTTCCATGGAGTTGCTACGTGTGGACGGTCACACTTTTAAGATGGTTGATGGACGGAATCAGTTTTGCAATTAGGGAGTGACTCTGCCGTTTCTGGGAGGTGATATTTGAGCAAGACCCTTAGGGGGACTTTGCCTATGGCAGAGAACAGGGAAACATCTTGTAGTTATCCCAATCAAACGTGTCTATCTTCTTGAAGGCCATCACAATGACAACATTGCTGGGGGATGGGTGGGGACCCTCTGGCATATCCTCTTCCCAGAATTGAGACATGACGCTGGAAATTTATGTCAGAAAATTTAGACTTGTGTAACCCACTTATCTTATGAAAAATGTTCACTAAAGCAACAGACTGTTTATCAATATAATAATTCAGGTAATATTAAAGATAATTATGTATCCTCTTTCACTTCTTCAATCATGAAACACCAATTTTCATGCAAAACAATCCCATGGCACATCACTTGTCAGGCTCCAGATGCACAGAAGTATTACTTTAATGAAAGAGATATAAACGCAGCAAATGAATAAAAAGTGCTTTCAACATCCTCAAGTACAATTTATGTGATCAGTAGGTGAGAATATTACCATGGACAATCAGTGTTGGAAACCACTGTCTTTTTTTAATAATGCTTTTTATAAGATATGTAGTTTTTAAAACAAACTCATGTATTTTTCACTCTGGCAGAAAGCAGTATAGCAGCTAAACTAACAGTTTATCATCGTTCTCAGTTTTCGTTGGCCAAGAACTAGCACACTAACCACATGATGTAATTGTTTTAATTAATCAATTTAACGAGATACAGTGTGGAGTATGCCCTTTGAGCCACACTGCACAGAAAACCACCGATTTAACCTGAGCCTGATCACAGAACAATTTACAATGACCAATTAAACTGGTGCATCTTTGGACTGTGGGAGGAAACCAGAGAACCCGGAGAAAACCCAGGCACGCGGTCACGGGGAGAAGGTCCAAACACCCTACAGGCAAAGGCAGGAACTGAACCCAGCTCGCCTGTACTGTGTTAACCACTACACTACCGTGTTGCCCCTTTGCCTATATTAATTATATAGCCAATTAATTCATTCATATCCAAGGAATTTTTTTTTTAAATCTTATCTAAAAAATAGATTTTTCAGAAGCGCTATTTTCCCCCTTTGTCTTGCACCCTTTAGTATTAATTCCCCTCGTCATTATTTTTTTCAGCTCTTTATTTAGTTTGCCTAGTATTTGTATGTTTGTTTGTACTCTAAAATAAACTGAAGATTGCTTGCCAACTTTTTGACTCCTGGAAGAACCCCAAGGATCAGAAGATAAACAGTGATCCAACAGTAACGACAGCCTGCAACTCCTTCCACATTCAAAATGTAATGGGGGGGGGGGGGCGGGGTGGAAAAATCACTAATAGATATATAAACCAGATCATGAAATGAAACTAGGTTGGTGAACGGCTGTTGCTAAGTTAACAAATTTCATGACATATGCCGGTGATGAGTTGTAAAAAGCAGCATCCTTTAAAACTAGCCTGCAAACAAAAAAAAAGTTAAGACAAATCCAATAAGTGTAAGTTGAGGTTAGGAACATATATATAAAAAAAAACACAACAATGCACTGTAGGCACCTCCAAAGAACTTTCTAGAAGAGGAGACATTAAAAGCCAGAATGGTAAATACAGCAAGCCACCCCTCAACTACCCGAGTCACAGACCATCTTGGCTTGAAAACAATCACAGCTCTCCATAATGCGAGTCTAAATCTTCAAATACTCTGCCCACAGCATGTCCCTTCAAAAAAAAAACACCTACAATTGCTGAATTGGATCATCACTGACATACTGTACCTCATGAAATTTGTTTTGCAGCAGTAGGGACACAAAAATTACTGTAAATTAGAAACAGTGTAAAAGAGGAATAGCAAGGTAGTGCCCCTGGACCATCTGATGGCAGAAGGAAGAAGCTGTTCCTAAAACGCTGGAGGAATTTAGCAGGCCAAGCTTCTCCAGCGTTCTGCCTGTATTACTTTGATTTGCAGCATTGGCAGATTTTCTCTTGCTCCCAAAAATGTTGAGTGCTGGCCCTCAGGCTCCTGTACTTCCTCCCTGATGGCGCAATGTCCTGGCTGTTGAGGGATCCTTAATGATGGATATCACCTGTAAGGCACTGCTTCATGAAGATGTCCTCAGTGGCAGGGTGGCTTGTGCCTGTGTTGGGCTGGCCCCTTTCAGCCTTTTGCAGTCCTGAAAGTTGGAGCTGACATACAAGGCGGCGATGCAAAGGCAGAGTGCTCCCCACTGAACATTTATTAGAATCTGCAAGACGTCTTTGGCAATGTACCAAACCTCTGCAAACTCCCAACGAAATAGAGCTTCTAGAATGCCTTCTTTGTGGCTGCATCAAAGTATTGGGCCCAAGAGAGATCCTCTGAGATGCTGGCACCCAGGATCTTGAAGCTGCCCAACCCTTCCCAGCACTGAGTCCTCAAGTTGATTCACTGTTTTCTCAATCACTGAACCTGGACGCCAGATCAAAGATGTCGTTCTATCCACTTGCTCCTTGCTGGACAATGCCATTACCCGACTTCACTGTGGTCCGCCAAGATATTCTCTTACATCATTCCCTTCCTAATCCTTTTGCCACTCATCCACTCGAGAGGATAAAGGAACATCTCTGGGTTGTGGGAGCAAACTAAACCACCCGAGAAAACCACAGTGGCAGAGTAATGTGCAAATTCCAAGCAGACAGCACGCAAGGTCAGGACTGAACATGGGTTGTCACCAGATCACCAACACTAATAGTTGCCAGCACAAACCAAACGTATTTTCAGAAAATCATCTTGCAGTCCGACAGAATAGGCAAATCGAAAATCAGAGTTATAAATTGTGGCAAGCTTTAACTTTTTTTTTAAATTGAAAAAGACTAAATTTCAGAATTCAAAGCAGATTTAGTAACAAAGTATGTGTATGTTCTTTCAAAAGGACAACTTTGTCATTGGGTTTGGAGGCTTTCGTGCCTCAATGACCAGGAGAGCTATGTTGGCTGGAGTCAGGGCTTTATGTTTTGGCTCTTGGTAGGGTCACCCGTGCCAAATGGGTTAAAGGGTCGAGGCAAGACTAAGAGTGGCCCACCTGTTCCACCGGTTCAGGGGTTCAGCTCAGGGCTAACAACCCTGACTGGGAAAACAAAACTGTTATGGAAACAGAAACAAAGAATTCTTCTACATCTGAGTGCAACAGTATTCCCCAGTCTCCACACAGGACTTGTATTGCTGACAGTAGTGAAAACCCAGGAGGAAGCCACTGACACGACGAAGGAAGTCCTGGCCACTGCCAGAGATGGGGAACCGTCATTGATGCCCTAAACACCAGCAGCACAACAGGCAACTTGTACATTACCATACCACCCTGAGATTCATTTTCTTTCAGGCATTCTCAGTAGAACAAAAAAAAAATCATAGATATAGGAGCTGTTATTAGGCCATTTGGCCCATCAACTCTGCTCCACCATTTCATCAAGATTGATCCATTTCTCTCTCAGCCCCAATCTCCTACCTTTTCCCCATATCCCTTCATGCCCTAATCAATTAATAATCTATCAACCTCTGCCTTAAATATACTTAATGACGGTCTTCGCAGCCACCTACAGCAATGAATGCCACAGATTCACCACCCTCCAGCTAAAGAAATTCCTCATCTCCATTCTAAATGGATGTCCCTCTATTCTGATGGCCTGTCTTCTGGTCTTAGACTCCCCCGCCTTTATGGAATCCTCCATGAGGACTCGGGTCCCTTTGCACCTCCCCATTTAGAAAATAGTTTACACTTTTATTTCTTCTACCAAAGTGCCTGACTGTACAGTTCCCAATACCATATTCAATCTGCCACTTCTTTGCCCATTCTCTTAGTGTGTCTAAGCCCTTCTGTAGCATCTCTGCCTCCATACTACCTGACTCGCTACCCATTTTTATATCATCTACAAACTTGGCCACATGGCCATCAATTCTGTCATCCAAGTCACTGACATGTAATGTAAAAAAGCAGTCCTAACACCAAGCCCTAATGAACACCACTAGTTACCGGCAGCCAACCTCTATCAGGTCAACTCTCATCCTCCGTCTCTCCAAGGAGAAAAGGCCGAGTTCACTCAACCTATTCTCATAAGGCACGCCCCCCCCCCCCCCAATCCAGGCAACATCCTTGTAAATCTCCTCTGTAACCTTTCTATGGTTTCCACCATCCTTCTTGGAG
Source organism: Hypanus sabinus (assembly GCF_030144855.1). Classification (NCBI taxonomy): domain Eukaryota; kingdom Metazoa; phylum Chordata; class Chondrichthyes; order Myliobatiformes; family Dasyatidae; genus Hypanus; species Hypanus sabinus. The sequence goes on from NC_082718.1 coordinate 89,615,068, forward strand.
TGAAGTGACCAGAACTGACATAGTACTCCAAGTGGAAAGGTTCCCTTTATTCCCACTCTGCCTCCTGCCAAATCAGCCAATGTCCTACCAATGCTAGTATCTTTGCTGTAATACCATGAACTCTTAATTTGTTGGGCAGCCTCACATGTCTCACCTTTTCAATAACCTTCTGAAAAACCAAGTACACAACATATACCAATTTCCCTTTGTCTATCCTGCTTATTATTTCTTCAAAGAATTCCAACAGATTTCAGGTAAGATTTTCCCTTAAGTAAGCCATGCCAACTTCAGCCTATTTTATTCTGTGCCTCCAAGTGCCCTGAAACTACATCCTTAACAATCGACTCCAACCTCTTCTCAACCACGGAGATCAGACTAACTGACCTATAATTTCCTCTCTCCCTTCTTGAATATAGTGACATTTGCAATTTTCCATTCATCCGGAACGATGCCAGAATCAACTGATTCTTGAAAGATCATTACTGATGCCTCCACAATCTCTTCAGGCACCTCTTTCAGAACCCTGGGGTGTAGACCATCTGGTCTGCTGACTTATCTACCTTCAGACCTTTCAGTAACTGCAGCTTCACTCACTTCTGCCTCCTGACACACTCAAATGTCTGCCACTCTGCTACCATCTTCCACAGTGAAGAATGGTGCAAATTACTTTCTGTTCATCCACCATTTCTTTCTCTCCCATTACTACCTCTCCAGCATTATTTTTCAGCAGCCCGATATCTATTCTCACTTCTCTTTTACACTTTATGCATCTGAAGAAAATTTTAGTATCCTCTTTATTATTGCTAAACTTGCCTTCAAATTCTATCCTTTCCTTTTTTTTTTATGACCTTTATAGTCACTTTCTGTTGGCTTTTAAAAGCTTCCGAATCCTCTAACTTCCCGCTATTTTTTGTTCCATTATAGGCCCTTTCTTTGTTTTTTATGTCGGCTTTGACTTCTCTTGTCGGCCATTGTTGTATCACCCTTCCTTTACTTCATCTTCGAGCTATATCTATCCTGTGCCTTCAAAATTGCTCCCAGAAACTCCAACCATTGCTGCTCTGCCATCAACCGTGTTAGTGCTCCCTTCCAATACATTTTGGCCATTTGCCTTTACTCCACAGGGTGAATTCTATCAGATTATGATCAATTTCCCCCGAGGTTTCATTTACCTTAAGCTTTCTATAAATTCTGGTTCATTACACACCATCCAGCCCAGAATGGCTAGCACCTTAGTGGGCTCAACCACAAGCTGCTCTAAAAAGCCACCTCATGGGTATTCTACAAATTCCCCCTCTTGGGATCCAGCACCAACCCAATTTTCTCCAATCTACCTCAATATTGAAATCCCCCATGATGTTCATAATATTGCCCTTTTTGACATGCATTTCCTATCTCTTGCTTTAATTTGTAAACCACATCCGTTCAGAGGTCTGTATATAACTCCCATCAGGGTCTTTGTACCCTTACAGTCTCAGCTCTACCCACAATGATTCTACACCTTCCAATCCTACGTCACCTCTATCGACTTAATTTCATATCTTTGTAAACCGACCGAGCCATGCCACCCCTTCTGCTTATCTACCTGCCCTTTCGAAACAACGTGCATCCCTGGACATTAAGCTCATAGATATATAATCTTTTCAGCCATGATTTAGTAATGTTCATAACATCATACATGCCAATCTGTAACTCTGCTACAAGTTTGTCTATGCCATTCAAACATAAACACCTTCATTCCTGCATTCATCACCCCTTTTGATTTGCCCACCACGTCACACCTCAACTCATCCCACAGACTGCAATTTTGCTCAGTCATCACCCTCTCCTTGCTAGGAGTCTCACTTCTTTGGATTATAAACTAGCTACCCCATCCTCAGCATTATCACTCCAGTTTCCATCCTCCGGCCAATTAGCTTAAACCCTCCCAAACAGCTCACGCACACCTGCCTGCAAGGATATTGGCCCCCCTCAGGGTTCAGGTGTAACCCCTACCTTTTGTACAGGCTGCACCTTCCCCAGAAGAGTTCCTGATGATCCAGGAATCTGAACCCCTGGCCCCGCACCAGTTCCCTACCCGTGTGCATTCATCTGTCAAAACCCACACTCCTTGAGTGAAAATGTAGCCATTAAAATCATGTAGAGTGAGAGCTATGCAGCACACAAACAGGGTCACAAACACAAACACCACTGGCCAAGTTACGTAGCTGAGCATTTGGCCCCCATCCCTCATTAACTTTCCTAACCATTCACCTGTCTAAACGTCTCTTATTTGCTGCAATTGTGTCTCTCTACCAGCTTACTCCAAATACCTACTAGCCCCTCAGATTCTCTTTAAATCCAGTCACCCTAAAGTTGTGTGCGAGTGCCCTTAGTTCCTGGTGGAGCTGTTGGGGCGCAATCATGAAAAGCTTTTTGCACTGATCTTTTTGGTGATTGCTCATCATATGGCATGTCTTGAGCATCTGAAACCTGGCGGAGCCCGTCCCTCTCCAAGTTTTTGGAGCTGGCTGGATTCGAACTCAGGAGCCTTTGCTCCGAAGTCCGGCACTGATGCCATTATGCCACCAGCCAGCCTAAAGTTACACCCTCTAAATATGGACTCCCCTCTCCTGGTGGAAATAAAGACCACAGCTATTCACCCTCATTTACACCACTCATGATTTTGTACACTTCTCAGGTCATCTACACTCCAGGGAAAAGAAACCCCAGCTTATCTAGCCTCTCCTTTAACTCAGACCCTCCAGAACCAGTAAAAATTCTTGTGAATTTCTCTGCACTCTTTCCATCCACAACAGCAAACAATACTTCAAGAGCAGCCTCTCCAATGTATTGACAGCTGTCAGAAACATGGCAGTGCATTTTCACACAACTGCTTGATGAATGATCAAGACAACCTGGTTCATTTACGATTGGGAGTAAATACTGGCCAGGACACTGGAGAGACAAGAAAATATGCAGATGCTGGAAATCCAAGTAACTAGCACACACACAAAATGCTGGAGGAACTCAACAGGCCAGGTAGCATCTATGGAAACTAGTAAACAGCCAATGTTGCAGGCCGAGACCCTTCATAAGGGCAATGGGGAGAATAGGTTGTGCCTACAAAATCCAGAAGCTCAATTCCTGTACTCATCCCGTACACTCACCCTCAAGGACTCTTCATGTTATCGAAATGTATTATGTTTTTCCCCCCTTTTTGTATTTGCAGTTTGCTGTCTTTCACACATTGGTTTGTCTGTCTTGTGTGCTGTTTTTCATTGGTTCTGTTGTTACTTACTACTTTCTGTGAATGCCTGCAAGGAAATGAATCTCAGGGTGGTACATAATGGCACATGTACTTTGATAAAAAAGTTACTTTCAACTGTCATATGACACTCCGCCGTACTACACAGATGGATTTTATTTATGTGTCTAAGCTTCGGGAGTGCAACACAGAGGTCACAACCTTCCAATTCAGGAGGCAAAAGTGTTACCAACAGATACTTCTCATGCAAGTGACACTGGACACCTTTGGAAGCCTGACAACAAGCTTCCTTGAGCTTGTTGTCATAGGCTGATGCATATGGAAGACAACTAGGAAAGAGATCCAACTGACTGAATCCTCAACATATTTACACAATTAGCTGTTTTTGCAGATTTTTAATTCCTTCGTGGTCAAAATTTGTGATGCACAGGACATTACTAACAAGTTGCTACGCATTGGCAAGTTACCAAAGGATTAAAGAGAAACCTACTGCCCAAATGTTTAAGGCATTCCAACACAACTGTAGGCAAATTAAAACAAATTGAATATCTGAAAATAATAGTGGAAAGTTTAATATTGACAGATGGAAGAATTATCTTTATGGAACAATCAACCAATGGATTTTTAGATGAGAGGTGGCGTACTTAATCAGGCTTTCCACCTCAAGGAAAAAAAAACAGATGATGAAATTCTTCAGGTTTCTTTTATTTTTAATATTGAGATATCGGGTGGAATAGGCCTTTCCAGCCCTTCAAGACATGCTGCCCAACAATTCCCCCTATTTAATCCTAGCCTAATCAGCAGAAAATTACCAATAACCAATTAACTTTTGCACTTTTGTCAAAAGGGTGCCATGGTAGTGTAGCAGTTAGCCAGAAGCTAGGACAGCTTGGGACGTCCCAGAGATCAGAGTTCAATTCCGGCACCACTCTGCAAGGAATCACTGTACATCCTCCCCGTGGAATTGTGTGTTTTCTGGTTTCCTCCCAGGTCAATTGGTCATTGTAAATTGTCCCATGATTAGGTTAGGATTAATTGAGTTTGTCGGGGGTTGCTGGGGAGACATGGCTTGAAGGACCGGAAGGGCCTAATCTGTGCAGTATCGTTAAAAAATTTTTTTTCGAAAAGTTTGAAGTCTCTTAAACCAGTACTGTTTTTGATCTAGACAACCTTCCAGTGTTTCTGTTTCACCTCCTGCAATCAAAGTACCCAATCCTGCTGATGTCCCTGCCTCCAGTACCATGTGCAGGACTGCCTTGGGACATTAGTTCTTGCACTTTATACCTAAACTTGCTACGCACTTTGGTGTACACCACCAGTTTATTCACATTATGCATTTTCCTTTTATTTCCTCCTTTCAGCCTTAAAGAAGTTTCAGATAAAAAGTCCATCTGATAATTCAATTTGACAGTTGGCTTCGTTTTTACAATTCCACACTGCTTAATGTTTCCATGTTTCAGAAGCCTGCTTTGAGCAGAGAGGGCCAAGTACTGTTATAAACAAGCAAAAATAAACTGAAGCACAGCACTGCATTGTGGAGGGCAGGGGAACAGACCTTTATTGCTGACTCAACTTCTCATTTAATTGTTCATTAATGACCTGGATACCAAATTAAACTTAATTTTCAACAGGCAATTGACAACAAGAATATTTTATGCAAATGACCAAGCAAATCAGTAACTAGAACAAACCAACCAGGAATTCTCCCACTGTAACACAAAACAGGGAAGTCAGACCTGGAGTGACATGTCTTCAAGTGAAGCAGAACTTGACAGCAGAGAATAATTGAGTAGAATAAGCAGACACGATTTAATCTCCATCTGATGATCTTGGTATTAGTTCTTATCTAGGATGTATTAAAAATATAATGTAATGTCGACAAACATTTAACGTTGCAAGTTCTTCACATTCATAATTGCACACGCTCATGTAAAATTGTCAACCTTCTGTGTGCTCCCGCTGCCAAGACAGTACGATCGTAACCTTGACAGATTTACAAGTGGCATTCAATATAGAAAAATTCTTGAAATTGGAAAAGCCGATGGGAACAATGTGCAGATATTAAGACATCACAAATACGACAGAGGAAATACAACATACCTGATAATTATTTACTTCAGTATGCAAAGAATCGAGTATAGACGATGTTTAAGAAACTACTAGATGGTGTGCAAATAGCAATAACACTGGACTATATTTCATTAGGAGTTTGAGGAGATTTGGTACGTCACCTAAAACATTCACAAATTTCTACAGATGGAGAGTGCCATTACTGGCTGGTATTGGGGGGGGGTGGGGGCTACTGCACAGGATCAAAGAAAGCTGCAGAGCTGTAAAATTAGTCAGCTCCATCATGAGTACTACCCAGGGTCATCCAGGATATCTTTAACACCCCCCCCTCTCCCGATCACCCAGGTCACACATTGTTCTCATTGCTACCTTCAGAGAGGAGGTACAGAAGCCCAAAGGCACACACTTAATGATTCAAGAATGGCTTCTTCCTCTTTCATCCAATTTCTGAATGGACCTAGAACCCATAAGCACTACCTCACCACTTCTATTTCTGCACGACTGTGTTCGGTGATAGACACCAATTGCAAGCAGGATACACTAACATTAAAGTGGATTCCCTCCAACCAGAATCAAATATGTCACAGCCCCTGCTGCAAATCACACATATGTTTCAAGCACGTCTCCAATCACAAAATCCAGCTGCCTGGCTCATAAGAGGGGGGGTATATGTGGTGAACTACATACACCTGTCTGGACACACCCCCCTGCTGACTGCTCCTGTGGCTCCTCCCACTGACCATGGCTCCTCCCTCAGACCCCGGTATAAAGGCAATTGGGGCCTGAGCCCTGCCCTCAGTCTCCAGGATGTAGTATGGTGGTCAATTGCTGCTTGTTCTTTCTTCCAGTCAATAAAAGCCGATATCTTGCCTCACGTCTTGGAGAATTATTGATGGTGCATCAGTATACTTTTAAGATGATTGGAGGAAAATATAAGGGAGATGTCGGAGGCAAGTTTTTTTTTTAAAATAAAGAGTGGTGAGCGTGTGGAATGTAGTGCCAGCACTGATGGTGGAGGCAGATACATTAGGGACATGGATGATAGGAAAATGGAGGCCCGTGTAGGAGGGAATTGATCTTAGAGTAGGTTAAAATGTTAGCACAAGATTGTGGATCGAAGAGCCTGTATTGTACTGTGACTCTCCATGTTCTAAAACAAATGCATGTGCCCATCTGCTCCTCTTCTGCCCCTACACACTGCCTGGACATTCACAATTGCCCAAAGCCTCAGCAGGTCACTGCTGATCCATGAACGCAGACAGTAGACCTGGTTCTGGAAAGCCTTTATTAGTGTAGCTAACCTAGTCCACACCCATACTCCAGCAGGGAGACACTGGAAAAATAGTGGGCCAACACCAACTTGAGGATTCTAGGATATGGTCCACCTATCAATGCCTCTGCTGCACAAATCGAGATACCCTGGTTTACGAATTCCTGAACCATCAGTGGACCTCAGCAATGGCAACTTTCAAGGAGATTGTCCAACGGTAAAGGATGAAGTCATGGCATTCCCTCTCTCAGAGTTCGACTGAAACCAAGTCCAAGCAAGTGTAACGTAACAATACAGCCACCACAGAGGCTGACTGGGAGCCCTGGTTGATCACAAATGTTACTTGTCAAGAGTAGTTTTAAATATTGAGCTGAACATGTCCACTTATTCTCTCTGCTTTCCTTTTTACATGCATTGCTTGTGCAGATTAACAGTAACCAATCCTGTGCCAAATCTGAAACTTTACTGATCACTGACTTCAATAATTAAAATGTGTCCTTATTAGCACAAGGGGTCTCAAGCAAAAAAGGGTTCAAATTCAGCACCGTAGGGGAGACCAACACTAAACTATCCAAAGGAGGTCCAGAACTGGCAATCACACTTACATCCAGATAGTGTAGGAGACAAATTTCCCCCAGTGCCATAAAAGTGGAAATCAAGTTCTTCATACGGTGAAACTACTGCCTACTGGAAACATTCTCAGTTCTACTGTAAACTAACTGACCTAACCAATTGTCAATGACTTTGTTACATGTTTAACAAAATTTCCAAGAGAAATCAATCATTGAAAGTTTTTAAAATTTTGCTCACAATGATTTTAACCTTGCATATTCACGACTGCGTGGCCAGGTTCTGCTGTTAATTCCATCAATAACAGGGGCTCCCAACCCAGGCTTCAAGACCTCTTGCTTAATGGCATTAGTCCATGGCATAAAAAGGTTGAGAATCCCTGATCTACAAGCTTGCAGGTGATACCACCATAATAGGCCGCATTTCAGATAATGAGGCAGAGTAGAGAAAGATAGGTAACTTGGCAACATGACAACAGTCAACATCAACAAAACACGGCTTCAAAACTGGAGATGGTGCACATGTTCCCGCATATATCAATGGCTCAGGTTGGGAGGGTTGAGAGCTTTAAATTTCTAGGTGCAAACACCACCAGTAGTCTGTCCTGGTGATGGTGATGGTGATATCCACAACGATATCATGGACAAGAAAGACCAACAGCACCTCTACTTCCTCAGGAGTTAAAAGAAATCTGACATGTCTGTCGACCCTTACCAATTTTTTTTTTAAAATATCGATAAATTACAGGAAGGATTCTCTCTGGATGATATCAGTTTGATATGGAAACAGGTTTGCAGGAAAATTGCGGACAGCTCAGCACATCACAGGAATCAGCCTCCCCCATGGTCTCTTGTCTGTAATTCCCACTGCCTCAGTAAAGGAGCCAGCATAATCAAAAAAGCCCGACTATCCCAGACATTCTCCCTTTTCCTATTCCCCGTCCGGCAGAAGATACATAAAGCCTGAAAGCACGTACCAGCAGGCTCACGGATAGCTTCTATCCCATTGCTAACAGACTCTTGAATGGACACCTCGTACAGCAAGAGGCACTCTCAGCTTCACACCCTAGCTCGCTATGGTCTTACAGCTTATTGTTTACCTGTACTGCATTTTTCGGTAGCTTTTACACTTTATTCTACATTGTTATTGTTTTACCTTATTCTACCTCAAAGCACTGTGGAACGATTTGATCTGTATGAACGGTATCCAGTATAAGCTTTTCACTGTATCTTAGTACATATGACAACAACACCAACACATGAAAATGCAAATTTACTTTAAATGACTGAAACGGTTTAAATCTAATCACACATTATTCAGCACCCCTCCCTTGTCAGCTGAAAACGACACTTCCTGGTAGCACTGTACAGGGGACATTCAATTTGAGAGCATGATATTTCAGATTAAGCATGCAACCAATTCTCAACCTGGCCTGTGCTACAAGGCAATGTGATACCGTAGTAATTCCTGAAAGAAATTCCAAACCACTGGCTTCCTTCCCCAAGTCTTAAGGTTACCGTCTCATTCCAGGTTGATGTCAAAGGTCACATGATGAAAACAGCGCAATGCTACCTTCTGTAGAATTGGTTGGTTAAAAAAAAATCATCAGCACCCCAGACAACACGTGAATAATATTTGTTCCACTCACCCTAGTCCAGCCACCTACTAGAATACAACACATTGGTATTTAATGTATTAATTTACATCTATTGATGTCATCACTTGGAATTGACAGCTCAAGTTTCAGGCCCAGGTGTTTGATTATTCTGTGCAGCTGTATGGGGTTTGCATGAGTTCTCCCATTTTCTTCCAAGTCCCAAAGACATGCAGGCTGATAAGTTGGTGTAGACTCAATAGGCCAAAGTGAGTCATAAAGTACCAGAGAGGACTATGTGTTTCGATCACTCTCGTGACACCGGGAGGAAAACATCGAATTTGATCCCAGGTTGGGTGTTAGTTGATATTAACTGAAGGATCCTGCTGGAAAAAACTCCACGTACGTGCTGTGTGACTTGAATCATGATTCGCAGCCTCTCCCTTCTACATTCCCCAGACTTTAATACTAACACACACACACACACCTCCAAAAAACATCTCAGGTTGCTGTGGTAGGTGGGTAGGCCTCTCGGCACTCGTGTGGCAACTCTCACTCTTCAATGATGAGGGAGGATGTTACCGTGGTTCTCCATTGTGGGTTGGACTATTGCGTTTATGGACTGCGGACTTTCCTATAGTTTTTAATATCCTGTGCTTTGCGCCAACATCTTTCTGCTTTGTTGTGCAAAGGGAAAGGTTTGAGGGTTGATGTTCCTAAGGCATGCTATTAGTTTTTTTTAATGCAGGGTGAGGAAGGGATTGGGAGTCGAAGTTCTTGCTCCATTTTGTACGTGGTGCCGGTGGTGGGGGGGGGGGGGGGTTAGGGGGTCGATGTTTCTGTTCCGTTTTGTGCAGGGGAGGGGTTTGGGAGTTAATGATCAGGATGCTGTTTGGGAGTAGAAGGGTGGTGTTAACGTTTCCCTCTAAATGACTTTCATGTTGTTTCCTCATTTCGTGGCTACCTGGAGAAGAAGAATCCCAGTTGCATTTGGATACATACTTTGATAATATATAACCTTTGAACCTTAGAGTGAAGCCAGCTACTTCTATACTCCAATAAAGCTGCTCCCCAAAGCAGCAATGCCTGCAGAGGTGGAGACAGGAAAAAATAACCAAGTAAAAATGTGGAACAGACAGTCACACACACATACCCTTCCTAGCATCAGCCATAAGCTCACTGCAAGCAGATTCGCCCAACTCAAAAGCTGTCAAACAAGTATTAGCCAGATCTTGTGAAATACTGAAGATTTTAAAAAGCTGCTTTCCCAATGAGACATTGGAACAAAGCACATTCTTCTCTCCAGGACAGGTATAAAATACTTTATCTCTCAGATCTCTCTCTCTAGCATCCAAAAGACAACCTAGTCACTCACTTCACAGCCGCATGACGACCCACATTTCCTGCATTGCTATTCCAGTTCGATACTATGAATGGGCCACTCACAAAATGCATTTTGGAAATACAAATTTGCCCTTTCTTGTCCCAACTTTACAAAATATTATACGTGGAAACCACATCGCTTACATATCAAAGTCCAAAGTAACTTTTCCCAAAAGTACTTAATATTCACCAAAATAGAAACTCACACATATTTCAAAATTTCCTGTTACACATCGAACACAGTATGTAACAGCATACACAATGGCATATTGTACAACGACATAGAATCAAAAAATATTTTCTAACTGGGGGGGAATATATTATGTCCTTATCATTTAATAGACACCATTATTAACCGTCATAGCCACTGAACATTAATATCATTTAAACTAACCAAAAAGTCTCATTGAGTTAGCAGATAAATTTAAAAATAATGATGTCAAAATAACAAAACCTCTTTCTGCACAAGGTTTACCAGGATTTGTTTAGGCAATGGAGAGAACCTATCAGGTCAGATTTGTGATATGCAAAACAACACAATTCCATTCTGACTACCACTCAGTACATTTTTTAAAGCCAACCTTCACGTGAAATGCTTTCTACCAAGTTAGGCATTACCTTTTTAAAAAGGTAGCACTGCTCCAAACACAATGTTTAATTTCTTCACTTGTGCAAACTCAGGTTGCTGGTCTCATGCCACAATGTCAGTTGTAGTTCATCACACAAAGTTTTCTAGAAGAGCCAGGGTGTCCAACTGGACCAGATCACAAATCAACACCAATTCCCTGTGACACAAAACTTAACCATTCCGACTCCTCTCATGAACGAATGTTCAAAAATCAACATAGGTACATTCAGTCCAGAATCGGGTTACACGCTCAGAATTTTTAAAAAACTTCATTAAAAATGGTGATTTCAAATTTGCTGCCTCTCACTTCCACAAATCAGTAAATTTTGGCCGAGTCAGAAAGATAGAAGTAAGGTTTTCTTCAGAGAACTGCCCCCTCTTTAAAATAAAGTCTTAACTTCTGATCGGATTAACCCATCCCATCATTCCCTTTTCCCAAACCCATGCTCTGACGTTGGCAACATTTATGTGACAATCCAATTTATTAGTAAAGGCAATTGGAGAAATTAGATTAAAAGAATCTTGCCATTTGCCTTTCTGAATTGTACATCACTCATTAACTTCTTTACTGAAAAAAATCTGACATTTTATTAACGCTTGCAAATTCAGTCAAATATTTTACTACTCATGAAAAATTACCAAAAACATCTTCAATTCTAGTAACAAACTGAAAAGAAAATCCATCACTTGTCCTGCAACAGATCAGTCGTTACGATAGCCCCCGCGTGTATCGTGTCAGTGATATTTCAAAATTGCAAGCTGTAAAACCAGAACTCATCCTCGGCGTTCCTTACTATCAACTGTGGAGTAGATCTGATGCAGCTAATAAATGCTGGATGCCAAACTCATCAAATGGTGAAGCTCAACAAAAGCTTGAAGAAAGGTACCTTTCTTAGACAATGATTTAGATTGACAGTACACAGTGAAAGGGGGCCCAGGACAAAGCAAAGTCAGAGAAGAGCTGATCACCTGAAAGGAAAAGTATCTCATCCTGGTCACAGATAAACTGTTCCATCAGCCTCGCTGCAAACTTCTCCCCAAAGGAGTCTCCCAACACTACCTGGCAATGTATTGCTACTCTAGAAATGGACCTCCCACTCACCAGAGGAACTTAGCCAAAGGTTACATTCAACACAGTCAACATCAGCAGTTTTAAAGACTGACAAGTGAAATACTGAAATGCAAAAGGAACCAGCGCCATTCAATGTGATCACCAGATGTTAATGTTTGTACATGGGATAAAGACAGCAAGCAACTACTGTTGTCCCACTTCATCTTATAATAAACAGCAGTGCAGTCAGAAAATTTAACAGTTAGAATGGAAGCCCACAGACAACTTACACAATGTTGCCCTTCATGATTAAGTTGATGAGGCAAAATAATCCCAAAACTTTGAGTCTGTGCACCTTGGTTAATGTATTCAGTTTTACAAACGCCCCTGGAGTTCCTCCACTACAACATTGGATAAATGAGGTTCATTCTTGATCCAAGCAGCAATATTCCAGTCTAGTTCACTCAAGAATAGGTACGCTGCAACTGGTGTATTGTCTCCAAGGTTTACACAAAAAAAACACACACACACACACAAAATGACGGCCAGCATTCCCCCACTCATGACCATCATGCAGGAGCTACGGCTGGTAAGGACAACTGGACGTGACCAGCCTAACTGTGATGCCCCCTTCATCAAAATGCCCGCTTGTAACACTCCACAGAATGACATCCTAATAATGATCGCCTCTTTAAGGGGGGGGGGGGAGAGAGAGGAGGAAGAGTAGTAAGGAAAGGCGGCAAATGGAAAGAGTCTACTGACTTTAAAAAGATAAATGTGAGCAGAGATTTAAAAGTTATGAAGCTGCAGAATTGTGCATTTCACTTCTGAAGTATTTTGGTGTTTGTAGAATCTTCAATTCCTCCCTGAGAAATAATTCCCTCCAAAATTCTTTTCTTTTTTAAAAAAAAGCTATTGGAAGCTGCTGAAACTTGAACTTACTGAAGTTATTTTAATGTGTTAGAACCGCTGGTGAGGAAAAAAAGCATCTTAAAATACTTTTCAGGGCAGGGGGTAGGAATCAAAAATAGTTACTTGCAAATTATTAATTAATCTGTGAAAAAGACATTAAATTCTGCGATTCTCACTTCTCGAATGTCCTCAGTTTTCACTTACTGACGTGACTCACCCAAATTTAGAAAACCGGGAGGGTGGGGGTGGAAGGAGCCCACCGGTTCGACAGCAACTAGAAACAGATTCAAACCTACACTCCGAATTGATGATGGTCGCATCAGTCGTTCTCAGTTCACCTGCTGTCTGGATAAACAATCTCTCCAACTCGACAGACATGTGATTCTCAAACAAACAGAAGAATTTGGAGGCTCACAGGCTCGCTTTCAGAGAGGGCAGCAGACTGGCAAGGTCACCTTCCATCTCCCCGGTCTAGGGGCGGCGCCAGCAGATCCGCTCTGACCAGGGCGACACGACTGCTCACTTCACAGCTCCCAACACATTCATAACATCCCAATGAAACAAGACAGCAGCAAACAGCTAGGGGGAGGGGGCGCAGATAGGAAGACCACCAATCTGCATCCGGCAACTCCAGCCCAAATTAAAATAAACTCCCCTCCACACCCTTACCCCCATGGTAGGAACTTCAGGTAAACCCAAGGCAATATTGTATTCCCTCCTTGTAAACTCTTCTCCATCACCCCCGCCCCCCCAGCCTTTCCCTTTCGTTTGAAATGGACTTGTCATTTCCTATGCTGCAAGACATCAATCATACTGAGTGTTGGTATCTCGGAGTGCCAGGGTCTTTGATTTACAAAACATTAGAAACCGAATAAAATTATACAGCCAAGATGAACTGCTCAATACCGCAGACAGTTACATGGCAAGAGAGACAATTGCCTGCTGCCTAACTTGCGTTGACTCGAACCGGAACACTTGAAATCTAAAATTAGCCAGAAGACCGTGTCTTCGGCAAACATTACAAAAACACAAGTGGCTGCGACATTAAAACGTCCCTAACTGCTCTTTAGTTTCGCCGATTTCCTCGTTTCTCGTGGCAACTGCGGTCCATCGGGGGGGGGGGGGGAAGAGGAAAAATAACCGTTCACTAAAGACAAAAGTTATCTAATTAATCCGCCACACAAGTTCCATATGAGCGAATGGCCACTGCGATACTGCGGATGAACTGCGAATGAAAGTGCATTCCGGCGTATGTAGCTAGCGTGGTTAAACCGTAAATAGAAGCGGTGGGGGGAAAAAAGTTAACAACATTTAGGAAATATAGCCCAAGCGATTAATTTTCCTGATCTACGTTGGAACAAACCAAGCCAGAGCTGGTAGTCAGTAAACCGCGACTATACCGAGCACGCCAGACGGTAGCAGGGCTAATTTCTACAATCCAATTGAGAGCCATTGAATGATCCGCCTGCCCTATTTATTTAAAAAGCTATTTCCCTAAACATAACAAGCCGAAGACCCCGCGCAGACTGCACGGACCACTCGCGATGTGTGTGTGCTGGGGGGGATAGGGGGTCTCGCTCAGTGGCCGGCAGGAGCGGTGCTCAGCCCGAGAGCAGCACCATGTTAGCGGCGCTGCTGATCGATGATTGAACTGAACAAAGGCAGAGATCAATTTCTAATACGTATCAATCGGAAGCCTTGAGTTTCTGCCCGCAAAAGTACCGCGCGAAAAGCTCCAGGCCGCGGTCGGTACGGCGGGCACTTGTCCCGTTCTCCGCCCGCGGGGAGCCGGCTCTCCCCTCACTAACCTGCAGCCGCCGCAGATCCAATTTCTTCCAATATTGAAACATCGATCCCACATTGGCGGCCATCTTGGGGGATATTGAAGCGATATTTTCTCTTTATTTTCCTTCGGCTCTACTAAATATCCGGGCTGGATTCCCGCTTCAACTGGCCACTTGATAGAAATGCAAGGAAACTACACAGTGACCAGCACAGGGGCTCGGGCGCCCAGCTCCCGGGCCATCTGTTTAAAGGGAACTCTTCCTGGCTTTTATCTTTGTTGAACTTCACTTTAATTTTCTCGCAGAGAATGCACTTGATTTTGATCAGATTATTATCCAGCAAAGTGAACAATTATCAGTGGGCGGGCCATGTAAAGAATCTGAGCAAATTACAGCACTTTCTCCAATATTACACACGGGAGGAGGGAGACTACAGAGTTTTTTTTAATCCATTGACATATGCAATGTTCTGATGTTTAACTTATCAATCCCAGTTGCTGTGTACAAAATACGTTCCGACTGCAGGGTCCCGCTTGCGATAGCAATGATACAACTTTCGGTAGGAGTTTTCCCTATTGCAGTTTGCAAAGAATTATTGCTATAAAATAATAATAATAAACCGATTAGATTTAAATGAGGGTGCTTTAAAGGGACCCGTGATTATCTAATCGAGTGGAGCGGTAGAGAATTTTTATTGGGAATGGATAACTTTATCACAACGTCTAATCTTCCCACAAAGGGGCTGAGGCAGTTAACTCCCCCGGGATACCGAGCGACTAACTTCTGGCTTTAGTAATCTTCAACTGTCTGGGAAAGAGTAGAGTCCTCGGCAAATGTCTAAGTTTGTTTTTACTTTTAATACATTTTTAAGGAGGGGCGACGTAGTGAAACACTATAGGTAATAAAGAGGCAGCCAGCAATCGCTGATTACTGATGTGTGCAATTTCTTGGGGGGGGGCACTTTAGTTTCTGAGGCGGCGACCTTAAAGGCTGCAAATTGCCTTGGGCAGCGCCACCGACATCGATCAGTCAGCCGGTGTTATATCACGGACCACCCAGGCGTTACCGCTGCCCCCCACCCGGGCTCTCGCAGTCTCGTCGGGAATTTAAGGAGCAATCCCGTTCCGTGCAGGAGGTTTCCGATCTGCCTGTGCGCTGGAACTGCGAGCGAAGTGGCACCGGCGTTGAGCCGAAGGCAACAGCGACAACGTCGCTCACTCCGCCTGCCCGCGTTTAGACGGGGGGCGCAAAACGCAGACTTTAATCATCAACGGTTTAACTTTCTGCGAGGCGATTAATCTGTTGTGTAAGACGCAGATCCAGGAAGGATAGAGGCAAGACTTTAGAAGTTCACCCTCCCCCTTTAAATGGCGCTCTCAGGTCTCCTCCCCCTCCCGCCCACATGCTGCCAGAGGTTTTCAAGGGGAGGGGAACGGCACGTTTCTTTAAAACGTTTTTCTACTTATCTGATATACCCTGCTTAATTTTGGAACACGTTTTATTCACTTTCGAGATAATCTATTGTAGTAAAAAA
Organism: Hypanus sabinus; assembly: GCF_030144855.1. NCBI lineage: Eukaryota > Metazoa > Chordata > Chondrichthyes > Myliobatiformes > Dasyatidae > Hypanus > Hypanus sabinus. The sequence goes on from NC_082718.1 coordinate 89,631,111, forward strand.
TGTTTTGATGCATTTCAGAAATAAACCCCTTGAGAGGCTCCATAATTTTTTTATGATTATTTTAAACTCTGAATTTAATAAGCCATTCTATCAATATTGTACTGTATTGATATTCGAGGCGTTTTTGTTTATTTTAGCAGCTAACTTCACTTCGTACATTTTGAAATACGTAAAGTCAGCAAATTAAATTTCAATCTTTTCCAGAGGCTGATAAACACCGCATTAAAATGTTCTGGCTTGCTCAGTTTTCTTCACGTGGGTAAATAATGAAAGTGACGTGTCTGCAGTTACAGGCGTGCGGCGGCTGATGCATTGTGACTGCTGTGTTGTGTTAAGCAGATAAAGCCATACATACAGTCACCCCACTAACAGATTTGGCCCAAGGGAATTGGTTGACCCCCCCCATCCCCCTTACCTTCCCCATCCCAAATCAACAATGTGGACCCCTCCACGTCAAAAATCTAAAATAGGACTTCTGTTCCAACTAGATACCATAGATTCAAAACCAAGAACAGATACTCTTGATGGATTGTTTGAAAATATTATGTAAGTTTCTCTCTCCACAGATGCTGCTTGGCCTGTTGAGTATTTACAGCATTTTGTTTTTATTTTATGTGTCCTACTAGAGTCACAGGTTCCTTAAGGTTGTGATAGTGGTGGAGGGGGTCGGTAGTAATGGGAACAAGCTCCCACTACCAATGGCACGCACCTCAAATCGCCTGTCTCCGGCTCCCGGTCTTCCTGAGTGGTTTGGCTACTGAGCCCGGTGGAACAGTTTCTGCCAACAGGTGAAAGGGCGAAGGTTTACCGGCGTCTTAAAACTAGTCGCTTCAGGCAGACAAGGCTCGTTAGCCATGGTTGACAGCTCATCTAGGAGAAGGAAAACTCTGATTTCAGACCTCTGCTGGCTTACCCACTCATGGGGAAGGTTTCAGGAGTAAACTCCTGGGGGGGGGGAAGAAATAGAAACATAGAAAACCTACAGCTCAATACAGGCCCTTCGACCCACAAAGTTGTGCCAAACATGTCCCTACCTTAGAAATTACTAGGCTTCCTATAGCTCTCTATTTAAGCTATTATAGCTCTCCATATACTTATCCAAAAGTCTCTTAAAAGACTATTGTATCCGCCTCCACCACCGTTGCTGGCAGCCCATTCCATGCACTCACCACTCCCTGAGTAAAAAACTCACCCCTGACATCTCCTCTGTACCTACTCCCCAGCACCTTAAACCTGTGTCCTCTTGTGGCAACCACTTCAGCCCTGGGAAAAGGCCTCTGACTATCCACACGATCAATGCCTCTCATCATCTTATACACCTCTAAAATCTGGAGCTGGAGTCCCTAAGGCAGTCCTATATTGAGTTCAACTTACTGCCTGTCACGCAGTTAGGACAACAACAAAGGTCCTCCATCTTTGTTGCTGTTTCCGTAACATTTTTTTGGACTATTCATTCGGGGTTGTTAAACTTGAGCTGAACCCCCGAACCTGGAGGACCGGTGGACCATTCTTAGTCTGGCCTCTACCCTTTGACCTGTGTGGCACGAGTGACCCTACCAAGCACCAAAGCACAAGGCCCCGACTCCAGCCAGCATAGCTCTCCAGGTCATTGAGCCTACGTCAAGTTCATGGTCCACTTGGAGGGTTGAGTTCAATGCTCCTTTGGGTTCATCAGCGTGGAGGGGGGGGGGGGGCTTGCTACATGGGCAACAGCTCGCTCTCCATATTGTACTGCCCTGGCTTGTGTATCTGGACAGCTGAGACGCGACATCCATGGTCGAGTCTGGCCAACTGAGGCCTCACTCACAAAGAGGAGTGCATGATAGAAACAGGCTCTTTGTCCCAGCTGGCTCATGCCAAACGCAGCATCCCTCAGTTGTCTGTATTCAGCCCAAGATTCTCCACCTGAGTGCTCATTCCAAATACTCACTAACACATTGTACAGCCAACCCTCTCACTTCTCTTTTAAACCTCCCCCCTCTTGTATCTGTGCTTTCTAGTTTTAGACTTTCTAACCCTGGGGAAAAGACAATGTCCGCCTTATCTATTTCCTTCATGATTTTATAAACTTCTATGAGGTCATCTGTAGTATTTTTGCTTCTTAGTTACTGTAGCTATTAAGGGACCAATGCCACACCCAGGTACTTTCTCATGCCAACATGTAGTCAGATTTTTGCTCATTTTCAGAACTAACAGGCATTCATTATTCCAGCGACACACACAAAATGCTGGTGGAATGCAGCAGGTCAGGCAGCATCTATAGGGAGAAGCACTGTCGAGGTTCCGGGCCGAGACCCTTTGCAAGGACTAACTGAAAGGAAAGATAGTAAAAGGTTTGAAAGTAGGAGGGGGAGGGGGAAATGTGAAATGATAGGAGAAGACCGGAGGGGGTGGGATGAAGCTAAGAGCCAGAAAGATGATTGGCAAAAGGGATGCAGAGCTGGAGAAGGGAAAGGATCATGGGACGGGAGGCCTCGGGAGAAAGAAAGTGGGAGGGGAGCACCAGAGGGAGATGGAGAACAGGCAGAGTGATGGGCAGAAAGAGAGAAAAAAAAGGAGGGGGGAGAAAAGCTAAATATATCAGGGATGGGGTAAGAAGGGGAGGAGGGGCATTAACAGAAGTTAGAGAAGTCAATGTTCATGCCATCAGGTTGGAGGCTACCCAGCCGGTATATAAGGTGTTGTTCGTCCAACCTGAATGTGGCTTCATCTTGACAGTAGAGGAGGCCATGGATAGACATATCAGAATGGGAATGGGACGTGGAATTAAAATGTGTGGCCACTAGGAGATCCTGCTTTCTCTGACAGACCGAGCATAGGTGTTCAGCGAAACGGTCTCCCAGCCTGCGTTGAGTCTCACCAATATATAGAAGGTCACACCGGGAGCACCGGACACAGTATACCACACCAACCTACTCACAGGTGAAGTATCGCCTCACCTGGAAGGACTGTCTGGGTCCTGAATGGTGGTGAGGGAGGAAGTACAAGGGCAGGTGTAGCACTTGTTCTGTTTACAAGGGTAAGTGTCAGGAGGGAGATCGGTGGGAAGGGATGGGGGGGATGAATGGATAAGGGAGTCGCGTAGGGAGCGATCCCTGTGGAAAGCAGAAAGAGGGGGAAGGGAAAGATGTGCTTGGTGGTGGGATCCCGTTGGAGGTGGCAGAAGTTACGGAGAATTATACTTTGGACCCAGAGGCTGGTGGGGTGGTAGGTGAGGGCAAGAGGAACCCTATCCCGAGTGGGGTGGCGGGCAGATGGGGGGAGGGCAGATGTGCGGGAAATGGGAGAGATGCATTTGAGAGCAGAGCTGATGGTGGAAGAAGGGAAGGCTCCTTTGTCCTGGAATGAAAAGCCTCATCCTGAGAGCAGATGCAGCAGAGACAGAGGAATTGAGAGAAGGGGATAGCATCTTTGCAAGAGACAGGGTGGGAAGAGGAATAGTCCAGGTAGCTGTGAGAGTCTGTAGGCTTCTTCCTATAGATGCTGCCTGACCTGCTGCGTTCCACCAGCATTTTGTGTGTGTCGCTTGAATTTCCAGCATCTGTAGAGTTCATGTTTGCCTTTTAAATTCATTATTCCGGCTGTGTTAATATCTATACAAACAAGTTACATCTCCAAGAGGACCACAACGTTGTCGTAGAGTTTGGAGGCTTGCGTGCCTCAATGATCCAGAGAGCTGTGTTGGCTGAAGTCAGGGCTTTATGCTTTGGCTCTTGGTAGCCAAACAGGTCAAAAGGTAGAGGCTACCAACCAGTCCTCTAGGTTCGGGGGATTCACCTCAGGGCCAACAACCCTGACTGGTCAAACAAAACTGTTAAAGAATCAGCAATGAAGAATCCTTCCACATCTGAGTGCGACGGCATTCCCAAGTCTCCACCCGGGACTCGCGTGACAGACAGTAGTGAAAACTACTAAGATGATGAAGGATGCCCTGAACACCACAAGGGATAGAGGGTCTTCATTGTTCCCCAAAATGCCAGCAGTGTAAAGCATGAATTGAACAAAATTCAGCTAAATTGACATCTCTTTGAAAGGACGTTCTTGGAATATTTCCAAGAGATGCTTGGATAGGCACATGGATGTAAGGAAGGTGGAGGGATATGGACATTGTGTAGGTAGGGAGGATTAGTAAATGGGTGTCTGTGCTGTACTGTGTTCTATGTTCTAAATATCAAATTGATGTGAGCATTGAGGATTAGCCTTCCATTGAAGATTCAGTTCAATTTTCATCTCTAATGATTTCAAGCAAAATAGAATGGTTGCACCTACAAAATGCTAGAGGAACTCAGCCGGTCAGGCAGCATCTATAGAGAGGAATAAACTGTTGACGTTTCAGGCCAAAATCATCAGCACCTGAGGAAGGGTTTCAGCCCAAAATGTTAACTGTTTATTCTTCTCCTTAGATGCTGGCTGACCGGCTGAGTTCCTCCAGCATTGTCTTTGTGTTAATCTGAATTTCCAGCATCTGCAGAATCTCTTTGGTTGCACTCAAGAGGCAAATGGAAAATCCACCTTTTTACTGCAGAGCGATTTCACTACTTTTGGCTTTATAGACAAAGAGCTTACAGACATCTCAAATTGGATAGGTAATATTGGTCACCTTGAAGATAGATTTAACAATACAATTAAAAGCAATACCAATATCTCCATACTTACAGTCCTTGGGTCTCAATTTCATTCTGGATTCAATTTTATTTGTTCCTTTTAACATGTGCCAGAAATTCTACTTACAAAATTAGATGGTGCCTAACATGAATTGTGACCAGGATTGTCAAGGACCGTGGAGGTGAAAACATAATAGGCTATTGCATGAGGGTCAAGCTTTACCGAGTCTCTCAGCACCAACTCATGTATGGACTATGAAATGTGCCATTCTGCTCCTTGCACTGCCAGACTAGTGAATTTCAGGCAGGCCAAAGAGTTTCCTGCAGCAAGTTGATAACTTTCTGGCAGCATTAAGCATTTGTCTTGATGTGTGTCCCTGGAAACAAGCTGCAGAGTAGAAAATGCTTTGCTACACCACTGATTAGGGAGAACCATTGCATCTTCAATACCTCCACACTTCTAAGTTCGAGTTTATTGTCATTCAACCTACATGCATACCACCAAACAAGGCAATGTTCTTCTGGACCAAGGTGCACAACACAGTACATATAACTCACACACAATACATAAATCAGAACAGGAATCAGATTTACTATCACTGGCATATGTCAAAAAACTGTTGTTTTGCAGCAGCAGTACAATACAATACATAATAATAGAGAAAAAATGTGAATTATATATAATTAAATAAGTAGTGCATAAATAAAAATAAATAAGTAGAGAAGGAAGTGTTCATGGGTTCAATGTCCATTCAGAAATCAGATGGCAGAGGAAAAGAAGTTGTTTCTGAATTATTGAGTGTGTGCTTTCAGGCTCCTACACCTCCTCCCTGATGGTAGCAATGAGAAGAGGGCCTGTCCTAGGTGATGGGGGTACTTAATGTTGGATGCCACCTTTTTGAGGCACTGTTCCTTGAAGATGTCCTGGATACTACAACAGTTAGTGCCCATGTTGGAGCTGACTAGGTTTACAAATCTCTTGTACATAAAGTAATACTACCACAAATAAATTAACAAAAATACAAAATATATTCCAGAAGATTGACATTTAACATAAGGTGCATTTACGAATCAAGTAAAACATTACTGACACTTCATAAGTGATGCGACATGGGTGGTAGCAGGGAGTTCAATAGTCTCACAGCTTGGGGGAAGAAGCTGTTTCCTATCCTAATGGTCCTTATCCTAATGTTACGGTACCTCCTGCCTGATGGCAGAGGGTCAAAGAGATTATTGGGTGGGTGTCATAAGGGGATGTGAGACTGGACCCAAACACAGGACGCAGGCACTTAAGTACTAGGGACAGGACGGGACAAGCTAAAGGATAGGACAAGGAGTGGAGACTGTGGCGTTCGTGGAGACAGTGGCGTTCAGAGATGACCCTGGAGTTCTGAGAGGATCCTGGAGTTCAGAGATACTCTCGAAGCTTGGCTAGAGGCAGGGGTCCAGGTACTTGAGTCTTGAGGCTTGCTTGAGGCTGAGGTTTTGAGGCTTGGCTTGAGGATGGGTTCCTGGGACTAGGAATGCTGGGAGGATAGCCCCCTGGGCGGGCCTGGAACTGGGCAGGGCCTGGACCTCCCAGGCAGGACACAGGGGCCTGGGCTGGTCGTGGGGCACAATCCGTCGGTGGCGAGGGATAGGAAGAGGCAGAGTCCACTGGGTGGGCCGCAGAACCCCTGGGCAGGACCCGGACCGGGCAGGACCAGGCAGGACACAGGGGCCTGGGCAGGTCGCGGGGCACAACCCGTCAGAGGCGAAGGATAGGAAGGGGCAGAGTCCCCCGCCGGGCAACGGCAGTCTGGCCTGGCCTACCCGACAGAGGCAAGGTATAGGAAGGGGCAGAGCCCTCCGCCGGGCAACGGCAATCCAGCCTAGCTTACCCGACAGAGGCAGGGGGTAGGAAGGGAGCTCGGTCCAGGGTGACTTCAAGACTCACCGCAGCCGGAAGACTCGGCGGGCTACGGCACAGCCCAGTCCATAACTCACTCACAAAACTCGCCGTTAATGGTGGTATTCCAAGCCAGGATGGACAGGACAACCCACCAACTACACTCACTCCCAGAGCCCCTATATTCACAGACAACCGAGAGGCATCAGGTGCGCCTCCTTGAGGCCAACCAAGTTAAGATGATCCTGAGGTGTGACTATTTGAGTTCAAGGTGAAACGAGGGGCGGTCGAAGGACCTGGTGTCCACGGACCGGATCAAGAACCGGAATGCAGACTTCAGACCCGACCATAATAGTCGGTGGAAGGGATCATTGACAAGGCTAAGGCCCCTACATATGCAGTGCTCCTGATAATATCTCTAGTGGGTGGAAGAGAGACCCCGATGACCCTCTCAGCAGTCCTCACAATCCTATGTAGGGACTTGAGGGCAGATGCCTCACAATCCCCACACCAGACAATGATACAACTGGTCAGGACACTCTCGACGGTGGTCCTGTAAAAATTGGTTCAACTGGGGGAACGTGGGATTTTCAATCTCATCAAGAAGTGGAGATGCTGCTATGCTTTTGAAACATAGAAACGTAGAAAACATACAGCGCAATACAGGCCCTTCGGCCCACAAAGCTGTGCTGAACATGTCCCTAACTTAGGACTTCTTAGGCTTTACCCATAGCCCTCTGTTTTTCTAAGCTCCATGTAGCCATCCAGGAGTCTCTGAAAAGACCCTATCGTATCTGCCTCCACCACCACCGCCGGCAGCCCATTCCACTCTCTGTGTAAAAAACTTACCCCTGACATCTCCTCTCTACCCACTTCCAAGCTTTCTTGACTAAAGAGTTGGTGTTGAGGGACCAGGTGAGATTGTCCATAATGTACTCTCTCAGAAACTTGGGTGCTCCTAACTCTCTATAGAGGAGCCATTTCTGGGCAACAAGAAGGGGTAGGCTTGAAACTCTCCACATGCCTCTTTACTGCATTCCTTGGGTATCAATTTCACTTGGGCTTCCACTTTAATTGCTCCTTTTAACATCTGCAAGACATTCTACTTCTGAAATTGTGTGGTGCATAACAGGATCGCCTGAGGTTCAGGAGCCTTAGGTCCCACGCCACCATGTTCAGGAACAGTTATTCCTGTTCAACCATCAGGCTCCTGAACCAACATGGATAACTTCACTCACCACAACATTGAACTGATCACTGAGCACAACCTATGGACTCACTCTCAAGGACTCTGCAAATCATATTATTTATTTATCATCATTATTATTATTAGTCTTATTTTTGTATTTGCAGAGCTTGTCGTCTTTTTGCAGATTGATTCCCCATCAGTCTCTGTGTGTAGTTTTTCCCTGATTCTGTTGTATTTCTTCATTCTATTGTGAAAGCCTGCAAGGAACTGAATCTTGGGCCAGTATATGGGGACGTATACAGTACGTACTTTGATTGTAACTCTGAACTTGGACCTCCTTCCAGTCTTTCTTGGCAAATGCACATTCCCGAAGGAGATGGATGACTGTCTAACCCAACCATTCCTGCTCTCCAAGTACAACTCGACAGAAGTCAGAGCAGTACAGTCACTGCTTTCTCTGAGTGAAGGTGGGGCTGGAAATACTATCTTCATTCACAACACAATGAGCAGGCAGAAACATGCGGAGTCAGGTTGCCCACAGGCTTACAGATGTTAAAGGGAACTTCTGTCGCTTTTCACTGCTCGCCTAGTCACAACGTCTATTGAAGCTTCTTGGGGCAGTGCACTTAACAATGGTTAAAACTCAAAAAAAATTACATCAATAATCAAAAAGTTAAATACATTTCACGTACAAACTGTGGGTGTCTACTCTCATCATGAAGTACAGAGCAGAACTGTGTCAATATTTGTCCTTTTGTACAATAGGTTGATTAAATTACATTATTTGGGAGGGGTAATTCAGCTCCTTTTCTCCAAAGGAAGATAATATTTTGACATTTTTGAAAGGTGAGGTCCCATGAAGCTTATGAATCCAGCCAGAATGTTTATCCAAACTATAATGTAGATAATATGCTACATATCAGTAGTTTTGCACATCACTCCAATGTCTCCAATTCTAACATCTTATTAACTCTCCCTCCTGAATTAATCTGCTAAGATGTACTCATATATAATAAGCCACAAGCTGTTCCACGCTGCTTTCTGTCATTAGCTACCAGTTTTGCATTTAAACATAACAGCAATAGGGATTGAGACAGGGTGATATGGCCCATGAAAATTCCTTTATGCAGTTCATTCCCTATCCCATCATGGCCTGCATAAATAAACCCCACTTCCTTCACTGTGGCTAGTTTATTCTCTGCAGCTGTGCCATCACTTATGCTAGTACCATGCTTTTTACACATTGTTAATTAACTGCATGAGAAACTTTGAAAGGTCAATATTGTATGTGTGCTATGATTGGCTATTGTGCTTTGTTATCATAAATGAAATGACGTGCTGAGAAATCACACAAAAACCTCATGTTCCTATAACTGTGTCTGCACTCCGTAAATTACGATTAAAAATTTATTATGTGTCCATTTTCCATCTGAGGAAAATTTGTCCAATTGTTATATTACCGGAGAAAGAATGTTACAGTACATTGAATGTGTGCGTATGACCTGCTGAGACGCACTGGCTGGAGAACCTCTCGAAGTTAGTGTCTGTGGATGGCCTTGCGTTTCCTTCAAGAGGACCACAACCTTGCTGTCGGGTTTGCAGGCTCGTGTGCCTCAAAGACCCAGCGGGCTATGTTGGCTGAAGTCGGGGAATTGTGCTTTGCTTCTTGGTAGGGTCACCCAAGCCAAACAGGTCAAATGTAGAGCTCACCAGTCCTCCAGGTCCGGGGGCTAACAACCCCGACTGGTAAAACAAAAATTGCCATAGAAACAGCAATGGAGAATCCTTCTACATCTGAGTGTAACAGTATTCCTGAGCCTCCACCTGGGACGTGCAAGACTGACAGTAGTGAAAACTCAGAGGAAGCTACTGGCATGTTGAAGAAATCCCAGAACACCGCCAAGGCCAAAATTGGTTTTGATGCCCAAGGACAGACAGAGCTGGAGGACCTTCATTGCTGCCCTAAACACCAGAGGCCAAAGGGGCACCCTCTATCCTCGCATTTGCAACAAAAAGTATAAAAGTGACAAATTGGTTCAAATCTTTTGTTTTGGTGACTTCTGCATTAACCAAATCAATTCTACAAGACATGTTACTGGTTGTATCTGTGCCATCAGAACAGCAGAATGAATATAATTTATTTGCATCACTGCTGGCTGGTCTTAAAAGTTATTGGTTTAATTTGTCTGTTAATACAAAGATGACAGATGTTCTTTTAACAAGCGGAATTATATCTGGGTTTTCCCAGGAAGTGACAATCATTAACAAAGTCTGTAAGTGGATGGAGGTAATTGCAAGATTCACTGCACTCATACAACTTGCAGTTGTCTGAATTTTGACATATAATTTGTACCATGTTTCCAGATCTGTATGGTTGCCTGTATAGCATTTCCCTGTCTTAATCAGGTCGTCAGTAAGAAGTGACAAGGGTATTCAGAGTGAGAAAACTCTTTTCTACTTGGATATGTGCAAGTCAATGAGCTCTCTGTCTCTCACGAGTAAGATCTTAGTAACCTTTCTCAAGGTTATACAAAGGAATAAGCTGCTCATGCAAGATATGATGTTTAGAAAAGTTAGCATTCCAAATAAGAATTGTTTTGTGAATGAAGCATATTAATTAGTCAGAAAAGCTTGCACGTGATTATTTTGTCATTACACTCAGTGTAATCACAAAACAGTCAAGGACACTTTAGAGGTATAGGAGTGGAAACTGGTGTGGTCCTCCGCTGCTAGAGTCCATCCACTTCAAGGTTCGACATGTTGTGCATTCAGAGATGTTCTTCTGCACACTACTGTTGTAATGCCTTGTAATTTGGGTTACTGTCGCCTTCCTGTCAGCTTGAACCAGTCTGGCCATTCTCCTCTGACCTTTTACCTTAACAAGTCTTTTCACCCACAGAACTGCCACTCGCTGGATTTTTTTTTTGTTCCTTACACCATTCTCTGTAAACTCTAGAGACTGTAGTGTGTGAAAATCCCAAGGGATCCCAAATCCCAAGCTGTTTCTGAAATACTCAAACCACCCTATCTGGCACCAATAATCAAAGCCTCTTGGACTACGTTTCTTTCCCGTTCTGATGTTTGGTCTGAGCAACAACTAAACCTCTTGACCATGTCTGCATGCTTTTATGCATTGAGTTGCTGTCACACAATTGGCTGATTAGATATTTGCATTAATGAGCAGGTGTACCTAATTAAGTGGCCACTTAGTGTAAATATCAAATACGTATAACTTAAGGTTGATAGATTCCTGATTGGTCAGAGCATGAAGGGATACAGGGAGAAGGCAGGAGATTGGAGCTGAGAGGGAAGTGGACCGGCCATGAGAAAATGACAGTGCAAACACAACACTTATGGTCCGATACACAATCTGCAAAGTTCAAGTGAAAAATAAAAACAGTAGGTACAAATCTGAAATATTGAGGTGTGAAGTCATAGTGTTTGAATATGAAGGGAAAGAAACAATTAATTAATACATGGGGAAGGGTTAGGTTTCACCACAGTGGAGGGGCAGTACATTGCAACATGGTGTGGTGTAGTGAAACTCCAGAAGGTAGGCAGGATGTAGTCTTGTATCAATAATTCTTCTCCCAGCAAGATTCACCAATGCTGACAGAAGTGCATAAAGTACAGAAAGCATGTGCCTCTAGCATAGTGGAAAAACAAGAAACTCACCAATGAATTCCTTGCAATTTCAATGAGTTACGTTCAGAATAGTACTGGTTTGAGAGAGCCTTGCGTATTGGAAAAGGAAATATAAAGACAAGTACGCATGAAGTAACTTGCAGAATATCCAGATTATACTCACAGGAAAGTATGCCTGTTATGTTATTTGGAAACACTGATTGATAGGAGCATACATTTTTATCTCTCTCCTGTTATGTTGCAATGACATCATTGGCCATTGAATCACTGGTCTATTACCTGTCAACCTCATTAATGGTTGACTATAGCTCACTGTTGTCAATTAGTAAGCAATAAAATGATTCTCCCCACAGCATAATTCCTCATACTTACACCTGTGCTATCTCAGTCCTTGTGTAAAGTTTGGTAAAGTGTAGCACATCATCTTTTCCCCTGAAAACTCCCCTTTTCTGTCAGATTAGCTTAAAGGAAGTATATCCAACCTAATGAGAGCTTTAATTTAAAAACTAATCTGTCACCAAGATACAAACAGGAGCTGTTGTATATGAATCTTAAAAGATAATTTCCAGATAAGATATAGGTACATAATTAGACCACACACAAAATGCCCCCCTTCACCATTTCCCTTCCCCATTTCTCTCTCACCTCATCTCCTTGCTATCACCTCCCTCCTGGTGCCTCCTCCCACTTTTCTTTCTTTCATGGCTTCCTGTCTTCTATCAGATTCCCCCTTTCCAGCCCTGAACCTCTTTCACCGATCAACTTCCCAACACTTTACTTCACCCCTCCCCTCCAGGTGTCACCTATCACCTTGTGTTTCATCCTCCACCCTCCCCCCCCCCGCCATTTTCTTAATCTGACTCCTCATCTTTTTCTCCAGTCCTGGTGAAGAGTCTCGGCCCAAAACATCGACTGTACTCTTTTCCATAGATGCTGCCTGGCCTGCTGAGTTCCTCCAGCTTTTTGTGCGCGTTGCTTGGATTTCCAGCCGCCTGCAGATTTTCTCTTGTTTAGACTATTTGGCCCATCGAGTCTGCTCCATCATGAATGAATTATTATCCCTCACAACCCCATTCTCCCGCCTTCTCCCCATAACCTTTGACTCCCTTACCAATCCAGAACCTATCAACCTCCACTTTAAATAGACTCAGTGACTTACCCTCCACAGCTGTCCTTGGCAACGAATTTCACAGAATCACCACCCTCTGGCTAAACAAATTCCTTCTCAACTCCGTTCAAAATGGCTTCCCTCCATTCCAAGGCTCTGGTCCTGTAATCCCTCACTACAGGACACATCCTCTCCACATCCACTCTATCTAGGCCTTTCAATATTCGATAGGTTTCAATGAGATTACACGCACCCCCCCCCCACCCCAGACAGCAAACACTCTATGACTATTAACTATTTCATTCCCAGAATAGTTCTCATGAACTTTCTCTGAAGATGCCTTCACATCTTTTCTTCAATAAGGGGCCCAAAACTGCTCACAATACTCCAACGCTGTTCCTTTTCGTGCCTTAAGGCGCATCGGGCGGCATTTCTTCTGCTTCTGCAGCACTTGACTTTTCTTTACGAGGCCAGTTTGCCAGCTCACTGCTCATACCAGCACGAATGGAAAGCATGAAAGCATGGCTGGATTCGAACTCAGGACCATTCGCCTCAAAGTCCGGTGCTGATGCCGCCAGCCGCCTCTCTGACAAATGCCTTACAACATTTCTCCACCCTAAAACCAAACATCTCATCTGAATAATTAAAGCTCAAATCTAAAATAGACTGAATTCTTCAGCGAACAGCTTACTCAAGCCCAGGAGGTTTTGGGTTTAGATGTCACCAGAGCTCATGTAGCCTTTGATCCTCGCAGCGTAAAAATATTGAATCATGTGCCTTGGAATGCGGAGAGAAAACAAGAGACTACAGGGCCCACTGTTGGCATTTTTTTGATAAACACAATAGGAACTGGAATCTAAGATATGCTCAGCATTCTGTTTCAAAAGAAAAGGAAAGAATTCATGAATAATCTGCGTTTATGAAACAAACGTTGTGCTCATTTCTGACTATGATAGAAACTAGTGATTTCTTATTATGTACATGATCTTTATCATTATTATAGTATCCCCTCAATACCATCACTACTTTGTAAAATCCATACACCAAGCAGCAGTTAAATTTTGGCAGTGCCAGGCAAGTAAAGCTATGAAACATTCTCATGTGAACTTCCATTTCCATTATGATACTGACTCACTTTAGTTGTTCTCTATTTCCAATATTTAAAGTTCAAAGTCAAAATATTCTGCCGCAGATCCGGGCTGGGTTGGGTTGGAGGAGCTGACCTGGATGCAGACCGTGCTGTTGCCTGCTACTCGAAGACGTCAGAGCAGCGTGCAGTGTAACCGTGAGTGACTGTCTTGGTCATTTCTCTTGCAACTGCAAGACCTTGGTGGACATTGGTAATGTGAGGTGCCTGTTTCCCTTGTTCAGTGGATGGACAGGCGATGAGGCAGCAGCGTGGTCTCGGTTGTAGTGAGGATGAGGCCTCAAGCTGCGGGCTTGCCTGCTGCTCAGCCCAGGAGAGACAACACAGGAGATGGGTGTCATGTGGAGTCTGTGCTCAGTGGGGGCTGGCCTCTCCTGTCAGTGCTGCCCTCCCGTGTTCAACCAGTGGAAGGACAGGCTAGATTACTGGGAGCTGAACCATCAATTTTCATGCCTCTCAGGGACTTTGGACTATACAAGTGTTTTCTTGCATAATAATGTATGTTTTCTCTCTCTCTCTCTCTCTCATTATTTTGAATGTATTTTATGCACCTGGGCCCCAGAGGAACACTGTCTCGTTTGACTGTATCCATGTATGGTCTGAATAATAATTAAACTTGATTTGATTTTATATTCATGCATCTTCTTTGCACTACTCTGCAGAGTTATTGCTCTCTGAATGCTGTACATTATATATCTGGATACCAGGAACTTGGGACAAATCCTGGCCCTGTGCTAGTGCATCCCCCACAGCTCAGAGTAGAGAAGCTGAGTTGGAGTGAGCAATATGGCCACTCATATTGAGTATGGGGCTCGGGGCCGCATGCTGTCTGACACAGTGAGTGCAGGGTGTTCCTGAGCACTGTCGGCACCTGCTTCGCGTGCTGGCAAACCCTCCTGTCGGATGTGATGGGAATCACCCCCCTCTCTCTTTGTTTGGATGCTTCAATCTCCCTCACTCTGGCAGTCCCAGCAGTAGTCAGCACCATCCTGGGCACCAGCCTCCTAGTATCCAGGACATCTTCAAGGAGCGATGCCTCAAAAAGACAGCATCCATTATTAAGGACCCCCAACACCCGGAACATGTCCTCTTCTGATTGGTACCATTAGGAAGGAGGTACAGAAGCCTGAAGCCCCCCACTGATCAATAAGCCTGATTCTGATTTTGATTCTCTGTGCTGGTCCAGGTACGGCCCTGAGCCAGCTTTGCCCCAAACCAGCCCTCACACAATGAGTGTGGGGGCGACTCATTGCTGGTTCCTTGCTCTGTCTGTGAAGTATCTCTCTGTACATAATGCTACAAAAACCCTCCCTTCCGTCCAACAGTCTCTTTGACCCCTTACCATCAGGCAGGAGGTACTGTAGCATTAGGACAAGAACTGTTAGGATGGGAAACAGCTTCTTCTCCTGGGCCATAAGACTACTGAACTCCCTGTCACGCCCAGGTCTCATCACTTATGAAGCACCAGTAGCATTATACTGTTCATTTTTTAACTTGTATTGCACGTGCACCTTATTGTTTGTTAACTTATTTGTGGTAATATCACTTCATGTGTTGCGTGTAAGTTACATGTACTGTGCGGTGTGCCTTAGTCCGGAAGAAAGTTGTCTCATTTGGTGGTATACATGTGTGCAGCTGAATGACAATGGACTTGAACTTCAACCTCACTCCTGAGCTTGCATCCTGCCCTCTAAGTAGGGCAGCACAGTAGGTGCAGCATGCTGACATGCATCACTTTACAATACTAGCAATCAATGAGCAGGGTTCAATAGCCGCTGCTGCCTATAAGGAGTTTGTACGCTGTCCCCGTTCCCACGCGGTTTTCCTCTGGGTGTTCCGGTTTCCTCCCACATTCCAAAGACGTGCAGTTAGGGTTTCTGAGCTGTGGGCAGGCTATGTTGGTGACAGAAGCATAGCAACACTTGCAGGCTGCCCAGCACAATCCTCGCTGATTTGATTTGATACACAATGACCCATTTCACTGTATGCCTCAATGTACATGTGACAAAGAAAAATAATCTTGAATGTTTTAAAATTACTTTCCAAAGCAAAAAAAGAAAACATGCCTAACCTTATATACATAACCGGAATTCCCTTTGAAATCAATGGGGTCTGGAATCTTATAAAAAGGCAGCCTGAATCCAAAGGTCATTGGGGATTTTCCAGCAAGAGCGAACTCCAGCTTGACACTCCACATGGGATCAATGACTGACTGGCTTGAATGGTTGGGCACCCGCAATTCCTAACATAGCCTCCAGTCCCAGCCAGGGCAACCTATCCTGGTAAGAAAAAGGCCACTCTTCCTTAGCTTTGTTGTCCGGAAGCACACCCACATTTCTTAATAACATGATTGTCCAAATTTGTATTCATCCTAGACGTAAAGATACTCAACATTGGAGCATCTATGACCTTTATTCATAATTAATTTCACAGATTCACTCTAATTTCTATGCAGAGGCAAACATCTTATCCCAAGACCAGGTTCATGAATCACCATCCAAAAATAGCCTCCTCCTTCTTCCCATTTGTATCTCTTAAGAATTCTATGTCTTTGTCCAAGATCACAATTCATTCCTGTAACCTCTTCAGGATATGTCTCATTCCCCTCAGATCTCTGCTCAGGTGGATAATCTTCACAACAGGAATCCATTTGATGGATCTCACTAACTAAGTACAGCCTTCCTTAAACATGGAGACTAAAATTATGCACAGGGTGTTTTTTCACCAAAAGACTTCCATAATTGGATGTTACATCCCTGTACCTCTATCGCTGCTTTTCCCTTCATCGTTCCATGTTGGATAATTTTACCGTTCCCATATTACATTCCACATCCCACTTCCCTTCCAACTCATCTAACCCTTCTCTATCCCTTTGCACCCACTTTCCCACCGAGATTTGTTTCATCGGCAAACTTGGATATTTTACACCTGGTGCCGAGGTTTAAGTCGGTGATACAGATTGTAAATAGCTGCGGCCCAAGTATCGATCGTTGCTCACTTTACAGCTGCCTAGTCTAAAAAAGTGACCTGGTTTCTGTTCATTAATCCAGGACAAAATGTAACTCCCACAGCCCCACACCTCCAAAGTGTGTGTTTGTACGTACATTCACATTCTCTCTCAAAAGACCCTTAAATCATGTTTTATTTTTATTTCTGTCCCATATCAGAATCAGGTTTATTATCACCGGCATGTGTCGTGAAATTTGTTAACTTAGCAGCAGCAATATATGGTATAGAAGAAGAAAAAAACAAAAACAATAATAATAAATAAATAAGTTAATGACAGTGCATGTATATTGAATAGATTAAAAATCATGCAAAAAACAGAAATAATAAACATTTAAAAAGTGAGGTTGTATTCACAGGTTCAATGTCCATTTAGGAATCGGATGTCAGAGGGGAAGAAGCTGTTCCTGAATTGCTGAGTGTGTGCCTTCAGGTTTCTGTAGCTCCTACCTGATGGTAACAGTGAGAAAAGGGCATGCCCTGGGTGCCGGGGGTCCTTAATAATGGATGCTGCCTTTCTAAGACACCGCTCCTTGAAGGTGTCCTGGATACTGTGTAGGCTAGTACCCAAGATGAAGCCGACTAAATCTGCAGCTTCTTTCAGTCCTGTGCAGTAGCCCCTCCATACCAGACAGTGATGCAGCCTGTCAGAATGCTCTCCACAGTACATCTATAGAAGTTTTTGAGTCTATTTGTTTACATACCAAATCTCTTCAAACTCCTAATGAAGTATAGTCGCTGTCTTGCCTTCTTTATAACTGCATCGATATGTTGGGACCAGGTTAGGTTCTCAGAGATCTTGACAACCAGGAACTTGAAACTGCTCACTCTCTCCACTTCTGATCCCTCTATGAGGATTGACAATAGACAATAGGTGCACAAGTAGACCATTCGGCCCCTCAAGTCTGCACTGCCATTCTGAGATCATGGCTGATCATTCACTATCAATACCCAGTCCCTGCCTTGTCCCCATATCCCTTGATTCCCCTATCCATCAGATATCTATCTAGCTCCTTCTTGAAAGCATCCAGAGAATTGGCCTCCACTGTCTTCCGAGGCAGTGCATTCCACACCTCCACAACTCTCTGGGAGAAGAAGCTCTTCCTCAACTCTGTTTTAAATAACTGACCTCTTATTCTCAATCCATGCCCTCTGGTACTGGACTCTCCCAACATCTGGAACATATTTCCTGCCTCAATCCTATCAAATCCTTTAATTATCTTAAACGTTTCAATCAGATCCCCTCTCAATCTCCTCAATTCCAGCGTGTACAAGCCCAATCTCTCCAATCTCTCTGCGTAAGACAGCCCTGCCATCCCAGGAATCAACCTAGTGAATCTACGCTGCACTTCCTCAATTGTCAGAATGTCCTTCCTTAAACCTGGAGACCAAAACTGTACACAATATTCCAGGTGTGGTCTCACCAGGGCCCTGTACAAATGCAAAAGGACATCCTTGCTCTTGTACTCAATTCCCCTTGTAACAAAGGCCAACATTCCATTTGCCCTCTTCACTGTCTGTTGCACTTGCTCATTCACCTTCATTGACTGGTGAACTAGGACTCATAGGTCTCTTTGCATTTCTCCCTTACCTAACTCTACACTGTTCAGACAATACTCTGCCCTCTTGTTCCTGCTTCCAAAGTGGATAACTTCACATTTATTCACATTGAATGACATCTTCCAAGTATCTGCCCACTCACCCAGCCTATCCAAGTCTCCCTGTATTCTCCTAACGTCCTCTTCGCATGTCACACTGCCACCCAGTTTAGTATCGTCAGCAAACTTGCTGATATAGCTTTCAATGCCCTCATCTAAATCATTGACATAAATAGTAAAGAGCTGTGGTCCCAATACAGAGCCCTGTGGTACCCCACTAGTCACCTCCAGCCAGTCCGAGAAACACCCATTCACTGCTACCCTTTGCTTTCTATCTGCCAACCAGTTTTCTATCCATGTTGAAACCCTGCCCCCAATGCCATGAGCTCTGATTTTACTCACCAATCTCCCATGTGGCACCTTATCGAATGCCTTCTGAAAATCTAGGTACACAACATCCACTGGCTTACCCTCATCTAACATCCTTGTTACACCCTCAAAAAACTCCAACAGATTAGTCAAGCATGATTTGCCCTTGGTAAATCCATGCTGGCTCGGCCTAATCCTATTTCTGCCATCAAGACGTGCCACTATTTCATCCTTAATAATGGACTCAAGCATCTTCCCCACGACTGACGTTAGGCTAACAGGGCGATAGTTCTCCGTTTTCTCCTTCCCTCCCTTCTTGAAAAGTGGGATAACATTAGCTACTCTCCAATCTTCAGGAACTGATCCTGAATCTAAGGAACATTGGAAAATGATTACCAATGCATCCGCAATTTCCTGAGCCACCTCTTTTAGAAACCTGGACCATCTGGACCCAGGGATTTATTAGCCTTCAGTCCTACCAGTCTACTCATCACAGTTTCTTTCCTAATGTCAATCTGTCTCAATTCCTCTGATATCTTATGACCCTGGCCCATCCATACATCTGGGAGATTGCTTGTGTCCTCCCTGGTGAAGACAGATCTAAAGTACGCGTTAAATTCTGTTGCCATTTCCCTGTTTCCCATAACAATTTCTCCCAATTCATTCTTCAAGGGGCCAACATTGTTCTTAACTATCTTCTTTCTCTTCACATAGCTAAAAAAGCTTTTGCTATCCCCTTTTATATTCCTGGCTAGACTGAGCTCATACCTGATTTTTTTCTCTCCGTATTGCTTTTTTAGTTAAGATCTGCTGTTCCTTAAAACTTTCCCAATCATCTGTATTCCCACTCATCTTAGCCCTGTCATACTTCTTTTTCTTTAATGCTATACAATCTCTGACTTCCTTTGTCAACCACTGTGGCCCCTTCCCCTTCTTTGAATCCTTCCTTCTCATTGGAATGAACTGCTTTTGCATCTTTTGTAATATGCCCAAGAATATCTGCCACTGCTGATCCACTGTCTTTCCTGCCAGGGCATCCGCCCATTTAACTTTGGCCAGCTCTTCCCTCATGGCTCCGTAGTCTCCTTTATTTAATTGCAACACTGACACCTCTGATCTGCCCGTATCCCTCTCAAATTGTAGATAAAAACTTATCATGTTATGATCACTACTTCCTAATGGCTCCTTTACTTCAAGATCACTTATCAATTCCTGTTCATTACACATCACCAAGTCCAAAATAGCCTCGTTCCTGGTTGGCTCAAGCACAAGCTGTTCCAAAAATACATCCCTTAGACACTCCACAAACTCCCTATCCTGGGGTCCAGCACCTACCTGATTCTCCCAGTTCACCTGCATGTTGAAATCTCCCATAACAACTGCATTACCTTTAGCACTTTAGGATTGGTATGTGTTCCTTTGTCTTACCCTTCCTGACGTCCACAATCAGCTCTTTCATCTTTCTGACGTTGAGTGCCAGGTTGTTGCTGCGACACCACTCCACTAGTTGGCATATCTCACTCCTGTACGCCCTCTCCTCACCACCTGAGATTCTACCAACAATGGTAGCATCATCAGCAAATTTATAAATGGTATTTGAGCTTTGCCTAGCCACACAGTCATGGGTATAGAGAGAGTAGAGCAGTGGGCTAAGCACACACCCCTGAGGTGCACCAATGTTGATTGTCAGCAAGGACATATTATCACCAATCCGCACAGATTGTGATCTTCTGGTTAGGAAGTCGAAGATCCAATTGCAGAGGCCCAGGTTCTGTAACTTCTTAATCAGCATTGTGGGAATGATGGTGTTAAATGCTGAGCTATAGTCGATGAACAGCATCCTGACGTGGGTGTTTGTGTTGTCCAGGTGGTCTAAGGCCATGTGAAGAGCCATTGAGATTGTGTCTGCCATTGACCTATAGTGGCAATAGGCAAATTACAATTTTCAGAAAAATACAAATATTATCTACCCTGCTTGTTACATATTCTAAAAACTAACATGATTTCCCTTCTATTAATCGCACTCAATCATAATCGTGATTTCTGTGTACCCTGTTATCACACTCTCTAATAATAGATTCCAGCACTTACTTGGCTACTAAGAAGATACAATTCCCTGTTTAATTTTTCTCTCCTTTCTTGATCACCATTTGCTGACTTATAACTGCAGAAATTAGAAAATTGTATATGATCATAACCCACCCACCTGCAAGTCTCTGTGGTCATCTCCTCAATCCCCATAATGGTTTAGGGAATTTGTTAGCCTTTCGTCCAATTACTTTTCTTCTGAACTCTTTATACTAATTGTCGTTACTTTAAGTTCATTGCTCCACTATCAGTGACTTTACTTTTGTTTGCTCTCTTCAGTGAAGGCAGATACATTTTCTTTCCAAACGTTTCCTTTACTCACAATCTTTCATTCATTATGTGCCGTGTCGTATGACAAGGGTGATCGTGATTGTTCCTGGCTAATTTTTCCGCAGATGTGCTTTGCCATTGCCGTCTTCTGGGCAGTGTCTTTTACAAGATTGGTCACTTCAGAGGCTGTCTGCCTAGCCTCAGTGGTCACATAACCAGGATTTGTGATCTGCACCAGTTGCCCCAACCCCCATGGCTTCACATGAGCCTGATTGAGGTCTACACCTTGCCTTAGGGTGACCTGCAGGCTAGCGGAGGGAAGGAGCACCTTACACCTCCTTTGGTAGAGACGCATCTCCACCCCACCACCCATACACCTTTCTCGATCTCCATCTCGACTATTCATATGCTCTTTCTTTTCACTAATAGAAGCTATTCCAAACTGCTCTTACGCTTCTTAACTGATTGATTTGCTCTCTCGTTCTTCCTGTTTAAAAACTTGTTGCTCATTCTTTGCTGGATTTTACAAAATTCTCAACCCATAGACTGACTGCTGTTTTCACAAGGTCATGCGCGTTGCCTTCCATTCTAATATTTGCAGGAGAAACCATTTATGATAGATAACCTATCTTATTTTTATTATATCAAAGTAAATAGCATTCATAATTAAAAATATATATTTACAAGAATAAACCATGCAATGCATTTTTATTCTTCCAGTCATAGACTAAGTGTTAAGTAGTGTTCTGCTACAAGCTAATTGCCAAGCTTGGCAAACACTTTAATATCAAATGCCTGAACCTGAGCTATGAATATTTACTACCATCCCAGTGTTTGGTTACATCTCTTAAAACCAAGAGGACTGTTGCCTCTCATGTGGCCCCCCTTGGGGGGGTACACTATTACAATCTTATTCTTTGGAATTCCCAATGGTTTGGATCTCTGACACCTAGTTTTGTTTCTTGCCCTCCCCTTAAATGCACCAGGACCCCATTCCCAAACTAACAGGGGCTCTTTCCTCTTTGTCATTTAAACTCACTTAAAAGACATTTGCTCCCAATGGGAGGAGGCTACATAGTGTCCACACCAGGAACACCAGACTCAGAACCAGTAACTTTCCCCAAGCAGTAAGGCTGATCAACACCTCCACCCACTAACCCACCCCTCCACCCCTACTTTCTCAGATTTGTCTGTTACCTTATGTACAGACACTCCTATGCCCAGTGTTCCTTTATGGACACACAATCAATCAATGTACATAAGCTATCTTATGTATTTATATTTATTATGCAAGCACCGGCTTTGCCCCCTCCTCCCCCCGATCAAGGTCATGTGAAGCCATGGTGGATGGTTGGATGAGCAGCTGGTGCAGGTCACAAGTCCTGGCTATGTGACCACTGACGCCAGGCAGACAATGTCTGGAAGAGTATTGATAATAGCTGGGGTCACCCGTCTTGTAAAGACACTACCCAGGAGAAGGCAATGGCAAACCCCTTCTGTAGAAAGATCTGTAACAAGTAGAAATCATGGTCACTGTAAGACCATGATCGCCCATGTCACATAATGATGATAATACCATTCTTTATCTCATTGTGCTGCTTTTTGCATTGCATCAGACCATGCAATTTTAAATACACCACAGTACTGTTCTCATGCTCCAATTAAACTCACCAGGGCCCTTTTATACTCACCGGGGCCTTGTTATGCTCCTTTTAAACCCTTTGGGGTACCATTCCCATGGTTCTATTCAACTCAAAGGAGCTTGTCTTCAACTCTCTTCCAACCCACCCAGTTCGCTATAAAATGTATTGTACTGCTCTGTCACATCTAAAACAAAAATAGGATTTAAAGTGTGTTAGATATTAATAGAAGTCAAAATCAGAATTAGGTTTAATATCACCAGCATATGTTGTGAAATTTGCTGTTATGCAGCAGCAGTACTTTGCAATACATAATAAAAATTATATATGTAATAATATATATAAAATCAGCAGTGTAAAAAATAGAGATAGTGTTCATGGGTTCAATGCCCATTCAGAAGTCTGATGGAAGAAGGAAGAAACTGTTTCTGAATCGTTGAGTGTGTGTCTTCAGTCTCCGGTACCTCCTCCTTGATGGCTGCATTGAGAAGAGGGCATATGCTGAGCGGTAGGGGTCCACAGTGATGGATGCCCCCTGTTTGGAAGATGTCCTGAATGCTGGGGAGGCTAGAGCCCCTGATGGAGCTGACGGAGTTTACATTTTTCTGCATGTTGTTTCGATCCTGTGCAGTGCCATTCCGGCCGCGCCCCCCCCCCCCCCCCCCCCCCCAGCGGCCCCAAACCAAATGGTGATGCAGCCAGTTAGTCTACCTTCCATGGTATTTCTGTAGAAATCTGCGACTGATATCCGAGAGTTCAGAAAGTCTGCCTGTCCAGAAACATCAAAGCTTCAATGGTGGCGGAACAAGCGTTTTACTGAACAAGCTTTCTGACATGGCAGTCAGCCAAGCCCGAGAACCATTGTGTGAAAAGCTGCTTTATGAAAGGAGCGGGTAAGGGATGAAGGTGAGGTTTTGAATAAAAAGAGATTTTGAGTCTGCAGTGTGATTACTCAGCACCAGCATGTACGAGGAAAGTACAGATAAAAGAGATCATTGTTTTCTGCATCTACCATTACTAATTCTGCAATTTACATCTTGTATGAAATATTGGGTCAAGTTCCTCTCAGAATTTCCTTGAAATAATTTTCAGTGTAGTTTCTTCAAAAGACTAAAAAGTGACACTGAGAGGACATTTGGAGGGCAAGGGAATCAAAGGAGAAATGATGGACTAGAGGGAATGGGACATCTGTCGCAATGCACCATGAAGGCGATGCACTATCAATTACTCCAAAAGACTAGAAGTAGAGTAAATACTGAACGGCTTTTATTAGCAGTAAAATGAACCATGTCCATGCTGTATCTCTGCACTGGACAGTGGGAGGAGCAGTGACATGTTCGCCGTTATTCAGATTCTGTGGGAGGAGCCACAGGAGCAGTCAGCAGAGCAGGTGTCCAGACAGGTATACATGCGTCAACACAATAGACAAGTGAAGCAGTGGAAGAAATATTATCTGTATGGTGGGAACCGCATTCACTGTCTGTCTGTATCTGTATTGTAGGATCTCCATTCACTGTCTGTCTGTATCTGTATTGTAGGATCTCCATTCACTGTCTGTCTGCATCTGTATTGTTGGATCTCCATTCATTGTCTGTCTGTATCTGTACACTGGGATCCCCATTCACAGTCTGTATCTGGAAAGAGGGATCCCCATTCACTGTCTATATCTGTATAGTGGGATCCTCATTCACTGTCTGTCTGCATCTGTATGGTGGGATCCCCATTCACTGTCTGTATCTGTATAGTGGGATCCTCATTCACAGTCTGTATCTATGTGGTGGGATCACCATTGACTGTCTGTCCATATCTGTATTGTTGAATCTCCATTCACTCACTGTCTGTATCTGTTGGTGGGATCCCCATTCACTGTCTGTCTGTATCTGTATGGTGAGATAACCATTCACAGTCTGTATCTGTATAGTGGGATCCCCATTCACTGTCTATATCTGTATAGTGGGATCCACATTCACTGTCTGTCTGCATCTGTATGGTGGGATCCCCATTCACTGTCTGTATCTGTACATTGGGATCCCCATTCACTGTCTGTATCTTTATGGTGGGAACCCCATTCATTGTCTGTCTGTACCTGTATGGTGGGAACCCCATTCACTGTCTGTAGCTGTATGGTGAGATCCCCATTCACAGTCTGTATCTATGTGGTGGGATCCCCATTGACTGTCTGTCCATATCTGTATTGTTGAATCTCCATTCACTCACTGTCTGTATCTGTTGGTGGGAACCCCATGCATTGTCTGTCTGCATCTGTACGGTGAGATACCCATTCATTGTCTGACTTTTTCTATATAGTGGGATCCCCAGTCACTGACTGTCTATATCTATATACTGGGATCCCCATTCACAGTTTGTCTGTATCTGAATGGTGAGATCCCCATTCACTGTCTGAATCTGTATGGTGGGAACCCATTCACTCTCTGTATCTGTACGGTGAGATCCCCATTCATTGTTTGTATCTGTATGGTGGGAACCCCGTTCATTGACAGTCTGTATCTGTATGCTGGGATCCCCATTCACTGTTTGTATCTGCATGGTGGGAACCACATTACTGTCTACAGCTGTATGTGAGATCCCCCTTCACAGTCTGTATCTGCATGGTGGGATCCCCATTGACTGTCTGTATCTGTATGGTGGGAACCGCATTCACTGTCTGTAGCTGTATGGTGAGATCCCCATTGACTGTCTGTCCGTATCTGAATTGTGGGAGCTCCATTCACTGTCTGTCTGTATCTGTTTGGTGGGAACCCCATTCATTGTCTGTCTGTATCTGTATGGTGAGATACCCATTCATTGTCTGTCTTTTTCTATAAGGTGGGATCCCCATTCACTGTCTGACTGTATCTGTATGATGAGAACCCCATTCCTGGTCTGTCTGTATCTGTATGGTGGGAATCCCATTCACTGTCTGTATATGTATAGTGGGATCCCATTTCATTCTCTGTCTGTGACTGTATGGTGGGATAACCATTCACAGTCTGTATCTGTATAGTGGGATCCCCATTCACTGTCTGTATCTGTATAGTGGGATCCCCATTCACTGTCTTTATCTGTATTGTGGGATCCCCATTCACTGTCTTTATCTGTATAGTGGGATCGCCATTCTCTGTCTGTCTGTATCTGTATGGTGAGATCCCCATCCACTATCTGAATCTGTACGGAGGGATCCGCATTTACTGTCTGTCTGTATCTGTATGGTGGGAGCACCATTCACTGTCTGTCTGTATCTGTATGTGGAGATCCCCATTCACTGTCTGTATCTGTATGGTGGGATCCCCGTTCATTGTCAGTCTGTATCTGTATGCTGGGATCCACATTCACCGCCTGCATCTGTATTGTGGGATCCCCATTCACTGTCTGTATCTGTATGGTGGGATCCCCATTCACAGTCTGTATCTATGTGGTGGGATCGCCATTGACTGTCTGTCCATATCTGTATTGTTGAATCTCCATTCACTCACTGTCTGTATCTGTTGGTGGGAACCCCATTCATTGTCTATCTGTATCTGTATGGTGAGATAACCATTCACAGTCTGTATCTGTATAGTGGGATCCCCATTCACTGTCTTTATCTGTATTGTGGGATCCCCATTCACTGTCTGTCTGCATCTGTATGTTGGGATCTCCATTCACTGACTGTTTCTGTATGGTGGGAACCACATTCATTGTCTGTCTGTATCTGTACAGTTGGAACCCCAGTCACTCTCTGTCTGAATCTGTACAGTGGGATCCACATTCACTGTCTGTCTGTATCTGTATGGTGAGATCCCCATTCACTGTCTGAACCTGTATGGTGGGATCTGCATTCACTGTTTCTCTGTATCTGTATGGTGGGATCACCGTTCACAGTCTGTCTGTATCTGTAAACTGGGATCCCCATTCACTGTCTCTCTGTATCTCTATGGTGAGATCGCCATTCACTGTCTGTATCTGTATGGTGGGATCCCCATTCATTGTTTGTATCGGTATGGTGGGAACCCCGTTCATTGTCAGTCTGTATCTGTATGCTGGGATCCGCATTCACTGTTTGTATCTACATGGTGGGAACCACATTCACTGTCTGTAGCTGTATGTGAGATCACCATTCACAGTCTGTATCTGTATGGTGAGATCCCCATTGAATGTCTGCCCGTATCTGATTTGTAGAAACTCCAGTCACTGTCTGTCCGTATCTGTATTGTTGGATCTCCATTCACTGTCTGCCTGTATCTATTTGGTGGGAACCCCATTCATTGTCTGTCTGCATCTGTATGGTGAGATACCCATTCATTGTCTGACTTTTTCTATATGGTGGGATCCCCATTCACTGTCTGTCTGTATCTGAATGGTGAGATCGCCATTCACTGTCTGAATCTGTATGGTGGGATCCGCATTCACTGTCTCTCTGTATCTGTATGGTGGGATCACCATTCACAGTCTGTCTGTATCTGTAAATTGGGATCCCCATTCATTGTTTGTATCGGTATGGTGGGAACCCCGTTGATTGTCAGTCTGTGTCTGTATGCTGGGATCCCCATTCACTGTTTGTATCTGCATGGTGGGAACCACATTCACTGTCTTTAACTGTATGGTGAGATCCCCATTCAGAGTCTGTATCTATGTGATGTGATCCCCATTGGCTGTCTGCCCATATCTGTATTGTTGAATCTCCATTCACTGACTGTCTGTATCTGTTGGTGGGAACCCCATGCATTGTCTGTCTGTATCTGTATGGTGAAATACCCATTCACAGTCTGTATCTGTATAGTGGGATCCCCATTCACTGTCTGTCTGCATCTGTATGTTGGGATCCCCATTCACTGTCTGAATCTGTATGGTGGGATCCGCATTCACTGTCTCTCTGTATCTGTATGGTGGGATCACCGTTCATAGTCTGTCTGTATCTGTAAAGTGGGATACCCATTAACTGTCTCTCTGTATCTCTATGCTGAGATCCCCATTCACTGTCTGTATCTGTATGGTGGGATCCGCATTCACTATCTGTATCTCCATGGTGGGAACCACATTCACTGTCTAAAGCTATATGTGAGATCCGCATTCACAGTCATTATCTGTATGGTGGGATCCCCATTGACTGTCTGTCCGTATCTGAATTGTAGGACCTCCAGTCACTGTCTGTCCGTATCTGTATTGTTGGATCTGCATTCACTGTCTGCCTGTATCTATTTGGTGGGAACCCCATTCATTGTCTGTCTGCATCTGTATGATGAGATACCCATTCATTGTCTGACATTTTCTATATGGTGGGATCCCCATTCACAGTCTGTATCTGTATGGTGGGAACCGCATTCACTGTCTGTACCTGTATGGTGAGATCCCCATTAACTGTCTGTCTTTTTCTATAAGGTGGGATCCCCATTCACTGTCTGACTGTATCTGTATGATGAGAACCCCATTCCTTGTGTGTCTGTATCTGTATGCTGGGAACCCCATTCACTGTCTCTATCTGTATAGTGGGATCCCATTTCATTCTCTGTCTGTGACTTTATGGTGGGATCCCCATTCTCTGTCTGTCTGTAACTGTATGGTGAGATCCCCATCCACTATCTGAATCTGTACGGAGGGATCCGCATTTACTGTCTGTATCTGTATGGTGGGATCCCCATTCACTGTCTGTATCTGGTTGGTGGGAACCCCATTCATTGTCTGTCTCTATCTGTATGGTGAGATACCCATTCATTGTCTGTCTTTTTCTATATGGTGGAATCCCCATTCATTGTCTGTCTGTATCTGTACGGTGGGATCCCCATTCACTGTTTGTCCGTATCTGCATGCTGGGATCCCCATTCACTGTCTGTATCTGTATGGTGGGAACCGCATTCACTGTCTGTAGCTGTACGGTGAGATCCCCATTCACTGTCTGTATCTGTATGCTGGGATCCCCATTGACTGTCTGTCCGTATCTGTATGATGAGAACCCCATTCCTGGTCTGTCTGTACCTGTATGGTGGGAACCCCATTCACTGTCTGTATATGTGTAGTGCGATCCCATTTCATTCTCTGTCTGTGACTGTATGGTGGGATAACCATTCACAGTCTGTATCTGTATAGTGGGATCCCCATTCACTGTCTGTATCTGTATAGTGGGATCCCCATTCTCTGTCTGTGACTGTATGGTGGAATCCCCATTCACTGTCTGTCTGTATCGGTATGGTGGGAACCCCGTTCATTGTCAGTCTGTATCTGTATGCCGGGATCACCATTCACTGTTTGTATCTGCATGGTGGGAACCACATTCACTGTCTATAGCTGTATGTGAGATCCCCATTCACAGTCTGTATCTGTATGGTGAGATCCCCATTCACAGTCTGTAGCTATGTGGTGGGATCACCATTGACTGTCTGTCCATATCTGTATTGTTGAATCTCCATTCATTCACTGTCTGTATCTGTTGGTGGGAACCCCATGCATTGTCTGTCTGTATCTGTATGGTGAGATAACCATTCACAGTCTGTATCTGTATAGTGGGATCCCCATTCACTGTCTTTATCTGTATTGTGGGATCCCCATTCACTGTCTGTCTGCATCTGTATGTTGGGATCTCCATTCACTGACTGTATCTGTATGGTGGGAAGCACATTCATTGTCTGTCTGTATCTGTACGGTTGGAATCCCAGTCACTCTCTGTCTGTATCTGTACAGTGGGATCCACATTCACTGTCTGTCTGTATCTGTATGGTGAGATCCCCATTCACTGTCTGAATCTGTATGGTGGGATCCGCATTCACTGTCTCTCTGTATCAGTATGGTGGGATCACCGTTCATAGTCTGTCTTTATCTGTAAAGTGGGATACCCATTAACTGTCTCTCTGTATCTCTATGCTGAGATCCCCATTCACTGTCTTTATCTGTATTGTGGGATCCCCATTCACTGTCTGTCTGCATCTGTATGTTGGGATCTCCATTCACTGACTGTATCTGTATGGTGGGAACCACATTCATTGTCAGTCTGTATCTGTACGGTTGGAATCCCAGTCACTCACTGTCTGTATCTGTTGGTGGGAACCCCATTCATTGTCTATCTGTATCTGTATGGTGAGATACCCATTCATTGTCTGTCTTTTTCTATAAGGTGGGATCCCCATTCACTGTCTGACTGTATCTGTATGGTGGGATCCCCGTTCATTGTCAGTCTGTATCTGTATGCTGGGATCCACATTCACCGCCTGCATCTGTATAGTGGGATCCCCATTCACTGTCTGTATCTCTATGGTGGGATCCCGATTCACAGTCTGTAGCTATGTGGTGGGATCACCATTGACTGTCAGTCCATATCTGTATTGTTGAATCTCCATTCACTCACTGTCTGTATCTGTTGGTGGGAACCCCATGCATTGTCTGTCTGTATCTGTATGGTGAGATAACCATTCACAGTCTGTATCTGTATAGTGGGATCACCATTCACTGTCTGTATCTGTATAGTGGGATCCCCATTCACTGTCTTTATCTGTATTGTGGGATCCCCATTCACTGACTGTCTGCATCTGTATGTTGGGATCTCCATTCACTGACTGTATCTGTATGGTGGGAACCACATTCATTGTCTGTCTGTATCTGTACGGTTGGAACCCCAGTCACTCTCTGTCTGTATCTGTACAGTGGGATCCACATTCACTGCTTGTCTGTATCTGTATGGTGAGATCCCCATTCACTGTCTGAATCTGTATGGTGGGATCTGCATTCACTGTCTCTCTGTATCTGTATGCTGGGATCACCATTCACTGTTTGTATCTGCATGGTGGGAACCACATTCACTGTCTATAGCTGTATGTGAGATCCCCATTCACAGTCTGTAGCTATGTGGTGGGATCACCATTGACTGTCTGTCCATATCTGTATTGTTGAATCTCCATTCACTCACTGTCTGTATCTGTTGGTGGGAACCCCACTCATTGTCTATCTGTATCTGTATGGTGAGATACCCATTCATTGTCTGTCTTTTTCTATAAGGTGGGATCCCCATTCACTGTCTGACTGTATCTGTATGATGAGAACCCCATTCCTTGTGTGTCTGTATCTGGATGCTGGGTACCCCATTCACTGTCTCTATCTGTATAGTGGGATCCCATTTCATTCTCTGTCTGTGACTTTATGGTGGGATCCCCATTCTCTGTCTGTCTGTAACTGTATGGTGAGATCCCCATCCACTATTTGAATCTGTACGGAGGGATCCGCATTTACTGTCTGTCTGTATCTGTATGGTGGGATCCCCATTCACTGTCTGTATCTGTATGGTGGGATCCCCATTCACTGTCTGTATCTGGTTGGTGGGAACCCCATTCATTGTCTGTCTCTATCTGTATGGTGAGATAACCATTCATTGTCTGTCTTTTTTCTATATGGTGGGATCCCCATTCACTGTCTGACTGTATCTGTATGGGAGGAACCCCTTCATTGTCTGTCTGTATCTGTATGGTGGGAACCCCATTCATTGTCTGTCTGTACCTGTATGGTGGGAACCCCATTCACTGTCTGTAGCTGTATGGTGAGATCCCCATTCACAGTCTGTATCTATGTGGTGGGATCCCCATTGACTGTCTGTCCATATCTGTATTGTTGAATCTCCATTCACTCACTGTCTGTATCTGTTGGTGGGAACCCCATGCATTGTCTGTCTGCATCTGTACGGTGAGATACCCATTCATTGTCTGACTTTTTCTATATAGTGGGATCCCCAGTCACTGACTGTCTATATCTGTATACTGGGATCCCCATTCACAGTTTGTCTGTATCTGTATGGTGAGATCCCCATTCACTGTCTGAATCTGTATGGTGGGAACCCATTCACTCTCTGTATCTGTACGGTGAGATCCCCATTCATTGTTTGTATCTGTATGGTGGGAACCCCGTTCATTGACAGTCTGTATCTGTATGCTGGGATCCCCATTCACTGTTTGTATCTGCATGGTGGGAACCACATTCACTGTCTACAGCCTTATGTGAGATCCCCCTTCACAGTCTGTATCTGCATGGTGGGATCCCCATTGACTGTCTGTATCTGTATGGTGGGAACCGCATTCACTGTCTGTAGCTGTATGGTGAGATCCCCATTGACTGTCTGTCCGTATCTGTATTGTGGGAGCTCCATTCACTGTCTGTCTGTATCTGTTTGGTGGGAACCCCATTCATTGTCTGTCTGTATCTGTATGGTGAGATACCCATTCATTGTCTGTCTTTTTCTATAAGGTGGGATCCCCATTCACTGTCTGACTGTATCTGTATGATGAGAACCCCATTCCTGGTCTGTCTGTATCTGTATGGTGGGAATCCCATTCACTGTCTGTATATGTATAGTGGGATCCCATTTCATTCTCTGTCTGTGACTGTATGGTGGGATAACCATTCACAGTCTGTATCTGTATAGTGGGATCCCCATTCACTGTCTGTATCTGTATAGTGGGATCCCCATTCACTGTCTTTATCTGTATAGTGGGATCCCCATACACTGTCTGTCTGTATCTGTATGGTGAGATCCCCATCCACTATCTGAATCTGTACGGAGGGATCCGCATTTACTGTCTGTCTGTATCTGTATGGTGGGAGCACCATTCACTGTCTGTCTGTATAGTGCGATCACCATTCACTGTCTGTATCTGTATAGTGGGATCCCCATTCACTGTCTTTATCTGTATTGTGGGATCCCCATTCACTGACTGTATCTGTATGGTGGGAACCACATTCATTGTCTGTCTGTATCTGTACGGTTGGAACCCCGTCACTCTCTGTCTGTATATGTACAGTGGGATCCACATTCACTGTCGGTATCTGTATGGTGAGATCCCCATTCACTGTCTGAATCTGTATGGTGGGATCTGCATTCACTGTCTCTCTGTATCTCTATGGTGGGATCACCGTTCACAGTCTGTTTGTATCTGTAAACTGGGATCCCCATTCACTGTCTCTCTGTATCTCTATGGTGAGATCCCCATTCACTGTCTGTATCTGTATGGTGGGATCCCCATTCACTGTCTGTATCTGTATAGTGGGATCGCCATTCTCTGTCTGTCTGTATCTGTATGGTGAGATCCCCATCCACTATCTGAATCTGTACAGAGGGATCTGCATTTACTGTCTGTCTGTATCTGTATGGTGGGAGCACCATTCACTGTCTGTCTGTATAGTGGGATCACCATTCACTGTCTGTATCTGTATAGTGGGATCCCCATTCACTGTCTTTATCTGTATTGTGGGATCCCCATTCACTGACTGTATCTGTATGGTGGGAACCACATTCATTGTCTGTCTGTATCTGTACGGTTGGAACCCCGTCACTCTCTGTCTGTATATGTACAGTGGGATCCACATTCACTGTCTGTCTGTATCTGTATGGTGAGATCCCCATTCACTGTCTGAATCTGTATGGTGGGATCTGCATTCACTGTCTCTCTGTATCTCTATGGTGGGATCACCGTTCACAGTCTGTTTGTATCTGTAAACTGGGATCCCCATTCACTGTCTCTCTGTATCTCTATGGTGAGATCCCCATTCACTGTCTGTATCTGTATGGTGGGATCCCCATTCACTGTCTGTATCTGTATAGTGGGATCGCCATTCTCTGTCTGTCTGTATCTGTATGGTGAGATCCCCATCCACTATCTGAATCTGTACGGAGGGATCTGCATTTACTGTCTGTCTGTATCTGTATGGTGGGAGCACCATTCACTGTCTGTCTGTATCTGTATGGGGAGATCCCCATTCACTGTCTGTATCTGTATGGTGGGATCCCCGTTCATTGTCAGTCTGTATCTGTATGCTGGGATCCACATTCACCGCCTGCATCTGTATAGTGGGATCCCCATTCACTGTCTGTATCTGTATGGTGGGATCC
This sequence comes from Hypanus sabinus, assembly GCF_030144855.1. NCBI lineage: Eukaryota > Metazoa > Chordata > Chondrichthyes > Myliobatiformes > Dasyatidae > Hypanus > Hypanus sabinus. The sequence goes on from NC_082718.1 coordinate 89,664,503, forward strand.
CCATTCACAGTCTGTAGCTATGTGGTGGGATCACCATTGACTGTCTGTCCATATCTGTATTATTGAATCTCCATTCATTCACTGTCTGTATCTGTTGGTGGGAACCCCATGCATTGTCTGTCTGTATCTGTATGGTGAGATAACCATTCACAGTCTTTATCTGTATTGTGGGATCCCCATTCACTGTCTGTCTGCATCTGTATGTTGGGATCTCCATTCACTGACTGTATCTGTACATTGGGATCCCCATTCACTGTCTGTCTGTATCTGTATGGTGAGATCCCCATTCACTGTCTGAATCTGTATGGTGGGATCCGCATTCACTGTCTCTCTGTATCAGTATGGTGGGATCACCGTTCATAGTCTGTCTTTATCTGTAAAGTGGGATACCCATTAACTGTCTCTCTGTATCTCTATGCTGAGATCCCCATTCACTGTCTGTATCTGTATGGTGGGATCCGCATTAACTATCTGTATCTCCATGGTGGGAACCACATTCACTGTTAAAGCTTATGTGAGATTCGCATTCACAGTCATTATCTGTATGGTGGGATCCCCATTGACTGTCTGTCCGTATCTGTATTGTGGGAGCTCCATTCACTGTCTGTCTGTATCTGTTTGGTGGGAACCCCATTCATTGTCTATCTGTATCTGTATGGTGAGATACCCATTCATTGTCTGTCTTTTTCTATAAGGTGGGATCCCCATTCACTGTCTGACTGTATCTGTATGATGAGAACCCCATTCCTTGTGTGTCTGTATCTCTATGCTGGGAACCCCATTCACTGTCTCTATCTGTATAGTGGGATCCCATTTCATTCTCTGTCTGTGACTTTATGGTGGGATCCCCATTCTCTGTCTGTCTGTAACTGTATGGTGAGATCCCCATCCACTATCTGAATCTGTACGGAGGGATCCGCATTTACTGTCTGTCTGTATCTGTATGGTGGGATCCCCATTCACTGTCTGTATCTTTATGGTGGGATCCCCATTCACTGTCTGTATATGGTTGGTGGGAACCCCATTCATTGTCTGTCTTTTTTCTATATGGTGGGATCCCCATTCACTGTCTGACTGTATCTGTATGGGAGGAACCCCATTCATTGTCTGTCTGTATCTGTATGGTGGGAACCCCATTCATTGTCTGTCTGTATCTGTACGGTGGGATCCCCATTCACTGTTTGTCTGTATCTGCATGCTGGGATCCCCATTCACAGTCTGTATCTATGTGGTGTGATCCCCATTGGCTGTCTGCCCATATGTGTATTGTTGAATCTCCATTCACTGACTGTCTGTATCTGTTGGTGGGAACCCCATGCATTGTCTGTCTGTATCTGTATGGTGAAATACCCATTCACAGTCTGTATCTGTATAGTGGGATCCCCATTCACTGTCTGTCTGTATTTGTATACTGGGATCCCCATTCACAGTCTGTATCTGTATAGTGGGATCCCCATTCACTGTCTTTATCTGTATAGTGGGATCCCCATTCACTGTCTGTCTGCATCTGTATGTTCGGATCCCCATTCACTGTCTGTTTCTGTATATTGGGATCCCCATTCACTGACTGTATCTGTATGGTGGGAACCGCATTCACTGTCTGTAGCTGTATGGTGAGATCCCCATTCACTGTCTGTATCTGTATGCTGGGATCCCAATTAACTGTCTGTCCGTATCTGTATTGTGGGATCGCCACTCACTGTCTTTATCTGTATAGTGGGATCCCCATTCTCTGTCTGTCTGTAACTGTATGGTGAGATCCCCATCCACTATCTGAATCTGTACAGAGGGATCCGCATTTACTGTCTGTCTGTATCTGTATGGTGGGATCCCCATTCACTATCTGTATCTTTATGGTGGGATCCCCATTCACTGTCTGTATCTGGTTGGTGGAAACCCCATTCATTGTCTGTCTCTATCTGTATGGTGAGATACCCATTCATTGTCTGTCTTTTTTCTATATGGTGGGATCCCCATTCACTGTCTGACTGTATCTGTATGGGAGGAACCCCATTCATTGTCTGTCTGTATCTGTATGGTGGGAACCCCATTCATTGTCTGTCTGTATCTGTACGGTGGGATCCCCATTCACTGTTTGTCTGTATCTGCATGCTGGGATCCCCATTCACAGTCTGTATCTATGTGGTGTGATCCCCATTGGCTGTCTGCCCATATGTGTATTGTTGAATCTCCATTCACTGACTGTCTGTATCTGTATGGTGAGATCCCCATTCACTGTCTGTATCTGTATGGTGGGATCCCCATTAACAGTCTGTCCGTATCTGTATTGTGGGATCCCCATTCACTGTCTGTCTGCATCTGTATGTTCGGATCCCCATTCACTGTCTGTTTCTGTATATTGGGATCCCCATTCACTGACTATATCTGTACGGTGGGAACCGCATTCACTGTCTGTAGCTGTACGGTGAGATCCCCATTCACTGTCTGTATCTGTATGCTGGGATCCCCATTAACAGTCTGTCCGTATCTGTATGGTGGGATCCCCATTCACTGTCTGTATCTGTATAGTGGGATCGCCATTCTCTGTCTGTCTGTATCTGTATGGTGAGATCCCCATCCACTATCTGAATCTGTACGGAGGGATCCGCATTTACTGTCTGTCTGTATCTGTATGCTGGGAACCACATTCACTGTCTGTAGCTGTATGTCAGATCCCCATTCACAGTCTCTATCTGTATGGTGAGATCCCCATTCACAGTCTGTAGCTATGTGGTGGGATCACTATTGACTGTCTGTCCATATCTGTATTGTTGAATCTCCATTCACTCACTGTCTGTATCTGTTGGTGGGAACACCATTCATTGTCTGTCTGTATCTGTACGGTGGGATCCCCATTCAGTGTTTGTCCGTATCTGCATACTGGGATCCCCATTCACTGTCCGTATCTGTATTGTGGGAACTCCATTCATTGTCTGTCTGTATCTGTTTGGTGGGAACCCCATTCATTGTCTGTCTGTATCTGTATGGTGAGATACCCATTCATTGTCTGTCTTTTTCTATAAGGTGGGATCCCCATTCACTGTCTGACTGTATCTGTATGATGAGAACCCCATTCCTTATGTGTCTGTATCTGTATGCTGGGAACCCCATTCACTGTCTCTATCTGTATAGTGGGATCCCATTTCATTCTCTGTCTGTGACTTTATGGTGGGATCCCCATTCTCTGTCTGTCTGTAACTGTATGGTGAGATCCCCATCCACTATCTGAATCTGTACGGAGGGATCCGCATTTACTGTCTGTCTGTATCTGTATGGTGGGATCCCCATTCACTGTCTGTATCTGTATGGTGGGATCCCCATTCACTGTCTGTATCTGGTTGGTGGGAACCCCATTCATTGTCTGTCTCTATCTGTATGGTGAGATACCCATTCATTGTCTGTCTTTTTTCTATATGGTGGGATCCCCATTCACTGTCTGACTGTATCTGTATGGGAGGAACCCCTTCATTGTCTGTCTGTATCTGTATGGTGGGAACCCCATTCATTGTCTGTCTGTACCTGTATGGTGGGAACCCCATTCACTGTCTGTAGCTGTATGGTGAGATCCCCATTCACAGTCTGTATCTATGTGGTGGGATCCCCATTGACTGTCTGTCCATATCTGTATTGTTGAATCTCCATTCACTCACTGTCTGTATCTGTTGGTGGGAACCCCATGCATTGTCTGTCTGCATCTGTACGGTGAGATACCCATTCATTGTCTGACTTTTTCTATATAGTGGGATCCCCAGTCACTGACTGTCTATATCTGTATACTGGGATCCCCATTCACAGTTTGTCTGTATCTGTATGGTGAGATCCCCATTCACTGTCTGAATCTGTATGGTGGGAACCCATTCACTCTCTGTATCTGTACGGTGAGATCCCCATTCATTGTTTGTATCTGTATGGTGGGAACCCCGTTCATTGACAGTCTGTATCTGTATGCTGGGATCCCCATTCACTGTTTGTATCTGCATGGTGGGAACCACATTCACTGTCTACAGCCTTATGTGAGATCCCCCTTCACAGTCTGTATCTGCATGGTGGGATCCCCATTGACTGTCTGTATCTGTATGGTGGGAACCGCATTCACTGTCTGTAGCTGTATGGTGAGATCCCCATTGACTGTCTGTCCGTATCTGTATTGTGGGAGCTCCATTCACTGTCTGTCTGTATCTGTTTGGTGGGAACCCCATTCATTGTCTGTCTGTATCTGTATGGTGAGATACCCATTCATTGTCTGTCTTTTTCTATAAGGTGGGATCCCCATTCACTGTCTGACTGTATCTGTATGATGAGAACCCCATTCCTGGTCTGTCTGTATCTGTATGGTGGGAATCCCATTCACTGTCTGTATATGTATAGTGGGATCCCATTTCATTCTCTGTCTGTATCTGTATGGTGAGATAACCATTCACAGTCTGTATCTGTATAGTGGGATCCCCATTCACTGTCTGTATCTGTATAGTGGGATCCCCATTCACTGTCTTTATCTGTATAGTGGGATCGCCATTCTCTGTCTGTCTGTATCTGTATGGTGAGATCCCCATCCACTATCTGAATCTGTACGGAGGGATCCGCATTTACTGTCTGTCTGTATCTGTATGGTGGGAGCACCATTCACTGTCTGTATCTGTATAGTGGGATCCCCATTCACTGTCTTTATCTGTATTGTGGGATCCCCATTCACTGTCTGTCTGCATCTGTATGTTGGGATCTCCATTCACTGACTGTATCTGTATGGTGGGAACCACATTCATTGTCTGTCTGTATCTGTACGGTTGGAACCCCGTCACTCTCTGTCTGTATATGTACAGTGGGATCCACATTCACTGTCTGTCTGTATCTGTATGGTGAGATCCCCATTCACTGTCTGAATCTGTATGGTGGGATCTGCATTCACTGTCTCTCTGTATCTCTATGGTGGGATCACCGTTCACAGTCTGTTTGTATCTGTAAACTGGGATCCCCATTCACTGTCTCTCTGTATCTCTATGGTGAGATCCCCATTCACTGTCTGTATCTGTATGGTGGGATCCCCATTCACTGTCTGTATCTGTATAGTGGGATCGCCATTCTCTGTCTGTCTGTATCTGTATGGTGAGATCCCCATCCACTATCTGAATCTGTACGGAGGGATCTGCATTTACTGTCTGTCTGTATCTGTATGGTGGGAGCACCATTCACTGTCTGTATCTTTATGGTGGGATCCCCATTCACTGTCTGTATATGGTTGGTGGGAACCCCATTCATTGTCTGTCTTTTTTCTATATGGTGGGATCCCCATTCACTGTCTGACTGTATCTGTATGGGAGGAACCCCATTCATTGTCTGTCTGTATCTGTATGGTGGGAACCCCATTCACTGTCTGTATCTGTATAGTGGGATCGCCATTCTCTGTCTGTCTGTATCTGTATGGTGAGATCCCCATCCACTATCTGAATCTGTACGGAGGGATCTGCATTTACTGTCTGTCTGTATCTGTATGGTGGGAGCACCATTCACTGTCTGTCTGTATCTGTATGGGGAGATCCCCATTCACTGTCTGTATCTGTATGGTGGGATCCCCGTTCATTGTCAGTCTGTATCTGTATGCTGGGATCCACATTCACCGCCTGCATCTGTATAGTGGGATCCCCATTCACTGTCTGTATCTGTATGGTGGGATCCCCATTCACAGTCTGTAGCTATGTGGTGGGATCACCATTGACTGTCTGTCCATATCTGTATTGTTGAATCTCCATTCATTCACTGTCTGTATCTGTTGGTGGGAACCCCATGCATTGTCTGTCTGTATCTGTATGGTGAGATAACCATTCACAGTCTGTATCTGTATAGTGGGATCCCCATTCACTGTCTTTATCTGTATTGTGGGATCCCCATTCACTGTCTGTCTGCATCTGTATGTTGGGATCTCCATTCACTGACTGTATCTGTATGGTGGGAACCACATTCATTGTCTGTCTGTATCTGTACGGTTGGAATCCCAGTCACTCTCTGTCTGTATCTGTACAGTGGGATCCACATTCACTGTCTGTCTGTATCTGTATGGTGAGATCCCCATTCACTGTCTGAATCTGTATGGTGGGATCCGCATTCACTGTCTCTCTGTATCAGTATGGTGGGATCACCGTTCATAGTCTGTCTTTATCTGTAAAGTGGGATACCCATTAACTGTCTCTCTGTATCTCTATGCTGAGATCCCCATTCACTGTCTGTTTCTGTATATTGGGATCCCCATTCACTGACTGTATCTGTATGGTGGGAACCGCATTCACTGTCTGTAGCTGTATGGTGGGATCCCCATTCACTGTCTGTTTCTGTATATTGGGATCCCCATTCACTGACTGTATCTGTATGGTGGGAACCCCATTCACTGTCCGTATCTGTATTGTGGGATCGCCATTCTCTGTCTGTCTGTATCTGTATGGTGAGATCCCCATCCACTATCTGAATCTGTACGGAGGGATCCGCATTTACTGTCTGTCTGTATCTGTATGCTGGGAACCACATTCACTGTCTGTAGCTGTATGTCAGATCCCCATTCACAGTCTCTATCTGTATGGTGAGATCCCCATTCACAGTCTGTAGCTATGTGGTGGGATCACTATTGACTGTCTGTCCATATCTGTATTGTTGAATCTCCATTCACTCACTGTCTGTATCTGTTGGTGGGAACCCCATGCATTGTCTGTCTGCATCTGTACGGTGAGATACCCATTCATTGTCTGACTTTTTCTATATAGTGGGATCCCCAGTCACTGACTGTCTATATCTGTATACTGGGATCCCCATTCACAGTTTGTCTGTATCTGTATGGTGAGATCCCCATTCACTGTCTGAATCTGTATGGTGGGAACCCATTCACTCTCTGTATCTGTACGGTGAGATCCCCATTCATTGTTTGTATCTGTATGGTGGGAACCCCGTTCATTGACAGTCTGTATCTGTATGCTGGGATCCCCATTCACTGTTGTATCTGCATGGTGGGAACCACATTCACTGTCTACAGCCTTATGTGAGATCCCCCTTCACAGTCTGTATCTGCATGGTGGGATCCCCATTGACTGTCTGTATCTGTATGGTGGGAACCGCATTCACTGTCTGTAGCTGTATGGTGAGATCCCCATTGACTGTCTGTCCGTATCTGTATTGTGGGAGCTCCATTCACTGTCTGTCTGTATCTGTTTGGTGGGAACCCCATTCATTGTCTGTCTGTATCTGTATGGTGAGATACCCATTCATTGTCTGTCTTTTTCTATAAGGTGGGATCCCCATTCACTGTCTGACTGTATCTGTATGATGAGAACCCCATTCCTGGTCTGTCTGTATCTGTATGGTGGGAATCCCATTCACTGTCTGTATATGTATAGTGGGATCCCATTTCATTCTCTGTCTGTATCTGTATGGTGAGATAACCATTCACAGTCTGTATCTGTATAGTGGGATCCCCATTCACTGTCTGTATCTGTATAGTGGGATCCCCATTCACTGTCTTTATCTGTATAGTGGGATCGCCATTCTCTGTCTGTCTGTATCTGTATGGTGAGATCCCCATCCACTATCTGAATCTGTACGGAGGGATCCGCATTTACTGTCTGTCTGTATCTGTATGGTGGGAGCACCATTCACTGTCTGTATCTGTATAGTGGGATCCCCATTCACTGTCTTTATCTGTATTGTGGGATCCCCATTCACTGTCTGTCTGCATCTGTATGTTGGGATCTCCATTCACTGACTGTATCTGTATGGTGGGAACCACATTCATTGTCTGTCTGTATCTGTACGGTTGGAACCCCGTCACTCTCTGTCTGTATATGTACAGTGGGATCCACATTCACTGTCTGTCTGTATCTGTATGGTGAGATCCCCATTCACTGTCTGAATCTGTATGGTGGGATCTGCATTCACTGTCTCTCTGTATCTCTATGGTGGGATCACCGTTCACAGTCTGTTTGTATCTGTAAACTGGGATCCCCATTCACTGTCTCTCTGTATCTCTATGGTGAGATCCCCATTCACTGTCTGTATCTGTATGGTGGGATCCCCATTCACTGTCTGTATCTGTATAGTGGGATCGCCATTCTCTGTCTGTCTGTATCTGTATGGTGAGATCCCCATCCACTATCTGAATCTGTACGGAGGGATCTGCATTTACTGTCTGTCTGTATCTGTATGGTGGGAGCACCATTCACTGTCTGTCTGTATCTGTATGGGGAGATCCCCATTCACTGTCTGTATCTGTATGGTGGGATCCCCGTTCATTGTCAGTCTGTATCTGTATGCTGGGATCCACATTCACCGCCTGCATCTGTATAGTGGGATCCCCATTCACTGTCTGTATCTGTATGGTGGGATCCCCATTCACAGTCTGTAGCTATGTGGTGGGATCACCATTGACTGTCTGTCCATATCTGTATTGTTGAATCTCCATTCATTCACTGTCTGTATCTGTTGGTGGGAACCCCATGCATTGTCTGTCTGTATCTGTATGGTGAGATAACCATTCACAGTCTGTATCTGTATAGTGGGATCCCCATTCACTGTCTTTATCTGTATTGTGGGATCCCCATTCACTGTCTGTCTGCATCTGTATGTTGGGATCTCCATTCACTGACTGTATCTGTATGGTGGGAACCACATTCATTGTCTGTCTGTATCTGTACGGTTGGAATCCCAGTCACTCTCTGTCTGTATCTGTACAGTGGGATCCACATTCACTGTCTGTCTGTATCTGTATGGTGAGATCCCCATTCACTGTCTGAATCTGTATGGTGGGATCCGCATTCACTGTCTCTCTGTATCAGTATGGTGGGATCACCGTTCATAGTCTGTCTTTATCTGTAAAGTGGGATACCTATTAACTGTCTCTCTGTATCTCTATGCTGAGATCCCCATTCACTGTCTGTATCTGTATGGTGGGATCCGCATTCACTATCTGTATCTCCATGGTGGGAACCACATTCACTGTTAAAGCTGTATGTGAGATTCGCATTCACAGTCATTATCTGTATGGTGGGATCCCCATTGACTGTCTGTCCGTATCTGTATTGTGGGAGCTCCATTCACTGTCTGTCTGTATCTGTTTGGTGGGAACCCCATTCATTGTCTATCTGTATCTGTATGGTGAGATACCCATTCATTGTCTGTCTTTTTCTATAAGGTGGGATCCCCATTCACTGTCTGACTGTATCTGTATGATGAGAACCCCATTCCTTGTGTGTCTGTATCTGTATGCTGGGAACCCCATTCACTGTCTCTATCTGTATAGTGGGATCCCATTTCATTCTCTGTCTGTGACTTTATGGTGGGATCCCCATTCTCTGTCTGTCTGTAACTGTATGGTGAGATCCCCATCCACTATCTGAATCTGTACGGAGGGATCCGCATTTACTGTCTGTCTGTATCTGTATGGTGGGATCCCCATTCACTGTCTGTATCTTTATGGTGGGATCCCCATTCACTGTCTGTATATGGTTGGTGGGAACCCCATTCATTGTCTGTCTTTTTTCTATATGGTGGGATCCCCATTCACTGTCTGACTGTATCTGTATGGGAGGAACCCCATTCATTGTCTGTCTGTATCTGTATGGTGGGAACCCCATTCACTGTCTGTATCTGTATAGTGGGATCGCCATTCTCTGTCTGTCTGTATCTGTATGGTGAGATCCCCATCCACTATCTGAATCTGTACGGAGGGATCTGCATTTACTGTCTGTCTGTATCTGTATGGTGGGAGCACCATTCACTGTCTGTCTGTATCTGTATGGGGAGATCCCCATTCACTGTCTGTATCTGTATGGTGGGATCCCCATTCACTGTCTGTATCTGTATAGTGGGATCCCCATTCACTGTCTTTATCTGTATAGTGGGATCCCCATTCACTGTCTTTATCTGTATAGTGGGATCGCCATTCTCTGTCTGTCTGTATCTGTATGGTGAGATCCCCATCCACTATCTGAATCTGTACGGAGGGATCCGCATTTACTGTCTGTCTGTATCTGTATGCTGGGAGCACCATTCACTGTCTGTCTGTATCTGTATGGGGAGATCCCCATTCACTGTCTGTATCTGTATGGTGGGATCCCCGTTCATTGTCAGTCTGTATCTGTATGCTGGGATCCACATTCACCGCCTGCATCTGTATAGTGGGATCCCCATTCACTGTCTGTATCTGTATGGTGGGATCCCCATTCACAGTCTGTAGCTATGTGGTGGGATCACCATTGACTGTCTGTCCATATCTGTATTGTTGAATCTCCATTCATTCACTGTCTGTATCTGTTGGTGGGAACCCCATGCATTGTCTGTCTGTATCTGTATGGTGAGATAACCATTCACAGTCTGTATCTGTATAGTGGGATCCCCATTCACTGTCTTTATCTGTATTGTGGGATCCCCATTCACTGTCTGTCTGCATCTGTATGTTGGGATCTCCATTCACTGACTGTATCTGTATGGTGGGAACCACATTCATTGTCTGTCTGTATCTGTACGGTTGGAATCCCAGTCACTCTCTGTCTGTATCTGTACAGTGGGATCCACATTCACTGTCTGTCTGTATCTGTATGGTGAGATCCCCATTCACTGTCTGAATCTGTATGGTGGGATCCGCATTCACTGTCTCTCTGTATCAGTATGGTGGGATCACCGTTCATAGTCTGTCTTTATCTGTAAAGTGGGATACCCATTAACTGTCTCTCTGTATCTCTATGCTGAGATCCCCATTCACTGTCTGTATCTGTATGGTGGGATCCGCATTCACTATCTGTATCTCCATGGTGGGAACCACATTCACTGTTAAAGCTGTATGTGAGATTCGCATTCACAGTCATTATCTGTATGGTGGGATCCCCATTGACTGTCTGTCCGTATCTGTATTGTGGGAGCTCCATTCACTGTCTGTCTGTATCTGTTTGGTGGGAACCCCATTCATTGTCTATCTGTATCTGTATGGTGAGATACCCATTCATTGTCTGTCTTTTTCTATAAGGTGGGATCCCCATTCACTGTCTGACTGTATCTGTATGATGAGAACCCCATTCCTTGTGTGTCTGTATCTGTATGCTGGGAACCCCATTCACTGTCTCTATCTGTATAGTGGGATCCCATTTCATTCTCTGTCTGTGACTTTATGGTGGGATCCCCATTCTCTGTCTATCTGTATCTGTATGGTGAGATACCCATTCATTGTCTGTCTTTTTTCTATATGGTGGGATCCCCATTCACTGTCTGACTGTATCTGTATGGGAGGAACCCCATTCATTGTCTGTCTGTATCTGTATGGTGGGAACCCCATTCATTGTCTGTCTGTATCTGTACGGTGGGATCCCCATTCACTGTTTGTCTGTATCTGCATGCTGGGATCCCCATTCACAGTCTGTATCTATGTGGTGTGATCCCCATTGGCTGTCTGCCCATATGTGTATTGTTGAATCTCCATTCACTGACTGTCTGTATCTGTTGGTGGGAACCCCATGCATTGTCTGTCTGTATCTGTATGGTGAAATACCCATTCACAGTCTGTATCTGTATAGTGGGATCCCCATTCACTGTCTGTCTGTATTTGTATACTGGGATCCCCATTCACAGTCTGTATCTGTATAGTGGGATCCCCATTCACTGTCTTTATCTGTATAGTGGGATCCCCATTCACTGTCTGTCTGCATCTGTATGTTGGGATCCCCATTCACTGTCTGTTTCTGTATATTGGGATCCCCATTCACTGACTGTATCTGTATAGTGGGAACCGCATTCACTGTCTGTATCTGTATGGTGGGATCGCCACTCACTGTCTTTATCTGTATAGTGGGATCCCCATTCTCTGTCTGTCTGTAACTGTATGGTGAGATCCCCATCCACTATCTGAATCTGTACGGAGGGATCCGCATTTACTGTCTGTCTGTATCTGTATGGTGGGATCCCCATTCACTATCTGTATCTTTATGGTGGGATCCCCATTCACTGTCTGTATCTGGTTGGTGGAAACCCCATTCATTGTCTGTCTCTATCTGTATGGTGAGATACCCATTCATTGTCTGTCTTTTTTCTATATGGTGGGATCCCCATTCACTGTCTGACTGTATCTGTATGGGAGGAACCCCATTCATTGTCTGTCTGTATCTGTATGGTGGGAACCCCATTCATTGTCTGTCTGTATCTGTACGGTGGGATCCCCATTCACTGTTTGTCTGTATCTGCATGCTGGGATCCCCATTCACAGTCTGTATCTATGTGGTGTGATCCCCATTGGCTGTCTGCCCATATGTGTATTGTTGAATCTCCATTCACTGACTGTCTGTATCTGTTGGTGGGAACCCTATGCATTGTCTGTCTGTATCTGTATGGTGAAATACCCATTCACAGTCTGTATCTGTATAGTGGGATCCCCATTCACTGTCTGTCTGTATTTCTATACTGGGATCCCCATTCACAGTCTGTATCTGTATAGTGGGATCCCCATTCACTGTCTTTATCTGTATAGTGGGATCCCCATTCACTGTCTGTCTGCATCTGTATGTTCGGATCCCCATTCACTGTCTGTTTCTGTATATTGGGATCCCCATTCACTGACTGTATCTGTATGGTGGGAACCGCATTCACTGTCTGTAGCTGTATGGTGGGATCCCCATTCACTGTCTGTTTCTGTATATTGGGATCCCCATTCACTGACTGTATCTGTATGGTGGGAACCCCATTCACTGTCCGTATCTGTATTGTGGGATCGCCATTCTCTGTCTGTCTGTATCTGTATGGTGAGATCCCCATCCACTATCTGAATCTGTACGGAGGGATCCGCATTTACTGTCTGTCTGTATCTGTATGCTGGGAACCACATTCACTGTCTGTAGCTGTATGTCAGATCCCCATTCACAGTCTCTATCTGTATGGTGAGATCCCCATTCACAGTCTGTAGCTATGTGGTGGGATCACTATTGACTGTCTGTCCATATCTGTATTGTTGAATCTCCATTCACTCACTGTCTGTATCTGTTGGTGGGAACACCATTCATTGTCTATCTGTATCTGTATGGTGAGATACCCATTCATTGTCTGTCTTTTTCTATAAGGTGGGATCCCCATTCACTGTCTGACTGTATCTGTATGATGAGAACCCCATTCCTTATGTGTCTGTATCTGTATGCTGGGAACCCCATTCACTGTCTCTATCTGTATAGTGGGATCCCATTTCATTCTCTGTCTGTGACTTTATGGTGGGATCCCCATTCTCTGTCTGTCTGTAACTGTATGGTGAGACCCCCATCCACTATCTGAATCTGTACGGAGGGATCCGCATTTACTGTCTGTCTGTATCTGTATGGTGGGATCCCCATTCACTGTCTGTATCTGTATGGTGGGATCCCCATTCACTGTCTCTCTGTACCTGTATGGTGAGATCCCCATCCACTATCTGAATCTGTACGGAGGGATCCGCATTTACTGTCTGTATCTGTATGGTGGGATCCCCATTCACTGTCTGTATCTGGTTGGTGGGAACCCCATTCATTGTCTGTCTCTATCTGTGTGGTGAGATACCCATTCTTTGTCTGTCTTTTTTCTATATGGTGGGATCCCCATTCACTGACTGACTGTATCTGTATGGGAGGAACCCCATTCATTGTCTGTCTGTATCTGTATGGTGGGAACCCCATTCATTGTCTGTCTGTATCTGTACGGTGGGATCCCCATTCACTGTTTGTATCTGTATGGTGGGAACTGCATTCACTGTCTGTAGCTGTACGGTGAGATCCCCATTCACTGTCTGTATCTGTATGCTGGGATCCCCATTAACTGTCTGTCCGTATCTGTATTGTGGGAGCTCCATTCACTGTCTGTCTGTATCTGTTTGGTGGGAACCCCATTCATTGTCTGTCTGTATCTGTATGGTTAGATACCCATTCATTGTCTGTTTTTTTCTCTAAGGTGGGAACCCCATTCACAGTCTGTATATGTATAGTGGGATCCCATTTCATTCTCTGTCTGTGACTGTACGGAGGGATCCTCATTTACTGTCTGTCTGTATCTATATGGTGGGTGCACCATTCACTGTCTGTCTGTATATGTATGGGGAGATCCCCATTCACTGTCTGTATGAGTATGGTGGGATCCGCATTCACTGTCTGTATCTGTATGGTGGGATCCGCATTCACTATCGGTATTAGTACGGTGGGATCCCATTCAATCTCTGTATCTGTATGGTGAAATCCCCATTCATTGTTTGTATCTGTATGGTGGGATCCCCGTTCATTGTCAGTCTGTATCTGTATGCTGGGATCCACATTCACCGCCTGCATCTGTATAGTGGGATCCCCATTCACTGTCTGTAGCTGTATGGTGAGATCCCCATTCACAGTCTGTATCTATGTGGTGGGATCACCATTGACTGTCTGTCCATGTCTGAATTGTTGAATCTCCATTCACTCACTGTCTGTATCTATTGGTGGGAACCCCATTCATTGTCTGTCTGTATCTGAATGGTGAGATAACCATTCACAGTCTGTATCTGTATAGTGGGATCCCCATTCACTGTCTGTAGCTGTATGGTGAGATCCCCATTCATAGTCTGTATCTATGTGGTGGGATCACCATTGACTGTCTGTCCATGTCTGAATTGTTGAATCTCCATTCACTCACTGTCTGTATCTGTTGGTGGGAACCCCATGCATTATCTGTCTGTATCTATTGGTGGGAACCCCATTCATTGTCTGTCTGTATCTGAATGGTGAGATAACCATTCACAGTCTGTATCTGTATAGTGGGATCCCCGTTCACTGTCTGTATATGTATAGTGGGCTCCCATTTCATTCTCTGTCTGTGACTGTATGGTGGGATAACCATTCACAGTCTGTATCTGTATAGTGGGATCCCCATTCACTGTCTGTATCTGTATAGTGGGATCCCCATTCTCTGTCTGTCTGTATCTGTATGGTGAGATCCCCATCCACTATCTGAATCTGTACGGAGGGATCCGCATTTACTGTCTGTCTGTATCTGTATGGTGGGAGCACCATTCACTGTCTGTCTGTATCTGTATGGGGAGATCCCCATTCACTGTCTGTATCTGTATGGTGGGATCCCCGTTCATTGTCAGTCTGTATCTGTATGCTGGGATCCACATTCACCGCCTGCATCTGTATAGTGGGATCCCAATTCACTGTCTGTATCTGTATGGTGGGATCCCGATTCACAGTCTGTAGCTATGTGGTGGGATCACCATTGACTGTCTGTCCATATCTGTATTGTTGAATCTCCATTCACTAACTGTCTGTATCTGTTGGTGGGAACCCCATGCATTATCTGTCTGTATCTGTATGGTGAGATAACCATTCACAGTCTGTATCTGTATAGTGGGATCACCATTCACTGTCTGTATCTGTATAGTGGGATCACCATTCACTGTCTTTATCTGTATTGTGGGATCCCCATTCACTGTCTGTCTGCATCTGTATGTCGGGATCTCCATTCACTGACTGTATCTGTATGGTGGGAACCACATTCATTGTCTGTCTGTATCTGTACGGTTGGAACCCCAGTCACTCTCTGTCTGTATCTGTACAGTGGGATCCACATTCACTGTCTGTCTGTATCTGTATGGTGAGATCCCCATTCACTGTCTGTATCTGTATGGTGGGAACCGCATTCACTGTCTGTAGCTGTACGGTGAGATCCCCATTCACTGTCTGTATCTGTATGCTGGGATCCCCATTAACTGTCTGTCCGTATCTGTATTGTGGGAGCTCCATTCACTGTCTGTCTGTATCTGTTTGGTGGGAACCCCATTCATTGTCTGTCTGTACCTGTATGGTGGGAACCCCATTCACTGTCTGTATATGTATAGTGGGATCC
This sequence comes from Hypanus sabinus, assembly GCF_030144855.1. NCBI lineage: Eukaryota > Metazoa > Chordata > Chondrichthyes > Myliobatiformes > Dasyatidae > Hypanus > Hypanus sabinus. The sequence goes on from NC_082718.1 coordinate 89,680,352, forward strand.
CATTTCATTCTCTGTCTGTGACTGTATGGTGCGATAACCATTCACAGTCTGTATCTGTATAGTGGGATCCCCATTCACTGTCTGTATCTGTATAGTGGGATCCCCATTCACTATCTGTCTGTATCTGTATGGTGAGATCCCCATCCACTATCTGAATCTGTACGGAGGGATCCGCATTTACTGTCTGTCTGTATCTGTATGCTGGGAGCACCATTCACTGTCTGTCTGTATCTGTATGGGGAGATCCCCATTCACTGTCTGTATCTGTATGCTGGGATCCCCATTAACTGTCTGTCCGTATCTGTATTGTGGGAGCTCCATTCACTGTCTGTCTGTATCTGTTTGGTGGGAACCCCATTCATTGTCTGTCTGTATCTGTATGGTGAGGTACCCATTCATTGTCTGTCTTTTTCTATAAGGTGGGATCCCCATTCACTGTCTGACTGTATCTGTATGATGAGAACCCCATTCCTGGTCTGTCTGTACCTGTATGGTGGGAACCCCATTCACTCTCTGTATCTGTATAGTGGGATCCCCATTCACTGTCTGTATCTGTATGGTGAGATCCCCATCCACTATCTGAATCTGTACGGAGGGATCCGCATTTACTGTCTGTCTGTATCTGTATGCTGGGAACCACTTTCACTGTCTGTAGCTGTATGTGAGATCCCCATTCACAGTCTGTATCTGTATGGTGAGATCCCCATTCACAGTCTGTAGCTATGTGGTGGGATCACCATTGACTGTCTGTCCATATCTGTATTGTTGAATCTCCATTCACTCACTGTCTGTATCTGTTGGTGGGAACACCATTCATTGTCTGTCTGTATCTGTATGGTGAGGTACCCATTCATTGTCTGTCTTTTTCTATAAGGTGGGATCCCCATTCACTGTCTAACTGTATCTGTATGATGAGAACCCCATTCCTTATGTGTCTGTATCTGTATGCTGGGAACCCCATTCACTGTCTCTATCTGTATAGTGGGATCCCATTTCATTCTCTGTCTGTGACTTTATGGTGGGATCCCCATTCTCTGTCTGTCTGTAACTGTATGGTGAGATCCCCATCCACTATCTGAATCTGTACGGAGGGATCCGCATTTACTGTCTGTATCTGTATGGTGGGATCCCCATTCACTGTCTGTATCTGGTTGGCGGGAACCCCATTCATTGTCTGTCTCTATCTGTGTGGTGAGATACCCATTCATTGTCTGTCTTTTTTCTATATGGTGGGATCCCCATTCACTGTCTGACTGTATCTGTATGGGAGGAACCCCATTCATTGTCTGTCTGTATCTGTACGGTGGGATCCCCATTCACTGTCTGACTGTATCTGTATGGTGGGAACCCCATTCATTGTCTGTCTGTATCTGTACGGTGGGATCCCCATTCACTGTTTGTATCTGTATGGTGGGAACTGCATTCACTGTCTGTAGCTGTATGGTGAGATCCCCATTCACTGTCTGTATCTGTATGCTGGGATCCCCATTAACTGTCTGTCCGTATCTGTATTGAGGGAGCTCCATTCACTGTCTGCCTGTATCTGTTTGGTGGGAACCCCATTCATTGTCTGTCTGTATCTGTATGGTGAAATACCCATTCATTGTCTGTCTTTTTCTATAAGGTGGGAACCCCATTCACTGTCTGTATATGTATAGTGGGATCCCATTTCATTCTCTGTCTGTGACTGTACGGAGGGATCCGCATTTACTGTCTGTCTGTATCTGTACGGTGGGATCCCCATTCACTGTTTGTCTGTATCTGTTGGTGGGAACCCCATGCATTGTCTGTCTGTATCTGTATGGTGAAATACCCATTCACAGTCTGTATCTGTATGGTGGGAACCGCATTCACTGTCTGTAGCTGTATGGTGAGATCCCCATTCACTGTCTGTATCTGTATGCTGGGATCCCCATTAACTGTCTGTCCGTATCTGTATTGTGGGAGCTCCATTCACTGTCTGCCTGTATCTGTTTGGTGGGAACCCCATTCATTGTCTGTCTGTATCTGTATGGTGAGATACCCATTCATTGTCTGTCGCTTTTCTATATGGTGGGATCCCCATTCACTGTCTGACTGTATCTGTATGGGAGGAACCCCATTCATTGTCTGTCTGTATCTGTATGGTGGGAACCCCATTCATTGTCTGTCTGTATCTGTACGGTGGGATCCCCATTCACTGTTTGTCTGTATCTGTTGGTGGGAACCCCATGCATTGTCTGTCTGTATCTGTATGGTGAAATACCCATTCACAGTCTGTATCTGTATAGTGGGATCCCCATTCACTGTCTGTCTGTATCTGTATACTGGGATCCCCATTCACAGTCTGTATCTGTATAGTGGGATCCCCATTCACTGTCTTTATCTGTATTGTGGGATCCCCATTCACTGTCTGTCTGCATCTGTATGTTGGGATCTCCATTCACTGACTGTATCTGTATGGTGGGAAACACATTCATTGTCTGTCTGTATCTGTATGGTTGGAACCCCAGTCACTCTCTGTCTGTATCTGTACAGTGGGATCCACATTCACTGTCTGTCTGTATCTGTATGGTGAGATCCCCATTGACTGTCTGAATCTGTATGGTGGGATCCGCATTCACTGTCTCTCTGTATCAGTATGGTGGGATCACCGTTCATAGTCTGTCTTTATCTGTAAAGTGGGATACCCATTAACTGTCTCTCTGTATCTCTATGCTGAGATCCCCATTCACTGTCTGTATCTGTATGGTGGGATCCGCATTAACTATCTGTATCTCCATGGTGGGAACCACATTCACTGTTAAAGCTGTATGTGAGATTCGCATTCACAGTCATTATCTGTATGGTGGGATCCCCATTGACTGTCTGTCCGTATCTGTATTGTGGGAGCTCCATTCACTGTCTGTCTGTATCTGTTTGGTGGGAACCCCATTCATTGTCTATCTGTATCTGTATGGTGAGATACCCATTCATTGTCTGTCTTTTTCTATAAGGTGGGATCCCCATTCACTGTCTGACTGTATCTGTATGATGAGAACCCCATTCCTTGTGTGTCTGTATCTCTATGCTGGGAACCCCATTCACTGTCTCTATCTGTATAGTGGGATCCCATTTCATTCTCTGTTTGTGACTTTATGGTCGGATCCCCATTCTCTGTCTGTCTGTAACTGTATGGTGAGATCCCCATCCACTATCTGAATCTGTACGGAGGGATCCGCATTTACTGTCTGTCTGTATCTGTATGGTGGGATCCCCATTCACTGTCTGTATCTTTATGGTGGGATCCCCATTCACTGTCTGTATCTGGTTGGTGGGAACCCCATTCATTGTCTGTCTCTATCTGTATGGTGAGATACCCATTCATTGTCTGTCGCTTTTCTATATGGTGGGATCCCCATTCACTGTCTGACTGTATCTGTATGGGAGGAACCCCATTCATTGTCTGTCTGTATCTGTATGGTGGGAACCCCATTCATTGTCTGTCTGTATCTGTACGGTGGGATCCCCATTCACTGTTTGTCTGTATCTGTTGGTGGGAACCCCATGCATTGTCTGTCTGTATCTGTATGGTGAAATACCCATTCACAGTCTGTATCTGTATAGTGGGATCCCCATTCACTGTCTGTCTGTATCTGTATACTGGGATCCCCATTCACAGTCTGTATCTGTATAGTGGGATCCCCATTCACTGTCTTTATCTGTATAGTGGGATCCCCATTCACTGTCTGTCTGCATCTGTATGTTGGGATCCCCATTCACTGTCTGTTTCTGTATATTGGGATCCCCATTCACTGTCTGTAGCTGTATGGTGAGATCCCCATTCACTGTCTGTATCTGTATGGTGAGATCCCCATTCACTGTCTATATCTGTATAGTGGGATCCCCATTCACTGTCTGTAGCTGTATGGTGAGATCCCCATTCACTGTCTGTATCTGTATAGTGGGATCCCCATTCACTGTCTGTTTCTGTATACTGGGATCCCCATTCACAGTCTGTATCTGTATAGTGGGATCCCCATTCACTGTCTTTATCTGTATAGTGGGATCCCCATTCACTGTCTGTCTGCATCTGTATGTTGGGATCCCCATTCACTGTCTGTTTCTGTATATTGGGATCCCCATTCACTGTCTGTAGCTGTATGGTGAGATCCCCATTCACTGTCTGTATCTGTATAGTGGGATCCCCATTCACTGTCTGTTTCTGTATAGTGGGATCCCCATTCACTGTCTGTATCTGTATAGTGGGATCCCCATTCACTGTCTGTATCTGTATAGTGGGATCCCCATTCACTGTCTGTTTCTGTATAGTGGGATCCCCATTCACTGACTTTATCTGTATAGTGGGATCGCCATTCTCTGTCTGTCTGAATCTGTATGGTGAGATCCCCATCCACTATCTGAATCTGTACGGAGGGATCTGCATTTACTGTCTGTCTGTATCTGTATGCTGGGAACCACATTCACTGTCTGTAGCTGTATGTGAGATCCCCATTCACAGTCTGTATCTGTATGGTGAGATCCCCATTCACAGTCTGTAGCTATGTGGTGGGATCACCATTGACTGTCTGTCCATATCTGTATTGTTGAATCTCCATTCACTCACTGTCTGTATCTGTTGGTGGGAACACCATTCATTGTCTATCTGTATCTGTATGGTGAGATACCCATTCATTGTCTGTCTTTTTCTATAAGGTGGGATCCCCATTCACTGTCTAACTGTATCTGTATGATGAGAACCCCATTCCTTATGTGTCTGTATCTGTATGCTGGGAACCCCATTCACTGTCTCTATCTGTATAGTGGGATCCCATTTCATTCTCTGTCTGTGACTTTATGGTGGGATCCCCATTCTCTGTCTGTCTGTAACTGTATGGTGAGATCCCCATCCACTATCTGAATCTGTACGGAGGGATCCGCATTTACTGTCTGTCTGTATCTGTATGGTGGGATCCCCATTCACTGTCTGTATCTGGTTGGTGGGAACCCCATTCATTGTCTGTCTCTATCTGTGTGGTGAGATACCCATTCATTGTCTGTCTTTTTTCTATATGGTGGGATCCCCATTCACTGTCTGACTGTATCTGTATGGGAGGAACCCCATTCATTGTCTGTCTGTATCTGTACGGTGGGATCCCCATTCACTGTCTGACTGTATCTGTATGGTGGGAACCCCATTCATTGTCTGTCTGTATCTGTACGGTGGGATCCCCATTCACTGTTTGTATCTGTATGGTGGGAACCGCATTCACTGTCTGTAGCTGTACGGTGAGATCCCCATTCACTGTCTGTATCTGTATGCTGGGATCCCCATTAACTGTCTGTCCGTATCTGTATTGTGGGAGCTCCATTCACTGTCTGTCTGTATCTGTTTGGTGGGAACCCCATTCATTGTCTGTCTGTATCTGTATGGTGAAATACCCATTCATTGTCTGTCTTTTTCTATAAGGTGGGAACCCCATTCACTGTCTCTATATGTATAGTGGGATCCCATTTCATTCTCTGTCTGTGACTGTACGGAGGGATCCGCATTTACTGTCTGTCTGTATCTATATGGTGGGAGCACGATTCACTGTCTGTCTGTATATGTATGGGGAGATTCCCATTCACTGTCTGTATCTGTATGGTGGGATCCCCATTCACTGTCTGTATCTGTATGGTGGGATCCGCATTCACTATCGGTATTAGTATGGTGGGATCCCATTCAATCTCTGTATCTGTATGGTGAAATCCCGATTCATTGTTTGTATCTCTATGGTGGGATCCCCGTTCATTGTCAGTCTGTATCTGTATGCTGGGATCCACATTCACTGCCTGCATCTGTATAGTGGGATCCCCATTCACTGTCTGTAGCTGTATGGTGAGATCCCCATTCACAGTCTGTATCTGTGTGGTGGGATCACCATTGACTGTCTGTCCATATCTGAATTGTTGAATCTCCATTCACTCACTGTCTGTATCTATTGGTGGGAACCCCATTCATTGTCTATCTGTATCTGAATGGTGAGATAACCATTCACAGTCTGTATCTGTATAGTGGGATCCCCGTTCACTGTCTGTATATGTATAGTGGGATCCCATTTCATTCTCTGTCTGTGACTGTATGGTGGGATAACCATTCACAGTCTGTATCTGTATAGTGGGATCCCCATTCACTGTCTGTATCTGTATACTGGGATCCCCATTCACTGTCTCTATCTGTATAGTGGGATCCCATTTTATTCTCTGTCTGTGACTTTATGGTGGGATCGCCATTCTCTGTCTGTCTTTATCTGTATGGTGAGATCCCCATCCACTATCTGAATCTGTACGGAGGGATCCGCATTTACTCTCTGTCTGTATCTGTATGGTGGGAGCACCATTCACTGTCTGTCTGTATCTGTATGGGGAGATCCCCATTCACTGTCTGTATCTGTATGGTGGGATCCCCGTTCATTGTCAGTCTGTATCTGTATGCTGGGATCCACATTCACCGCCTGCATCTGTATAGTGGGATCCCAAATCACTGTCTGTATCTGTATGGTGGGATCCCGATTCACAGTCTGTAGCTATGTGGTGGGATCACCATTGACTGTCTGTCCATATCTGTATTGTTGAATCTCCATTCACTATCTGTCTGTATCTGTTGGTGGGAACCCCATGCATTATCTGTCTGTATCTGTATGGTGAGATAACCATTCACAGTCTGTATCTGTATAGTGGGATCACCATTCACTGTCTGTATCTGTATAGTGGGATCCCCATTCACTGTCTGTCTGCATCTGTATGTCGGGATCTCCATTCACTGACTGTATCTGTATGGTGGGAACCACATTCATTGTCTGTCTGTATCTGTACGGTTGGAACCCCAGTCACTCTCTGTCTGTATCTGTACAGTGGGATCCACATTCACTGTCTGTCTGTATCTGTATGGTGAGATCCCCATTCACTGTCTGTATCTGTATGGTGGGAACCGCATTCACTGTCTGTAGCTGTATGGTGAGATCCCCATTCACTGTCTGTATCTGTATGCTGGGATCCACATTAACTGTCTGTCCGTATCTGTATTGTGGGAGCTCCATTCACTGTCTGTCTGTATCTGTTTGGTGGGAACCCCATTCATTGTCTGTCTGTATCTGTATGGTGAGGTACCCATTCATTGTCTGTCTTTTTCTATAAGGTGGGATCCCCATTCAGTGTCTGACTGTAGCTGTATGATGAGAACCCCATTCATGGTCTGTCTGTACCTGTATGGTGGGAACCCCATTCACTGTCTGTATATGTATAGTGGGATCCCATTTCATTCTCTGTCTGTGACTGCATGGTGGGATAATCATTCACAGTCTGTATCTGTATAGTGGGATCCCCATTCACAGTCTGTATCTGTATAGTGGGATCCCCATTCACTGTCTTTATCTGTATAGTGGGATCGCCATTCTCTGTCTGTCTGTATCTGTATGGTGAGATCCCCATCCACTATCTGAATCTGTACGGAGGGATCCGCATTTACTGTCTGTCTGTATCTGTATGGTGGGAGCACCATTCACAGTCTGTAGCTATGTGGTGGGATCACCATGACTGTCTGTCCATATCTGTATTGTTGAATCTCCATTCACTCACTGTCTGTATCTGTTGGTGGGAACCCCATGCAGTATCTGTCTGTATCTGTATGGTGAGATAACCATTCACTGTCTTTATCTGTATTGTGGGATCCCCATTCACTGTCTGTCTGCGTCTGTATGTTGGGATCTCCATTCACTGACTGTATCTGTATGGTGGGAACCACATTCATTGTCTGTCTGTATCTGTACGGGTGCAACCCCAGTCACGCTCTGTCTGTATCTGTACAGTGGGATCCACATTCACTGTCTGTCTGTATCTGTATGGTGAGATCCCCATTCACTGTCTGTATCTGTATGGTGGGAACCACATTCACTGTCTGTAGCTGTACGGTGAGATCCACATTGACTGTCTGTCCGTATCTGTATTGTGGGAGCTCCATTTACCGTCTGTCTGCATCTGTTTGGTGGGAACCACATTCATTGTCTGTCTGTATCTGTATGGTGAGGTACCCATTCATTGTCTGTCTTTTTCTATAAGGTGGGATCCCCATTCACTGTCTGACTGTATCTGTATGATGAGAACCCCATTCCTGGTCTGTCTGTACCTGTATGGTGGGAACCCCATTCACTGTCTGTATATGTATAGTGGGATCCCATTTCATTCTCTGTCTGTGACTGTATGGTGGGATCCGCATTTACTGTCTGTCTGTATCTGTATGGTGGGATAACCATTCACAGTCTGTATCTGTGTAGTGGGATCCCCATTCACTGTCTGTATCTGTATAGTGGGATCCCCATTCACTGTCTTTATCTGTATAGTGGGATCGCCATTCTCTGTCTGTCTGTATCTGTATGGTGAGATCCCCATCCACTATCTGAATCTGTACGGAGGGATCCGCATTTACTGTCTGTCTGTATCTGTATGGTGGGAGCACCATTCACTGTCTGTCTGTATCTGTATGGGGAGATCCCCATTCACTGTCTGTATCTGTATGGTGGGATCCCCGTTCATTGTCAGTCTGTATCTGTATGCTGGGATCCACATTCACCGCCTGCATCTGTATAGTGGGATCCCCATTCACTGTCTGTATCTGTATGGTGGGATCCCCATTCACAGTCTGTAGCTATGTGGTGGGATCACCATTGACTGTCTGTCCATATCTGTATTGTTGAATCTCCATTCATTCACTGTCTGTATCTGTATGGTGAGATAACCATTCACAGTCTGCATCTGTATGTTGGGATCTCCATTCACTGACTGTATCTGTATGGTGGGAACCACATTCATTGTCTGTCTGTATCTGTACGGTTGGAACCCCAGTCACTCTCTGTCTGTATCTGTACAGTGGGATCCACATTTACTGTCTGTCTGTATCTGTATGGTGAGTTCCCCATTCACTGTCTGAATCTGTATGGTGGGATCCGCATTCACTGTCTCTCTGTATCAGTATGGTGGGATCACCGTTCATAGTCTGTCTGTATCTGTAAAGTGGGATACCCATTAACTGTCTCTCTGTATCTCTATGCTGAGATCCCCATTCACTGTCTGTATCTGTATGGTGGGATCCGCATTCACTATCTGTATCTCCATGGTGGGAACCACATTCACTGTCTAAAGCTGTATGTGAGATCTGCATTCAAAGTCATTATCTGTATGGTGGGATCCCCATTGACTGTCTGTCCGTATCTGAATTGTAGGACCTCCAGTCACTGTCTGTCCGTATCTGTATTGTTGGATCTGCATTCACTGTCTGCCTGTATCTATTTGGTGGGAACCCCATTCATTGTCTCTCTGCATCTGTATGATGAGATACCCATTCATTGTTTGACATTTTCTATATGGTGGGATCCCCATTCACAGTCTGTATCTGTATGGTGGGAACCGCATTCACTGTCTGTAGCTGTATGGTGAGATCCCCATTCACTGTCTGTCTGTATCTGTTTGGTGGGAACCCCATTCATTGTCTGTCTGTATCTGTATGGTGAGGTACCCATTCATTGTCTGTCTTTTTCTATAAGGTGGGATCCCCATTCAGTGTCTGACTGTAGCTGTATGATGAGAACCCCATTCATGGTCTGTCTGTACCTGTATGGTGGGAACCCCATTCACTGTCTGTATATGTATAGTGGGATCCCATTTCATTCTCTGTCTGTGACTGCATGGTGGGATAATCATTCACAGTCTGTATCTGTATAGTGGGATCCCCATTCACAGTCTGTATCTGTATAGTGGGATCCCCATTCACTGTCTTTATCTGTATAGTGGGATCGCCATTCTCTGTCTGTCTGTATCTGTATGGTGAGATCCCCATCCACTATCTGAATCTGTACGGAGGGATCCGCATTTACTGTCTGTCTGTATCTGTATGGTGGGAGCACCATTCACTGTCTGTCTGTATCTGTATGGGGAGATCCCCATTCACTGTCTGTATCTGTATGGTGGGATCTCCATTCATTGTCAGTCTGTATCTGTATGCTGGGATCCACATTCACCGCCTGCATCTGTATAGTGGGATCCCAATTCACTGTCTGTATCTGTATGGTGGGATCCCCATTCACAGTCTGTAGCTATGTGGTGGGATCACCATGACTGTCTGTCCATATCTGTATTTTTGAATCTCCATTCACTCACTGTCTGTATCTGTTGGTGGGAACCCCATGCAGTATCTGTCTGTATCTGTATGGTGAGATAACCATTCACTGTCTTTATCTGTATTGTGGGATCCCCATTCACTGTCTGTCTGCGTCTGTATGTTGGGATCTCCATTCACTGACTGTATCTGTATGGTGGGAACCACATTCATTGTCTGTCTGTATCTGTACGGGTGCAACCCCAGTCACGCTCTGTCTGTATCTGTACAGTGGGATCCACATTCACTGTCTGTCTGTATCTGTATGGTGAGATCCCCATTCACTGTCTGTATCTGTATGGTGGGAACCACATTCACTGTCTGTAGCTGTACGGTGAGATCCACATTGACTGTCTGTCCGTATCTGTATTGTGGGAGCTCCATTTACCGTCTGTCTGCATCTGTTTGGTGGGAACCACATTCATTGTCTGTCTGTATCTGTATGGTGAGGTACCCATTCATTGTCTGTCTTTTTCTATAAGGTGGGATCCCCATTCACTGTCTGACTGTATCTGTATGATGAGAACCCCATTCCTGGTCTGTCTGTACCTGTATGGTGGGAACCCCATTCACTGTCTGTATATGTATAGTGGGATCCCATTTCATTCTCTGTCTGTGACTGTATGGTGGGATCCGCATTTACTGTCTGTCTGTATCTGTATGGTGGGATAACCATTCACAGTCTGTATCTGTATAGTGGGATCCCCATTCACTGTCTGTATCTGTATAGTGGGATCCCCATTCACTGTCTTTATCTGTATAGTGGGATCGCCATTCTCTGTCTGTCTGTATCTGTATGGTGAGATCCCCATCCACTATCTGAATCTGTACGGAGGGATCCGCATTTACTGTCTGTCTGTATCTGTATGGTGGGAGCACCATTCACTGTCTGTCTGTATCTGTATGGGGAGATCCCCATTCACTGTCTGTATCTGTATGGTGGGATCCCCGTTCATTGTCAGTCTGTATCTGTATGCTGGGATCCACATTCACCGCCTGCATCTGTATAGTGGGATCCCCATTCACTGTCTGTATCTGTGTGGTGGGATCCCCATTCACAGTCTGTAGCTATGTGGTGGGATCACCATTGACTGTCTGTCCATATCTGTATTGTTGAATCTCCATTCATTCACTGTCTGTATCTGTATGGTGAGATAACCATTCACAGTCTGCATCTGTATGTTGGGATCTCCATTCACTGACTGTATCTGTATGGTGGGAACCACATTCATTGTCTGTCTGTATCTGTACGGTTGGAACCCCAGTCACTCTCTGTCTGTATCTGTACAGTGGGATCCACATTTACTGTCTGTCTGTATCTGTATGGTGAGTTCCCCATTCACTGTCTGAATCTGTATGGTGGGATCCGCATTCACTGTCTCTCTGTATCAGTATGGTGGGATCACCGTTCATAGTCTGTCTGTATCTGTAAAGTGGGATACCCATTAACTGTCTCTCTGTATCTCTATGCTGAGATCCCCATTCACTGTCTGTATCTGTATGGTGGGATCCGCATTCACTATCTGTATCTCCATGGTGGGAACCACATTCACTGTCTAAAGCTGTATGTGAGATCTGCATTCAAAGTCATTATCTGTATGGTGGGATCCCCATTGACTGTCTGTCCGTATCTGAATTGTAGGACCTCCAGTCACTGTCTGTCCGTATCTGTATTGTTGGATCTGCATTCACTGTCTGCCTGTATCTATTTGGTGGGAACCCCATTCATTGTCTCTCTGCATCTGTATGATGAGATACCCATTCATTGTTTGACATTTTCTATATGGTGGGATCCCCATTCACAGTCTGTATCTGTATGGTGGGAACCGCATTCACTGTCTGTAGCTGTATGGTGAGATCCCCATTCACTGTCTGTAGCTGTATGGTGAGATCCCCATTAACTGTCTGTCCGTATCTGTATTGTGGGAGCTCCATTCACTGTCTGTCTGTATCTGTTTGGTGGGAACCCCATTCATTGTCTATCTGTATCTGTATGGTGAAATACACATTCATTGTCTGTCTTTTTCTATAAGGTGGGATCCCCATTCACTGTCTGACTGTATCTGTATGATGAGAACCCCATTCCTTGTGTGTCTGTATCTGTATGCTGGGAACCCCATTCACTGTCTGTATCTGTATAGTGGGATCCCATTTCATTCTCTGTCTGTGACTTTATGGTGGGATCCCCATTCTCTGTCTGTCTGTAACTGTATGGTGAGATCCCCATCCACTATCTGAATCTGTACGGAGGGATCCGCATTTACTGTCTGTCTGTATCTGTATGGTGGGATCCCCATTCACTGTCTGTATCTGTATGGTGGGATCCCCATTCACTGTCTGTATCTGGTTGGTCGGAACCCCATTCATTGTCTGTCTCTATCTGTATGGTGAGATCCCATTCATTGTCTGTCTTTTTTCTATATGGTGGGATCCCCATTCACTGTCTGTATCTGTATAGTGGGATCCCCATTCACTGTCTTTATCTGTATAGTGGGATCCCCATTCACTGTCTTTATCTGTATAGTGGGATCGCCATTCTCTGTCTGTCTGTATCTGTATGGTGAGATCCCCATCCACTATCTGAATCTGTACGGAGGGATCCGCATTTACTGTCTGTCTGTATCTGTATGCTGGGAGCACCATTCACTGTCTGTCTGTATCTGTATGGGGAGATCCCCATTCACTGTCTGTATCTGTATGGTGGGATCCCCGTTCATTGTCAGTCTGTATCTGTATGCTGGGATCCACATTCACCGCCTGCATCTGTATAGTGGGATCCCCATTCACTGTCTGTATCTGTATGGTGGGATCCCCATTCACAGTCTGTAGCTATGTGGTGGGATCACCATTGACTGTCTGTCAATATCTGTATTGTTGAATCTCCATTCATTCACTGTCTGTATCTGTATGGTGAGATAACCATTCACAGTCTGTATCTGTATAGTGGGATCCCCATTCACTGTCTTTATCTGTATTGTGGGATCCCCATTCACAGTCTGTCTGCATCTGTATGTTGGGATCTCCATTCACTGACTGTATCTGTATGGTGGGAACCACATTCATTGTCTGTCTGTATCTGTACGGTTGGAACCCCAGTCACTCTCTGTCTGTATCTGTACAGTGGGATCCACATTTACTGTCTGTCTGTATCTGTATGGTGAGTTCCCCATTCACTGTCTGAATCTGTATGGTGGGATCCGCATTCACTGTCTCTCTGTATCAGTATGGTGGGATCACCGTTCATAGTCTGTCTGTATCTGTAAAGTGGGATACCCATTAACTGTCTCTCTGTATCTCTATGCTGAGATCCCCATTCACTGTCTGTATCTGTATGGTGGGATCCGCATTCACTATCTGTATCTCCATGGTGGGAACCACATTCACTGTCTAAAGCTGTATGTGAGATCTGCATTCAAAGTCATTATCTGTATGGTGGGATCCCCATTGACTGTCTGTCCGTATCTGAATTGTAGGACCTCCAGTCACTGTCTGTCCGTATCTGTATTGTTGGATCTGCATTCACTGTCTGCCTGTATCTATTTGGTGGGAACCCCATTCATTGTCTCTCTGCATCTGTATGATGAGATACCCATTCATTGTTTGACATTTTCTATATGGTGGGATCCCCATTCACAGTCTGTATCTGCATGGTGGGAACCGCATTCACTGTCTGTAGCTGTATGGTGAGATCCCCATTCACTGTCTGTCTGTATCTGTTTGGTGGGAACCCCATTCATTGTCTGTCTGTATCTGTATGGTGAGGTACCCATTCATTGTCTGTCTTTTTCTATAAGGTGGGATCCCCATTCAGTGTCTGACTGTAGCTGTATGATGAGAACCCCATTCATGGTCTGTCTGTACCTGTATGGTGGGAACCCCATTCACTGTCTGTATATGTATAGTGGGATCCCATTTCATTCTCTGTCTGTGACTGCATGGTGGGATAATCATTCACAGTCTGTATCTGTATAGTGGGATCCCCATTCACAGTCTGTATCTGTATAGTGGGATCCCCATTCACTGTCTTTATCTGTATAGTGGGATCGCCATTCTCTGTCTGTCTGTATCTGTATGGTGAGATCCCCATCCACTATCTGAATCTGTACGGAGGGATCCGCATTTACTGTCTGTCTGTATCTGTATGGTGGGAGCACCATTCACAGTCTGTAGCTATGTGGTGGGATCACCATGACTGTCTGTCCATATCTGTATTGTTGAATCTCCATTCACTCACTGTCTGTATCTGTTGGTGGGAACCCCATGCAGTATCTGTCTGTATCTGTATGGTGAGATAACCATTCACTGTCTTTATCTGTATTGTGGGATCCCCATTCACTGTCTGTCTGCGTCTGTATGTTGGGATCTCCATTCACTGACTGTATCTGTATGGTGGGAACCACATTCATTGTCTGTCTGTATCTGTACGGGTGCAACCCCAGTCACGCTCTGTCTGTATCTGTACAGTGGGATCCACATTCACTGTCTGTCTGTATCTGTATGGTGAGATCCCCATTCACTGTCTGTATCTGTATGGTGGGAACCACATTCACTGTCTGTAGCTGTACGGTGAGATCCACATTGACTGTCTGTCCGTATCTGTATTGTGGGAGCTCCATTTACCGTCTGTCTGCATCTGTTTGGTGGGAACCACATTCATTGTCTGTCTGTATCTGTATGGTGAGGTACCCATTCATTGTCTGTCTTTTTCTATAAGGTGGGATCCCCATTCACTGTCTGACTGTATCTGTATGATGAGAACCCCATTCCTGGTCTGTCTGTACCTGTATGGTGGGAACCCCATTCACTGTCTGTATATGTATAGTGGGATCCCATTTCATTCTCTGTCTGTGACTGTATGGTGGGATCCGCATTTACTGTCTGTCTGTATCTGTATGGTGGGATAACCATTCACAGTCTGTATCTGTATAGTGGGATCCCCATTCACTGTCTGTATCTGTATAGTGGGATCCCCATTCACTGTCTTTATCTGTATAGTGGGATCGCCATTCTCTGTCTGTCTGTATCTGTATGGTGAGATCCCCATCCACTATCTGAATCTGTACGGAGGGATCCGCATTTACTGTCTGTCTGTATCTGTATGGTGGGAGCACCATTCACTGTCTGTCTGTATCTGTATGGGGAGATCCCCATTCACTGTCTGTCTGCATCTGTATGTTGGGATCTCCATTCACTGACTGTATCTGTATGGTGGGAACCACATTCATTGTCTGTCTGTATCTGTACGGTTGGAACCCTAGTCACTCTCTGTCTGTATCTGTACGGTGGGATCCCCATTCACTGTCTCTCTGTATCTGTATGGTGGGATCACCGTTCACAGTCTGTCTGTATCTGTAAAGTGGGATCCCCATTCACTGTCTCTCTGTATCTCTATGGTGAGATCCCCAGTCACTGTCTGTATCTTCATGGTGGGATCCGCATTCACTATCTGTATCAGTATGGTGGGAACCCATTCACTCTCTATATCTGTATGGTGAGATCCCCATTCACTGTCTGCATCTGTATGGTGGGAACCGCATTCACTGTCTGTAGCTGTATGGTGAGATCCCCATTCACTGTCTGTCTGTATCTGTTTGGTGGGAACCCCATTCATTGTCTGTCTGTATCTGTATGGTGAGATACCCATTCATTGTCTGACTTTTTCACTGTCTGATGGTATCTGTATGATGAGAACCCCATTCCTTGTCTGTTTGTATCTGTATGGTGAGATCCCCATCCACTATCTGAATCTGTACGGAGGGATCCGCATTTACTGTCTGTCTGTATCTGTATGGTGGGAGCACCATTCACTGTCTGTCTGTATCTGTATGGGGAGATCCCCATTCACTGTCTGTATCTGTATGGTGGGATCCCCGTTCATTGTCAGTCTGTATCTGTATGCTGGGATCCACATTCACCGCCTGCATCTGTATAGTGGGATCCCCATTCACTGTCTGTATCTGTATGGTGGGATCCCCATTCACAGTCTGTAGCTATGTGGTGGGATCACCATTGACTGTCTGTCCATATCTGTATTGTTGAATCTCCATTCATTCACTGTCTGTATCTGTATGGTGAGATAACCATTCACAGTCTGCATCTGTATGTTGGGATCTCCATTCACTGACTGTATCTGTATGGTGGGAACCACATTCATTGTCTGTCTGTATCTGTACGGTTGGAACCCCAGTCACTCTCTGTCTGTATCTGTACAGTGGGATCCACATTTACTGTCTGTCTGTATCTGTATGGTGAGTTCCCCATTCACTGTCTGAATCTGTATGGTGGGATCCGCATTCACTGTCTCTCTGTATCAGTATGGTGGGATCACCGTTCATAGTCTGTCTGTATCTGTAAAGTGGGATACCCATTAACTGTCTCTCTGTATCTCTATGCTGAGATCCCCATTCACTGTCTGTATCTGTATGGTGGGATCCGCATTCACTATCTGTATCTCCATGGTGGGAACCACATTCACTGTCTAAAGCTGTATGTGAGATCCGCATTCAAAGTCATTATCTGTATGGTGGGATCCCCATTGACTGTCTGTCCGTATCTGAATTGTAGGACCTCCAGTCACTGTCTGTCCGTATCTGTATTGTTGGATCTGCATTCACTGTCTGCCTGTATCTATTTGGTGGGAACCCCATTCATTGTCTCTCTGCATCTGTATGATGAGATACCCATTCATTGTTTGACATTTTCTATATGGTGGGATCCCCATTCACAGTCTGTATCTGTATGGTGGGAACCGCATTCACTGTCTGTAGCTGTATGGTGAGATCCCCATTCACTGTCTGTAGCTGTATGGTGAGATCCCCATTAACTGTCTGTCCGTATCTGTATTGTGGGAGCTCCATTCACTGTCTGTCTGTATCTGTTTGGTGGGAACCCCATTCATTGTCTATCTGTATCTGTATGGTGAAATACACATTCATTGTCTGTCTTTTTCTATAAGGTGGGATCCCCATTCACTGTCTGACTGTATCTGTATGATGAGAACCCCATTCCTTGTGTGTCTGTATCTGTATGCTGGGAACCCCATTCACTGTCTCTATCTGTATAGTGGGATCCCATTTCATTCTCTGTCTGTGACTTTATGGTGGGATCCCCATTCTCTGTCTGTCTGTAACTGTATGGTGAGATCCCCATCCACTATCTGAATCTGTACGGAGGGATCCGCATTTACTGTCTGTCTGTATCTGTATGGTGGGATCCCCATTCACTGTCTGTATCTGGTTGGTCGGAACCCCATTCACTGTCTGTCTGTATCTGTATGGGGAGATCCCCATTCACTGTCTGTATCTGTATGGTGGGATCCCCGTTCATTGTCAGTCTGTATCTGTATGCTGGGATCCACATTCACCGCCTGCATCTGTATAGTGGGATCCCCATTCACTGTCTGTATCTGTATGGTGGGATCCCCATTCACAGTCTGTAGCTATGTGGTGGGATCACCATTGACTGTCTGTCAATATCTGTATTGTTGAATCTCCATTCATTCACTGTCTGTATCTGTATGGTGAGATAACCATTCACAGTCTGTATCTGTATAGTGGGATCCCCATTCACTGTCTTTATCTGTATTGTGGGATCCCCATTCACAGTCTGTCTGCATCTGTATGTTGGGATCTCCATTCACTGACTGTATCTGTATGGTGGGAACCACATTCATTGTCTGTCTGTATCTGTATGGTGGGAGCACCATTCACTCTCTGTCTGTATCTGTATGGGGAGATCCCAATTCACTGTCTGTATCTGTATGGTGGGATCCCCATTCACTGTCTGTCTGTATCTGTATGTTGGGATCCCCATTCACTGTCTATTTCTGTATATTGGGATCCCCATTCACTGTCTGTCTGAATCTATATGGTGAGATCCCCATTCACTGTCTGAATCTGTATGGTGGGATCCGCATTCACTGTCTCTCTGTATCTGTATGGTGGGATCACCGTTCATAGTCTGTCTGTATCTGTAAAGTGGGATACCCATTCACTGTCTCTCTGTATCTCTATGGTGAGTTCCCCATTCACTGTCTGTATCTGTATGGTGGGATCCGCATTCACTATCTGTATCAGTATGGTGGGAACCCATTCACTCTCAGTATCTGTATGCTGAGATCCCCATTCATTGTTTGTATCTGTATGGTGGGAACCCCGTTCATTGACAGTCTGTATCTGTATGCTGGGATCCCCATTCACTGTTTGTATCTCCATGGTGGGAACCACATTCACTGTCTATAGCTGTATGTGAGATCCCCATTCACAGTCTGTATCTGTCTGGTGGGATCCCCATTGTTTGTCCGTCCGTATCTGTATTGTAGGACCTCCAGTCATTGTCTGTTTGTATCTGTATTGTTAGATCTCCATTCACTGTCTGCCTGTATCTATTTGGTTGGAACCCCATTCATTGTCTGTCTGCATCTGAATGGTGATATACCCATTCACAGTCTATATATGTATAGTGGGATCCCCATTCACTGTCTGTATCTGTATAGTGGGATCCCCATTCACTGTCTTTATCTGTATAGTGGGATCCCCATTCACTGTCTGTCTGCAGCTGTATGGTGGGATCCCCATTCACTGTCTGTTTCTGTATATTGGGATCCCCATTCACTGACGGTATCTGTATGGTGGGAACCCCATTCATTGTCTGTCTGTATCTGTACGGTTGGAACCCCAGTCACTCTCTGTCTGAATCTGTATGGTGGGATCCCCATTCACTGTCTGTCTGTAGCTGGATGGTGAGATACCCATTCACTGTCTGAATCTGTATGGTGGGATCCGCATTCACTGTCTCTCTGTATCTGTATGGTGGGATCACCGTTCACAGTCTGTCTGTATCTGTAAAGTGGGATACCTATTCACTGTCTCTCTGTATCTCTATGGTGAGATCCCCATTCATTGTCTGTATCTGTATGGTGGGATCCGCATTCACTATCTGTATCAGTATGGTGGGAACCCATTCACTCTGAGTATCTGTATGCTGAGATCCCCATTCATTGTTTGTATCGGTATGGTGGGAACCCCGTTCATTGTCAGTCTGTATCTGTATGCTGGGATCCCCATTCACTGTTTGTATCTGCATGGTGGGAACCACATTCACTGTCTATAGCTTTATGTGAGATCCCCATTCACAGTCTGTATCTGTCTGGTGGGATCCCCATTGACTGTCTGTCCGTATCTGTATTGTAGGACCTCTAGTCACTGTCTGCCTGTATCTATTTGGTGGGAACCCCATTCATTGTCTGTCTGCATCTGTATGGTGAGATACCCATTCACAGTCTATATATGTATAGTGGGATCCCCATTCACTGTCTGTATATGTATAATGGGATCCCCATTCACTGTCTTTATCTGTATAGTGGGATCCCCATTCACTGTTTGTATCTGCATGGTGGGAACCACATTCACTGTCTACAGCTGTATGTGAGATCCCCCTTCACAGTCTGTATCTGTATGGTTGGATCCCCATTGACTGTCTGTCCGTATTCTGTATTGTAGGTCCTCCACTCACTGTCTGTCGATATCTGTATTGTTGGATCTCCATTCACTGTCTGTCTGTATCTATTTGGTGTGAACCCCATTCATTGTCTGTCCGCATCTGTATGATGAGATACCCATTCATTGTCTGACTTTTTCTATATGGTGGGATCCCCATTCACTGACTGTCTATATCTGTATACTGGGATCCACATTCACTGTCTATATCTATATAGTGGGATCCCCATTCACTGTCTGTCTTCATCTGTATGGTGGGATCCCCATTCACTGTCTATATCTGTATGGTGGGATCCCCATTCATTGTCAGTCTGTATCTGTATGATGGGATCCCCATTCACTGTCTATATCTGTATGGTGGGAACCGTATTCACTGTCTGTAGCTGTATGGTGAGATCCCCATTCACTGTCTGTATCTGGTTGGTGGGAACCCCATTCATTGTCTGTCTCTATCTGTATGGTGAGATTCCCATTCATTATCTGTCTTTTTCTATATGGTGTGATCCCCATTCACTGTCTGACTGTATCTGTATGGGAGGAACCCCATTCATTGTCTGTCTGTATCTGTATGCTGGGATCCCCATTCACTGTCTGTATCTGTATGGTGGGAACCGCATTCACTGTCTGTATCTGTATGGTGGGATCCGCATTCACTATCTGTATCAGTATGGTGGGAACCCATTCACTCTCTGTATCTGTATGGTGAGATCCCCATTCATTGTTTGTATCAGTATGGTGGGAACCCATTCACTCTCTTTATCTGTACGGTGAGATCCCCATTCATTGTTTGTATCTGTATGGTGGGAACCCCGTTCATTGACAGTCTGTATCTGAATACTGGGATCCCCATTCACTGTTTGTATCTGCATGGTGGGAACCACATTCACTGTCTATAGCTGTATGTGAGATCCCCATTCACAGTCTGTATCTGTCTGGTGGGATCCCCATTGACTGTCTGTCCGTATCTGTATTGTAGGACCTCCAGTCACTGTATGCCTGTATCTATTTGGTGGGAACCCCATTCATTGTCTGTCTGCATCTGTATGGTGAGATACCCATTCACAGTCTATATATGTATAGTGGGATCCCCATTCACTGTCTGTATATGTATAATGGGATCCCCATTCACTGTCTGTATCTATGGTGGGATCCGCATTCACTATCTGTATCAGTATGGTGGGAACCCATTCACTCTCGGTATCTGTATGCTGAGATCCCCATTCATTGTTTGTATCGGTATGGTGGGAACCCCGTTCATTGTCAGTCTGTATCTGTATGCTGGGATCCCCATTCACTGTTTGTATATGTATAATGGGATCCCCATTCACTGTCTTTATCTGTATAGTGGGATCCCCATTCACTGTTTGTATCTGCATGGTGGGAAACACATTCACTGTCTACAGCTGTATGTGAGATCCCCCTTCACAGTCTGTATCTGTCTGGTGGGATCCCCATTGACTGTCTGTCCGTATCTGTATTGTAGGACCTCCAGTCACTGTCTGCCTGTATCTATTTGGTGGGAACCCCATTCATTGTCTGTCTGCATCTGTATGGTGAGATACCCATTCACAGTCTATATATGTATAGTGGGATCCCCATTCACTGTCTGTATATGTATAATGGGATCCACATTCACCGTCTTTATCTGTATGGTGGGATCCGCATTCACTATCTGTATCTCCATGGTGGGAACCACATTCACTGTCTAAAGCTGTATGTGAGATCCGCATTCAAAGTCATTATCTGTATGGTGGGATCCCCATTGACTGTCTGTCCGTATCTGAATTGTAGGACCTCCAGTCACTGTCTGTCCGTATCTGTATTGTTGGATCTGCATTCACTGTCTGCCTGTGTCTATTTGGTGGGAACCCCATTCATTGTCTCTCTGCATCTGTATGATGAGATACCCATTCATTGTTTGACATTTTCTATATGGTGGGATCCCCATTCACAGTCTGTATCTGTATGGTGGGAACCGCATTCACTGTCTGTAGCTGTATGGTGAGATCCCCATTCACTGTCTGTAGCTGTATGGTGAGATCCCCATTAACTGTCTGTCCGTGTCTGTATTGTGGGAGCTCCATTCACTGTCTGTCTGTATCTGTTTGGTGGGAACCCCATTCATTGTCTATCTGTATCTGTATGGTGAAATACACATTAATTGTCTGTCTTTTTCTATAAGGTGGGATCCCCATTCACTGTCTGACTGTATCTGTATGATGAGAACCCCATTCCTTGTGTGTCTGTATCTGTATGCTGGGAACCCCATTCACTGTCTCTATCTGTATAGTGGGATCCCATTTCATTCTCTGTCTGTGACTTTATGGTGGGATCCCCATTCTCTGTCTGTCTGTAACTGTATGGTGAGATCCCCATCCACTATCTGAATCTGTACGGAGGGATCCGCATTTACTGTCTGTCTGTATCTGTATGGTGGGATCCCCATTCACTGTCTGTATCTGTATGGTGGGATCCCCATTCACTGTCTGTATCTGGTTGGTCGGAACCCCATTCATTGTCTGTCTCTATCTGTATGGTGAGATCCCATTCATTGTCTGTCTTTTTTCTATATGGTGGGATCCCCATTCACTGTCTGTATCTGTATAGTGGGATCCCCATTCACTGTCTTTATCTGTATAGTGGGATCCCCATTCACTGTCTTTATCTGTATAGTGGGATCGCCATTCTCTGTCTGTCTGTATCTGTATGGTGAGATCCCCATCCACTATCTGAATCTGTACGGAGGGATCCGCATTTACTGTCTGTCTGTATCTGTATGCTGGGAGCACCATTCACTGTCTGTCTGTATCTGTATGGGGAGATCCCCATTCACTGTCTGTATCTGTATGGTGGGATCCCCGTTCATTGTCAGTCTGTATCTGTATGCTGGGATCCACATTCACCGCCTGCATCTGTATAGTGGGATCCCCATTCACTGTCTGTATCTGTATGGTGGGATCCCCATTCACAGTCTGTAGCTATGTGGTGGGATCACCATTGACTGTCTGTCAATATCTGTATTGTTGAATCTCCATTCATTCACTGTCTGTATCTGTATGGTGAGATAACCATTCACAGTCTGTATCTGTATAGTGGGATCCCCATTCACTGTCTTTATCTGTATTGTGGGATCCCCATTCACAGTCTGTCTGCATCTGTATGTTGGGATCTCCATTCACTGACTGTATCTGTATGGTGGGAACCACATTCATTGTCTGTCTGTATCTGTATGGTGGGAGCACCATTCACTCTCTGTCTGTATCTGTATGGGGAGATCCCAATTCACTGTCTGTATCTGTATGGTGGGATCCCCATTCACTGTCTGTCTGTATCTGTATGTTGGGATCCCCATTCACTGTCTATTTCTGTATATTGGGATCCCCATTCACTGTCTGTCTGAATCTATATGGTGAGATCCCCATTCACTGTCTGAATCTGTATGGTGGGATCCGCATTCACTGTCTCTCTGTATCTGTATGGTGGGATCACCGTTCATAGTCTGTCTGTATCTGTAAAGTGGGATACCCATTCACTGTCTCTCTGTATCTTTATGGTGAGTTCCCCATTCACTGTCTGTATCTGTATGGTGGGATCCACATTCACTATCTGTATCAGTATGGTGGGAACCCATTCACTCTCAGTATCTGTATGCTGAGATCCCCATTCATTGTTTGTATCTGTATGGTGGGAACCCCGTTCATTGACAGTCTGTATCTGTATGCTGGGATCCCCATTCACTGTTTGTATCTCCATGGTGGGAACCACATTCACTGTCTATAGCTGTATGTGAGATCCCCATTCACAGTCTGTATCTGTCTGGTGGGATCCCCATTGACTGTCCGTCCGTATCTGTATTGTAGGACCTCCAGTCATTGTCTGTTTGTATCTGTATTGTTAGATCTCCATTCACTGTCTGCCTGTATCTATTTGGTGGGAACCCCATTCATTGTCTGTCTGCATCTGAATGGTGATATACCCATTCACAGTCTATATATGTATAGTGGGATCCCCATTCACTGTCTGTATCTGTATAGTGGGATCCCCATTCA
This sequence comes from Hypanus sabinus, assembly GCF_030144855.1. Taxonomy (NCBI): domain Eukaryota; kingdom Metazoa; phylum Chordata; class Chondrichthyes; order Myliobatiformes; family Dasyatidae; genus Hypanus; species Hypanus sabinus. Next base: position 89,704,048 of record NC_082718.1, read on the forward strand.
CTGTCTTTATCTGTATAGTGGGATCCCCATTCACTGTCTGTCTGCAGCTGTATGGTGGGATCCCCATTCACTGTCTGTTTCTGTATATTGGGATCCCCATTCACTGACGGTATCTGTATGGTGGGAACCCCATTCATTGTCTGTCTGTATCTGTACGGTTGGAACCCCAGTCACTCTCTGTCTGAATCTGTATGGTGGGATCCCCATTCACTGTCTGTCTGTAGCTGGATGGTGAGATACCCATTCACTGTCTGAATCTGTATGGTGGGATCCGCATTCACTGTCTCTCTGTATCTGTATGGTGGGATCACCGTTCACAGTCTGTCTGTATCTGTAAAGTGGGATACCTATTCACTGTCTCTCTGTATCTCTATGGTGAGATCCCCATTCATTGTCTGTATCTGTATGGTGGGATCCGCATTCACTATCTGTATCAGTATGGTGGGAACCCATTCACTCTGAGTATCTGTATGCTGAGATCCCCATTCATTGTTTGTATCGGTATGGTGGGAACCCCGTTCATTGTCAGTCTGTATCTGTATGCTGGGATCCCCATTCACTGTTTGTATCTGCATGGTGGGAACCACATTCACTGTCTATAGCTGTATGTGAGATCCCCATTCACAGTCTGTATCTGTCTGGTGGGATCCCCATTGACTGTCTGTCCGTATCTGTATTGTAGGACCTCTAGTCACTGTCTGCCTGTATCTATTTGGTGGGAACCCCATTCATTGTCTGTCTGCATCTGTATGGTGAGATACCCATTCACAGTCTATATATGTATAGTGGGATCCCCATTCACTGTCTGTATATGTATAATGGGATCCCCATTCACTGTCTTTATCTGTATAGTGGGATCCCCATTCACTGTTTGTATCTGCATGGTGGGAACCACATTCACTGTCTACAGCTGTATGTGAGATCCCCCTTCACAGTCTGTATCTGTATGGTTGGATCCCCATTGACTGTCTGTCCGTATTCTGTATTGTAGGTCCTCCACTCACTGTCTGTCGATATCTGTATTGTTGGATCTCCATTCACTGTCTGTCTGTATCTATTTGGTGTGAACCCCATTCATTGTCTGTCCGCATCTGTATGATGAGATACCCATTCATTGTCTGACTTTTTCTATATGGTGGGATCCCCATTCACTGACTGTCTATATCTGTATACTGGGATCCACATTCACTGTCTATATCTATATAGTGGGATCCCCATTCACTGTCTGTCTTCATCTGTATGGTGGGATCCCCATTCACTGTCTATATCTGTATGGTGGGATCCCCATTCATTGTCAGTCTGTATCTGTATGATGGGATCCCCATTCACTGTCTATATCTGTATGGTGGGAACCGCATTCACTGTCTGTAGCTGTATGGTGAGATCCCCATTCACTGTCTGTATCTGGTTGGTGGGAACCCCATTCATTGTCTGTCTCTATCTGTATGGTGAGATTCCCATTCATTATCTGTCTTTTTCTATATGGTGTGATCCCCATTCACTGTCTGACTGTATCTGTATGGGAGGAACCCCATTCATTGTCTGTCTGTATCTGTATGCTGGGATCCCCATTCACTGTCTGTATCTGTATGGTGGGAACCGCATTCACTGTCTGTATCTGTATGGTGGGATCCGCATTCACTATCTGTATCAGTATGGTGGGAACCCATTCACTCTCTGTATCTGTATGGTGAGATCCCCATTCATTGTTTGTATCAGTATGGTGGGAACCCATTCACTCTCTTTATCTGTACGGTGAGATCCCCATTCATTGTTTGTATCTGTATGGTGGGAACCCCGTTCATTGACAGTCTGTATCTGAATACTGGGATCCCCATTCACTGTTTGTATCTGCATGGTGGGAACCACATTCACTGTCTATAGCTGTATGTGAGATCCCCATTCACAGTCTGTATCTGTCTGGTGGGATCCCCATTGACTGTCTGTCCGTATCTGTATTGTAGGACCTCCAGTCACTGTATGCCTGTATCTATTTGGTGGGAACCCCATTCATTGTCTGTCTGCATCTGTATGGTGAGATACCCATTCACAGTCTATATATGTATAGTGGGATCCCCATTCACTGTCTGTATATGTATAATGGGATCCCCATTCACTGTCTGTATCTATATGGTGGGATCCGCATTCACTATCTGTATCAGTATGGTGGGAACCCATTCACTCTCGGTATCTGTATGCTGAGATCCCCATTCATTGTTTGTATCGGTATGGTGGGAACCCCGTTCATTGTCAGTCTGTATCTGTATGCTGGTATCCCCATTCACTGTTTGTATATGTATAATGGGATCCCCATTCACTGTCTTTATCTGTATAGTGGGATCCCCATTCACTGTTTGTATCTGCATGGTGGGAACCACATTCACTGTCTACAGCTGTATGTGAGATCCCCCTTCACAGTCTGTATCTGTCTGGTGGGATCCCCATTGACTGTCTGTCCGTATCTGTATTGTAGGACCTCCAGTCACTGTCTGCCTGTATCTATTTGGTGGGAACCCCATTCATTGTCTGTCTGCATCTGTATGGTGAGATACCCATTCACAGTCTATATATGTATAGTGGGATCCCCATTCACTGTCTGTATATGTATAATGGGATCCCCATTCACTGTCTTTATCTGTATGGTGGGATCCGCATTCACTATCTGTATCTCCATGGTGGGAACCACATTCACTGTCTAAAGCTGTATGTGAGATCCGCATTCAAAGTCATTATCTGTATGGTGGGATCCCCATTGACTGTCTGTCCGTATCTGAATTGTAGGACCTCCAGTCACTGTCTGTCCGTATCTGTATTGTTGGATCTGCATTCACTGTCTGCCTGTATCTATTTGGTGGGAACCCCATTCATTGTCTCTCTGCATCTGTATGATGAGATACCCATTCATAGTTTGACATTTTCTATATAGTGGGATCCCCATTCACAGTCTGTATCTGTATGGTGGGAACCGCATTCACTGTCTGTAGCTGTATGGTGAGATCCCCATTCACTGTCTGTAGCTGTATGGTGAGATCCCCATTAACTGTCTGTCCGTATCTGTATTGTGGGAGCTCCATTCATTCACTGTCTGTATCTGTATGGTGAGATAACCATTCACAGTCTGTATCTGTATAGTGGGATCCCCATTCACTGTCTTTATCTGTATTGTGGGATCCCCATTCACAGTCTGTATCTGTCTGGTGGGATCACCATTGACTGTCTGTCAATATCTGTATTGTTGAATCTCCATTCATTCACTGTCTGTATCTGTATGGTGAGATAACCATTCACAGTCTGTATCTGTATAGTGGGATCCCCATTCACTGTCTTTATCTGTATTGTGGGATCCCCATTCACAGTCTGTCTGCATCTGTATGTTGGGATCTCCATTCACTGACTGTATTTGTATGGTGGGAACCACATTCATTGTCTGTCTGTATCTGTATGGTGGGAGCACCATTCACTCTCTGTCTGTATCTGTATGGGGAGATCCCAATTCACTGTCTGTATCTGTATGGTGGGATCCCCATTCACTGTCTGTCTGTATCTGTTTGGTGGGAACCCCATTCATTGTCTATCTGTATCTGTATGGTGAAATACACATTCATTGTCTGTCTTTTTCTATAAGGTGGGATCCCCATTCACTGTCTGACTGTATCTGTATGATGAGAACCCCATTCCTTGTGTGTCTGTATCTGTATGCTGGGAACCCCATTCACTGTCTCTATCTGTATAGTGGGATCCCATTTCATTCTCTGTCTGTGACTTTATGGTGGGATCCCCATTCTCTGTCTGTCTGTAACTGTATGGTGAGATCCCCATCCACTATCTGAATCTGTACGGAGGGATCCGCATTTACTGTCTGTCTGTATCTGTATGGTGGGATCCCCATTCACTGTCTGTATCTGTATGGTGGGATCCCCATTCACTGTCTGTATCTGGTTGGTCGGAACCCCATTCATTGTCTGTCTCTATCTGTATGGTGAGATCCCATTCATTGTCTGTCTTTTTTCTATATGGTGGGATCCCCATTCACTGTCTGTATCTGTATAGTGGGATCCCCATTCACTGTCTTTATCTGTATAGTGGGATCCCCATTCACTGTCTTTATCTGTATAGTGGGATCGCCATTCTCTGTCTGTCTGTATCTGTATAGTGAGATCCCCATCCACTATCTGAATCTGTACGGAGGGATCCGCATTTACTGTCTGTCTGTATCTGTATGCTGGGAGCACCATTCACTGTCTGTCTGTATCTGTATGGGGAGATCCCCATTCACTGTCTGTATCTGTATGGTGGGATCCCCGTTCATTGTCAGTCTGTATCTGTATGCTGGGATCCACATTCACCGCCTGCATCTGTATAGTGGGATCCCCATTCACTGTCTGTATCTGTATGGTGGGATCCCCATTCACAGTCTGTAGCTATGTGGTGGGATCACCATTGACTGTCTGTCAATATCTGTATTGTTGAATCTCCATTCATTCACTGTCTGTATCTGTATGGTGAGATAACCATTCACAGTCTGTATCTGTATAGTGGGATCCCCATTCACTGTCTTTATCTGTATTGTGGGATCCCCATTCACAGTCTGTCTGCATCTGTATGTTGGGATCTCCATTCACTGACTGTATCTGTATGGTGGGAACCACATTCATTGTCTGTCTGTATCTGTATGGTGGGAGCACCATTCACTCTCTGTCTGTATCTGTATGGGGAGATCCCAATTCACTGTCTGTATCTGTATGGTGGGATCCCCATTCACTGTCTGTCTGTATCTGTATGTTGGGATCCCCATTCACTGTCTATTTCTGTATATTGGGATCCCCATTCACTGTCTGTCTGAATCTATATGGTGAGATCCCCATTCACTGTCTGAATCTGTATGGTGGGATCCGCATTCACTGTCTCTCTGTATCTGTATGGTGGGATCACCGTTCATAGTCTGTCTGTATCTGTAAAGTGGGATACCCATTCACTGTCTCTCTGTATCTCTATGGTGAGTTCCCCATTCACTGTCTGTATCTGTATGGTGGGATCCGCATTCACTATCTGTATCAGTATGGTGGGAACCCATTCACTCTCAGTATCTGTATGCTGAGATCCCCATTCATTGTTTGTATCTGTATGGTGGGAACCCCGTTCATTGACAGTCTGTATCTGTATGCTGGGATCCCCATTCACTGTTTGTATCTCCATGGTGAGAACCACATTCACTGTCTATAGCTGTATGTGAGATCCCCATTCACAGTCTGTATCTGTCTGGTGGGATCACCATTGACTGTCTGTCAATATCTGTATTGTTGAATCTCCATTCATTCACTGTCTGTATCTGTATGGTGAGATAACCATTCACAGTCTGTATCTGTATAGTGGGATCCCCATTCACTGTCTTTATCTGTATTGTGGGATCCCCATTCACAGTCTGTCTGCATCTGTATGTTGGGATCTCCATTCACTGACTGTATTTGTATGGTGGGAACCACATTCATTGTCTGTCTGTATCTGTATGGTGGGAGCACCATTCACTCTCTGTCTGTATCTGTATGGGGAGATCCCAAGTCACTGTCTGTATCTGTATGGTGGGATCCCCATTCACTGTCTGTCTGTATCTGTATGTTGGGATCCCCATTCACTGTCTATTTCTGTATATTGGGATCCCCATTCACTGTCTGTCTGAATCTATATGGTGAGATCCCCATTCACTGTCTGAATCTGTATGGTGGGATCCGCATTCACTGTCTCTCTGTATCTGTATGGTGGGATCACCGTTCATAGTCTGTCTGTATCTGTAAAGTGGGATACCCATTCACTGTCTCTCTGTATCTCTATGGTGAGTTCCCCATTCACTGTCTGTATCTGTATGGTGGGATCCGCATTCACTATCTGTATCAGTATGGTGGGAACCCATTCACTCTCAGTATCTGTATGCTGAGATCCCCATTCATTGTTTGTATCTGTATGGTGGGATCCGCATTCACTATCTGTATCAGTATGGTGGGAACCCATTCACTCTCAGTATCTGTATGCTGAGATCCCCATTCATTGTTTGTATCTGTATGGTGGGAACCCCGTTCATTGACAGTCTGTATCTGTATGCTGGGATCCCCATTCACTGTTTGTATCTCCATGGTGGGAACCACATTCACTGTCTATAGCTGTATGTGAGATCCCCATTCACAGTCTGTATCTGTCTGGTGGGATCCCCATTGACTGTCCGTCCGTATCTGTATTGTAGGACCTCCAGTCATTGTCTGTTTGTATCTGTATTGTTAGATCTCCATTCACTGTCTGCCTGTATCTATTTGGTGGGAACCCCATTCATTGTCTGTCTGCATCTGAATGGTGATATACCCATTCACAGTCTATATATGTATAGTGGGATCCCCATTCACTGTCTGTATCTGTATAGTGGGATCCCCATTCACTGTCTTTATCTGTATAGTGGGATCCCCATTCACTGTCTGTCTGCAGCTGTATGGTGGGATCCCCATTCACTGTCTGTTTCTGTATATTGGGATCCCCATTCACTGACGGTATCTGTATGGTGGGAACCCCATTCATTGTCTGTCTGTATCTGTACGGTTGGAACCCCAGTCACTCTCTGTCTGAATCTGTATGGTGGGATCCCCATTCACTGTCTGTCTGTAGCTGGATGGTGAGATACCCATTCACTGTCTGAATCTGTATGGTGGGATCCGCATTCACTGTCTCTCTGTATCTGTATGGTGGGATCACCGTTCACAGTCTGTCTGTATCTGTAAAGTGGGATACCTATTCACTGTCTCTCTGTATCTCTATGGTGAGATCCCCATTCATTGTCTGTATCTGTATGGTGGGATCCGCATTCACTATCTGTATCAGTATGGTGGGAACCCATTCACTCTGAGTATCTGTATGCTGAGATCCCCATTCATTGTTTGTATCGGTATGGTGGGAACCCCGTTCATTGTCAGTCTGTATCTGTATGCTGGGATCCCCATTCACTGTTTGTATCTGCATGGTGGGAACCACATTCACTGTCTATAGCTGTATGTGAGATCCCCATTCACAGTCTGTATCTGTCTGGTGGGATCACCATTGACTGACTGTCAATATCTGTATTGTTGAATCTCCATTCATTCACTGTCTGTATCTGTATGGTGAGATAACCATTCACAGTCTGTATCTGTATAGTGGGATCCCCATTCACTGTCTTTATCTGTATTGTGGGATCCCCATTCACAGTCTGTCTGCATCTGTATGTTGGGATCTCCATTCACTGACTGTATTTGTATGGTGGGAACCACATTCATTGTCTGTCTGTATCTGTATGGTGGGAGCACCATTCACTCTCTGTCTGTATCTGTATGGGGAGATCCCAATTCACTGTCTGTATCTGTATGGTGGGATCCCCATTCACTGTCTGTCTGTATCTGTATGTTGGGATCCCCATTCACTGTCTATTTCTGTATATTGGGATCCCCATTCACTGTCTGTCTGAATCTATATGGTGAGATCCCCATTCACTGTCTGAATCTGTATGGTGGGATCCGCATTCACTGTCTCTCTGTATCTGTATGGTGGGATCACCGTTCATAGTCTGTCTGTATCTGTAAAGTGGGATACCCATTCACTGTCTCTCTGTATCTCTATGGTGAGTTCCCCATTCACTGTCTGTATCTGTATGGTGGGATCCGCATTCACTATCTGTATCAGTATGGTGGGAACCCATTCACTCTCAGTATCTGTATGCTGAGATCCCCATTCATTGTTTGTATCTGTATGGTGGGATCCGCATTCACTATCTGTATCAGTATGGTGGGAACCCATTCACTCTCAGTATCTGTATGCTGAGATCCCCATTCATTGTTTGTATCTGTATGGTGGGAACCCCGTTCATTGACAGTCTGTATCTGTATGCTGGGATCCCCATTCACTGTTTGTATCTCCATGGTGGGAACCACATTCACTGTCTATAGCTGTATGTGAGATCCCCATTCACAGTCTGTATCTGTCTGGTGGGATCCCCATTGACTGTCCGTCCGTATCTGTATTGTAGGACCTCCAGTCATTGTCTGTTTGTATCTGTATTGTTAGATCTCCATTCACTGTCTGCCTGTATCTATTTGGTGGGAACCCCATTCATTGTCTGTCTGCATCTGAATGGTGATATACCCATTCACAGTCTATATATGTATAGTGGGATCCCCATTCACTGTCTGTATCTGTATAGTGGGATCCCCATTCACTGTCTTTATCTGTATAGTGGGATCCCCATTCACTGTCTGTCTGCAGCTGTATGGTGGGATCCCCATTCACTGTCTGTTTCTGTATATTGGGATCCCCATTCACTGACGGTATCTGTATGGTGGGAACCCCATTCATTGTCTGTCTGTATCTGTACGGTTGGAACCCCAGTCACTCTCTGTCTGAATCTGTATGGTGGGATCCCCATTCACTGTCTGTCTGTAGCTGGATGGTGAGATACCCATTCACTGTCTGAATCTGTATGGTGGGATCCGCATTCACTGTCTCTCTGTATCTGTATGGTGGGATCACCGTTCACAGTCTGTCTGTATCTGTAAAGTGGGATACCTATTCACTGTCTCTCTGTATCTCTATGGTGAGATCCCCATTCATTGTCTGTATCTGTATGGTGGGATCCACATTCACTATCTGTATCAGTATGGTGGGAACCCATTCACTCTGAGTATCTGTATGCTGAGATCCCCATTCATTGTTTGTATCGGTATGGTGGGAACCCCGTTCATTGTCAGTCTGTATCTGTATGCTGGGATCCCCATTCACTGTTTGTATCTGCATGGTGGGAACCACATTCACTGTCTATAGCTGTATGTGAGATCCCCATTCACAGTCTGTATCTGTCTGGTGGGATCCCCATTGACTGTCTGTCCGTATCTGTATTGTAGGACCTCTAGTCACTGTCTGCCTGTATCTATTTGGTGGGAACCCCATTCATTGTCTGTCTGCATCTGTATGGTGAGATACCCATTCACAGTCTATATATGTATAGTGGGATCCCCATTCACTGTCTGTATATGTATAATGGGATCCCCATTCACTGTCTTTATCTGTATAGTGGGATCCCCATTCACTGTTTGTATCTGCATGGTGGGAACCACATTCACTGTCTACAGCTGTATGTGAGATCCCCCTTCACAGTCTGTATCTGTATGGTTGGATCCCCATTGACTGTCTGTCCGTATTCTGTATTGTAGGTCCTCCACTCACTGTCTGTCGATATCTGTATTGTTGGATCTCCATTCACTGTCTGTCTGTATCTATTTGGTGTGAACCCCATTCATTGTCTGTCCGCATCTGTATGATGAGATACCCATTCATTGTCTGACTTTTTCTATATGGTGGAATCCCCATTCACTGACTGTCTATATCTGTATACTGGGATCCACATTCACTGTCTATATCTATATAGTGGGATCCCCATTCACTGTCTGTCTTCATCTGTATGGTGGGATCCCCATTCACTGTCTATATCTGTATGGTGGGATCCCCATTCATTGTCAGTCTGTATCTGTATGATGGGATCCCCATTCACTGTCTATATCTGTATGGTGGGAACCGCATTCACTGTCTGTAGCTGTATGGTGAGATCCCCATTCACTGTCTGTATCTGGTTGGTGGGAACCCCATTCATTGTCTGTCTCTATCTGTATGGTGAGATTCCCATTCATTATCTGTCTTTTTCTATATGGTGTGATCCCCATTCACTGTCTGACTGTATCTGTATGGGAGGAACCCCATTCATTGTCTGTCTGTATCTGTATGCTGGGATCCCCATTCACTGTCTGTATCTGTATGGTGGGAACTGCATTCACTGTCTGTATCTGTATGGTGGGAACGCATTCACTCTCTGTATCTGTATGGTGAGATCCCCATTCATTGTTTGTATCAGTATGGTGGGAACCCATTCACTCTCTTTATCTGTACGGTGAGATCCCCATTCATTGTTTGTATCTGTATGGTGGGAACCCCGTTCATTGACAGTCTGTATCTGAATACTGGGATCCCCATTCACTGTTTGTATCTGCATGGTGGGAACCACATTCACTGTCTATAGCTGTATGTGAGATCCCCATTCACAGTCTGTATCTGTCTGGTGGGATCCCCATTGACTGTCTGTCCGTATCTGTATTGTAGGACCTCCAGTCACTGTATGCCTGTATCTATTTGGTGGGAACCCCATTCATTGTCTGTCTGCATCTGTATGGTGAGATACCCATTCACAGTCTATATATGTATAGTGGGATCCCCATTCACTGTCTGTATATGTATAATGGGATCCCCATTCACTGTCTGTATCTATATGGTGGGATCCGCATTCACTATCTGTATCAGTATGGTGGGAACCCATTCACTCTCGATATCTGTATGCTGAGATCCCCATTCATTGTTTGTATCGGTATGGTGGGAACCCCGTTCATTGTCAGTCTGTATCTGTATGCTGGGATCCCCATTCACTGTTTGTATATGTATAATGGGATCCCCATTCACTGTCTTTATCTGTATAGTGGGATCCCCATTCACTGTTTGTATCTGCATGGTGGGAACCACATTCACTGTCTACAGCTGTATGTGAGATCCCCCTTCACAGTCTGTATCTGTCTGGTGGGATCCCCATTGACTGTCTGTCCGTATCTGTATTGTAGGACCTCCAGTCACTGTCTGCCTGTATCTATTTGGTGGGAACCCCATTCATTGTCTGTCTGCATCTGTATGGTGAGATACCCATTCACAGTCTATATATGTATAGTGGGATCCCCATTCACTGTCTGTATATGTATAATGGGATCCCCATTCACTGTCTTTATCTGTATAGTGGGATCCCCGTTCACTGTTTCTATCTGCATGGTGGGAACCACATTCACTGTCTGCAGCTGTAAAGGAGATCACCCTACACAGTCTGTATCTCTATGGTGGGACCCCTTTGACTGTCTGTCCGTATCTGTATTGTAGGACCTCCAGTCACTGTCTGTCCGTATCTCTATTGTTGGATCTCCATTCACTGTCTGTCTGTATCTGTTTGGTGGGAACCCCATTCATTGTCTGTCTGCATCTGTATGATGAGATACCCATTCACTGTCTGACTTTTTCTATATGGTGGGATCCCCATTCACTGTCTGTCTATATCTGTATACTGGGATCCCCATCCACAGTCTGTAAATGTATAATGGGATCCCCATTCACTTTCTATATCTATATAGTGGGATCCCCATTCACTGTCTGTCTGCATCTGTATGGTGGGATCCACATTCACTGTCTGTATCTGTATGGTGGGATCCCCATTCATTGTCAGTCTGTATCTGTATGATGGGATCCCCATTCACTGTCTGTATCTGTATGGTGTGAAGCGCATTCACTGTCTGTAGCTGTATGGTGAGATCCCCATTCACTGTCTGTATCTGGTTGGTGGGAACCCCTTTCATTGTCTGTCTCTATCTGTATGGTGAGATACCGATTCATTGTCTGTCTTTTTCTATATGGTGGGATCCCCATTCACTGTCTGACTGTATCTGTATGGGAGGAACCCCATTCATTGTCTGTCTGTATCTGTATGGTGGGAACCCCATTCATTGTCTGTCTGTATCTGTACGGTGGGATCCACATTCACTGTTTGTCCGTATCTGCATACTGGGATCCCCATTCACTGTCTGTAACTGTATGGTGGGAACCGTATTCACTGTCTGTAGCTGTACGGTGAGATCCCCATTCACTGTCTGTATCTGTATGCTGGGATCCCCATTCATTGTCAGTCTGTATCTGTATGATGGGATCCCCATTCACTGTCTATATCTTTATGGTGGGAACCGCATTCACTGTCTGTAGCTGTATGGTGAGATCCCCATTCATTGTTTGTATCAGTATGGTGGGAACCCATTCACTCTCTTTATCTGTACGGTGAGATCCCCATTCATTGTTTGTATCTGTATGGTGGGAACCCCGTTCATTGACAGTCTGTATCTGTATGCTGGGATCCCCATTCACTGTTTGTATCTCCATGGTGGGAACCACATTCACTGTCTAAAGCTGTATGTGAGATCCGCATTCACAGTCATTATCTGTATGGTGGGATCCCCATTGACTGTCTGTCCGTATCTGAATTGTAGGACCTCCAGTCACTGTCTGTCCGTATCTGTATTGTTGGAGCTGCATTCACTGTCTGCCTGTATCTATTTGTTGGGAAACCCATTCATTGTCTGTCTGCATCTGTATGATGAGATACCCATTCATTGTCTGACTTTTTCTATATGGTGGGATCCCCATTCACAGTCTGTATCTGTATGGTGGGAACAGCATTCACTGTCTGTAGCTGTATGGTGAGATCCCCATTCACTGTCTGTATCTGTATGGTGGAATCCCCATTAACTGTCTGTACGTACCTGTATTCTGGGAGGTCCATTCACTGTCTGTCTGTATCTGTTTGGTGGGAACCCCATTCATTGCCTATCTGTATCTGTATGGTGAGATACCCATTCATTGTCTGTCTTTTTCTGTAAGGTGGGATCCCCACTCACTGTCTGACTGTATCTGTATGGGAGGAACCCCATTCATTGTCTGTCTGTATCTGTATGGTGGGAACCCCATTCATTGTCTGTCTGTATCTGTACGGTGGGATCCCCATTCACTGTTTGTCCGTATCTGCATACTGGGATCCCCATTCACTGTCTGTAACTGTAAGGTGGGAACCGTATTCACTGTCTGTAGCTGTACGGTGAGGTCCCCATTCACTGTCTGTATCTGTATGCTGGGATCCCCATTCATTGTCAGTCTGTATCTGTATGATGGGATCCCCATTCACTGTCTATATCTGTATGGTGGGAACCGCATTCACTGTCTGTAGCTGTATGGTGAGATCCCCATTCACTGTCTGTATCTGGTGGGTGGGGACCCTATTCATTGTCTGTCTCTATCTGTATGGTGAGATACCCATTCATTATCTGTCTTTTTCTATATGGTGGGATCCCCATTCACTGTCTGACTGTATCTGTATTGGAGGAACCCCATTCATTGTCAGTCTGTATCTGTATGCTGGGATCCCCATTCACTGTCTGTATCTGTATGTTGGGAACCGCATTCACTGTCTGTATCTGTATGGTGGGATCCGCATTCACTGTCTGTATCTGTATGGTGGGATCCGCATTCACTATCTGTATCAGTATGGTGGGAACCCATTCACTCTCTGTATCTGTATGGTGAGATCCCCATTCATTGTTTGTATCAGTATGGTGGGAACCCATTCACTCTCTTTATCTGTACGGTGAGATCCCCATTCATTGTTTGTATCTGTATGGTGGGAACCCCGTTCATTGACAGTCTGTATCTGTATGCTGGGATCCCCATTCACTGTTTGTATCTGCATGGTGGGAAACACATTCACTGTCTACAGCTGTATGTGAGATCCCCCTTCACAGTCTGTATCTGTATGGTGGGAGCCCCATTGACTGTCTGTCCGTATCTGTATCGTAGGACCTCCAGTCACTGTCTGTCCGTATCTGTATTGTTGGATCTCCATTCACTGTCTGTCTGTATCTGTTTGGTGGGAACCCCATTCATTGTCTGACTTTTTCTATATGGTGGGATCCCCATTCACTGTCTGTCTATATCTGTATACTGGGATCCCCATTCACAGTCTGTATCTGTATGGTGGGAACAGCATTCACTGTCTGTAGCTGTATGGTGAGATCCCCATTCACTGTCTGTATCTGTATGGTGGAATCCCCATTAACTGTCTGTCCGTACCTGTATTGTGGGAGCTCCATTCACTGTCTGTCTGTATCTGTTTGGTGGGAACCCCATTCATTGACTATCTGTATCTGTATGGTGAGATACCCATTCATTGTCTGTCTTTTTCTATAAGGTGGGATCCCCACTCACTGTCTGACTGTATCTGTATGGGAGGAACCCCATTCCTTGTGTGTCTGTATCTGTATGCTGGGAACCCCATTCACTGTCTGTATCTGTATAGTGGGATCCCATTTCATTCTCTGTCTGTGACTTTATGGTGGGATCCCCATTCTCTGTCTGTCTGTATCTGTATGGTGAGATCCCCATCCACTGTCTGTCTGTATCTGTATGGGGAGATCCCAATTCACAGTCTGTATCTGTATGGTGTGATCCCCATTCACTGTCTGTATCTGTATGGTGGGATCCCCATTCACTGTCTGTATCTCTATGGTGGGATCCGCATTCACTATCTGTGTCAGTATGGTGGGAACCCATTCACTCTCTGTATCTGTATGGTGAGATCCCCATTCATTGTTTGTATCTGTATGCTGGGATCCCCATTCACTGTTTGTATCTGCATGGTGGGAACCACATTGACTGTCTGTCCGTATCTGTATTGTAGGACCTCCAGTCACTGTCTGCCTGTATCTATTTGGTGGGAACCCCATTCATTGTCTGTCTGCATCTGTATGGTGAGATACCCATTCACAGTCTATATATGTATAGTGGGATCCCCATTCACTGTCTGTATACGTATAATGGGATCCCCATTCACTGTCTTTATCTGTATAGTGGGATCCCCGTTCACTGTTTCTATCTGCATGGTGGGAACCACATTCACTGTCGGCAGCTGTAAGGGAGATCCCCCTTCACAGTCTGTATCTGTATGGTGGGACCCCTTTGACTGTCTGTCCGTATCTGTATTGTAGGACCTCCAGTCACTGTCTGTCCGTATCTCTATTGTTGGATCTCCATTCACTGTCTGACTGTATCTGTTTGGTGGGAACCCCATTCATTGTCTGTCTGCATCTGTATGATGAGATACCTATTCACTGTCTGACTTTTTCTATATGGTGGGATCCCCATTCACTGTCTGTCTATATCTGTATACTGGGATCCCCATTCACAGTCTGTATCTGTATAGTGGGATCCCCATTCACTGTCTGTCTTCATCTGTATGGTGGGATCCCCATTCACTGTCTGTATCTGTATGGTGGGATCCCCATTCATTGTCAGTCTGTATCTGTATGATGGGATCCCCATTCACTGTCTATATCTGTATGGTGGGAACCGCATTCACTGTCTGTAGCTGTATGGTGAGATCCCCATTCATTGTATGTATCTATTTGGTGGGAACCCCATTCATTGTCTGTCTGCATCTGTATGGTGAGATCCCCATTCACTGTCTGTATATGTATAATGGGATCCCCATTCACTGTCTTTATCTGTATAGTGGGATCCCCGTTCACTGTTTCTATCTGCAAGGTGGGAACCACATTCACTGTCTGCAGCTGTAAGGGAGATCCCCCTTCACAGTCTGTATCTGTATGGTGGGACCCCTTTGACTGTCTGTCCGTATCTGTATTGTAGGACCTCCAGTCACTGTCTGTCCGTATCTCTATTGTTGGATCTCCATTCACTGTCTGTCTGTATCTGTTTGGTGGGAACCCCATTCATTGTCTGTCTGCATCTGTATGGTGAGATACCCATTCACAGTCTATATATGTATAGTGGGATCCCCATTCACTGTCTGTATATTTATAATGGGATCCCCATTCACTGTCTTTATCTTTATAGTGGGATCCCCGTTCACTGTTTCTATCTGCATGGTGGGAACCACATTCACTGTCGGCAGCTGTAAGGGAGATCCCCATTCACTGTCTATATCTATATAGTGGGATCCCCATTCACTGTCTGTCTGCATCTGTATGCTGGGATCCACATTCACTGTCTGTATCTGTATGGTGGGATCCCCATTCATTGTCAGTCTGTATCTGTATGATGGGATCCCCATTCACTGTCTGACTGTATCTGTACGGTGGGATCCCCATTCACTGTTTGTCTGTATCTGCATACTGGGATCCCCATTCACTGTCTGTAACTGTATGGTGGGAACCATATTCACTGTCTGTAGCTGTACGGTGAGATCCCCATTCACTGTCTGTATCTGTATGCTGGGATCCCCATTCATTGCCAGTCTGTATCTGTATGATGGGATCCCCATTCACTGTCTATATCTGTATGGTGGGAACCGCATTCACTGTCTGTAGCTGTATGGTGAGATCCCCATTCACTGTCTGTTTCTGGTTGATGGGATCCCCATTCACTGTCTGTCTGCAGCTGTATGGTGTGATCCCCATTCACTGTCTGTTTCTGTATATTGGGATCCCCATTCACTGACGGTATCTGAACGGTGGGAACCCCATTCATTGTCTGTCTGTATCTGTACGGTTGGAACCCCAGTCACTCACTGTCTGAATCTGTATGGTGGGATCCCCATTCACTGTCTGACTCTTTCTATATGGTGGGATCCCCATTCACTGTCTGTCTATATCTGTATACTGGGATCCCCAATCACAGTCTGTATCTGTATAGTGGGATCCCCATTCACTGTCTATATCTATATAGTGAGATCCCCATTCACTGTCTGACTGTATCTGTATGGGAGGAACCCCATTCATTGTCTGTCTGTATCTGTATGGTGGGAACCCCATTCATTGTCTGTCTGTATCTGTACGGTGGGATCCCCATTCACTGTTTGTCCGTATCTGCATACTGGGATCCCCATTCACTGTCTGTAACTGTATGGTGGGAACCGTATTCACTGTCTGTAGCTGTACGGTGAGATCCCCATTCACTATCTGTATCTGTATGCTGGGATCCCCATTCATTGTCAGTCTGTATCTGTATGATGGGATCCCCATTCACTGTCTATATCTGTATGGTGGGAACCGCATTCACTGTCTGTAGCTGTATGGTGAGATCCCCATTCACTGTCTGTATCTGGTTGGTGGGGACCCTATTCATTGTCTGTCTCTAACTGTATGGTGAGATACCCATTCATTATCTGTCTATTTCTATATGGTGGGATCCCCATTCACTGTCTGACTGTATCTGTATGGGAGGAACCCCATTCATTGTCTGTCTGTATCTGTATGCTGGGATCCCCATTCACTGTCTGTATCTGTATGTTGGGAACCGCATTCACTGTCTGTCTGCAGCTGTATGGTGTGATCCCCATTCACTGTCTGTTTCTGTATATTGGGATCCCCATTCACTGATGGTATCTGAATGATGGGAACCCCATTCATTGTCTGTCTGTATCTGTACGGTTGGAACCCCAGTCACTTCACTGTCTGAATCTGTATGGTGGGATCCCCATTCACTGTCTGACTCTTTCTATATGGTGGGATCCCCATTCACTGTCTGTCTATATCTGTATACTGGGATCCCCATTCACAGTCTGTATCTGTATAGTGGGATCCCCATTCACTGTCTATATCTATATAGTGAGATCCCCATTCACTGTCTGACTCTATCTGTATGGGAGGAACCCCATTCATTGTCTGTCTGTATCTGTATGGGAGGAACCCCATTCATTGTCTGTCTGTATCTGTACGGTGGGATCCCCATTCACTGTTTGTCCGTATCTGCATACTGGGATCCCCATTCACTGTCTGTAACTGTATAGTGGGAACCGTATTCACTGTCTGTAGCTGTACGGTGAGATCCCCATTCACTGTCTGTATCTGTATGCTGGGATCCCCATTCATTGTCAGTCTGTATCTGTATGATGGGATCCACATTCACTGTCTATATCTGTATGGTGGGAACCGCATTCACTGTCTGTAGCTGTATGGTGAGATCCCCATTCACTGTCTGTATCTGGTTGGTGGGGACCCTATTCATTGTCTGTCTCTATCTGTATGGTGAGATACCCATTCATTATCTGTCTTTTTCTATATGGTGGGATCCCCATTCACTGTCTGACTGTATCTGTATGGGAGGAACCCCATTCATTGTCTGTCTGTATCTGTATGCTGGGATCCCCATTCACTGTCTGTATCTGTATGTTGGGAACCGCATTCACTGTCTGTCTGCATCTGTATGGTGAGATACCCATTCACAGTCTATATATGTATAGTGGGATCCCCATTCACTGTCTGTATATGTATAATGGGATCCCCATTCACTGTCTTTATCTGTATAGTGGGATCCCCGTACACTGTTTGTATCTGCATGGTGGGAACCACATTCACTGTCTGCAGCTGTAAGTGAGATCCCCCTTCACAGTCTGTATCTGTATGGTGGGACCCCTTTGACTGTCTGTCCGTATCTGTATTGTAGGACCTCCAGTCACTGTCTGTCCGTATCTCTATTGTTGGATCTCCATTCACTGTCTGTCTGTATCTGTTTGGTGGGAACCCCATTCATTGTCTGTCTGCATCTGTATGATGAGATACCCATTCACTGTCTGACTTTTTCTATATGGTGGGATCCCCATTCACTGTCTGTCTATATCTGTATACTGGGATCCCCATTCAGAGTCTGTATCTGTATAGTGGGATCCCCATTCACTGTCTATATCTATATAGTGGGATCCCCATTCACTGTCTGTCTGCATCTGTATGGTGAGATCCCCATTCACTGTCTGTTTCTGTTTGGTGGGAACCCCATTCATTGTCTGTCTCTATCTGTATGGTGAGATACCCATTCATTATCTGTCTTTTTCTATATGGTGGGATCCCCATTCACTGTCTGACTGTATCTGTATGGGAGGAACCCCATTCATTGTCTGTCTGTATCTGTATGCTGGGATCCCCATTCACTGTCTGTATCTGTATGTTGGGAACCGCATTCATTGTCTGTATCTGTATGGTGGGATCCGCATTTACTATCTGTATCAGTATGGTGGGAACCCATTCACTCTCTGTATCTGTATGGTGAGAACCCCATTCATTGTTTGTATCAGTATGGTGGGAACCCATTCACTCTCTTTATCTGTACGGTGAGATCCCCATTCATTGTTTGTATCTGTATGGTGGGAACCCCGTTCATTGACAGTCTGTATCTGTATGCTGGGAACCCCATTCACTGTTTGTATCTGCATGGTGGGAAACACATTCACTGTCTACAGCTGTATGTGAGATCCCCCTTCACAGTCTATATCTGTATGGTGGGAGCCCCATTGACTGTCTGTCCGTATCTGTATCGTAGGACCTCCAGTCACTGTCTGTCCGTATCTGTATTGTTGGATCTCCATTCACTGTCTGTCTGTATCTGTTTGGTGGGAACCTCATTCATTGTCTGACTTTTTCTATATGCTGGGATCCCCATTCACTGTCTCTCTATATCTGTATACTGGGATCCCCATTCACTGTCTGTCTGTATCTGTATGCTGAGAAACCCATTCAATGTCTGACTTTTTCTATATGGTGGGATCCCCATTCACAGTCTGTATCTGTATACCGGGATGCCCATTCACAGTCTGTATCTGTATAGTAGGATCCCCATTCACTCTCCATATCTATATACTGGGATCCTCATTCACTGTCTGTCTGCATCTGTATGGTGGGATCCCCATTCACTGTTTGTATCTCCATAGTGGGAACCACATTCACTGTCTAAAGCTGTATGTGAGATCCGCATTCACAGTCATTATCTGTATGGTGGGATCCCCATTGACTGTCTGTCCGTATCTGAATTGTAGGACCTCCAGTCACTGTCTGTCCGTACCTGTATTGTGGGAGCTCCATTCACTGTCTGTCTGTATCTGTTTGGTGGGAACCCCATTCATTGCCTATCTGTATCTGTATGGTGAGATACCCATTCATTGTCTGTCTTTTTCTATAAGGCGGGATCGCCACTCACTGTATGACTGTATCTGTATGATGTGAACCCCATTCCTTGTGTGTCTGTATCTGTATGCTGGGAACCCCATTCACTGTCTGTATCTGTATAGTGGGATCCCATTTCATTCTCTGTCTGTGACTTTATGGTGGGATCCCCATTCTCTGTCTGTCTGTATCTGTATGGTGAGATCCCCATCCACTATCTGAATCTGTACGGAGGGATCCGCATTTCCTGTCTGTCTGTATCTGTATGGTGGGAGCACCATTCACTGTCTGTCTGTATCTGTATGGGGAGATCCCAATTCACAATCTGTAACTGTATGGTGGGATCCCCATTCACTGTCTGTATCTGTATGGTGGGATCCGCATTCACTATCTGTATCAGTACGGTGGGAACCCATTCACTCTCTGTATCTGTATGGTGAGATCCCCATTCATTGTTTGTATCTGTATGGTGGGAACCCAGTTCATTGACAGTCTGTATCTGTATGCTGGGATCCCCATTCACTGTTTGTATCTGCATGGTGGGAACCACATTCACTGTCTATAGCTGTATGTGAGATCCCCATTCACAGTCTGTATCTGTCTGGTGGGATCCCCATTGACTGTCTGTCCGTATCTGTATTGTAGGACCTCTAGTCACTGTCTGCCTGTATCTATTTGGTGGGAACCCCATTCATTGTCTGTCTGCACCTGTATGGTGAGATACCCATTCACAGTCTATATATGTATAGTGGGATCCCCATTCACTGTCTGTATATGTATAATGGGATCCCCATTCACTGTCTTTATCTGTATAGTGGGATCCCCGTTCACTGTTTGTATCTGCATGGTGGGAACCACATTCACTGTCTGCAGCTGTAAGTGAGATCCCCCTTCACAGTCTGTATCTGTATGGTGGGACCCCTTTGACTGTCTGTCCGTATCTGTATTGTAGGACCTCCAGTCACTGTCTGTCCGTATCTCTATTGTTGGATCTCCATTCACTGTCTGTCTGTATCTGTATGATGAGATACCCATTCACTGTCTGACTTTTTCTATATGGTGGGATCCCCATTCACTGTCTGTCTATATCTGTATACTGGGATCCCCATTGACAGTCTGTATCTGTATAGTGGGATCCCCATTCACTGTCTATATCTATATAGTGGGATCCCCATTCACTGTCTGTCTGCATCTGTATGGTGGGATCCACATTCACTGTCTGTATCTGTATGGTGGGATCCCCATTCATTGTCAGTCTGTATCTGTATGATGGGATCCCCATTTACTGTCTGTATCTGGTTGGTGGGAACCCCTTTCATTGTCTGTCTCTATCTGTATGGTGAGATACCCATTCATTGTCTGTCTTTTTTCTATATGGTGGGATCCCCATTCACTGTCTGACTGTATCTGTAAGGGAGGAACCCCATTCATTGTCTGTCTGTATCTGTACGGTGGGATCCCCATTCACTGTTTGTCCGTATCTGCATACTGGGATCCCCATTCACTGTCTGTAACTGTATTGTGGGAACCGCATTCACTGTCTGTAGCTGTACGGTGAGATCCCCATTCACTGTCTGTATCTGTATGCTGGGATCCCCATTAACTGTCTGTCCGTATCTGTATTGTGGGAGCTCCATTCACTGTCTGTCTGTATCTGTTTGGGGGGAACCCCATTCATTGTCTGTCTATATCTGTATGGTGAAATACCCATTCATTGTCTGTCTTTTTCTATAAGGTGGGAACCCCATTCACTGTCTGTATATGTATAGTGGGATCCCATTTCATTCTCTGTCTGTGACTGTACGGAGGGATCCGCATTTACTGTCTGTATCTATATGGTGGGAGCACCATTCACTGTCTGTCTGTATATGTATGGGGAGATATCCATTCACTGTCTGTACCTGTATGGTGGGATCCCCATTCACTGTCTGTATCTGTATGGTGGGATCCGCATTCACTATCGGTATTAGTATGGTGGGATCCCATTCAATCTCTGTATCTGTATGGTGAAATCCCCATTCATTGTTTGTATCTGTATGGTGGGATCCCCGTTCATTGTCAGTCTGTATCTGATTGCTGGGATCCACATTCACCGCCTGCATCTGTATAGTGGGATCCCCATTCACTGTCTGTAGCTGTATGGTGAGATCCCCATTCACAGTCTGTATCTATGTGGTGGGATCACCATTGACTGTCTGTCCATATCTGTATTGTTGAATCTCCATTCACTCACTGTCTGTATCTATTGGTGGGAAACCCATTCATTGTCTGTCTGTATCTGAATGGTGAGATAACCATTCACAGTCTGTATCTGTATAGTGGGATCCCCGTTCACTGTCTGTATCTGTATAGTGGGATCCCCATTCACTGTCTTTATCTGTATTGTGGGATCCCCATGCACTGTCTGTCTGCATCTGAATGTTGGGATCCCCATTCACTGACTGTATCTGTATGGTGGGAACCACATTCATTGTCTGTCTGTATCTGTACGGTTGGAACCCCAGTCACTCTCTGTCTGTATCTGTACAGTGGGATCCACATTCACTGTATGCCTGTATCCATTTGGTGGGAACCCCATTCATTGTCTGTCAGTATCTGTCTGGTGAGATACCCATTCATTGTCTGACTTTTTCTATATGGTGGGATCCCCATTCACTGTCTGTCTATATCTGTATACTGGGATCCCCATTCACAGTCCGTCTGTATCTGTATGGTGAGATCCCCATTCACAGTCTGTATCTGTATGGTGGGAACCGCATTCACTGTCTGTAGCTGTATGGTGAGATCCCCATTCACTGTCTGTATCTGTATGGTGGGATCCCCATTAACTGTCTGTCCGTATCTGTATTGTGGGAGCTCCATTCACTGTCTGTCTGTATCTGTTTGGTGGGAACCCCATTCATTGTCTATCTGTATCTGTATGGTGAGATACCCATTCATTGTCTGTCTTTTTCTATAAGGTGGGATCCCCATTCACTGTCTGACTGTATCTGTATGATGAGAACCCCATTCCTTGTGTGTCTGTACCTGTATGCTGGGAACCCCATTCACTGTCTGTATCTGTATAGTGGGATCCCATTTCATTCTCTGTCTGTGACTTTATGGTGGGATCCCCATTCTCTGTCTGTCTGTATCTGTATGGTGTGATCCCCATCCACTATCTGAATCTGCACGGAGGGATCCGCATTTACTGTCTGTCTGTATCTGTATGGTGGGAGCACTATTCACTGTCTGTCTGTATGTGTATGGGGAGATCCCAATTCACTGTCTGTATCTGTACGGTGGGATCCCCATTCACTGTCTGTATCTGTATGGTGGGATCCGCATTCACTATCTGTATCAGTATGGTGGGAACCCATTCACTCTCTGTATCTGTATGGTGAGATCCCCATTCATTGTTTGTATCTGTATGGTGGGAACCCCGTTCTTTGACAGTCTGTATCTGTATGCTGGGATCCCCATTCACTGTTTGTATCTGCATGGTGGGAACCACATTCACTGTCTGACTTTTTCTATATGGTGGGATCCCCATTCACTGTCTGTCTATATCTGTATACTGGGATCCCCATTCACTGTCTGTCTGTATCTGTATACTGAGAAACCCATTCAATGTCTGACTTTTTCTATATGGTGGGATCCCCATTCACAGTCTGTATCTGTATACCGGGATGCCCATTCACAGTCTGTATCTGTATAGTAGGATCCCCATTCACTCTCCATATCTATATACTGGGATCCTCATTCACTGTCTGTCTGCATCTGTATGGTGGGATCCCCAATCACTGTTTGTATCTTCATGGTGGGTACCACATTCACTGTCTAAAGCTGTATGTGAGATCCGCATTCACAGTCATTATCTGTATGGTGGGATCCTCATTGACTGTCTGTCCGTATCTGAATTGTAGGACCTCCAGTCACTGTCTGTCCGTATCTGTATTGTTGGAGCTGCATTCACTGTCTGCCTGTATCTATTTGTTGGGAACCCCATTCATTGTCTGTCTGCATCTGTATGATGAGATACCCATTCATTGTCTGACTTTTTCTATAGGGTGGGATCCCCATTCACAGTCTGTATCTGTATGGTGGGAACCGCATTCACTGTCTGTAGCTGTATGGTGGAATCCCCATTAACTGTCTGTCCGTACCTGTATTGTGGGAGCTCCATTCACTGTCTGTCTGTATCTGTTTGGTGGGAACCCCATTCATTGCCTATCTGTATCTGTATGGTGAGATACCCATACATTGTCTGTCTTTTTCTATAAGGTGGGATCCCCACTCACTGTCTGACTGTATCTGTATGATGTGAACCCCATTCCTTGTGTGTCTGTATCTGTATGCTGGGAACCCCATTCACTGTCTGTATCTGTATAGTGGGATCCCATTTCATTCTCTGTCTGTGACTTTATGGTGGGATCCCCATTCTCTGTCTGTCTGTATCTGTATGGTGAGATCCCCATCCACTATCTGAATCTGTACGGAGGGATCCGCATTTCCTGTCTGTCTGTATCTGTATGGTGGGAGCACCATTCACTGTCTGTCTGTATCTGTATGGGGAGATCCCAATTCACAGTCTGTAACTGTATGGTGGGATCCCCATTCACTGTCTGTATCTGTATGGTGGGATCCGCATTCACTATCTGTATCAGTATGGTGGGAACCCATTCACTCTCTGTATCTGTATGCTGGGATCCCCATTCACTGTTTGTATCTCCATGGTGGGAACCACATTCACTGTCTATAGCTGTATGTGAGATCCCCATTCACAGTCTGTATCTGTCTGGTGGGATCCCCATTGACTGACTGTCCGTATCTGTATTGTAGGACCTCCAGTCACTGTCTGCCTGTATCTATTTGGTGGGAACCCCATTCATTGTCTGTCTGCATCTGTATGGTGAGATACCCATTCACAGTCTATATATGTATAGTGGGATCCCCATTCCCTGTCTGTATATGTATAATGGGATCCCCATTCACTGTCTTTATCTGTATAGTGGGATCCCCGTTCACTGTTTGTATCTGCATGGTGGGAACCACATTCACTGTCTGCAGCTGTAAGTGAGATCCCCCTTCACAGTCTGTATCTGTATGGTGGGACCCCTTTGACTGTCTGTCCGTATCTGTATTGTAGGACCTCCAGTCACTGTCTGTCCGTATCTCTATTGTTGGATCTCCATTCACTGTCTGTCTGTATCTGTATGATGAGATACCCATTCACTGTCTGACTTTTTCTATATGGTGGGAACCCCATTCACTGTCTGTCTATATCTGTATACTGGGATCCCCAGTCACAGTCTGTATCTGTATAGTGGGATCCCCATTCACTGTCTATATCTATATAGTGGGATCCCCACTCACTGTCTGTCTGCATCTGTATGGTGGGATCCACATTCACTGTCTGTATCTGTATGGTGGGATCCCCATTCATTGTCAGTCTGTATCTGTATGATGGGATCCCCATTCACTGTCTGTATCTGTATGGTGTGAACCGCATTCACTGTCTGTAGCTGTATGGTGAGATCCCCATTCACTGTCTGTATCTGGTTGGTGGGAACCCCTTTCATTGTCTGTCTCTATCTGTATGGTGAGATACCCATTCATTGTCTGCCTTTTTTCTATATGGTGGGATCCCCATTCACTGTCTGACTGTATCTGTATGGGAGGAACCCCATTCATTGTCTGTCTGTATCTGTATGGTGGGAACCCCATTCATTGTCTGTCTGTATCTGTACGGTGGGATCCCCATTCACTGTTTGTCCGTATCTGCATACTGGGATCCCCATTCACTGTCTGTAACTGTATGTTGGGAACCGCATTCACTGTCTGTAGCTGTACGGTGAGATCCCCATTCACTGTCTGTATCTGTATGCTGGGATCCCCATTAACTGTCTGTCCGTATCTGTATTGTGGGAGCTCCATTCACTGTCTGTCTGTATCTGTTTGGGGGGAACCCCATTCATTGTCTGTCTATATCTGTATGGTGAAATACCCATTCATTGTCTGTCTTTTTCTATAAGGTGGGAACCCCTTTCACTGTCTGTATATGTATAGTGGGATCCCATTTCATTCTCTGTCTGTGACTGTACGGAGGGATCCGCATTTACTGTCTGTATCTATATGGTGGGAGCACCATTCACTGTCTGTCTGTATATGTATGGGGAGATCCCCATTCACTGTCTGTATCTGTATGGTGGGATCCCCATTCACTGTCTGTATCTGTATGGTGGGATCCGCATTCACTATCGGTATTAGTATGGTGGGATCCCATTCAATCTCTGTACCTGTATGGTGAAATCCCCATTCATTGTTTGTATCTGTATGGTGGGATCCCCGTTCATTGTCAGTCTGTATCTGTATGCTGGGATCCACATTCACCGCCTGCATCTGTATAGTGGGATCCCCATTCACTGTCTGTAGCTGTATGGTGAGATCCCCATTCACAGTCTGTATCTATGTGGTGGGATCACCATTGACTGTCTGTCCATATCTGTATTGTTGAATCTCCATTCACTCACTGTCTGTATCTATTGGTGGGAAACCCATTCATTGTCTGTCTGTATCTGAATGGTGAGATAACCATTCACAGTCTGTATCTGTATAGTGGGATCCCCGTTCACTGTCTGTATCTGTATAGTGGGATCCCCATTCACTGTCTTTATCTGTATTGTGGGATCCCCATTCACTGTCTGTCTGCATCTGAATGTTGGGATCCCCATTCAGACTGTCTCTGTATGGTGGGAACCACATTCATTGTCTGTCTGTATCTGTACGGTTGGAACCCCAGTCACTCTCTGTCTGTATCTGTACAGTGGGATCCACATTCACTGTCTGCCTGTATCCATTTGGTGGGAACCCCATTCATTGTCTGTCAGTATCTGTTGGGTGAGATACCCATTCATTGTCTGACTTTTTCTATATGGTGGGATCCCCATTCACTGTATGTCTATATCTGTATACTGGAATCCACATTCACAGTCTGTCTGTATCTGTATGGTGAGATCCCCATTCACAGTCTGTATCTGTATGGTGGGAACCGCATTCACTGTCTGTAGCTGTATGGTGAGATCCCCATTCACTGTCTGTATCTGTATGGTGGGATCCCCATTAACTGTCTGTCCGTATCTGTATTGTGGGAGCTCCATTCACTGTCTGTCTGTATCTGTTT
The DNA here is from genome assembly GCF_030144855.1 of Hypanus sabinus. Taxonomy (NCBI): domain Eukaryota; kingdom Metazoa; phylum Chordata; class Chondrichthyes; order Myliobatiformes; family Dasyatidae; genus Hypanus; species Hypanus sabinus. The sequence continues at coordinate 89,730,790 of NC_082718.1, forward strand.
GGGGGGAACCCCATTCATTGTCTGTCTATATCTGTATGGTGAAATACCCATTCATTGTCTGTCTTTTTCTATAAGGTGGGAACCCCATTCACTGTCTGTATATGTATAGTGGGATCCCATTTCATTCTCTGTCTGTGACTGTACGGAGGGATCCGCATTTACTGTCTGTATCTATATGGTGGGAGCACCATTCACTGTCTGTCTGTATATGTATGGGGAGATCCCCATTCACTGTCTGTATCTGTATGGTGGGATCCCCATTCACTGTCTGTATCTGTATGGTGGGATCCGCATTCACTATCGGTATTAGTATGGTGGGATCCCATTCAATCTCTGTACCTGTATGGTGAAATCCCCATTCATTGTTTGTATCTGTATGGTGGGATCCCCGTTCATTGTCAGTCTGTATCTGTATGCTGGGATCCACATTCACCGCCTGCATCTGTATAGTGGGATCCCCATTCACTGTCTGTAGCTGTATGGTGAGATCCCCATTCACAGTCTGTATCTATGTGGTGGGATCACCATTGACTGTCTGTCCATATCTGTATTGTTGAATCTCCATTCACTCACTGTCTGTATCTATTGGTGGGAAACCCATTCATTGTCTGTCTGTATCTGAATGGTGAGATAACCATTCACAGTCTGTATCTGTATAGTGGGATCCCCGTTCACTGTCTGTATCTGTATAGTGGGATCCCCATTCACTGTCTTTATCTGTGTTGTGGGATCCCCATTCACTGTCTGTCTGCATCTGAATGTTGGGATCCCCATTCAGACTGTCTCTGTATGGTGGGAACCACATTCATTGTCTGTCTGTATCTGTACGGTTGGAACCCCAGTCACTCTCTGTCTGTATCTGTACAGTGGGATCCACATTCACTGTCTGCCTGTATCCATTTGGTGGGAACCCCATTCATTGTCTGTCAGTATCTGTTGGGTGAGATACCCATTCATTGTCTGACTTTTTCTATATGGTGGGATCCCCATTCACTGTATGTCTATATCTGTATACTGGAATCCACATTCACAGTCTGTCTGTATCTGTATGGTGAGATCCCCATTCACAGTCTGTATCTGTATGGTGGGAACCGCATTCACTGTCTGTAGCTGTATGGTGAGATCCCCATTCACTGTCTGTCCGTATCTGTATTGTGGGAGCTCCATTCACTGTCTGTCTGTATCTGTTTGGGGGGAACCCCATTCATTGTCTGTCTATATCTGTATGGTGAAATACCCATTCATTGTCTGTCTTTTTCGATAAGGTGGGAACCCCATTCACTGTCTGTATATGTATAGTGGGATCCCATTTCATTCTCTGTCTGTGACTGTACGGAGGGATCCGCATTTACTGTCTGTATCTATATGGTGGGAGCACCATTCACTGTCTGTCTGTATATGTATGGGGAGATCCCCATTCACTGTCTGTATCTGTATGGTGGGATCCCCATTCACTGTCTGTATCTGTATTGTGGGAGCTCCATTCACTGTCTGTCTGTATCTGTTTGGTGGGAACCCCATTCATTGTCTATCTGTATCCGTATGGTGAGATACCCATTCATTGTCTGTCTTTTTCTATAAGGTGGGATCCCCATTCACTGTCTGACTGTATCTGTATGATGAGAACCCCATTCCTTGTGTGTCTGTACCTGTATGCTGGGAACCCCATTCACTGTCTGTATCTGTATAGTGGGATCCCATTTCATTCTCTGTCTGTGACTTTATGGTGGGATACCCATTCTCTGTCTGTCTGCATCTGTATGGTGAGATCCCCATCCACTATCTGAATCTGCACGGAGGGATCAGCATTTACTGTCTGTCTGTATCTGTATGGTGGGAGCACTATTCACTTTCTGTCTGTATGTGTATGGGGAGATCCCAATTCACTGTCTGTATCTGTACGGTGGGATCCCCATTCACTGTCTGTATCTGTATGGTGGGATCCGCATTCACTATCTGTATCAGTATGGTGGGAACCCATTCACTCTCTGTATCTCTATGGTGAGATCCCCATTCATTGTTTGTATCTGTATGGTGAGAACCCCGTTCATTGACAGTCCGTATCTGTATGCTGGGATCCCCATTCACTGTTTGTATCTGCATGGTGGGAACCACATTCACTGTCTACAGCTGTAAGTGAGATCCCCCTTCGCAGTCTGTATCTGTATGGTGGGACCCCTTTGACTGTCTGTCCATATCTGTATTGTAGGACCTCCAGTCACTGTCTGTCCGTATCTGTATTGTTGGATCTCCATTCACTGTCTGTCTGTATCTGTTTGGTGGGAACCCCATTCATTGTCTGTCTGTATCTGTATGATGAGATACCCATTCATTGACTGACTTTTTCTATATGGTGGGATCCCCATTCACTGTCTGTCTATATCTGTATACTGGGATCCCCATTCACTGTCTGTGTGTATCTGTATGCTGAGAAACCCATTCATTCTCTGACTTTTTCTATATAGTGGGATCCCCATTCACAGTCTGTATCTGTATACTGGGATGCCCATTCACAGTCTGTATCTGTATAGTGGGATCCCCATTCACTGTCTGTCTGTATCTGTATGCTGAGAAACCCATTCATTCTCTGACTTTTTCTATATAGTGGGATCCCCATTCACAGTCTGTATCTGTATACTGGGATGCCCATTCACAGTCTGTATCTGTATAGTGGGATCCCCATTCACTGTCTGTCTGCATCTGTATGGTGGTATCCCCATTCACTGTCTGTTTCTGTATATTGGGATCCCCATTAACTGTCTGTCTGTATCTGTATTGTGGGAGCTCCATTCACTGTCGGTCTGTATCTGTTTGGTGGGAACCCCATTCATTGTCTGTCTGTATCTGTATGGTGAGATACCCATTCATTGTCTGTCTTTTTCTATAAGGTGGGATCCCCATTCACTGTCTGACTGTATCTGTATGATGAGAACCCCATTCCTTGTCTGTCTGTACCTGTATGGTGGGAACCCCATTCACTGTCTGCATATGTATAGTGGGATCCCATTTCATTCTCTGTCTGTGACTGTACGGAGGGATCCGCATTTACTGTCTGTCTGTATCTATATGGTGGGAGCACCATTCACTGTCTGTCTGTATATGTATGGGGAGATCCCCATTCACTGTCTGCATCTGTATGGTGGGATCCCCATTCACTGTCTGTATCTGTATGGTGGGATCCGCATTCACTATCGGTATTAGTATGCTGGGACCCCATTCAATCTCTGTATCTGTATGGTGAAATCCCCATTCATTGTTTGTATCTGTATGGTGGGATCCCCGTTCATTGTCAGTCTGTATCTGTATGCCGGGATCCACATTCACCGCCTGCATCTGTATAGTGGGAACCCCATTCACTGTCTGTAGCTGTATGGTGAGATCCCCATTCAATGTCTGTATCTATGTGGTGGGAACACCATTGACTGTCTGTCCATATTTGTATTGTTGAATCTCCATTCACTGACTGTCTGTATCTAATGGTGGGAACCCCATTCATTGTCTGTCTGTATCTGAATGGTGAGATAACCATTCACAGTCTGTATCTGTATAGTGGGATCCCCATTCACTGTCTGTATCTGTATAGTGGGATCCCCATTCACTGTCTTTATCTGTATTGTGGGATCCCCATTCACTGTCTGTCTGCATCTGAATGTTGGGATCCCCATTCACTGACTGTATCTGTATGGTGGGAACCACATTCATTGTCTGTCTGTATCTGTACGGTTGGAACCCCAGTCAATCTCTGTCTGTATCTATACAGTGGGATCCACATTCACTGTCTGCCTGTATCCATTTGGTGGGAGCCCCATTCATTGTCTGTCTGTATCTGTATGGTGAGATACCCATTCATTGTCTGACTTTTTCTATATGGTGGGATCCCCATTCACTGTCTTTATCTGTATTGTGGGATCCCCATTCACTGTCTGTCTGCATCTGAATGTTGGGATCCCCATTCACTGACTGTATCTGGATGGTGGGAACCACATTCATTGTCTGTCTGTATCTGTACGGTTGGAACCCCAGTAAATCTCTGTCTGTATCTGTACAGTGGGATCCACATTCACTGTCTGCCTGTATCCATTTGGTGGGATCCCCATTCACTGTCTGTCTGCATCTGTATGGTGGGATCCCCATTCACTGTCTGTTTGTATATGTATGGGGAGATCCCCATTCACTGTCTGCATCTGTATGGTGGGATCCCCATTCACTGTCTGTATCTGTATGGTGGGATCCGCATTCACAGTCTGTAGCTGTATGGTGGGAACCGCATTCACTGTCTGTCTGTATCTGTACGTTTGGAACCCCAGTCACTCTCTGTCTGTATCTGTATTGTTGGATCTCCATTCACTGTCTGTCTGCATCTGAATGTTGGGATCCCCATTCAGACTGTATCTGTATGGTGGGAACCACATTCATTGTCTCTCTGTATCTGTACGGTTGGAACCCCAGTCACTCTCTGTCTGTGTCTGTACAGTGGGATCCACATTCACTGTCTGTCTGTATCTGTATGGTGAGATCCCCATTCACTGTCTGTATCTGTATGGTGGGAACCGCATTCACTGTCTGTAGCTGTATGGTGAGATCCCCATTCACTGTCTGTATCTGTATGCTGGGATCCCCATTAACTGTCTGTCCGTATCTGTATTGTGGGAGCTCCATTCACTGTCTGTCTGTATCTCTTTGGTGGGAACCCCATTCATTGTCTGTCTGTATATGTATGGGGAGATCCCCATTCACTGTCTGCATCTGTATGGTGGGATCCCCATTCACTGTCTGTATCTGTATGGCGGGATCCGCATTCACTATCGGTATTAGTATGGTGGGATCCCATTCAATCTCTGTATCTGTATGGTGAAATCCCCATTCATTGTTTGTATCTGTATGGTGGGATCCCCGTTCATTGTCAGTCTGTATCTGTATGCTGGGATCCACATTCACCGCCTGCATCTGTATAGTGGGAACCCCATTCACTGTCTGTAGCTGTATGGTGAGATCCCCATTCAATGTCTGTATCCATGTGGTGGGAACACCATTGACAGTCTGTCCATATCTGTATTGTTGAATCTCCATTCACTCACTGTCTGTATCTAATGGTGGGAACCCCATTCATTGTCTGTCTGTATCTGAATGGTGAGCTAACCATTCACAGTCTGTATCTGTATAGTGGGATCCCCATTCACTGTCTTTATCTGTATTGTGGGATCCCCATTCACTGTCTTTATCTGTATTGTGGGATCCCCATTCACTGTCTGTCTGCATCTGAATGTTGGGATCCCCATTCACTGACTGTATCTGTATGGTGTGATCCCCATTAACTGTCTGTCCGTATCTGAATTGTGGGAGCTCCATTCACTGTCTGTCTGTATCTGTTTGGTGGGAACCCCATTCATTGTCTATCTGTATCTGTATGGTGAGATACCCATTCATTGTCTGTCTTTTTCTATAAGGTGGGATCCCCATTCACTGTCTGACTGTATCTGTATGATGAGAACCCCATTCCTTGTGTGTCTGTACCTGTATGATGGGAACCCCATTCACTGTCTGTATCTGTATAGTGGGATCCCATTTCATTCTCTGTCTGTGACTTTAAGGTGGGATCCCCATTCACTGTCTGTATCTGTATGGTAGGATCCGCATTCACTATCTGTATCAGTATGGTGGGAACCCATTCACTCTCTGTATCTGTATGGTGAGATCCCCATTCATTGTTTGTATCTGTATGGTGGGAACCCCGTTCATTGACAGTCTGTATCTGTATCCTGGGATCCCCATTCACTGTTTGTATCTGCATGGTGGGAACCACATTCACTGTCTATAGCTGTATGTGAGATCCCCATTCACAGTCTGCATCTGTATGTTGGGATCCCCATTCACTGACTGTATCTGTATGGTGGGAACCACATTCATTGTCTGTCTGTATCTGTACGTTTGGAACCCCAGTCACTCTCTGTCTGTATCTGTATTGTTGGATCTCCATTCACTGTCTGTCTGTATCTGTTTGGTGGGAACCCCATTCATTGTCTGTCTGCATCTGTATGATGAGATACCCATTCATTGTCTGACTTTTTCTATATGGTGGGATCCCCATTCACTGTCTGTCTATATCTGTATACTGGGATCCCCATTCACTGTTTGTCTGTATCTGTATGCTGAGAAACCCATTCATTCTCTGACTTTTTCTATATAGTGGGATCCCCATTCACAGTCTGTATCTGTATAGTGGGATCCCCATTCACTGTCTGTCTGCATCTGTATGGTGGGATCCCCATTCACTGTCTGTTTCTGTATCCATTTGGTGGGAGCCCCATTCATTGTCTGTCTGTATCTGTATGGTGAGATACCCATTCATTGTCTGACTTTTTCTATATGGTGGGATCCCCATTCACTGTCTTTATCTGTATTGTGGGATCCCCATTCACTGTCTGTCTGCATCTGAATGTTGGGATCCCCATTCACTGACTGTATCTGGATGGTGGGAACCACATTCATTGTCTGTCTGTATCTGTACGGTTGGAACCCCAGTCAATCTCTGTCTGTATCTGTACAGTGGGATCCACATTCACTGTCTGCCTGTATCCATTTGGTGGGATCCCCATTCACTGTCTGTCTGCATCTGTATGGTGGGATCCCCATTCACTGTCTGTTTCTGTATATTGGGATCACCATTAACTGTCTGTCCGTATCTGTATTGTGGGAGCTCCATTCATTGTCTGTCTGTATCTGTTTGGTGGGAACCCCATTCATTGTCTGTCTGTATCTGTATGGTGAGATACCCATTCATTGTCTGTCTTTTTCTATAAGGTGGGATCCCCATTCACTGTCTGACTGTATCTGTATGTTGAGAACCCCATTCCTTGTCTGTCTGTACCTGTATGGTGGGAACCCCATTCACTGTCTGCATATGTATAGTGGGATCCCATTTCATTCTCTGTCTGTGACTGTACGGAGGGATCCGCATTTACTGTCTGTCTGTATCTATATGGTGGGAGCACCATTCACTGTCTGTCTGTATATGCATGGGGAGATCCCCATTCACTGTCTGCATCTGTATGGTGGGATCCCCATTCACTGTCTGTATCTGTATGGTGGGATCCGCATTCACTATCGGTATTAGTATGGTGGGATCCCATTCAATCTCTGTATCTGTATGGTGAAATCCCCATTCATTGTTTGTATCTGTATGGTGGGATCCCCGTTCATTGCCAGTCTGTATCTGTATGCTGGGATCCACATTCACCGCCTGCATCTGAAAAGTGGGAACCCCATTCACTGTCTGTAGCTGTATGGTGAGATCCCCATTAACTGTCTGTCCGTATCTGTATTGTGGGAGCTCCATTCACTGTCTGTCTGTATCTGTTTGGTGGGAACCCCATACATTGTCTATCTGTATCTGTATGGTGAGATACCCATTCATTGTCTGTCTTTTTCTATAAGGTGGGATCCCCATTCCTTATCTGTCTGTACCTGTATGGTGGGAACCCCATTCACTGTCTGCATATGTATAGTGGGATCCCATTTCATTCTCTGTCTGTGACTGTACGGAGGGATCCGCATTTACTGTCTGTCTGTATCTATATGGTGGGAGCACCATTCACTGTCTGTCTGTATATGTATGGGGAGATCCCCATTCACTGTCTGCATCTGTATGGTGGGATCCCCATTCACTGTCTGTATCTGTATATTGGGATCCGCATTCACTATCGGTATTAGTATGGTGGGATCCCATTCAATCTCTGTATCTGTATGGTGAAATCCCCATTCATTGTTTGTATCTGTATGGTGGGATCCCCGTTCATTGCCAGTCTGTATCTGTATGCTGGGATCCACATTCACCGCCTGCATCTGTATAGTGGGAACCCCATTCACTGTCTGTAGCTGTATGGTGAGATCCCCATTCAATGTCTGTATCTATGTGGTGGGAACACCATTGACTGTCTGTCCATATCTGTATTGTTGAATCTCCATTCACTCACTGTCTGTATCTAATGGTGGGAACCCCATTCATTGTCTGTCTGTATCTGAATGGTGAGCTAACCATTCACAGTCTGTATCTGTATAGTGGGATCCCCATTCACTGTCTTTATCTGTATTGTGGGATCCCCATTCACTGTCTTTATCTGTATTGTGGGATCCCCATTCACTGTCTGTCTGCATCTGAATGTTGGGATCCCCATTCACTGACTGTATCTGTATGGTGTGATCCCCATTAACTGTCTGTCCGTATCTGAATTGTGGGAGCTCCATTCACTGTCTGTCTGTATCTGTTTGGTGGGAACCCCATTCATTGTCTATCTGTATCTGTATGGTGAGATACCCATTCATTGTCTGTCTTTTTCTATAAGGTGGGATCCCCATTCACTGTCTGACTGTATCTGTATGATGAGAACCCCATTCCTTGTGTGTCTGTACCTGTATGATGGGAACCCCATTCACTGTCTGTATCTGTATAGTGGGATCCCATTTCATTCTCTGTCTGTGACTTTAAGGTGGGATCCCCATTCACTGTCTGTATCTGTATGGTAGGATCCGCATTCACTATCTGTATCAGTATGGTGGGAACCCATTCACTCTCTGTATCTGTATGGTGAGATCCCCATTCATTGTTTGTATCTGTATGGTGGGAACCCCGTTCATTGACAGTCTGTATCTGTATCCTGGGATCCCCATTCACTGTTTGTATCTGCATGGTGGGAACCACATTCACTGTCTATAGCTGTATGTGAGATCCCCATTCACAGTCTGCATCTGTATGTTGGGATCCCCATTCACTGACTGTATCTGTATGGTGGGAACCACATTCATTGTCTGTCTGTATCTGTACGTTTGGAACCCCAGTCACTCTCTGTCTGTATCTGTATTGTTGGATCTCCATTCACTGTCTGTCTGTATCTGTTTGGTGGGAACCCCATTCATTGTCTGTCTGCATCTGTATGATGAGATACCCATTCATTGTCTGACTTTTTCTATATGGTGGGATCCCCATGCACTGTCTGTCTATATCTGTATACTGGGATCCCCATTCACTGTTTGTCTGTATCTGTATGCTGAGAAACCCATTCATTCTCTGACTTTTTCTATATAGTGGGATCCCCATTCACAGTCTGTATCTGTATAGTGGGATCCCCATTCACTGTCTGTCTGCATCTGTATGGTGGGATCCCCATTCACTGTCTGTTTCTGTATCCATTTGGTGGGAGCCCCATTCATTGTCTGTCTGTATCTGTATGGTGAGATACCCATTCATTGTCTGACTTTTTCTATATGGTGGGATCCCCATTCACTGTCTTTATCTGTATTGTGGGATCCCCATTCACTGTCTGTCTGCATCTGAATGTTGGGATCCCCATTCACTGACTGTATCTGGATGGTGGGAACCACATTCATTGTCTGTCTGTATCTGTACGGTTGGAACCCCAGTCAATCTCTGTCTGTATCTGTACAGTGGGATCCACATTCACTGTCTGCCTGTATCCATTTGGTGGGATCCCCATTCACTGTCTGTCTGCATCTGTATGGTGGGATCCCCATTCACTGTCTGTTTCTGTATATTGGGATCACCATTAACTGTCTGTCCGTATCTGTATTGTGGGAGCTCCATTCATTGTCTGTCTGTATCTGTTTGGTGGGAACCCCATTCATTGTCTGTCTGTATCTGTATGGTGAGATACCCATTCATTGTCTGTCTTTTTCTATAAGGTGGGATCCCCATTCACTGTCTGACTGTATCTGTATGTTGAGAACCCCATTCCTTGTCTGTCTGTACCTGTATGGTGGGAACCCCATTCACTGTCTGCATATGTATAGTGGGATCCCATTTCATTCTCTGTCTGTGACTGTACGGAGGGATCCGCATTTACTGTCTGTCTGTATCTATATGGTGGGAGCACCATTCACTGTCTGTCTGTATATGCATGGGGAGATCCCCATTCACTGTCTGCATCTGTATGGTGGGATCCCCATTCACTGTCTGTATCTGTATGGTGGGATCCGCATTCACTATCGGTATTAGTATGGTGGGATCCCATTCAATCTCTGTATCTGTATGGTGAAATCCCCATTCATTGTTTGTATCTGTATGGTGGGATCCCCGTTCATTGCCAGTCTGTATCTGTATGCTGGGATCCACATTCACCGCCTGCATCTGAAAAGTGGGAACCCCATTCACTGTCTGTAGCTGTATGGTGAGATCCCCATTAACTGTCTGTCCGTATCTGTATTGTGGGAGCTCCATTCACTGTCTGTCTGTATCTGTTTGGTGGGAACCCCATACATTGTCTATCTGTATCTGTATGGTGAGATACCCATTCATTGTCTGTCTTTTTCTATAAGGTGGGATCCCCATTCCTTATCTGTCTGTACCTGTATGGTGGGAACCCCATTCACTGTCTGCATATGTATAGTGGGATCCCATTTCATTCTCTGTCTGTGACTGTACGGAGGGATCCGCATTTACTGTCTGTCTGTATCTATATGGTGGGAGCACCATTCACTGTCTGTCTGTATATGTATGGGGAGATCCCCATTCACTGTCTGCATCTGTATGGTGGGATCCCCATTCACTGTCTGTATCTGTATATTGGGATCCGCATTCACTATCGGTATTAGTATGGTGGGATCCCATTCAATTTCTGTATCTGTATGGTGAAATCCCCATTCATTGTTTGTATCTGTATGGTGGGATCCCCGTTCATTGCCAGTCTGTATCTGTATGCTGGGATCCACATTCACCGCCTGCATCTGTATAGTGGGAACCCCATTCACTGTCTGTAGCTGTATGGTGAGATCCCCATTCAATGTCTGTATCTATGTGGTGGGAACACCATTGACTGTCTGTCCATATCTGTATTGTTGAATCTCCATTCACTCACTGTCTGTATCTAATGGTGGGAACCCCATTCATTGTCTGTCTGTATCTGAATGGTGAGCTAACCATTCACAGTCTGTATCTGTATAGTGGGATCCCCATTCACTGTCTTTATCTGTATTGTGGGATCCCCATTCACTGTCTTTATCTGTATTGTGGGATCCCCATTCACTGTCTGTCTGCATCTGAATGTTGGGATCCCCATTCACTGACTGTATCTGTATGGTGTGATCCCCATTAACTGTCTGTCCGTATCTGAATTGTGGGAGCTCCATTCACTGTCTGTCTGTATCTGTTTGGTGGGAACCCCATTCATTGTCTATCTGTATCTGTATGGTGAGATACCCATTCATTGTCTGTCTTTTTCTATAAGGTGGGATCCCCATTCCTTATCTGTCTGTACCTGTATGGTGGGAACCCCATTCACTGTCTGCATATGTATAGTGGGATCCCATTTCATTCTCTGTCTGTGACTGTACGGAGGGATCCGCATTTACTGTCTGTCTGTATCTATATGGTGGGAGCACCATTCACTGTCTGTCTGTATATGTATGGGGAGATCCCCATTCACTGTCTGCATCTGTATGGTGGGATCCCCATTCACTGTCTGTATCTGTATGGTGGGATCCGCATTCAATGTCTGTATCCATGTGGTGGGAACACCATTGACAGTCTGTCCATATCTGTATTGTTGAATCTCCATTCACTGACTGTCTGTATCTAATGGTGGGAACCCCATTCATTGTCTGTCTGTATCTGAATGGTGAGATAACCATTCACAGTCTGTATCTGTATAGTGGGATCCCCATTCACTGTCTGTATCTGTATAGTGGGATCCCCATTCACTGTCTTTATCTGTATTGTGGGATCCCCATTCACTGTCTGTCTGCATCTGAATGTTGGGATCCCCATTCACTGACTGTATCTGTATGGTGGGAACCACATTCATTGTCTGTCTGTATCTGTACGGTTGGAACCCCAGTCAATCTCTGTCTGTATCTGTACAGTGGGATCCACATTCACTGTCTGCCTGTATCCATTTGGTGGGAGCCCCATTCATTGTCTGTCTGTATCTGTATGGTGAGATACCCATTCATTGTCTGACTTTTTCTATATGGTGGGATCCCCATTCACTGTCTGTCTATATCTGTATACTGGGATCCCCATTCACAGTCTGTCTGTATCTGTATGGTGAGATCCCCATTCACAGTCTGTATCTGTATGGTGGGAACCGCATTCATTGTCAGTCTGTATCTGTATGATGGGATCCCCATTCAGTGTCTGTAGCTGTATGGTGACATCCCCATTCTCTGTCTGTATCTGTATGGTGGGATCCCCATTAATTGTCTGTCCGTATCTGTATTGTGGGAGCTCCATTCACTGTCTGTCTGTATCTCTTTGGTGGGAACCCCATTCATTCGCTGTCTGTATCTGTATGGTGAGATACCCATTCATTGTCTGTCTTTTTCTATAAGGTGGGATCCCCATTCACTGTCTGACTGTATCTGTATGATGAGAACCCCATTCCTTGTCTGTCTGTACCTGTATGGTGGGAACCCCATTCACCGTCTGTATCTGTATAGTGGGATCCCCATTCACTGTCTGTATCTGTATAGTGGGATCCCCATTCACTGTCTTTATCTGTATTGTGGGATTCCCATTCACAGTCTGTCTGCATCTGTATGTTGGGATCCCCATTCACTGACTGTATCTGTATGGTGGGAACCACATTCATTGTCTGTCTGTATCTGTACGTTTGGAACCCCAGTCACTCTCTGTCTGTATCTGTACGGTGGGATCCCCATTCACTGTCTGTCTGTATCTGTATGGTGAGAACCCCATTCAATGTCTGAATCTGTATGGTGGGATCCGCATTCACTGTCTCTCTGTATCTGTATGGTGGGATCACCGTTCACAGTCTGTCTGTATCTGTAAAGTGGGATCCCCATTCACTCTCTCTGTATCTCTATGCTGAGATCCCCATTCACTGTCTGTATCTGTATGGCGGGTTACGCATTCACTATCTGTATCAGTATGGTGGGAACCCATTCACTCTCCTCAGCTGGATGGTGAGTTCCCCATTCACAGTCTGTATCTGTATGGTGGGATCCCCATTGACCGTTTGTCCGTATCTGTATTGTAGGACCTCCAGTCACTGTCTGTCCGTATCTGTATTGTTGGATCTGCATTCACTGTCTGCCTGTATCTATTTGGTGGGAACCTCATTCATTGTCTGTCTGCATCTGTATGGTGAGATACCCATTCATTGTCTGACTTTTTCTATATGTTGGGATCCCCATTCACTGTCTGTCTATATCTGTATACTGGGATCCCCATTTACTGTCTCTCTGTATCTGTATGCTGAGAAACCCATTCATTGTCTGACTTTTTCTATATGGTGGGATCCCCATTCACTGTCTGTCTGTATCTGAATACTGGGATCCCCATTCACATTCTGTATCTGTATACTGGGATCCCCGTTCACTGTCTGTCTGTATCTGTATGGGGAGATCCCCATTCACTGTCTGTATCTGTATGGTGGATCCCCATTCACTGTCTGTATCTGTATGGTGGGAGCACCATTCACTGTCTGTCTGTATCTGTATGGGGAGATCCCAATTCACAGTCTGTATCTGTATGGTGGGATCCGCATTCACTATCTGTGTCAGTATGGTGGGAACCCATTCACTCACTGTATCTGTATGGTGAGATCCCCATTCATTGTTTGTATCTGTATGGTGGGAACCCAGTTCATTGACAGTCTGTATCTGTATGCTGGGATCCCCATTCACTGTTTGTATCTGCATGGTGGGAACCACATTCACTGTCTATAGCTGTATGTGAGATCCCCATTCACAGTCTGTATCTGTCTGGTGGGATCCCCATTGACTGTCTGTCCGTATCTGTATTGTAGGACCTCCAGTCACTGTCTGCCTGTATCTATTTGGTGGGAACCCCATTCATTGTCTGTCTGCACCTGTATGGTGAGATACCCATTCACAGTCTATATATGTATAGTGGGATCCCCATTCCCTGTCTGTATATGTATAATGGGATCCCCATTCACTGTCTTTATCTGTATAGTGGGATCCCCGTTCACTGTTTGTATCTGCATGGTGGGAACCACATTCACTGTCTGCAGCTGTAAGTGAGATCCCCCTTCACAGTCTGTATCTGTATGGTGGGACCCCTTTGACTGTCTGTCCGTATCTGTATTGTAGGACCTCCAGTCACTGTCTGTCCGTATCTCTATTGTTGGATCTCCATTCACTGTCTGTCTGTATCTGTATGATGAGATACCCATTCACTGTCTGACTTTTTCTATATGGTGGGATCCCCATTCACTGTCTGTCTATATCTGTATACTGGGATCCCCATTCACAGTCTGTATCTGTATAGTGGGATCCCCATTCACTGTCTATATCTATATAGTGGGATCCCCATTCACTGTCTGTCTGCATCTGTATGGTGGGATCCACATTCACTGTCTGTATCTGTATGGTGGGATCCCCATTCATTGTCAGTCTGTATCTGTATGATGGGATCCCCATTCACTGTCTGTATCTGTATGGTGTGAACCGCATTCACTGTCTGTAGCTGTATGGTGAGATCCCCATTTACTGTCTGTATCTGGTTGGTGGGAACCCCTTTCATTGTCTGTCTCTATCTGTATGGTGAGATACCCATTCATTGTCTGTCTTTTTTCTATATGGTGGGATCCCCATTCACTGTCTGACTGTATCTGTAAGGGAGGAACCCCATTCATTGTCTGTCTGTATCTGTATGGTGGGAACCCCATTCATTGTCTGTCTGTATCTGTACGGTGGGATCCCCATTCACTGTTTGTCCGTAACTGCATACTGGGATCCACATTCACTGTCTGTAACTGTATTGTGGGAACCGTATTCACTGTCTGTAGCTGTACGGTGAGATCCCCATTCACTGTCTGTATCTGTATGCTGGGATCCCCATTCATTGTCAGTCTGTATCTGTATGATGGGATCCCCATTCACTGTCTATATCTTTATGGTGGGAACCGGATTCACTGTCTGTAGCTGTATGGTGAGATCCCCATTCATTGTTTGTATCAGTATGGTGGGAACCCATTCACTCTCTTTATCTGTACGGTGAGATCCCCATTCATTGTTTGTATCTGTATGGTGGGAACCCCGTTCATTGACAGTCTGTATCTGTATGCTGGGATCCCCATTCACTGTTTGTATCTCCATGGTGAGATCCCCATTCAATGTCTGTATCTATGTGGTGGGAACACCATTGACTGTCTGTCCATATCTGTATTGTTGAATCTCCATTCACTCACTGTCTGTATCTAATGGTGGGAACCCCATTCATTGTCTGTCTGTATCTGAATGGTGAGATAACCATTCACAGTCTGTATCTGTATAGTGGGATCCCCATTCACTGTCTGTATCTGTATAGTGGGATCCCCATTCACTGTCTTTATCTGTATTGTGGGATCCCCATTCACTGTCTGTCTGCATCTGAATGTTGGGATCCCCATTCACTGACTGTATCTGTATGGTGGGAACCACATTCATTGTCTGTCTGTATCTGTACGGTTGGAACCCCAGTCAATCTCTGTCTGTATCTGTACAGTGGGATCCACATTCACTGTCTGCCTGTATCCATTTGGTGGGAGCCCCATTCATTGTCTGTCTGTATCTGTATGGTGAGATACCCATTCATTGTCTGACTTTTTCTATATGGTGGGATCCCCATTCACTGTCTGTCTATATCTGTATACTGGGATCCCCATTCACAGTCTGTCTGTATCTGTATGGTGAGATCCCCATTCACAGTCTGTATCTGTATGGTGGGAACCGCATTCATTGTCAGTCTGTATCTGTATGATGGGATCCCCATTCAGTGTCTGTAGCTGTATGGTGACATCCCCATTCTCTGTCTGTATCTGTATGGTGGGATCCCCATTAATTATCTGTCCGTATCTGTATTGTGGGAGCTCCATTCGCTGTCTGTCTGTATCTCTTTGGTGGGAACCCCATTCATTCGCTGTCTGTATCTGTATGGTGAGATACCCATTCATTGTCTGTCTTTTTCTATAAGGTGGGATCCCCATTCACTGTCTGACTGTATCTGTATGATGAGAACCCCATTCCTTGTCTGTCTGTACCTGTATGGTGGGAACCCCATTCACCGTCTGTATCTGTATAGTGGGATCCCCATTCACTGTCTGTATCTGTATAGTGGGATCCCCATTCACTGTCTTTATCTGTATTGTGGGATTCCCATTCACAGTCTGTCTGCATCTGTATGTTGGGATCCCCATTCACTGACTGTATCTGTATGGTGGGAACCACATTCATTGTCTGTCTGTATCTGTACGTTTGGAACCCCAGTCACTCTCTGTCTGTATCTGTACGGTGGGATCCCCGTTCACTGTCTGTCTGTATCTGTATGGTGAGAACCCCATTCAATGTCTGAATCTGTATGGTGGGATCCGCATTCACTGTCTCTCTGTATCTGTATGGTGGGATCACCGTTCACAGTCTGTCTGTATCTGTAAAGTGGGATCCCCATTCACTCTCTCTGTATCTCTATGCTGAGATCCCCATTCACTGTCTGTATCTGTATGGCGGGTTACGCATTCACTATCTGCATCAGTATGGTGGGAACCCATTCACTCTCTTCAGCTGGATGGTGAGATCCCCATTCACAGTCTGTATCTGTATGGTGGGATCCCCATTGACCGTTTGTCCGTATCTGTATTGTAGGACCTCCAGTCACTGTCTGTCCGTATCTGTATTGTTGGATCTGCATTCACAGTCTGCCTGTATCTATTTGGTGGGAACCTCATTCATTGTCTGTCTGCATCTGTATGGTGAGATACCCATTCATTGTCTGACTTTTTCTATATGTTGGGATCCCCATTCACTGTCTGTCTATATCTGTATACTGGGATCCCCATTTACTGTCTCTCTGTATCTGTATGCTGAGAAACCCATTCATTGTCTGACTTTTTCTATATGGTGGGATCCCCATTCACTGTCTGTCTGTATCTGAATACTGGGATCCCCATTCACATTCTGTATCTGTATACTGGGATCCCCGTTCACTGTCTGTCTGTATCTGTATGGGGAGATCCCCATTCACTGTCTGTATCTGTATGGTGGATCCCCATTCACTGTCTGTATCTGTATGGTGGGAGCACCATTCACTGTCTGTCTGTATCTGTATGGGGAGATCCCAATTCACAGTCTGTATCTGTATGGTGGGATCCGCATTCACTATCTGTGTCAGTATGGTGGGAACCCATTCACTCTCTGTATCTGTATGGTGAGATCCCCATTCATTGTTTGTATCTGTATGGTGGGAACCCAGTTCATTGACAGTCTGTATCTGTATGCTGGGATCCCCATTCACTGTTTGTATCTGCATGGTGGGAACCACATTCACTGTCTATAGCTGTATGTGAGATCCCCATTCACAGTCTGTATCTGTCTGGTGGGATCCCCATTGACTGTCTGTCCGTATCTGTATTGTAGGACCTCCAGTCACTGTCTGCCTGTATCTATTTGGTGGGAACCCCATTCATTGTCTGTCTGCACCTGTATGGTGAGATACCCATTCACAGTCTATATATGTATAGTGGGATCCCCATTCCCTGTCTGTATATGTATAATGGGATCCCCATTCACTGTCTTTATCTGTATAGTGGGATCCCCGTTCACTGTTTGTATCTGCATGGTGGGAACCACATTCACTGTCTGCAGCTGTAAGTGAGATCCCCCTTCACAGTCTGTATCTGTATGGTGGGACCCCTTTGACTGTCTGTCCGTATCTGTATTGTAGGACCTCCAGTCACTGTCTGTCCGTATCTCTATTGTTGGATCTCCATTCACTGTCTGTCTGTATCTGTATGATGAGATACCCATTCACTGTCTGACTTTTTCTATATGGTGGGATCCCCATTCACTGTCTGTCTATATCTGTATACTGGGATCCCCATTCACAGTCTGTATCTGTATAGTGGGATCCCCATTCACTGTCTATATCTATATAGTGGGATCCCCATTCACTGTCTGTCTGCATCTGTATGGTGGGATCCACATTCACTGTCTGTATCTGTATGGTGGGATCCCCATTCATTGTCAGTCTGTATCTGTATGATGGGATCCCCATTCACTGTCTGTATCTGTATGGTGTGAACCGCATTCACTGTCTGTAGCTGTATGGTGAGATCCCCATTTACTGTCTGTATCTGGTTGGTGGGAACCCCTTTCATTGTCTGTCTCTATCTGTATGGTGAGATCCCCATTCACTGTCTGCCTGTATCCATTTGGTGGGAGCCCCATTCATTGTCTGTCTGTATCTATATGGTGAGATACCCATTCATTGTCTGACTTTTTCTATATGGTGTGATCCACATTCACTGTCTGTCTATATCTGTATACTGGGATCCCCATTCACAGTCTGTATCTGTATAGTGGGATCCCCATTCACTGTCTGTCTGCATCTGTATGTTGGGATCCCCATTCACTGCCTGTCTGTATCTGTATGGTGAGATCCCCATTCACTGTCTGAATCTGTATGGTGGGATCCACATTCACTGTCTCTCTGTATCTGTATGGTGGGATCACCGTTCACAGTCTGTCTGTATCTGTAAAGTGGGATCCCCATTCACTGTTTCTCTGTATCTCTATCGTGAGATCCCCATTCACTGTCTGTATCTGTATGGTGGGATCCGCATTCACTATCTGTATCAGTATGGTGGGAACCCATTCACTCTCTATATTTGTATCGTGAGATCCCCATTCACTGTCTGTATCTGTATGGTGGGATCTCATTAACTGTCTGTCCGTATCTGTACTGTGGGAGCTCCATTCACTGTCTGTCTGTATCTGTTTGGTGGGAACACCATTCATTGTCTGTCTGTATCTGTATGGTGGGAACCCCATTCACTGTCTGCATATGTATAGTGGGATCCCATTTCATTCTCTGTCTGTGACTGTACGGAGGGATCCGCATTTACTGTCTGTCTGTATCTATATGGTGGGAGCACCATTCACTGTCTGTCTGTATATGTATGGGGAGATCCCCATTCACTGTCTGCATCTGTATGGTGGGATCCCCATTCACTGTCTGTATCTGTATGGTGGGATCCGCATTCACTATCGGTATTAGTATGGTGGGATCCCATTCAATCTCTGTATCTGTATGGTGAAATCCCCATTCATTGTTTGTATCTGTATGGTGGGATCCCCGTTCATTCTCAGTCTGTATCTGTATGCTGGGATCCACATTCACCGCCTGCATCTGTATAGTGGGAACCCCATTCACTGTCTGTAGCTGTATGGTGAGATCCCCATTCAATGTCTGTATCTATGTGGTGGGAACACCATTGACTGTCTGTCCATATCTGTATTGTTGAATCTCCATTCACTCACTGTCTGTATCTAATGGTGGGAACCCCATTCATTGTCTGTCTGTATCTGAATGGTGAAATAACCATTCACAGTCTGTATCTGTATAGTGGGATCCCCATTCACTGTCTTTATCTGTATTGTGGGATCCCCATTCACTGTCTGTCTGCATCTGTATGTTGGGATCCCCATTCACTGACTGTATCTGTATGGTGGGAACCACATTCATTGTCTGTCTGTATCTGTACGGATGGAACCCCAGTCAATCTCTGTCTGTATCTGTACAGTGGGATCCACATTCACTGTCTGCCTGTATCCATTTGGTGGGAGCCCCATTCATTGTCTGTCTGTATCTGTATGGTGAGATACCCATTCATTGTCTGACTTTTTCTATATGGTGGGATCCCCATTCACTGTCTTTATCTGTATTGTGGGATCCCCATTCACTGTCTGTCTGCATCTGAATGTTGGGATCCCCATTCACTGACTGTATCTGGATGGTGGGAACCACCTTCATTGTCTGTCTGTATCTGTACGGTTGGAACCCCAGTCAATCTCTGTCTGTATCTGTACAGTGGGATCCACATTCACTGTCTGCCTGTATCCATTTGGTGGGATCCCCATTCACTGTCTGTCTGCATCTGTATGGTGGGATCCCCATTCACTGTCTGTTTCTGTATATTGGGATCCCCATTAACTGTCTGTCCGTATCTGTATTGTGGGAACTCCATTCATTGTCTGTCTGTATCTGTTTGGTGGGAACCCCATTCATTGTCTGTCTGTATCTGTATGGTGAGATACCCATTCATTGTCTGTCTTTTTCTATAAGGTGGGATCCCCATTCACTGTCTGACTGTATCTGTATGTTGAGAACCCCATTCCTTGTCTGTCTGTACCTGTATGGTGGGAACCCCATTCACTGTCTGCATATGTATAGTGGGATCCCATTTCATTCTCTGTCTGTGACTGTACGGAGGGATCCGCATTTACTGTCTGTCTGTATCTATATGGTGGGAGCACCATTCACTGTCTGTCTGTATATGTATGGGGAGATCCCCATTCACTGTCTGCATCTGTATGGTGGGATCCCCATTCACTGTCTGTATCTGTATGGTGGGATCCGCATTCACTATCGGTATTAGTATGGTGGGATCCCATTCAATCTCTGTATCTGTATGGTGAAATCCCCATTCATTGTTTGTATCTGTATGGTGGGATCCCCGTTCATTCTCAGTCTGTATCTGTATGCTGGGATCCACATTCACCGCCTGCATCTGTATAGTGGGAACCCCATTCACTGTCTGTAGCTGTATGGTGAGATCCCCATTCAATGTCTGTATCTATGTGGTGGGAACACCATTGACTGTCTGTCAATATCTGTATTGTTGAATCTCCATTCACTCACTGTCTGTATCTAATGGTGGGAACCCCATTCATTGTCTGTCTGTATCTGAATGGTGAGATAACCATTCACAGTCTGTATCTGTATAGTGGGATCCCCATTCACTGTCTGTATCTGTATAGTGGGATCCCCATTCACTGTCTTTATCTGTATTGTGGGATCCCCATTCACTGTCTGTCTGCATCTGAATGTTGGGATCCCCATTCACTGACTGTATCTGTATGGTGGGAACCACATTCATTGTCTGTCTGTATCTGTACGGTTGGAACCCCAGTCAATCTCTGTCTGTATCTGTACAGTGGGATCCACATTCACTGTCTGCCTGTATCCATTTGGTGGGAGCCCCATTCATTGTCTGTCTGTATCTATATGGTGAGATACCCATTCATTGTCTGACTTTTTCTATATGGTGGGATTCACATTCACTGTCTGTCTATATCTGTATACTGGGATCCCCATTCACAGTCTGTATCTGTATGGTGGGAACCCCATTCATTGTCAGTCTGTATCTGTATGATGGGATCCCCATTCAGTGTCTGTAGCTGTATGGTGACATCCCCATTCACTGTCTGTATCTGTATGGTGGGATCCCCATTAATTGTCTGTCCGTATCTGTATTGTGGGAGCTCCATTCACTGTCTGTATGTATCTGTTTGGTGGGAACCCCATTCATTCTCTGTCTGTATCTATATGGTGAGATACCCATTCATTGTCTGTCTTTTTCTATAAGGTGGGATCCCCATTCACTGTCCGACTGTATCTGTATGATGAGAACCCCATTCCTTGTCTGTCTGTACCTGTATGGTGGGAACCCCATTCACCGTCTGTATCTGTATAGTAGGATCCCCATTCACTGTCTGTATCTGTATAGTGGGATCCCCATTCACTGTCTTTATCTGTATTGTGGGATCCCCATTCACTGTCTGTCTGCATCTGTATGTTGGGATCCCCATTCACTGACTGTATCTGTATGGTGGGAACCACATTCATTGTCTGTCTGTATCTGTACGGTTGGAACCCTAGTCACTCTCTGTCTGTATCTGTACGGTGGGATCCCCATTCACTGTCTGTCTGTATCTGTATGGTGAGAACCCCATTCAATGTCTGAATCTGTATGGTGGGATCCGCATTCACTGTCTCTCTGTATCTGTATGGTGGGATCACCGTTCACAGTCTGTCTGTATCTGTAAAGTGGGATCCCCATTCACTCTCTCTGTATCTCTATGCAAAGATCCCCATTCACTGTCTGTATCTGTATGGCGGGATACGCATTCACTATCTGTATCAGTATGGTGGGAACCCATTCACTCTCTGTATCGGTATGCTGGGATCCCCATTCACTGTTTGTATCTCCATGGTGGGAACCACATTCACTGTCAAAAGCTGTATGTGAGATCCGCATTCACAGTCATTATCTGTATGGTGGGATCCCCATTGACTGTCTGTCCGTATCTGTATTGTAGGACCTCCAGTCAATGTCTGTCCATATCTGTATTGTTGGATCTGCATTCACTGTCTGCCTGTATCTATTTGGTGGGAACCCCATTCATTGTCTGTCTGCATCTGAATGATGAGATACCCATTCATTGTCTGACTTTTTCTATATGGTGGGATCCCCATTCACATTCTATATCTGTATAGTGGGATCCCCATTCACTGTCTATATCTATATAGTGTGATCCCCATTCAATGTCTGTCTGCATCTGTATTGTGGGATCCCCATTCACTGTCTGTTTCTATATATTGGGATCCCCATTCACTGTCTGTATCTGTACCGTGGGATCCCCATTCACTGTTTGTCTGTATCTATATGGTGGGATCCGCATTCACTGTCTGTCTGTATCTGTATGGTGGGATCACCGTTCATAGTCTGTCTGTATCTGTAAAGTGGGATACCCATTAACTGTCTCTCTGTATCTCTATGCTGAGATCCCCTTTCACTGTCTGTATCTGTATGGTGGGATCCGCATTCACTATCTGTATCTGTATGGTGGGAACCCATTCACTCTCTCTATCTGTATGCTGGGATCCCCATTCACTGTTTGTATCTCCATGGTGGGAACCACATTCACTGTCAAAAGCTGTATGTGAGATCCGCATTCACAGTCATTATCTGTATGGTGGGATCCCCATTGACTGTCTGTCCCTATCTGTATTGTAGGACCTCCAGTCACTGTCTGTCCATATCTGTATTGTTGGATCTGCATTCACTGTCTGCCTGTATCTATTTGGTGGGAACCCCATTCATTGTCTGTCTGCATCTGAATGATGAGATACCCATTCATTGTCTGACTTTTTTTATATGGTGGGATCCCCATTCACAGTCTGTATCTGTATACTGGGATCCCCATTCACAGTCTGTATCTGTATAGTGGGATCACCATTCACTGTCTATATCTGTATAGTGGGATCCCCATTCACTGTCTGTCTGCATCTGTATTGTGGGATCCCCATTCATTGTCTGTATCTGTATAGTGGGATCCCCATTCACTGTCTGTATCTGTATGGTGGGATCCCCATTAATTGTCTGTCCGTATCTGTATTGTGGGAGCTCCATTCACTGTCTGTCTGTATCTCTTTGGTGGGAACCCCATTCATTGTCTGTCTGTATCTGTATGGTGAGATACCCATTCATTGTCTGTCTTTTTCTATAAGGTGGGATCCCCATTCACTGTCCGACTGTATCTGTATGATGAGAACCCCATTCCTTGTCTGTCTGTACCTGTATGGTGGGAACCCCATTCACCGTCTGTATCTGTATAGTGGGATCCCCATTCACTGTCTGTATCTGTATAGTGGGATCCCCATTCACTGTCTTTATCTTTATTGTGGGATCCCCATTCACTGTCTGTCTGCATCTGTATGTTGGGATCCCCATTCACTGACTGTATCTGTATGGTGGGAACCACATTCATTGTCTGTCTGTATCTGTACGGTTGGAACCCTATTCACTCTCTGTCTGTATCTGTACGGTGGGATCCCCATTCACTGTCTGTCTGTATCTGTATGGTGGGATCACCGTTCACAGACTGTCTGTATCTGTGAAGTGGATCCCCATTCACTCTCTCTGTATGTCTATGGTGAGATCCCTAGTCACTGTCTGTATCTTTATGGTGCGATCCGCATTCACTATCTGTATCAGTATGGTGGGAACCCATTCACTCTCTATATCTGTATGGTGAGATCCCCATTCATTGTCTGTCTTTTTCACTGTCTGACGGTATCTGTATGATGAGAACCCCATTCCTTGTCTGTTTGTATCTGTATGGTGAGATCCCCATCCACTATCTGAATCTGTACGGAGGGATCCGCATTTACTGTCTGTCTGTATCTGTATGGTGGGAGCACCATTCACTGTCTGTCTGTATCTGTATGGGGAGATTCCCATTCACTGTCTGTATCTGTATGGTGGGATCCCCATTCACTGTCTGTATCTGTATGGTGGGATCCGCATTCACTATCTGTATTAGTATGGTGGGAACCCATTCAATCTCTGTATCTGTATGCTGGGATCCCCGTTCATTGTCAGTCTGTATATGTCTGCTGGGATCCCCAGTCACTGTCTGTATCTGTATGGTGGGAACCGCATTCACTGTCTGTAGCTGTATGGTGAGATCCGCAGTCACAGTCTGTATCTATGTGGTGGGATCCCCATTGACTGTCTGTCCATATTTGTATTGTTGAATCTCAATTCACTGACTGTCTGTATCTGTTGGTGGGAACCCCATGCATTCTCTGTCTGTATCTGTATGGTGAGATACCCATTCACAGTCTGTATCTGTATAGTGGGATCCCCATTCACTGTCTGTCTGTATCTGTATACTGGGATCCCCATTCACAGACTGTATCTGTATAGTGGGATCACCATTCACTGTCTGTCTGCATCTGTATGCTGGGATCCTCATTCACTGTCTGTTTCTGTATATAGGGATCCCCATTCACTGACTGTATCTGTATGGTGGGAACCCCATTCATCGTATGTCTGCATCTGTATGGTGAGATACCCATTCACAGTCTATATATTTATAGACGGATCCCCATTCACTGTCTGTCTGTATCTGTATACTGGGATCCCAATTCACAGTCTGTATCTGTATACAGGGATCCCCATTCACAGTCTGTATCTGTATAGTGGGATCCCCATTCACTGTCTGCATCTGTATACTGGGATCCCCATTCACTGTCTGTCTGTATCTGTATGGTGAGGTCCCCATTCACTGTCTGAATCTGTAAGGTGGGATCCGGATTCACTGTCTCTCTGTATCTGTATGGTGGGATCCCCATTCACTGTCTGTATCTGTATAGTGGGATCCCCATTCACTGTCTTTATCTGTATTGTGGGATCCCCATTCACTGTCTGTCTGCATCTGTATGTTGGGATCCCCATTCACTGACTGTATCTGTATGGTGGGAACCACATTCATTGTCTGTCTGTATCTGTACGGTTGGAACCCTAGTCACTCTCTGTGTGTATCTGTACGGTGGGATCCCCATTCACTGTCTGTCTGTATCTGTATGGTGAGAACCCCATTCAATGTCTGAATCTGTATGGTGGGATCCGCATTCACTGTCTCTCTGTATCTGTATGGTGGGATCACCGTTCACATTCTGTCTGTATCTGTAAAGTGGGATCCCCATTCACTGTCTCTCTGTATCTCTATGGTGAGATCCCCATTCACTGTCTGTATCGGTATGGTGGGATCCGCATTCACTATCTGTATCAGTATGGTGGGAACCCATTCACTCTCTGTATCTGTATCGTGAGATCCCCATTCATTGTTTGTATCGGTATGGTGGGAACCCCGTTCATTATCAGTCTGTATCTGTATGCTGGGATCCCCATTCACTGTTTGTATCTGCATGGTGGGAACCACATTCACTGTCTAAAGCTGTATGTGAGATCCCCATTCACAGTCTGTATCTGTATGGTGGGATCCCCATTGACCGTTTGTCCGTATCTGTATTGTAGGACCTCCAGTCACTGTCTGTCCGTATCTGTATTGTTGGATATCCATTCACTGTCTGCCTGTATCTATCTGGTGGGAACCCCATTCATTGTCTGTCTGTATCTGTATGGTGAGATACCCATTCATTGTCTGTCTTTTTCTATAAGGTGGGATCCCCATTCACTGTCCGACTGTATCTGTATGATGAGAACCCCATTCCTTGTCTGTCTGTACCTGTATGGTGGGAACCCCATTCACCGTCTGTATCTGTATAGTGGGATCCCCATTCACTGTCTGTATCTGTATAGTGGGATCCCCATTCACTGTCTTTATCTGTATTGTGGGATCCCCATTCACTGTCTGTCTGCATCTGTATGTTGGGATCCCCATTCACTGACTGTATCTGTATGGTGGGAACCACATTCATTGTCTGTCTGTATCTGTACGGTTGGAACCCTAGTCACTCTCTGTCTGTATCTGTACGGTGGGATCCCCATTCACTGTCTGTCTGTATCTGTATGGTGAGAACCCCATTCAATGTCTGAATCTGTATGGTGGGATCCGCATTCACTGTCTCTCTGTATCTGTATGGTGGGATCACCATTCACAGTCTGTCTGTATCTGTAAAGTGGGATCCCCATTCACTGTCTCTCTGTATCTCTATGGTGACATCCCCAGTCACTGTCTGTATCTTTATGGTGGGATCCGCATTCACTATCTGTATCAGTATGGTGGGAACCCATTCACTCTCTATATCTGTATGGTGAGATCCCCATTCACTGTCTGCATCTGTATGGTGGGAACCGCATTCACTGTCTGTAGCTGTATGGTGAGATCCCCATTCACTGTCTGTCTGTATCTGTTTGGTGGGAACCCCATTCATTGTCTGTCTGTATCTGTATGGTGAGATACCCATTCATTGTCTGTATCTGTATGGTGGGATCCCCATTGACCGTTTGTCCGTATCTGTATTGTAGGACCTCCAGTCACTGTCTGTCCGTATCTGTATTGTTGGATCTCCATTCACTGTCTGCCTGTATCTATTTGGTGGGAACCACATTCATTGTCTGTCTGCATCTGTATGGTGAGATACCCATTCATTGTCTGAATCTGTAAGGTGGGATCCGGATTCACTGTCTCTCTGTATCTGTATGGTGGGATCCCCATTCACTGTCTGTATCTGTATAGTGGGATCCCCATTCACTGTCTTTATCTGTATTGTGGGATCCCCATTCACTGTCTGTCTGCATCTGTATGTTGGGATCCCCATTCACTGACTGTATCTGTATGGTGGGAACCACATTCATTGTCTGTCTGTATCTGTACGGTTGGAACCCTAGTCACTCTCTGTCTGTATCTGTACGGTGGGATCCCCATTCACTGTCTGTCTGTATCTGTATGGTGAGAACCCCATTCAATGTCTGAATCTGTATGGTGGGATCCGCATTCACTGTCTCTCTGTATCTGTATGGTGGGATCACCGTTCACAGTCTGTCTGTATCTGTAAAGTGGGATCCCCATTCACTGTCTCTCTGTATCTCTATGGTGAGATCCCCAGTCACTGTCTGTATCTTTATGGTGGGATCCGCATTCACTATCTGTATCAGTATGGTGGGAACCCATTCACTCTCTATATCTGTATGGTGAGATCCCCATTCACTGTCTGCATCTGTATGGTGGGAACCGCATTCACTGTCTGTAGCTGTATGGTGAGATCCCCATTCACTGTCTGTCTGTATCTGTTTGGTGGGAACCCCATTCATTGTCTGTCTGTATCTGTATGGTGAGATACCCATTCATTGTCTGTATCTGTATGGTGGGATCCCCATTGACCGTTTGTCCGTATCTGTATTGTAGGACCTCCAGTCACTGTCTGTCCGTATCTGTATTGTTGGATCTCCATTCACTGTCTGCCTGTATCTATTTGGTGGGAACCACATTCATTGTCTGTCTGCATCTGTATGGTGAGATACCCATTCATTGTCTGAATCTGTAAGGTGGGATCCGGATTCACTGTCTCTCTGTATCTGTATGGTGGGATCCCCATTCACTGTCTGTATCTGTATAGTGGGATCCCCATTCACTGTCTTTATCTGTATTGTGGGATCCCCATTCACTGTCTGTCTGCATCTGTATGTTGGGATCCCCATTCACTGACTGTATCTGTATGGTGGGAACCACATTCATTGTCTGTCTGTATCTGTACGGTTGGAACCCTAGTCACTCTCTGTCTGTATCTGTACGGTGGGATCCCCATTCACTGTCTGTCTGTATCTGTATGGTGAGAACCCCATTCAATGTCTGAATCTGTATGGTGGGATCCGCATTCACTGTCTCTCTGTATCTGTATGGTGGGATCACCGTTCACAGTCTGTCTGTATCTGTAAAGTGGGATCCCCATTCACTGTCTCTCTATATCTGTATGGTGAGATCCCCATTCACTGTCTGCATCTGTATGGTGGGAACCGCATTCACTGTCTGTAGCTGTATGGTGAGATCCCCATTCACTGTCTGTCTGTATCTGTTTGGTGGGAACCCCATTCATTGTCTGTCTGTATCTGTATGGTGAGATACCCATTCATTGTCTGACTTTTTCACTGTCTGATGGTATCTGTATGATGAGAACCCCATTCCTTGTCTGTTTGTATCTGTATGGTGAGATCCCCATCCACTATCTGAATCTGTACGGAGGGATCCGCATTTACTGTCTGTCTGTATCTGTATGGTGGGAGCACCATTCACTGTCTGTCTGTATCTGTATGGGGAGATCCCCATTCACTGTCTGTATCTGTATGGTGGGATCCCCATTCACTGTCTGTATCTGTATGGTGGGATCCGCATTCACTATCTGTATTAGTATGGTGGGAACCCATTCAATCTCTGTATCTGTATGCTGGGATCCCCGTTCATTGTCAGTCTGTATATGTATGCTGGGATCCCCATTCACTGTCTGTATCTGTATGGTGGGAACCGCATTCACTGTCTGTAGCTGTATGGTGAGATCCCCATTCACAGTCTGTATCTATGTGGTGGGATCCCCATTGACTGTCTGTCCATATTTGTATTGTTGAATCTCAATTCACTGACTGTCTGTATCTGTTGGTGGGAACCCCATGCATTCTCTGTTTGTATCTGTATGGTGAGATACCCATTCACAGTCTGTATCTGTATGGTGGGAACCCCATTCATTGTCAGTCTGTATCTGTATGATGGGATCCCCATTCAGTGTCTGTAGCTGTATGGTGACATCCCCATTCACTGTCTGTATCTGTATGGTGGGATCCCCATTAATTGTCTGTCCGTATCTGTATTGTGGGAGCTCCATTCACTGTCTGTCTGTATCTGTTTGGTGGGAACCCCATTCATTCTCTGTCTGTATCTGTATGGTGAGATACCCATTCACAGTCTGTATCTGTATGGTGGGAACCCCATTCATTGTCAGTCTGTATCTGTATGATGGGATCCCCATTCAGTGTCTGTAGCTGTATGGTGACATCCCCATTCACTGTCTGTATCTGTATGGTGGGACCCCCATTAATTGTCTGTCCGTATCTGTATTGTGGGAGCTCCATTCACTGTCTGTCTGTATCTCTTTGGTGGGAACCCCATTCATTCTCTGTCTGTATCTGTATGGTGAGATACCCATTCATTGTCTGTCTTTTTCTATAAGGTGGGATCCCCATTCACTGTCCGACTGTATCTGTATGATGAGAACCCCATTCCTTGTCTGTCTGTACCTGTATGGTGGGAACCCCATTCACCGTCTGTATCTGTATAGTGGGATCCCTATTCACTGTCTGTATCTGTATAGTGGGATCCCCATTTACTGTCTTTATCTGTATTGTGGGATCCCCATTCACTGTCTGTCTGCATCTGTATGTTGGGATCCCCATTCACTGACTGTATCTGTATGGTGGGAACCACATTCATTGTCTGTCTGTATCTGTACGGTTGGAACCCTAGTCACTCTCTGTCTGTATCTGTACGGTGGGATCCCCATTCACTGTCTCTCTGTATCTGTATGGTGGGATCACCGTTCACAGTCTGTCTGTATCTGTAAAGTGGGATCCCCATTCACTGTCTCTCTGTATCTCTATGGTGAGATCCCCAGTCACTGTCTGTATCTTCATTGTGGGATCCGCATTCACTATCTGTATCAGTATGGTGGGAACCCATTCACTCTCTATATCTGTATGGTGAGATCCCCATTCACTGTCTGCATCTGTATGGTGGGAACCGCATTCACTGTCTGTAGCTGTATGGTGAGATCCCCATTCACTGTCTGTCTGTATCTGTTTGGTGGGAACCCCATTCATTGTCTGTCTGTATCTGTATGGTGAGATACCCATTCATTGTCTGTCTTTTTCACTGTCTGATGGTATCTGTATGATGAGAACCCCATTCCTTGTCTGTTTGTATCTGTATGGTGAGATCCCCATCCACTATCTGAATCTGTACGGAGGGATCCGCATTTACTGTCTGTCTGTATCTGTATGGTGGGAGCACCATTCACTGTCTGTCTGTATCTGTATGGGGAGATCCCCATTCACTGTCTGTATCTGTATGGTGGGATCCCGATTCACTGTCTGTATCTGTATGGTGGGATCCGCATTCACTATCTGTATTAGTATGGTGGGAACCCATTCAATCTCTGTATCTGTATGCTGGGATCCCCGTTCATTGTCAGTCTGTATATGTATGCTGGGATCCCCATTCACTGTCTGTATCTGTATGGTGGGAACCGCATTCACTGTCTGTAGCTGTATGGTGAGATCCCCATTCACAGTCTGTATCTATGTGGTGGGATCCCCATTGACTGTCTGTCCATATTTGTATTGTTGAATCTCAATTCACTGACTGTCTGTATCTGTTGGTGGGAACCCCATGCATTCTCTGTCTGTATCTGTATGGTGAGATACCCATTCACTGTCTGTATCTGTATGGTGGGAACCCCATTCATTGTCAGTCTGTATCTGTATGATGGGATCCCCATTCAGTGTCTGTAGCTGTATGGTGACATCCCCATTCACTGTCTGTATCTGTATGGTGGGATCCCCATTAATTGTCTGTCCGTATCTGTATTGTGGGAGCTCCATTCACTGTCTGTCTGTATCTGTTTGGTGGGAACCCCATTCATTCTCTGTCTGTATCTGTATGGTGAGATACCCATTCACAGTCTGTATCTGTATGGTGGGAACCCCATTCATTGTCAGTCTGTATCTGTATGATGGGATCCCCATTCAGTGTCTGTAGCTGTATGGTGACATCCCCATTCACTGTCTGTATCTGTATGGTGGGATCCCCATTAATTGTCTGTCCGTATCTGTATTGTGGTAGCTCCATTCACTGTCTCTCTGTATCTCTTTGGTGGGAACCCCATTCATTCTCTGTCTGTATCTGTATGGTGAGATACCCATTCATTGTCTGTCTTTTTCTATAAGGTGGGATCCCCATTCACTGTCCGACTGTATCTGTATGATGAGAACCCCATTCCTTGTCTGTCTGTACCTGTATGGTGGGAACCCCATTCACCGTCTGTATCTGTATAGTGGGATCCCCATTCACTGTCTGTATCTGTATAGTGGGATCCCCATTTACTGTCTTTATCTGTATTGTGGGATCCCCATTCACTGTCTGTCTGCATCTGTATGTTGGGATCCCCATTCACTGACTGTATCTGTATGGTGGGAACCACATTCATTGTCTGTCTGTATCTGTACGGTTGGAACCCTAGTCACTCTCTGTCTGTATCTGTACGGTGGGATCCCCATTCACTGTCTCTCTGTATCTGTATGGTGGGATCACCGTTCACAGTCTGTCTGTATCTGTAAAGTGGGATCCCCATTCACTGTCTCTCTGTATCTCTATGGTGAGATCCCCAGTCACTGTCTGTATCTTCATGGTGGGATCCGCATTCACTATCTGTATCAGTATGGTGGGAACCCATTCACTCTCTATATCTGTATGGTGAGATCCCCATTCACTGTCTGCATCTGTATGGTGGGAACCGCATTCACTGTCTGTAGCTGTATGGTGAGATCCCCATTCACTGTCTGTCTGTATCTGTTTGGTGGGAACCCCATTCATTGTCTGTCTGTATCTGTATGGTGAGATACCCATTCATTGTCTGACTTTTTCACTGTCTGATGGTATCTGTATGATGAGAACCCCATTCCTTGTCTGTTTGTATCTGTATGGTGAGATCCCCATCCACTATCTGAATCTGTACGGAGGGATCCGCATTTACTGTCTGTCTGTATCTGTATGGTGGGAGCACCATTCACTGTCTGTCTGTATCTGTATGGGGAGATCCCCATTCACTGTCTGTATCTGTATGGTGGGATCCCCATTCACTGTCTGTATCTGTATGGTGGGATCCGCATTCACTATCTGTATTAGTATGGTGGGAACCCATTCAATCTCTGTATCTGTATGCTGGGATCCCCGTTCATTGTCAGTCTGTATATGTATGCTGGGATCCCCATTCACTGTCTGTATCTGTATGGTGGGAACCGCATTCACTGTCTGTAGCTGTATGGTGAGATCCCCATTCACAGTCTGTATCTATGTGGTGGGATCCCCATTGACTGTCTGTCCATATTTGTATTGTTGAATCTCAATTCACTGACTGTCTGTATCTGTTGGTGGGAACCCCATGCATTCTCTGTCTGTATCTGTATGGTGAGATACCCATTCACAGTCTGTATCTGTATAGTGGGATCCCCATTCACTGTCTGTCTGTATCTGTATACTGGGATCCCCATTCACAGACTGTATCTGTATAGTGGGATCCCCATTCACTGTCTTTATCTGTATAGTGGGATCACCATTCACTGTCTGTCTGCATCTGTATGCTGGGATCCCCATTCACTGTCTGTTTCTGTATATAGGGATCCCCATTCACTGACTGTATCTGTATGGTGGGAACCCCATTCATCGTCTGTCTGCATCTGTATGGTGAGATACCCATTCACAGTCTATATATTTATAGACGGATCCCCATTCACTGTCTGTCTGTATCTGTATACTGGGATCCCAATTCACAGTCTGTATCTGTATACAGGGATCCCCATTCACAGTCTGTATCTGTATAGTGGGATCCCCATTCACTGTCTGCATCTGTATACTGGGATCCCCATTCACTGTCTGTCTGTATCTGTATGGTGAGATCCCCATTCACTGTCTGAATCTGTAAGGTGGGATCCGGATTCACTGTCTCTCTGTATCTGTATGGTGGGATCACCGTTCACATTCTGTCTGTATCTGTAAAGTGGGATCCCCATTCACTGTCTCTCTGTATCTCTATGGTGAGATCCCCATTCACTGTCTGTATCGGTATGGTGGGATCCGCATTCACTATCTGTATCAGTATGGTGGGAACCCATTCACTCTCTGTATCTGTATCGTGAGATCCCCATTCATTGTTTGTATCGGTATGGTGGGAACCCCGTTCATTATCAGTCTGTATCTGTATGCTGGGATCCCCATTCACTGTTTGTATCTGCATGGTGGGAACCACATTCACTGTCTAAAGCTGTATGTGAGATCCCCATTCACAGTCTGTATCTGTATGGTGGGATCCCCATTGACCGTTTGTCCGTATCTGTATTGTAGGACCTCCAGTCACTGTCTGTCCGTATCTGTATTGTTGGATCTCCATTCACTGTCTGCCTGTATCTATTTGGTGGGAACCACATTCATTGTCTGTCTGCATCTGTATGGTGAGATACCCATTCATTGTCTGAATCTGTAAGGTGGGATCCGGATTCACTGTCTCTCTGTATCTGTATGGTGGGATCCCCATTCACTGTCTGTATCTGTATAGTGGGATCCCCATTCACTGTCTTTATCTGTATTGTGGGATCCCCATTCACTGTCTGTCTGCATCTGTATGTTGGGATCCCCATTCACTGACTGTATCTGTATGGTGGGAACCACATTCATTGTCTGTCTGTATCTGTACGGTTGGAACCCTAGTCACTCTCTGTCTGTATCTGTACGGTGGGATCCCCATTCACTGTCTGTCTGTATCTGTATGGTGAGAACCCCATTCAATGTCTGAATCTGTATGGTGGGATCCGCATTCACTGTCTCTCTGTATCTGTATGGTGGGATCACCGTTCACAGTCTGTCTGTATCTGTAAAGTGGGATCCCCATTCACTGTCTCTCTATATCTGTATGGTGAGATCCCCATTCACTGTCTGCATCTGTATGGTGGGAACCGCATTCACTGTCTGTAGCTGTATGGTGAGATCCCCATTCACTGTCTGTCTGTATCTGTTTGGTGGGAACCCCATTCATTGTCTGTCTGTATCTGTATGGTGAGATACCCATTCATTGTCTGACTTTTTCACTGTCTGATGGTATCTGTATGATGAGAACCCCATTCCTTGTCTGTTTGTATCTGTATGGTGAGATCCCCATCCACTATCTGAATCTGTACGGAGGGATCCGCATTTACTGTCTGTCTGTATCTGTATGGTGGGAGCACCATTCACTGTCTGTCTGTATCTGTATGGGGAGATCCCCATTCACTGTCTGTATTTGTATGGTGGGATCCCCATTCACTGTCTGTATCTGTATGGTGGGATCCGCATTCACTATCTGTATTAGTATGGTGGGAACCCATTCAATCTCTGTATCAGTATGCTGGGATCCCCGTTCATTGTCAGTCTGTATATGTATGCTGGGATCCCCATTCACTGTCTGTATCTGTATGGTGGGAACCGCATTCACTGTCTGGAGCTGTATGGTGAGATCCCCATTCACAGTCTGTATCTATGTGGTGGGATCCCCATTGACTGTCTGTCCATATTTGTATTGTTGAATCTCAATTCACTGACTGTCTGTATCTGTTGGTGGGAACCCCATGCATTCTCTGTCTGTATCTGTATGGTGAGATACCCATTCACTGTCTTTATCTGTATAGTGGGATCACCATTCACTGTCTGTCTGCATCTGTATGCTGGGATCCCCATTCACTGTCTGTTTCTGTATATAGGGATCCCCATTCACTGACTGTATCTGTATGGTGGGAACCCCATTCATCGTCTGTCTGCATCTGTATGGTGAGATACCCATTCACAGTCTATATATTTATAGACGGATCCCCATTCACTGTCTGTCTGTATCTGTATACTGGGATCCCAATTCACAGTCTGTATCTGTATACAGGGATCCCCATTCACAGTCTGTATCTGTATAGTGGGATCCCCATTCACTGTCTGCATCTGTATACTGGGATCCCCATTCACTGTCTGTCTGTATCTGTATGGTGAGATCCCCATTCACTGTCTGAATCTGTAAGGTGGGATCCGGATTCACTGTCTCTCTGTATCTGTATGGTGGGATCACCGTTCACATTCTGTCTGTATCTGTAAAGTGGGATCCCCATTCACTGTCTCTCTGTATCTCTATGGTGAGATCCGCATTCACTGTCTGTATCGGTATGGTGGGATCCGCATTCACTATCTGTATCAGTATGGTGGGAACCCATTCACTCTCTGTATCTGTATCGTGAGATCCCCATTCATTGTTTGTATCGGTATGGTGGGAACCCCATTCATCGTCTGTCTGCATCTGTATGGTGAGATACCCATTCACAGTCTATATATTTATAGACGGATCCCCATTCACTGTCTGTCTGTATCTGTATACTGGGATCCCAATTCACAGTCTGTATCTGTATACAGGGATCCCCATTCACAGTCTGTATCTGTATAGTGGGATCCCCATTCACTGTCTGCATCTGTATACTGGGATCCCCATTCACTGTCTGTCTGTATCTGTATGGTGAGATCCCCATTCACTGTCTGAATCTGTAAGGTGGGATCCGGATTCACTGTCTCTCTGTATCTGTATGGTGGGATCACCGTTCACATTCTGTCTGTATCTGTAAAGTGGGATCCCCATTCACTGTCTCTCTGTATCTCTATGGTGAGATCCCCATTCACTGTCTGTATCGGTATGGTGGGATCCGCATTCACTATCTGTATCAGTATGGTGGGAACCCATTCACTCTCTGTATCTGTATCGTGAGATCCCCATTCATTGTTTGTATCGGTATGGTGGGAACCCCGTTCATTATCAGTCTGTATCTGTATGCTGGGATCCCCATTCACTGTTTGTATCTGCATGGTGGGAACCACATTCACTGTCTAAAGCTGTATGTGAGATCCCCATTCACAGTCTGTATCTGTATGGTGGGATCCCCATTGACCATTTGTCCGTATCTGTATTGTAGGACCTCCAGTCACATTCTGTCCGTATCTGTATTGTTGGATCTCCATTCACTGTCTGCCTGTATCTATTTGGTGGGAACCACATTCATTGTCTGTCTGCATCTGTATGGTGAGATACCCATTCATTGTCTGAATCTGTAAGGTGGGATCCGGATTCACTGTCTCTCTGTATCTGTATGGTGGGATCCCCATTCACTGTCTGTATCTGGATAGTGGGATCCCCATTCACTGTCTTTATCTGTATTGTGGGATCCCCATTCACTGTCTTTATCTGTATAGTGGGATCGCCATTCTCTGTCTGTCTGTATCTGTATGGTGAGATCCCCATCCACTATCTGAATCTGTACGGAGGGATCCGCATTTACTGTCTGTCTGTATCTGTATGGTGGGAGCACCATTCACTGTCTGTCTGTATCTGTATGGGGAGATCCCCATTCACTGTCTGTATCTGTATGGTGGGATCCCCATTCACTGTCTGTATCTGTATGGTGGGATCCGCATTCACTATCTGTATTAGTATGGTGGGAACCCATTCAATCTCTGTATCAGTATGCTGGGATCCCCGTTCTTTGTCAGTCTGTATATGTATGCTGGGATCCCCATTCACTGTCTGTATCTGTATGGTGGGAACCGCATTCACTGTCTGGAGCTGTATGGTGAGATCCCCATTCACAGTCTGTATCTATGTGGTGGGATCCCCATTGACTGTCTGTCCATATTTGTATTGTTGAATCTCAATTCACTGACTGTCTGTATCTGTTGGTGGGAACCCCATGCATTCTCTGTCTGTATCTGTATGGTGACATACCCATTCACAGTCTGTATCTGTATAGTGGGATCCCCATTCACTGTCTGTCTGCATCTGTATGCTGGGATCCCCATTCACTGTCTGTTTCTGTATATAGGGATCCCCATTCACTGACTGTATCTGTATGGTGGGAACCCCATTCATCGTATGTCTGCATCTGTATGGTGAGATACCCATTCACAGTCTATATATTTATAGACGGATCCCCATTCACTGTCTGTCTGTATCTGTATACTGGGATCCCAATTCACAGACTGTATCTGTATACAGGGATCCCCATTCACAGTCTGTATCTGTAAAGTGGGATCCCCATTCACTGTCTCTCTGTATCTCTATGGTGAGATCCCCATTCACTGTCTGTATCGGTATGGTGGGATCCGCATTCACTATCTGTATCAGTATGGTGGGAACCCATTCACTCTCTGTATCTGTATCGTGAGATCCCCATTCATTGTTTGCATCGGTATGGTGGGAACCCCGTTCATTATCAGTCTGTATCTGTATGCTGGGATCCCCATTCACTGTTTATATCTGCATGGTGGGAACCACATTCACTGTCTAAAGCTGTATGTGAGATCCCCATTCACAGTCTGTATCTGTATGGTGGGATCCCCATTGACCGTTTGTCCGTATCTGTATTGTAGGACCTCCAGTCACTGTCTATCCGTATCTGTATTGTTGGATCTCCATTCACTGTCTGCCTGTATCTATTTGGTGGGAACCCCATTCATTGTCTGTCTGTATCTGTATGGTGAGATACCCATTCATTGTCTGTCTTTTTCTATAAGGTGGGATCCCCATTCAATGTCCGACTGTATCTGTATGATGAGAACCCCATTCCTTGTCTGTCTGTACCTGTATGGTGGGAACCCCATTCACCGTCTGTATCTGTATAGTGGGATCCCCATTCACAGTCTGTATCTGTATGCTGGGATCCCCATTCACTGTTTGTATCTGCATGGTGGGAACCACATTCACTGTCTAAAGCTGTATGTGAGATCCCCATTCACAGTCTGTATCTGTATGGTGGGATCCCCATTGACCGTTTGTCCGTATCTGTATTGTAGGACCTCCAGTCACTGTCTGTCCGTATCTGTATTGTTGGATCTCCATTCACTGTCTGCCTGTATCTATTTGGTGGGAACCACATTCATTGTCTGTCTGCATCTGTATGGTGAGATACCCATTCATTGTCTGACTTTTTCTATATGTTGGGATCCCCATTCACTGTCTGTCTATATCTGTATACTGGGATCCCCATTTACTGTCTCTCTGTATCTGTATGCTGAGAAACCCATTCATTGTCTGACTTTTTCTATATGGTGGGATCCCCATTCACTGTCTGTCTGTATCTGTATACTGGGATCCCCATTCACATTCTGTATCTGTATAGTGGGATCCCCGTTCACTGTCTGTCTGTATCTGTATGGTGGGAGCACCATTCACTGTCTGTCTGTATCTGTATGGGGAGATCCCCATTCACTGTCTGTATCTGTATGGTGGGATCCCCATTCACTGTCTGTATCTGTATGGTGGGATCCGCATTCACTATCTGTATCAGTATGGTGGGAACCCATTCACTCTCTTCAGCTGGATGGTGAGATCCCCATTCACTCTCTGTATCTATGTGGTGGGATCCCCATTCACTGTCTCTCTGTACCTGTATGGTGAGATCCCCATCCACTATCTGAATCTGTACGGAGGGATCCGCATTTACTGTCTCTCTGTATCTGTATGGTGGGAGCACCATTCACTGTCTGTCTGTATCTGTATGGGGAGATGCCCATTCATTGTTTGTATCTGTATGGTGGGATCCCCATTCATTGTCAGTCTGTATATGTATGCTGTGATCCCCATTCGTTGTTTGTATCAGTATGGTGGGAACCCATTCACTCTCTGTATCTGTACGGTGAGATCCCCATTCATTGTTTGTATCAGTATGGTGGGGACCCATTCACTCTCTGTATCTGTACGGTGAGATCCGCATTCATTGTTTGTACCTGTATGGTGGGAACCCCGTTCATTGTCAGTCTGTATCTGTATGCTGGGATCCCCATTCACTGTTTGTATCTGCATGGTGGGAAGCACATTCACTGTCTGTCTGTATCTGTATACCGGGACCCCCATTTACAGCCTGTATCTGTATGCTGGGATCCCCATTCACTGTTTGTATCTGCATGGTGGGAAGCACATTCACTGTCTGTCTGTATCTGTATACCGGGACCCCCATTTACAGCCTGTATCTGTATAGCGGGATCTCCATTCACTGTCTTTATCTGTATAGTGGGATCCCCATTCACTGTCTGTCTGCATCTGTATGGTGGGATCCCCATTCATTGTCTGTCTTTTTCTATATGGTAGGATCCCCATTCACTGTCTGTCTGTATCTGTATGGGGGGAACCCCATTCATTGTCTGTCTGTATCTGTATGGTGGGAACCCCATTCATTGTCTGTCTGTATCTGTACGGTGGGAACCCCATTCACTGTTTGTCTATATCTGCATGCTGGGATCTCCATTCATTGTTTGTATCTGTATGGTGGGATCCCCGTTCATTGTCAGTCTGTATCTGTATGCTGGGATCCCCATTCACAGTCTGTATCTGTACGGTGGGAACCCCATTCACTGTCTGTAGCGGTATGGTGAGATCCGCATTCACATTCTGTATCTGTGTGGTGGGATCCCCATTGACTGTCTGTCCATATTTGTATTGTTGAATCTCAATTCACTGACTGTCTGTATCTGTTGGTGGGAACCCCATGCATTGTCTGTCGGTATATGTATGGTGAGATACCCATTCACAGTCTGTATCTGTATAGTGGGATCCCCATTCACTGTCTGTCTGTATCTGTATACTGGGATCCCCATTCACAGTCTGTATCTGTATATTGTGATCCCCATTCACTGTCTTTATCTGTATAGTGGGATCCCCATTCACTGTCTGTCTGCATCTGTATGTTGGGATCCCCATTCACTGCCTGTCTGTATCTGTATGGTGAGATCCCCATTCACTGTCTGAATCTGTATGGTGGGATCCACATTCACTGTCTCTCTGTATCTGTATGGTGGGATCACCGTTCACAGTCTGTCTGTATCTGTAAAGTGGGATCCCCATTCACTGTCTCTCTGTATCTCTATCGTGAGATCCCCATTCACTGTCTGTATCTGTATGGTGGGATCCGCATTCACTATCTGTATCAGTATGGTGGGAACCCATTCACTCTCTATATTTGTATCGTGAGATCCCCATTCACTGTCTGTATCTGTATGGTGGGATCTCATTAACTGCCTGTCCGTATCTGTACTGTGGGAGCTCCATTCACTGTCTGTCTGTATCTGTTTGGTGGGAACACCATTCATTGTCTGTCTGTATCTGTATGGTGAGATAGCCATTCATTGTCTGTCTTTTTCTATAAGGTGAGATCCCCATTCACTGTCTGACTGTATCTGAATGATGAGAACCCCATTCGTTGTCTGTCTGTATCTGTATGGTGGGAACCCCATTCACTGTCTGTATCTATATAGTGGGATCCCATTTCATTCTCTGTCTGTGACTGTATGGTGGGATCCCCATTCACTGTCTGTCTGTATCTATATGGTTGGATCCCCATTCACTGTCTGAAGCTGTATGGTAGGATCCGCATTCACTATCTGTATCTGTACGGTGAGATCCCCATTCATTGTTTGTATCCGTATGGTGGGAACCCATTCACTCTCTGTATCTCTACGGTGAGGTCCCCATTCATTGTTGGTATTTGTATGCTGGGAACCTCGTTCATTGTCAGTCTGTATCTGTATGCTGGGATCCACATTCACTGTTTGTATCTGCATGGTGGGAACCACATTCACTGTCTATAGCTGTATATGAGATCCCCATTCACAGTCTGTATCTGTCTGGTGGGATCCCCATTGACTGTCTGTCCGTATCTGTATTGTAGGACCTCCAGTCACTGTCTGTCCGTATCTGTATTGTTGGATCTCCATTCACTGTCTGCCTGTATCTATTTGGTGGGAACCCCATTCATCGTCTGTCTGCATCTGTATGGTGAGATACCCATTCACAGTCTATATATTTATAGACGGATCCCCATTCACTGTCTGTCTGTATCTGTATACTGGGATCCCAATTCACAGTCTGTATCTGTATGCAGGGATCCCCATTCACAGTCTGTATCTGTATAGTGGGATCCCCATTCACAGTCTGTATCGGTATGGTGGGATCCGCATTCACTATCTGTATCAGTATGGTGGGAACCCATTCACTCTCTGTATCTGTATCGTGAGATCCCCATTCATTGTTTGTATCGGTATGGTGG
Source organism: Hypanus sabinus (assembly GCF_030144855.1). NCBI lineage: Eukaryota > Metazoa > Chordata > Chondrichthyes > Myliobatiformes > Dasyatidae > Hypanus > Hypanus sabinus. The sequence continues at coordinate 89,771,769 of NC_082718.1, forward strand.
GAACCCCGTTCATTATCAGTCTGTATCTGTATGCTGGGATCCCCATTCACTGTTTATATCTGCATGGTGGGAACCACATTCACTGTCTAAAGCTGTATGTGAGATCCCCATTCACAGTCTGTATCTGTATGGTGGGATCCCCATTGACCGTTTGTCCGTATCTGTATTGTAGGACCTCCAGTCACTGTCTGTCCGTATCTGTATTGTTGGATCTCCATTCACTGTCTGCCTGTATCTATTTGGTGGGAACCACATTCATTGTCTGTCTGCATCTGTATGGTGAGATACCCATTCATTGTCTGACTTTTTCTATATGTTGGGTTCCCCATTCACTGTCTGTCTATATCTGTATACTGGGATCCCCATTTACTGTCTCTCTGTATCTGTATGCTGAGAAACCCATTCATTGTCTGACTTTTTCTATATGGTGGGATCCCCATTCACTGTCTGTCTGTATCTGTATACTGGGATCCCCATTCACATTCTATATCTGTATAGTGGGATCCCCGTTCACTGTCTGTCTGTATCTGTATGGTGGGAGCACCATTCACTGTCTGTCTGTATCTGTATGGGGAGATCCCCATTCACTGTCTGTATCTGTATGGTGGGATCCCCATTCACTGTCTGTATCTGTATGGTGGGATCCGCATTCACTATCTGTATCAGTATGGTGGGAACCCATTCACTCTCTTCAGCTGGATGGTGAGATCCCCATTCACTCTCTGTATCTATGTGGTGGGATCCCCATTCACTGTCTCTCTGTACCTGTATGGTGAGATCCCCATCCACTATCTGAATCTGTACGGAGGGATCCGCATTTACTGTCTCTCTGTATCTGTATGGTGGGAGCACCATTCACTGTCTGTCTGTATCTGTATGGGGAGATGCCCATTCATTGTTTGTATCTGTATGGTGGGATCCCCGTTCATTGTCAGTCTGTATATGTATGCTGTGATCCCCATTCATTGTTTGTATCAGTATGGTGGGAACCCATTCACTCTCTGTATCTGTACGGTGAGATCCCCATTCATTGTTTGTATCAGTATGGTGGGAACCCAGTTCATTGACAGTCTGTATCTGTATGCTGGGATCCCCATTCACTGTTTGTATCTGCATGGTGGGATCCCCATTCACTGTCTGTCTGTATCTGTATGGTGAGATCCCCATTCACTGTCTGAATCTGTATGGTGGGATCCACATTCACTGTCTCTCTGTATCTGTATGGTGGGATCACCGTTCACAGTCTGTCTGTATCTGTAAAGTGGGATCCCCATTCACTGTCTCTCTGTATCTCTATCGTGAGATCCCCATTCACTGTCTGTATCTGTATGGTGGGATCCGCATTCACTATCTGTATCAGTATGGTGGGAACCCATTCACTCTCTATATTTGTATCGTGAGATCCCCATTCACTGTCTGTATCTGTATGGTGGGATCTCATTAACTGCCTGTCCGTATCTGTACTGTGGGAGCTCCATTCACTGTCTGTCTGTATCTGTTTGGTGGGAACACCATTCATTGTCTGTCTGTATCTGTATGGTGAGATAGCCATTCATTGTCTGTCTTTTTCTATAAGGTGAGATCCCCATTCACTGTCTGACTGTATCTGAATGATGAGAACCCCATTCGTTGTCTGTCTGTATCTGTATGGTGGGAACCCCATTCACTGTCTGTATCTATATAGTGGGATCCCATTTCATTCTCTGTCTGTGACTGTATGGTGGGATCCCCATTCACTGTCTGTCTGTATCTATATGGTTGGATCCCCATTCACTGTCTGAAGCTGTATGGTGGGATCCGCATTCACTATCTGTATCTGTACGGTGAGATCCCCATTCATTGTTTGTATCCGTATGGTGGGAACCCATTCACTCTCTGTATCTCTACGGTGAGGTCCCCATTCATTGTTGGTATTTGTATGCTGGGAACCTCGTTCATTGTCAGTCTGTATCTGTATGCTGGGATCCACATTCACTGTTTGTATCTGCATGGTGGGAACCACATTCACTGTCTATAGCTGTATATGAGATCCCCATTCACAGTCTGTATCTGTCTGGTGGGATCCCCATTGACTGTCTGTCCGTATCTGTATTGTAGGACCTCCAGTCACTGTCTGTCCGTATCTGTATTGTTGGATCTCCATTCACTGTCTGCCTGTATCTATTTGGTGGGAACCCCATTCATCGTCTGTCTGCATCTGTATGGTGAGATACCCATTCACAGTCTATATATTTATAGACGGATCCCCATTCACTGTCTGTCTGTATCTGTATACTGGGATCCCAATTCACAGTCTGTATCTGTATGCAGGGATCCCCATTCACAGTCTGTATCTGTATAGTGGGATCCCCATTCACAGTCTGTATCGGTATGGTGGGATCCGCATTCACTATCTGTATCAGTATGGTGGGAACCCATTCACTCTCTGTATCTGTATCGTGAGATCCCCATTCATTGTTTGTATCGGTATGGTGGGAACCCCGTTCATTATCAGTCTGTATCTGTATGCTGGGATCCCCATTCACTGTTTATATCTGCATGGTGGGAACCACATTCACTGTCTAAAGCTGTATGTGAGATCCCCATTCACAGTCTGTATCTGTATGGTGGGATCCCCATTGACCGTTTGTCCGTATCTGTATTGTAGGACCTCCAGTCACTGTCTGTCCGTATCTGTATTGTTGGATCTCCATTCACTGTCTGCCTGTATCTATTTGGTGGGAACCACATTCATTGTCTGTCTGCATCTGTATGGTGAGATACCCATTCATTGTCTGACTTTTTCTATATGTTGGGTTCCCCATTCACTGTCTGTCTATATCTGTATACTGGGATCCCCATTTACTGTCTCTCTGTATCTGTATGCTGAGAAACCCATTCATTGTCTGACTTTTTCTATATGGTGGGATCCCCATTCACTGTCTGTCTGTATCTGTATACTGGGATCCCCATTCACATTCTATATCTGTATAGTGGGATCCCCGTTCACTGTCTGTCTGTATCTGTATGGTGGGAGCACCATTCACTGTCTGTCTGTATCTGTATGGGGAGATCCCCATTCACTGTCTGTATCTGTATGGTGGGATCCCCATTCACTGTCTGTATCTGTATGGTGGGATCCGCATTCACTATCTGTATCAGTATGGTGGGAACCCATTCACTCTCTTCAGCTGGATGGTGAGATCCCCATTCACTCTCTGTATCTATGTGGTGGGATCCCCATTCACTGTCTCTCTGTACCTGTATGGTGAGATCCCCATCCACTATCTGAATCTGTACGGAGGGATCCGCATTTACTGTCTCTCTGTATCTGTATGGTGGGAGCACCATTCACTGTCTGTCTGTATCTGTATGGGGAGATGCCCATTCATTGTTTGTATCTGTATGGTGGGATCCCCGTTCATTGTCAGTCTGTATATGTATGCTGTGATCCCCATTCATTGTTTGTATCAGTATGGTGGGAACCCATTCACTCTCTGTATCTGTACGGTGAGATCCCCATTCATTGTTTGTATCAGTATGGTGGGAACCCAGTTCATTGACAGTCTGTATCTGTATGCTGGGATCCCCATTCACTGTTTGTATCTGCATGGTGGGATCCCCATTCACTGTCTGTCTGTATCTGTATGGTGAGATCCCCATTCACTGTCTGAATCTGTATGGTGGGATCCACATTCACTGTCTCTCTGTATCTGTATGGTGGGATCACCGTTCACAGTCTGTCTGTATCTGTAAAGTGGGATCCCCATTCACTGTCTCTCTGTATCTCTATCGTGAGATCCCCATTCACTGTCTGTATCTGTATGGTGGGATCCGCATTCACTATCTGTATCAGTATGGTGGGAACCCATTCACTCTCTATATTTGTATCGTGAGATCCCCATTCACTGTCTGTATCTGTATGGTGGGATCTCATTAACTGCCTGTCCGTATCTGTACTGTGGGAGCTCCATTCACTGTCTGTCTGTATCTGTTTGGTGGGAACACCATTCATTGTCTGTCTGTATCTGTATGGTGAGATAGCCATTCATTGTCTGTCTTTTTCTATAAGGTGAGATCCCCATTCACTGTCTGACTGTATCTGAATGATGAGAACCCCATTCGTTGTCTGTCTGTATCTGTATGGTGGGAACCCCATTCACTGTCTGTATCTATATAGTGGGATCCCATTTCATTCTCTGTCTGTGACTGTATGGTGGGATCCCCATTCACTGTCTGTCTGTATCTATATGGTTGGATCCCCATTCACTGTCTGAAGCTGTATGGTGGGATCCGCATTCACTATCTGTATCTGTACGGTGAGATCCCCATTCATTGTTTGTATCCGTATGGTGGGAACCCATTCACTCTCTGTATCTCTACGGTGAGGTCCCCATTCATTGTTGGTATTTGTATGCTGGGAACCTCGTTCATTGTCAGTCTGTATCTGTATGCTGGGATCCACATTCACTGTTTGTATCTGCATGGTGGGAACCACATTCACTGTCTATAGCTGTATATGAGATCCCCATTCACAGTCTGTATCTGTCTGGTGGGATCCCCATTGACTGTCTGTCCGTATCTGTATTGTAGGACCTCCAGTCACTGTCTGTCCGTATCTGTATTGTTGGATCTCCATTCACTGTCTGCCTGTATCTATTTGGTGGGAACCCCATTCATCGTCTGTCTGCATCTGTATGGTGAGATACCCATTCACAGTCTATATATTTATAGACGGATCCCCATTCACTGTCTGTCTGTATCTGTATACTGGGATCCCAATTCACAGTCTGTATCTGTATACAGGGATCCCCATTCACAGTCTGAATCTGAATGGTGGGATCCGCATTCACTGTCTCTCTGTATCTGTATGGTAGGATCACCGTTCACAGTCTGTTTGTATCTGTAAAGTGGGATACCCATTCACTGTCTCTCTGTATCTCTGTGGTGGGAACCGCATTCACTGTCTGTAGCTGTATGGTGAGATCCCCATTCACTGTCTGTAACTGTATGGTGGGATCCCCATTGACTGTCTGTACGTATCTGTATTGTAGGACCTCCCGTCACTGTCTGTCCGTATCTGTATTGTTGGATCTCCATTCACTGTCTGCCTGTATCTATTTGGTGGGAACCGCATTCATTGTCTGTCTGCATCTGTATGATGAGATAACCTTTCATCGTCTGACTTTTTCTATATGGTGGGATCCCTATTCACTGTCTGTCTATATCTGTATACTGGGATCCCCTTTCACAGTGTTTCTGTATCTGTATGCTGAGAAAGCCATTCATTGTCTGAATTTTTCTATATGGTGGGATCCCCATTCACTGTCTGTTTCTGGTTGGTGGGAACCCCATTCATTGTCTGTCTCTATCTGTATGGTGAGATACCCATTCATTATCTGTCTTTTTCTATATGGTGGGATCCCCATTCACTGTCTGACTGTATCTGTATGGGAGGAACCCCATTCATTGTCTGTCTGTATCTGTATGCTGGGATCCCCATTCACTGTCTGTATCTGTATGTTGGGAACCGCATTCACTGTCTGTATCTGTATGGTGGGGTCCGCGTTTACTATCTGTATCAGTATGGTGGGAACCCATTCACTCTCTGTATCTGTATGGTGAGATCCCCATTCATTGTTTGTATCAGTATGGTGGGAACCCATTCACTCTCTTTATCTGTACGGTGAAATCCCCATTCATTGTTTGTATCTGTATGGTGGGAACCCCGTTCATTGACAGTCTGTATCTGTATGCTGGGATCCCCATTCACTGTTTGTATCTGCATGGTGCGAAACACATTCACTGTCTACAGCTGTATGTGAGATCCCCCTACACAGTCTGTATCTGTATGGTGGGAGCCACATTGACTGTCTGTCCGTATCTGTATTGTAGGACCTCCAGTCACTGTCTGTCTGTATCTGTTTGGTGGGAACCCCATTCATTGTCTGACTTTTTCTATATGGTGGGATCCCCATTCACTGTCTGTCTATATCTGTATACTGGGATCCCCATTCACTGTCTGTCTGTATCTGTATGCTGAGAAACCCATTCAATGTCTGACTTTTTCTATATGGTGGGATCCCCATTCACAGTCTGTATCTGTATACTGGGATGCCCATTCACAGTCTGTATCTGTATAGTAGGATCCCCATTCACTCTCCATATCTATATACTGGGATCCTCATTCACTGTCTGTCTGCATCTGTATGGTGGGATCCCCATTCACTGTTTGTATCTCCATGGTGGGAACCACATTCACTGTCTAAAGCTGTATGTGAGATCCGCATTCACAGTCATTATCTGTATGGTGGGATCCCCATTGACTGTCTGTCCGTATCTGAATTGTAGGACCACCAGTCACTGTCTGTCCGTATCTGTATTGTTGGAGCTGCATTCACTGTCTGCCTGAATCTATTTGTCGGGAACCCCATTCATTGTCTGTCTGCATCTGTATGATGAGATACCCATTCATTGTCTGACTTTTTCTATAGGGTGGGATCCCCATTCACAGTCTGTATCTGTATGGTGGGAACCGCATTCACTGTCTGTAGCTGTATGGTGAGATCCCCATTCACTGTCTGTATCTGTATGGTGGAATCCCCATTAACTGTCTGTCCGTACCTGTATTGTGGGAGCTCCATTCACTGTCTGTCTGTATCTGTTTGGTGGGAACCCCATTCATTGCCTATCTGTATCTGTATGGTGAGATACCCATTCATTGTCTGTCTTTTTCTATAAGGTGGGATCCCCACTCACTGTCTGACTGTATCTGTATGATGTGAACCCCATTCCTTGTGTGTCTGTATCTGTATGCTGGGAACCCCATTCACTGTCTGTATCTGTATAGTGGGATCCCATTTCATTCTCTGTCTGTGACTTTATGGTGGGATCCCCATTCTCTGTCTGTCTGTATCTGTATGGTGAGATCCCCATCCACTATCTGAATCTGTACGGAGGGATCAGCATTTCCTGTCTGTCTGTATCTGTATGGTGGGAGCACCATTCACTGTCTGTCTGTATCTGTATGGGGAGATCCCAATTCACAGTCTGTATCTGTATGGTGGGATCCCCATTCACTGTCTGTATCTGTATGGTGGGATCCGCATTCACTATCTGTGTCAGTATGGTGGGAACCCATTCACTGTCTGTATCTGTATGGTGGGATCCGCATTCACTATCTGTATCAGTATGGTGGGAACCCATTCACTCTCTGTATCTGTATGGTGAGATCCCCATTCATTGTTTGTATCTGTATGGTGGGAACCCAGTTCATTGACAGTCTGTATCTGTTTGCTGGGATCCCCATTCACTGTTTGTATCTGCATGGTGGGAACAACATTCACTGTCTATAGCTGTATGTGAGATCCCCATTCACAGTCTGTATCTGTCTGGTGGGATCCCCATTGACTGTCTGTCCGTATCTGTATTGTAGGACCTCCAGTCACTGTCTGCCTGTATCTATTTGGTGGGAACCCCATTCATTGTCTGTCTGCATCTGTATGGTGAGATACCCATTCACAGTCTATATATGTATAGTGGGATCCCCATTCACTGTCTGTATATGTATAATGGGATCCCCATTCACTGTCTTTATCTGTATAGTGGGATCCCCGTTCACTGTTTGTATCTGCATGGTGGGAACCACATTCACTGTCTGCAGCTGTAAGTGAGATCCCCCTTCACAGTCTGTATCTGTATGGTGGGACCCCTTTGACTGTCTGTCCGTATCTGTATTGTAGGACCTCCAGTCACTGTCTGTCCGTATCTCTATTGTTGGATCTCCATTCACTGTCTGTCTGTATCTGTATGATGAGATACCCATTCACTGTCTGACTTTTTCTATATGGTGGGATCCCCATTCACTGTCTGTCTATATCTGTATACCGGGATCCCCATTCACAGTCTGTATCTGTATAGTGGGATCCCCATTCACTGTCTATATCTATATAGTGGGATCCCCATTCTCTGTCTGTCTGCATCTGTATGGTGGGATCCACATTCACTGTCTGTATCTGTATGTTGGGATCCCCATTCATTGTCAGTCCGTATCTGTATGATGGGATCCCCATTCACTGTCTGTATCTGTATGGTGTGAACCGCATTCACTGTCTGTAGCTGTATGGTGAGATCCCCATTCACTGTCTGTATCTGGTTGGGGGGAACCCCTTTCATTGTCTGTCTCTATCTGTATGGTGAGATACCCATTCATTGTCTGTCTTTTTTCTATATGGTGGGATCCCCATTCACTGTCTGACTGTATCTGTATGGGAGGAACCCCATTCATTGTCTGTCTGTATCTGTATGGTGGGAACCCCATTCATTGTCTGTCTGTATCTGTACGGTGGGATCCCCATTCAGTGTTTGTCCGTATCTGCATACTGGGATCCCCATTCACTGTCTGTAACTGTATGGTGGGAACCGCATTCACTGTCTGTAGCTGTACGGTGAGATCCCCATTCACTGTCTGTATCTGTATGCTGGGATCCCTATTAACTGTCTGTCCGTATCTGTATTGTGGGAGCTCCATTCACTGTCTGTCTGTATCTGTTTGGGGGGAACCCCATTCATTGCCTGTCTGTATCTGTATGGTGAAATACCCATTCATTGTCTGTCTTTTTCTATAAGGTGGGAACCCCATTCACTGTCTGTATATGTATAGTGGGATCCCATTTCATTCTCTGTCTGTGACTGTACGGAGGGATCCGCATTTACTGTCTGTCTGTATCTATATGGTGGGAGCACCATTCACTGTCTGTCTGTATATGTATGGGGAGATCCCCATTCACAGTCTGTATCTGTACGGTGGGATCCCCATTCACTGTCTGTATCTGTATGGTGGGATCCGCATTCACTATCGGTATTAGTATGGTGGGATCCCATTCAATCTCTGTATCTGTATGGTGAAATCCCCATTCATTGTTTGTATCAGTATGGTGGGAACCCATTCACTCTCTTTATCTGTACGGTGAGATCCCCATTCATTGTTTGTATCTGTATGGTGGGAACCCCGTTCATTGACAGTCTGTATCTGTATGCTGGGATCCCCATTCACTGTTTGTATCTGCATGGTGGGAAACACATTCACTGTCTACAGCTGTATGTGAGATCCCCCTTCACTGTCTGTAGCTGTATGGTGAGATCCCCATTCACTGTCTGTATCTGGTTGGTGGGAACCCCTTTCATTGTCTGTCTCTATCTGTATGGTGAGATACCCATTCATTGTCTGTCTTTTTCAATATGGTGGGATCCCCATTCACTGTCTGACTGTATCTGTATGGGAGGAACCCCATTCATTGTCTGTCTGTATCTGTACGGTGGGATCCCCATTCACTGTTTGTCCGTATCTGCATACTGGGATCCCCATTCACTGTCTGTATCTGCATGGTGGGAACCACATTCACTGTCTGCAGCTGTAAGTGAGATCCCCCTTCACAGTCTGTATCTGTATGGTGGGATCCCCATTTACTGTCTGTCTATATCTGTATACTGGGATCCCCATTCACAGTCTGTATCTGTATAGTGGGATCCCCATTCACTGTCTATATCTATATAGTGGGATCCCCATTCACTGTCTGTCTGCATCTGTATGGTGGGATCCCCATTCACTGTCTGTATCTGTATGGTGGGATCCCCATTCATTGTCAGTCCGTATCTGTATGATGGGATCCCCATTCACTGTCTGTATCTGTATGGTGTGAACCGCATTCACTGTCTGTAGCTGTGTGGTGAGATCCCCATTCACTGTCTGTATCTGGTTGGTGGGAACCCCTTTCATTGTCTGTCTCTATCTGTATGGTGAGATACCCATTCATTGTCTGTCTTTTTTCTATATGGTGGGATCCCCATTCACTGTCTGACTGTATCTGTATGGGAGGAACCCCATTCATTGTCTGTCTGTATCTGTATGGTGGGAACCCCATTCATTGTCTGTCTGTATCTGTACGGTGGGATCCCCATTCACTGTTTGTCCGTATCTGCATACTGGGATCCCCATTCACTGTCTGTAACTGTATGGTGGGAACCGCATTCACTGTCTGTAGCTGTACGGTGAGATCCCCATTCACTGTCTGTATCTGTATGCTGGGATCCCTATTAACTGTCTGTCCGTATCTGTATTGTGGGAGCTCCATTCACTGTCTGTCTGTATCTGTTTGGGGGGAACCCCATTCATTGTCTGTCTGTATCTGTATGGTGAAATACCAATTCATTGTCTGTCTTTTTCTATAAGGTGGGAACCCCATTCACTGTCTGTATATGTATAGTGGGATCCCATTTCATTCTTTGTCTGTGACTGTACGGAGGGATCCGCATTTACTGTCTGTCTGTATCTATATGGTGGGAGCACCATTCACTGTCTGTCTGTATATGTATGGGGAGATCCCCATTAACTGTCTGTATCTGTATGGTGGGATCCCCATTCACTGTCTGTATCTGTATGGTGGGATCCGCATTCACTATCGGTATTAGTATGGTGGGATCCCATTCAATCTCTGTATCTGTATGGTGAAATCCCCATTCATTGTTTGTATCAGTATGGTGGGAACCCATTCACTCTCTTTATCTGTACGGTGAGATCCCCATTCATTGTTTGTATCTGTATGGTGGGAACCCCGTTCATTGACAGTCTGTATCTGTATGCTGGGATCCCCATTCACTGTTTGTATCTGCATGGTGGGAAACACATTCACTATCTACAGCTGTATGTGAGATCCCCCTTCACTGTCTGTAGCTGTATGGTGAGATCCCCATTCACTGTCTGTATCTGGTTGGTGGGAACCCCTTTCATTATCTGTCTCTATCTGTATGGTGAGATACCCATTCATTGTCTGTCTTTTTCTATATGGTGGGATCCCCATTCACTGTCTGACTGTATCTGTATGGGAGGAACCCCATTCATTGTCTGTCTGTATCTGTACGGTGGGATCCCCATTCACTGTTTGTCCGTATCTGCATACTGGGATCCCCATTCACTGTCTGTAACTGTATGGTGGGAACCGTATTCACTGTCTGTAGCTGTACGGTGAGATCCCCATTCACTGTCTGTATCTGTATGCTGGGATCCCCATTCATTGTCAGTCTGTATCTGTATGACGGGATCCCCATTCACTGTCTATATCTGTATGGTGGGAACCGCATTCACTGCCTGTAGCTGTATGGTGAGATCCCCATTCATTGTCAGTCCGTATCTGTATGGTGGGATCCACATTCACTGTCTGTATCTGAATGGTGGGATCCCCATTCATTGTCAGTCCGTATCTGTATGATGGGATCCCCATTCACTGTCTGTATCTGTATGGTGTGAACCGCATTCACTGTCTGTAGCTGTATGGTGAGATCCCCATTCACTGTCTGTATCTGGTTGGTGGGAACCCCTTTCATTGTCTGTCTCTATCTGTATGGTGAGATACCCATTCATTGTCTGTCTTTTTTCTATATGGTGGGATCCCCATTCACTGTCTGACTGTATCTGTATGGGAGGAACCCCATTCATTGTCTGTCTGTATCTGTATGGTGGGAACCCCATTCATTGTCTGTCTGTATCTGTATGGTGGGAACCCCATTCATTGTCTGTCTGTATCTGTACGGTGGGATCCCCATTCACTGTTTGTCCGTATCTGCATACTGGGATCCCCATTCACTGTCTGTAACTGTATGGTGGGAACCGCATTCACTGTCTGTAGCTGTACGGTGACATCCCCATTCACTGTCTGTATCTGTATGCTGGGATCCCTATTAACTGTCTGTCCGTATCTGTATTGTGGGAGCTCCATTCACTGTCTGTCTGTATCTGTTTGGGGGGAACCCCATTCATTGTCTGTCTGTATCTGTATGGTGAAATACCCATTCATTGTCTGTCTTTTTCTATATGTTGGGAACCCCATTCACTGTCTGTATATGTATAGTGGGATCCCATTTCATTCTCTGTCTGTGACTGTACGGAGGGATCCGCATTTACTGTCTGTCTGTATCTATATGGTGGGAGCACCATTCACTGTCTGTCTGTATATGTATGGGGAGATCCCCATTCACTGTCTGTATCTGTATGGTGGGATCCCCATTCACTGTCTGTATCTGTATGGTGGGATCCGCATTCACTATCGGTATTAGTATGGTGGGATCCCATTCAATCTCTGTATCTGTATGGTGAAATCCCCATTCATTGTTTGTATCAGTATGGTGGGAACCCATTCACTCTCTTTATCTGTACGGTGAGATCCCCATTCATTGTTTGTATCTGTATGGTGGGAACCCCGTTCATTGACAGTCTGTATCTGTATGCTGGGATCCCCATTCACTGTTTGTATCTGCATGGTGGGAAACACATTCACTGTCTACAGCTGTATGTGAGATCCCCCTTCACTGTCTGTAGCTGTAAGGTGAGATCCCCATTCACTGTCTGTATCTGGTTGGTGGGAACCCCTTTCATTGTCTGTCTCTATCTGTATGGTGAGATACCCATTCATTGTCTGTCTTTTTCTATATGGTGGGATCCCCATTCACTGTCTGACTGTATCTGTATGGGAGGAACCCCATTCATTGTCTGTCTGTATCTGTACGGTGGGATCCCCATTCACTGTTTGTCCGTATCTGCATACTGGGATCCCCATTCACTGTCTGTAACTGTATGGTGGGAACCGTATTCACTGTCTGTAGCTGTACGGTGAGATCCCCATTCACTGTCTGTATCTGTACGGTGGGATCCCCATTCATTGTCAGTCTGTATCTGTATGACGGGATCCCCATTCACTGTCTATATCTGTATGGTGGGAACCGCATTCACTGTCTGTAGCTGTATGGTGAGATCCCCATTCACTGTCTGTATCTGGTTGGTGGGGACCCTATTCATTGTCTGTCTCTATCTGTATGGTGAGATGCCCATTCATTATCTGTCTTTTTCTATATGGTGGGATCCCCATTCACTGTCTGACTGTATCTGTATGGGAGGAACCTCATTCATTGTCTGTCTGTATCTGTATGCTGGGATCCGCATTCACTGTCTGTATCTGTATGTTGGGAACCGCATTCACTGTCTGTATCTGTATGGTGGGATCCGCATTCACTATCTGTATCAGTATGGTGGGAACCCATTCACTCTCTGTATCTGTATGGTGAGATCCCCATTCATTGTTTGTATCAGTATGGTGGGAACCCATTCACTCTCTTTATCTGTACGGTGAGATCCCCATTCATTGTTTGTATCTGTATGGTGGGAACCCCGTTCATTGACAGTCTGTATCTGTATGCTGGGATCCCCATTCACTGTTTGTATCTGCATGGTGGGAAACATATTCACTGTCTACAGCTGTATGTGAGATCCCCCTTCACAGTCTGTATCTGTATGGCGGGAGCCCCATTGACTGTCTGTCCGTATCTGTATTGTAGGACCTCCAGTCACTGTCTGTCCTTATCTGTATTGTTGGATCTCCATTCACTGTCTGTCTGTATCTGTTTGGTGGGAACCCCATTCATTGTCTGACTTTTTCTATATGGTGGGATCCCCATTCACTGTCTGTCTATATCTGTATACTGGGATCCCCATTCACTGTCTGTCTGTATCTGTATGCTGAGAAACCCATTCAATGTCTGACTTTTTCTATATGGTGGGATCCCCATTCACAGTCTGTATCTGTATACTGGGATGCCCATTCACAGTCTGTATCTTTATAGTAGGATCCCCATTCACTCTCCATATCTATATACTGGGATCCTCATTCACTGTCTGTCTGCATCTGTATGGTGGGATCCCCAATCACTGTTTGTATCTCCATGGTGGGAACCACATTCACTGTCTAAAGCTGTATGTGAGATCCGCATTCACAGTCATTATCTGTATGGTGGGATCCCCATTGACTGTCTGTCCGTATCTGAATTGTAGGACCTCCAGTCACTGTCTGTCCGTATCTGTATAGTTGGAGCTGCATTCACTGACTGCCTGTATCTATTTGTTGGGAACCCCATTTATTGTGTGTCTGCATCTGTATGATGAGATACCCATTCATTGTCTGACTTTTTCTATAGGGTGGGATCCCCATTCACAGTCTGTATCTGTATGGTGGGAACCGCATTCACTGTCTGTAGCTGTATGGTGAGATCCCCATTCACTGTCTGTTTCTGTTTGGTGGGAATCCCATTCATTGTCTGTCTCTATCTGTATGGTGAGATACCCATTCATTATCTGTCATTTTCTATATGGTGGGATCCCCATTCACTGTCTGACTGTATCTGTATGGGAGGAACCCCATTCATTGTCTGTCTGTATCTGTATGCTGGGATCCCCATTCACTGTCTGTATCTGTATGTTGGGAACCGCATTCACTGTCTGTATCTGTATGGTGGGGTCCGCATTTACTATCTGTATCAGTATGGTGGGAACCCATTCACTCTCTGTATCTGTATGGTGAGATCCCCATTCATTGTTTGTATCAGTATGGTGGGAACCCATTCACTCTCTTTATCTGTACGGTGAGATCCCCATTCATTGTTTGTATCTGTATGGTGGGAACCCCGTTCATTGACAGTCTGTATCTGTATGCTGGGATCCCCATTCACTGTTTGTATCTGCATGGTGGGAAACACATTCACTGTCTACAGCTGTATGTGAGATCCCCCTTCACAGTCTGTATCTGTATGGTGGGAGCCCCATTGACTGTCTGTCCGTATCTGTATTGTAGGACCTCCAGTCACTGTCTGTCTGTATCTGTATTGTTGGATCTCCATTCACTGTCTGTCTGTATCTGTTTGGTGGGAACCCCATTCATTGTCTGACTTTTTCTATATGGTGGGATCCCCATTCACTGTCTGTCTATATCTGTATACTGGGATCCCCATTCACTGTCTGTCTGTATCTGTATGCTGAGAAACCCATTCAATGTCTGACTTTTTCTATATGGTGGGATCCCCATTCACAGTCTGTATCTGTATACTGGGATGCCCATTCACAGTCTGTATCTGTATAGTAGGATCCCCATTCACTCTCCATATCTATATACTGGGATCCTCATTCACTGTCTGTCTGCATCTGTATGGTGGGATCCCCATTCACTGTTTGTATCTCCATGGTGGGAACCACATGCACTGTCTATAGCTGTATGTGAGATCCCCATTCACAGTCTGTATCTGTCTGGTGGGATCCCCATTGACTGTCTTTATCTGTATAGTGGGATCCCCGTTCACTGTTTGTATCTGCATGGTGGGAACCACATTCACTGTCTGCAGCTGTAAGTGAGATCCCCCTTCACAGTCTGTATCTGTATGGTGGGACCCCTTTGACTGTCTGTCCGTATCTGTATTGTAGGACCTCCAGTCACTGTCTGTCCGTATCTCTATTGTTGGATCTCCATTCACTGTCTGTCTGTATCTGTTTGGTGGGATCCCCATTCACAGTCTGTATCTGTATGGTGGGAACCGCATTCACTGTCTGTAGCTGTATGGTGAGATCCCCATTCACTGTCTGTATCTGTATAGTGGGATCCCCATTCACTGTCTATATCTATATAGTGGGATCCCCATTCAATGTCTGTCTGCATCTGGATGGTGAGATCCCCATTCACTGTCTGTTTCTGGTTGGTGGGAACCCCATTCATTGTCTGTCTCTATCTGTATGGTGAGATACCCATTCATTATCTGTCTTTTTCTATATGGTGGGATCCCCATTCACTGTCTGACTGTATCTGTATGGGAGGAACCCCATTCATTGTCTGTCTGTATCTGTATGCTGGGATCCCCATTCACTGTCTGTATCTGTATGTTGGGAACCGCATTCACTGTCTGTATCTGTATGGTGGGGTCCGCATTTACTATCTGTATCAGTATGGTGGGAACCCATTCACTCTCTGTATCTGTATGGTGAGTTCCCCATTCATTGTTTGTATCAGTATGGTGGGAACCCATTCACTCTCTTTATCTGTACGGTGAAATCCCCATTCATTGTTTGTATCTGTATGGTGGGAACCCCGTTCATTGATAGTCTGTATCTGTATGCTGGGATCCCCATTCACTGTTTGTATCTGCATGGTGCGAAACACATTCACTGTCTACAGCTGTATGTGAGATCCCCCTACACAGTCTGTATCTGTATGGTGGGAGCCACATTGACTGTCTGTCCGTATCTGTATTGTAGGACCTCCAGTCACTGTCTGTCCGTATCTGTATTGTTGGAGCTGCATTCACTGTCTGCCTGAATCTATTTGTTGGGAACCCCATTCATTGTCTGTCTGCATCTGTATGATGAGATACCCATTCATTGTCTGACTTTTTCTATAGGGTGGGATCCCCATTCACAGTCTGTATCTGTATGGTGGGAACCGCATTCACTGTCTGTAGCTGTATGGTGAGATCCCCATTCACTGTCTGTATCTGTATGGTGGAATCCCCATTAACTGTCTGTCCGTACCTGTATTGTGGGAGCTCCATTCACTGTCTGTCTGTATCTGTTTGGTGGGAACCCCATTCATTGCCTATCTGTATCTGTATGGTGAGATACCCATTCATTGTCTGTCTTTTTCTATAAGGTGGGATCCCCACTCACTGTCTGACTGTATCTGTATGATGTGAACCCCATTCCTTCTGTGTCTGTATCTGTATGCTGGGAACCCCATTCACTGTCTGTATCTGTATAGTGGGATCCCATTTCATTCTCTGTCTGTGACTTTATGGTGGGATCCCCATTCTCTGTCTGTCTGTATCTGTATGGTGAGATCCCCATCCACTATCTGAATCTGTACGGAGGGATCCGCATTTCCTGTCTGTCTGTATCTGTATGGTGGGAGCACCATTCACTGTCTGTCTGTATCTGTATGGGGAGATCCCAATTCACAGTCTGTATCTGTATGGTGGGATCCCCATTCACTGTCTGTATCTGTATGGTGGGATCCGCATTCACTATCTGTGTCAGTATGGTGGGAACCCATTCACTGTCTGTATCTGTATGGAGGGATCCGCATTCACTATCTGTATCAGTATGGTGGGAACCCATTCACTCTCTGTATCTGTATGGTGAGATCCCCATTCATTGTTTGTATCTGTATGGTGGGAACCCAGTTCATTGACAGTCTGTATCTGTATGCTGGGATCCCCATTCACTGTTTGTATCTGCATGGTGTGAACCACATTCACTGTCTATAGCTGTATGTGAGATCCCCATTCACAGTCTGTATCTGTCTGGTGGGATCCCCATTGACTGTCTGTCCGTATCTGTATTGTAGGACCTCCAGTCACTGTCTGCCTGTATCTATTTGGTGGGAACCCCATTCATTGTCTGTCTGCATCTGTATGGTGAGATACCCATTCACAGTCTATATATGTATAGTGGGATCCCCATTCACTGTCTGTATATGTATAATGGGATCCCCATTCACTGTCTTTATCTGTATAGTGGGATCCCCGTTCACTGTTTGTATCTGCATGGTGGGAACCACATTCACTGTCTGCAGCTGTAAGTGAGATCCCCCTTCACAGTCTGTATCTGTATGGTGGGACCCCTTTGACTGTCTGTCCGTATCTGTATTGTAGGACCTCCAGTCACTGTCTGTCCGTATCTCTATTGTTGGATCTCCATTCACTGTCTGTCTGTATCTGTATGATGAGATACCCATTCACTGTCTGACTTTTTCTATATGGTGGGATCCCCATTCACTGTCTGTCTATATCTGTATACTGGGATCCCCATTCACAGTCTGTATCTGTATATTGGGATCCCCATTCACTGTCTATATCTATATAGTGGGATCCCCATTCACTGTCTGTCTGCATCTGTATGGTGGGATCCACATTCACTGTCTGTATCTGTATGGTGGGATCCCCATTCATTGTCAGTCTGTATCTGTATGATGGGATCCCCATTCACTGTCTGTATCTGTATGGTGTGAACCGCATTCACTGTCTGTAGCTGTGTGGTGAGATCCCCATTCACTGTCTGTATCTGGTTGGTGGGAACCCCTTTCATTGTCTGTCTCTATCTGTATGGTGAGATACCCATTCATTGTCTGTCTTTTTTCTATATGGTGGGATCCCCATTCACTGTCTGACTGTATCTGTATGGGAGGAACCCCATTCATTGTCTGTCTGTATCTGTATGGTGGGAAACACATTCATTGTCTGTCTGTATCTGTACGGTGGGATCCCCATTCACTGTTTGTCCGTATCTGCATACTGGGATCCCCATTCACTGTCTGTAACTGTATGGTGGGAACCGCATTCACTGTCTGTAGCTGTACGGTGAGATCCCCATTCACTGTCTGTATCTGTATGCTGGGATCCCTATTAACTGTCTGTCCGTATCTGTATTGTGGGTGCTCCATTCACTGTCTGTCTGTATCTGTTTGGGGGGAACCCCATTCATTGTCTGTCTGTATCTGTATGGTGAAATACCCATTCATTGTCTGTCTTTTTCTATAAGGTGGGAACCCCATTCACTGTCTGTATATGTATAGTGGGATCCCATTTCATTCTCTGTCTGTGACTGTACGGAGGGATCCGCATTTACTGTCTGTCTGTATCTATACGGTGGGAGCACCATTCACTGTCTGTCTGTATATGTATGGGGAGATCCCCATTCACTGTCTGTATCTGTATGGTGGGATCCCCATTCACTGTCTGTATCTGTATGGTGGGATCCGCATTCACTATCGGTATTAGTATGGTGGGATCCCATTCAATCTCTGTATCTGTATGGTGAAATCCCCATTCATTGTTTGTATCAGTATGGTGGGAACCCATTCACTCTCTTTATCTGTACGGTGAGATCCCCATTCATTGTTTGTATCTGTATGGTGGGAACCCCGTTGATTGACAGTCTGTATCTGTATGCTGGGATCCCCATTCACTGTTTGTATCTGCATGGTGGGAAACACATTCACTGTCTACAGCTGTATGTGAGATCCCCCTTCACTGTCTGTAGCTGTATGGTGAGATCCCCATTCACTGTCTGTATCTGGTTGGTGGGAACCCCTTTCATTGTCTGTCTCTATCTGTATGGTGAGATACCCATTCATTGTCTGTCTTTTTCTATAAGGTGGGATCCCCACTCACTGTCTGACTGTATCTGTATGATGTGAACCCCATTCCTTCTGTGTCTGTACCTGTATGCTGGGAACCCCATTCACTGTCTGTATCTGTATAGTGGGATCCCATTTCATTCTCTGTCTGTATCTGTATGGTGGGATCCCCATTCACTCTCCGTATCTGTATGTTGGGAAACCCATTCACTGTCTGTTGCTGTATGGTGAGATCCCATTCACTATCTGTATCTCTATGCTGGGATCCCCATTCACTTTCGGCTTCGGTTTGGTGGGATCCCCATTCACTGTCTGTCTGTATCTCTATGTGTGATCCCCTTTCACTGTCTGTCTGTATCTATATGGTGGGAACCCCATTCACTCTCTGTACATGTATGGTGGGATCCTCATTCACTGTCTGTGTCTGTATGGAGGGATCTCCATTCACTGTCTGTACCTGTATAGTGTGATCCCCATTCACTGTCTGTATCTGTATAGTGGGAACCCCATTCACTCTCTGTATCTGTATGATGGGAACACCATTCACCGTCTGTATCTGTATGGTGGGATACCCATTCACTGTCTGTACCTGTATGGTGGGATCTCCAGTCACTGTCTGTCTGTGTCTTTATGTTGGGATCCCCATTCACTGTCTATCTGTATCTGTATGGTGGGATCCCTATTCACTGTCTGTATCTGTATAGAGGGATCCCCAGACACTGTCTGCCTGTATCTGTGTGGTGAGATCCCCATTCACTGTCTGTCTCTACCTGTCTGATGAGATCCCCATTCACTGTCTCTATCTGTCTGATGAGATCCCCATTCACTGTCTGCATCTGTATGGTGGAATCCCTATTCACTGTCTGTATCTGTATAGTGGGATCACCATTCACTGTCTATATCTGTATAGTGGGATTCCAATCCACTATCTGTCTGTATCTGTATGGTTGTATCCACATTCACTGCCCGTATCTATATTGTGGGAACCCCATTCACTGTCGGTATCTGTATGGTCGGATCACCATTCAGTGTCTGTATCTATATGTTGGGAACCCAATTCACTGTCTGTCTGTATCTGTATGGTGGGATCTCCATTCACTGTCTGTAATTGAAGCTGGGAACCCCATTCATTGTCTGTGTCTGTATGGAGGGATCCCCATTCACTGTCTGTAACTGTACTGTATGATCCCCATTCACTGTCTGTATCTGTATAGTGGGAACCCCATTCACTGTCTGTACCTGTATGGCGGGATCCCCATTCACTGTCCGTATCTGTCTGGAGGCAACCCCATTCAGTGTCTGTATCTGTATGGTGGGATCCCCATTCACTCTCTGTATCTGTATGTTGGGAAACCCATTCACGGTCTGTTGCTTTATGGTTAGATCCCCATTCACTATCTGTATTTCTATGGTGGGATCCCCATTCACTGTCGGTTTCGGTATGGTGGGATCCCCATTCACTGTCTGTCTGTATCTGTATGATGGGATCCCCATTCACTCTCTGTCTGTATCTGTATGGTGCGATCCCCATTCACTCTCCGTATCTATATGTTGGGAAACCGATTCACTGTCTGTTGCTGTATGGTTAGATCCCCATTCACTATCTGTATCTCTATGGTGGGATCCCCATTCACTTTCGGCTTCAGTATGGTGGGATCCCCATTCACTGTCTGTCTGTATCTCTATGTGTGATCCCCTTTCACTGTCTGTCTGTATCTATATGGTGGGAACCCCATTCACTCTCTGTACATGTATGGTGGGATCCCAATTCACTGTCTGTGTCTGTATGATGGGAACCCCATTCACCGTCTGTATCTGTATGGTGGGATACCCATTCACTGTCTGTACCTGTATGGTGGGATCTCCAGTCACTGTCTGTCTGTGTCTTTATGTTGGGATCCCCATTCACTGTCTATCTGTATCTGTATGGTGGGATCCCTATTCACTGTCTGTATCTGTATAGTGGGATCCCCATACACTGTCCGCCTGTATCTGTGTGGTGAGATCCCCATTCACTGTCTGTCTCTACCTGTCTGATGAGATCCCCATTCACTGTCTCTATCTGTCTGATGAGATCCCCATTTACTGTCTGCATCTGTCTGGTCAAATCACCATACACTGTTTGTCTACATCTGTATTGTGTGATCCCCATTCACTGTCTGTATCTGTATAGTCGGATTCCCATTCACTATCTGTCTGTATGTGTATGGTGGGATCCTCATTCACTGTCTGCATCTGTCTGGTCAAATCACCATTCACTGTCTGTCCCAATCTGTATTGCGGGATCCCCATTCACTGTCTGTATGTCTCTGTATGTGGGATCCCCATTCACTGTCTGTCTGTATCTGTATGGTGGGAACCACATTCACTGTCCGTACCTGTATGGTGGGAACCACATTCACTGTCAGTAGTTGTATGGTGGGAACCACATTCACTGTCTGTATCTGTATGGTGGGAACCCCATTCACTGTCTGTATCTATATGGTAGGAACTTCATTCACTGTCAGTCTGTATCTGTATGATGGGAACCCCATTCACCGTCTGTATCTGTATGGTGGGATACCCATTCACTGTCTGTACCTGTATGGTGGGATCCCCATTCACTGTCTGTATCTATATAGTGGGAACCCCATTCACTGTCTGTACCTGTATGGCGGGATCCCCATTCACTGTCCGTATCTGTCTGCAGGCAACCCCATTCAGTGTCTGTATCTGTATGGTGGGATCCCCATTCACTCTCTGTATCTGTATGTTGGGAAACCCATTCACTGTCTGTTGCTTTATGGTTAGATCCCCATTCACTATCTGTATCTCTATGCTGGGATCCCCATTCACTGTCGGTTTCGGTATGGTGGGATACCCATTCACTGTCAGTCTGTACCTGTATGTGTGATCCTCTTTCACTGTCTGTCTGTATCTGTATGTTGGGAAACCCATTCACCGTCTGTTGCTGTATGGTGAGATCCCCATTCACTATCTGTATCTCTATGGTGGGATCCCCAGTCACTGTCGGTTTCGGTATGGTGGGATCCCCATTCACTGTCTGTCTGTATCTGTATGTGTGATCCCCTTTCACTGTCTGGCTGTATCTGTATGGAGGGATACCCATTCACTGTCTGTGTCTGTATTGTGGGAACCCCATTCTCTGTCTGTACCTGTATGGCGGGATCCCCATTCACTGTCCGTATCTGTCTGGAGGCAACCCCATTCAGTGTCTGTATCTGTATGGTGGGATCCCCATTCACTCTCTGTATCTGTATGTTGGGAAACCCATTCACTGTCTGTTGCTTTATGGTAAGATCCCCATTCAGTATCTGTATCTCTATGGTGGAATCCCCATTCACTGTCCGTTTCGGTATTGTGGGATCCCCATTCACTGTCTGTCTGTATCTATAAGGTGGGAACCCTATTCACTCTGTGTACCTGTATGGTGGGATCCCCATTCAATGTCTGTGCCTGTATGGAGGGATCCCCATTCACTGTCTGTGTCTGTATGGAGGGATCCCCATTCACTGTCTGTGTCTGTATAGTGTGATCCCCATTCACTGTCTGTTTCTCTATAGTGGGAACCCCATTCATTGTCTGTACCTGCATGGTGGGATCCCCATTCACTGTCTTTCTGCATCTGTATGGTGGGAACCCCATTCACCGTCTGTATCTGTATGGTGGGATACCCATACACTGTCTGTACCTGTATGGTGGGATCCCCATTCACTGTCTGTATCTATATAGTGGGAACCCCATTCACTGTCTGTACCTGTATGGCGGGATCCCCATTCACTGTCCGTATCTGTCTGCAGGCAACCCCATTCAGTGTCTGTATCTGTATGGTGGGATCCCCATTCACTCTCTGTATCTGTATGTTGGGAAACCCATTCACTGTCTGTTGCTTTATGGTTAGATCCCCATTCACTATCTGTATCTCTATGCTGGGATCCCCATTCACTGTCGGTTTCGGTATGGTGGGATACCCATTCACTGTCAGTCTGTACCTGTATGTGTGATCCTCTTTCACTGTCTGTCTGTATCTGTATGTTGGGAAAACCATTCACCGTCTGTTGCTGTATGGTGAGATCCCCATTCACTATCTGTATCTCTATGGTGGGATCCCCATTCACTGTCGGTTTCGGTATGGTGGGATCCCCATTCACTGTCTGTCTGTATCTGTATGTGTGATCCCCTTTCACTGTCTGGCTGTATCTGTATGGAGGGATACCCATTCACTGTCTGTGTCTGTATTGTGGGAACCCCATTCTCTGTCTGTACCTGTATGGCGGGATCCCCATTCACTGTCCGTATCTGTCTGGAGGCAACCCCATTCAGTGTCTGTATCTGTATGGTGGGATCCCCATTCACTCTCTGTATCTGTATGTTGGGAAACCCATTCACTGTCTGTTGCTTTATGGTAAGATCCCCATTCAGTATCTGTATCTCTATGGTGGGATCCCCATTCACTGTCCGTTTCGGTATTGTGGGATCCCCATTCACTGTCTGTCTGTATCTATAAGGTGGGAACCCTATTCACTCTGTGTACCTGTATGGTGGGATCCCCATTCAATGTCTGTGCCTGTATGGAGGGATCCCCATTCACTGTCTGTGTCTGTATGGAGGGATCCCCATTCACTGTCTGTGTCTGTATAGTGTGATCCCCATTCACTGTCTGTTTCTCTATAGTGGGAACCCCATTCATTGTCTGTACCTGCATGGTGGGATCCCCATTCACTGTCTTTCTGCATCTGTATGGTGGGATCCCCATTCACTGTCTGTATCTGTATAGTGGGATCACCATTCACTATCTGTATCTGTATGTGTGATCCCCTTTCACTGTCTGTCTGTATCTGTATGGTGGGATACCCATTCACTGTCTGTCTGTATCTATATGCTGGGAACCCCATTCACTCTCTGTACATGTATGGTGGGATCCCCATTCACTGTCTGTGTCTGTATGGAGGGATCTCCATTCACTGTCTGTACCTGTATAGTGTGATCCCCATTCACTGTCTGTATCTGTATAGTGGGAACCCCATTCACTCTCTGTATCTGTATGATGGGAACCCCATTCACAGTCTGTATCTGTATGGTGGGATACCCATTCACTGTCTGTACCTGTATGGTGGGATCTCCAGTCACTGTCTGTCTGTGTCTTTATGTTGGGATCCCCATTCACTGTCTATCTGTATCTGTATGGTGGGATCCCTATTCACTGTCTGTATCTGTATAGTGGGATCCCCATACACTGTCCGCCTGTATCTGTGTGGTGAGATCCCCATTCACTGTCTGTCTCTACCTGTCTGATGAGATCCCCATTCACTGTCTCTATCTGTCTGATGAGATCCCCATTTACTGTCTGCATCTGTCTGGTCAAATCACCATACACTGTTTGTCTACATCTGTATTGTGTGATCCCCATTCACTGTCTGTATCTGTATAGTCGGATTCCCATTCACTATCTGTCTGTATGTGTATGGTGGGATCCTCATTCACTGTCTGCATCTGTCTGGTCAAATCACCATTCACTGTCTGTCCCAATCTGTATTGCGGGATCCCCATTCACTGTCTGTCTGTATCTGTATGGTGGGAACCACATTCACTGTCCGTACCTGTATGGTGGGAACCACATTCACTGTCAGTAGTTGTATGGTGGGAACCACATTCACTGTCTGTATCTGTATGGTGGGAACCCCATTCACTGTCTGTATCTGTATGGTGGGATACCCATTCACTGTCTGTACCTGTATGGTGGGATCCCCATTCACTGTCTGTATCTATATAGTGGGAACCCCATTCACTGTCTGTACCTGTATGGCGGGATCCCCATTCACTGTCCGTATCTGTCTGCAGGCAACCCCATTCAGTGTCTGTATCTGTATGGTGGGATCCCCATTCTCTCTCTGTATCTGTATGTTGGGAAACCCATTCACTGTCTGTTGCTTTATGGTTAGATCCCCATTCACTATCTGTATCTCTATGCTGGGATCCCCATTCACTGTCGGTTTCGGTATGGTGGGATACCCATTCACTGTCAGTCTGTACCTGTATGTGTGATCCCCTTTCACTGTCTGTCTGTATCTGTATGTTGGGAAACCCATTCACTGTCTGTTGCTGTATGGTGAGATCCCCATTCACTATCTGTATCTCTATGGTGGGATCCCCATTCACTGTCGGTTTCGGTATGGTGGGATCCCCATTCACTGTCTGTCTGTATCTGTATGTGTGATCCCCTTTCACTGTCTGTCTATATCTGTATGGTGGGATCCCCATTCACTGTCTGTCTGTATCTGTATGTGTGATCCCCTTTCACTGTCTGTCTGTATCTGTCTGGTGGGATACCCATTCACTGTCTGTCTGTATCTATATGGGGGGAACCCCATTCACTCTCTGTACCTGTATTGTGGGATCCCCATTCATTGTCTGTGTATGTATGGAGGGATACCCATTCACTGTCTGTGTCTGTATAGTGGGAACCCCATTCTCTGTCTGTACCTGTATGGCGGGATCCCCATTCACTGTCCGTATCTGTCTGGAGGCAACCCCATTCAGTGTCTGTATCTGTATGGTGGGATCCCCATTCACTCTCTGTATCTGTATGTTGGGAAACCCATTCACTGTCTGTTGCTTTATGGTTAGATCCCCATTCACTATCTGTATCTCTATGGTGGGATCCCCATTCACTGTCCGTTTTGGTATGGTGGGATCCCCATTCACTGTCTGTCTGTATCTATAAGGTGGGAACCCTATTCGCTCTGTGTACCTGTATGGTGGGATCCCCATTCACTGTCTGTTTCTCTATAGTGGGAACCCCATTCATTGTCTGTACCTGCATGGTGGGATCCCCATTCACTGTCTTTCTGCATCTGTATGGTGGGATCCCTATTCACTGTCTGTATCTGTATAGTGGGATCACCATTCACTATCTGTATCTGTATAGTGGGATCCCCATTCACTGTCTGTCTGTATCTGTATGATGGGAACCCCATTCACCGTCTGTATCTGTATGGTGGGATACCCATTCACTGTCTGTACCTGTATGGTGGGATCTCCAGTCACTGTCTGTCCGTGTCTTCATGTTGGGATCTCCATTCACTGTCTGTCTCTATCTGTATGGTGGGATCCCCATTCACTGTCTGTATCTGTAGGGTGGGAACCCCATTCACTGTCTGTATCTGTAGGGTGGGATCTGCATTCACTGTCCGTATCTCTATGGTGGGATCCCCATTCACTGTCTGTCTGTATGTGTATGGTGGGAACCCCATTCACTGTCTGTCTCTATCTGTATGGTGGCATCCCCATTCACTGTCTGTATCTGTATAGTGGGATCCCCATTCACTATCTCTCTGTATGTGTATGGTGGGAACCCCATTCACTATCTGTCTGTATCGGTATGGTGGGATCTCCATTCACTGTCCGTATCTCTATGGTGGGATCCCCATTCACTGTCCGTATCTCTATGGTGGGATCCCAATTCACTGTTCGTAGTTGTATGGTGAGATCCCCATTCACTCTCTGTCTGTATCTGAATACTGGGATCTCCATTCACACTCTGTATCTGTATTGTGGGATTCCCATTCACTGTCTGTCTGCATCTGTATGGTGGGATCCCCATTCACTGTCTGCATCTGTATAGTGGGATCACCATTCACTGTCTATATCTGTATAGTGGGATCCCCATTCACTTTCTGTCTGTATCTGTATGGTGGGATCCCCATTCACTGTCTGTCTGTATCTGTATAATGGGATCCCCATTCACAGTCTGTCTGTATCTGTATTGTTGGATCTCCATTCACTGACTGTCTGTATCTCTTTGCTGGGAACCCCATTCATTGTCTGTCTGTATCCCTATGGTGGGATCCACATTCACTGTCGGTAGTTGTATGGTGGGAACCACATTCACTGTCCGTACCTCTATGGTGGGAACCCCATTCACTGTCGGTAGTTGTATGGTGGGAACCACATTCACTGTCTGTATCTGTATGGTGGGAACC
Source organism: Hypanus sabinus (assembly GCF_030144855.1). Lineage (NCBI taxonomy): Eukaryota > Metazoa > Chordata > Chondrichthyes > Myliobatiformes > Dasyatidae > Hypanus > Hypanus sabinus. The sequence goes on from NC_082718.1 coordinate 89,798,728, forward strand.
CCATTCACTGTCTGCATCTATATGGTAGGAACTCCATTCACTGTCAGTCTGTATCTGTATGATGGGAACCCCATTCACCGTCTGTATCTGTATGGTGGGATACCCATTCACTGTCTGTACCTGTATGGTGGGATCTCCAGTCACTGTCTGTCTGTGTCTTTATGTTGGGATCCCCATTCACTGTCTATCTGTATCTGTAGGGATCCCTATTCACTGTCTGTATCTGTATGGTGGGAACCCCATTGATTGTCTGCCTGTATCTGTATGGTGCGATCCCCATTCATTGTTTCTATCTGTATGGTGGGAACCCCTTTCACTGTCGGTATCTGTATGGTCGGATCACCATTCAGTGTCTGTATCTATATGTTGGGAACCCAATTCACTGTCTGTCTGTATCTGTATGGTAGCATCTCCATTCACTGTCTGTAACTGTTTGCTGGGAACCCCATTCATTGTCTGTCTGTATCTCTATGGTGAGATACCCATTCATTGTCTGTCTTTCTCTATATGGTGAGATCACCATTCACTGTCTGTCTGTATCTGTATGGTGGGATCCGCATTCACTCTCTGTATCTGTATAGTGGGATCCCCATTCACTGTCTGTCTGTATCTGTATGGTGGGATCCCCATTCACTGTCTGTATCTGTATAGTGGGATTCCCATCCACTGTCTGTCTGTATCTCTATGGTGGGATCCACATTCACTGTCTGTATCTGAATGGTCGGATCACCATTCACTGTCTGTATCTATATGTTGGGAACCCAATTCACTCTCTGTCTGTATCTGTATGGTGGGAAAACCCTTCAACATCTGTATCTGTAGGGCGGGATCCCCATTCACTGTCTGCATTTGTATCATTGGATCCCCATTCACTGTCTGTCTGTATCTGTATGGTGGGAACACCATTCATTGTCAGTCTGTATCTGTATTGTGGGATCTCCATTGACTGTCTATCCGTATCTGTATTGTGGGATCTCCATTCACTGTCTGTCTGTATCTGTTTGCTGGGAACCCCATTCATTGTCTGTCTTTCTCTATATGGTGAGATCCCCATTCACTGTCTGACTGGATCTGTATGGTGGGATTCCCATTCACTGTCTGCATCTGTATAGTGGGATCCCCATTCACTGTCTGTTTGTATCTGTATGATGGGATCCCTATTCACTCTCTGTCTGTATCTGTATGGTGGGAAACCCATTCACTGTCTGTCTGTATCTATATGGTGGGAACCCTATTCACTCTCTGTATCTGCATAATGGGATCCCCATTCAGTGTCTGTATCTATCTGTATGGTTGCATTCCCATTCACTATCTTTATCTGTATGTTGCGAACGCCATTCACTGTATGTCTATATCTGCATGGTGGGATCCCCATTCACTGTCTGTATCTGTATAGTGGGATTCCCATCCATTGTCTGTCTTTCTCTATATGGTGAGATCCCCATTCACTGTCTGTCTGTATCTGTATGCTGGGATCCCCATTCACTCTCTGTATCTGTATGTTGGGAAACCCATTCACTGTCTGTTGCTGTATGGAGGGATCCCCATTCACTGTCTGTGACTGTATGGAGGGATCCCCATTCACTGTCTGTACCTGTATAGTGTGATCCCAATTCACTGTCTGTATCTGTATAGTGGGAACCCCATTCACTGTCTGTACCTGTATGGCGGGATCCCCATTCACTGTCCGTATCTGTCTGGAGGCAACCCCATTCAGTGTATGTATCTGTATGGTGGGATCCCCATTCACTCTCTGTATCTGTATGTTGGGAAACCCATTCACTGTCTGTTCCTGTATGGTTAGATCCCCATTCACTATCTGTATCTCTATGACGGGATCCCCATTCACTGTCAATATCTGTATGGTGGGATCCCCATTCACTGTCTGTCTGTATCTGTATATGTGATCCCCTTTCACTGTCTGTCTGTATCTGTATGGTGGGATACACATTCACTGTCTGTCTGTATCTAAATGGTGGGAACCCTATTCACTCTCTGTGCCTGCATGGTGGGATCCCCATTCACTGTCCGTCTGCATCTGTATGGTGGGATTCCCATTCACTGTCTGCATCTGTATAGTGGGATCCCCATTCACTGTCTGTCTGTATCTGTATGTGTGATCCCCATTCACTGTCTGTTGCTGTATGGTGAGATCCCCATTCACTATCTGTATCTCTATGGTGGGATCCCCATTCACTGTCGGTTTCGGTATGGTGGGATCCCCATTCACTGTCTGTCTGGATCTGTATGGTGGGATTCCCATTCACTGTCTGCATCTGTATAGTGGGATCCCCATTCACTGTCTGTCTGTATCTATATGGTGGGAACCCCATTCACTGTCTGTGTCTGTATGGTGAGATCCCCATTCACTGTCTGTAACTGTATAGTGTGATCCCCATTCACTGTCTCTATCTGTATAGTGGGAACCCCATTCACTGTCTGTACCTGTATGGCGGGATCCGCATTCACTGTCGGTTTTGGTATGGTGGGATCCCCATTCACTATCTGTATCTCTATGGTGGGATCCCAATTCACTGTTCGTAGTTGTATGGTGAGATCCCCATTCACTCTCTGTCTGTATCTGTATACTGGGATCTCCATTCACACTCTGTATCTGTATTGTGGGATTCCCATTCACTGTCTGTCTGCATCTGTATGGTGGGATCCCCATTCACTGTCTGCATCTGTATAGTGGGATCACCATTCACTGTCTATATCTGTATAGTGGGATCCCCATTCACTTTCTGTCTGTATCTGTATGGTGGGATCCCCATTCACTGTCTGTCTGTATCTGTATAATGGGATCCCCATTCACAGTCTGTCTGTATCTGTATTGTTGGATCTCCATTCACTGACTGTCTGTATCTCTTTGCTGGGAACCCCATTCATTGTCTGTCTGTATCCCTATGGTGGGATCCCCATTCACTGTCGGTAGTTGTATGGTGGGAACCACATTCACTGTCCGTACCTCTATGGTGGGAACCCCATTCACTGTCGGTAGTTGTATGGTGGGAACCACATTCACTGTCTGTATCTGTATGGTGGGAACCCCATTCACTGTCTGCATCTATATGGTAGGAACTCCATTCACTGTCAGTCTGTATCTGTATGATGGGAACCCCATTCACCGTCTGTATCTGTATGGTGGGATACCCATTCACTGTCTGTACCTGTATGGTGGGATCTCCAGTCACTGTCTGTCTGTGTCTTTATGTTGGGATCCCCATTCACTGTCTATCTGTATCTGTAGGGATCCCTATTCACTGTCTGTATCTGTATGGTGGGAACCCCATTGATTGTCTGCCTGTATCTGTATGGTGCGATCCCCATTCATTGTTTCTATCTGTATGGTGGGAACCCCTTTCACTGTCTGTATCTGTATAGTGGGATTCCCATCCACTGTCTGTCTGTATCTGTATGGTGGTATCCACATTCACTGCCCGTATCTATATTGTGGGAACCCCATTCACTGTCGGTATCTGTATGGTCGGATCACCATTCAGTGTCTGTATCTATATGTTGGGAACCCAATTCACTGTCTGTCTGTATCTGTATGGTAGCATCTCCATTCACTGTCTGTAACTGTTTGCTGGGAACCCCATTCATTGTCTGTCTGTATCTCTATGGTGAGATACCCATTCATTGTCTGTCTTTCTCTATATGGTGAGATCACCATTCACTGTCTGTCTGTATCTGTATGGTGGGATCCGCATTCACTCTCTGTATCTGTATAGTGGGATCCCCATTCACTGTCTGTCTGTATCTGTATGGTGGGATCCCCATTCACTGTCTGTATCTGTATAGTGGGATTCCCATCCACTGTCTGTCTGTATCTCTATGGTGGGATCCACATTCACTGTCTGTATCTGAATGGTCGGATCACCATTCACTGTCTGTATCTATATGTTGGGAACCCAATTCACTCTCTGTCTGTATCTGTATGGTGGGAAAACCCTTCAACATCTGTATCTGTAGGGCGGGATCCCCATTCACTGTCTGCATTTGTATCATTGGATCCCCATTCACTGTCTGTCTGTATCTGTATGGTGGGAACACCATTCATTGTCAGTCTGTATCTGTATGGTGGGATTCCCATTCACTGTCTGCATCTGTATAGTGGGATCCCCATTCACTGTCTGTTTGTATCTGTATGATGGGATCCCTATTCACTCTCTGTCTGTATCTGTATGGTGGGAAACCCATTCACTGTCTGTCTGTATCTATATGGTGGGAACCCTATTCACTCTCTGTATCTGCATAATGGGATCCCCATTCAGTGTCTGTATCTATCTGTATGGTTGCATTCCCATTCACTATCTTTATCTGTATGTTGCGAACGCCATTCACTGTATGTCTATATCTGCATGGTGGGATCCCCATTCACTGTCTGTATCTGTATAGTGGGATTCCCATCCATTGTCTGTCTTTCTCTATATGGTGAGATCCCCATTCACTGTCTGTCTGTATCTGTATGCTGGGATCCCCATTCACTCTCTGTATCTGTATGTTGGGAAACCCATTCACTGTCTGTTGCTGTATGGAGGGATCCCCATTCACTGTCTGTGACTGTATGGAGGGATCCCCATTCACTGTCTGTACCTGTATAGTGTGATCCCAATTCACTGTCTGTATCTGTATAGTGGGAACCCCATTCACTGTCTGTACCTGTATGGCGGGATCCCCATTCACTGTCCGTATCTGTCTGGAGGCAACCCCATTCAGTGTATGTATCTGTATGGTGGGATCCCCATTCACTCTCTGTATCTGTATGTTGGGAAACCCATTCACTGTCTGTTCCTGTATGGTTAGATCCCCATTCACTATCTGTATCTCTATGACGGGATCCCCATTCACTGTCAATATCTGTATGGTGGGATCCCCATTCACTGTCTGTCTGTATCTGTATATGTGATCCCCTTTCACTGTCTGTCTGTATCTGTATGGTGGGATACACATTCACTGTCTGTCTGTATCTAAATGGTGGGAACCCTATTCACTCTCTGTGCCTGCATGGTGGGATCCCCATTCACTGTCCGTCTGCATCTGTATGGTGGGATTCCCATTCACTGTCTGCATCTGTATAGTGGGATCCCCATTCACTGTCTGTCTGTATCTGTATGTGTGATCCCCATTCACTGTCTGTTGCTGTATGGTGAGATCCCCATTCACTATCTGTATCTCTATGGTGGGATCCCCATTCACTGTCGGTTTCGGTATGGTGGGATCCCCATTCACTGTCTGTCTGGATCTGTATGGTGGGATTCCCATTCACTGTCTGCATCTGTATAGTGGGATCCCCATTCACTGTCTGTCTGTATCTATATGGTGGGAACCCCATTCACTGTCTGTGTCTGTATGGTGAGATCCCCATTCACTGTCTGTAACTGTATAGTGTGATCCCCATTCACTGTCTCTATCTGTATAGTGGGAACCCCATTCACTGTCTGTACCTGTATGGCGGGATCCGCATTCACTGTCGGTTTCGGTATGGTGGGATCCCCATTCACTGTCTGTCTGGATCTGTATGGTGGGATTCCCATTCACTGTCTGCATCTGTATAGTGGGATCCCCATTCACTGTCTGTCTGTATCTGTATGTGTGATCCCCATTCACTGTCTGTCTGGATCTGTATGGTGGGAACCCCTTTCACTGTCTGTATCTGTATAGTGGGATTCCCATCCACTGTCTGTCTGTATCTGTATGGTGGTATCCACATTCACTGCCCGTATCTATATTGTGGGAACCCCATTCACTGTCGGTATCTGTATGGTCGGATCACCATTCAGTGTCTGTATCTATATGTTGGGAACCCAATTCACTGTCTGTCTGTATCTGTATGGTGGGATACCCATTCATTGTCTGGCTTTCTCTAAATGGTGAGATCCCCATTCACTGTCTGTCTGTATCTGTATGGTGGGATCTGCATTCACTGTCTGTATCTGTGTGTGTGATCCCCATTCACTGTCTGTCTGTATCTGTATAGTGGGATTCCCATCCATTGTCTGTCTTTCTCTATATGGTGAGATCCCCATTCACTGTCTGTCTGTATCTGTATGCTGGGATCCCCATTCACTCTCTGTATCTGTATGTTGGGAAACCCATTCACTGTCTGTTGCTGTATGGAGGGATCCCCATTCACTGTCTGTGACTGTATGGAGGGATCCCCATTCACTGTCTGTACCTGTATAGTGTGATCCCAATTCACTGTCTGTATCTGTATAGTGGGAACCCCATTCACTGTCTGTACCTGTATGGCGGGATCCCCATTCACTGTCCGTATCTGTCTGGAGGCAACCCCATTCAGTGTATGTATCTGTATGGTGGGATCCCCATTCACTCTCTGTATCTGTATGTTGGGAAACCCATTCACTGTCTGTTCCTGTATGGTTAGATCCCCATTCACTATCTGTATCTCTATGACGGGATCCCCATTCACTGTCAATATCTGTATGGTGGGATCCCCATTCACTGTCTGTCTGTATCTGTATATGTGATCCCCTTTCACTGTCTGTCTGTATCTGTATGGTGGGATACACATTCACTGTCTGTCTGTATCTAAATGGTGGGAACCCTATTCACTCTCTGTGCCTGCATGGTGGGATCCCCATTCACTGTCCGTCTGCATCTGTATGGTGGGATTCCCATTCACTGTCTGCATCTGTATAGTGGGATCCCCATTCACTGTCTGTCTGTATCTGTATGTGTGATCCCCATTCACTGTCTGTTGCTGTATGGTGAGATCCCCATTCACTTTCTGTATCTCTATGGTGGGATCCCCATTCACTGTCGGTTTCGGTATGGTGGGATCCCCATTCACTGTCTGTCTGGATCTGTATGGTGGGATTCCCATTCACTGTCTGCATCTGTATAGTGGGATCCCCATTCACTGTCTGTCTGTATCTATATGGTGGGAACCCCATTCACTGTCTGTGTCTGTATGGTGAGATCCCCATTCACTGTCTGTAACTGTATAGTGTGATCCCCATTCACTGTCTCTATCTGTATAGTGGGAACCCCATTCACTGTCTGTACCTGTATGGCGGGATCCGCATTCACTGTCGGTTTCGGTATGGTGGGATCCCCATTCACTGTCTGTCTGGATCTGTATGGTGGGATTCCCATTCACTGTCTGCATCTGTATAGTGGGATCCCCATTCACTGTCTGTCTGTATCTGTATGTGTGATCCCCATTCACTGTCTGTCTGGATCTGTATGGTGGGAACCCCTTTCACTGTCTGTATCTGTATAGTGGGATTCCCATCCACTGTCTGTCTGTATCTGTATGGTGGTATCCACATTCACTGCCCGTATCTATATTGTGGGAACCCCATTCACTGTCGGTATCTGTATGGTCGGATCACCATTCAGTGTCTGTATCTATATGTTGGGAACCCAATTCACTGTCTGTCTGTATCTGTATGGTGGGATACCCATTCATTGTCTGGCTTTCTCTAAATGGTGAGATCCCCATTCACTGTCTGTCTGTATCTGTATGGTGGGATCTGCATTCACTGTCTGTATCTGTGTGTGTGATCCCCATTCACTGTCTGTCTGTATCTGTATAGTGGGATTCCCATCCATTGTCTGTCTTTCTCTATATGGTGAGATCCCCATTCACTGTCTGTCTGTATCTGTATGCTGGGATCCCCATTCACTCTCTGTATCTGTATGTTGGGAAACCCATTCACTGTCTGTTGCTGTATGGAGGGATCCCCATTCACTGTCTGTGACTGTATGGAGGGATCCCCATTCACTGTCTGTACCTGTATAGTGTGATCCCAATTCACTGTCTGTATCTGTATAGTGGGAACCCCATTCACTGTCTGTACCTGTATGGCGGGATCCCCATTCACTGTCCGTATCTGTCTGGAGGCAACCCCATTCAGTGTATGTATCTGTATGGTGGGATCCCCATTCACTCTCTGTATCTGTATGTTGGGAAACCCATTCACTGTCTGTTCCTGTATGGTTAGATCCCCATTCACTATCTGTATCTCTATGACGGGATCCCCATTCACTGTCAATATCTGTATGGTGGGATCCCCATTCACTGTCTGTCTGTATCTGTATATGTGATCCCCTTTCACTGTCTGTCTGTATCTGTATGGTGGGATACACATTCACTGTCTGTCTGTATCTAAATGGTGGGAACCCTATTCACTCTCTGTGCCTGCATGGTGGGATCCCCATTCACTGTCCGTCTGCATCTGTATGGTGGGATTCCCATTCACTGTCTGCATCTGTATAGTGGGATCCCCATTCACTGTCTGTCTGTATCTGTATGTGTGATCCCCATTCACTGTCTGTTGCTGTATGGTGAGATCCCCATTCACTTTCTGTATCTCTATGGTGGGATCCCCATTCACTGTCGGTTTCGGTATGGTGGGATCCCCATTCACTGTCTGTCTGGATCTGTATGGTGGGATTCCCATTCACTGTCTGCATCTGTATAGTGGGATCCCCATTCACTGTCTGTCTGTATCTATATGGTGGGAACCCCATTCACTGTCTGTGTCTGTATGGTGAGATCCCCATTCACTGTCTGTAACTGTATAGTGTGATCCCCATTCACTGTCTCTATCTGTATAGTGGGAACCCCATTCACTGTCTGTACCTGTATGGCGGGATCCGCATTCACTGTCGGTTTCGGTATGGTGGGATCCCCATTCACTGTCTGTCTGGATCTGTATGGTGGGATTCCCATTCACTGTCTGCATCTGTATAGTGGGATCCCCATTCACTGTCTGTCTGTATCTGTATGTGTGATCCCCATTCACTGTCTGTCTGGATCTGTATGGTGGGAACCCCTTTCACTGTCTGTATCTGTATAGTGGGATTCCCATCCACTGTCTGTCTGTATCTGTATGGTGGTATCCACATTCACTGCCCGTATCTATATTGTGGGAACCCCATTCACTGTCGGAATCTGTATGGTCGGATCACCATTCAGTGTCTGTATCTATATGTTGGGAACCTAATTCACTGTCTGTCTGTATCTGTATGGTGGGATACCCATTCATTGTCTGGCTTTCTCTAAATGGTGAGATCCCCATTCACTGTCTGTCTGTATCTGTATGGTGGGATCTGCATTCACTGTCTGTATCTGTGTGTGTGATCCCCATTCACTGTCTGTCTGTATCTGTATAGTGGGATTCCCATCCATTGTCTGTCTTTCTCTATATGGTGAGATCCCCATTAACTGTCTGTCTGTATCTGTATGCTGGGATCCCCATTCACTCTCTGTATCTGTATGTTGGGAAACCCATTCACTGTCTGTTGCTGTATGGAGGGATCCCCATTCACTGTCTGTGACTGTATGGAGGGATCCCCATTCACTGTCTGTACCTGTATAGTGTGATCCCAATTCACTGTCTGTATCTGTATAGTGGGAACCCCATTCACTGTCTGTACCTGTATGGCGGGATCCCCATTCACTGTCCGTATCTGTCTGGAGGCAACCCCATTCAGTGTATGTATCTGTATGGTGGGATCCCCATTCACTCTCTGTATCTGTATGTTGGGAAACCCATTCACTGTCTGTTCCTGTATGGTTAGATCCCCATTCACTATCTGTATCTCTATGACGGGATCCCCATTCACTGTCAATATCTGTATGGTGGGATCCCCATTCACTGTCTGTCTGTATCTGTATATGTGATCCCCTTTCACTGTCTGTCTGTATCTGTATGGTGGGATACACATTCACTGTCTGTCTGTATCTAAATGGTGGGAACCCTATTCACTCTCTGTGCCTGCATGGTGGGATCCCCATTCACTGTCCGTCTGCATCTGTATGGTGGGATTCCCATTCACTGTCTGCATCTGTATAGTGGGATCCCCATTCACTGTCTGTCTGTATCTGTATGTGTGATCCCCATTCACTGTCTGTTGCTGTATGGTGAGATCCCCATTCACTATCTGTATCTCTATGGTGGGATCCCCATTCACTGTCGGTTTCGGTATGGTGGGATCCCCATTCACTGTCTGTCTGGATCTGTATGGTGGGATTCCCATTCACTGTCTGCATCTGTATAGTGGGATCCCCATTCACTGTCTGTCTGTATCTATATGGTGGGAACCCCATTCACTGTCTGTGTCTGTATGGTGAGATCCCCATTCACTGTCTGTAACTGTATAGTGTGATCCCCATTCACTGTCTCTATCTGTATAGTGGGAACCCCATTCACTGTCTGTACCTGTATGGCGGGATCCGCATTCACTGTCGGTTTCGGTATGGTGGGATCCCCATTCACTGTCTGTCTGGATCTGTATGGTGGGATTCCCATTCACTGTCTGCATCTGTATAGTGGGATCCCCATTCACTGTCTGTCTGTATCTGTATGTGTGATCCCCATTCACTGTCTGTCTGGATCTGTATGGTGGGAACCCCTTTCACTGTCTGTATCTGTATAGTGGGATTCCCATCCACTGTCTGTCTGTATCTGTATGGTGGTATCCACATTCACTGCCCGTATCTATATTGTGGGAACCCCATTCACTGTCGGTATCTGTATGGTCGGATCACCATTCAGTGTCTGTATCTATATGTTGGGAACCCAATTCACTGTCTGTCTGTATCTGTATGGTGGGATACCCATTCATTGTCTGGCTTTCTCTAAATGGTGAGATCCCCATTCACTGTCTGTCTGTATCTGTATGGTGGGATCTGCATTCACTGTCTGTATCTGTGTGTGTGATCCCCATTCACTGTCTGTCTGTATCTGTATGGTGGGATTCCCATCCATTGTCTGTCTTTCTCTATATGGTGAGATCCCCATTCACTGTCTGTCTGGATCCGTATGGTGGGATTCCCATTCACTGTCTGCATCTGTATAGTGGGATCCCCATTAACTGTCTGTCTGTATCTGTATGATGGGACCCCATTCACTCTCTGTCTGTATGTGTATCGTGGGATCCCCATTCACTCTCTGTATCTGTATGTTGGGAAACCCATTCACTGTCTGTTGCTGTATGGTGAGATCCCCATTCACTATCTGTATCTCTATGGTGGGATCCCCATTCACTGTCGGTTTCGGTATGGTGGGATCCCCATTCACTGTCTGTCTGTATCTGTATGTGTGATCCCCTTTCACTGTCTGTCTGTTTCTGTATGGTGGGATACCCATTCACTGTCTGTCTGTATCTATATGGTGGGAACCCCATTCACTCTCTGTACCTGTATGGTGGGATCCCCATTCATTGTCTGTGTCTGTATGGAGGGATCCCCATTCACTGTCTGTACCTGTATAGTGTGATCCCCATTCACTGTCTGTATCTGTATAGTGGGAACCCCATTCACTGTCTGTACCTGTATGGCGGGATCCCCATTCACTGTCCGTATCTGTCTGGAGGCAACCCCATTTAGTATCTGTATCTGTATGTTGGGAAACCCATTCACTGTCTGTTACTGTATGGTTAGATCCCCATTCACTATCTGTATCTCTATGGTGGGATCCCCATTCACTGTCGGTTTCGGTATGGTGGGATCCCCATTCACTGTCTGTCTGTATCTGTATGTGTGATCCCCTTTCACTGTCTGTCTGTATCTGTATGGTGGGATACCCATTCACTGTCTGTCTGTATCTATATGGTGGGAACCCTATTCACTCTCTGTACCTGCACGGTGGGATCCCCATTCACTGTCTGTCTGCATCTGTATGGTGGGATCCCCATTCACTGTCTCTATCTGTATAGTGGGATCACCATTCACTATCTGTATCTGTATAGTGAGATCCACATTCACAGTCTGCCTGTATCTGTGTGGTGAGATCCCCATTCACTGTCTGTCTCTACCTGTCTGATGAGATCCCCATTCACTGTCTCTATCTGTCTGATGGGAACCCCATTCACCGTCTGTATCTGTATGGTGGGATACCCATTCACTGTCTGTACCTGTATGGTGGGATCTCCAGTCACTGTCTGTCTGTGTCTTTATGTTGGGATCCCCATTCACTGTCTATCTGTATCTGTATGGTGGGATCCCTATTCACTGTCTGTATCTGAATGGTGGGAACCCCATTGTTTGTCTGCCTGTATCTGTATGGTGCGATCCCCATTCATTGTTTCTATCTGTATGGTGGGAACCCCTTTCACTGTCTGTATCTGTATAGTGGGATTCCCATCCACTGTCTGTCTGTATCTGTATGGTGGTATCCACATTCACTGCCCGTATCTATATTGTGGGAACCCCATTCACTGTCGGTATCTGTATAGTCGGATCACCATTCAGTGTCTGTATCTATATGTTGGGAACCCAATTCACTGTCTGTCTGTCTGTATCTGTATGGTGGGAAACCCATTCACTGTCTGTTGCTTTATGGTTAGAACCCCATTCACTATCTGTATCTCTATGGTGGGATCCCCATTCACTATCTGTATCTCTATGGTGAGATCCCTATTCACTGTCTGTATCTGTATAGTGGGATCACCATTCACTGTCTGTATCTGTATAGTGGGATCCCCATTCACTGTTTGTCTACATCTGTATTGTGTGATCCCCATTCACTGTCTGTATCTGTATAGTGGGATCCCCATTCACTATCTGTCTGTATGTGTATGGTGGGATCCTCATTTACTGTCTGCATCTGTCTGTTCAAATCACCATTCACTGTCTGTCCCAATCTGTATTGCGGGATCCCCATTCACTGTCTGTATGTATCTGTATGTGGGATCCCCATTCACTGTCTGTCTGTATTTGTATGGTGGGAACCACATTCACTGTCCGTACCTGTATGGTGGGAACCCCATTCACTGTCGGTAGTTGTATGGTGGGAACCACATTCACTGTCTGTATCTGTATGGTGGGAACTCCATTCACTGTCAGTCTGTATCTGTATGATGGGAACCCCATTCACCATCTGTATCTGTATGGTGGGATACCCATTCACTGTCTGTACCTGTATGGTGGGATCTCCAGTCACTGTCTGTCTGTGCCTTTATGTTGGGATCCCCATTCACTGTCTTTCTGTATCTGTATGGTGGGATCCCTATTCACTGTCTGTATCTGTATGGTGGGAACCCCATTGATTGTCTGCCTGTATCTGTATGGTGCGATCCCCATTCATTGTTTCTAACTGTATGGTGGGAACCCCTTTCACTGTCTGTATCTGTATAGTGGGATTCCCATTCACTATCTGTCTGTATCTGTATGGTGGTATCCACATTCACTGCCCGTATCTATATTGTGGGAACCCCATTCACTGTCGGTATCTGTATGGTCGGATCACCATTCAGTGTCTGTATCTATATGTTGGGAACCCAATTCACTGTCTGTCTGTATCTGTATGGTGGGATCACCAATCACTGCCTGTAACTGTTTGCTGGGTACCCCATTCATTGTCTGTCTGTATCTGTATGGTGGGATCTGCATTCACTGTCTGTCTGTATCTGTATGGTGGGATTCCCATCCATTGTCTGTCTTTCTCTATATGGTGGGATCCACATTCACTGTCTGTCTGGATCTGTGTGTGTGATCCCCTTTCACTGTCTGTCTGTATCTGTATGGTGGGATACCCATTCACTGTCTGTCTGTATCTATATGGTGGGAACCCCATTCACTCTCGGTACCTGTATGGTGGGATCCCCATTCATTGTCTGTGTCTGTATGGAGGGATCCCCATTCACTGTCTGTACCTGTATAGTGTGATCCCCATTCACTGTCTGTGTCTGTATAGTGGGAACCCCATTCACTGTCTGTACCTGTATGGCGGGATCCCCATTCACTGTCCGTATCTGTCTGGAGGCAACCCCATTTAGTATCTGTATCTGTATGTTGTGAAACCCATTCACTGTCTGTTACTGTATGGTTAGATCCCCATTCACTATCTGTATCTCTATGGTGGGATCCCCATTCACTGTCGGTTTCGGTATGGTGGGATCCCCATTCACTGTCTGTCTGTATCTGTATGTGTGATCCCCTTTCACTGTCTGTCTGTATCTGTATGGTGGGATACCCATTCACTGTCTGTCTGTATCTATATGGTGGGAACCCTATTCACTCTCTGTACCTGCATGGTGGGATCCCCATTCACTGTCTGTCTGCATCTGTATGGTGGGATCCCCATTCACTATCTGTCTGCATCTGTATAGTGGGATCACCACTCACTCTCTGTATCTGTACAGTGAGATCCACATTCACAGTCTGTATCTGAACGGTGGTATCCCCATTCACTGTCTGTCTGTATCTGTATGGTGGGATCCCCATGCACTGTCTGTCTGTATCTGTAAGTGTGATCCCCTTTCACTGTCTGTCTGTATCTGTCTGGTGGGATACCCATTCACTGTCTGTCTGTATCTGTATGGTGGGATCCCCATTCACTGTCTGTCTGTATCTGTAAGTGTGATCCCCTTTCACTGTCTGTCTGTATCTGTATGGTGGGATACCCATTCACTGTCTGTCTGTATCTGTATGGTGGGATCCCCATTCTCTGTCTGTCTGTATCTGTATGGTGGGATCCCCATTCACTGTCTGTCTGTATCTGTAAGTGTGATCCCCTTTCACTGTCTGTCTGTATCTGTATGGTGGGATACCCATTCACTGTCTGTCTGTATCTATATGGTGGGAACCCCATTCACTCTCTGTACCTGTATAGAGGGATCCCCATTCACTGTCTGTGTCTGTATGGAGGGATCCCCATTCACTGTCTGTAACTGTATAGTGTGGTCGGCAATCACTGTCTGTATATGTATAGTGGGATCCCCATTCACTGTCTGACTATATCTGTGTGGTGAGATCCCCATTCACTGTCTGTCTCTACCTGTCTGATGAGATCCCCATTCACTGTCTCTATCTATCTGATGAGATCCCCATTCACTGTCTGCATCTGTATGGTGGGAAACCCATTCACTGTCTGTTGCTGTATGGTTAGATCCCCATTCACTATCTGTATCTCTATGGTGGGATCCCCATTCACTGTCGGTTTCGGTATGCTGGGATCCCCATTCTCTGTCTGTCTGTATCTGTATGTGTGATCCCCTTTCACTGTCTGTTTGTATCTGTATGGTGGGATCCCCATTCACTGTCTGTCTGCATCTGTATGGTGGGATCCCCATTCACTGTCTGTATCTGTATAGTGGGATCCCCATTCACTGTCTGCCTGTATCTGTGTGGTGACATCACCATTCACTGTCTGTCTGTACCTGTCTAATGAGATCCCCATTCACTGTCTCTATCTGTCTGATGAGATCCCCATTCACTGTCTGCATCTGTATGGTGGAATCCCTATTCACTGTCTCTACCTGTCTGGTGAGATCCCCATTCACTGTCTGTATCTGTATAGTGGGATCACCATTCACTGTCTGTCTATATCTGTATTGTGTGATCCCCATTCACTGTCTGTATCTGGATAGTGGGATCCCCATTCACTATCTGTCTGTATGTGTATGGTGGGATCCCCATTTACTGTCTGCATCTGTCTGTTCAAATCACCATTCACTGTCTGTCCCAATCTGTAATGCGGGATCCCCATTCACTGTCTGTATGTATCTGTATGTGGGATCCCCATTCACTGTCTGTCTGTATCTGTATGGTGGGAACCCCATTCACCGTCAGTCTGTATCTGTATGATGGGAACCCCATTCACCGTCTGTATCTGTATGGTGGGATACCCATTCACTGTCTGTACCTGTATGGTGGGATCTCCAGTCACTGTCTGTATGTGTCTTTATGTTGGGATCCCCATTCACTGTCTTTCTGTATCTGTATGCTGGGATCCCTATTCACTATCTGTATCTGTATGGTGGGAACCCCATTGATTGTCTGCCTCTATCTGTATGGTACGATCCCCATTCATTGTTTCTAACTGTATGGTGGGAACCCCTTTCACTGTCTGTATCTGTATAGTGTGATTCCCATCCACTGTCTGTCTGTATCTGTATGGTGGTATCCACATTCACTGCCCGTATCTATATTGTGGGAACCCCATTCACTGTCGGTATCTGTATGGTCGGATCACCATTCAGTGTCTGTATCTATATGTTGGGAACCCAATTCACTGTCTGTCTGTATCTGTATGATGGGATCCCCATTCACTCACTGTCCGTATCTGTCTGGAGGCAACCCCATTCAGTGTCTGTATCTGTGTGGTGGGATCCCCATTCACTCTCTGTATCTGTATGTTGGGAAACCCATTCACTGTCTGTTGCCTTATGGTTAGATCCCCATTCACTATCTGTATCTCTATGGTGGGATCCCCATTCACTGTCGGTTTCGGAATGTTGGGATCCCCATTCACTGTCTGTCTCTACCTGTCAGATGAGATCCCCATTCACTGTCTCTATCTGTCTGATGAGATCCCCATTCACTGTCTGCATCTGTATGGCGGGATCCCCATTCACTGTCCGTATCTCTATGGTGGGATCCCCATTCACTGTCGGTTTCGGTATGGTGGGATCCCCATTCACTGTCTGTCTGTATCTGTATGTGTGATCCCCTTTCACTGTCTGTCTGTATCTGTATGGTGGGATACCCATTCACTGTCTGTCTGCATCTGTATGGTGGGATCCCCATTCACTGTCTGTCTGTATCTGTATGATGGGATCCCCATTCACTCACTGTCCGTAACTGTCTGGAGGCAACCCCATTCAGTGTCTGTATCTGTTTGGTGTGATCCCCATTCACTCTCTGTATCTGTATGTTGGGAAACCCATTCACTGTCTGTTGCTTTATGGTTAGATCCCCATTCACTATCTGTATCTCTATGGTGGGATCCCCATTGACTGTCGGTTTCGGAATGGTGGGATCCCCATTCACAGTCTGTCTGTATCTGTATGTGTGATCCCCTTTCACTGTCTGTCTGTATCTGTATGTTGGGAAACCCATTCACTGTCTGTTGCTGTATGGTGAGATGCCCATTCACTATCTGTATCTCTATGGTGGGATCCCCATTCACTGTCTGTCTGTATCTGTATGTGTGATCCCCTTTCACTGTCTGTCTGTATCTGTATGGTGGGATACCCATTCACTGTCTGTCTGTATCTATATGCTGGGAACACTATTCACTCTCTGTACCTGCATGGTGGGATCCCCATTCACTGTCTGTCTGCATCTGTATGGTGGGATCCCCATTCACTGTCTGTCTGTATCTGTATAGTGGGATCACCACTCACTCTCTGTATCTGTACAGTGAGATCCACATTCACAGTGTGTATCTGAACGGTGGTATCCCCATTCTCTGTCTGTCTGTATCTGTATGGTAGGATCCCCATTCACTGTCTGTCTGTATCTGTATGTGTGATCCCCTTTCACTGTCTGTCTGTATAAGTATGGTGGGATACCCATTCACTGTCTGTCTGCATCTGTATGGTGGGATCCCCATTCACTGTCTGTATCTGTATAGTGGGATCACCATTCACTATCTGTATCTGTATAGTGAGATCCACATTCACAGTCTGCCTGTATCTGTGTGGTGAGATCCCCATTCACTGTCTGTCTCTACCTGTCTGATGAGATCCCAATTCACTGTCTCTATCTGTCTGATGAGATGCCCATTCACAGTCTGCATCTGCATGGTGGAATCCCTATTCCTTGTCTCTACCTGTCATGTGAGATCCCCATTCACTGTCTGTATCTGTATAGTGAGATCCCCATTCAATGTCTGTATCTGTATAGTGAGATCCCCATTCACTGTCTACATCTGTATTGTGTGATCCCCATTCACTGTCTGTATTTGTATAGTGGGATCCCATTCACTATCTGTCTATGTGTATGGTGGGATCCCCATTTACTGTCTGCATCTGTCTGGTCAAATCACTATTCACTGTCTGTCCCAGTCTGTATTGCGGGATCCCCATTCACTGTCTGTATGTGGGATCCCCATTCACTGTCTGTCTGTATCTATATGGTGGGAACCACATTCACTGTCCGTACCTCTATGGTGGGAACCCCATTCACTGTCGGTAGTTGTATGGTGGGAACCACATTCACTGTCTGTATCTGTATGGTGGGAACCCCATTCACTGTCTGCATCTATATGGTAGGAACTCCATTCACTGTCAGTCTGTATCTGTATGATGGGAACCCCATTCACAGTCTGTATCTGTATGGTGGGATACCCATTCACTGTCTGTACCTGTATGGTGGGATCTCCAGTCACTGTCTGTCTGTGTCTTTATGTTGGGATCCCCATTCACTGTCTATCTGTATCTGTATGGTGGGATCCCTATTCACTGTCTGTATCTGAATGGTGGGAACCCCATTGATTGTCTGCCTGTATCTGTATGGTGCGATCCCCATTCATTGTTTCTATCTGTATGGTGGGAACCCCTTTCACTGTCTGTATCTGTATAGTGGGATTCCCATCCACTGTCTGTCTGTATCTGTATGGTGGTATCCACATTCACTGCCCGTATCTATATTGTGGGAACCCCATTCACTGTCGGTATCTGTATAGTCGGATCACCATTCAGTGTCTGTATCTATATGTTGGGAACCCAATTCACTGTCTGTCTGTCTGTATCTGTATGGTGGGAAACCCATTCACTGTCTGTTGCTTTATGGTTAGAACCCCATTCACTATCTGTATCTCTATGGTGGGATCCCCATTCACTATCTGTATCTCTATGGTGAGATCCCTATTCACTGTCTGTATCTGTATAGTGGGATCACCATTCACTGTCTGTATCTGTATAGTGGGATCCCCATTCACTGTTTGTCTACATCTGTATTGTGTGATCCCCATTCACTGTCTGTATCTGTATAGTGGGATCCCCATTCACTATCTGTCTGTATGTGTATGGTGGGATCCTCATTTACTGTCTGCATCTGTCTGTTCAAATCACCATTCACTGTCTGTCCCAATCTGTATTGCGGGATCCCCATTCACTGTCTGTATGTATCTGTATGTGGGATCCCCATTCACTGTCTGTCTGTATCTGTATGTTGGGAAACCCATTCACTGTCTGTTGCTGTATGGTGAGATGCCCATTCACTATCTGTATCTCTATGGTGGGATCCCCATTCACTGTCTGTCTGTATCTGTATGTGTGATCCCCTTTCACTGTCTGTCTGTATCTGTATGGTGGGATACCCATTCACTGTCTGTCTGTATCTATATGCTGGGAACACTATTCACTCTCTGTACCTGCATGGTGGGATCCCCATTCACTGTCTGTCTGCATCTGTATGGTGGGATCCCCATTCACTGTCTGTCTGTATCTGTATAGTGGGATCACCACTCACTCTCTGTATCTGTACAGTGAGATCCACATTCACAGTGTGTATCTGAACGGTGGTATCCCCATTCTCTGTCTGTCTGTATCTGTATGGTAGGATCCCCATTCACTGTCTGTCTGTATCTGTATGTGTGATCCCCTTTCACTGTCTGTCTGTATAAGTATGGTGGGAACCCCATTCACTCTCTGTACCTGTATGGTGGGATCCCCATTTATTGTCTGTGTATGTATGGAGGGATCCCCATTCACTGTCTGTGTCTGTATGGAGGGATCCCCATTCACTGTCTGTAACTGTATAGTGTGATCCGCAATCACTGTCTGTATATGTATAGTGGGATCCCCATTCACTGTCTGCCTGTATCTGTGTGGTGAGATCCCCATTCACTGTCTGTCTCTACCTGTCTGATGAGATCCCCATTCACTGTCTCTATCTATCTGATGAGATCCCCATTCACTGTCTGCATCTGTATGGTGGGAAACCCATTCACTGTCTGTTGCTGTATGGTTAGATCCCCATTCACTATCTGTATCTCTATGGTGGGATCCCCATTCACTGTCGGTTTCGGTATGCTGGGATCCCCATTCACTGTCTGTCTGTATCTGTATGTGTGATCCCCTTTCACTGTCTGTCTGTATCTGTATGGTGGGATCCCCATTCACTGTCTGTCTGCATCTGTATGGTGGGATCCCCATTCACTGTCTGTATCTGTATAGTGGGATCACCATTCACTATCTGTATCTGTATAGTGAGATCCACATTCACAGTCTGTATCTGAACGGTGGTATCCCCATTCTCTGTCTCTATCTGTCTGATGAGATCCCCATTCACTGTCTGCATCTGTATGGTGGAATCCCTATTCACTGTCTCTACCTGTCTGGTGAGATCCCCATTCACTGTCTGTATCTGTATAGTGGGATCATCATTCACTGTCTGTCTATATCTGTATTCTGTGATCCCCATTCACTGTCTGTACCTGTATAGTGGGATCTCCATTCATTATCTGTCTGTATGTGTATGGTGGGATCCCCATTTACTGTCTGCATCTGTCTGTTCAAATCACCATTCACTGTCTGTCCCAATCTGTATTGCGGGATCCCCATTCACTGTCCGTATGTATCTGTATGTGGGATCCCCATTCACTGTCTGTCTGTATCTGTATGGTGGGAACCACATTCACTGTCCGTACCTGTATGGTGGGAACCCCATTCACTGTCGGTAGTTGTATGGTGGGAACCACATTCACTGTCTGTATCTGTATGGTGGGAACTCCATTCACTGTCAGCCTGTATCTGTATGATGGGAACCCCATTCACCGTCTGTATCTGTATGGTGGGATACCCATTCACTGTCTGTACCTGTATGGTGGGATCTCCAGTCACTGTCTGTCTGTGTCTTTATGTTGGGATCCCCATTCACTGTCTTTCTGTATCTGTATGGTGGGATCCCTATTCACTGTATGTATCTGTATGGTGGGAACCCCATTGATTGTCTGCCTGTATCTGTATGGTGCGATCCCCATTCATTGTTTCTAACTGTATGGTGGGAACCCCTTTCACTGTCTGTATCTGTATAGTGGGATTCCCATCCACTGTCTGTCTGTATCTGTATGGTGGTATCCACATTCACTGCCCGTATCTATATTGTGGGAACCCCATTCACTGTCGGTATCTGTATGGTCGGATCACCATTCAGTGTCTGTATCTATATGTTGGGAACCCAATTCACTGTCTGTCTGTATCTGTATGGTGGGATCACCATTCACTGCCTGTAACTGTTTGCTGGGAACCCCATTCATTGTCTGTCTGTATCTCTATGGTGAGATACCCATTCATTGTCTGTCTTTCTCTAAATGGTGAGATCCCCATTCACTGTCTGTCTGTATCTGTATGGTGGGATCTGCATTCACTGTCTGTATCTGTATAGTGGGATCCCCATTCACTGTCTGTCTGTATCTGTATGGTGGGATTCCCATCCATTGTCTGTCTTTCTCTATATGGTGAGATCCCCATTCACTGTCTGTCTGGATCCGTATGGTGGGATTCCCATTGACTGTCTGCATCTGTATACTGGGATCCCCATTCACTGTCTGTCTGTATCTGTATGGTGGTATCCACATTCACTGCCCGTATCTATATTGTGGGAACCCCATTCACTGTCGGTATCTGTATGGTCGGATCACCATTCAGTGTCTGTATCTATATGTTGGGAACCCAATTCACTGTCTGTCTGTATCTGTATGGTGGGATCACCATTCACTGCCTGTAACTGTTTGCTGGGAACCCCATTCATTGTCTGTCTGTATCTCTATGGTGAGATACCCATTCACTGTCTGTCTGTATCTATATGGTGGGAACCCCATTCACTCTCTGTACCTGTATGGTGGGATCCCCATTCATTGTCTGTGTCTGTATGGAGGGATCCCCATTCACTGTCTGTACCTGTATAGTGTGATCCCCATTCACTGTCTGTATCTGTATAGCGGGAACCCCATTCACTGTCTGTACCTGTATGGCGGGATCCCCATTCACTGTCCGTATCTGTCTGGAGGCAACCCCATTTAGTATCTGTATCTGTATGTTGGGAAACCCATTCACTGTCTGTTACTGTATGGTTAGATCCCCATTCACTATCTGTATCTCTATGGTGGGATCCCCATTCACTGTCGGTTTCGGTATGGTGGGATCCCCATTCACTGTCTGTCTCTACCTGTCTGATGAGATCCCCATTCACTGTCTGTCTCTACCTGTCTGATGAGATCCCCATTCACTGTCTCTATCTGTCTGATGAGATCCCCATTCACAGTCTGCATCTGCATGGTGGAATCCCTATTCATTGTCTCTACCTGTCATGTGAGATCCCCATTCACTGTCTGTATCTGTATAGTGAGATCCCCATTCAATGTCTGTATCTGTATAGTGAGATCCCAATTCACTGTCTACATCTGTATTGTGTGATCCCCATTCACTGTCTGTATTTGTATAGTGGGATCCCATTCACTATCTGTCTCTATGTATATGGTGGGATCCCCATTTACTGTCTGCATCTGTCTGGTCAAATCACCATTCACTGTCTGTCCCAGTCTGTATTGCGGGATCCCCACTCACTGTCTGTATGTGGGATCCCCATTCACTGTCTGTCTGTATCTGTATGGTGGGAACCACATTCACTGTCCGTACCTCTATGGTGGGAACCCCATTCACTGTCGGTAGTTGTATGGTGGGAACCACATTCACTGTCTGTATCTGTATGGTGGGAACCCCATTCACTGTCTGCATCTATATGGTAGGAACTCCATTCACTGTCAGTCTCTATCTGTATGATGGGAACCCCATTCACCGTCTGTATCTGTATGGTGGGATACCCATTCACTGTCTGTACCTGTATGGTGGGATCTCCAGTCACTGTCTGTCTGTGTCTTTATGTTGGGATCCCCATTCACTGTCTATCTGTATCTGTATGGTGGGATCCCTATTCACTGTCTGTATCTGTATGGTGGGAACCCCATTGATTGTCTGCCTGTATCTGTATGGTGCGATCCCCATTCATTGTTTCTATCTGTATGGTGGGAACCCCTTTCACTGTCTGTATCTGTATAGTGGGATTCCCATCCACTGTCTGTCTGTATCTGTATGGTGGTATCCACATTCACTGCCCGTATCTATATTGTGGGAACCCCATTCACTGTCGGTATCTGTATAGTCGGATCACCATTCAGTGTCTGTATCTATATGTTGGGAACCCAATTCACTGTCTGTCTGTCTGTATCTGTATGGTGGGAAACCCATTCACTGTCTGTTGCTTTATGGTTAGAACCCCATTCACTATCTGTATCTCTATGGTGGGATCCCCATTCACTATCTGTATCTCTATGGTGAGATCCCAATTCACTGTCTGTATCTGTATAGTGGGATCACCATTCACTGTCTGTATCTGTATAGTGGGATCCCCATTCACTGTTTGTCTACATCTGTATTGTGTGATCCCCATTCACTGTCTGTATCTGAATAGTGGGATCCCCATTCACTATCTGTCTGTATGTGTATGGTGGGATCCCCATTTACTGTCTGCATCCGTCTGTTCAAATCACCATTCACTGTCTGTCCCAATCTGTATTGCGGGATCCCCATTCACTGTCTGTATGTATCTGTATGTGGGATCCCCATTCACTGTCTGTCTGTATCTGTATGGTGGGAACCACATTCACTGTCCGTACCTGTATGGTGGGAACCCCATTCACTGTCGGTAGTTGTATGGTGGGAACCACATTCACTGTCTGTATCTGTATGGTGGGAACTCCATTCACTGTCAGTCTGTATCTGTATGTTGGGAAACCCATTCACTGTCTGTTGCTGTATGGTGAGATGCCCATTCACTATCTGTATCTCTATGGTGGGATCCCCATTCACTGTCTGTCTGTATCTGTATGTGTGATCCCCTTTCACTATCTGTCTGTATCTGTATGGTGGGATACCCATTCACTGTCTGTCTGTATCTATATGCTGGGAACACTATTCACTCTCTGTACCTGCATGGTGGGATCCCCATTCACTGTCTGTCTGCATCTGTATGGTGGGATCCCCATTCACTGTCTGTCTGTATCTGTATAGTGGGATCACCACTCACTCTCTGTATCTGTACAGTGAGATCCACATTCACAGTGTGTATCTGAACGGTGGTATCCCCATTCTCTGTCTGTCTGTATCTGTATGGTAGGATCCCCATTCACTGTCTGTCTGTATCTGTATGTGTGATCCCCTTTCACTGTCTGTCTGTATAAGTATGGTGGGAACCCCATTCACTCTCTGTACCTGTATGGTGGGATCCCCATTTATTGTCTGTGTATGTATGGAGGGATCCCCATTCACTGTCTGTGTCTGTATGGAGGGATCCCCATTCACTGTCTGTAACTGTATAGTGTGATCCGCAATCACTGTCTGTATATGTATAGTGGGATCCCCATTCACTGTCTGCCTGTATCTGTGTGGTGAGATCCCCATTCACTGTCTGTCTCTACCTGTCTGATGAGATCCCCATTCACTGTCTCTATCTATCTGATGAGATCCCCATTCACTGTCTGCATCTGTATGGTGGGAAACCCATTCACTGTCTGTTGCTGTATGGTTAGATCCCCATTCACTATCTGTATCTCTATGGTGGGATCCCCATTCACTGTCGGTTTCGGTATGCTGGGATCCCCATTCACTGTCTGTCTGTATCTGTATGTGTGATCCCCTTTCACTGTCTGTCTGTATCTGTATGGTGGGATCCCCATTCACTGTCTGTCTGCATCTGTATGGTGGGATCCCCATTCACTGTCTGTATCTGTATAGTGGGATCACCATTCACTATCTGTATCTGTATAGTGAGATCCACATTCACAGTCTGTATCTGAACGGTGGTATCCCCATTCTCTGTCTCTATCTGTCTGATGAGATCCCCATTCACTGTCTGCATCTGTATGGTGGAATCCCTATTCACTGTCTCTACCTGTCTGGTGAGATCCCCATTCACTGTCTGTATCTGTATAGTGGGATCATCATTCACTGTCTGTCTATATCTGTATTCTGTGATCCCCATTCACTGTCTGTACCTGTATAGTGGGATCCCCATTCATTATCTGTCTGTATGTGTATGGTGGGATCCCCATTTACTGTCTGCATCTGTCTGTTCAAATCACCATTCACTGTCTGTCCCAATCTGTATTGCGGGATCCCCATTCACTGTCTGTATGTATCTGTATGTGGGATCCCCATTCACTGTCTGTCTGTATCTGTATGGTGGGAACCACATTCACTGTCCGTACCTGTATGGTGGGAACCCCATTCACTGTCGGTAGTTGTATGGTGGGAACCACATTCACTGTCTGTATCTGTATGGTGGGAACTCCATTCACTGTCAGCCTGTATCTGTATGATGGGAACCCCATTCACCGTCTGTATCTGTATGGTGGGATACCCATTCACTGTCTGTACCTGTATGGTGGGATCTCCAGTCACTGTCTGTCTGTGTCTTTATGTTGGGATCCCCATTCACTGTCTTTCTGTATCTGTATGGTGGGATCCCTATTCACTGTATGTATCTGTATGGTG
Organism: Hypanus sabinus; assembly: GCF_030144855.1. Lineage (NCBI taxonomy): Eukaryota > Metazoa > Chordata > Chondrichthyes > Myliobatiformes > Dasyatidae > Hypanus > Hypanus sabinus. Next base: position 89,823,988 of record NC_082718.1, read on the forward strand.
GGAACCCCATTGATTGTCTGCCTGTATCTGTATGGTGCGATCCCCATTCATTGTTTCTAACTATATGGTGGGAACCCCTTTCACTGTCTGTATCTGTATAGTGGGATTCCCATCCACTGTCTGTCTGTATCTGTATGGTGGTATCCACATTCACTGCCCGTATCTATATTGTGGGAACCCCATTCACTGTCGGTATCTGTATGGTCGGATCACCATTCAGTGTCTGTATCTATATGTTGGGAACCCAATTCACTGTCTGTCTGTATCTGTATGGTGGGATCACCATTCACTGCCTGTAACTGTTTGCTGGGAACCCCATTCATTGTCTGTCTGTATCTCTATGGTGAGATACCCATTCATTGTCTGTCTTTCTCTAAATGGTGAGATCCCCATTCACTGTCTGTCTGTATCTGTATGGTGGGATCTGCATTCACTGTCTGTATCTGTATAGTGGGATCCCCATTCACTGTCTGTCTGTATCTGTATGGTGGGATTCCCATCCATTGTCTGTCTTTCTCTATATGGTGAGATCCCCATTCACTGTCTGTCTGGATCCGTATGGTGGGATTCCCATTGACTGTCTGCATCTGTATACTGGGATCCCCATTCACTGTCTGTCTGTATCTGTATGGTGGTATCCACATTCACTGCCCGTATCTATATTGTGGGAACCCCATTCACTGTCGGTATCTGTATGGTCGGATCACCATTCAGTGTCTGTATCTATATGTTGGGAACCCAATTCACTGTCTGTCTGTATCTGTATGGTGGGATCACCATTCACTGCCTGTAACTGTTTGCTGGGAACCCCATTCATTGTCTGTCTGTATCTCTATGGTGAGATACCCATTCACTGTCTGTCTGTATCTATATGGTGGGAACCCCATTCACTCTCTGTACCTGTATGGTGGGATCCCCATTCATTGTCTGTGTCTGTATGGAGGGATCCCCATTCACTGTCTGTACCTGTATAGTGTGATCCCCATTCACTGTCTGTATCTGTATAGCGGGAACCCCATTCACTGTCTGTACCTGTATGGCGGGATCCCCATTCACTGTCCGTATCTGTCTGGAGGCAACCCCATTTAGTATCTGTATCTGTATGTTGGGAAACCCATTCACTGTCTGTTACTGTATGGTTAGATCCCCATTCACTATCTGTATCTCTATGGTGGGATCCCCATTCACTGTCGGTTTCGGTATGGTGGGATCCCCATTCACTGTCTGTCTCTACCTGTCTGATGAGATCCCCATTCACTGTCTGTCTCTACCTGTCTGATGAGATCCCCATTCACTGTCTCTATCTGTCTGATGAGATCCCCATTCACAGTCTGCATCTGCATGGTGGAATCCCTATTCATTGTCTCTACCTGTCATGTGAGATCCCCATTCACTGTCTGTATCTGTATAGTGAGATCCCCATTCAATGTCTGTATCTGTATAGTGAGATCCCAATTCACTGTCTACATCTGTATTGTGTGATCCCCATTCACTGTCTGTATTTGTATAGTGGGATCCCATTCACTATCTGTCTCTATGTATATGGTGGGATCCCCATTTACTGTCTGCATCTGTCTGGTCAAATCACCATTCACTGTCTGTCCCAGTCTGTATTGCGGGATCCCCACTCACTGTCTGTATGTGGGATCCCCATTCACTGTCTGTCTGTATCTGTATGGTGGTATCCACATTCACTGCCCGTATCTATATTGTGGGAACCCCATTCACTGTCGGTATCTGTATGGTCGGATCACCATTCAGTGTCTGTATCTATATGTTGGGAACCCAATTCACTGTCTGTCTGTATCTGTATGGTGGGATCACCATTCACTGCCTGTAACTGTTTGCTGGGAACCCCATTCATTGTCTGTCTGTATCTCTATGGTGAGATACCCATTCATTGTCTGTCTTTCTCTAAATGGTGAGATCCCCATTCACTGTCTGTCTGTATCTGTATGGTGGGATCTGCATTCACTGTCTGTATCTGTATAGTGGGATCCCCATTCACTGTCTGTCTGTATCTGTATGGTGGGATTCCCATCCATTGTCTGTCTTTCTCTATATGGTGAGATCCCCATTCACTGTCTGTCTGGATCCGTATGGTGGGATTCCCATTGACTGTCTGCATCTGTATACTGGGATCCCCATTCACTGTCTGTCTGTATCTGTATGGTGGTATCCACATTCACTGCCCGTATCTATATTGTGGGAACCCCATTCACTGTCGGTATCTGTATGGTCGGATCACCATTCAGTGTCTGTATCTATATGTTGGGAACCCAATTCACTGTCTGTCTGTATCTGTATGGTGGGATCACCATTCACTGCCTGTAACTGTTTGCTGGGAACCCCATTCATTGTCTGTCTGTATCTCTATGGTGAGATACCCATTCACTGTCTGTCTGTATCTATATGGTGGGAACCCCATTCACTCTCTGTACCTGTATGGTGGGATCCCCATTCATTGTCTGTGTCTGTATGGAGGGATCCCCATTCACTGTCTGTACCTGTATAGTGTGATCCCCATTCACTGTCTGTATCTGTATAGCGGGAACCCCATTCACTGTCTGTACCTGTATGGCGGGATCCCCATTCACTGTCCGTATCTGTCTGGAGGCAACCCCATTTAGTATCTGTATCTGTATGTTGGGAAACCCATTCACTGTCTGTTACTGTATGGTTAGATCCCCATTCACTATCTGTATCTCTATGGTGGGATCCCCATTCACTGTCGGTTTCGGTATGGTGGGATCCCCATTCACTGTCTGTCTCTACCTGTCTGATGAGATCCCCATTCACTGTCTGTCTCTACCTGTCTGATGAGATCCCCATTCACTGTCTCTATCTGTCTGATGAGATCCCCATTCACAGTCTGCATCTGCATGGTGGAATCCCTATTCATTGTCTCTACCTGTCATGTGAGATCCCCATTCACTGTCTGTATCTGTATAGTGAGATCCCCATTCAATGTCTGTATCTGTATAGTGAGATCCCAATTCACTGTCTACATCTGTATTGTGTGATCCCCATTCACTGTCTGTATTTGTATAGTGGGATCCCATTCACTATCTGTCTCTATGTATATGGTGGGATCCCCATTTACTGTCTGCATCTGTCTGGTCAAATCACCATTCACTGTCTGTCCCAGTCTGTATTGCGGGATCCCCACTCACTGTCTGTATGTGGGATCCCCATTCACTGTCTGTCTGTATCTGTATGGTGGGAACCACATTCACTGTCCGTACCTCTATGGTGGGAACCCCATTCACTGTCGGTAGTTGTATGGTGGGAACCACATTCACTGTCTGTATCTGTATGGTGGGAACCCCATTCACTGTCTGCATCTATATGGTAGGAACTCCATTCACTGTCAGTCTGTATCTGTATGATGGGAACCCCATTCACCGTCTGTATCTGTATGGTGGGATACCCATTCACTGTCTGTACCTGTATGGTGGGATCTCCAGTCACTGTCTGTCTGTGTCTTTATGTTGGGATCCCCATTCACTGTCTATCTGTATCTGTATGGTGGGATCCCTATTCACTGTCTGTATCTGTATGGTGGGAACCCCATTGATTGTCTGCCTGTATCTGTATGGTGCGATCCCCATTCATTGTTTCTATCTGTATGGTGGGAACCCCTTTCACTGTCTGTATCTGTATAGTGGGATTCCCATCCACTGTCTGTCTGTATCTGTATGGTGGTATCCACATTCACTGCCCGTATCTATATTGTGGGAACCCCATTCACTGTCGGTATCTGTATAGTCGGATCACCATTCAGTGTCTGTATCTATATGTTGGGAACCCAATTCACTGTCTGTCTGTCTGTATCTGTATGGTGGGAAACCCATTCACTGTCTGTTGCTTTATGGTTAGAACCCCATTCACTATCTGTATCTCTATGGTGGGATCCCCATTCACTATCTGTATCTCTATGGTGAGATCCCAATTCACTGTCTGTATCTGTATAGTGGGATCACCATTCACTGTCTGTATCTGTATAGTGGGATCCCCATTCACTGTTTGTCTACATCTGTATTGTGTGATCCCCATTCACTGTCTGTATCTGAATAGTGGGATCCCCATTCACTATCTGTCTGTATGTGTATGGTGGGATCCCCATTTACTGTCTGCATCCGTCTGTTCAAATCACCATTCACTGTCTGTCCCAATCTGTATTGCGGGATCCCCATTCACTGTCTGTATGTATCTGTATGTGGGATCCCCATTCACTGTCTGTCTGTATCTGTATGGTGGGAACCACATTCACTGTCCGTACCTGTATGGTGGGAACCCCATTCACTGTCGGTAGTTGTATGGTGGGAACCACATTCACTGTCTGTATCTGTATGGTGGGAACTCCATTCACTGTCAGTCTGTATCTGTATGATGGGAACCCCATTCACCATCTGTATCTGTATGGTGGGATACCCATTCACTGTCTGTACCTGTATGGTGGGATCTCCAGTCACTGTCTGTCTGTGTCTTTATGTTGGGATCCCCATTCACTGTCTTTCTGTATCTGTATGGTGGGATCCCCATTCACTGTCTGTATCTGTATGGTGGGAACCCCATTGATTGTCTGCCTGTATCTGTATGGTGCGATCCCCATTCATTGTTTCTAACTGTATGGTGGGATCACCATTCACTGCCTGTAACTGTTTGCTGGGAACCCCATTCATTGTCTGTCTGTATCTGTATGGTGGGATCTGCATTCACTGTCTGTCTGTATCTGTATGGTGGGATTCCCATCCATTGTCTGTCTTTCTCTATATGGTGGGATCCACATTCACTGTCTGTCTGGATCTGTATGTGTGATCCCCTTTCACTGTCTGTCTGTATCTGTATGGTGGGATACCCATTCACTGTCTGTCTGTATCTATATGGTGGGAACCCATTCACTCTCTGTACCTGTATGGTGGGATCCCCATTCATTGTCTGTGTCTGTATGGAGGGATCCCCATTCACTGTCTGTGTCTGTATGGAGGGATCCCCATTCACTGTCTGTATCTGTATAGTGTGATCCCCATTCACTGTCTGTATCTGTATAGTGGGAACCCCATTCACTGTCCGTATCTGTCTGGAGGCAACCCCATTTAGTGTCTGTATCTGTATGGTGGGATCCCCATTCACTCTCTGTATCTGTATGTTGGGAAACCCATTCACTGTCTGTTGCTGAATGGTTAGATCCCCATTCACTATCTGCATCCCTATGGTGGGATCCCCATTCACTGTCGGTTTCGGTATGGTGGGATCCCCATTCACTGTCTGTCTGTATCTGTATGTGTGATCCCCTTTCACTGTCTGTCTGTATCTGTATGGTGGGATACACATTCACTGTCTGTCTGCATCTGTATGGTGGGATCCCCATTCACTGTCTGTATCTGTATAGTGGGATCCACATTCACAGTTTGTATCTGAACGGTGGTATCCCCATTCTCTGTCTGTCTGTATCTATATGGTGGGAACCCTATTCACTCTCTGTGCCTGCATGGTGGGATCCCCATTCACTGTCTGTCTGCATCTGTATGGTGGGATCCCCATTCACTGTCTGTATCTGTATAGTGGGATCACCATTCACTATCTGTATCTGTATAGTGAGATCCACATTCACAGTCTGCCTGTATCTGTGTGGTGAGATCCCCATTCACTGTCTGTCTCTACCTGTCTGATGAGATCCCCATTCACTGTCTCTATCTGTCTGATGAGATCCCCATTCACAGTCTGCATCTGCATGGTGGAATCCCTATTCATTGTCTCTACCTGTCATGTGAGATCCCCATTCATTGTCTGTATCTGTATAGTGAGATCCCCATTCACTGTCTGTATCTGTATAGTGAGATCCCCATTCACTGTCTACATCTGTATTGTGTGATCCCCATTCACTGTCTGTATTTGTATAGTGGGATCCCATTCACTATCTGTCTGTATGTGTATGGTGGGATCCCCATTTACTGTCTGCATCTGTCTGGTCAAATCACCATTCACTGTCTGTCCCAGTCTGTATTGCGGGATCCCCATTCACTGTCTGTATGTGGGATCCCCATTCACTGTCTGTCTGTATCTGTATGGTGGGAACCACATTCACTGTCCGTACCTCTATGGTGGGAACCCCATTCACTGTCGGTAGTTGTATGGTGGGAACCACATTCACTGTCTGTATCTGTATGGTGGGAACCCCATTCACTGTCTGCATCTATATGGTAGGAACTCCATTCACTGTCAGTCTGTATCTGTATGATGGGAACCCCATTCACCGTCTGTATCTGTATGGTGGGATACCCATTCACTGTCTGTACCTGTATGGTGGGATCTCCAGTCACTGTCTGTCTGTGTCATTATGTTGGGATCCCCATTCACTGTCTATCTGTATCTGTAGGGATCCCTATTCACTGTCTGTATCTGTATGGTGGGAACCCCATTGATTGTCTGCCTGTATCTGTATGGTGCGATCCCCATTCATTGTTTCTATCTGTATGGTGGGAACCCCTTTCACTGTCTGTATCTGTATAGTGGGATTCCCATCCACTGTCTGTCTGTATCTGTATGGTGGTATCCACATTCACTGCCCGTATCTATATTGTGGGAACCCCATTCACTGTCGGTATCTGTATAGTCGGATCACCATTCAGTGTCTGTATCTATATGTTGGGAACCCAATTCACTGTCTGTCTGTATCTGTATGGTGGGAAACCCATTCACTGTCTGTTGCTTTATGGTTAGAACCCCATTCACTATCTGTATCTCTATGGTGGGATCCCCATTCACTGTCGGTTTCGGTATGGTGAGATCCCTATTCACTGTCTGTATCTGTATGGTGGTATCCACATTCACTGTCTGTATCTGTATTGTGGGAACCCCATTCACTGTCGGTATCTGTATGGTCGGATCACCATTCAGTGTCTGTATCTATATGTTGGGAACCCAATTCACTGTCTGTCTGTATCTGTATGGTGGGATCACCATTCACTGCCTGTAACTGTTTGCTGGGAACCCCATTCATTGTCTGTCTGTATCTGTATGGTGGGATCTGCATTCACTGTCTGTCTGTATCTGTATGGTGGGATTCCAATCCATTGTCTGTCTTTCTCTATATGGTGAGATCCACATTCACTGTCTGTCTGGATCTGTATGATGGGATCCCCATTCACTCTCTGTATCTGTATGTTGGGAAACCCATTCACTGTCTGTTGCTGTATGGTGAGATCCCCATTCACTATCTGTATCTCTATGGTGGGATCCCCATTCACTGTCGGTTTCGGTATGGTGGGATCCCCATTCACTGTCTGTCTGTATCTGTGTGTGTGATCCCCTTTCACTGTCTGTCTGTATCTGTATGGTGGGATACCCATTCACTGTCTGTCTGTATCTGTATGGTGGGATACCCATTCACTGTCTGTCTGTATCTATATGGTGGGAACCCTATTCACTCTCTGTATCGGTCTGGTGGGATCCCCATTCACTGTCTGTATCTGTATAGTGGGATCACCATTCACTATCTGTATCTGTATAGTGAGATCCACATTCACAGTCTGTATCTGAACGGTGGTATCCCCATTCTCTGTCTGTCTGTATCTGTATGGTGGGATCCGCATTCACTGTCTGTATCTGTATAGTGGGATCCCCATTCACTGTCTGTTGCTGTATGGTGAGATCCCCATTCACTATCTGTATCTCTATGGTGGGATCCCCATTCACTGTCGGTTTCGGTATGCTGGGATCCCCATTCACTGCCTGTCTGTATCTGTATTGTGGGATACCCATTCACTGTCTGTCTGTATCTATATGGTGGGAACCCCATTCACTCTCTGTACCTGTATGGTGGGATCCCCATTCATTGTCTGTGTCTGTATGGAGGGATCCCCATTCACTGTCTGTGTCTGTATGGAGGGATCCCCATTCACTGTCTGTATCTGTATAGTGTGATCCCCATTCACTGTCTGTATCTGTATAGTGTGATCCCCATTCACTGTCTGTATCTGTATAGTGGGAACCCCATTCACTGTCCGTATCTGTCTGGAGGCAACCCCATTTAGTGTCTGTATCTGTATGGTGGGATCCCCATTCACTCTCTGTATCTGTATGTTGGGAAACGTATTCACTGTCTGTTGCTGTATGGTTAGATCCCCATTGACTATCTGCATCTCTATGGTGGGATCCCCATTCACTGTCTGTCTGTATCTGTATGTGTGATCCCCTTTCACTGTCTGTCTGTATCTGTATGGTGGGATACACATTCACTGTCTGTCTGTATCTAAATGGTGGGAACCCTATTCACTCTCTGTACCTGCACGGTGGGATCCCCATTCACTGTCTGTCTGCATCTGTATGGTGGGATCCCCATTCACTGTCTGTATCTGTATAGTGGGATCCACATTCACAGTCTGTATCTGAACGGTGGTATCCCCATTCTCTGTCTGTCTATATCTGTATGGTGGGATCCGCATTCAATGTCTGTATCTGTATAGTGGGATCCCCATTCACTATCTGTATCTGTATAGTGAGATCCACATTCACAGTCTGTATCTGAACGGTGGTATCCCCATTCTCTGTCTGTCTGTATCTGTATGGTGGGATCCGCATTCACTGTCTGTATCTGTACAGTGGGATCCCCATTCACTGTCTGCCTGTTTCTGTGTGGTGAGATCCCCATTCACTGTCTGCCTGTATCTGTGTGGTGAGATCCCCATTCAATGTCTGTCTCTATCTGTCTGATGAGATCCCCATTCACTGTCTGCATCTGCATGGTGGAATCCCTATTCATTGTCTCTACCTGTCATGTGAGATCCCCATTCACTGTCTGTATCTGTATAGTGGAATCACCATTCACTGTCTTTATCTGTATTGTGTGATCCCCATTCACTGTCTGTATCTGTACAGTGGGATCCCCATTCACTGTCTGCCTGTTTCTGTGTGGTGAGATCCCCATTCACTTTCTGCCTGTATCTGTGTGGTGAGATCCCCATTCACTGTCTGTCTCTACCTGTCTGATGAGATCCCAATTCACTGTCTCTATCTGTCTGATGAGATCCCCATTCACTGTCTGCATCTGCATGGTGGAATCCCTATTCATTGTCTCTACCTGTCATGTGAGATCCCCATTCACAGTCTGTATCTGTATAGTGGAATCACCATTCACTGTCTTTATCTGTATTGTGTGATCCCCATTCACTGTCTGTATCTGTATAGTGGGATCCCATTCACCATCTGTCAGTATGTGTATGGTGGGATCCCCATTTACTGTCTGCATCTGTCTGGTCAAATCACCATTCACTGTTTGTCCCAATCTGTATTGCAGGATCCCCATTCACTGTCTGTATGTATCTGTATGTGGGATCCCCATTCACTGTCTTTCTGTATCTGTATGGTGGGAACCACATTCACTGTCCGTACCTCTATGGTGGGAACCCCATTCACTGTCGGTAGTTGTATGGTGGGAACCACATTCACTGTCTATATCTGTATGGTGGGAACCCCATTCACTGTCTGCATCTATATGGTAGGAACTCCATTCACTGTCAGTCTGTATCTGTATGATGGGAACCCCATTCACCGTCTGTATCTGTATGGTGGGATACCCATTCACTGTCTGTACCTGTATGGTGGGATCTCCAGTCACTGTCTGTCTGTGTCATTATGTTGGGATCCCCATTCACTGTCTATCTGTATCTGTAGGGATCCCTATTCACTGTCTGTATCTGTATGGTGGGAACCCCATTGATTGTCTGCCTGTATCTGTATGGTGCGATCCCCATTCATTGTTTCTATCTGTATGGTGGGAACCCCTTTCACTGTCTGTATCTGTATAGTGGGATTCCCATCCACTGTCTGTCTGTATCTGTATGGTGGTATCCACATTCACTGCCCGTATCTATATTGTGGGAACCCCATTCACTGTCGGTATCTGTATGGTCGGATCACCATTCAGTGTCTGTATCTATATGTTGGGAACCCAATTCACTGTCTGTCTGTATCTGTATGGTAGCATCTCCATTCACTGTCTGTAACTGTTTGCTGGGAACCCCATTCATTGTCTGTCTGTAACTCTATGGTGAGATACCCATTCATTGTCTGTCTGTATCTGTATGGTGGGATCTGCATTCACTGTCTGTCTGTATCTGTATGGTGGGATTCCCATCCATTGTCTGTCTTTCTCTATATGGTGAGATCCACATTCACTGTCTGTCTGGATCTGTATGATGGGATCCCCATTCACTCTCTGTCTGTATATGTATGGTGGGATCCCCATTCACTCTCTGTATCTGTATGTTGGGAAACCCATTCACTGTCTGTTGCTGTATGGTGAGATCCCCATTCACTATCTGTATCTCTATGGTGGGATCCCCATTCACTGTCGGTTTCGGTATGGTGGGATCCCCATTCACTGTCTGTCTGTATCTGTGTGTGTGATCCCCTTTCACTGTCTGTCTGTATCTGTATGGTGGGATACCCATTCACTGTCTGTCTGTATCTATATGGTGGGAACCCTATTCACTCTCTGTATCGGTCTGGTGGGATCCCCATTCACTGTCTGTATCTGTATAGTGGGATCACCATTCACTATCTGTATCTGTATAGTGAGATCCACATTCACAATCTGTATCTGAACAGTGGTATCCCCATTCTCTGTCTGTCTGTATCTGTATGGTGGGATCCGCATTCACTGTCTGTATCTGTATAGTGGGATCCCCATTCACTGTCTGTTGCTGTATGGTGAGATCCCCATTCACTATCTGTATCTCTATGGTGGGATCCCCATTCACTGTCGGTTTCGGTATGCTGGGATCCCCATTCACTGTCTGTCTGTATCTGTATGGTGGGATACCCATTCACTGTCTGTCTGTATCTATATGGTGGGAACCCCATTCACTCTCTGTACCTGTATGGTGGGATCCCCATTCATTGTCTGTGTCTGTATGGAGGGATCCCCATTCACTGTCTGTGTCTGTATGGAGGGATCCCCATTCACTGTCTGTATCTGTATAGTGTGATCCCCATTCACTGTCTGTATCTGTATAGTGGGAACCCCATTCACTGTCCGTATCTGTCTGGAGGCAACCCCATTTAGTGTCTGTATCTGTATGGTGGGATCCCCATTCACTCTCTGTATCTGTATGTTGGGAAACGTATTCACTGTCTGTTGCTGTATGGTTAGATCCCCATTCACTATCTGCATCTCTATGGTGGGATCCCCATTCACTGTCTGTCTGTATCTGTATGTGTGATCCCCTTTCACTGTCTGTCTGTATCTGTATGGTGGGATACACATTCACTGTCTGTCTGTATCTAAATGGTGGGAACCCTATTCACTCTCTGTACCTGCACGGTGGAATCCCCATTCACTGTCTGTCTGCATCTGTATGGTGGGATCCCCATTCACTGTCTGTATCTGTATAGTGGGATCCACATTCACAGTCTGTATCTGAACGGTGGGATCCCCATTCACTGTCTGCCTGTTTCTGTGTGGTGAGATCCCCATTCACTGTCTGCCTGTATCTGTGTGGTGAGATCCCCATTCACTGTCTGTCTCTACCTGTCTGATGAGATCCCCATTCACTGTCTCTATCTGTCTGATGAGATCCCCATTCACTGTCTGCATCTGCATGGTGGAATCCCTATTCATTGTCTCTACCTGTCATGTGAGATCCCCATTCACTGTCTGTATCTGTATAGTGGAATCACCATTCACTGTCTTTATCTGTATTGTGTGATCCCCATTCACTGTCTGTATCTGTACAGTGGGATCCCCATTCACTGTCTGCCTGTTTCTGTGTGGTGAGATCCCCATTCACTTTCTGCCTGTATCTGTGTGGTGAGATCCCCATTCACTGTCTGTCTCTACCTGTCTGATGAGATCCCAATTCACTGTCTCTATCTGTCTGATGAGATCCCCATTCACTGTCTGCATCTGCATGGTGGAATCCCTATTCATTGTCTCTACCTGTCATGTGAGATCCCCATTCACAGTCTGTATCTGTATAGCGGAATCACCATTCACTGTCTTTATCTGTATTGTGTGATCCCCATTCACTGTCTGTATCTGTATAGTGGGATCCCATTCACCATCTGTCAGTATGTGTATGGTGGGATCCCCATTTACTGTCTGCATCTGTCTGGTCAAATCACCATTCACTGTCTGTCCCAATCTGTATTGCAGGATCCCCATTCACTGTCTGTATGTATCTGTATGTGGGATCCCCATTCACTGTCTTTCTGTATCTGTCTGGTGGGAACCACATTCACTGTCCATACCTCTATGGTGGGAACCCCATTCACTGTCGGTAGTTGTATGGTGGGAACCACATTCACTGTCTATATCTGTATGGTGGGAACCCCATTCACTGTCTGCATCTATATGGTAGGAACTCCATTCACTGTCAGTCTGTATCTGTATGATTGGATCCCCATTCACTGTCTGTCTGTATCTGTATGGTGGGAACACCATTCATTGTCAGTCTGTATCTGTATTGTGGGATCTCCATTGACTGTCTATCCGTATCTGTATTGTGGGATCTCCATTCACTGTCTGTCTGTATCTGTTTGCTGGGAACCCCATTCATTGTCTGTCTTTCTCTATATGGTGAGATCCCCATTCACTGTCTGACTGGATCTGTATGGTGGGATTCCCATTCACTGTCTGCATCTGTATAGTGGGATCCCCATTCACTGTCTGTTTGTATCTGTATGATGGGATCCCTATTCACTCTCTGTCTGTATCTGTATGGTGGGAAACCCATTCACTGTCTGTCTGTATCTATATGGTGGGAACCCTATTCACTCTCTGTATCTGCATAATGGGATCCCCATTCAGTGTCTGTATCTATCTGTATGGTTGCATTCCCATTCACTATCTTTATCTGTATGTTGCGAACGCCATTCACTGTATGTCTATATCTGCATGGTGGGATCCCCATTCACTGTCTGTATCTGTATAGTGGGATTCCCATCCATTGTCTGTCTTTCTCTATATGGTGAGATCCCCATTCACTGTCTGTCTGTATCTGCATGGTGGGATCCCCATTCACTGTCTGTTGCTGTATGGTGAGATCCCCATTCACTATCTGTATCTCTATGGTGGGATCCCCATTCACTGTCGGTTTCGGTACGGTGGGATCCCCATTCACTGTCTGTCTGTATCTGTATGTGTGATCCCCTTTCACTGTCTGTCTGTATCTGTATGGTGGGATACCCATTCACTGTCTGTCTGTATCTATATGGTGGGAACCCCATTCACTCTCTGTACCTGTATGGTGGGATCCCCATTCACTGTCTGTGACTGTATGGAGGGATCCCCATTCACTGTCTGTACCTGTATAGTGTGATCCCAATTCACTGTCTGTATCTGTATAGTGGGAACCCCATTCACTGTCTGTACCTGTATGGCGGGATCCCCATTCACTGTCCGTATCTGTCTGGAGGCAACCCCATTCAGTGTATGTATCTGTATGGTGGGATCCCCATTCACTCTCTGTATCTGTATGTTGGGAAACCCATTCACTGTCTGTTCCTGTATGGTTAGATCCCCATTCACTATCTGTATCTCTATGACGGGATCCCCATTCACTGTCAATATCTGTATGGTGGGATCCCCATTCACTGTCTGTCTGTATCTGTATATGTGATCCCCTTTCACTGTCTGTCTGTATCTGTATGGTGGGATACCCATTCACTCTCTGTCTGTATATGTATGGTGGGATCCCCATTCACTCTCTGTATCTGTATGTTGGGAAACCCATTCACTGTCTGTTGCTGTATGGTGAGATCCCCATTCACTATCTGTATCTCTATGGTGGGATCCCCATTCACTGTCGGTTTCGGTATGGTGGGATCCCCATTCACTGTCTGTCTGTATCTGTGTGTGTGATCCCCTTTCACTGTCTGTCTGTATCTGTATGGTGGGATACCCATTCACTGTCTGTCTGTATCTATATGGTGGGAACCCTATTCACTCTCTGTATCGGTCTGGTGGGATCCCCATTCACTGTCTGTATCTGTATAGTGGGATCACCATTCACTATCTGTATCTGTATAGTGAGATCCACATTCACAATCTGTATCTGAACAGTGGTATCCCCATTCTCTGTCTGTCTGTATCTGTATGGTGGGATCCGCATTCACTGTCTGTATCTGTATAGTGGGATCCCCATTCACTGTCTGTTGCTGTATGGTGAGATCCCCATTCACTATCTGTATCTCTATGGTGGGATCCCCATTCACTGTCGGTTTCGGTATGCTGGGATCCCCATTCACTGTCTGTCTGTATCTGTATGGTGGGATACCCATTCACTGTCTGTCTGTATCTATATGGTGGGAACCCCATTCACTCTCTGTACCTGTATGGTGGGATCCCCATTCATTGTCTGTGTCTGTATGGAGGGATCCCCATTCACTGTCTGTGTCTGTATGGAGGGATCCCCATTCACTGTCTGTATCTGTATAGTGTGATCCCCATTCACTGTCTGTATCTGTATAGTGGGAACCCCATTCACTGTCCGTATCTGTCTGGAGGCAACCCCATTTAGTGTCTGTATCTGTATGGTGGGATCCCCATTCACTCTCTGTATCTGTATGTTGGGAAACGTATTCACTGTCTGTTGCTGTATGGTTAGATCCCCATTCACTATCTGCATCTCTATGGTGGGATCCCCATTCACTGTCTGTCTGTATCTGTATGTGTGATCCCCTTTCACTGTCTGTCTGTATCTGTATGGTGGGATACACATTCACTGTCTGTCTGTATCTAAATGGTGGGAACCCTATTCACTCTCTGTACCTGCACGGTGGAATCCCCATTCACTGTCTGTCTGCATCTGTATGGTGGGATCCCCATTCACTGTCTGTATCTGTATAGTGGGATCCACATTCACAGTCTGTATCTGAACGGTGGGATCCCCATTCACTGTCTGCCTGTTTCTGTGTGGTGAGATCCCCATTCACTGTCTGCCTGTATCTGTGTGGTGAGATCCCCATTCACTGTCTGTCTCTACCTGTCTGATGAGATCCCCATTCACTGTCTCTATCTGTCTGATGAGATCCCCATTCACTGTCTGCATCTGCATGGTGGAATCCCTATTCATTGTCTCTACCTGTCATGTGAGATCCCCATTCACTGTCTGTATCTGTATAGTGGAATCACCATTCACTGTCTTTATCTGTATTGTGTGATCCCCATTCACTGTCTGTATCTGTACAGTGGGATCCCCATTCACTGTCTGCCTGTTTCTGTGTGGTGAGATCCCCATTCACTTTCTGCCTGTATCTGTGTGGTGAGATCCCCATTCACTGTCTGTCTCTACCTGTCTGATGAGATCCCAATTCACTGTCTCTATCTGTCTGATGAGATCCCCATTCACTGTCTGCATCTGCATGGTGGAATCCCTATTCATTGTCTCTACCTGTCATGTGAGATCCCCATTCACAGTCTGTATCTGTATAGCGGAATCACCATTCACTGTCTTTATCTGTATTGTGTGATCCCCATTCACTGTCTGTATCTGTATAGTGGGATCCCATTCACCATCTGTCAGTATGTGTAT
Source organism: Hypanus sabinus (assembly GCF_030144855.1). Lineage (NCBI taxonomy): Eukaryota > Metazoa > Chordata > Chondrichthyes > Myliobatiformes > Dasyatidae > Hypanus > Hypanus sabinus. The sequence continues at coordinate 89,839,527 of NC_082718.1, forward strand.
GGTGGGATCCCCATTTACTGTCTGCATCTGTCTGGTCAAATCACCATTCACTGTCTGTCCCAATCTGTATTGCAGGATCCCCATTCACTGTCTGTATGTATCTGTATGTGGGATCCCCATTCACTGTCTTTCTGTATCTGTCTGGTGGGAACCACATTCACTGTCCATACCTCTATGGTGGGAACCCCATTCACTGTCGGTAGTTGTATGGTGGGAACCACATTCACTGTCTATATCTGTATGGTGGGAACCCCATTCACTGTCTGCATCTATATGGTAGGAACTCCATTCACTGTCAGTCTGTATCTGTATGATTGGATCCCCATTCACTGTCTGTCTGTATCTGTATGGTGGGAACACCATTCATTGTCAGTCTGTATCTGTATTGTGGGATCTCCATTGACTGTCTATCCGTATCTGTATTGTGGGATCTCCATTCACTGTCTGTCTGTATCTGTTTGCTGGGAACCCCATTCATTGTCTGTCTTTCTCTATATGGTGAGATCCCCATTCACTGTCTGACTGGATCTGTATGGTGGGATTCCCATTCACTGTCTGCATCTGTATAGTGGGATCCCCATTCACTGTCTGTTTGTATCTGTATGATGGGATCCCTATTCACTCTCTGTCTGTATCTGTATGGTGGGAAACCCATTCACTGTCTGTCTGTATCTATATGGTGGGAACCCTATTCACTCTCTGTATCTGCATAATGGGATCCCCATTCAGTGTCTGTATCTATCTGTATGGTTGCATTCCCATTCACTATCTTTATCTGTATGTTGCGAACGCCATTCACTGTATGTCTATATCTGCATGGTGGGATCCCCATTCACTGTCTGTATCTGTATAGTGGGATTCCCATCCATTGTCTGTCTTTCTCTATATGGTGAGATCCCCATTCACTGTCTGTCTGTATCTGCATGGTGGGATCCCCATTCACTGTCTGTTGCTGTATGGTGAGATCCCCATTCACTATCTGTATCTCTATGGTGGGATCCCCATTCACTGTCGGTTTCGGTACGGTGGGATCCCCATTCACTGTCTGTCTGTATCTGTATGTGTGATCCCCTTTCACTGTCTGTCTGTATCTGTATGGTGGGATACCCATTCACTGTCTGTCTGTATCTATATGGTGGGAACCCCATTCACTCTCTGTACCTGTATGGTGGGATCCCCATTCACTGTCTGTGACTGTATGGAGGGATCCCCATTCACTGTCTGTACCTGTATAGTGTGATCCCAATTCACTGTCTGTATCTGTATAGTGGGAACCCCATTCACTGTCTGTACCTGTATGGCGGGATCCCCATTCACTGTCCGTATCTGTCTGGAGGCAACCCCATTCAGTGTATGTATCTGTATGGTGGGATCCCCATTCACTCTCTGTATCTGTATGTTGGGAAACCCATTCACTGTCTGTTCCTGTATGGTTAGATCCCCATTCACTATCTGTATCTCTATGACGGGATCCCCATTCACTGTCAATATCTGTATGGTGGGATCCCCATTCACTGTCTGTCTGTATCTGTATATGTGATCCCCTTTCACTGTCTGTCTGTATCTGTATGGTGGGATACCCATTCACTGTCTGTCTGTATCTAAATGGTGGGAACCCTATTCACTCTCTGTGCCTGCATGGTGGGATCCCCATTCACTGTCCGTCTGCATCTGTATGGTGGGATTCCCATTCACTGTCTGCATCTGTATAGTGGGATCCCCATTCACTGTCTGTCTGTATCTGTATGTGTGATCCCCATTCACTGTCTGTTGCTGTATGGTGAGATCCCCATTTACTATCTGTATCTCTATGGTGGGATCCCCATTCACTGTCGGTTTCGGTATGGTGCGATCCCCATTCACTGTCTGTCTGGATCTGTATGGTGGGATTCCCATTCACTGTCTGCATCTGTATAGTGGGATCCCCATTCACTGTCTGTCTGTATCTATATGGTGGGAACCCCATTCACTGTCTGTGTCTGTATGGTGAGATCCCCATTCACTGTCTGTAACTGTATAGTGTGATCCCCATTCACTGTCTCTATCTGTATAGTGGGAACCCCATTCACTGTCTGTACCTGTATGGCGGGATCCGCATTCACTGTCGGTTTCGGTATGGTGGGATCCCCATTCACTGTCTGTCTGGATCTGTATGGTGGGATTCCCATTCACTGTCTGCATCTGTATAGTGGGATCCCCATTCACTGTCTGTCTGTATCTGTATGTGTGATCCCCATTCACTGTCTGTCTGGATCTGTATGTTGGGAACCCCTTTCACTGTCTGTATCTGTATACTGGGATTCCCATCCACTGTCTGTCTGTATCTGTATGGTGGTATCCACATTCACTGCCCGTATCTATATTGTGGGAACCCCATTCACTGTCGGTATCTGTATGGTCGGATCACCATTCAGTGTCTGTATCTATATGTTGGGAACCCAATTCACTGTCTGTCTGTATCTGTATGGTGGGATCACCATTCACTGCCTGTAACTGTTTGCTGGGAACCCCATTCATTGTCTGTCTGTATCTCTATGGTGAGATACCCATTCACTGTCTGTATCTGTATGGTGGGATCTGCATTCACTGTCTGTATCTGTATAGTGGGATCCCCATTCACTGTCTGTCTGTATCTGTATGGTGGGATTCACATCCATTGTCTGTCTTTCTCTATATGGTGAGATCCCCATTCACTGTCTGTCTGGATCCGTATGGTGGGATTCCCATTCACTGTCTGCATCTGTATAGTGGGATCCCCATTAACTGTCTGTCTGTATCTGTATGATGGGACACCATTCACTCTCTGTCTGTATGTGTATCGTGGGATCCCCATTCACTCTCTGTATCTGTATGTTGGGAAACCCATTCACTGTCTGTTGCTGTATGGTGAGATCCCCATTCACTATCTGTATCTCTATGGTGGGATCCCCATTCACTGTCGGTTTCGGTATGGTGGGATCCCCATTCACTGTCTGTCTGTATCTGTATGTGTGATCCCCTTTCACTGTCTGTCTGTTTCTGTATGGTGGGATACCCATTCACTGTCTGTCTGTATCTATATGGTGGGAACCCCATTCACTCTCTGTACCTGTATGGTGGGATCCCCATTCATTGTCTGTGTCTGTATGGAGGGATCCCCATTCACTGTCTGTACCTGTATAGTGTGATCCCCATTCACTGTCTGTATCTGTATAGTGGGAACCCCATTCACTGTCTGTACCTGTATGGCGGGATCCCCATTCACTGTCCGTATCTGTCTGGAGGCAACCCCATTTAGTATCTGTATCTGTATGTTGGGAAACCCATTCACTGTCTGTTACTGTATGGTTAGATCCCCATTCACTATCTGTATCTCTATGGTGGGATCCCCATTCACTGTCGGTTTCGGTATGGTGGGATCCCCATTCACTGTCTGTCTGTATCTGTATGTGTGATCCCCTTTCACTGTCTGTCTGTATCTGTATGGTGGGATACCCATTCACTGTCTGTCTGTATCTATATGGTGGGAACCCTATTCACTCTCTGTACCTGCACGGTGGGATCCCCATTCACTGTCTGTCTGCATCTGTATGGTGGGATCCCCATTCACTGTCTGTATCTGTATAGTGGGATCACCATTCACTATCTGTATCTGTATAGTGAGATCCACATTCACAGTCTGCCTGTATCTGTGTGGTGAGATCCCCATTCACTGTCTGTCTCTACCTGTCTGATGAGATCCCCATTCACTGTCTCTATCTGTCTGATGAGATGCCCATTCACAGTCTGCATCTGCATGGTGGAATCCCTATTCATTGTCTCTACCTGTCATGTGAGATCCCCATTCACTGTCTGTATCTGTATAGTGAGATCCCCATTCAATGTCTGTATCTGTATAGTGAGATCCCCATTCACTGTCTACATCTGTATTGTGTGATCCCCATTCACTGTCTGTATTTGTATAGTGGGATCCCATTCACTATCTGTCTCTATGTGTATGGTGGGATCCCCATTTACTGTCTGCATCTGTCTGGTCAAATCACCATTCTCTGTCTGTCCCAGTCTGTATTGCGGGATCCCCATTCACTGTCTGTATGTGGGATCCCCATTCACTGTCTGTCTGTATCTGTATGGTGGGAACCACATTCACTGTCCGTACCTCTATGGTGGGAACCCCATTCACTGTCGGTAGTTGTATGGTGGGAACCACATTCACTGTCTGTATCTGTATGGTGGGAACCCCATTCACTGTCTGCATCTATATGGTAGGAACTCCATTCACTGTCAGTCTGTATCTGTATGATGGGAACCCCATTCACCGTCTGTATCTGTATGGTGGGATACCCATTCACTGTCTGTACCTGTATGGTGGGATCTCCAGTCACTGTCTGTCTGTGTCTTTATGTTGGGATCCCCATTCACTGTCTATCTGTATCTGTATGGTGGGATCCCTATTCACTGTCTGTATCTGAATGGTGGGAACCCCATTGATTGTCTGCCTGTATCTGTATGGTGCGATCCCCATTCATTGTTTCTATCTGTATGGTGGGAACCCCTTTCACTGTCTGTATCTGTATAGTGGGATTCCCATCCACTGTCTGTCTGTATCTGTATGGTGGTATCCACATTCACTGCCCGTATCTATATTGTGGGAACCCCATTCACTGTCGGTATCTGTATAGTCGGATCACCATTCAGTGTCTGTATCTATATGTTGGGAACCCAATTCACTGTCTGTCTGTCTGTATCTGTATGGTGGGAAACCCATTCACTGTCTGTTGCTTTATGGTTAGAACCCCATTCACTATCTGTATCTCTATGGTGGGATCCCCATTCACTGTCGGTTTCGGTATGGTGAGATCCCTATTCACTGTCTGTATCTGTATAGTGGGATCACCATTCACTGTCTGTATCTGTATAGTGGGATCCCCATTCACTGTTTGTCTACATCTGTATTGTGTGATCCCCATTCACTGTCTGTATCTGTATGGTGGGATCCCCATTCACTATCTGTCTGTATGTGTATGGTGGGATCCTCATTTACTGTCTGCATCTGTCTGTTCAAATCACCATTCACTGTCTGTCCCAATCTGTATTGCGGGATCCCCATTCACTGTCTGTATGTATCTGTATGTGGGATCCCCATTCACTGTCTGTCTGTATCTGTATGGTGGGAACCACATTCACTGTCCGTACCTGTATGGTGGGAACCCCATTCACTGTCGGTAGTTGTATGGTGGGAACCACATTCACTGTCTGTATCTGTATGGTGGGAACTCCATTCACTGTCAGTCTGTATCTGTATGATGGGAACCCCATTCACCATCTGTATCTGTATGGTGGGATACCCATTCACTGTCTGTACCTGTATGGTGCGATCTCCAGTCACTGTCTGTCTGTGTCTTTATGTTGGGATCCCCATTCACTGTCTTTCTGTATCTGTATGGTGGGATCCCTATTCACTGTCTGTATCTGTATGGTGGGAACCCCATTGATTGTCTGCCTGTATCTGTATGGTGCGATCCCCATTCATTGTTTCTAACTGTATGGTGGGAACCCCTTTCACTGTCTGTATCTGTATAGTGGGATTCCCATCCACTATCTGTCTGTATCTGTATGGTGGTATCCACATTCACTGCCCGTATCTATATTGTGGGAACCCCATTCACTGTCGGTATCTGTATGGTCGGATCACCATTCAGTGTCTGTATCTATATGTTGGGAACCCAATTCACTGTCTGTCTGTATCTGTATGGTGGGATCACCATTCACTGCCTGTAACTGTTTACTGGGAACCCCATTCATTGTCTGTCTGTATCTGTAAGGTGGGATCTGCATTCACTGTCTGTCTGTATCTGTATGGTGGGATTCCCATCCATTGTCTGTCTTTCTCTATATGGTGGGATCCACATTCACTGTCTGTCTGGATCTGTGTGTGTGATCACCTTTCACTGTCTGTCTGTATCTGTATGGTGGGATACCCATTCACTGTCTGTCTGTATCTATATGGTGGGAACCCCATTCACTGTCTGTACCTGTATAGTGTGATCCCCATTCACTGTCTGTGTCTGTATAGTGGGAACCCCATTCACTGTCTGTACCTGTATGGCGGGATCCCCATTCACTGTCCGTGTCTGTCTGGAGGCAACCCCATTTAGTATCTGTATCTGTATGTTGGGAAACCCATTCACTGTCTGTTACTGTATGGTTAGATCCCCATTCACTATCTGTATCTCTATGGTGGGATCCCCATTCACTGTCGGTTTCGGTATGGTGGGATCCCCATTCACTGTCTGTCTGTATCTGTATGTGTGATCCCCTTTCACTGTCTGTCTGTATCTGTATGGTGGGATACCCATTCACTGTCTGTCTGTATCTATATGGTGGGAACCCTATTCACTCTCTGTACCTGCACGGTGGGATCCCCATTCACTGTCTGTCTGCATCTGTATGGTGGGATCCCCATTCACTGTCTGTATCTGTATAGTCGGATCACCATTCACTATCTGTATCTGTATAGTGAGATCCACATTCACAGACTGCCTGTATCTGTGTGGTGAGATCCCCATTCACTGTCTGTCTCTACCTGTCTGATGAGATCCCCATTCACTGTCTCTTTCTGTCTGATGAGATCCCCATTCACAGTCTGCATCTGCATGGTGGAATCCCCATTCACTGTCTGCATCAGTATGGCGGGATCCCCATTCACTGTCCGTATCTGTCTGGAGGCAACGCCATTCAGTGTCTGTATCTGTATGGTGGGATACCCATTCACTCTCTGTATCTGTATGTTGGGAAACCCATTCACCGTCTGTTGCTTTATGGTTAGATCCCCATTCACTGTCTGTATCTCTATGTTGGGATTACCATTCACTGTCGGTTTCGGTATGGTGGGATCCCCATTCACTGTCTGTCTGTATCTGTATGTGTGATCCCCTTTCACTGTCTGTCTGTATCTATATGCTGGGAAACCCATTCACTGTCTGTTGCTGTATGGTGAGATCCCCATTCACTATCTGTATCTCTATGGTGGGATCCCCATTCACTGTCAGTTTCGGTATAGTGGGATCCCCATTCATCCTCTGTCTGTATCTGTATGTGTGATCCCCTTTCACTGTCTGTCTGTATCAGTATGGTGGGATACCCATTCACTGTCTGTCTGTATCTGTATGCTGGGAACACTATTCACTCTCTGTACCTGCATGGTGGGATCCCCATTCACTGTCTGTCTGCATCTGTATGGTGGGATCCCCATTCACTATCTGTCTGCATCTGTATAGTGGGATCACCACTCACTCTCTGTATCTGTACAGTGAGATCCACATTCACAGTCTGTATCTGAACGGTGGTATCCCCATTCACTGTCTGTCTGTATCTGTATGGTGGGATCCCCATGCACTGTCTGTCTGTATCTGTATGGTGGGATCCCCATTCACTGTCTGTCTGTATCTGTAAGTGTGATCCCCTTTCACTGTCTGTCTGTATCTGTATGGTGGGATACCCATTCACTGTCTGTCTGTATCTGTATGGTGGGATCCCCATTCTCTGTCTGTCTGTATCTGTATGGTGGGATCCCCATTCACTGTCTGTCTGTATCTGTAAGTGTGATCCCCTTTCACTGTCTGTCTGTATCTGTATGGAGGGATCCCCATTCTCTGTCTGTAACTGTATAGTGTGATCGGCAATCACTGTCTGTATATGTATAGTGGGATCCCCATTCACTGTCTGACTGTATCTGTGTGGTGAGATCCCCATTCACTGTCTGTCTCTACCTGTCTGATGAGATCCCCATTCACTGTCTCTATCTATCTGATGAGATCCCCATTCACTGTCTGTATCTGTATGGTGGGATCCCCATTCACTGTCTGTCTGCATCTGTATGGTGGGATCCCCATTCACTGTCTGTATCTGTATACTGGGACCACCATTCACTGTCTGCCTGTATCTGTGTGGTGACATCACCATTCACTGTCTGTCTGTACCTGTCTGATGAGATCCCCATTCACTGTCTCTATCTGTCTGATGAGATCCCCATTCACTGTCTGCATCTGTATGGTGGAATCCCTATTCACTGTCTCTACCTGTCTGGTGAGATCCCCATTCACTGTCTGTATCTGTATAGTGGGATCACCATTCACTGTCTGTCTATATCTGTATTGTGTGATCCCCATTCACTGTCTGTATCTGGATAGTGGGATCCCCATTCACTATCTGTCTGTATGTGTATGGTGGGATCCCCATTTACTGTCTGCATCTGTCTGTTCAAATCACCATTCACTGTCTGTCCCAATCTGTAATGCGGGATCCCCATTCACTGTCTGTATGTATCTGTATGTGGGATCCCCATTCACTGTCTGTCTGTATCTGTATGGTGGGAACCCCATTCACCGTCAGTCTGTATCTGTATGATGGGAACCCCATTCACCGTCTGTATCTGTATGGTGGGATACCCATTCACTGTCTGTACCTGTATGGTGGGATCTCCAGTCACTGTCTGTATGTGTCTTTATGTTGGGATCCCCATTCACTGTCTTTCTGTATCTGTATGGTGGGATCCCTATTCACTATCTGTATCTGTATGGTGGGAACCCCATTGATTGTCTGCCTCTATCTGTATGGTGCGATCCCCATTCATTGTTTCTAACTGTATGGTGGGAACCCCTTTCACTGTCTGTATCTGTATAGTGGGATTCCCATCCACTGTCTGTCTGTATCTGTATGGTGGTATCCACATTCACTGCCCGTATCTATATTGTGGGAACCCCATTCACTGTCGGTATCTGTATGGTCGGATCACCATTCAGTGTCTGTATCTATATGTTGGGAACCCAATTCACTGTCTGTCTGTATCTGTATGATGGGATCCCCATTCACTCACTGTCCGTATCTGTCTGGAGGCAACCCCATTCAGTGTCTGTATCTATATGGTGGGATCCCCATTCACTCTCTGTATCTGTATGTTGGGAAACCCATTCACTGTCTGTTGCTTTATGGTTAGATCCCCATTCACTATCTGTATCTCTATGGTGGGATCCCCATTCACTGTCGGTTTCGGAATGTTGGGATCCCCATTCACTGTCTGTCTCTACCTGTCTGATGAGATCCCCATTCACTGTCTCTATCTGTCTGATGAAATCCCCATTCACTGTCTGCATCTGTATGGCGGGATCCCCATTCACTGTCCGTATCTCTATGGTGGGATCCCCATTCACTGTCGGTTTCGGTATGGTGGGATCCCCATTCACTGTCTGTCTGTATCTGTATGTGTGATCCCCTTTCACTGTCTGTCTGTATCTGTATGGTGGGATACCCATTCACTGTCTGTCTGCATCTGTATGGTGGGATCCCCATTCACTGTCTGTCTGTATCTGTATGATGGGATCCCCATTCACTCACTGTCCGTAACTGTCTGGAGGCAACCCCATTCAGTGTCTGTATCTGTTTGGTGGGATCCCCATTCACTCTCTGTATCTGTATGTTGGGAAACCCATTCACTGTCTGTTGCTTTATGGTTAGATCCCCATTCACTATCTGTATCTCTATGGTGGGATACCCATTGACTGTCGGTTTCGGAATGGTGGGATCCCCATTCACAGTCTGTCTGTATCTGTATGTGTGATCCCCTTTCACTCTCTGTCTGTATCTGTATGTTGGGAAACCCATTCACTGTCTGTTGCTGTATGGTGAGATGCCCATTCACTATCTGTATCTCTATGGTGGGATCCCCATTCACTGTCTGTCTGTATCTGTATGTGTGATCCCCTTTCACTATCTGTCTGTATCTGTATGGTGGGATACCCATTCACTGTCTGTCTGTATCTATATGCTGGGAACACTATTCACTCTCTGTACCTGCATGGTGGGATCCCCATTCACTGTCTGTCTGCATCTGTATGGTGGGATCCCCATTCACTGTCTGTCTGTATCTGTATAGTGGGATCACCACTCACTCTCTGTATCTGTACAGTGAGATCCACATTCACAGTGTGTATCTGAACGGTGGTATCCCCATTCTCTGTCTGTCTGTATCTGTATGGTAGGATCCCCATTCACTGTCTGTCTGTATCTGTATGTGTGATCCCCTTTCACTGTCTGTCTGTATAAGTATGGTGGGATACCCATTCACTGTCTGTCTGTATCTATATGGTGGGAACCCCATTCACTCTCTGTACCTGTATGGTGGGATCCCCATTTATTGTCTGTGTATGTATGGAGGGATCCCCATTCACTGTCTGTGTCTGTATGGAGGGATCCCCATTCACTGTCTGTAACTGTATAGTGTAATCCGCAATCACTGTCTGTATATGTATAGTGGGATCCCCATTCACTGTCTGCCTGTATCTGTGTGGTGAGATCCCCATTCACTGTCTGTCTCTACCTGTCTGATGAGATCCCCATTCACTGTCTCTATCTATCTGATGAGATCCCCATTCACTGTCTGCATCTGTATGGTGGGAAACCCATTCACTGTCTGTTGCTGTATGGTTAGATCCCCATTCACTATCTGTATCTCTATGGTGGGATCCCCATTCACTGTCGGTTTCGGTATGCTGGGATCCCCATTCACTGTCTGTCTGTATCTGTATGTGTGATCCCCTTTCACTGTCTGTCTGTATCTGTATGGTGGGATCCCCATTCACTGTCTGTCTGCATCTGTATGGTGGGATCCCCATTCACTGTCTGTATCTGTATAGTGGGATCACCATTCACTATCTGTATCTGTATAGTGAGATCCACATTCACAGTCTGTATCTGAATGGTGGTATCCCCATTCTCTGTCTCTATCTGTCTGATGAGATCCCCATTCACTGTCTGCATCTGTATGGTGGAATCCCTATTCACTGTCTCTACCTGTCTGGTGAGATCCCCATTCACTGTCTGTATCTGTATAGTGGGATCACCATTCACTGTCTGTCTATATCTGTATTGTGTGATCCCCATTCACTGTCTGTATCTGGATAGTGGGATCCCCATTCACTATCTGTCTGTATGTGTATGGTGGGATCCCCATTTACTGTCTGCATCTGTCTGTTCAAATCACCATTCACTGTCTGTCCCAATCTGTAATGCGGGATCCCCATTCACTGTCTGTATGTATCTGTATGTGGGATCCCCATTCACTGTCTGTCTGTATCTGTATGGTGGGAACCCCATTCACCGTCAGTCTGTATCTGTATGATGGGAACCCCATTCACCGTCTGTATCTGTATGGTGGGATACCCATTCACTGTCTGTACCTGTATGGTGGGATCTCCAGTCACTGTCTGTATGTGTCTTTATGTTGGGATCCCCATTCACTGTCTTTCTGTATCTGTATGGTGGGATCCCTATTCACTATCTGTATCTGTATGGTGGGAACCCCATTGATTGTCTGCCTCTATCTGTATGGTGCGATCCCCATTCATTGTTTCTAACTGTATGGTGGGAACCCCTTTCACTGTCTGTATCTGTATAGTGGGATTCCCATCCACTGTCTGTCTGTATCTGTATGGTGGTATCCACATTCACTGCCCGTATCTATATTGTGGGAACCCCATTCACTGTCGGTATCTGTATGGTCGGATCACCATTCAGTGTCTGTATCTATATGTTGGGAACCCAATTCACTGTCTGTCTGTATCTGTATGATGGGATCCCCATTCACTCACTGTCCGTATCTGTCTGGAGGCAACCCCATTCAGTGTCTGTATCTGTATGGTGGGATCCCCATTCACTCTCTGTATCTGTATGTTGGGAAACCCATTCACTGTCTGTTGCTTTATGGTTAGATCCCCATTCACTATCTGTATCTCTATGGTGGGATCCCCATTCACTGTCGGTTTCGGAATGTTGGGATCCCCATTCACTGTCTGTCTCTACCTGTCTGATGAGATCCCCATTCACTGTCTCTATCTGTCTGATGAAATCCCCATTCACTGTCTGCATCTGTATGGCGGGATCCCCATTCACTGTCCGTATCTCTATGGTGGGATCCCCATTCACTGTCGGTTTCGGTATGGTGGGATCCCCATTCACTGTCTGTCTGTATCTGTATGTGTGATCCCCTTTCACTGTCTGTCTGTATCTGTATGGTGGGATACCCATTCACTGTCTGTCTGCATCTGTATGGTGGGATCCCCATTCACTGTCTGTCTGTATCTGTATGATGGGATCCCCATTCACTCACTGTCCGTAACTGTCTGGAGGCAACCCCATTCAGTGTCTGTATCTGTTTGGTGGGATCCCCATTCACTCTCTGTATCTGTATGTTGGGAAACCCATTCACTGTCTGTTGCTTTATGGTTAGATCCCCATTCACTATCTGTATCTCTATGGTGGGATACCCATTGACTGTCGGTTTCGGAATGGTGGGATCCCCATTCACAGTCTGTCTGTATCTGTATGTGTGATCCCCTTTCACTCTCTGTCTGTATCTGTATGTTGGGAAACCCATTCACTGTCTGTTGCTGTATGGTGAGATGCCCATTCACTATCTGTATCTCTATGGTGGGATCCCCATTCACTGTCTGTCTGTATCTGTATGTGTGATCCCCTTTCACTATCTGTCTGTATCTGTATGGTGGGATACCCATTCACTGTCTGTCTGTATCTATATGCTGGGAACACTATTCACTCTCTGTACCTGCATGGTGGGATCCCCATTCACTGTCTGTCTGCATCTGTATGGTGGGATCCCCATTCACTGTCTGTCTGTATCTGTATAGTGGGATCACCACTCACTCTCTGTATCTGTACAGTGAGATCCACATTCACAGTGTGTATCTGAACGGTGGTATCCCCATTCTCTGTCTGTCTGTATCTGTATGGTAGGATCCCCATTCACTGTCTGTCTGTATCTGTATGTGTGATCCCCTTTCACTGTCTGTCTGTATAAGTATGGTGGGATACCCATTCACTGTCTGTCTGTATCTATATGGTGGGAACCCCATTCACTCTCTGTACCTGTATGGTGGGATCCCCATTTATTGTCTGTGTATGTATGGAGGGATCCCCATTCACTGTCTGTGTCTGTATGGAGGGATCCCCATTCACTGTCTGTAACTGTATAGTGTAATCCGCAATCACTGTCTGTATATGTATAGTGGGATCCCCATTCACTGTCTGCCTGTATCTGTGTGGTGAGATCCCCATTCACTGTCTGTCTCTACCTGTCTGATGAGATCCCCATTCACTGTCTCTATCTATCTGATGAGATCCCCATTCACTGTCTGCATCTGTATGGTGGGAAACCCATTCACTGTCTGTTGCTGTATGGTTAGATCCCCATTCACTATCTGTATCTCTATGGTGGGATCCCCATTCACTGTCGGTTTCGGTATGCTGGGATCCCCATTCACTGTCTGTCTGTATCTGTATGTGTGATCCCCTTTCACTGTCTGTTCTGTATCTGTATGGTGGGATCCCCATTCACTGTCTGTCTGCATCTGTATGGTGGGATCCCCATTCACTGTCTGTATCTGTATAGTGGGATCACCATTCACTATCTGTATCTGTATAGTGAGATCCACATTCACAGTCTGTATCTGAATGGTGGTATCCCCATTCTCTGTCTCTATCTGTCTGATCAGATCCCCATTCACTGTCTGCATCTGTATGGTGGAATCCCTATTCATTGTCTCTACCTGTCTGGTGAGATCCCCATTCAATGTCTGTATCTGTATAGTGGGATCATCATTCACTGTCTGTCTATATCTGTATTGTGTGATCCCCATTCACTGTCTGTACCTGTATAGTGGGATCCCCATTCACTATCTGTCTGTATGTGTATGGTGGGATCCCCATTTACTGTCTGCATCTGTCTGTTCAAATCACCATTCACTGTCTGTCCCAATCTGTATAGCGGGATCCCCATTCACTGTCTGTATGTATCTGTATGTGGGATCCCCATTCACTGTCTGTCTGTATCTGTATGGTGGGAACCCCATTCACCGTCAGTCTGTATCTGTATGATGGGAACCCCATTCACCGTCTGTATCTGTATGGTGGGATACCCATTCACTGTCTGTACCTGTATGGTGGGATCTCCAGTCACTGTCTGTATGTGTCTTTATGTTGGGATCCCCATTCACTGTCTTTCTGTATCTGTATGGTGGGATCCCTATTCACTATCTGTATCTGTATGGTGGGAACCCCATTGATTGTCTGCCTCTATCTGTATGGTGCGATCCCCATTCATTGTTTCTAACTGTATGGTGGGAACCCCTTTCACTGTCTGTATCTGTATAGTGGGATTCCCATCCACTGTCTGTCTGTATCTGTATGGTGGTATCCACATTCACTGCCCGTATCTATATTGTGGGAACCCCATTCACTGTCGGTATCTGTATGGTCGGATCACCATTCAGTGTCTGTATCTATATGTTGGGAACCCAATTCACTGTCTGTCTGTATCTGTATGATGGGATCCCCATTCACTCACTGTCCGTATCTGTCTGGAGGCAACCCCATTCAGTGTCTGTATCTGTATGGTGGGATCCCCATTCACTCTCTGTATCTGTATGTTGGGAAACCCATTCACTGTCTGTTGCTTTATGGTTAGATCCCCATTCACTATCTGTATCTCTATGGTGGGATCCCCATTCACTGTCGGTTTCGGAATGTTGGGATCCCCATTCACTGTCTGTCTCTACCTGTCTGATGAGATCCCCATTCACTGTCTCTATCTGTCTGATGAAATCCCCATTCACTGTCTGCATCTGTATGGCGGGATCCCCATTCACTGTCCGTATCTCTATGGTGGGATCCCCATTCACTGTCGGTTTCGGTATGGTGGGATCACCATTCACTGTCTGTCTGTATCTGTATGTGTGATCCCCTTTCACTGTCTGTCTGTATCTGTATGGTGGGATACCCATTCACTGTCTGTCTGCATCTGTATGGTGGGATCCCCATTCACTGTCTGTCTGTATCTGTATGATGGGATCCCCATTCACTCACTGTCCGTAACTGTCTGGAGGCAACCCCATTCAGTGTCTGTATCTGTTTGGTGGGATCCCCATTCACTCTCTGTATCTGTATGTTGGGAACCCCATTCACTGTCTATATCTGTATGGTGGGAACCCCATTCACTGTCTGCATCTATATGGTAGGAACTCCATTCACTGTCAGTCTGTATCTGTATGATGGGAACCCCATTCACCGTCTGTATCTGTATGGTGGGATACCCATTCACTGTCTGTACCTGTATGGTGGGATCTCCAGTCACTGTCTGTCTGTGTCTTTATGTTGGGATCCCCATTCACTGTCTATCTGTATCTGTAGGGATCCCTATTCACTGTCTGTATCTGTATGGTGGGAACCCCATTGATTGTCTGCCTGTATCTGTATGGTGCGATCCCCATTCATTGTTTCTATCTGTATGGTGGGAACCCCTTTCACTGTCTGTATCTGTATAGTGGGATTCCCATCCACTGTCTGTCTGTATCTGTATGGTGGTATCCACATTCACTGCCCGTATCTATATTGTGGGAACCCCATTCACTGTCGGTATCTGTATGGTCGGATCACCATTCAGTGTCTGTATCTATATGTTGGGAACCCAATTCACTGTCTGTCTGTATCTGTATGGTAGCATCTCCATTCACTGTCTGTAACTGTTTGCTGGGAACCCCATTCATTGTCTGTCTGTATCTCTATGGTGAGATACCCATTCATTGTCTGTCTTTCTCTATATGGTGAGATCACCATTCACTGTCTGTCTGTATCTGTATGGTGGGATCCGCATTCACTCTCTGTATCTGTATAGTGGGATCCCCATTCACTGTCTGTCTGTATCTGTATGGTGGGATCCCCATTCACTGTCTGTATCTGTATAGTGGGATTCCCATCCACTGTCTGTCTGTATCTCTATGGTGGGATCCACATTCACTGTCTGTATCTGAATGGTCGGATCACCATTCACTGTCTGTATCTATATGTTGGGAACCCAATTCACTCTCTGTCTGTATCTGTATGGTGGGAAAACCCTTCAACATCTGTATCTGTAGGGCGGGATCCCCATTCACTGTCTGTATTTGTATCAGTGGATCCCCATTCACTGTCTGTCTGTATCTGTATGGTGGGAACACCATTCATTGTCAGTCTGTATCTGTATTGTGGGATCTCCATTGACTGTCTATCCGTATCTGTATTGTGGGATCTCCATTCACTGTCTGTCTGTATCTGTTTGCTGGGAACCCCATTCATTGTCTGTCTTTCTCTATATGGTGAGATCCCCATTCACTGTCTGACTGGATCTGTATGGTGGGATTCCCATTCACTGTCTGCATCTGTATAGTGGGATCCCCATTCACTGTCTGTTTGTATCTGTATGATGGGATCCCTATTCACTCTCTGTCTGTATCTGTATGGTGGGAAACCCATTCACTGTCTGTCTGTATCTATATGGTGGGAACCCTATTCACTCTCTGTATCTGCATAATGGGATCCCCATTCAGTGTCTGTATCTATCTGTATGGTTGCATTCCCATTCACTATCTTTATCTGTATGTTGCGAACGCCATTCACTGTATGTCTATATCTGCATGGTGGGATCCCCATTCACTGTCTGTATCTGTATAGTGGGATTCCCATCCATTGTCTGTCTTTCTCTATATGGTGAGATCCCCATTCACTGTCTGTCTGTATCTGTATGCTGGGATCCCCATTCACTCTCTGTCTGTATCTGTATGGTGGGATCCCAATTCACTCTCTGTATCTGTATGTTGGGAAACCCATTCACTGTCTGTTGCTGTATGGTGAGATCCCCATTCACTATCTGTATCTCTATGGTGGGATCCCCATTCACTGTCGGTTTCGGTACGGTGGGATCCCCATTCACTGTCTGTCTGTATCTGTATGTGTGATCCCCTTTCACTGTCTGTCTGTATCTGTATGGTGGGATACCCATTCACTGTCTGTCTGTATCTATATGGTGGGAACCCCATTCACTCTCTGTACCTGTATGGTGGGATCCCCATTCATTGTCTGTGTCTGTATGGAGGGATCCCCATTCACTGTCTGTGACTGTATGGAGGGATCCCTATTCACTGTCTGTACCTGTATAGTGTGATCCCAATTCACTGTCTGTATCTGTATAGTGGGAACCCCATTCACTGTCTGTACCTGTATGGCGGGATCCCCATTCACTGTCCGTATCTGTCTGGAGGCAACCCCATTCAGTGTATGTATCTGTATGGTGGGATCCCCATTCACTCTCTGTATCTGTATGTTGGGAAACCCATTCACTGTCTGTTCCAATATGGTTAGATCCCCATTCACTATCTGTATCTCTATGACGGGATCCCCATTCACTGTCAATATCTGTATGGTGGGATCCCCATTCACTGTCTGTCTGTATCTGTATATGTGATCCCCTTTCACTGTCTGTCTGTATCTGTATGGTGGGATACCCATTCACTGTCTGTCTGCATCTAAATGGTGGGAACCCTATTCACTCTCTGTGCCTGCATGGTGGGATCCCCATTCACTGTCCGTCTGCATCTGTATGGTGGGATTCCCATTCACTGTCTGCATCTGTATAGTGGGATCCCCATTCACTGTCTGTCTGTATCTGTATGTGTGATCCCCATTCACTGTCTGTTGCTGTATGGTGAGATCCCCATTCACTATCTGTATCTCTATGGTGGGATCCCCATTCACTGTCGGTTTCGGTATGGTGGGATCCCCATTCACTGTCTGTCTGGATCTGTATGGTGGGATTCCCATTCACTGTCTGCATCTGTATAGTGGGATCCGAATTCACTGTCTGTCTGTATCTATATGGTGGGAACCCCATTCACTGTCTGTGTCTGTATGGTGAGATCCCCATTCACTGTCTGTAACTGTATAGTGTGATCCCCATTCACTGTCTCTATCTGTATAGTGGGAACCCCATTCACTGTCTGTACCTGTATGGCGGGATCCGCATTCACTGTCGGTTTCGGTATGGTGGGATCCCCATTCACTATCTGTATCTCTATGGTGGGATCCCCATTCACTGTCGGTTTCGGTAAGCTGGGATCCCCATTCACTGTCTGTCTGTATCTGTATGTGTGATCCCCTTTCACTGTCTGTCTGTATCTGTATGGTAGGATCCCCATTCACTGTCTGTCTGCATCTGTATGGTGGGATCCCCATTCACTGTCTGTATCTGTATAGTGCGATCACCATTCACTATCTGTATCTGTATAGTGAGATCCACATTCACAGTCTGTATCTGAACGGTGGTATCCCCATTCTCTGTCTGTCTGTATCTGTATGGTGGGATCCGCATTCACTGTCTGTATCTGTATAGTGGGATCCCCATTCACTGTCTGTCTGTATCTGTATGTGTGATCCCCATTCACTGTCTGTTGCTGTATGGTGAGATCCCCATTCACTATCTGTATCTCTATGGTGGGATCCCCATTCACTGTCGGTTTCGGTATGCTGGGATCCCCATTCACTGTCTGTCTGTATCTGTATGGTGGGATACCCATTCACTGTCTGTCTGTATCTATATGGTGGGAACCCCATTCACTGTCTGTGTCTGTATGGAGGGATCCCCATTCACTGTCTGTAACTGTATAGTGTGATCCCCATTCACTGTCTGTAACTGTATAGTGTGATCCCCATTCACTGTCTGTACCTGTATGGCGGGATCCGCATTCACTGTCCGTATCTGTCTGGAGGCAACCCCATTCAGTGTCTGTATCTGTATGGTGGGATCCGCAATCACTGTCTGTATCTGTATACTGGGATCCCCATTCACTGTCTGCCTGTATCTGTCTGGTGAGATCCCCATTCACTGTCTGTCTCTACCTGTCTGATGAGATCCCCATTCACTGTCTCTATCTGTCTGATGAGATCCCCATTCACTGTCTGCATCTGTATGGTGGGAAACCCATTCACTGTCTGTTGCTGTATGGTTAGATCCCCATTCACTATCTGTATCTGTATGGTGGGATCCCCATTCACTGTCGGTTTCGGTAAGCTGGGATCCCCATTCACTGTCTGTCTGTATCTGTATGTGTGATCCCCTTTCACTGTCTGTCTGTATCTGTATGGTAGGATCCCCATTCACTGTCTGTCTGCATCTGTATGGTGGGATCCCCATTCACTGTCTGTATCTGTATAGTGCGATCACCATTCACTATCTGTATCTGTATAGTGAGATCCACATTCACAGTCTGTATCTGAACGGTGGTATCCCCATTCTCTGTCTGTCTGTATCTGTATGGTGGGATCCGCATTCACTGTCTGTATCTGTATAGTGGGATCCCCATTCACTATCTGTATCTGTATAGTGAGATCCACATTCACAGTCTGTATCTGAACGTTGTATCCCCATTCTCTGTCTGTCTGTATCTGTATGGTGGGATCCGCATTCACTGTCTGTATCTGTACAGGGAGATCCCCATTCACTGTCTGCCTGTTTCTGTGTGGTGAGATCCCCATTCACTGTCTGCCTGTATCTGTGTGGTGAGATCCCCATTCACTGTCTGTCTCTATCTGTCTAATGAGATCCCCATTCACTGTCTGCATCTGTATGGTGGAATCCCTATTCATTGTCTCTACCTGTCCTGTGAGATCCCCATTCACTGTCTGTATCTGTATAGTGGGATCAGCATTCACTGTCTATATCTGTATAGTGGGATCCCCATGCACTGTTTGTCTACATCTGTATTGTGTGATCCCCATTCACTGTCTGTATCTGTATAGTGGGATCCCCATTCACTATCTGTACCTGTATGGTGGGATCCCCATTTATTGTCTGTGTATGTATGGAGGGATCCCCATTCACTGTCTGTGTCTGTATGGAGGGATCCCCATTCACTGTCTGTAACTGTATAGTGTAATCCGCAATCACTGTCTGTATATGTATAGTGGGATCCCCATTCACTGTCTGCCTGTATCTGTGTGGTGAGATCCCCATTCACTGTCTGTCTCTACCTGTCTGATGAGATCCCCATTCACTGTCTCTATCTATCTGATGAGATCCCCATTCACTGTCTGCATCTGTATGGTGGGAAACCCATTCACTGTCTGTTGCTGTATGGTTAGATCCCCATTCACTATCTGTATCTCTATGGTGGGATCCCCATTCACTGTCGGTTTCGGTATGCTGGGATCCCCATTCACTGTCTGTCTGTATCTGTATGTGTGATCCCCTTTCACTGTCTGTCTGTATCTGTATGGTGGGATCCCCATTCACTGTATGTCTGCATCTGTATGGTGGGATCCCCATTCACTGTCTGTATCTGTATAGTGAGATCCACATTCACAGTCTGTATCTGAATGGTGGTATCCCCATTCTCTGTCTCTATCTGTCTGATGAGATCCCCATTCACTGTCTGCATCTGTATGGTGGAATCCCTATTCATTGTCTCTACCTGTCTGGTGAGATCCCCATTCAATGTCTGTATCTGTATAGTGGGATCATCATTCACTGTCTGTCTATATCTGTATTGTGTGATCCCCATTCACTGTCTGTACCTGTATAGTGGGATCCCCATTCACTATCTGTCTGTATGTGTATGGTGGGATCCGCATTTACTGTCTGCATCTGTCTGTTCAAATCACCATTCACTGTCTGTCCCAATCTGTATAGCGGGATCCCCATTCACTGTCTGTATGTATCTGTATGTGGGATCCCCATTCACTGTCTGTCTGTATCTGTATGGTGGGAACCACATTCACTGTCCGTACCTGTATGGTGGGAACCCCATTCACTGTCTATATCTGTATGGTGGGAACCCCATTCACTGTCTGCATCTATATGGTAGGAACTCCATTCACTGTCAGTCTGTATCTGTATGATGGGAACCCCATTCACCGTCTGTATCTGTATGGTGGGATACCCATTCACTGTCTGTACCTGTATGGTGGGATCTCCAGTCACTGTCTGTCTGTGTCTTTATGTTGGGATCCCCATTCACTGTCTATCTGTATCTGTAGGGATACCTATTCACTGTCTGTATCTGTATGGTGGGAACCCCATTGATTGTCTGCCTGTATCTGTATGGTGCGATCCCCATTCATTGTTTCTATCTGTATGGTGGGAACCCCTTTCACTGTCTGTATCTGTATAGTGGGATTCCCATCCACTGTCTGTCTGTATCTGTATGGTGGTATCCACATTCACTGCCCGTATCTATATTGTGGGAACCCCATTCACTGTCGGTATCTGTATGGTCAGATCACCATTCAGTGTCTGTATCTATATGTTGGGAACCCAATTCACTGTCTGTCTGTATCTGTATGGTAGCATCTCCATTCACTGTCTGTAACTGTTTGCTGGGAACCCCATTCATTGTCTGTCTGTATCTCTATGGTGAGATACCCATTCATTGTCTGTCTTTCTCTATATGGTGAGATCACCATTCACTGTCTGTCTGTATCTGTATGGTGGGATCCGCATTCACTCTCTGTATCTGTATAGTGGGATCCCCATTCACTGTCTGTCTGTATCTGTATGGTGGGATCCCCATTCACTGTCTGTATCTGTATAGTGGGATTCCCATCCACTGTCTGTCTGTATCTCTATGGTGGGATCCACATTCACTGTCTGTATCTGAATGGTCGGATCACCATTCACTGTCTGTATCTATATGTTGGGAACCCAATTCACTCTCTGTCTGTATCTGTATGGTGGGAAAACCCTTCAACATCTGTATCTGTAGGGCGGGATCCCCATTCACTGTCTGTATTTGTATCAGTGGATCCCCATTCACTGTCTGTCTGTATCTGTATGGTGGGAACACCATTCATTGTCAGTCTGTATCTGTATTGTGGGATCTCCATTGACTGTCTATCCGTATCTGTATTGTGGGATCTCCATTCACTGTCTGTCTGTATCTGTTTGCTGGGAACCCCATTCATTGTCTGTCTTTCTCTATATGGTGAGATCCCCATTCACTGTCTGACTGGATCTGTATGGTGGGATTCCCATTCACTGTCTGCATCTGTATAGTGGGATCCCCATTCACTGTCTGTTTGTATCTGTATGATGGGATCCCTATTCACTCTCTGTCTGTATCTGTATGGTGGGAAACCCATTCACTGTCTGTCTGTATCTATATGGTGGGAACCCTATTCACTCTCTGTATCTGCATAATGGGATCCCCATTCAGTGTCTGTATCTATCTGTATGGTTGCATTCCCATTCACTATCTTTATCTGTATGTTGCGAACGCCATTCACTGTATGTCTATATCTGCATGGTGGGATCCCCATTCACTGTCTGTAACTGTATAGTGTAATCCGCAATCACTGTCTGTATATGTATAGTGGGATCCCCATTCACTGTCTGCCTGTATCTGTGTGGTGAGATCCCCATTCACTGTCTGTCTCTACCTGTCTGATGAGATCCCCATTCACTGTCTCTATCTATCTGATGAGATCCCCATTCACTGTCTGCATCTGTATGGTGGGAAACCCATTCACTGTCTGTTGCTGTATGGTTAGATCCCCATTCACTATCTGTATCTCTATGGTGGGATCCCCATTCACTGTCGGTTTCGGTATGCTGGGATCCCCATTCACTGTCTGTCTGTATCTGTATGTGTGATCCCCTTTCACTGTCTGTCTGTATCTGTATGGTGGGATCCCCATTCACTGTCTGTCTGCATCTGTATGGTGGGATCCCCATTCACTGTCTGTATCTGTATAGTGGGATCACCATTCACTATCTGTATCTGTATAGTGAGATCCACATTCACAGTCTGTATCTGAATGGTGGTATCCCCATTCTCTGTCTCTATCTGTCTGATGAGATCCCCATTCACTGTCTGCATCTGTATGGTGGAATCCCTATTCATTGTCTCTACCTGTCTGGTGAGATCCCCATTCAATGTCTGTATCTGTATAGTGGGATCATCATTCACTGTCTGTCTATATCTGTATTGTGTGATCCCCATTCACTGTCTGTACCTGTATAGTGGGATCCCCATTCACTATCTGTCTGTATGTGTATGGTGGGATCCCCATTTACTGTCTGCATCTGTCTGTTCAAATCACCATTCACTGTCTGTCCCAATCTGTATAGCGGGATCCCCATTCACTGTCTGTATGTATCTGTATGTGGGATCCCCATTCACTGTCTGTCTGTATCTGTATGGTGGGAACCACATTCACTGTCCGTACCTGTATGGTGGGAACCCCATTCACTGTCTATATCTGTATGGTGGGAACCCCATTCACTGTCTGCATCTATATGGTAGGAACTCCATTCACTGTCAGTCTGTATCTGTATGATGGGAACCCCATTCACCGTCTGTATCTGTATGGTGGGATACCCATTCACTGTCTGTACCTGTATGGTGGGATCTCCAGTCACTGTCTGTCTGTGTCTTTATGTTGGGATCCCCATTCACTGTCTATCTGTATCTGTAGGGATACCTATTCACTGTCTGTATCTGTATGGTGGGAACCCCATTGATTGTCTGCCTGTATCTGTATGGTGCGATCCCCATTCATTGTTTCTATCTGTATGGTGGGAACCCCTTTCACTGTCTGTATCTGTATAGTGGGATTCCCATCCACTGTCTGTCTGTATCTGTATGGTGGTATCCACATTCACTGCCCGTATCTATATTGTGGGAACCCCATTCACTGTCGGTATCTGTATGGTCGGATCACCATTCAGTGTCTGTATCTATATGTTGGGAACCCAATTCACTGTCTGTCTGTATCTGTATGGTAGCATCTCCATTCACTGTCTGTAACTGTTTGCTGGGAACCCCATTCATTGTCTGTCTGTATCTCTATGGTGAGATACCCATTCATTGTCTGACTTTCTCTATATGGTGAGATCACCATTCACTGTCTGTCTGTATCTGTATGGTGGGATCCGCATTCACTCTCTGTATCTGTATAGTGGGATCCCCATTCACTGTCTGTCTGTATCTGTATGGTGGGATCCCCATTCACTGTCTGTATCTGTATAGTGGGATTCCCATCCACTGTCTGTCTGTATCTCTATGGTGGGATCCACATTCACTGTCTGTATCTGAATGGTCGGATCACCATTCACTGTCTGTATCTATATGTTGGGAACCCAATTAACTCTCTGTCTGTATCTGTATGGTGGGAAAACCCTTCAACATCTGTATCTGTAGGGCGGGATCCCCATTCACTGTCTGTATTTGTATCAGTGGATCCCCATTCACTGTCTGTCTGTATCTGTATGGTGGGAACACCATTCATTGTCAGTCTGTATCTGTATTGTGGGATCTCCATTGACTGTCTATCCGTATCTGTATTGTGGGATCTCCATTCACTGTCTGTCTGTATCTGTTTGCTGGGAACCCCATTCATTGTCTGTCTTTCTCTATATGGTGAGATCCCCATTCACTGTCTGACTGGATCTGTATGGTGGGATTCCCATTCACTGTCTGCATCTGTATAGTGGGATCCCCATTCACTGTCTGTTTGTATCTGTATGATGGGATCCCTATTCACTCTCTGTCTGTATCTGTATGGTGGGAAACCTATTCACTGTCTGTCTGTATCTATATGGTGGGAACCCTATTCACTCTCTGTATCTGCATAATGGGATCCCCATTCAGTGTCTGTATCTATCTGTATGGTTGCATTCCCATTCACTATCTTTATCTGTATGTTGCGAACGCCATTCACTGTATGTCTATATCTGCATGGTGGGATCCCCATTCACTGTCTGTATCTGTATAGTGGGATTCCCATCCATTGTCTGTCTTTCTCTATATGGTGAGATCCCCATTCACTGTCTGTCTGTATCTGTATGTGTGATCCCCTTTCACTGTCTGTCTGTATCTGTATGGTGGGATACCCATTCACTGTCTGTCTGTATCTATATGGTGGGAACCCCATTCACTCTCTGTACCTGTATGGTGGGATCCCCATTCATTGTCTGTGTCTGTATGGAGGGATCCCCATTCACTGTCTGTGACTGTATGGAGGGATCCCCATTCACTGTCTGTACCTGTATAGTGTGATCCCAATTCACTGTCTGTATCTGTATAGTGGGAACCCCATTCACTGTCTGTACCTGTATGGCGGGATCCCCATTCACTGTCCGTATCTGTCTGGAGGCAACCCCATTCAGTGTATGTATCTGTATGGTGGGATCCCCATTCACTCTCTGTATCTGTATGTTGGGAAACCCATTCACTGTCTGTTGCAATATGGTTAGATCCCCATTCACTATCTGTGTCTCTATGACGGGATCCCCATTCACTGTCAATATCTGTATGGTGGGATCCCCATTCACTGTCTGTCTGTATCTGTATATGTGATCCCCTTTCACTGTCTGTCTGTATCTGTATGGTGGGATACCCATTCACTGTCTGTCTGTATCTAAATGGTGGGAACCCTATTCACTCTCTGTGCCTGCATGGTGGGATCCCCATACACTGTCCGTCTGCATCTGTATGGTGGGATTCCCATTCACTGTCTGCATCTGTATAGTGGGATCCCCATTCACTGTCTGTCTGTATCTGTATGTGTGATCCCCATTCACTGTCTGTTGCTGTATGGTGAGATCCCCATTCACTATCTGTATCTCTATGGTGGGATCCCCATTCACTGTCGGTTTCGGTATGGTGGGATCCCCATTCACTGTCTGTCTGGATCTGTATGGTGGGATTCCCATTCACTGTCTGCATCTGTATAGTGGGATCCCCATTCACTGTCTGTCTGTATCTATATGGTGGGAACCCCATTCACAGTCTGTGTCTGTATGGTGAGATCCCCATTCACTGTCTGTAACTGTATAGTGTGATCCCCATTCACTGTCTCTATCTGTATAGTGGGAACCCCATTCACTGTCTGTACCTGTATGGCGGGATCCGCATTCACTGTCGGTTTCGGTATGGTGGGATCCCCATTCACTGTCTGTCTGGATCTGTATGGTGGGATTCCCATTCACTGTCTGCATCTGTATAGTGGGATCCCCATTCACTGTCTGTCTGTATCTGTATGTGTGATCCCCATTCACTGTCTGTTGTTGTATGGTGAGATCCCCATTCACTATCTGTATCTCTATGGTGGGATCCCCATTCACTGTCGGTTTCGGTATGCTGGGATCCCCATTCACTGTCTGTCTGTATCTGTATGGTGGGATACCCATTCACTGTCTGTCTGTATCTATATGGTGGGAACCCCATTCACTGTCTGTGTCTGTATGGAGGGATCCCCATTCACTGTCTGTAACTGTATAGTGTGATCCCCATTCACTGTCTGTACCTGTATGGCGGGATCCGCATTCACTGTCCGTATCTGTCTGGAGGCAACCCCATTCAGTGTCTGTATCTGTATGGTGGGATCCGCAATCACTGTCTGTATCTGTATACTGGGATCCCCATTCACTGTCTGCCTGTATCTGTGTGGTGAGATCCCCATTCACTGTCTGTCTCTACCTGTCTGATGAGATCCCCATTCACTGTCTCTATCTGTCTGATGAGATCCCCATTCACTGTCTGCATCTGTATGGTGGGAAACCCATTCACTGTCTGTTGCTGTATGGTTAGATCCCCATTCACTATCTGTATCTCTATGGTGGGATCCCCATTCACTGTCGGTTTCGGTAAGGTGGGATCCCCATTCACTGTCTGTCTGTATCTGTATGTGTGATCCCCTTTCACTGTCTGTCTGTATCTGTATGGTAGGATCCCCATTCACTGTCTGTCTGCATCTGTATGGTGGGATCCCCATTCACTGTCTGTATCTGTATAGTGCGATCACCATTCACTATCTGTATCTGTATAGTGAGATCCACATTCACAGTCTGTATCTGAACGGTGGTATCCCCATTCTCTGTCTGTCTGTATCTGTATGGTGGGATCCGCATTCACTATCTGTATCTGTATAGTGAGATCCACATTCACAGTCTGTATCTGAACGTTGTATCCCCATTCTCTGTCTGTCTGTATCTGTATGGTGGGATCTGCATTCACTGTCTGTATCTGTACAGGGAGATCCCCATTCACTGTCTGCCTGTTTCTGTGTGGTGAGATCCCCATTCACTGTCTGCCTGTATCTGTGTGGTGAGATCCCCATTCACTGTCTGTCTCTATCTGTCTGATGAGATCCCCATTCACTGTCTGCATCTGTATGGTGGAATCCCTATTCATTGTCTCTACCTGTCCTGTGAGATCCCCATTCACTGTCTGTATCTGTATAGTGGGATCAGCATTCACTGTCTATATCTGTATAGTGGGATCCCCATTCACTGTTTGTCTACATCTGTATTGTGTGATCCCCATTCACTGTCTGTATCTGTATTGTGTGATCCCCATTCACTGTCTGTATCTGTATAGTGGGATCCCCATTCACTATCTGTACCTGTATGGTGGGATCCCCATTTATTGTCTGTGTATGTATGGAGGGATCCCCATTCACTGTCTGTGTCTGTATGGAGGGATCCCCATTCACTGTCTGTAACTGTATAGTGTAATCCGCAATCACTGTCTGTATATGTATAGTGGGATCCCCATTCACTGTCTGCCTGTATCTGTGTGGTGAGATCCCCATTCACTGTCTGTCTCTACCTGTCTGATGAGATCCCCATTCACTGTCTCTATCTATCTGATGAGATCCCCATTCACTGTCTGCATCTGTATGGTGGGAAACCCATTCACTGTCTGTTGCTGTATGGTTAGATCCCCATTCACTATCTGTATCTCTATGGTGGGATCCCCATTCACTGTCGGTTTCGGTATGCTGGGATCCCCATTCACTGTCTGTCTGTATCTGTATGTGTGATCCCCTTTCACTGTCTGTCTGTATCTGTATGGTGGGATCCCCATTCACTGTCTGTCTGCATCTGTATGGTGGGATCCCCATTCACTGTCTGTATCTGTATAGTGGGATCACCATTCACTATCTGTATCTGTATAGTGAGATCCACATTCACAGTCTGTATCTGAATGGTGGTATCCCCATTCTCTGTCTCTATCTGTCTGATGAGATCCCCATTCACTGTCTGCATCTATATGGTGGAATCCCTATTCATTGTCTCTACCTGTCTGGTGAGGTCCCCATTCAATGTCTGTATCTGTATAGTGGGATCATCATTCACTGTCTGTCTATATCTGTATTGTGTGATCCCCATTCACTGTCTGTACCTGTATAGTGGGATCCCCATTCACTATCTGTCTGTATGTGTATGGTGGGATCCCCATTTACTGTCTGCATCTGTCTGTTCAAATCACCATTCACTGTCTGTCCCAATCTGTATAGCGGGATCCCCATTCACTGTCTGTATGTATCTGTATGTGGGATCCCCATTCACTGTCTGTCTGTATCTGTATGGTGGGAACCACATTCACTGTCCGTACCTGTATGGTGGGAACCCCATTCACTGTCTATATCTGTATGGTGGGAACCCCATTCACTGTCTGCATCTATATGGTAGGAACTCCATTCACTGTCAGTCTGTATCTGTATGATGGGAACCCCATTCACCGTCTGTATCTGTATGGTGGGATACCCATTCACTGTCTGTACCTGTATGGTGGGATCTCCAGTCACTGTCTGTCTGTGTCTTTATGTTGGGATCCCCATTCACTGTCTATCTGTATCTGTAGGGATCCCTATTCACTGTCTGTATCTGTATGGTGGGAACCCCATTGATTGTCTGCCTGTATCTGTATGGTGCGATCCCCATTCATTGTTTCTATCTGTATGGTGGGAACCCCTTTCACTGTCTGTATCTGTATAGTGGGATTCCCATCCACTGTCTGTCTGTATCTGTATGGTGGTATCCACATTCACTGCCCGTATCTATATTGTGGGAACCCCATTCACTGTCGGTATCTGTATGGTCGGATCACCATTCAGTGTCTGTATCTATATGTTGGGAACCCAATTCACTGTCTGTCTGTATCTGTATGGTAGCATCTCCATTCACTGTCTGTAACTGTTTGCTGGGAACCCCATTCATTGTCTGTCTGTATCTCTATGGTGAGATACCCATTCATTGTCTGCCTTTCTCTATATGGTGAAATCACCATTCACTGTCTGTCTGTATCTGTATGGTGGGATCCGCATTCACTCTCTGTATCTGTATAGTGGGATCCCCATTCACTGTCTGTCTGTATCTGTATGGTGGGATCCCCATTCACTGTCTGTATCTGTATAGTGGGATTCCCATCCACTGTCTGTCTGTATCTCTATGGTGGGATCCACATTCACTGTCTGTATCTGAATGGTCGGATCACCATTCACTGTCTGTATCTATATGTTGGGAACCCAATTCACTCTCTGTCTGTATCTGTATGGTGGGAAAACCCTTCAACATCTGTATCTGTAGGGCGGGATCCCCATTCACTGTCTGTATTTGTATCAGTGGATCCCCATTCACTGTCTGTCTGTATCTGTATGGTGGGAACACCATTCATTGTCAGTCTGTATCTGTATTGTGGGATCTCCATTGACTGTCTATCCGTATCTGTATTGTGGGATCTCCATTCACTGTCTGTCTGTATCTGTTTGCTGGGAACCCCATTCATTGTCTGTCTTTCTCTATATGGTGAGATCCCCATTCACTGTCTGACTGGATCTGTATGGTGGGATTCCCATTCACTGTCTGCATCTGTATAGTGGGATCCCCATTCACTGTCTGTTTGTATCTGTATGATGGGATCCCTATTCACTCTCTGTCTGTATCTGTATGGTGGGGAACCCATTCACTGTCTGTCTGTATCTATATGGTGGGAACCCTATTCACTCTCTGTATCTGCATAATGGGATCCCCATTCAGTGTCTGTATCTATCTGTATGGTTGCATTCCCATTCACTATCTTTATCTGTATGTTGCGAACGCCATTCACTGTATGTCTATATCTGCATGGTGGGATCCCCATTCACTGTCTGTATCTGTATAGTGGGATTCCCATCCATTGTCTGTCTTTCTCTATATGGTGAGATCCCCATTCACTGTCTGTCTGTATCTGTATGCTGGGATCCCCATTCACTCTCTGTCTGTATCTGTATGGTGGGATCCCAATTCACTCTCTGTATCTGTATGTTGGGAAACCCATTCACTGTCTGTTGCTGTATGGTGAGATCCCCATTCACTATCTGTATCTCTATGGTGGGATCCCCATTCACTGTCGGTTTCGGTACGGTGGGATCCCCATTCACTGTCTGTCTGTATCTGTATGTGTGATCCCCTTTCACTGTCTGTCTGTATCTGTATGGTGGGATACCCATTCACTGTCTGTCTGTATCTATATGGTGGGAACCCCATTCACTCTCTGTACCTGTATGGTGGGATCCCCATTCATTGTCTGTGTCTGTATGGAGGGATCCCCATTCACTGTCTGTGACTGTATGGAGGGATCCCCATTCACTGTCTGTACCTGTATAGTGTGATCCCAATTCACTGTCTGTATCTGTATAGTGGGAACCCCATTCACTGTCTGTACCTGTATGGCGGGATCCCCATTCACTGTCCGTATCTGTCTGGAGGCAACCCCATTCAGTGTATGTATCTGTATGGTGGGATCCCCATTCACTCTCTGTATCTGTATGTTGGGAAACCCATTCACTGTCTGTTCCAATATGGTTAGATCCCCATTCACTATCTGTGTCTCTATGACGGGATCCCCATTCACTGTCAATATCTGTATGGTGGGATCCCCATTCACTGTCTGTCTGTATCTGTATATGTGATCCCCTTTCACTGTCTGTCTGTATCTGTATGGTGGGATACCCATTCACTGTCTGTCTGTATCTAAATGGTGGGAACCCTATTCACTCTCTGTGCCTGCATGGTGGGATCCCCATTCACTGTCCATCTGCATCTGTATGGTGGGATTCCCATTCACTGTCTGCATCTGTATAGTCGGATCCCCATTCACTGTCTGTCTGTATCTGTATGTGTGATCCCCATTCACTGTCTGTTGCTGTATGGTGAGATCCCCATTCACTATCTGTATCTCTATGGTGGGATCCCCATTCACTGTCTGTCTGTATCTATATGGTGGGAACCCCATTCACTGTCTGTGTCTGTATGGTGAGATCCCCATTCACTGTCTGTAACTGTATAGTGTGATCCCCATTCACTGTCTCTATCTGTATAGTGGGAACCCCATTCACTGTCTGTCTGGATCTGTATGGTGGGATTCCCATTCACTGTCTGTCTGGATCTGTATGGTGGGATTCCCATTCACTGTCTGTCTGGATCTGTATGGTGGGATTCCCATTCACTGTCTGTCTGGATCTGTATGGTGGGATTCCCATTCACTGTCTGCATCTGTATAGTGGGATCCCCATTCACTGTCTGTCTGTATCTGTATGTGTGATCCCCATTCACTGTCTGTTGCTGTATGGTGAGATCCCCATTCACTGTCTGTAACTGTATAGTGTGATCCCCATTCACTGTCTCTATCTGTATAGTGGGAACCCCATTCACTGTCTGTACCTGTATGGCGGGATCCGCATTCACTGTCGGTTTCGGTATGGTGGGATCCCCATTCACTGTCTGTCTGTATCTATATGGTGGGAACCCCATTCACTCTCTGTACCTGTATGGTGGGATCCCCATTCATTGTCTGTGTCTGTATGGAGGGATCCCCATTCACTGTCTGTGACTGTATGGAGGGATCCCCATTCACTGTCTGTACCTGTATAGTGTGATCCCAATTCACTGTCTGTATCTGTATAGTGGGAACCCCATTCACTGTCTGTACCTGTATGGCGGGATCCCCATTCACTGTCCGTATCTGTCTGGAGGCAACCCCATTCAGTGTATGTATCTGTATGGTGGGATCCCCATTCACTCTCTGTATCTGTATGTTGGGAAACCCATTCACTGTCTGTTCCAATATGGTTAGATCCCCATTCACTATCTGTGTCTCTATGACGGGATCCCCATTCACTGTCAATATCTGTATGGTGGGATCCCCATTCACTGTCTGTCTGTATCTGTATATGTGATCCCCTTTCACTGTCTGTCTGTATCTGTATGGTGGGATACCCATTCACTGTCTGTCTGTATCTAAATGGTGGGAACCCTATTCACTCTCTGTGCCTGCATGGTGGGATCCCCATTCACTGTCCATCTGCATCTGTATGGTGGGATTCCCATTCACTGTCTGCATCTGTATAGTGGGATCCCCATTCACTGTCTGTCTGTATCTGTATGTGTGATCCCCATTCACTGTCTGTTGCTGTATGGTGAGATCCCCATTCACTATCTGTATCTCTATGGTGGGATCCCCATTCACTGTCTGTCTGTATCTATATGGTGGGAACCCCATTCACTGTCTGTGTCTGTATGGTGAGATCCCCATTCACTGTCTGTAACTGTATAGTGTGATCCCCATTCACTGTCTCTATCTGTATAGTGGGAACCCCATTCACTGTCTGTCTGGATCTGTATGGTGGGATTCCCATTCACTGTCTGTCTGGATCTGTATGGTGGGATTCCCATTCACTGTCTGTCTGGATCTGTATGGTGGGATTCCCATTCACTGTCTGCATCTGTATAGTGGGATCCCCATTCACTGTCTGTCTGTATCTGTATGTGTGATCCCCATTCACTGTCTGTTGCTGTATGGTGAGATCCCCATTCACTGTCTGTAACTGTATAGTGTGATCCCCATTCACTGTCTCTATCTGTATAGTGGGAACCCCATTCACTGTTTGTACCTGTATGGCGGGATCCGCATTCACTGTCGGTTTCGGTATGGTGGGATCCCCATTCACTGTCTGTCTGGATCTGTATGGTGGGATTCCCATTCACTGTCTGCATCTGTATAGTGGGATCCCCATTCACTGTCTGTCTGTATCTGTATGTGTGATCCCCATTCACTGTCTGTTGCTGTATGGTGAGATCCCCATTCACTATCTGTATCTCTATGGTGGGATCCCCATTCACTGTCGGTTTCGGTATGGTGGGATCCCCATTCACTGTCTGTCTGGATCTGTATGGTGGGATTCCCATTCACTGTCTGCATCTGTATAGTGGGATCCCCATTCACTGTCTGTCTGTATCTGTATGTGTGATCCCCATTCACTGTCTGTTGCTGTATGGTGAGATCCCCATTCACTATCTGTATCTCTATGGTGGGATCCCCATTCACTGTCGGTTTCGGTATGCTGGGATCCCCATTCACTGTCTGTCTGTATCTGTATGGTGGGATACCCATTCACTGTCTGTCTGTATCTATATGGTGGGAACCCCATTCACTGTCTGTGTCTGTATGGAGGGATCCCCATTCACTGTCTGTAACTGTATAGTGTGATCCCCATTCACTGTCTGTACCTGTATGGCGGGATCCGCATTCACTGTCCGTATCTGTCTGGAGGCAACCCCATTCAGTGTCTGTATCTGTATGGTGGGATCCGCAATCACTGTCTTTATCTGTATACTGGGATCCCCATTCACTGTCTGCCTGTATCTGTGTGGTGAGATCCCCATTCACTGTCTGTCTCTACCTGTCTGATGAGATCCCCATTCACTGTCTCTATCTGTCTGATGAGATCCCCATTCACTGTCTGCATCTGTATGGTGGGAAACCCATTCACTGTCTGTTGCTGTATGGTTAGATCCCCATTCACTATCTGTATCTCTATGGTGGGATCCCCATTCACTGTCGGTTTCGGTAAGCTGGGATCCCCATTCACTGTCTGTCTGTATCTGTATGTGTGATCCCCTTTCACTGTCTGTCTGTATCTGTATGGTAGGATCCCCATTCACTGTCTGTCTGCATCTGTATGGTGGGATCCCCATTCACTGTCTGTATCTGTATAGTGCGATCACCATTCACTATCTGTATCTGTATAGTGAGATCCACATTCACAGTCTGTATCTGAACGGTGGTATCCCCATTCTCTGTCTGTCTGTATCTGTATGGTGGGATCCGCATTCACTGTCTGTATCTGTATAGTGGGATCCCCATTCACTATCTGTATCTGTATAGTGAGATCCACATTCACAGTCTGTATCTGAACGTTGTATCCCCATTCTCTGTCTGTCTGTATCTGTATGGTGGGATCCGCATTCACTGTCTGTATCTGTACAGGGAGATCCCCATTCACTGTCTGCCTGTTTCTGTGTGGTGAGATCCCCATTCACTGTCTGCCTGTATCTGTGTGGTGAGATCCCCATTCACTGTCTGTCTCTATCTGTCTGATGAGATCCCCATTCACGGTCTGCATCTGTATGGTGGAATCCCTATTCATTGTCTCTACCTGTCCTGTGAGATCCCCATTCACTGTCTGTATCTGTATAGTGGGATCACCATTCACTGTCTATATCTGTATTGTGTGATCCCCATTCACTGTCTGTATCTGTATAGTGGGATCCCCATTCACTATCTGTCTGTATGTGTATGGTGGGATCCCCATTTACTGTCTGCATCTGTCTGGTCAAATCACCATTCACTGTCTGTCCCAATCTGTATTGCGGGATCCCCATTCACTGTCTGTATGTATCTGTATGTGGGATCCCAATTTACTGTCTCTCTGTATCTGTATGGTGGGAACCACATTCACTGTCCATACCTCCATGGTGGGAACCCCATTCACTGTCAGTAGTTGTATGGTGGGAACCACATTCACTGCCTATATCTGTATGGTGGGAACCCCATTCACTGTCTGCATCTATATGGTAGGAACTCCATTCACTGTCACTCTGTATCTGTATGATGGGAACCCCATTCACCGTCTGTATCTGTATGGTGGGATACCCATTCACTGTCTGTACCTGTATGGTGGGATCTCCAGTCACTGTCTGTCTGTGTCATTATGTTGGGATCCCCATTCACTGTCTATCTGTATCTGTATGGTGGGATCCCTATTCACTGTCTGTATCTGTATGGTGGGAACCCCATTGATTGTCTGCCTGTATCTGTATGATGCGATCCCCATTCATTGTTTCTATCTGTATGGTGGGAACCCCTTTCACTGTCTGTATCTGTATAGTGGGATTCCCATCCACTGTCTGTCTGTATCTGTATGGTGGTATCCACATTCACTGCCCGTATCTATATTTTGGTGGAAACCCATTCACTGTCGGTATCCGTATAGTCGGATCACCATTCAGTGTCTGTATCTATATGTTGGGAACCCAATTCACTGTCTGTCTGTATCTGTATGGTGGGATCCGCATTCACTCTCTGTATCTGTATAGTGGGATCCCCATTCACTGTCTGTCTGTATCTGTATGGTGGGATCCCCATTCACAGTCTGTATCTGTATAGTGGGAACTGTCTGTCTGTATCTCTATGGTGGGATCCACATTCACTGTCTGTATCTGAATGGTCGGATCACCATTCACTGTCTGTATCTATATGTTGGGAACCCAATTCACTCTCTGTCTGTATCTGTATGGTGGGAAAACCCTTCAACATCTGTATCTGTAGGGCGGGATCCCCATTCACTGTCTGTATTTGTATCATTGGATCCCCATTCACTGTCTGTCTGTATCTGTATGGTGGGAACACCATTCATTGTCAGTCTGTATCTGTATTGTGGGATCTCCATTGACTGTCTATCCGTATCTGTATTGTGGGATCTCCATTCACTGTCTGTCTGTATCTGTTTGCTGGGAACCCCATTCATTGTCTGTCTTTCTCTATATGGTGAGATCCCCATTCACTGTCTGACTGGATCTGTATGGTGGGATTCCCATTCACTGTCTGCATCTGTATAGTGGGATCCCCATTCACTGTCTGTTTGTATCTGTATGATGGGATCCCTATTCACTCTCTGTCTGTATCTGTATGGTGGGAAACCCATTCACTGTCTGTCTGTATCTATATGGTGGGAACCCTATTCACTCTCTGTATCTGCATAATGGGATCCCCATTCAGTGTCTGTATCTATCTGTATGGTTGCATTCCCATTCACTATCTTTATCTGTATGTTGCGAACGCCATTCACTGTATGTCTATATCTGCATGGTGGGATCCCCATTCACTGTCTGTATCTGTATAGTGGGATTCCCATCCATTGTCTGTCTTTCTCTATATGGTGAGATCCCCATTCACTGTCTGTCTGTATCTGTATGCTGGGATCCCCATTCACTCTCTGTCTGTATCTGTATGGTGGGATCCCAATTCACTCTCTGTATCTGTATGTTGGGAAACCCATTCACTGTCTGTTGCTGTATGGTGAGATCCCCATTCACTATCTGTATCTCTATGGTGGGATCCCCATTCACTGTCGGTTTCGGTACGGTGGGATCCCCATTCACTGTCTGTCTGTATCTGTATGTGTGATCCCCTTTCACTGTCTGTCTGTATCTGTATGGTGGGATACCCATTCACTGTCTGTCTGTATCTATATGGTGGGAACCCCATTCACTCTCTGTACCTGTATTGTGGGATCCCCATTCATTGTCTGTGTCTATATGGAGGGATCCCCATTCACTGTCTGTGACTGTATGGAGGGGATCCCCATTCACTGTCTGTACCTGTATAGTGTGATCCCAATTCACTGTCTGTATCTGTATAGTGGGAACCCCATTCACTGTCTGTACCTGTATGGCGGGATCCCCATTCACTGTCCGTATCTGTCTGGAGGCAACCCCATTCAGTGTATGTATCTGTATGGTGGGATCCCCATTCACTCTCTGTATCTGTATGTTGGGAAACCCATTCACTGTCTGTTCCTGTATGGTTAGATCCCCATTCACTATCTGTATCTCTATGATGGGATCCCCATTCACTGTCAATATCTGTATGGTGGGATCCCCATTCACTGTCTGTCTGTATCTGTATATGTGATCCCCTTTCACTGTCTGTCTGTATCTGTATGGTGGGATACCCATTCACTGTCTGTCTGTATCTATATGGTGGGAACCCTATTCACTCTCTGTGCCTGCATGGTGGGATCCCCATTCACTGTCCGTCTGCATCTGTATGGTGGGATCCCCATTCACTGTCTGTATCTGTATAGTGGGATCACCATTCACTATCTGTATCTGTATAGTCAGATCCACATTCACAGTCTGTATCTGAACGGTGGTACCCCATTCTCTGTCTGTCTGTATCTGTATGGTGGGATCCGCATTCACTGTCTGTATCTGTACAGTGGGATCCCCATTCACTGTCTGCCTGTATCTGTGTGGTGAGATCCCCATTCACTGTCTGTCTCTACCTGTCTGATGAGATCCCCATTCACTGTCTCTATCTGTCTGATGAGATCCCCATTCACTGTCTGCATCTGTATGGTGGAATCCCTATTCACTGTCTCTATCTGTCTGATGAGATCCCTATTCACTGTCTGTATCTGTATAGTGGGATCCCCATACACTGTTTGTCTGTATCTGTTTGCTGGGAACCCCATTCATTGTCAGTCTGTATCTCGATGGTGAGATACCCATTCATTGTCTGACTGGATCTGTATGGTGGGATTCCAATTCACTGTCTGCATCTGTATAGTGGGATCACCATTCACTGTCTATATCTGTATAGTGGGATCCCCATTCACTATCTGTCTGTATGTGTATGGTGGGATCCCCAATTACTGTCTGCATCTGTCTAGTCAAATCACCATTCACAGTCTGTCCCAATCTGTATTGCGAGATCCCCATTCACTGTCTGAATGTATCTGTATGTGGGATCCGCATTCACTGTCTGTATTTGTATCATCGGATCCCCATTCACTGTCTGCTGTATGGTGGGAACACCATTCATTGTCCGTCTGTATCTGTATTGTGGGATCTCCATTGACTGTCTATCCGTATCTGTATTGTGGGATCTCCATTCACTGTCTGTCTGTATCTGTTTGCTGGGAACCCCATTCATTGTCAGTCTGTATCTCGATGGTGAGATACCCATTCATTGTCTGACTGGATCTGTATGGTGGGATTCCCATTCACTGTCTGCATCTGTATAGTGGGATCCCCATTCACTGTCTGTCTGTATCTCGATGGTGAGATACCCATTCACTGTCTGACTGGATCTGTATGGTGGGATTCCCATTCACTGTCTGCAACTGTATACTGGGATCCCCATTCACTGTCTGTCTGTATCTGTATGATGGGATCCCTATTCACTCTCTGTCTGTATCTGTATGGTGGGAAACCCATTCACTGTCTGTCTGTATCTATATGGGGGGAACCCTATTCACTCTCTGTACCTGTATGGTGGGATCCCCATTCATTGTCTGTGACTGTATGGAGGGTTCCCCATTCACTGTCTGTATCTGTATGGTGGGATCCCGATTCACTGTCTGTATCTGTCTGGTGTGATCGCTATTCACTGTCTGTATCTTTATAGTGAGATCACCATTAACTGTCTGTCTGTATCTGTCTGGTGGGATCCCCATTCACTGTCTTTCTATATCTGTATAGTGGGAACCCCATTCACTGTCAGTCTGTATCTGCATAATGGGATCCCCATTCAGTGTCTGTATCTATCTGTATGGTTGCATTCCCATTCACTATCTTTATCTGTATGTTGCGAACGCCATTCACTGTATGTCTATATCTGCATGGTGGGATCCCCATTCACTGTCTGTCTGTATCTGTATGCTGGGATCCCCATTCACTCTCTGTCTGTATCTGTATGGTGGAAACCCCATTCACTGTCGGTAGTTGTATGGTGGAAACCACATTCATTGTCTGTGTCTTTATGGTGGGATCCCTATTCACTGTCTGTATCTGCATGGTGGGAACCCCATTGGTTGTCTGCCTGTATCTGCATGGTGCGATCCCCATTCAACGTTTCTATCTGTATGGTGGGATCCCCATTCACTGCCTGTATCTGTATGGCGGGATACACATTCACTGTCTGTATCTATATATTCGGAACCCCATTCACTGTCCATATCTGTATGGTGGGAACCCCATTCACTGTCTATATCTGTATGGTGGGAACCCCATTCACTGTCTGTATCTGTATGTTGGGATCCCCATTCACTGTCAATATTTGTATGGTGGGAAGCCCATTCACTGTCCGTATCTGTATGGTGGGAACCCCATTCACTGTCTGTCTGTATCTGGATGGTGGGATACCCATTCACTGTCCGTCTGTATCTATATGGTGGGAACCCCATTCACTCTCTGTACCTGTATGGTGGGATCCCCATTCACTGTCTGTATCTGTATGGTGGGATCCCAATTCACTGTCTGTATCTGTATGGTGCGATCCCCATTCACTCTCTGTATCTGGATGGTGGGATACCCATTCACTGTCCGTCTGTATCTATATGGTGGGAACCCCATTCACTCTCTGTACCTGTATGGTGGGATCCCCATTCACTGTCTGTATCTGTATGGTGGGATCCCAATTCACTGTCTGTATCTGTATGTGTGATCCCCTTTCACTGTCTGTCTGTATCTGTATGGTGGGATACACATTCACTGTCTGTCTGTATCTAAATGGTGGGAACCCTATTCACTCTCTGTACCTGCACGGTGGGATCCCCATTCACTGTCTGTCTGCATCTGTATGGTGGGATCCCCATTCACTGTCTGTATCTGTATAGTGGGATCCACATTCACAGTCTGTATCTGAACGGTGGTATCCCCATTCTCTGTCTGTCTGTATCTGTATGGTGGGATCCGCATTCAATGTCTGTATCTGTATAGTGGGATCCCCATTCACTATCTGTATCTGTATAGTGAGATCCACATTCACAGCCTGTATCTGAACGGTGGTATCCCCATTCTCTGTCTGTCTGTATCTGTATGGTGGGATCCGCATTCACTGTCTGTATCTGTACAGTGGGATCCCCATTCACTGTCTGCCTGTTTCTGTGTGGTGAGATCCCCATTCACTGTCTGCCTGTATCTGTGTGGTGAGATCCCCATTCACTGTCTGTCTCTACCTGTCTGATGAGATCCCCATTCACTGTCTCTATCTGTCTGATGAGATCCCCATTCACTGTCTGCATCTGTATGGTGGAA
This sequence comes from Hypanus sabinus, assembly GCF_030144855.1. Taxonomy (NCBI): domain Eukaryota; kingdom Metazoa; phylum Chordata; class Chondrichthyes; order Myliobatiformes; family Dasyatidae; genus Hypanus; species Hypanus sabinus. Next base: position 89,879,311 of record NC_082718.1, read on the forward strand.
TCCCTATTCACTGTCTCTATCTGTCTGATGAGATCCCTATTCACTGTCTGTATCTGTATAGTGGGATCCCCATACACTGTTTGTCTGTATATGTTTGCTGGGAACCCCATTCATTGTCAGTCTGTATCTCGATGGTGAGATACCCATTCATTGTCTGACTGGATCTGTATGGTGGGATTCCCATTCACTGTCTGACTGGATCTGTATGGTGGGATTCCCATTCACTGTCTGCATCTGTATAGTGGGATCACCATTCACTGTCTATATCTGTATAGTGGGATCCCCATTCACTATCTGTCTGTATGTGTATGGTGGGATCCCCAATTACTGTCTGCATCTGTCTAGTCAAATCACCATTCACAGTCTGTCCCAATCTGTATTGCGAGATCCCCATTCACTGTCTGTATGTATCTGTATGTGGGATCCCCATTCACTGTCTGTCTGTATCTGTATGGTGGGATCCGCATTCACTGTCTGTATCTGTATAGTGGGATCCCCATTCACTGTCTGTCTGTATCTGTATGGTGGGATCCCCAGTCACTGTCTGTATCTGTATAGTGGGATTCCCATCCACTGTCTGTCTGTATCTCTATGGTGGGATGCACATTCACTGTCTGTATCTGAATGGTCGGATCACCATTCACTGTCTGTATCTATATGTTGGGAACCCAATTCACTCTCTGTCTGTATCTGTATGGTGGGAAAACCCTTCAACATCTGTATCTGTAGGGCGGGATCCCCATTCACTGTCTGTATTTGTATCATCGGATCCCCATTCACTGTCTGTCTGTATCTGTATGGTGAGATGCCCATTCATTGTCTGTCTTTCTCTATATGGTGAGATCACCATTCACTGTCTGTCTGTATCTGTATGGTGGGATCCGCATTCACTGTCTGTATTTGTATCATCGGATCCCCATTCACTGTCTGCTGTATGGTGGGAACACCATTCATTGTCCGTCTGTATCTGTATTGTGGGATCTCCATTGACTGTCTATCCGTATCTGTATTGTGGGATCTCCATTCACTGTCTGTCTGTATCTGTTTGCTGGGAACCCCATTCATTGTCAGTCTGTATCTCGATGGTGAGATACCCATTCATTGTCTGACTGGATCTGTATGGTGGGATTCCCATTCACTGTCTGCATCTGTATAGTGGGATCCCCATTCACTGTCTGTCTGTATCTCGATGGTGAGATACCCATTCACTGTCTGACTGGATCTGTATGGTGGGATTCCCATTCACTGTCTGCAACTGTATACTGGGATCCCCATTCACTGTCTGTCTGTATCTGTATGATGGGATCCCTATTCACTCTCTGTCTGTATCTGTATGGTGGGATCCCGATTCACTGTCTGTATCTGTCTGGTGTGATCGCTATTCACTGTCTGTATCTTTATAGTGAGATCACCATTAACTGTCTGTCTGTATCTGTCTGGTGGGATCCCCATTCACTGTCTTTCTATATCTGTATAGTGGGAACCCCATTCACTGTCAGTCTGTATCTGCATAATGGGATCCCCATTCAGTGTCTGTATCTATCTGTATGGTTGCATTCCCATTCACTATCTTTATCTGTATGTTGCGAACGCCATTCACTGTATGTCTATATCTGCATGGTGGGATCCCCATTCACTGTCTGTATCTGTATAGTGGGATTCCCATCCATTGTCTGTCTTTCTCTATGTGGTGAGATCCCCATTCCCTGTCTGTCTGTATCTGTATGCTGGGATCCCCATTCACTCTCTGTCTGTATCTGTATGGTGGAAACCCCATTCACTGTCGGTAGTTGTATGGTGGAAACCACATTCATTGTCTGTGTCTTTATGGTGGGATCCCTATTCACTGTCTGTATCTGCATGGTGGGAACCCCATTGGTTGTCTGCCTGTATCTGCATGGTGCGATCCCCATTCAACGTTTCTATCTGTATGGTGGGATCCCCATTCACTGCCTGTATCTGTATGGCGGGATACACATTCACTGTCTGTATCTATATATTCGGAACCCCATTCACTGTCCATATCTGTATGGTGGGAACCCCATTCACTGTCTATATCTGTATGGTGGGAACCCCATTCACTGTCTGTATCTGTATGTTGGGATCCCCATTCACTGTCAATATCTGTATGGTGGGAAGCCCATTCACTGTCCGTATCTGTATGGTGGGAACCCCATTCACTGTCTGTCTGTATCTGTATGGTGGGAACCCCATTCACTGTCTGTATCTCTATGGTGGGATCCCCATTCACTGTCTGTATCTGGATGGTGGGATACCCATTCACTGTCCGTCTGTATCTATATGGTGGGAACCCCATTCACTCTCTGTACCTGTATGGTGGGATCCCCATTCACTGTCTGTATCTGTATGGTGGGATCCCAATTCACTGTCTGTATCTGTATGGTGGGATCCCCATTCACTCTCTGTATCTGGATGGTGGGATACCCATTCACTGTCCGTCTGTATCTATATGGTGGGAACCCCATTCACTCTCTGTACCTGTATGGTGGGATCCCCATTCACTGTCTGTATCTGTATGGTGGGATCCCAATTCACTGTCTGTATCTGTATGTGTGATCCCCTTTCACTGTCTGTCTGTATCTGTATGGTGGGATACACATTCACTGTCTGTCTGTATCTAAATGGTGGGAACCCTATTCACTCTCTGTACCTGCACGGTGGGATCCCCATTCACTGTCTGTCTGCATCTGTATGGTGGGATCCCCATTCACTGTCTGTATCTGTATAGTGGGATCCACATTCACAGTCTGTATCTGAACGGTGTTATCCCCATTCTCTGTCTGTCTGTATCTGTATAGTGGGATCCCCATTCACTATCTGTATCTGTATAGTGAGATCCACATTCACAGCCTGTATCTGAACGGTGGTATCCCCATTCTCTGTCTGTCTGTATCTGTATGGTGGGATCCGCATTCACTGTCTGTATCTGTACAGTGGGATCCCCATTCACTGTCTGCCTGTTTCTGTGTGGTGAGATCCCCATTCACTGTCTGCCTGTATCTGTGTGGTGAGATCCCCATTCACTGTCTGTCTCTACCTGTCTGATGAGATCCCCATTCACTGTCTCTATCTGTCTGATGAGATCCCCATTCACTGTCTCTATCTGTCTGATGAGATCCCCATTCACTGTCTGCATCTGCATGGTGGAATCCCTATTCATTGTCTCTACCTGTCATGTGAGATCCCCATTCACTGTCTGTATCTGTATAGTGGAATCACCATTCACTGTCTTTATCTGTATTGTGTGATCCCCATTCACTGTCTGTATCTGTACAGTGGGATCCCCATTCACTGTCTGCCTGTTTCTGTGTGGTGAGATCCCCATTCACTTTCTGCCTGTATCTGTGTGGTGAGATCCCCATTCACTGTCTGTCTCTACCTGTCTGATGAGATCCCAATTCACTGTCTCTATCTGTCTGATGAGATCCCCATTCACTGTCTGCATCTGCATGGTGGAATCCCTATTCATTGTCTCTACCTGTCATGTGAGATCCCCATTCACAGTCTGTATCTGTATAGCGGAATCACCATTCACTGTCTTTATCTGTATTGTGTGATCCCCATTCACTGTCTGTATCTGTATAGTGGGATCCCATTCACCATCTGTCAGTATGTGTATGGTGGGATCCCCATTTACTGTCTGCATCTGTCTGGTCAAATCACCATTCACTGTCTGTTCCAATCTGTATTGCAGGATCCCCATTCACTGTCTGTATGTATCTGTATGTGGGATCCCCATTCACTGTCTTTCTGTATCTGTCTGGTGGGAACCACATTCACTGTCCGTACCTCTATGGTGGGAACCCCATTCACTGTCGGTAGTTGTATGGTGGGAACCACATTCACTGTCTATATCTGTATGGTGGGAACCCCATTCACTGTCTGCATCTATATGGTAGGAACTCCATTCACTGTCAGTCTGTATCTGTATGATGGGAACCCCATTCACCGTCTGTATCTGTATGGTGGGATACCCATTCACTGTCTGTACCTGTATGGTGGGATCTCCAGTCACTGTCTGTCTGTGTCTTTATGTTGGGATCCCCATTCACTGTCTATCTGTATCTGTAGGGATCCCTATTCACTGTCTGTATCTGTATGGTGGGAACCCCATTGATTGTCTGCCTGTATCTGTATGGTGCGATCCCCATTCATTGTTTCTATCTGTATGGTGGGAACCCCTTTCACTGTCTGTATCTGTATAGTGGGATTCCCATCCACTGTCTGTCTGTATCTGTATGGTGGTATCCACATTCACTGCCCGTATCTATATTGTGGGAACCCCATTCACTGTCGGTATCTGTATGGTCGGATCACCATTCAGTGTCTGTATCTATATGTTGGGAACCCAATTCACTGTCTGTCTGTATCTGTATGGTAGCATCTCCATTCACTGTCTGTAACTGTTTGCTGGGAACCCCATTCATTGTCTGTCTGTATCTCTATGGTGAGATACCCATTCATTGTCTGTCTTTCTCTATATGGTGAGATCACCATTCACTGTCTGTCTGTATCTGTATAGTGGGATCCCCATTCACTGTCTGTCTGTATCTGTATGGTGGGATCCCCATTCACTGTCTGTATCTGTATAGTGGGATTCCCATCCACTGTCTGTCTGTATCTCTATGGTGGGATCCACATTCACTGTCTGTATCTGAATGGTCGGATCACCATTCACTGTCTGTATCTATATGTTGGGAACCCAATTCACTCTCTGTCTGTATCTGTATGGTGGGAAAACCCTTCAACATCTGTATCTGTAGGGCGGGATCCCCATTCACTGTCTGTATTTGTATCATTGGATCCCCATTCACTGTCTGTCTGTATCTGTATGGTGGGAACACCATTCATTGTCAGTCTGTATCTGTATTGTGGGATCTCCATTGACTGTCTATCCGTATCTGTATTGTGGGATCTCCATTCACTGTCTGTCTGTATCTGTTTGCTGGGAACCCCATTCATTGTCTGTCTTTCTCTATATGGTGAGATCCCCATTCACTGTCTGACTGGATCTGTATGGTGGGATTCCCATTCACTGTCTGCATCTGTATAGTGGGATCCCCATTCACTGTCTGTTTGTATCTGTATGATGGGATCCCTATTCACTCTCTGTCTGTATCTGTATGGTGGGAAACCCATTCACTGTCTGTCTGTATCTATATGGTGGGAACCCTATTCACTCTCTGTATCGGTCTGGTGGGATCCCCATTCACTGTCTGTATCTGTATAGTGGGATCACCATTCACTATCTGTAGCTGTATAGTGAGATCCACATTCACAGTCTGTATCTGAACGGTGGTATCCCCATTCTCTGTCTGTCTGTATCTGTATGGTGGGATCCGCATTCACTGTCTGTATCTGTATAGTGGGATCCCCATTCACTGTCTGTTGCTGTATGGTGAGATCCCCATTCACTATCTGTATCTCTATGGTGGGATCCCCATTCACTGTCGGTTTCGGTATGCTGGGATCCCCATTCACTGTCTGTCTGTATCTGTATGGTGGGATACCCATTCACTGTCTGTCTGTATCTATATGGTGGGAACCCCATTCACTCTCTGTACCTGTATGGTGGGATCCCCATTCATTGTCTGTGTCTGTATGGAGGGATCCCCATTCACTGTCTGTGTCTGTATGGAGGGATCCCCATTCACTGTCTGTATCTGTATAGTGTGATCCCCATTCACTGTCTGTATCTGTATAGTAGGAACCCCATTCACTGTCCGTATCTGTCTGGAGGCAACCCCATTTAGTGTCTGTATCTGTATGGTGGGATCCCCATTCACTCTCTGTATCTGTATGTTGGGAAACGTATTCACTGTCTGTTGCTGTATGGTTAGATCCCCATTCACTATCTGCATCTCTATGGTGGGATCCCCATTCACTGTCGGTTTCGGTATGGTGGGATCCCCATTCACTGTCTGTCTGTATCTGTATGTGTGATCCCCTTTCACTGTCTGTCTGTATCTGTATGGTGGGATACACATTCACTGTCTGTCTGTATCTAAATGGTGGGAACCCTATTCACTCTCTGTACCTGCACGGTGGGATCCCCATTCACTGTCTGTCTGCATCTGTATGGTGGGATCCCCATTCACTGTCTGTATCTGTATGGTGGGATCCACATTCACAGTCTGTATCTGAACGGTGGTATCCCCATTCTCTGTCTGTCTGTATCTGTATGGTGGGATCCGCATTCAATGTCTGTATCTGTATAGTGGGATCCCCATTCACTATCTGTATCTGTATAGTGAGATCCACATTCACAGTCTGTATCTGAACGGTGGTATCCCCATTCTCTGTCTGTCTGTATCTGTATGGTGGGATCCGCATTCACTGTCTGTATCTCTACAGTGGGATGCCCATTCACTGTCTGCCTGTTTCTGTGTGGTGAGATCCCCATTCACTGTCTGCCTGTATCTGTGTGGTGAGATCCCCATTCACTGTCTGTCTCTACCTGTCTGATGAGATCCCCATTCACTGTCTCTATCTGTCTGATGAGATCCCCATTCACTGTCTGCATCTGCATGGTGGAATCCCTATTCATTGTCTCTACCTGTCATGTGAGATCCCCATTCACTGTCTGTATCTGTATAGTGGAATCACCATTCACTGTCTTTATCTGTATTGTGTGATCCCCATTCACTCTCTGTATCTGTACAGTGGGATCCCCATTCACTGTCTGCCTGTTTCTGTGTGGTGAGATCCCCATTCACTTTCTGCCTGTATCTGTATGTGTGATCCCCATTCACTGTCTGTATCTGTATAGTGGGATCCCATTCACCATCTGTCAGTATGTGTATGGTGGGATCCCCATTTACTGTCTGCATCTGTCTGGTCAAATCACCATTCACTGTCTGTCCCAATCTGTATTGCAGGATCCCCATTCACTGTCTGTATGTATCTGTATGTGGGATCCCCATTCACTGTCTTTCTGTATCTGTATGGTGGGAACCACATTCACTGTCCGTACCTCTATGGTGGGAACCCCATTCACTGTCGGTAGTTGTATGGTGGGAACCACATTCACTGTCTATATCTGTATGGTGGGAACCCCATTCACTGTCTGCATCTATATGGTAGGAACTCCATTCACTGTCAGTCTGTATCTGTATGATGGGAACCCCATTCACCGTCTGTATCTGTATGGTGGGATACCCATTCACTGTCTGTACCTGTATGGTGGGATCTCCAGTCACTTCTGTCTGTGTCATTATGTTGGGATCCCCATTCACTGTCTATCTGTATCTGTAGGGATCCCTATTCACTGTCTGTATCTGTATGGTGGGAACCCCATTGATTGTCTGCCTGTATCTGTATGGTGCGATCCCCATTCATTGTTTCTATCTGTATGGTGGGAACCCCTTTCACTGTCTGTATCTGTATAGTGGGATTCCCATCCACTGTCTGTCTGTATCTGTATGGTGGTATCCACATTCACTGCCCGTATCTATATTGTGGGAACCCCATTCACTGTCGGTATCTGTATGGTCGGATCACCATTCAGTGTCTGTATCTGTATTGTGTGATCCCCATTCACTGTCTGTATCTGTATAGTGGGATCCCATTCACCATCTGTCAGTATGTGTATGGTGGGATCCCCATTTACTGTCTGCATCTGTCTGGTCAAATCACCATTCACTGTCTGTCCCAATCTGTATTGCAGGATCCCCATTCACTGTCTGTATGTATCTGTATGTGGGATCCCCATTCACTGTCTTTCTGTATCTGTATGGTGGGAACCACATTCACTGTCCGTACCTCTATGGTGGGAACCCCATTCACTGTCGGTAGTTGTATGGTGGGAACCACATTCACTGTCTATATCTGTATGGTGGGAACCCCATTCACTGTCTGCATCTATATGGTAGGAACTCCATTCACTGTCAGTCTGTATCTGTATGATGGGAACCCCATTCACCGTCTGTATCTGTATGGTGGGATACCCATTCACTGTCTGTACCTGTATGGTGGGATCTCCAGTCACTTCTGTCTGTGTCATTATGTTGGGATCCCCATTCACTGTCTATCTGTATCTGTAGGGATCCCTATTCACTGTCTGTATCTGTATGGTGGGAACCCCATTGATTGTCTGCCTGTATCTGTATGGTGCGATCCCCATTCATTGTTTCTATCTGTATGGTGGGAACCCCTTTCACTGTCTGTATCTGTATAGTGGGATTCCCATCCACTGTCTGTCTGTATCTGTATGGTGGTATCCACATTCACTGCCCGTATCTATATTGTGGGAACCCCATTCACTGTCGGTATCTGTATGGTCGGATCACCATTCAGTGTCTGTATCTATATGTTGGGAACCCAATTCACTGTCTGTCTGTATCTGTATGGTAGCATCTCCATTCACTGTCTGTAACTGTTTGCTGGGAACCCCATTCATTGTCTGTCTGTATCTCTATGGTGAGATACCCATTCATTGTCTGTCTTTCTCTATATGGTGAGATCACCATTCACTGTCTGTCTGTATCTGTATGGTGGGATCCGCATTCACTCTCTGTATCTGTATAGTGGAATCCCCATTCACTGTCTGTCTGTATCTGTATGGTGGGATCCCCATTCACTGTCTGTATCTGTATAGTGGGATTCCCATCCACTGTCTGTCTGTATCTCTGTGGTGGGATCCACATTCACTGTCTGTATCTGAATGGTCGGATCACCATTCACTGTCTGTATCTATATGTTGGGAACCCAATTCACTCTCTGTCTGTATCTGTATGGTGGGAAAACCCTTCAACATCTGTATCTGTAGGGCGGGATCCCCATTCACTGTCTGTATTTGTATCATTGGATCCCCATTCACTGTCTGTCTGTATCTGTATGGTGGGAACACCATTCATTGTCAGTCTGTACCTGTATTGTGGGATCTCCATTGACTGTCTATCCGTATCTGTATTGTGGGATCTCCATTCACTGTCTGTCTGTATCTGTTTGCTGGGAACCCCATTCATTGTCTGTCTTTCTCTATATGGTGAGATCCCCATTCACTGTCTGACTGGATCTGTATGGTGGGATTCCCATTCACTGTCTGCATCTGTATAGTGGGATCCCCATTCACTGTCTGTTTGTATCTGTATGATGGGATCCCTATTCACTCTCTGTCTGTATCTGTATGGTGGGAAACCCATTCACTGTCTGTCTGTATCTATATGGTGGGAACCCTATTCACTCTCTGTATCTGCATAATGGGATCCCCATTCAGTGTCTGTATCTATCTGTATGGTTGCATTCCCATTCACTATCTTTATCTGTATGTTGCGAACGCCATTCACTGTATGTCTATATCTGCATGGTGGGATCCCCATTCACTGTCTGTATCTGTATAGTGGGATTCCCATCCATTGTCTGTCTTTCTCTATATGGTGAGATCCCCATTCACTGTCTGTCTGTATCTGTATGCTGGGATCCCCATTCACTCTCTGTCTGTATCTGTATGGTGGGATCCCAATTCACTCTCTGTATCTGTATGTTGGGAAGCCCATTCACTGTCTGTTGCTGTATGGTGAGATCCCCATTCACTATCTGTATCTCTATGGTGGGATCCCCATTCACTGTCGGTTTCGGTACGGTGGGATCCCCATTCACTGTCTGTCTGTATCTGTATGTGTGATCCCCTTTCACTGTCTGTCTGTATCTGTATGGTGGGATACCCATTCACTGTCTGTCTGTATCTATATGGTGGGAACCCCATTCACTCTCTGTACCTGTATGGTGGGATCCCCATTCATTGTCTGTGTCTGTATGGAGGGATCCCATTCACTGTCTGTGACTGTATGGAGGGATCCCCATTCACTGTCTGTACCTGTACAGTGTGATCCCAATTCACTGTCTGTATCTGTATAGTGGGAACCCCATTCACTGTCTGTACCTGTATGGCGGGATCCTCATTCACTGTCCGTATCTGTCTGGAGGCAACCCCATTCAGTGTATGTATCTGTATGGTGGGATCCCCATTCACTCTCTGTATCTGTATGTTGGGAAACCCATTCACTGTCTGTTCCTGTATGGTTAGATCCCCATTCACTATCTGTATCTCTATGACGGGATCCCCATTCACTGTCAATATCTGTATGGTGGGATCCCCATTCACTGTCTGTCTGTATCTGTATATGTGATCCCCTTTCACTGTCTGTCTGTATCTGTATGGTGGGATACCCATTCACTGTCTGTCTGTATCTAAATGGTGGGAACCCTATTCACTCTCTGTGCCTGCATGGTGGGATCCCCATTCACTGTCCGTCTGCATCTGTATGGTGGGATTCCCATTCACTGTCTGCATCTGTATAGTGGGATCCCCATTCACTGTCTGTCTGTATCTGTATGTGTGATCCCCATTCACTGTCTGTTGCTGTATGGTGAGATCCCCATTCACTATCTGTATCTCTATGGTGGGATCCCCATTCACTGTCGGTTTCGGTATGGTGGGATCCCCATTCACTGTCTGTCTGGATCTGTATGGTGGGATTCCAATTCACTGTCTGCATCTGTATAGTGGGATCCCCATTCACTGTCTGTCTGTATCTGTATGTGTGATCCCCATTCACTGTCTGTTGCTGTATGGTGAGATCCCCATTCACTATCTGTATCTCTATGGTGGGATCCCCATTCACTGTCGGTTTCGGTATGCTGGGATCCCCATTCACTGTCTGTCTGTATCTGTATGGTGGGATACCCATTCACTGTCTGTCTGTATCTATATGGTGGGAACCCCATTCACTGTCTGTGTCTGTATGGAGGGATCCCCATTCACTGTCTGTAACTGTATAGTGTGATCCCCATTCACTGTCTCTATCTGTATAGTGGGAACCCTATTCACTGTCTGTACCTGTATGGCGGGATCCGCATTCACTGTCGGTTTCGGTATAGTGGGATCCCCATTCACTGTCTGTCTGGATCTGTATGGTGGGATTCCCATTCTCTGTCTGCATCTGTATAGTGGGATCCCCATTCACTGTCTGTCTGTATCTGTATGTGTGATCCCCATTCACTGTCTGTTGCTGTATGGTGAGATCCCCATTCACTATCTGTATCTCTATGGTGGGATCCCCATTCACTGTCGGTTTCGGTATGCTGGGATCCCCATTCACTGTCTGTCTGTATCTGTATGGTGGGATACCCATTCACTGTCTGTCTGTATCTATATGGTGGGAACCCCATTCACTGTCTGTGTCTGTATGGAGGGATCCCCATTCACTGTCAGTAACTGTATAGTGTGATCCCCATTCACTGTCTGTACCTGTATGGCGGGATCCGCATTCACTGTCCGTATCTGTCTGGAGGCAACCCCATTCAGTGTCTGTATCTGTATGGTGGGATACGCAATCACTGTCTGTATCTGTATACTGGGATCCCCATTCACTGTCTGCCTGTATCTGTGTGGTGAGATCCCCATTCACTGTCTGTCTCTACCTGTCTGATGAGATCCCCATTCACTGTCTCTATCTGTCTGATGAGATCCCCATTCACTGTCTGCATCTGTATGGTGGGAAACCCATTCACTGTCTGTTGCTGTATGGTTAGATCCCCATTCACTATCTGTATCTCTATGGTGGGATCCCCATTCACTGTCGGTTTCGGTAAGCTGGGATCCCCATTCACTGTCTGTCTGTATCTGTATGTGTGATCCTCTTTCACTGTCTGTCTGTATCTGTATGGTGGGATCCCCATTCATTGTCTGTCTGCATCTGTATGGTGGGATCCCCATTCACTGTCTGTATCTGTATAGTGCGATCACCATTCACTATCTGTATCTGTATAGTGAGATCCACATTCACAGTCTGTATCTGAACGGTGGTATCCCCATTCTCTGTCTGTCTGTATCTGTATGGTGGGATCCGCATTCACTGTCTGTATCTGTATAGTGGGATCCCCATTCACTATCTGTATCTGTATAGTGAGATCCACATTCACAGTCTGTATCTGAACGTTGTATCCCCATTCTCTGTCTGTCTGTATCTGTATGGTGGGATCCGGATTCACTGTCTGTATCTGTACAGGGAGATCCCCATTCACTGTCTGCCTGTTTCTGTGTGGTGAGATCCCCATTCACTGTCTGCCTGTATCTGTGTGGTGAGATCCCCATTCACTGTCTGTCTCTATCTGTCTGATGAGATCCCCATTCACTGTCTGCATCTGTATGGTGGAATCCCTATTCATTGTCTCTACCTGTCCTGTGAGATCCCCATTCACTGTCTGTATCTGTATAGTGGGATCAGCATTCACTGTCTATATCTGTATAGTGGGATCCCCATGCACTGTTTGTCTACATCTGTATTGTGTGATCCCCATTCACTGTCTGTATCTGTATAGTGGGATCCCCATTCACTATCTGTCTGTATGTGTATGGTGGGATCCCCATTTACTGTCTGCATCTGTCTGGTCAAATCACCATTCACTGTCTGTCCCAGTCTGTATTGCGGGATCCCCATTCACTGTCTGTATGCATCTGTATGTGGGATCCCCATTCACTGTCTGTCTGTATCTGTATGGTGGGAACCACATTCACTGTCCGTACCTCTATGGTGGGAACCCCATTCACTGTCAGTAGTTGTATGGTGGGAACCACATTCACTGTCTATATCTGTATGGTGGGAACCCCATTCACTGTCTGCATCTATATGGTAGGAACTCCATTCACTGTCAGTCTGTATCTGTATGATGGGAACCCCATTCACCGTCTGTATCTGTATGGTGGGATACCCATTCACTGTCTGTACCTGTATGGTGGGATCTCCAGTCACTGTCTGTCTGTGTCATTATGTTGGGATCCCCATTCACTGTCTATCTGTATCTGTATGGTGGGATCCCTATTCACTGTCTGTATCTGTATGGTGGGAACCCCATTGATTGTCTGCCTGTATCTGTATGGTGCGATCCCCATTCATTGTTTCTATCTGTATGGTGGGAACCCCTTTCACTGTCTGTATCTGTATAGTGGGATTCCCATCCACTGTCTGTCTGTATCTGTATGGTGGTATCCACATTCACTGCCCGTATCTATATTGTGGGAAACCCATTCACTGTCGGTATCCGTATAGTCGGATCACCATTCAGTGTCTGTATCTATATGTTGGGAACCCAATTCACTGTCTGTCTGTATCTGTATGGTAGCATCTCCATTCACTGTCTGCAACTGTTTGCTGGGAACCCCATTCATTGTCTGTCTGTATCTCTATGGTGAGATACCCATTCATTGTCTGTCTTTCTCTATATGGTGAGATCACCATTCACTGTCTGTCTGTATCTGTATGGTGGGATCCGCATTCACTCTCTGTATCTGTATAGTGGGATCCCCATTCACTGTCTGTCTGTATCTGTATGGTGGGATCCCCATTCACTGTCTGTATCTGTATAGTGGGATTCCCATCCACTGTCTGTCTGTATCTCTATGGTGGGATCCACATTCACTGTCTGTATCTGAATGGTCGGATCACCATTCACTGTCTGTATCTATATGTTGGGAACCCAATTCACTCTCTGTCTGTATCTGTATGGTGGGAAAACCCTTCAACATCTGTATCTGTAGGGCGGGATCCCCATTCACTGTCTGTATTTGTATCATTGGATCCCCATTCACTGTCTGTCTGTATCTGTATGGTGGGAACACCATTCATTGTCAGTCTGTATCTGTATTGTGGGATCTCCATTGACTGTCTATCCGTATCTGTATTGTGGGATCTCCATTCACTGTCTGTCTGTATCTGTTTGCTGGGAACCCCATTCATTGTCTGTCTTTCTCTATATGGTGAGATCCCCATTCACTGTCTGACTGGATCTGTATGGTGGGATTCCCATTCACTGTCTGCATCTGTATAGTGGGATCCCCATTCACTGTCTGTTTGTATCTGTATGATGGGATCCCTATTCACTCTCTGTCTGTATCTGTATGGTGGGAAACCCATTCACTGTCTGTCTGTATCTATATGGTGGGAACCCTATTCACTCTCTGTATCTGCATAATGGGATCCCCATTCAGTGTCTGTATCTATCTGTATGGTTGCATTCCCATTCACTATCTTTATCTGTATGTTGCGAACGCCATTCACTGTATGTCTATATCTGCATGGTGGGATCCCCATTCACTGTCTGTATCTGTATAGTGGGATTCCCATCCATTGTCTGTCTTTCTCTATATGGTGAGATCCCCATTCACTGTCTGTCTGTATCTGTATGCTGGGATCCCCATTCACTCTCTGTCTGTATCTGTATGGTGGGATCCCAATTCACTCTCTGTATCTGTATGTTGGGAAACCCATTCACTGTCTGTTGCTGTATGGCGAGATCCCCATTCACTATCTGTATCTCTATGGTGGGATCCCCATTCACTATCGGTTTCGGTACGGTGGGATCCCCATTCACTGTCTGTCTGTATCTGTATGTGTGATCCCCTTTCACTGTCTGTCTGTATCTGTATGGTGGGATACCCATTCACTGTCTGTCTGTATCTATATGGTGGGAACCCCATTCACTCTCTGTACCTGTATGGAGGGATCCCCATTCACTGTCTGTGACTGTATGGAGGGATCCCCATTCACTGTCCGTCTGCATCTGTATGGTGGGATCCCCATTCACTGTCTGTATCTGTATAGTGGGATCACCATTCACTATCTGTATCTGTATAGTCAGATCCACATTCACAGTCTGTATCTGAACGGTGGTACCCCATTCTCTGTCTGTCTGTATCTGTATGGTGGGATCCGCATTCACTGTCTGTATCTGTACAGTGGGATCCCCATTCACTGTCTGCCTGTATCTGTTTGGTGAGATCCCCATTCACTGTCTGTCTCTACCTGTCTGATGAGATCCCCATTCACTGTCTCTATCTGTCTGATGAGATCCCCATTCACTGTCTGCATCTGTATGGTGGAATCCCTATTCACTGTCTCTATCTGTCTGATGAGATCCCTATTCACTGTCTGTATCTGTATAGTGGGATCCCCATACACTGTTTGTCTGTATCTGTTTGCTGGGAACCCCATTCATTGTCAGTCTGTATCTCGATGGTGAGATACCCATTCATTGTCTGACTGGATCTGTATGGTGGGATTCCCATTCACTGTCTGCATCTGTATAGTGGGATCACCATTCACTGTCTATATCTGTATAGTGGGATCCCCATTCACTATCTGTCTGTATGTGTATGGTGGGATCCCCAATTACTGTCTGCATCTGTCTAGTCAAATCACCATTCACAGTCTGTCCCAATCTGTATTGCGAGATCCCCATTCACTGTCTGTATGTATCTGTATGTGGGATCCCCATTCACTGTCTGTCTGTATCTGTATGGTGGGATCCGCATTCACTGTCTGTATCTGTATAGTGGGATCCCCATTCACTGTCTGTCTGTATCTGTATGGTGGGATCCCCAGTCACTGTCTGTATCTGTATAGTGGGATTCCCATCCACTGTCTGTCTGTATCTCTATGGTGGGATGCACATTCACTGTCTGTATCTGAATGGTCGGATCACCATTCACTGTCTGTATCTATATGTTGGGAACCCAATTCACTCTCTGTCTGTATCTGTATGGTGGGAAAACCCTTCAACATCTGTATCTGTAGGGCGGGATCCCCATTCACTGTCTGTATTTGTATCATCGGATCCCCATTCACTGTCTGTCTGTATCTGTATGGTGAGATGCCCATTCATTGTCTGTCTTTCTCTATATGGTGAGATCACCATTCACTGTCTGTCTGTATCTGTATGGTGGGATCCGCATTCACTGTCTGTATTTGTATCATCGGATCCCCATTCACTGTCTGCTGTATGGTGGGAACACCATTCATTGTCCGTCTGTATCTGTATTGTGGGATATCCATTGACTGTCTATCCGTATCTGTATTGTGGGATCTCCATTCACTGTCTGTCTGTATCTGTTTGCTGGGAACCCCATTCATTGTCAGTCTGTATCTCGATGGTGAGATACCCATTCATTATCTGACTGGATCTGTATGGTGGGATTCCCATTCACTGTCTGCATCTGTATAGTGGGATCCCCATTCACTGTCTGTCTGTATCTCGATGGTGAGATACCCATTCACTGTCTGACTGGATCTGTATGGTGGGATTCCCATTCACTCTCTGCAACTGTATACTGGGATCCCCATTCACTGTCTGTCTGTATCTGTATGATGGGATCCCTATTCACTCTCTGTCTGTATCTGTATGGTGGGAAACCCATTCACTGTCTGTCTGTATCTATATGGTGGGAACCCTATTCACTCTCTGTACCTGTATGGTGGGATCCCCATTCATTGTCTGTGTCTGTATGGAGGGTTCCCCATTCACTGTCTGTATCTGTATGGTGGGATCCCGATTCACTGTCTGTATCTGTCTGGTGTGATCGCTATTCACTGTCTGTATCTTTATAGTGAGATCACCATTAACTGTCTGTCTGTATCTGTCTGGTGGGATCCCCATTCACTGTCTTTCTATATCTGTATAGTGGGAACCCCATTCACTGTCAGTCTGTATCTGCATAATGGGATCCCCATTCAGTGTCTGTATCTATCTGTATGGTTGCATTCCCATTCACTATCTTTATCTGTATGTTGCGAACGCCATTCACTGTATGTCTATATCTGCATGGTGGGATCCCCATTCACTGACTGTATCTGTATAGTGGGATTCCCATCCATTGTCTGTCTTTCTCTATGTGGTGAGATCCCCATTCCCTGTCTGTCTGTATCTGTATGCTGGGATCCCCATTCACTCTCTGTCTGTATCTGTATGGTGGAAACCCCATTCACTGTCGGTAGTTGTATGGTGGAAACCACATTCATTGTCTGTGTCTTTATGGTGGGATCCCTATTCACTGTCTGTATCTGCATGGTGGGAACCCCATTGGTTGTCTGCCTGTATCTGTATGGTGCGATCCCCATTCAACGTTTCTATCTGTATGGTGGGATCCCCATTCACTTCCTGTATCTGTATGGCGGGATACACATTCACTGTCTGTATCTATATGTTGGGAACCCCATTCACTGTCCATATCTGTATGGTGGGAACCCCATTCACTGTCTATATCTGTATGGTGGGAACCCCATTCACTGTCTGTATCTGTATGTTGGGATCCCCATTCACTGTCAATATCTGTATGGTGGGAAGCCCATTCACTGTCCGTATCTGTATGGTGGGAACCCCATTCACTGTCTGTCTGTATCTGTATGGTGGGAACCCCATTCACTGTCTGTATCTCTATGGTGGGATCCCCATTCACTGTCTGTATCTGGATGGTGGGATACCCATTCACTGTCCGTCTGTATCTATATGGTGGGAACCCCATTCACTCTCTGTACCTGTATGGTGTGATCCCCATTCACTGTCTGTATCTGTATGGTGGGATCCCAATTCACTGTCTGTATCTGTATGGTGGGATCCCCATTCACTGTCTGTATCTGTCTGGTGGGATCGCTATTCACTGTCTGTATCTGTATGGTGAGATCACCATTTACTGTCTGTCTGTATCGGTCTGGTGGGATCCCCATTCACTGTCTGTATCTGTATGGTGGGAACCCCATTCACTGTCTTTCTATATCAATATAGTGGGAAGCCCATTCACTATCAGTCTGTATCTGCATAATGGGATCCCCATTCATGGTCTTTATCTATCTGTATGGTTGCATTCCCATTCACTATCTTTATCTGTATGTTGCGAACGCCATTCACTGTATGTCTGTATCTGCATGGTGGGATCCCCACTCACTGTCTGTACCTGTATGGCGGGATCCCCATTCACTGTCCGTACCTGTCTGGAGGCAACCCCATTCAGTGACTGTATCTGTATGGTGGGATCCCCATTCACTGTCGGTTTCGGTATGGTGGGATCCCCATTCACTGTCTGTCTGTATCTGTATGTGTGATCCCCTTTCACTGTCTGTCTGTATCTGTATGGTGGGATACCCTATTCACTCTCTGTGCCTGCATGGTGGGATCCCCATTCACTGTCTGTCTGCATCTGTATGGTGGGATCCCCATTCACTGTCTGTATCTGTATAGTGGGATCACCATTCACTATCTGTATCTGTATAGTGAGATCCACATTCACAGTCTGTATCTGAATGGTGGTATCCCCATTCTCTGTCTGTCTGTATCTGTATGGTGGGATCCGCATTCACTGTCTGTATCTGTATAGTGGGATCCCCATTCACTGTCTGCCTGTATCTGTGTGGTGAGATCCCCATTCACTGTCTGTCTCTACCTGTCTGATGAGATCCCCATTCACTGTCTGTATCTGTATAGTGGGATCACCATTCACTATCTGTATCTGTATAGTGAGATCCACATTCACAGTCTGTATCTGAATGGTGGTATCCCCATTCACTGTCTGTCTGTATCTGTATGTGTGATCCCCTTTCACTGTCTGTCTGTATCTATATGGTGTGAACCCTATTCACTCTCTGTGCCTGCATGGTGGGATCCCCATTCACTGTCTGTCTGCATCTGTATGGTGGGATCCCCATTCACTGTCTGTATCTGTATAGTGGGATCACCATTCACTATCTGTATCTGTATAGTGAGATCCACATTCACAGTCTGTATCTGAATGGTGGTATTCCCATTCTCTGTCTGTCTGTATCTGTATGGTGGGATCCGCATTCACTGTCTGTATCTGTATAGTGGGATCCCCATTCACTGTCTGCCTGTATCTGTGTGGTGAGATCCCCATTCACTGTCTGTCTCTACCTGTCTGATGAGATCCCCATTCACTGTCTCTATCTGTCTGATGAGATCCCCATTCACTGTCTGCATCTGTATGGTGGAATCCCTATTCACTGTCTCTACCTGTCTGGTGAGATCCCCATTCACTGTCTGTATCTGTATAGTGGGATCACCATTCACTGTCTATATCTGTATAGTGGGATCCTCATACACTGTCTGTATCTGTATTGTGTGATCCCCATTCACTGTCTGTATCTGTATAGTGGGATCCCCATTCACTATCTGTATCTGTATAGTGGGATCCCCATTCACTGTCTGCCTGTATCTGTGTGGTGAGATCCCCATTCACTATCTGTCTCTACCTGTCTGATGAGATCCCCATTCACTGTCTGCATCTGTATGGTGGAATCCCTATTCACTGTCTCTACCTGTCTGGTGAGATCCCCATTCACTGTCTGTATCTGTATAGTGGGATCACCATTCACTGTCTATATCTGTATAGTGGGATCCCCATACACTGTCTGTATCTGTATTGTGTGATCCCCAATCACTGTCTGTATCTGTATAGTGGGATCCCCATTCACTATCTGTCTGTATGTGTATGATGGGATCCCCATTTACTGTCTGCATCTGTCTGGTCAAATCAACATTCACTGTCTGTCCCAATCTGTATTGCGGGATCCCCATTCACTGTCTGTATGCATCTGTATGTGGGATCCCCATTCACTGTCTGTCTGTATCTGTATGGTGGGAACCACATTCACTGTCCGTACCTGTATGGTGGGAACCCCATTCACTGTCGGTAGTTGTATGGTGGGAACCACATTCACTGTCTGTATCTGTATGGTGGGAACCCCATTCACCGTCTGTACCTGTATGGTAGGATCTCCAGTCACTGTCTGTCTGTGTCTTTATGTTGGGATCCCCATTCACTGTCTATCTGTATCTGTATGGTGGGATCCCTATTCACTGTCTGTATCTGTATGGTGGGAACCCCATTGATTGTCTGCCTGTATCTGTATGGTGCGATCCCCATTCATTGTTTCTATCTGTATGGTTGGAACCCCTTTCACTGTCTGTATCTGTATGGTGGTATCCACATTCACTGCCCGTATCTATATTGTGGGAACCCCATTCACTGTCGGTATCTGTATGGTCGGATCACCATTCAGTGTCTGTATCTATATGTTGGGAACCCAATTCACTGTCTGTCTGTATCTGTATGGTGGGATCTCCATTCACTGTCTGTAACTATTTGCTGGGAACCCCATTCATTGTCTGTCTGTATCTCTATGGTGAGATACCCACTCATTGTCTGTCTTTCTCTATATGGTGAGATCACCATTCACTGTCTGTCTGTATCTGTATGGTGGGATCCACATTCACTGTCTGTATCTATATAGTGGGATCCCCATTCACTGTCTGTCTGTATCTGTATGGTGGGATCCCCATTCTATGTCTGTATCTGTATAGTGGGATTCCCATCCACTGTCTGTCTGTATTTCTATGGTGGGATCCACATTCACTGTCTGTATCTGAATGGTCGGATCACCATTCACTGTCTGTATCTATATGTTGGGAACCCAATTCACTGTCTGTCTGTATCTGTATGGTGGGAACACCATTCATTGTCTGTCTGTATCTGTATTGTGGGATCTCCATTCACTGTCTGTCTGTATCTGCTTGCTGGGAACCCCGTTCATTGTCTGTCTGTATCTCGATGGTGAGATACCCATTCATTGTCTGTCTTTCTCTATATGGTGAGATCCCCATTCACTGTCTGACTGGATCTGTATGATGGGATTCCCATTCACTGTCTGCATCTGTATAGTGGGATCCCCATTCACTGTCTGTCTGTATCTGTATGATGGGATCCCCATTCACTCTCTGTCTGTATCTGTATGGTGGGAAACCCATTCACTGTCTGTCTGTATCTATATGGTGGGAACCCTATTCACTCTCTGTACATGTATGGTGGGATCCCCAGTCATTGTCTGTGTCTGTATGGAGGGTTCCCCCATTCACTGTCTGTATCTGTATGGTGGGATCCCGATTCACTGTCTGTATCTGTCTGGTGTGATCGCTATTCACTGTCCGTATCTGTATAGTGAGATCACCATTTACTGTCTGTCTGTATCTGTCTGGTGGGATCACCATTCACTGTCCGTATCTTTATGGTGGGAACCCCATTCACTGTCTTTCTATATCTGTATAGTGGGAACCCCATTCACTGTCAGTCTATATCTGCATAATGGGATCCCCATTCAGTGTCTGTATCTATCTGTATGGTTGCATTCCCATTCACTATCTTTCTCTGTATGTTGCGAACGCCATTCACTGTATGTCTGTATCTGCATGGTGGGATCCCCATTCACTGTCTGTCTGCATCTGCATGGTGGGATCTCCATTCACAGTCTGTATCTGTATAGTGGGAACCCCATTCACTGTCAGTCTGTATCTGTATGTGGGATCCCCATTCACTGTCTGTATCTGTATGGTGGGAACCCCATTCACTGTCAGTCTGTATCTGTATGTGGGATCCCCATTCACTTTCCGTATCTGTATCTGTATGGTGGGATCCCCATTCACTGCCTGTATCTGTATGGCGGGATACACATTCACTGTCTGTATCTATATGTTGGGAACCCCATTCACTGTCCATATCTGTATGGTGGGAACCCCATTCACTGTCTATATCTGTATGGTGGGAACCCCATTCACTGTCTGTATCTGTATGTTGGGATCCCCATTCACTGTCAATATCTGTATGGTGGGAAGCCCATTCACTGTCCGTATCTGTATGGTGGGAACCCCATTCACTGTCTGTATCTGTATGTTGGGATCCCCATTCACTGTCAATATCTGTATGGTGGGAAGCCCATTCACTGTCCGTATCTGTATGGTGGGAACCCCATTCACTGTCTGACTGTATCTGTATGGTGGGAACCCCATTCACTGTCTGTATCTCTATGGTGGGATCCCCATTCACTGTCTGTCTGTATCTGTATGGTGGGATACCCATTCACTGTCTGTCTGTATCTATATGGTGGGAACCCCATTCACTCTCTGTACCTGTATGGTGGGATCCCCATTCACTGTCTGTATCCGTATGGTGGGATCCCGATTCACTGTCTGTATCTGTATGGTGGGATCCCCAGTCACTGTCTGTATCTGTCTGGTGGGATCGCTATTCACTGTCTGTATCTGTATGGTGGGAACCCATTCACTATCAGTCTGTATCTGCATAATGGAATCCCCATTCATGGTCTTTATCTATCTGTATGGTTGCATTCCCATTCACTATCTTTATCTGTATGTTGCGAACGCCATTCACTGTATGTCTGTATCTGCATGGTGGGATCCCCATTCACTGTCTGTACCTGTATGGCGGGATCCCCATTCACTGTCCGTATCTGTCTGGAGGCAACCCCATTCAGTGTCTGTATCTGTATGGTGGGATCCCCATTCACTCTCTGTATCTGTATGTTGGGAAACCCATTCACTGTCTGTTGCTGTATGGTTAGATCCCCATTCACTATCTGTATCTCTATGGTGGGATCCCCATTCACTGTCGGTTTTGGTATGGTGGGATCCCCATTCACTGTCTGTCTGTATCTGTATGTGTGATCCCCTTTCACTGTCTGTCTGTATCTGTATGGTGGGATACCCATTCACTGTCTGTCTGTATCTATATGGTGGGAACCCTATTCACTCTCTGTGCCTGCATGGTGGGATCCCCATTCACTGTCTGTCTGCATCTGTATGGTGGGATCCCCATTCACTGTCTGTATCCGTATGGTGGGATCCCGATTCACTGTCTGTCTGTATCTGTATGTGTGATCCCCTTTCACTGTCTGTCTGTATCTGTATGGTGGGATACCCATTCACTGTCTGTCTGTATCTATATGGTGGGAACCCTATTCACTCTCTGTACATGTATGGTGGGATCCCCAGTCATTGTCTGTGTCTGTATGGAGGGTTCCCCCATTCACTGTCTGTATCTGTATGGTGGGATCCCGATTCACTGTCTGTATCTGTCTGGTGTGATGGCTATTCACTGTCTGTATCTGTATAGTGAGATCACCATTTACTGTCTGTCTGTATCTGTCTGGTGGGATCACCATTCACTGTCCGTATCTTTATGGTGGGAAATCCATTCACTGTCTGCATCTGTATGGTGGGAACCCCATTCACTGTCTTTCTATATCTGTATAGTGGGAACCCCATTCACTGTCAGTCTATATCTGCATAATGGGATCCCCATTCAGTGTCTGTATCTATCTGTATGGTTGCATTCCCATTCACTATCTTTCTCTGTATGTTGCGAACGCCATTCACTGTATGTCTGTATCTGCATGGTGGGATCCCCATTCACTGTCTGTCTGCATCTGCATGGTGGGATCTCCATTCACAGTCTGTATCTGTATAGTGGGAACCCCATTCACTGTCAGTCTGTATCTGTATGTGGGATCCCCATTCACTGTCTGTATCTGTATGGTGGGAACCCCATTCACTGTCAGTCTGTATCTGTATGTGGGATCCCCATTCACTTTCCGTATCTGTATCTGTATGGTGGGATCCCCATTCACTGCCTGTATCTGTATGGCGGGATACACATTCACTGTCTGTATCTATATGTTGGGAACCCCATTCACTGTCCATATCTGTATGGTGGGAACCCCATTCACTGTCTATATCTGTATGGTGGGAACTCCATTCACTGTCTGTATCTGTATGTTGGGATCCCCATTCACTGTCAATATCTGTATGGTGGGAAGCCCATTCACTGTCCGTATCTGTATGGTGGGAACCCCATTCACTGTCTGTCTGTATCTGTATGGTGGGAACACCATTCACTGTCTGTATCTCTATGGTGGGATCCCCATTCACTGTCTGTCTGTATCTGTATGGTGGGATACCCATTCACTGTCTGTCTGTATCTGTATGGTGGGATCCCCATTCACTGCCTGTATCTGTATGGCGGGATACACATTCACTGTCTGTATCTATATGTTGGGAACCCCATTCACTGTCCATATCTGTATGGTGGGAACCCCATTCACTGTCTATATCTGTATGGTGGGAACCCCATTCACTGTCTGTATCTGTATGTTGGGATCCCCATTCACTGTCAATATCTGTATGGTGGGAAGCCCATTCACTGTCCGTATCTGTATGGTGGGAACCCCATTCACTGTCTGTCTGTATCTGTATGGTGGGAACCCCATTCACTGTCTGTATCTCTATGGTGGGATCCCCATTCACTGTCTGTCTGTATCTGTATGGTGGGATACCCATTCACTGTCTGTCTGTATCTATATGGTGGGAACCCCATTCACTCTCTGTACCTGTATGGTGGGATCCCCATTCACTGTCTGTATCCGTATGGTGGGATCCCGATTCACTGTCTGTCTGTATCTGTATGTGTGATCCCCTTTCACTGTCTGTCTGTATCTGTATGGTGGGATACCCATTCACTGTCTGTCTGTATCTATATGGTGGGAACCCTATTCACTCTCTGTGCCTGCATGGTGGGATCCCCATTCACTGTCTGTCTGCATCTGTATGGTGGGATCCCCATTCACTGTCTGTATCTGTATAGTGGGATCACCATTCACTGTCTGTATCTGTATGGTGGGAACCACATTCACTGTCTGTATCTGTATGGTGGGAACTCCATTCACTGTCAGTCTGTATCTGTATGATGGGAACCCCATTCACCGTCTGTACCTGTATGGTGGGATCTCCAGTCACTGTCTGTCTGTGTCTTTATGTTGGGATCCCCATTCACTGTCTGTATCTGTATAGTGGGATTCCCATCCACTGTCTGTCTGTATTTCTATGGTGGGATCCACATTCACTGTCTGTATCTGAATGGTCGGATCACCATTCACTGTCTGTATCTATATGTTGGGAACCCAATTCACTGTCTGTCTGTATCTGTATGGTGGGAAAACCCTTCACCATCTGTATCTGTAGGGCGGGATCCCCATTCACTGTCTGTATTTGTCTCATCGGATCCCCATTCACTGTCTGTCTGTATCTGTATGGTGGGAACACCATTCATTGTCTGTCTGTATCTGTATTGTGGGATCTCCATTCACTGTCTGTCTGTATCTGCTTGCTGGGAACCCCGTTCATTGTCTGTCTGTATCTCGATGGTGAGATACCCATTCATTGTCTGTCTTTCTCTATATGGTGAGATCCCCATTCACTGTCTGACTGGATCTGTATGATGGGATTCCCATTCACTGTCTGCATCTGTATAGTGGGATCCCCATTCACTGTCTGTCTGTATCTGTATGATGGGATCCCCATTCACTCTCTGTCTGTATCTGTATGGTGGGAAACCCATTCACTGTCTGTCTGTATCTATATGGTGGGAACCCTATTCACTCTCTGTACATGTATGGTGGGATCCCCAGTCATTGTCTGTGTCTGTATGGAGGGTTCCCCCATTCACTGTCTGTATCTGTATGGTGGGATCCCGATTCACTGTCTGTATCTGTCTGGTGTGATCGCTATTCACTGTCTGTATCTGTATAGTGAGATCACCATTTACTGTCTGTCTGTATCTGTCTGGTGGGATCACCATTCACTGTCCGTATCTTTATGGTGGGAAATCCATTCACTGTCTGCATCTGTATGGTGGGAACCCCATTCACTGTCTTTCTATATCTGTATAGTGGGAACCCCATTCACTGTCAGTCTATATCTGCATAATGGGATCCCCATTCAGTGTCTGTATCTATCTGTATGGTTGCATTCCCATTCACTATCTTTCTCTGTATGTTGCGAACGCCATTCACTGTATGTCTGTATCTGCATGGTGGGATCCCCATTCACTGTCTGTCTGCATCTGCATGGTGGGATCTCCATTCACAGTCTGTATCTGTATAGTGGGAACCCCATTCACTGTCAGTCTGTATCTGTATGTGGGATCCCCATTCACTGTCTGTATCTGTATGGTGGGAACCCCATTCACTGTCAGTCTGTATCTGTATGTGGGATCCCCATTCACTTTCCGTATCTGTATCTGTATGGTGGGATCCCCATTCACTGCCTGTATCTGTATGGCGGGATACACATTCACTGTCTGTATCTATATGTTGGGAACCCCATTCACTGTCCATATCTGTATGGTGGGAACCCCATTCACTGTCTATATCTGTATGGTGGGAACCCCATTCACTGTCTGTATCTGTATGTTGGGATCCCCATTCACTGTCAATATCTGTATGGTGGGAAGCCCATTCACTGTCCGTATCTGTATGGTGGGAACCCCATTCACTGTCTGTATCTGTATGTTGGGATCCCCATTCACTGTCAATATCTGTATGGTGGGAAGCCCATTCACTGTCCGTATCTGTATGGTGGGAACCCCATTCACTGTCTGACTGTATCTGTATGGTGGGAACCCCATTCACTGTCTGTATCTCTATGGTGGGATCCCCATTCACTGTCTGTCTGTATCTGTATGGTGGGATACCCATTCACTGTCTGTCTGTATCTATATGGTGGGAACCCCATTCACTGTCTGTATCTGTATGTTGGGATCCCCATTCACTGTCAATATCTGTATGGTGGGAAGCCCATTCACTGTCCGTACCTGTATGGTGGGATCCCCATTCACTGTCTGTATCCGTATGGTGGGATCCCGATTCACTGTCTGTATCTGTATGGTGGGATCCCCAGTCACTGTCTGTATCTGTCTGGTGGGATCGCTATTCACTGTCTGTATCTGTATGGTGGGAACCCATTCACTATCAGTCTGTATCTGCATAATGGAATCCCCATTCATGGTCTTTATCTATCTGTATGGTTGCATTCCCATTCACTATCTTTATCTGTATGTTGCGAACGCCATTCACTGTATGTCTGTATCTGCATGGTGGGATCCCCATTCACTGTCTGTACCTGTATGGCGGGATCCCCATTCACTGTCCGTATCTGTCTGGAGGCAACCCCATTCAGTGTCTGTATCTGTATGGTGGGATCCCCATTCACTCTCTGTATCTGTATGTTGGGAAACCCATTCACTGTCTGTTGCTGTATGGTTAGATCCCCATTCACTATCTGTATCTCTATGGTGGGATCCCCATTCACTGTCGGTTTTGGTATGGTGGGATCCCCATTCACTGTCTGTCTGTATCTGTATGTGTGATCCCCTTTCACTGTCTGTCTGTATCTGTATGGTGGGATACCCATTCACTGTCTGTCTGTATCTATATGGTGGGAACCCTATTCACTCTCTGTGCCTGCATGGTGGGATCCCCATTCACTGTCTGTCTGCATCTGTATGGTGGGATCCCCATTCACTGTCTGTATCTGTATAGTGGGATCACCATTCACTGTCTGTATCTGTATGGTGGGAACCACATTCACTGTCTGTATCTGTATGGTGGGAACTCCATTCACTGTCAGTCTGTATCTGTATGATGGGAACCCCATTCACCGTCTGTACCTGTATGGTGGGATCTCCAGTCACTGTCTGTCTGTGTCTTTATGTTGGGATCCCCATTCACTGTCTATCTGTATCTGTATGGTGGGATCCCTATTCACTGTCTGTATCTCTATGGTGGGATCCCCATTCACTGTCTGTCTGTATCTGTATGGTGGGATACCCATTCACTGTCTGTCTGTATCTATATGGTGGGAACCCCATTCACTCTCTGTACCTGTATGGTGGGATCCCCATTCACTGTCTGTATCCGTATGGTGGGATCCCGATTCACTGTCTGTATCTGTATGGTGGGATCCCCAGTCACTGTCTGTATCTGTCTGGTGGGATCGCTATTCACTGTCTGTATCTGTATGGTGGGAACCCATTCACTATCAGTCTGTATCTGCATAATGGAATCCCCATTCATGGTCTTTATCTATCTGTATGGTTGCATTCCCATTCACTATCTTTATCTGTATGTTGCGAACGCCATTCACTGTATGTCTGTATCTGCATGGTGGGATCCCCATTCACTGTCTGTACCTGTATGGCGGGATCCCCATTCACTGTCCGTATCTGTCTGGAGGCAACCCCATTCAGTGTCTGTATCTGTATGGTGGGATCCCCATTCACTCTCTGTATCTGTATGTTGGGAAACCCATTCACTGTCTGTTGCTGTATGGTTAGATCCCCATTCACTATCTGTATCTCTATGGTGGGATCCCCATTCACTGTCGGTTTTGGTATGGTGGGATCCCCATTCACTGTCTGTCTGTATCTGTATGTGTGATCCCCTTTCACTGTCTGTCTGTATCTGTATGGTGGGATACCCATTCACTGTCTGTCTGTATCTATATGGTGGGAACCCTATTCACTCTCTGTGCCTGCATGGTGGGATCCCCATTCACTGTCTGTCTGCATCTGTATGGTGGGATCCCCATTCACTGTCTGTATCTGTATAGTGGGATCACCATTCACTGTCTGTATCTGTATGGTGGGAACCACATTCACTGTCTGTATCTGTATGGTGGGAACTCCATTCACTGTCAGTCTGTATCTGTATGATGGGAACCCCATTCACCGTCTGTACCTGTATGGTGGGATCTCCAGTCACTGTCTGTCTGTGTCTTTATGTTGGGATCCCCATTCACTGTCTATCTGTATCTGTATGGTGGGATCCCTATTCACTGTCTGTATCTGTATGGTGGGAACCCCATTGATTGTCTGCCTGTATCTGTATGGTGCGATCCCCATTCATTGTTTCTATCCGTTATTGGGAACCCCTTTCACTGTCTGTATCTGTATAGTGGGATCCCCATTCACTGTCTGTCTGTATCTGTATGGTGGGATCCCCATTCACTGTCTGTATCTGTATAGTGGGATTCCCATCCACTGTCTGTCTGTATTTCTATGGTGGGATCCACATTCACTGTCTGTATCTGAATGGTCGGATCACCATTCACTGTCTGTATCTATATGTTGGGAACCCAATTCACTGTCTGTCTGTATCTGTATGGTGGGAAAACCCTTCACCATCTGTATCTGTAGGGCGGGATCCCCATTCACTGTCTGTATTTGTCTCATCGGATCCCCATTCACTGTCTGTCTGTATCTGTATGGTGGGAACACCATTCATTGTCTGTCTGTATCTGTATTGTGGGATCTCCATTCACTGTCTGTCTGTATCTGCTTGCTGGGAACCCCGTTCATTGTCTGTCTGTATCTCGATGGTGAGATACCCATTCATTGTCTGTCTTTCTCTATATGGTGAGATCCCCATTCACTGTCTGACTGGATCTGTATGATGGGATTCCCATTCACTGTCTGCATCTGTATAGTGGGATCCCCATTCACTGTCTGTCTGTATCTGTATGATGGGATCCCCATTCACTCTCTGTCTGTATCTGTATGGTGGGAAACCCATTCACTGTCTGTCTGTATCTATATGGTGGGAACCCTATTCACTCTCTGTACATGTATGGTGGGATCCCCAGTCATTGTCTGTGTCTGTATGGAGGGTTCCCCCATTCACTGTCTGTATCTGTATGGTGGGATCCCGATTCACTGTCTGTATCTGTCTGGTGTGATGGCTATTCACTGTCTGTATCTGTATAGTGAGATCACCATTTACTGTCTGTCTGTATCTGTCTGGTGGGATCACCATTCACTGTCCGTATCTTTATGGTGGGAAATCCATTCACTGTCTGCATCTGTATGGTGGGAACCCCATTCACTGTCTGTCTGTATCTGTATGGTGGGATCCCCGTTCACTGCCTGTATCTGTATGGCGGGATACACATTCACTGTCTGTATCTATATGTTGGGAACCCCATTCACTGTCCATATCTGTATGGTGGGAACCCCATTCACTGTCTATATCTGTATGGTGGGAACCCCATTCACTGTCTGTATCTGTATGTTGGGATCCCCATTCACTGTCAATATCTGTATGGTGGGAAGCCCATTCACTGTCCGTATCTGTATGGTGGGAACCCCATTCACTGTCTGTCTGTATCTGTATGGTGGGAACCCCATTCACTGTCTGTATCTCTATGGTGGGATCCCCATTCACTGTCTGTCTGTATCTGTATGGTGGGATACCCATTCACTGTCTGTCTGTATCTATATGGTGGGAACCCCATTCACTCTCTGTACCTGTATGGTGGGATCCCCATTCACTGTCTGTATCCGTATGGTGGGATCCCGATTCACTGTCTGTCTGTATCTGTATGTGTGATCCCCTTTCACTGTCTGTCTGTATCTGTATGGTGGGATACCCATTCACTGTCTGTCTGTATCTATATGGTGGGAACCCTATTCACTCTCTGTGCCTGCATGGTGGGATCCCCATTCACTGTCTGTCTGCATCTGTATGGTGGGATCCCCATTCACTGTCTGTATCTGTATAGTGGGATCACCATTCACTGTCTGTATCTGTATGGTGGGAACCACATTCACTGTCTGTATCTGTATGGTGGGAACTCCATTCACTGTCAGTCTGTATCTGTATGATGGGAACCCCATTCACCGTCTGTACCTGTATGGTGGGATCTCCAGTCACTGTCTGTCTGTGTCTTTATGTTGGGATCCCCATTCACTGTCTGTATCTGTATAGTGGGATTCCCATCCACTGTCTGTCTGTATTTCTATGGTGGGATCCACATTCACTGTCTGTATCTGAATGGTCGGATCACCATTCACTGTCTGTATCTATATGTTGGGAACCCAATTCACTGTCTGTCTGTATCTGTATGGTGGGAAAACCCTTCACCATCTGTATCTGTAGGGCGGGATCCCCATTCACTGTCTGTATTTGTCTCATCGGATCCCCATTCACTGTCTGTCTGTATCTGTATGGTGGGAACACCATTCATTGTCTGTCTGTATCTGTATTGTGGGATCTCCATTCACTGTCTGTCTGTATCTGCTTGCTGGGAACCCCGTTCATTGTCTGTCTGTATCTCGATGGTGAGATACCCATTCATTGTCTGTCTTTCTCTATATGGTGAGATCCCCATTCACTGTCTGACTGGATCTGTATGATGGGATTCCCATTCACTGTCTGCATCTGTATAGTGGGATCCCCATTCACTGTCTGTCTGTATCTGTATGATGGGATCCCCATTCACTCTCTGTCTGTATCTGTATGGTGGGAAACCCATTCACTGTCTGTCTGTATCTATATGGTGGGAACCCTATTCACTCTCTGTACATGTATGGTGGGATCCCCAGTCATTGTCTGTGTCTGTATGGAGGGTTCCCCCATTCACTGTCTGTATCTGTATGGTGGGATCCCGATTCACTGTCTGTATCTGTCTGGTGTGATCGCTATTCACTGTCTGTATCTGTATAGTGAGATCACCATTTACTGTCTGTCTGTATCTGTCTGGTGGGATCACCATTCACTGTCCGTATCTTTATGGTGGGAAATCCATTCACTGTCTGCATCTGTATGGTGGGAACCCCATTCACTGTCAGTCTGTATCTGTATGTGGGATCCCCATTCACTGTCTGTATCTGTATGGTGGGAACCCCATTCACTGTCAGTCTGTATCTGTATGTGGGATCCCCATTCACTTTCCGTATCTGTATCTGTATGGTGGGATCCCCATTCACTGCCTGTATCTGTATGGCGGGATACACATTCACTGTCTGTATCTATATGTTGGGAACCCCATTCACTGTCCATATCTGTATGGTGGGAACCCCATTCACTGTCTATATCTGTATGGTGGGAACCCCATTCACTGTCTGTATCTGTATGTTGGGATCCCCATTCACTGTCAATATCTGTATGGTGGGAAGCCCATTCACTGTCTGTCTGTATCTATATGGTGGGAACCCTATTCACTCTCTGTACATGTATGGTGGGATCCCCAGTCATTGTCTGTGTCTGTATGGAGGGTTCCCCCATTCACTGTCTGTATCTGTATGGTGGGATCCCGATTCACTGTCTGTATCTGTCTGGTGTGATCGCTATTCACTGTCTGTATCTGTATAGTGAGATCACCATTTACTGTCTGTCTGTATCTGTCTGGTGGGATCACCATTCACTGT
Source organism: Hypanus sabinus (assembly GCF_030144855.1). NCBI lineage: Eukaryota > Metazoa > Chordata > Chondrichthyes > Myliobatiformes > Dasyatidae > Hypanus > Hypanus sabinus. The sequence continues at coordinate 89,911,007 of NC_082718.1, forward strand.
CCGTATCTTTATGGTGGGAAATCCATTCACTGTCTGCATCTGTATGGTGGGAACCCCATTCACTGTCAGTCTGTATCTGTATGTGGGATCCCCATTCACTGTCTGTATCTGTATGGTGGGAACCCCATTCACTGTCAGTCTGTATCTGTATGTGGGATCCCCATTCACTTTCCGTATCTGTATCTGTATGGTGGGATCCCCATTCACTGCCTGTATCTGTATGGCGGGATACACATTCACTGTCTGTATCTATATGTTGGGAACCCCATTCACTGTCCATATCTGTATGGTGGGAACCCCATTCACTGTCTATATCTGTATGGTGGGAACCCCATTCACTGTCTGTATCTGTATGTTGGGATCCCCATTCACTGTCAATATCTGTATGGTGGGAAGCCCATTCACTGTCCGTATCTGTATGGTGGGAACCCCATTCACTGTCTGTATCTGTATGTTGGGATCCCCATTCACTGTCAATATCTGTATGGTGGGAAGCCCATTCACTGTCCGTATCTGTATGGTGGGAACCCCATTCACTGTCTGACTGTATCTGTATGGTGGGAACCCCATTCACTGTCTGTATCTCTATGGTGGGATCCCCATTCACTGTCTGTCTGTATCTGTATGGTGGGATACCCATTCACTGTCTGTCTGTATCTATATGGTGGGAACCCCATTCACTCTCTGTACCTGTATGGTGGGATCCCCATTCACTGTCTGTATCCGTATGGTGGGATCCCGATTCACTGTCTGTATCTGTATGGTGGGATCCCCAGTCACTGTCTGTATCTGTCTGGTGGGATCGCTATTCACTGTCTGTATCTGTATGGTGGGAACCCATTCACTATCAGTCTGTATCTGCATAATGGAATCCCCATTCATGGTCTTTATCTATCTGTATGGTTGCATTCCCATTCACTATCTTTATCTGTATGTTGCGAACGCCATTCACTGTATGTCTGTATCTGCATGGTGGGATCCCCATTCACTGTCTGTACCTGTATGGCGGGATCCCCATTCACTGTCCGTATCTGTCTGGAGGCAACCCCATTCAGTGTCTGTATCTGTATGGTGGGATCCCCATTCACTCTCTGTATCTGTATGTTGGGAAACCCATTCACTGTCTGTTGCTGTATGGTTAGATCCCCATTCACTATCTGTATCTCTATGGTGGGATCCCCATTCACTGTCGGTTTTGGTATGGTGGGATCCCCATTCACTGTCTGTCTGTATCTGTATGTGTGATCCCCTTTCACTGTCTGTCTGTATCTGTATGGTGGGATACCCATTCACTGTCTGTCTGTATCTATATGGTGGGAACCCTATTCACTCTCTGTGCCTGCATGGTGGGATCCCCATTCACTGTCTGTCTGCATCTGTATGGTGGGATCCCCATTCACTGTCTGTATCTGTATAGTGGGATCACCATTCACTGTCTGTATCTGTATGGTGGGAACCACATTCACTGTCTGTATCTGTATGGTGGGAACTCCATTCACTGTCAGTCTGTATCTGTATGATGGGAACCCCATTCACCGTCTGTACCTGTATGGTGGGATCTCCAGTCACTGTCTGTCTGTGTCTTTATGTTGGGATCCCCATTCACTGTCTATCTGTATCTGTATGGTGGGATCCCTATTCACTGTCTGTATCTCTATGGTGGGATCCCCATTCACTGTCTGTCTGTATCTGTATGGTGGGATACCCATTCACTGTCTGTCTGTATCTATATGGTGGGAACCCCATTCACTCTCTGTACCTGTATGGTGGGATCCCCATTCACTGTCTGTATCCGTATGGTGGGATCCCGATTCACTGTCTGTATCTGTATGGTGGGATCCCCAGTCACTGTCTGTATCTGTCTGGTGGGATCGCTATTCACTGTCTGTATCTGTATGGTGGGAACCCATTCACTATCAGTCTGTATCTGCATAATGGAATCCCCATTCATGGTCTTTATCTATCTGTATGGTTGCATTCCCATTCACTATCTTTATCTGTATGTTGCGAACGCCATTCACTGTATGTCTGTATCTGCATGGTGGGATCCCCATTCACTGTCTGTACCTGTATGGCGGGATCCCCATTCACTGTCCGTATCTGTCTGGAGGCAACCCCATTCAGTGTCTGTATCTGTATGGTGGGATCCCCATTCACTCTCTGTATCTGTATGTTGGGAAACCCATTCACTGTCTGTTGCTGTATGGTTAGATCCCCATTCACTATCTGTATCTCTATGGTGGGATCCCCATTCACTGTCGGTTTTGGTATGGTGGGATCCCCATTCACTGTCTGTCTGTATCTGTATGTGTGATCCCCTTTCACTGTCTGTCTGTATCTGTATGGTGGGATACCCATTCACTGTCTGTCTGTATCTATATGGTGGGAACCCTATTCACTCTCTGTGCCTGCATGGTGGGATCCCCATTCACTGTCTGTCTGCATCTGTATGGTGGGATCCCCATTCACTGTCTGTATCTGTATAGTGGGATCACCATTCACTGTCTGTATCTGTATGGTGGGAACCACATTCACTGTCTGTATCTGTATGGTGGGAACTCCATTCACTGTCAGTCTGTATCTGTATGATGGGAACCCCATTCACCGTCTGTACCTGTATGGTGGGATCTCCAGTCACTGTCTGTCTGTGTCTTTATGTTGGGATCCCCATTCACTGTCTATCTGTATCTGTATGGTGGGATCCCTATTCACTGTCTGTATCTGTATGGTGGGAACCCCATTGATTGTCTGCCTGTATCTGTATGGTGCGATCCCCATTCATTGTTTCTATCTGTATAGTGGGATCCCCATTCACTGTCTGTCTGTATCTGTATGGTGGGATCCCCATTCACTGTCTGTATCTGTATAGTGGGATTCCCATCCACTGTCTGTCTGTATTTCTATGGTGGGATCCACATTCACTGTCTGTATCTGAATGGTCGGATCACCATTCACTGTCTGTATCTATATGTTGGGAACCCAATTCACTGTCTGTCTGTATCTGTATGGTGGGAAAACCCTTCACCATCTGTATCTGTAGGGCGGGATCCCCATTCACTGTCTGTATTTGTCTCATCGGATCCCCATTCACTGTCTGTCTGTATCTGTATGGTGGGAACACCATTCATTGTCTGTCTGTATCTGTATTGTGGGATCTCCATTCACTGTCTGTCTGTATCTGCTTGCTGGGAACCCCGTTCATTGTCTGTCTGTATCTCGATGGTGAGATACCCATTCATTGTCTGTCTTTCTCTATATGGTGAGATCCCCATTCACTGTCTGACTGGATCTGTATGATGGGATTCCCATTCACTGTCTGCATCTGTATAGTGGGATCCCCATTCACTGTCTGTCTGTATCTGTATGATGGGATCCCCATTCACTCTCTGTCTGTATCTGTATGGTGGGAAACCCATTCACTGTCTGTCTGTATCTATATGGTGGGAACCCTATTCACTCTCTGTACATGTATGGTGGGATCCCCAGTCATTGTCTGTGTCTGTATGGAGGGTTCCCCCATTCACTGTCTGTATCTGTATGGTGGGATCCCGATTCACTGTCTGTATCTGTCTGGTGTGATGGCTATTCACTGTCTGTATCTGTATAGTGAGATCACCATTTACTGTCTGTCTGTATCTGTCTGGTGGGATCACCATTCACTGTCCGTATCTTTATGGTGGGAAATCCATTCACTGTCTGCATCTGTATGGTGGGAACCCCATTCACTGTCTTTCTATATCTGTATAGTGGGAACCCCATTCACTGTCAGTCTATATCTGCATAATGGGATCCCCATTCAGTGTCTGTATCTATCTGTATGGTTGCATTCCCATTCACTATCTTTCTCTGTATGTTGCGAACGCCATTCACTGTATGTCTGTATCTGCATGGTGGGATCCCCATTCACTGTCTGTCTGCATCTGCATGGTGGGATCTCCATTCACAGTCTGTATCTGTATAGTGGGAACCCCATTCACTGTCAGTCTGTATCTGTATGTGGGATCCCCATTCACTGTCTGTATCTGTATGGTGGGAACCCCATTCACTGTCAGTCTGTATCTGTATGTGGGATCCCCATTCACTTTCCGTATCTGTATCTGTATGGTGGGATCCCCATTCACTGCCTGTATCTGTATGGCGGGATACACATTCACTGTCTGTATCTATATGTTGGGAACCCCATTCACTGTCCATATCTGTATGGTGGGAACCCCATTCACTGTCTATATCTGTATGGTGGGAACCCCATTCACTGTCTGTATCTGTATGTTGGGATCCCCATTCACTGTCAATATCTGTATGGTGGGAAGCCCATTCACTGTCCGTATCTGTATGGTGGGAACCCCATTCACTGTCTGTCTGTATCTGTATGGTGGGAACCCCATTCACTGTCTGTATCTCTATGGTGGGATTCCCATTCACTGTCTGTCTGTATCTGTATGGTGGGATACCCATTCACTGTCTGTCTGTATCTGTATGGTGGGATCACCATTCACTGCCTGTATCTGTATGGCGGGATACACATTCACTGTCTGTATCTATATGTTGGGAACCCCATTCACTGTCCATATCTGTATGGTGGGAACCCCATTCACTGTCTATATCTGTATGGTGGGAACCCCATTCACTGTCTGTATCTGTATGTTGGGATCCCCATTCACTGTCAATATCTGTATGGTGGGAAGCCCATTCACTGTCCGTATCTGTATGGTGGGAACCCCATTCACTGTCTGTCTGTATCTGTATGGTGGGAACCCCATTCACTGTCTGTATCTCTATGGTGGGATCCCCATTCACTGTCTGTCTGTATCTGTATGGTGGGATACCCATTCACTGTCTGTCTGTATCTATATGGTGGGAACCCCATTCACTCTCTGTACCTGTATGGTGGGATCCCCATTCACTGTCTGTATCCGTATGGTGGGATCCCGATTCACTGTCTGTATCTGTATGGTGGGATCCCCATTCACTGTCTGTATCTGTCTGGTGGGATCGCTATTCACTGTCTGTATCTGTATGGTGGGAACCCATTCACTATCAGTCTGTATCTGCATAATGGAATCCCCATTCATGGTCTTTATCTATCTGTATGGTTGCATTCCCATTCACTATCTTTATCTGTATGTTGCGAACGCCATTCACTGTATGTCTGTATCTGCATGGTGGGATCCCCATTCACTGTCTGTACCTGTATGGCGGGATCCCCATTCACTGTCCGTATCTGTCTGGAGGCAACCCCATTCAGTGTCTGTATCTGTATGGTGGGATCCCCATTCACTCTCTGTATCTGTATGTTGGGAAACCCATTCACTGTCTGTTGCTGTATGGTTAGATCCCCATTCACTATCTGTATCTCTATGGTGGGATCCCCATTCACTGTCGGTTTCGGTATGGTGGGAGCCCCATTCACTGTCTGTCTGTATCTGTATGTGTGATCCCCTTTCACTGTCTGTCTGTATCTGTATGGTGGGATACCCATTCACTGTCTGTCTGTATCTATATGGTGGGAACCCTATTCACTCTCTGTGCCTGCATGGTGGGATCCCCATTCACTGTCTGTCTGCATCTGTATGGTGGGATCCCCATTCACTGTCTGTATCTGTATAGTGGGATCACCATTCACTATCTGTATCTGTATAGTGAGACCCACATTCACAGTCTGTATCTGAACGGTGGTATCCCCATTCTCAGTCTGTCTGTCTGTATCTGTATGGTGGGAACCACATTCACTGTCTGTATCTGTATGGTGGGAACTCCATTCACTGTCAGTCTGTATCTGTATGATGGGAACCCCATTCACCGTCTGTACCTGTATGGTGGGATCTCCAGTCACTGTCTGTCTGTGTCTTTATGTTGGGATCCCCATTCACTGTCTATCTGTATCTGTATGGTGGGATCCCTATTCACTGTCTGTATCTGTATGGTGGGAATCCCATTGATTGTCTGCCTGTATCTGTATGGTGCGATCCCCATTCATTGTTTCTATCTGTATGGTGGGAACCCCTTTCACTGTCTGTATCTGTATGGTGGTATCCACATTCACTGCCCGTATCTATATTTTGGGAACCCCATTCACTGTCGGTATCTGTATGGTCGGATCACCATTCAGTGTCTGTATCTATATGTTGGGAACCCCATTCACTGTCCATATCTGTATGGTGGGAACCCCATTCACTGTCTATATCTGTATGGTGGGAACCCCATTCACTGTCTGTATCTGTATGTTGGGATCCCCATTCACTGTCAATATCTGTATGGTGGGAAGCCCATTCACTGTCCGTATCTGTATGGTGGGAACCCCATTCACTGTCTGTATCTGTATGTTGGGATCCCCATTCACTGTCAATATCTGTATGGTGGGAAGCCCATTCACTGTCCGTATCTGTATGGTGGGAACCCCATTCACTGTCTGACTGTATCTGTATGGTGGGAACCCCATTCACTGTCTGTATCTCTATGGTGGGATCCCCATTCACTGTCTGTCTGTATCTGTATGGTGGGATACCCATTCACTGTCTGTCTGTATCTATATGGTGGGAACCCCATTCACTCTCTGTACCTGTATGGTGGGATCCCCATTCACTGTCTGTATCCGTATGGTGGGATCCCGATTCACTGTCTGTATCTGTATGGTGGGATCCCCAGTCACTGTCTGTATCTGTCTGGTGGGATCGCTATTCACTGTCTGTATCTGTATGGTGGGAACCCATTCACTATCAGTCTGTATCTGCATAATGGAATCCCCATTCATGGTCTTTATCTATCTGTATGGTTGCATTCCCATTCACTATCTTTATCTGTATGTTGCGAACGCCATTCACTGTATGTCTGTATCTGCATGGTGGGATCCCCATTCACTGTCTGTACCTGTATGGCGGGATCCCCATTCACTGTCCGTATCTGTCTGGAGGCAACCCCATTCAGTGTCTGTATCTGTATGGTGGGATCCCCATTCACTCTCTGTATCTGTATGTTGGGAAACCCATTCACTGTCTGTTGCTGTATGGTTAGATCCCCATTCACTATCTGTATCTCTATGGTGGGATCCCCATTCACTGTCGGTTTTGGTATGGTGGGATCCCCATTCACTGTCTGTCTGTATCTGTATGTGTGATCCCCTTTCACTGTCTGTCTGTATCTGTATGGTGGGATACCCATTCACTGTCTGTCTGTATCTATATGGTGGGAACCCTATTCACTCTCTGTGCCTGCATGGTGGGATCCCCATTCACTGTCTGTCTGCATCTGTATGGTGGGATCCCCATTCACTGTCTGTATCTGTATAGTGGGATCACCATTCACTGTCTGTATCTGTATGGTGGGAACCACATTCACTGTCTGTATCTGTATGGTGGGAACTCCATTCACTGTCAGTCTGTATCTGTATGATGGGAACCCCATTCACCGTCTGTACCTGTATGGTGGGATCTCCAGTCACTGTCTGTCTGTGTCTTTATGTTGGGATCCCCATTCACTGTCTATCTGTATCTGTATGGTGGGATCCCTATTCACTGTCTGTATCTGTATGGTGGGAACCCCATTGATTGTCTGCCTGTATCTGTATGGTGCGATCCCCATTCATTGTTTCTATCTGTATGGTGGGAACCCCTTTCACTGTCTGTATCTGTATAGTGGGATCCCCATTCACTGTCTGTCTGTATCTGTATGGTGGGATCCCCATTCACTGTCTGTATCTGTATAGTGGGATTCCCATCCACTGTCTGTCTGTATTTCTATGGTGGGATCCACATTCACTGTCTGTATCTGAATGGTCGGATCACCATTCACTGTCTGTATCTATATGTTGGGAACCCAATTCACTGTCTGTCTGTATCTGTATGGTGGGAAAACCCTTCACCATCTGTATCTGTAGGGCGGGATCCCCATTCACTGTCTGTATTTGTCTCATCGGATCCCCATTCACTGTCTGTCTGTATCTGTATGGTGGGAACACCATTCATTGTCTGTCTGTATCTGTATTGTGGGATCTCCATTCACTGTCTGTCTGTATCTGCTTGCTGGGAACCCCGTTCATTGTCTGTCTGTATCTCGATGGTGAGATACCCATTCATTGTCTGTCTTTCTCTATATGGTGAGATCCCCATTCACTGTCTGACTGGATCTGTATGATGGGATTCCCATTCACTGTCTGCATCTGTATAGTGGGATCCCCATTCACTGTCTGTCTGTATCTGTATGATGGGATCCCCATTCACTCTCTGTCTGTATCTGTATGGTGGGAAACCCATTCACTGTCTGTCTGTATCTATATGGTGGGAACCCTATTCACTCTCTGTACATGTATGGTGGGATCCCCAGTCATTGTCTGTGTCTGTATGGAGGGTTCCCCCATTCACTGTCTGTATCTGTATGGTGGGATCCCGATTCACTGTCTGTATCTGTCTGGTGTGATCGCTATTCACTGTCTGTATCTGTATAGTGAGATCACCATTTACTGTCTGTCTGTATCTGTCTGGTGGGATCACCATTCACTGTCCGTATCTTTATGGTGGGAAATCCATTCACTGTCTGCATCTGTATGGTGGGAACCCCATTCACTGTCTTTCTATATCTGTATAGTGGGAACCCCATTCACTGTCAGTCTATATCTGCATAATGGGATCCCCATTCAGTGTCTGTATCTATCTGTATGGTTGCATTCCCATTCACTATCTTTCTCTGTATGTTGCGAACGCCATTCACTGTATGTCTGTATCTGCATGGTGGGATCCCCATTCACTGTCTGTCTGCATCTGCATGGTGGGATCTCCATTCACAGTCTGTATCTGTATAGTGGGAACCCCATTCACTGTCAGTCTGTATCTGTATGTGGGATCCCCATTCACTGTCTGTATCTGTATGGTGGGAACCCCATTCACTGTCAGTCTGTATCTGAATGTGGGATCCCCATTCACTTTCCGTATCTGTATCTGTATGGTGGGATCCCCATTCACTGCCTGTATCTGTATGGCGGGATACACATTCACTGTCTGTATCTATATGTTGGGAACCCCATTCACTGTCCATATCTGTATGGTGGGAACCCCATTCACTGTCTATATCTGTATGGTGGGAACTCCATTCACTGTCTGTATCTGTATGTTGGGATCCCCATTCACTGTCAATATCTGTATGGTGGGAAGCCCATTCACTGTCCGTATCTGTATGGTGGGAACCCCATTCACTGTCTGTCTGTATCTGTATGGTGGGAACCCCATTCACTGTCTGTATCTCTATGGTGGGATCCCCATTCACTGTCTGTCTGTATCTGTATGGTGGGATACCCATTCACTGTCTGTCTGTATCTGTATGGTGGGATCCCCATTCACTGCCTGTATCTGTATGGCGGGATACACATTCACTGTCTGTATCTATATGTTGGGAACCCCATTCACTGTCCATATCTGTATGGTGGGAACCCCATTCACTGTCTATATCTGTATGGTGGGAACCCCATTCACTGTCTGTATCTGTATGTTGGGATCCCCATTCACTGTCAATATCTGTATGGTGGGAAGCCCATTCACTGTCCGTATCTGTATGGTGGGAACCCCATTCACTGTCTGTCTGTATCTGTATGGTGGGAACCCCATTCACTGTCTGTATCTCTATGGTGGGATCCCCATTCACTGTCTGTCTGTATCTGTATGGTGGGATACCCATTCACTGTCTGTCTGTATCTACATGGTGGGAACCCCATTCACTCTCTGTACCTGTATGGTGGGATCCCCATTCACTGTCTGTATCCGTATGGTGGGATCCCGATTCACTGTCTGTCTGTATCTGTATGTGTGATCCCCTTTCACTGTCTGTCTGTATCTGTATGGTGGGATACCCATTCACTGTCTGTCTGTATCTATATGGTGGGAACCCTATTCACTCTCTGTGCCTGCATGGTGGGATCCCCATTCACTGTCTGTCTGCATCTGTATGGTGGGATCCCCATTCACTGTCTGTATCTGTATAGTGGGATCACCATTCACTGTCTGTATCTGTATGGTGGGAACCACATTCACTGTCTGTATCTGTATGGTGGGAACTCCATTCACTGTCAGTCTGTATCTGTATGATGGGAACCCCATTCACCGTCTGTACCTGTATGGTGGGATCTCCAGTCACTGTCTGTCTGTATCTGTATGGTGGGATCCCCATTCACTGTCTGTATCTGTATAGTGGGATTCCCATCCACTGTCTGTCTGTATTTCTATGGTGGGATCCACATTCACTGTCTGTATCTGAATGGTCGGATCACCATTCACTGTCTGTATCTATATGTTGGGAACCCAATTCACTGTCTGTCTGTATCTGTATGGTGGGAAAACCCTTCACCATCTGTATCTGTAGGGCGGGATCCCCATTCACTGTCTGTATTTGTCTCATCGGATCCCCATTCACTGTCTGTCTGTATCTGTATGGTGGGAACACCATTCATTGTCTGTCTGTATCTGTATTGTGGGATCTCCATTCACTGTCTGTCTGTATCTGCTTGCTGGGAACCCCGTTCATTGTCTGTCTGTATCTCGATGGTGAGATACCCATTCATTGTCTGTCTTTCTCTATATGGTGAGATCCCCATTCACTGTCTGACTGGATCTGTATGATGGGATTCCCATTCACTGTCTGCATCTGTATAGTGGGATCCCCATTCACTGTCTGTCTGTATCTGTATGATGGGATCCCCATTCACTCTCTGTCTGTATCTGTATGGTGGGAAACCCATTCACTGTCTGTCTGTATCTATATGGTGGGAACCCTATTCACTCTCTGTACATGTATGGTGGGATCCCCAGTCATTGTCTGTGTCTGTATGGAGGGTTCCCCCATTCACTGTCTGTATCTGTATGGTGGGATCCCGATTCACTGTCTGTATCTGTCTGGTGTGATCGCTATTCACTGTCTGTATCTGTATAGTGAGATCACCATTTACTGTCTGTCTGTATCTGTCTGGTGGGATCACCATTCACTGTCCGTATCTTTATGGTGGGAAATCCATTCACTGTCTGCATCTGTATGGTGGGAACCCCATTCACTGTCTTTCTATATCTGTATAGTGGGAACCCCATTCACTGTCAGTCTATATCTGCATAATGGGATCCCCATTCAGTGTCTGTATCTATCTGTATGGTTGCATTCCCATTCACTATCTTTCTCTGTATGTTGCGAACGCCATTCACTGTATGTCTGTATCTGCATGGTGGGATCCCCATTCACTGTCTGTCTGCATCTGCATGGTGGGATCTCCATTCACAGTCTGTATCTGTATAGTGGGAACCCCATTCACTGTCAGTCTGTATCTGTATGTGGGATCCCCATTCACTGTCTGTATCTGTATGGTGGGAACCCCATTCACTGTCAGTCTGTATCTGTATGTGGGATCCCCATTCACTTTCCGTATCTGTATCTGTATGGTGGGATCCCCATTCACTGCCTGTATCTGTATGGCGGGATACACATTCACTGTCTGTATCTATATGTTGGGAACCCCATTCACTGTCCATATCTGTATGGTGGGAACCCCATTCACTGTCTATATCTGTATGGTGGGAACCCCATTCACTGTCTGTATCTGTATGTTGGGATCCCCATTCACTGTCAATATCTGTATGGTGGGAAGCCCATTCACTGTCCGTATCTGTATGGTGGGAACCCCATTCACTGTCTGTATCTGTATGTTGGGATCCCCATTCACTGTCAATATCTGTATGGTGGGAAGCCCATTCACTGTCCGTATCTGTATGGTGGGAACCCCATTCACTGTCTGACTGTATCTGTATGGTGGGAACCCCATTCACTGTCTGTATCTCTATGGTGGGATCCCCATTCACTGTCTGTCTGTATCTGTATGGTGGGATACCCATTCACTGTCTGTCTGTATCTATATGGTGGGAACCCCATTCACTCTCTGTACCTGTATGGTGGGATCCCCATTCACTGTCTGTATCCGTATGGTGGGATCCCGATTCACTGTCTGTATCTGTATGGTGGGATCCCCAGTCACTGTCTGTATCTGTCTGGTGGGATCGCTATTCACTGTCTGTATCTGTATGGTGGGAACCCATTCACTATCAGTCTGTATCTGCATAATGGAATCCCCATTCATGGTCTTTATCTATCTGTATGGTTGCATTCCCATTCACTATCTTTATCTGTATGTTGCGAACGCCATTCACTGTATGTCTGTATCTGCATGGTGGGATCCCCATTCACTGTCTGTACCTGTATGGCGGGATCCCCATTCACTGTCCGTATCTGTCTGGAGGCAACCCCATTCAGTGTCTGTATCTGTATGGTGGGATCCCCATTCACTCTCTGTATCTGTATGTTGGGAAACCCATTCACTGTCTGTTGCTGTATGGTTAGATCCCCATTCACTATCTGTATCTCTATGGTGGGATCCCCATTCACTGTCGGTTTTGGTATGGTGGGATCCCCATTCACTGTCTGTCTGTATCTGTATGTGTGATCCCCTTTCACTGTCTGTCTGTATCTGTATGGTGGGATACCCATTCACTGTCTGTCTGTATCTATATGGTGGGAACCCTATTCACTCTCTGTGCCTGCATGGTGGGATCCCCATTCACTGTCTGTCTGCATCTGTATGGTGGGATCCCCATTCACTGTCTGTATCTGTATAGTGGGATCACCATTCACTGTCTGTATCTGTATGGTGGGAACCACATTCACTGTCTGTATCTGTATGGTGGGAACTCCATTCACTGTCAGTCTGTATCTGTATGATGGGAACCCCATTCACCGTCTGTACCTGTATGGTGGGATCTCCAGTCACTGTCTGTCTGTGTCTTTATGTTGGGATCCCCATTCACTGTCTATCTGTATCTGTATGGTGGGATCCCTATTCACTGTCTGTATCTCTATGGTGGGATCCCCATTCACTGTCTGTCTGTATCTGTATGGTGGGATACCCATTCACTGTCTGTCTGTATCTATATGGTGGGAACCCCATTCACTCTCTGTACCTGTATGGTGGGATCCCCATTCACTGTCTGTATCCGTATGGTGGGATCCCGATTCACTGTCTGTATCTGTATGGTGGGATCCCCAGTCACTGTCTGTATCTGTCTGGTGGGATCGCTATTCACTGTCTGTATCTGTATGGTGGGAACCCATTCACTATCAGTCTGTATCTGCATAATGGAATCCCCATTCATGGTCTTTATCTATCTGTATGGTTGCATTCCCATTCACTATCTTTATCTGTATGTTGCGAACGCCATTCACTGTATGTCTGTATCTGCATGGTGGGATCCCCATTCACTGTCTGTACCTGTATGGCGGGATCCCCATTCACTGTCCGTATCTGTCTGGAGGCAACCCCATTCAGTGTCTGTATCTGTATGGTGGGATCCCCATTCACTCTCTGTATCTGTATGTTGGGAAACCCATTCACTGTCTGTTGCTGTATGGTTAGATCCCCATTCACTATCTGTATCTCTATGGTGGGATCCCCATTCACTGTCGGTTTTGGTATGGTGGGATCCCCATTCACTGTCTGTCTGTATCTGTATGTGTGATCCCCTTTCACTGTCTGTCTGTATCTGTATGGTGGGATACCCATTCACTGTCTGTCTGTATCTATATGGTGGGAACCCTATTCACTCTCTGTGCCTGCATGGTGGGATCCCCATTCACTGTCTGTCTGCATCTGTATGGTGGGATCCCCATTCACTGTCTGTATCTGTATAGTGGGATCACCATTCACTGTCTGTATCTGTATGGTGGGAACCACATTCACTGTCTGTATCTGTATGGTGGGAACTCCATTCACTGTCAGTCTGTATCTGTATGATGGGAACCCCATTCACCGTCTGTACCTGTATGGTGGGATCTCCAGTCACTGTCTGTCTGTGTCTTTATGTTGGGATCCCCATTCACTGTCTATCTGTATCTGTATGGTGGGATCCCTATTCACTGTCTGTATCTGTATGGTGGGAACCCCATTGATTGTCTGCCTGTATCTGTATGGTGCGATCCCCATTCATTGTTTCTATCCGTTATTGGGAACCCCTTTCACTGTCTGTATCTGTATAGTGGGATCCCCATTCACTGTCTGTCTGTATCTGTATGGTGGGATCCCCATTCACTGTCTGTATCTGTATAGTGGGATTCCCATCCACTGTCTGTCTGTATTTCTATGGTGGGATCCACATTCACTGTCTGTATCTGAATGGTCGGATCACCATTCACTGTCTGTATCTATATGTTGGGAACCCAATTCACTGTCTGTCTGTATCTGTATGGTGGGAAAACCCTTCACCATCTGTATCTGTAGGGCGGGATCCCCATTCACTGTCTGTATTTGTCTCATCGGATCCCCATTCACTGTCTGTCTGTATCTGTATGGTGGGAACACCATTCATTGTCTGTCTGTATCTGTATTGTGGGATCTCCATTCACTGTCTGTCTGTATCTGCTTGCTGGGAACCCCGTTCATTGTCTGTCTGTATCTCGATGGTGAGATACCCATTCATTGTCTGTCTTTCTCTATATGGTGAGATCCCCATTCACTGTCTGACTGGATCTGTATGATGGGATTCCCATTCACTGTCTGCATCTGTATAGTGGGATCCCCATTCACTGTCTGTCTGTATCTGTATGATGGGATCCCCATTCACTCTCTGTCTGTATCTGTATGGTGGGAAACCCATTCACTGTCTGTCTGTATCTATATGGTGGGAACCCTATTCACTCTCTGTACATGTATGGTGGGATCCCCAGTCATTGTCTGTGTCTGTATGGAGGGTTCCCCCATTCACTGTCTGTATCTGTATGGTGGGATCCCGATTCACTGTCTGTATCTGTCTGGTGTGATGGCTATTCACTGTCTGTATCTGTATAGTGAGATCACCATTTACTGTCTGTCTGTATCTGTCTGGTGGGATCACCATTCACTGTCCGTATCTTTATGGTGGGAAATCCATTCACTGTCTGCATCTGTATGGTGGGAACCCCATTCACTGTCTGTCTGTATCTGTATGGTGGGATCCCCATTCACTGCCTGTATCTGTATGGCGGGATACACATTCACTGTCTGTATCTATATGTTGGGAACCCCATTCACTGTCCATATCTGTATGGTGGGAACCCCATTCACTGTCTATATCTGTATGGTGGGAACCCCATTCACTGTCTGTATCTGTATGTTGGGATCCCCATTCACTGTCAATATCTGTATGGTGGGAAGCCCATTCACTGTCCGTATCTGTATGGTGGGAACCCCATTCACTGTCTGTCTGTATCTGTATGGTGGGAACCCCATTCACTGTCTGTATCTCTATGGTGGGATCCCCATTCACTGTCTGTCTGTATCTGTATGGTGGGATACCCATTCACTGTCTGTCTGTATCTATATGGTGGGAACCCCATTCACTCTCTGTACCTGTATGGTGGGATCCCCATTCACTGTCTGTATCCGTATGGTGGGATCCCGATTCACTGTCTGTCTGTATCTGTATGTGTGATCCCCTTTCACTGTCTGTCTGTATCTGTATGGTGGGATACCCATTCACTGTCTGTCTGTATCTATATGGTGGGAACCCTATTCACTCTCTGTGCCTGCATGGTGGGATCCCCATTCACTGTCTGTCTGCATCTGTATGGTGGGATCCCCATTCACTGTCTGTATCTGTATAGTGGGATCACCATTCACTGTCTGTATCTGTATGGTGGGAACCACATTCACTGTCTGTATCTGTATGGTGGGAACTCCATTCACTGTCAGTCTGTATCTGTATGATGGGAACCCCATTCACCGTCTGTACCTGTATGGTGGGATCTCCAGTCACTGTCTGTCTGTGTCTTTATGTTGGGATCCCCATTCACTGTCTGTATCTGTATAGTGGGATTCCCATCCACTGTCTGTCTGTATTTCTATGGTGGGATCCACATTCACTGTCTGTATCTGAATGGTCGGATCACCATTCACTGTCTGTATCTATATGTTGGGAACCCAATTCACTGTCTGTCTGTATCTGTATGGTGGGAAAACCCTTCACCATCTGTATCTGTAGGGCGGGATCCCCATTCACTGTCTGTATTTGTCTCATCGGATCCCCATTCACTGTCTGTCTGTATCTGTATGGTGGGAACACCATTCATTGTCTGTCTGTATCTGTATTGTGGGATCTCCATTCACTGTCTGTCTGTATCTGCTTGCTGGGAACCCCGTTCATTGTCTGTCTGTATCTCGATGGTGAGATACCCATTCATTGTCTGTCTTTCTCTATATGGTGAGATCCCCATTCACTGTCTGACTGGATCTGTATGATGGGATTCCCATTCACTGTCTGCATCTGTATAGTGGGATCCCCATTCACTGTCTGTCTGTATCTGTATGATGGGATCCCCATTCACTCTCTGTCTGTATCTGTATGGTGGGAAACCCATTCACTGTCTGTCTGTATCTATATGGTGGGAACCCTATTCACTCTCTGTACATGTATGGTGGGATCCCCAGTCATTGTCTGTGTCTGTATGGAGGGTTCCCCCATTCACTGTCTGTATCTGTATGGTGGGATCCCGATTCACTGTCTGTATCTGTCTGGTGTGATCGCTATTCACTGTCTGTATCTGTATAGTGAGATCACCATTTACTGTCTGTCTGTATCTGTCTGGTGGGATCACCATTCACTGTCCGTATCTTTATGGTGGGAAATCCATTCACTGTCTGCATCTGTATGGTGGGAACCCCATTCACTGTCAGTCTGTATCTGTATGTGGGATCCCCATTCACTGTCTGTATCTGTATGGTGGGAACCCCATTCACTGTCAGTCTGTATCTGTATGTGGGATCCCCATTCACTTTCCGTATCTGTATCTGTATGGTGGGATCCCCATTCACTGCCTGTATCTGTATGGCGGGATACACATTCACTGTCTGTATCTATATGTTGGGAACCCCATTCACTGTCCATATCTGTATGGTGGGAACCCCATTCACTGTCTATATCTGTATGGTGGGAACCCCATTCACTGTCTGTATCTGTATGTTGGGATCCCCATTCACTGTCAATATCTGTATGGTGGGAAGCCCATTCACTGTCCGTATCTGTATGGTGGGAACCCCATTCACTGTCTGTATCTGTATGTTGGGATCCCCATTCACTGTCAATATCTGTATGGTGGGAAGCCCATTCACTGTCCGTATCTGTATGGTGGGAACCCCATTCACTGTCTGACTGTATCTGTATGGTGGGAACCCCATTCACTGTCTGTATCTCTATGGTGGGATCCCCATTCACTGTCTGTCTGTATCTGTATGGTGGGATACCCATTCACTGTCTGTCTGTATCTATATGGTGGGAACCCCATTCACTCTCTGTACCTGTATGGTGGGATCCCCATTCACTGTCTGTATCCGTATGGTGGGATCCCGATTCACTGTCTGTATCTGTATGGTGGGATCCCCAGTCACTGTCTGTATCTGTCTGGTGGGATCGCTATTCACTGTCTGTATCTGTATGGTGGGAACCCATTCACTATCAGTCTGTATCTGCATAATGGAATCCCCATTCATGGTCTTTATCTATCTGTATGGTTGCATTCCCATTCACTATCTTTATCTGTATGTTGCGAACGCCATTCACTGTATGTCTGTATCTGCATGGTGGGATCCCCATTCACTGTCTGTACCTGTATGGCGGGATCCCCATTCACTGTCCGTATCTGTCTGGAGGCAACCCCATTCAGTGTCTGTATCTGTATGGTGGGATCCCCATTCACTCTCTGTATCTGTATGTTGGGAAACCCATTCACTGTCTGTTGCTGTATGGTTAGATCCCCATTCACTATCTGTATCTCTATGGTGGGATCCCCATTCACTGTCGGTTTTGGTATGGTGGGATCCCCATTCACTGTCTGTCTGTATCTGTATGTGTGATCCCCTTTCACTGTCTGTCTGTATCTGTATGGTGGGATACCCATTCACTGTCTGTCTGTATCTATATGGTGGGAACCCTATTCACTCTCTGTGCCTGCATGGTGGGATCCCCATTCACTGTCTGTCTGCATCTGTATGGTGGGATCCCCATTCACTGTCTGTATCTGTATAGTGGGATCACCATTCACTGTCTGTATCTGTATGGTGGGAACCACATTCACTGTCTGTATCTGTATGGTGGGAACTCCATTCACTGTCAGTCTGTATCTGTATGATGGGAACCCCATTCACCGTCTGTACCTGTATGGTGGGATCTCCAGTCACTGTCTGTCTGTGTCTTTATGTTGGGATCCCCATTCACTGTCTATCTGTATCTGTATGGTGGGATCCCTATTCACTGTCTGTATCTCTATGGTGGGATCCCCATTCACTGTCTGTCTGTATCTGTATGGTGGGATACCCATTCACTGTCTGTCTGTATCTATATGGTGGGAACCCCATTCACTCTCTGTACCTGTATGGTGGGATCCCCATTCACTGTCTGTATCCGTATGGTGGGATCCCGATTCACTGTCTGTATCTGTATGGTGGGATCCCCAGTCACTGTCTGTATCTGTCTGGTGGGATCGCTATTCACTGTCTGTATCTGTATGGTGGGAACCCATTCACTATCAGTCTGTATCTGCATAATGGAATCCCCATTCATGGTCTTTATCTATCTGTATGGTTGCATTCCCATTCACTATCTTTATCTGTATGTTGCGAACGCCATTCACTGTATGTCTGTATCTGCATGGTGGGATCCCCATTCACTGTCTGTACCTGTATGGCGGGATCCCCATTCACTGTCCGTATCTGTCTGGAGGCAACCCCATTCAGTGTCTGTATCTGTATGGTGGGATCCCCATTCACTCTCTGTATCTGTATGTTGGGAAACCCATTCACTGTCTGTTGCTGTATGGTTAGATCCCCATTCACTATCTGTATCTCTATGGTGGGATCCCCATTCACTGTCGGTTTTGGTATGGTGGGATCCCCATTCACTGTCTGTCTGTATCTGTATGTGTGATCCCCTTTCACTGTCTGTCTGTATCTGTATGGTGGGATACCCATTCACTGTCTGTCTGTATCTATATGGTGGGAACCCTATTCACTCTCTGTGCCTGCATGGTGGGATCCCCATTCACTGTCTGTCTGCATCTGTATGGTGGGATCCCCATTCACTGTCTGTATCTGTATAGTGGGATCACCATTCACTGTCTGTATCTGTATGGTGGGAACCACATTCACTGTCTGTATCTGTATGGTGGGAACTCCATTCACTGTCAGTCTGTATCTGTATGATGGGAACCCCATTCACCGTCTGTACCTGTATGGTGGGATCTCCAGTCACTGTCTGTCTGTGTCTTTATGTTGGGATCCCCATTCACTGTCTATCTGTATCTGTATGGTGGGATCCCTATTCACTGTCTGTATCTGTATGGTGGGAACCCCATTGATTGTCTGCCTGTATCTGTATGGTGCGATCCCCATTCATTGTTTCTATCCGTTATTGGGAACCCCTTTCACTGTCTGTATCTGTATAGTGGGATCCCCATTCACTGTCTGTCTGTATCTGTATGGTGGGATCCCCATTCACTGTCTGTATCTGTATAGTGGGATTCCCATCCACTGTCTGTCTGTATTTCTATGGTGGGATCCACATTCACTGTCTGTATCTGAATGGTCGGATCACCATTCACTGTCTGTATCTATATGTTGGGAACCCAATTCACTGTCTGTCTGTATCTGTATGGTGGGAAAACCCTTCACCATCTGTATCTGTAGGGCGGGATCCCCATTCACTGTCTGTATTTGTCTCATCGGATCCCCATTCACTGTCTGTCTGTATCTGTATGGTGGGAACACCATTCATTGTCTGTCTGTATCTGTATTGTGGGATCTCCATTCACTGTCTGTCTGTATCTGCTTGCTGGGAACCCCGTTCATTGTCTGTCTGTATCTCGATGGTGAGATACCCATTCATTGTCTGTCTTTCTCTATATGGTGAGATCCCCATTCACTGTCTGACTGGATCTGTATGATGGGATTCCCATTCACTGTCTGCATCTGTATAGTGGGATCCCCATTCACTGTCTGTCTGTATCTGTATGATGGGATCCCCATTCACTCTCTGTCTGTATCTGTATGGTGGGAAACCCATTCACTGTCTGTCTGTATCTATATGGTGGGAACCCTATTCACTCTCTGTACATGTATGGTGGGATCCCCAGTCATTGTCTGTGTCTGTATGGAGGGTTCCCCCATTCACTGTCTGTATCTGTATGGTGGGATCCCGATTCACTGTCTGTATCTGTCTGGTGTGATGGCTATTCACTGTCTGTATCTGTATAGTGAGATCACCATTTACTGTCTGTCTGTATCTGTCTGGTGGGATCACCATTCACTGTCCGTATCTTTATGGTGGGAAATCCATTCACTGTCTGCATCTGTATGGTGGGAACCCCATTCACTGTCTGTCTGTATCTGTATGGTGGGATCCCCATTCACTGCCTGTATCTGTATGGCGGGATACACATTCACTGTCTGTATCTATATGTTGGGAACCCCATTCACTGTCCATATCTGTATGGTGGGAACCCCATTCACTGTCTATATCTGTATGGTGGGAACCCCATTCACTGTCTGTATCTGTATGTTGGGATCCCCATTCACTGTCAATATCTGTATGGTGGGAAGCCCATTCACTGTCCGTATCTGTATGGTGGGAACCCCATTCACTGTCTGTCTGTATCTGTATGGTGGGAACCCCATTCACTGTCTGTATCTCTATGGTGGGATCCCCATTCACTGTCTGTCTGTATCTGTATGGTGGGATACCCATTCACTGTCTGTCTGTATCTATATGGTGGGAACCCCATTCACTCTCTGTACCTGTATGGTGGGATCCCCATTCACTGTCTGTATCCGTATGGTGGGATCCCGATTCACTGTCTGTCTGTATCTGTATGTGTGATCCCCTTTCACTGTCTGTCTGTATCTGTATGGTGGGATACCCATTCACTGTCTGTCTGTATCTATATGGTGGGAACCCTATTCACTCTCTGTGCCTGCATGGTGGGATCCCCATTCACTGTCTGTCTGCATCTGTATGGTGGGATCCCCATTCACTGTCTGTATCTGTATAGTGGGATCACCATTCACTGTCTGTATCTGTATGGTGGGAACCACATTCACTGTCTGTATCTGTATGGTGGGAACTCCATTCACTGTCAGTCTGTATCTGTATGATGGGAACCCCATTCACCGTCTGTACCTGTATGGTGGGATCTCCAGTCACTGTCTGTCTGTGTCTTTATGTTGGGATCCCCATTCACTGTCTGTATCTGTATAGTGGGATTCCCATCCACTGTCTGTCTGTATTTCTATGGTGGGATCCACATTCACTGTCTGTATCTGAATGGTCGGATCACCATTCACTGTCTGTATCTATATGTTGGGAACCCAATTCACTGTCTGTCTGTATCTGTATGGTGGGAAAACCCTTCACCATCTGTATCTGTAGGGCGGGATCCCCATTCACTGTCTGTATTTGTCTCATCGGATCCCCATTCACTGTCTGTCTGTATCTGTATGGTGGGAACACCATTCATTGTCTGTCTGTATCTGTATTGTGGGATCTCCATTCACTGTCTGTCTGTATCTGCTTGCTGGGAACCCCGTTCATTGTCTGTCTGTATCTCGATGGTGAGATACCCATTCATTGTCTGTCTTTCTCTATATGGTGAGATCCCCATTCACTGTCTGACTGGATCTGTATGATGGGATTCCCATTCACTGTCTGCATCTGTATAGTGGGATCCCCATTCACTGTCTGTCTGTATCTGTATGATGGGATCCCCATTCACTCTCTGTCTGTATCTGTATGGTGGGAAACCCATTCACTGTCTGTCTGTATCTATATGGTGGGAACCCTATTCACTCTCTGTACATGTATGGTGGGATCCCCAGTCATTGTCTGTGTCTGTATGGAGGGTTCCCCCATTCACTGTCTGTATCTGTATGGTGGGATCCCGATTCACTGTCTGTATCTGTCTGGTGTGATCGCTATTCACTGTCTGTATCTGTATAGTGAGATCACCATTTACTGTCTGTCTGTATCTGTCTGGTGGGATCACCATTCACTGTCCGTATCTTTATGGTGGGAAATCCATTCACTGTCTGCATCTGTATGGTGGGAACCCCATTCACTGTCAGTCTGTATCTGTATGTGGGATCCCCATTCACTTTCCGTATCTGTATCTGTATGGTGGGATCCCCATTCACTGCCTGTATCTGTATGGCGGGATACACATTCACTGTCTGTATCTATATGTTGGGAACCCCATTCACTGTCCATATCTGTATGGTGGGAACCCCATTCACTGTCTATATCTGTATGGTGGGAACCCCATTCACTGTCTGTATCTGTATGTTGGGATCCCCATTCACTGTCAATATCTGTATGGTGGGAAGCCCATTCACTGTCCGTATCTGTATGGTGGGAACCCCATTCACTGTCTGTATCTGTATGTTGGGATCCCCATTCACTGTCAATATCTGTATGGTGGGAAGCCCATTCACTGTCCGTATCTGTATGGTGGGAACCCCATTCACTGTCTGACTGTATCTGTATGGTGGGAACCCCATTCACTGTCTGTATCTCTATGGTGGGATCCCCATTCACTGTCTGTCTGTATCTGTATGGTGGGATACCCATTCACTGTCTGTCTGTATCTATATGGTGGGAACCCCATTCACTCTCTGTACCTGTATGGTGGGATCCCCATTCACTGTCTGTATCCGTATGGTGGGATCCCGATTCACTGTCTGTATCTGTATGGTGGGATCCCCAGTCACTGTCTGTATCTGTCTGGTGGGATCGCTATTCACTGTCTGTATCTGTATGGTGGGAACCCATTCACTATCAGTCTGTATCTGCATAATGGAATCCCCATTCATGGTCTTTATCTATCTGTATGGTTGCATTCCCATTCACTATCTTTATCTGTATGTTGCGAACGCCATTCACTGTATGTCTGTATCTGCATGGTGGGATCCCCATTCACTGTCTGTACCTGTATGGCGGGATCCCCATTCACTGTCCGTATCTGTCTGGAGGCAACCCCATTCAGTGTCTGTATCTGTATGGTGGGATCCCCATTCACTCTCTGTATCTGTATGTTGGGAAACCCATTCACTGTCTGTTGCTGTATGGTTAGATCCCCATTCACTATCTGTATCTCTATGGTGGGATCCCCATTCACTGTCGGTTTTGGTATGGTGGGATCCCCATTCACTGTCTGTCTGTATCTGTATGTGTGATCCCCTTTCACTGTCTGTCTGTATCTGTATGGTGGGATACCCATTCACTGTCTGTCTGTATCTATATGGTGGGAACCCTATTCACTCTCTGTGCCTGCATGGTGGGATCCCCATTCACTGTCTGTCTGCATCTGTATGGTGGGATCCCCATTCACTGTCTGTATCTGTATAGTGGGATCACCATTCACTGTCTGTATCTGTATGGTGGGAACCACATTCACTGTCTGTATCTGTATGGTGGGAACTCCATTCACTGTCAGTCTGTATCTGTATGATGGGAACCCCATTCACCGTCTGTACCTGTATGGTGGGATCTCCAGTCACTGTCTGTCTGTGTCTTTATGTTGGGATCCCCATTCACTGTCTATCTGTATCTGTATGGTGGGATCCCTATTCACTGTCTGTATCTCTATGGTGGGATCCCCATTCACTGTCTGTCTGTATCTGTATGGTGGGATACCCATTCACTGTCTGTCTGTATCTATATGGTGGGAACCCCATTCACTCTCTGTACCTGTATGGTGGGATCCCCATTCACTGTCTGTATCCGTATGGTGGGATCCCGATTCACTGTCTGTATCTGTATGGTGGGATCCCCAGTCACTGTCTGTATCTGTCTGGTGGGATCGCTATTCACTGTCTGTATCTGTATGGTGGGAACCCATTCACTATCAGTCTGTATCTGCATAATGGAATCCCCATTCATGGTCTTTATCTATCTGTATGGTTGCATTCCCATTCACTATCTTTATCTGTATGTTGCGAACGCCATTCACTGTATGTCTGTATCTGCATGGTGGGATCCCCATTCACTGTCTGTACCTGTATGGCGGGATCCCCATTCACTGTCCGTATCTGTCTGGAGGCAACCCCATTCAGTGTCTGTATCTGTATGGTGGGATCCCCATTCACTCTCTGTATCTGTATGTTGGGAAACCCATTCACTGTCTGTTGCTGTATGGTTAGATCCCCATTCACTATCTGTATCTCTATGGTGGGATCCCCATTCACTGTCGGTTTTGGTATGGTGGGATCCCCATTCACTGTCTGTCTGTATCTGTATGTGTGATCCCCTTTCACTGTCTGTCTGTATCTGTATGGTGGGATACCCATTCACTGTCTGTCTGTATCTATATGGTGGGAACCCTATTCACTCTCTGTGCCTGCATGGTGGGATCCCCATTCACTGTCTGTCTGCATCTGTATGGTGGGATCCCCATTCACTGTCTGTATCTGTATAGTGGGATCACCATTCACTGTCTGTATCTGTATGGTGGGAACCACATTCACTGTCTGTATCTGTATGGTGGGAACTCCATTCACTGTCAGTCTGTATCTGTATGATGGGAACCCCATTCACCGTCTGTACCTGTATGGTGGGATCTCCAGTCACTGTCTGTCTGTGTCTTTATGTTGGGATCCCCATTCACTGTCTATCTGTATCTGTATGGTGGGATCCCTATTCACTGTCTGTATCTGTATGGTGGGAACCCCATTGATTGTCTGCCTGTATCTGTATGGTGCGATCCCCATTCATTGTTTCTATCCGTTATTGGGAACCCCTTTCACTGTCTGTATCTGTATAGTGGGATCCCCATTCACTGTCTGTCTGTATCTGTATGGTGGGATCCCCATTCACTGTCTGTATCTGTATAGTGGGATTCCCATCCACTGTCTGTCTGTATTTCTATGGTGGGATCCACATTCACTGTCTGTATCTGAATGGTCGGATCACCATTCACTGTCTGTATCTATATGTTGGGAACCCAATTCACTGTCTGTCTGTATCTGTATGGTGGGAAAACCCTTCACCATCTGTATCTGTAGGGCGGGATCCCCATTCACTGTCTGTATTTGTCTCATCGGATCCCCATTCACTGTCTGTCTGTATCTGTATGGTGGGAACACCATTCATTGTCTGTCTGTATCTGTATTGTGGGATCTCCATTCACTGTCTGTCTGTATCTGCTTGCTGGGAACCCCGTTCATTGTCTGTCTGTATCTCGATGGTGAGATACCCATTCATTGTCTGTCTTTCTCTATATGGTGAGATCCCCATTCACTGTCTGACTGGATCTGTATGATGGGATTCCCATTCACTGTCTGCATCTGTATAGTGGGATCCCCATTCACTGTCTGTCTGTATCTGTATGATGGGATCCCCATTCACTCTCTGTCTGTATCTGTATGGTGGGAAACCCATTCACTGTCTGTCTGTATCTATATGGTGGGAACCCTATTCACTCTCTGTACATGTATGGTGAGATCCCCAGTCATTGTCTGTGTCTGTATGGAGGGTTCCCCCATTCACTGTCTGTATCTGTATGGTGGGATCCCGATTCTCTGTCTGTATCTGTCTGGTGTGATCGCTATTCACTGTCTGTATCTGTATAGTGAGATCACCATTTACTGTCTGTCTGTATCTGTCTGGTGGGATCACCATTCACTGTCCGTATCTTTATGGTGGGAAATCCATTCACTGTCTGCATCTGTATGGTGGGAACCCCATTCACTGTCTTTCTATATCTGTATAGTGGGAACCCCATTCACTGTCAGTCTATATCTGCATAATGGGATCCCCATTCAGTGTCTGTATCTATCTGTATGGTTGCATTCCCATTCACTATCTTTCTCTGTATGTTGCGAACGCCATTCACTGTATGTCTGTATCTGCATGGTGGGATCCCCATTCACTGTCTGTCTGCATCTGCATGGTGGGATCTCCATTCACAGTCTGTATCTGTATAGTGGGAACCCCATTCACTGTCAGTCTGTATCTGTATGTGGGATCCCCATTCACTGTCTGTATCTGTATGGTGGGAACCCCATTCACTGTCAGTCTGTATCTGTATGTGGGATCCCCATTCACTTTCCGTATCTGTATCTGTATGGTGGGATCCCCATTCACTGCCTGTATCTGTATGGCGGGATACACATTCACTGTCTGTATCTATATGTTGGGAACCCCATTCACTGTCCATATCTGTATGGTGGGAACCCCATTCACTGTCTATATCTGTATGGTGGGAACCCCATTCACTGTCTGTATCTGTATGTTGGGATCCCCATTCACTGTCAATATCTGTATGGTGGGAAGCCCATTCACTGTCCGTATCTGTATGGTGGGAACCCCATTCACTGTCTGTCTGTATCTGTATGGTGGGAACCCCATTCACTGTCTGTATCTCTATGGTGGGATCCCCATTCACTGTCTGTCTGTATCTGTATGGTGGGATACCCATTCACTGTCTGTCTGTATCTGTATGGTGGGATCCCCATTCACTGCCTGTATCTGTATGGCGGGATACACATTCACTGTCTGTATCTATATGTTGGGAACCCCATTCACTGTCCATATCTGTATGGTGGGAACCCCATTCACTGTCTATATCTGTATGGTGGGAACCCCATTCACTGTCTGTATCTGTATGTTGGGATCCCCATTCACTGTCAATATCTGTATGGTGGGAAGCCCATTCACTGTCCGTATCTGTATGGTGGGAACCCCATTCACTGTCTGTCTGTATCTGTATGGTGGGAACCCCATTCACTGTCTGTATCTCTATGGTGGGATCCCCATTCACTGTCTGTCTGTATCTGTATGGTGGGATACCCATTCACTGTCTGTCTGTATCTATATGGTGGGAACCCCATTCACTCTCTGTACCTGTATGGTGGGATCCCCATTCACTGTCTGTATCCGTATGGTGGGATCCCGATTCACTGTCTGTATCTGTATGGTGGGATCCCCATTCACTGTCTGTATCTGTCTGGTGGGATCGCTATTCACTGTCTGTATCTGTATGGTGGGAACCCATTCACTATCAGTCTGTATCTGCATAATGGAATCCCCATTCATGGTCTTTATCTATCTGTATGGTTGCATTCCCATTCACTATCTTTATCTGTATGTTGCGAACGCCATTCACTGTATGTCTGTATCTGCATGGTGGGATCCCCATTCACTGTCTGTACCTGTATGGCGGGATCCCCATTCACTGTCCGTATCTGTCTGGAGGCAACCCCATTCAGTGTCTGTATCTGTATGGTGGGATCCCCATTCACTCTCTGTATCTGTATGTTGGGAAACCCATTCACTGTCTGTTGCTGTATGGTTAGATCCCCATTCACTATCTGTATCTCTATGGTGGGATCCCCATTCACTGTCGGTTTCGGTATGGTGGGATCCCCATTCACTGTCTGTCTGTATCTGTATGTGTGATCCCCTTTCACTGTCTGTCTGTATCTGTATGGTGGGATACCCATTCACTGTCTGTCTGTATCTATATGGTGGGAACCCTATTCACTCTCTGTGCCTGCATGGTGGGATCCCCATTCACTGTCTGTCTGCATCTGTATGGTGGGATCCCCATTCACTGTCTGTATCTGTATAGTGGGATCACCATTCACTATCTGTATCTGTATAGTGAGACCCACATTCACAGTCTGTATCTGAACGGTGGTATCCCCATTCTCTGTCTGTCTGTCTGTATCTGTATGGTGGGAACCACATTCACTGTCTGTATCTGTATGGTGGGAACTCCATTCACTGTCAGTCTGTATCTGTATGATGGGAACCCCATTCACCGTCTGTACCTGTATGGTGGGATCTCCAGTCACTGTCTGTCTGTGTCTTTATGTTGGGATCCCCATTCACTGTCTATCTGTATCTGTATGGTGGGATCCCTATTCACTGTCTGTATCTGTATGGTGGGAATCCCATTGATTGTCTGCCTGTATCTGTATGGTGCGATCCCCATTCATTGTTTCTATCTGTATGGTGGGAACCCCTTTCACTGTCTGTATCTGTATGGTGGTATCCACATTCACTGCCCGTATCTATATTTTGGGAACCCCATTCACTGTCGGTATCTGTATGGTCGGATCACCATTCAGTGTCTGTATCTATATGTTGGGAACACAATTCACTGTCTGTCTGTATCTGTATGGTGGGATCTCCATTCACTGTCTGTAACTATTTGCTGGGAACCCCATTCACTGTCTGTCTGTATCTGTATGGTGGGATCCGCATTCACTGTCTGTATCTGTATAGTGGGATCCCCATTCACTGTCTGTCTGTATCTGTATGGTGGGATCCCCATTCACTGTCTGTATCTGTATGGTCGGATCACCATTCACTGTCTGTATCTATATGTTGGGAACCCAATTCACAGTCTGTCTGTATCTGTATGGTGGGAAAACCCTTCACCATCTGTATCTGTATGGTGGGAACCCCATTCACTGTCTGTCTGCATCTGTATGGTGGGAACCCCATTCACTGTCTGTATCTCTATGGTGGGATCCCCATTCACTGTCTGTCTGTATCTGTATGGTGGGATACCCATTCACTGTCTGTCTGTATCTATATGGTGGGAACCCCATTCACTCTCTGTACCTGTATGGTGGGATCCCCATTCACTGTCTGTATCTGTATGGTGGGATCCCAATTCACTGTCTGTATCTGTATGGTGGGATCCCCATTTACTGTCTGTCTGTATCGGTCTGGTAGGATCCCCATTCACTGTCTGTATCTGTATGGTGGGAACCCCATTCACTGTCTTTCTATATCAATATAGTGTGAACCCCATTCACTATCAGTCAGTATCTGCATAATGGGATCCCCATTCATGGTCTTTATCTATCTGTATGGTTGCATTCCCATTCACTATCTTTATCTGTATGTTGCGAACGCCATTCACTGTATGTCTGTATCTGCATGGTGGGATCCCAGTCACTGTCTGTACCTGTATGGCGGGATCCCCATTCACTGTCCGTATCTGTCTGGAGGCAACCCCATTCACAGTCTGTATCTGTATAGTGGGATCACCATTCTCTGTCTATATCTGTATAGTGGGATCCCCATTCACTGTCTGTATCTGTATAGTGGGATCCCCATTCACTATCTGTCTGTATGTGTATGATGGGATCCCCACTTACTGTCTGCATCTGTCTGGTCAAATCAACATTCACTGTCTGTCCCAATCTGTATTGCGGGATCCCCATTCACTGTCTGTATGTATCTGTATGTTGGGATCCCCTTTCGCTATCAGTATCTGTATGGTGGGATCTCCATTCACTGTCTGTACCTGTATGGCGGGATCCCCATTCACTGTCTGTATCTCTATGTTGG
The DNA here is from genome assembly GCF_030144855.1 of Hypanus sabinus. Taxonomy (NCBI): domain Eukaryota; kingdom Metazoa; phylum Chordata; class Chondrichthyes; order Myliobatiformes; family Dasyatidae; genus Hypanus; species Hypanus sabinus. Next base: position 89,940,397 of record NC_082718.1, read on the forward strand.
GTACCACATTCACTGTCCGTATCTGTATAGTGGGAACCCCATTCACTGTCTGTATCTGTATGGTGGAATCCCTATTCACTGTCTCTATCTGTCTGGTGAGATCCCCATTCACTGTATGGTGGGTACCCTATTCACTGTCTGTGTCTGTTTGGTGTGTTTCCATTCACTGTCTTTCAATTAAGTTTTTTTTTATCAAAGCTGACAACATTCTGTGGCACAAGTACTACAGACCTCTTGATACCAGTCCAGAAAAAACAATGCTGCAACTCTCAATTTGTCCAAGGAAAGACTGAGATTATGAAACTTTTACTTTGGTCACTTCTATGGTTCCAAGATTAATTATTAAGTTGATTCTCAGTGCTGAAACTGCACTGACCATTGTACCACGCAAGAAACGTATCACAAATTTGTAAAGAATTGCAGGATAATTATAGAAGCGGCCATTTAGACCCATTCTAATTAATGCATTCAAAGAGATTCAGTCTTGTGCACTGTGTAGCATCCACTTGTTTGCCAGAAAATGTTACTGCTTGTTATTAGTATTTATTCCACATATTGGTTACTTTCCTTGTGAAAGACTTCCCGACAATGTCCAAAGTGATGTGTTGCTTGTCTGCGTGTTACAGCAATATCTGTTGTCGTTGTTGACTCTATACTAACTGTAAACCTCGACCTGACAGGGTTGTCTAAGCATTTCCATTACAAGTATGTCATTGATTTGAGGCAGTGACTTATCACCAAACACAATTGGATAATAACTGGTGGCCTTGCCAATGATGCCAACATTCCACTTATCCAATGATTAACTTCTGCTCTTGTTTCCTGGAAGCCAGAAATAGATTCAATATTGAAATCCAACATCAACAGATGATGGTAAAATTTCATCAGTGCTACCATCCACCATTGATCTGGTCTTCCTTTGGATGTGCAGAATGTGTTTATTCCAAGACACCCGAGTCTCTTTGAGTTGACTGAGAAATATTGTTCTAAATCTTTTCAAACTTAAAGTATACCAAGTACCATCTCATTCCTTTCCTCATTAGAAGTTTCCTTGTACACATTAAGTCTCAGAGAACACTTTCAGGAAGTACAGGGAGCTTGGGGACAATGAGGGAAAAGAAGCCTAAGGAAGATTGTAAACACTGAAGTCCCTAGAGATTGTTTCTTTCCAAAGTGAGCTATGTCCAATTAGATCCCTTCTCCTAATTTAATTATGTTTAGTCATCATGGATTAAGTTGTCATACGTTCTCTACACTGGCCACTGATTTCCTCTCTCTAGCATTCATGAATTGGAATCGATCAGAAATCTACTTGTCATACATTGCCGTTATGAGTTATCTTGTGAAACACCTGTTAAACCTACCCATTCTCCAGCCTATTAAGTTCAAAACCTTTCATTGTTTCAATCTGCTTGTTGCAACAAATCTTCCAGCTCAATGAATCAAGTGGTCAGAAAATCTTGGCCATCTGATTTAAAATTACTGTGCATCCACCACTCTCCCTCTCTGAGAAGACTACCTGTACCAGAGAATCATAGAAACACCTCTTCCGAGAGGACCACAACTTTGTTGTAAGGTTTGGAGGCTTGCATGCCTCAGTGACCCAGAGAGCTTTGGCTCTTGTTAGCAGCACCCATGCCAAACTGGTCAAAGGATGACCAGACTAAGAGTGGTCCACCGGTCCTCCAGGTTCGGGGATTCAGCTCAGGTTAAAACCAAATTCTTATGGAAACAGCAATGGAGAACCCTTCTACGTCTGCGTGGGACGGTAATCCCGAGTCTCCACCCAGGATTTGCATGACTGACAGCAGTGAAAACCTAGAAGAACCTAAGGACATGACGAAGGAAGCTCTGAACACCACCAGAAATGGAGAACCTTTATTGCTGCCCTAAATGCCAGTGGTGTAATGGGCAGTAAGTATAGAAACATATGACATAGAACAGGCATTCAGCCCACTTTGTCCAAGCTAACCATAATGCCTTTCTACACTATTCCCATTTGCCCATATTGAGCTGGGATCCTCCTGTGCCATGCCTATCTAAGTTCATGGTCCAGTTGCCTTTTAGGTGTAATTGTATCTGCCTCCACCATCTCCACTGGCAGCCTGTTCCAGGTATTCCAGATACCCGCCAATGAGGATGCACCCAAACTATTCAATCTCTCCTTTTAACGACAGCCCTCCATTGCCCCGGTGAGTCTCTGCTACCTCATCCATAACTGTACATAAGACTCTGAGGTCTAACTAATGATTTCTACAACTACAACCTGATCTTTCAGCTCTTGTTCTCAATGTGTCAGCCTATAGAAGCAAACATACTAAATGACTTTTTTTTTTTACTACCCTCTCCCCTTGCAGGAACATTTTCAGAGAGATATTGGCTTGCACCCGAAAATCTTCAGGTACGTCTTTTTTCCTAAGATCCTTGCCATCTTCTCTAAATGTTCTCTGTATCTCTATTAGAGGCAGATACAATAGTGTCTTTTAAGAGACACTTAGATAGGTAAATGGTGCTTAGTAAAGTAGAGGGCTATATGGTAGGGGAATTCTAGGCAGCTTCTAGAGTAGGTTACATGGTTGGCACAACATTGTGGGCCAAATGGCCTACAATGTGCTGTAAATTTTCTACTTTCTTATTTTGACCTCCCAAAGTGCATTATCTCACTTTGTCTGAATTAAATTTCTCCTACCTCTGCTCTGCCCAGCTAACTTATATCCTGCTGTATCTTTAGACAACCTTCTTAGCTATCTACAAGTCCACTATTTTTTGTGTAGTCTGTAGATATGCTGATTTTACCCCTAACATTCTGATCTAAGTAATTTATATATACTGTATTACAACCAATAAGGATCCATCACCGAACCCTGTAGTACAACAGTTATTACAGATTTCCAGTCAGAAAAATACTCATCCAATATTACCCCCTGCTTCCGATCACCCAGCCAGTCTTGGATCCAGATTGCCAACGCCCCTCGGATTCCTAGGGCCTTAAGACCAGTCAGCCATGTAGGACCTTGTCAAAAGCCTCACTAAAATACATTCCATCGTGTCGACTGTTAAATTTACTCGTAATTTCCACAAAAAAATTCAATTAAATTTGTGGGACATGATCTCCCCTCCACAAACCATGTTGCCTCCTGCCTTTCCAAAAGAACATAACTCCAGTTCCTCAGAGTCGTCTCCAGCAACCTCCTGGCTCTCAGTCATGGCACTTCCATTCCAGCCTCATCCCTCTGCCCCTTTTGAACAATGAGCCACACTCCAGTTTTCCAGTTCCTTTTTGCCACATTATTCCACAACCCTTTTCCAGTGTCATCCAGCACGTCTCTCTTTGTAATTGAAATAAGTCCCTTTGATTTTACTTACCATCTCTTCCCCATCCATCCTTTGCTGGTATAATCTTTCCCCCCTTCCCTTATTAGAGGCATCATTCCAAACAAAGATGGTATTTCTTATCCATTCCTTAATGTCCTTGGTAGTGAGCCATTCCCACTCTATGATCTTGAGGTAAATACTTGCACGCACAATCTCTTTTCCATGCCGATAAGTCACTAAAAAAAAATAGCAACCACCAGAAATCTCCCTGAACCGAAGCTGGCTGCACAATTACCTCCTCCTACAATATATTAGTGCTCCAAGGCTCTGTGCCTGCACAAGACTCCTGATATTTTTAAGGTCAAGAAGATATTGGGGGGTGGAGTTTCAAGATGGCGACGTAAACATCTGCCTTTTAGGCGCTCTTCACTTTTCTAACTATAATCACCCTTTAATCTAATCTTTTCGAATTTAATCAAATGAGTTGATATTTTCGATTGACTTTTTTTTTCTTTTAAAACTATATTTGATCTAACTTTGCCGAACTTAAAATGGCTACAAGTAAGAAATCGTCTAAGGAGCCGTTATCTGTTGAAACAATTTCTAATCTTCTGGATACTAAACTTGCAGGTTTGGATAACAAGTTGCAAAGTAAAATGGCAAGTTTAGAAAGTAAAATGGCAAGTTTGGAAAACACGTTTACCACGAAAATGTCTGAACTTGAAGGAGCTGTTAAATCGCTTGATACTAAGTTTCAGTCGCAGGCATCGGTTATTCAGCGGCATGAAGATAAGTTGGCGACTCTTGAAAAATTAATTGTTGAAAAAGTACGTACAATTGAAGTGTTGGATAAGAAGGTACAATCGACTCTTAAGACTGTAGATCAGTATAAGTTTAAAATTTCTGATCTCGAAAATCGATCTCGCAGACAGAACTTGCGTATTATCGGGTTTCCCGAAAAAGTTGAGTCCGGTGATTTAACTGAATTTTTCTCTAATTTACTATGGGAAATTTTCGGTGATGAGGGTTTGCAAACTAAACCTGTTATCGACCGCGCTCACAGAGTTGCGAGGTTTTCGTCTGTGCCTGATAAACCACGAGCGGTGATTGTTCGCCTTCATTATCCTCGTGAGAAAGAGCTTTTAATTCGATTAGCTCGTAAAAAAGGTATGATTTCCTACAAAAACTTTCAGTTTCGAATAGTCGAGGATTATTCTTTTGAAGTAATGAGAGCCAGGATCGCTTTTAAACCAGTGATGGCAGAGATTCATTCCATCGGACTTAAGCAAGCTTTAATGTATCCAGCAAAGCTTAGAATCGTGCTGCCCGACTACAGTCAACGATTTTTCAACACTCTGGAAGAAGCGAAGAAATTTGTTGGAGAATTTCGATCTTCTACTGCAACTTGAACTATGTGTTATGTGGAAGATTTTTCGGAGAGAGGATATCTTCCTATTTTAAGTTTTAACCTATGAAGTTGGGTTATAACTTTTTATTTTTTGATCTATGGGTTCGGTTTTTTTTTACTAGCTTCATTGTTTATAGATGTTTTTTTTAATTTTGATAATATTCTTTTTTTTCTTTCTGTTTTGGTTATATACGTTTATATTTTGCATTAATGATTTATCTTTTTTTTAAGTTGTTTATTTTTCCCGTAAGATTCTGTTTTTTTACAAGCATTTATCTGTTTGCCTGTACTCAGATATGGGACGAATGTTTTGGACTTTTAGTTTTTTTTTATATATATGCTGTACTGTACTATATCCCTTTCTTTTTAAATGTTATTTTGTCTTTTAACAGATTGCTGAACTCACATTTGTATTTAGTAATATGGTTTTTTCAAAATGGCGTTTCTTCTTCCCATAAGTCTTTGCTCTTGAAACGTCATCTTGTATTTGAATATGGGATTTTTTTTAAAGGTATACTACACTTTTAAATTTTGACGTTTATACCTTTTTTTTATTAATGATTGTTGTATTATATTAGTTTTTTTTTTATTATTCTGATTGATATATATATTTTTTTTTGCAACTCTATATTTTAATTTGGGTGATATATAGTTTTCTTCTAATCTTTTTTTTATAGAGCTGCCATCTTGAAATGGGGGTAATATTAGTATTAGATTATGCGCCTGCCGCTTGGCTTTCTTTCGAAGGGTGGGGGGAGGGGGTAGGGATCTTTTTTCACGCTTTTGCTTTTTATTTTTTTGCTTTTAGTTTATGGGCCGACTTTAAATTACTAATATTGTTGAGGTGTCATGTTCTCCGGCTGCTCCTGAATCAATTTTCCTCCTTCCTGAATTGTGGGTTATGTGTCTTTTTAACCTTTTATGATACACACAATTAATATTGGTATGATGGATAGATCTGTTAACTTTATCTCCTGGAATACTAATGGTTTAAATCATCCGATTAAACGCAAAAAAATATTTAAAGTATTCCATAGACTGAATGCTAATATTATCTTTGCACAGGAGACCCATATCAGGAGGGAGGATAATCAACGTTTTTTTAGGTTCTGGAAGGGTCAACAATTTCATTCGAATTGTACCGCCAAAATTAGGGGTGTGTCTATTTTTATAGATCCCTCAATATCGTTTACACATCATGAAATTATCTCTGACCCACAGGGTAGATTTTTGTTGATAACTGGTTTACTTTTCCATCGGAAAGTTGTTCTAGTTAATATTTATGCTCCAAACTTTGATTGCCCTGAATTTTTTAGACGTTTATTTACCTCTCTTCCTAATCTAAATGAATATATGTTGATAATGGGTGGAGATTTTAATTGTTGTTTGAATCCTTCGATGGATAGATCTAAACCTATTCGCACTCTTCCGAATAGATCAGCCCTACTTATTAATTCATTTTTGGTTGACTCGGGAATTACAGAAATATGGCGGTTTTTGAACCCTAAAGATAAAGAATTTTCTTTTTTTTCACATGTATATCATAGCTATTCTAGAATTGACTATTTTCTTATTGATCATCGGTTATTAACGGATGTTATTGATTGTAAATATGATTCTATTACTATTTCGGATCATGCACCTTTGAAGTTATCTATTAAGATTTCGGACTATTCCAATAACACCAGATCTTGGAGACTTAACGCTACTTTGCTTCAAGACCCAGAATTTATTACTTATATAAAACAGCAAATTGACTTGTTCTTTTCTACAAACTGTACTGAAGAAATCGACAGAGGAATACTTTGGGACTCTTTTAAGGCTTTTATTCGTGGTCAAATTATCTCATATTCTGTTGGTAAAAGAAAACAAAGATATTTAGATATTGCTTTATTGGTGGATAAAATTAAGGAAATTGATAAGATTTATTCCGTGACTCCTACCAAAGAACTTTATAAGAAGAGAGTTGAGCTTCAAATGGAACATAGTTTACTATTATCTTCTTCAATTGAAAATCAATTAATTAGGACCAGGGCTCAATTTTATATTCATAGTGACCGTACTGGTAAACTGTTAGCTAATCAATTAAAGGCTATCTCGACTAAGCGACAAATTATTAAAATTCGCAAATTAGACGGTAATTTAACTACTGATCATAAAGAAATTAATAATACCTTTCAAGATTTTTATAAATCTTTATATCATTCAGAATTTGATGGTGACCAGTCCATGATAGATAATTTTTTTAACAATTTGAATATTCCTAAACTGACTGATGAAGATCATAGTCTGTTAGATGCTCCTATTTCTATAGTGGAAATAGGAGAGGCTATTTCATCAATGAACTCAGGGAAGGCTCCTGGTCCTGATGGTTATATAGTAGAATTTTTTAAAACTTTTTCTTCTTTGCTTTCTCCTTGGTTATGTGAAATTTTTAATGATGCGTTTGCTAAGAAGAGATTACCTCAATCTTTTTATGAAGCTAATATTTCTTTAATTCTTAAAAAAGATAAAGATCCTACTTTATGTACATCTTATCGCCCTATATCATTATTAAATGTAGATTCTAAGATTCTTACAAAAATTTTAGCTATTAGATTAGAAAAAGTACTGTCTCAGATTATTTCAGAAGATCAAACTGGTTTTATGAGGAATCGGTATTCCTTTTTTAATGTAAGAAAATTGATTAATATAATTCATACTTCACCACCCACAATCCCAGAATGTGTTATTTCATTAGATGCTGAAAAAGCTTTTGATAGAGTTGAATGGATATATTTATTTAATACATTGAGAAATTTTAATTTTAGTCCTAATTTTATATCATGGATTAAATTAATATATCATAAACCTGTTGCTTCTGTTTTTACGAATAACCACAGATCCTCTTTTTTTCAATTATCTCGTGGTACGAGACAGGGTTGTCCCTTAAGTCCTTTATTATTTAATATTGCATTAGAACCTTTAGCTATTGCTATTCGTGAATCTCCTAATATTTTTGGTATTACCCGTAATGAGAAGTTATATAAATTATCTCTTTATGCTGATGATTTGCTGTTATATATTTCTGACCCTGATAGGTCTATTCCTGCTATTTTATCCTTGTTGGTTCAATTTGGTACTTTTTCTGGTTATAAACTAAATTTAGATAAGAGTGAATTATTTCCTTTAAATGCACAAACTTTATTGACTGATAGGACACCATTTAAAGTTGTTACTGATAACTTCACTTATCTAGGTATAAAAATTACCAAGAAATATAAAGATTTATTTAGAATGAATTTTTTACCTATGCTTCATCAAATTCATCAACTTACTACAAGATGGTCTCCCTTGTTTTTATCATTAATTGGTCGGATTAATGCTGTCAAAATGATGATTTTACCGAAATTTTTATATTTATTTCAAGCCCTACCAGTTTTTATTCCTAAGTCTTTTTTTGATAGCATTGATTCAAAAATTTCTTCATTTGTGTGGCAAAATAAAAACCCTAGGTTAAGTAAAAAGCAATTACAAAAATCAAAAAAAGATGGTGGTTTAGCTTTACCTAATTTTAGATTTTATTATTGGGCAAATAATATTCGTAATTTATTGTATTGGAAATTAGATTTGGATTCACCACTGTGCCCACAGTGGGTAAATTTGGAATGTAATGAGGTAAAGGGATATTCTCTATTCTCTGTTCTTGGTTCTTGTCTTCCTGCGGATTTAGTTAAATTTAATAAACAAATATTTAATCCTGTTATTAAACATACATTACGAATTTGGTTTCAATTTCGTAAGTTCTTTATTTTGAAAAACTTTGTTCTTGATAGCCCTATCTTATTTAATTTCTTTTTCAAACCTTCCTGGACAGATCAAGCTTTTAACATATGGAAAAGGAAAGGTATAAAATGTTTTCGTGATCTCTTTTTTGAAGATACTTTGATGTCATTTGATCAACTTTCTAATAAATTTGAATTACCTAAATCTAATTTTTTCAGATATTTACAAATTAGAAATTTTTTACATAAAGTTTTACCATCTTTTCCTAATCCAACTTTGATGGACACTACAGATTTGATCTTTACCTTAAATCCTTGTCAGAAGGGATTAGTAGCTTTTATTTATAATATGATTATGAAGATACAACCAGAAATATCAGTTAGAATTAAACAAGAATGGGAAAAAGAACTTCAATATAACATATCAACAGATAAATGGGAAAAAATTTTGCAAATGGTTAATTCTTCTTCTATATGTGCTAAACATGCTTTAATACAATTTAAAATTGTACATAGAGCTCATATGTCTAAAGATAAACTTGCTCGATTCTATTCTCATATTAACCCTCTATGTGACAGATGTCATTTAGCAGTGGCCTCATTGACCCATATGTTTTGGTCATGTCCCACTTTACATAATTATTGGAAGGATATATTTACTACTATTTCCTCAATTTGGAATATAGATTTACAACCTCATTTTATTACTGCAATATTTGGTATACCAAATGAAGATGGCAATCAGTTTTCCCCCTCAATCAGACGAATGATTGCTTTTGTAACATTAATGGCCAGAAGGTCTATACTACAAAATTGGAAAGAAGTAAATCCTCCTACTACATTTCAGTGGCTTTCTCAAACTATTTCTTATCTGAGTTTGGAAAAAATTAGAAGCACTATTTTTGACTCATCAATTAAATTTGAAGAAACTTGGAGACCGTTTATTCGACATTTTCATATGAATTAATTTGGCCTTTTCCGGACCTTTCTGCTTATTCATGTTCAGGTATGGAGTTCCGGAGTTCTTTGACACTATCTTATACTTGTAAACTGTTATTATTGCCTATGTTAGTTTAGTTTAGTGTTTTATTTTTTTTTTTAATATATATTTTTTCTCACATATTTTTTAATATTTTTTTTTTTCTTTTTTAATGGTTATTTGTTTTTTTTTCATATAATCATGTGGACTTGATTAAGGTATTCTCTTTTGTTGATGTTTAGTAGGATATTATTATCTTATCAATGTGATTTCAAGTCTATTGTATTTATAATTTACTTATTACTATGTTATTTTTTTTTGTGTATATGTGAAAATCAATAAAAAGATTGAAAAAGAAAGAAAGAAAGAAGATATTTACAGAAGCGAGTCTTTGGCACGTTTTGTGATATGAAAAAATGTTCATATGTGGTGCTTGTGCACTATGAAATTTGGGGTGATACTATATTTCAATTACAGGCAAGGTTTGTGTGCATTGCTGGATTTGTGCCTTGTATTCTCCCCCATCTGTCCAAAGAACTTGCATTATTCTTTTTTTTATTTCCCTTTAGTCTTGCAGTATGAATTATACATGACCAACATGCCTTTCGTGTGCTTCCTTTAACATTCAAAGGGGGTCAATATAAAAGGAGGGATATTATCCATTACCCGCAGTCACCACCACTTTTCAGTCAGCTTTACGTACTACTCTGCTTTGAGATTCTCGTATGTTTTAAATAAAGCAACCAGTTAAAAAAAGGTTTAATGAGTTTTTAAAAAGATATATATATTGGATGTTGTAAACATTACCTCTGTGAAATGACGCAGTCGTAAGTGAACACATCAGTCACAGTTCCCACCCTGCACATTCCAGCAAACAACTAAACTCAGCAGCTGATTTGGTGCGCCATGAAGAATTGTTTCCGCTAATACAAGTTGAAGGCTGGGAATTTATGCTTAAGGCAACATCCATTCCTTTTAATAATTTAATGGCACAGTGCTACCTCAAATAAAACTGACATCTGCAGCTCCAGTGACAGATTCTAAATTATTTTATGTTTCTCTTAAGCCTATTTTGTTTTCCTTCATTCCTGTTTTGAAAGGGGCATGGTTCATTTTCATAGATCCCACAGATTTCTGCCCCTCAGGACACCTCAATCTCTGTTTCTGTTTCGGTGTGCTACCCAGGTATTTTAGACCATAAAACTTAGCAGCAGAATTAGCCCATTCGGCCCATCAAGTCCGCTCCCCATTTCATCATAGCTGATTTATTGTCCCTCTTATCCCCATTCTCCCCGTAACCTTTGACTCCCTGACTAATCAAGAACTTATCAACCTCCACTTTAAAGATGCCCAATGGCTTGGCAACCACAGCCATCCTTGGCAATAAATCCTACAGATTCACCGCCTCTGGCTGAAGAAATCCCTCCCATCTATGATCTAAAGGGATGTCCCTCTATTCTGGGGATGTGCCTTTTGATCCGAGACTCTCCCACTATTGGAAGCATTTTCTCCACATCCACCCTATCTAGGCCTTGCAATATTTGATAGGTTTCAGTGAGATCCTCCTCATTCTTCTAAACTCCAATGAGTACAGGTCTAGAGCTATCAAAAGCGCCTCATCTATTAACCCTTTCACTCCTGATCATTCTCATGTCCCTCCTCTGGACTCTGCAGTACCAGCACAACTTTTCTAAGGTAAGGGGTCTAAAGCTGCTCACAATACTCCAAGTTTTTCTAGCATAAAGAAGCATAGCGTGCCAAATGTTCCTCTTCAATCTGCTTTGTCAAGGTAAGATTCCTGTCTGATGCTCTTCTTTTTTGTTCAGGAACAGTGGAAATACCTCGGTTACTAAACTGGTTAAATTTTGAAACCAACCCAGCGGATTAAAGCTAGAAGCTCTTTGTGTTTGTGATTCAATACAACTTCCACTTTGTCTTCTGTCACCTTTAGTAAGGTGGGATCTGGTTTTGTCCAGAACAAAGCAGCGGGCAGTGAAATCATTAGTAACACACCCAAAATGCTGGAGGAACTCAGCAGCATCTATGGAAATGAATGAGCAACCGACGTTTCAAGCCGAGACCTTTCTTCAGCACTGGAAAGGAAGAGGGAAGCAGCCAGAGTAAAAAGGTGGGGGACGGGAAGAAGGAGGCTGGCTGGGAGCAGAAAAGTTAAGGAGAAGGAATCTGATAGGAGAGGAAAGCGGACCATGGGAGGAGGGAACCCAGTGGGAGGTGAGAAGAGGTCAGAGGCCAGAGTGGGGAGTAGAAGAGGGGAGGGAGGGGGAAAAATGACTGAAAGGAGAAATCAATATTCATGCCATCTGGCTACAGGCTACCCAGACGGAATATAAGGTGGCCTTGTCTTTTCATAAGAGGAGGCCATGGACTAACATGTTGGAACAGGAATGGGAAGGGGTATTAATGATCTGCCATGGGAAAGTTCCGCTTTTGGCGGACGGACTGTAGGCACTCAATGAATTTACCAATGTAGAAGAGGCCACACCGGACACAATAGACAACTCCAGCACATTCACAGGTGAAGTGTTGCCTCACCCCAAAGGATGCTACCCATCTTTTTCCAAAAGCTTCCTCTGGAAAGTTCTATAGGGCTATTAAAACAAAGACTTCATGCCTTCTCAAAACTTCCTTCCCCCAGGCAGTTAATTAGCACCCCCCCCCCCATTCCCCTCTATCTATTGCCCCATTCACTGCACTGTAAATAGTGAGTCACTTTTTACAATGCAGATTACATTGTAAATACATGCCGGTATTTACTGTACATATTTATGCAAATTTTATTCCCTATCTGTAAGCTTTAAACTAACTTTATTTTTTATATGACTCTTTATTCTTTAAAATTGTTGAATGTTGCTGCTTTTTTTTTGTTGCATGTCACTCCCCGACCAACACAAGACAGCAAATTCCAAATAATTGTGGCATCTTTGTTAGGGACCTCCTGTTGAGTAACAATTATAGATTTTATATAAATAAATAAATGAGTGAGTGAGTGAGTGTGTGTATGTGCGTGTGTGTCTGTCTATGTATATACACACACAGAGCATGTGCAGATGCTTTGATTTTCAAGTTGAATGTAGTTTCCATTCTCTAATTACTAAATGAGGTCCTGTCAGGATCTGCCCACAACCTACTCCTTATCCTACAGCTTCAAGTAGCAACCCCTTTTGCTGTGTCAAAGTTAAACAAGAACATAAAGTATATTTAACTTTTCAAGCCAAGAACTCTGAGTTGATGAATGATGCTTCATAGAATGGATTAACTACAACACCCACCATGGAGAAAAGTCTTTCAGGTTAACTTAAGCTCTGACGTAATTCCCCAAACTCATTTTGTAGATATTTCAGATTCACAAATATTTCCCTAGCTGAGAAAACATAAGATATAGGAGCATGTTAACCCAAGTGTGGTCGCTTGAACAAAAGTCACCAGAGAGACGTAACTGGTAGTAATAAAACAGTCCCTTGATTTGTCAAATGAGACAGAGCAGGCATCATGTTGAGAGCCTTTTGGAGGAAGAGGACTGCTCAACCCAATGCTACACGACATTTTATATGTTAAAGATCAAAGGACAATTCCATATTTACAATACATCCACAATGCGTCCTTTGAACTACGCACCACCTTCACACCTCCTTCTTTGCACCCACACTACAAATTAATTTTTAAAGCAGCATTTTCTGGTCTTCCAACTAACAGTTGTTCGCGGCTCTTAGGAAACGATTGTCCAGAGCTGCATTTTAAATTTAATCTACAGTCCATATTCAGATCTGAAGGTTGGAGGCTGAAGTTGGTTGCTACAATGTGCTAAACCCAAAACAACACCCTAATACCAAGGTCAGGCTTTATGATTTTCTTGACAGCTGACAATACAATGCTCTGATCACCCAGTGGTAAGGACTATTTAAGGAGGGCGGATAATCTTGCCTTACATTTTTCCTTCCTCATGATTCAGAATAGTTTTCACCTGGTGGCACATGTTACACATTTTTGGAACTGGGAAAATAATGGCCATTTGCAGGACCGCACCCAAATGACAACCAACTGCGGCCACAAACTTTACCCCTCCTGAGAGAAGATAGACAAGATGTTGAGGTACTAATAGTAGAAGAGATTTTTTTTAAAAATCAGAGCACTTACATTTCAGTTTGAACTTTGACCAACTTGTAAACCTTGGCTCCAGTTTCCAATACTAAAAGCTGCCTGTTGGCTACAGATTTTCCTAGGAGATGCATCTACAGTCTGTGTACAGCCCATTAGAATGAACATTTTTTTATTGTAGACAGTTTATTACATTAATCAGTCTGCCACTGAACAAAGCATCAAATATAGATGCAATATCCTCAGGATAACACAATGCACAACTCAGAAAGGGGAAGAAAGGATACAATAACAATAAAAAAAAACAAAAAATAAAATATTGCCATTTTAAGATGAATAGAGCAGTCACAAGTCAGAGAACAAAAGTCTCTGGAAGACTGAACATAAAAAGAGAAGTTACACTTGTTTTAAGCACAAGACATAGGAGCAGAAATAGGCCATTTGGCCCATCAAGTCTGCTCCGCCATTTCATCATGGCTGATCCATTTCCCTCTCAGCCCCAATCTCCTGCCTTCTCCCCATATCCCTTCATATGCTGACCAAACAAGAACCTATCAGCCTTTGCCTTAAATATACATAAAGATTTTTTTCTCTACAGCTGTCTGTGGCAATGAATTCTGCAGACTCTCTGGCTAAAGAAATTCCTCCTCATCTCCATTCTAAAAGTACGCCTCTCTATTCTGAGACTGTGTCCTCTGGTCTTAGATTCTACCACCATAGGACACATCCTCTCCACATCCACTCTATCAAGAGCTTTCACCATTCAATAGGTTCCAATTAGGTCACTCCTCATTCTTCTGAATTCTAGTGAAAACAGGCCCAGAGTCATCAAACGCTCTTCATATGACAAGCTGTTCAATCCTGGAAAACATTTTCATGAACTTCCTCTGAACTCTCTCCAGCTTTAGCACATCCTAAGAAAAGGAGCCCAAAACCGTTCACAATACTACAAGTGAGGCCTCACCAGTGCTTTATAAACTTGCTTTTATATTCTAGTCCTCTTGAAATGAATTTGCCTTCCTCACCACAGTATCAACCTGCAAATTAACCTTCAGGGAATCCTGCACAAGGACTCCCAGGTCCCTTTGCGCCTCAGTTTTTTAAATTTTCTCTCCATTTAGAAAACAATCAACCTACCAAAGTCCATGACCATACTCTTCCCAACACTGTATTCCATCTGCCATTTTGCAATATGATTATTGATGGCTTGAAGTTGTGAGTAAGAATACACCAGGTTTCAAATTAAAATTGTAACATTAAATGTTCCCAATGTTCTCTTTAGTGCAAAATAGTCATTTATAGCAATTAGTCCAATTCAATTAATTTCCTGAAATATGATTCAAGTGGTGACTTTTGAAAATTATAAAACTGTTAAAAGTAAATTTATTATCAAAGTATGCATATGTCACCATCTTAACTTCAATTTCTTGCACACAGTTACAAGAAAATAAAGAAATACATTTTTTGGATGGAAAAACTGTTCCCCTCCCCTACAGCAGTCCACATTCAGCGTGGTTATAATGAGTCATTATAAAATGTCAAATTTTGCATGAACATAATGCTTGATTCAGCTTGACGTGGAAAATCATGGCCAAGGACACATAACCACAGCACAGTCAGATTGAAAAGAGTGAAAATCACTCCTGTAAAGGTGTAAAATTGTGGATTCATCTCATGTTATTTATTTGTTATTATAATTATTTTTGTACTTTCACCGTTTGTTGTCTTTTGCACTCGGGTTGAACGACCAAGTTGGTGTGCACTTTCATTGATTCTCTTATGGTTATTATTCTATGGATTTATTGAGTGTGCCTGCATTTTAATCTCAAGGTTGTATATGGTGACATGCACGTACTTTGGTAATAAATTCACTTTCTGTGACTTGCCTGCTTTTTTGTTCCCAAGAAGCCAAGAGAAAGGAGGTGGTCAAGAGACAACGCAAGCACACTGTTGTCTCACCAGCACCGATTTTCACCTTCAGAAACTGCTGTTACTGTTTTACAATATTAAAGTCATAAATGTGGATTGACTGCATTCATTCAGCCAATACATGTCAGGAGAGTTGCAGATACCGGAAATCTTGAGCAACACCCTTAAGTGCTAGAACTCGGCCAGACAGGCATCAACTGGGGAGGGGAAGGAGCAGTTGATGTTTCAGGCTGAAGCCCAGAAAGGAAGGGGGAAGAGGCCTGAATATGAATGTGGGGGGAGGGGGAAGGAGTACAAGCTAGAGGGTGATAGACAGAGGAGGAAGGTGGGTGAATGGGGAGGGGGGGTAGTTGAAATAAGAAATTGGGAGGTGATAGGTGGAAGAGGTGAACGGCTGAAGAAGGAGGAATCTGATAGGAGAGAACAGAGGACCTTCTTCCCCCTTCCTTTCCAGTCCCGATGGAAGGTCTCAGTCTGAAATGGGGACTGTTTATTCCTCTCCATAGATGCTGCTTGACCTGTTGTGTTCCTCCAGCATTTTGTGTGTTATCATAAAAGATGGTACACACATTACAAGCAAGTTATTGTTTATTGAAAGTATTTATAGCATAACAATAATGGTAAAGAAAACAGACAACATTGTCACAGAAGTTAAATATAGTGGACATTAGAACTCTGAAATAAAAATAGTGAACATTATAAATACTCAGCGGGTCAGTGAACATCTCACTTCAGGCGAAAGGTCTTTGACCTGAATTGTTTAACTGTTGCTCCCTGCATAGATAGTGCCTGACCTGCTGAGTATTTACTGCATTTCCTGGTTTTATTATCATGGGGTCAGCTTGGCTTCACCGGCAACGATTTTTCTTCAGACCTAGAAGAGGATGAGCTCCCTCCAGGGACTAGGTATATCATCAAGATAGGCACTTGGCACAAGGCCTGAAGCCTATTCTTGCCTCGTATCTCATCAGCCAAGGTTACTCATGTCTACAGACAAGAATTCAATTTTTACCGCCTCCGCCCCCCCGCCAGTCTTCTGACTGCATTCTTTTCTAATCCAAACTATGCAGAAACCAACTTTTGCAATAAATTTGTGGAGTACTAATCAGATACCAGCTTCAGCATTTCACCACTTTATTCCACAAGAAAGGGAATGAAAACACGCCGAAGCTTCAGAATTCTATGTCAGATGATAATAAAGTATAATAATGGCCCTACCTTCTTCTTCTTAAACCCATCTCTCCTAGTGGGGCGTAGGACACCGAAAGCAGGTCACCAGACTTCTCTGCCCTATGCCAGTCTTTCAAGGTGAACCCCTCGAAAACCCTTCCTTTCCAGGGATGAGGTCCTTGGAGTTTCTGTAGCACTGGGTTATTATGGGATGGGGTTGCTAGCCCCATGCTCAACCCTCCCCTCCTTTCACTGCCGGGCTTGGGACTGTCTGTGGCACAGTTAATGGTCCTGCCTATGTCTTCCCCATTTACACACTCAGAAAATCCATTGTCTACTTTTCAGCAAGTGGTGCTGTCGAGCTCCCAAAATTTCAGGATGGGGTCGAGGTCTGGTGATTCCCCAAAGATTACCAATCAAGCTAGAAACTCACGCAGCCGAACTGTGATAGTGGTAAGCAAAGGATTTTGGATGACAAGAATAGAAATTCGAGCAATTTCATGGTTTTGTGGCTGTCTGTGGGAAAGACGAATCTCAGGGTTGTATACTGCATACATACATCGATAATAAATGTATCTTGAGTCTTGATAAATCCAAAGGAAACGAGGTTTTTCATCTACCTATCTCTCCGAAGTGCTAAGGAAGGAGGAAATACTTGGGCCATGAAGTATACCTGGTTTTGATTGGCAGCAACAGATGCAAAGGGAATAGAGATTATTGGATTACCTTAGACAAAGCAGGAGAAGCACTCCCCTCTCTGTATTGGGATAATATTTTCCTATCATTATACTCTTTCCCTATGAATGGGAAGCTGGCTAATTAATTAGCCTGACTGTCAGAGTTCAGAACACTTCTTCTGTGTTAATTGCCAGCAATGGGTTCGAATAGCGTTCTTGTCCTCCCCGTGGAATGTGTGGGTTTCCTCTGGGTGCTCCGGTTTCCTCCCACATTCCAAAGACGTCACAGTTGGTAGGTTAATTGGTCATTATAAATTGTCCTGTGATTAGCCGAGGGTTAAATCAGGGCCAGAAGGTCCTGTTCTGTGCTCGATAAATAAATAAACAAACAAGAACAAGCAGACGGGCCAGACAAATATTCCGGGCGAGGGTATTCTGGAAGATGGAAGACACTAAACCGATTGAGAGAGACAACTTTCATCTCTACTTACTCACCTTCAAGCATTCTACAACTCATGTTCTTAGTATTATTTAATTTTTTTGTGCGTGTTTGTACAATTTGTCTTCCTTTGCCCATAGAAACATAGAATAACTACAGCACATTACAGGCCCTTTGGCCCACAATGCTGTGTCGACCATGTAATCTACTCTAGAGACTGCCTAGAATTTTCCTACCACATAGTCCTCTATTTTTCTAAGCTCCACGTACCTATCTAAGAGTCTCTTAAAAGACTCTATTGTACCCATCTCCACGCACCCACCACTCTCTGTGTGAAAAAACTTACCCCTGTCATCCTCTCAGTACCTACTTCCAAGCACCTTAAAACTATGCCCCCTCGTGTTAGCCATTTCAGCCCAGGGAAAAAGCCTCGGGCTATCCACATGATCAATGCCTCTCATCATATCCTCCTCTATCAGGTCACCTCTCATCCTCCGTCACCCCAAGGAGAAAAGGCCGAGTTCCCTCAACCTATTCTCGTAAGGCACCCTCTCCAATCCAGGCAACATCCTTGTAAATCTCCTCTGCACGTTGGGTGCCTGTTAGTCTTTATATGGAGATTTTCATTGATTCTGTTGTATTTCTTTGTTCTACTGTGAATGCCTGCAGATTGATGAACCTCAGGGTAGTATATAGTGACATGTACATACTTTGATAATAACTTTTCTTTGAACTTTGAACCAGATCCATTTGGAGCAGGTTCAGAGCTGTCAACTTCTGGGTCAGAGCCGGGAATGTCACCAATGCCTTGAGAAAAACTTGCTTCCTATCTGAGTGGGTTATTACAGATGTACTGAAAATGTTTGTAGTCTGTCGTACTCATTAATTATGTCAGTTTTTTTTGATGTCTCTAATCCGTAGCTAATCCCATTTTCCATGGAGATGAACAGCCAGGCCTACACTCTTCATTGTTCAGCTACAAAGATAGATGAAAGAAAAGTGTATACTTACCAAACTGACAGCATCAAGCCCTGACCTCTGTGTTCTCCTCAGAATGCATTGTGTCCAGTTGTCCAACAATGGGATCTGAATAATTTTTAGGCAATATTACACTTCAGAACAAAGTCAGATTTCAGGTTAGATGCCACTGTCTCAGATTTGGAGTAGGACATTGCAGATAGAACTGGCCAAAGAGGAACATCTCAAATGTCCTTATTTGGTCAGGTTGTTTTTCAGCTAACCAGAAGTATAAACCAGAAGTAAGTTGCTCTTTACATAGACACAGAAGAACTTTTGAACTCTTGCAGTCATTCATTTGCACAATTGTGCTGCTTAGAAAGGACAACTGTTCTGCAATAGTGTACTCATGCAATAAGCCTTCATCACTTAAACAAAGGTGGATTGTCATTTGGAGTCAGTATCCCTGAGGATTTAACCTGGACCCCAGCATATCCATGCAGCTGTAAAGAAGGCAAGACAGCGGCTATATTTCATTAGGAGTTTGAGGGGAATTTTTTGGTATGTCACAAAAAACACTCACAAATTTCTACAGGGTTACCGTGGAGAGTGTTTTAACTGGCTGCATTGCTGTCTGGGATGGGGGGGGGGGGGCACTGCACAGGGTTGAAATAAGCAGTGGAGAGTTGTAAACTCAGCTCCATCATGGGCACTAACTAGCCTCTGTAGCATCCAGGACACCTTCACGGAGCATTGCCTCAGAAAAGCAGCGTCCATCATTTCCCTCAACACCCAGGACATGCCCTCTTCTCATTGCCACCATCAGGGAGGGGTAACAGAAGCCTGAAGGCACACACTCAATGATTCAGGAACAGCCTCTTCCCCTCTGCCATCCGATATCTGAATGGACATTGAACACTACAAAACATTCACCGTTTACCCTTTTCTGCCTGGCCTGAGTTCCGAGTTCCTCCAGCATGTTGCTTTGGATTTCCCGCACCTGCAGATTTCTGTTTGTTACAGCACAACCTCACTACTTCTTTTATTTCTATTTTTTGCACTATTTATTTAATTTAACCATTTATTATTTCACCACTGCTGACCTGCCAACTGGAGAGTGCAAGGGTCGAAACATTCTGTGAAGGTGGATGGCCTCTGCCCCTGCCGAAGGCCACGCACCCCGGTGGATGATGCAAATCGTTTTTCTCTCTATTATCGTGCATTTCATTGTACTTGCTGCGGCCAAGCTAACAAACTTCTCGACGTACGTCGGTGATATTAAACCTGGTGCTGAGACATTTCCACCCTTCTTCGGTGAAACACCAAGCTGCCATGCAAGACCCAGCCCAACAGCTCGTCATACCCCCTTCACCAACGGGCGCCCACTGCCACACAGAAGGAGCAGGACATCCACTGCCACATACTCACCACTTGGGGAATATTCCGTACCCCTTGCGGCGTCATCAGATCCAAACACAGGTGCTGACAACAGTTCCACAGAAGCACGTTCACCCCCTGGACTCTGATAGCTGGGTGCCATTTCCACAATGGAACCGAGGGACAGGAATGCAGGGGATACATTTTTCTTCTGGAAAAAAAAGAGACGAGATGTCACATTGTTTTTGGTTACGAGCATTACTCGGGCATTGGTTACAGATATACCCCTATCATGACGTGGTCTCTTCGTTCCTGCAATGCTGGCATTGCTGTGGACCTTAATTAAACAGGACAATGAAGAGTGATTGTTAACACCATTGATTGGCTTATTGCAGGGTAAGCGCTCGATAATAAATTGCAGCTACTGAGGAAAACGTGAGGCAAAATTTTTACCTGTAGCCCGAACTAAACCTGATCTGATTTTCCCGGCTTTGCGGGATGACAGAAAATCTTGTTCCCAGCGCCATCTAGTGGTGATGGTGTTGTACTACATCTCCACAAAGAGCAAACAGAAAATTATGCGGTAAAAACCTAAAGGAGACTTTCTGTTCTTGCAAACTTCGGCTGAATTCAGTAATGCATGTGTCATGGCGCATATATACACTATCCATTCTCCAGATGATGCTAATATGTGAGTATCTGAAGGTTACTCACCCATGGGCTGAGGTGTGTGTGTGGGGGGGGGGGGGGGGTGTCAGGTTCACTCAAGTGCAGAAATTCCAGAGACTTAGCAATTCAAACGAAACATGAGATTTCTCACGGAAATTGACCAGCAAGACTAACGAGAACGTAGGCGAACTATACAGCATCTTGAAGAACTGAAATCACTCACAGTACACAGAACTAGTCCAGAGTTTCACCGGATGAGGATCTACAACAAGCAAAAAAGGATTGGCAAGCCTCTCCCCCCACACCAAAAAAAAATACACCCGGAGCACGTAGGAATTTGGGACCAATTAGACAGCCCCGGTGTCCAGGCCAAGCAATAACCCCCCCCCCCCCCCCCAAAGACTACCACTACAGTGCAAGTTATTGAAAATCCCATGTTAATTAAATGCTTCCAAATTGAACAAAAGTGATAAATACAAAGTTAACAATCCCCATGATCCCAAAGGAGACACCTACAAAGCAAAGTGAAAACCCAGAGCTAGTCCAAAGACAAACAATTAAACATAAAAGTTAAACAATGCTTTCCCAAGACAAAACAACCCACGTACTTACTGAAACCTTTGGCTGTGACAGGAGGACAGAAAGAGAAGGTCACAAAGCTTCCTTGCCCCAAACAAATTTCCAAACATAAGTTCTTTCTATCAGGAGTCACTTTACAATGATCAGACATGCCCATGCTCTGCTCTTCTCTAACTCATTTCAGGTGTTGGCTTCAGAAGTTGTCATCAACCAAGGTTTGAAATCAATAATCTTCTGGGTCTCAGGATCTTATCAAAGTCGGTCTTTGTAGCTCACTCTTAGATCTCTAAAAGGTGGCACAGTGATTAGTGCTGCTGCCTCCAAGCTCCACAGACCTGGGTTTGATCCGGATCTTGGCTGCTTTCTGTGTGGAGTCCCCCTGATCTCCCTGTAACCAGGTTGGTTTCTGGGGTTTTTCCTGCATCCCGGAGATGTGCCAGTAAGGGAATTGGCTGCTGTACCTCAGCTCTTACACAACAAGGAAAAAGTCAAGTTTAGCCTGATGAGCGTGCGAGAGAGGGTTCTCAGTAGTGTAATGGTTAGCACAACACTTTACAGTACCAGCAACCCAGGTTCAATTCCCGCCACAGTCAGTCCTGAAGAAGGGTCTCTGTCAGAAACTGTTTACTCGGCCAGGCCTGCTGATTTCCCCCTGAGTTCTGTGTACACTGTTTGTACATTCTAATGGTGGCTGCATGGGTTTCCACCCACAGTCCAAAGACGCATCGGTTGATAGGTTAATTGGTCATTGCAAGTTGTCCCGTGATTAGGCGGTGGTTAAATCCTGGGATTGTTGGGTGGCGTGGCTCAAAAGTCAGGAAGCATCTAGTCTGCACTGTATCGCAATAAATAAAGAAATCAGTTTCAGGGCTACAGGAAAACCAGGAGAGAGGGATTAGGGCTGCTAGGAGCTGGCATGATGCTGATGGGCTGAGTGTCCTTCTGAATTGAATGCTTGCTGGTAAGATTGGGCACAGGATCATTTGCTCCAGATAGAACAAGGCTCGTCACACTTTCAGAAAGGACCAATTCAAATCCTTTTCCTTAAAATAACTGTAATCCACATTTGCTTATTATCTAGATACTCAGTGATGAAATCTATTAAAAATAGTAATTGTCTAAGTCCTCCGTCGGCCTCCTTCCAAGTACCAGGAAAGTGATGAGCAAGCCTGTAAGCACCACTGTAATTTAAGCCAGTGGTAATCTGCTTGCTGGTTCTCAGCTAACTCACTGTTGTCCAGAACTACTTAGCTTTGGGCCTTATTACAGCCCTGATCCAGACAGTGGCCTGAAGCTACTGGAGATCAGAGAGCTGTTGTTCTGCCATGGTAACATCTGACTCAAAGAAACAAACTTGTCTGCGTTGGAGACTAATTGCCTCAACCCCAGAACTGGCTCCCTTCTTACTCCTCTTCTTCTCACCTGCCTCTCACCTCCCTCTGGTGCCCCTCCTTCCCTTTCTCCTGTGGTTCACTCTCCTCTCCCACCAGACTCCTTCTGTTCCAGCCCTTTACTTTTTCCACCTATCACCTCCCAGCTTCTCACTACATCCCCACTCCCCCTTACCTGTCTCCACCTATCACCTCCCAGCTTCTCACTACATCCCCACTCCCCCTTACCTGTCTCCACCTATCACCTCCCAGCTTCTCACTACATCCCCACTCCCCCTTACCTGTCTCCACCTATCACCTCCCAGCTTCTCACTACATCCCCACTCCCCCTTACCTGTCTCCACCTATCACCTCCCAGCTTCTCACTACATCCCCACTCCCCCTTACCTGTCTCCACCTATCACCTCCCAGCTTCTCACTACATCCCCACTCCCCCTTACCTGTCTCCACCTATCACCTCCCAGCTTCTCACTACATCCCCACTCCCCCTTACCTGTCTCCACCTATCACCTCCCAGCTTCTCACTACATCCCCACTCCCCCTTACCTGTCTCCACCTATCACCTCCCAGCTTCTCACTACATCCCCACTCCCCCTTACCTGTCTCCACCTATCACCTCCCAGCTTCTCACTACATCCCCACTCCCCCTTACCTGTCTCCACCTATCACCTCCCAGCTTCTCACTACATCCCCACTCCCCCTTACCTGTCTCCACCTATCACCTCCCAGCTTCTCACTACATCCCCACTCCCCCTTACCTGTCTCCACCTATCACCTCCCAGCTTCTCACTACATCCCCGCTCCCCCTTACCTGTCTCCACCTATCACCTCCCAGCTTCTCACTACATCCCCGCTCCCCCTTACCTGTCTCCACCTATCACCTCCCAGCTTCTCACTACATCCCCGCTCCCCCTTACCTGTCTCCACCTATCACCTCCCAGCTTCTCACTACATCCCCGCTCCCCCTTACCTGTCTCCACCTATCACCTCCCAGCTTCTCACTACATCCCCGCTCCCCCTTACCTGTCTCCACCTATCACCTCCCAGCTTCTCACTACATCCCCGCTCCCCCTTACCTGTCTCCACCTATCACCTCCCAGCTTCTCACTACATCCCCGCTCCCCCTTACCTGTCTCCACCTATCACCTCCCAGCTTCTCACTACATCCCCACTCCCCCTTACCTGTCTCCACCTATCACCTCCCAGCTTCTCACTACATCCCCACTCCCCCTTACCTGTCTCCACCTATCACCTCCCAGCTTCTCACTACATCCCCACTCCCCCTTACCTGTCTCCACCTATCACCTCCCAGCTTCTCACTACATCCCCACTCCCCCTTACCTGTCTCCACCTATCACCTCCCAGCTTCTCACTACATCCCCACTCCCCCTTACCTGTCTCCACCTATCACCTCCCAGCTTCTCACTACATCCCCACTCCCCCTTACCTGTCTCCACCTATCACCTCCCAGCTTCTCACTACATCCCCGCTCCCCCTTACCTGTCTCCACCTATCACCTCCCAGCTTCTCACTACATCCCCGCTCCCCCTTACCTGTCTCCACCTATCACCTCCCAGCTTCTCACTACATCCCCGCTCCCCCTTACCTGTCTCCACCTATCACCTCCCAGCTTCTCACTACATCCCCGCTCTCCCTTACCTGTCTCCACCTATCACCTCCCAGCTTCTCACTACATCCCCGCTCCCCCTTACCTGTCTCCACCTATCACCTCCCAGCTTCTCACTACATCCCCACTCCCCCTTACCTGTCTCCACCTATCACCTCCCAGCTTCTCACTACATCCCCACTCCCCCTTACCTGTCTCCACCTATCACCTCCCAGCTTCTCACTACATCCCCACTCCCCCTTACCTGTCTCCACCTATCACCTCCCAGCTTCTCACTACATCCCCACTCCCCCTTACCTGTCTCCACCTATCACCTCCCAGCTTCTCACTACATCCCCACTCCCCCTTACCTGTCTCCACCTATCACCTCCCAGCTTCTCACTACATCCCCACTCCCCCTTACCTGTCTCCACCTATCACCTCCCAGCTTCTCACTACATCCCCGCTCCCCCTTACCTGTCTCCACCTATCACCTCCCAGCTTCTCACTACATCCCCGCTCTCCCTTACCTGTCTCCACCTATCACCTCCCAGCTTCTCACTACATCCCCGCTCCCCCTTACCTGTCTCCACCTATCACCTCCCAGCTTCTCACTACATCCCCACTCCCCCTTACCTGTCTCCACCTATCACCTCCCAGCTTCTCACTACATCCCCACTCCCCCTTACCTGTCTCCACCTATCACCTCCCAGCTTCTCACTACATCCCCACTCCCCCTTACCTGTCTCCACCTATCACCTCCCAGCTTCTCACTACATCCCCACTCCCCCTTACCTGTCTCCACCTATCACCTCCCAGCTTCTCACTACATCCCCGCTCCCCCTTACCTGTCTCCACCTATCACCTCCCAGCTTCTCACTACATCCCCGCTCCCCCTTACCTGTCTCCACCTATCACCTCCCAGCTTCTCACTACATCCCCGCTCCCCCTTACCTGTCTCCACCTATCACCTCCCAGCTTCTCACTACATCCCCGCTCCCCCTTACCTGTCTCCACCTATCACCTCCCAGCTTCTCACTACATCCCCGCTCCCCCTTACCTGTCTCCACCTATCACCTCCCAGCTTCTCACTACATCCCCGCTCCCCCTTACCTGTCTCCACCTATCACCTCCCAGCTTCTCACTACATCCCCGCTCCCCCTTACCTGTCTCCACCTATCACCTCCCAGCTTCTCACTACATCCCCACTCCCCCTTACCTGTCTCCACCTATCACCTCCCAGCTTCTCACTACATCCCCACTCCCCCTTACCTGTCTCCACCTATCACCTCCCAGCTTCTCACTACATCCCCACTCCCCCTTACCTGTCTCCACCTATCACCTCCCAGCTTCTCACTACATCCCCACTCCCCCTTACCTGTCTCCACCTATCACCTCCCAGCTTCTCACTACATCCCCACTCCCCCTTACCTGTCTCCACCTATCACCTCCCAGCTTCTCACTACATCCCCACTCCCCCTTACCTGTCTCCACCTATCACCTCCCAGCTTCTCACTACATCCCCGCTCCCCCTTACCTGTCTCCACCTATCACCTCCCAGCTTCTCACTACATCCCCGCTCCCCCTTACCTGTCTCCACCTATCACCTCCCAGCTTCTCACTACATCCCCGCTCCCCCTTACCTGTCTCCACCTATCACCTCCCAGCTTCTCACTACATCCCCGCTCTCCCTTACCTGTCTCCACCTATCACCTCCCAGCTTCTCACTACATCCCCGCTCCCCCTTACCTGTCTCCACCTATCACCTCCCAGCTTCTCACTACATCCCCACTCCCCCTTACCTGTCTCCACCTATCACCTCCCAGCTTCTCACTACATCCCCACTCCCCCTTACCTGTCTCCACCTATCACCTCCCAGCTTCTCACTACATCCCCACTCCCCCTTACCTGTCTCCACCTATCACCTCCCAGCTTCTCACTACATCCCCACTCCCCCTTACCTGTCTCCACCTATCACCTCCCAGCTTCTCACTACATCCCCACTCCCCCTTACCTGTCTCCACCTATCACCTCCCAGCTTCTCACTACATCCCCACTCCCCCTTACCTGTCTCCACCTATCACCTCCCAGCTTCTCACTACATCCCCGCTCCCCCTTACCTGTCTCCACCTATCACCTCCCAGCTTCTCACTACATCCCCGCTCTCCCTTACCTGTCTCCACCTATCACCTCCCAGCTTCTCACTACATCCCCGCTCCCCCTTACCTGTCTCCACCTATCACCTCCCAGCTTCTCACTACATCCCCACTCCCCCTTACCTGTCTCCACCTATCACCTCCCAGCTTCTCACTACATCCCCACTCCCCCTTACCTGTCTCCACCTATCACCTCCCAGCTTCTCACTACATCCCCACTCCCCCTTACCTGTCTCCACCTATCACCTCCCAGCTTGTACTCCACGCCCTCCACCCACCTTCTTATTCTGGCTTCTCCTTCCTTCCTTTCCAGACCAGATGAATGGTCTCAGCAGGAAAAATCAACTGTTAATTCCTCTCCAAAGAAATCACCTGGCCTGCTGGGGCCCCCAGCAATGTGTGCATTGCTCTGGATTTCCAGCATCTGCAGAATCTCTTGTGCTTACAAATTGCTATAAAAGTTTCTCAGTCCAGTGTCCTGGGTGGTTTATACACTTCCTATAAAAGGACCACATCAGTTGCTCCCTGATAAGTCTGCTTGTTCTGTTAAATTCTCCATTCAGTAGATAACAAAATATTCCATTCCCCACTTGGCATGATCTGATGAAGAGAACTCAACAAGTCAAGCAGAGCTCACGGAAAGAAAAGAAGTAACAAGAGCTTTCGGTCTGTGATCGTTTATTAGAACTCAAGGAGAGTTCTAGAGCTTTGTGCCAGCCGGTGGTGTAGTGGCACCCGCACCAGACTCCGAGGCGAGTGGTCACGTGTTCGAATCCGGCCGGCTCCTTACACGCTTTCCATCCGTGCTGGGTTGGGCATCGAGCTGGCAACTCTGACTCATAAAAAAAGTTAAAAAGATACGGCAAGGTTGCTGCCCGGTGCATCACGAGGAGCAACAATTCCAGAGGTGAGGTGAGGTGAGATTTAACAAATTTGGCCAAGCTTTGGATCAAGGAGCCTAGCAAAACTGAAATCAAACGGCTGGAGCTGAATCTTGCACAAGCGGGGGTCCTGCAGATGCCACAGCGCAGAGCTCCTCGAAGCAATGCCCCAGGCCCAGCCACTTTCAGCTGCTTCACCAACAAGTCACGGTAGCGTAGCGGTCAGTCTAAAGCTATTTCAAGTTGGGGCGCCGGAGTTCAGAGTTCAGTTTCGGTGCTGTCCGTGAGGAGTTCACGTGCTCTCCCCGTGACAGTGTAGGTTTCCTCCGGGTGCTCCAGTTTCCTCCCACAGTCCAAAGATGTACCAGTTAGTAGGTTAATTGGTCTTTGTAAATTGCCCTGTGATTAGGCTAAGGTAGAATGCTGAGCGACACAACTTGTTGGGCCAAAAGGGCCTGTCCCATGCTGTATTTCTAAATAAATTAAATCTTCGGTCCAGTATTCCCCTTTTCCTCCCAATCACATGTTGTATCAATGTACGGATATCCGTTGCATAGTACCTAATGTTGTTTGCAGGGAATGTTGCAGTCACCTGGATACATGTTCACCTCTGATCTCATGCTCACAGGTTGCAGTTTGTCTACAGAAACTCCTGCTGCTCAGTTTCAGTTATAGCTTTTGGTACTGGGGAATAACGGAGAGAGTCAGCCAGCTCCCTGATCCTATATAATCCGCCTTATCAGTGTTGTGATCTGCAAATTCTCCTCCAAATCTTGGAAGTATATTAACGTCACTAGGTCTAAGTGATGGAACTCCATACCAACCAACACATGGGGGGTACTTTCTCCAGAAGGTAACTCGTTATCATCCTTCTCAAAAGTAGCTTGAGTTGGAAAATAAATGTTGACCTTACCAGTGATGGCAAAAAACATGAATAACTTTTTTAAAAGTCACCTTCAGATATATTCAGATTAGGGTGGCATGGTTAGCACAACGCTTTACAGTACAGGTGACCTGAGTTCAATTCCCGCCACTACCTGCAAGTATGTTCTCTCCGTGACCATGTGGGTTTCCTACGGGTCCACCGGTTTCCTCCCACAGTCCAAGAATGTACCAGTTCAAAGGATTTAAGGTACATTCATTGTCAAAGTATGTTTGCAGTGTACAACCCTGATATTCATCTTCTTCACAGACAGCCACGAAACAAAGAAAACCACGGAACCCGCACAAAGAAAGAACACGAACCTCCCCCATGCACAAAAAAAAACAAATTGCGCAAATGGCAACAAGAACATCAAACCGCCCCCTCGCAAAAGACAAATTGCGCAAGTGGCAACAAGAACAAACATATGAAAATGCAGAATATAAAACACAAAATTGAAGCGTGCACATTCAGTTTAGTTCAGTGTTCATTACCTGTAGGCCGCCCCGATTCAAAGCTGCCCCAAAAAATGCAACAGGAAAAGGAATGACCGGATACCAGAAAACACATCATTATGTGAACTGCAGTCCAATCCACCGATCAAGTCAATTAAAGCTTGCTCCAACACTATCCTCTGACAACATCGAGGGACAGAGAGGTCATTCGAGGGCAGGAGCCTTCTCTCAGGGGCAGCAAGTGAGAGAGAGAGAGAGAGGGACCACCTCACGCAGACACTTTCCTCTGACAGTAGCGAGCGAGAGGTTGGTAGACAGCGTTGAACACTCACTTGCCTTCTGCACTCAGCTCAATGGTTTCAATCTTCATCAGCGCTTAGATCTTCGAGAAATGGAGTTGATCATGGACTCTAAGCCTATTGGCTTCGAAGCCCCTCGCCTCCTGGAACCTTGTCTGCTGGTAGGTTGATTGGTCATTGTCCCGAGATCAAGCTGGAATTAAATCAAAAGTTTGCTGAGCAATGTGGCTTAAGAGACTTATTCTGCACTGTATCCCAATAAATAAATAAAAATGAAATAAATAAAAGCATCGAGATTCTATGGTTATACATTAGGCACCATTTTTTTGTGCAGCTCAAAAACTGTCCGCCAACCTCAAAGCAGAATTCTCCCTGGTTTAATCACATACAAAACCTGCAGATGCTGGAAACCCAAGCAACACACGTAGAATGCTGGAAGAACTCAGCAG
Source organism: Hypanus sabinus (assembly GCF_030144855.1). Taxonomy (NCBI): domain Eukaryota; kingdom Metazoa; phylum Chordata; class Chondrichthyes; order Myliobatiformes; family Dasyatidae; genus Hypanus; species Hypanus sabinus. The sequence continues at coordinate 89,969,935 of NC_082718.1, forward strand.
GTCAGGCAGCACCTGTGGAAAAGAATAAACTGTCAATGTTCCAGCTGAGACCCTTCATCAGAACATTAGTTCCTCCAGCATTTTGTGTGTGTTGTCTTCCTGGTTTACGCAGTTTCTTTGCTATTGCCTTAAGTAACTTTGCAATATTCCTTTCCCAATGTTATCATCTTTTCTGTTTTTAAAAGAGAAAAAAAATAAGCTATGAATTTCCTGTTAGTCAGCTGCAGAGAAGAGCTGAGTGCTGTGAATGACAGCTGAAAATAGTGTTATACACACTTGGTCACTTTATGGTGTACATCTGAACACCTGCTCGTTAATGCAAAAAAAAACTTATCAGCCAGTCACGAGGCAGCAAATCAATGCATAAAAGCATACAGACATGGTCAAGAGGTTCCAGACCAAACATCAGAATGGGGGAAGGAAATGTGATCTAGGTGACTTGGACCGTGGAATGAGTGTTGGTGCCAGACAGGGTGGTTTGTGTATCTCAGAAACTGCTGATCTCCCGCGATTTTCACACACAGCAAAGGCTTCCCAATCTGGGGTCCATAGACCCTTCAGTTAATGTAGGGGTCCTTGGCATAAAAAAGAGTTTGGGAACCCCTGGTCTAGAATTTACAGAGATAGATGCGAAAAGCAAAGGAGATCCAACGAGTGGCAGTTCTGTGGGAAAAAATGCCTTGTTAATGAGAGAGGTCAGAGGAGAATTACCAGACTGGTTCAAGCTGACAGGAAGGCAACAGAAACTCAAATAACCATGTGTTAGAACAGTGGTGTGTAAAGGAGAATCTCTGAACACACAAGGTGTAGAATCTGGGGTGGCTGGGGTCCTGTCAGAGTCCGTGATCTACAGATAAACTCAAACTGTGATTCTTCAAGGCATTGGGTTCTCGCTCTCAAAACTATGGTCCAAGGGAAAACTATGGCATTTTCAATACCTCCGGGTGTGGCCTGGAAGTCGTGTGTCTTTGTGGATGACCCAATACCTCACCGGTGTCGCTGACTGAAGCATCATGGAAGATTGACGCATCGAGGCAGCAGAGTATGCCGCTGTCGAAATGCAGCCCTCCAGTCGAGGGAACTCGAATAAGTGACACTGCAGATTGTAACATCAAAACAGCGACCCAATGGTCTCCCTCTCATCTGTTGCGGGAGCCACTACCTCGCTCTCCCTTGTTGGTGAGAGAGAGAGAGAGAGAAACTCTCTGAGACGTCAACATGTTGGGATGGACTCTAGATCACGGTCTCTGGGGCTTTGCTGTTGCTCTGGGGGGGTGGTCGATGTTTCCTGCTGGAACAAGTGGATAAGGGGCGGGGGGGGGAGATTGTTGATGCTTTGCTGTTGCTTGTGCATGGGAGGGGTGAGGGGGGTCTTTGGGGGTCCCAGCGTTTTCTGTCATTCATTCTTTGGGTTTTTTCTCTCTGTTTTGAGGATGCCTGTGAAGAGTAAGAATTTCAGGTTGCATACTGTACACATTCTCTGACATTAAGTTGAACCATTGAACCTTGAAGTGGGCGGATGACAGAAGCAGAAGACCACAAATTTACAGAAGTAGACTAAGTAACCACCTTATTAGTTACCTCCTGTACCTGGGAAAGTGCCTGCTGAGCGTATCTTCCCTGTCCTTTCACCATGCTCCATTCTCTCTGAGCTATAACACTTTGCTCAGAACTCTCATAGCTTGGACCATAGCTTCCTCAGTGTGCTACTGAAATTAACTGATTGGTACGGACGGCACTGAAGATAAGTCTTTCACTGTACCATGTGACAATGATAAACCAACTTTTATTGTCACCTTTCAGTCCCTCCCTGATACCTTCCCTGGACTGAGTGTTAACTAAGGGGGAAGTGCCTCATTACACCCGTCCTTCTGGGTAGGAAGGTCACCTTTGATAACTGACGTAATTGATATTTTTGCAGAGTTTTTAATTAAGAGGATTTGCTTGGTATGTATTTGAAAGCAGATTGTTCTTAAAAAAAGGTTTTCCGTGAACAAATAGTTAATTTAAAGTTAAAGGTCGGTGAGCCATTTGAAAGGTCAGTCACTGAAGATAGAGTATCCTTTACAGACAAAAGCAAATTCTGTTGTGCAGTTGTTGCATTCAACAACAGCGCCAACAGAAACTTTATCTCGAGCAGGTATTTCATTGTCAGCTTGAAATGTCTATAGGGCGACTATTAACAGCAGTGCAAATTTTTGCAGGATAAAACAGGGGCTGTGCATACCACATCAATGCGCCTTAAATTTCTTTGAGTCAGTGCCAAGAGCACGTGATCCCTGCTCAAGGACTTTATCTATTTTGGTGGCCCCCCTGTTCGGGCAGATGGCTTAAAATTTATAGTAACATCTGCATGCGAATTTCAAATAGGGTCTCCAAGGTTACTTTGTAAGTGACCAGCAGAGTCTGCTTTCAATTATGGAAATGTGTCCTCCTTCTTATAATGGTTTCTAGCAAATACTGTAAAAGTATCGTCAATTTAGATTGAGAAACCTTAATTAGGGCGCTCGTTTCTTTAATGGTAGCAATCATCCCACCTCACTTTTTTTTGAAAAAAGGGAATTGATTTTGTCTTTTTTATCTTGACCCCTCCTTGGTTTAGTTACCAGTGGTGTTAAACTGCCTCTGGCAGCATTGGGCTGTTATTGTAATGCTGTCGCAGGTTAAGGGATGCTGTGAAAATTACCAACAATGGGAGGTAGGAGAAGGTGCCTTGGGATTGAGGCAAAACTGTAATAATGAAGGCTGGAAATAGAAATCCCTTGACAATGTTCTTGGAATAATTCCCTTCTGATTTTACAGCACTGCACAAAAGCCTTAGGTACATGTATATAGCTGGGGTCTCTAAGACTTTTGCACAGAACTTGTCAACGTGGAGAGGAGAGTAAATCTGTAAATCTGGTGGGAGCAAAGGATGTTGGGGATGGCGAGGGTGGAGCGCTGTTGGGGGGGTGGGATTGGTGGCAGAGAAGGAGTGCTGAGGGGCGGGGGTGCAGGCACACCCAGCCCTGAGACTCCAGCCAAAGTCACTTGATTCCAAACAATTGGTTTATTGATCATTACATAACGTCTCTCTGGTGAATCCCGCTCCCTCCCTCTCTCTTCCCCTTTTCCCAACCATGATGCTTCTCTCCCTGCTCCCTTTCCACTCTCAGTCCACAACAGAGACCTGTATCGGAATTAGGTTCATTGTCACTCACATATGTCATGAAATTTGCTAATTTTCGGCAGCAGTACAGTATGATACATAAAATTACTGCAATACTGTGCAAAAATCTTAGGCAGCCTAGTATCTATATATATATATATATATATATATATATATATATATATATATATATATATATATATACCTGAGACTTTTGCACAATACTGTATATCATTTCTTCTATCTCTTGTTAGCATCCCTCCAAAGCAACAAGCCTCACTTGGTAGGTTACCTTGTGAATTTGAACTGGTGTCTGACTACTCTGGAGCCCAACCTGCTGAGAATCTCATTATTCTCGACATTGTGTCATTCCCACTTAAGGTTTTATTTTGGCACTATAGAAATGATCAGAGCTATCATAGAACTATGATCAGAGCATTTTTCCCTTGTTCACAAACAAGTGGCCTTAGACTGATCACCAGCACAGCTCATCTGGCCAGCATTCCTTTCTCTCCTAGCCACCTGGCAGATGGAGGCATCCCTCTCCAGCACGTGTAACCCTGCATGGCAAACTCACAGCGCGTACATCCAACATGAAGCCCACAAAAGTTCTAAAGAGATATGGGGCAAACTGCTGTACTTGATTCTTGGCTCGGTCTCTGTAGCATACAGACCCGTGTTACAGAGTACTCGAGATGTCGATAATTGTACTGCACTAACATTTGTGAAGAGTTTCACTGCCTCAGGCGCCATTTTAATTGCCCGCCAGCAGTCTCTGCCTCTGAGTAGTAAATAATAGAAGCAGTAGTTCAAGTTCAAGTTCAGGTTTAATTGAATATAGCATTCTTCCAGGGCCAAGGTGCAAAACACATCACCAACAGCACACAACACGCTGCACATGGTACATATGATTACGATCTTGGAAAGAGCATACAGTCACAAAGACTCGTGTTCTAACTGATAGCAACGTCGTTCTCATGCAAACCTTTTTGTGATCATCATCTTCATTCATTCATGCTTATTGTCTGTCTCCAACTGCACCCTGGTTATGAATATTTTTGGATGATAAAGTTGTGGAGCAAATGTAACAGTGATTTAGCTTACCTTGTTATAATGCGTTTAAATATACCCTGCAGTTAATGCAAAAATCTGAAACACTGCTCTGAGGGTCCACTGGATAGAACCTGCATGAATCCCCTTGTATCTCCAATCTGTTGTCAATCGTTATTGTGTTAGGTATGTAATTATCAGTGCTTAAAGAGGTTAACCTTGAAGCAACCTTAAAGTGTTTGTTTATGGATGAAGTAATATGATAATGAATACTGTAAGTAAGGAGTGAATTAGAGTGAAACTGCAGGAAATGTGTATTCATTTCTATGGTCCCAAGTTGATTGCCTTGCATTTTGATGAAGAAGAAATCCTGATGTATCATAACGTTTATGGTAGTACAACCTGTAGATCAGAGGTTCTCAAACTTTTCTATGCTGTGGGCCAGTACCGCTAAGCATGGTGTTCAGGGTGTGAGCCCCTGCTGTAGAGGTACACAACTATAATCAACGATGCCCAGGACCACAGGGGATTCTACAGCTGCAAAGAAAGTTAAATATGTTTAGGACACAAAGGAGAATTATCTTTTAAACAAGGTCCCATGCAGGCTTTTACATCCACCTGCAATCACCCAGAGTGGGGCGCAAACCCACAATTTTTCACCCGAGCAACAATGCTACCAGGGCCAACATTAGTCTGAAATTTTTATCTCCGAATCAGTCCACACTTCTACAAGGGTTGTAAATAATAGAAGCCAACTGTAGTTTGAAAGCGATAGAGCAGCTGTCAAAGATCTTTTCAGCTGCTTCAGACACGGAACCTGTTTGGCCACTTGCCCCTACTCACCACTCCCCTCCCTCCCCTCCTATAGTCGGGGTTAAGCCTCCATGTAAGGCCTCGGCTCTGAGATTCAGGCTAAGCTAACCACATATCTACAGAAAACAAGGACGTTCCACAGAAAGCACAAGGTGTTTACTCCTAGCAACAACTTTTGTCCATTAGCTTCATTAAATCTGCTCTTTTCTGGATTGAATCTGCAAATTTTGCTCTCATCAAAAAAATTATTTATATACTGAGATGCAGGGCGCAATAGGCCCTTCCAGCCCTTTGAGCTGAACCACCCAGCAATCCTCCTAATTAATCCTAGCCTAATCACAGGACAATTTACAGTGACTGGTACAACCGGTACTTCTTTTGGATTGTGGGAGGAAACTTGAGCACCCAGAGGAAACCCACGCGGTCACGGCGAGAAAGGACAAACTCCTTAAAAGCAGCGGCGGGAGTCAAACCCGGGTCACTGGTGCTGTAAAGCGTTGTGCTGACCACTATGCTACTCCGCCACCCCCATAATCCAAAATAATTTTTGTCTGCTAATTTACTTCTACTACATCACTGTTGCACTCTGATCACTGGATCTCTCCGGCCTTTCACTCTCCTGATAATCATCTACAGTCTTAGGTTGAACATCTTTTCTTTCTGGGCAACCACCACCGAAGCAATTTTCAACCTGTAATCCAAATAGTCCATGGGATCCGTGGAAATGGCTGGTCTGGGCTGTTCAACCAGAATACAGTTTTACATACCTGTCTTAACTCCATTTCACTTCCCTGCCCCCTTCCTCTCCTCCCATCCATGGAGACATCCAGTGAGGGGCAGATCTGTGGGAGAAAATGACTTGTTAATGAGAGAGGTCAGAGGAGAATGGCCAGACTGGTTCAGGCTGACTGGAAAGTAACAGTAACTCAAATAACCATGCGTAACAACAGTAGTGCGCAGAAGAGCATCTCTGAATGCACAACATGTCAAGCCTTGAAGTGGATGGAGCTACATCAGCAGAAGACTATGAACATACATTAACACGTTCTGTGGCCATTTTATTAGATACCTCCTGTACCTAATAAAATGGCCACTGAGGGCCATTTTTACAAAAATTGTCTCTAAACATATGGAATCAGTTTACAGTAATTTAAAAACACTGACCTTGCTTTAAATATTGATTTTCTATTCAGGTTGTGGGACGTTCGTTTGAAGGGAATCAATTATTCTGTATATATTCTTGTGTTACAAAGGGACTTATAGTTTTGAGCAGGTACTGTTTTGACTTGGGTATATGTTATGATTGGAAATTCATCAAATGGTACACACACATTTAGCCAAAGTCAAAGGAAATTGATTATCAAAGTACATATGTGTCACCATCTACAATCCTGAGATTCATTTTTTTGCGGTCATACTCAATAAATCCATAATAGAATAATAATCATAATGGAATCAATGAAAGACTTCACCAACTTGGTCGTTCAACCCAGTGTGCAAAAGACAACAAACTGTGCCAGTACAAAAAGAAAGAAAAAATAATAATAATAAATAAGCAATAAACATTGAGAATATGAGATGAAGAGTCCCTGAAAATGAGTCCATATGTTGTGGGAACGTTTTAATGATGGGGCAACTGAAGTTAAGTGAAGTTATCCCTCTTGGTTCAAGAGTTTGATGGTTGAGGAGTAATAACTGTTCCTGAACCTGATGGTGTGAGTCCTCGGCTTCTTCCTGATGATGGACGCTGCTTTCCTTTGACAATGTTTCCTGTAGATGTGCTCAGTGGTGGGGAGGACTTTGCCTGTGATGGATTGGATTACGTTTTGAAGGATTTTTCATTCAAGGGCATTGGCGTTTCCACACCAGGCTGTGATGCGGCCAGTCAATATACTGTCTGCTACACATCTATAGAAGTTTGTCAGAATTTTATATATCGTGCCGAATCTTCACAAACTTCTAAGGAAATACACGTGCTGCCATGCGTTCTTTGTAATCGCACTTACATGCTGGGCTCAGGACAGATCTTCTGAAATAAAAACACTGTGGAATTTAAATTTGCTGACCCCCTCGACCTCTGATCCTCCGATGAGGACTGGCTCATGGACCTCCTGAAGCCAATAATCTGAAGTCAATGTCTTGCTGACATTGAGTAAGAGGTTGTTGTTCTGGCACCGTTCAGCCAGATTTCAATCTCACTCCCAAGTGCTGATTTGTCACCTCCTTTGATTTGGTCTATGACAGTGGTGTCGTCAGCAAACTTAAATGTGGCATTGGAGTTGTGCTTAGCCTCACAGTCATAAGTGTAAAGCGAGTAGAGCAGGGGATAAGCACACAGCCTTGTGGTGCACCTGTGCTGATGGAGGTTGTGGAGGAGTTGTTGTTGCTAATCCGAACTGACTGGAGTTTACAACTCAGGAAATCAAGGATCCAATTGCATAAGAAGGTATTGAGGACAAGGTCTTGAAACTTATTGATTCATTTTGAGGGGATGATGGTATTGAATGCTGAGCTGTAGTCAATAAAGAGCATCCTGATGAATGCACCTTTGCTGTCCAGATGTTCCAGGGTTGAGTGAAGAGCCAATGAGATAATTGTATAATTGCATTACATACATTTTTCATTATAATGGATAAACTTTAGAACAGTCAAAACAGTAAAATATGCACAAAATTTACTCTTGTGGGTTGAATGTTAGTTATTCACTTTATTGGAAATTCAAGGAATGTTTATTTAATTTACGAAGAATGGAAAACTGTGTAATTAAATAGCCATCAGTCTCTAATGGCTATCTTTGCTTATGAAGTCAGGTAGTGTGAGCAAACTTTTAGCAAAGAAATCAGGATGAGCACATTACCACATAATTTCCTGTAAGTTCACATTGAAGTCAGCTGCAAAAGGACAGTTCACATTGCTAACTTACAGAAATCTGGCCACCTTTGTCTTTTTTTTCCACATCAACGTTTTTCCAACCCCATGGTAAACTATATGGACTGTGGAAGGAAGTTCAATCTTTGGCAGCTGGTTCAATGTTAAACTAAGCATTCATGGAAATCCAAAAAATGTTGGAAGTTTCATAATGTAACGACAGCAAATGCCATTAGCTCTGGCAACAGAAAATCTGCAAAATCTATGCCAGTGTATCACCTGACTCTGTTGTTACATGCATAAATGGAAAGACTAAAATTAAAAATTAGCTTTATTTGTCACAAGTACATTGAAAAATAGTCAGGGGGAGAACATACAAACTGCTGATAGGCTGTGGTGGGATCTGAACCAGGGTCACTGGTACTGTAAAGTGTTGTGCTAACCACTACGCTATCATATCACCTCTACATTTTGGGTTGAGTGTTTACATCAGGACTGTCCTAATGCACGGTGTTGACCTGATGTTGACGTACACCTTTTGCCACCACAGATGTTGTCTAACCAACTGGGTTCTTCCAGCGTTCTGTTTTGTGTTCCAGATCCCAGCATCTGCAGCCTCTTGTCTTCTTCGTGCTTGGCATTAGAGTGGATTTTTTTGTAGGTAGACAACAAATAAATCGGCAGATGCTGGAAGCTGAAACAAAAGTAGAAGTGCTGGAAGAACTCAGCCTGTCAAGCAGCATCAGCGGAAAGAGAAACCAGCTAAAGTTTTGAGCCAAAGACCCATCATAAGAACTGAGAAAGACTTGAGAGATTAAAATACAGTACTGTGCAAAAGTCGTAGGTATATGTAAAAAAAATTCTGTAAAACAAAGTTGCTTTCAAAAATAATGAAATGAGAAGTTTCTAAATATCAATAAATTTTCTATAAAGAGCAGTAAACAGTGAAAAACTAAATCAAATCAATATTTGGTGTGACCACTCTTTGCCTTATAAAACCGGGTCAATTCCTTTAGGTACACTGGCGTGCAGTTTTATAAGAAAATCAGATAGTAGGTTGTTCCAACCATCTCAGAGAACATGCCACAGTTCTTCTGCAAACTTTGGCTGTCTCGCTTGCCTCTGTCTCTCCAGACAGCCTCAATAGTGTTGAGATTGGGGCTCTGCGGAGGCCATATTAAGAGATCTAGGGTGCCCAGGACTTTTGCACAGCATTGTATAAAGTATACGCAGGTGCGCAAACAGTGGATGGATCCAGTAGGGAATAAACAGCATTTGGGACTTCATGCTCTCCTAGTTCCCTGTCCAGCTACCTCTCTCCCTGCATCCAAAAACCTTCTCCAAACTATCAATGATTGTGAAAATCAAACTGTAAATTTAACTGCATTCATGCTTTTCTGTTTACTTCTCCATTTTCAGACTTCACCACGTTGAGGCCCTCCACTGGCCAGGGTTGACCGTGGAAGTTGCTTCCCAGCTGTCTACGTGATACACAAGCCAGGGCAGTACAATACAGAGAGCAGGCTCTTCCCCGTGCAATAAGCTCCCCCTCTCCACGCAGCTGATGAATCCAAAGAAACGGATACAGCTTGTCACCAGCGGCGTTGCAGGAGTTGACAGTCAGCATTAAACTCAACGTAGGACTGCCTCAGTGACTCCAGCTCCAGATTCTGACTCAGGGTTTACTCCCGAAGCCTTCCCCACAAGGAGGTACAGCTGACAGGCTGCGGAGGTTTGCGATCAGTTTTCCGTCTCCTAGAAGAGCTGCCAATCACGACTGACGAGCCCCATCTGCCTGAAGCGACTGGTTTTAAGGTGCCAGTAACCCCGCCTATGCCCCTTCTCATGTCAGTAGAAACAGTTCCACCAGGCTTAGTAGCTAAGCCTCACGTGAAGGCCAGGAGCTGGACTTGGTTGTCAGAGGCTATTTGAGTTGGGAGCATTTAATAAGTAGTGGGATCTTATCTCCACTACCTCCTCCCCAGGCTATGACAACCATAAGAAACCTCACCATATTAATTACCTCTTTATTTTGAGGTTCCGATAGACCTGTTTCTGCTTGTCAGGACAACATGTAAATGCGGTCTGCTGTTTGACAAGGACCCAGTTGACAGATTATTTTCCACAAACTGATATTCCACTAATGATTTTATCCAGTTTTCTCATCAGGTATCAATTCCCTTAATCTAATAATCCTGTTAGAGTAGCTTTAGATCTCACAAGTAAAAATTAATATTGGAGATAACAAATTCAAAAGTAATATCCACTTTGCAACTCATGTTTATGATGAACAGAAAGCAAATGCAATCTCTTTTAATTACTTTCTAAATTGCACTACCAAAGAAATAAACATGACCTTTATTTTAATAAGCAATTGAAATGACAAGGGTGCATTTTGATGATGGATCTAAAACAACAGAAGTGGGATTTTGGAGCTTCTGAGAAATTCCAATGCTTTGCATTCTTGCATTGTTCTCCTAATTTAGCAAGTGCACATGTCGTGGTAAAAGACAAAGAGTGAGAGAGGGCTAAGGTCAAAATCTTAAAAGTAGAATCAGTTCTGACGCATAACATTTCTTTAACCTTGAGTGCATGCAAACACACAGTCAGACTCATCATACCAGGGATCACAGTCTGAAACTAAATAGTCTCAAAAATGGTAGGGGAGGTGTTGAGAAACAGACTACTAGATAATGCCCAAAGTAGGAATACATTTATTTTTACACTTAACAAAGAGTATATATTGCGGAGAGTAGGATGTCTAGGGCATTGTGTTCCTCCTGAAAGCGACATCACACAGGCTGCAGCAATGGTAAGCATCTGTGTTAATGCCATATTGTATTACATTAGAAACATTGGGAAAGAAGAACTAAGGAGTCAAGAAAGGCAAGAGTTTTTGATGCTTCTAAAATTGCATTTCCACCTACTTGCTCACGTTCTGTAGCTTTTATTTTAATTTGGAAGCAAGATTTATTATGGCGTTAACTAATTTGTGAAATTAACTTTTTGGAACATGGCAACCTGTTCATAGTTCTATCCATTCTATCCTTTGGCCTTAACAGTCACATAGTTACTGCTGCAACGTTTCAGTGGTAAACCCGGCCAGCTTCCTCAGGCACAGGTTAGTCAAATGACGTCCATGTCTGTAAGTATGTGATTGTTAAGCCCAAAAGATAGAATGGATAGATTTAATAACTAATCACAAAGCTTCCATAGTCAGCTATACTGTTAGTTCATGGTAGGTTTCCTGAGGCAAATGATAAAACGATTCAAGTTTCCCAGTTCATCTAGAACTAAAGAAGAAAGAAATTGATATTTACAACAGGGTAAGATATAGATTTCAACCACAGTCTATACCAGTTTAATGGCTTATAGCTCAGTTAGTGCAGAACAGAGATGGCAACAGCTTGCTGAAGTCTTCAAGCAAGAAACCAGCTCTGGTTCAGTGATTTTAAAAATGCTTTGCTGGAGCAGTGAGTGGTTGGCCAAACTGCATCCAGGCTGCTGATATTCTCAGCTCAAATTCACAGGTCAAGCAGCAAAAGTCTTGATTGCTTTAGACAAATATGCTTATCCACAAGCTTCAACCCTTCCAGCAGCTGAAGAGAGAATCCTTAGGAAAGAAAAGGGTGGAAAGTGAGCAAGGTTACCTGCTGGTTTTAATAGGGGTTGGCAGCAGGATTGATAAGACTTTACAGTCAAACCCATCCCATTTTCATTTCTGACAAAGAATTTAGTAGGCTCCTATTAAATAAGTGATAAATCATGTAAGGTTGTGGAGAGTGCTATAAAATATAAAGACCTGGCTTGCAGAAGACCATAGCGGTACAGAAAGACTACCATTGCTTCTACATTCTCTGCATATACTGTACGCTCTCAGAGAGATTTCTGAGTGGTGGGTGGTTAAGGAGAAGTTATATTATGGTGTATTGAAGGGTCAATCAACACTTACCGGTATTAAGTTCAGTTCTGGTTAAGAAGGATGGGAATTGAATACATAGCCCAACACAAGGACGGCTTCTGTCAGATGGACAATGTAAGATAAGACCATAAGATCAGAATTAGGCCATTTGGCCTATTAAGTCTGCTCTGCCATTTCATCATGGCTGATCCATTTTCCCTCTCAGCTCCACTCTCCAGCCTTCTTCCTGTATCCCTTCATGCCCTGACTAATCAAGAATCTATTGACCTCTGCCTTAAATATACCCAGTGACTTGGCCTCCACGGCCACCTGCAGCAACAAATTCCACCACTCTCTGGCTAAGAAAAGAAAATGTTAAAGCAAGTTCTCACCTGACTGACTCAAGTAGACTCTATGATTCCAAAGGCACTTTTCAAAGATGTAGGCATGCCTTCCTCCAATCCAACCAACCACCATTACCACCAAACACAAACTATCTGGTTACTTTCCTTTCCTTTCTGTCAGTGGAGTACCGCAGTTTGCAAATCTGCTGCTACGGCTTCCTGCATTACTGCAGCGTCTAAAGCAATCTGGGAGATCCTGAGGATACAAAAGGCAATATATAAATGCAAGTTGTTTCTACATTAGTAACAACATACCCTATTGGAATAAACAAGCTCATTGATTTTGATTTTGTTGTAGCCAAATAAAGCTTCTGACTTCAATGAAATATACAGCAATAGAGCCATCACGTCCTGTGGGTTTTCTCCCTCAGGCCATAACAAAATAATTGCTTCATATTATTTATCTGAAGTGATCCAACAGAAGTGGAAGCACAGTTGTTGTGCAAATGAAGTCACCAGAGGGAAGTACTGTTAGCTTCGAAGCAGTTTCTTTATTCAACAAAATGAGACACAGCTGCCATCATATTAAGACCCCTTTTGAAGTAAGAGGCCTGTTTGACCTATCACTGCACGACATCTTATACGCTAAAGATTGAAGGACGATTCCATATTTACAATGCATCCACAATGCTTCCTTTGAACTACGCACCAACTTTCCACCTCCCGCTTCGCCCCCACTTCACAGACACCTGAATGTCAGCATCCTCTGGTCCTCCTACTCGTGCCTCTTAGGGACCTATTCAGAGCTGCATTTTATCTTTTAATCTACAGTCTATATTCAGATTTAGCGGTTTAGATGGTTAAGAAAAGGTTATATTACGGTGTATTGAAGGTTCAACCAACATTTTCTGCTATTAAGTTCATTTCTGATTAAGAAGGATGTGAACTGATCACATTGCCCAACACAAGGACAGCTTCTGTCAGATGGACAATAAAAGGTAAGACTATAGGACCATAAGATATAGGAGCAGAATTTAGTTGCTGAAGTTATTTGCTATATGTGCTAACCCTAAAAATGCCTTAACAAGCACTAACCCCCTTCCTGAAGAGTGGGATATTTCTGTTACACCACTTTAAGATGAATGCCCTGTGGAAAGGATTCATTGTGATAAAGATTTATACCCATCTACTCCGGAAGCAAGGTGCATTCCTAGACACTCAGTAACTCTCTGCTCTCTTATTCATTATCAAGGAGTAAATGGCAATATTATTGATTATCGACTTGGTAATGAACACCGGCGGAGGAAAAGAGAACCAAGAATAACTCGCACACATTTCATAAACTGGATATAAGACTTCATAATCTGAGATGAGGTAACAAACTGGGACTCAGGCTCAGATTGGAACCACCCAGGGAATCAGGGCTGCTGTGTAACTCTAGGAATGATTTTCACATTATATCCATTCCCTTGGAAGTTTTATAGAATATTTATATCAGTTATTGAAATAAGCCTTTGTGACAGATGTCGGAGAGAGTTTTCAATGGAAGTGGCTCCACTGTGATGAGGTTTAAACCCACAATGAAGATGTCTTTTAGACCCCAATTGAATTCATGACCATAAATTATATCTCTTTTGGCTTATAATGCTCATAGTGCAGGGGACTGGATCACTGTTGGTTTAGGGTCAAGCCGCGCCTTGCCTTGCTTACTTTTAGTGTCCTTGGTTCTTGTTCAATATCTGGTGTATCGTCCTAAAGCAGATCCTAGCGTTCTTGACATAAGTCATACCTAAAACAGTGGTTGGATTTGCTCAGCCAATGGTAAGGTCAAGTTTTGAATGACCTTTCTGTATCTGACTGATGCACGATATTCTAAGAATGCTTCTATGTGGTCTTCAAGCACAGGGATCCTATCATTCCTGCTAACCCAAGTTTGGACATGCTGCGCCTCCTTTTAAGAAAGTGTTTAGAGGTGGGAGAGGACAGAGCGGGTCACACCTGTGATGAGTTTCAGGGGAAAAAATAAACAAAGCAGAAATTCCAGATGTTCAATCTTCTTATCAGAATTTCTTCTGATTTTGGGTCCTCTGGTTAGGTTCGGCCTCCAAGAGGACCACAACCTTGTCACTGGGTTTGGAGGCTTGAGTGCCTCAATGACCCGGAGAACTATGTTGCCCAAAGTCTGGTCCTTGTGCTTTGGCTCCTGGTAGGGTCACCTTTGCCAGACAGGTCAAAGGGTAGAGGCCAAACTAACAGAGTTTCAGGGGTTCAGCCCAGGGTTAACATCCCTGACAGGTCAAAAAAAAAGTTGTTACAGAAATAGCAATGAAGAATCCTTCTTTATTTGTGTGTGACTGTACAGTCAGACAGAGAAGGGCAGGCCTTCATTGCTGCCCCAAACACCAGTGGTGTAACAAGTGGTCAGTAAGTTAGGTTTGAAGATTTCTGTAGACGAGACAGTGAAATGGAATGTACAAGATATATGAGAGTAATGCACGTTCCTGGATTTAGAAGCAATGAAGATAGATCAAATAATAGAACTGAAGTCACCATTTCAATCCATTTCTGTCCAACAGGATAATAAGGATTTACCTTTGACTGGGGCCTCAATGAAATTTGAGAAGTTGAGCATCAAGCCCACAGCACTCAGTGCCTAGTGAGTGGCAACCACATAAAGTCCATTCACATCAGCAACACACGCAGAATGCTAAAGGAACTCAGCGGGTCAGGACTCTCCTGGTGAAGGTCCTCGGCCTGGAACGTTGACTGTCTACTTCCCTCCAGAGAGGCTGCCTGACCTGTTGAGCCCCTCCAGCACTTTATGTGTGTTTACTGAAGGCGTCCAGCGTCTGCAGAACCTCAGGTGTCTCTGCTGTTGCATGTCCGAGCATGTTCTCCGCTGACTGGGGTGCCGTTTTGTTTCTCAGCCACCCAAGAAGGCAAAGAAGAAGATTGAGGGAGCCAACTCCAATGTGTTTTCAATGTTTGATCAGTCACAGATTCAGGAATTCAAGGAGGTAGGCTTGCCAAGTTTATATTCAGACAAACATGCTCTCAAAGAGGATCAGCTGTCTTCAGAGAATTTAATGTCAATTGACAATGCTTAAAGGAAAGAGGGAATGAAAGGTCATTGACCTGAAATATTAATCTTTCAAAATACTGTCTGATCTGGGTGCTCCACCCTTCTCATTGCTTATTACAGATTCCTTCTCTCCTTAATATTTTGCTTCTTGTTCTACAACAGATTTAACATTTCACTCCCCCTCCCCACCCCCAAAAAACTAGTCAAAATGTCCATCAAATCTAAACTGGTAGTTATGAGACACTGCAGAAGTCTCAAGTTGATCCCTAGTCTGTAAAGAGGTGACAGATGTTATCTGGGGAGCAATAAAAGTGCTAAAATTAGCCTCTACTAGTCACTATTGAGAGGAGCACTTGCTGTGAGCAGTACTTAATAATATGACTGAAGAGCACAAGTGTGAATGATACCATCACGGTGTGGGAACACCAATGCCCTTGTACGGAAGATCCTACAAAAAGTCACAGGTAAATCCCTCCCCATCATTGAGCATATCTACATGGAGCATTGTCCCGGGAAAGCAGTATCCATCATCAGGGACCCCCCCCCCCACCACCAAGATCATGCTCCCTACTTGCTCTTACCATCAAGTAGAAGGTACAGGAGCCTCAGGATCTGCATCAGTTGCTACCTCCTAACCACCAGGCTCTTGAACCAGAGAGGATAACTTCACACAACTTCACTTGCCCCATTACTAAGCTGTTTCCACAACCTATGGACTCACTTTTACAGACTCATTGTCTCATGTTCTCAATACTTATTATTATTATTATTATTATTATTGTTATTTCTCTTTCTTTTTGTCTTTTGTACACTCTTTGTCCACCCTGTTGGTGCAATGTTTCATTGATTCTATTATGGATATTAGATTTACGGAGTATGCCCACAAAAAAATGAATCTCAGGGTTGTATATGGAGTCGGGTTGGAGGAGATCACAGAAGTAGGAGGGATCAGCTATCACGAGCCAGCAAACAGATGTATAAATTCAAAGCATTGCTTCACCAATGGAAATAAGCAGGTAGAAAGGTGATGGACGAGGAGGAGGAGGAGTTGGTACAGGTTATACAACAGCAGTGAAGATTCTGAGGACCTTTCGAGTTTATGTAGGGTAGATTGAGGGAAGTTAACAAGGATTCTATTCAATAATTGAGACTGCAGATAAATTACCCGTTTCCTCCAGCACTTGCACGCTCAGCATTATCCCCATTCTTTGTTTCCCTGACAAAACAGGAGAGAGTTACTGACAAACCGGGGGAGAGTTACACTTGTAGACTCAATTGCCATCGCGCTGCGGTGCAGGGGGCTATAGTACTGCTGAGCAGACCTTAAATTAGACACCGCTATGGGACTGTGGTCTTCAATTAAATGCTAATGATTAACACTGGCAAAGAAAACAAGGAGACTGTTGTCTCCTGCTCAGTTAGACAAGGAATGATGAATGGCATGGGGCACTGATGCACTATATTAAATGTATCGCTGCTGAACCTGAACCATAAGGTATAATCAAAGATACCAGTTTTTAATACTGTATTGATTTTGCCTTGATACCAGGCTTTCACAATAATGGATCAAAACAGGGATGGATTCATTGATAAGGAGGACCTTAGGGACACATTCGCCGCTCTGGGTTAGTTTTACGATTACAAATGGATTTCTACTGCTGAGGTGAAAAAAAAATGTTATTAATGATTTGTAATCTATTCTACAGGCCGGCTAAATGTAAAAAACGAAGAGCTGGAAGAAATGATTAAAGAGTCTTCTGGGCCGATTAACTTCACAGTTTTTCTTACCATGTTTGGTGAGAAGCTTAAAGGTGAGTGAAATAAAGTGATATTAATGAACTATTCGTCAAAGCAAGTTACAGATTATTGGAAACATTTTAACTAACAATGGGAAATAAACAGTTACAAGTCAACATTGGTGTTGATTTGTGCAATTAGTTTGTGGCATGGATAGATTTAGAGAATTTGAACAATTATGAGAAAATTGTAGACAGGGATTCAGATATTGATAGGTTCCTTCAAAGCAAAGGTGCTTCCTCTTTCCCCTTATTGTTGGTTTTAAATTGGATCATATGATATGTAATAAGAATTCTATCTTACGGGAAATAAGGGAGCACGATATGTGATTATTTCATTGACTGAATAATTAAAATAAATGTAGAACATTTACACAACAAGGGGATGGTGAAATAGATGCTATTAATGATACCAGCAGCTTGGTTCGAAACCTCTGAATCCATGGTTTCACGTTTGCTGCCCATCTCCCCTCATGACGTTTCCGAGGCCGCCCTGTCGCTTTCTGCAAGGAGGAGCTTCGGCCATTTGCTTGCGCCTACACCGCTGTCTGTAAGAGGTGAATGTCCCTCTCACTCTGAAGTTACCCCTCCTAACTAGTCCAAGAGGTTGGAGTAACTGATTGACACCACATTTTCCGTTCCATGGTGCACTGCTGTGTTGTCGCCAATGCTCTTCGCCCAAGGAGAAGTCGGTTATCATCTCCTTCGGTACAGAACAGCTCCAACCTCCACTCAGACTCCTGGGAAAAGCTGGGGCGGGGTTCACCAATGTTCTCGACATCCCCCACGGAGTGGACACGAAAGCCAGCAGAGACAGAGAGTGAAGGGATTAGAAAGACCGTGGGGGAAGATCAGGAGAGTGGCGCTCAGGCCAACTTTGGATCAGCCAAGGTCTTAAGGGGTGGTAGGATGGAGATGCATCTCTACCAAAGGAGGTGTAAGGTGCTCCTTCCCTCCACTAGCCTGCAGGTCACCCCGGACAAGATGTAGCACCTGCTTAGCACCCCCCCCCCACCCCAAATCAGGATTATGTGAAGCCAGGGGAGCAGGTGGTGGATGGTCATATGAGCAGCCGGTGCACATCACAAGTCCTGGTTATGAGACCACTGACACCAGGATGACAGTCTCTGAAGAGCATTGATATTGGCTGGGGTCACCAGTCTCGCAAAGACACTGCCCAGAAGGCAAAGGCAAACCACTCCTGCAGAAATATTTGCCAAGAACAATCATGGTCAAGGAGATCATGATTGGCTACGTCATGAAACACAGCACATAATGATGATGTCATACGACATGGCACATAATGATGATGATGATCTTAACAAAAAGTGGAACAGGTTTAAAAGAATCCTGCTTCCTACATACTTTTGTTCCTATAAATTGTTCAGATTTACCAGATTAAGACACAGCATAAGAAAGAATGAAACCAGGCAAACCATTTGGCACTGATGTGCAGAATGGAAGGTGAATTACCCAGTATGTGGGTGGCAGGAGAACCAGGGAAGAGTTGATGGTGTGTGAGAGGCAAGTAAGTGGGCAGGAAGAACAGGACTGATAGGGTTACTCCAAGAGCTCGTCTCGGTCTGGAGCTGTCTGGACAGCTCAAGGATGTCAGCTCTGACTGGTGAAACAAAACTGTTACAGAAACAGCAATGAAGAATCCTTCCTCATCTGAGTGTGACGGTATTCGAGTCTCCACCCAGGACTTGCGTAGCTGACAGTAGTGAAAACTGAGAGGAAGCTACTGACGTGATGAAGGAAGACCTGAACACAGCCGGAGACAGAAGACCTTCATCACTGCCCTAAACGCCAGTGGTGTAACGGCGTTACACCTCTGTCTGTCATGATAAACATGGAACCACAGTTTGCTGGCAACAACTGAACCCAGGAACGGAGGAACGACAGAATCCCATGTAGAGGCAGAAACAAGAGTTTATATTTAGACATTCCGACGGAACGTCGACTGAGTGACACCGCGAGATGACTCATTCTCAAAACAAGGACCCCGTGATAAGCGCTAATAAGGCATCCACTTTACGTAATCATGGAACACAGAAAACCTGTGCTAGTCAAAATAAGCTTGACAAGGCTAAACAGAGATCACAAGGGCTAAATGAGTCTAGTTCAGACAATAATTAACAAATACAGGTGTTCTAGATACCTCGGAGCCCAACGCTCTACAGTTTGCCCCACAGGCCCAGAGGGCTTGTGACACAGGGATTATACTCCAGATTACTTGTCCTGCTGTCACGCTGATTCTGTAGTGGACAGTGAGAAAGCTAAAATGAATGAAAACCCCATTTGATCTTTTCCTTGCCAATCTATCTGTCCCAGATGCAGCTGCAACCACCACAGAGTCCTCGTGGATCCACCTTCATACTCGAATATTCTCATATGACTCCCAGCAAGTGGGACATATTCAGAGCAGAACTAAACTAGGTAGCAGAACCCAGTATTCCCTTGGTCCAAGATATCCCTCAATTTATCATTGCCATCAAATGAAGACAATGTTCCAGGTTCATTAGGGAGTACAAGCAGGTGAGACAGACATAAATGGCTGAAATGTTTCAAACCAAAACACCAACAATTTCTTTCCCCTCACAACTACTGCTCAACATGTTGAGTTTCTCCACCAGATAGCTTGTCTTCTTTTTGTTTACGGCCCGTTACACCACTGGCGTTTAGGGCAGTGATGAAGGTCCTCTGTCTCCGGCTGTGTTCAGGGCTTCGTCACGTCAGTAGCTTCCTCTCAGTTTTCACTACTGTCAGCTACGCAAGTCCTGGGTGGAGACTCGAATACCGTCACACTCAGATGAGGAAGGATTCTTCATTGCTGTTTCTGTAACAGTTTTGTTTCACCAGTCAGAGCTGACAGCCTTGAGCTGAAACCTCAAACACTCTTAGTCTGGCCTCTACCCTTTGACCTCTTTGGCATGGGTGACCCTACCAGGAGCCAAAACATAAAGCCCTGACTATGGCCAACATAGCTCTCCAGGTCTTTAAGGTACAAAAGCCTCCAAACCCAGCGACAAGGTTGTGGTCCTCTTGGAGTAGGTTGTTTGTTACATTAAACAGTTGAAGCTGGTGTGGCATTTGAAAGGCATAAAAATGAGCTTTCAGTCTTGGGGTCTTGATACATGGTGGGTCAGCACCACAGTCAAAATTAAAACATGGCAGTGTCCCTACTTCCTTATGAGTCTATGGAGGTTTGAAATGACACCTGAAACTTTGACAAACTTCTATAGGTGTGTGGTGGAGAGTATATTGAGTGGCTGTATCATGGCCTGGTATGGAAAACACCAATGCCTTTGAACAGAAAATCTTACAGAAGGTAGTGGATTCGGCCCAGTACATCATGGGTAAAGCCCTTCCAACCACTGAGCCCATCTACATGAAACGCTGTCACAGGAAAGCAGCACCCATCATCAGGGATCTCCACCACCCAGGCCATGCTCTCTTCTCATTACTGCCATCAGGTAGAAGGTAAAAGAACATCAGCACTCACACCACCAGGTTCAAGAGCAGTTACTACACCACAACCATTGGGCTCTTGAATAAAAGGGGGTAACTACACTCACTTGCTCCATTATTGAAATGTTCCCACAACCAATGATCTCACTTTAAGGACTTTTTACCTCATTATCTCAAGTTCTCGTTATTTATCGCTATTTATTTATATTTGCATTTGCACAGTTTGTTGTCTTCTGCGCTCTGGTTGATCTTTCATTGATCCTGTTATAGTTACCATTCCATAGATTTGTTGGGTATGCCCATAGGATAATGAATCTCAGGGTCGTATATGGTGACATATATGTACTTCGATAATAAAACTTACTTTGAACTTTTGAACTTCGAACCTACTGACCAGATCACAGCTCTGCAGTTTAACCAGAGCTGGTCAGGAATAATAGTGAACTATGAGACAAGTGACTGGTTGAGTAGATTCCATGAATTATTAGAGAAGTTCATCTTTGGCAAATATTTGGAAAATGGTCTGACTGTGTCCTATCCATAAAAGGAAAAACTGATCTAATTTTGTAAATTGCATCCTTCCAAGTCAATTGGGAATTATGGGTGACGAGGCTCTCCATTGATACTCATCTCATGGAGGCAAAGTGGCTGAGCTTTGCAAATCAATAATCTAAATCTCAGGAGACTGCCACAGAAGTCC
The DNA here is from genome assembly GCF_030144855.1 of Hypanus sabinus. Classification (NCBI taxonomy): domain Eukaryota; kingdom Metazoa; phylum Chordata; class Chondrichthyes; order Myliobatiformes; family Dasyatidae; genus Hypanus; species Hypanus sabinus. Next base: position 89,991,108 of record NC_082718.1, read on the forward strand.
TTTGAGGCAGCAGCCTAGGCCCAATCACTTTCAGGTCTTTTATCAGTGATGTTCTCTTCATCAGAATGTGAGAAGTGGGGAGCTTCACAGATGATTGTACGTATACAGTTCCACTTGAAGCTCCCAATATTGTGAAGCCTTGTAAAGCATCTAAGGGTGACCAGCAGCTCGAAATGATGCACCAGACTTGATTTGGAAACATCCTGCCCATCACCTTTTGGTCAAAATCCTGGAACTCCCAAACCAACTACAAACACTGTTCAGGAGTTTTATTAACCACATCAGCTTCTTTGAGACATTTCAAGAGGGGCAGTAAATTCTGACCTTTCCAGCAACGCCCATATCCCCTGAACAAACGATTTAAGAAAAGGAAGTTAAGGAATAATTTGACTCATCTGCTTCCTGAATGGAAGACAACCTGGTCAGTACTGGTCAACTCCTCTAGACTGAGAATCTTCACTGTGATTGACTCAACCCAAAATAAAGAAGCAAAAGCCACGATGGAATGGCAGAGCAAACTCGATGGGCTGAATGGCCTGTCTGTTACTATGTCTTATGGTCTTAAAATAGTGGGAACAATGACCAAGCATTTGCTAGTGAATCATCAACACGGGGAAGCCCGTGTGTGCTGCATTTTAAACCCAATCTCCAATCCATATTCAGATCTGAAGAAATATAGCTGCTGGTGACTATGAGACTATCCTGAGTTGTCATCGCAAGTCATAATAGACAATAGACAATAAGTGCAGCAGTAGACCATTCGGCCCTTCAAGCCTGCACCGCCATTCTGAGATCATGGCTGATCAACCACTATCAATACCCGGTTCCTGCCTTGTCCCCATATCCCTTGATTCCCCTATCCATAAGATACCTATCTAGCTCCTTCTTGAAAGCATCTAGAGAATTGGTCTCCACTGCCTTCTGAGGCAGCGCATTCCAGACCCCCACAACTCTCTGGGAGAAGAAGTTTTTCCTTAACTCTGTCCTAAATGACCTACCCCTTATTCTCAAACCATGCCCTCTGGTACTGGACTCTCCCAGCATCTGGAACATATTTCCTGCCTCTATCTTGTTCAATCCCTTAATAATCTTATAGTTATATCTTATAATAATCTTATAATCATCATAAGCACTGAAATTCTGCAGATGATGAAAATCCAAAGCACCACACTCAAAATGATGTAGGAACTCAGCTTCTACGGAAATGAATGAACAGTCAATGCTTCAGGCCGGGACCCTTCTTCACGACTGACAAGGAAAGGGGAAGAGCAAATATTTTGCGAGAGTTTGAGTGCAGCTTTCTGATCTTTCCAGTGAAAGAGAGCAAATTAAATCAAATCGAATACTAATATTCTTCACCACAACACAATTATGTTGTAAACTGTCTGCAGTTCTGTAAACCTACGTTGTCAAACCAGAGTAAGAAAATGTTTGTTTGCATAATTACAGGTACAGATCCAGAGGAGTCAATCTTAAATGCATTCAAAATATTTGATCCTGAAGGCAAAGGTCTTTTAAGGAAAGATTAGTAAGTGCATATTTGTCAACTTAAGGCCCTATTGTTTGAGTCTGACATCTAAACATTTTTTAAAAGACCTTAAAGTATTTTGCTTTCATTTAAACATTTTTACCCATTTTTACAGCATTGAGGAAATGTTGATGACTCAGGCAGAACGATTCTCCAAGGAAGAGGTACGTCCTTGCAACCACTGAATTAACCTGGGAGAAAAATTGCCGGTCCTTACTCAAGTTATAGTATTGACTTTTCCTTAGCATATAAGTAAATAAATGCTTCGGCAGAAATTGGCCATTTTCAGATCATGCTTCTTCATTAAATTTCATTCTGTTCTCCCCACAATCGACTTTCATTACTCATGTGAAAGGAGCAGTTCTGTAGGTCCCTGCAATATCCCAAGTGACGCTACTACATTGCACTCAGTCCAAGCACTAGAGATCTAAAATAACCATTAGAAGTCCAGCCTTTTTAGTTCTGCCCTCTCACAGAAGTTAACATTTTGATTTTCTAACTCGGAGGTGATTTCTCTAGGGATGAGCGAGTTACTAACGTACATACATACTAGTTACGTACATACTTCCTCAATACATCTTGTGATTTCAGTTGGACGGGGAACACACTTTGGCTGATACCTCTTCCACGGTCACTGAAATATAAAGCGCATTAATTAGGTCCTAAGTACCCGCTTCTCCCAATTAATCCATTTTCTCAAAATTCTGGCTTGAAGAAATTTCCTTGAAGAATTTTCTCCCCTTCAAGTAAAGAGACGTCTGAGTGAGGTACTTAAGCAGTTATGCATCTGAAGTAACGAGTGTCAAATAAGCTTTGAGATGTTTTGCTAATATGATCTTTATGTTTCAATAAACGTGATGTCCTTTTTCAGATTGATCAGATGTTTGCAGCTTTCCCACCTGATGCATCTGGTAACCTGGACTACAAGAATCTGGTACATATCATTACCCATGGAGAAGAGAAAGACCAGGAATAAAGAAACTTTCTTTGTCTTTGTCATGCTCTTCTACACATTTCTTGTTTTCTTTCCTCTTTGAATAAACAGCCTCTTTGTTATACTCCATGCCTTCTGATGTCTTTTAAAACCACAAGTAGAAAACATAGAAAATCCAAGATACAGAAATTGGAAGAACTGAGATTACCTTCAAATTTGGTTAAAAAGTAAGATGATTGAAAAAGAAGCCCGTTCCTCCACCAGGGAATTTAAGTAAAATCATACTTAACCATTCACTTTATAAGCACACAAAAAAAAATCCTATTGTCATCATTACTTGAAATGCAGTATGTCCTCCTTCATATTTGTTCAAGTTTGAGAGGAATTTTGTGACAAAACATTGTAATTTGTGCAGTTAGAGACAGGAATAAAATTTCACTGGAAAACTATATGAACTTCTAAAATGGCAAGAGAAAATAAAGTCATATTTGTAAAGCATTTTTGAATACTTCTTATGAGCAAGTCAGAAATAAATGTAGGCTTTGAAGTTCTACGGTTTATGGCCACAATTTTATTGGCTATTCAATTAGTCCCCACATGCAGCTGTGAGCTAAAGGCACTGTGAGTACCTGAATGCTGGGCGCTTCCAGAGTGTGTTCTTGATCTCCATTTGCATCATGTACACATGTGCAGTCTTCTTGGAAGACAAGGCTCCCTGATCCAATATTACACAACATTTTTATATGCTAAAGATCAAAGGCAATGGCAGGACAATTCTATAGTTACAATGTATCTACAATGCTTCCTTCAAATTTCATATAGTTTTCAAACACCTACATCTTCACATCAATGTTCTAAAATGAAGGCTAATCGCCATTGTCTCTGAGCTGCATTCACGCATATGCAGACAATTCAGGTCAATGAGTGTTTCTTGGTTTGCAATCGATCCCAGCCTGCAGCTCCAAGAACACCATTGATCTGAGCTGCACTTTAAATCCATATTCAGATCTGAAGACTGGTTGCTGTTGAAATTAGTACTTGTTTTCTACCATAACTCCAGAATATCCCCGACACATGCAACGTCCAAATCCAAAGGGTGCAAGGCACAACAACCAGGCATGATCACTGGGCTCTATGCACAATAGAATTTTGCCATTGCAGCCCACCCAGCACCATTGCTTTAACATATCTGATCTGTTGTCGGGCAAATCCTACTCTGTGATGGCCGGGCTAGTTAATTTAGCTTTATACTTTGATAGTGCCAGCTGGGGATCAGTAGGGTACACTCCCACCTCTGTGCATCCTCCGATAACAATGATTGCACTTCATTGACTCTACAAGTTGCTCTGCAATGTCATAGATGTTGTTGTGTAAATACAACTTCTTTCTCTTGTCAACACCTTCAACATTTCAAAGATCACAGAGCCAAAATAGTGATTTCAATAATCACTTAAGGAAACTTCCAAAAAACAATTCAAAGTTTCAAAGGTTAGTTTCATTGTCAAAGTATGCACATACAACTCTTGATATTTGTCTTCTCCAGACAGCCAAGATTACATTTTGAATATTTAAATTACATTTTAAATAACACATTATGTTTTAAATATTTACGTACTTAAAATGAAATCCAGTGCAAATTTAGCTACTGAGTCTCCTCTTTTGGAGAGAAGAGTACCTTGCTTTACCAATATATCGAGAAATCAATATATTTACAGAATGCCAATCTTTCTTTCAAAGTCATGAAGAGAGATTTTGTGGGTAGGTTAGTTGTTTAATTCCTAATTCAGTAATAAAATGTGAGTCCAAGTATTAATATGCAAAGGATAAGATAATGGCATGTCACCAAAAACTTTGACAAACTTCTATAGTGGCACAGTGGGGTGCATCGAATCCTGTTATGGAAACATCAGTGCCCAGGAACAGAAAAGTCTATAGGAAGTGGTGGACACAGGCAAAGACATCCTCACCATTGAGTGCAAGCGAGCAGCATCCATCATCACAGACCCCCACCATCCAGGCTGTGCCCTCTTCTCACTACTACCATTGGGTGGAAGGTAGGACACACACCACCAGATTCAGGAACAGTTATTACCCTACAACCAGCAAACTTCTGACCTGGTGTAGATAACTTCATTAGTCTGAACCAATTCTGCTACCCATAGACTCACTTTCTGGGACTCTTAACAACTCCTTAGTATTAATTTTATTTGTCCAGTATTAATTTTATTTGCTCAGAATTGTAAAATTCTGTTAAATTTCTGTTTTTTCCCTGTAAAAGCCTGCAAGAAAATGAATCTCAAGGCAGTTTATGGTAACATAGACTGTATGTACTTAGATAATAAATTTACTTTGAACTTTGATATTGAGGTTCAAAGAGTTTTGCAGATTCAATTTTGCCAATGTGCCACAAAAATGTACGAGCCATTAGGGTATAGTAACACGCAGTGAAAATGATTTGTTGTTCCTTTCGCACCTTGTGGTACATCAGGTGGCAACCTAGCCATTTCTCTAGCATTTTGCCTGTTTGTTACAAGGCTAAGTTGCTAGCTTGGCACTCAACCCGGCGCGGATGAAAAGTGTGCAAGGAGCTGTCGGGACCCCTCGCCTTGAAGTCCAGTGCAGATGCCACTACACCACTGGCTGGTTACTGGAAGACATATAAACAATTTCTGCATAGTTCAGGAAACTTGGAGGTAACGCTTTTATCAGCAACCCATCTTTTTTCTTTCTCCTCGGTCCTTGGCTGAGAAGTAGCCCAGGCGAGCAATGTTGAATGCCCTGAAAACTGACAGGTGGTTTATTAATATTCAGTAAGGATCATCTTATCACACTGGAGATACAGCATCTATTTTTGGTAATGCACTTAGTGCCATTTTCAATTTTTTTTCCAGGAATAATATACAGCTATTTTAATGTGCAATTGCTTGAGTTACTTCAATACTACAGTTCAACATATCTGGTACAGTGAAGCCTTTATATGACGGAGGTGAGTTTGAGTGTGGAAGCAGATTTCAATTTTTCAACTTTTCATAATTTATTGTGTGTGTGTGTGTGTGTGTGTGTGCGCGCACGCACACACATGTGAAGAGATAGCACAGTAGTATAAAAATTAGAGTCGTGTTATTGCAGCGCCAATGACTGGGTCCAATTCCGCTGCTGCCTCTGAGGAGTTTGCATGTTCTCCCTGTGACTGCATGTGGTTCCTTCAGGTGCTCAAGTTTCCTCTCAAATTTTGGTGTCTCCCATCTCTATGGTGACAATGCCTTTGACAACGCTTTGCAAACGTTCATTAAGCTCCTGCTGTCAAACTCACACTGTGACCTACTGGATTATCCCATACACAATTGAGTCTCACTATTCCTTCTTAGATATACAGTCAGCGTTTCCAAACCTTTTTTAGCCCAATGCCCCTCCCCAAAGCACCTTCATACTTGCCAATGCCCCTCTTCGACACAATATACTTTCCGGCGCCCCCATATTGTAAAGACATGTCTACCATTTGCTAACATGAGAAAAATGATTCTGCTTTAAATTGTTATTTGTCTTTAATCCTTGCTTACACAGCACCTGTGCGCTGTACAACAGCTTTGATATCAATGTGATCCTTGTGCTTGAAGGCTTTTAGCAAGAGTTGAAATGTCTGGGTTAAGTTGTGACAGCAAAAGCCTGAAGTCTCCACGTGTAACAATGTCCAAGTGGTTTCTGCTTTTTGTGAGTTTGTGGTTCACTGCACTGAAACCTCTTTCAACACGTTAGGAGGATGGAAATGCAACAAAGAGCAGTTTGGCTCTTCTCCAAAGACCAGCAATCTTCATACGACAGTGTAGCCACATACCACAAAAGATGACATTTTTGAAAAGCATTTTTGCTTCTTCATCATTCTGAATTTCAATTATTTCTACTCGCAAGCTCTCTTCCTGTTCTTCCACCTTGCAAAGAAATGGCTTGATTACCCTGTCCAGAATCTCCAGATTGTTCAAATCCTTGAATCGATTCTGAAAAGCCTTCTTCAGTGACTGCAGATGTAAGCAGTACTCTGTCTGTGAAAGAGAGTGCCATACTTTCCATGCAGGGAAACTGTGAGAACATTCTTCTCCCAACGTTTCGCTAATATATTTTCAATTTTTGGATAAAAGTAGACACTGCACTTTTTGCCTGGATTAAATTGAAATTCTCAACCTGCAGTTTCATATTTAGAATGTTAATTTTGTCATACAGATCAGCTAGGTATGCCACATCTCCACGTAGAAATTCAATCTTGATTCCCAAGCTCTCGTTGACTTTGAGCAAAATTTAATCCTCAAGATCAAAGATGCCAAAAAGATAAGAGAAACGTTTTAAGCAGCAGCCAGTGAATATTTTTATCCTCAATATACATTTTGAGCTTATTGTAAATTGGTTCTCCAATGATATTTGTTTTTAACTTTTTACAAAAGAGAATCTCTTCATAAACTTTTCCATTTTTCATAAACCATGCATATGCCATTAGCAATGCCTTGTTGACACGTAAGGTCTCATAATCTCCAAAGATGGTCCTTGGCCACACATATGAAGCCGAGGTCGCTTTGAACACCTCAGTGATCTTTGGGGTTGGCAGGTTTTCTATTTCACCGTTTGGTTCTGGCCAGCGCTGTATCACTGCGCGACCTGTTTTCCGTAGATCTGTAGAGAAAGTTGAGAGGGCGTACTTAACCTACCAACTGTTAAATTGCACGAACTTGTTGAGTGTCCCTGTTGAGAATCACTAGGTTAGTATATTAATTGGTCACATGGGTGTAATTGGGCAACACTGGCCTGTTGGGCAGAATGGCCTGTCACTATGCTGTATCTCCAAATAACAGTTTTATGACTGGACAAATTAAATTTTACTGCAAGCTGCAAACAGTTACTTTTAAAGACAGTTCAAAAGTCATGGAGTTTGGCAAAAATTCTGGAAGCATACTTGGAAATTACATTACACCACATCGCATTTTCACTTCTAGGAGCTGCATGCACTGTATGCCTCCTCTCTGAACTTCATAATGGTGTCTGCAGAGAAAGAAGCAGGGATGAAGGAAGGACCTGCATTTTGTATGCCACCATTCATTTCTTGTTCGGAATGTCTCAGAGCTGTTGACAGCCAATTGAAGTACACTAGAAGAATAATCACAGTTGTAAAATAGGAAATAAAAAATTAGTTTTTATACCTCTCTGTATCATTCTGAATTCCCTCATGATCATAATACCATGCATTATTTTCTTGGGAAATTGAATTTTCCAAAATTATCATCAGATGATCTTTCAATATTAGAAACTCCTATTACGGATGCAGAAATTAAAGGGGTTATTTCCTCTATGAATTCTGGGAAAGCACCAGGTCCAGATGAGTATACAGTGGAATTTTTTAAGTTTTTTTCCTCTACTCTTTCTCTTTTTTGAAGAAGCAATTAGATTGGGTAAACAGCCACAATCTTTTTATAGAGCTTCCATTTCTTTAATATTGAAAAAAGATAAAGACCCTACTGACTGTGCATCCTATAGACCAATATCCTTATTGAATGTAGATTCCAAGATTTTTTTCCAAGTTACTGGCGTCCAGGCTGGAGAAGGTATTACCTCAAATTATCTCGGAAGATCAAACTGGTTTTATTAAAAATCGCTATTCTTTTTTCAATATTAGGAGATTATTGAATATTGTTTATACTCCTTCACGTAGCACCTCAGAATGTGTCATTTCATTAGATGCGGAGAAAGCATTTGATAGAGTTGAATGGCCATACTTAATTACTGTGCTTGAGAAGTTTAATTTTAGTCTGACATTCATTTCCTGGATTAAACTGATATATCATACTCCAGTAGCCTTGGTTTTTACTAACAATCAAAGATCTCCCTTTTTTCGTTTATTTTGGGGAACTAGGCAAGGCTGTCCTCTTAGTCCATTATTATTTGATATTGCTTTAGAACCTTTGGCAATTGCTATTAGAGAATCACCGAACATTTCTGGCATTACTCGTGGGATGGATATACATAAGTTATCATTATATGCAGATGATTTATTATTATATATTTCTGATCCTGAGAAATCCATTCCTGCAGTTATATCATTGTTGGCTCAATTTAGTAATTTTTCTGGGTATAAATTAAATCTTAATAAGAGTGAATTGTTTCCTTTAAATAGACAGGTTCCAATTTATGGAAATTTACCTTTAAATTAGTTAATGACTCTTTTATATACTTAGGGATTAAAATTACAAAAAATTATAAGGAGTTATTTAAGGTTAATTTTTTACCCTTAATTGATCAGATTAAATGTTTGTTCACTAAATGGTCACCATTATCTTTATCTCTGATAGGTCGGATTAATGCTATTAAGATGATTATTTTACCCAAGTTTTTATATATATTTCAAGCGGTACCAATTTTTATTCCGAAATCTTTTTTTGCTAATGTTGATTCAAAAATTTCCTTATATAAATGGCAGAATAAAAATCCTAGATTAGGTAAAATATATTTACAGAAGGCAAAGAAGGAAGGTGGATTGGCATTGCCTAATTTTAGATTTTATTATTGGGCAATTAATATCCGATATTTGATATGTTGGTTAAGGATTCGGATATATCTTTTAGCCCTCATTGGGTGAACCTGGAAACTAAATCTGTACAATGATTTTTGTTGGGTTCTATTTTAGGGTCTTCTCTTCCCTTTGCTCTTTCTAAAATGCAGAAACGAATTGACAATCCGATAGTTAAACATACTTTACATATATGGTTTCAATTTCGGAAATTTTTTGGGTTGAATCAATTTATTTTAACTATTCCTATTGTATCCAATTTCTTTTTTCATCCTCCTATTATAGACCAAGCTTATTCAGCTTGGAAGACTAAAGGATTACTACGATTTTCCAATTTATTTTTGGATAATTGTTTTATGTCTTTTGAACAATTATCTAATAAATATAATTTGCCTAGGTTTCATTTTTTTAGATATTTACAGATTAGGAATTTCTTAAACACTGTACTTCCTACCTTTCCAAATCTTGAGTCTTCAGGTATTTCGGAGAATTTGTTAGAGCTAAATCCTTCTCAGAAAGGGCTAGTATCAAAATTCTACAATATAATTATGAAAATACGTTCAGAGCCCTTCTATAAGATTAAAAATGATTGGGAAAGAGAACTTAACCTTACTATCCCTATTGAGAATTGGGATAAAATTCTTCAATTAGTCAATTTATCATCTATATGTGCTAAACATTCATTAATATAGTTTAAAGTTGTGCATAGGGCTCAAGGATAAATGTCCAAGGATGTCCAAGGATAAATTGGCTCGTTTTTATTCCTATATAAATCCTATATGTGACAGATGTCATTCTGAGATAGCATCTTTAACTCATATGTTTTGGTCATGTCCACTTTTGAAAAAATATTGGAAAGACATTTTTGATATTATTTCTACGGTATTGAACATTGATTTACAACCTCATCCTATTACTGCAATTTTTGGTTTACCAATGATGGACTCAATCTATTTATCCTCTTCTGCTTGTCGAATGATTGCATTTCTTACACTAATGGCTAGAAGATCTATTTTGTTGAATTGGAAAGAAATTAATCCCCCTACCATATTTCATTGGCTTTCTCAAACTACGTTATGTCTAAATTTGGAGAAATTTAGAAGTGTTGTATTTCACTCTTCTATTAAATTTGAAAAGACGTGGAGACCATTTATTCAATATTTTCATATGATGTAATTTGACCCTGTTCCAAACCTATTCGTTTTTCCAGTTTTGATTATACATATGTTGAGAGGATCGGAGTTGGCAACACTGATGATTTTATAGCTATTATAAACAGCCCATTATTCATTATTTTTTTTATTTTTTTCTTCTTTTTTTCTCTTTATTAGTTATTAGGTTGTTAGATTAGTTTTTCTAGGGTTAATTTTTTTTTCTTTTTCTCTTTTCTGTTTTTTTTAGCATATATTATGATATACCTAGTTTTGCTTTGTTTATATGATATTTGTATCATTCATGATTTGGGAAGACTTAATTATATTGTAACTATTGCTTGTGTATCCTTTCATGTTCAGTTTAAAGTTGTAAGTTTGTAATCCCACTATCTATGTATTAATCTCATTATGTTGATATTAATAATAATAAAAATATTGAAAAAGAAATTAGTTGAAAGCCCATGACCGGTTAAGAGTTCAGTGCCACAGATATGCACAAGAAAGGGAATATGATGTAATTAATCACTGGACTCTAACATGCCATCCAAAGAAACCTAGACATCTTTTTTTGCTGCTTTTCAAGGTGACTCACAATTCTATTTTTCTGTTAGCCCCATTTTACTGTAATTGCGGTCTCTCTCTCTGCCTTTCACAGTATTTATTAGAACCTTCACAGAACTACAGAGATACACATTCTTCCTGCCCCTCTGTCACAACTTTGATTACTCCCGTGCTGATGGAAATTTCTGACTTTTCGTATCCTCTTTAATATTATTTGCTAGCTTACTTTCATATTCCCTCTTTACCCTCTCAATTACTTTTTTAGTTGCCTCCTGTTGGTTTTTAAAAGCTTTTGTATGCGTTCTCTCTTTGGCTTTTATGTTGGCTTTGACTTCTCCTGTTAGCCACGGTTGTGTCATCTTTCCTTTAGAATACTTCTTCCTCTTTGGGTTGTATATATCCTGTGCCTTCTGAATTGCTTCCAGAAACTCCAGCCATTGCTGCTCTGCCATCATCCCTGCCAGTGTTCTTTTCCAATCAATTCTGGCCCACTCCTCTCTCATGCCTCTGTAATTCTCTTTACTCCACTGTAATACTGATACATCTGACTTTTAGCTTCTCGTTCTCAAATTTCAGGGTGAATTTGATCATATTATGATCACTTTCCTCTAAGGATTCTTTCACCTTAATCTCTCTAATTAATTCTGGTTCATTGCACAACACCCAACCCAGAATAGTTGATCCTCTAGTGGGCTGAACCATAAGATGCTCTAAGAAAGCCATTTCATAGGCAGTGTAGAAATTCCCCCTCCTGGAATCCAGCACCAACTTGATTTGCCCAATCTACCTGCATATTGAAATCCCTCATGACTATTGTAACAATGCCCTTTTGTCTGCATTTTCTATCTCTCATTGTAACTTGTAGGCCACATCCTCAATACTGTTTGGGGGTGGGGGGGGGGGGTCTGTATACAACTCCAATCAGGGTCTTTTTACCCTTGCGATTCCTTAGCTTCCATCTGCAAAGATTCAACATCTTCCGACCCTATGTCACCTCTTTCTAATGATTTGATTTCATTTTTTTTTACCAACAGAGAAATGCCACCCCCCCCCCCGCCTTCCTGCCTGTCCTTTCGATACAACGTGTATCCTTGGACATTAAGCTCCGGGCTATAATCTTCTTTCAGCCGTGATTCAGTGATGCCAACAACATCATACCTGCCAATCTACAACCGTGTTCAGCCACCTTATTCCATGTACTGCTCACGTTCAAATACAACATCTTCAGTCCTGTATTCACTCTTTTTGATTCTGTCCACCTTTTACATTGCAACTCATCCTGTTGACTGCACTGTCAACAGCCTCTTCTCACTACACATCGCCTGTGTTTGAAAACAAGCTACCTCATCTTCCGCCTTTCCTATGATACTTATGCAACACTTACCCAACAGGCTGGTATATGTCTAGGGGAAAAGGAGATCCAGCCACTCACCAACCCCACCTCCCGTACACGCAGTTGCTGTGGGAATCAAGTTTATGCCGCGCGTACACACACACAATATCAAACTCACACCAGATACCGTTATGGAATACAGTTTAAAGATCTTACTAAAACTAAAAGAGTACTATGCAATACAGTATATATGAAGGAAAGTAAAATGAAGTAAAAGGCGCCAACTTATCAAAGTTCAGTCAGTTTAGTGCACATAGTTGGAGCTCAACCATCGAACCATTCGACCCCTCGTCACTTTCCTCCGACCTCCACATCCTCGCACCTGGGACCAACCCCAGTGGTCAACCGAGCAGTGCAGCGCACGCCCACCTTCCTCAGCGTCTCCTTCCCGCCTCCCCGAAAAGACCGCGAAAACCCCAAGCTCCCAGCCTCACAAGACAAAATAACATTCCCCATTGCTTAAAAATTGAATACAATCCCCATACCAGCAAGTCCAAAGCTAAACAACTGCGAGAGAAAACACTTACCAAACATAAAAGCATTCCTACTCTAGCAAACCAAAGAAGCCATTTTGATAAACGTACACAGTACATTGTACGCTTACTGCATTGAAATGCAGGCAGCTCAGGACACTAGTCCCACTATGCTTAACCTTTTGATTCCTAACTTTGTCTGAAGTCTTACCAACATCTGCCTCCACAACCTCTCCACTAACTGTTCTGGACTTCTCTGGGTTGAACTCCATCCGCCACTTCTCAGTCCAGTTCAGCATGCTATCAACGTCCCTCTGTAACCTCTGACAACGCTCCAGCATATCCACAACACCCCCAACTTCTGTGTCATCAGCAAACTTGCAACCCATCCTTCTGCATCCCCACCCAGATCATTAATAAAACTCACAAAGAGGAGGGGTCCCAGAACAGATCCTTGCAGAACACCACTGGTCACTGTCCTCCATGCAGAATATGAACCATGTACTTGCATCCCGAGCTTCAGGCCTCGTACTCTGGACTCACTGATGACTGCACCGTGAACTCCAGGCCTCAGATTCTGTACTGCCCAATGACAAGAACCACAAAATCCTGATTTTGAACTCTGGATTCAATGGCTCACTGGCCCTCAAGCCTCCAATCCCATTGACCCCATGAGGGACTCACTGATCTGGGGGGGGGGGGGCAGCCATTGTCCTCACAGGTCTTTGTTCACTACATTTGCCGACCTGACATGTGGGATCCCGACCACGGGATCCATAGCTTTTACGTTCACCTGAATGTGCACTAGCAGCTTCTGCTAAAACTCCATCTGATGGACAGCACCCCTGAGTGTACCCCCTCTTAAATCGTTTCCTTAGGTGCTGTTCCAAGTCTCTGGATATGAACCTATCATCTTCTGATTCAAAGTGATGTACAGGTACGAACCTGCAATGTTAATACAGAACTCCAGAGGACCATTAACGGACTGATACAAACTGGGGGTTAAAGCAACGAAAGGCTTTCTTACTTGTGAATATGATAGTTGTATGTTACACCACCAGAAGAAACCCAACCCTTCTGGGAAGCTTTTTGCTCAGAAACTGTGACGTGTGTTTTCATGAGAAGAGCGGTGAAAAGCTTTCTTGAGACAAAATGACTTCTTCCACTGGTTTTATCTACCGCAGGACTGAAGATTGATTTGATTGAATGACATCCGTGACATGGAAGGTTCCTGTTGCATGAAAATTTAACGATGGATTATCTTACACAAGGCGGTGCTTGTGGAAAATCGGGCTTGGATGAAACAACAATGTCAAGCCTGCCTCTCTGAAGAAGCATAGAAGAAGACTTCCATTGAGGCTCTTTCTTCTCACTGCCGCAATCCGGAAGAACATACAGGAGCCTTTGGTACCATATCACTCGGTTCAGGAGCAAACTCTTCACCCAACAGGGTCCTGAACTAGTGTGCATAACTCAGCTCATCTCAACTCTGAACTGATTTCACAACCTAGGTACTTAATTCCATGGACTATACAGTTCATGTTCTCAGTAACATGAATCCATCTAGTTATCTATCTATTTATTTATTCATTCATTCATCTATTTTATTCATTCTTTTATCTATCTACCTACATGTTCATTCATTCATCCATTTACCTATCTATTTATTCATTCAGTTATCTATTTGTTTATCCATCTGTCTGTCTGTTTGTTTATTTATTTATTTGTTATGATACATCGTGAAACAGGCCCTTCCAGCCCTTTGAGCTGCACTACCCAGCAACCTTCAATTTGCCCCGAGCCTAATCAGGGGATAATTTACAAAGACCAATTAACCTACTAACTGGTATGTATTCGGACTGTGGGAGGAAACCGGAGCACCCTGCAGAAACCCACACATTCCACAGGGAGGACGTGCAGACCCCTTACAGGCAATGATGGAGCTGAACTCCGCACTCCAAGATCCCGGGCCGTAATAGCGTCGCACCAACCACTGCAGGAACAGGGAGCCTTTATTCAATCCATTTCCCAGTTTATTTGTTATACGTGAGTACCCATGGATACAGCCAATTGAAACGGTGCTACTCCAGGGCCAAGGTACAAAACACAGTACCAACAGGCACACACAGCACGAAGCATGCATAGCACATACAAGACAGCAAGGGCACGTCAGATATCAGTAAAAATCAGCCAAAAAACATAGTCCAGATCCTGAGACCACGAATGCCGCAGAAACTCACAGTCAACCACACTATCTATTCAATTAAAAATCTGTTTTATTATTATTGATTATCAGTATTTGTATGAATTTTTAATTGATTTTATTGTATTTCTTTGTTCTACTGTGAATGCCTGCAAGAAAATGGATATCAGCTGAGTATATGGTGATGTACATGTACATATTTGATACTAAATTTACTTCGAACTTCGATCATTTGAAATATCTCCAAGCCGCTCTCCGCCATCTTCCGGTCAAGATGGCACCAGTGAACGATTCCTCGGGTAACACCTTGCGGATAGTCAATCAGTTCACTTTTTCTACATCTTTTCCTTATTCCTTTTACCATTATTGTGCCTCAGAAACTGTTGGAGCCCTGTGACTTACGGTTTGGAGTTCGACCAAGTGCTCTAGCGCTCTGCTGTCCCCAGGAAAGTTGCAAGAGAGGACCGCAAGCGTTAGTTGCCTCGAGTAGACCAGAGAAACGATGTGGGACCATGATTGACTCCATTTCTCACCGATCAAAGCGTCAAGGAAAATGAAACACCGAGGCAAATGCTGAGGAGGCCGGGTTAGAGATCGCTCTCCACAGAGGTCGCGGGACAGCGGTTGCTCTCCTTGATGCTGACAGAGGATGTTCTTGAAATTCTGAGATTTAACGCGATTGTTGGTGTGGGCTGTAGTTTATAATAATCTCTTTCAGTTTTCTGCGTTTACTTTCTTGTTGCCATTTGGCAGGTTGTGGATTTGGGGGCTTAATATCCGGGTGGGCGATACGTTAGTTTTGAGGTAGGGGGCTAGGGATTTGGGGTCTAGTTTCCTTGTTGGTGGTTTTCCGTGTGGGGGATTTGTTAATCTTTTCTGTGCGCGAGAGGGGTTTAGAGCTTTTTTGTTATTGTCGCTATTCTGATATGCGAGGGAGGGGGTTGGGGCTTGGGGTTTGCAAGTTTTGTTTCTTTTTCTCTTTTGTGTGTGTGTTGGGGGGGTGAGGTCTTTTCTTTCAAAGACTTTCATGGTTTTTTTGTATTTCATGGCTAGCTGGAGAAGACGAATCTCAGAGTTCTATTCCGCATACATACTTTGATAATAAAATGGACCTTTGAACCCTCTGAATCACCCCAGGCTTGCAAATCTACATTGGTCCCTGTGATTAACAACACACCTATTTTAAAATATTGACCATTTTCAATATCCTTCATGATCTCCTTCCTAATTCGCATTTCCCACCCTGATCACCCCTTCCCCTGCCCACTTCCACACTTTCAATTCCTTCCTCGTCCCAGCCTGCTTTCTTAAATTTAGGATGAATTGATTGCTACACCGCTGACCGCAGACCCCCAGCTTCTGAGTTTCTGAGCTCTGGAGTTCCTTCATTAATCCTTTCTGAAGCCTTTTGGGCCTTTTTCATCAGCTCTGTATCTCCACTCCAGACGTGGAGGCCCCCTGTGCTTGATAATACTCCGATGAAATAGTTGCGGACAATTTATTACATTAAAGATGTGGCAGAGATGGAAGTTCTGTTAAGGTTGTTGCACAAAATTCATCTCCAAAGGCAGAATGAGATTCAGTGCCTGAGGTATGGCATCACCTGCCTTTGTTCCCTCTGCACCAGCTTTTCTTCATCATTCACATCAATCACTGCCTGCGTGAAGCCCTTTGGCATTCTCAAGCTAAATATTATGGCTGCTGAAGCAGCAGCTGGTGAAAACCTTGCCGTGTAAAAAAACAGTTACTTTTTTTTCAAAAAAGCAGCAAAAAATGAACAGCCGGAAGATATTGCAAAAAAAAACAAAAGTACTATACATTTTCATAAATTGCCAAGTGTGTCTTTGAATCAAAAAGCCCAGCTACATTCACTCTCCTTTCCTATCAGATGCCTTCCCTCAGCCCTATACACTTCCTACCCACTTGGCTTCACCTACCACCTTCGACCTACCTTCCTTTCCCTCCCCCCAGCTTTTTATCCTGGTGTCTTCTCTTTCCAGTCCTGACAAAGGGGTTCGGTCGGAAACAACCTCTGTTTATTCATTTCCATGGATGCAGCCCGATCTGCTGAGTTCCCTCAGCACTTGGTATGTGTTGCTTTTCATTTTAGTGAGGCAGGTAGTAGGCAGGTGAGGAATACTGGCTGCTTTTAGTGAGGGGACAGTTCCAATGGCTATGTCAGTCCAGAACAGGATTGCAGTTTGTGAGTCCATGAACTTGATTTCCAATTATTAGTTAGGTGATGATCCAATGCTTTAATAATAATTTCAATAATCCTTTGTTCTCTCCGCTCTTGGTATTTCTGTACCTGTCACCTAATATAAGTTAAATCTCTAATTAATGACCATTCCAAAATGTTACTGCCTCCTGAGTAAAACTGAGAGCAAACAACAAGCCTTTGGAAGAACTCTTCTCACTGCTGCCATCAGAGAGTCTGAAGACTCACACTCAACAATTCAGGAACAGCTTCTTTCCCTCTGCCATCTGATTTCTGAATGGACACTGAACATATGAACACTCCCTCACTACCTTTTCCTCTCTTTGCACTACTTATTTAATTGAACTTTTTAGGTATTTATGCATACTTCTTACTGGAATTTACAGTTTTTTATTATTCTGTATTTCAAAGTACTGCTGCCACAGAACAACAAATCTCACGACTTATGCCAGTGATAATAAACCTGATTCGGGTTCAGATTTAACATCTGTGGTGGTGAAGGAACTGCTGACGTTCCGGGCACAATCCCTGCATCAGGACCTACGTTGGGAATGGACGCCAAGCTTCATCCCAAAACAACAGGTTGGCACCTGATGGTGACTGTGTTGAATCTTTCACTGGCGTGTAGAAACTCGCGGGTCCAAGTGTGGCACTCTGCGTCTGCTACATCTACACACGGTATCAGAGTGCATGCTGTCAATGGGCAATGGCGTCAGGGAAGAAATAGTTCCCACAAAATTCCCTGAAAAGGAAAAGGCAAAGAAACTTGAATTATATGTTTTGTAGCCTGGGGAAAAACACACACGCAAGACAACAAACACTTATTTTGAGTCTTAAATTCCTTTATCTGTTTTAGATGTCTTATAGCAGAAAGAAGGTATCGAAATAAAAACGACAATATAATTTTTTTTAAAAACACTTCCTGCTATTACAATCTCAGTTTAGACCACAAAAGATATAGGAGTGGAAGTAGGCCATTCAGCCCATCGAGTCTGCTCCGCCATTCAATCATGGGCTGATCCAATTCTTCCAGTCATCCCCATTCCCTTGCTTTCACCCCATGCCCTTTGATGCCCTGGCTAATCAAGAACCTATCTATCTCTGCTTTTAATACACCCAACGACTTGGCCTCCACAGCCGCTTGTGGCAACAAATTCCACAGATTTACCACCCTCTGACTAAAGTAATTTCTCCGCATCTCAGTTCCAAAAGGACGTCCTTCAATCCTGAAGTTTAACTTCGGACCACACCCTTGTTATGTATGCAGTATGAAAATAACTAAAACAAAATATACAACACCAATACAGAAGTAGCAATTATTTGGCAGACACGTGCTTAACTTCCAAACACGTATAGTCTAGATCTTGAAATGAATTCTCCTTGCTCGCGCTAGTAGGCCAATTAAGGAACTTCGCAATCATGCAATCCAGCGCTGATCAGTTTACTTGCGAAAATCTTTCCTCACCAAACCTGGGAAAAGCATTTGAGTGTCGTCCTTTCTAGATCACGGCAATTCTCCGTACGACTCAACCCATGCAAAATTACATCATTGTTTTCTCTTAAAGGCATAGGCAGCTATTTTAGCATTACCAAGGTGAATATGTAAGTGCACTCTAACAATAAAAAAATGATATTCAATGGTCACCTTGCTACATATGAACCAACTTCTTAAGTTTCCTTCAAATTCTTTGCCACCACCGGCTTTTAAGTTTTAAAAATCATCCATAGTTTTGAGATAGGAAATAAATTACATTAAACTAAAATGAACACCTTTCAGGTGTCT
The DNA here is from genome assembly GCF_030144855.1 of Hypanus sabinus. Classification (NCBI taxonomy): domain Eukaryota; kingdom Metazoa; phylum Chordata; class Chondrichthyes; order Myliobatiformes; family Dasyatidae; genus Hypanus; species Hypanus sabinus. The sequence continues at coordinate 90,009,905 of NC_082718.1, forward strand.
TGGAACAAAAGCAGAAAGTTCTGGAAACAATTGGAAAGTCACACAGCGCTCATGTGGAGAGAAACAGAGTTAAGGTTGCAAGTCAAAGACTCTTCTTCAGAGCTGGCTACATAAGAAAGCAACTTATTTTTATGCCCTAAAGAGGGCAGGAGAGAGATTGATAAAACGAAGGGAGTGGCTCGTATAGGTTGGGGAGAGATTTATTGAGGTGATTCTGCTGTTTACGGAGCATCTCATTGACAGAGAGGGTGCAAGAAAGAAAGACTAAACAACGGGGCTCGTTACAGATGTAAAATATCGGGGCACAACTGTTATTGAGACGAGGAACTGGAAGTTGCACACTCGAAATGACAGCAGATCAGGTTGCACCTTTGTCGAGAGAAAACCTGAGTGATGGTACGGATTAGAGCAAAAATGACCAGTTCGAAAACAAGCAGAAAAAGAAGGCAGGGCCCTGTAGACTGCAGATCATTCCACTGGAAGAACTCAGCAAGACAAGCAACATTTGTCTACTTACTTATTGAGATACAACGTGGAATAGGCCCTTCTAGCCCTTTGAGCTGCGGTGCCCAGCAATCTGCCAATTTAATCCTAGCCTAATCATGGGACAGTTTACAACGAGCAACTGACCTACGAACCTGTAAGCCTTTGGACTGTGGGAGGAAGCCAGAGCACCCGGAGGAAACCCCGGGGTCACAGGGAGAACGTACAAACTCCTTACAGGCCACGGCACGAGTTGAACCCAGGGCACCTGTCATTGTGCTACCCACTTGGCTACCGTGCTACCCCGTGGAGGCTGACATTTCAGATCAAACCCTCCATCAGGAGCATGAAAGCAAGATTTCCAAAACATCAACAATTCCGTCCACCCCACAGATGCCGATCAACCGCAGAATCCCTCCAGCAGGCTGTTTGTTTCTACTGAGAAAAAAAATCAAGTTGCCAACAATTATTGAATCTGATATTGATTCCTAAAGGATGCAAGATGCAAGATCAGAGGTTGTCTCTCAGGTTTGCATTGGGCACTGTTGGAACTGTGCAAGAGGCTCCAGACAGACAGGTCAAAGTGGGAGATGGATGGAGAATAAAGGTGACAGATTGTAAAGACTTCTTAGAAGGCTCAGGTAAAAAATACTTCATATTGCGGGATACCGATCGACCAGGAAACTTAATGTCTATGGTAACCAATAGCATGCAATGGCCAAAAGTACTATTGTAGCATTCATATAAATGCCTGAAAATAAACGTTTGAGAATTCATTTCCACGGCTCGTCAAGTGTTTTAGGTAAAGCAAATCCTAACCAACACACTCATAATTCAAACTTCCATCTTCCTCTCTGGGAAATCCTAATCAGGTTTAATATCACTGGCATACGTCATGAACTATGTTGTTTTATGACAACAGTACATAATAATAAATATAAACTGCAGTAACAAATATATACATAAATTAAATAAGCAGAGCAAAAAAGTGAGATAAGTGCGTGGGCCCATTCAGAATTCTGATGGTGGTGGGAAAGAAGGGTTGAGGTGTGTCTTCGGGCTTCTGTACCTCCTCCTTGAAGGTAGCAATGAGAAAGGGGCAATGGGGTGCTTAATGGTAGATGCCAGCCTCGTGGCATTTTGAAGATGACCACGATGCTGGGGAGGCTAGTACCCACGATGGACGCCAGCGCCCTTTGATTGTCAGCGGGTGGGGAGATGTTATTTCCGACCTGCACTGGCTGTGTCAAGGATCCAGTTGCAGAGGAGGTATAGAGGCCCAGGTTTTGGAACGTTGAGTAGTATTGGGATATGATGATTTAGCTATATACCTGCTGAGATACAGTGTGGAATAGACACATCGTTCTACAGTCCCCCCATTTAACCCTAGCCTAATCACGGGACAATTTACAACCAGCAATTAACCCACCAATCAGTATGTCTTTGGACTGTGGGATAACACCAGGGCACCCGGAGGAAACCCACGCGGTCACGGGGAGAAAGTACAAACTCCTTACAGGCAGCAGCAGGAGTTGAACCACTACACCTTTGTTATCAATAAACAGCGGCCTGACGTAGGTATGGCTATCGTCCAGATGATCCAAGGCTGAGTGGAGAGCCAGTGAGACTGCACCAACTGTAGGCCTAAGCAAATTACAATGGGTCTTGCTTAGGCAGGGGCTGACTTTTGAACTGGTCAACCTCTCAAAGCACTTCACCACAGTAGATGTGAACGCCACTGGGCAGCTCGCCCTGCCCTTCTTGAGCACTGGTATGATTGTCACCCCTTGGAGCAAGTGGGCACCTCTGACTACAGCCCTGAGAGCTTGAAGCTGTCCTTGAACACCCCCGCCAGCTGGTCGGCACGGATTTTCAGAGCCCTACCAGGTACATCAGCAGGGCCTGACGCCTTGCAAGAGTTCATCCTCATGAAAAATGTTCTGACGTGAGCGACCGAGGCAGAGATCACAGGGTCACCAGATGTTGCACAGAATCGCACAGGTGTAGTTTTATTCTGCCTATCGTACTGTCCATGAAAAGTGTTGAGCTCGTCTGGGAGTGAAGCATCACAGCTATTCATGATGTTAGGTTTCGCCTTATAGAAGGTATTGGTCTGAAAACCCTGCCAGAACTGACCTGCACCTGATTTAGTCTCTAGCTTCAACCAGAATTGTTTTATTGCTCTTTTAGTGCCCCCACGCACGTAGCCTTTGTCGCCTTGCAGCCGCCATTTTCTTTCACGTAATGCTCTATTAAAGTGCCGCACAGTTTTCAGGTGGCGTAAAAAATTCCTGGTCCACGCAGCTATAAAAATAACTAGAGGGAATGTTGTAATTCACAGCTTTTAGTTTGGTTATGCCGGGATGTTCTCGAAAGTACATACTCATTCACACAGATCTCGATGAAGTTGGTGACAACTGTGGCATTCTCATTCAGAACTGAAGATGAATTCCTGAATATTGTCCAGTCCGTTGGCTCAGAGCAGTCCTATAAGCGCTCCCATGTCTCCCTTTACTATACTTCATTGGTCCTCACCACTGGTGCTGTGGTCTTTAGTCTCTGCCTGTACACCGGGAGTAGAGATACAGCCGGGTGATTGGACTTTCCACAGTGCTGGCATAGTGTGGTGAACTACATATACCTATCTGGACACACCCCCTGCTGACTGCTCCTGTGGCTCCTCCCACTGACCCCTGTATAAAGGCGATCGAGGCCTGAGCCCGGCCTCTGTCTCCAGGATGTAGTATGGTGGTCACTCACTGCTTGTTCCTTCTTCCAGTCAATAAAAGCCATTGATGGTGCATCACATGGTGAGCATTCTTGATGGTGGTGTAACAGTGGTCAAGTGTGTTGGCTCCTCTGGTTCCACAAATGATACGTTGGCGATTGTTGGTCAAAGACTTCTTCAAGCTGGCCTGGTTGAAATCCCCCGCAGTGGTAGGGAAGGCACTAAGGGGCGGTATTTCATGACTGCTGATCGTATTGCTCAGCTCCTCCTGTGACTGCCTGGCGTTGGACTGAGGTGGAATGTACACTGCTCCCAGGACAGCAGCAGTAAGCTCCCTCAGCAGGTAAAATGGATGACACTTGACCACTAGATGTTCTAGGTCAGAAGAGCAGAACTGAGGCAGAACTACCACATCTGTGCGTTGTGATGAGTTAATCATAAGGCCTACTCCCCCTCATCTGCCTTTAAAACGCACAACTGGCCTGTCTTTGCAGCGAATGGTGAGGCCATCGGGCTGCAACACTGCCTCTGAAATGGCAGGAGTGAGCCATGTTTCCGTGAAGTAAAGTGCACAGCAGTCTCTGAAGTTACATGCTGCACATGCTCAAAACCCCAGCTTTTGTTCGTAGGGACCTCTGCCAAATCTCCAACAGTGAACAGCTCCACAAGTCTAACAAAAATTCGAAGTTCAAAGTAAATTTATTATCAAAGTTTACTGTATATCACCATATACTACCTTTCTTGCAGGCATTCACAGGAAAATAAATAATACGATGGAATGTGAAAAAAACTATAAATAACACACCCACCTTCTTATTTTGACTTCTCCTCTTTCCTTTCCAGTCCCGAGGAAGGGTCTCAGCCCAAAGTGTTGATTCTTTATTCATTTCCACAGGTGCTGCCTGACCTGCTGAGTTCATCCACCATTTTGTGTGCGTTGCTTTGAATAACAAAGACTGACAAGCAACCGTTGTCCAAAAGTGAACAGCACCAATGCCCATTCTTTGTGAAATAGATTAACAGTAAATGTATTAACGTAATAGTACGATACAGCAGGGCAACAGGCCCTTTGGCCCATTGAGTCTGTGCTGACCATCAATCATCCACTTACACAAATCCTATTCATTTCACACTCTCCGCAATCCCGCTAATTCCCCCTGGATTCTCAAAGTTCAGTGTAAATTTATTATCAAAGTACATATATGTCACTATTTACAACCCTAAGGTTTATTTTCTTGTGGGCACACTCAATAAATCCATAGAACAACAACCCTAACAAAATCAACAAAAGTCCGCTCCAACCTGAACCAGTGTGTCAGAAAGAAAAGAAATGACAATAAATAATAGATATTGCAAACATGAGATGAAGAGTCCTTAAAAGTGAGCCCAGAAGTTGTGGGAGCATTTCAATGATGGAGCAAGTGAAGCGAAGTAATCTCCTTTGGTTCAAGACCCTGATGGTTGAGGGGTAGTAACTGTCCCTGAATAATATCTACAAATTATTAAGGGATAATTTGATGCCAGGTGTAATTTTATTGTTGAAAATTATGATTATTTTTAGTCCATTTCTTTTTGATTGACTGAACTAAGCCACAAAGAAGCTGTAGCTGGGAGATATAGAAGTCTTTATTCAACACAGCAGATCTTCTGGAGAGAATCTAGTCCCCTTAAAAATAAATGTTTTATCAAATTGTGTACAGATTTTATTTCCTGAAGACTGGTGCTCATTTTAATTATCTACTATCCATCTTTTTATAACTCCAGAATAATCCTTTTATCTTATTTGTGCATGATAGAAACTCCATTTATTTGGAAAAGAGATTAAATATTTTCTGGATAGTTTTATTGATGATTGCAAGGAGAAGGATTGTAGTGCCACCCAGTGTCAGACCAAGAAACTGCAGGTGCTGTCATGTGGTGCTGGGGCAGTTCAGTGGGTCAAAGCAGCATCTGTGGAAGCAGGGGGAAGGTCAATGTTTCGGGTCCAGGCCATGCTTCGAGGGTGAAAGTGTAGAGGAGAGACAGACAGCACAAAGAGGCAGAGGGAAAAGCACTTACAGCAGTGTACAGCCGACTAAAATCTAAAGCTGGCTTTAAATTATTCAGTTTAATGGTGTGCAGTAAATGGTAAATGGTGTATTGTTTTAAATTATTCAGTTGCTTTCACTGAAACATTAAATGTTAGTGTTTAAACAGCTGGCTAGTTCTTGGTCTTGGAAGTATAGTGGCCTCTGACCTGGGACTTAAGGATGGTTGGATTTCTTGAATTGTGCCTCAGGGTGCAGGTACAATATATTCCATCTGGGTGGCCTCCAACCTGATGACATGAATATCGATTTCACCTTCCAGTAAAAAATTTCCCTCCCCTCCCTTGTTCTTCCATTCCCCACTCTGGCCTTTTACCTCATCTCACCTGCCCATCACCTCCCCCCGCCCCTCCTCCTTCCTTTTCTCCCATGGTCCACTCTCCTCTCCTATCAGATTCCTTCCTCTCCAGCCCTTGACCTTTCCCACCCCCCCGGATTCGCCCTCACCTTCCAGCCACCCTCCCTCCCCTAACCCCCACCTTTGTATTCTGGCGTCTTCCCCCTTCCTTCAGGTCTCGGCCGGAAACATCAGCTGTTTATTCATTTCTGTGGATGTTTCCTGACCTGCCGAGTTCCTTCAGCATTTTGAGAGTGTTTCTTAGACTGGGTCTGGTTTGATAGACTGTGCACTGTTTGAATGTTCCTGAGGGGAGGAAGATTTGGGGTGCCCCCTCTAAACAAAGGGATGGAACCCCTGCTTTAAGAGATGGAAAATATTTATTTATCGAGATACATCGCGGAGTAGCCCCTTCCAGCCCTTCGAACTGCACTGCCCAGCGATCCCCCGATTTAACCCTCGCCTACTCATGAGACAATTTACAAAGATCAATTAACTTACCAACTGGTGGGTCTTTGGACTGTGGGAGGAGACCCAGTCAATCACGGGGTAAACGACCCGACTCCTTACAGGCAGCGGCGGGAATTGAACCCTGTACTTGTGCTAACCACTGTGCTACCGTGCCGCCCTGTAGGAACTAACCCAGTGACTGTACAGGGTGAACCTACTAATAAGTCAATAAGACATATACGGAAGTTTCTAAAGGTAACACATAGGAATGACAAGATAGTAATGAAAAACAGGTATAAATTTATTAAGTCGTTTGCTTAAAAAAAATTATTTACGTCTCAACCCCAGTTACACAGGATCCCCGTTGAATTTTCAGACTTCATGTCCTCCATCCCTATCTTCCGCCTTCCAGTTCATGTAAAACCAACTCATGTAGCTGATCATAATTCATGGGAAATAAAGGTTCTGTATCTGCGGACAAAAGGAATGAGCCAGACTTTATTACACACCATTAAGCGGCATTTTGTGGAACAGTGAAAACTGTGAGCTCGTGTTTAGTTACCGGTTTCATTCTCCGTCTCAGCTTCAATGTCATCATTTATTACCGGAGGAATGATTTTTATGGGTTTCGTGTACTTGGTCAGTTCCATACCAGCTAACAAGATATTCACTTTTGGAGTATTTGTTCCACTGCTTGCGAGACTGAGTGGCGGAGTTTCCTTCTCCATTTCAGCAAACTGGACTGTCAACATGTGGCGTTGTAGCAGCTCGATTGCCTTTCTTTCAATTGCACCTGTAAAACAAATGTCAGCGTTTGTATGTTTTGCTAGTTGCTAATAAAGTGTCAAATACATTTCTTTGACTTTTTGATCATTATTATTGGATTGGATCAGAGGCCATGTGATACAGGATAACTCCCCACATTTGGCATTGGTTTGTTTGAGGAGCCTCTACAATAGGGACATTGGGAACAAGGGCCATTGGGGCATTTAGGAGAGCAATTCTAGTGGCAATCATCCAAATAGCTAAGAGCTTGGCCACCAATCAGGGATGGGAGAGATGGCGAAGGGATCGATATTGATGTGACTGGATAAACCCAAGGCTGAGAATGAACTTAAACATGTCATTGATAATTTTAAAGTGTGAATGTTTTAAAGGCCAGGACAGACAATGTATTACAAAGCTTCCTGTGAATTACATAAAATTTTCAAACACCTCCATCTTCACATCCACACTCCAGACCCCCAAAATGAATATGAATCAGCATTCTCTCTCTCTCTCTCTCTCTCTCTCTCTCTCTCTCTCTCTCTCTCTCTCTCTCTCTCTCTCTCTCTCTCTCTCTCTCTCTCTCTCTCTCTCTCTCTCTTCATGCATATGCAGACATCAAGTGAGAATACAGGAATAATCTTCTCATAAAGATCAGAGATTTCAGCTTGAATGTTTAACTTCAGTAAAGTTGTCAGCAATAAACTAATTCTTCTTGATTATCTCGGTGCTGCATTAGTGACCCCACTGGTGCAAACTGCTGCACTTGCTGCCAAAAAGCATTTGTTTTTCAGGAAGGATCCTTTGGATGTCCTGAGGGTATGACGATCACTATTTCAACGCAGTTCTTTCTTTCCCGTTGTAGTTTGAACGAAGGATTGCAAGGATTTCTGCAGGTCAGTTCTTCATGCTTATTTTAGCTCATTCTCAAAGTTCAAAGTAAATTTTATAATCAAAGTACGTATATGTCACCATATGAGATTCTTCTTGCATACTCAGAAAATGTATAGAATAGTAACTATAAAAGGATGAATGAATGATCAAGTAGAGCATAGAAGACAGCAAACTCTGCAAATGCAAATATAAATAAATAACACCAAATAACGAGAGCATGAAATAACAAGATAAAGAGTCCTTAAAGTGCTTGGGAGTCCTATGCTTCCACCTGTGTTTTCCAAAGTAAAACAGTGTTTATTCTTTGCACGAAGTCATAGAGCACTACAGCACAAAAACAGGCCCTTTGGCCCATCCAAACCATGCTGAACTATTATTCTGCCTAATCCCATTGACCTCCACCCGGATCATAGCCCTCCATCCCCTTCTCATCCATGTACCCCATCTAAATTTGTCTTGAATGTTTTAATCGAACCCACGTCTACCATTTCTTCAGGCAGCTCGTCCCACACTTTAACCACCCTCTGGGTGAAATAGCTTCCCCACCCCCTCCCACCCCGAATTTCCCCTTAAGCATTTCAGGTTTCACCCTTAACCTGTGACCTCTGGTTTTAGTGTTACCCTCCATCAGTGGGGAAAGTCTGATTCAGCAACAGCATCTTCCCCTCAGCCTTCCAATTTCTGAATGGACATTGAACCCTTGAACACTACCTGACTATTTTTTTATTTCCATTTTTGCACTACTTATTCAATTTAATTATTTAATATACAGTGCCTATAAAAAGTAATCATTCCCCCCACCCCCTGGAAGTTTTCATGTTTTATTGGTTTACAACATTGAATCACAGTGGATTTAATTTGGCTTTTTTGACATTAATTATCAGAAAGACTCTTTCATGTCAAAGTTAAAACAGATCTCTACAAAGTGATCTAAATTAATTACAAATATAAAACACAAAATTGATTGCATAAGCATTCAACCCCACCCCCTTAATATGACAGACCAAATCATCACTGGTGTCAGCCATTTGGTTTTAGAAGTCACATAATTAGTTAAATGGAGATCTGTTTTTGGAGGCCTGTCTACAGTCAAGGTGTTTCAATTGATTGTAGTTTGGGGTATGTGGGGTGTCAGGGAGGGGTAGCACCTCTGGTGGGGAAACATGTCGCGTCCTTTTCAGGCGGTTTGTCCACCTTTGGTCCCCACCTGGCACTCAGCTCTCAGCTGTGGCTCCCTGTAGAGTTTGCAAATGCCGTTTGCATGAGACAGCGGCCACACCCCGGGCAACGGCTTCAACAAGCCGGCTAAACCAGGTGAGGGTAGCCCAAGGGTCTCAAACCCTCGGTGAGATAGGGAGTTGTCATGTGAAGATAGACTCCGGCGGTTTGAGCGGAATAGACCAATGGAAGGTCCAACGGTCAAGAAGGTGGTCTCTGCAAGCGTCGTGGAATGCGTAGAGCACGATGAGACACAGAAGACGTCCTGGTCATCCACTGCGCCTAGTCCCATCGCCAGCCGTCTCGGCTCTTGTCTTGCCACTGGATCCAGATGGGAATTGGGAAGAGAGCGTGAGGCTGACACTGCACAACTCTCCCTCACTTAAATCCAAATCAAGTGCTAGTCTTGACACCATCAAATGGTGTCAAGGTCTTCATCGATGACAATGGACGGAGCAGTAAAAATACACCAGTATCTGGAAGGTCCAACTGCTGGTGAGTCAGTATCCTGGCAAAAACGACACCACAAAGACAAAAGAACAGTCCAAGCAACTCTGCGAAAAGGTTATTGAAAAGAAAGAGTCAGGAAAAGGATACAAGAACACTTCCAAGTCACTGAATATCGCTGAGTGACCATGCAAGAGGGACTAGTGAGGGAGGCCTATGACAACTCTGGAGGAGTTACAAGCTTCAGTGGCTGAGTGGGAGAGACTGCACGTGTAAAAACTGTTGTGCAAGTACTTCACCAGTTGCAGGAGAGTGGCGAAGAGAGAGCCACTGTTGTAAAAACCTGACATGAAATCTCAGCTAGAGTTTGCCAGAAAGCAGGTGGGTGACTCTGAATTCAGCTGGAAGATGGTTCTATGGTCTGATAAAACCAAAATTGAGCTTTTTGGTCATGAGACTAAACACTATGTTTGACATAAGCAAACACTGCACATCTTCAAAAACACACCATCTCGACCGTGAAGCACGGTGTGGCTGCATCATGCTGTGGGGATGTTTCACTGCAGCAGGCCCTGGAAGGCTTGTGAAGGAAGAGAGTAAAATGTATGTGGCAAAACACAGGGAAATCCTGGGGAAAACCTGATGCAGTCTGCAAGAGAACTGTGACTTGGGAGATTTGTTTTCCAGCAAGACAATGACCCCAAGCATAAAGCCAAAACTATGCAGGAATGGCTTATAGACAGCAAAGTTAATGCCCTGGAGTGGCCAAGTCAGAATCCAGACCTCAATCCAGCTGAGAATTTGTGGCTGAACTTTAAAAGGGCTGTTAATCATAATCCCCATGCAATCTGACAGCCTGAGCAGTTTTGTAAGGAAGAATGGGGAAAAATTGCAGTGTCCAGATGTGAAAAGCTGATAGAAACCTATCCACACCAACTCAAGGCTGTAGTTTCTGCCAACAATGCGTCTACTATATACTGTCTTGAAAGGGATGAATACTTATGCAATCAATTATTTTGTATTTTATATTTGTAATTCATTTAGATCACTTTGTAGAGATCTGTTTTAACTTTGACACGAAAGAGTCCTTTTCTGTTGATCAGTGTCAAAAAGGCAAATTAAATCCACTGTGATTGAATACTTCTTATAGGCAACTATATATATATATAGTAAATTGCAGTGTGTATATATACACACACGCACTGTAATTCACATTTTTATCCTATTGCTATGTATTGCATTGTACTGCTGCTGCAAAGTCAACAACTTTCACATCATGTGCCAATGATAACAGACCTGATTCAATTCTGATTTACACTATCCATACTCCTCATAATTTTGTATACCTCTATATTGTACACCTCTTTAATAATTACAAAAGTAATTGATTTTGAAAGGCGTTGAGGAAGATAAAACAATGCATGCAAAATAAAAATCGCGTTAAAAATAAAAACCATAGCAGATGCTCAAAGCTTTTTGCATGTTTCGACTTCTCACTGGTATGGTGGGCACTAGGGTTAATGTTTCAGTTTAGCGCTCCCCGCAGGGAGGAGGTAAATCACGTCTTTCCTGTCGAGAGCTTACCTTTCTGGTATGTGCTTCTGCCTGCCTGGAGGGAAACCAGTTAATAAAACCTGCCTCTTTCAGATGGATTAAATTCACACGGAGCCTGCTAGGGAAACCCAGCTTCTTCAAGGTTCTATTGCTGACATTAGCAACTACCAAGTGACAAGTATCCAGGATATTAACCGCATCCTTGGTTATTAATAACTACTGCATTCTTACATCCAGCAGATAAAGAAATGCAGAATGCACAGACCCCTGTGAGCCCAGGCAATGTTCCAGAACAGAAAATAAAGTCAAATTTTCTCACCAGGGTCAACTACGAGAACGTACAAGTCTTGTAATAGACTGGAAGAAGTTTGCATTTACAGAATCACTGACGTATGTCATGAGATTTGTTCTTGCTCACCGAGGGCTTGGCAGTGGAAAGGGTGAGCAGTTTCAAGCTCCTGGGTGCCAATACTTTGCAGAATCCACGGTGGACCCAACGTATTGATGCAATTACGATTACAACAGCAATACCTCATTTGGAGTTGGTTTGGTATATCACCAAAGACTCGAGCAAATTTTTACAGGTAGAGAACATTCTTACAGGTTGTTTCACCATCCAGCATGGAGAGGATGTTTCCAGTCATGGGAGAGTCCAGGACTAGAGCACACAGCTTCAGAATAAAAGCTTATCCCTTTAGAACAGAGATGAGGAGGAATTTCTTTAGTAGGCGGTGGTGAATCTGTGGAATTCATTGCCACAGATGGCTGAGAAAGCCAAGTCACTACAGCAAAGGTCGATACATTCTTGATTAGGAACAGGGTAAAATGTTATGAAGAGAAGGCCAGAGAATGGGGTTGAGTGAGATAATAGATCACCCACGATCAAACAGCAGAACAGAATTGATGTCCAAACGGAGGAGCCAATCATGTGGGTTGCCTTTTCCAGGGTGGTGTCGACTTCTTGAGTGTTGTCGGAGCTGCACATGTCTGAACAAGCACAGCATTTTCCAAGATATTGGCTGGCACAGTGTAGATTTATCATGTCAACAGGTAAGTCACGGTACTCCTGTATTAGGATGGCCATCTCATCATCGGCAGTTACAGAAAGCGATGGCAAAATGAATTTGCATTGAATTTGCAATGTTACTGGCACTATTATAATAAAAACAAACAGTAGAATACATACAAAAACACACACAAAATGCTGGTGGGACACAGCAGGCCAGGCAACATCTATAAGGAGAAGCACTGTCGACGTTTCGGGCCGAGAACCTTCGTCAGGACTAACTGAAAGGAAAGATAGTAAGAGATTTGAAAGTAGTGGGGGGAGGGGGAAATGCGAAATGATAGGAGAAGACCGGAGGGGGTGGGATGAAGCTAAGAGCTGGAAAGGTGATTGGTGAAAGTGATACTGAGCTGGAGAAGGGAAATGATCTTGGGACAGGAGGCCTCAGGAGAAAGAAAGGTGAGGAGGGAAGCACCAGAGGGAGATGGAGAACAGGCAAACAACTAAATATGTCAGGGTTAGGGTAAGAAGGGGAGGAGGGGCATTAACGGAAGTTAGAGAAGTCAATGTTCATGCCATCAGGTTGGAGGCTACCCAGCCAGTATATAAGGTGTTGTTCCTCCAACCTGAGTTTGGATTCATATGAACGTAGAATACATATGTAGTGCAAGTATTCATTCCAGGAGACAAAATTAAACCAAGAAGTTAAGCAATTTTTTGGTAAAATTTCCATTGTCCAGTTAAGGAAGTCATCAGGAATTCATAGAATGCACATTGCAAGGCCGCTTTAATGTTTGCATTTAAATATCTAAATTTACTCAGTTTTCTTTTAAATTTAAAGTTAACATTTCTGATGTACATCTGCTGTGAGTCAATTCAGACTTTGTTCTCCTTAACCAGACATTTCCCCTGCAGCCCTCATACCATTGTCACTTCCTTGGATGAGATGTGTCTGGAATATTGTTCCCAGTATTCCAGTCAAACCTCGTGTTCTGATGAGGAACACTCACCTAAGTAATCCAGCGCGTTGAAATTTAAGATGCCCTCGTGACCACACAGTTTCTGTTCGATCGGCATTAAGTCACAGTTTATTTTCTTGGCAACGGATTCTACTCTGGATTTCAGTTGATCCAAGGTTTTACTCCTGTGTGTGTATATCTTTTCATACTTATTTGTCTGTTGGATTGTACTTTCAAGGACGTGCTGTAGAAAATGGAAAATATGCAGTCAGGAAAAAGGACTCTGCAATTCATGTTGTATGTGTTTCTAGTTTCTAGTTACCCCTTTTTTATTGCTATTTTGTGTAATTTTGGTCGGGGCAGGCTGGCTCTGCAGCCCACAGTCAATGAATGACACTAAACTGAACATTCCTAGGCTGCTTCATGGACTCTGCGGTTTGATGTTTAATATTTTGTGTGTTTTACGCTAGTTTTTTTGCCGTTTGCGCGATTTGTTCTTTTCTTTTGCACACTGGGTGGTTGATGCTTTCTTTGAATGGGTGCCATGGCGTTTCTCTGCTTTGCAGCTGTCTGCGGGAAGACAGATCTCAGGGCCATATTCTACACACACGCCTTGATAATAAATGCGCTTTGAATATATTTTCAGTTTACTTGTCAACAAATCAATGAAACAATAAGGTAGAATCCGGTTTTCATTCTCAGCAACAGAATCTGAAGGAGCTCGCATAATATAATTAAACGCAAACTGCCAATACACATACTTCTGTTTGCCCCTGCAAACAACAGAGCTAGTTTCCTCTCTCTCTCTCTCTCCATTCCTAGTAAATGTTCTTTCTTCTCAGTCTCACGTGCTTTCTCAAGTCAAGTCAAGTCAACTTTTATTGTCATTTCGACCATAACTGCTGGTGCAGTGCATAGTAAAAATGAGACAACGTTTTTCAGGACCATGACACAGTACAAAAAACTGGACTGAACTAGGTAATTAAAAAAAACACAGAGAAAGCTATACTAGATTGCAGACCTACACTGGACTGCATAAAGTGTACAGAAACAGTGCAGGCATTACAATAAATAATAAACAGGACAATAGGGCAAGGTGTCAGTCCAGGCTTCAGGTATTGAGGAGTCTGATAGCTTGGGGGAAGAAACTGTTACATAGTCTGGTCGTGAGAGCCCATTTCTATACCATTCATTAAAATACTGTGGAGGTATGGTTACCATAAATGATTTTTTTTGCGCGTGTTTTCCAACTTGCTCATGAAGGCTGTCAATCAACACCTCCAAGGCAAGTGGAGATGAAGGATCAACTTTATTCACCAGATGCAGTTACATGCATTAGGAATTTGCTGTGGAGTGGTGGTCAGGGCAGAACATGCAATGAAAAGCAACATCCAATTACTATAAAGAATATATAATACATCAAGTTAGAGGTTAAAGTATGGATATGGAATAAAACATGCATAAATACATAAATACCAGCATTACTTACAACATAAGTAGCATTGTAAAAAGTGGTTTAAAGTGTTCACTGTGCAGTGTAATAAAGACAGGAGGTGGTGGGGGAGCTAACCAATATGGTTGATATGTTTGTTGGTCTTGTCTATAACGTCCAAAGCCTGTTAATGAATTAAACATCTCAATACGTTTTAATGACATTCTGAAATAGAACATACTTGCCTCTATCTCCATTATGACCTTGTGCATTTCTTCCTCGCTTTGCTTGCGCTGGCTTTGGATTTGTAATATTTCATCCTGCGCATTTAAAAATGCAAAATTATCGGTGGATTCACTAATAGAAAACACCCCTAGGCCCAGAAATCAGGACCTGAGAAAATACAGTCTCATTTGGTTCTGTGGCTCAGAAATTCTTGGATGCCCGGGGAAGCAGGATGATTGCAACGTGCCGGGCAATCAGATGCTTTGAGGCCCCGCTGTGATTTGTAACTGAAGCTTATTGCCCTCAAAGGCACCATTCCTGTGCCTGTTTCATGGGTCGCTACACGTTCTCTAGGAAGAAGAGGGAGGGAGTTCATCAACTGTGCTTCAGCAGTTAAGTTATGACGTTGGGGAGGATCATCAATGGGGGTGACATTATAATCAGTTGCTTGGAAAGCAATTCTCAATATGGGGATACTGAGATCATAAAGGAGTTGAACTGACCATTGGCAGTGTAATACTAGTTTAATATTTTTCAGTTTGTAGGTCTTGATTGCACAATTCTTCTTGTCTATTCAACACGCCTTTAAATTAATCCTTACTAACAGTAGGGAGACAGTGAAACGCGTTGCCTGAAATCAGACAGCAGCATTCCAGGTGTCTTACACGGGGTCGTGACCAGGAGAAGGCCGGGAAGGTTTGTGCTGGCGGTGTTGGAGCTGGGACTGTATGGTGCTCTGTTTCGTGACCGAGGAAGACTGTACCGGCAGGTCTGCTGAGCAGGCAATGCCCCTTTAAGTTCCAATCTGTACAGGCCTGTTCCTGTTGGAGTGTCCCTATTGTACAAGTGTAATGTATAACATAAATTAAAGTATTGGAAGCAGACACCATTGGAGATCAGTGAGTCTCTCTGCATCAGTTCTCAGAGGCATGGAGAAACTAAAAGGAAACTTGCAGACTTCAATCTGTGACAGATTTCCAGATTTCTATTTAATTTAGAGACACAATGTGAAAAAGGCCCTTTGGGCCCAGCCCAGCAACCCACCTATCTAACACTAGCCTAATCACAGGACAATTTACAATGACCAAATAACCTACTAACCAGTACGTCTTTGGACTGTGGGACCCGGAGGGGGAGAACGTACAAACTCCTTACAGATGGAGCCGGAAACCCCGGAACGCCCTGACCTGTAATAGTGTCGCCCTAACCACTACGCTACTGTGGCGCCCACTGTTCAATGGTATTGAAATGAATGTACATAAATGTGCTTCTCAGTCATAATCTTCAGGTTTCTGCTGTAACATCTACTTTCACAAGAAATTATGAAGGGTGATCAGTAGAACTGAGCTTAGATAACAACAAAGATCTATTGCATTCAACAAGACCAAATATCAAACCTTACAGCAATTAGGGCATATTCTGGAGTTAGGGTATATAACAAATATTAACTTCAACAACCAATCTATAGACCTGAACACGGATTGTAGATTAAATTTTAAATGCATCTCTGGACAATAGTTTCCTGAGGCTGTGGACAGCAGTGGATAGAAAAACCAGAAAGAGCTGATTAACATTCATTTTGGGTGCCTGGGTGTAAAAAAGGAGGCGTGTAAACTATATGTAATCCTGATGAAGCACTGAAGGTCATTGAAAATATAGAATTGTCCTTTGACCTTTAGCATATAAAGTGTCATGCAATATTGGGTCGAACGGGCCTCTTCCTCCCTAAAGAGTCTCAATATGATGCCTGCTGCTCATTTTGTTGAATAAAACACTTCTATATCCACCAGCTTCGGTCTCTCTCTGGTGACATTGTTCACATTACAACACCTACTCTGCCATGGAAAGCTTTGTAACAAGCTACTTGTTTTGTGTGTTTTCCATTCTGTGGACTAGAGGTTTAATTTTAAAACAAATGGTGATAGAATTTGGATGGGATCGGGATTGGAACTTCATACAATGCTGCTCCCACACCTAACCTACCAAATCCAGAATTATATCCATCTCAGTGTTAAATGATGATCTTTTACCAAGCTTCCATCATTTTCTCTCCACCATCAGAGATCCTCCCCACCCAGGCCATGCTCTTTTTGCACTGCTGCCGTCAGGTAGAAGACACAGGAGCCACAGGACTCGCACCACCAGGTTCAAGAACAGTTACTACCCCTCAACCATCAGGCTCTTGAACAAAAGGGGATAACTACACTCATTCTATTTCTGGTGTTCCCACAACCGATGATCTCTCTAGGAGGACTTTCTGTCTTGTTATTCCATTCTCTTCCATTTCATGTTATTTCATACATGTTATTTATTTATACTTGCATTTGCACAGTTTGTTGTTCATTGATCTTGTTTGCAGTTACTGTTCTATAGATCTGCTAAGGACGTCTGCAGGAAGTTACAGAGAAAGGTTGAACGAGTTAGGTCTTTATTCTTTGGAGTATAGAGGGTTGAGGGGGGACTTGATAGAGGTATTTAAAATTATGAGGGGGATAGATAGAGTTGATGTGGATAGGCTTTTTTTATTGAGAGTAAGGGAGATTCAAACAAGAGGACATGAGTTGAGAGTTAGGGGGCAAAAGTTTAGGGGTAACATGAGGGGGAACTTCTTTACTCAGAGAGTGATAGCTGTGTGGAATGAGTTTCCAGTAGAAGTGGTAGAGGCAGGTTCAATATTGTCATTTAAAAAGAAATTGGATAGGTATATGGACAGGAAAGGAATGGAAGGTTATGGGCTGAGTGCGGGCCAGAGATGAGAGTAAGTGCTTAGCACAGACTAGAAGGGCTGAGATGGCCTGTTTCCGTGCTGTAATTGTTATATGGTTATATAAGAAGAATCTCAGGGTTGTATGTGGTGACATGTATGTAGTCTGATAATAAATTTTACTTTGAACTTTAGAACTTTGAAGCTTCTCTTCAGCAAGCATAAAGTTTACCACTTAACAAGTCTTTTTGCACAAATAATCCATCGTGATGCAACTTACAAACTCTAGATCACATACAACTGCAATATCTCTGTGGAACAAAAATATGTTAAAGCAATTACCAAAATAAAATCTGTAATTGCTAATAATGTTCAATCTTAGATCTGACAAAGGAACCCTGGACAGAGGTGCTTTCTTCTGTATCTTTTGCAACTTTACAAACCTTAATATTCTGGATCTTCTCTTGCATGTGTTCCAATTGAATATTAATTTCATTTATAAAATTAAACAGGGCATAATTTTTCTCTTCCTTGGCGATAAACTCATTGCCCAAACTGTAAAGTCCGTCTCTGCCAGCCAGATATTTAAGTTGGTTATACACTTCTTCATATGCCTCGTATTCAATTTCTTGAGCAGTTTTCTTACTAACCTTATCCAGAGATTGA
This sequence comes from Hypanus sabinus, assembly GCF_030144855.1. Classification (NCBI taxonomy): domain Eukaryota; kingdom Metazoa; phylum Chordata; class Chondrichthyes; order Myliobatiformes; family Dasyatidae; genus Hypanus; species Hypanus sabinus. The sequence continues at coordinate 90,027,860 of NC_082718.1, forward strand.
TCTAAAAATGCAGTAAAAAATGATTTTAATTATAGTTTTCATTTGTGCAGTTATCTTTTGAGATCCATTTGCACAAATGTGAATTTTCATTTCAGAGTAGATATCCCAGCTTACTTTCGATTTGTCAGTTATCCTGGAGTTATGTGAATTAAGCAGATATTATTTCAAGCGAGATCCATTCTTCAGTTTTTATTGGAAATTGCAAGCAGTTAAACTGGCCCACAGGCTAAGAGATTGTATATGCATCAGTTAAGACAATGGGGTTGTGAAAATTGGCCTGCATCAAACTACACAGCAAGGCTGTTATTAATACTGTTGTGTCTGAGTTCAAGCTGGCAGACCAGTCTGATGCTGTAATTTAGCATATCAAACATGGTCACGGGTATAGGCAATCAATAGTCTTTGTGTTTGGAAGCTGGGTTGATCACCGAGCTTGGCAAAACACTTGCAGATGTTTCGGCTCCAATTGAGAAGCCATTATCAGTGCACAGTTGAGTTTTAGTGCACCTTGGGATATCTGTGTACTCAGAGGCAGCCCTGAGAACATTGATTTTGGGTGTCTGGTTCTTTGCCTCCATCAGCTTTTAGACTATTTGTGTGAATTACTTTGTGACAAAGGTGTTTGAACATTCAGAAGAGTCTGTAATTCAAAGGAAGCATTGTCAACCCAAAATATTGAAGTAAACAGTGTCATTGTATCAGCTACTGTTATCGTTGATCTCAAGTGTATAAAAATGTGATGTTCCTTTGGGTTTATGAGACTGTCTCCAGAATGATGCCCACTTGTTGTACTGAATAAGGACTTCTACATCACCTGCTTTAGTGTATAATTATTTTGCAGTCAAAGGTATTAGTTAAGTGCTTAGGGAACTAAACATTTCTATTTCTAGTAACAAGTGTCAGTGGCTAGCACTCCCAGATGACTGTAGAAGATCAGCCAGATGCAGGTTGGAGGTCCACCTGCTCAGCATCACCTATGCAAACCCTGGTTGGAACGCTCACAAATTATAATCCTGAAACAAAACAAATAGAACAGTAACCAATAAGTTCAATAGAAGGTATAACTCCATCATTAACCCAAGAGAGACATGGTCTGTTTACTCCTTTCCATGGCTGCAGCCTGACCTGCTGAGTTCCTCCAGCATTTTGTGTGTGTGTGTGTGTTACTCTAGCTTCAGCACTGTGACCTGTGACATCGTTCACACACTAAAAAAAAGCTCTCCTCATGCAAACAATCGGATGTGTAAACAAGGTTACAAAGTAGCTCACCAGCTAGACCTACGATCTACATGCAAAAAATCAAAGTTAGGCATACATTAGGAAGATGCTTAAAAAAACATACTTTATTGTGCTTTAATTGTAGATTCAGTATTCACCTCTGCATCTTTCGCACATTTTGGTGTTATTGTTTGCAACCTACAAGGACATACAGAGATTACTTTAGCACCACTTCCCTCTCTGGCTATCCCGAGCAGTGAGATGGATAAGGGCACTGAAGTCACCTGGAAACTGTGATCAGCATTTCGTATTCTGCTTGGGCAGTCTACAGTATAGGAGCATGAACGGCGAATTCTCAAACTTATCTCTTCCCTCTCCCGACACTCTCCATCTACCCGTCACCAACATCCCTTCCTTTGTCCCATGCTCCATGGTCCTGTCCTATCATATTCCTTCATCGTCAGTCCCTTGCCACTATCGCCTATCACCTCCCTGCGCCTGGTGCTGTTCCCACTCCACCCCTCCCTAATCTGACCTTCACCCCCTCACCTGTATCCCCTTTTGCCAGCTCTTGATTCCATCTTTCTGTTCTGGTCATCTCCCCATTTCCTTTCCAACCCCCTTGAAGCATCTTGACTCAAAACTTCAACTGTCCGTTTCCCTCCGTAGACGCTGACTGACCGGCTGAGTTCTGCCAGCGCTTTCTGTTTCCAGGCTCCCGCGACTGCTGCCACTTGTGTCACCACTGCCATCAACCTCACTTCCAAGCTACAGCTCCCTGACACAGACACGGTGTTTACAGCAAAACTCCGCCTGTGCTCTGGCATTCCCAACTCTATTGTGTTTTCACATTTTGCATTCAGGACTGTAGCTTTATTGGAGAAAACCCACCACTGCTTACTCAGGACAAAGAGGTCCAGCCAGGATTACACCATATCACCATACAACATGGAATTAGGCCATTTGGCCCATCGTCTGCTCCTTCATTCAAATATGGCTGATTTATTTCCACTCTCTTTCTTTTTCAATATTTTTATTAATATCAAAATAATGGATATAACATAATATTGCTACACAATTATTGGGATTACATTGTTAATGGTTAACATACATAAATATATATTCAGTTAATGCAAGGGTAATAAACCTCTCAAAATTGTTCAAGTACAAATATAGTATACATAGAAGAAAGGATTAACAAATCCAAAAAGAAAAACAAAAATATATATATCCCCAAAATAAAACTAACAATACGAACCAAAAACTAAGAAAAAGAAAAGAACATGGGCTGTTTGTAACATCAAAAAAAAGAAAGAACCATTAGTGTCATTAACTCCGAACCTCTCTGCATATATTAAAACAAGAGAATAGGTTTGGAAAAAGGTCAAATCACATCATACGAAAGGCCTCCAAGTCTTCCCAAATTTAATGGATGGATTTTTTGATTTTTTTCTAAGTTTAAACATAACATAGTTTGAGAGAACCAGTGAAATGTGGTGGGAGGATTAATCTCTTTCCAATACAGCAAAATAGATCTTTTAGCCATTAATGTAAGAAATACAATCATACGACACACTGAAGAGGTTAAGAGATGTGGTTCTATCATTGATAAACTAAAAATTGCAGTAATAGGATGAGGTTGTAAATCAATATTCAAAACAGTTGAAATAACGTCAAAGGTATATTCCCAATATTTTTTCAAAGAGGAACATGACCAAAACATCTGGGTTAAAGAGGCTGTCTCAGAATGGCATCTATCACACACTGGACTTATATGAGAATAATAACAAGCTAATTTATCCTTAGACATATGGGCCCTATGCACTACTTTAAACTGTATCAACGAATGTTTAGCACATATAGAGGATGAGATTTATTTCCACTCTCAACCCTACTTTCCTGCCTTCTCCCCTTAACCTTTGATGCTCTCACTAATTGAGAACCTATCAACCTCCAACATAAATACACCTGACATTGTCTGTTGTAATGTATTCCACAGGTGCACCACCCCCTAGTTAACAGGTGCACCACCCCTTAGTTAACAGGTTTACCACCCTCTAGTTAACAGGTGGACCACCTTCTAGTTAACAGGTTCATCACACCTTAGTTAACAGATTCACCACTCCCTGGTTAAAGAAGTTCTGTGTTATTTCTGTCCACAATTCTCACTATCCACAAGCAAAATTAGCAAAGAGTTTAGACAAGGATTAGAAGCAGTGCTCTACTGTCTCAGATATTGGATATTATACTCCCTTCAGCATATAACATTTTTCAACATTATAGGCTATGAAATAGTCTACCTTCTTTTGAAAATTGTCGGAATTTAATCAGCATGAATTCCTTAAGTTTTGTCTCATGATCAATAATACGCATTAGTTCCTTTATCTCTGTGTTGTACAGGAGGAAGTCTTTTGCACTTTTTTCTTTCACAGCATTTATCCTCGACTCTGCCTCCATCCTGGGAAGGAGAAAGATCCATTTATCTTTGGAACCTCCGAAATACTAAAAAATTATGCAGATTGTGAGCTATTGAACAATAATGCATTGGCCAAACTTTAATCGGCACTGCTGTTGTAGCAGTCTTTTACCACAGCTTCAACACAGAATACCTGGCAAGGAGATCCCCCCCTTTCAATTGGTATTATGTCAACAGCGGCAAGGCTGCGTCTCTGATTTGGTGAACTCTGAATAACTTCCTTTCAAAAAAGAAGGCAAAAGAGTTTTACCTGCAAAAAAAAAAGGACTGTTTCTATAAAGGGTTCCCACTGGTTACATCAGAGAAATTCTAAATTTTACAGCTGGCAAGGTAAACCTGGTTCCTGACTTCAGATGATGGATGGACAGAAGAAAATAATTGGTCACCTTTTGCAGTCAGCTTAGAACAGGAATCATCTTCGGTATCGCTACGTTCTGGCTCCCCCTAGTGGTGCAGTTGTAAGTGCAACTGTGGGAATACTTGGTATGCAACTGAACTGCATAGATTTCCCTCGATCGGTTCCAACTGGCAGACAGGACTCAGAAGAAGAGTGGTTGAGTGCCCTTGGTCTAAAGCTGCAAATCAGTCACATATCAAAGTGCTCTTCATCTTAGACAGTCCCTCAGGATCCAAGATAACCTTCTACCCTTCTGGTTTTGTGGGTTCTGGGTGTCTAGTGAGGCCAATGTTAGAACTGCAGACTCTTCCATGGTGGGGCAGGAGGTGGCCGATGGACCAGTTGGGTGGATCTTAATGAGTGGTCCACAGCTTCCACTGCTTACACAGGATATCGTGACGAGATTCTCAATAGCTATCCCAATTGTTTTGTCTGAATGTCAAATAGCCATCAGTCAGAGATTGCCAGTAGTTGATAGGGATATTACATTTCTTTAAGGAGGCTTCAAACCTTGAACTTTTTCCTCTGTCCACCTGGTCATGTATTCCCATACAGAATGTCTGTCTGGGAAACTGGTGACGGGCTGATGGACACATGAGCAACAAGGTCTGCCAGCTTGTGTTGACATGATAGGCGCCTCAGTACAGGGAGGCATTGGTGAAGTTCCGGTGAAATTGGAGGATTATGTAGAGACACTGCTGGTGGCATTTTCCGAACAGGAGCTAGAAACCAAGTGGCTCATGCCCGAGGTTTTTCAAAACTATTTTCCATGCTGACCACAGACAGAGTCTGACATACAGCCAGGTACAAGCTGGTTCCAGCAAAAGGTGCACTCCAGTGAGAGGCAACAGTGGAGAGGTAATCTTCTTAAAGGTTCATTTGCAGGGTGAGTTGGCGGTGAGGAAGGCAAATACAATGTTAGTATTCATTTCGAGATGACTAGGACATAAAAGCAAGGATGTAATGTTTGAGACTTTATAAAGCACTGGTGAAGCCTCACTTGGAGTATTGTGAGCAGTTTTGGACCCCTTATCTAAGAAAGGATGTGCTGACAACGGAGAGGGCTCAAAGGAGATTCACAAAAATGATTCCGGGGTTGAAAGGCTTGTCTTATGAGGAGCGTTTGATGGCCCTGGGCCTCTACTTACTGGAATTCAGTAGATTGAGGGGTGACCTCATTGAAACCTATCGAATGTTGAAAGGCCTTGATAGAGTGGATGTGGAGAAGATGTTCCCTATGGTGGGGGAGTCTAAGAACAGACTACACAGCCTCAGAATGGAGGGGTATCCTTTTAGAATGGAGATGAGGAGGAATTCTTTAGCCAGAGAGTGGTAAATCTGTGGAATTCGTTGCCACAGACGGCTGTGGAGGCCAGGTCATCAGATATATTTAAGGCAGAGGTTGATAGATTCTTGATTAGTCAGAGCATGAAGGGACTCGGAGAGAAGGCAGGAGATTAGGGCTGACAGAGAACATGGATCAGGCATGATGAAATGGCAGAGCAGACTCAATGGGCCAAAAGGCCTGATTCTGCTGTAAAATCTTACAATGTTATAGAGATCAGAGGTTTAAAAACTGGGGCAAAGTAATTCCATTTAAGGCTCTTTATTTATCAGGGTAGTTGGTGTTGTGTTCTTTATATTCACACGTACTGTGGGTTACTAATAAATATCGAGAAACGTGGTATTCTAAACACATTGTGGTTGTTGTTAAATAAAAGTTGTATTTCTTTCAGAACATGGTTCTTTATTAGTAACTCATGGTACGTATGAATATAAAGAACACGACAAGGTGTCAGAAGTCGGTCTGGAAGAATAATATGTTTCCTAACATGGGAGAATTGAAGATAATTTTCCGAAAAAAAGAGTTTGAACTGTTTTGGTGTTTGCTAACAGCTTTACAAATGGAAGGTTTACAGCCTCCATCAACATTTCAGTTGCCTGGGAATGTAGCTGAGAACTGGAGAAAATTTAAGCAACATTTTGAATTATATTTATCGGCGATCGATGCCAATCGAAAATTGGAAAAAATTAAAGGTGCGCTTCTACTCCACATAATAGATGACGACGCAATTGAGGTATATAATCATTTTATTTTTGAAAATGGAGATAATTTAAAGTTAAAATTGATAATGGACAAAGTTGAAGCATTTTGTATACCGAAATGCAATGTGACGAATGAGCGGCACAGATTTTTTACATGTACGCAGAGATCTGGTGAAACTATTGATCAATACGTTACTGAGTTGAGACACCAGAGTAAAACATGTGAGTCTGGAGAACTGACAGGCTCTCTCATTAAAGACAGAATCGTTTGTGGCATTCTGGATAATGGTCTGAGAGAAAGACTGTTAAGAGAACAAGACTTAGACTTGGAAAAAGCTTTGATGCTCTGCAAAGTTTCAGAAACTGTGACGTCACAGGCGAAAGAACTTTTCATTGAGAGCTGCAACGTAGATGCTGTGAGGAAGTGTGTACGTATTAGAAAAAATAATAAAACAACAACAAAACCATCAGAGGGCAAGACGTCATATGAGAGAAAAAAGCTATGTGATCACTGTGGGCAGCAGCATCGGCCAAAATTGCGTTCAGCGTATGGGAAAATGTGCAACAACTGCGATAAGAGTAATCGTTTTTCACGCTGTTGCAGAAGTAGAAAGAAAATAAAACAAGTAAATGCAGTGCTTGAAAACGAACATGAGGAGTTTTATATTGATGTGCTTTGTGAAAATAAACAAAGTAAGAATGACTGGACTATGCCATTGCAAGTGAACCGAAACAATATTCTTCTTAAACTTGATACTGGAGCACACATAAATGTTCTTGCAGAATCTGAGTTTAATGCATTAAAGCCAAGACCAAAGTTGCATCAGACAAATATAAAAGTGACTGGGTATTCAGGTGCAGACATTCCAGTTAAAGGAGCACGTATGGCAAAAGTATCACAGAAAAATATTGTGCACACACTTTCATTTGTGGTGGTGCCAAGGAATATACAATCAATACTGGGTTTATCTGCCTGTGGGAGACTGAATTTGGTGAAAAGAGACTTGGTCCAGGACAGTGACATAGAGTCAGAATACAGTGACTTGATGAAAGAGTATGAGGACTTGTTCAAAGGGCTTGGTTGTCTTCCAGGACAGCACATAATTAAAATTGACAACACAGTGCCACCCCTAGAACATCCATGTAGAAAAGTGCCTTTTGCATTACGTCATCAACTGAAAACAGAGCTGGACAAAATGGAACAACTGGGAGTCATAAAAAAAATTGATGGACCGACTGAATGGATCAATTTGCTTGTCATTGTTGATAAGGAAAATGGAAAACTGAGGATTTGCTTAGATCCAACAGACTTGAATCAAAGCCATTAAAAGTGAGCATTTCAAATTGCTTACTTGTGAAGAAATAATGTCACAGTTTGCTAATGCAAAATACTTTAGTAAATTAGATGCATCCTCTGGATTCTGGCAACTTAAACCAGATGAACCAAGTTCAAAGTTGTGTACCTTTGACACTCCTTTTGCCAGGTACTGTTTTCTTCAACTTCCATTTGGAATTGCATCAGCTTTTAAAGTGTACCATAAAGCCATACACATGCTATATGAGCACATTGAGGGCGTGGATACTTCCATGGATGATATTATTGTTTGGGGATCATCTAAACAAGAGCATGATGCCAGACTCAGACAAGTCTTTGAGGCAACACGCAAGGAAACCTGAAGTTGAATAAAGACAAATGTCAGCTGGGTGTGACTGAACTTACCTTTGTGGGTGATATCATCAGCAATGAGAGTGTGCGTCCTGATCCATTGAAGGTTTCTGCTAATGAGAACATGCCAAGATTGTGTCGTAAAAAGGATGTTCAAAGGTTCATCAGAATGGTCAACAAATGGGAAAACTCATCCCACTCTTTTGGAACAGAATGCTCCGTTGAGGCAGCTAACAGAAAAGAGAAACGAATGGAGCTGGAATCATGAACAGGAGAAGGCAAGGCACAATCTCAAGAAAGTGCTCACAAAAGAACCTGTGTTGAAATTCTATGATGCTGAGAGACCCATCAAAACCTCATGTGATGCATCTCAAGCAGGCTTAGGGGCAGTATTACTACAAAAACATGATCAGGAATGGCTACCAGTGACATATGCATCTCATTGATTATCTGATCCAGAAACAAGGTATGCCAAATTGAAAAAGAATTGCTGAGCATTACATTTGCTTGTGAGATATTTCATCAGTTTGAGTCAGGGCAATCTATTGATGTTGAAACTGATCATAAGCCTCTGATTGCATTGTTCCACAAACCTTTAAGTGACTGTCCTTTGCGAATTCAGCGAATGATGATCAAATTGCAAAGGTATGTATTGAATGTGTCAAACACACCCGAAAAATTCATGTACACAGCTGACACAATTTCCAGAGCTGTGGATCCAAAAACAAAAGACAGTCACAGGGACGCTGTTGATGTTCAGGTATTTGTTGATATGATCATAGAGACTGCACCTGTTGCTCCCGAAAAGTTGGAACTGCTGCGTCTTGAGACAGAGAAAGACAAAATTCTCAGTCACGAAATACAGGTGGTGATGGATGGATGGCCAGATAATAAGCATGACTGTATCTCAGAAGTTCAAGACTATTGGAACCACAGATCAGAACTTTCTGTTGTGGATGAGATATTGTACAAAGGCAGCAGAATTGTGATTCCTAAAACCCAATTTCCTTTGGGATCAATAAAGTATGTCTGTCTGTCTGTCTGTCTCTGAAAAGAAATGCTTGGGAAAATTCATGAAGGCCACCAAGGTATTGAAAAGTGTAAGAGAAGGGCGCGGGACGTGATGAATCAGGATGAACCAGGTCCAGGATGAATCAAGAAATCGCAGAATTGGTGTCTTCTTGTCAACTATGGCTTAAATACCAACTTAGCAACCCGAAGGAGCCACTGCATCCACATCCTAGTCCTCAGAGACCTTATCAATAGGTAGGCGTTGATCTTTTTGTAACTGACAACAAAGATTATCTATTAATAACAGATTACTACTCATTGTATCCTGAAGTATGTGGTCTGAGCAGAACAACAGCAGGGAATGTAATTACATGCATGAAATCAGTTTTTTTCCAGACATGGTGTACCTGATGAAGTTTTCACAGACAATGGTCCACAATTCAATGGTGAATACATGAGACATTTTGCTCAGGAACGGAGCTTTGTTCATACATCTAGCCCATTTTCCCCTCAATCCAATAGATTAGTTGAGAAGTCAGTAGGAATTATCAAGAAACTGATGCACAAAGCAAAAGATAGTGGAGATGATTTTTATAAAGCATTGTTAGCCTATCGCAGTCCTCCACTTGAATGTGGATTTTCACCTGCTCAGCTCTTGATTGGGTGTTGTTTCAGATCTAATCTGCCAATGGATGAGAGCCTTCTGAGAACAGAGGGAGGTCAACAAGGGAAAAGGTGGAAAGATGAACACAAAGCAAAGATGAAAACATACTTTGACAGATGTTCTCGCCCATTACCTGAACTGCAACAAGGAGATGAAGTAAGGATACACGACAAACCGAACACGTGGACACAGAAAGCTACAGTACTTGAAGAAGTCCAACCCCGATCATACATGGTCCAAACAGAGGAGGGAGCAGTATTAAGAAGAAATTGCAAAGACCTCAAGAAAGAGCCAACCGGAGTTTCAGTTAGCTGATGCAGACCAGACAAAACATGGAAGTAACAACGAAACACAAGAAAGCACAGAATCAGTCAGATAAACAGCAAATGAGCAAAAGGCAACAAACTGTACATATACAAAAAGAAAGTAATAATAAATAAATACATAAATAGATAATATTGGGAACACGAGTTGTAGAGCCCATGAGCTGGTTGTGGAATCAGTTCATTATTGAAGTGAGTGAAGTTTATCCACTTTGGTTCAGGAGCCTGATGGTTGAGGGGTAACAATTGTTCTTGAAACTTGAGGTGTGGGACCTAAGGCATCACCTGCCTCAGCCAGGCACAATCCTAATGTCTCAACAGCCTGAAGGAACAAATCCCACCTCATTACCCGCCTCCTGAGAAAGTGGTCCCAGCTCCTAAACTGTCCCATCAGAGAGACCTCCTCAAGACTCCAGTAGTTCAAGGCCTCCTTAGAGTAGCATATGTTTTAAGAACGTCACCTGACATTTTCCTAAACTCCGCCTGAACATATCAAACTCCCCTTGCCAGATAATGCCTTTATCTCAGCAATCAGTTCAGTCAACCCGCTCTGCATTCCTTTCAAAGCAAGGTGTATCCTCCTTTACACAGAAGGGCAAGTCCACACATGCTAGTAAAATGTTGAAATAAGTTATATCTCTTTACCCATACTTTGGGTATCCTTTTCTGTTTGTTATATTCTCCGAAGCAACGAACCAGCAACGTTGAACTTTCACCTTTTATTCCTGACCGAAAGCTGAGAGCAGAAGACACAGTAATCGTCATGAGTTCCATGGCTTGTCATAGACCACGTTGGGATTCGAGGTTTCTCTGGTGCCTGTATTTACTAATTACTATCTTAATTAGAGCCGCTAAGCCCTAGTGCTTTTGGTTTAATCGTCAGGTCATTTGTGACTGGCACGGGTTTCCGCATCCTATGATCATTTAGAGGGGACTCTCATTTAGCGTTGGAGCAGAGTCCTCGTGTTTTTGTGAAGGATGTCTGGTGGTTCCTCCAATACTCTGCTGATATTCCTATATATAACTTTGTGCTTCCGTCTCTTAATTGGGAGTCTGCCACTGCTCCGCTCCTGGGTTGACTCGTGGCCAGTGCTCACTGTGACAGAGTCCTGCAGTTCCTCCGAAACTGGATTTGGTCCTGCCACCGACCATTGCGACAGTACTGTAATTCGGGTTGACAGTGCTGGCTAAACCTGCTACTTCAGAATTGATGTGGCTGTAAAAACTTCCTAAATTTTGTTAAAATCTTTATCTTGGTGCTTGAAAGAATGAATTGATTCTTTTTACATGAAAAGCACACGTAATTAATAAACCACTTGATTCCAAAGATTTCAACATGTCAATTTGCTTCCATTTACCTTCTTAATGCAGTACTAATGAAATGATTGCTCACCGTTGGTCATAAGCTTGTATAGAATCCTCAACAATATCTCTCATTATCTTCTTTTGTCCCTGTAATTTTGCACTGAGTTTGTTATATAGTTTTGTGTAAATCTCTTTGTTAGCTCTCAGGCTATTCATTTCTTCACGGAGTTTGCAGTTTTCAGCCAATATAGAGTTAAACTTCACAGTCGCCTGAAAAAGAATTTGTCAAGAAATATTACACAGTACAAAGTTCAAAGTAAATCCTATTATCAAAGTACATATATGTCACCATATACTGTACAACCCTGAGGTTCAATTCCTATGGGCATACTCAGTAAATCTATAGTAACTATAACAGGATCAATGAAAGATCAACCAGAGTGCAGAAAACAACAAACTGTGCAAATGCAAATATAAATAAATAGCAATAAATATGAGAACTTGAGATAATGAGATAAAGAGTCCTTACAGTGAGATCTTTGGTTAGAAACATAGAAAACCTACAGCACAATACAGGCCCTTCAGCCCACAGTGCTGTGCCGAACACGTCCTTACCTTAGAAATTACCTGGGGGTTACCCACAGCCCTCTATTTTTCTGAGCTCCATATACCTGTCCAGGAATCTCTTAAAAGACCCCATCATATCCACCTCCACCACCATCACCATCAGCCCATTCCACGCACTCACCACTCTCTGCATAAAAAACTGACCTCTGACATTTTTTCTGTACCTATTTCCAAGCTCCTTAAAACTGTGCCCTCCTGTGCTAGCCATTCCAGCCCTGGGAAAAAGCCTCTGACTATTCACACGATCAATGCCTCTCATCATCTTATACACCTCTATCAGATCACCTCTCATCCTTCATCACTCCAAGGAAAAAAGGCCAGGTTCACTCAGCCTATTCTCATAAGGCATGTTCCCCCTCCAGGCAACATCCTTGTAAATCTCCTCTGCACCCTTTCTATGGTTTCCACGTCCTTCCTGTAGTGAAGTGACCAGAACTGAGCACGGGTTGTAGGAACATTTCAATGATGGGGCAAGTGAGTGTAGTTATCCCCTTTTATTCAAGAGCCTGATGGTTGATGGGTAATAAACGTTCCTGAACCTGGTGGTGTGGGTCCCAAGGCTCCTGTACCTTTTTCCTGATGGCAGCAGCGAGAAGAGAGCATGGCCTGGCTGGTGGGGGTCCCTGATGATGGATGCTGCTCCTTGTTACAACAACGCTTCTTATAAATGTGCTCAATGGTATGAAGGGCTTCACCCATGTTGGCCTGGGCCACTTCCACTACTTTCTGACGGATTTTCTGTACAGGGGTATTGGTGTTTCCATACCAGCCAGTCAATACACTCTCTACTACACATCTATGGAAGTTCGTCAAGGTATTAGACGCTTTCTGAAATAATTATTGCAAAGGGATCATTCAGGAAATTGAGCATGATATCCAGTATGCAGGAGGAACTCAGTGGGTCAGTCAACGTTTCAGGATGACCTCCTTTATCAGGGCTGTGACGACTAAGGAAATGTGGAAATGAGCACTGACGGGATTCCTGTGGTGGTTCCTTCCTCTCTAAAGTTTCTGCATGCCTTCACCGCATTTAACAACAGCTAAACTTGAGCAAATAATTTTTGAAGTGGTTAACGTTTGTACAGTTATAAGACTAATGGTTCTTTCTCATTCTATGTTTACACACACTGTATAGGCTTAATTCTAATGAAAGAGCAAAGATGAGTCAGAGCTGGAACAGGTGCTCAGTAATAACAGCCTGTTTTTGATATCACATCTCTGGCCATCATACAAAGGTTATTTTACTTCTCTGTACACCTTCCCCATCCCACCTCCCACCTTCTTACTCTGGCTTCTACCCCCTTCCCTTCCTGATTGGGGACAACAGCCTGCCATGTAGACTGTTTATTCCCCACAGCCCTGTCCCCCCCCACTCCAGATGCTGCCTGACCTGCTGAGTCCCTCCAGCGTTCTGTGTCTGTTGCTCTGTTTTTGCAGTGGTGGGGGGACTTGATGGATTACTTGGTGGAAAATGGGAGTTTCAAGACCAGAATGGGCAGAGGAAGCAGCTTGTGGAAGGAACAATGAATGATTTATTTAGCACAGAGGGGGAGGCCTGATAGAGGTGGTGGGGTAAGAGGATAATGACTAAGCTGGAAATCTAGATGATATGTCTTCTTCTCATTACAACCATTGGGGAGGGGGCAAAGAAGCTTGAAGACACAAGCTCAATGTTCTAGGAACAGTTTCTTTCCCTCTGCCATCAGATTTCTGAACAGTCCACAAGCCCACGGAACTTTCTCACTATTTTTGCTCTTGTTTTTGCACCACTTATTTACACAGAAGAGTACGGCACAGGAACAGGCCATTCGGCCCACAATGTTGTGCTGAACCAGCTAAAAAGCAAATAAAAACACCCTCCTACCTGTGCAATGTCTGTATCCCTCCGTCTCCCTCACATTCATGTGCCTATGGGAATGCTTCTCATTTAATATTTTAATATATATTTCTTGTCTTAACTTATATTATGTATTGGGCTGTACTGCTGCCGCAAACAACACATCTCGTGATATATGTCAGTGGTAATAAACCTGATTTCTCATTCTAAAACACTTCAGGCATTTCCTAATTTAAGAGGAGGGAGAAAGGTGAGTCCGAGGATGTTAAGATCAATGTACTGGCAAGTCAAAGGCAGGTTGGGGAGGGCAAGTGAGGGTGAACTCAGCTAAAGTGGCAGATCGTTAAAGGTTTCGACGTGAGAATGGTGCAGGATTATGGATGACCCCGGCATGTTAGAACCAAGACCACTGATGAGAGTTTTGACAACAGTTGCAGTATAACTGACTGGGAGTGGAGGGTGGCAATGTTTACTCAAGTGCAAGTAAGGTGATTTGGAGATAAATAGAAATTTGGAAGTCGGTTCTCAGTTCACGAAATCGCCTGACCTCGCCGAGGATCCCTCAGCTGCACTGCCAGGCTCAGAAAGGGAATAAAATAAGGAGTTTATTAAAGTGCATGGTCTACTCTACACTTCTTCAGGAGAAAAATCTGCACAGCAACAAGATCCTGGAATCAGGTAGTGGTCAACGGTGAGGTGATGCCAGCTGTCTACATGAAGGCTCGATCCCTATCAGTGGATAATTTTATGCAATAATGCACAGATGAGGAAGGACAGATCCTTTTGACCAGGGGTTCCCAACCTTTTTTATGCCACGGACCAATACTATTAAGCAAGGGGTCCATGGACCCAGGGCTGGGAACCCCTGCTTTAGACAATTTCAAGAGTCATTGTGTGGAGGATAAAGAAGTATCATAGAAACATAGAACACAGAACACAGAGAACATTCCTGGAGGTGAAAAAGTTAGGAACAACGTGACGTAGAGCAGAACCTCAAGGAAGAAATAGAGTTGTACTGGGAAAAGACGCTTAGAGTGAGCCCCTGGGAGCATAACGTTTGTCATCAGGAATATCAAAATGATAGTTTGGTATTCATACCCATCCAAATGCCCTCAAAATATTCTGCAATCCATGGTTGCTGTAAGGAGAATTCTCTGCTCTCCTTTGAATAGGGGAACATAGTTTCAATGATTTTGAATGCAGGGCTTTTGTTGCACATTTCATCAAATATTGGCATTTTGCATGTTGCAATACACACTCAGGAATAAATGATTTGTTTAAAATCTCCTCTCCTCACCTGCCCAACACCTCCTTCTGGTGTACTTCCTCCTTCCCTTTTGCTCATGATCCACTGTCCTCTTCTGTCAGATTCCCTTGTCTCAGCTCTTTATCTTGTCCACCTACCACCTCCCAGCTTCTCACTTCAACCTACCCACCTTCCTCCTCACCTCGTTCCACCTATCACCTCCCAGCTTCTCACTTCAACCTACCCACCTTCCTCCTCACCTCGTTCCACCTATCACCTCCCAGCTTCTCACTTCAACCTACCCACCTTCCTCCTCACCTCGTTTCACCTATCACCTCCCAGCTTCTCACTTCAACCTACCCACCTTCCTCCTCACCTCGTTCCACCTACCACCTCCCAGCTTCTCACTTCAACCTACCCACCTTCCTCCTCACCTCGTTTCACCTATCACCTCCCAGCTTCTCACTTCAACCTACCCACCTTCCTCCTCACCTCGTTTCACCTATCACCTCCCAGCTTCTCACTTCAACCTACCCACCTTCCTCCTCACCTCGTTCCACCTACCACCTCCCAGCTTCTCACTTCAACCTACCCACCTTCCTCCTCACCTCGTTTCACCTATCACCTCCCAGCTTCTCACTTCAACCTACCCACCTTCCTCCTCACCTCGTTCCACCTACCACCTCCCAGCTTCTCACTTCAACCTACCCACCTTCCTCCTCACCTCGTTTCACCTATCACCTCCCAGCTTGTACTCCCTCTCCCACTTTCTTATTTTGCCTTCTTTCCCCTTCCTTTGCAGTCCTGATGAAGGGTCTCAGCCCAAGATATCGACTGCTTATCCCCTTCCCTAGATGCTGCCTGACTTCAAAGTACATTTATCATCAGAGTTTGTACACGTTATACATTCTTGAGATTTGTCTCCTCAAAGGCAGGCAGTAAACAAAGAAACCTGAAAGAAGCCATAGAAAAAAGACTGACAAACACCCAATGTGTTTGTGTGGGTGGGGGGGGTGGGGGGGAGAGAGAGAGAGAGAGGAGAGAGGAGAGGGGAGGGAGGGGGAGGGGGGGAGAGAGAGAGAGAGAGAGAAATCATGCAAACAATAAAAGCAACCAAATAGCATCTAGAGTCCCTCTAGCATTTTGTATGTGTTGCTCTGGATTTCCAGCATCTGCAGAATCTCTTGTGGTTAAGTTTGCACATCAAGCAGTTTCACATGACAAAATGTACTAATGAAGAATGAACGATTGCTCTGGAAAGACACTGTACAACATTATACAGATGACCCAGGCAGGACAATAAATTTAAAGCATGAATAGATATTTTTAACATTTTGATTCTGCAACCTGTATTCTTGCCCATTCACTTTCCACAGCCAGCCAAGTTACCTCTTGTATGTAAACACGCTGAACAAGATCATATCTCAGCCTGCCAAAGCTTTTTTGTGGTTCAGTTAATTTCAATTTCCTTCCAACACTGCCAATAAAATGTCTTTGTTACTAGAGCTGAGGGCAACAATGCAGAAACAATGGAAACCTGACAACTTAAAGCAGTGTAAGTAGCACCACTCCATAGTATCAGTCCCCCACTAAAACTGGTGGGCTGCGGTAGTTGTTCCCACCTCTTGGACCAGCCTCACCAAGATTTCAGTCTTCATGTAACACAATTTTTCATTTCTATTTATTTAAAAGCAACAAGTGCCATTCATTGGTGGAATAAGGCAATTAAATGTAATAGGAAGGATTGTTTTTGCAATGTTAAAGCTGTTTGTTGAGTGCAAAGGTTTGTTAGACACCTTTTACGACTTTATTTGCTATTCTCCATCTCACTCCATGTTGGTTTGACAAGTACCTACATTTTACCGCAGAGCAAACATTCCCAGATGAAAAAGATGAACACATCCAGCCCAGACGCCAGTCAAGCCGGTTTCTATGTTTTGACCAGTCAGATACCTGCAGCTGCTGTAAAGATCTAATTGTCCAGTCATTTTTCATAGTTTTTCAGAAGTCCAAAGAGTGTCAGTCTTCAGAGGATTACAGCTTCAAAGGCTGCAGCTCTCTCCCACTTGCAGGAATAATACATGTTAACTTCAACTCATCCTTATAGATCTTGCAAAATGCTACCAAAAATACCTGAGACATGAAACAAAAGTTGTGCTCTTGCAAATTGTAAGTGAAAAGAAACATCATATTTCAACTTGCATTTCTTGACCCTTGCGCAGACCATGCAGTCTTGCGTTTTGTATAATTGCAATATAACCCATCGTATGCAGCCCTTGTAATACAGTGTCCACACTTGTGCAGCAAAATTGGATTCGCTCCCATCGATATTTAAACCAGCCAGCTCCACCCTCTTCCCTCCTCCTTTTCTGTTAGGTTGCTTCTTGTTGAGTCAAACCAGAGACTCACAAGTGTCTATCCAGAATCGCCGGCAAAATATGACACATCAGGAAAAATGTGACACAGTTTCATTGACTCAGTTTTCTTCCCTATGGGCTAACCTCTATTGACATCAATGGATCTGGGATTGAAGGGGTGAACAACTTTAAGTTCCTCGGGATACACATCACCGAGGATCTCACACAGTCTGTACATACCGGCTGTGGTGAACTACATACACCTGTCTGGTCATGCCCCCACCCCCCCGCTGACTGCTCCTGTGGCACCTCGCACTGACTGTGGCTCCTCCCACAGACCCCGGTATAAAGGCGATTGAGGCCTGAGCCCAGCCTGCAGTCTCCAGGATGTAGCATGGTGGTCAACTACTGCTTGTTCTTTCTTCCAGTCAATAAAAGCCTATATCTCGCCTCACGTCTCAGAGAGTTATTGATGGTGCATCAATTTTATTGACTGGAAGTTTTAAAACATGGAGAGTATTTTACGTCCGGAAAGATTGGATTTGGACTCTCAAAACTCTGAAACAGCTCTTGCCTTTGAACTCTGGCTTGCATGCTTCCAATCATACTTGGAGGAGGTTCGTGCGACTGAGCCCGCTATTATGCACAGAATTCTCCTTTCGAGGGTCACCCCGAAAGTTTACTCACTTATCAGCGACCTGCTGACCTACGAAGGGGTACTGGACGCCCTCAAAAGACAGTACCAGCGGCCGGTGAACACTGTCTACGCAAGACATCGCTTAGCGACGCGGTGACTGCATCCTGACTGGCTGTGTCACTGCCTGGTATGGGAACTGTACTTCCCTCAATCACAGGTCTCTGCAGAGACTGGTGTGGACAGCCCAGTGCACCTGTAGAAGTAAACTTCCTACTATTTAGGACATTTACAATATCCTTTTTGGGTATAAAGAGGACCCAAAGAATCATTGGGAACTCAAGTCACTCCAACCACAAACTGTTCCAGCTGCTTCTGGGAAATGGTACCACAGCATAAAAGCCAGGACCAACAGGCTTCGGGCCTAATGATCCAGCAGGCCATCAGACTGATTAATTCATGCTGACACAACTGTATTTCTATGTTATGTTGACTGTCCTGTTCCACATACTATTTGTTATGAATTACTATAAATTGCACATTCCACATTTAGACGGAGATGTAAAGATTTTTATTACTCATGTATATGAAGGGTGTAAGTAATAAAGTCAATTGAAACAAGGCAAAGTTATATCACAACCAGCCATCATCAGCAACATCTAATGTTCAGATACAAGGATTGCTTGTAGCCAAGTTACAATTTCTTAAAACATTGAAGCTCTTACAACAACAAGTGTTTATCATAACTAAAGCTTACCAGGTTTAGTTGATTCTCCAAAGTTTGTATCTGTTTCTGCAAATGTCTTCGCCGTTGTTGAACTTTCCCAATGCCGCCGACGGACATCTTGAGCTTAATAATTTTTTCTTCTTGTTCTTTTATCTGCACCATAACAGGAATCTCATATGCAACTGTACTAAAGCATCTTAATTTGTTTCTGTATCAATGCATTGCGCGCCAGGCTGCAAACACTTCCACAGAATAAGTGCATTTTCGGTAGATATAATGGGTGAGAAATGAAATATTTTCTTTCATATTGCTGAACATGGAAGATGGCAACCAGACGTATGAATGAAATGCAGCTTATGTGCATGTATTAGACCACTAAATGGATTATCTCAGTGTAAGGCACTATAGAATGGCGCATGTTAATGGTGGGATGCATCTTCGAACACCAGTGCTTGTTAGTACCAGATTTAAGTCGTGATACTATTGCCAAGCAATAAGCCGTGTCCAGGGCAACTTCCCATAGACAACAAGAAGGCCGAACTTTCGGGTATTGCTTTCAAAGCAGCAGATAAGAGATTAAAATCAAGCCTACACTGCAATCCTTAAACGAATATAGATAAACAGAAATATAGAGGGACAACACACACGAAATGCTGGAGGAACTCAGCAGGCCAGGCTGCATCTGTGGATACAGACATTTCAGGCTGAAATATCGACTGCACTCTTTTCCTAGATGCTGCCCAGCCTGCTGAGTTCCTCCAGCATTTTGTGTGCGTTGCTCTGGATTTCCAGCATCTGCAGATTTTCAACCCTCACTAAAACTAAATGGCACTGAAACACCATTGACTTACTTTAAACCAAGGAAGAGCTGGTTTAAAGTTCCAAGCGTGGGTCTCACAACCGAGCTGAGCAGAAGCAACCCAGGGCGCCAGAACTGGGGGTAAACCCGCTAAATGTGAGCCGCAGGCACCCCCCTCTCCCTCTGCTTATCTCAGCGGCCTGAAAGCAGACTTTTTAAAGAAAATTTGTGACACAATCTCTTTAATAATGAACATATTGTAAGTGAGGTCTTGCCTGGTGCAAGACACCTGGGGACAGCTGCACATTGGGGAAGATTTCAGTGCAGACCAGTACCCTGCCCACCCTGCCTGCACCAGCAGGCTGGTGGCAAACTCTTCTTCAAGATGGACCTGGGGTGAACTTCCTAAGGCAGCTGTGAGCAGCAGCAGCCTGGGATGAGCAAGATCAGGAAGCTGAGGCTGGCCATCACCTCAGCCTTGACCTTCAAGAGCAAAGCAGTCCGGGAAAGACATTCTGTAAGTAAAAAGAGGAAATGCTGGAGACAGCCAGCTGTTCACACACCACCAGAGAAAACGTGAACCTTTCAGGTTGACATTCGTCCCCAAGTTCTTTGCTTTTGCAGGTGCATAATACACCAGTAACACAATGCAGGGAGATGCACTTCCAAAAAACAGGATACCTAGAGACGTGCGCGGATTTTCTCTTCTCTGGGTGATCCAACTTTCAACGGGATGGAACGAACCTGATAGAACATTTGAAGGTGCACAATTTGAATTCTCAGCCTATTCCTGCGAACACTGACTGGCCGCAATTGTTCCAAAGTAACAAGTGAAATAGTTAGTTACGTTTGCTGTCAACAGGTTAAAAAGTGGTTAGGCTACATGCTGTTTTATAATGACAGGCCTACGATAAACAAGGAGATGATTCTGACCCTTGTACTCATTCCCTATTCAAGACGGCCATGACTGATGTTGTACCCTGTGCTATTTCCCTAAACTAACCCTAAATCCTTTGGTTCCCTTAAAATCTAAAAATTTATCAGTCTCTGTTTTGGATGAACTTCCATAAGCGTTCATTTCTCTCTAGGCCAGGGGTTCGCAACCTTTCTAATGTCATGGAGCCTTACCATGATCCTGGTTGGGAAGCCCCTGCTCCAAGTGAAGAGATCTCTTCTCATCTCAGTCTTGGCTGGCTGGCCTTCTTTGCCCCGTTTTGTTTATCTGTGGAAATCATTTTAGCAGATGTGGGTCTGTTGAAGATGACAGAGAATGCCTCCATTATCTCCTTCGAAACCGTTAGGCACTAATCATCTGGGCGCAGGAACTCATTGGCTCTCAGTTGCATTACTTTCTCCAGTTTCCTTACGACTGATCATTTCTTTCAGCCATGCAGCTCATCCAGACTTGTAGCTAAAATATTTGCATCCTTATTTCTCCAAATAATCTCTCCCAGCTCAGCCTTAAAGGGCCCTACAGTTACATTTGCAATTCTTTTCCTTATTACAAACTTGTAAATGTTTCAATTTGTTTTTGTGTCTCATAATGTACTGTAAAGCACCCTGTACTGTGTTCCCTTAATATATTGGTTTGACCAATACTGGAAATTCAGCAGAATTTGGTCACTTTTATGTATTTTTTTATTTTCTTCAAGTCAGCAATACACAATAAGAAGTTAATAAAATCCTTCCTGCTTTAACTGTAATAAATAATTCACTATTTCTAAAGTAAAGTTCAATTTACTTCTATAAAAATCTTCATCACCATCGTGTGTGGTATGACATGGGCGACCATCATTGTTCTTGGCAAGTTGTTCTACAGAAGTGGTTTGCTATTGCCTTCTTCTGGGCAGTGACTTTACAAGACGGGTGACCCCAGCCATTATCAATGCTCTTCAGAAACTGTCTGCCTGGCGTCAGTGGTTGCATAACCAGGACTTGCGATGTGCACCAGCGGCTCATACGACCATTACCACCAGCTCCCATGCCTTCACATGACCCTGATTGGAAGGGCTAAGCAGGTGCTACACCTTGCCCAAGGGTGACCTGCGTGCTATCAGAGGGCCAGAGTGCCCTACACTTCCTTTGGTATTTTTTCCCCCGCCACTCTATAAAAATCTTCAGCTCTTTAAAAATAGTCTCACTTGAAAGGTGTATGTAGTTTTCGCCTTCATTCGACGCCTGATCCGCCACTTATTTCCAACATCTTCTGTTTCCAAATAAGACCTCTAGAAACATTTTTATGCCTCTCCACTTCATTCAAGGCACCTTGCATCAAAGATCCAATGTAATTTGATGTTGGGGTGTTTATACCGAGTTTGGCAATTAGCCTGCAGACAGTTTAGCGCCAGTCAAGGTGACATCCTCAGTGCGCAGTTATTGGTGTTTCTCTCTGGGAGTGCTCGCGTTTATAGAGCTACCCCCACCCGTTTGCCTTGGTCCTGATCGGCTACCCTTCCCTATCGCTTTCAAAGTGTCACTGGTTAACCTGTTCTGTAGCTCACAATATTTAATTGCACTTCAGCTTGTTTATGTGTAATCCACCTGGAGTGTCATCCTTACTTTCGAAGGTTATTATGTGCATTGCGCATTACAGTTCTTTACACCCTGGTTTGGAGAAAAGTTGTCTCATTTGACAGTATACATGTATTTAGTGAAATGATAATAAACTTGACCTTGACCTTTAGCCTGTTAGTTCGGCAAATATCGCAACATCAAATGCCTCAACCCAAGCTGCCAATATTCACCATTAAATGATGTTCAGAATCAACTAAAGGAAGCTTGTAATTAATTCTGCTTCATAAAGGATCCACTATTTTGGCATCGTTTCTAAACCTTGAGACATTCCTTCCACATCCTAGAAATGTACCTGAGCATCAAGCCTAGCAATTAGATTCTTCTCCTGCTCAGCAAGGCAGTCATACTCCTCTTTGCTTTGAATCAATGTCCTTATCAGCGCTGAATCGTTAATGTCCTTCTGTACCCTCTGAGACGATGTGACAAGGGCCAGGTTTGTCACTAGAGTGTTGTGGTCATGCTGCAATTGATTTAGCTCTCGTCTGTAAAAGAAAACATAAAGTCTAAAGGTAATATCGGAACGAAGGGCTCCATTTTACCAGCCAGGACTAATACAAGCCGCTGGTCCCTTACGTGGGTCTTCTGCACCAACTGCATTGTGTTATATACAGGTACATTTGTATATGTGAGACCTGACCCATTTCATGGCAAGTATGTTTAATTATTACTGAAGTCCATTTCCCTAATGAACCTGTGCTGCCCAATAACACCCATAAGACCAATGAACCTACTAACTGGAACGTCTTTGGACTGTGGAAGGAGACTGGTGCACCTAGAGGAAACACACGCAGTCACGGGGAGAACACCAAGCTCCTCACAGACAGTGGAGAGAATTGAACCCTGATTATGTAGCTAACCGCACAACACCGTGCCATTTTCCCTTGTGTAAAAAGATAAATTAATCCTTTTCAAAGCTGTCTTGCACAGCAAAGGAAACGCCACCATTCTGCTCCAGCTCTTGGAACATGACGGTTTAAGATGGCGTTACTGAAGACCTGCAACAGCTTACTTGTGGTTCGAAAGCAAAGGAATTTGATCAAAAACATTACTAATAGCAGTCTTTTTTTGAAGTAAATTGTGGTAAACTATCACCGCAAACAATGACGAGGCGAGTGAGGGCAAAGCGAATCCGAGAGGGTGCTGCAAAATCAACGTGCTTGGAGCGGGAGCCGTGCTGATTGGAGAGGAAAAGACGAGATGGGGGAGTTCCGATGCCCATCCAATACCCAGGTGCGAGGGTAGATGGCTCTAAGCGCCGTCCATTTGGAGAGGTCAAATACAGCTTCTTCAGCAGCTAAATCCAGGCCTGAATCAAATCACTGGGTGGCACGTTCTAGACACAGAACAATTTGCAACCGCAGCAAAGCCTGGGTCCTAACGCAAAGTGCAATACGCAGTTTGGACAATCTAAACACCAGCCCAGAAAGGCAGGGCATCAGGGGTCAGGCAAGGCGCCGAGCTGATTTGGAGAGGTTGAGAACTGCTTCCTTAGCTGTGAATTCTCGGCCCAGAGCAACTCACCATGGCAGGGCCCAGTTCCCAGTGTGAGGTTTGGACAATTTAAACTCTGGCCTAGATATTCTGTGGGCTCCTCTCTTCACGACGCTAAGTCTATAAGGCTGCCCGCTGACTGCTGTGCTTCGTGTCTGTGAACATTGCGGCGACTTGCCCTGCTAATAATGATGAACTGAATACCGAGTCTTTGGGCCTACTCCAGGCTTCTCTGGGGAGTTGGATCTAAGGACTCAATTTGGTTCAGAATGCTGTTGTTGTTGCTTGCTTCTATTGTTTGCATGATTTGTATTTTTTCTCTCTCTGTGTGGGAGTCTTATTTTCTTTTTTGTAATTCAAAATGTTATTATTATTTATTCTTATTTTACAAAGCAACACAGCATATCATAGAGCAGATACAGTACAGCATATTTATACAGCCATCCCATGATAGTAAAACATATAAAACTAAGAAACAGAAAAAAACTTCTAATTTAAGTTTAAATTAGCATACAACCAAAATTGATCCCACGTGTCTTGCACTTTTCCCTCACTGTTAATTCTTCCCAACATGCGTTCATATGATGAAATCTTAACCATTTCCTCAGTCCATTCCCTCACAGTGGGACATCTGGGTTTTTTCCAGTTTTGCAATATAATTCTTGCAGCTGTGATGAGACCCACCTTTAAAATAGTAAATTTGTCATTGTTTACATTAGGTATCATTGTCCTCTCACTCAGGAGACAGAGCCATGGGCACAAGGGCAGTGTAGGACCCGACCAATTCCCCAACAAATCAAGAACTTTACCCCAAAATGGACGAATCATGGAACACTCCCAAATCATGTGAAAATATGTGCCCAACTCATTTTTACATTTCCACCATATATGATTATCAACAATCCCCATTTTGTGGAGTCTAGTTGGTGTCCAATAATATCTGTGTACTTATACTGAATAAATTTCCCTCTCGCTTCCCTAATATGTCTACCCACATTTGATAAAATATTTGACCACTCATTATCTTCAGTATCACTTCCGAGATCCTTCTGCCAGACTGCTTTGAGATTGTTACACGGTTCACCCACAGAGTGCTTGAACATTTTATAAAACACTGATGCTTTATGAAATTCCTGTGGTAGTGTAAAGTATTCAGTTAAAGGGTTACTTTGTGGGTCACCATTCATGAATATGCTACTAACGCAATGTCTTATTTGTAAATACTTCCAGAAATTCCCTTTATCTACAAAGTTATATTTCCTCTGCAAATCCACATATGACATAAAAATCTCATTCTCATAGAGATCACCTACTGTATTTACACCTTTAATCTTCCATTCTTTCATAAAAATCTCATTCTCATAGAGATCACCTACTGTATTTACACCTTTAATCTTCCATTCTTTCCAGTACACCATTCTTTTCGCAATGCATATCGCAAGGTTATTCCAGAGCGAGGAGTATAACTGAATTAAACGTAACATTTTACAAGCTTTATGAATTGTACTCCACACACTCTTTGAGTGAAATAGTATAGGATTTAGATTAGTCTTGTTTTCCACATGTTGTGAGAGAATGTTAAGGGGAGAAAGTGGTGCAGCCAAGCTCTGTTCTATAACTACCCAATCTAAATCAACATCAGCCCTGTCCCAATGTTTAGCTAACTTGGTCATTTCAAAGGATAATTTATATGCCCTGACGTCTGGTAGACTGAGCCCACCCATGTCCTTGGACATACACATCTTACTCATTTTAATTCTGGGCTTCTTCTTATCCCGTAGAAAGTCAGTAATAATTTTGTTGTATTGCTTGAAGATCAAATCTCATATATTTAAAGGAAGCATCATAGAAAGATAGTTAAACTGAGGTGCTATGACCATTTTAACTACATTGACTTTACTCCAAAGTGACAGTCGCAGTGCCCCCCACTTATCCAGATTATTTCTTATCCTACTCAGTAATGGATCATAATTTAAAGTAATTATTTCTTCCAAATTCTGACTGAGTTTGACCCCTAGATGCTTCATTCCAACTGACACCCATCTGAAATTAAACTGAGATAGAGTCTTATTTTCTTTTAACTGGGTTCTTTCGGGATCCTTGCTTTGTGATTGACTGTAAGCAAACAAATCTCAGGATTGTATACTTTATGCATTCGTTGATAATAAATGCACTTTGAATCTTTGAAGATCAGTAGTGTGTCATCATCTCAGTAACTAATGGTGGAGCACAGGCTCCCCTTGATTTAGAGTCACAAAGTCATGAAATAATACAAATGGGAAACAGGCCCTTTGGCCCATCCTATCCATGCTGATTGAGTTGCCTCATCCAAGCTCATAACCTTGCCCTGCTGAAGGGTCTCAGCCTGACATGTTGACATTACTCTTTTCCATAGATGCTGCCCGGTCTGCTGAGTTCTTCCAGCTCTCTGTGTGTGTTGCTTGGATTTCCAGCATCTGCAGATTTTCTCTTGTTTTTTCATCCCGTTTTCCCGCTTTTGACCCCTATTCCTCTAAATTCCTCCAATCTGTGTACTTATCCAACTATCTTTTGGTTACTGACACTGTACCTGCCTCTACTGCTAAACCTGGCAGCTCATTCCATATGGCATACGTACCCCTCACAGAATAAAGGAATTGCTTCTCAGATCCCTTTTAAATCTTTCACCTCTAGCCAGAAAACTATGTCCCCTGGTTTCCCCTACCCTGGGGGGAAAAGCAGGCTTTCACCCCACCTACTTCATGATTTTATATACCTCTGCAAGGTCATGACATTTAACCTTACTCCTGCATAGATGATTTCCATGATTTCCCTCTTTAATAGCACTTTTATCTAAAAGTTACAGAAATATGCCTAGAAAGTTAGAATATTGGGACTGAGATTTAATTGATAGATCTGCTTATGAGACAATACTAGACAATACTACAAAGCTCATGACATCATAATCCATTTGGATTTATCTTGTTATTAGTTTTCAAAGTTCAAAGTAAATTTATTATCAAAGTACATGTGTGTCACCACAGCCCTGAGATTCTTTATCTTGTGGGCAAACTCAATAAATCCAGATCAGAATAATAACCGTAAAAGAATCAATGAAAGACAGCACCAACTCAGGCATTCAACCCATGTGCAAAAAACACAAACCAAATACAGAAAGAAATAATAATAATAATAAATTAATAAGCAATAAATATAGAGAACATGAGATGAAGACCCCTTGGAAGTGAGCCTATAGGCTGTGGGGAGATTTCAATGATGGGGCAAGTGAAGTTGAGTGGCGTTATCCCCTTTGATTCAAGAACCTGATGGTTGAAGGGTAATAACTTCCTGAACCTGGTGGTGTGAATCCTGAGACTCCTGTACCTTCTTCCTGATGGCAGCAGTGAGAAGAGAGAACGTTTTGAGAGGTGGGGTTCACTGATGATAATGCTTTTCTGCGACAACACTTCATATAGATGTACTCAATGGTTTGGGGGGGGGGAGTGCTTTACCCATGATGGACTGGGCCATATCCACCACTTCTTGTAGGAGTTTTGTAGTTTTGAGTTCTAGGTTTTTTCTGTCACTCTTATTATTGTTTGGCAAAATCAGGGATTTTTTTTTGTTATTGAACAAAGATTTAGACCAAGGCAACAACACACATAAAATGCTGGAGGAACTCAGCAGGTCAGGCAAAGAGTACAGTTGACATTTCGTGCTAAAACTCTTTGGCAGGACCCTTCTCTTTTCCATAGATGCAGCCTGGGCTGCTGAGTTCCTCCAGCATTTTGTGTGTGTCACTTAGATTTCCAGCATTTGCAGAGCATCTCTTAATTGTGACCAAGGCAACAACATCCAGTTTTGATAATAAATTGGAAGACAAGTGACAGACCCAGTGGAGCCACTGTCTCACTGCTCCAGTGTCCTGGGCTCAAGCCAAACCCTTCCAGTGCTGTCTGATGACCAGCA
Organism: Hypanus sabinus; assembly: GCF_030144855.1. Lineage (NCBI taxonomy): Eukaryota > Metazoa > Chordata > Chondrichthyes > Myliobatiformes > Dasyatidae > Hypanus > Hypanus sabinus. The sequence continues at coordinate 90,055,206 of NC_082718.1, forward strand.
TCCAGTGGCTGTCACATCTACGGTGAAGAAGTGCTCTGAGAGGTTGGTTACGCCTGGAATCAACTCCTGCCTAAGCAAGGGCCTCAACCCACTGTAGTTTGCCTATCACCATAATAGGTCTACCGCAGATATGACGTTGTTTGCCCTTTCATGTAGCTTTGGATTCACCTGGACAATACTAATACTTATGTCAATGTTCATTGACTACAGCTCAGTGTTTAACAAAATCTGACCAAAAGCTCCAAAACCTGGACATCTGTATCTCCCCCTGCTCTGGATCCTCATCTTCCTCACTCTGGCTGTGCGGACTAGAAATAACATCTCCACCTCACTGATAATCAACAGTGAAACACCTCAGGGATGTGTGATTAGCCCACTGTTCTACTCTCTACTGTGTGGCTAGGCACAGCTGAAATGCCATCTATAAGATTCCTGACAACACTAATGGTGACAAGGAGGTGTACAGGAGTGAGGCTGATCAGCTGGTTGAGTGGTGTTGCAACAACAACCTTGCACTCAACGTCAGTAAGACCAAAGAATTGACTGTGAATTTCAAAAAGGATAAGTTGAGGGATCAGAAGTGGAGAGAGAGAGCAATTTCAAGTTCCTAGGTGTCAATATCTCTGAGGATCTATCTTCAGCCCAGAATATCGATGCACTTACAAAGAAGGCACTACAGTAGCTATACTTCACTGGAAGAGATTTGGTATGTCTCCAAACACACTCCCAAATTTATACAGATGGACTATAGAGAACATTTTAACTGGCTGCATCACCGTCTGGTATGGGCAAGCTACTGAACAGGATCAAAAGAAGCTGCAGAAAGTTGTGAACTCAGCCAGCTCCATCATGGGCACTAGCCTCCCCGGCATCCAGGACATCTTCAAGGAGCGACGTCTCTAAAAGGCGGCGTCCATCATCAAGGATCCCATCACCCAGGACGTGCCCTCCTCTCATTGCTACCATCAGGGAGGAGGTACAGGAGCCTTAGGGCACACACTTAGTGATTCAGGAACAGCTTCTTCCCCTCTGCCATCTGATTTATGAATGGACATTGAGCCCATAAACTTCCCCACTACTTCTTTTCTTTTGCACTATTTATTTACTTACTGTAATTTACTGTTTTATTATTATATATTACAATGTGCTGCAGCCGCATGACTACAAATTTCACAACATTTGCCGATTCTGATACAGGGGAATCAGAGCCAACCAGTCCCTAACAGAAGCCTATTCAAATAATGCACATCAAAATTATTATGAAGGATTGCAGTGCAGCTAATACAGTTTTATACTCAAAATAAAAGTGTAATATTTATTTCGCAATGCCCTTTACTCAAGGAGGAGATACACGAGGTACAGATATAAGTTTCTAGAATCAATCTTAAACCTATAAACTTGCAGTTCTATGCCAAGCATCCTGCTAATTGACAGTCGTTTATGCTACATAAAAATGTAAGTTTACTGTTCTACTAAATGGATTCAGGAGTATGACAATACTACAGTCATCTTAGAGACCAAAACTAAACTTGAAAGTATTATTCCTTTTTTTTTCCAGAGCAGCCTTCCATTTTGCTTGTACACGGGACAAAATTCTTTCTTCTTTTCAAATAGCAGCCTTACATTTTGCCTATACACAGAGCAAAAAATGGTTTTAGAGAAAGCTTTGGATCTTGCTGGTGCAAAACTTCACAGTATGGCCACAGTCTTTAACCCAGGAGTTGCTTTTTCTGATTAATGTGGAGCACAATCTCCTTTGGGAATTTATTTGCTGCTGTAGTCCTTTGAGGCCCCAAAACAAAGCTGATTTAGAAAGGTTTCCCAAGTTTCTGGTCTACAGTACAGTATACAAAAATGCAAAGTCAGATTTCCAACGTGTTCAGCACATTTCTCTGGGACAGATTGCTTTCTGGCTGAGTATTTCTTGTTTTCTGTTCCCTACAGTCCTTGGATGGCTTTATTGAGAGATGGAATTTTAATTGTTGCAATAAAATTCTATATATAGTACAACGATTTCTGTTTAAATTCCATCTGAAAGTCCATGATTCTTTTAACATGTCTGAAGTTAAAATCACTCAAGTGCATATAAAGATTTTTTAAATCTGTTATATTTTCTGCTCAGAAATAAACATTGTAAGGCATCCATTTCCAGAAATTATTTTTTTATTTATCTGTACAATGGGCACAGATGTCTGTGGCAAATGCAGTATTTATTGATCATCCATTATTGCCATCCTCCTAGAGGACCAGGACCTTGTCGTGGTTCGAAGGCTTGCATACCTCAATAGCCCAGAGAGCTATGTTGGCTGGAGTCAGGGCCTTGTGCTTTGGCTCTTGGTAGGGTCACCCATGCCAAACCACCAGTCCTCCAGGTATGGGGGTTCAGCTCAGGGCTAACAACCCTGACTGGTAAAACAAAATTGTTATGGAAACAGCAATGAAGAATCCTTCTATACCTGTGTGTGTTGGTATGGACAGAGATGGAGGACTGTCATTGCTGCCCTGAAGACTAGGGGCGTAATGGGCAGTAAGTAAATCTTATTGGTCCTTGTGGGCTGCCCTCCTGAACTGCATCAGTTACTGCATCAGACAACCTAAATCAAAATAATGTAGGGCCAGTGTTGAAGTATTTCCCCGAATGTGATTTTTAGTTTTTTCTTTACTGATTTTGTAAAATCATTGAATGACAACCTAAATCAAAATAATGTAGGTGTTGGAGATCTGAAATAACAAGCAGGAAACACTAGATATCCACGGCCATCAGGAGCGAGAATGTGAATGCTCCAGTGTTTATGATCTTTCTAGGGAAATGGGAAAAGTTTTAGAGATGAAATTAGCTAAAAATTGCTAAGAACTTGGAGGGGAAGAGAGTAGAATAACCCATTTAACATCCCCAGCAACTTCTCACTTATCACTTTTAAATTTTCCCAGTTCTAATTACTTGAAACTACCTCCTCCCTGTTTCTCTCTCAAGGAGTAGGCTACTAAGCCTCTGAAGCCTACCCATTCAATATATCATAATGACCAATAGTGGGTCTCATCTCCTCCTCTGTGCCAGATCTTTGCAGCCTTAATTTCCTAAAATATATATCTACTTCCTCATTAAATACATAAATTCCAGAAATTCCCTATTTCTGAGAAGAAGCTTCTACATGCCTCAATTTTAAATGACCATTGAGTAAGTATGTCACCTTGTCTGAGATGCTCCAAGTAGTGGACAAATCTCAGCATCTACCTTGTTATGGTTCCTTAGGATCCTAAGTGTTTCACTAAGATTATACCTCATTCTTCTAAGCTACAAAGAATTTAGTTCTAATTTCTTGAGACACTGATGGTGGACAACTCTCTCACCCCAGGAGGTAACCTAATGAATCTCTGCTGGATCTCCCCTAGTGCTAGTATATTTTTTTAAAAAAAAAATTTATTGAATTTTCAAATAGGTTACAGAAAGAAAAAAAATTATCAACCCTTCCCCTCTCCCCTTAACCCCACCCCCCTAACATATCCCAAGAGAAGAAAAAAGAAAGAAAGAATGAATGAATGCCTGGATATCAGAAGATCCCCACATGCTCCATGGAGTTCATAATAGCTTTAATATGTATATTTATTTCTTTCCCCAGATAACCAATAATTTTATCTTCAGAGCACCTATGTATTTAATCCTATCTTTTGTAAATAAGGGCGCCAAATTTTCAGAAATATTTCATATTTATCTCTTAAATTATAACTATTTTTTTAAGTGGAATGCAGCTAAAAATTTCATTCTTCCAATGATCTATACTTAAGTATGAATCCGATTTCCAAGTAACTGCAATAGCCTTTTTGGCTACTGCCAATGCAATTTTTATGAATTCTTTCTGATATTTATTCAGTTTGGATTTCAGTTTTATCCCTTCAATATCGCCTAGTAAAAATAATGTTGGATTATGTGGAAGTTGTATTCCAATAATTTGTTCCAGTAAAACTCTTAAATTTGTCCAAAAAGGTTGAATTTTAAAACAAGACCAAGTAGAGTGTAAAAGTACCAATTTCTTGATTACATCGGAAGCATTGATCAGATAAATTTGGGTTTAATTTATTTATTTTTTGTGGTGTAATATATAATTGATGTAAAAAATTATATTGCACTAGTCTTAGCCGGACATTTGTTGTATTTGTCATACTGTCAAGACATAGTCTTGACCAATTTGTTTCTTCAATTTTAATATTCAAATCAGTTTCCCATTTTGTCTTGACTTATGAATTCCTTGTTTAATTGCCTGCTTTTGAATCAAACTATACATACAGGAAATAAATTTTTTAATTTTTCCTTTTTGAATTAAAATTTTTATTTCATTAGGTTTCGGCAATAATTTATCTCTTAAATAAGCCCTTAATTGGAAATAACAAAAAAGAGTGTTGTTTGATATTTTATAGTTATTCTTTAATTGATCAAATGACATTAATATACCTCCTTCAAAACAATCTCCTATATATCTAATCCCTTTCTGAAACCAGTTGTATAAAAGTTGGTTATCCATTGTAAAAGGAATAAGTTTATTTTGAATTAAAGGTCTCTTTGCTAATAAAGATTTCTTTATCTCATTATCAACATTTATCTTATTCCATAAATCAATCAAATGCTTTACTATAGGAGATTCTTTCTTTTCCCGTATCCATTTAGATTCCCACTTATATATAAAATCTTCTGGTATATTTTCTCCTATTTTATCTAGTTCTATTCTAATCCATGCCGGTTTATCTTCATCAAAAAAAAATGCAATATATCTAAGTTGATTTGCTTTCTAATAATTTTTTAAGTTTGGAAGTTATAACCCTCCTAGGTCAAATTTCCATGTAAATTTTTCCAACGATATTCTTGACGTCTTACCTTTCCAAAGGAACTTCCTCACACATTTATTTGACTCTTGAAAAAACTTCTGTGGTAATTGTATTGGTAGTGTTTGGAATAAATATTGTAATCTAGGGAATACATTCATTTTTACAGCATTTACTCTGCCTATTAATGTTATTGGTAACATCATCCATTTATCAAGATCTTCTTGAATTTTTTTCAATAATGGTAAATAATTTAATATAAATATAAAAATATAAATTCTTTATATCATTATCAACTCTTATACCTAAATATTTTATACCATTTATCGGCCATCTAAATTGAGTTATTAATTGACATTGACTATAATCTCCTTTAGTAAGGGGTAGAATTTCACTTTTATCCCAATTTATTTTGTAGCCTGATATTTTCCCATATTCTTCCAATCCAGAAGATAATTTACGCAGTGAATATAATGGGTTTGTTAAATAAAGCAAAACATAGTCAGCAAATAAATTAATCTTATATTCCTCCTGGTTAACTCTGAAACCCATAATATCTGGGTCTGTTCTAATTAATTCAGCTAATGGTTCTATCGCCAACACAAATAAAGCAGGTGATAATGGACAACCTTGTCTAGTTGACCTTGTTAACTGAAGTGATGTTGAAATTTGATCATTTGTCATTACTTTAGCTTTGGGATTAGTATTTAAGGTTTTAATCCATTTTATAAAAGATTTTCCTAACCCATACTTTTCCAATACCTTAAATAAAAAATCCCATTCCAATCTATCAAATGCTTTTTCTGCATCTAAAGTAACTGCCACACTCACTTCTTCCCTCTTTTGTGCCAGATGAATTATACTAAGTAACCGAGTTACATTATCTGCCAATTGTCTATTTCTGATAAATCCTGTTTGATCCATATGTATTAATTTTGGAAAGTATTTAGATAATCTATTAGATAAAATTTTTGCTATTATTTTATAGTCGGTGTTCAACAAAGAAATAGGTCTATATGATGCTGGCTTTAAAAGATCTCTATCTTTTTTTGGTAATACTATTAAAATAGCTGTCGAAAAAGATTCTGGAAGTTTATGCGTTGAAAAAGATTCTGGAAGTTTATGTGTTCTTTCCGCTTGGTGTATTAACTCCATAAAAGGAGGAATTAGTGAATCTTTAAACTTTTGTAAAATTCAGGTGGAAAACCATCTTCTCCTGGGGATTTATTACTCTGAAGTGATCCTAGGGCTTCTTCGACCTCTTTTAATGTAAGAGGCATATCTAATCCCTTCTGTTCTTCTGAATTCAATTTTGGAAGAGTTATTTGTGATAAAAACCTTTCTATCTCAACATTATCATTTTGTGATTCTGATTGATACAGTTCAGAATAAAAATTCTTTAAAATTTCATTAACTTCTAAAGGTTTATAAGTAATTTTATTTACACTTGTTCTAATTGCATTTATCATTTTGGAAGTCTGGTCTGTTTTTAACTGCCAAGCAAGAATCTTGTGTGATCTTTCACCTAGTTTGTAATATCTCTGTTTAGTTCTCATAATTGCTTTTTCTGTTCAGTATGTCTGAAGTGTATTATATTGTAACTTCTTGAAAAAGAAGACAAGTTGTCTTCTTTTTACTTCTGTCATTTATCTTTGAGATTCTTTTTCTAATTTTGTAATCTCTTTCTCCAATTGATCTGTTTCTACCATATATTCCTTCTTAATTTTAGAAGTATAACTTATTATCTGACCTCTCAAATATGCCTTCATTGCTTCCCATACTATAAATTTATCATCAACTGAATGTAAATTTGTATCTAAAAACTGAATCTGCTTTTTCATGAAATCACAAAAATCTTGACATTTTAATAATATTGAATTAAATCTGTAAAGGAATCTGTAAATCAATTCCTCTTTATCCATCAATATCATTGTCATAATCAAGGGGGAATGATCTGACAATATTCTTGCTTTATATTCCATATTTTTCACTCTGTCTTGAATATTCGTTGATAATAGAAAAAAATTTATCCTTGAATAAGTTTTATGTCTATTTGAATAAAATGAATAATCTCTTTCTTTTGGATTAATTCTTCTCCATATATCAATCAAATTTAAATCTTTCATCAATGATAAAGTTAATTTAGCTACTTTTGATTTTGTAACAACCTTTGTTGATCTATCTAAAACTGGGTCTAAACAAAAATTGAAATCTTCACCTATTAATATTTTGTCATATGCGTCAGCCAAATTCAAAAAGGCCTCTTGTATAAATTTTACATCCTTTTCATTTGGTGCATAAATGTTCATAAGAGTCCATAGTTCTGAAAAAAATTTGACAATATATAATTACATATCTCCCCGCAGAATCAATTAATACATTTTGTATTTTAATTGGTAAAGTTTTATTAACCAAAATTGCAACTCCCCTCACCTTTGAATTAAATGAAACTGCGATAACATTTTCGACCCAATCTCTCTTTCATTTCTGATGTTCTATCTCTGTTAAGTGTGTTTCTTGTAAAAAAAAGCTATATCTACTTTCATTTTCTTAATATATGTTAAAATTCTTTTTCTTTTCACCAGTCCATTAAGCCCATTAACATTAAAACTTTAAAAATTCAGTAAATTAGTTATTATTTTTAATAGGGTTACTCCAATCTATAATAAGACATAATCTTTTGACTTTCGTAGTACCTTGGGGAATCTTTTTTAATTTCTTCATGTTGCTATGTGTCTCCCCCCACCCCACCCCCGATTGTCCAGGCAAAGAAAGAAAGATAAAAGAAAAATAGATTATAAAGAAAAAATAACAAAATATCCCCCACTAATGTTGTGAATGAAAAAAAACACAACATTACCCCCCTCCGTTGTACGGGTCATGGCAATCGCCATGATTACACACGTGAATCCTGTAGCAATCGATCCAAAGTTCCCCCAGCTCCCCCCAGCATAAAAAGTATATATGAGAGAAGAAAAAATATCATTACTCTCGATTAATATTTCTCAAATTTTAACCTTTCTCCCCCTGTATCATATAATTAAGAATATATTTAAATATTCTTCTATCCTTAAAATTCCACCAGTTCCATTCACTGTCCCTATCTTCATCTTTAATCTGTTTCATTTTAAAATCTTTGACTGTGGTTAGCGAATATTTGGGAGTTCTTGTGCAAATTCTTCTGCATCCCGATAATCAGTAAAAAATCTTCTTTTTCCGTCATCCAAAAAAATTATCAGGGTTGTCGGGTGGCACAATATAAATTTATAGCCTTTTTCCCATAAAACATTTTTCGCTGGGCTAAATTCCTTCATTCTTTTCAAAAGGTCATAACTTATATCAGGATAGAAAAGAACTGTTTTCCCTTCTATCATCAATGGCCTGTTTCTCTTTCTGGCACGTTGGGCAGCCACCTTCAAGATCTTTTCTTTATCTTGATATCTTAAGCATTTTATCAAGATTGATCATGGGTTTTGATCAGGTTGAGGTCTTGATCTTAAGGCTCTCTGAGCCCTTTCAATTTCAATTAACTGGGCTCCTTCTTCCATTTCCAAAATTTCCGGGATCCATTTTTGAAAAAAAATTATTGGATCCTCTCCCTCTCTACCTTCTTTAAGTCCAACAATCTTAATATTGTTTCATCTGCTAAAATTTTCAAGCACATTCACTTTTTCCAACAACTGTTTTCTTTCTGATGTCCAGGCAGAAATATTACCTTCCATTTTATTCACTCTATCAATGGTGTCTCCCATTGTTTCTTCCAAGTTTTTAATTTTCTTGTCCATTTTGTCCTGTCTTTTCATCATTTTATCAAACATAATCTTCATATTTTAATATCTTTTTATTACTTTTAATGCTTTTAATTCATGCATTATTTGCACCAAAGTTTTTCTTATGTCTCCATCACCTCCAACCTCTTCCTGTTGCTCTTCTTTATTTGTCTCTTCATCTTCATCTGATTTATCCAGAGAATCTGATTCCACCACATCTTCACTTTCACTTTCAGTTCCAATCATAGCTGGGATTTGTAGTTTGGGTTGCTCATGTTTGCGCATGCCCTTTCCTTCACGCATGCGCAATTCCTGTTGCTCTTTTTTTTTGGAAACGGTTGATGTTGCCGCAGTTTCCTGTTCTGTATCGCCGGAGGTAAAATGCAGTTGAGCCCAGGGCTCTTTCATAGCGACCGGCCTTAATTCTTTTCCAACTTGTGTTGTCTTCAAAGTAGTAGTTTTCTTCTGCTTCTGTTTAGGAGGCATATCTTAAGACAATCCTGAATAGTTTATAAGTAGTCTTTAAAAACTTTACTAACTTTTCTTCACAAACGTTATTTTACTGGGTTTTTTTGGGAGAGCTGGATTTCCACGTCTCGATCCTACGTCATCACATGACGTCCCCCCATATATTTTTTAAAATAATGGGATCCAGACTGTAACCACATCAATACCCTTCACACTTACAATAAAACCATAAGATATAGGAGAAGAATTAGTCCATTTGGCCCATCAAGTCTGCTCCGCCATTCCATCATGCCCAATTCATTTCTGTCTCAGTCCCAATCGCCTGCCTTCTCCCCATATCCCTTCATGCCAATTAATCAAGAACCTATCGACCTTAGCCTTAAATATACCCACTGGCTTGGTATCAACAGCCACGGGTGGCCACAAATTCCACAGATTTGCCACTCTTTGACTAAAGAAATTCCTCTTTTTCTCCATTCTAAATGGATGTCCCTCCATTCTGAGGCTGTGTCCTCTGGTCCTAGTCTCCCTCACCATATCACTAGATCTACTCTATCAAGGACTCTCAACATTCGACAGATTTCATTGAGATCCCCCATCATCTTCTGAATTCCAGTGAGTAGAGGTCCAAAGCCATCAAACCATCATACACTCCTCATATGACCAGCCTTCCAATCCCAGAATCATTTTTTGTGAACCTCTTTTGAACCCTCTCCAATGTCAGCACATCCTTTCTTAGGTGTGGGGCCCAAAACCTGCTCCCAACATTACTTCCCTATTTCCAGCCCTAAACCATGCAATCGAAGCCAATGTGCCATTTCCTCACTTAACACTTTCTGAGCTGACCTGCTACCCATTTGTCATTCATGCAGAAAAGCACTGAGGTCCCTCTCTACTTTGATGATTTGCAATCTTTCTTCATTTTGCCAACAATCCATAATACTAGGTGATCTGCTGAGTATTTCAGTGTTTTCCTGTCATTGGTACTTCATCATATTTTATTCCCCTACAAGATTTGATGAACAATGCTTGTGACCACTCTCAGTATAATGTGATGCACGCCCACATCTTTGACATAGACCTGAAACATACGTTCTCTTATTACCAATTCACTTGCTACTCGAAGCAAATTAATGTCATCACCTTATCATTAATCCTTGTAACCTTAAATCATGGAAACCAGAGCGTTTTAATGCATAAAAATCCAAATGCAAATTGGAACTGTAACTAACAAAATACTACTGTGAATAAAGGCAGCTGACTTTCCACTGCTCTTACATTTTCCTATTCTGTAGTTCCAAAACCAAACTTTACTCATTTAAATTTACCACTCCAATGACACTTTTATCTTCTATGGGAACTAGGGACCACTGGAATGGTGGAGCAGACTCGATGGGTCAAGTGGCCTAATATATTGATGTGTCTTATAGTCTAAATATTCTGTCTCCTTTAATTGCTGAGATCTAAATAGCAAAGGAAAAATGTTTATAAATGTTATCTGTTCTTTACTTCTTTGCCTGCTGCCCTGAAAAGCCAAAGGCAATCCAAATCAGCAGCTTGTTAGATAAGATCCATTTCAAGTTAACTAACTGAATGCCTTGGAACAGCTCAAGAAATCCAGAATAAACATGAGGTACCAATACAAATTACCCCCTTTGGATTATAAGTAGTCACACTAGACAGTACTGCATGTCGGTAATCGAAAACAGAAATACAGTATATAATTGGATTCTGCTGTATGATTAAAAATAGCAGGGAGTATGAACCGTGTCTAATTTATCTCAGTTCAGCTTAAAGCTAAATGAATAACATACTTCCTTAGCAAAAGATCAATATTCTGGATTAATTACAACTTTGTCTGAAATTGCAGCTTTAACATGCAGTATGAGAAATCAGAATCAAAATTATTTGCTCTTACTTCACCAATTTATACTACCAGTGTTGCTGTTTTATTTGTTACTTGTCTTATTGATACCTTATGATATACAGTTAAAGGATTGCAAAGTGATTATATACTTTTCCTACACTCAGTGACCACTTTGTTAGGTACATAGGTACGTTCCCCAGGGGGTTGGAGTTGATTTATCAAGACTTTGGCAAGGAGAGGTGTAGGTCCTAGGCAGATTTTCCTTTCATTACTTATTCGATCTTTTTTTTCGTTTTGCATGTTTAGATCACTGGGGATGCCAGACAGGATACTGGAATACCCCTCTTGTGGGAGGTGGGAAGGCAGGGAGACCTCCAGTGTCCCTGGCAACGACACCTGCAAGAAGTGCATCCAGCTGCAGCTTCTGGCAGACCTTGTTAAGGAGTTGGAGCAGGAACTGGGTGAACACTGAATTAGTTGGGAGGTTGAGGGGGTTGATAGGACATTCAGGGAGGTAGTTGTACCCAAAGTGCGGGGCACAGGTAACTGGGTGACCGTCAGGAGGGGGAAAGGGGATAGGCAGCCAGCGCAGAGTACCCCTGTGGCCATTCCCCTCAGCAACAGGTATGGGGGGAATTGACCAAGCAGACGAAAGCCACAGTAGTCAGATCTCTGGCTCTGTGGCTCAGAAGAAAAGGGGAGAAAAGAGGTGAGTTGTAGTATTAGGGAAACAGAAAAAAAGGTTCTTTGGATGAGAACGAGATTCCCAGATGGCATCTTGCCTCCAGGATGCCAGGATCAGGGACATCTTGGATCCATTCAACAGCATTGTTAAGTGGGAGGGTGCATGATAGGTTAAGTGAGACAGGGCAGGTGACATAAGTTTGTGTAGGGGAAGGCTTTGCTTCTGGTGATCATAATGCCATTCATTTCAAGGTAATTATGGAAAAGGATAGGTCTGGTCCTTGCGTTGAGATTCTAAGTTGGACAACGGATAATTTTGAAGGTACCAGGAAGGATCTGCCGAGTCTGGGTTGGTTCAAGTCGTTTTCTGACTAGAGTGTACTTGAATTTTGGGAGTACAGAGCTTGTAAGTTCCTGCAGAATAAAAGACAGGGATAGCAAGTTTAGAGAATCTTGGTTTTCAAGAGATATTGAGACCCTGGTTAAGAAAACAGAATAGGAAAGCAGGAACAAATGAGAATCAGAATCGGGTTTAATATCACTGGCATATGTTATGAAATTTGTTGTCATGCAGCAGCAGTACATTGCAGTACTGTATTATAAAAATAATAGAAACATGTAAATTATAGTAAGGAGTGTACATATATAGTTAAATTAAGTAAGTAGTGAGGTAGTGTTCATAGGTTCGATGTCTATTCAGTAATCTGCTGGCAGAGGGGAAGAAGCTGTTGCTGAATCACTGAGTGTGAGCCTTCAGGCTCCTGTACCTCCTCCCTGATGGCAACAATGAGAATGAGAGCATGATCTGGGTGATGGGGGTCCTTCATGATGGACTCTGCCTTTCTGAAGATGTCCAGGACACTGGTGAGGCTAGTGCCCATGATGGGTATTCGAGGAGTATAAGGAATGCAAGAACACTTAAGAAGGAAATCGGGAAGGCTAAAAGAAGGCACAAGGTTCACTAGCAGACAAGGTGAAGAATATTCCAAAGGGATTCTACAGGTATATCAAGAACAAAAGGACAGCAAAGGAAAAAAAATTGTTCTCTGTCAGGTCAGAGTAGTAATCTACGTGCAAAGCCAAAGCAATCTTAACCGGATTTTTTGCATGTGTATCTACTTGGGAGATGGACACAGAGTCTTTGGACGTGAGGCAAGGCAGCAGTGAGGTCATGGACCCTCTGCAGATTACAGAGGAGGAGGTATTTGCTGTCTTGAGGCAAATTAGGGTGGATATATCCCCTAGGCCTGACAAGGTGTTCCCTCATAATCTGTGGGCACCTAGTGCAGAAATAATTAACACATCCTTAGCAATGAGTGAAGTGCCAGAGGATTGGAGGATAGCTAATGTTCTTCCATTGCTTAAGAAAGGCTCTAATCAGAATCAGGTTTATCATCACCGGCACGTGACATGAAATTTGTTAACTTAGCAGTTCAATGCAATACATTAAATAAAAGATAATAAATAAATAAATAAATAACAGTATATGTTTGTAGAATAGATTAAAAAACAAGTAAAAAATAGAAATACTGTCTATTTTAAAAAGTGAGGTAGCGTTCATGGGTTCAATGTCCATTCAGGAATCAGATGTCAGAGGGGAAGAAGCTGTTCCTGAATCACTGAGTGTGTGCCTTCAGGCTCTGTACCTCCTACCTGACGGTAACAGCCTGGGTGCTAGAAGTCCTTCATAATGGACGCTGCCTTTCTGAGACACTGCTCCCTGAAGATGTCCTGGGTACTTTGTAGGCTAGTACCCAAGATGAAGCTGACTAGATTTACAACCCTCTGCAGCTTCTTTCAGTCCCGTGCAGTAACCCCACCCCACCCCCCCACCCCCCCCACACCATACCAGACCATGATGCAGCCTGTTAGGATGCTCTCCATGGTACATCTATAGGAGTTTTTGAGTGTATTTACCAAATCTCTTCAAACTCCGAATGAAGTATAGCCGCTGTCTTGCCTTCTTTATAATTACATCAATATGTAGGGACCAGGTTACCTCCTCAGAGATCTTGACAACCAGGAACTTGAAACTGCTCACTCTCTCCACTTCTGATCCCTCTATGAGGATTGGTATGTTTTCCTTTGTCTTATCCTTCCTGAAGTCCACAATCAGCTCTTCTGTCTGACGAACGTTGAGTGCCAGGTTGTTGCTGCAGCACCACCCCACTAGAATAAGCCAGGAAACGATAGACCAGTGAGCCCGACTTCAGTAGTGGGAAGATTCTTGGAAGGTGTTCTAAAGGACTGGCTATGTAAGGATTTGGATAGACAGGGACTGATCAATGTTAGTCAATATGGCCTTGTAGATCAATTGTCAAACAAATCTTATCGAGTTTTTCAAAGAAGTTACCAGTAAGGTTGATGAAAGCAAGGCAGTGGATGTTGTCTACATGGACTTTAGAAAGACACTTGACAAAGTTTGTATGGGAGGTTAGTCAAGAAGGTTCAGTCACTTGGCATTCAAGATGAAGTTGTAAACTGGATTAGATATTGAATTCGCAGAAGAAACTGCTTCTCTGGCTGGAGACCTGTTGCTAGTGGTGTGCCGCAGGCATTGGTGCTGGGTCTGCTGTCAACAATCTGGGTGATAGTGTGATAAACTGGATCAGCAAATTTGCAGATGACACCAAGATTGGGGGTGTAATGGACAGTGAGGAAGACTACCAAAGCTTGCAGCCGGATCTGGACCAGCTAGAAAAATGGTGAAAAGTGACAGATGGAATTTAATGCAGACAAGTGTGAGGTGTTGCACTTTGGTAGGACCAAACAGGGTAGATCTTACACGGTATGCAGTAGGGCACTGAGGAGTGGGTAGAACAGAGGGATCGGGGAATACTGATACATAATTCCTTGAAAGTGGTGTCACAGGCAGATAGGGTTGTAAAGAAAGGTTTTGGTACATTGGCCTTTGTAAATCAATGTATCAAAGTAGAGATGGGATGTTATGTTGACATTGTACAGGATGTTGATGAGGCCTAATTTGGATATTGTATGGAGCTTTAGTCATCTACCTACAGGAAAGATGTAAATAAAGTTAATAGAGTACAGAGAAAATTTACAAGGATGTTGCCAGGACGGGAGGACCTGAGATATAAGGAAAGGTTGAATAGGTTTAGGACTTTATTTCCTAGAACATAGAAGACTGAAGGGAGATTTGATAATGGTATACAAAATTATGAGGGGTGTACATAGGGTAAATGCAAGCAGACTTTTTCCATTGAGGTTGGGTGAGACTACAACTAGAGATAATGGGTTAAGGGTGAAAGGTGAAATGTTTAAGGGGAACATAACAGGGAACTTCCTCACTCAGAGGGTGGTGAGTGTGTGGAATGAGCTGCCAGCACAAGTGGTGGATGCAGGTCGATTTCAACTTTTATGAGAAATTTGGACAGGTACGCGGATGGGAGGGGTATTGGGTTGGGTGCAGTTCGATGGGACTGGACAGATTAATGGTTCGGCACATATTAGATGGGCCGAAGGGCTTGTTTCTGTGTTGTGGTGTTCTATGACTCTATGACCAGCTCAATAAAACAAATATCTAATCAGTCAATCATGTGGCAGCAACTCAATGCATAAAGCATGCAGTCATGATCAGGAGATTCAAGCTACAACCACACTAGACCAGATAATTTTGAAAACACCAGTTTTGTGTAAAAACAATAGGCGTCCACACTATGCATTTTTGAAAATATCTCTGTCCATATTGGAACAGAGATTTCGGTGAATCTCCTCCCCCTGCGCATGCGCAGGACACATCTACCGAAAACAAGCGACATGTTTGGTGTCGAATCTCACAGTAAAAGTGCGTGTTTGTGCAGTTACAGACTAGAAAAACTTTAAACGACGGGCAGCTGTTGACTTTCATGCAGAAGAACTTAAAAGTAAAAAAATAACAAATACTGGAGCGTACTGAGGCAACCGACAGGGAGTTCACAGACAGATTGACCCAGCTGATGACAAACATTGAAAAACTGACTAACTCTGTTGTATTAATAAAGCACCTTGTTAAATGTATAAAACATGTCTGCATCAGTGTTCTCTTGTATTTCCATACAATGTTACATTAGGCTGTTACACATCTATTGTCAGAGAAGTACTTGCATAAATAGGTAAACCACCTTCATCCGAGCAAGGACAGAAAACAGCAATGTGAGTATACTTATTTATTCAGTAAGTTATGGGTCAAGGTATTTGGTGAGTATATTTCTAACTCTTCTGGCTTCAGTCTTGTTGCCGTCTGTTCTGAAATTGTTAGGTTGCCTTCAAGAAAACAATGAAATAGCGCACTGCCGTCTGACAGTGTTTTCAAAAGTCTCCGGTTACTCCGTCCACACTGATCTGCCCGAGCAGCGTTTTCAAAAATACCCACCCTGGAAAGCGTTTCTGAAAAGCTCTGGTTTCAGGGGACGGAAATGCCGTTTCAGTGTGAACGGAGGGTAAAAACAAAGAGAAAAAGCTTCGGTTATGGATTTATCCAGCGTAGTGTGGACGTTGTCTCAGTTGTTATTCAGACCAAACATCAGAATGGGGTAGAAATGTTGTCTGAGCAACTTTGACCATGGAATGATAGTTGGCGCCAGACTGGGTGGTGTGAGTATCTCAGAAATTGCTGATCTCCTGGGACTTTCATACTCAACAGTCTCGAGAGTTCACAGAGAATGGTGTGAAGTACAAAAAACATCCAGTGAACGTAGTTCTGTGGGCAAAAATGTCCTGTTAATAAAAGAGGTCAGAGGAGAATGGCCAGACTGGTTCAAACTGTCAGGAAAGCGAAGGTAACTCAAACAGGCACGCGTTAGAACTGTGGTGTACGGAAGAGCATCTCTGACTGTGCAATACATTGAACGTTGAAGCGAATGGGCTACAGCAGCAGAAGACTGTGAACGTACTCTCAGTGGCCACTTTATTGGATACAGGAGGTACCTAATCAAGGGGCCACAGAGTATATTTTCACCACTCTGGTTATTAAAACAGCCACAATCTGCCTCACCTTCTGTACTTTGCAGCTGTGTGGGGAATGAGTTTAGACTTGCAGCTCCTATTCAAAAAAAACAATACCTGGTACTGGAAAGATCTGCAAAGAGAAATGCTAAAAAAAGTATGTGTTTGTCACTGTAATAACACTCACATGCCCATGTACCAGGCTGCATGTGCTTAAGGGAAGCCATTAAGATCAGTCCCCTCCCAGAAGCAATGTAGTGTCTGTCTGAATGCCCTGGGCTTCAATCCCCAAGAAGTATTCATTCCAAATGCCCTGTCTGGTAACGGAGGTGTCACCATAGTAACAACATAAAGAAGCACTCGATCCACAAGGCACGGCAACACCAGGGTAGTGAAAACAAAGGCTTTGGCTGCACGCAGCCAATCGAAGCCTCGCTGTGGAGGAAGGGAACTCGGAGGGTGCGTGAGGCAGAGGGCACCTGCGGCAACGCCCGGGGGAGCAACCCACCTCCACCTCCGCTTTCGACCGAGAGAAGAGGCCTAGCTGGATAACTGGAAATGCAGGGCATTAACACAGCGGAGCATGCCTGTGCATGCTTCCGTTGTCAAAGAAATGTTGTTGATCCTTGAAACTTGCAAACCTGCCTGTTCCACCTAGAGCCTGAGGACTTAAAACCTTTCTCATACACAGCCTGACCTGGCTCTGCGCATTCAGTGGAAGCACTGCACTGGAGCATTTAATGGAAGCCAAGCGGTACAGTTGTGCAGCAGCTTGGGTAACACATTAGAGCATCAGCCATTAGGGTTGAATTCCCACCGCTGTCCGTAAGCTCTCCCCGACCACTCTGGGTGCTCGGGTTTCCGGCCACATTCTAGAAACACGCTGCTAGTAAATTGCGGGCGTGCTACGTTGGTGCTGGAAGCACGGTGATACCTGCACCCTGCCCCCATCGCAGCCTCGGGCTGCTGACGCATTTCACCATACGTTTCGATGTACATTTGACAAATAAAGCTCGGCCATTTTCACCTTTGCTTTTAAAGTTAGCACACTTTGGTTAGGACATCGGTCAGAAGATACCAGCCAGGCAATGTTGTCAGCTTTATATTCCATTCGCCATCAGCTGGTCCTTTTCTGTGCGACGCTGTTTCATTCTGAAACATGATATTAACAGCTCGATGAGTAAGGTATTACTTTTGCTTCAGGTAAATGCAACAACACCCTCATGCAGAGCGGTAATTGCAACAAAAACCTTTTTGGACGGCAATTTTATGTTCTAAAAAAGGTTCAGAGAATGATGAGTAATACTCAGCAACTCAGGGAAGAGAAACAGAATGTCCACATTGGAAGCCTTTCATCAGATATGGGAGACAAAGGAAGCTGGTAAAGCTGCAACAGGAAACATCGACTCTTTATTCCTCTCCATAGATGCTGCCTGATCTGCTGAGTTCCTCCAGCATTTTTGTGTGTGCTGTTCTGGCGGGGAGTTTTGGGGAGGGGGGAGGGGATGCTTCTGTTGGGGCTGCACCGGGATAGCCATGGGGATAAGCTGTCAATGATGGTATCCGACTAAAGCAGGCATGGGCAAACTACGGCCCGCGGGCCATATGCGGCCCGTTAAGCTTTTTAATCCGGCCCGCAGAACTTGATGAAATTATATTAATAAACCTTGTTAACGTTTTTTCCCCGCAATTCTGGCGTCTTCCCAATAGATGACGCACTCTATATACTTTGACCTTTGTTGAGCTGCAGCGTATTACTCCACATTTGCGCTTTACTTTGTGACCTTGTGGCGACCCATTTCCTGGCACATCCAAACCAGCTCACAATTAGCCAGCGTTCCGGCTAAGGGAGATAGCCTGCGGGGATTTGCGAGCACAGAGCTCCGCATATTGGCGCGCTCTCACTGTTCTGTCATTGTGCGGGTCGTTGTGAGTTTTGGCACAGGGGACAATTGAATAAGAAGGAGCAGGACAAGTAGACCTGCATCTCCTACCGTTTTTGAAATAAAGACAGTCAGGAGGAGAGTGATGATGATAATATCTTGAAGGATAACCGAATTTTCAGTGCTTTAAAATAATAACTGTTACTATTAAAAAAAGCTGTATTTTATTCATTTAATTTTCAGTGTTTTAAAAGACATTTCAATAAATAGCTAAATACCATGGGACTTCAAAGACAGATATTTTGTTGTAATGCATTTGTTCATTTTCAATTGAAATTAAAGCACATGTTTTCTACATATCCCATGATATTTTATTTTCTCTTATGAGGTGTATTACCAAAACATTCCATCCATCTGCTCCTGGTCCGGCCCCCCTGTCAAATTTTAGAACCCTTTGTGGCCCTCAAGTCAAAAAGTTTGCCCACCCCTGGACTAAGGGGTGAGTGGAACCAGTTAGAGGGTGAGAGTGGACAAAAGAATGTGGAAGTTGCAAAATGCAGAGCAAGGGGATAAGTTGAGCCGGTCAGGCAGGGCATGACAGAAAGAGAGAGAGAGGGGGAGAGAGGGGGAGGGGAGAGGGAGAGGGGGAGAGGGGGAGGGGAGAGGGGAAGGGGGAGAGGGAGAGGGAGAGGGAGAGGGGGAGGGAGAGGGGAGAGGGAGAGGGGGAGGGGGAGAGAGGGGGAGAGGGAGAGGGAGAGGGGAGGGAGAGGGGGAGAGGGAGAGGGAGGGGGAGAGGGAGAGGGAGAGGGAGGGGGGAGAGGGAGGGGGGAGAGGGAGGGGGGAGAGGGAGAGGGGAGAGGGAGAGAGGAGAGGGAGAGAGGGGGGAGAGAGAGAGAGAGAGAAGGGGATAGAGAGGGGAGGGGAGAGAGAGAAGGGGATGGAGGGAGGGAGAGGGGGAGAGAAGGAGAGTGAGAGGGAGGGAGGGAGGGAGGGAGGGAGAGAGGGGAGGGAGAGTGAGAGGGAAAGGGAGAGGGAGTTATTTAGCTCTCCACCATCCAAACCCCTTTCCAAGTCCCAGACTGATCCAGATACTGCAGACTGGAATCACTCAACAGGAAGTCCCCTGCCATGCTGAAAATTCTCAGTGGAAGCTGGATCTCTGGCAATGGATGCTCTTTGCTCCCTGCAGCTCAGTGAAGACCTTCTTCTTATTCTGGTAAGTGGACACATGACTGGGGGTGGGGGGAAGGGTCACTGGCCTGGCTGACCATCAGGCCTGGTCATCCATGCCCTGTAAGAAAAGGGAGTGCCCAGGATTCTGGTAGTACTGCCAGTTGGCAGCTGGACGCTCCAGCATTACAGCATATGAATTAACTGCGTTATTACGTGTGTCCTCAATAAAGAACTTCAGCTTCCAGTGTGCAATGCAGGCGGTTCATCTGGAACCAGAAGTGGCATTGGTGAGCTGGTGGCGTGCGCTCGTGTCAAGCTGAAGCCATGACTTCAGGAGTGTCCTGCGAATAAATATGTGCTATCGTTTTTACCCAGGCTGTTTGTATTTATTAAGAACAAACATAACATTAGCCTTGTCATAAAACTTCTCTCTCTTCCCTCTTATTTGATTTGCTTCCTTCCTGGATGGAATTGGAAGTTTTTCAGGAGTGGAATGAGGTTATGAGGAAGAATAGTTTGTCAATCTTTGTTTATTGATAGCTTTTCATAAATTCTCTATGTCTCTATTTTCTTGTAAATGCCTGCAAGAAAATGAATCTCAAGGTAGTATATGTTGACATATATATACTTTGATGCAGATGTCCCCTGAAGGAACAGCATGCACCTTGTAGAGATGTCGGTGTTAGGCCGAAAAGCCATCTTGAGTCTAGGCCCAGAGGACACTGCCTCAGAAAACAGGGCCAACCCTTTACAACAGAGATGGGGAGGAATTTCCTTAGCCTGAGGGTGATGAATCTGTGGAATTCATCGCCACAGATGGCTGTGAAGGCCAAATCATTAGGTGTATTTGAAGTGAAAGTTGATTAGTAAGGGTGGCAAAGATTACAGGGAGAAGGCGTTCGATCATTCATTCATTATGTGCTGTGTCATCAGATGTGGGCGGTCATAGTGTTTCCATGACCATGACTGTCCTTGGCAATTTTTTCTTGCAAAAGTGGTTTGGAATTACCTTCTTCTGGGCAGTGTCTTTACAAGACAGGTGACCCCAGCCATTATCAAAACTCTTCAGAAATTCCCTGCCTGGCATCAGTGGTCACATAACCAGAACTAGTGATATGTACCAGCTGCTCATATGACCATCAAACACCTGCTCCCATGGCTTCATGTGACCCTGAATTGGGTGGCGGTGGGGGGATGGTTGTGGCTAAGCAGCTGCTACACTTTGCCCAAGGGTGACCTGCAGGTTAGTGGAGGGAAGGAGGACCTAACACCTCCTTTGGGAGAGATCTGTCTCTGCCCCACCACCCAAATGGGGTTGAGTATATTCATAAATCAGCCATGATGGAATGGGGGAGCAGACTCGATGGGCCGAAAGGCCTAATTCAGCTCCTAAGTCTTATACCTGCCCTTATGGTCTAACAAACCTCGACTTTAGTTTTGATTTTGCTGCAGCGCTGTGTAAGTTGCTCTTTGCCCATATTCTCCTGAATGATCACATCCTCATTCAGTGCTGTCAGATGATAGTATTAGTCATGATACCTGTTACCATGGAAATGCAACAGACTGTAACAGCGTCATCATCATCCCTAATGAGCACTAATTCTGTCAGCATTGTTAAACAGTTGCACTCTGTCAATGCTAACTTTAAACATCGGTTACCTCGCTTTCAACGTATCATGAATTCCTCCCTCTTGCGTGAAATTGAAGAAGAACTTACAATTGCCTTGTGATGGTACGTTCAGACTCTTCACGATAAGCCCTCTGGTCGCCTTCCAAATTGCGTAGCTGATACAAAAGTCTGTCTTTGACCGTGGTTGCGATCGCTTCTGTTTCTGTCTCGGTGTCCAACAGCAAACTCTCAGCTGCCTGCATGCTGCTTATGGTACTAAAACAGAAAAGCAAAATTATCCCTTAGGCAAATCCTGAGTTGGATTTCCTTCCTCTTCTGTACTTAATTCAAATACTTTGCTGTTGTGCACACTAGAGCAGTACTTCTGGAACTTCTTAGCTTTTAAATAGTGAACAGTAGGGTACTGTGGAACAAAGGGAATATTGGTCCGTAATTCATAGAAAATGGTGTCACATGTACATAGGGTCATAAAGAAAGCTTTTGACAGAGTGGCCGTCATCAATCAATGTATTGAGTACAGGAGATGGGATGTTATGTTGAAGTTGTGTAAGACATTGGTGAGGCTTAATTTGGAATATTGTGTGTCACCTACCTACAGGAAAGATGTAAATGAGGTTGAAAGAGTAAAGAGAAAATCTACAAGGATGTTGCCAGGTCTGGAGGACCTGAGTAATAAAGAAAGACTGAATAGGTTAGGACTTTATTTCTTAGAATATAGAAGATTGAGTGAAAATTTGATAAAGGTAAACAAAATTATAAAGGGTGCACATAGCTTAGGTGCAAGCAGGCTTTTCCCACTGAGACTGGGTGGGACAACCAGAGGTCATGGGTTAAGGGTGAAAGGTGAAATGTTTAAGGAGAACATGAGGGGAAATGTCTTCACTCAGAGGGTCATGAGAGTGTGGAACGAGCTGCCAGCACAAGTGGTTCCTGTGAGCTCAATTTCAACATTTAAGAGAAGTTTGGATAGGTACGTGGATGGGAGGGATATGGAGGGCTTTGGTCTCAGTGTGGATCGATGGGAGTAGGCTGCTCAAATGTTTCGGCATGGACCAGAATGGCCAAAAGGCCTGTTTCTATGCTGTGTTTTACTACGACTCTAAAAACTCAGCTAAAGAATTTGCCTAACTACACTTTGTACAATATCAAACTAATTTTAACTGGGTGTGTTAGGTTTGGACCAAAGGTTAAAGTTCCAAGTATTTGAAACGGAACCCAACCCACTTTAAACTAATTTGGTTTTACCAAAGGCAAGGTGAGGCTATCAGTTCAGTTGCAAGAACTGGGTTTGTCATTTATGTCTTGCGACCAACAGCTTGCTAGGCTTTTTTTAAAAACTTTTTCTGAAGCCCAGGAAACCTATCAGGTGAAAAGAGGCAATAGGAACTGTGTGTGTGGGCAGCACCTTCTCAGCTCTGCGTGTTCTGCACTCAGCCCATCTTCCTGCCGCCTTCCCATTCCAACACGCCAGTCCATGTCCTCCTCTTGTGCCATGATGAGGCCACCCTCAGGGTGGAGGTGCAACACCTTATATTCCATCTGGGTAACCTCCAAACTGATGGCATGAAAATCGATTTCTCCCCCACCCACTTACTCAATCCACCAGTCTGACCTTTTACCTCTTCTCACCTGCTTATCACTTCCCCTGGGTCCCCTCCTTCCTCTCTTTCTCCTATGGCCCTCTCTCCTCTCTTATCAGATTCCTTCTACTCCAGCCCTTGACCTTTTCCACCCACCTGGCTTCACCTATCACCTTCCACCCCCCCCCCCACTTTTTAATTCTGCCGTCTTCCCCCTTCCTTCTCAGTGCTGAAGAAGGATCTCGGCCTGAAATGGCAACTGTTTATTCAGTTCCACAGATGCTGCCTGACCTGCTGAGTTCCTCTGGCATTTTGTGTGAGTGTTGCTTTGGATTTCCAGCATCTGCAGATTTTCTCATGTTTAATCTGTGTGTAGACTGGGAGGTGCATTTTTCCTTCAGTCCTAGCCACCGTAACGGAGCTCATAAACCTTCAACTCATCCTCCACTGTTTATCTTTGGATAAACCCCATCAAACCCCACTAACTATCTTGCCAGTTCCCAAACTACCACAAGCATATACCTGGACCCATGCCCCTTCATTGGAAGTGCCTCTGATTGAGCAACAATATACAAAATGCTGGAGGAACTCAGCAGGTCAGGCAACATCTATGAGAGGAATAAAGAGTTAATGTTTCAGGTCAAGACCTTTTATCAGGACTCTTTGAGTAAATCTCCACCAACCACTTCAACTGTCCACACCAAAGCCTGGGGAAAGGGCTATTAGGCCCTCTTAATTTTGTCTAGTTTCTTGAATTTATTGGTCATATATGTCGGTAAATCAAAATTTGCCGATATACAGTAGCATAGGGATTAGCACAACACGTTACAGTACCAGTGACCTGGGTTCAATTCCCAATGCCGCCTGTGAGGAGTTTGTATGTTCTCCCTGTGACTGTGTAGGTTTCCTCCGGGTGCTCCAGTTTCCTCCCACAGTCCAAAGACATACCGGTTGGTCGGTTGTAAATTGTAAACTGTCCTGTGGTCAGGCTAGGGTTAAGTCGGGGGTTTGCTGGGTGGCATGGCTCAAGGGGCCGGGATAGCCTATTCTGCACTGTACCTCAATAAATTCTTTTGTTTTTTAATTAGAACACTGCCCAGCAAACTTTTATTGAATTTGTTTTTAATCGCGAGCGATAGCACTAATACAGTTCACCGTCATGCAATGGAAGTGTCAACAGAAAAAGACGCGAGATTTCTATTGGCCTTTTCTCAATATTGATATTAAGAGGACCGTTTTCCTAACTTCATAACCTTTTCCTAGCTTCGTAACTTCTGGGAGAAAAAAGATAGCCATCACTGAACTCACTACCGGGGATGAGTGGTGGACATGAGGGACAGTTGAGAGACTCTGAGAAAAGCACATTGGTGGCAGAAAAATGGATGACTCGTTGAAAAGAAAGGGTTACATTAATCTTGGAGTAGGTTAAAAGGTGATCACAACATTGTGGGCTGAATGGCCTGTGCCTTACTGCTCTATGACCTATATTCTATATTTAAATATTAAGAACAGAGGTTTTGTGACCTCCTCTTTGGATCTACTCTCAGGCTGCTAGTTCATGGTGCCTTCACTTTGACCACAACCTGTAACTCAATCCTGACCTTAAATTTCTCCACCCCCTACCTCAGCTTCTCCACTGAAACAGTTTTACCTGCTTTTACTGCCTCAGTGTTGCCCTTTCTATAGGCTTATTCTCTCCAAGGGTGTTCTTTCATAAATCCAAGGTGACACTCCCTAATCCTTTTATTATCCAAGTACCCCTATTATCACTTGCTTTATACTAACACCATATGTTACCCAGTATACATGTCAAGCCAAGTGCTCTATAAGTCACATTGTTTTGATTTCTTTAACAGCATGGCTCCATTTGTTACCCTCCGGTCTGTAGGAAATGCCGTGGCCACTCGATAAACCACTGTGTACTTGGCTGCCTAGGATGCAGGATGACCATCCTTAGGGGTTTATCAGTTCCATTAATTTCTGCAGACATTATCCTATTGCCAATTCCTATCAACTCATTCTCCCGAATCCTTTGCTCTCCAAGGGAGAAGGGAGATGTTCAATGGCTTCTTCTACAAATGCAGGTATGAAATGTTTGTTTCCTTTCTCTGTCAGATCTCCCGGTTAAGTCTGTATGTCAGCCACACTAACCTTTTCTAGTCCTTATCTTTACCTACGTAGGTACTAAAACATGCACTCTTTTTGCAGACTTGTTGCAGTTCCAGTCATCTGGTGCTCCCACCTTTCTTTGTTCCATAGTTCAGCTCCAAGCTCCTCAATCATCTAATTTTTAATTATTTTACTTTAAATTGCACTACAGCCTTGTCATTTTCCATCTCTATAATTTATCCCATACGTCTCCTTATCCCCCATCTTACCCCCTTCCACCCACAAAACTCAGTCCTTGTGTATGCCATCACTGTTGTGCATTTAATATTTCAATAATATTTGATTAATCTTGCTTGATGAGGCATTCTCGTAATTCATTACGGTTATATGTATAAATACGCAGATTGCATACGTCATCACACACGATACGTGCACTCCTCAATTAGCGCAAAGTTAGACCCGCATTCCCGTACTCCCTTGTCTTCCTTGATGCTTTTTAAGTTACAAAACATAACAGTCACCTCCATTCCCACACCATTTGTGGACTTAATTCACCAGCAGACCTCTGTCAGGAATCTCCTTCTTGTGCCCTTTATCACTACAGCCACCTCAGCCCTTTCAGAAACCCATCTGAACGAGTTGTACAGTAGGTTACCTCTTTGGTCTATTCATTGTCACAGATCTCTATTTCTTTGGAGCAAGTTCTCTATGTCTGGATTGAATGTAAGGTGATATGCTTGTTTTCACAGGTAACATTCAACCCAGCTTTAGGACATTATAAAATACTGACATGTTACCAAACAATCAACATTTCAATAGTACCTTGGAAACACTGCTTATATAACAATAAACATTTGTGTCATTTTATAGGGTATTGTGACAGATACATTGAACATCATGAGTGCCAGGACTTCAATGCATTTTACTGGTGAATAATTCGAAAGCTGGTAACCTGCTAACTAACAAAAGACTAACATATACTAGACAGATTTTGATTCTTATTTTCACTATTTCTTCACAGAAGATGAGTTAATTTTACAGCTGCACAGAATAATTATTTAAAACACGTCTCATTTATAGAAGAATAAAAGATTATATCAGAGTGGGCCTCTCAGTTCTCTAAGTCTGTTCTGGAAGGAATATTTCACAGAGAATGGTAGGGGCCTGTGGAGTGTTGTGTTACAGTGGGACTTAATTATATAGTTCCCTGAAGGTGACATCATAGGTAAACAGGATGGTAAAGAAGGTGTTTGGTATATTGGGACATTGCACAAGATATTGATGAGGATGCACCTGGAGTTTTGTTTTCCCTGTTATGGGAAAGACATCATTGAACCAGAAGGAGAGTATGAGATTCTTGCCAGGACTTGAGGGCCTGATCTACAGACAGAGTTTTGGCAGACCGAGACTTTATTATAAACACAAGGAAGTCTGCAGAAGGCTGTAAATCCAAAGCAGCACGCACAAAATGCTGGAAGAACTCAGCAGGTCAGGCAACATCTATGGAAATGAATAAACAGTCGACCCTTCAGGCTGAGACCCCTCCTCAGGAGTTTGTCCCTTGGAGCGTAGGAGACTGAGATGGAATATCATAGGGGCGTATAGAACCATGAGGGGTATAGATAGCATGAATGCACATGGACTTCTTTCCCAAGGAAGTACGTCAAAAGCTAGAAATGCTTCCTCAGGTGAGAAGGATTTAAAAAGATATCTAAGGGCCAACTGACACATGCAGAGGGTGGTATGTTTATGGAATCACCTGCCAGAAGAAGTGGTTTGGACAGAAATATAATAACTTCTAAAAGGCACTTTGACAGGAATATGGATAGGAAAGGTTTCAAGGGATTTAAGGACAAATAAATGCAAGGTTGACTAGCGTAAGTGGGAATCTCGGTCCACGTGGATGAGTTGGGCCAAAGGAAAAGTTTCTGTGCTCTATCACTCAATGGCTCTATATCAGTGGTTCCCAATTTGGGCAATATTGCCCCCCATGGGGCGGTGGGGGTTTCAAAGGGAACAATAAAAAAGGGGGCGGTGGAGGAGGCTCAGTAGCGAAAGGGGGCAGCTAAGGGATTACAACTCAATTTGAGAAAAGAATTGCTTATTATAAGCATTTGATCCTCAGCGCCTCAGAATTGATTACAATGATTACATAATCACCTCATCTCTTGCTGACCCACCACTCTCTTAGACTTTGTTTGAATCATGTTATAGTTGTTGAAAAGAAATGTGACACTTCCATTTTTGGCATATTGTGAGAAACCTGTACTGAAGAAATTGTATTATTTCTGGCCCTCACCCATGCATTATTGCCATTCACTACTGTAGTACAGTTAGCTAAGACAATTCCCATTCTCTAATCCTGTGAATTTGGTTATCGGAATTCGTTCAACGGGGTAAAGTTCAGAAACTGCCTTTACGAATGGTCTTGACCACATTTGAAGACTCCTTGGACACTTAAAGGGAATATACTCTGATAAAGCAAATGAGAACTTAGCTTATCTTCAGTCAATTCTTGAAAACTTTCAGAAACAGAAAGCATTTCAAAGCATATTTGCCAGCACTTCACAACAAAATTGTTTTCCGTGCTTCATACAACATTTCATCACCCATTGTTAAATCTGGAAGGCCCATAAAATTGGAGAATAACTGATTCTGTCAGCAAAAAGATAGGTTCTGAGTATGGTTTCACACAAGTCACCAGACCAAATAATTAAATGATTCTACTCAGTGACAAATCTGTTCAAAGATGAATAAATGAAATGTCTGAGACACATTGTGCAGCATATTTAGCATAGCAGAATTTGCTCTGCAGTTGGATGAGTCAACTTTTCCAAGCTATGAATATTTACTAAGCAGTACATCTTATTTATGTTCACTTCATAAAAGATGAAAGCCTGGTTCAAGAGTTGGTATTTGCAAGGGGAATAGAAACAAACATGAAGGAGGAATTAACATTTTTGGTTGTTGAGCAATTTTTTTTTAAAGAGAAGGACATTCCACTTTAATGACATTCTTGCTTGTACAACAGATGGGGCACCGTCAATGAAATGACATCATCGTGGGGTTATTACTTTCTTGAAAAAAAACTGTACCTATTTACCATTCAATGTGTAATTCACAGATAACATCTTGTCACAAAAAAAAACAAAAATGGTCAACTGCACCATTCATTATCATAGTGATCAATTTAACCAGGTCCCAAGCTCTTAATTCTCAACTATTAGAAAAGAGGAAAGAATAGTTGGAAATGGAAAACAGAAAGTCAGGGAGACAATTTGGAAGCCAGAATAAATAAAGTTTGGAAAACAAAAAAAAAAATAGAGACGGCTGTGTTAATACAAGGAATACAGCAATTAAGGGAGTGAGGAGATCTAGCAAGTGAAGTTACATGGAAAAGATTTTTCTAAATGTGGAGTCCAAAACTAAGAATGTGAAGAAGGGGTCGTTGAACCATGCAATTCACTCTACAATGGACAAGATCTGTGCTAACAGTCCAATGCAATACTTTTTCCAGGTTGAGTGACATGCAAGTTTACAGGACTCTCATTGTTAGCAAACATTCAGTTGAAGTCCAGTGGAACCACATAACAATGACTGTCTTTGTCATTGTGCAATGCGATAACCATCAGAAAAGCCATTATGTGTGAGGGGCAAATAATCTTTGTGCAGACAACATTTCATTTTATTTACATCTTCACCTTATCAATTCACATAAAACGACTAACTCAGATGTTATTTACTTATCATCTACTGGTCAGAACCACGTAGTCTCAGCTTATCAACAAAACATTCTTTCAGAAGTCTGGAAGATAAAATTATGACAAACATTCTAATCACATTGGAAAGACTTACTTAAACTCTGTTATAAAGGGAGAGAAATAAAGTTGAAAGATCTCATAAGTAGAAGTTCTTTTCCTCTCAAGGTCTGAAGATATTAAATTTCATTGTTGCCATCATTATTGGGCCATTATGATGTGACCATCTGTGCCTTCCATTCCACAGTGACCATGGTAACCAAAAGGTTGAAGAATCAGTGTGCAAAAGAACTTGCTTCTGTGGAGAGACTACGGGATCTCATTATAAGTAGTTTGATAGTGCAGCACTAAAGAAACTGCAGCTTTCAAAACCTTCCTTTATGTATCATTACAACATTTTGTTAAATTTAAGTACTACCGTGTGTTGCAGGTGTCCTTGGTGTGTATGGGAACAGTGCCCAGGATGTCACTGAATGGTCAGATAGAATTTCAAATTATCCATTGCTGTAAATATTGTGGATGTGAAAATACTAATCTAATGTATATGCAAATTTTAACAGAGAAACTAAATTACCAAAGTAAAGACTACGGAGAGCTCTAAGTTAAGAATACTGTGAGAGGAATAGGCTAATTAGCCCCTGGAGACATTTCACTATTTAGTATGTTGACTGCTCTGTGAAATAATTCCACAGGCTTGTTTTTTTTTGCCTTCACATACTCGTGTTTAGTTCGGAAAATATTCAGGTTTAAAATTAACAATGGATTGGCATTAATTGTGTTTTACAGGGTTCTACATTTAAACCGTCCTCTGCAAGCAATAGTCTTCACTAACTTTACACCCAAGTTCTTATTTATTATCCATACTACCCGAAAATCAAAGGAAGGGCTTGTCAGGGAGTTTGTGAGTATAGCAGATATTAATTCAAACAGGAACCAGTCTTCAGTTCTTAATGTAAATAGAAAGCAGTAATTCAAAGCTAAAAGCACAGGCTGCCCCATAGAGCAGAACTGTCCATCAGGACTCAATTTGTTTCCTCCCACAGATGCTACTCAGCCTACTGCGTTCCTCCAGCACGTTGTTTGCTGCATCGTTTTTGCAGATTTTCTTCATATTTAAACAGGTGTCATTCTGGTAAATATATCTGATTTTCCCATGAAGATCAACCTTTACTTCCCATACAGAAATGCCCATGGCACTCCTGGAGTCTTTATCGCTGTAATGTAACAAGTACTCCGGACCTCAAGATTTGAAGAACAGTATTCTTTTACCCCCTTTAATTATTTTGACTACTTCTCTATGTAAGTGTAATTATTTATGTACATTGTGTCAGTACCTCCAGTTGAACTCTGTCTTTTTCTGTGTGTTCCCCCAGTCGTCAGTCTGTGGTTTTGTATTGCCACGTGCTCCTGTCCCCACTCCTGCTCTACTCCGGCCCCTGTATCACTGAGTACTCCGTCTCTCATCTGTTTCCCAATATTACCTGTGTTGCTGCCACCTGTGTCTCATTGTGCTCCACCTATCATCTGCCTCTCTGTTTATTGCTCAGTGTATTTCAGTCCTGTGTGTTCACCTGTTTGTTGCCAGATTGTGTCAGTGAATCTTCTTGAGCCTTTTCAGCATTTGTGTCTGTCTGTATATATATCAACTCTGCCCATATCCTGATTCTGGTCTTTGGATTCCTCTGGATGTTTTGATCTCTGCCTGAACTTCGATGCTCACTTTGTTTGCACCTCAGGATTTGTTACCCAATTAATATCACTGTGTGCACTGTACTGGGTTTGCGATTAGATCCCTGCTCCAGCGTCCTGACAGTACAGAGTAACAAATCCCTGTATTACTCAGTAATACAGGGGCTGGGGTAGAGCAGGAGTGGGGACAGGAGCACGTGGCAATACAAAACCACAGACTGACAGCTCGGGGGGAAGTCACACAAAAAGTGAGTTCAACTGGAGGTACTGACACATTGAATCCTAAATCTCTTTGATATTTAGTGCATCAAGCAATACACCATTTAGATAGTACAATGTTCTGTCCTTCTCAAGCCCACATTGAAATCAATTGGCCGTAGTTTTCTCCATTCACTTAATCAGTTGATATCTCTTATTTAACACTACTGTTCATAATAGTTACAATACTCCCAGTCCTTGTGTCATCAGTGATTTGTATATGTGGGTTCCTAGGCTGACATCAATGCTAGTCTTAACAATTTGAATAGTTATGGCTCTAGCACAGACTCATACATACTGTAAATCTACTTCTGCAAAACACAATTGACGTCCCGTTATTATTAATTCTTCATAATAAGCCTATCAAATTGCAATTTAGCAAATGCTTCTTTAAAGTCTGTATCCTCTGCATTACCCTCATCACCTGCACTCTTCAAAAAAACTACCAAGTTCAAGAAAAATATCAGCTTTCCCAATCAATCCACCTTTGTCCATTCAATGCTCATTCTACCCCATAATTATTTCGAAGCATTTCTCCACCGTTAGGATGAAACAGATTAACGTCATTGCTGCATGTATTTTTGCACTTTTTTTTTGACAACAGTGCAACATTTACAATTCTCCAGTCCTCAGACGCCATAAACATATCAAGGAATACCTGTAAGAATGTGGCTAATATCTCTGCAATTCTTATCCTTCCTTCCCTCAGCATCTAGGATGTATCCCTCAGGGACCAATTGATTTAACTACTTCAAGTTTGGGTGGGTGGCTGGCTGGAGACACTTCTTTGCCAAAGGAGATGTAAGGCTCTCCTTTAGTCTGCTAGCCTGCAGGGCACCCTTGGGCAAGGTGCAGCACCTGCTTACCCCACCCCCACCCCCAGATCAGGGTCACATGAAGCTATGGGAGCAGGTGGTGGATGATCGTATGAGCAGCTGGTACATATCACAAATCCTGGTTATGCGACTGCTGATGCCAGGGCAGACAATCTCTGAGGAGTATTGATAATGGCTGGGATCACCCATCTTATAAAGACACTGCCCAGAAGAAGGCAATGGCAAATCACTTCTGCAAGAACAATCATGGTCACTGAAAGACCATGATCGCCCACGTCATTTGACATGGAGCAGAACAAATGAACAAATTTTATGGATAACTGGAACTTCTTACTCTTCTTATTTATCAAACCCATCCATAATCTGAACTATGTTTAACTGTAATATAAAAGCTGAAAATATTGGAAAATTCAGTAGGTTCAGCAGTGTTTGTTTGATTTAATCATAGCACAGTCATCCAGCAAAGAAAAAGGCTGTTGAGCCTATTGTATCTGAACCAGCCATCATGTATGTCCATACTAATTTCTTGCCAACTGATCAATATCATTCTAAGGCCAAAGACGGCCCTCCTCACTGCGTACAACACCACGACTAACTTCTGTGTCATCTGCAAACTTGTTGGTCCCACATTCACAATCGTTGCTTTTATTGTTGCCCATAAACCAGCCCACCCACATCCCTGCTGCACACTTCAAATTCTGGAGCTGTCTGTCCGAAGGGTGACAGCGCTCTTACTCACCGAAAGCCTACTCGTTGGGACCAGCCACGCTTCGATTCCTGGTGACGCGTGGTGTAAGGGCACCAGGGCAGGCAGAGGTACTTGGAAAGCGGATGTAGAGAATTATTCCAGAGAGATTGGCTGGTTTCTATGTTATATGACATGCTTTGATTACCTTTCCCTTTTATTGTTTAAAATACTTGAGGTTTTCCTTCTTCTTTGTGGCCATGGATGCTGTCATGCACAGTAGGAGAGAGCATCAATTGATAACTGTTAGTTCAGGGAGAATTGAGACTCTGATAGTTGTATTGTAGGAGGGTGACAGGTCTATGAGTCAGCCAGCAAGGAAGGAACTAGATAGCTTTCCCCCTCCTTTCCTCATTCTCCATTCTTCCTTAGAGAGTCATAGAGTCATAGAAAAGTACAACACAGAAACAACCCCTTCAGCCCTCCTAATCATGCTGAACTATTTAAGCTACCTACTCTCATTCGGACCATGAGAGTAGCTCCTCACCAGGACCATACTCCTACCATCCGTGTACCTATCCAAACTTCGCTTAAATGTTGAAATCAAGTTTGCATGCACCAGCTATGCTGGTAACTCATCCCACACATTCACAACCCTCTGAGTGAAATTTATCATCACGTTCCTCTTAAACTTTTCACCCTTCACCCTTAAACTTTGGCCTCAAGGTGTAGTCCCACACAACCGCAGAGGAAAAAGCCTGCTTGCATTTTACCCTATCAGAATTTTGTATATTTCCATCAAATCTCCTCTCAGTCATCTATACTCCAATGAATAAAGTCCTAACCTACTTAAGTTTTCCTTATACAGGTATTCCCCCGCTCTACGAATGTTCACTTTACGCCACTTCGCTTTTACAAAAGACCTACATTAGTAACCTGTTCTCACATTACAAAGAGGATTTTCACTTTTACGAAAATTTTTCCCATATAAATTAATGGTTCGCCGCTTTACGCCATTTCGGCTTAAGAAAGGTTTCATAGGAACACTCTACCTTTGTAAAGGGGGGGGAGCACCTGTAACTCAGATTTCCAGACCCAGCAACATCCTTGTAGATTTTCTTTGTACTCTTGCAACCTTATTTACATATTTCCTGTAGGTAGGTGACCAAATCTGCATACAATACAATACTCCAAATTAGGCCTCACCAATGTCTTATACAACGTCAACATAACATCCCACCTCCTGTACTCAATACAATGATTTATGAAGGCCAATGAGCCTAAAGCTTTCTCTATGACCCTATCTACCCCTGACACTACTTTCAAGGAATTTTGGATGTGTATTCCCAGATTTCTTTATTCTACCACATTCCTCAGTGCTAAATGTGTAAGACCTACCCCAGCTGGCCCTACCAAGTGCAACACTTAGCACTTGTCTGCATTAAATTCCATCCACCATTTTTCAGCCCAATTTCCTGCTGAAATCCATGATAGCCTTCCCCACTGTCCACTACACCCCCAATCTTGGCGTTATTTGTAAATTTGCTGTTCTAGTTCGCCACATTATCACCCAGATCGTGGATATGGATGACAAACAACAAATGGACACAGCAATGGATCCCTGCGGCACTCCAGTCAGAGGCGCAACCATCCACCACTCCCTGGCTTCCCCCACAAAGCCAATGCCTAATCCAAAATACCACCTCATCTTGAATGCCCAGCAACTGATCCTCCTTGACCAATCTTGCATGCTGGACCTCGTCAAAGGCTTTGTCAATTACATCCACTGACTTGCTGTCAATTACATCCACTGACTTGCCTTCATCAATTTTCCTGGTAACTTCCTCAAAAACCTGTATAAGATTGGTTGGACATGATCTACCACGCACAAAGCCATTCTGACTATCCTTAATCAGTCCACATCTATCCAATTACTCATTTATCCGGTCCTTTGAATACTTTCTAACAACTTATCCACTACTGATGTCAGGTTCACTGGCCTATAATTTCCTGGTTTATTTTTCTTAAATGTATATCAGCCTCCTTCTCCTTCAGGCCCTCAACCAGTCACCACTCCAATGGCAGTGGGTACCTCCAATAAAAGTGGTGTTCTGCAACAAAGAGCAGCCACCTCACCAAGGACCCTGAGAGATGCTGGACCGAACACCGCAGGGCCAGTCCTGAGCAGTCTATGCAACAAAAATAATATATTTTAATGAATCCAATTTCCAAAGGAAGCACTTATTGAGTTTACCCTTTTGAAAAATTCAGATTAGTGTCTAATCATAATTTGATTATATAATAATAACCCACACAGGGATATTATCTGATTGTTATGTCAGACCCATTAGCCATAAGTGAATTTTGAATGGAGAATTCAATCTTTTCTCAAGTCTAAACTGCTGCCAAAATCAGGCAGTGAATCCTGGCCAGAATTCTCTCATTACATCACTGGGCTTTTATTAAATTGTTTGAGATAAATTCAGCACTTGTATACTTCCTGAAATAAAGATCCAATCATTGTACCATATAATCCTTCAAAATAACCTCAATAATTCCATCCCCCTGCAGTTCCCTCCAGATTGTTTTGTCATTCAAGGATCAGGTGGACACTTATCTTCCACAGTGTTGTTGGTGGTAAGCTCATTAATATTTTAGGTTGTGTATACTGGTATATTGCTCTTTGTTAATCCTCCTCATTCATCTTCTCATAAACTCTAGGGACTGGACTGCTCAATTTGCTGTCTTGTGGTTGTGTCATTATCCACCCCAGTTATCTATAAACCTGCAATCATTCTCCTGGACTTTAAACCCTCCAGTAATTTATATCACTAAAGTCCCAGAACACCATGCTGTCCACTAAACCTATTCCCCTGGTCCCTTTGAATCTCTCTAGTTAGTCATCAGCCATATCATATCGCAGAGTTAGTCTTAAAGTCACTGTGATTTGCTCTCTCTTTCTTCTCCCCTTCTCTGTAATCCCCAAGATCATTTTCCTGTCTCAGGAGGATAAACCTTAATCTGGTCTAATCTAAGCAGAAGAGATTCTACAAATGCCGGAAATCCACAGGGACACTTAGAAAATACTGAAGGAACTCAGCAGGTCAGGCAGCATCGATGATTCAGGCCAAGACTCTTCTTCAGGACTGGAAAAGAAGGGGGAAGACGCCAGAATAAAAATGTGGGAGGAGGGGAAAGAGGACTTGGTAGACGGTGATAGGTGAAGCTAGGATGGTGGGAAAGGTAAAGGGTTGAAGAAGAAGGAATCTGATGGGAGAGGAGAGTGGACCACGGGAGAAAGGGAAGAAGGAGGGGGTACCAGTAGGAGAAGCTAGGCAGGTGAGGAGAAGAGGTAAGAGATGAGAGTGGCGAATAGTAGAAGAGGAAAAGGGAGGGAAATAAAATTACTGGAAGGAGAAATCAATGTTTGCAGTGGTATGACACTCAGTTAGCCACTCCCACATGGGAGGAGTTCACATACTGTACAAGCAGCGTTATCAATAAAGTTCAGTTGAGTACCCTGCGTGCTGGCATCCTGGTGTGCTCTGCATTGTCCCTCAAGGGTGTCAGAAGTGGTTAATTATTGATGAATTGGTGCTACAGACCATGTGAGATCCCCAACAAGAAATAGTTTACTGTTAGACTATTCTTGTTCACACATATCTATGAAAAATATCCAGAGACTTATCAACTAAATGGCCTACGATAGGAGAATGGACAAAGAAGTGGCAGATGGAATAGTGTCGGGAAGTGTATGGTCAGGAACTTTGGTAGAAGAAATAAAAAGGTAGACTGTTTTCTAACTGGAGAGAAATTTTTAAAAAACTGAGGTACAAAGAGATAGGATTCCCTAAAGGTGGAGGTCAATTCTTTATGTATATTTAAGGCAAAGGGTGATAGATTCTTGATTCATCAGTGAACGAAGGGATAAATGGCAAAGGCAGGAGATTGGGGCTGAGAGGAAAAATGGATCAGCCATGATGAAATAGCAGAGCAGACCTAATGGGCCAAATGGCCTAATTCTGTTTGATGGAAATCTGTGCGGGAGAGTTTTTAAAGTGGAAAAGCTATTGCACTGGGTGAGTTCCACTCTCTCGACCCCAGAATTATGGGTCCATTGGTACGAACCAGTGTCACAAACTGGTGTCTTCCTTGGTTGCAGTGGATGGCCTTCCGTGCCCTGTCATGCCTTCTCTCTCCAAGGAGAGTTGTAATACCGCCCTCTGGCTGTTGGATGTCTCTGTAGATTTCACCCGCCCTGTCCACCAGAGCTGGCTTTGCATGCTGGGATGGATGTGTCCCTGTCTCACTGGGGTATGAGGCTGCCGTCTACCCTCACATGGTTTAGCCCACCAGTTGAAGCGATGTGGCCGCTGTCACGAGCAAACAGCTACCAGGTGAGAGCTGAGTGTCCAGTAGGGGCCAAAGGTGAGTGAACTCCCCCAGAATGGACATGACAAGCCCCTTCACCAGAGGTGCTTCCCCTCCCTGGACACCCCATCCATCAGGTGGGGTAGAGTCCAATTAAATGATCTTTAAATTGTCTTGAAGATCATAATGGAGAGAGAGAAAAATAAGTGTGATTAGCTGAAGTAATCACAAGGAGTGTGAGAAAACGGGAGAAGTTGCAAGTATAGAAAACATGCAAATTAGGCTTAAAATTGGAAATAAAGAGCCTGTGCATCCTAATATGATCAAAATACCACAAATAACAGCAAGCCAAAGAATGATTTAATTTATGCTCCCTCGATGATGGGTTAAATATTGCCCAAGACATTGGGTGGAGGATTATTTGTATTAACAAGAGTTGAATACAAGATCAGTGAGGATGTGGTCTAACTTAATAAAAGATGGTGGTGCCTCACCTGGAGTACTTCTGGCAGTGCTGGTCATCAAAGCTTAGAAAGGATGTACTCTCGCGGGTACAGAACATTGCCTGGAATGATGCATTTCAGGTTTATGGAGAGATTGGAGAACTTGGATCTGTGTCCCTGGAGCAAGGTTAGGAGGAGATGTGATTCAGGTATGTAATGTTATGGGCTTAGGGATAGGGCAGACAACAGGAAACTATTCCCAATATCAAAACCGGAGGACGTGGAATTAGGGTGGGGGGTAAAAGATTGTGAGAAGATCTGAGAGAGTGGTGAATACCAGGGATACACTGCGTGAGGGAGTGCTGGAAGCAAAATCACTCACAGCACTTATGAACTGTCTTGATAGATAACTGAGAATAGATGACTATGGGCCAAGAGTTGGAAACATGACTGGGTCACCACTGAATCTACCTGTGGGCCCAAGACATTGATACATTCACGAAGAAAGCATGCCGTTGGTGATACTTCATTAGGAGTTTGAGGAGATTTGGTATTTTTGGTATGAGGAGGGATTTCCTTAGCCTGAGAGTGGTGAATCTGTTGAAACAAAGTCATTGGGTATATTGCGTATATTTAAAGCAGAGGTCAATAGGTTCTTGATTAGTACAGGCATCAAAGGTAGGAGAATGGGGTTGAGAGGGGAAATAAATCAGCCGTGACCAAATGGCAGTAGAGACTCAATGGGCCTATGTCTGAACATCTTATGGTACGTCACTAAAGACTTCCAAAATTTCTACAAATGCAGAGTGAAGAGCATTCTGACTGGTTGTATCCCTGCCTTGTACAAAGGCTCCAATGGGCAGGATGGAAAGAGGTCCCAGAGGGCTGTAGGCTCTGCCAGATCCATCTTGGGCACAAGCTTCCCCACAGTTGAGGGCATCTTCAAGGGGCCATGACTCCATCTCCATCCACGACAAGCCTTCATCTCGTTACTGCTATCAGGGAGGAGGCACAGAAGCTGGAAGACTAACATTCAACATTTTAGGAACAGTTTTTTCCCCTCTGCCATCTGATTCCTGAATGGTCCATGAACACTACCTCACTATTCCTCGTTTGCCCGGTATTATTTACATATTTATTGGAGGTTATAGTAATTTTTATGTCTTACACTGTACTGCTGTCACAGAACAACAAAGTTCACAACTTACGTCAGTGATAATAAACCTGATTCTGATTCTAATTACTACACACACAAAATGCTGGTGGAACACAGCAGGCCAGGCAGCATCTATAGGGAGAAGTGTTGTCGACGTTTCGGGCCGAGACCCTTCGTCAGGACTAACCGAAAGGAAAGACAGTAAGAGTTTTGAAAGTAGTGGGGGGAGGGGGAAATGTGCAATGATAGGAGAAGACCGGAGGGGGTGGGATGAAGCTAAGAGCTGGAAAGGTGATTGGCGAAAGTGATACAGAGCTGGAGAAGGGAAAGGATCATGGGACGGGAGGCCTCAGGAGAAAGAAAGGAGGGGGGGAGCACCAGAGGGAGATGGAGAATAGGCAAACAACTAAATATCTCAGAGATGGGGTAAGAAGGGGAGAAGGGGAGGAGGGGCATTAACAGAAGTTAGAGAAGTTGGAGGCTACCCAGCCAGACTTCTCTAACTTCTGTTAATGCCCCTCCTCCCCTTCTTACCCCATCCCTGACATACTTAGTTGTTTGCCTGTTCTCCATCTCCCTCTGGTGCTCCCCCCACCTTTCTTTCTCCCAAGGCCTCCCGTCCCATGATCCCTTCCCTTCTCCAGCTCTGTATCACTTTCGCCAATCACCTTTCCAGCTCTTAGCTTCATCCCACCCCCTCCAGTCTTCTCCTATCATTTTGCATTTCCCCCTCCCACGACTACTTTCAAATCTCTTACTATCTTTCCTTTCGGTTAGTCCTGACGAAGGGTCTCGGCCCGAAACATCGACAGCGTTTCTCCCTATAGATGCTGCCTGGCCTGCTGTGTTCCACCAGCATTTTGTGTGTGTTGTTGTTTGAATTTCCAGCATCTGCAGATTTCCTCGTGTTTGCTCTGATTCTAATTGGTCAATATGAACATGATGATCCAAAAGCTTGTTTCAATGCAGTATGATTCCATGAATCTACAAATCTAATGGAGCAGAGCAAGCTGGCAAGTACAGTACTGTGCAAAAGTCTTAGGCACATATATGTAGCTAATGTGCTTAAGACTTTTGAACACTACTGTAGTAAGTTTATGTATTGCACTGTACTGCTGCCACAACAAAAAAAAAACAAATTTCATGACGTATGTGAGTGATGATAACCTGATTCTGACATGAGTCTCTAGTTTGGATAGGGAGTGGGAAGGGGGCTGGGGGCAGGGAACAGGAAGGACCAGAAAGACATTCTGTAATGACTAATAAACCAATTGTTTGGAATCAAATGACCTTGCCTGGTGTCTCAGAGCTGATTGTGTCTGCATCCACATCACCCCGCACCCCCTCCCCGTCCCCTGGCACTCCTTCTCTGCCACCTGTCCCACAACCCTCCCGTGGCACTCCAGCCTCACCATTCCCAATATTCTTTGCTCACGCGAGGTTTACAAACTCAGTCTCTGCTCCACATTGATAAATCTTAGGTACCCTAGCTCTATATACTTTTGCACAGTACTGTACACATGAATTTTTCCATAGGTATACTTGGCAATATTTCCCTTAAAACTCTCATTCTCAAGAGTATGGTTCCACATTGTAAATACCAAGGTATTTTAATCTCTCGTCTTTCTAAACCAATGGGCCAGGCAGCATCTGATGAGAGAATTGGGCAGACTCTTCATCTGCACTCAGTCTGCATTGAGTATGAAACTCGTCTGATGCAAAAAAGGAGGTAAAATCTGAGGAATGCCTATCCTGTAATTAGTCTTATGGACTGGCAGCTCATTTTCACTGCATTTTAATTGCAAATGTGGAGAGCTGATAATCAGGGACAACACAGAAAACTGGACACCTAGATGAGAAACAGAGCGTGGAGACACCCAGAATGCAGATGCCGTAATCTGCGGCAACAAGCAGATTCAATCCAGATGAAGGGCCTCAAACCAAAGCAGTGTCTGCCTAGTTCCCTCTCCAGATGCAGCTTGACTGAGCAACTTGTTTGTTGCCCAAGAAATCAAGTTTGCTCGAGCCATGTGCGAGTTTACTTCTCGAGGTCATTCACTGAGATCAATTTCAGGTTAATACTTCTCACTGGTTGTTTCCTCAACTCCAAGCAGAAATGGCAATCTTGGAAGGAAATTATATAGATTTGCTGAATTAACAAAAGGAGACTGGAATGCTGAAGATGTATTATTGGGAGGTAGGACCGCAATCTAAGGCCTTCATCAAGGATCCCCATCACCGAGATCATGTCTTGCTCCCTTTGCTACCATCAGGAAGGAGGTACAGAAGTCAGAAGGCACACACTCAACGATTCAGGAACAGCTTCTTCCCCGTTGCCATCCTTTTTCTGAATTGACATTGAACATGTGAACACTACCTCACTACATTTTTATTTCTGTATTTGTACTACTTATTTAACTGATATAAATATTTGCTTACTGTACTTCACAGTTTTTTTTCTCTATTGCAATGTATTACATTGTACTGCTGCTGCAAAGTCAACAACTTTCACAACATGTGCCAATGATATTAAACCTGATTCTGATAACAAAGAACTGATCTTCCAAACAGCACCTTAGGTGCAGAGACCCAAATCCCCTTACTGCCTTGTTTGGTATTATTGCAAATGAAGATATAACTTTAAATACTCCTAACCTACAGGTTTTAGTTTTTACCTCTCTTTTAGCAAGGAGAGCATCTTGCTTAAATCGAAGGAGTCTACCCCTCCTACACATCTTCAATGGCTACGTGATATTATGTCTTACTTAAATTTAGAAAAGATCCGCTGCTCAGTCTTAAATTTGAAACAATCTTTTTACGATATCTGGGGACCTTTCCTAAATTACTTTTCCAATTTATAAAGTTTAACAGTGCACAGACTTTTGTGTATATTTTTATCTTCTCTTATTAAGCGAATATGTTTTTTTTCTAATTATCCATTATCATCCATCAGCTTTTTTCTTTGGTAGTTGGTAGGCGGTTGACTTTTTTTTTATAATTAAAAAGTGCAGACATCTAGCACGACATTAACTCATCGGTTGCTCTGAATCAGAAGGCAGGAGATTTGGACATTTGGACTAGCTTTGTATTCAGGCTTGTCCAGTGGGATTTACAGCGCTGATGAGTGTGGATGGCTAACCCTCAACGTGTGGTTTGTCAGAGCTCACAGGACAAATTATCCTTTCAGCTGTTACTAAGATTTCTTTTGTTGTGGAAAGGGTATTCTGCCATAGGTTTTTAGATATTAATCAGCTTGGGCACGTTTCCCTTATTCTGTAAGGGGAGAGTTGAGGATACATAAAAGGCTTTAAATATATAAAATTAAATAGCTTACAAATCTAATATGTTGAGACATCAATCACAATAATGCACTGCTGTTTGAAAGACTTATCTGAATTATTGAACAAAATTAGTTCATTGAATTACAATGGATAAATGTCTCCATCTCTTACATCATGTAATCATGAACTGTGGATTTTAATCTGGCTTTACTTTCAGTGAATAAACAATTTACAGAATTTTCACTGCATAATTTATATCTTTCTCTGCTCAAGCCATCTGGTGATTTGTTCTTAGCTTTCCCTGCAAGAATCACAGAACTACATAAGGTTATGTTACAAATCCTGGAATTTTCTGTCGTGGCAGATCCCAAATGAAAGAGAATGCAGGTTTAGCGTCGACCAATTGTACCTGAATTGTAGTTGAAAATGAACTTCTCTGAATAAAAATTGACCAATAAAGTATTAGCGAGGATTATGCTTAGTCAGCTCCATCATGAGAACTAGACTCCAAAGTATCCAGGTCGCTTTCAAGGAATGATGCCTCAAAAAGGTGGTGTAAATCATTAAAGACCACCGTCACCCAGGTCCTGCCCTATTCTCATTGCCTCCTTCAGGAAGGAGGTACAGGAGCCCGAAGACTCACACTCAACAATTCAGGAACAGCTTTTTCCCCTCTGCCATCAGATTTCCAAATGGACATTGAACCCATGAACACTACCGCACTACTTTTTTTTAATTTCTATTTTCTACTACTTATATAATTTAACTATACACACACACACTTACACGCATATACTTACTGCAATTCAGTACTTTGCTCCATTATTATATATTGCAATGTACTGCTGCCGCAAAAGTTACCAAATTTCACGATGTGTGCTGGTGATATTAAGCCTGATTCTGAGCTGCAGCTCGTGGTTACACCAGAAGATGTTAGTTGTTAGCACTATCGGTCAGCGTGTTCCTGACTTCCACGCCTGTACATTGCAGTGAGGAATTCAGGAAGGCACGGGTGCAGTAAGTCTAGGGACAGCTCAGAGCTCGGGGAGCTGGTATTCTTCTGTGTGACCCCTTAACTTTGTGCCAGCTA
This sequence comes from Hypanus sabinus, assembly GCF_030144855.1. Taxonomy (NCBI): domain Eukaryota; kingdom Metazoa; phylum Chordata; class Chondrichthyes; order Myliobatiformes; family Dasyatidae; genus Hypanus; species Hypanus sabinus. The sequence goes on from NC_082718.1 coordinate 90,097,699, forward strand.
TGTAGATCAACCCTATTGACCAACTGAACTGGAAAGGTTTATGCAAGTAATTTATTTAAAATTCATGTTTTAATTAGTGTTATATGTATATATGCTGTTAAGATGTTAACTGTCCTGTGCTATCTCCAGTGGGATCATCAGTTGATCTGCCACCTGCCTTCAGGAGTTTCGGCCCGCTTATGATCAAAACCCCCTCGAGGTGGTGGGCCAGCAGTGCTAAAGCATCACCTCCCACTGGTGAGCTTAACAACTTGGCATCTGCCTCTATCAGAGTTGTTGGTCGCTTCCATCCAACAGATAGTCTACTCTTCAGGTATCTATGCAGCTACCGAAGAGTTTACAAAAGATGGATACTTTGTCCGACTATCTGCCCCTCTTGACGTACTTGGTCCACACCCATGATGATCCTGTCTCTGCTGCCACAGCTACAGCCCTGCTGGTTGACTTGACCTCTTTTCTGGTGAAAACAAGGTCATGCAGCCACTTCTGGAAAGTGAACACAATAGAGCCACGGCACCCTACTTCGAATGGATAGCATGAGACCTTCCACCTCTGTCTCTGCACTCTGATCTTAATTCTGCATACTTGGTTAACTTGCGCTCATGGGCTTCATTGATGTTGTCTTCCCAGGGGACTGTGAGTTCACTAATAACCACTTCTGTACTGGTGTCAGACCTGACGATTATATCTGGACACAATGTGGTGAAAGCTATTTGCTCCGGGAATCTGCCTTTCCCATCCAGGTCGGCCTTGACACACCAACCATTGGCTGAAGGAAGTTTGCTTGATCGTGGGCCTGCGCTGTACACCCGTGACTTGGAGCCTTCTTTCAGAAATGATATGTGATGTTCTGTGCAGCATGGGGCATGAGATAAGTTGTGCTGCAGTACTCTCCGCTCATAGTGTGAGGTGAAGTAGAGGTAAGCAGAGCAAAATTGGAGGCGGAGGAGAGCCAGGTTCTGGGCCCTTCCACCTATATGAGGAGTGAAGTTTGATCAATCCAAGCACTGAGCAAGATAGATTGAAAAGACAGGGTGTCTGGACCAGAGGCGAGGGTTCAGCTTGCTGCTCCACGACTTTTACTCTGCCCTTCACTGCACTCAGGCTGTGGCCTGCTCCAGGCTTCATGCCTGAGGACGCACTTTCATTCTAAATGCTATTTGCTCACTTTTACTGTTTGCGTGATTTGGGTTTTTTTCTCTCTCTGCACGTTGGATGGTTGCTGGTCTTTTCTTTCATGGGTTCTTTTGGGTTTCTTGTTGTGTGGCAGCCTGTAAAGAGATAAATCTCAAGGTTGTATATTTTAATAATAAATGTACTTTGTAAATTGTTTCGTTATTCTGAAAAGCTCTTCATTATTAGAAGCCTTTAGAGTTGTCAAAAAAGTCATCCGGCAGATTGGAGGTGGGAATGTTGGCAGATGACCCAACACTCACTTCATAGAACAGCTGCAGCAGTGATGTCCGCGGCCTAACTTATTCTATGGGGCTTCCAAAGGTTAGGTTGTTTTGGGCAATAACAAGGAGCGAGTATAAGGCCTGGGCTAGAAGGAACACATTATGGACCTTCACGAAGTGTTCTATTGTCAGAAGACTGCTATTTTTAGAGAAATTTGCTCTAAACTTCTGTGACATTGTGACACAGTTGTGATTCCAGAAATTTATTCCCAAGCTACAGTAGTTACGATTTGTGGGAACTTACTGCACAGATGTTGACCGCCATGCTTAACTACTTCAAATATTGTCCATACTTCAAATATTGCTGGCAAATTGAACCAATAAATCACAATTAACCCCTTTCACAAGTCACCTCTCTGAAAACAGGGCATTGTAAGCACATTTTTGGCTAGTACTCTTTCATGCAAGGCAAGAGGAACAAAAATGTAATAGATTGGTCTCTTTTTGAACTGTCTCAGAGCACGAACGGTTCTTCAGCAACACAATGTTATGATTGGTAGAAATTTGTTCTCTTAAACACCCTGAATGCTCTAACTTCCAAACCTCAATATTATTAATTATTTTCACACAAATACAGCCATATAAATTTTTTTTAAATGATAGAATTGCTCAGCAAATCAGGCAGCATCCATAGGAGGAAAAAAAAGAGCCATGAACTTTGTTTCTCTCCCACAGGTATGGCTTGGTCTGCTTAGCATTCGTTACCATTTTTATTTTCATTTCAGATTTACGACATAGGCAGCATCTGTTTTTTTTTGGAATGTAGTCACTTATTAAGATTTGAAACAAATATAAGTTACTTTAGAAATGGTTGGACTCTTCACACATAGTTGTGAACACCATAGGTCTTTCTTTAAATTAAAGGTATTGTGCAAGTGTGAGTTTTTGATCAAATATAAAACAGCCTGCAATTAAATAGCCTTTAAGCACCACCAAAAACACTTGCACATTTCTACAGATGTACTGCGGGAAGCATTCTGATTGGCTGCATCACGTCTGATACAGGAGCTGGGGTGTGGGGGGTTGGGGGAGCTACTGCACAGGATCGAAATAAGCTGCAGAGAGTTGTAAACTCAGTCCGCTCCATCAAGGGCACTAGCCTCTGTAGTATCCAGGATATCTTCAAGGAGTGATGCCTCAAAAGGTGGCATCCATCGTTATGGACCCCATCACCCGGGACATACCCTTGTCTCACTGCTACCATCAGGAAGGAGGTACAGAAGCCTGAAGACACACATTCAATGATTCAGGAACAGCTTCTTCCCTTCTACTGTCCAATTTCTGAATGGACATTTAAACCATGAACACTACCTCACTACTTTTTTTATTTCTATTTTTGCATTATTTATTTAACTTAACTAGTGTGTGTGTGTGTGTGTGTGTGTGTGTGTGTGTGTGTGTGTGTATTCCTGTAATTCACAGTTTTTCTCTATTATTATGTACTGCATTGTTCTGCTGCTGCAAAGACAACAAATTTCACAACATGTTCAGCAGTGATATTTAGCATAGCAAAATGCCTGACAACATTCACAAGAATTTGTATCAAACAAAAGTTGACACTCAGGGCTAGAACTTCATTTGTACTCTTTTTTGCCATTAAATTGGTTTTGTATGTCTCTCTGATGGTACTTTAAAACTTTGGAAGGTTATAATATTGCAGAATTCCATTTAAAGACAGTGTTACCAGGCTTCCTTCTGTAATGTTACACTGCTCCAGAAACAGTAAGTACTACAGAAAAGCACCAGTGTGCTTCTAACAAGTGACAGCACATAGGCACACAGTTGTGATCATGTTGCTGATCCCTACAGTCACAAATGTCAAACACCACTAGCACTCTTCCAGCCACTGGAGAGTGATGTTTACTTCCACAAGGCTGGCTTGATGAGGGTGAGGAGGTTTAGTGAAAGGGAATTGGAGAGACTAGTGGATCACCTGCCGTGCAATTCTACTCTGCTATCGGATCACCTATAGGAGGGTCTCCTCCATTCAATAGGTCAGTAGGTTAATAGGTGCATTTAATGTCAGAGAAATGTATACAATATACATGCTGAAATTCTTTTTCTTTGCAAACATCCGTGAAAACAGAGGAGTGCTCCAAAGAATGAATGACAGTTCACGAACCGATCTTCATAGAGGGATCAGAAGTAGAGAGAGTGAGCAATTTCAAGTTCCTGGGTGTCAAGATCTCTGAGGATCTAACCTGGTCCCGACATATTGATGCAGCTATAAACAAGGCAAGTCAGCGCTTATATTTCATTAGGAGTTTGAAGAGATTCGGTTTTATCGAAGTGATTCACCTAAAACACTTGAAAACTTCTATAGTTGTACCGTGGAGAGCATTCTGACAGGCTGAATCACTGTTTGGTATGGGGGGGGGGGGGTGGAGGGTGGGTGGCAACTACAAAGGACCGAAAGAAGCCGCAGAGGGTTGTAAATTTAGTCGGCTCCATCTTGGATACTAGCCTACAAAGGACCTAGGACATCTTCAAGGAATGGTGCTTCAGAAAGGCAGCATCCATTATTAAGGACACCTATCACCTAGGACCATCAAGGAGGAGGTACAGGAGCCTAAAGGCACACACTCAGTGATTCAGGAACAGCTTCTTCATCTTTGCCATCCAATTTCTGAATGGACATTGAACCTATAAACACTACATCACTTTTTTAATATATATTACTTCTGTTTTTGCACTATTTTATTCAATTTAATATAAAATTGATTTTTTTTCTTTCTATATTATCATGTATTGCATTGTACTGTTGCTGCTAAGTAAACAAATTTCACAACACATGCAGGTGATAACAAACCTGATTCTGATTCCAACAGCATGTAAATAGGAGTAGGTAATCCATGGAGGAGTGAGGCCTATTTTGGACAAAAATGGGATTATAAAGGAACTGCTAGGACACTAAAAGTTAAGACATTGCGGAAGTTAGAGAAGTCAATGCTCATGCCATCAGGTTGGAGACTACCCAGCCGGTATATAAGGTGTTGTTCCTCCAACCTGAGTTTGGATTCATTTTGACAGTAGAGGAGGCCATCAGAATGGGAATGGGATGTGGAATTAAAATGTGTGGCCATTGGGAGATCCTGCATTTTCTGGCGGACCGAGCATAGGTGTTCAGCGAAATGGTCTCCCAGTCTGCATTGGGTCTCACCAATATATAAAAGGCCACACCAGGAGCACCAGACGCAGTATACCACACCAGCCGACTCACAGGTGAAGTGTCTATCCGTGGCCTCCTCTACTGTCAAAATGATCCAAACTCAGGTTGGAGGAACAACACCTTATATACCGGCTGGGTAGCCTCCAACTTAATGGCATGAACATTGACTTCTCTAACTTCCGCTAATGCCCCTCCTCCCCTTCTTACCCCATCCCTGACATATTTAGTTGTTTGCCTGTTCTCCATCTTCCTCTGGTGCTTCCCCCCCCCCGCTTTCTTTCTCCTGAGGCCTCCCGTCCCATGATCCTTTCCCTTCTCCAGCTCTGTATCACTTGCGCCAATCACCTTTCCAGCTCTTAGCTTCATCCCACCCCCTTCAGACTTCTCCTATCATTTCGCATTTCCCCCTACCCCCACTACTTTCAAATCTCTTACTATCTTTCCTTTCAGTTAGTCCTGACTAAGGGTCTCGGCCCGAAAGGTCAACAGCGCTTCTCCCTATAGATGCTGCCTGGCCTGCTGTGATCCACCAGCATTTTGTGTGTGTTGTTGTTTGAATTTCCAGCATCTGCAGATTTCCTCGAGAATTCAGATGATAACTTCCATAGGCTAAGAAACAGACGATTGATGGGTAACATCATAAACAGCATGCTGTTGGTCTCCCCTCTTGATATGGAAGGCATGATAGCTCACCCTCCCTTGTTGGTAAGAGAGGGTCTGTGGCATGCCGAAGTGCTGGGTTATGGACTGCAGTTTTTGATGGATCTACTTCATTGTCTCTCTGGGGGCTTTTTGTATAACTTGAATGGTGGGTGGTGGGGTGGGGGTGCTGCTACTTCCTGCGGGAACAAGTGGGTGAGGGGGAGGGTTGACGCTTTGCTGTTGCTTGTGCATGGGAGGGGACGGGGGCTTTGGGGGTTCTAACATATTTCTGTTATTCATCCTTTAGGGTTTTCTTCTATTTTGCGGATGTCTGTGAAGAGTAAGAATTTCAGGTTGTATACTGTATACATTCTCTGTTGGCACATGGCTCAAGTGGCTAAGGCGTCGGTCTAGTGATCTGAAGGTCGCTAGTTCAAGCCTCAGCTGAGGCAGTGTGTTATGTCCTTGAGCAAGGCACTTAACCACACATTGCTCTGCGACGACACCGGTGCCGAGCTGTATTGGCCCTTCCGCTTCCCTTGGACAACAACGGTGGCGTGGAGAGGGGAGACTTGCAGGTTAGGCAACTGTCGGTCTCCCATACAACTTTGCGCAGGCCTCAGTCAACATCGAAATTGATGGACAGCCGAAGAAGAAGAAGACATTCTCTGATATTAAATGGAAACATTGAACCTTATATAAGTAAATGTGATGCACAGAGATGCCTTCCTTTAATGTTAATGAATATCCTGAAGAATTTGACACTAGCATGGCCGGTGGCAGGCAGATCACCCTTTTCAATAGAGAATCTGTAGACATCCCCATCAGTTCATCTAACATGGCCAACAGCTGGCAGTCCACCCTTTCCAACAGAAAATCTGTGGAGCCAACTATAATGCAGTATTAGTCATGGGTACTGGCCTCCGTAGTATCCAAGACATCTTCGAGCAGTGCTTCAGGAGAGTGGCATCCATTATAAAGGACCTCCACAGCCCAATGGTTTACTCAGATAGTTTGGAGAAAATCAGAAGTCGAACTTTTGATCCTCAATTTGATTTTGAGAAAAGGTGGGGTTCATTCACCCGCTATTATGATCTGATTTGAGTTAATTAATATGGTTTCCTTCTGATTTTTCTTTAAATGGATTTCAGTTGGCAGATTGATTTTTTTTTAAATGGAAGCTTGTATGATGTATAGCTCCAGGGTTGTGCTCCCAATGGGGGGGGGGGGGTTTGTTTTTTTTAGTTAGTAGGGGTTCTTTTTTTTTCCTTCTTTTTCTTTCAAAAAAAATTCTTAACACTTTATTTTTTCTTATTATTATTGCTATATTGCTTAGCTTCGTTAATCAGTTATTTGCTCATTTAATTCCTTATTGTATATAATGACATATTGACTTAATGTATTTTTGTTCATCTTCAATAATTATTAATAAAAAAGATTTAAAAATGAAATAAAGGACCTCCACCACCCAGGACATGCCCTCTTCTCATCGTTACTGTCAGGAAGGAGATACAGAAGTCTGAAGACAAACACTCAAGGTGATTCAGGAACTCCCCTCTGCCACCTGATTTCTAAATGGACATTGAACACATAAACACTACCTCACTACTTTTTTTTTATTTATTTATGTTTTTGCACTACTTATTTTAACTTAACCATTTAATATACATATATACTGTATACATCTACTGTAATTTAGTCTTTTTTCCTATATTTATCATGTACTGCCACAAAGTTAACAGATTTCATAGCATATGCTGGTGATATTAAACCTGATTCTGATTCTGATCCCATGTACAATAGCTGCTTTGCCTTACCATCTCAGCTTTCTGACACGGAAGCTCAGAATAGTATGGTCACGATTCTGGAAGCCACTGTTCCATGGAGCCTCACAGCGTGACTTTTAGGATTAGTGAAGCACTGCCCTGGGAGTGTGATAAACTTTGATGATTAATGGCCAGATGTTTTCTTGTGATAGCAAGGATGTGAGCTATGCAATGCTTGAAACTGACTCAGTCATAGAGCCGCTCCCCTCTCCTAAATGATTGTTTTAGAACTACAAGGTGTCAGATTTCTCATGGCTGAGAATTTTGCCTTTCTCAATAACTACCGCAGTTCTTACAAAACACTCAGCAGAGCAGACGATCAGGCAGCATCTGAAGTGTTAGTTCTCCCTCACTTCACAGAAATCACCCTTCCTGCTGAGCGACTCTTGCACTTTCTACTGTAGTTTCAGGTTTCCGCCATCTGCAGTTCTTTTATTGTGGTGATTGAAATTGAGAGAAGAGCAGCAAATATGTGATTGCCTGAGGATATCACACTTTGACGTACGTGATGTGCTGCCTGTGGTCGAACACCAACTACACTCGAGGGCCTGACATCCTTTTTGGTTCGGGTGATGACGGAGTAGATATGGAGTGCCTATAGAGTCAGATATGTGCATTCAACGACACTCTGCAGCCACGAAAAAGTCTGTTTTCCTTGCAAACTGGTGCACGCAGCACCAGTTTTCCTCTGACAAAAGCGGAGATAGCATTTGTCTTTTTGCTTTTTCTGAGTCTCAGTGACCTTCAGAAGGCAACTATGGATCACAAAATATGAGATGAGCCTTAGGCATCTACTCTGGTACAAAATGCAAATTCAACCTGAGCTTCACATGACCGCAACCAACCCAAATTCAAACTGGCCCAAGGATTTAAATCCAACCTGACCCATCACATATAGTCAGATCCCGTCGGGCCTGAGTTAGATTGCTAGGGTCAGGTGGTGCTGGTTGCCCAGCAGTGTTTTTAAAAGTGGAAAAGCCTTTGCTGTGGGGTTGTTCCACTCCCTTGACCTCAGAGTCTGGGTCTAGTGGTACAAATGAGGAACAGAAAACTAATCTTCTGCCCTTCACTCTCCATGGAGTATTGCAGTACCACCTTCCTGACCGTTGGATCTCACTGTAGATCTCATCCGCCCAGTCTGCCAGAGCTAACTTTGCACGCTAGGACAGGCATGTCCCTCTCTCGCCAGGGTACGCGGCCACTGGCTACACTCACCTGGTTTAAGCGGCCTGTCGAGGCAGTGTACCAGGGTGTGGCCGCTGTCGCATATAGCAGGTACTTGGAGCCATAGACGAGAGCTGAGCGGGGGATCAAAGGGGAGCGACCTCTCGGTGGCCACTCATTTTAATTCCGCTTCCCATTTCCCAATCCGACGTGTCAGTCTGTGCCCTCCTCTACTGCCATGACGAGGCCACACTCAGGTTAGAGGACCAACACCTTTCATTCCGTCTGGGTAGCCTCCAACCTGAAAGCACGAACATCAATTTCTTGAACTTCCAGTAATTGCTCCCCCCTCTCTCCTTCATGATTCCCCATTCCCATTTCCCTCTCTCACCTTATCTCCTTACCTGTCCGTCATTTCCCTCTGGTGCTCCTCCCCCTTCCCTTTCTTCCATGGCTTTGTCCTCTCCTATCAGATTCCCCCTTCTCTAGTCCTTTATCTCTTTCACCAATCAACTTCCCAGCTCTTTACTTCATTCCTTCCCCCTCCCAGTTTCACCTATCACCTACTACCTTGTGTTTCTTCCTCTCCTCCCTCACCTTCTTAGTCTCATTTCTCTTCTTTATTCTCCATTCCTGATGAAGGGTCTCGGCCATAAACGTCGACTGTACTCTTTTCCATAGACACTCCCCATCCTGCTGAGTTCCTCTGGCATTTTGTATGTGTTGCTTTGGATTTCCGGCATCTGCAGATTTCCTCCTGTTTGTAACTGCTTTCTAAGTTACCTGCATTCATAGGAACATAGGATGAGAAATTAGAATAGGCGTGGGTCAATCTGCGCCACGGTTTAATTAGATCATAGCTGATCAAATCTTGGCCTCAACACCACCTTCCTGCTTTCTCCCCTTGTAGTTCAAAGATGTCCTGGCTACTTGAAAATAGCCTTGTTGCATACCACAGTTCTGACCCTTTAGCAATAAACAATCAGCTCAGTCCAATGCAGCCAAAGCCTAAGAACTTAAAATTTTTTGATCCCTGACTCAAAGTTTAAAAAGTGCAAACTACATTTATTATCAAAGTTTGTACACTTTATTTAACTTTGAGATTTGTCCCCTCACAGGCAGCCACAAAGCAAAGAAACACACTGGGACATGTTAAAAAAAAGGACCATCAAACACCCAGTGAAAAAACAAATTGTGCAAATGATAAAAGTAAGTAAATAGCATTCAGAATTCATGAAAGTGAGCCCACAGACACAAAGCTGGTCATCTCTGCAGCTGATTCAGGAGCCCATTGGTTGCAGGCTACTTCCTCCGTTCGGTGCAGAGGGGAGTAAACCTTGCAGATCAGTGAGCCGAGCACCAGCGCGACACCCTGAACTTTTCAGTCTAGCCCCGTGCTTAAACTGGCCAAAACTCAGGTTGCACTAAGTGCCCTGCTGCCTTGATTTGGCCCGAACTGGACTTTTCCAATTTGGCATGGCACTTCTGTCCTCATTCTCGGGGCCCTAGCTCCTCGACTCTGCCTCACTTCGGATCTGCTGCATCAAATCACCTCCAAGTCTGCTCTAGCAATGGCTCACTCGGCGGAACCTGGCAGATTCCATCAGAGCAAACACACACACACACACACAATGCTGGAGGAACTCAGCAGATCAGGCAGCTTCTAAGGAAAGGAATAAGCAAGTCGATGTTTTGAGCCGAGACTCCTCATCAGGTCTCATGAAATCCTGCCAGGGATACCTCCCACAGCAGCTTAGAAGGCACTTGACTAAGGAGGAGCAAAACCACTGTCATCCCAGTAGTCACTTCAACACAGGTGTTTCCACATTGTAAACCTGCGTCTCTAAAGATCATCCACTTTAGTGAAAACCCTCTTGCTGAAGCCAAGGAATCTGCCAGCATTAGTCACAGTTAAATTTTTTTTTAAAGAATGCTCTCTAGACATCTTCTGGGGCTGTCCTCTTCCACTTCTTCTTTCTGCTCTGTCTCCTTCTTCCAAATGCAAGTCCTACTTTATATTCTTCATTTGTCAAAATGTTACACAGGGATAGGGATAATCAGAATCAGGTTCATTGTCACTAACATATGTGGTGTTTTATAGTAGCAGTGCAGACACTTAAAAACTTTCACTAAGTTTCAAATATATTGTACAAAAGAGCAACAACAATGCCGTGTTCATGGGTTCGTGGACTATTGAAAAATCTGGAGGAGGAGGAAGAGGAGGAGAAGCAGTTCCTAAAATGTTGAGTGTGCGTCTTTAGGCCACAGATTAGTACCTCTAACTTTCCTTCAAATTGCTGGGCAATTCCCAATAAACCAGCTTGCATGGGTCTGCAGGCACAAACAAACTAGGCTAAATAATTAGAAAGCAGAGGAACTGCAGATGTGGGAAAACTGAAAATAGAACAGAAATGCAGAAGTGCTCAGCAGAGCAGGCGGTATCTACGAGAACAGAAAGAGAGTTCAAATTTCTAGTCAATGATCCTTCTTGTTCATGATCACTAGTCACCTCCTTGAAATATTATCGCTCTTTCAGTTTCCACAGAGGCTACCTGACCCAGCATTTTCTGTTTTTGGACTGCATAATAGTGGCAGCTGTCTTTCCCGTGAAGGACATTAGTGAAACGGATAGGTTTTTAATAACAGTCCACTAGTTTCATGGTCATAATTATGAATGCCTACACTTTAATTCTGATTCATTTAATTACTTTAATTTAAATCTGCCAGCTACCCTAGTGAGGTTCAAACTCATCTATGGATCAACAGTTTAGGCTTCTGAATATTAGACTAATAACTTCATCACTGGATAGAAAAGCTTGCATCCCATTATTTCAAAGAGCAGGTCAGTTATTCTGAATGCATGGGTTATTAAGATAAAGGAGCAGAATTAGACCATTTGGCCCATTGAGACTGTTCCACCATTTCATCATGGCTGATCCATTTTTCCTCTCAGCCCCAATCTCCCGCCTTTCCCCATGTATCCCTTCTTGCCCTGACTAATCAAGAATCTGTCACTCTCTGCTTTAAATATACATAAAAACTTGGCCTCCACAGCTGCCTGTGGCAATGAATTCTGCAGATTCACCACTAGTCTAAATAAATTCCTCCTCATCCCCGTTCTAAAAGGACACACCTCAGGTCTTAACCTCCCCCACCATAGGAAACCTCCACATCCACTCGATCGAGGCCTTTCACCATTTGATAAGTTTCAATTAGGTCACCCTTCATTCTTCTGAATTCTAGTAAATGCAGGCCCAGAGCCATCGAACACATGACAAGCCGTTCAATCCTGGTGTGCTGTTAATTCGCACTGATGATGTCTCCTGGTATGGTGACAAAACATTTGCAAACGGATCACCAACGCTGGAGAACATCTCAACCCAACCATCAACTCCCCGAGTTATATCCACCGTTAGTTAGTACTTATCCTTCATTCATCCTTCATTGCCTGAACATTGTCTACTATTGTGGGAGTTTGAAATGCCATAAATTAGTTCAAATATTTCCTACATCACAGCCATAAATTAATTTCAAAAATTCTTAAACTTCGGAACTTTGGATTGTTAAACTTTGGAAACATGTATCCTAGATTTCTGACAATAGAATTCCAATTATGTCCAATGATTATATTCAAGTCTGGAATTGATTTTTGGTGGAAGATTCGAAGGATATAATGGCTGTGTGTATAAGCTTTTGAAAAGAATTGACTATAACCTTATGGAATGCAAAACAGACTCAAGATACCATAATGCCAATTACCAGGTCTATTTCCTATTCGTCTTTTCACTCACTCTCTTCCTCATATTTTCCCTTTCATTTAACATTTATATAACATTGAACTCATCTACTCTGCATTTTCTTCACAGTAAACTGCTGTTAATTTCATGATCTTTCAATCTGACTGGTTATGGAGCTGCATGTCAATATCAGCTCACACTTTTACAATGTTTCCATTCTTAAAAATTGAGCAAGCTGAACAACCTTATGCAAGTCGCATTACCACTTTCTTATAGGATGGGAAAACTGTTGCTTTGCATCATCAGTACAGTACAAAGATAGAAAAGTACTTCATATTACAAATAAGAAGTGCGAAAATAGTGTCCATGGGTTTTGGAAATCCGATGACAGAAGGGAAGAAGCTGTTACTAAAACACAGAGTGTGGGTCTTCAGGCTCCTTCACCAGCTCCCTGACAGTAGTAATGAGAAGGCATGTCCCAGATGGTGAGAATATTTAAAGATGGACACTGCTTTTAAGAGACACCGCCTCTTAAAGATGACCTGGATGGCAGGGAGGGTTGTGCCCATGATCGAGCTAGCTGAGTCTACAACCCTCTGCAGCCTTTTATGATCCTGTCCAGTTGTGATGTATCCAGCCAGAATGCTCTCCATAGATATTTACAAGTCTTTGGCAACATACCAATTTTTCTCAAACTCCCAAATGATGTAGAGTCCTGCCTTCTTCATGACTGCATCAATGTTAGCAAAACCAAAATGTTGGTCATTGACTTTCACGTAGTCCTGTTTACATGCTGAAGGAATGGTGCTGAGGTCGAGTGGTTTGAGTGCTCCAAGTTCCTTGGAGTGGACATGACCAATGGCCCGTCCTGGTTCAACTACGTCGGCACCATGGCCAAGAAAGCCTCCCAGCACCTCTACTTCTTCGGGAGGCTAGAGAAATTTGGCATGTCTTCTTTGACACTCAGCAGTGTTAACAGAAAGCATTCTATCCAGATATACCGCAGCTTGGTGTGGCAATTGCTCTGCCCATGACGGGAAGAAACTGAAGAAAATTATGGACACAGCTCATGGAAACCAGTCTCCCCTCCATGGACTCCGTCTATACTTCTTGCTGCCTCAGTAAAGCAGACACCATGATCAACGATCCAACCCCATCCTCGATACTCCTGCATCTCCCCACTCTCATCGGGCAGAAGATATGGGCCATCAGGCTCGAGGACATCTCCTACCCTGCTGTTATAAGACTTTTCAATGTTTCCTAAGGGCAATAAACCAAGGTGGCGTAGCCGTTAGCGTGAAGCCGTTACTGCTCAGGTGTCGGAGTTAAGAGTTCAATCCTGGCATCCTCTGTAAGAAGTTTGTACATCCTCCCCGTGGAATGTGTGGGTATCCTCTGGGTGCTCTGGTTTCCTCCCACTGTCCAAAGAAATACCAGTTAGTTGATGAATTGGTCATTGTAAACTGTCTCATGATTAGGGTGGGGTCAAATCAGTGGGTTGCACAGCTTGAAGGACTGGAAGGGCTGATTCCATGCTGTATCTCTAACTAAACAGATAGATAGATAAGTTGGGCTCTTGACTTCTCAGTTCACCATGCTGTGACCTTATACAATACTGTTTACCTGCACTGAACTTTCAAAGAAATGGGAACAGAAAGGGAAGCAAATTTGTGGGAGGTGTTCCAAAGCACCTGCCACGTCATATATTAAGATACGATTAGCTTTATTTGTCACATGTACGTGGAAACGACATACAGTGATGTGCACCATTTTGCGTCAATCGCCAACACGGTCTGAGGATTGTACCAGGGCAGCCCACAAGTGTCACCACGCTTCCAGCACCAGCATAGCATGCCCACAACTCACTAACCCTAACTCTAACCGTGTATCTCTGGGATGTGGGAGGAAAGTGGAGCACCCAGAGGAAACCCATGTGGTCACAGGAGAATGGACAAACTCCTCACTGACAACAATGGGGATCAAACACCGATCAATGATCACCGGCTTTGTGAAGTGATTGCACTAACCACTACACTATCCTGATTTGCATGCACTTCACCCATTTCTCCACAGATTTTATGTCAAAATGCTCCAAGAATCCTGGAAGTACCACAATCACAATGTGGATTCTAGGTGTTCAAGGAGGTGACCATCCGCCATCTTCTCTGCACTGGTTGTCAGTCCCATTAACATCACCATCCACATCCTGAAAATCTTAATACTTCAGAAGAAAACACCAGAGTTCAGATAATATTCAGATTAATGTCCAGGCAGCAACCAAGCTAACAGCGTAAGCAGGATTTTCCAGTGGTCACCCATTTCAATTCAACTTCCAATTCTGACATGTCAGTCTCCTCTACTTCCATGATGAGGCCCCACTCTTGTTGCAGGAGCAACACCTCACATTCTATCTGTGTAGTCTCCCACCTGGTAGCATGATTTCTCTAACTTCCAGTAATTTCTCTCCCCCTCTCTTTTTTTACATTCCCTATTCTGATTCCACTCTCATACCTTCTCCTCTCCTCATCCTCCCTCTGGTGTCCTCCTTCCCGCTCTCTGGTCCACTGTCTGTTCCTATCAGATTCCTTCACCCCTTTACGTCTTCCACTGATCACCTTCCAGCTTCTTACTTCAATGCCCCCCCTTTCACCACCCACCTACCTCCCCCTTCACCTGCTTCTACAAGCTTGTACCCCTCATTCTTATACAGGTTTCTTCCCCCCTTCCTTTCTAGTTCGGATGAAGGATCTCAGCCTGAAATGTGGACTGTTCATTCCCCTCCGTAGATGCTGTCTGACCAGACCATCTGAGTTCTTCCAACACTTTGTTTTGTTCAAGATTTCCATTATGGCACATCTTCTCCATAACCTATTGAACAAGCGGCAAAGCACCCCTTTGAACAGGCTCATTCAGCTCCGCTGTCACAAGGATCGTGACAGAAAGTCTTTCCTAACAGATGCAATAAGCATACACAACAGTACATCTCTGTGCGACAGGAGAACACACGTCATAGTAGTCTCTGTTTTAGTATTTTGTACATTATTATTGCACACTGGTAAATATTATTGTGTATATTACTAATCTGTACTTTATTATTAGCTAATATTACTATAAATATAGTTGTTATTATTACTGCTAAGTGTGTTTTTAAATGTTGCTGCTATAATGAAATAATTTCCCACTCAGGATCAATAAAGTACTGATTATTATTATTATTATTATTATTATTATTATTTCCAGCATCTGCAGAATCTCTTGTGTTAATGGTGTAAACATTTCCAAAACTGACACAATTGCCCATGTCTATCATGCATTAGAGCTAAATTACACAGCACGAGTTTGTCAGGACACAAATAAATGCTCAGGGGTTCACAGTTCCCTCTGAGTTGCACAGGGGCACGGCTGCAGAATAACTGAAATGCTCCCATGCACTTAGCCTATGTTGCCACGCAGCAGGAACTGGACACAGGTAGAAAAAGTTTACAAAATGAGCAAGATTTTCTTTGTTACACTGTATTTCATTATATCCCTCAATTAATAAATAAAATCAAAAGTATGTGATTTTTAAATTTTCATTCTAAAATTTCATAGTATCCATATTACAAAAAAAAAATTTAAAGAGTAACGCACTTTTCAGGCCATGTAAAAATTTCCTGCTCAAAGCAACGGTTGGTCCATGTAGCTGTGAAAAAAGAGGGAACATTGCAGGGGTCCGATATTTTTATTGTATGCAAAAGCCTCCTGTGACAATCTCAAGCCACAGTTACTGCATGTAGGCAGACACCCATTTCTTTCAGACCCATGTAGTCCGTTTTCTTAGCTGGTAACTAGCCAAAGTAGCTGTCATTAAATGGGAGAGGCTGTCACAAAATAGATCACGATCGAAGTTTTGATAAGGAAAGCTACAGGCTTTGAATGGTATGCATCGAGTGGTACGATTTTTAAACGGACATTCGTGAAGCTCTGAAAGTGGCTGGAGAAGTCGAGAGAGTTTAAAAGAAAATGGTCTGAGTAAGGAAGTTGTGCTAAATCTTTATAAATCACTGGAGTATTGTGAGCAAATTCCACGTTCAAGTTCATTCAACTTTACTCATGTATACAGCTAAATAAAACATTGTTCCTCTACGGCCAAGTTACAAAACACAGTACATATAGTTATATATAGCTATGATCCAACACATACAGTCACAAAACAATATTAGCACAAGTCCCTGAGAGGCCAGGCCCATAGATTGACAGGTTGGCATATACTGCAAGGTGCATGTTAATTTAAGACAGTATAACATTACTGGCACCATTACAATAAAATCAAGCTGTTGTATAAATATGTGAAACAATGGTAATGAAAGATTTAAAAAAAAGTGGCCAGTGCAGGATGAGAGTGTGTCTGAGAGTTGGGAGGTCGAGTGCGACTTTGGAATACCAGAAGGTGAAGAGTTCATCACAACAGCACCAAAGAGTGGGACTTTGATAGTGGAGAGATGAGAGAAGTTGAGATTGTTCTGGATTAAGAAGAGTAAATGAAGGGGATTGTCATGTTCAAAATCATCAATGGTCCCAATATTTTGCCCACATTTCGTGCTCCACCGTCCTGAGGAGACATCGAATTGTATAGAGAGAGGGGGAGTTTCAAAGGAGCCGGCGGGAGCATTCGGCATATTCGTCAACAACAGGTATATCGATCTGGATGCTGTTGGAGGGGATGATCGAGCAGACAAAAGCCATGGCTGGGGGTGGTCAGGTGTCTGGCTCTGTGGCTCAGAAGGGAAGGGAGGAGAAGTGATAGGGGATTTGTTAGTTAAGGGAAGGCTTCAGATTTTTGGATCATTGGGCTCTCTTCCAGGGAAGGTGGGACCTCTACAGAAGGGATGGTTTATACCTGAAGTGGCAGGAGACAAATATCCTAGTGGGAAAATTTGCTAGAGCTGTATTGGGGGGGGGGGGGGGGCGAAGATTAAACTGGAGTTACAGGGAAGTGGGAATTTCCCCCCCCCCCAGACCAATTGTGGAGAAAGGCGGTCTTAAGCCTACATACAAGGTCAGGAACAGGAATCAAAAGGTTGAGTATGGTGGGACTAATGTTCTGGGCTACATATATTTCAATGCAAGGAGTATTGTAGGAAGGACAGATGAACTTAGGGCATGGATCAGCATGTGGAATTATGATATTGTAGCTGTTAGCGAGGCTTGGTTGCAGGAGGGTTAGGAGCAGCGTCAAAAGTGCTTCTCCCTATAGAGGCTGCCTGGCCTGCTGTGTTCCACCAGCATTTTGTGTGTGTAGTTTGAATTTCCCAACAGTCCACAGGATTTAGAGGAGCAAATTTGAAGAGAAATCACAGACTGTTGCAAGAAACATAAGGTTGTAATAATAGGTGATTTTAACTTTCTACACATTCACTGGGACTTGAATGCCGTAAAAGAGCTGAATGAGAGATGTACATTCAGGTAAATTTCTTTATTCAGTATAGAGATGTCACAATTAGAGGGAGTGCAATTCTGTACCAGATATTCTATGTATGGGAACACTTTGCATCTAGTGGTAATAATCCCATTACTTTCAAAGTATTATGGAAGAAGATAGGTCTGGTCCTGTAGTTGCGATTCTAAGAATTGGAGAAGGATGAATTTTGATCATATTAGAAAGGATATGGCAAGTGTGGGTTATTTTCTGGTAAAGGTTTACTTGGTAAGTGGGAGGTCTTCGAAAGTGAAATTTTGAGAGTACAATACTCATATGTGCCTATCAGAATAAAAAGTCAAGGTAACAAGTTGTGTAACTTTGGTTTTCGAGAGATATTGAGGCTCTGGTTAAGAAAAAGAAGTAGGTGCACAGCAGCTATAGGCAAACAAGAACAAATGAGGTAATTGAGGATTGAAGAAATGCAGGAGAACACTGAAGAAGGAAATCAGGAGAGCTAACAGAACTTGCTCTAGCAGACAAGGCAGTAACTTTTGAAATGCGGCTTAGTTTTAAGCTGGAAGAGAGTTCAAGGAGCTTCAGTAAGGTTGCAAACTTTTGTGAGCATGAAGATCCAGAATCTAACTCCGTGTGCATTGTTTATTGCACGAACCTCAAATGGGAGACAAAAAGCTGCTTGTAAAAGTAGGCGCAGAGGCCAAAAGGGAAGGAGTCAATGGAGATATGAAAGCAGAGGATTCATCAGATGCTGTGGATGAGGACACCAAGAGTAGAGGTCAGATCGTAAAGGAAGCAATGGAAGGATTGATAAGAGAATACTCCAGTGATCTAAATGCACCTTCCCGAGATCAAGACGCACAAAGTAGAAGAAGAAAGTGGCAGGAGGAGGAGAAAGGAGTCCACAGCAGTCAGAACCACTTTCTGCTGTCTCAGTGTTCACTCCAACAACCACCGGGTAGGAAGCCCCAGATTGTTTTCACAGCCATAAGTCTCAAGCAGAATGACTCCCCCTTGTCAGGAAAGACGTTATCCCACAAGAATAAAAAACCCTCCACAGCGATTAAATCTTTAGGCCTGAATGGGACAATTTATTATGCTGCGGATGTCTGTAGGTAGTATTTGTATTATATAGCATACTGTGTATATAGCTGAGATGCATTCTCTGTTGAGTTGGAGTTTATAGCTAAGCAGGGAGAAGTCTGTTGTTCCGCCTGGCATTGGCACTTCTAATTGAGGTGTGGCCCGGGAGGGGTAGATGCGAGTTGGATCGATCTTCATCTGGCATTTCGTCCACAGCTGCTCCAACGTGGGTGGCCCTGAGTTGGCACCGCCTGATGTTGTCCTTGAATCACACAAGCTTCCACACGACGTGCTGATCCAGCTTGTGGAGGAGCATCGTGTATTTAATATTTCAGTAGTATTTGATCAATCTTTTAAAAATGTAGCTGATTAAGCATTCGTGTTCATTTAAACAATTCACTACAGGTTATATGTAAAAATAAGTAAATTGCATACACCATGATGCTATTACGTGTAAGTGCAAAAGTAAAAGACAAAGTTCGACTCGCATCTTTCGGCTCCTTGTTTTCTTCCACTTAGGTTAATATTTTGATATAACACTGGAGCATCAAGAGAAATTCACGCAATCAAGATTTTTCTTGTGAGTTCGAAACAACCTACCCCACCTTCTGAGACAGTAGCTCCTTGTCCAGGGAAACGTTCTTCCTGCATCCAGCCTATTAAGATATTTAAAGTTCAATCTGATCCACCTTCAATCTTCTAAGCTCTTGGAAGTAACAGTTTTATTTTATTTAAGAGGTACAGCACAGTATTAGGCCTTTTTGTAACGAGTCCACGCTGCCCAGTTACACGAAGGTGAGCAAGTAACTTACTAACCAGTATGACTTTCTAACGTGGGAGGAAATAGCAACAGCTGGTCATAAATACAACTTACAAACTCCTTACACACATTGAACCTGGGTCACTGGCACTATGAAGTGTTAGGCTAACCACTATGCCACTATGCTATGCTGGAACTAATCTGGTAACCCTTTGCTGCATTGCTTCTAAGGCAAGTATGTCCTGCTTAAGCGAGGAATCCAAAACTGCATGATAAGCTGTCTGCCTCCATTTAATGACCACCTGCCTCAGTTTACCAGTTCCACTTTACCCCCCTCCAAACCCAATCTCGCTGCACCTGCCTGCCATCTTTCACCCCCCCTCAGTTTACCAATCACTTACCCCTCATTAACCTCTCCCTGTATCTCCTCTTTCCACCCTTAATCCCGATGCTGGTTCCTGACCAAAAATGTCGCCCGGTTCTATTCTCCCCACAGTGGGAGTAGAGGAGAGGCCTATCTACCCAACTCAAGAGCAAGGCTTTATCCACCTAAGTGCCAGGCCAACTTGGAAAGCTCGAATATGGGCCCAAACATGGTGGTGGGGTCCAGCCCCAGAGCATTTCGATGTGACAGGGCCCAGGTCCTAGTGCAAGGAACAAGCTGATGCTTGGGTGCTTTAAACACCTGGCCAGCTGGATTGAAAAGACAGGGCTTTGAGACAAGAGGCAAGGGTTGGGCCAGTTCCACTCGGTGTTTTGTGCCAAACTGAGGCCTGCTCTGGGCTCTGTGATGTTTACTGGGCTCTGCACTGAACTGAGGCAAAGGCTGCAGCCTGCTCCAGGCTTCATGTCTACGAACTTGCTTTTGTTCTGAATGCTATTTGCCTATACTTATTATTTGCATAATTAGTTTTTTTCCTCTCTCTGCAGATTGCATGTTTGATGGTCTTTTTAATGGGTTCTTTTGGGCTTTTTTGCCTGTAAGGAGACGAATCTCAAGGTTGTATCATATATACCTACTTTGATTATAAACATACTTTGAACTTTGAGACGCTGCTCAACTTTCTGAATTGTTTCAGCAGATTGTTGATTCAGCTTCCAGCATCTGCAGTCCACTGCGTCACCAAGTCAAACATTTGGAAGCCTTTAAGGACAAGTTGGACATTCTACGGCATCCAGAATTGCTTCACTCCACATTCTTTGTAACATGATTATCGTCCGACCCTCAGTTAAAAGTCCATTCCTTTTCAAAGCAACACGCCGGAGAAACTCAGCGGGTTAGGCAGCATCTATGAAGAAGAGTCATAAGTAGGCATCTTTTTGATCACTTAACTTTGCCTACAGTGTAAGAATCTTGCCACTCCTGGCAGGAGGTGCAAAGGTTGCACAAGCAAGACAGTAAATGATATTTAGCGGCGATAAGTACGACCACAACACCAACACAAAGAGGGACTTTGTCCCGGTGCAGAGAACGCGCCCGCGCGGATGTATAAATGCCCGCGGTAGTACGTCATGGGCCGAATAAATAGTCCGTGGGCCCGCGCTGGTACCCTTCCGCCGAGCGGTGACGCCATTTTCTGGAGGATTTTTTTTGAACAGGGAAGGGAGGCTCGGGAGGCGAGGAGGGCGACGCGGCCGAAGGCGAGGGACCGAACACCACCACCACCACCCCGAGGCGCTGCCCCAAACCATGGCCGATGTCGACAAGCTCAACATCGACAGCATCATTCAGAGACTGTTAGAAGGTGAGGCCGGGAGGGAGCAGGGGTGCGCCTCTCCCACAGCCGGCCGCTTCCTCTCACCGGTTCCCCCGGCGGTCGGCGCGGCCTACGTGTAAAATAACGCCGGCACTCCCGTCGATCAGCCGGCGGGTCCTGACCTGGCTTGCCCTTCTCGCCGTCCCGTGTGAGCGCGTCGGCGGGCCCCGGCCCTGCTCGCATCCGCATCCTTCCCCGGGCCGGGCCGGCGTGCGTGCTGGGCCCGGCCCCTCCACAGAATGGGGATCTAGTTTAATGTTGTGGGGGAGGGGTGGGGGCTGTGGTGGGATCGGGGCTGGAACTGCCACCGAAATGGCGGAGCACTTGGTGATTGGGGTAAATTTCACCACTCCGCTTGCATGAGCTCCATATAACCCATATCTATTATCAGCAATTCTCTGCTTCCTCACCATTACCCCGTTTTCGATTATCTGTAGAATTAGATTACTTTCAAGCGCCTTAGAGACTACCGGTGTGTTTTTTTTTGTTAAGAAAGGTATATATATGGCTTATTACTTAACGCCCTAGAGCCACTGATGATGATGGCATTCTCACCTTCTATGTTTGGAAGACAACTGTTTCTCTTTCACCATCTCTGGAAATGTAGGGCAGGCTAACTATTACTTGAAGAGTAACCATCTATTTCTTTCCGCGCCCTTTATAAAATGTAATTGATGTTTTATCGGTGGAAAGTCCATCCAATTACAGGATATAATGAAGATTGTGATTGTTTTAATTTGGAATTCGTGTTGTTGAGTTACCCATCGCATTAAAGGAATTAAAATGTAACTGACTTTTATTTTTGTTGCCGCCTAGTAAATCTTTACAAGGAGTAATTTCTGAGCACGTCCTTCCAAAGGGAAGGATCTTCGGAGCCCTCACACATTCTGTCCGTGGAAATGTAGGTCAGCAATAAAATGTAACCTTGTGCGTTAGATAAAGTTACCCCTTTTGTGGTTGAATTACTTGGAGAGTAACCAGATAACCATGGAGATTTCCTTTCAACTGGCCTGTATAAAACTTGATCAGCTTTATGTATTTGGAAGGTCCACACTTTTATCAGAATGATATCAGATTCTTGTATAAGGCGACCACTTTTTGTTTGAAGAGCATGTTCCCTCATCAGTGTTTGGATTAGAGAGTTCAGCATCATCTGAATTTTGATTTCCCACTTGGATAGAAATCTTTACAGTGTGTTTATTTGTGTGCATCCTTCCAGTAGAATGTGACCATTAAATCTGTATGTGTTATTTTTCCCACATTACAGCTGTGATCAGTAGAATATGCTCTTATACAAGCCTGCTATTTAAAGTCTCTCTCTCCTCCCCCCCCCCCCCCGCTATGACCAGTACCCCTTTCTGTATCTCCCTTCCTAGTTGCACTGTTATTTGTAGTATCTTTGATCAGCTTAAGGATGCATTTTGTTTTTAAACTCCTTGACCTCTTAAGAATGAAGTGATTTTAAATCTCAGTGCATTGAAAGATTTTGCAATGCATTGCTGAGAGTTGGATATACTTAATCTACTGCAGCTCTGTTTATCTCAAGATATCTGTGGTATCTTGCTCAAAGGAAGTTACCTGTACCTGAGGAATTACTTACAAGTTGGGTGCTATAGGTCATCCCGAGAATGTGAAGAATGTACTAAAATGAGGTATTTCTACAAAATATTAGGTGCTGTGAGGTCTGAAGTAAATAATGTTTACTATATTTAAGAAATGTGAATATTCACCCAAAGTCTCATTTAATGGAATAAATGGATGCTGATCCTGAGGTGAAAGGAATGGCCAAGCATTTTCATTCTTGAAGGAAGTGAGGTAAAAATTGAACAGAATTTCAGATTGGTAGATTATTAAAGCCTTGAAGCTAATACATGGGAGTGACATGACTTGCCAACCGATATAGAGATTTTCTTAAGTAGATCGATCAACTTTGAGAAAATAAATAATATTGCTTTGTGCAATGGGTCTGTAAATGGGTTTTTTATCTTGTGTTTTGAGTAAAATGGTTCCAGGGAACTGTTTTGGGTTAACTTTATTTTCAACTATCTGTTGAAATAATAATTTTTCATTAAGATTAGAAATTGGCTGCTTAAACAGCATTTAAAGTTAAAATAATGAAGTGGAGATGCCTCATCCAAATGCAGGGTGGTCACTTGTGAATCAGGGTGGCTGTTTGTTGAATCTTTTTTAAGTCTAGGTTTATTGAATATTTTTGGAATTTTATCACCTGTTAAACAGTGAGGGGCAACCAGTTTTTCTGTGCAAATTATTAGATAGTTTATTGATCCCAAAGGAAATTAGTGTCACAGTAGCTTTACATGTGCACAGATATACAAGTATTAGAAGTAGAAAGAATAAAAAATAAGTTGCCTCAAACAGGAGGAGGTCATCACTTCCCTGACTGTAGGTTGACTCATAGAGCCGAGACTGAGAATGCCTCTTACGGTGCTCTTTGCAGCAGCACAGTTGTCTTAGTCTATTATTAAAGCTGCTCCTCTGTTCAGCCAAGGTGGCATGCAGAGGGTGAGAAACATTGTTCAGAATTGGCAAGATTTTCCATAGGATCTCTTGTTTTACCCACAGCCTCCAGAGTGTCCAGTTTGACTGCTATAACAGAGCCAGCCTTTCTGATCAGTTTGAGTCTGTTGGCATTATCTGTGTTGATGCCATTGCCCCAGCACACCACCACATAGAAGATTGCATTGGTTACAAAAGACTGGTAGAACATGTGAAGGAGAGGCCTGCATACTCCAAAGGATCTCAGTCGCCACAGGAAGTAGAGGCGACTTGTACACAGACTCTTGTTGGTGCTCCACTCAAGTCTGTTGTCCAGGTGCACACCAAGGTACTTGTAGGTCCCACTAAATTGGTGTGAATATTTGACATTAAATGTACTTGTGCAGTCTGTAATCTTTGTTGATCTAATGAACTTTGATCTAATATCCATGAGGAAAACCTCTGTAATCTATTTTAGCTGTAGCCTGTATGTGCAGTCTTTTGTGAAAAGAGATTTGGGTAATTGTATTCTTGGGGGTTTAAACATCATGGAAATTTTCATAGATAAGTACTGAAATAAATAGCTGGCACTCTGCAGGTATTGTGGTTCAACAATAAAGTTCAATGTCACAGTTTAAGTAGGGCCAATTTTATAAGTAGCATAATCCATATTCCAAAGCTCTTTGCATCCAGTGACATGCATGCCACTGTCCTGTTGGCTGGGCTTCAGATTTTTATTGCATAAACTTAGTTCAGTCTTGCACTGCATTCTGCCCTTGTATAGTGGATCAATACTGCAAACTAATCTAGTTTCTGTCTGTCATGTTGGTCTTCCCTGACTATTTTATTATAGTTCTAACTGAAATCCAAGCTTTGGATTTGGAGATGCCCTTTAAATCATGTTGAATGTTTTTGCTTTCCGTAGAAATAGTCAGGTCTTCACTTCCTCTGTTCCAAATTAGATGACTGCTGAATCGTTTGAAGCTTCGTTCGCCAGACCATGATGCACCACAGATGCCTAATGTAACAGATAATTTAATGTGAAATTTGGGAATTTGTCTTAAAACCTAAGAAATGCCTGCTTTGAGATCTAAATTAATTAGTTTACAAAGTCTGATTCAATGAGTAAATCCTTGATTAATTTACTAAGTCTTTTTGTAGCTGGTAGTCTCAATTTTGTGTTCTGTCATTCCAGTTAAGACTGTTATTTGCTGTTGTCCAGTAAAACTTCTGGGCAAACTAGCTCTGCATATCTTGTGTTTATTTTGGTAATGATCACATGCAGGCTGGAAACCTATAAGCCTTGGTAAACCATTTGCATTTTTGAGTGCTGCATCCAAGAGCAAGTTAACTTTCTCACTGTTAATACCAGGTAATGAAGTGACATGTTATCTCAGCTGCTAATCCCTTGTGGAAAACTGCTTTGAGTTTTAAGGGCTTTGGTAGGGATGGTGTGCATCTCTTCCAAATTTTAACATGGCTGCTTTATTTGGCGTATATCCCATGAAGAGTCAGTCCAACATAAGCTCTGTAACACTAGTAGTTTGCAGGTAGTGAATTGAGTTGGAGGTGTTCATTGTGTAAGTTGGATGAAGGAATCTTGGTTGGGCCCCTCTAAGAAACAAGAAAAACTTTTGCCCACTCTGTTGTGGGATAGAGCAAGAGAGGGATCCTTAAAATCCCTTTTTTTGGACATTGTTAATGTTCTAAAGCATTACACTCACAGATGCAAGTGGAAAAAGACTAAACAATGTGAAAGAATAAGGAAAGAATAAGTTCTGTGAGAAATAGATCAAAATGGTGATTCTATTAGAATGTTCCTGGATCTTGGGAGGAGGTGGAAGTAGGCTGGGCATATTGGGGGAGCTTAAATCAGACCATGGAGTGAAGATCTCTAGAAAAAATTAGGTCTGTGTGATAGGCTGGGTGTTGTTGGTTCTTCTGTGGGGTGTACGAAAGTGTCTTGGGAAAGCTGTTCAGCCTTTGCAAAAAAAACATCAATATTGCCTCCTGTTTTTTTTATCTCCTTGTTTACATTTCTGGGTAGACCAGCTGCTAACAAAAAGCTTTTCCCGTCCCCTCTCTTCTGGCACCACCAACACTTGTCAATCAATGTCTTAGCTTTTTTCCTCCCTTACCCTCTTGCCTTGTTGCCATTTAAGACATTTCTGAAAGCTAAGCTGAAATGTAGCTTTTTATCTGTCCAGCTGCTGTCTGATTTGAAGAGTATTTCTTGCATATTTTTTTGATCAACAATATGTTGTGCCTGAATAGGATAAATTTTAATAACGACCATGGTGCTTATAATGTTAAGTGTGTGCATCAGTAAATTGTAGTAACTTGCAGAAGTTAATGTGAGGTGCACTGTGTGAAATTAATTCAGAATTAGAATCTTT
Organism: Hypanus sabinus; assembly: GCF_030144855.1. NCBI lineage: Eukaryota > Metazoa > Chordata > Chondrichthyes > Myliobatiformes > Dasyatidae > Hypanus > Hypanus sabinus. Next base: position 90,123,602 of record NC_082718.1, read on the forward strand.
AATTATTTCTAACCCTTGACTTAGCTGATTGCAACAGTGGCATTGCCAGAATAGGAAAAAATCCATTTTCATAATTCTTGCTAGCCGTGCTTTATGTGGGTCCTTTAGAACAGTAGTGGAATGGTTTGTTGAACCTTACGGAGTATAAAAGAGAACTACTTGCAAAGATCTGTGGGATTGGTTTGCCATTTCCTGCTGCAGTAGTAGGAGCAAAATGATAAGGTGAACATTGATGAGGGTAAACTAAACTGACTCAATAAAATTGTTAGAAACCAACTTTTGTAAAGTCTTGAATCTAAAATCAATTTGTTGCAAAACCTCAAACATGTTGTCTACAAAGCAAAAGAGATGGATGAATTTTGTTTGAATGAGAGAAACAACTGTTGTACTATAAATACCTTTCCATTGAGATTTTTGGATACTGCTCAATTCAAGGAACAAGTCTGTTCTGTTGCTCTTAAGTAACATCTATTGAACTTTGATTATCGAAAAATACAGTGGGGTTGCAGATGAAATGGGCATAATTGTCCATTTTTGTAATAAGTGGTAATTCACTTCTGGAAGCTTAAACTCTAAATACTCAGTGTAAATCAAAACTCTAGATATTGGAAAAGTGAAATAAAAATGCTAAGTGTATTCAGTATGTCAAGGTAGATCTCTGGAAAGGGGAAACAGTTAATGTTCCCTCCTGCCACCTTCTTACTCTGACTTCACTTCTCTATTTCCCAGTCCTGATGAAGGGTCTCAGCCCAAAACTTTGTTTATTTATTTTCATGGATAATGCCTAGCTGCCTGAGTTCCTTCAGCATTTTGGTGAATTTGCAGCATCTGCAAATTTTCTCATGTTTGTAATGTTTCTGTTGACTCTTCATCAGTGTTGCCCTAACAGTTTTATACCTTAACGTTTAAGTTTAGTATATAGAGCTTTGGTCTTTAGACTACCTTTTCCATATTCCAGTGTTTTCTTGGTACACTGGAATTCACTGGGTTGTAGAATGGGCTGGTGCCAAGTTCCAGGAGTGGCTAAGATGGAGGACTATTTTATTGTACCCTTGTAACTTATTAAATATTGCACCACGGTGGTGATTTTTTTTTTGAAACTAAGCGAAGTTAGTCCTGTTTAAACACTCATGGATGTTTTCCTTAGTGCTTTAAAAAAATACTTGACTGACAAATCTTGCATTGATCCCTGCTCTCTACTGGTGCACTGAAATCACAGCGAAGAAGCTGTGAGTACTATTGGGTGGGCTAGCAGTATATCTACTTGGTGTTCAGTTTTATGGTGAGTGCAGGACTTTACCAGGAAGTAGCAGCAACTACCCCATATGTTAGCATGTGCCCTGCAATAAATGATCAGAAATATTTTTTAAAAATCTGGGATTAATACTGGAAAATCTTAGCAGGCTAGGGAGAAACTATGGAAGGAGTTAACGTTTCAGGTTTTGACAATCTCAATACAATGAAACCTTGCAGATTTTTTGGAACACTGCCATAACTTGAAATGATATGTTCTGAGAACTTTCTCTTACGTTAAAAAATACTTTGATAAATTACAGAACTTGTATCTATGGTTCTGTCTACTTAATTTTCCATGTTCAAAGTTTACTGCTGAAAGTCACTAACAGAACTAACTATATATGTATGCCCTTGAGTTTTCTAATTTTGTGAAGCCCTTTTAAAATATACTCTGCTTGCTCATTTCCTCTGACAAGAGTTGGCTTTTTTTACACTAAGTGTTCATTCTGGGAGAAAACTCAGTACTATTGCACTTGAATCTGTGTTTCACCATGTGCAATTAATCCTTTCTACTTGACTCCCTCTGACTGCCTTTCTGTTCATACACTCTGATAACTGTTGAAAGAACCACTGTGACTTGCTGAAGTGTGTTTTGGAGACAGTAAATATATGCCAAGGGTTAGGCAGTTAATGTTTAGGATGATGAATAATGAACTAATCAAACAGGTTACCTTGTGCTTGATCTTTGTTGGAGTTGTATTCACTGATGAAGCTAGGAGTACTCTACCACACTGCCTTGTATAAATGGTGGACTGGTTTTATGATTGAGAATGATTTTTTAAAATTCTTGTTACCAGGTACCCAGGCTCTGCTCTCTAGGCATGGTGTTTAAAGTTGTTAACAAAGTTAAGGTCAGTGGTTATTGAGCCTTTCAAGGTTTTGATGGCTGGGGCCATCAAATATTGTTTGAGTGGTTAAATTTATATTGAAGATAGTTTTTGTTTGTGAGTGCACTTGACACTTAATAGCTAAATGAATATCTAGATATTACACAAGTGTGAACGATTAAACAAACTTTATTCCAGTGTGAAGTTAGATAATTGAAGATGGTTGAGCCTATAACATTAAAGATGTTGTATTGTTGCGGTTCTTAGTTGACTGTCGACAACCAGAGCTATCTTTAATACGAATTGTTGGAAAGATTTTCCCCTGGATTTTTTTGACCAACACCAAGACTCTTTAATTTCTCCTTATGAGAAAATGGTGTCCAGGTAAATTTTCTTGCCTAATCTCTGGATTTCAGCTTTCAGTCTGTGTTTGAATTAAAGCTATAATGTTTGCAGTTGAGTAGTCCTAGCTCAATCTAGACTGAACATTGATCAAGGTTGGTACTTAATGGCACTGTTGACATCATCCATTAATTAAGAGTACACAGATAGCTTTGTGGTTAGCTGAATTGGATTTTCCTACTTTATCTGGGCTTGTATTTTTCCACATGAAACATCCATTCAATATTTCTTATGCACTCTGGCAGGTACTGAGAGAACCTGCTTGCCCTTGTTTTTGCCAGTCTTTGGCAGATTTATTTGTCTGTGTTGACGTTGATGTATGTCCACAATGGATCAGGAAAAAGCCCCCAACTTCACCACTGTGTCACAGCAAATGTGTTAAATAGGGAGAAATTAACAAGATCTAGGAGTCGAGAACTGTACATGCTCAAGGCATGGTAAACCATCAGCTCTAGAAATGTATCTTATCTATAATTACATAACCAGGCATATTCCACTGGCTTGAATGACAATCAGGTGCGAGGCTAGTGGAATACAATATAGCCAACATGTATGTTAAACAGTGTATAATTGGTTTTTTAGTAATCCTGAAACCAGCAGATAACTTGAAACATTTCAACACTTCTGCATCTAGTGGGTAATTAAACATCTAATGGGGGTTGGAGGAGGCTCCAGAATTGTGCTATTCTCAATGATTTCTAGCATGTAAGCTCTAAAATGACTGAGTATTTGCAGTCATGTAGCGTCAATCCTTGGGGCAGTGCCCTAGGCTGAACCATCTTCAGCTGCTTCAAAAATTTCCTGCCATAATATATTTCCCTGTAGGTTCTCCATCATACACAATCCTGACTTGCAAACATATTCTTGATCCTTCATTGCTGGGTTTCAGTTTGGGAGTACTTTCGCCATGCAGTATTTAAAGGCTCTGGCGTGCTGCCACCTTCATGAGGGTTGTGAAAGATGAACAATAAATATTGGCCTTGTCAAAGTCCTGAAAATGCATTAAATTCTGGTAAATTGGGACATATTGGGACCAGTACTTTTTGGCCCAAAGTTTCATAAAAATAGTTAAAAGGGTATAGTGAAGAAAAATTACCATTGAACTGAGTAACAGATTATGTATTTAAATGAAATACAGAACAAATGAGAACACTATTGCTACTATAGAAGTATAAAACTAATTCTCAGTAAGGCCCATCCCATGTACTGGCGTGTTCTTTTGACTGTAAATTAACAAAATCTGTACAAACACCTAGTGTAGATAATGAACTGCCTTCATAACAATGCTTTGTGATTACATGCTCCATATTTTAATTATTTATTGAAATGATCGAGATGATTATATCTTAATTCTTCGTAGTTCCTAACTTGAAGTAGTGAAATCATTTCATTTGCATTCCCAGTCATAACTGGCATGTAAGCCTGAATGCTTGAAACTGCAGTGAGCAAAACAGTTCTAAATTGTGTTGCTGCTTATTTCTAGCCAACCATCAATGTCAAAAATCACCACTCTTTGAATACACATAAGCAACTGACACTTTTAAAAACCGATCACTCTAGGCACGGTGTAGTGACTAATGGCCACAAGTATATGGAAACTGGCAACACTCTGCTGTCCTAATCAAGTGGCATAATGTCCAAAATAAGCGAAGGTGATCACAGCTATTTCTTCAATTAGTTTTTCTTTTAAGAATTGTCTCAAATAAACAGCTGCCCCAGTTAACTTGTATTTCCATTGCATACTGTGATCTGTTCAATTTAGTGATGGTAGTGATACACACATGGCTTCTCAAGGACAAGGAGTTTCTGTGATGGTGTCATGGGGCAATGTGTGGACAATTGTTTTGGTTTTTCTACTGGCTGCTTTACATTCATTCTAGCAACTGTCTTTTGGGATTTGATCAACTCATTTTTGATGCTTCTGGGGATCAATATTGAGGTCTTTCCCCAATTAATGTCTTTGTACCCATATTGCTCACCTTTGGAAGAATTTTGGAAACAAGTACCATTGTTTAGGTTTCCATGTGAGTTTCTTCAATTCTCGGTTTTTTTTTATCAGCTTTCATTCCCTGAGTAATTGTAGTATTTATACAAATTTTGATGTTTATTAATGTAAGTGGCGTTACAGGCAGGGGTGACTGACTTAGTTCCATCAGCCCAGGTTTGAATCTGACTTCTGGTGCAGTGTGGGGATACTCTGGGATTGCTTCAATATCCCAACTACATGGTGTTTCGTAGATTAAATGGTATACCCTTGTGGTAGCTGGTGAGAGAATCTAGGACAGTGGGGATGAAGATGGTATAAGTTGGCCTGAGAGGGAATAAATCAGCACTAAATCAGGAACGGGGTCTTTCTAGAAGATTATCTTAGACATAGTGGGTCATTTCCTAATGTCATCAGAAAAGATATGAAAAAAAGTGTTTGAAGCTTTCATGTGTATACCTATAATGGATCATTATTCACTCACCTTGAGTTGAATTACCCTCTTTTTTTTCCTGTATGCAAAAACATCTTACAAGCTTGGCTTTGTATCTCTGCATTTAAAATGTAGGTAATACATGTAGGTTTCAATAGGTACATTTAATATCGGAAGAATGTATACAATATACATCCTGAAATTCTTTTTCTTCGCAAACATCCACAAAAACAGTGCCCCGAAGAACGAATGACTGTTAAAATGTGGCAAGCTCCCCCTCCCACGTACAAGCAGCAGCAAGACAATGACCGATTCCCCCCACAAGCAAAAAAACATCAGCACCCTCCACCAAGCACTCAAGCATCAATAAAGACACATTTGCAGTACCCCAAGAACTACTCACTCACCTGGTCATTTGACATACCACAGGCTCTCTATCCCTAATAAGGGAGAAAGAGGTGTCCCTGTTTCACAGCGAGAGACGAGACCTAACAAACTGCTCACAGATTTACGATGTTAAAAGTCTGCTGCTTTGCCTTTTCTGAACTCTGCGTCCAGAGAGTTGGCACCAAAAAGGCACCGCTGTCCAGACACGCAACCCTGGCAGCTAACCCACTGTTCATGATGTTTTGCGTTCTCCCACAATGCTTCAGTCAGGGGCACCAGCCTAGAATCAGCAAGTCCCCAGAGCCACGAAAATCAAAACCATGAAGGCATGCTCACCTTCCAGGCCACATCCTTGGGATATCAAAACCCAGTCGGTTGTGAGGCCCTGAGAGCAGGTCCCATTCCTGCAAAGAACTGAAGTCAGAGTGTAACTCCAGGTCAAGGTCTTCAAAAGAACCTTGAAAAGGAAAAAGAAAGATGTCTAAGATAGAAATAGAGCTGTTTCTGAAGATGCAAGCAAAGGATTTGCTTTTTAATGCCCTCTTCCAGTATCACAGTGCTGTCTTGCATTTTATTAAGTGAAATTTTGTCTGGGAGAATCTTACTGACTGTAAATACATGATTTTGTGCGTAGGAAAAATGGAAAATTTCTATGTAGCTTTTCTCTGTAACATTAAACAAGAGTAAGTTATTTTTATAAGCCAAGCTGAAAATGCTGGATGGTTGTGATATAGACCTGATTAAGTTATTTTACTTGTACTACTACTAATGGATGATGGTAAATTGAACCCGTAACTGCTGGTCATTTCAGTTGTGTATCAGCATAAATGAATACTTTTAATGTTCTGGATTTTTGTTTTTTATGGAGTTCGAAGCAAGAATAATTTTCAGCATTATCTGTCCACTTGTAGAGGATGTATAGTTGCATTGCTGTCTTTGGTGTTGCAATGTTTTCAGAAACTGCTATCTTGGTATATGTAGTGGGGGCAGAAAACTGGCAGAGCTATTCAAACAAAATGTGTTTTAGAGCTTGCATGACAAGCTCACAAATGCATACCAGCAGTTAATTAACTAATTTTCTTCCACAACTTAGTGCGAGGTTCAAAACCAGGAAAGAATGTGCAGCTGCAAGAGAATGAGATCAGAGGCTTGTGTCTCAAATCACGTGAAATCTTCCTCAGTCAACCTATTCTCCTAGAACTCGAGGCTCCATTAAAAATTTGTGGTAAGAAGCTTCATGCCTTTTGTTTGGGTTTAAGCATTTTTCTTAAGATGTCCAAAAGTAACCTTTATAATTTATGCTCGAAAATTGGCCTTTTCTTTATTTGCAAAATCATATTTGAATGCACTTAGAAGCCAACAATTAACAATGAAATTTGTAACTTAATACTGCTGTTATGATTATGGTATGTACCCTTGATTAGAGCCAAAGTTGCTCGTTTAATATCATGTTTTATTAAATTCTGGCTTATTTTTAGATGAGGCATTTGCATGCAACTTTAAAATAACAAGTGCAATTAACCTGTCTGTTTGCACAATTGTTTGAGTTATTTGAAGGTGGTGAGAAGCTTAACCTTTATTTTCCTATCATTTGGAGCATGGGTAAACTCTTTTAATTATTCTATCAGATGTGTTTGGGATTGAAATGCACCTTCTGTGATTCTGTCTTCTGTTATGCTGCATGTGGTTTTGTTGCCTACTTATTATAGAAATCTATAGGGATTTAACTTTCCATTTCTAGTAAACAGCCTTATCAATACATTCTCTGCAGATATATGGGTAAAAAGCATATTCAACTATGGATATGTTCATTGTACTATATTTTTATTGCAAGTTTTCAATAATTCAGTCCATAATGCAGATTCAGGAAATGGTGGTTTTCATGGTTTGTTCTTGGATGTATATCACACCATTATTGTGTTTGTATTTATTAGCTTTTAATTGTATGTTGTTGTAGTAAGGCCATCTACAAAATTGCCCTCCCATTTCTTTCTCTCATCCTCTCTCCAACCCCATTCTTTTATTGAGGGAAAGACACAATACAGAATACATAATGGATTACATTTTCCTCCATTTGCTTTTATATCTTGCCCCTAAACAAACCTCCCCTCACCCGCCCTCCTCGAACATACCATGGCAGCTAACATATTTACAATACAACACTTCACAAATACAAGTACGGATATTTCACAGCCATACCCCCACACTACTTCAAGGCGAAGACCCGCACACATCCACAACATGTCAGGTGATCCAGTATACACTCATACTACAATTCATCAACCACCCTGTGAGGTAAACCATATTTATGTTAAAAGGGAGGCAACTTCCCAAGTACAATCGAGTGCCCTCAACTAGTAGATAATTCCTTAAGACTCCCAAAATTTAACAGGAAAGGTCCCCATTTCAAATAGAACTTTTTCACAGACCCCCCCTCAGAGTGAATTTAATCTTTTCTAATTTCAGGAAAAACATTGTCTTCTAACCAAGCAGTGGCAGATTTCTAGACCAGCAAGATTCTCCTACAGGCCAAAAGCGATGTAAATGCAATGATATCCGACTGGCTTGCTTTTAAACCCAAAACATCATCCGCCGCACCAAGTACAGCTATAAGCGGGCAAGGTCTCAGTGTCACCCCAAAACCTCACTAATTTTAAAAACCAGTGCCCAATAGCCATCAAGCCAAGGGCAAGACCAAAATGCATACACTAAACCAGCTGGAGAGAAGGAACATCTGTGACAGCCAGCGTCTGTCCCAGGATATATGTCAGCAAGCCTGGCTTTACTTAAATGTGTCCTGTGTAAAACTTTAAATTGTATGAGCCCCAGTCTAGCGCATGATGACAAGGAATGAACCCTATTCAATGCTGCTACCCAATATTCCTCAGCCTGATCCATACCAAGGTCATCCTCCCACCCTCCAACCCCACTCTTAGAATGGTGTTAGTTATCTAGTCTGCACTTCACTGTGATGTTTTTTTTTCTCTCTAATTTTTCTTTTTTCTTTTTCCAGGCGATATTCATGGCCAATATTATGATTTGCTTCGACTGTTTGAATATGGTGGCTTCCCACCAGAGAGCAATTACCTGTTTCTTGGTGATTATGTGGACAGGGGGAAGCAGTCATTGGAAACTATCTGTCTTCTGTTGGCTTATAAAATTAAATATCCAGAAAATTTTTTCCTTCTGCGTGGAAACCATGAATGTGCCAGTATAAACAGAATTTATGGATTTTATGATGAATGTAAGCAAACTTCTCTAGTCTACTTTTGCAAAAACCAAGATGAATCTGCTTAGCATTGGTTTCAATTGTAATATATTTGGAAACAATTGAAGAAAACACTTAAGTACGTGGCTTGAGAATGTTTAAGTTTGTTTTCTCAAAATAATCAAAAGTATTTCACTGACTAATTTTGATTCCAGTGCTCCTGTTAGGACAGTTTTAGAAGATGAAGCTGCTGGGCGTTTAAGTAGTGTATAGTACATGGGACAGTCATTTAATAAACAGTGACTTGAATAATACTTAAAGGCACAGTATGAAGTTTTGTATGAAGTTAATTATTTATTGGAGATTTTTAAATTCCAAATTGGTGCTGTGTTAAGCAAAGCCATAAGTTAAAATAGTCTAATTTCTGTCTTTTAAAATGTGATCAATTTGGCTGGATGCTACCTTGTCTTTTTGATTGAAGCCTTCAAATATATTCCATATATAAGGATAAATGTCAGGCTTTCCATAATAGTTGTCATACAACTAGAATTCAGAAGGTTTTTGAATATTAGATTATTGGGCTCATTTTAAGTAAATAATGTGATCAAAGTGCAGTAATTTTGCTGCATTATCTACATCAACACATTCTTTTTTCCCCAGCCAAAAAAAGACTACAAACACATACAGTATAATCTGAATTGAAAAGCTTAGATTGCTAGAAATGTTTAGCAATTTGGGCTGTCACTCTGAAGAAATGTTGACTGTTCTGATGACGTTGAAATTGCTTTTACCTGAAATTCTTGAATTTGTTTTGTCCTGAGAGTAGTAATATGCCAAGTCAGAAGAGCATCCTTTGGACTGAGTTAGTGACCAGAAATGCAGAGAAAGGGTACAGTGACTGACAGCAAGATCCATATCACATTTGCATAGCAGACTGAATTATTCTGCAAAATGGCCATTCAGCTTGCATGGTTCCAGTACCCACGAACTAAATTGAAAGGGGAACATTTGAGTTACCGGTGTGTTTGGGTCTCTGGTGGGAATGGAAGAGGCAAGTTGTAAGTTCCGCATCTCCAGCAGACTTATTTCAGATTTACAGCATTGTTTTGTTCATTCTTCCATACCTTTCCAGTGATATGGTTAACAAGATTTTGCTCCTCTCAGCCAGCATCACTGTCACTTTATTTTATTTTAGAGATACAGCAAGGTTACAGGCCTTTCTGGCTCAATGAGCCATCCCACCCAATTAACCAGTGAGACCAATTAACCCACTAACCTGTACCTCTTTGGAATGTGGGAGGAATCCGGAATGCCTGGTGGAAACCCACACGGTCACTGGGAGAATGGTAAAAACTCCTGACGGACAGTGGTGGAATTTAAACCCAGATCACTGGCTTTGTAATAACATTAGACTAACCACTGTGCTACTGTGCCACACAATTCTGTTTCTGTTGGTCTCTATCCTATCATGGTGTTTGTTTTCTCTGTAGCTCTGGGAGCTTTTTCCATCTTGGTTCTGAAAGGAATTTAAACTGAAAACATTCCGTTTCTTTCTATACAAGCTGGCTGTCCTGAATATTTCTAGCAGATATTTTCTTTAGCTTTCCCTGCCACGTTTAGTATTTTTATTTTCAAATTACCAATATGCAAATAAAAGGCCTCAGAAATACTAATCCCCTACTTTGAGAGCCACGTTATCAATTAATTCTATTACTTTTTGCCTTAAGGTAAAAGGAGGTACAATATTAAATTGTGGAAGACCTTCACAGACTGTTTCAACTGCTTACCAATAGCTGCCATTGTGGATGAAAAGATATTTTGTTGCCACGGTGGTATGTATAATTTATGTACAAAGGTCACATTTCCTCTTTGACTAATCTTTTTTTTAAGTTTGTAAATGCTTGATATTTGTGGCATACCACGTCTGAAATGCTGAAGTAGAACTATATTTTTAAATTGTGTATTTATGGAATATTAGTAATCAAATGGTGGATAAAATGTGAGTACTGATCAATTTTATTTATGTGGTTTTAATCAGGTTTGTCACCTGATCTTCAGTCCATGGAACAAATCAGACGAATCATGAGACCCACTGATGTGCCTGATCAAGGACTTCTTTGTGACCTTTTGTGGTCTGATCCAGACAAAGATGTATTGGGATGGGGTGAAAATGATCGAGGTGTCTCATTTACATTTGGGGCAGAAGTAGTTGCAAAGTTCCTTCATAAACATGATCTGGATCTGATATGTAGAGCCCACCAGGTATGGTATGGAGGGTTCATTTTGACAGCCTGAATTTACAGCTGGTGTTTGAAATATAAGGAATTTAAAGTTAAATATTTTAAATCTCGTGTAACATAATTCAGTCATACTGATAACTCAGTCAAAAATAAAATTCTGTTATAAATGGGGCATTAGGTCAATCCTTTCGTCCTGTAGAGGACAACCTGGATTGTGGATGCAGTTCGATTGCACAGAAAATTCAGGTCTCGGTGATCCTGTCATCGTCATCTGAACAGTAAGATTGCTGAACTACATGAGGCAGCTGTTCTCACTGTTTGTAAACTCAAATTCAGACTACATCTGTTTACATATTGTCTGCTTGCTTTTGTTATATACTACCAGACTTATCTTTTATTTCCCAATATTCACTGTTTCTATAGCTACAGTGTTGTAATTTGAAGACATCATTTCCTTTTGAATTTGAATCTCTTGCTCAAGTTTAATGTTTTAACTTGCCCATGGTCGGATTTATAGTCATGCCAAAAGTCATTACTTCACAATGAACATTGGTGGTTTAGCATAATGAGGAAGTCCAGTCATGTAAAGTCTATTGAACAGGGATTACTTTTAATTGGAGTAAGTTTTCTATAGAGTTTGTTCCAGATACTCAACTTCATGATTTGAACAAATGTCCCTCATCAATAGAGAAGACTGAACGCAAATGCTGATGATTACTTTTATAACACAATATTATCATGCTAAATATAACCAGAAGACTTGGAATTAGGAATAGGTGTCCCATATTCCACAGTTGAATTTAACATTCTTTCATTTGGAATGTAATCATTTAAAATTACTATGTAGATGTGTAATATCAAGGTTTGTAGGGAAGCATAATTGTTGTCTTGTACACAGGCATGTAGCAGTTAGTGTAACATTATTACAGCACCAGCAAGCTGGGTTCAGTTCTGCAGCTTTGTGTAGGAGTTTGTACATGTGGAATTCCTTCTGGTGCTATGGTATCCTCTCACATTCCAAAGACATTAAAGTTAGTAAGTTGTGGCGCTGAAGGTATGACTACTCTTGTGGAATGCTGCCAGCACTGTTGATCATTGATGTAAACAACTCATTTCACTGTTACAATGTACATGTGACAAATCAAGTTAATCTTCAATCTTGCCTTACCAAATTTTGTCAACCAATAGCTGACAAAGCTGTTGATTCGAGTTGAGGCAATGGCATTTGTTACTCCATTATATGCCGTCTACTCTTAACTTTATTCAAATTAAACAGTGTTATGAAAAAGTCAAGACTTCTAATGCAGTTTAACAGATCCAGTGATTTGGAATGTGTATTAGTAAGCAATAGTCTTTAACATGAAGTACATAGTTAATATGTGAAGATTCATGTTCATTTTGTTTACTTTGCTGAAACAGGTTGTAGAAGATGGGTATGAATTCTTTGCGAAGAGACAATTGGTGACTTTATTCTCTGCACCCAATTATTGTGGGGAGTTTGATAATGCAGGTGCTATGATGAGTGTAGATGAAACCTTGATGTGCTCTTTTCAGGTGAGACTATCTTCAAATTTAATCTGCATTTTTCTGTACTGAATAAAATGTAAGGGTGTGAGTGGTACAACATTTAGTTGAGTATCTGGGTCTGCTAATCAGATTGAATTTAAAATATGTAACCTAATTTTAAACTTGGCTTTTGGTACTGTGTGGTATTGCTCAAACTTGATAGATTGTACAGGCTTGTAAGATTGGTATGTGCAGATACTGCTTTTACAGTCCACTTAAGTACATAAGATTTTTGAACTGAGCACTTTATTTAGGACAACTCTTAAAGAACAAAAGCTAATGGAGAAAATAATCAGTGTTTCCTTTGTTCATTTGGGGCTGTGCTGCTTAATAGGGACAGCATTCTGCTGCTGAACAGTTTCTAATTAGCATCAGTCATATGTACGTGTGGCTGGTAAACACTACAGTGTGCTTATTTGCTGACAGTCTTTAAATAGTGTCGGTTGCATATGCTTATTCTTTTGGGCCAACTGATGCTGAATTAAAAAGCAGTGATATTTGACACTACTTCATGTAGGAAGGCAATGAAAAAGCAGTCCATTACCTGCGTTAGGTGTCTGTGCTAGAATTTCTCTGATAACTATTAGGAACTATAGTAGTGTTATAATTTGTTATGCATTTCATTTAAATACATAATTTGTTACTCAGTTAAATGTAATTTGTACTTTTAAACTACATACATGAACTAATATTGTGGGGGGGGGGGGTGGAAGCAAGTATGATAGAGCTGAGGATGAGCCAGCAGGTTTACAAGTATAAATGGATGCAACTGCAGACGGGGCAAAGAGTTCAGTTGGATCACGGAGTGGCAGAATTAATAAGGGTGCAGGATTGAGCATGCTGTATTTTAATGCATGTGGCAGGGCTAGGCAACCATGGCTGACAAGGGAAATTATTAAGAACTGCTTAAAAGCCAAGGAAAGGGCATATAAGGTAGCAAAAGTGAGTTGTAATTTGGAAGATTGAGAAGCTTTTAAAATCTAACAAAATGCAACTAAAAAAGAGCTATAAGAAGGAAAAAGATTAAATAGGAAGGCAAGTGGGTGGATAATATAAAGCAGGATACTAAAAATTTCTCCATTTATATAAAGAATAAGGAAGTGAGAGTTGATATTGGACCACTGGAAAGTGATGCTGATGAGATAGTAATGGGGGACAAAGAAATGACAGATGAATTCAATATGTACTTTGCATCTTTCTTCACTGTGAAGACACCAGCTGTGTGCCAAAGGTCTGTGAGTGTCCGGGAGTAGGAGTAAGTGCCATTGCTGTTACAAAGGAAAAAGTGCTAGGCAAACTCAAAGGTCTAAAGATGGATAAGTCACCTGCGCCAGATTACATCCTAGAGTCCTGAGAGAGGGTGCTGAAGAGATAACAAATGCATTGATCATGATCTTTCAGGAATCCCTTAATTCTGACATGGTCCCTGAGCACTGGAAATTGCAAATGTCACTTCACTCTTTAAGGTGAGAGGAAATTGCAGACCAGTTAGCCTAACCTCAGTGATTGGGAAAGTGTTGGAGTGTTATTGAGAATATAAAGAGGCATTGGATCCAAGGAGACATTGTTTTGTGGATCCAGAACTGGCTTGCCTTCAGAAGGCAAAGAGTGGTTGTAGACAGGTCATATTCTGCATGGAGATCGGTGACCAGTGGTGTGCCTCAGGGAACTGTTCTGGGACCGTTACTCTTCGTGATTTTTATAAATGACCTGGATGATAAAGTGGAGGGATGGGTTAGTAAGTTTGCTAATGACACAAAGGTTGGAGGTGTTGTGGATCATGTGGAGGACTGTCAGAGATTACAGCGGGACATTGATAGGATGCAAAACTGGGCTGAGAAGTGGCAGATGGAGTTCAACCCAAATAAGTGTGAAGTGGTTCATTTTGGTAGGTCAGATATGGTGGCGGAATATACAGTCGGCCCTCCCTATCCGCGGATTCAACCAACTGCAGATTGGGAAAACCTGGAGGTTCTCTCTCCACTCATTGTTTGAGCATGTACAGACTTTTTTCTTGGCACTATTCCCTAAACAATACAGTATAACAACTATATACATAGCATTTACATTGTATTAGGTATTTTAAGAAATCTAGAGATGATTTAAAAGTACATGCAGTCCCCATGTTATAAATGAGTTCCATTCCTGAGTCTGTTCTGAAGTTGGAATGGGTACATCCGGTATTGTTTAGCGTCAGTTAGTTAAACGTTTGTTTTAGTATATATTTTACCTTTCTATGCATATAAAACACTTAATAATTAAACCACTGTGTTGCTCAGTAATAATTGTAGCTTTCATCAGGGCAGGGCCTTCCACATGCTCCATTAAAATTGTTCAGGTCATTGACCGACTGTAGCCTAACGCTTTTCCAATGACTGATGGCATTTCACCTCTTTCCGATCGCTTTATTACTTCCACTTTATTTTCAATCATGATTATTTTCATGAGCAGAAACACTGTGGAATCGGAGCTGTGCCAGGTCCTAAAGTCCACTGCACTGAGACAGGTTAAATTAGGTCCGGAGTTCCTCTGGGTCCTAAAGACCACTGCACTGGACAGGTTAAATTAGGGACTTGAACATCCGCATTTTTTGTGGGGAATCTTGGAACCAATCCCCCGCAGATAAGGAGGGCTGACTGTAGTATTAATGGTAGGACTTCTGGCAGTGTGGAGGATCAGAGGGATCTTGGGTTCCGAGTCATTGGGACACTCAGAGCAGCTGTGCAGGTTGACTCTTTGGTTAAGAAGGCGTATGCTGTATTGGCCTCCTTCAATCGTAGAATTGAATTTAGGAACCGAAAGGTAATGTTGCAGCTATATAGGACCCTGGTCAGACCTCACTTGGAGTACTGTGCTCAGTTCTGGTTGCCTCACTACAGGAAGGATGTGGAAACCATAGAAAGGGTGCAGAGGAGATTTACAAGGATGTTGTCTGGATTGGGAAGCATGCCTTATGAGAATAGCTTGAATGAACTCAGCCTTTTCTCCTTGGAGTGACGAAGGATGAGAGGTGACCTGATAGAGGTGTATAAGATGATAAGAGGCATTGATTGTGTGGATAGTCAGAGGTTTTTTCCCAGGGCTAAAATGTTTTCCACAAGAGGACACAGGTTTAAGGTGCTGGGGAGTAGGTACAGAGGAGATGTCAGGGGTAAGCTTTTTACTTGGAGAGTGGTGAGTGCATGGAATGGGCTGCTGGCAACGGTGGTGGAGGTAGATACATAGGGTCTTTTAAGAGACTTTTGGATAGGTACATGGAGCTTAGAAAAATGGAGGGATATAGGTAAGCCTAGTAATTTCTAAGGTAGGGACGTGTTCGGCACAACTTTGTGGGCCAAAGGGCCTGTATTGTGCTGTAGATTTTCAGTTTCTATGTTAATGAATGAGGTTTCGGGGTACTTGGAAAGCCTAAGTCAGCATGGTTTCTATAAAGGGAGATCTTGCCTGATAAATTTGTTAGTTCTCCAAGGAAGTAACAGGGTGGAAAAGGAGAGGCGGTGGATGTCATTTACTAGAATTTCCAGAAGTAATTTGATAAGGTGCCACACATGTGGCTGCTTAACAAGATAAAATCCTATGAAAAGATACTGGCATGGATAGAGAATAGTTGACAGCCAGGAGGCTGCACTTTGGAATAAAGGGGGCCTTTTCTAGTTGGCTGCCAGTGACTAGTGGTGTTCCTCAGGGATCGCTACTTTTCACATTGTTTGTCAGTGATTTAGATAATGGAGTTGTTAGCTTTGTGTCAAAGTTTACGGATGATATGAAGATAGTGGAGAGGTAGGTAGTGCTGAGGTAGCAATGCTTGAAGCAGGACTTGAACAAATTGGAAGAATGAGCAAAAAAGTGGCACATAGAATACAATGTCAGGAAATGTATGATGATGCATTTTGGTAAAAGGAACAATATTGCAGACAATTATCTAGATGTGCAGAAAATTCAAACATCAGAGGTGCAAAGGGACTTGGGAGATCTTGTGCAAGAATTCACAGGTAAAGAAGGTATGTTGGCACTTATATCAAGGGGAATAAAGTATAAAAACAAGGAGATAATACTGAAGCTTTGTAAGACACTATGCAGGCTGCACTTGGAATATTGTCAACAGTTTTGGTCCCTATATCTCAAAGAATGTGTTGTCGTTGGAGAGAGCACAGAGGAAGTTTGTGAGGATGATTCTGGGAACAAAGGGCTTAACGTGAGGAGTGTTTGGCAGCTTTGGGCCTGTACTCGCTGGAATTTTAGACTGTGGGGATCTCATTGAAATTTACTGAATGTTGTAAGGACTAGGTAAAGGTGGGCATGGAGAGGATGTTTTCTCTGGTAGGTATCCAGAACTAGAAGGCATAGCCTCAAAATTGAGGGGTGACCTTTTAGAACAGAAGTGAAGAGGAATTTTTTTTTTAAGCTGGAGTGGTGAATCTGTGAATTGCTCTGCCAGAGACTGTGATGGAGACCAAGTCCGTCAGTATTTTTAAAGTGGAAGTTGATAGATTCCTGATTGGTCGAGGCATCAAGGGATATGGTGAGAGGGCAGGTGTATGGGGTCGAATAGGATCCAGGATCAGGCATGATGAAATAAATGGCAGAGCAGACTCGATGGGCTGAATGGTCTAATTCTGCTCCTGTGTCTTACAGTCTAAACTCCAGCTAATTGGGGCAGCCACTTAATTGAGCCAAAGTATACTGGTTTTGGTGTGTCCCAAGTTCACCAGAATCCACTGTACGTGAATTCTCAGTGACATGTTTATATCCAATCTATTAAAGACCCTGAACTAAATGTTACATCAAATGTGAAGTTTGTAATGTGGGATAGTAATGCTATTATTTTTTAATTTATTTGTGTCCTTACAAAAAAAGTAATTTATGCTGGTTAAAATCAAGCGTATTTCCTGTTTCCTTGCATTAGTTTACTATTGTATATTGAAAGAAATCTTTTAAGTCCTGCGTGTTTTTTTTTAGATTTTGAAACCAGCAGAGAAAAAGAAACCCAATACAAGCCGGCCTGTAACACCACCGAGGAGCATGATCACAAAACAAGCCAAGAAATAAAACCAGGAATTCTGGTGTTGCCTATTTGGACATGTATTATACCAGATTGTCTCCATTTTTAACTTTTTTTTTGTGTAAAGTGTACCTGTCAGCTTGCTTGGGTTAGATTACTACTTGTTGACTTGTGGTTTATCTGCTGTGATACGCTGAATCGTATTTGCTGCTGCAGAGCAACAAACATGAGTCAGCCACTTGAGATGGAAAATTATTAAAAATACAGTAGCTCTCTAACCTGCACCAGTGCTCCTGTTTGTTAGCACAGTCTGCTAACAATAGTGTGCACTTGATTATTCCACAGTAGGCTTCAACATGGGGAGGGTGGGGATAATTGAGGGTTAGTAGTTGAGAGAAATTTGACATTTTTGGTACAGTTCAGAAAGTATTGTAAATGAAATGTGAAGAATGTTGAGTTTTCCCTTTTTTAAAGGCCCAAAGAGGTGCTTGAGCTGGTAATTTACTTTTTTTGGAAAACAAAATTCGCTAAATGTAGGAAGTGGCATACTGTTTATAAAACCAAGTTATAGTTCAAAACTTTTTGTACTTAATGTTTTTTATTTAGAGGAATGCATCTGCTTTTTTCAAGTCTTCATGTCTGTCATATAAAGAACTGTCTTGTATAGATGTCACGATTAGAAGGATCTGCCTCTCCACTCTGCCAGCATCACTGAAAATGACGTAAATTTGATTAAGCACACTTCCTGTACTATATTTTCGATGATGAAATAAAAGCCATTATTTTACATTTGGCATTTTGATTTGTCAAATATTAAGTTCCTTGTGTTTTTAATGGCTAACACAGATTAGTTAACTTCTGGCAAAGATGGTGGAGAACAGATTAAGGAATGTCTAGCATAGAATATTAATGAACTTTTATTTGTCATTCACTCATTCCTATAATGGGATTGGGAGGTTTCCCTGTTCCTCCATGCCATTATCATCCCTGGCCTTGAAGCCAAGCAAGCAATTTGAGGATCTGTGTCATTAGACAATTGGCCACTGGGCAAAAAATAAATTGGAATGCTCAATGTTTAAACTTCCCTTCAGACGTTTCTCACCATGTATTTGTAGCTGAGAGCATAAAGTTTTAAACTCTTCCAGGTCACTTGTATGCAATGGACATTTTGTCCCTTCATTGCGGTCAAATTTCTTGTAGGTGAATAGATATGATACTTGTTTCCCCTTATTTAGTCATCCCCTCTCCTCCTATACCCCAAGATTTTTGCCTTTTCTCACTTAATTTTTAAACTTGGTACAAAACCTTGTCCATGCTCTTTGTTTTTGACAACATTGCATCCAAGAGGAGATACTGATCTGGCTTCCTTCATCTCCACTACCATGCTGGGAAAGTTCAAAATTGGGCAGTCCACTTCAGCCTTGTGGCTGGTTTAAATGTGGCAGTGGCAGATCCCTGGGCATCTATTTGAATGCCTTTACTGTCAACTATGTAAGTTAATTTCATGAAGATCAAAATTGGGAAGAAAAATAAAGCCTTTTTACAAACCTAGACTCCTGTGATGTTTGTGTGCGGATGCTTCATAATTCTTCTGGAATGATTCTGAACTAGGAACAAAAGAGTCATTTTGGAGACTTGGCTTTTAGCATGGTTTGTTTAACTTGTTCTTTATCTCTAATGGCTTCTACTCTTCCTCTTCATTGTCACCAGGTCATCTATTATTACTGGGAAGGTTTAGTATCCTTTAAAGTTACAAATAAAACATCTAGAATTCCTTCCACTAATATTTTCCATGAATGATTCTGCAGTATTACCCTTAAGAAAATAAGGTATAACCTCTCTTCTATACTTGTAGAAACTCCTGCTGTCTTCTTGTTAATTCTGCCTTTTGGTCTCTGAAGTTACCTATTCTGAGTTCCTTAATTCCACTTTTGCCAACTCTTGTCATAATGCCATTGTAATTGCTTTTATTTAATTTGATTTGGACACAATTTGTAAGTTTAGCTTTGCATTTTGCATGTATTGATTTACTTGTGCTTATTTATATGCACATATTCAAGATTGCTGCTATTTTTCTGTTCCATTTCATCCAAACATCTCCTAAATCACCATCTTGCATTTGTTATCCATAAAAGTTGCTACATTTTAGTGACCACCCATTTGATCCTTCCCAGTATTTTGCAGTAAAACCTATTGGTATTATTCCTTATCATCAAGCTTCTCTGGGCTCTTCAGTGATCACCCCCTTTAATTTTCACCATGCCTTTAGATACTTATTTTTGGAATTGTAGAGCTGGACTCGACTGCAATTTCTGCACCTTGGGTAAATCAGATAAGATGCTACATGAAGGGCAGATTTCCAGTCTTTCTGAGCTCTTTTGGTGTCAGTCATTTAAATCTTTTTTCCTGTGTACATATACCATCATAATCATTTTGCTGCAGGAATGAGTTTAGCTATGGTTAGGATCAGTTGTCTGGGCAGATGAATAAATCAGTACTGATCAACAGAAGAAAAACTTGCCAAGTGAAAACAGATCTCTATAGAGTGATCTAAATTAATTACAAATATAAAACACAAAATGATTGATTGCGTAAGTATTCACCCCCTTCAAGACAGTATTTAGTAGATGCACCTTTGGCAGCAATTACAGCACGGAGTCTGTGGATGGGTCTCTTATCAGCTTTGACACTGCAATTTTTCCCCATTCTACTTTACAAAACTGCTCAAGCTCTTATCAGATTGCAAGTAAGCAGCCCTTTTCAAGTCAACCCACAATTTCACAATTGGATTGAGATCTGGACTCTGACTTGGTCACTCCAGGGCATTAACTTCATTATTTTTAAGCCATTCCTGTGTAGCTTTTGCTTTTGGGGTCATTGTATTGCTGGAATATAAAACATATCCCAAGTTGCAGTTCTCTTGCAGACTGCCTCAGGATTTTGCTGCATTCATTTTACCCTCTGCCTTCACAGGGTCTGCTGCAGTGAAGTATCCCTGCCACCATGCTTCACAATAGGGATGGTGTGTTTTTGATGTGCTATGTCTGGCTTGTGCCAGTGTTTAGTCTGACCAATTCTGGTTTCATCAAACCATAGAACTTTTTTCCACCAGACTTGAGTTTCCCATGTGCTTCCTGGCAAACTAGCTGAGATTTCATGTCAATTTTTTTTTCAAAAGTGGCTCTCTCTCTGCCACTCTCCTTTCAGGCTGTGACTGGTGAAGCACCTGGTGGTTATATGTGCATCTCTCCCATCTCATCTGGAAGCATGTAACTCCTCCAGAGTTGTCACAGGTCTCTTCGTGGCCCCATCACTGGTCCCTTTCTTGCATGGTCACTCAGTTTTTGCAGACAGTCTGCTCTAGGCGGATTTACAGCGGTGCCATATTTCCATTTCTTGATGATTAACTGTACTCCAAGGGATATTGGGTGGCTTGAGATTTTTCTTTTATCCATCTCCTGACTTGTGTTTTTCAATAACCTTTTCATGAAGTTGCTTGGAGTGTTCTTTTGTCTTCCCAGTGTAGTTTTGGCCAGGATACTGACTCACCAGCAGTTGGATCTTCTAGATACTGGTGTATTTTTTTTTACTACAATCAATTGAAACACCTTGGCTGCACACAGTGGTCTCAATTTAGCTAATATGTGACTTCTAAAACCAACTGGCTGCACCAATGATCATTTGGAATATATCAAAGGGTTAATACCTGTGCAATTATTTTATATTTGTAATTATAGAGATCTGGTTTCACTTTGGCATGAAAGTGTCTTTTCCTGTTGATCAGTGTCAAAAACAAATTCACTATGATTCAATGTTCATTTTGTTTTACAAGGGGAGGGGTGGACACATTATAGGAACTGTACAAGGTATTCCTTTTATCCTTTCCATCTTATCCCGTTATGACTTTTATTCATGTTTCTGGATCATCATTGACCTTCTCTCCAGAAATACTGCCTGACTTGCTGAATATTTGGGGAGTTGAATACTTTCATCAGCAAGATTATTTTTGCCCCCTACTTTGCATCCATTTGGGATCATCATGCTTTCTGGCTATATTACTCAATATCTGAACTTGTAATACCCAAGTTCAACCAATGCCCCTAGAATGGGGAGTAGCAAGAGAATGTTACCTGAAGCTCTGTCTTTTACCCATCTTTGAAACTTCAAATCTGAGCATTGATTTTCTTAGCTATGTCTCAAACATTTTACCTCATGGCATTTATTTTAGTTTGTATGAATATTACAATAGACAGGCATATTTCAAAAATATCACATTTGTTTCAAAGCTTTGGAAACTTAAGTAGAAGATTATGCCTCTCTGATCCCTGTAATTTCTTTCGAGTACTTTATTGCACCAGATACCATTTCTTCACATAAGACTTGTCTGAAACCCTTCAAAAACTTTCTTCGAGACTTCAGACACCTAACAGTTTAAACCACTCTTGCTCATCATTCTCCCTTGTCTGTTTCCTCCAGTTTGCTTAGCTCATGCTGTTTTATATTTCAAAAATAATGTACTGAAATTGCAGCTTCAAATACACCGTCTCTTATCCTGCCTGATTTTCTCAGTGTCACAGAGCATCCCTGCACTGTACAGGATTGGTGGATGAGCTGTTTTATGAAGACAGAAATTATTACACCATGGAAAATATGAATACTAAATTATTGCTTAAACAACAGGTGTACTTTGAGTTACAGAGGAGAATCCTGTTTGGTGTGCATTGGCACATTGGAAGCAGTGGAGAATCTTCACGTAAGAGCTGAAATTGGTTCTGTGATATAAAGCAGAAAATGTTAATCCAAGTATAAAAGTTTCAGAGGAGTCTATTTGTATCTTCTTTTGGTTTTCACTCTTTAAAGTGCAGGTATTTTATAAACGCAATGGTTTTTCTTAAAGCTGTCAACTGATTTTGGGTTACGGCTACCACAAGCTTCTCATTGGAACTTCACAGATAATGCACATTTCTATTCATACTGACAATAATTGAAGCTCAACACTCCACACAAAATTGTTGTGGAACATTTCCAAATCAACTTGGCACATGTTGCACAAGTACACTGAGTTTCTTGCTGTTTAAAGGGACACCATTGACACTCAATACCCAGTTTTACAGCTTCAGTACTGAATGCAGGCCTATTAGGCAATTTCCAAAGCCCACATAGTGTAATTAAGCTTTATCTTGCACTTTAACTGCTAAGGCACCAAGTCAATAGCTAGTCACACAGAAGAGGTCTGGAACCTCATGGCTGAAGCCATGTGCCCCTCTGCCTATCACCCAATCACACTTCAGAGACACCACAACCTCAATGGACCTGGTGAGAAATATATTTGCTAGCTCAGGTCTTCCAAAGTGGCCATCATGGGGATATGTGTGACTGGGTGTCTCATTTTATTCTGCAAATTATTCAAAGCAGGCATGAAAAAAAAATCACAACTGTGGATGGTGGAAATCTTACAGGGATTGTAACCCCCAAAACAATCTTTCTCGTTCACAGGATCTCCTGACTTAAGGTCTAGCTTTCCTTATCTTTTTTTTATTGCTTGGCCACTGGCACTGTCAGAGGGATGGTTCTGGTGTTCAAAGGCTACTGTACACTTCCTTGGCTCCTCACAGCAGTGCACTCTCCAGCTACAGTAGCTGAGTGCCATCTCCAGGCCAAAACAATTGGAAAGCACCATGGTCCATCAGCAAGTCCACAAGTTGTCTTAACGCACCAAAAATGAAAAAGGCATCAAGTACATATTGACAGCACACCAACTTAATTTGTAAATATACATTACCCTTTCATAGATGCTATTTGATGTGCTACGTGGGGCAATTTCAGTTTTTATTACTGTTTTTTCTTCAAGTATATGCATTTGCAAATATGATTTAAATTAGGTTACCATAAACATACGTAAATTATTTTGGGTACATTTTCTGGAGTTTATGCTGTGATACTGAGACAAACCTGTAGTCTAGGGTGGTGTATGTATTGATCAACTGTAGAGGACCGACTCTGCCCCTCAGCTTTTACAATCTTTGATCAATACTCCATTCACAGTCTGACCAGCATCCTTAATAGTTGTACCAAACTTTTATACTCTGTATTGCTTGTAATAATTACCAACATTTCACTAACTTTGTATGACAACCTATTGCATTTCTTGCAATCATCCTAGGTGCCTTTGCATGATTTATAAACCATTACAAACAATAATATGCTTTTCTCTTGTTGCCCCTTTCTTTTTCCATATGCTTTCCCCTTTCTCTATTCCTCCATTCTTCATTCTGGTTCCCTTCTCATATCCTCATCCATCACCTCCTGATGTTGCCCCCTTCCCTTTCTTTCCTGGTTACTGTCCTCTCCCATCAGACTCCTTTCCACCTAACACTTTCCAGCTTCTTACTGGTTTCTGAGCAAGGGGAAAGGGACGAAATAAGGAGCTGGGAGCTTCTACCATCTTGTACTTCCCCTCTCCACCCTTTTATTCTGGCTGGTGCTCCTTCCCACCCCCACCTTCTTAATCTGACTTTCGCTCTTTTCCTTTCCAGTCCTGATGCAGGATTTAAGCCCAAAGTGTTGACTATTTATTGCCCTTCATAGATTTTGCCTGATGTGCTGAGTTCCTCCAGCATTGTGCTGTGTGTTTCTCAATATTCCCAGCACCTCCAGAATCTCATGTTTGTATTTTTTGATTTTTTCCTTCCATAGGGTAACCTTATAATTTCCCACCTGATAACTCTGTATGCCAACCTCTTGCCTACTCAACCTATTGTAGTTCCTTGTACTCACCTCAGTGTTGGCACGTGGCCAAGTGGTTAAGTGATCTGAAGGTCACTAGTTTGAGCCTTGGCTGAGGCTGCATGTGTGTCCTTGAGCAAGGCACTTAACCACACACTGGTCTGCGACAACACTGGTGTCAAGCTGTATGAATCCTAATGCCCTTCCCCTGGACAACATTGGTGGCGTGGAGAGGGGAGACTTGCAGTTTGGGCAACTGTCGGTCTTCCATTAAAAAAAAACCTTGCCCAGGCTTACACCCTGGAAACTTCCCAAGGCACAAATCCATGGTCTATCGAGACTAATGGAGGTCTACACACTCACCTCACAACTCGTTAGAATGCCTATCTGCATCATCAGCAAATTGGACTAGGGTATGCTTGGTCCCTCATCCATTTCACCCGGTTCACTAACAGTCTGTGAACATAGCACTGGGGTACCTCATAGTTACTGATCATTAACTTAAAATGGTCTGTTTATTCTGATTGTTTGCTGTCCTAAACTGCCCTTCACCTACCGCAAGCGCTTTTAAAGTGCGTTCTGTTGTGAACCCAAAATTAAGTGAAACCTCTGCCATTTCCTATTATTAGTTCCCCAGCCTCATCTTCCAAAGGACTAGTGCTCGTTTCAGCTACTCTTTTTATATTCACCCCTAAAAGTTCTTAACATCTGTTTTTTTTTGTCATGTTTGATCATTTCCTCACATTCACTTAACTTTTGCTTCTATGTAATTCGTTTAGAATTGGTGATGGGACTCCCACTATACACTACCAATCTGGATAGGAAGGCAGGGTGTATGATTGGTAAGTTTGTAGCTGATATGAGAGTTGATGATACAGAGATAGACGTTCTAACGAGTTGTGAGGTGAACACAAAGATAAGAGGCTGTGCATACAGGTGAGAAATTATGACATTACCCCTCTATGGAAGGAAAAAAATCAAAAAGCAAAGTCCAAGTATCCCATAAGATAGTAAAGAGTGCATGCAGGATACCAGCTTTCATTAGCCAGAGCACGAAGGTCCTGGTAGAACATAATGAAATATTGGTTTTTTTTTTGCTGTGTCCAGTTCTGATCTCCACACAACAGGAACGGAGTGATTGCACTGGAGAGGGTGCAGATGAGATCCACTAAGTGGCTGTTTGGAATGGAGTGTTTCATTTCTGAGGAAAGATCAGATAGACTGGATGCAATATATCCAAAATGCTGGTCAGGTAGCATCTAGAACCATAGATCACTACAGCACAGAAAACAGGCCATTCAGCCCCTCTAATTTGTGCTGAAACTTTACTCTGCTAGTCCCACTGACCTGCACCCAATCCATGTGTCTATCCAATCAGTTTAAAACTTAAATTAATACATAATCGACATTTGGACCGCGACGTCAGGACTGAAGTTGTGTTTTTCTCGGAGCAAGTGAGGCTGAAGGAAGAATCTGACTGAGGTGATACATAGATCACGAGGTCACAGACAAGGAGGGTGATAGTAGGAAACTTTTCCCCCACAACTGAGGTGGGAAAGCACAGTCTGTGAAAGAGAAAGAATGTTTTGAGGGTTACAGTCAGATTTCCAACATCTGCAGTTTTTTTTCTGTCATGCCTGCCTTGAGTAATTTGCAGTGAGGAAGAAGAATGAGAGAGTAGTCCAGTCACACACATGACGGCCACTTTAGCTTCAGGGTAAGAGGGAAAATGTTTAGATGGGACCTGAGGAAGAATTTCTTCACCCAGAGGATAGCTGCAGTCTGGAACCATTGTACTGATGATGAAAACAAGCACCTGAAGACACAGAGGGCAAAGGACCGGAAGCTGGTAATGTTATGGGTAACTGGTGGTCGGCAGGGGCCCGATGGACCGAATGGTAGCCGGGAAAGAAGTTTATCGGTGTACGCAGAGGCTCGAAAACCGGGCTTACGGGCGCAGTGGGGCTGCTCGCGGTCACCGTTCTCCCAACATCAGTCATCGGCCTCCAGGGAAAGGAATGAAGGTCCTTTAAACAAATGTTGAACCGCTCGCTGTACCGCGGCAGAGTTTTATTGACGACAGCGGCCTGGAGTTTGGAATACAACCCTCTGCGGGGGGAAAAACGTCCACCTTTCGAGTCCAGCTCAACTCGGCGTAATTTCTAGGGTCGTATTTCACACACAAAAAAAATCAGAACTCAACACAATATCGTTTCTATAAGTAGCCAGGATCTCGTTATAGGGCTTCGCCATCCGCTCGTTTTGGTTTAGAACTTCATCCAAATCAGTAGGTGGCACTGATGTAGAAAGTGTAAATGCTTCTCGGTGTAACGCGCAAACGACACCAAGAACATAAAACGCTGTTTTTTTATTTTCTGTGTGAATATATATTATGATGAATAAGATTTATTTTGGAACAAGAGGCACAAGGTTAGGTACTTGGCGAGGTTTGAAGCAGTCGGTGGTGGACGCGAGTCTAGCGGGTCGGAAAGAACAAAACCGGAGGCGCCTGCTGGATACGGTCCCGGTGCGTGAAATTACCTCGCGATACATCAGCCTCGCTGGAGGCGAAGGGAAAAACAACATAATTCCTAGGCTTCAGTCAGGAAAAGCGGAAGGAAACGGTTAGTGTTCGGGAAAAGCGTGAGCAGTACAGTATTTGGGTCAAAGTGCATCTGAAAATCCAAAAGTGTGGAATATATATTGAAACCCCTTGTGAGTGAGCATAGTCCGCTTTCGATCTCTGCGTGTGCTTTATTCGCATTTTTGGACTCTTGTCTTCTCGTGACCGGCGAAAATTACTAAATGGGCTGTTTTTAGTGCGAGGTAACATTTCGGAGTTTCACAGCGCGGGACTAACACGGTCCTGGCTGGGTTCAGATAAACGGCCCTGACTCTTAAAAGCTGTTTTTGACAGGCAGAGTTGGCTCCGCTCGGTCACATGATCCTGAGAGCTTCCCCGCAACAGTAGCACCGGTGAGTCGTTTAATTCGCCCCTAATTAGTGCAGAGGGCAGTTCATAATGAAGGATTACTGCACCGTTGCTGAGATATTACCTGGTGCCCTACCTTTCAATCAGCTTCGCCGCAGGGTGACGGTCTTTGCCCGTGTACTAGTTGTGTGAAATTGCTGTGGTCACATTTCCTGCAAGACGAGAGCTCCGTGAACTTTTTTTTTCAGAAGTTGGACTCCTTTACAGCCAGGTTTCAGCGTTCTGGTGGCTAATCTGGAATGACAAGTCTATTGGTGTCCCTCTGAGGCCAACCAAGAACAAGCTGGGTTGTACCCGGCGTGGCAGTCCGCTGGTATCCCGAAGGTAGTGTTGTATCAGGCTTGTGGTTGTAATCAGGGCGTGTTATTGGTTGCATATTTGAGTCACTAAACCAGCAATTTCTGTTCCCCAAAAGCTATCTGATGCATTTCCTTACAGTTGAAGCCAAAGTGGAATTGGCTGCGTTATCTCAGACAACGGCTGACGGTTATTTTTAAACGCGTCCCTGTTATTTTGGAGTTAAATACTTCCCAGTTTAAGATGTGGTTTTAACCTCTTTTATTACAGATTTAAGTCGTTTTTGGCAAACTTAGAAACTATGAAGTGGGCAGCACCTGTTGACTGCAGATGTTTTAGTTAAAATTAAATAATGTTCATTATTGCTTCCTCTGTCTCTGTGCTCTGTAATCTGTACGTACACCTGAACGTTTAGCTTGTCTCGGGAGGCAGGCTCTCAAATCTTGAAGCATTTTATCTGCTTGTTTTATAGGACTGAAGTTATTGTCATCATATTTTTTGATCAATGGCAAGAATCTTAAGATACTTCACCACTGTGGGCGATGACTACCAGAAATGGCAAGCCGAAGATGAGTGTAATGAAGATGCCGATGAAGAAAGTGTTCCTTCCAAATTCAGTTCTCTCAGGGATGTTCTTAAGTGGCTTTTTAACTCCAAGAAGTTCCAGGTACTACTTGCATTTAACCACAAGGATTGAGAATTAGAAGTACAGGAGTTTTACTGATCTTGAATCCTTTTAAGTTTATCCTTAACTGATCTTAAAATATACAGTCTTAGGGTTGCAGAAATATTGTGTGCTGTTCAATAAATGCACACAAATAGTAACAGGATTATGGAATAACCTACAGTGGTTTGGTTGCCTAGCAATGCATTAATTACAACATTGGTTTACACTACATTTGTGTCTTTATCAGCTTGTCTCTAATTTGGATAGAAGGAAAAATTCTTTTTGAGCCCCTTGTATTAACTGTAGCCCACAGTTCTTTAAAACCTAGAAAGTGAGATTTAAGCCATTTCATGAAGCTTGCCTAAACCAGGAGGCAAATTGCACAAGCTGCTATAATTCAAGGGCTCTTCATCCTTCCCCTTAGTATATGAAACCTGACGCACATTGAATACGTAGTGCCTTTGTCAAATTTAATAAAAATTGATTGTAGGATTGATTTTGATATCATTGAATTTATTTACTTATTGAGCACACACACACACACACACCTACCTAATCAGGGGAATATCTACAATGATCAGTTAACTTACCAACCAATACACCTTTGGACTGTGGAAGAAAACGGAGAACACACGAACTCCTTCCAGGCAGCAGTGGGAATTGAACCCTGGTCGCCTGTGCCAACCACACTTGTGCTGCCCATTGGCTGATCTAATGTTACTTGCTGGCCTGACCTGGCATTATCGTTGCAGATGTGGAGCTGGGAGATGGAAAGATTAAAGAAGCAATGTGATATTTGAAAGCATTTTTAATTCTGTAGAAAATGAAGTTTGAAATGTGTTTCCAAACTAGCAAATATAGTGAAGATTTACTGTCCTTAAATGATTTGGCCAAAAGTAGAATTGAAGTCAGCAATATTTAATGTAATGGAAAGGTCAGCTGTAGCATGCAGTTGGTCAGAGTTGAGCAACCTCAGTGCACACTAGAGTATGATATTGGATAAAAGACTGCTTTTTTTGACTAGGAAAAGATTTTTATCTTTGGTTTATTTGCTTCATCAGGAAATTAAAGTAGCGAGACTGATTCCAAGGCGCTTTGAATTATTTATCTGATGGCGACTGACTTTTTTTCCAATACAGTTTTGTTCTTGTATTGCCCTATTCATTGTGCATTACACAAGCATTCTGAAAACTAATGGCTATGAAACAGGAAATCAAAGCTGCCAACAGTTATATGATTTATTTCACACCAGCAAGCTTTCTATAAATCTGGAAAATGATTAGTTTACAAAATCTGCAGATGCTGGAAATCCAAGCAACGCACGCACACAATGCTAGAGGAATTCAGCAGGTCAGGCAACATCTATGGAAAAGAGTAAACAGTCGACATTTTGGGGCTGATGAAGGGTCTCAGCCTAAAACGTCGACTGTATTCTTTTCCATGGATGCTGCCTGGCCTGCTGAGTTCCTCCAGCATTTTGTATTACTTTGATTTCCAGCATCTGCAAATATTTCTTGTTTAGCTGTCAGTAACGTCCATTCATTTTAATTTTCATTCACAAATAAGGGGAACAAATAAAACAAAATCCATTTTTAATGGTAGTCAGGTCTAATATTAATTACTATTTTAAATGTCTATTTTTAAAATGCTGGAATAAATGTCGGACTCTGTCAAAGGAATCAATCTGACCTTTGTTACCTGTCCTTTTCTACAAATGGAGTGTGGGTCATTCATGCCATTTAATACATGGAAAGAGTAGAGTTTGTCAGATATATTTCATTGTTCCCAAGCTGCAGATTTTTGTATATGGAGAATATTTTAATAGAATAAGCAAGAAAGTGGCAAAAGAAATACAATGTTGGAAAATGCATGGTCATGCACTTTGGTAGAAGAAATAAATGTGCAGACTAGTTTCTAAGTGGGGAGAAAAAAATTTAAGAAAAAGATACGAAGGGACTTCGAAGTCCTCACGCAGAATACCCTGAAGTTTAATTTGCAGGTTGAGTCGGTGGTGAGGAAGGCAAATGCAATGTTAGCATTCATTTCAAGAGGTCTAGAATATAAGAGTAGTAGGGATGTGATGCTGAGGCTTTATACAGCACTGGTGAGGCCTCACTTTGAGTGATGTGAACAGTTTTGGGCTGCTTTTCTAAGAAAGAATGTGCTAACATTGGAGAGGGTTCAGAGGAGGTTCACAAGGATGATTCTGGGAATGAAAGGGTTATCATGTGAGGAACGTTTGGCTCTGGGCCTGCACTTGCTGGACTCTTAATTAAGAGCAGGTATCTCATTGGAACCTTTTGAATGTTGAAAGGCCTAGACAGAGTAGATGTGGAAAGGATGTTTCCCACGGTGGGGGGGGGGGGTGTCCAGGGCAAGAAGGCACAGCCTCAGGGTAGAGGGGTGTTTATTTAAAACAGTGATGCATAGAAATTTCTTTAGAGGGTGGTGAATTTGTGGAATTTGTTTCCACAGGCAGCTGTGGAGGCCAAGTTGTTGGATGTACTTAAGGCAGAGTTTGATAGGTTCTTGATTGGCCACAGCATAAAAGGTTATGGGGAGTAGGTCGAGGAGTGGGGCTTGGGAGGGGAAGGGGGGAAGAATCAGCATGAATTAATGGCAGAGCAGACTCGATGGGCCAAATGGCCTAATTCTGCTCCTATATCTTTCGGACTGGTTTTTCTATTGAGCTAATTATTCTGTCGCATTACCGGTTATGATCGGCTAAATGCATTTGAAAAGTCTCAATTCAATAAAATTTTGAGTAAGTTTGCAGTCCAAGGAAGCTATTAAATATTACAATCAACTTTCCATTTAATATTTTATTATATAGCTTCTGGACCAACCATTGCTCTGAGCAGGAAATTTTTACACCACCTGAAAACTCCACAGCACTTTATGCGTACTTTTTTTGTAATATCCACATCAAACAAATACCAGCCACAACTTGTAACATAAATAAACGATGTTGGGCAGTCAAAACAACTGACAGGCACAACAGCAAATGTAAAATGTTTTGACGAGATGGCGCTGGCATTCAGCAGGTTGGTGGTTTATTACGAGTGAGCTATTTGCTTCCATTCTGTGTTTACTATTACAATTTGTAACAGTGTTGTAACTTGAAACACTGGCAATGTAAGCACATTGAAGCTCTAAAATGTTTCAAAGTAAAGGTCGTGGTATGTTTATTATTTAGAAAATGTATGGATTATATTTATTAATACATAATTAATTACAGGGTATTTCACAATTATATTAGCATAATTTAAAAGTTATATTAACATCATACAAAAGAAAATTCCAGTTATGCAGCAGCAATGGCTATGTGCATAGGAGCATTTCAGTTGTTGCATGACTGCACCCACACAGTTTCGAGGGAAGGGTGATTACCATCATAGAGGAGGCTCTTTAGTCTGTTGAGTGGTAGCTGTCTGTACAACTACATTAGTCTACTTCATTCCCATGCTCTTCCCCCATAGCCCCGCAAATTGTATTCTCTCAAGCACCTGTCCAATTATGACCTTTTGTATGGTTCTGACTTGCTCTGATCTAACACTTGCCAGGACTCACATCCATCCAAAAGCCTGGTGTCCAGAATTGGATAAAATATTATACTAGTTCTTCTCTCTCTGTGGAGTGTGTTTCATTGAATGTAGTAGTAGGCAGCCGTCGACCCCAGGGTATCATGGGTTTGCGCCTCTGGTAGTCTCTGTCCTCTCCAGGGTGCAAGCCTGGCCAGGAAGATTTGAAGAACTGGCTGTTGCCCATGCAGTGGGCTCCCACTCTTCATGTCACTGATGTCGTCCAAGGGAATGGCAAGCGCCGATACAGCTTGACACCAGTGTCGTTGCAGGGGTTGCCAGAGTGAAATTGCAAACAACAAACAACATCAAACTACCTTGGGTACCCGTACCCTGGCTCCATAGTTCTTCCTCGGTGTTCACTCCCGAAGCCTTTCCAACAGGGTGGGTATGGCTGCAAGGCTGCGGTGGTTTAAAATCAGAGTTTTCCTTCTCCTATGCAGGCTGCCATCCAAGGCTGAAGCAACTGGTTTTGAGGCACCAGTGTCCACCTTTGCCCCTTCTCCTGTCAGCAGAAACAGTTCTGCCGGGCCTAGTAGCTAAGCCACATGTGAAGGCCAAGAGTTGGACTTGGTTGTCAGAGGCTGTTAGAGACACACACCATTTGGAGCACTTTATAGGTAGTGGGAGTTTATCCCCACCACCAGCCCCAGCTATGACAACCTTAGGAATCAAAGTATTCAAGCACAAGGTTGACAGGATTTTGGAGAAATGTAGGGTTAAAGGGATTAGGCAGGACAGGAGTTGAGGCCTGACTCCATGAATGATGTTGCTCTGCCTGAAGTGAGGCATAGCTGCCTCAAGCTTCTATTTCTTAAGTACTAGGTAAGCTGTAGTTCAAAATCCATTTTGAAATAAAAAAATGTTTACATTTTAATCCGTGTGCTCTAATTCATT
The DNA here is from genome assembly GCF_030144855.1 of Hypanus sabinus. NCBI lineage: Eukaryota > Metazoa > Chordata > Chondrichthyes > Myliobatiformes > Dasyatidae > Hypanus > Hypanus sabinus. The sequence continues at coordinate 90,156,107 of NC_082718.1, forward strand.
AATGTTTTTCTGTTTTAACCAATAAAATCCATTATGAAGTTGTACATCTCTTAAATCTCCCCCCTGCTGCCTTTCCTCCATTGAGAGCAAGTGAACCCCCTCTGTTTAGAGCAGGAGTTCCCAACATGGGATCCACAGCATAAAAGTTCAAGACCTCTGGTTTAGAGTTAAAAACAAAACTCCTCCTCCCCAGAACAATTCCAGGAAGTCTTTTTCTGAAACTCTCCAAACTGTGGCAACTAGAATTCTACATGGTGCTTCAGTTGTGGCAAATGAATTTGTTATACACTAGGCTGCATTGAAATTATTTGCTTGTGTGAAGTTAACACCCAGTATTTTGTGAAGGTTCTTTGCAAACTCAGTTAAGCCTTGTGATACAATAACAGAAGATATGTAATTAATTTTATTTCTCAAATGTTGAACATTAATGTAATTTTACTACCTCAATAACAGTAATATTAAAGATCAATGTAGTTGGTACTAGAAGAGATTTAAATGGCCTTCAACCAATTAAACTTTCAAATGATGGCCATGTTTTGTAGCCAACACTATTTTTTGAATAATATTTTTTAAAAATAGTAAGCTGCCTCATCACTAAAGAACTTCTAAAAAATTAAGATGGAGCTAAATTTGGCCATCTGTGTACCCACTATTTAATTTCTACTATTAGCTGCTAGCAGTGAAATGTTAATTATTTCTGAAATGAAATTAATGCTTTAGAAATGTGGAAGTGAATAACCAGAGAAGACCAAGCTTGCTGAACCATTTTTTAAAAAAAGATTGTGTGCTACAGTCCACCTTCTGTTTTATTTTCCCATATCCATTAATTCTGTTAGTAACTATTTTTGAAATCTCTGCCTTGAATATATTTGGTGTTTCTTAAATTAGTCAATGATTAAAAATGGTGAAGGTTGTAGAGAAAGGAATTGGAATCAAATTTATCACTAATATTGATTTTCTTAAAAATTATTTCTAAAGCAAACTTCCGTTTCCAGGCAGCCAAAGTTGATTACATTGAACTTGAGCGGGGAAGTTAAAAGCCTGCTTTGAATAGGATTAGCTCAAACAGTGTGTAATGGTCATGTTTGCTTTACCTGTATTTCAATTTTGATTTTTTTTTAAAATAAACAGATTGCCATTGTGTGTTTGGTCATTTTGGATGCCCTGTTCGTGCTTTGTGAGTTGCTAATGGATTTATCTATTGTTAAGGCAGACAAGGAGAAAATAGCCCCCCAGGTATGATTAGATAAATTTTTATATATATATCTGATTTGCACAGTAATGCCTTGCATTTATAAACCATTGAAGCACATAATAGAGGAAAAAGCTGAAGGATAGAACCTCATTGAGTATCAGCTATCATGTCAGAGAGGCAGCTGTTCAGAATTAATGGGGACAACATTCTGACTTATCATCACCCTTTTGTGTACTTACTGCCCATTACGCTGCGGGTGTTTGGGGCAGCGAGGAAGGTCCAATGCCTCTGGCGGTGTTCAGGGCTTCCTTCATCGTGTCAATAGCTTCCTCTTGGGTTTCGCCACCGTCAGTCATGCACGGCCCGGGTAGAGACTTGTGAATACCACCACTCTCTGATGTAGAATGATTCTTCATTACTGTTTTGTTTTGCCAGTCAGGGTTGTTGGAGCTGAGCTGAGCCCCCGAACCTGGAGGACTGGTGGATCATTTTGAGTCTGACCTCTACCCTTTGACTTGTTTGGCATGGGTGACCCCACCAAAACAAGCTACATTGTTATTTTTTTTTTACTCAAGATGTTTATATTGGCATTTGATTTCAACCCTCTTGCCTTTCCACAGTTGAATCTAATGAAAACCATTTCAGAAGTCTGAATGATTGAGTTTGAAAAAGCACGTTGCTGCCATCATCAATACTTCAGGCTCCACTTCTCAAATTAATTTATCTCAAAGGCGTCACTGTGTTCTGTTTAAATTCTATTGCTACTAAAATTTTCACTGTCTTTTATCTTGAGGTCACTATAAATTCAAAAAAAGTCTTCAATCTATTTAAAAAATAATCCCAATCCCTTGTCAAATTTGTCCATTCTAGTCTCCACTTTCAACTAGTGCAGTAAATTCCTTATAATTTTTTTTTTGCCTGATTGAGGAATATGGAGCCAAAGAAAGTCAAAAGAAATTATTTGTATAAAATATATGCTGAAAAATAATTTTCATTATTGCTGTTGTCCCCCGTGTGGTCTAGTACGTGGATCTAAACTCTGCAGCCTTGAAAATCAATATGCTGTTGATTTGCAAGTTTGAGTTGTAGAGCATGACAGCACTGAAACAAGCCTTTTGGCTCATCTAGTCTGTGCTGAACTATTACTCTGCCTAGTCCCATCGACCTGTAGCAGGACTATAGCCCTTTATACCCTTGCCATCCACGTATTTATCCAAACTTTTCTTAAATGTTGACATCAAACCCGCATCCACCACTTGTGCTGGCAGCTTGTTCCACACTCCCTCCACCCTCTGAGTGAGGAAGTGCCCTCTCATATGCCCCTTAAACATTTTATCTTTCACCTTTAACCCATGACCTCTAGTTCTAGTCTTACCCATCCTCAGTGGAAAAGGCCTCTTTCCACTCTTTACCTCTGTTAAATCTCCCCCCTCCCATTCCCCTATGCTCCAGGGGATAAAGTCCTAACCTAGTCAACCTATCCTGCGACAGGTCCTCAAGTCATAGCTTCTTTTAGTGTTTAGATGCCACTCGCTATATTAAGATCTTGCTAATGTAGACTGTGCCACAAAGAACTGATGCATCTGTATATTTACTCATGGGAAATGAACAAACTGGTGATTATTTGTTGTGTCAGTGGATTGTCAAGGTCATTACTAAATAAAAAGGTCCGAAGGTTCATTTATTATCAAAGTGTATAGAACTCTGAGATTCGTCTTCTCCAGATAGCCATGAACCAAAGCATGGAAGTCATTAAAAGAAAAGCAAATCTTGCAAACAGCAGCACGATTATCAACTCCCCACCCCACGCAAAAGAACTAACAAATCGCACCAAACAGCAGCAAGAACATCAGACCCCCATCCCCCTCACTCACACAAAAAGATTTGCAAGTCACGCCAGATGGCAACAAGAAAGCACAGAAAATAATGTGCGTTGTAAAGATTGTATAATGAAATGACTGCCTGTAGGACAATCTGCCTTTTTTTTTGCTCCAAATCAGTATTCTTTTATTTAATTGCTTTGTTGCTGTGGATTTAATAATGTTCTGTCTTTTACAGGTGTTTCACTACCTGAGTATTACTATTCTGATCATCTTTATTCTGGAGTTAGCTGGGAAACTGTATGCCTTCCGCTTAGAATTTTTCTGGCACAAATTTGAAGTTCTGGATGGTGTCATAGTAATTGTATCATTCGTTCTTGATATCGTCTACATTTCCCGGGAAGATGCTTTTGATGGTCTGGGCTTGCTCATACTACTGCGACTATGGAGAGTGGCAAGAATAATAAATGGTACATTTTATTATAGAGTATCTTTAAATGTAGTGAAGAGGTGGGGAAATGGATCTCTTTGTTATAAATATTTTTGCTTGGCATAGGCTGCAGAATACAGCCATTCAGCCCATTGTCTGCTCTGCCATTCCATCGTGGCTGATTTATTATCCCTCTCAACCCTATTCTCCAGCCATCTCCACGTAACCTTTGACTCCCTTACTAATCAAGAGCCAATCTCTGCTTTAAATATACCCAATGACTTGGCCTCCAGAGCTGTCTATGGTAATAAGTTCCATTTGATACACCAGCCTCTGGGTAAAGTTCCTCCATCTCTGTTCCAAAGGAATGTCAATGTATTCTGAGATTATGCCCTCTAGTCCTAGACTCCCCCACTGTTGGAAACAACTTCTCCATGCCCACTCTATTTAGGCCTTTCAATATTCAATAGGTTTCATTGAGATCCTCCCTCGTTCTCCTAAACTCCAGAGAGTACAGGTCCTGAACCGACATGTGCTCCTTGTATGTTAACTCTTTCGTTCTTGGGATAATTGTCCTAAACCTCCTCTGGACCCTCTCCCATGCCAGTACATTCTTTCCTAGATAAGGGGTCCAAAACTGCTGACAATACTTCCGAGTGTGGTCTGACCAATGCTTTAAAGCTTCAACAATACATCCTTGCTTTTGTATTCTAATCCTCTTGACACTATATAAAATAATGTAATTTGAATAATGAATAATTTTTTGCTTACTAAATGTATTTTTAAAAACTTCATAATTGAAAATTACATTTTTAAATGTAAAATCAGGATGTGTATTAGCTGCTGTTAGGTTTGTTATAAATTCTAACTTTCTTGAGGCTTGTGCCTGAAATTTTAATGTCCTAAAGGAATGTCCTAAAGATTGTTCAAGCTGAGGCTTTTATGTGGTGCCTCCAATCATCACAACTCTTCATGAGAAGATTGCAAAGAGAGTAAAGTTAACATTTTCAAGCTGACCAAATGGAGTCGGGTCAATTTTGTAAATTACCTGTATTGCAGGGAGGTTGTTATAATTGCTGCCTACTGGGATTATATCGTATTGGATATGGCTTCTAAAATTTAAGGACAACTGACTATTGTGTGAATTTCATAATTATCTCTCATTTCTTGTTGTAAAGGGATCTTTCTGGCTATGAAGTCACGGCAAAAGAAGAAAGAAATTGAACTGAAACGAGCCAACAGCAATCTCAGTCAGAAAGTGGGTGAGCTGCAGAGTCAGTGCACTGAACTGGTAAGAGCACCCACCTTGAAGAAAGGTATTCATTTTTAAATGACTAGATTTTAAATGGTCATTCCTTTTGCAGACACAAGAAGTTGAGAGACTTCGTCGACTGCTCCAGGAACACAGAATAAACTACCAGATCAACGAAGAAACTTCTTTAAAGGTGTATTAAATGAAGACTGCAATAAGAATAGCAGATGAAATTACTTTGTAACAGTATCTTGCAGATTATCAACCGAGACTTCCCAGTTTTCCAAAAAAACCAAATGACCACAAATTGTTAATTAACCTTGTATTTCAAAATAAACCAAAGACTTGGCAGCGACAGTTTTATTTAATTTGTAGTATTATCAAACAATCTATGTTGACTAGCGGTCTGTTCTTTACAATGCCAGTGTGTTATTTCAATAGAGTCGGCATTTAGAGCACAGAAGTGGCAAATGTTCAGCTCAATTTGTTTTGCCAACTATGAAGCCAATGCACACACAAACCCATACCCCTGTATTCCTTTCCTAACCAAGTATCTGTCCTAATGCCTTTATAATTGTATCTGCCTCTTTCACATCCTCCTTGTCGCCACTATAACTAAAATGACAATTTATTTAAAGGGCTATTTTTATTTCAATAACAAGTGATTTGCACTTTGATTTGATTTGGAGTCAAATGTCCTATTTTCCCTTTGGTACTTCTGGTAAATTACCAGATGTGACTAAATTTCTGTCCCTGTAAATAGGGATGTGTGCTCTCTGCAAAGAATGACTCATCCAAGTGCCTTAAAGATGCAATTCCTTCTAGGGGAATAATTATCACAGCAGTAATCATCCTCTGGTATTTCATGTGTAACCTTGAGATAGTGGAATTAATTGCAAGTCATTGCACCCACAACTGGATATTATTGAGCAGATCTAGACTTGTATCTACACTTTCTCAGCAATGTGGCTCAGTTATATATTTGCAGTTTCCATGATGGACTTTAAAGCCCCAAACTGATTTTAAGCTTTCAAAACAGTCAAAATTTTTAAAGAGAGTGTAATTTAGACTCCCTCAGTATATTCACTTGGAAAATCGGTGCCTTTTTCAGGTGTGTGAAATCCGTCTGTGTACTTTCTCCTTTGGACTCTTGATGAAGTTTGTTTTCTCAACACTTTGCAGAAAGGGAAGGTGAAGAGCAGATGTAGAACTTTGCTTTCCATTTGAAGAGTTGCATCCCTTTGTTTAGAAAATATACTGCTTTCTAGTGAATGGGTTTCAAAACTAGGCCATTTCAATACTGAATAGCAATCAGTCTGTAATTATTGACTAGTGATAAGGCTTATATACAACATTGCAAAATAAATGACATGCCACCTGTATTTAAATATAATTACATACTCTTTCATCAATTTGTCATAATTCATAGTGAATATTCAACTGAAAATTTCTGAATTCTAATAAATTCAGTAAGTTTAATTAATGTGCTTTCAGGTTCATTGTTTAATGTTAATTTTGCAAATATTGTGGAAATTAGCATTATAAGATTCACTTCAAGTAGATTGTCATACATTGATCTATAAAGTGTCTTATCCTTCAGAATATATACACATTTTTTTAAAAATTGGGAATAGTAAACTGCTGTTTATCCAATATATAGGAAGTAAAATTCTCAGATAAACAGCAAACATCTTAGAGAATATTAAGCCTTTGACTTGTTGATGTGCCAATAAGGTAGCCAGGATATAGTGGAAAAAGTTGCACCAATTTTGGCTCAGGAAAATGTGGCCCAAGTGATGTGTGTCTATGTTAGACTGAATTGCTTTTATGAAAACTAGCTCAAAATGTGAATTTTGTTTCAAGTGCTATGCAAAATAAGCATGTAAAAATAAAAAAAATGTTTATTTACTTAAGAACTACAGACTGATTAGCAGCAACATTTTTTGAATATTTGCCATCTATGGTCATTCATTTTCTGTATTTTACATTAACTGTTTAGTCTTATAATAGAATTGCCATGTAAAATATTATTTAAAAATATGTAGCTTGGTGATTTATTTTAAAGGGTTATACATAGAACATTGTGTACTGTACAACATTTTTGCAATTCTTTTTCAGCACCCTATTTTCCCCATCCATTACAGACAGCTGAAAGTATACTTTATAGGTTCTCCCTAGGTAATGACAGGGTTCCGTTCCTAAGCACCCCAAACAGTGAGAAACAGCTACAGAGTTCCTACAGGGCAGAAGATGATCTGCCCCATAGGAATGGATAGTCTAGAAAAGCATCTTAAATCCAGTTTTGCCATTCTAATGATAAAGTTGCTGTTAATGAATTTAGCCCAAGCCTATTTCAGGCTCATGATATTCTTTAAAAGATTTTACTGCAGATGGTGTGTTAAATGCTAATGATAGTTTTAAAAAGGACACCAGGTGATGTGCCTTAAGTAGAACCTGTAAAAGGACATGGAAGTGTTAAACAGAATTGTTCTTTTTGGGTTCAATATGTCAAAATTCCAACTCATTCAAGAATAACCACAGCAGCTGATAAAGGCATTCCCCAAACACACTTGTATGTAGGGCTCAATATACAAAGCATTCATAAAGTGGGGAGGATCTGTATGTACACTTAAAGAACCTGCTGGGACGCCCTCCAACGATCACAGAAGGGAAAGAGAACATACCCATGATATTAATGCAAGTCAACATCGATGATGGCCGATGATGGTTCCATTGAGGAACTGAAGAAGACTAAATATGTACTCAAACAGGGCAGGAGTGCTGGACCAGATGGGATACCACCAGATGTCCTGAAGAACTGCGACCTGGACGACATCTTGCTGGACATATGTAATACGGCACTGATGAAAGGTGACAAACCAGAACAGTGGTCACTCTCAAACATTATCCTGTCCCCAAGTCTGGATCCCTCAGCTTGACCTGCATCTTAGCAAAGCTATACAATTGGATGATCTTGAACAGGATTCACACCACCATTGACCCTGAGCTAAGATTCAATCAGAATGGTTTTCGGCAGAAGTGCACAACAGTAATGCAAATACTTGCTCTCTGTAGAATCATCAAGGAAGTCAAGAACAACAACCTACCAGCCATGCTTACCTTCTTCGATTTTCACAAAGCTTTTGACTCCATTCACCGAGGTAAAACGTTGAAGATCCTGAAAGCTTACGGAGTGCCAGACCATCTACTGAGAGCAATAGAGTCCAGCTACATCAAGACCATGGCGAAAGTTGTATCACCAGACGGAGAAACAGCAGTGTTCGAGCTCCTAGCTGGTGTGCTGCAAGGAGACACTCTGGCACCCTATATCTTCATAATCGTCCTTGATTACGCTCTACATCAAGCTACCAAAGATCATGACAAACTTGGTTTTACCATAAAACCAGGACGAACCAAAAGGGTCAGACCAGCTATGCTCACAGATCTCGGTTTTGCAGACGACACAGTCCTGCTCTCTGACCAGATGGAGGAAGCACAGCATCTACTGACAAAAGTGCAACAAAGTTGGACTTCAGCTAAGTGCTAAAAAGACGAGTACACGGCGTTCAACTGCGACAAAATTACTCTCAAGACCGTAAAGAATGATACCATTAAGGAAGTCTTAGACTACAAATATCTTGAGTCAAGAATGATGAGTTCGGAGAAGGACTTACTGATACGGAAGGCGCTGGCGTGGAAGGCTATGAACTACATGAAGGAAATATGGAGGTCGAATATGACCAGACGACTCAAAAAGAGGATCTTCATAGCAGTCATAGTCCATTCTCATGTACGGTTGTGAGACATGGACACTCACCAAGACCATGCGAAAGTCACTAGATGGTTGCTATACATGAATGCTCTGGATGGCGCTTAATGTGAGTTGGCAACAGCACATGACGAACGTTGAGCTCTATGACGACCTACCGATGCTCACTACTAAAATCGAGGCGAGAAGACTGCAACTAGCAGGGCACTGTCTATGCCACCCTGAGCTACCTGCCAGCCTAGTCATCACATGGGAGCCCAAGCATGGGAGCATAGTCTTGGCACCCTCCCAAGACTATGGTCAACACGCTCCTAGAAGATAGCGGCGCAGCTAATGTAGATAAACTAAACACACTGATGAGGGAGAAGGAGTGGAGAGTCTGTCATTGTGCCTGACGCCGGCCCCCTAGGCCTGAGTCGATGTAAGAAAGAAGAAGAAAGAAGGATCTGTATAGTTTCAACGTGCATAAATAATAAATAAGGCTTAATTCCCTTTCTATGTGAAGCTTTTATTTTTTTAAGAAAGCAAAAATATTGGTACCAGCCCAAGTAATAAAACACATTACCTTTAGCATTTAAATTAAGTATAGAATACAGATGTTACAAATTTGGAGATGATCAATGGGACAGATGGCATTCTGGGGATAGAAATGGTTTTTCAGGTTTGCAGCCCTTTATCAGAACCAAACAATGAGAAAACCAGTTTTAAGCAGCAAAAAAAGTGATACACGGAGAAAACAAAGGGAATGTCTGTGTATAAGGACATGGGTTGTCTAGATGCCACAATACTTTTGCAGAAATTATATTTATACATGAATGAGAATGAAGAATGAATAAAGCCAGGAATATGCTGAAACTGACAGCAAGAACTCAGCAGATGTGCAAAATGTTTTTTTCTCTTCAAAAATGCTGCCTTAACTGATAGATTTTACTGGCAATCTTTTGGCTTCAGATATATTTGATGCACTTGTTTCCTTCTCTGAGTTGTAACAGATCTGTTTCTTCATTGGTTCAGTTCTGATGCAGTGTAACTGACTTAGCATGTTAGGTCTTTCGCTCCCTCCACAGAATGCAGCCTGACCTGCTGAATATTTCCATCTGTCTTCAGTGCAAATGTATTTCAGTCATCTAAATAAACTTAATTGTACTGTAAATGCAGTCCATTGAGAAATTTATGCTGAAGCAGGTATTCATATGTACAGTTGAAATAAAAGCAAATGACTATCTGCAGAACAGTATTTGAGAAAATTGCAATTCATAGTTTAACACCATTATAAATCAGTACATCTACTGTAAGTTACTATACATAGCAGTTATTATTTAAACAATTTCATGGTACAGTTTCATTATAACTCCAGATCCACACAAAAAAACTAGTTGAGAGTATTTCATACAAAAGGAAAGAAAAAATCATAAGGTAAATTGATATAAAGCATTGGTTTGCTTTTGTATCCAGGTTGGGCAGATGTAGACACATCTGTAAACTTAACTGAGGTAGAGATGTATAAATTTGTTGCAGTTTTCAAAGATCTCTAGAGAAAGAAAGCAAAAATTAATTGCAATTGTGCAGTGTAAAATTAAATCTGTAAAAAAATTTGGCAATTTGAATTACAAAAATCATGAAATTGGCTGTTATTCATGATTGTCACAAGTCTTACTCTAACTTTAAAACAACTAGATTTAGTCAACTGAAAGGTTTTGAACCAAGTGGTGCAAACCTCCATATAGATGCTATTTCCAAGAACTTCTGTCCTATCTGTTATCAACTTCCAAGATCACTGGGTTTTTTGCTAAACAGATTGTCACTTAAGTTCAAAATACTCTGCAGATGCTGTGGTTAAAGCAACACGTGCAACACTCTGGAGGAACTCAGCAGGTCGGGCAGCATCCGTGGAAGCAAACAGTCAACATTTCGGGTCGAGACCCTTCATCAGGACAGAAGAGGGAGGGGGCAGGGGCCCTATAAAGAAGGTGGGAAGGAGAAGGCTGGTAGGTGCCAGGTGAAAAACCAATAAGAGGAAAGAGCACGGGGTGGGGAAGGGAAAGCAGGGAGGGGATAGGCAGGAAAAGTGAAGAAAGAATGTAAGGGAAAAGCACTATGGGTAGTAGAAGGCGGCGGAATCATGAGAGGGGTGATAGGCAGCTGGAGGAGGAGGCAGAGTGAAACTGGGATGGGGGAAGGGAGAGGGAGGGAATTACCAGAAGTTGGAGAATTTAATGTTCATGCCAAGGGGCTGGAGACTACCTAGACGGTATATGAGGTGTTGCTCCTCCAACCTGAGTTTGGCCTCGTCATGGCAGTAGGGGAGGCTATGTCTGGACATATCCGAATGGGAATGTGAAGCAGAGTTGAAGTGGGTGGCAAGTTCACATTCCCATTTGGATACGTCTATACATGGCCTCTTCTATTGCCATGACGAAGCCAAACTCAGGTTGGAGGAGCAACACCTCATATACCGTCTGTGTATCCTCCAGCCCCTTGGCATGAACATTGAATTCTCCAACTTCCAGTAATTCCCTCCCTCTCCCTTCCCCCATCCCAGTTTCACTCTGACTCCTCCTCCTCCAGCTGCCTATCACCTCTCTCATGATTCTGCCTTCTACTACACAGTGCTTTCCCCTTACATTCCTTCTTCACCTTTCCTGCCTATCCCTTCCCTGCTTTCCTTCCCCCACCCCTTGATCTTTCCTCTTATTGGTTTTTCACCTGGCACCTTCTACCCTCCCCCCACCTTCTTTATAGGGCCCCTGCCCCCTCCCTCTTCAGTCCTGACGAAGGGTCTTGGCCCGAAACGTTGACTGCTCGTTTCTATGGATGCTGCCCGATCTGCTGAGTACCTCCAGTGTGTTGTAAGTGTTGCTTGTCACTTAAGTTCCTTGCTCACTACAACACAAATCCCAGATAATGTCACTGACTTGAATATCATACATGTCAATCAGTTCTCTGAACCTCAGGAAAATGTTTCTGAAGCAATACTGTGGACTTTATTTCCTTCTGTTACCAAACAGTTGATTTAGCACTTACTGTAATTTATCAACCCAAGTTCCCGAGATTAAAACATTATGGAATCCAGTTTTCTCACAATTTGTTGAATTGTTGACTTCATTCTATTATGCTGAAAAAAGCATATTTATTTTCTTTTGGTTCATAATCTCTCCATAAAATAAACATAAAACATTATTTGGTAATCATAACCTTTTCAGGTCAAAGCAGAAATGAGCACTTTCAAAACATTAAGGTACTGTGATTTTTCAATATTGATGTGAATACAAGGACAGCAAAGATAAAAAAAAAACATGAAGTGAAGTCGAGATGGGATGCATTGAAAATCATGAACAGTTTATGTTGATAATGAGGCTGAATCAATTCAGAAAATCTAAAGAAGAAATGGGGGCAAGAGGCTACTTGGCTGTTTCAGACTGTCATACAATTAAAAAAAATGGCTTATTGTCTACCTCAAACTCTATTTTCCCAGCTGAACCTGATTTCTTTAAATATGAAAACAATTAATCTTTGTGTTGAGTGCAAATAACTGAGCCTCCACAGCCCTCTGTGTTAGAGAATCCCACTGATTCACTGCCCTCTGCATGCTTGCATTTGTGGGGGAGGGGACGTGCGGAGAGAAAAATTCTATTGAATTTTGAACTAAATATCCTACCCCTTATTTTGAGAATTAGTTAGTTCTAGACTCACTAGTCAAGTAAGATATCCATCCCATTTCTATCATGTTCAAGCTGCAAAGAATTTTCTACTGTTCAGTGAGATCACCACTCATTTTTCTAAATCCTACAGAATAAAACCCATCCTCTTTAATTTCTCCCCTTATAATAAAGCTAGCATCCCACTAACTGGTCTAGTGAATCTTCAATACATACTTTTATATTTTAAGGTATGAAAACTTAAAACTGTGCTCAATGATCCAGGTATGGTCTTCAGGTAATTGTAATTAGCTGTTTTTACTCTTTTATTCAAATCCTTTGGACTGAAGGTTATCATTTGCCACCTTAGCTACTTGCCTAATCAACATGTCAGCTTTCATCTGGATGTCTTTAAACATAAGTTCCTAATTTCAAAAATTATACTCAGTATTTCCATGTTGTCTTCTGGTGGATTAATTTCTGCCCCCCCCCCCACCCCCATTGGATTCCAACTGCCAGATTGCTGTCCACACACTCAACTCATTCATCTTTCCTTGCAGCCTCTGTGCTTCCTCATAAACTAACATTTATTTTCGTGCTGTTAGCACACTTCACGATGTTATAGTTAATCCCTTCAACCAAATTGTTGGTATACAGTAGATTGTCAATAGTTGGGTTCTTACACACAAGATCTTGTAATACCCCCACTACCTGCAGCCTATGAACGTGGGAAGGACTTTTTTCACTTCTACTTATTACCATCTGCTAACCAACTTTCAATATATGCAGTTATGTCAGCCCTGGGTCCCATGCTCTGTAACCTTGTTCATCATCATCCTGTGTACTCTTTCAACAAAATCCAACTATCTAGTGTACTAGATATCTTCAAAGTACTCCAATAGTTATAAATGTTATACAAGGATGATGTTTTTTCTGTCAATCAATAAATTCTAATTTTCAAATGTTATGCCTTGAGATGATGATACATTGTTATTGGTTTAGAACTATTTTTTCTTTCAAGAAAACTTACTACTTACCAAAATGCATGTTTCTCTGATTGTCTGTGTGACTTCTACAATTTTAGCTTGTGGGTTTATTAAGGAACCATATTTTGTCCACTTTACCTCCAGCATTAAAGATTCAGGAACTTCACAACCACATCTCTGTAAGAAGATGGTGCTTCAGTTATTTTGCTGGTTGGAACAAGCAATGAAATCATGCAAATTGTCAACCTATAAAAATATTAGAAAATGACATATCAAAACCCTGTGTAATAGTTGTACAGCAGGGAAACATGCCAATTATGATGCCCCATCCAACCTAGTTCCATTTGTCACTGTTTGGCCCTTAACATTCTAAATCCTTCCAATCTATGTACCTGTCTCCCTGTCTTTTAAAAGCTGTTATTTGTACCTGTCTCAACTACTTTCTCTGGCAGCTCATTCAACATAGATACCACCTTTTGTGTTTTTTTAAAATGTTGCCCCTCAAGTTCTTTTTAAATCTTTCTCCTCTCACCTTAAACCTATACCCTCTGGTTCTTGATACCCTAATTCTGGGGGATCAAGTCCACTCAATCTATGTTCCTATGTCCTCAGCCTCCTGCACTCCAAGAAATAAAGTCTAAGTCTGTTCAACCTCTCCCTAACTCAGTTCCTCAATTCCTGGCAGCAGCCTTGTAAATCTTTTCTGCACTCTTCCCAGTTTAATAACATCTTTCCTGTAGAAGAGCAACTAAAACTGAACACATTACTCTATGTGGTCTCTCCAGTGTCCTGCTCAATTGCACCATAATCTCCCAATGCCATTACTTCTGAAGGCCAGTGTGCCAAAAGCTGCTTTCGTCACCCTGTCCACTTTCTAGGAATCACGTATTTGTAGTCCAGAATCCTTTGTTCTGCAATACCTCCAGGGCTCTGCTGTTCATTGTGAAAGTCCTACTTGTTTTTGACTTTCCCAAATGCAATATGCATTAACCATGTTGGCTACATTCTTGTCCAAATTGTTAATTTGGATGACAAATGATAATGGGCTCAGTATTGAACCCTGAGGTACACCACTAGTCACAGGTCTCCAGTTTCAGAAACAACCCACTATTATCATCTTGCTGTGATTTCTAACAACCAGCCAACTGTGTATCCAATTAGCCAGCTCTCCCTGGATCTTCTGTGACCTAATCTTTTATTAAAGTGAAGTCATGTTTTAACAACTGCCAAACAGCTTCCATGCACCAAAAGCAAACACTGAGTCTCATAGAGTCTCTTTCCTTCAAATTTAAAGTATTGAATCACTTTTTAAATGTATCTTTAAGCTCAATCTTCCTTGCTTTTATTTGGCTTTACAACCAGATATGATTAAATATTCCAACTAATGCTTGCTGATTTTTAAAACCTGTCTAACTCAGAGTCAGAGTCATACAGCATGTAAACATCAGGTTCTTATTGGCCCAACTTATCACATGACTAGGATGGCCCATCTAAGCTAATCCCATCTGCTAGCATTTGGCTCAACTTTTTAAACCTTTCTAACCTATGTACCTCTCCAACATCTTGTTGCAAAAAGTATATGTGATTAATGATTTTTGAATGTGTTTAAGCAGAAATATTTTCAGCCCATGTGATCCTGCTAGCCGTATTTTGTTGCTGCTATTAGCACTCCGATACTTTCCATCAAGATGTAGATTAAAAACTGACCTCTTCATATTTCTTCAAGTTATTACCTGAATTATTGAAGTAGCTTTTTGGATGGTCACCCAGTCTTTCACATTCTGCACAGGAGTGTTTCCAAATGATGCCACACTTTGAGGAAAGTTTTGTCCAATTAACAGATTTCTGATGATATTTGACCACTGATGGCATGTTGTGACATTGGTTATTCTTTAGGGATAAATAAGAAAAATCTCAGTTGTTCATCCATGCATGTTGTCAAAAAGGCTGTATTGCTTGTGCTCCCTCAGATTGGATGGAAAATTTTGCCAATGAGATTGCTTATTTATTTGTTTTGTTAAGTGGGAGTCAAGTCGTCACTTTTATTGTCATTTTGACCATAACTGCTGGTACAGTACATAGTAAAAATGAGACGACGTTTTTCAGGACCATGGTGTTACATGACACAGTACAAAAACTAGACTGAACTATGTAAAAAATAACAACACAGAGAAAGCTACACTAGACTACAGACCTACACAGGACTGCATAAAGTGCACAAAAACAGTGCAGGCTTTACAATAAATAATAAACAGGACAATAGGGCAAAGTGTCAGTCCAGGCTTTGAGTATTGAGGAGTCTGATAGCTTGGGGGAAGAATTTGTTACATAGTCTGGTCATGAGAGCCCAAATGCTTCAGAGCCTTTTCTCAGACGGCAGGAGGGAGACATTAGCAAGGCCAGCATATTTCACCAAGGAAAGTATTTCTTCCCAATCCTTATTGCCCTTGCAAGATAAACTGAACTTTCAAATTAGAATGGTGCAGAGCTTAAAGGAGAACCTGAAGGTGATGTGCTTCCACACATCTGCCAGTTTGCCATTCTTGGTAGCAGAGTTCGTATGTTTGGAAGTTGCAGTCAGAAGCCTAGGTAACAACTTCACGTATGTAGATAGCACATATCACATTTTTGTGCTGTTAGCAAACTTCACGATGTTATATTTAATCCCTTCAACCAAATTGTTGGTATATATTGTCAATAGTTGGGTTCTTACACACAAGATCTTATAATACCCCTGCCAGCTGTAGCCTGTGAATGTTGGAAGGACCTGTTTCACTTCTACTTTTTAACATCTGATAACCAACTTTGAATATCAGCCCTGGGTTCCATGTGCTGTAACCTCGTCCATCATTTGTGTAGACCTTAACAAAATCCAAATACACTATCTAGTGTACCAGATATCTTCAAAAGACTCCAATGGTTAACTTGTTATAAATGTTATATAAGCATGTTATTTTCCTTTTTCTCTGTATCAATCAATAAATTCTAATTTTCAAATGTTATGCTTTTAGTTGATGATATATTGTTATTTTTAAAACAATTTGTCCAGATGGTACGCATCACAATCTTTATGCATCGCTGCAGATGGCATATATATTTAGAGCTTAACATGGTTCCAATTAAATAAGTTGTTATGTCCTGAACAGATAAGAAATCTTTGAGTGTTGCTGGGCTTGTAGTTACCTAGGCTGGGGGAGATTATTCCATTATGTTCTTGACGTGTTTTGTAGATGGTGCATTCCCTGAAATAATCAAACAGGGAATATGTGTTTTACTCCTTAAAGAACGTGGAGATTAATGTAGTAGAGATCCACAAAAGTTTTTATTTAATTTTCATTTAAATCAGAACATTACCGGTCTATTATTATTGAGCATATCCTTCCTCCCAATGAGCTTCAAGACTTGAGGCCGAGTAACAATCTTTAATAGTGCCATAGTCCAAAACTTCAATTCAACTCTCAGTACTATGTCACAATGACTCGGCCCAAATATTCAGGTTTTCAGTGACCTATTAATTTTATAATTATGATCCAACATTCCCCACTGCTTGTCTTTGGTCTTTAATGCTATTTCAATTCAAGATTTGTACAGTCCTCTAAACCTTAACTTTATTTCTCCTGTTAAGAACTTCTTTTACATCATCATCTCTTGCCTATTAACCATTCTTTGCTACATGCTAATTTATAGCAGTTGCATAATATGACAGATACAGAAATAAAAGAAAATACAGAAGATACAGAAAATAACAGAAATAATTATCACAGAGAAATGCAATATAAGCATTACTAAAGAATTCCATCACAGAACAATCAGGCAAATTAAATTTAGAAATGTGTTTTATAAATTTACTTGAATCCATTTAAAATTTTTCATTGTATAGTGATGTATTTTCACTTGCTACCTGGCAAATCAAACTCTTGGTAGGAAGGCCTACCACCAAGTCCCAAGTAAAGAATATTTTACTTCTCCATATGCATTGGTGCTATATCTAACCAGCTCATCTCCACCTACCTTGGGTAATCATCAGCAGAGGAAGGAAGTGAGGGAGGCAAGCACAACTTAAGCTTAGAAACATGATCTCACTCTTTTTCACTGTTGAATAATGGAGCCCCTCCAGCACAGGTGTAATATAGTTTGATTTTCCTGGGATTAGATTATATCACATACAGGCTCACAAGATTTCTGGTGTAAAATAAGTTCTGTGGTGATGTTTCAGAAGTACTTGTTAAAGCTACTGCAACAAAGAGGAAGATGCTCAGTTAAAAGAGCTACAAAGAGTGAGAGGTACAGTGCTAAGGCTTGGTAAAGACTGGAGCCTTTGCTGGTACTTTTAACCATATTGGAAGAGCAAGGGATATTCTGTGTAAATTTATTTGTGAATTCAGTGTCTCAATTCTACTATCATCCCCATTGTTTGGCTATGGATGTCCTGGTAATAGAAACAAGGTAGAAAGAAATTTTACAGAAAGCTGTGCCCCCTCTCTTAATTCTTTCCATTGCTAATGTTTTACCTGAGAAAGGTGAGCCAGATATATCCCTTACATTGATATAGGAGGAAAATTTAGCTGTCAGTGAGTTAGTGGTAGGTCTTGTTATGTTTCTTAACTATAAAACATAAAACTAATCAAAAGAAAAACACAGGGAGACCAGGAGCATGATTCATTATTACTTTAAGTGAGGTGCCCACTTCTGACGTGGTGGCATCATGACGTAAGCCATTCACATACTTTTACACATAACCCACAATTAATTATTTAAACAAATAAAAAAAAAGTTAAATCTGACAATATTTACAATATTACTCAAATATTAAATATATGATACTGCTCCCTACTTAGTTATACACTCCAACTCAATATAGAATTCTTCTCAACTATCCACAGCATAGCAAATTTGAAATTGCTACATTCAGGCCTAACAAGTTCATCGCGGTGGAGGATTTCTTACTCTTGTGGGATAATGTCTCTCCTGACAAGGGAGGTTGCTTGGCTTGGCAGGAGAGACGTGGCTGTGAAACAATCTCAAGTTCTGGACCCTCATCCATGGTTGGCTGTAGGAGTTGGCTCTGGGGCTACAGAAGTGGTTCTGACAGTTCTAAATATTTTCTCTGGACTTGTTGGCATCCCAAGCAGTGCATGGCAAACTGCTCAATCAGCTGATCTATCCTAGGCCACCAAAGCTTTCATGTTGACCACACCTAAATGACTAGCATGTAGCTCCTTCAACACCTTAGCTCTTAACTTGGATGGTACAAAAACTTTCCACATAGGGCAACTCACGACAAGAGCAAGTTCATCCTGACACTGGTAAAAGTGGGGGAATTGGAATTTCTGCTGCATATTCTAGCCATTTTGGGTGGCCATGCAGATCTGAGACAGTGCAGAGTCTTTACTGGTTTCCCTTTGGATCATCCCTGCCAAGGTAGAGAGATTTTTGATTTGTGTTAGGGAGAATACGTCAAGAGGAGTGTCTGTTTTTAAAAAATATTCATGTATTTCCAAGGGTAAACAGGACAATCCATCAGCATTTCCATGATTGGTTGTCCTCTTGAATTCTATCTTGTAACTTGTGTCCTCCAAGAAACAGAGCCCATCCCTGCACATGTGCTGTTGCTGTTAGTGGGACACCCTTCTTTGGATCAAGAATGGACACTACTGGTTGATTATCAGTAATGAGTGTAAATTCTCTCTCATACAAGTACTGGTTGAAATGTTTTAACACCCCACACCAGACTCGAGGCCTCTGTCAGTCTGTGGATATTTTTTCTCTGCTGTAGTAAGGGAATGTAATGCAACGTTCAATTCCATCACTCATAACGTGCCATGACTACACCTATACCATAAGGCATCACAGACAAGCTTCACTGGACGATGTGGATCATAATGTGTGAATACAGAGTCTGATGCCACCATTTCCTTTGCCTTTTGGAAAGTCACCTCACACTGCTTTGTCCAATGTCATTTATTCCCCATCTGTAGTAATCCATTCAAGAGGTGGAGCACAGTAGCCAGGTTTGGCAGGAACCTGTTATAGTAATTGACAATTCCTAAAAAGCACCACAACAGTGACATGTCCTTTGGCCTTGTGGCATCCACCACTGCTTGAATTTTCTCAGCACACTTCTGTAATCCTTGTGTGACCACAATAAGTAATGCTTGGTTTAAAGAATTCACATTTATTGCATCATGCTCTGAGCCCCTAATCTTCTAATTTTTTAAAAACACCGTCCTGAGGTTTTGGAGATGTTCCTTGTCATCTTCACCAATAACAATAATGTCATCTACAGTTGAAGTCAGAAATTTACATACACCTTAGCCAAATATATTTAAACTCAGTTTTTCACAATTCCTGACATTTAATCCTAGAAAACATCCCCTGTCTTAGGTCAGTTAGGATCACTACTTAAATATCAGTACAATAGTAGAGAGAATTATTTATTTCAGCTTTTATTTCTTTCATCACTTACCCAGTGGGTCAGAAGTTTACATACACTTTGTTAGTATTTGGTAGCATTGGCTTTGAATCGTTTAACTTGGGTCAAATGTTTTGGGTAGCCTTCCAGAAGCTTCTCACAGTAAGTTGCTGTAATGTTGTTCCATTCCTCCAGTCAGGTGTGTAGGCCTCCTTGCTCACACACACTTTTTCAGTTCTGCCCACAAATTTTCTATCAGATTGAGGTCAGGGCTTCGTGATTGCCACTCCAATACCTTGACTTTGTTGTCCTTAAGCAATTTTGCCACAACTTTGGAGGTATGCTTGGGGTCATTGTTCATTTGGAAGACCCATTTGTGACCCAGCTTTAACTTCCTGGCTGATGTCTTGAGATGTTGCTTCAATATATCCACATAATTTTCCTTCCTCATGATGTCATCTATTTTGTGAAGTGCACCCGTCTTTCTGCGGCAAAGCACCCCCACAACATGATGCTGCCGCCCCTACGCTTCATGGTTGGGATTGTGTTCTTCAGCTTGCAAGCCTCACCCTCCAAACATAACAATGGTCATTATGGCCAAACAGTTCAATTTTCGTTTCATCAGACCAGAGGACATTTCTCCAAAAAGTAAGATCTTTGTCCCCATGTGCACTTGCAAACTTTAGTCTGGGTTTTTTAATGACAGTTTTGGAGTAGTGGCTTCTTCCTTGCTGAGCAGCCTTTCAGATTATGTCAATATAGAACTCGTTTTACTGTGGATATAGATACTTGTCTACCTGTTTCCTCCAGCATCTTCACAAGGTCCTTTGCTGTTGTTCTGGGATTATTTGTACGTTCATCTCTAGGAGACAGAATGCATCTCCTTCCTGAGCGGTATGACGGCTGCGTGGTTCCATGGCGTTTATACTTGCGTATTTGTACAGATGAACATGCTACCTTCAAGGGTTTGGAAATTGCTCCCAAGGATGAACCAGACTTGATATCATTTTCTGACCTCAATCCAATAGAAAATTTGTGGGCAGAACTGAAAAAGCATGTGCGAGCAAGGAGGCCTACAAACCTGACTCAGTTACACCAGTTCTGTCTGGAGGAATGGAACAAAATTCCATTCATGTACTTTTACATATTACCTGTAATAAATTATTTATATAAACAAATTCTTAATCAACCAATATTTATAATATTACTCAAATATTACTAGGAATATTAAATACACAACAGGTCTTTTCACCAAGAGTTTGATTTATAGATATTATAGTTTCCATGGAAGTTTGCATTAGTTTACCCAATGAAAATTACTTTACATTTAAAAAGAAACATCTTCTATGGGCTTTTAAACACAAGAAATTCTGCAGATGCTGAAATCTTGATCAACACACATAAGTTGCTGTAGGAACTTATCAAGTAAGGCAGTATCTATGGAATTGAATCAACAGTTGACATTTCCTGCTGACACCATTCATCAGGACTGGAACGGAAGAGGAGTCAAAATGTTGACTGTTTATTCCCCTCCATAGATGCTGCCTGACTTGCTGAGTTCCTCCAGAACTTTATGTGTGCTTCTATAGGCTTATACACGGTATTTCACTGAATAAATGCCAGGATTGTATATCCATTGACGTGCGTTAAAGAAAAATCAAATGATTTCACCAGACCTACCGCATAATACAGCCAGAGTTTAAGTTGTATCCAAAAAGTACTGGCGTCCGGAACCCTACCATCTGTAGACAATCTTGGTTGGCTGAACTCTTCATGACTGTCAGCTGCCCAAATCTGTTTTTGCTTTGAATTATACCAACAGTGGAAAGACTCAGTTAAGCAAAAACATTTGAATAAAGCAAGGAAAAATGGGATTTCTGGAAAAATACTAAAACGAATCCTTCTTAATTAAAATTGTAGGATGCCAAACACTGCAGCTTTGGAAAGTTTAATTAAGTCCTGATATATTAGTTTGTAAACCATGCTTGGTTTGAGAATACCTACATGTTTAATTTGTAGATTTTGCTGTGGCCTTCTGGGCAAGATGACATGGATCTGCTTACTTCCCAAAGTTAAATATAAAATTGAATTAATTTAAAATGAAGACAAAAAAACAAGATAAACCAGCCTGTTTGAATGGAAATAAAAAATGGAGTAATCATGACTTGATGTTGTCAAAACTTTCAAACGTATTTCCACACATTATTGAATGGAGTATTCCTGTTTGAGGAACAAATATAGATGTCAGATTGTTTAGCAACTTAGTGTAGAAGGAGATGAATTACTTTTGCATTATGCAAGTGGCTGAAAGCAATGCAGTTTTATAGAATGACACTGAAAAAATTGACTAAAGAAAGCATCACCAAATCAAAATTCCAAAACTGATAGAATTGAAATATAAACAAAAATATTAAAATACTCAGCAGCATTAGTGCAGAATTACTGAGACAAGCAAATAAATAAAATCTAGATGAAGAGGAGCTGTAATTAGCAAAAGCAGAATTGTTACCAACAAAAAAGAGACATTGTAATGATGTCCAATTGTTGAACTTAAAGCTACAATTTGCACACCTGAAATAGAAGGTATTCTTTCCCAAGATTCTGTTGAGCATTATTACAACAGTGTAGGGGACCAAGAAGAGAGATCAGATTGGGAGTAGGCTGGAGAATTAAAATGAGTGACTATTAACTGAGGATCACGTTTGCAAACTCATCAAAAGTTCAACATTTGTGGCAAGAGACTGCATCATAATAAGTGAGTGCTAGATACTAAATTGAACAATTTACAATAAAATCACGATCATCTGGAAGAAACACTGAGGTCTGATAGGAAAGGAAGAACTTAAAAAGCCAGGAGCTGCTTTTCAGTCTTCAAAGGAGAAAAACTCAAGTTGAATTATTCAACCTCCAAGAGGCCACAACCTTGTTGAAGGGTTTGGAGACTTGCATGTCTCAATAACACAGAGAGCTACGTTGGCTGGTGTAAGGGCTTTATGCTTTGGTTTTTGGTAGGGTCACTTATACCAAACAGGTCAAAGGGTAGACGCTAGATGAAGAGTGGTCCATCGATGCTCTAGGTTTAAGGGTTCTGCTCAGGGCTAACAATCCTGACTGGTCAAACAAACTTGTTACAGAAATAGCAATGAAGATTCTCTCTACATCTGAACGTGATGGTATTTCGGAGCCTCCACCCGGCACTTGCATGATTAACAGTAGTGAAAAACAAGAGGAAGCTACTGACACCATGAACAAAGTCCTGAACACCACCAGAGATGGAGGACCTTCATTGCTGCCCTAAACACCAGTGGCACAACAGGCAGTAAATAATTGATAAGATCATGTTCAACTGAGCCTTCGTTGTGTATACAGTATTTAGTTTATACTGTAAAAGATAACTTGCATGAAAGGATATGTGGCATTTGGTCCAAATCCAGCCACTAGAGGGAGTCCAACAATGTAGCCAGGATTTCCACTGACGGGAACTCCCACTGTGTTTTCCTACAATTTAAAAGGACATTTATGAGTAAACAAAAAAAAAATCCTTAAAAAGCATCCTTAAACGTGACAACTTCAAAAATTACAATAAATACACTGAGCTGGATGTTGGTCTGTTAAAAGGATTAACGCTGTTCTTTAGAGTAAAATACATACAAGTTTAATAATGTCAGTCAATTAACAATTTCTTTCAGTAGGCTTTAAATGGCACAAATATATTGAGGGATTTCCTAGTGAAGGTCATCCAAGGCTTTTAAACTTTAAAATTCAGGGGCATAACATAATGGGTCTGAGCTCCATACAGGATTTGAATACAGTTATAAGGAAAGCACTAATGAAGTTGTTGTACTTTAGTTTGATATTAATGATGGCAACCCCACAACGGTAAAGTGAGGGCTTCACCATTGTACCAGTGAAGTAATATCATGAAAAAAATGTATTAATCATCTCCTTACTGCTTGAAGAATTCTGTTTCTTCACCTTGCTACGTTTTCCTACATAATAATAACTCATCACATGTGAATTACTTTGGGACCATTGAAAGCAGATAAAATGTGATGCAAGCGCAAAAGCAAGTTTTCCTTATTAACTTTTTTTCTATACATCAGGAATAAAATATAATGTTTTTGCAACTTGCCTATTTATTAAAAAGATCCAAGAACACGTCTGTGTGGTTAGACTTTGAACGTGGGTACAGAATGACCTTTCATAATCTTAGAAGAAGATCATCTTCAGAGAATCCTTTATTTATTTCTCATTCTGTTTTACAACTTAAGTTATAAACACTCAATATGTCAGGTAACATCTGAGGAAAAACAAAGCATTGAAAATGCAGGGGTTAGGGGAAATTGAGAATTGTAGTGAAATCTCGTTGAGGGCTGAAGAAATTGCAAAGAATGATCCTTTGAATGTGGAGGCTGGTGGGATGGAAAGTAAGGACCAAAGGATGTCTATTCTTTCTCTATCAGGAAGTGCAGAAAAAGTGAAGTCAACTATGGTGTAGGAGTCCAAAGTTCAGGAAAGAGAATATCTCAGACCCATGTACAAGTGCTCAATATCACAGTTGATATGATGGGTTTAGAGGACTGGATATAGAATTCAACTATTTATGATAACGCACTCTATCCATTTGCACAAATAAATAAGAAAACCTATTATCCAAGTGGGATCCAGGTGCACAATTCGCAAGAGGCTAACAAATAGATACAGCAAATAATTCAGGAAACTAACAGTAAGTTACTGCTTACAGTGGTAATACAGAAGGACCATTCTACTTCAGTTATCCAGGAGATTCATATGTACTGTATTGGTTGCCTTATTGTGAAAGGTGTGAGTGTTTTGGAAACAGTCTGAAGAACATTTGCTGGCTGGAATGATCACATTGACTCATCAGGGAAGATTGGACAGGCTAGACGTAGCTACTAGACTTTAGAAGAATCAAAGAGAATGATATGAACATAGAAGATGCTAAGAAGTCTTGGCAGGATGGTTGTGGAGAGGATATTTGATTTAGAGATGTACAGCACAGAAACAGACCCCTTGGCCCAACTTGTATGTGCCACCAAGGTTCCTTCATGAGCTAGCCCTATTTGCCTGCAAATGGCCCATATCTCTCTAAACCTTTCCTATTCATGCATGTGCCCAAATACCTTTGAAATCCATGAGGTCAGTGGAAAATGCTACAGCTTTGGTGCTCAATATGAGTCTGGGCCAAGCAAAATCATATTTCTGTAACAGAATGTAAGATGTCTAATCACCCCATCAATGCCCACCAGAAAGGTGCAAGAGAAATCCAGTTAGTCTCATTTCCTAATGCTTTCCCTATGGTCCTACAATTATTTTTCTTTCAAATATCTACCCGCTTTCCTCTTCAAAGCAACAAATTAGTCTCCTTACACCACTCCCTTAGGTAGTGAATTCCTGACTATGACTTTTTTTGTCACATCACTTTGGTCTTAAAACAGTTTTTGCTCATAATATTTCCCCAAGTTAAACAATAAGCCTGACCTTAGAAATCTGAAGAATTTAAGGAAGGAAGAAAATAGAAAAAAAATTATAAACCATATAACAATTACAGCACGGAAACAGGCCATCTCAGCCCTTCTAGTCCATGCCAAACGCATACTCTCACCTAGTCCCACTGGCCCGCACTCAGCCCATAACCCTCCATTCCTTTCCTGTCCATATACCTATCCCATTTCTTTTTAAATGATAATATCGAACCTGCTTCTACCACTTGAACTGGAAGCTCGTTCCACACAGCTATCACTCTCTGAGTAAAGAAGTTTTCCGTCGTGTTACCCCTAAACTTTTGCCCCCTAACTTTCAACTCATGTCCTCTTGTTTGAATCTACCCTACTCTCAATGGAAAAAGCCTATCCACATCAACTCCATCTATCCCCCTCATAATTTTAAATACTGCTATCAAGTCCCCCCTCAACCTTCTACACTTCAAAGAATAGAGATCTAACTTGTTCAACTTTTCTCTGTACTTAGTAACTTAGGTGCTGAAACCCAGGTAACATTCTATTAAGTCTCCTCTGTACGCTCTCTATTTTGTTGACATCTTTCTTATAAATCAGTGACCAGAACTGGACACAATACTCCAAATTCGGCCTTGCCAATGCCTTGTACAATTTTAACATTACATCCCAACTCCTATACTCAATGCTCTGATTTATAAAGGTCAGCATACCAAAAGCTTTCTTCACCACCCTATCCACATGAGATTCCAGCTTCAGGGAACTATGTACCATTATTCCTAGATCACTCTGTTCTACTGCATTCCTCAATGCCCTACCATTTACCATGTATGTCCTATTTTGATTAGTCCTACCAAAATGTAGCACCTCACAGTTATCAGCATTAAACTTTATCTGCCATCTTTCAGCCCACTCTTCGAACTGGCCTAAATCACTCTGCAAGCTTTGTAAACCTACTTCATTATCCACAACACCACTTATCTTAGTATCATCTGCATACTTACTAATCCAATTTACCACCCCATCATCCAGATCATTAATGTATATGACAAACAACACTGGACCCAGTACAGATCCCTGAGGCACACCACTAGTCACTGGCCTCCAACCTGACAAACAGTTATCCACCACTACTCTCTGGCATCTCCCATCCAGCCACTGTTGAATCCATTTTACTACTTCAGTATTAATACCTAATGACTGAACCTTCCTAACTAACCTTCCGTGTGGAACCTTGTCAAAGGCCTTATTGACAAAGGTCTATATAGACAATATCCACTGCTTTACCCTTGTCAACTTTCCTAGTAACCTCTTCAAAAAATTCAGTAAGATTTGTCAAACGTGACTTTCCACACACAAATCCATGTTGACTGTTCCTAATCAGACACTGCCCATCCAGATAATTATATATAATTATATAATTATGTAGGACAAACTAAACAACATCAAATGAGATACAGTATACTGTTCAATATACAGTATTTTTGTTACAATGGTCCTGAAGTTTCAATAGCTTTGTGAAGACATACTGAAAAAATTGTAATAATTGACAGGCTGTATCACTGTCTGGTATGGAGGGGCTACTGCACAGGACCAAAAGAAGCTGCAGAAGGTTGTAAATCTAGTCAGCTCCATCTTGGGCACTAGCCTACAAAGTACCCAGGACATCTTTAGGAAGTGGTGTCAGTGTCCATTATTAAAGATCTCCAGCACCCAAGGCATGTCCTTTTCTCACTGTTACCATCAGGTAGGAGATACAGAAGCCTGAAGGCACACACTCAGCAATTCAGGAACAGCTTCTTCCCCTCTGCCATCTGATTCCTAAAAGGACTTTGAAGATATGAACACTACCTCACTTTTTTTAATATACAGTATTTCTGTTTTGCACACTTTTTAATAATTTATTCAATACGTGTAATTGATTTATTTATATATTATTGTTTTATTTTATTTATTTTCTCTCACTCTGTTAGATTATGTATTGCATTGAACTGCTGCTGCTAAGTTAACAAATTTCATGTCTCATGCTGGTGATAATAAACCTGATTCTGATTCATCATTGAGTCAACTCTGTTTTTTCCAAACATCAAAATAATTTTGAAGTATTGTACCTGAATGAATATAATCTGGAAGCGCTGTTGCACTGGTACCAAGTTACTGTCAATAGTTCCAAGAACAAGAGCAGCCAATGCATTTACAATGGTCCCTTTACTGTTATACACAATGATATATTTCACCTACCAATAAAATAAAGAACAATGCATCACTGAAATCGTACAGAATTGCTTACCTGAAAATCCAAACATAAACAAATTATTGCATTCTACTGTACTTTGAAGCAATGATGAGGCTAAAAATGTATGAAGCATAATAAGGCTTTTTTGAGTGATCACCATAACTTACCTCTAGCACAATATTTCTGCATATATTAACATCCTGATTGGGTAACCAGTTATTAACAGCAAAGTCTTTCAGGCGTATTAATGTTCCATTTAAAGATTTCAAAGTTATAGAGCTAAGAAAGACTGGGATCTG
Source organism: Hypanus sabinus (assembly GCF_030144855.1). NCBI lineage: Eukaryota > Metazoa > Chordata > Chondrichthyes > Myliobatiformes > Dasyatidae > Hypanus > Hypanus sabinus. The sequence goes on from NC_082718.1 coordinate 90,183,621, forward strand.
GAAGAAAGCCAAAATTAATTAGTAAGTGAATATACCTAACCTTCGTATTTTACCCATTTTTAAGCATTGTAGGCTCATTACTAAAATATTTATTTAAGCACCAAATTAAGTCCCTAAAACTAAAAATCAAAAATCAAAGCTCTTATATATGTATTTTTTAAACAACTGCGATTCATCATGTTATAAAGCATGTTAAAATTGAATGCATTTTTGATATTTATGCATGTGGTAATTGCATTTAAAAACTCTTTCCTGTTGTATGGGCTTCAGCACAATTCATATAAAAAAGTCATCAGAAACAATATTCAATAACACCATAAGACACAGAAGCAGAATTAGACCATTCGGCCCATTGAGTCTGCACCACGTTAACTAGAGAGTACACTTCTGCTTTCTTTAAACGAACTGTTGCAAACTGCATGCCAGGATTACTGAATAAATACTCAAGCAAAGCACAAATCTGTAATAGTGGCATCCTTTTAAACTGAAATGCTGCAATCTCAGAGTAGCAGCAAGGAATCCAAATCCTGCTGTCAAAGAATTAAAAAAATTTAAACAAATACACTTAATGGTAAATCATCTAATTATGGTAATCTATGAAACAACTTGCCATTTGTATATTAAATGCATTGCTCATTGATTAATTTGTTTATGACAGCTGATTGATTATCCCAATCATTATACAAAAACATTTTGAGCATTGTGTTGGACAAATGATTACCCAATATCTTAATTACATTGTAATTTCACTGCTACTTTTGGCCATCACAAGCCTATGAAATCTGTGAGCTTAAACTGAATAAAATCAAAAGATGACAGCTATCCTTTCTGCATTATTTGTCAAAAAGTTGAAGGATATTTCAATCTGTTATATGTTTAATTTTTTCCAGTTCTGAAATAGGTAGATACAATGTATTATACAAAAAGCCACAAGTTTTTGTAAAATATTATATAGGAATATTATATAGGAAATATATAGAATATTATATAGGAAATATTATAGGTAGCATGTGGATAATACAAACAATTCTACAGAACCACATACCAATGTGAAAACATTTCTCTACCCACACATACAGTATATGATTTAGAAGAACACTCAATCAAACCTTCTTTTCTCCTTTTAACCAAAATGTCAAGACCCTAAATCAGTAATTTCAGTTTTCCTGTAACTTCGTTATGTGGGATTAATAGTTCCTCCAAAGCAACACTAATAAGTCACAAAAATAATTAATACTTTTATCCTGTTCACTTTTATAAAACGTAAGAACACAAACCAGTAAGATCTAAAAACTATATACTTACTCCACTATTCAAATTTGCATCAGGACTCTGAAAAATATATTTCCATATATTAGTTTCTAGGTTCAAAGAATAATTTCATATTAATCACAAAATATATTTCTGTCAGAAGTTCTTTTTTCTTTTTAAATCTTTTTATTAGTTTTAAACAAACCTAAATGAAACATGAATACAAAATGCTTGAGAGTACATAATTAATAGTTTAAATAGACATTCAGATATGTAATAATAAAAATATATAACCTCTCAAACCCAGAACAATAATGAACAAAGAAGTAAAAAGAGAAAAAAAAAGAAAAACCCCCAAAAAAAAGAAAGAAAAAAAAAGCAAAAAAAAACACTAACCAACATGGGCCATTGAATAATATTAAGTACATATACAGTAGTGCCAATAACTCCGAACCTCCATCCAATTAATTAAGGATAATATAAGTAAGGTTTAGGAAAAGACAATTCAACTCATGTGAAAATGTTGAATAAAAAGTCTCCAAGTTTCTTCAAATTTAACTGAAGAATCAAAAACCACACTTCTAATTTTTTCTAAACTCAAACAAGAAATTGTTTGAGAAAACCACTGAAATACAGTTGGAGGATTAATTTCTTTCCAATTCAATAAAATAGATCTTCTAGCCATTAACGTAACAAATGCAATCATTCGTTGAGATGAAGCAGATAAACGATTATTATCCGTCATTGGTAAACCGAAAATTGCAGTAAGAGGATGCGGTTGAAAATTAATATTTAAGACTTTTGAAATAATACTGAAGATATCTTTCCAAAAATTTTGTAAACAAGGACAAGACCAGAACATATGAGTCAATGAAGCAACATCAGAATGACATCTATCGCAGGTTGAGTTAAGATGAGAATAAAATCGAGCCAGTTTATCCTTAGACATATGAGCTCTATGTACAACCTTAAATTGTATTAGGGCATGTTTAGCACAAATAGAGGACGAATTTACCAATAATAAATTTTTTTCCCATTGCTCAGTAGATATAGGACAATGCAACTCTTCTTGCTATTCTTAATTTTTTCTGATACATCTAACTGTAAATTCATGATCATCTTATAAATGATGGCTACCAAATCCTTTTGATAAGGATTAAGAGCTAAAATTCTATCTGTAATGTCCAATGGACATTCTTTCGAAAAAGACTGTAACTCATTATACAAAAAATTTCTAACTTGAAACTATCTAAAAAAATGGGTTTTAGGTAAATTATATTTATTAGATAGCTGTTCAAAGGACATAATGTTATCATCCAGAAACAGATCACGAAAACATGTTATACCTTTTGTTTTCCATAAAAGAAAAGCTTGATCCATAGATGAAGGCCGAAAAAAATAATTAGATATTATAGGACATGATAAAATAAATTTATTCAAACCAAAAAATTTACCAAATTGAAACCAAATTCGTAATGTATATCTGACTATAGGATTAGTTATCTGTTTATTCAATTTGAATAAAGAAAAGGAAATGAAGATCCTAAGATTGAAATCAGTGAAAAATCTTGCACAGATTTACATTCCAAATTTACCCATTGTGGGCAAGTAGCTATAGTCCATTCTTGTGTCCAGAATATTAAATACCGCATATTGACTGCCCAATAGTAAAATCTTAAGTTTGGTAAAGCCTCCTTCTTAGGCTTCTGTAAATATTTTTTACCCAATCTAGGATTTTTGTTCTGCCACAAGTAAGAAGATATTTTAGAGTCAATAGTATCAAAAAAAGCTTTAAGAATAAAAATTGGTAATGCTTGAAATAAATATAAGAATTTAGGTAGTATCATCATCTTAATAGCAATAACTCTACCAACCAATGACAAAGATAGTGGAGACCACCTAATAGCAAGTTGCTTAATTTGATCAATTAAAGGCAAAAAGTTAACCTTAAATAGATCTTTATGTTTTTTAGTAATTTTAATACCTAGGTAAGTAAAATAATCTGTAACAATTTTATATGGTAAATGTTTATAAATTGGAACTTGCATATTTAATGGAAATAGTTCACTCTTGTTAAAATTCAATTTATAACCAGAAAAATTACTAAATTGAGCAAGCAAAGACGAAATAGCAGGGATAGATTTTTCAGGGTCAGATATATATAATAACAAATCATCAGCGTACAATGATACTTTATAAGTCCTCTCCCCATGGGTAATACCCAGAATATTAGGTGATTCACGAATAGCTATAGCCAACAGTTCTAAAGCAATGTCAAATAGTAAAGGACTTAAAGGGCAACCCTGCCTTGTACCACGAAATAGCTGAAAAAAAGGGGATCTTTGATTATTGGTAAAAACCGAAGCTAAAGGTTTATGGTATATTAATTTAATCCATGATATAAATTTTGAACTAAAATTAAATTGTTGCATTGTAGTAAATAAATATGGCCATTCAACTCTGTCAAATGCTTTTTCAGCATCTAAAGATATAACACATTCTGGTATTTTAGATGAAGAAGTATAAATAATATTAATTAATTTTCTAATGTTAAAAGATGAATAGCGAATTTTAATAAATCCAGTCTGATCTTCAGAAATAATTCGAGGTAATATATTTTCTAATCCAATAGCCAAAACTTTACTGAAAATCTTAAAATCCGTATTTAATACGGATATAGGCCGATAGGATGCACATTCAGTAGGGTCTTTATCTTTTTTAAGAATTAAAGAAATAGAAGCTTCATAAAAAGATTGTGGTAAGTTACCTACACTTAATGCATCTTTAAAAATTTTACAAAGCCAAGGAGAAAGTATAGGAGAAAAAGATTTTAAAAATTCTACAGGAAAACCATCTGGACCAGAAGCTTTACCAGAATTCATTAAAGAAATAGCCTTTTGTATTTCAGATTCCGTAATAGGTGTATCTAAAATTACATTATCCTCAACAGTTACTTCTGGAATATTCAATTTCCTTAAAAATTCATTTATTATAGAAGAGTCCTTAGTGAATTCTGATTGATATAAGGAGTTATAAAAATCTTGAAAGGCTCTATTTATCTCTTTGTGATCGATCGTCAGAGTACCATCTTGTTTACGAATTCTAGTAATCTGTCGTTTATCCGAAACAATTTTCAATTGGTTAGCCAATAATTTACCAGACTTATCTCCATGCATATAGAATTGAGTTTTTGATTTAATTAACTGACTTTCAATCGAAGAGGATAATAATAAACTATGTTCCATTTGAAGTTCCACTCTTTCTTTATAAAGTTCTTTACTAGGAGTCATTGAATAAATTTTATCAATTGCTTTGATTTTATCAACTAATGTCAGAAGTTGTAAATACATTCACAGCTTAGAAACTTTATACACATATGAGTATGTTACGTTGAGTGTACTTGGCCTTGGAGCTACAGGATGAGAGGTGACCTGATAGAGGGGGATAAGGTAACAAGGAGCATTGATCATGTGGATAGCTAGAGGCTTTTCCCCAGGGCTGAAATGGCTAACACGAGGGGGTATAGTTTTAAGGTGCTTGGAAAAAAAGGTACCAAGGGGATGTCAAGGGTAAGCTTTTCACACAGAGTGGTGGGTGTGTGGAATGCACTGTCAGCAGCAGTGGTGGAAGCAGATACAACAGGATCTTTTAAGATCCTCTTAGATAGATACTTGGAGCTTAAAAAAAGTAGAGGGCTACGCGCTAGGGAAATTCTAGGCACTTTCTAGAATAGCTTACATGGTCGGCACAACACTGTGGGCCGAAGGACCTGTAATGTGTTGTAAATTTCTATGTTCTATGTACATTACACATAAAGCTTTCTACTTTAAATTTATGAACTGAGAATCAACTTGCCAAGGCACAAGTGACTAAACAACATGGCACTTCCCACGGTCAGTTTATATATACAAACACACAACAGCATATTCCAGTTAATTGGGATACATTCAGACCAGCACATTTTGGTCCAATTAAGTGGCTGCCCCAATTAGCCAAAGTTTCATGGATATAGATAAAAAGGAATAAAAAAGTCAAACTACTATCTGAGTAACAAATTATGTATTTAAATGAAATATAGAACAAATTAGAACACTATCAATACTACTACAGTACTATAAAACTATGTAGAAGTTCATGATAGTTATTGACAGAAGAATTCATTCAATATATGCTGCCGTGTTTTTCTGATTGACTGTAAACGAACAAAATTAGCACAGACCTAGTGTAGATTATGGACTGCCTTCATACAATGCTTTCTATGATTAAATCTTCCAAATCTTCATTTTCAATGTAACATTCAAGATGACTGTTGATACCTTCAAATTCTTCATAGTTCTTAACATGTTGAAGTAGTGGTATAGTTTCATTTTCACTCCAGGTCATTTCTGGATCTCCAAGCTTGATTGCTTGAAACTGCACTGAGCAAAACAGTTCTGAATTGTCTCTCTACTTTTTTTCTTGCTAACTATCAGTGATAAAAATTACTACTTTTTGAACACAAACATACACAACTGACCCTATTTAAAAACTGTTTGCTCTGAGCACGGTGTAGAATCTAAGGTGACTGATGCTGTTTGGCAACAGTCTCCTGTCCCAGTTAAGCAGCACTGTATCCCAAATAAACAAAGAGAATCCCAGCTATTTCCTCAATTAGGTTTTGCTCTTTGAGTTTTCCCAAATAAACAGCTACCCTGATTTTAAAAATGGCTCAATTAACCTGAATCCACCGTACATATAGGTGCATACAGAACTTGTGTTCATTTCTACATGTATAATTAATGAATATTAATTAATATTAATGATGAATTCGTTATTTAATGAATACTGGCCCAGATCTTGATAGGCTTGACCTATTGCCCACAGTCACCATTCTTGTTCCCCACTGTGCCCATACTTAACTGGGCTGCTAGCAACCCTATACTCTCGAGGTCAATGCTAAGGTCAGAATAGTGATTGGGTAAACTCGGAGATTGTGGGACTGGTACAAGTGCTGAGTTTACCAAGCATGACAGAAGATAAAGCTGCGGCTGGACTTTGCCAAAAGTGGCGACTGCTAGGCATTTTAACGTCTTTGAAATCAATAACAATAGCAAAACACTACAAATTAAAAACATTAAACAGAAGCAAGACATTTTAAAAAGTACATTTTCCTCCTTTGTAGGTCACTATAAAGTTGGAAATCTTAGTGAGCCTGGGCTCTACTATTGGTTTCCGTGTCTGTCCAATAATGAAGCAGTGTGCCAGATATGACTGTCTGATGTCTCATACTTACAGTCATTTCAATTACTGAACTCTAAAATTTTCAATTGGGAACACTATCAAAATTCAGTGACATTCATCCCATTAGTTTGTACATTACATTTTGGAACAATCACTGAACATGAAATATTAAACTGTGGAAAACTTACTGGAAGAATTTTTACATTCAGGTAATTGCTTATACTGAATGCTGGAAGACTTGTGCAGTTTGTTGATTTCTGTATCCTTCGACTGCAGTGTGTTGTTTGATCTATCAAAAAAGCTAAGATACAAAGAAATAAGAGTCAAACATCACTAACTAAAACACTATAAATACATCATAATGCAGACTTGTTTTCTTGGATACCCCTGCACCCTTAGGTTATGTAGAAAACCAGAATCTCATTGACAGATTCAAAACTGAAATACATGGAAGGGCATGAAGTTACTCTGCTTTTGTGTTAGATACACACTATTATAGACCTAAAGAGTTCAAGCTGATCCATTTCATGGCAAGCAATTTGTTGACATCATTCTGATTAATAATGGCCAACAAAACTCCCTCAGAGTCCCATTTTTCTAAGTTTTAATTGTTGATGTTAGCTTCAAAATAAGGAATGAATTATATATATACATATTTAAATAGCTTTCCTCATCACAGTCTTCCAGAGAAATTCAGCAGGTCCAGCAGCAGTTATTTAACTTCACAAGCACCCTTATACAATGCATTCCTTATACCTACATAAATGGCTTTAGATAAACTTATCACCCTTGAATGGCACAAAAAGGGAGCTTAAGGCAAAGGAATGCTTATGAGGCAGTGACTAAAATATGATAGAATTCACCTTGCAGTTTGAGGGAGAAGCTCGATGTATGTTACAATGGAGTTAAAGTAATAACAGAGGCATGAGAGAGGAGTGTCGTGGTTTCTTGTGCCCCACAAACAACCAGGAGACGCAGAAGATTCTTCAAGAAGTGTTAAACTTTAATTTGCAAACCAAAGCTGAGACAGTCAGTGAGCTAGTTGCTGATTCCCCACCGATCCTTGTGCATAGCATTTTTTATAGCAATTTCCTGGTTTAGTTGTATTAGCATATCCAATCGGTCTACAGTTGCGTATCACCAGTACATTAGCTCCAAACTTCCCACTATTGTTTCTACCCATTGTTATGATCCCAGCCCCCTCCTTTGTGAGAATCACAAGAGCACCCGTCGAAAGGGGGGGGGGGGTCAGTAGACCCAGTCGGGGGGGGGGGGGGTGAGAGAGAGAGAGAGAGACGTGCCAAATTGCAGGTCCCACCAGGGATACAGAATAAAGACAACAGCGACTATTGTCTCATGGAGACTACGTGAAAAGCCCTTGGGCAAGGTGGGCTGGTTGAGAGAGAGATTGCATCATCACAACCTGATTGACACCTGTGACCCCGTGAGGAAGTATAAAGGAGAGTCTCAGGGAGACAGCCCCCTCAGACGCATCAAGAAGACACGAGAGTGTTCCCGCAGCAGCGGGAAGCCATTCTGAAGGAAGCCACGTGCATTAGATTCCGGGATTGGAATCTGTGGCTGGAATCACAGAAAACCGCTTTTAACTAACATCGGGGAGAGGAAACCAACGCTCCCCCGATTTCACAGAAGATTCATCGGCAAGTTCTTTCTCTCCTCCCCCAATCTCTCTCTCTCGGTCGCCCCACGGAAAAACCCAGCGATTTTCAAAGGGCTGAGGCCTGCAGACTTTGAGGGACTTTTATATTTCCAACGGACAATCTATTAACCCCTAGACACCAGCAGAGCTCACTTCTTAACGGTGATTATAACTATACCCGCGCTTTAGATTGAGTGTTGACGATGTGCACTATCTGAATGTTTGTATTAACCCTACTTTTATGTCCCTTTATCAATAAAAATGTTTGAAAATAGTGACATCAGACTTCAACGGACCTCTCTATCTTTGCTGGTAAGTTCTCCAGTTATCGTAACACCATTAACTTAATCATGTTCTAATCTACTTTTTGGGCCATGTGTTACCTCATCCCTGGCCACAATTATCTCTTAGCTAGCCTCTCATTAACACACCATTATCTTCTTATTTGGCAACATTCTTAAGTCACTAATGTGTTCCAATTAACACACCATTATCTTCTTATTTGGCTACATTCTTAAGTCACTGATGTGTTCAAGTGTTAAAGTCACTGATAGTACAAAGACAATACAGAGATTTCATTCTCCTACTAAATTGGATACATACATAGCAAATAGCAAATACAAAGCTGACTACATAGTTTTGGTTACACAGCAAACAATGCAACTTTATACTCCAATATATCCCCCCTTTGGGGTCTCACACAGAGAAAGAAGACTAAGAGTACGCGCACAAAAGCCCCAGTAAACTCAAGCATTTATTCCCAAATCTCGGGTTAACCTATAATTTTTCTGCGCCAAGACCTCAAAGTATTCTCTCCCTGTTACCTTGGGCTGCTGAACCAAAAACCTGTCCCTTTGTACCTGAGACAGGGGAAAAAAACTCAGAAGCCCTTACAATCTACTCCCATACTGTTGTTTTGCTCTTGTTCATCCTGCAGGTGTTGTAGGCTGTAACAATACATCTTCGGTGCTTCTTTCTCCACTATGCTTGCTTCAGTAATTGCCATGAGCATCGGAAATTGTTTGGTTGCAGCACGCACTACAAGAGACTTGAGGTAAGGAAGAGAACAGCACAGCACAAGCGCATAGCTCAACAATACAATACTGACAGTTATTGCCATTTTAGTCAGCCTTGCTCCCCATCCTCCGAGTCTACTTTCTAACCAGTCAAATACCTGATGTCCGAACCCTGCATTCTGTTTAACTTCCTTTCTTAGACTTTTAAACTTATACATTACCTTAGTAAACGATCCTTCTGGACTAATGTTATTTGGTATAAAGGTACAGCACTTCTCTCTAAACATCACACAAACTCCTCCTTTTTCTGCCAACAGCCAGTCCAATGCTTGTCTATTCTGCCACGCCATTTTGCTAGTTGCATCTAACTGTTCTCCCAAGGCCTCCAGTGCATCATTGGTGTAGTTGATGAATCTTTGCTGATTGTAATATATATATAATTTATCCATTCAACATTCTTAATAGTTCCTATCAAGGGTAGAAATGTTTTGAAGCCTGCAGCAATCTCATTTCTCACCTTAAATTTGTTAGGTATACCTTTCGGCTGTCCTATACTATCTATCCGGATCGTCGAGTCGGGTTCATATTTTCTTCTTTTCTGCAATAGTGTCTGCTGTTCAGAGATATCAGTGTTGAAGAGTACTTCAGGGGATACTATAACTTCTTGAAGTAGCATAACACGTGCCCAATTGATGGGAAGCGTAGACCTCCTTCCTTACCACACTGCCACCAGGTGTCCGCTAAGGGGATGGTCTGTGCGTCCAATGCACCTTCGGGTGGAGGGGAACCTACTATGTGTCTTTCACCTGGAGTTACATCCCACATCTGAGTGCAGCTACCTCTGAAATGACCCACTGGATGAGCACCTTTCCTCATAAAACATTCATAGTTCAACTTATACTGCATTATAAGCTGTCCAGTGTAGGTGTCTTGCTTCTTTTGTTTACAGCCCATGGTCTGCTGTAGTTGCAGTCAGAGGCAAGCTTGTGTTGATCAAACTGCAAGGAAGCCTGATATAACATACACCAATATGGGCACATTGGTGCGTTTCTCATACAGCTTTGATACCAGGGATCTGTTATAACACAAAGCTTCAGGAAGCAAGCCTTAATCGAACCGTCGTTCACATTGCTCCCTATACTCTCTTTGCCACCGTGTGCAAGTGGAGAAGTTATAAGGCATGGGATCTACATGCTGAGTGGGGCTTTCCCTTGAGCACAGGTAACAATTCTGTCTCGTCATCATTCCTGCTGTGTAAGTTGCCCATTGATACCACTGATTAGTACATGTCTATAACCATGGCGAGGAGATGAGTGTTGTACTCCTCTTACTTCTTTTCTGTAGGTTCTGTGGGGACTTAACAGTCCCATTCCATATCTGCCACACTAATGGTTTCCAAGTCTGCACTGGAGTATGTGGGTGCTTTGGATGAGTGAAGAAACTGAAAATCACACAAGAAAGAAGTCAAAACTAAGGGAAAAAGGGTAGTAGTAGCTTTCCAATATTCCACTAGGCAAGACAAGGAAAACTACTACAATAACAAGTGTGAAGTAGAAATGGAAAATAAGAAAGGAAGGACAAGATTAGTTTTCTTAAAGCTACATGAAATGAAGAGAAAATTCCAGCCTCGCACAGGAATGCTACAAGATGCACAAGGTGCCATGCTTAATTAATTTGAGAAGATTAAACAACGCTGGAAGGCATACTGTGAGTCATTATACCAGTAAGATCAACCGGATCACGAATATCACCTTATATCTTACCATCAGGAGCCGACAGTGATGAAGGAAGAAGTTGAATCAGCATTAAAAACCTTACCAAAGAACAAAGATCTTGGCATTGATAGAATTCTAATTGAAATATCATAGCAATCAGACACAGCTGTTGCAATACTGATGATGCTCTGTCAGCTGATCCGGAAGACAACATCATGGCCAAGTGAGTGGAGGAAATCAGCGTTTTTACCAATATTGAAGAAGGTGATTCGACAGAGTGTGAAAATTATCATTCAATCGCCCTCATTCCAGCAAGATTTCACTAAAGATCATTCAGAAGAGACTTCAATCTTATTTGGAGTGGGAGCTTCCTGAAGTGCAAGCTGGTTTCAGGAAAGGAAGGGGAACAAAAGACATCATTGTGATTATTATGGATTATCGAGAAGACGAAAGGATACCAGAAAGACATCTATATGTGCTTTATTGACTACAGCAAGGCCTTTGACAAACTATGGATCACATTAAGATACATGGCTGTACCAGAAAATTTGATCGTCCATATGTGAAATCTTTACATCAATCAAGATGCAAGTTTGAACTGAACAAAGAGAAACAGAATGATTCAGCATCTGTAAAGGGGTACTACAAGACTGTATTCTCTTTCCCCCTGCCTGTTTAATTTGTAAGTCAAACAAATCTTCAGAGAAGCAAGAGTATACAGGGAGAATTGAGGAGTGAGAATTGGCAGCAAAATCATCAATAATCTTCATGCTGATGACATGACAATAATGGCTGAAAACGAAAAAGACCTGAAGCAACCGCTAACCAACATCAAGGAACATAGTCTCAAGATGGGTCTGCACCTTAACCTGAAGAACAATAAGATTATGACTATTGGCAGCACAACCAATTTCAATCTCAATGGAGGAGAAATTGAAGTGGTTGACAGTTTCAACTTACTTGAACCAATGACTAACACCGAAGCGGTAAGCAGCCAAGAAACCTAATGAGAAATCATCCTTGGCAGAGCAGCCATGAAGGATTTAGAGAAGATCCTTGGGAACAGAAATCTATCTCTACATTCAAAGATTAGGCATGTGCAGGTGATGGAGTTCTCAACGACATTATATAGATGTAAAAGTCAGATGGTAAAGAAGAATAGGAAGTGTATCGATGCTTTTGAACTGGGGTGCTGGAGGAAAATTAGCACATCTCATGGACCTGTCACGGAACAAACAAACTGGTCCTAAGTGAGATCAAACCAAGTCTCTCTCTGAAGGCTCAAAAGACAAGACTCTGCCTATTGAACTTCAGGCACATCATGTGAAGAAACTGCTCCCTGGAAAAGGATATCATGCTCAGTAAGGTGAAGAGAGGAAGGCTGATATTCAGATGGATGGACACAATAAGGACAACTGTGAGTGCAACATTATCAATAATGAGCCATCTTTGCGAGGATTAAAACACATTTAGGGCAACTATCATTTAGGGTTTCCATGAGTCAACTATGACTTGATGGCACTTAACAGCAACAGGACTGGAAGCTTTTAAAAAACCAACAGAAGGCAACTAGCCAATAACATAAAAGAAGATACAGAGTGTTTTTTAAGATATATAAAGAGTAAAATAGAGGCAAGAATGGATAGCGGATTGCTGGAAAATGAAACTGGCGAGGTACTAATGGGGGACAAAGAAATGGTGGACAAATTCAATAAGTATTTTTGCATTAGTCTTCACTGTGGAAGTCACCACGGCGTTATGTCAGAAGTTCAAGAGTGTCTGAGGTTAGGAGTAAGTGTAGTTGCTATTACTAACGAAAAAAATACTTGAAAAGCTGATAAGTAGTTACTGGAACCAGATATACCCCAGGGTTCTGAAAGACATTGCTGAAGAGATTGTGTAGGCATTAGTAGTGATCTTTCAAGAATCACTAGATTTTGGAATGGTTTTGGAGGACTGTAAAATAACAAATGTCACTCCACTCTATAAGAAAGGAGGAGGTAAATGACAGGACATTATAGGCCCATTAGTCCGACTTCAGTGGTTGGGAATATTCTGGAGTCCATTATTAAGGTTGATGTTTTGAGATGCATGGAGGCGCTTGATAAAATAGGCCAAAGGCAGCATAGTTTCCTTAAGGGAAAATTTTGCCTGACAAATCTGTTGCAATTTATTGAGGAAATAACAGGCAGGATGGACAAAGAACAATCTGTGGATGTTGTTTACTTGGATTTTCAGAAGATCATGGACAAGGTGTCACACATGAGGCTGCTAAATGAGATAAGAACCCATGGTATTACAGGAAATACATTAATATGGATGGAAGATTGGCTGACTGGCAGGAGGCAAAGAGTAAGAATAAAGGGGGCCTTTTCTGTTTGGCTGCCAGTAATCAGTGGTGTTCCACAAGGGTCAATGTTGGGAAAACTTCTTTTACATTATATGTCAATGATCTGGATGACAAGATAGATGTCTTTGTGGTCAAGATGGCAGAAAATACAAAGGTAGGTGGGGGTGCAGGCAGAGTTGTGGAAGCAGGGGGACTAATTAGTAGAATGGCAAAGAAATGGCAGATGGAATATACTGTAGGGTAGTATGTGATCATGCACTTTGGAGGAAGGAATAAAGGTGTAGACTATTTTCTCAATGGGGAAACAATTCAGAAATCAGAGGTGCACGGTTTTATCCGTTGGAAGGAAGGCAAATGCAATGTTAGCATTCATTTCAAGATGACTAAAATAAAAAAAGCAAAGATGTAATGCTGAGGCTTTATAAGGCATTAGTCAGGCCACGCTTGGAGTATTGTGAACAGTTTTGGGCTCCTTATCCAAGAAAGATGTGTAGGTATCGGAGAAGAACCTGAGGAGGTTCACAAGAATGATACGGCATGGATTGTTGCCCAGTGAACTATTTCTGACCCAATGTTGCAAAAAAGTTAAAATAATCACCCCAATTTTACAATAACTGAATGATTTTTAGAAATAGTTGTTTTTTAAATTAAACCCATTTGAATTGCCCTGCCCCTCTCTTACCTGCAGGGTTGTTGTCAGTGCATGTAGTTGTTGCCAAAGGAGCAGGAAGCTTCAGATAACCTCCTCTGACTTTAATAGGCATACCATACTGGGGTTCAAAAATAAAGCAGTGAGTGGATCAATAATAGATTTAAAAAATAGGTAAGGAGAATGACAAATAAATTTGCATATGATACAAAATATTCACGCAATGTAAACAGCTATAGGCTTCAGAAAAATATCAATGGATAGGTTAAGTAGGAGAAACGTAGTCAATGAAATTCAATCTATAGAAATGCAGTATCATCTAATTAAATTCAAAGTAAGTTTATTATCAAAGTACATACATGTCACCATATACGACTCAGATTCATTGCCTTGTGGGCATACTCAATAAATTCAAAGACTAATAACCATGACAGAATCAATGAAAGGCCACACCAACTTGGGTGTTCAACCAGCATGCAAAAGACAACAAACGGTACAAATACGAGCAGAGAAAAATGACAACAATCAATCAATCAATAAATAAATAGATAGCTAGATAGATAAATAAATAAATAAGCAAGCAAGCAAGCAATAAATATCAAGAACATGAAATTGATAATCGTTGAAAGTGAGTCCATAGGTGGTGGGAGCATTTCAATGATAGGGCAAGTGAAGTTGAGTGAAGTTATCCGTTTGGTTCAAGCCTGATGGTTGGGGGGGGTAATAACTGTTCCTGAACCTGGTGCGTGAGTCCTGAGGCACCTGTACCTTCTTCCTGATGGCAGCAGTAAGACGAGAACATGTCTGGGTGGTGAGGGTCCCTAATGATGGATGCTGCCTTCCTGCGACAGCATTTCATGTGCATTAAAGTTAATAGAATATACAAAATATGAAAGGATATTAAAGTAAGGAAAACTAAAGGTACTTCGATATATCTACAGGGCAAATAGATAAAGAGCTCAAGAAACCATATGGGATTCTTTTTTTCTTTGGAAGAGGTGTAGAATGCTAGTTAAGCCGCAGAGTACTGCATAGTTCTGTTTATCGCATTACAGGAAAAACTTGCTAAAACAGGCTCAGATAATGATCTTCAAGGATGTTGCACAGCGTGGAGTGGTTCAGTTATAAGGAAAGGTGTCTAGGCTGGGATTTTGTTTCCTTTGGGACAGAGGTGCCTGAGGGGAGATTTTGGTGGGATGATTACATTATTAATGGCCTACATAGGATGAACAAAGAGGATATCTTTCCCTTGGCAGATAACTGAAAGCCAAGAGGGAAGCTGAAGACTTATAAGGAAGTTGGCACTTTGATAAAGGTAATATGGAAAATTGACTTCTTGATTCTAACTTATCAAAAAAAATTATAATGTCCTTAAGTTTAACAGATTAGTTACATTTATCTATATTGATCTTTACCTCTAGCTACTTTCTGAATTTAAATAGTTTTATGATTTCAAAATACTCTTTTAAATTTTAACAAAGAACTATGTGATCCAAGTGAACAACCTGCAGGGTCCGGAATTTTGTATCTCGCATCAAAAATCAAGTGATCAATTTTAAGGAACATACTTGAAACAAAATTGATAGTCTGAATCAAGAAGACCAACTACAACTGTTTTGATAGTGTTAGTACAAAGCTCAAAAAATGGAGACCCGAAAAAAGGCAGAATTCAAACCTAATTAGTATTATTTAGCAGAAGACTAGATATTGCTACCTGATAGCTACTTGAAGTTGAACTGGATACACTTGTAGGTGACAGAGTTGAAGACGCTTTATCAGTACTGAAGGAAAAACCACTGAACTGTTTCATTAAACTGTTAAAATTACTAGTACTTGGCACTTCTGGGGCAAAAAACGATGAGCCTTTCTTGTCTGAGGATTAAAACACAAACATACAAACAGAAAAAGGTAGATTAGAACATTTGAAAACAAACTTAAATATTAAAAATATACACATATATTGTTGTTCAGAAAGAAATGGTGAAAACTATAAACATATGCCTTCATTTACAAAAGCTGCAACCATTGGTCAGATATGATGCTTTATCTTGAACACACAAGGGACTGCAGATGCTGGAAGCTGGCGCAAAAAAACAAACTGTGTCCAGCAGCATTTTGTTTTGAGATCCTGCCCTTCATCCAAAACATTGATTATTGTCCTGCCCCTTCTCTCACATAACAGACACTGCTCAAACTGCTGAGCTCCTCCAGCACTTTGTTGTTTTGCTTCAGACCCCAGAATCTGCCACTTCTCATGTCTAAAGGATGCTTTTCTTTTCTGTTTTGTGCCTAGAATTATAAGAGGTTTATATGGTGCCATTACAATTATTTAAGTTTTCATTAATTTTTTAAAGTACTTTTATTGTTCTAATTTGGTCTTTATCTTCTAGATCAATAAGTTTATTTGCCATATTTCATCAAATAATAAATACATAATGTAATAAATAAACTGTGAAAAAAACTAATCTAAATACAGAAAAACAACAATCTGCCATCCGACTACATGGAAACTTCAACGGCATAGTATCTGGGTCACTGAATGCAGATTCCCTCAGTCCCTTTCACACACCAGGACCCATGCTCCCTTCTGTATCCAGTGCTCACTTGAAACTCACCTAGTTTTACTACCAGCATTCTTTTGAAATCTACTGGGTTCACTAAAAAAAAATTATTATATTGCATAAAATCTAAAAAAAAAGTCCCCTTTTAGTTTTTTTTTGGAAACGTGACTGAAGAACAAAATCACTGTCTTCACTTAAATGCTTTTTAAAACCTGTGTGTGAGTGAGAGTGAGAGTGATCAGCATGCTAGAATAATTTATCGTACAATATTTTTGTAAATACTCATGAAGCAGTGCCACATGACTACAATATACATTTTATGTACAGTAATACTATTCATATCATCTATACAGGCAAAGATAGGAGCCTCAGTAAAAGCAGATCAGAATTTGGAGGCTATGTGCAGAAATTACTTCCTAAATTATTCTTTAAAAGTCAATTTATTTTCAATTAGATCAATTAAAGAAAATTACAGTAAGATTTTTTTCAATATTTGAAATATAATGAACACTTGATAAATGAAGCACAAATAGATCATCGATACTAGTTGAGCATATTAGTTTCCACTAAAAAATCTCATATATGAAATCCTGTGTTTCACTGCCATACATAAAAACAAGATCATTCAGTTATGCAGCATTATTAACAAGTGTAGAAGTTAAGTGCCATTTTGCATTGCATTTTCTTTTTCTTTTTAAATCTTTTTATTAGTTTTAAACAAACATAAATGAAACAGGAATACAAAGTGTTTGAGAGTACATAATTAATAGTTTAAATAGACATTCAGATACGTAATAATAAAAATATATAACCTCTCAAACTCAGAACATTAATGAACAAAGAAAAAAAAAGAAAAAACCCAAAAAAAAGAGGGAAAAAAAGCAAAAAAAAAACTAACCAACATGGGCCATTGAATAATATTAAGTACATATACAGTAGTGCCAATAACTCCGAACCTCCATCCAATTAATTAAGGATAATATAAGTAAGGTTTAGGAAAAGACAATTCAACTCATGTGAAAATGTTGAATAAAAGGTCTCCAAGTTCCTTCAAATTTAACTGAAGAATCAAAAACCACACTTCTAATTTTTTCTAAACTCAAACAAGAAATTGTTTGAGAAAACCACTGAAATACAGTTGGAGGATTAATTTCTTTCCAATTCAATAAAATAGATCTTCTAGCCATTAATGTAACAAATGCAATCATTCGTTGAGATGAAGCGGATAAACGATTATTAACCGTCATTGGTAAACCGAAAATTGCAGTAAGAGGATGCGGTTGAAAATTAATATTTAAAACTCTTGAAATAATACTGAAAATATCTTTCCAATAATTTTGTAAACAAGGACAAGACCAGAACATATGAGTCAATGAAGCAACATCAGAATGACATCTATCGCAGGTTGAGTTAAGATGAGAATAAAATCGAGCCAGTTTATCCTTAGACATATGAGCTCTATGTACAACCTTAAATTGTATTAGGGCATGTTTAGCACAAATACAGGATGAATTTACCAATAATAAAATTTTTTCCCATTGCTCAGTAGATATAGGACAATGCAACTCTTCTTGCTATTCCTTCTTAATTTTTTCTGATACATCTAACTGTAAATTCATGATCATCTTATAAATGATGGCTACTAAACCCTTTTGATAAGGATTAAGAGCTAAAATTCTATCTGTAATGTCCAATGGACATTCTTTTGAAAAAGACTGTAACTCATTATACAAAAAACTTCTAACTTGAAAATATCTTAAAAAAAATGGGTTTTAGGTAAATTATATTTATTAGATAGCTGTTCAAAGGACATAATGTTATCATCCAGAAACAGATCACGAAAACATGTTATACCTTTTGTTTTCCATAAAAGAAAAGCTTGATCCATAGATGAAGGCCGAAAAAAATAATTAGATATTATAGGACATGATAAAATAAATTTATTCAAACCAAAAAATTTACCAAATTGAAACCAAATTCGTAATGTATATCTGACTATAGGATTAGTTATCTGTTTATTCAATTTGAATAAAGAAAAGGAAATGAAGATCCTAAGATTGAAATCAGTGAAAAATCTTGCACAGATTTACATTCCAAATTTACCCATTGTGGGCAAGTAGCTATAGTCCATTCTTGTGTCCAGAATATTAAATACCGCATATTGACTGCCCAATAGTAAAATCTTAAGTTTGGTAAAGCCTCCTTCTTAGGCTTCTGTAAATATTTTTTACCCAATCTAGGATTTTTGTTCTGCCACAAGTAAGAAGATATTTTAGTGTCAATAGTATCAAAAAAAGCTTTAGGAATAAAAATTGGTAATGCTTGAAATAAATATAAGAATTTAGGTAGTATCATCATCTTAATAGCAATAACTCTACCAACCAATGACAAAGATAGTGGAGACCACCTAATAGCAAGTTGCTTAATTTGATCAATTAAAGGTAAAAAGTTAACCTTAAATAAATCTTTGTTTTTTAGTAATTTTAATACCTAGGTAAGTAAAATAATCTGTAACAATTTTATATGGTAAATGTTTATAATTTACCAATAATTTACCAGACTTATCTCCATGCATATAGAATTGAGTTTTTGATTTAATTAACTGACTTTCAATCGAAGAGGATAATAATAAACTATGTTCCATTTGACGTTCCACTCTTTCTTTATAAAGTTCTTTACTAGGGGTCATTGAATAAATCTTATCAATTGCTTTGATTTTATAAACTAATGTTAATATTTTAGAATTAGTTTGTTTCCTAACTCCAGCAGAGTATGAAATAATCTGTCCACGAATATATGCTTTAAAAGTATCCCACAAAATTCCACTAGAGATCTCTGCTGTAAAATTTGTTGAGAAAAACAAATCAATTTGTTGTTTAATAAAGTTAACAAAGTCTAAATCCTGCAATAAAATAGGATTAAACCTCCAAAATTTAGCATTGATATATGAATCCGTTATTTTAATAGATAACTTCAGAGGTGCATGATCAGGTATGGTAATACAGTCATATTTACAATCAGTAACATCTGTGAGTAAATGGTGATCAATGAAAAAGTAATCAATTCTTGAGTAATTATGATAAACATGGGAAAAGTATGAAAATCCTTTGTCATTAGGGTGTAGAAAACGCCAAATTTCACAAATAGCTGAACCAATCATAAAAGAGTTAATAAGAGAAGCCGATTTATTCGGAAGAGTTTTGGTAGGCTTGGATCTATCCATCACAGTTAAAACATCACAGTTGTTGGATCTATCCAACAACAGTTAAAATCCCCACCCATTATCAGTCTATATTGATTCAGATTAGGAAAGGATGTAAATAAGCATTTAAAAAATTCAGGACAATCAGTATTTGGAGCATAAACGTTAACTAAAACAACTTTCTGATTAAAAAGTAGACCAGTAATAAGCAAAAATCTACCTTGTGGATCTGAAATTGTTTCATGATGTATAAAAGAAGTTGATGAGTCTATAAGAATAGGAACACCTCTTACTTTGGCTTGCGAATTTGCGTGATACTGTTGGCCCTTCCAAAACCTAAAAAAACATTGACTATCCACCTTCCTTACATGAGTCTCCTGCATAAAAATAACATTGGCATTCATTCTATGGAATATTTTGAATATTTTTTTTCGTTTGATCGGATGATTTAAACCATTAGTATTCCAAGAAACAAAATTAATAATCCTATCCAAATTAACAATATTTATTACAGTTAACACATAAGTTTAAAAAAAAAGTGAACTCATGAACCCGGAAGAAGGAAGTGAGTTCAAGGAGAAACCGGAAGTCACGGCACTGCAACCATTTTTGTAGTTTCATATAGGCCCATGAAATAAATCTATGCAAAAAGCAAGCAAAAAGAGAAAAAAGAAAAAGAAAAATTCCGCTCCCTCCACCCCAGGAAAAAAGCCAAAAAGAGGCAAGCAGGCAATCTAATATTAAAATTACCCCCGTGTCTCAGGATGGCAACTCAGACAAAAAAAATTGAAAAAAATACAAACAACCCATATTATAAGAAAGGGTTAATATAACAAAAGTTAAAATATAAAATTAGTATTATATATATAAAACAAAAGGGTTAAAAAAATTAAATTGATAAAACCCATAAATAAATACTACTAAATTAGTATTTTAAATGAGAGTTTAAAACTTTCAAACTCATCAAAACGGATATGACGTTCCAAGCACTAGAGTCTGTCGGGAAGAAGAAACGCCATTTTTTTAAAAAATCTTAATATTTAAATGTTAAAAATATAAAAAAGCTTATACAAACTTAAAAAAGGAACCCTAATCAGTTATTTTCAAGGTTAATAGATTAATAAAATATAAAAAATAATAAGATCAGAATAAACCAAAAAAAGAGTACTTTTACAATATATAAAAAATACATGTCAACCATACTTAAAAAAAACCCATCATTCTGTAAGAGATCGAAATTTATAGACTAATTATTACATTAGTCAATCCGATAGAGTGTCATTGTTCCAAAAAACTTTGAGCATCCGCTGGAGATTTAAACAGCCGAACAGTTCCATTTTCAGAAGTAACTCTCAGATGTGCTGGAAATAACAGCGCTTGCTTGTAGCCTTCCTGGTGAAATTTTGACATAACCGGTCTAAAAGCCATTCTTGCCCTTAAAACTTCAGGGCTATAATCTTCCAAAATACGAAATTTAAATTCTTGAAAGTTAATCATACCCTTTTTCCGAGCTGCCCGAATCAGACGCTCTTTGATACGAGGGTAATGGATCCAGAGAATTACATGCCGTGGTTTATCTGAATCAGAATGATAGCGAGAGATACGGTGTGCACGATCAATTATTGGAGGAGAGTCCAGAACTTCTGAACCGAAGACATCCATTAGAAGTTTAGAAAAGACAACGGTAAGATCACTGCTCTCAAATTTTTCCGGAATCCCAATTAGCCGAAGATTTTGTCTTCGAGAGCGATTTTCAAGATCAGTAATTTTAGATTTATAACGATCCATCTGTTGAGAAGTCGAAGCTTGCTCGTGTTACAAAGTTTCGATAATATGTTCTTTCTTACGAGCGGCTTCTTCAAGTACCAAAATACTTGCTTGTTGTTTTTGTAGTTCCAGTGAAAGTGTTTTAAGTTCTCCTTCGAATGATTTTAAACGCTCATCAAACGCAAAAAGCTGTTCAGTAATTTTTCTCTCCAGACCCGCAAATTTATCTTCTATAAGCTTTACAATAGTTTCTAAAGTTATCGGTTCTTTCGTCTGTTTTGATTCTTTTACTTTAGACATTTCAGAGAGTTGAAAATAGATCGAATAGTTAAAAAGAAAAATTCTGTATGTTTAAACCCCTTTAGAATAAGTATAAAAAGATCATTTAAGGGGTGTTTGTAGGTTAAGAAGACGTAAAAGGTTTGGAGCAAAGCCAAAAGCGGTTTACTCCATAAGCGCCATCTTGAGACCTCTCGCATTGCATTTTAAAACAATTATGATATACATCATACACTGTCCAAAAAATACACTTACAGTTGTTTGTCTCAATGCAGAATAGGTTGGGGTTGATCAAAGTCACAACTTCACTACTATTTGTAGAGTACATTGCTGCATCTTGTCTGCAAAGTTCATTGTCACCCCTGCACAGAAATCAAGAAATGTTGATATAATTATCAATTGATGTTTTAACTTTTATTGAATAAATGGACATCAAGGAATTAAAATAATGTGGGTGGCATTTAATAGTGATATAGATCAAGCACTGAAATTATACCTAAACTGAAAAACACAGTAGCTTGATCAATAGAATAAGACCAGAATTTCTTTCCCAGTATATTACAACATTCATAATCAATTACTCTCTCAGGAGCTCCCCTCCCCAATATATCTGTAGATTGCTAGATGAGACTTTTGCTAATGAGGCAACAGTTAAAGTCTGCACACCTTTCTGCCTTCTGAAAAACAAGCTCTTCGAAGATCAACATCTCAAACCGGTACAAAACTCATGTTCCACTGGGTGGCAGTGATATAGGTGTTCCTCCTATGTGTTTATGAGAACTGAACTATCAATGGCAGGCAATTCAAAGCACAGGAAAGATATATGAGATGGCAGGTGGTCAAGGTCAATATGAGATATGAGCACAAGAAGAGGAGCCAGTGTAAGGAAGTCAGCAAGCAAAATGGTGATGGATGAGCTGAGAGTTACTTCAAGATAGAATGGAAATAGTACTTACTCATGAGCTGTTTTGAAATCTCATCCCATAATCAAACAACATACTAATTTTTTAAAAAAGCCTGGCTTAACCTCAACTAGTTGTGATGAAGAGAAATAGAATAAGAGGGCAAGCTTTGGGATTGGGACCATAAGAAATACTATCAATCCACCCAATGGCTTAATTTTTTTTTAAATCCCATTTGTATCATATAATTTGCGTTTGAAATAGTGATAAATCAGACAAATCAGAAGAATTTAAAAAAGAACAAGGTCATTTGTGTACACCTAGAGTTCAATTTTCTGATGTCAAGGAAAAACATTTAAGAGAGAAACAGAAAGGGTTCAGCACAGAACCTTGTGTGTAACGTTCAAAAGTATATTAAAGAGGATACCAAAAGTTTCTTCAGAAACATGAAATGTAAGACAGATGAGAGTGGATATTGGATTGCTGGAGAGGTAGTAACGGGGGACAACAAGGAAATGGCAGATGAACTGAATAAATATTTTGCATCAGTCTTCACTGCGGAAGACACTGCCAGTATGCCAGGTTCAAATTACTAGAGAGAAGGGGAATGAGAAACTGAAAGGTCTGAAGGTAGATAAGTCACCTGGACCAGATGGTGTACACCCCAAGGTTCTGAAAGAGGTGGCTGATGAAATTGTGGCGGCATTAGTAATCATATTTCAAGAATCACTAAATTCTGGAATAGTTTTAGAACACTGGAAAATTGCAAATGTCACACCACTCTTCAGGAATGGAGAGAGGCAAAAGAAAGGAAATTATAGGCCAGTAAGTCTGACCTTAGTGGTTGGGAAGATGCTGGAATCAATTCTTAAGCATGTGGTTTCGGGGTACTTGGAGTTATATGATAAATAAGCTGTAGTCAGCATGGTTTCCTCAAGGGAAAGTCTTGTGTGACAAATCTGTTGGAAATTTCTAAAGAAATAACAAGCAGGATAGACAAAACAGAACCAGTTGACGTTGTGCCCTTGGATTCGCAGAAGACCTTCAACAAGGTACCACACATGAGGCTACGTTCAATGCATAGAAAATAATCCACCTTCCATCAGCCTGCACTTTCACGATCACAAAATAACTTGCCCAAAGATCCAAAGGACTCTAGACAGATTTTTCAGGTGATAATAAATTAAGATGCTAAACTTCAACACTGATTCATTCTAACAAAAAAAAATGGTTTTGAATGTTATATCAGTTCTTCAAGATTTGGAAACTCCAAACAGGATCATAAATCAAGTATGATAGTGACATGGAAAGTGGAAAGAACAACATAGAATTAGATGGCAGAAGATGGGTGTGGATACTGAAGCAAAGGCACAGACACCTTGTGGGCATCTTCAGTCATTTCATTCCAGCCTGTAGAATCACACATCAATAAAATAATTCAAATTACATTTTATATTGATGATATACTATATTTATTGGTTACAAGTAGAAATGCTGTAATTGCTTTCAATACAAGTGTAAGTAATAGATGAATTAACCCATTTCCCAGTTTAACTTACGTGACAATATGGACATCACAGGTTGAGAAGGTAGATCGATCTGATGACATACAGTCTGGATCACAGCAGCAATTTACATCACATTGTCCAACTAGTAAGTTACAGACACACAAAGTACGAACTGAAAAAGCAAAATTATACTGCTGTTACCTTAGCAATGACTTTTTAAGTTAAGAAACACTGATCCTTAAACAAATAACTGTTATCCGTAATCCAGTTATAGCTGGTAGCACTTACACTTTCTTCAAGGCTTAGTCAATGAGCATATATTTTGGCAGATACTTCATTGGATTCCCAAGACTGTGCTACATTATTTAAAGAGCTCATTTTTAGATGGGTGATTAAACCAACACCCCATCTATTCTCAGATAAAGGTAACTGACCCCTGAGTTTACCAGAAACCTGTCCTGGCAAAGCACAAGTGCTACCTGCTACAATACTGTGCAAAAATTTAATAGAGCAAAAATATGTTTCCACCTCCAGTTTGACTACTTCTAATGATCTAGCTTCTACCATCCACCAGGAGTTCCCTCTGTGAAAAGAAATTTCTACATATTTCACCTTTAAATTATCAGATTCTCGTTGTTATATACCCTCAATGGAGATTCTCTCACGAATCAAGGGATATGGGGACAAGGCAGGGACTGGGTATTGATAGTGAATGATCAGCCATGATCTCAGAATGGTGGTGCAGACACGAGGGGCCAAATGGTCTACTTCTGCACCTATTGTCTATTGAATGTATACACCCCAATATTTACCCAGTCAATTCCCTTTAGGATTTTATATGCTTGAATAAATTCACCCTATTCTTCTAAGCTCCAAGGAACACAGGCCCAAACTATTTAGACTCTCTTGGTAGGATAGCTCTCTCATTCCAGAAATTACCCTATTGAATCTCCTTTCTGCAGCCTCCAGTGTCACTACATTTCTTTTTTGGACAAGGAGACCAGAACTGAGTGCAGTTCAGGTGAGACCTCACTGACACCCAGTAAAATTGCAACAAAACCTCCCTATTTTTAAACTTCAACCTTCTCAACAGAGAAGAGGAAGCTAGCATAGGTCAGCCATGATCATGTATTTGCCCTCTTAGCTGTGTGTTGGACCTGCCTGATAGCATTTGTGATTCATGTACTAGAACATCCAGATCCTTCTGTTCTTCACTTCCTTGCAGTCTATTTAGCTAATTATCTGCCATTGATTTCTCTGACCAAAGTGTATGATCTCACAACTCCCCTAATTAAATTCCATCTTCTCTCTCACCCAATCTATCTACATGCAGGATTTCATCACCCTCCCACCTAATTTTGTATCACCAGCAAATCTGGAAACCTTACCTTTTTGTTCCTTCCTCCAGGTCAATAATGCAAGCAGTGACCAACTGCAAGCCAAGAACTAATCCTGTAGTACACTAGTTTGTTTATTCCAGTCTGAAAAGGACCCATTTATTCCAATTGCCTGAGACAGTCAGTTCTCAATCTATTATAACTCACTTCATCCGATACCATGGGCTTTTAATAAATGCTCTAACCTCTCATATGGTACCGTGTCAAAAACTTTTTGGAAGTCTAAATATTCTACATCTACAGGTTCCCCTCCATCGCCCTCCCCAATTCCACCCTCAAAGAATCCGAGCAAATTTGTTAAACAATAATAGAAAGCCAAACAGGCAGCAATCATGGAGTAAATGTTGGGATGACTGTACAAATGAAGTATGACAGTGAAGGGGATTCATGAATAAAAATGTCCATGGTGGTGGGCATGCAAGTACAGTGAATTATAGCGGGAAATCAAAGACTGGAAATGTTGATCATCTGAAATGGTTGGGACTCAATGTTGAGTCCTGAAGACTACAACATGTAAGGTGAGATGATGTGTTGTTTGGGAAATGTTACTGGAACAATTTAAGAGGCCAAGGGGAGAGATCATTGGAAAATTAAAACGCCGGCATTACGAATCATGTTTGCTATTTCAAGCTCTCACAGCAAAAGTAGGACTTGCAGTGAATTTCGCGAAAATCTGCTGACAATGCAAGATTCTGTGAAGTGATCCTAAGAGCAGGCAAGCTAAATAAAACCATAAAGTTTCCTACCGTTTATTTTAAGATCTGGCAAGTTGCTTGCCCGGGGCAGAGCCACCTTTGGGGCCACTTGAGTAGTTGGTTTGGGTTTTGTTGTATGTGTGGGATTTTCGGTGCTGCCAGAGGGACTCGAAGTGCTGATTCGTTCCGCGAATTTATCGGCTCGCACTTCAAGCACCGCGTCGGTCGGCCCCTGGACGAGGAACCATGCCCAAACCATCCACAGGGAGACCGACCCGTCCATCGCTGTGGGCAACCATTAAACAACCGCCAACATCCGCTTCCTGTACACCACCGGGGAGGACTGGCAGAAAAAATAACCGTTCATTTGCCACAATAGGACTCGACTTCCACACAAGTTTTGTCAACGCGAGTAAATAAATCACATCCGTTAGTGCAATGCTATAATCCTGTGAGGAAAACCCCCGCTCTCTTTTTTTTTGGAAAAAGCAATTCGTCAGGAATTTTCGACGGCAAAACCGCACGCAAGGAGTTTCTTACTTTAAATCTTAGAGTTGAAATTTTTTTTAAAAAAAAGCACGCGCGTTGGTGGGCTTTTGTTTTTGATTGACTGATTTTTGGAGGCCGACGGCGGTCAGGCGGAGGCGATGGTGGCGTCAGAGCGGGCGGATGACGCAGGGTCCCTGCCAGTGACGTTGCCGGGGAGTCACGAGAGCGGCGAGCTCGAGCTGCACCGGGAGCTCGGTCAGGTTCAGGCGAGACCGCGGTGTGTGTGCGCGCGTGCTCGTGCTCCGTGTGAGGAAGATGGCGATCGCCAGACGGAGTTTCGGCGCTGCGCTCCACCTCGGTCGGCGACTTTGAGCGGCAAAGAGTTTTATAAGCACGCGGGTGGACGGGGAAGGAGGAGAGCGGGTCGGCTGCGTTTACACTTCCCTTTCCCCCCCCCCCTCCTTCACGACGTGTGAGTGATCGAGCCGGCGAGGTCCCTTCGTGAGGAGAGAGTCACCGTGGGCTGGAAGGTCGCCGAGGTCCCGGGCTTGCGGGGATGTTCTCGGTTTTGTCCTGTGGAAGACTGGTGGCCAGGGCGGTGTTGGGAGGACTTTCCCAGACGGACTCTCGGGATTATAGCCTGGTTACGGCCAGTTGCGGCTTCGGGAAGGACTTCAGGAAAGGGATTTTAAAGAAAGGAATGTGCTACGGAGACGACGCGTGTTTCATAGCCAAGCACAGGAGTGCCGATGTTTTGGGTGAGCAAGTCACTTATTTTTGTTGTTGATGACTTATTTTTCGGTAAACTAAAACGAAGGAAGGGAAATCCCGTATGAAATGAAAGCAAAACTCTCTCATGGCAAAATACACAGGCCTGTTCGATATCACCGGGCTTAGAAAAACTCGATTTAATGAGTTATGGTTGTAAGGCCGTCTAAAATGTCGTTTGTCTTTAAATAACCGGTTAACCTATAAGTCACAGTGCCAACGGTCAAGTCCCGAGGTCTCTTGTCATTCCGGGGCCAAAAATTGTAGGTAATATTTCATATACGCAAACTTCAACCATTTCTCAATCTTGCCCTTTCTCGTTTAAACAAAACCCTGCGATCCAAAATACTAAAATAGCTTCTAATTGGCTGAGCCAGTACTCCGCCTTTCTTCATCTAGATTATGATCCTGTTTGAGGTATAATTTTGCCGGTGTTTGTGCGTCAAGTAGTTTTCACTGAGCATTTCAACAGTTAAGATACTGCAACTCAAACCACATATTTCTTCATTTAGGCTTCTGAACATGACTTCCGCATTTATAAATTCAAATGAAGCAGAGTGCATGTTGGATATCAGTTTATATAACTTAAATGAAAATGTTATCGACTTTAATATGAACGCGAATGCCTTCAACTTCGTTACGAAAGTTAATTTCATTTAATTGCATTTGATCCAATGAGCTGAACTTCACAAATGCATTCAACGTTGCGTGGCCATTCCGCGAGATGGAGCAATGTGTGAGCCCTTCCTAGGCCACAAAGATCGGAAAGGAACAGACCGCCCTGATGGCATTCTGACAGTTGATGTTGCCATGGGTCTTTTCCACTGTTTATAAATATCTCATTGACAGTTATAAACTTTCAAAGACAATTTAAATAACTGCAATTAAATTGCATTCAATGTGTAAATGGACTTTCTCCAATGCTCTCCCAACTCTTCTCAGTATTTTTATTTGCACAATTTATCTTTTGCACATTTGTTAGTTTTTGTTTACATATGGCTTTTCATGTATTCCTTTATCCTCCTGTAAATTAATTTCAAGGTACTATGTGGTAACATATAGCTACTTTGATTTTGAAATGAAAATTAAATTAATAAAGCACACTGGGGGAGGCTTTCTTTTATAATGAAGGTCATCAACTCTTACAAAACGAATGAACAGGCCGGATGGGCCAGCTTTGATCCATGTAAGGCTGAGGGGCTAGATGTAAAATCCTTGGCCTCTATTGAGTTCAGGATGGATCAGGAGAGCTGATGTAACTGATCTCCAGCATTTTGGATACCTTGGTAGCACAAGCAAAGAAATCTAGAATTCACTGTAGTCAGCTGGTTGGTGGTTCTTTGTGAAACTTGACTAGCTGTCAGTTCAGTCTAGCCATGCTGTCAAAAGAAGGAGCTAAATATTGTAAAGAATTTTAAAATTCATTTTTCAGGATCTGGTGTTGCTACCAAGGCCAGTATTTATCATCATTATGGGAAGGGGAACTGAAATGGCATATAACCATTCTCTTTATGTAGAGAATGGAAGAATGCAGACTTGGGCTAAAGGAGCAAATTTAGTTAGGCTTTTAATCACTAGTTTAATTCAGTACATTGTTGTTTCTATGTTCCATCCCTCCTCACTGGTTCTTCCTATCAAATGCCTGCACTGGAGTGCCTTCGGTCTCCTTTTGGAAGAGTTCATCTGCTCAAAGTACGAATTTTATTACTAATGACTCTTGATGCCCTAGCTGTTAGGGATCATGGTTCTATGTCTGGAGTCAGAACATGTAGGATAACAAGCTTCCTTTACTGATTTAAATTACTGAACCAGGTAGGCTGCTAAGACTCTGGACTCTTGCCTCTTTTCGCCTGCCTATCACCTCTCTCTGTTACCACTAGTCTTCCCCTTTTCCTCTCCTGTCAGATTTCCTTCTTCAGCTATTTACCCTTCCCACTCATCTGGTTTCACCTATCACCTTTCAACTAGCCTCCTTCCTTCCCCCCCCCCCCATCCTACCTTTTTATTCTGGTGTCTTCCCCCTTTCGTTCTAATCCTGAAGAAGGGTTTTGGCCTGAAATATTGACTCTTTGTTGATTTCCTTAGATGCTGCCTGACCTGCTGAGTTTTTCCAGCATTTTTTGTGTGTGTTGCTTTGGATTTCCAGCATCTGCAGAATTTCTCATGTTTATGATTTGCTGTAACACTGCAGGATAGTTTCATTGTCACCATTAGCTATATTCCTTGCTAGATTTATTTAAATTAATGAATTTAAATTGCCTTGATGGGATTTATACATGTCTAGATCATCAATGCTACTGCATTACCAGCCCAGAGCCATTTTCCTCTGTGCTCCATAGTTGCTGCAATGATATCATTATCTTCCACAGTGATTCCTGTTAGTGCAAATTTTTAGTGCCCTTTTGCCCACATGCACAACTATACAAAAAGTGGATAACCAAGTTATATTTTCTTAATTGTGCAGCTTTTGTGTTTTACAGTTTGAATGTTTCCAACTACAGTTATTCAAAATAAAAACAAAACATTGAAGCTGTGGAGAGGGAAAGAGAAAAGGTTAACGTTTCAGGCGGATAGTTGAGTATCAGAAAGAATTGGACAGAAAATTTGTTCTGATGAGAGGTCATTTATCGGAAACATTTTTTGTTATTCACTTTCTATAGAAGATGTCTAACCTGAGTATTACCAGTGTTTTGTTTTTATTTTAAGATTTTCAGTGTCTGCAAGTTGGGTTTCAGCTCCATTTAATCAAAACTCCAAATTAAAATGCTTAATTTTAAACAAGCATTCTTACTGATGGGTGGGGGGTAACTAGTTACTAAAGTTGTGTGCATTCTTCCTGTGTGATTTTTTTCCTCTCTATTTTAGTAGCACATACACCTATGCTGTAATACTGCTGCTCCTGACACCAGCTTTCATCCCATGGCGATACACTAAGTACTTTCTGCCACATGTGCAATCTATTTATTACTAATCTTTTGTTTCCTGTTTGCCCGTCAATTCTTCATCCATATCAGTATTTTACTCACAGTTCCATTGCAATGTTGGAGATTGGAGTTGGGAATCCTATGCCTGGCCTGAGAGTGGCATGGCCTAGCTGAGGATGCTGAAGTTGGCTTACCCTATCCATTAGACTTTAGTGGTTTTTGTGAAGGTGGCTTTCAGTTGCCTGCTGTAAATAGACTATGTCTCTGAAGTGAAATCATTGCTGCTGCTGGTGAGTCTTCAATTGGTGCTAGCTTTCTTCCTTTCCTTCCTTTCCTTTTCTTTCCTTAGGTGGAGGCTGTGAACTGCTCCAGCTGCTGTGCTTTGTGTCTGCGAGCTTCTTGGTGGTTTGTCCCGCTGATATGATGGACTGAGATGAAGGCTTTAGCTTACTCTGGGCTGCTCTGGGGATTTAGATCTAAGGACTCAGTTTGGTTCACTTCTATCGTTTGCATGATTTGTGTATTTTTTCTTTCTCTGCGCATTGGTTGTTAGTTGTTTTTTTAATAGGGTCCTTTCGAGTTCTTTGCTTTATGGCTGTGGAATTCAGCAGTGATGAACATTGTTCCATGAGCACAAGTTTGAGTCAATCTCTCTATCTCTCACACACATATACACACACACACACACAAATTGCGCATGCACCCTTAACTCCTGGTGGAGTTGTCAGGGTGTCGTCATGACAAGCTTTTTGCACTGATCTCTTTAGTGATTGCTCATCGTACGGCGTGTCTTGGGCATCTGAAAGCTGGCGGAGCCCATACCGCTCCAGGTTTTTTAATGAGGTCGAGTCGCTAACTCGACACTCAACCCAGGCGCAGATGGAGGATTGTGACTGCCTGTAAGCAGACAAATCTCAAGGTTGTATAACTTATGCATTCTTTGAATCCTGAGACATGAAATGACCCAGATTCTTCCAAGATCATCTTGTAAACATTTAATAGTAGGGTTGTATTGTTCAGAGACTTGTTTTGAGTGTTAAGTGAAAGACCCATCTCCTGGATTCTTAAGTGAGCAAGCCTCTAATTTGGGGTTGGCTCTGATTGTTCTAAAGCGTTATCTACACACTGAAGTTGGGTGTGATATGTTTTGGAGTGGAGGTGAGATAGTTTGAACTGCTCATTTTGCATGTAGTTTAACTCTGCTACAGCAGGAAGCATGGTGGAGGTGAGGTAGACTATTGTTGAGAGAAAAATTGAGAATTAATATAATGACACTGCCTTACTTGACCCCATGCCCCACTGCAATTTGGTCTCCTGAGGATCACTAATACATTGCCATAGTGCAGATGTAGAGTGGACACAAATTTTTAAGGCAACCACATTTGTGAAAGATCTTCCACAATCTCTCTCAGAAGACTGCCAAAGGCTTTTGTGAAGTCTGTGAAGGATGTGTTAGTGGTAGGTAGTGCTCCTTGCAATTTTTCTGCCCTATTGAAAACTGCTGATGGTTATATATGCCCTTGCAAATTAGAAGCAAGTAGTCCACTCAGACTCTTAATCTTTGCTCTGTTGTTTAATACAATCATGGCTGATCTGATTACAATTTTAATGCTGCATTTCTGTCTGATTGTGGTATTATTTCACTCCCTTGCTATCTGCCTCTTCCATCAAAAATATTCAGACTGGTTCTATCCTTTTGAGGAAGAAAGTTAAAACCTTATGATGGAAATAAAGTAAGTTTGAGGATTTGGGTTAATGAAGTTACACTGTAAGGTTACAGCAGCAAGTACACCTCCTCCCTCACTACCATTCAGGACCCAATCTTTCCAGGTGAGGCATCACTTCATCTGCGAGTCTGTTGTGCTCATCTACTGTATCCAATACACTCAGTGTGGCCTCCTGTATATCATTGTGACCTAGTGTAGATTGGGAGATCGTTTCGCTGAGCCCCTACACTCTGTCCACCAGAAAAGATTGGAATTTCCATGTACCCACCCACTTCAGTCCCACTCACCATTCCCATTCTGCCTTGTCAGTCCATGGCCTCCTTTACAGCCACAATGAGGCCTACTCAGGTTGGAGGAGCAATAGTTTGCATTCCATCTGGATAGTTTCCAACCTGATGGCATGAACATCAATTTCTCTATCTTCCAGTAATGGCATATCCTCACCCTTCTCCTTCCTCATTCCCCATTCCTGTTTTCCCTCTTTCACCTTATCTGCTTACCTGCCCATCACTTCCCTTTGGTTCTCCTCCCCCTTCCCTTTCTTCCATGGTCTTCTATCCTCTCCCATCAGATTCCCTTTCCTCTACCCCTTCATCTTTCACCAATCAATTTCCCAGCTCATTACTTCTCCCTCCCTCCCTCCCCCTCCTGGTTTCACCTGCCAACTTGTACTATATCCTCCCCTCCCCACCCACCACCTTACTCTGACTTCTCCCCTTCCTTTCCAGTCCTGATGAAGGGTCTCAGCCCAAAATGTCGACTGTTTACTCTTTTCCCTGGATGCTGCCTAGCTTGCTGAGTTCCTAATGCATTTTGTGTGTGTTGCTAAGGTAACAGCAGGGTATTTTGTTAATGTATAGTAAATGACATGAAGATTAGCAAAACAGTAAGACTAAAATACAGTATAAAGATTAATGAAGGAACAAATCTTTTGCTTGCTGGGGACTCCATGGCTATCAAATTCTCTGAGGATCTATCCTGGACCCAATCTATTAATACAGCCAAAAAGAATGCACGACAGTGGCTATATTTCATTAAGAGTTTGAGGAGATTTGGCATGTCACCAAAGACACAAATTTCTACAGATGTACCACGGAGAGCATCTAACTGGCCACATCACCAGTATGTTGAGGGGGGAGGGGTGCTACTGCACAGGATCAAAATAAACTGCAGAGAGTTGCAAACTTAGTCAGCTCCATCATGGATCCAGGATATCTTCAAGGAGTGATGCCCCAAAAAGGTAGCATCCATCTTTAAGGACCCCCATCACCAGCCAGAAGGTACACACTCAATGATTCAGGAACAGCTCCTTTCCTTCTGCCACCCAGTTTCTGAATGGACATTGAACCCATGAACACAACCTCACTACTTTTTAATTTCTATCTTTGAGTTATTTAACTATTATATACTTCAATTCACATTTACTTCTATTATAATGCTGCTGTAAAGACAACAAATTTCATGACATATGCCGATGATATAAAATCTGATTCTGACAGCAAGGATGGAGAACTTAAAAGATCCTTGGAAGCAATCACATTTCTGGTTTGAAGAGAAATCTGATGAGCTTGCTCACTACCCATGCTGTATGTTCAAAAAGCCCTGCTTTCCTAAACTACAAATATATGCCAATTATAATACTAAAGCTAGTCAGTTTTAATGACGCATATGTAGACCATTCAGTACATTGTCAAATGAGTCAATCTTGCTCATTGCCACAAAACAAATTTATCGTCTGCTACATTTCTGCTTGTTTCAAGGCCTCTTGGATCCTGTGAATCAAGGCCTCATGATTTTTTTTAACTTCGTAATACTTGCCTGCTCACTCAGCACTAAGCAGACAACATTTTAAGTAAGTCTTAGTTTTAACCCTTTCATTACAGACTTGCTACCCACTGAAAGAGATTAATCTCTTTTGTCGTAAATGTGATCTCTTATTTTTAAACACTCAACCTTAGTTTCATATTCTTCCATAAGAGGAAACCTCCTCTCCACATCCACCTTGTCAAGACCTTTCAGAATGCTGTATGTTTGAATCAAATTTCATCTTGCCCTTCTAAAGTCCTTGAGGTGGAAGGCTAGTTTGTTACAGCTTTTCTCTAAGACAACTGTCCATTGTGTTCCAAACACAAACATATTGGATTTTGTTACTGGGCATGAAATATTTTTGTGATTAAAAATCCTATTTAAAAAATAATCCTTGTGTGAAATAGCTAAGTACTAGAAGTGGCTTATTGAAAATTGCACTTAATTACAGCTGATCAAATTCTGAAGTTACAATTGATGGCTTTCATTTGATAAGAGGTTATTTTGCCCTCAAGTCTGCTGGCTCTGAGAATTCCCCCCCCCCCCCACCGCTCACCCCCAATTCCCCTGTGAGCCTTCTGTATTAAAGGCAGTTCACAGTAGATAACTAACCTGCTTTGGGATGCAGTAGGAAACTGAAGCACCTTGGGGAAATGCATGCTGTCATCGGGAAAAGACGTAAACCCAACACCAGAAGATTGAGCATGTGCTAGTGGAACTGAGAAATAGTAGCTCCATCTGCTCTGCCATTGCAGCAGATTTAAAGGGATTGGGGGGGGGGGGTCTTCATAACCCCTCTTATGAATTGCAAATGCATTCCAGTATTCTTAACTATTTGTGTTCATGCTTTATTTGTTAACTTTATATTCACTTCATGGCTATTATCATAAAAGTTGAAAACAAAATCCTCCAATGCTTCAAATCTTGCCATTCTTGGAGTTGATGCAGTATGTTAGGCAATATTTTGAAGTTAAGGAATTATGTGAATATAGCACTTATTAATTCAAACAAGAAACAGTCTTCATTCCTTAATGTAAATTGCAAACAATTATCAGTTTGCAGTTGAAAGGACAGTTTTACAAACAGTACCCTCTGCAGAGCCAGGCTGCTGGCCCACAGCAGGGGGCTGGCTGCTCAAGACATATGGTTTACAGTGCGAAGTGAAGGTGAAACATTCTCAATTACATCAGTCAAACGTAAAACAATGCAGTTATGTTAATTGGGCTACATCAAACCAGGTAATGTGGGCTGTTAATTTGCACAATTGTGACCAAATTCAAGGAAGCTTGTGGCCCAGACTGATGTTGTCACTTAGCACATCAAACATAGTTATTGTAACTATTGAAATTACATTAAATCACCTTTGATCTTAGGGATATGACTACTTGTTGTGATAAATAAAGACCTTTATATCAGCAACTTTAGTGCCTTGCCAGTAACTCAGATGATGGTCACAATACAATATAGATGTTATTATTTCTTCTAGCAGCTGCATGAAAAGCACTTTCCTCCTTTGAAACTATCTTCTTTCAAGTTCCAAAATCATTACATCAACTTTCTGAACACTAAAACTAACTTGCCCTGATTCGCTGTTTCCTAATTAGCTGAGTACCTATTCCTCAATACGTGTTCTCCCCAGTTTACCAACTCCTAACTTATGTACATACGAATATTTGCTTGAGTGTTTGAAAGACTGGCAGTATAGACTTGCCAATAGCTGCAGTGCTGAAGGCATCTTCAACCATGTGGTTTATGGCTGGGCTTTTTTTCATGATCTAGGGAGGACCAATATGATTTTTCAAAAATTTTGCTCCTGTCTGTGGTTTGGCATTCATTTGCAAATTTAATGAGCCTTGTTCAAAGTAAAATTTATTATCAGATTACATTCATGACACCACATACAACCCAGAGATTTATAAATTTATAAAACAGGAACTAAACGGTGCAAATGGAGATTATAAATAATGGGCATAAAATAATAATATAAGAGTTCTTAAATGAGTGGAGCTATCCTCTTTTGTTCAAGAGCCTGATAGTTGAGTGGTAGTAACCATCCTCGAAGCTGGTGGTGCAAGTCCCGAGGCTCCTGTAACTTCTACCTGATAGCAGCGGTGAGAAAAGAGCAAGGCCTAGGTAGTGAGGATCTTTGGAACCTGCTTTTCTACGGCGACATTTCATGTAGATGTGCTCAATGGTTGGCAGGGTTGGCTGTGGTGTACTAGATTGAATGCACTACATTTTTTAAGATTTTCTGCTCAAAGGGATTGAGGTTCCCATACCAAGCTATAATTCAGCCAGTCAGCACACTTTCCACCACACTTCTTTAGAAATTTGCTAAGGTTTTCCATGACATGCGGAATCTCCGCAGACTTTTGATGAAGTAGAGGCGCTAACGTGCTTTTTTTTTGCAATATTTATGATGGGTCCAGGATAGCTCCTCTGAGATAATGACACTCAGGAATTTAAATTTACTGACCCTTTTCACCTTTGATCCTCTGATTACTGGCTCTTGGTTCTCTGGTTTCCTTCTGAAGTCTACAATCAGTTCCTTGGTCTTATTGAGTGAGAGGTTGTTATTACACCACTCAGCCAAGTTTTCAATCTCCCTCCTGTATGCTGATTCATTGCCCCCTATGGTACAACCTACAACAGTGGTGATGTTAGCAAACTTGTGGAGTGATGTTTTTACCTATCTGAACTGACTGGGGTCTATGAGTAAGGAAATCCAGGATCCAATTGCAATAGAGGGTGTTGAGGCCCAGGACTTGGAGTTTATTGCTTTGTTTTGAGGGGTTGATGGCAAGCAGTAATCAATAAAGAGCATTCTGATGGAAGACACGAGTTAGAGAATGTACCTTGCTCCTGTCTTCCCTTTTCTCCTAACTACACATCTCTTTCACTAACTAACAGAATCTTCAGTTACTGATTTTTCACGAACTCCCTCTATATTATTCTTTGGAGACTGCCTTTGATTTTATGTCAGCTTGATTTACAAGGTCAAATACCTTTCTCTACTGTTATAGGTAAGTAATCTGAGAGATCTACATCAATGTTAGTTATAATACTAACATTCCACTCAATTGCTATTTATCCATTCCAGCTTTCTTTCCTTTTTAAGAGTTCCTTCCCCCATCCTGTTCCCTCTAGTTTTCTGTAATGTCTATTAATGGGTGCTTTAAACTTTTGTGCATTGAGGACTCTTAGCACAGTTACTGAATATCATCGATGTAATTGAATACTTCCAGTATAATTAGCCCTGACCATTTTTTCTCCAGTATTTTGTTCAAATTCTATAAATCTATCATCAGTATTGCATGTTCCATTCTATCAAATGATTTCAATCTGCAAAACCAAGATGGTCACAGTGTGCTAAACTGTAGTGATTAGGATTTTGCCTTGTCATTTGAGTTATCCTTAACTATAGGTGTTGTAGCTCAATGGTTTAACAAAATTTTCTTGGAATTTTAGATTGAGGTTTCCTCTCTTTTTTAGTGTGTAAATAGATATAGAACAGGGTTCCAACCTTTTATATGCCATGGACCCTTACCATTAACTGAGGGGTCTATGAACCCCAGGTTTGAACCCCTGATCTAGAAAAATCTTCAAAAATGTCAGGTAGGTAATATATTTCCATTTTGATACAAAGGATAGGAAAGAATATTGCTTGCAAAGAGATGCTATCCAGCATGATCTGGAATCCTTGTACGTGAACTATGACAAGTAAATAGACAAATGGATTGATGGTCTTTCTGCAAGTGAAATGAGAGTATTAAATAGATACATCCTGTAATAACTACATGCATCTTTGAAGCCATACCTGGAGGACTGCATTGTTTGCTTCTTTATTTAAGAAGGTAAATATCTGCATTGGATGCAGTTCAGAAAACCTTTATTGGATGGATTCCCAGATAAAAAGGATTTTTTTTGTGCGTGTGTAAGGAATGATTGAGCAGGTTGAGTATATTATTCTTGTGATATGATTTTATTGAAATGTAAATTAGTGGTTT
The DNA here is from genome assembly GCF_030144855.1 of Hypanus sabinus. Taxonomy (NCBI): domain Eukaryota; kingdom Metazoa; phylum Chordata; class Chondrichthyes; order Myliobatiformes; family Dasyatidae; genus Hypanus; species Hypanus sabinus. The sequence goes on from NC_082718.1 coordinate 90,221,514, forward strand.
GAGAAGGGAACTATATTTTCTGCTGGGAAAATCCAGAATTGATTTTCGGTTGAAGACTTGCCAATTAAAATGGTAACTGCAGAAGAATTTTTGAGGGTCTATGGATCTTTGGAATACTCAATCCATGAGAATTCCAGAGGTCTTCATTAAATATGTTTGAGGCTGAAAATAACAGCCTTAATTTGGTTAAGGCTCAGGAAAGGGACTTGGCAATCCTTAAGCAGGATTCCCTAAAGGTTAATTTGCAGGTTGAGTCTGTGGTGAGGTAGGCAAATACAATGTTCGCATTCATTTCAAGAGGACTAGAATATAAAAGCAAGGATGTAATGTTGAGTCTTTATAAAGCACTGGTGAGGCTTCACTTGGAGTATTGTGAGAAGTTTTGGGCCCCTTATCTTAGAAAGGGTGTGTTGAAACTGGATGGGGTTCAAAGGAGGTTTTCAAAAATAATTCCATAATTGCACGGCTTGTCGTATGAAGAGTGTTTGATGGCTCTTTGCCTGTATCGCTGGAGTTCAGAAGAAAGAGAGATGACCTCATTGAAACTTTTTGAATGGTGAAAAGCATTGATAGAGTGGATATGGAGAGAATGTTTCCTATGATAGTAGAGTCTAAGACTGGAGGGGACAGCCTCAGAACAGAGATGAGGAAATTCTTCAGCCAGAGAGGGGTGAATCTGAGGAATGCTATGCCATAGGCAGCTGTGGAGGCCAAGTCCTTATATATACTTAAGGCAGAAGTTGATAGATTGTTGATTGGTCAGGGCATGAAGGTTTATGGGGAGAAGGCAGGAGATTGGGGCTGAGGAAAATTAGATCAACCTTAATAAAATGGTGGAGCAGATTCTGCTCCTATATCTTGTGGTCTTGTTGTCTTCGGTGAATTTATAGGAAAAGTAAATTGAGGACAGGATTAGACCAGCCACGATCTTAATGCTGAAGCAACTTGTCTGACCCACAAGCACAAAGTATTTTATGTTCTAAAATACTTTGAATTTGTAATTAGCAAACTAATTAAATATATTGATTAATGTTAACACTCAATTTGCAGAATGTTTTTGGAAACAATTTTGCTTATCCAAGTTGCAACAATATTCATTAATGCAACAATTACACTTTATTGGATAATCATATTAATCTGCTGAAATATGAAACATTGTTTCCTGGATCTATCCAGTAGTATGAAAGCTGTTTCTATTCAGTTGGCACTGTGATACTGTATTAATTTCTAAGATGAGCAAAATTGTTTCAAAATCATTCAAATCTTTGAACCATAAGAACTGTGAGATAATGAGGCTAAAATGTTACATAAGTGGATGTAAGCTTTTTGATGCTGGAAAACTTTTCTGAAATATTTGAGCAAATCGTGGACCAACTACTCTTGTGTTGTGTCTTGTGATTTTTCCAGTAACCAGCTTTGCTCTTTGCTGAAAAGAGATTGAAAGACTAGTTACAAAATTATGCTAAACCATAACTGAGTTGTTGAACACAATCATGCATTTCAAAAATTAAAAGCTTTGCAAGTATTCACTGTCTGTGTTGGAAAGCAGTGTTGGAAAATTTGACTATTGTAATCAGAAAATTTGCTAACAAGGCATGGCCATTGAAGCTGATAAACATCTGTAATTACTCTCAATTTTCCAACAATGTGTATAATTTAAGGAACAGGATAGATGACTTGAGTTTTGGGCCTAATTGTTTTTTAAGACTCCCCCCACCCCCAAAACCTAACCATAAGTTTGGCTTTTGTTCAAAATATGTAAAAATGGTATTTACTAATTTGAATGGCTGCCATCTTGGCTTTCAGATCATTAAATACTCAAATTATTAGAAGCATTCGGTGCACAGATATGAACTGGAAATAATTATAATCATTCGCTAAAATGGATATGACTGAGGCAAATGGCCTCTCTTAGGCATTAGTGATAACTCCTGTTAACTCATGCATCCACCTTCAGCTTATTGCCATACAAGCAACAGCTCCTGAGTAAGTCAAGGTACAGCACAAAGCCATACAGATATACTGTGTCCAGTATATTTGTACTGTAATTCCAAAAATTGGAGGTTTGCTGCAAAATTTCATTTAAATATTTGAGAAAAATAGCTTTTGAAATTTATTTTCCATTAAAAATTGAAGTAGCTAAAATAGAACTATATCTGTCCTTCTGGGTCTTTGTTAATTTCGTTTTAGCGGAAACCGAATTAGTTTAGTACATACTTTATTCCAATTCAAAACTTTCTCCCATCCCAGTGAAATTAAACAATAAAACAACAACTGCTGGAAATGTTACAGATGGTGGGGGGAGGGAGAGGAGGTTAGGGGTGGTTCTACACAAAAATAAGTTTGATTTGATGGTTTACTGCATGGGTTTTACAATTTTTGACAATGAACAAATTTTATGTTTGTATACCAACTGATTTTCTTTCAGGTGTAGCAGATGGAGTTGGAGGTTGGAGAGATTATGGAGTAGATCCTTCCCAATTCTCAGGGACCCTGATGCGAACATGTGAGCGTTTGGTACGGGAAGGGCGCTTTGTACCAACCAATCCTGTAGGAATTCTTGCTGCAAGCTATTATGAATTATTACAGAACAAAGTACCGTTGCTAGGTAAGGATCTGAAGGTTTGTTAGATTACTTTAGACTTTAAAAAGGCATTATTCTTGTACCTCTTAAAGTTGCTACAACTTTGGTTTAAAACTCATTGCATTTATTTGCATTTTATTTCAAATGGAAGTAATCCATTATTGAAAGATCATTTAATATTTTTGCTGATAAATTTTACTTTAACGTGGAAATAGATCTTGGTAAGATAGTGTTTAAATATAACTCAACCCTTAACCTATTTCAATGGGTAGAAAGAAACTCAAGCCTGCTCTTAGCTCATTTTATTTGAACTCTGAAGTAAGCCTGCAATTTGTTTAGCTCCAAATTTGTCATATTCTTTAATGGTCAGTGTTCTGAACTGAGTGGTTTCTGCTATGATTTATAGAATCATATCTTTATGCGCCTTGTGGATATTAGTATCTTAGCTTTCAGTTCCTGAAAGCCATCCTTCTGGAAATTCAACCAAACAGTGACTCTTTCTGTGTTTCAATAACTTGTTCCTAGAACTATAGCTAGTTAAACTTGGAAGGAGACGGTTTCTCCTATTGAAACTCACTTTGAAATATCTCAGTTTTCTTTAAATTTTCTTGATTTCCCCTTTAGATGTTGTAATTAGTTGCCTTAATAAACGTTGTATTTTGTATTTTTTACAAAAAAAATTTGTTTTTTTTAATACAAAAATTTTATTTTTTTCTTGATTATAATATCTGGAACTTAAGTAATACTTCAGTCATGTGGAGTATTGTCTTTAAATGCATGCATCTGTTATTTTCTCTTGTACACAAATAGAAAATATTAGCTATCATTGAAATGATTTTTATATAGGAATAACAATTTTAAGGTATTAACTGTGCATGTGCATTCAGGACCAAGAAATGTGAATAAAGTGAATATTACATTAAGAAAATTTTATCTTTCAATTCGGCTGATCTTCCTATAAAGTACTGTCGTGTAAAAAGATTGCAGAAAGAGTTTTTTTGAGATTGTGGCCTACAATTGTACATCTGAAACTACCACCAGAGACCCATGAACATTACAAATTATACTATTTTAATAAAGCAACTGTAACTTTCAATATTAATTTATTCAGTAACACAGCCCTGTTTCTGTCTTCCCTGCCATTCCTTCCATTTTAATTTACTAAAATACCAATTGTCATATACTACAATGTACAAGACATTTTCAAAAGTCTTATTTTTCTTTCCTTTGGATTTGGTTACTTATAAGACAAAGTTCTATGTTTTGTAATAAACCATTTTCAGTTTTGCCGGATGCTGCATCATGTCATCATATGTGTATCTATGAATATTTTGATTATGTAGATTAGAGCAGACAGCTGAACTATAACCTAGGTCCCAATATTTTCAGTTGTTTCGTTATCCCTCTTCTAAGGATAAATTGAATGTTCCATATGAAAAGTACACAATGTATATTTGATCAATGAAGTAGCCTGCCTATGTAAAGGAAAGCCTAAAGAACATATAGACATAAATTAATCATAAATGCCAGAGCATTCCTTGCCATCAACATCGTGGGTCTCCTCATTACCAGAAACTACTCTGGACCAGGTTACACCAATACTGTGACTGCAAGGAAAGGTTGCAGTATTGTTATCCACCACTGAGTGACTTTCCTTTTGATGCCCCAATTATTTTACAACTTCAGAGTACAAAGAATGTATTGAAATACTGTGCACTTGCCCGAATGATTTCTTGCCATTCAGGGCAGTGCTTGATAGACATCCAAAGCATTGAGGTTAATTTTAGTTAATGAAGGTTCTTTAGGTCATATATCCAATTCTTATTGCTTTATATTCCAAGAAATCATTCAGAGTTGCTTCACACAGTAAGCCTATAACAGCTCTAAAACTTATTGTAATTTATGAATAGTGAATTTGGGTTAATTGGGACACATCGGGACCAGTATATTTTGGCCTAATTAAGCGGTTGCCCCAATTAGTCAAAGGTTCATGGAAATGGTTTAAAAAGGTATAAAAAAGACAAACTACCTTTTCACTGAGTAACAAAGTATGTATTTAAATGAAATACAGAACAAATTAGAATACTACTGTACCATAAATCCTCATTAGTTCTGAATAGTTATCAACAGAGGATACCACATTTTTTTGACTGTACATGAGAAAATTCAGTGCAGACACCCAGTGTAAATAATGAACTGTCTTCAAACAATACTATTGACAGTTGCATCCTCAATATCTTTTTCATTGTAACATTCAAGATAATTGTTGATACCTTCAAATTCTTCATAGTTCTTAACTTGTTGAAGCAGTGAAATTGTTTCATTTTCACTCCCAAGCAATTTCTGACATTTCCAAGCCTGAACGCTTGAATCTACAGTGAGCAAAACAGTTCTGAATTATCTTGCTGCTTATTTCTTGGCAACTAGCAGTGACAAAACTCACAGCTTTTTAAACACAAACACATGCAACTGATGCTATTTAAAAACTGTTTGCTCTAAGCATGATGTATTGTCTAATAGCCACACAAGTTCACACAACTGATGCTACTTAGAAACTATTCTTCAACAATCTCCTGTCCAATTAAGACGCATAGAGTCCCAAATAAATGTAGGGAATCTCAGCTGTTTTCTCAATTAGCTCTTGTTCAAGACTTGTCTCAAATACGTGGCTGACTCAATTAACTGATGACCCAATTAAACGGAATTCACTGTACGTGTGTGTTGAGATGGTGGTTTTTTCCATCCTTGCTGTGTGAGTATCTAATTGTGCTCAAATTAAAACAAGTAGTAATTCTATACTTTGAACAAATACATACCCTTCCAACTAATACAGAGCAGGTAGCAAAATGTACTTTTTCACCTTACTATGATAAACTGGACTTATTTGTAATCATTTTCTCTTTGCCTTTTAACCAGATTTTCTTACCCCTTTCAGAATTCTGTTTAATTTGCTTCATTATTCCCTTGCAGGGAGCAGTACTGCTTGTTTAATAATTCTAGACCGAAGTAGTCATCGGTTGCACACAGCGAACCTAGGAGACTCTGGCTTTCTGGTGGTCCGGGGTGGTGAAGTGGTTCACCGGTCAGACGAACAACAGCATTATTTTAACACCCCTTTCCAATTGTCTATACCACCACCTGAAGCAGAAGGTGTAGTTCTGAGTGACAGGTAAAACACAGGTCTTAAATGTTTATCAGAAACGTAGCATGAGATTATCTAGTATGTGTCCAATTACAATCTACTTAGAAGGTCTCTTCTATTATCCATAAAGTGTCTAATTCTCTGCTGGATATGAACCATTATGATTTGCCTTAGCTTTGTATTAATCTATAGCTAGATTGCAGATGAATCAAATTCTAATGTTAATGTATGTATTCTGCATTCTAGGAATGGTTTAACCTTTTTCTCCTATATGCTGTAGGGATACCAATTCATTATAATAACTTTAACAACACCTGTGACAGATAATATAGAATAGAGCATGTGTTTGCTACAGACTGCATGAATGGCATAAGGGTTGTTGCAAAATTTTCAGTAAAGTGACGTGGGCATTATTGCGTAACAGTTATTGCTTCAGGTTATGTATTTTTGTAAGGTTAAAAGCATTGTAATATAAGAGATACTATTGTCTGCTTTTTTCCCTCATTGTAAGAAAACTGCTTGATTGATGCATTCTATGCTGATTTGGTAATATTAAAGAAGGAAGTGGTCAATGATGAAGAATTAGAAGGAAAAACTTGGGTTCATTGAGTATTGACATCTTGAATCTTGACGCTCAATTTCAGCTTGTGTAAATTAGTTTCTGGCAGATAAAATGGCAGCATTTTGTGAGAAGTTGATGGCATATTGGGTCAGTAAGCATCTGAAAGCTGACCTAAAGTGTGGATGTTGCTAGAGGTAAAATATATATCTAAGGTAACTTTTTGGGGGTTACCTGGAGAAGGTTAGGAGTTAGAAAGATAATCTGTTGCTAGAGATGTTGATAAATAAGGGTGGCTTCCAGAAAAGAGATCAGGAAGAATGTGGATGACTTGGAAGGTAAATGAAAAAAAATCAAGTTTAGGATCCAGGTGTTTTGGGTAAACAGAAGGTGGAGAGAAATCAGGAAAGTTGCTGAGGTAACTGGATGAATTCCATGTGTTACGAACCCGATAACTGGGTCACTTACCAGCAAAGATAGAGAGGTCCATTGAAATCTGATGATACTATTTTTAACAGTATTTATTAGTAAAAATACACAAAAATAATATCAATGCAAATATACAGATAATAACGTCAATACTAAATCTAAAAGTGCGGGAATAATAATAAGAAATAAGCTTTATCGTTGTCTAGGGGATAATGTATTGTCGGATGGAAATATAAAAGTCACTCAGTTCATGCAGGCTGCAGCCTTTGGGGACCGCTGGGTTTTCAATGGTTGGAGAGAGAGAGAGAGATTTGGAGAAAAACTTGCCGATTCCTTTTATGGTTTCAATCCGTGGGAGTCTCGTTAGTGTGGCCGTTCACTTGTGGCCTCCCCTTTAGCTAAGCTGTTCTTCCGTGGCGAGCCCGCCAATCCCAAGCAAGGGAAGGACGCACACGAGCCCTCCACCAGCTGTCGCTATTAAATGCTGTCACAGGATTTCTAGCGTTTCTCCTGGTGCGTCTAAAGGGGTTGTTCCCCAGACCCTCTTTTATCCTTACTCACGGGGTCTCAGATGTCAATCCCTCAACCAGCCCACTCTGGTCGTCCCCTGAGGGGCTTCAATGAATAGTACAGTACTCGATACACAATTCCGTCTTCAAGAGACAATAGCCGTTATCAGTGGCTTTGTTTCGCTGAGGCCAGGACACATTCCAAATCTTGTGGATTCTCTCTCATTTCCTGGGTCCCAGACCCAAATTAATAGCGATCTTGCGATTCTCAAAAAGGAGGGGGCGACTTTGTACCCTTCGGCCCCTCAGAGTTGTGGCACATTCGTAACACATGGGACAAAAACAAATCCAAGTTTCAAGATGATAAGGTAGAAGGTACCTAGAGGTGGCAGTTTCTCCCAAGATATTTGGCATTATATATTGCAAACTTAACAAGCTTCATCATAGGCACTAGCCTCCCCAGCATTGAGGACATCTTAAACAGATGATGCCTCAAAAGGTGACACCTGTCATTAAGGACCCCCATCACCCAGGACATGCCCTTTTCTCATTTCTCCCAACAGGAAAGAGTTACAAGAGCCTGAAGGGACATGCTCAATGTTTTAGGAGCAGTTTCTTTCCCTCCACCATAAAATTTCTGAACAGTCAATGAACCATCCATGATTGCTACTTCATATTTTCGCTCTTTTTTTGCATTAATTTAATTTCATTTTCATTATATGCATTGTAATGTATAGCTTTTTAAATGTATTGCTCTGTAATGCTGCTGCAAAACAACAAATTTCACGACATATGCCAGCGATATTAGCAATGTCAGCATTCATTTTTGAGAGGACTAGATTGCAAGAGCAACAATGTGATGCTGAGGCTTTATGATATGTTGGTCACACAACACTTGGAATATTGTGAGTGATTTTGGGTCCCTTATCTAAGAAAGCATGTGTTGGCATTGGAGAGGGTCCAGAGGAGCTTCACAACAATTATTCCGGGAATGAAAGGGTTAAAGTATGAGGAGCATTTGATGGCTCTGGGTCTGTACTTGCTTGAGTTTAGAAGAATGAAGGGAGAATCTCATTGAACCCTATTGAATACTGAAAGGCTTGCATAGAGTGGACATGGAGAGGATGTTTCCTATCACAGGTAGGTTTAGAACCAGAGGACATAGCCTCAATAGAGGTGTGTCCATTTAGAACAGACATAAGGAATTTCTTTAGCCAGGCGGTGGTGAATCTCTCAAATTCATTGCCATGGACAGCAGTGGAGGCTAAATTATTGAGTATATTTAATACAGAGATTGATGGTTTCTTGGTTAATCAAATGTTATGGAGAGAAGGTAGGAGAATGGGGTTAAAATGGATAATAAATTAGCCATGGTAGAATGGTGAAGCAGATTCGATGAGCTGAGTAGCCTAATCCTGATCTTGTGTCTTATGGTGTTACATTAAATCTGATTCTGTTTCGACCATTTCCAAATGCATAGATCTGAGGTGATAAGTATTTAAATACAGAATCCTTAATTCCTCCTCATCTTGATCTGAAATGAGTGACTCTTTGTTCCAAAGCTAGATACTAGTGATAAGTTCATAAAACTGAATAAAATCCATGATACCACATCAAACCTAAAAAAAATCTAAGTATGCAACAATATTGGAAAACAATTACAATTGTATTATGTTTAACAAGTGCAGGTGATTTAAGTTTTAAAGAAATTAGTTTATAGGCTAGAAAGAGATGGATATAGTGGAATTGCCTTGGGATGCAATAACTTTTTTTAAAGTAACCCCTCCCCCCCACCACCACCACCACCAGTGTGGTGTATTGTATTCTGAGCTGTTTGAGACTCCTAAGATTTAACTTTATTTCTAGTTTATTGCAACTGTCATGTTTACTTACTTTTCAATACAGCACAAAGTAGGCCCTCCTGGCTCTTCAAGACTTGTTAACCCAGCGGCCCTGCAGCCCTGATACTAATCAAGAGATAATTTACAGTGACCAATCAACCTACCGGGTATGAATTGGACTATGGGAGGAAATCAGAGCACCCTGGGGTAACCCATTCATTCCACAGGAGGATGTACAGAGACTCCTTTATAGACTAGCACCGGAACTGAATTCTGAAAATGTCGAGAGCTCTAATAGCATTGTGCTAGTCACTATGTTGCCATGGCATCCAAAAGCAATACACAAGCCCCTAAAAGAAAAGGCTGGAATCGAACCTTGATCTGCGATCACTGGTGCTGGAAAGCAATTGCTCTAACCATTACACAGTCATGCCATCCATGATAAAGTATTGCAAACCTTTCTTCCACTACTCACTCCTAATCCCCACCTCAACAATTGCAAGTGCAAAAGATTTACAACACCCAAGTAGCTGAGGGCTGCTTGCATATGTCATATGTATCCTTGTTGATACTAAATTTTGCCAGCAGCACGTGGTGTACAGCCAGGAATCAATTAAAATAGTATCTGATGGTATTCCGGTATGCATGAGGAAATCGAGAAGAGGGTAATATACGGCTCCATGTGGTATTGATAATTATGCAGAAAATAGAAAAATGTGCCAAAAACTAGGTTACTGGAATACAGTTGATTTGTGTAATCAAGCCGTATATGGCAAAAGTTAAGGGTTTTCTGTTGCTGAATTAAATATTTTCCCACAACAACACTCTATTTGCATTATTTCTCCAAGTACTTGTGCAATAGATATATTATCACAATGTCGGGGGGGAATCAACAAATAAAAGTTCAAATATAGGGCAGGTTATCTCCTTTTAAAATAGAAGCTATACTATTTTTCCTCTGCAATATTTTTGTTGGTCATTGTGTAACTTTTGCTGCCAGTTCATTTGTTTTAAAAGTCAGCCTGCATGGCAGCATTCATCCTTTGCTCAACTATTTGAGATCTACTTACCCTTCGCACAAGTATCTTTACATTCTGCATCATATCTTTAGCTTAAGTTGATCCTTGCTGTTTAAGTCAATGATTTGTCTTTTACCTCGGTTTCATACCAATCAGTTCTGACTTCCTGGGCTTTGGACTGTGCAGGTTTAGCAAAATTATGTCCCAATCTCGGCCAGAGGGCATCTCTGCAGGAGTTGCTCAGAGTAGTCCTAGGCCTAACCATCTTCGGATGCTTCAACATAACTTTAATTTATTTGTAATGTCAGAAGTAGGGATGTCTGTTGATTGCACAATGTTCATACTATTCACAGCTGTTCAGGTAATAAAAACTGCTTACGTCAAAATGAAGTGACCTGGAAGGTATCCAGCTGACAAGTGACTTTTGTGTTATAGGTACCGAGCACTGGCGATACCTGACATCAGAAAGTCCAAATGTCACCCCTGTCACACAATATCATTACTATCTCTGTACCTTGAAATATCTGTATTCTGGGGGAAGTACCACTGAACTGGAGTTGTCATTTACACAATACAAGAGGCTAGAAATAAGGAGGTGAGTTACTTGCCTCCTACACCTCAAAGCCTGCCCACCATCTTACAAAACACAAGTCAGGAGTATAATGGAATCTCTTCATTTGAGAGCAGCTCTAACAGCTCCTGAAGCTCTATACCATACTAGACATAACGGCATAACATCACTCACACAATTTATCACTGCAGAACCCACCAAAACCTCAATCCCATTGCCTTTACCAGTTGTGGGACAAGGGCAGCAAAAGAATGCAACACTAACACCTGGAAGTTGCCCTCCAAGTCAAAGTTCAAAGTAAAATTGATTAGAGTGCATACATGTCAGCACATACAACCCTGAGATTTTCTTTCTGTTGGCATACATAGCAAATCTATAGAACAGGAACTGTAAACAAACTGCAAATGTAGATAATAAATAACAAGCATGAAATAACAAGATAAAAATCCTTAAACGAGTGTAGTTATCTCCTTTTATTCAAGAGCCTGATGGTTGAGGGGTAGTAACTGTTCTTGAACCTGGTGGTGTGAGTCCTGAGGATTCTGTACCTTCTACCTGGTGGCAGTGAGGGGCAAAAAAGCATGGCCTGGGTGGTGAGGAACTTTGGATGTTGCTTTTCTACAGCAAAGTAGAGCATCTTGAATTAAAAATGTATCTATCAAAGACCCTTCAATGTCACCAGACCAAAATCCTCGAACTCACTCCCTCCTAGTCAGGTACTCTTTCCCCACAGTTCAAGAAAGCAGCTTCTGCTCAAGGGGAGCTGGGGTGAGTATTAGGTGCTGGCTCAGCCCACAAATCCCACGTCCCATAAATGAATAATTAAAACTAGAAATGCCATGAATCGAGTCTTTAGTGCTTTATAAACAAAACATATTTTGAATGTGGCTGGCACTTTAAGTTTGAACAGTAGTAAATTTTACAAGTTTGGTTCTATCAGTTGGAATTGAAATGAGCTACACTGCCATTTATTCTTGATGCTCTGGAAACTTCAATTTATCTGTCTTCACAGCCCTGAAGTTGCCGACAGTACTTCCATTGATGTCCAAATAGGCGATATCATCTTGACAGCAACTGATGGTTTATTTGATAACATGCCTGACTACATGATCTTGCAAGAGTTAAAGAAATTAAAGGTATCTACTTTGTTAATCCAATCCAATTTGAAGTGACCTATTTAGTGAAAGCTATCAATGGTTACATTTAAAATCCCTAAAGTGAATCGTACTACATTGTGGAAATAACTAATTTGTAAGTAGTGTTATTAAAAAAACATTTTTCATGATGTCACTTCAAACCTTTAAAATGTGAAGATAGCTAAAGTGTTCATAGGGCTGTTCTACAAAATAGAACTTATTCTCAGTGGCTTTGAAGACATCAAGGGAGGAAACTACACTTAAAAAAGCTGAATGAACTCAGCAAGTCAGGCAGCATCCGTTGAAATGAGCAGTCAACATTTCGGGCCAAGACCCTTCATCAGGACTGAAGAAGAAGGGGGCAGGGGCCCTATAAAGAAGGTGGGGGGAGGGTGGAAGGTGCCAAGTGAAAAACCAATCAGAGGAAAGATCAAGGGGGTGGGGGAGGGGAATCAGGAAGGGGATAGGCAGGAGAGGTGAAGAAGAAATGTAAAGGGAAAGCAATATGGGTAGTAGAAGAAGACAGAATCATGAGAGAGGTGTTAGGCAGCTAGAAGAGGAGGCATAGTGAAAGTGGGATGGTGGAAGGGGGGGGGGGGGAATTACTGGAAGTTGGAGAATTCAATGTTCATACCAAGGGGCTGGAGACTACCCAGATGGTATTTGAGGTGTTGGATACCAAGGGGCCGGAAACTCTCATGATTCTGTCTTTGGAAGCTGAGAGCTTTATCACAGGTACATTTCAAGTAGCACCTTGAGGGCAAGGGAGTTAGAGAACCTGACTGGAATTCAGGTTCCTGGGGCATAATTGGTTGAATGGATGACTTAAAAGTGGAGGGATGAAATCAGGTGAATGCCCCAGCTTCTTGAAGAAACTTAAAGGGGTGAAAAGACAGTGATTCAACAGGTACGGTAGATGAGGACTAGAAGTTGATGTCAGCAAAGATGGTTCAGAACAAGAATGATTTTTGTGTAGCATAGAATATAGCCAAATAGTTCCTGGTGTGGTAACATTTAAATGCTATCAATTGAATTAATTGATTCAAACTGGACAGCATAGATGAAGATGCCTGTGAAGAAATAAGAGAAGTGAAAGTTTGGTTCATGAAATCAAACACTATTTGTTATGGAGAATATATAGATGACCAGATTTGTGAATAAATCACCTTAATTTTTCAATTTTGATTCAAATAATAAATCCATGAAATCTGAAATGCCAGAAGTGGTATGGGGGGGAGAGGAATGGATGGTAAGGCAAAAGACTTTTGACCTGATGAAGGCTGAAGTTTTGTTTTGATTTTTGGGCTGAGAAGACCACCAATCATGGCTGGAGCAAATGCACCAATGACAATTGAAGAATGAAGTGGAGTTGGAGATTAGAAATAGAAAGCTGTACTGTTGTAAGTGGGAGAGGATCATCTATCTTACAGACAGAGCTTGTTCAGAGGGTAGAGGATGAGAGGAATTACAGGAAAACATCATATTCTTGAATTTTTGAGATAGGAGCCTGATCTGACACAAGCATCTCATGAATGTAGTCAGATACTAGAGACAGCTAATCCTTGTGTCTTACCAAAAAAAATCCCATTGCAGGTTCTTCTCATGTTTTAATATGAGAACTTAAGTACTTTTTCCAGGCAAATGTCAGCTTCTAGGTTTCTAGCAAACTTCATTTTGAAGGATATGATCAACCAATTGCACACTCACCCCTCCTTTTTATTTCTATAAGAGACCAAAGATCTTAGCTTATCCTAGCTGAATATCCACATTTTTTTAAAAAACATACAAGTGGGAAAAGCACAGAAGCAATGGGGCATGCCAGAACAGTCCTGTTTTATGGGTCTCGGGTAACAGATAGAAGTGGGAAATGTGGGGTTAAGTCACAGATTAGAGGCTGTAGAAGGAAGCTCTTCCGACGGAATTCATTCAGTCTTCACATTGTTACCATTGGGAAGGAGGTACTGGAGCCTATTTCGAAATGGACATTGAACCCATGAACACTACCTCACTACTTTGTTTATTTTGTGCTACTTATTTTAACTTAACAATATATATATATTCTAATTCAGTTTTTTCCTCTATATTTAATTACCATAGATTTCATTGTACTGCTACCATTAACAAATTTCTTGAAATATGCTGATGATATTAAATCTGATTCTAATATGATCCCCAGTCATCTCTACCTATTCCCCAATTTCTATGCTAGCTATCTCGCCTCTCCACTCTGTCGTCATGCAGGGTTTCAACCTGAAATGTTAATAATTTTTTTTTCCATCCACAAATGTTGCATGATGTTGGATTTTGACATTTTTAATCCAAGGTTCTTTTAGAAATTAGGGAAGGGGCACAAAACTTGATGCTTCACAGTCATTTTAAGCATTAATAGAACAAAAAGAATTGAAATAGAGATGTGGTAAATGAAGAGAGGGAGCAACAAAGGATCAAATAACACCTGTTTTACAGACAGCATAATTCATCTCTGGAACAATGCTAAATTTTGTCTGATTGTATTTAAAGAAGAAATGCTCTTTAATAGATTGTAATATTGCTATGAACACCCAAAATGGATAACAGGTGATCAGGTGTACATGCATGTGAGGGCATCATCTTGTACTATATCTTTGTAGGTCTTCTGATAAGGAAACGGAATAATTGCTGGATATTATGAGCCATTTAAGCTAAACAAAAGCAAATTTTAGTGAACTGTTTAATATGTCTAGATTCTAAATGAACTTGGTTGAGTCATGTGATTTACTTCTGATGTACAAGATTCAATTTACCAGAATTTAAAAGTTATATAATAACAACTAATATAAAATGGTATATTGCTAGGCATGTGGTATCTTTTAAAATGTATTCCTAATAACATGTAATTTAATTTATTTATATCAATGTAATTGCAGAAAACAAATTATGAAAGTATTCAGCAAACAGCAAGGAGCATTGCAGAGCAGGCTCATGAACTAGCTTATGACCCAAATTATATGTCACCATTTGCACAGTTTGCTTGTGATAATGGACTGAATGTACGAGGTAAGTAGATATTGGTGTGAAATATTGGTGCAGAAACAATTGGAATTAATACTTCTAAGTTTTGTGCACAAACAGTATTTGAGGGTTGAAAGAAGTATCTTACATACACCATGGGGGTTCAACCGTGCAGATTTGGTAGATGGAGATTATTCTGATTTTGTCCATAACCCCAACAGATTCTGGTGTTTTCATGCCGTGCATTAGTTTTGCTTTGGCATAAGTTTGAAATGCTACACAAATGAGCTTGACAAGTAGTTTTAGGAATGTACAATATTGTATTCTAACTTTGTATGAATTGGTAATCCCAGCCAAAATAACTGGTTTAAGTGTCTTAAATAATTCATTGTAATCATATTCTGGACAATTGTAGAGATCTAGTTTATGCATCCTTGACCTCAATACTTGGGTTTCTGTAGAACACCTGTAGTTTTATTTGCTTCAAGTGGTCAGTTAAATTGTGCTTTTCAATGACTAGAAAATATAGCTAGAACATCCTCCGTTTTGACAAAATCATTTTAGTTGCTCAGAGGACTAAAAATGAGAAGTTTTATGCTATGACATCTGTCTCTGATAACAGCAGAAGCCATTGTTTTTGGGAAGGAATGGGATAAAAATCTTAAGATATAGTCTGTGTCTTAAAGATAGAAGATATACTTAAGTTTTGTGGTTAAAAAAACTAATATTCCCTGTGGTTATGTTAATAAAATTGATGATTAGCCATCTGGATATTTGCATTGCAATTTTTTTTTGTTGCTTTTTTCCAGGAGGTAAACCAGATGACATCACTGTTCTACTATCAATAGTAGCGGAATATACAGACTAATCTCTTCAAAGGCGTGGATACTTTTTACCTAAATATCCAATTCTACTATTTCCTGCTGGCAGGACATCGTTTCCTTGACTATAACTTCTCAAAAGGCTAGTCATTCTCACGGCACAATTCCTCCTTTGTTCAAGCAAAAGCTTGATACTTTAACAAAAATGCCAGCAAGATATTCTAAATTATACAAGGGAAAGTAAATGCACGCCTCTTCCAGCAGTACTTCAGTAGGGCAGTAGTTCAGAAGGGATGTTAGCCTGTTACTTGATGCCTGGGTCTGTAGGAATATTGTGGTTAAATAAATTGTCAATCGTTTGATTAGATGGCATATAAACATGAGGGCATCAGCAGTAGGATACAGATGAATGCTGTTATAGTTGTTGGGTAATGGAAACTTGCCCTTACAGAATTAACAAATCAGAACCAAGACATCTGAAATATAGAATTTGCTCTCAGAATCTGTGGGGAATAAAATAAATATATTTTTAAATTAGTATTTCTTGATGGGACTAAATGATACAGACCATTTTCTAAGAAGACATGGAAAAATGCAGGAAGGGGTTGACTGAATTCAACTTTCAAAATTACTTTCTGATGAAAAGCTTAAAATTTTGGGATAATGGCACATGACATTATATCAAAACCTTTTCCCCTTTACCCAGCTACTGAATGACTTGAATGTTTAATTTCAAATAGTTGAAATTAATTTTGCTTATGGCTGGATGATGTAGAGAACTGTGAGGGTGGATTAACATAGCTGTTCTGAATGGTTTTGTGTATAGAACAATTGGCTGTAAAATGTTAAGGCATGTAGCCCATGGAGTGATTAAAGCCATGAAGCCATGTCTAACTTTACATAGTAAATCGGGCAAATTTTGAGGAAGGTGTTTAGTGTAATTTGTTTTACCATCTTCCTATATGGTGGTTACTATTTCATTATGTATACTGTACATAATACAATTTAATTTATTTACATGTACTATGTACATGTCGATTTCCTATTTAAACATGCTTGTAACAGGCATCTTGTTTGTTTTTTTGTTAGTCACATAAACTAGAATACTTTGTACTTTCTCACAGGTTTTGCACATTGCTTGCATTTATGTATGGAGGTTGAATTTGAGTTCCTATTATGTTTTTACATTCTGGATGTCTGAATGCTTTGAAACAGAATTACTACTTAAATACAGTATTTTGGTGAATGATAGATACTTCTTGTCTGCTTATACTATTATACTTAAATTATTCAGGAAACATTTTTATCAGAGCTTGCTAATTTCAGGAAGGATGTGACTTGCTACTAATTTTTTGACTGTAATTTGTTCTGATACTGAAAATAATTCAGATTGGAAAATTGTAAAAGCAGTGACGCATTTGCAGCTCACATTAAAATTTAGGAAAAAGTTTTGAGCTGTGGTCTAAATTTTTAAAAAAATGTCCTTTTTAAATTTAATTCTGTAGTTTACTAAATATCTTCAAATTTCATTCAAGCCAGAATAGAGCTCCAAAACAATTCCATAATGGTCTTCCTCTTATTTCTAATTTCAATTTTCTCCGTGGAGTTACTTTATCTGGCTGTGTGCACTGAATTATGTTTTGAATTTTCCTAATTGCTTAATACAACTTTTTGTGTAGATTTCCCAACAATGCAAAAACAAAGGTAGCAACAGTCCATTATTTGTGTTATTTGTGCTTCTTTGTAGATTGCGCAAGTTTCCACCTTGTTAGAAAATTAATGTAGTATTGACAATGAGGCCTTACATTTTACCAAAAAAAAAATTGGAGTAGGAGGAGTTGGCAGCTGTGTGTCAGAATCCACTAGAATGATGGTCAAAATGAGCTTTATTTCAAATGGATATTTTTGTATGAAGTTATCCAAGTATAAACACTTAAGTGTGAAGAAAAACTGCCACACTTAATGGATAATCACAAAATAAAATTAAATTGTATTATTACCAGTGGGAAAATAAACTTTATGGTCCCAAGTACACACCAAAGACCAGAATGCATTTTCTTCCCTGGCGCAAACTCCACTTTTTTAAGCAATACTGTACTGATGTTATAAAATACCTGCTTTGGGCTAGTGTTTTAATTTTAGAGTATGTTCTATAATGCACTACTATATTTGAAAGAGATAATGCTCAACTGAAGCAAATCTCCATATTTTTAAACAAAAAATGCTCCTTGCGCACAAAATAATTGGACAGTTAATGTTTACAGGCCTTTGACAATAAGGCACGCTAACTTTAATTCTCACAATTATTGTTGAAATTGTGAAAATTCATTGTCCTTCAAGTTTGTTTTGGACTAAACCAAATTTTAATTGGTCTGTGTGGATAAATATGTAACTTGGTGAAGGAGTACAATCCCTCCCAATAATGGAGTGTGTTTTGATCATGTAAATTAACTGTAGCTATCATATGCTTCAACTGTAATGTAAATGCAGGAATACTTGTGTACATGTTGAAAACTGTCCAGATATTTAATAAAAATATTGGATCTAAACACTTGCCTTGTGTGAAAAGTAAGAAATAGCAAGATCTCTTCATAGCATAGTTAAAAGCAACATCTATCACTTAACACATTTTTTTACATAAAAATCTATTGTACTGGAAAGAATGGGTGAAGAAATGCATGGGCAAGTATTGTAATGTCTTACTAATTTGCAGTTTTCAAACTGCTAAAATATGCCCCAAAGTATCATCTGTCGGAAAGTCAGGACTAAGGGTCTTGGCCCAAAACGTCAACTGTACTTCCTATAGATGCTGCCTGGACTGCTGCGTTCCACCAGCATTTTGTGTGTGTTGCTTGAATTTCCAGCATCTTCCTTGTGTTTCCTTGTGTTTGCATCTGTAGGAATGGTTGTTGCCCCAACTGTATAGGCATTTGGGACTTGGGACTAATGTTAATCCAGAACTTCTATGTAGCTGTTTGCTTGATAATTTCTTCCATGTTCCATTGAACTCCTCTGACGATTCACCAGTAGATTTGATGTACTATTTCATAAAGCAGATTCATTTTGAGGACCAGCAAAAGTAATTTGCATTTTTAATTTTATTAAGTTAAATACATATAAAACTTATTTCTTGCTTTAGTTGTACACTTGGTTAATCAACCTTACACTTTTAAATTGAATGTTAGGAAAAAAATCAGTGGGCAGAAGCCCTTGGGGTTGGGTAGAATTGATTAACAAAAGTTTGTAAGAGAACATGTATAACTGGAAAGAACCTTGAGGGGAGTTAGTTTCCTGGAGGAAGATTACAACATGAGACCTATTCAGCAGAAGATGCAGGACATGAAGCATCAAGCCATATTCCAAATACAACACTGTTCTCAAAATGCAAATTATAAAACATGTATTAATTTTTTTTGGTTTAACATTGCAGCCCAACCAATACAATTGCCTTAGGACAGTTTATAATTGCACTTTCTGGAATAGGATTGCTAGAGAAGATTGCTGGATAAGGCTTATGGTGGTTGGCCCTTAAGAGTGGGTGTTGGGAAGCTTAAGTAGAAAATGGCATGGTCTAAAATAAGCACAGAATATTCATCATTGTATTCTAGATGCTACATAGAAAGGTAAAAACTAATCAAAACAGGAACAAGAAATAAAAACCAGGAAAAATGTATCAAGACTGCAAATGTCTAGTCTAATGTATGACATCGCTAAATGCAAATGGAGATGTAATATTACCAAGAATTATAAAACTTGAAGAGCCATCAACATACTAACACAAATTATTTTTTCTTCTGACAACCTTCATTCCACCAAATTATTAATCATAAACATGTAAAGTATTAAAATGTGCTTTAATCAACTTCCCATTTCTGATCCCAGGTTTTTTCACACCAATGGTTAATACTAACATTCCTCTCTCCCCTCCTCTTCCCCTCCCGCCCTGTACTGCACATCTTCACAAACCAGACAGAAAATACTTAGAATATATGTGCCATTCCTTCTGAATACCAAATGTGTTAGGGATATTCTAAAGGATGATTAGATTTGTGTACTTATTTCCAGCATTAGAGATAAGTTTGGAATGCTTTCTGTTATTTTAAATTTGGAGACATAACTTCTTGGGAATAAACAGGACTAATTTCCAGGGATGCCTTTATGAAGAAATCCTCCTTCACATTTCAAATATTGAAGCACATCCTAGTTCAATATGCCTACCAGCATTATGTGGTCATTATATGCTGTTTACAGTATCAAACACTACATCATTTTATATTTTTAATGTTGAATGCAATGTTTTCAAGAATAACATTTTTGTAATCTAAACAGTAGCTTAAATTCCAAAAAGAGCTTTGCGCACCAATATATAATTTATTTCAATTACAACTTGACATATTCATATTTAGCCAGTTGGTGATTCTAAATACCATACTTAAATATGGATTAGCAAAATTTCAAGGTTAGATACTTGGTTCTTTTTGTCCAGTTTTTTCCATTTACTATTTAATACTCAGATTTGTCAACTGTCAGAATCCTTGCATGCACTTTTTAAGAGAATAATATGGACTATAAATGCACAGATGCTGAATATGCAAATAGTCAACTCTTATATTTCATTAATTTTTCATCGACAATATGGATGATACTTTGTGAATAATCTGATGTATTTGAATTCTATTAACTTAGTAAATTGAATACAATATATAGGCAATAATCTTTTCTGCTGTGCATAACAAACTTAATGCTTCACTGGTAGTGCCAGGCATCATGTGTTATTTTCAGACTAGGAGTTCTGTATTTCTCTCCCTCTGGCAAAGCCTGTATGCTTAATAGGCTAAGTGGCATCCACTGCTGTAAGCATCACTGATTTGATTTTTAAATATTCACAGAAACTGCTTAGTTGCCAAAATTTTCTACAGATTAATTACCTAAATTTTGACAAGCTCAGAACACAAATTCCATGCTTCACAAAACATTTTGGATACTTGTTAACAGCTATCTTGTTTTGACTATTACAATCAGACATACTACAGCTCAGTAGAAAAATGATTTGGCAATTCAACATTGAGTGTAAAATTCATAAACATGCTTCCACTAAACCATTTTCCACTAAACTGGTCATCCAGTAAACCATTCATGTATTATGCTGAGATTATAATTGTAATTTGGGACCGTAAGAACATGTCAACGAATCTCAATAATGAAATTTTAGAAATGCATTGAACCCTGCTAAATTGCTCCAGCAAAAGCTAGATATTGTATTTCCCACCATTTCAAGGACTTAAATATACTTGGGTTTAATATAAATAATTTAACATTTTGGTGTACTGTCTCAGTTACTGAAATCTCGCTGCTGTGGGAGTTAGTATGTCTTGAGGGACTACTGCATGACTTTAAGTACACAGACATGGAAAAAGTGTACAAAAGAACTCACATATTGAGTTTCAAAGATTTACTATAATAAGTTAAACTATTTTTAATAAGTCCTTTTTATTTCTTTAGTCCCCGAATGGCAGTTTAAGGTTCTACATTAGCTATCTTCCAAAATAGAAAATTTATTGAAACATCACTAAATAGAAAGTTGAGGTCATGAAAGCAATTGCATAGAAATTTTTTCCAGGTTTCTTGTTAGTCTAAGTATGGATCAAGGGATTCAATTTGCAATAAGTTAACATTTAAATTTGATTGATCTACATTTCAAATTTTTTAAAGAAATTTGAACGGCATTCAAAATGGTATCTGCAGGCAGGTAAGAATCCAAACTCATTTTGTACTGTTATGCCCAAAAAGGATTAATGTAATCAATTGATAACTTGTGGCATTGAACTTGCTATTGTTAATGCTGTAATGCTTTCGAATATGAAAACTGAATTGCTTTCTGCCCTTTAACTCATTGAACAGCAGTCTGTATCTTATAGTTGGAACAGCAATAAAGTACTACAAGATTTTTGCTTTAGATGCTTTACTGCCCCTGGGCTTTCGAGATCCAGAAACCCTTTAGCAAGACATTGCCAAGGCTGCCATTTCTGAATTGATAGAATCTTGCCTGTATTTTCCTTCCTTGATCTCCTCCTCTTCACTGTCATTTGCCAGGCACACTAAAGATTGATGACTGTTCTTCTGATATTTAGACAGCACTTCACTGAAGAATAGTGTACACAACTTTTTTTTGAAAGAATACAAATATGATTAATACATACAAATCAAGTGAGTCTTTAAGGTAATAATCTCCATTAACTCCATCTACAAGTTTGCATATGATACTACTGTGGTGAGCTGCTCACAATACGATCATATGATATTCACCTTGCAACTTGAAGGAGAGGCTAAGGTCAGGTTACAGTGTAATAAAAGGAATTACAGAGGCACGATAGGGCACCTGGCCAAAATTGATTGGAAGGGGGTGGTAGTAGGGATGAGGGCAGAGCAGCAATGGCTGGAGTTTCTGGGAGGAATTTGGAAGGTACAGGATGGGTACATCCCAAATAAGTAGTATTTTAAAGGCAGGATGACGCAATTGTGCTGTCAAAGCCAAACAGAGGGTATATAATAGAGCAAAAAATTAGTGAGACTAGAGGATTGGAAAGTTTTTTTAAAAACCAACAGAAGGCAACTAAAAAGTCATAAAGATGGATATGAAGATAAACTAGACAATATTAAAGAGAATACACGATTCTTCAGATATGTAAAGAGTAAAAGAGGCGAGATGAGATACTGGACCGGTGGAAAACAATGTTGGAGAGGTAGTAAAGGGGGACAAGGAAATGGTGGATAAACTAAATCAGTATGTTGCATCTGTCTTCACTGTGGAAGATACTAGCAGTATGCCAAAAGTTCGAAAGTGTCAGGAGGCAGAAGTGAGTGAAGTTGCTATTACTGGGGAGGTGAGTGAGAAACTGAAAGGTCTGAAGGTAGATATATCACCTGGACCAGATGGTCTGCATCCAGAGTTCTGAAAGAGGTAGCTGAAGAGATTGAGGAGGCATTAGTAATGATCTTTCAAGAATCAATAGACCCTGCATGGTTCTGGAGGACTGAAAAATTGCAAATGTCCCTTCATTTTTTCAAGAAGGCAGAAGAAAGGAAATTATAGGTCAGTTAGTCTGACTCCGTGGCTCGGAAGCTGTGGTTTTGGGGTACGAAGGCAAATGATAAAATAGACCATAATCAGCATGGTTTCCTGAAGGGAAAATCTTGTCTAACTAATCTGTTGTAAGTAACAAGCAATATAGACAAAGGAGAACCAGTGGGTATGTATATGGATTGTCAGATGGCCTTTGACAAAGTGCCACACAAGAGGCTGCTTAACAAGATAAGAGCCCATGGTATTGCAGGAAAGACACTATCATCAATATAGCATTGGCTAATTGGCAGGAGGCAAAGAGTGGGAATACAGGGAGCCTTTTCTGGTTGGCTACCAGTGACTGCTTTTTATATTATGTCAATGATTTGGATGATGCAACTGATGGCCATGTGGCCAAGTTTGCAGACGATACAAAGATAGGTGGCGAGGCAGCTAGTGTTGAGGAAGCAGAGAGGTTACAGAAGGACTTAGAATTAGAAAAATGGGCAAAGATGGCAGGGAAGTGCACTTTGGTGAAAGAAATAAAAGTGTAGACTACTATATAAATGGAGAGAAATTTCAAAAATATTAGGTGCAAAGAGACTTTAAAGTCCTTGTGCAGGATTCCCCAAAGGTTAAGTTTGCTAGTTGAGTTAGTGAGGAAGGCAAATGTTAAGCATTCATTTCAAGAGACTAGAATGCAAAAGCAAGGATATAATGTTGAGGCCTTATATACCATTGGTGAGGCCTCACTTGGAGTATTGTGAGCAGTTTGGGCCCCTTATCTAAGAAAGAATGTGCTGACATTTGAGAGGGTTCAAAGGAGGTTCACAAAAAGGCTTATATGAGGAGCATTTGATGGCTCCAGGCCTATACTCACTGGAATTCAGAAGGATGGGTGGGGTGGAATCTCATTAAAACCTAGTGAATGTTGAAAGGCCTCAATACAGTGGATGGGGAGAAAATGTTTCTTTTGGTGGGGGAGTCTAGGACCTGAGGACACAACCTCAGAATAGAGGGATGTCCATTTAGAACAGAGGTGAGGAGGTATTTTTTTTAGAGTGTGGTGAATCTGTGGTATTTGTTGCCAGAGGCAGCTGCGGAGGTCAAGTCACTGGGTGTATTTAAGGCACAGATTGATAGATTCTTGATTAGTCTGGGCAAGAAGGGTTTCAGAGAGAAGGCAGGAAATTGGAGCTAAGAGAGAAATGGATCAGCCATGATGAAATGGCAGCACAAACTTAGTGAGCCAAAAGGCCTAATTGGGTTCTTATATCTTATGGTCCTGATAATGACTGAGTATAGGAGGGAGATAAACAGCTTAATAGCATAGGGTTAAGACAACAAACTTTCCCTCAATGTCAGCAAAACCAAAGAGATGGTCACTGACTTCAGGATGGGGGTGGTGCACAAACTCCCATCCTCCTCAACAGTGCTGTGGTTGAGAACTTCAAGTTCTTAGAAGCAAACATCACCAATAGCCATAGAAAGTACTGTCTGGGTGCACTGCGGCTTGGTATAGCAACTGCTCTGCACATGTCCTCAAGAAACTGCAGAGAGCTGTGGACATAGCTCAGCACGTCATGGAAACCAGTCTCCCCTCCATGGACTTTCTAAACTTCTTGTTGCCTCAGTAAAGGAGCCAGCATAATCAAATATCCCACCCACCCTGTACATTCTCTCTTCTACCAGGCAAGAAGTATAAAATGCATGTAAGCATGACCCAATAGTCTCAAGGACAGCTTCTACCTATTATAATACTGTGAAATGGTCCCTACAAGAGTCCATTGCATATTAATAGACTCTTGACCTCACAATATACAGTGTTATGAATTCATAGCTTATTGTTTAATCTGCACTGCACTTTCTTTGTAGCTATTATACTTTATTCTGCATTGTTTTATGTAATAGATCTGTATGAACAGTATGCAAGATGAGCTTTTCACTGAAGCCTTGGTACATGTGACAATAATAAACCAACTCCAGTTCTAAGGAAATACTCCAGGAGCTGTCTTTCTTTTCAAGTATATTGTGGATATATCTGCATAATCAACAATTACAGATTACGCAAGTCAGAAGCTTGGTGAAATAGAACCAAGGTGAAATTGCAAAAGGAAAGTAAAGTTCAGTGAACCTTGGGCCATTTCAGAATTAATTGTTAATTAAGAATTAATGTTGCTCTGGGTCTATAGTGACAAAAGGCAAAAATGGGTAAGGATGGCAGATCTCCTACCTTGAAGGATACTGATCCTGAAGGAGTTAATTGATGAGTGTCAGAACAGTAGCAATCAGTTCTTTCTAAATCATAAAATGTTCTTAATTTCATGTTGATGGCTGCAACACCATGTATATTATCATGATGTTTTGTTTCTAATAAGAAATGCAGGCCATAAGGTATAATTTAGCATCTGTAACACAAAGGCAGAAAAATACTGGAAAGGGAGCTAGTGGAGAAATAATAAACAGAAAGAAGTCACTTAGAAGTAGGTCCAACGGTGAAATTCAGAAGATCTAGCCAGGAAATAAGGCAGGAAAAGGAAAAGAAATAAAATTCCTGTTGATTGTTTTTATTTATATAAACATAAATAAGCCTTACCATTTGGGTTTAATGAAATATTTGGCTCTTGGCCAAGAAATGCTAGGGTACTGACAGATAATCTTACTTATGGCTACAGTAGAATACTTTTTTCCTAACTGGAGGAAAAGCAGTGCTGGAGATTGGAAGCTGCTGAGCATTGATGGGTATTCCAGCCCAATAACTAGAATGGAATATTTTCTGTACTAGCTTTTCTAGATTCAGAACTTGTTTCAGGTTAAAAAAAAAAATTTTTGGAGGGCTAAAACATGAGAAAAGGTAAGCATAAATCTATTAAGAAAATTTAAATTAAGCCAGTTGTAGGGATGATCTGCTGTATAATTTTATAGTGTCTGAAGTACAATATTTTACAATTTATAATTCAAAGTAAATTTATTTCAACAAAAGCATTTCATATTTTATAAATCAATACTCTACCTTTTTATTTGGTGGTGTTCCAGCCAGCATTTCATTTTCAACTCCATCCTCTGAACAACTGTTACATACAGAGAATGTTTCGACATTTTGTTTCAGCTCTTCAGTTAATTTGGGGCTCCTGCCGTTATCTTCTCCATCCTGAATTTGGCACTGAGCATCTTTTTGTAAAGTGGTTCCTATGGTTATAGCTGGTGCATTGATTTCTTCAGTAATCAATTTATTCACATCTTCAATCTGAATGTTAGTCAGATTAACACTGCCGGTAGATGAATGTTAATAAGATCCTAGTAGTTAAGAACTATTTATATTAATACACCAGTGTATAATATCAAAGAACTTAAATATGAGATCCAGCAGCAAACTAAAAAAGAACTGGGCTTACATATTCACAAATCTTAAAAGTTTATTCACCAGTCTGAATCCAGTTTCAGTATCAGTTTCCTAAAAACTAAAAGAGACATCCAATTTTCATTGAATCAATTTTGCAAATTATATTTTAATCACAAGTATTTTTGATTCTTTAATTTGATTTTTACCATTCCATAGTATTAAAAAATACAGTAAATTATTTCTGATTCAAAAGTGTTGGAAATACGCATTCATTGTGGATATTGAGTGGTGTGGACCTTGGTATATTACTATCTGTCTAAATATCATCACAAGGTTGCAGGAATGGTTCAATCTAATCAGGAAAGTATTTTGGAAACCTACCTTTAAAAGGTAAGGCTGAGAAGGTAATATTTGATCTATGTACAACCCTAGTTAGATCACAGCTTGAGTATTGTATACAGTCTGGTACAGGAAGGATGTGATTACACTGGACATGGCACAGGAAATTTAGGAATATTTAGGACTGAAAATTGTAATTAATTAAGGAAATTTAAATTTGCTTTCTTTAGAACAGGAGGCTTAAGGGTAAATTAATTGAGGTAATTGCAAAGACAACGGGCCTAAATTGAGAAAATAGAAAGGATCTATTTCCATTAGCACAAGGATTAAAAACCATGCTCCATAGTTTTATAGAAACTGTTAGAAGATTTTAAAGATCAAATGCATTTTCACTCAGAGGGTGTAAAAGTCTGGAATTTGAAGTCTATATAGATTGTTGGTGTAAACATACACAGTGCAAACACTGTGTGCTTGAGATAAAAAAACTGCAGGCCTACAGATCAAGTGCTTATGGCTGGGATTAGCAGAAGAGTGTTTTGGATTGGCAACAGACATCACCTCTGCTCCTGTTGTAAATCTGGTATGATTCCATAACTTTTGCTATTACTCTTTTAAAAATTGAAACAAAGTAAGCATTGCCAAGTGGCTGAGTGCTGTTGCACTGAAATAACCAAACAATGAGAATTGTACATCTTTTGCTAAAAACTTGTTTAAAAAATGATGAATGGGAAGTTGTGGGCAGTGGAAAATAAACAAGTCATGTTGTCACTGTCTATGATTGACTTTTCTTTAAACTTAAGTAAGAGAAATTTAGTTCCAAATGTGCTGATGGTAAACTTGAAAAATCACACTATTTTGCATGCACATAGGAATTCAGTACTTAGGGTTGTCTGGAATT
Source organism: Hypanus sabinus (assembly GCF_030144855.1). Classification (NCBI taxonomy): domain Eukaryota; kingdom Metazoa; phylum Chordata; class Chondrichthyes; order Myliobatiformes; family Dasyatidae; genus Hypanus; species Hypanus sabinus. The sequence goes on from NC_082718.1 coordinate 90,248,759, forward strand.
TTATCATAAGTTCAGCATGATTAGCTGTTTGTAATAGGGAGACTGCAAACTGCACGTTAAGTAGTGAAGAAGGATTAACATACATAGCTTGTATCCTAAAGTGAAAGATATTTCATGCATAAACTAAGATTACTGTTACCTGCAAGATGCACAAGAAAAATATGGTTACAGCAAGGATCCACAAGTCTTGCTTCACAATACCACCCCCTTTCCACTCTGTAAAACACTTGTTATAAAGAGCACCTGTGTTGTACCAAAGGCTAAATATTTGTTTTAAATAACTAATACTTAGTGGAGTTCAATTAAATCACTTCAGATAATTGCCAATTTATGATAATCAAGGGTGCATATATCAGTGAAACAGAAGGATCATATTGTGAAAATACTAGTTAGAGAACGTAGCATCTCAGAGAATATTTGTGAACTGGATAATATAACCAGGATGCTGCCTGGCTTACAGGGCATATGCTATCATGAGAGGCTGAATAAACTTGCATTATTTTCCCTGGAGTGCCAGAGCCTGAGGGGAGACCTGATGGAGGTTTATAAGATTATGAGAGGCATAGATAGAGTAGGCAGAGCATATCTGTTTCCCAGGGTTGAAATGTCTAATACCAGAGGACATGCATTGAAGGCCAGAGGGTGTAGGTTCAAGGGGCATGTGAGGGCTAAGTTTTTTACTCAAGTGTCATGGATGCCTGGGATACGCTGCTTGGTATAGTGGCAGAGGCAAATGCATCAGAGGTTTTTAAGAAACATTTGGATGTAAGGAGGATGGAGGGATATGGACATGGTGTAGGATAAGTGTTTGGGTGTTTTTGATTTGCTTTTTAGCTGGTTCAACTCAACATTGTGGGCCGAATGGCCTGTTCCTGTGCTGTTGTACATTCCATATTTTTAACAACCAAAAGTATATCCACAAAGCTGTACCTCTTATTGTCAAAGGTCTTTGAGTTCTGTGTATGCTGTGATGATGACTGACTCCCAATGTCAGTTAATGTAGCCAGAACGAAAATAGCTTCGAGCATCATGTTATCAATGATAAATCCAACTGGCCTGTAAAATCAAATAGACGAAAAGACTGAAATTTCATGAATATGAAGCTTTGCAATATCTCCTGACTTGAGAAAAGTAGCCTGTACCTGAATTTAAATGCAAATCATTTAGAAAATAATATCTCAATATTATGTAATTAGTAGAATTATGTTTTTTGAACAAATGGTCCTTATGAACAGAGATTGGCTTTAAAAAGTTTTAATTCTTCAAAAAGTATAAAATCAGATTTGATTATTCTGTGGCAAGGACTCCAGATATCAAGTACTTGCTCTGATCAAGTTTTGATACTTCTATAATAGGGATTCTCATCCTGGGGTCCATGGACCCCTTGCTTAATGGTATTGGTCCATGGCATATGGTTGGGAACCTCTGCTGTATAAAATTATCAAGATAGCAATGGATTGGTTATGTGAGCAAGAAAGGGGCAAATGGAATTTAATCTGAAGTTTATGGAAATGGATGTGAAAATGGAAAATAAGGCAAGGTATACAGTAAGTCTCAAACATTTTTGTGCAGGTTGAAGGTTATTAAAGAACTTGCAGAAAAGGTGGTTCAGAAAGCTATAGAATATGTTACTTTCCATGATTATGCAAGAACTAAAATGCTTATCAGACCACAGTTTAAGTACTATGTACACTCTAGCCACAATACGTGAATGTTGCTAAGGTTGGAGAATTTTAGATGCGAGGAAAGACTAACTTGTTCCTTTGAAACGAAGAAGCCTTAAGGGAGGTTTAACTGAGTTGCATAAAATTTCACAAAGGCTAGACTATGTGAACTGGAAAGACATTTTCCATTTAGAGATATCAGTCTGAAGGATTAGGTTTTTTTTCAGCAAATAGTAGCGGTAATACGGAATTCACTGTCTGAAATGGTGGTGGAAGCAGAAACCTACATCGTGACTGCAGAATACCTGTATGCGTACTGAAGTACTATGACATGAATGACCACAGACAGATTGGTCTAAATAACTTTTCTTTTTAGCCAGACTGGCTTGATAAACAAAATGGTCTACCTCCGTGCTATCTACTGCATTTCTAAACTTCTAACCACCCTCTCCTTTCACCTGCATCCACGTCGTCAATTCAATCAACCTGCTTTGAAATTCAACTTTTTTGATGAGCTTTTAGTCATCCGTTCTTGTAGCTTCTCCTTTCTGTGAGAAACTTTAGGATAATTTTTAGAGAAATGTGCTATATAAATGGAAATATGCATATTGTTATACAGCAAGCACACCCTACAATAATCACAACTTATAGCACCTACAAACAAGCACAAATATTGCTGGTTTTGTTACTATAAAGTTGTTGATAGAAAATAAACTCACTTCCCAGCTGTTCCAAAATGGGCTGAAACAGAAAGGCTCATTGATTCTGCAAATGCCAGAAGACCCTTAAAGTACAAAAAAAATCTATCTGTAGCAAAATATAATAGCACAGATTTTTAAAATAATGCGTTATTCTTAGCAGTGCAATGCAAAACAATATAACAGAACATCTTAAACTAAAATAAATGTAATTTTTTCAATTTTAGAGACTATATTTCTCAGCTCCAAACCATGGATTAGTAAGCCATTGGATGATCAAATAAAAATTTGGCAATTGAAAATCTATTTCAAAATAAAACTGCTGGATTAATATGTATAATGCAGTAATGTAAATACTTGTAAAATGAACCAATTACTTATGAATTTTTTTGTTATGGTACAAGTTCAACTGATGAAGAGGACATTTTGAAGTCATAATATTTATGTTGAAAGCTGCTATAGAACATTAAGACTTATGCAAAGTATTGACCATGACTGGTTCTCCCTTCAATCAAATATCACGACCCATTTTTGCATGTATGTAAGAATATATGAATGACGCATAATTATGTAAGGAACTGGAGGCTACAAAGAGTTAGCATCTCTGGGGGACTAAAAAAGCTGGACTGATAAGTTACTATCAAAACCGGCAAATTATCTCTAAAGCCATAATTTATTGCAACACAAACCATGAGATACCTTACATATTTAAATTTAGTGCACACTTATTATATAGGCCTGTAGCAAAGAGATAAAAGAATATGAAAATTTTAATAAAATGGTAAACCACATTACAATTTGCATGGCATTCATAATTGTAAAATGTTTTTTACAATATGTAGATTCCTGTAAATCCTATAAAGATAAGTAGTATAAAAAACAAATGAATATAAATGTAATAGTAAGTGTGTAGCTATTAATTTAAAGTATTTAAATAGTCTTGATAGGACATAAAATGGAAATATTGATGAAGCACGTTTTGCTCTGTTCGAAGAGCAAACTTTGCAACAACACTGCACAGGAGCTGTAAGCACAAATGAAAATTAAATGGCCGTTTAAAGTCGTCATCCTTTGTGGCAGCTCTGCTGATGTATTAAATCCTGCCTCTCCAATTTATCCCCAGCTGAGGATGTTCAGTAACATCTTCCAGCCCACTCGCTAACTTCAAAACAATATCTCACATTTTGAATTACACAGTTCTAACATGTATAAATTACTTGTTTTACAATGTAACTGACTACACACCAGTTAAAAATCATCAAGCCCATTAGAAGAATGCTATCCATCATAAGTTGCACTTTTTGCTAATACAGTAATGTGTTTTCACTAGAGTAAAATCTACAAGCCCTTCCCAAAATAGGAGACCTTGGCTCTTTTTAATGAAGAAAGCCAGTTACAAATAAAGGTAGTTCCTCCACGTAAATGATATGTCGAAAGAGGCACAAGCTGAATAAAAAAGTCGAAAGAACAGAACTCTGTTCAGCTTTGAAATTTGTGACTTCATGCTCCAAAATTTTTAGAACTTGTAAATACATTGCCATTTCTTTCACAAAAGCTCAGACTAACAAAATTCAAGTACTCTCAGTGGCCACTTTATTAGGTACAGGAGTGGAACCCGTTGTGGTCTTCCACTACTGAACCCCATCCACTTCAAGGTTCTACACATTGTGTATTCAGTGATTTCTTCCGCACACCACTGTTGTGACAGGTGGCTATTTGAGTTACTGTCACCTTCCTGTTATCTCGGATCAGTCTGGCCATTTTCCTCTGACCTCTCTCATTAGCAAGACATTTTCACCCACAGAACTGTCGCATAACTAACATGACTGAGAAAGCAATTTCTGTTATACAATATTAATTGAAAAGCCTACTCAAATTAACTTAAGAGGGCCTTGGGCATCAAAAATATATCTAAGGTGCCACCATAACATTTCCATACCAGTCATTCCTTTAGATGGACTGGAAGTTTAAAATAGCTTGCATTAATTCAATTCTAAATGACAAATATTGATTTAAATACCAGGGTTTGGTTGGAAATATGCAAAGTAGGATGATTAAAAAAGGAGCTTTAACACATTTGTTACTTTACTCCTGTGGGTATTAATTAAAATGACAAAAACTACATAATTAAAAGAAAGTAGTAATGTAAGTATAAAGCATACTAGCAAAAAATCAAAAAGTCTCCTACCTTGTAATACAAAGCCTAATTTTAACCTTACTCACAATGCCTCACGGAAACACTCTATTTCAGACCAATCTCCTCAGGGAGCTGCTCCACAGACATCAGCAAGCAGCTTCATGCAGTCAGCAATAATTAGCATCCTTTTCAATCCAATTTTCAGCACAGGCTGATATCATTATGTAGCTAGCTATCTCTGAATTTTCAAGTTCTGCCACCTTCTGAATCATTATGTGTCATCTGCTCTGAATTCTATCTGATCAATCCTATGGATGTAGCAAGTAACTTATAAATAAATCACCTGCAGCACTTTTGGAAATTGAATAAAATAGCCTGGATGCACATGCCAATTCTTCCAACTAAACATTCAAGTTGTTATTTTTCTCTTTTGTTCAATGCTACCTTGTTAAAAAGGAGATATCCTGATATTTTTCCATTTCAGAATCCCAAGAAACCATTTCTTACCACTTGACAGTATGATATCATTATCTGTTTTATCAACATACAATGCTACACAAACAAAACAACTGCCTCAGGGTACCTAAGATGTGACAGTTTTCTTTTAATACACATTTTAGTGTGGCATTTTGCGATTAAACAAGTTAGATCAATACCTTTGAGTGTGAATCTAAGAGTGCTGTTGGTTATACTTGACAGTAGAAATTATGCAGTACAGAATACATCTCAAAGTTTTAATACTTGTGACAGCGTGGCCAGATTCTGTTCTAACTCCATCTGCAAGTTCGCAAATGATACCACTATAGTGGGCCAAATCTTAAACGATGACAAGAGATAGAAAATCTATCTTTCCTTCAATGTCAGCAAAACAAAAGAGCTGGCAATTGATTCTAGGACTACTGACAAGATCTTGGCTGCATCGCTGAAGACTTGTACTCCAAAATAAGTTGTGCCATTAGCCATGCTACAGTACTGTGCAAATGTCTTAGGCACCCTGGCTAAATATATGTGCCTAAGACTTTTGAACAGTGCTGTAGTAATTTAATATTGCACTGTACTGCTGCCAAAAAAAAAATCATGACCTATGTGAGTGATGATAAACCTGATTCTGATATGTGTCTCTATTGTGGACTGAGAGTGAGAAAGGGGCAGGGAGAGGAAAATCATGGTTGGGAAAAGGGGAAGGGAGAGAAGGGAGCAGGATGCACTAGAGACACATTCTATTATGATCAATAAACTAATTGTTTGGAATCAAATTACCCTACCTGGTGTCTCAGGGCTGGGCGTGTCTGCACCCACATCAGTCCCCGCCCCAGTGCTACCCTATTCCCAACATGCTTTGCTCCTGCTAGATTTACAAACTCACTCTCCACTCAACATTGACAAATATGTGCAAAAGTTTTAAGCACATACACATAGCCAGGGTGCCTAAGAGTTTTGCACTGTATTGTATATTGTTGAAAAATATCCAGATACATTTTTGTTCATTAAAAAAAGTCAATTCCTATCCCAATAGTTAACGCTCAGTGTCCCCTCAATCACATGCAAAATAATGGAAATTATCGATACTGTGCTATCAAGTGGCACATTCTCTTTGATAATGTCTTTGCCAAATCCCAGTCTGGATTTTGCCAGGACAAACCGGGTTTCTTTAAGGAAGAAAAACAACCAAGAAAACCAGTCCAATCACACTTGAATACAAGAGTAAACTAATGAGAAACACAAGGCAGACTGCAAGTTTTCTAAGTAACTAAAGGCAAAAAAAGGCTAGCAAAAGCAAATGTGGATTTGTAAAGGAAAGTGGCAGCAGAATTTAAAATGGGGAATACAGAACTTGCAAAGGAATTAAATATTTTGTATCAACACACACAAAATGCTGGAGCAACTCAGCAGACTAGGCAACATCTATGGAAAAGAGCACCCGAAACATCAACTGTACTCTTTTCCACAGATGCTGCCTGGCCTGCTGAGGTCCTCCAGCATTTTGTGTGTGCTGCTCGGATGTCCAGCATTTGCAGCTTTTCTCTTGTTTTCAGATATTTTGTATTTTGTTTCACTGCAGCTTACAAAAACATATTCATGTAAATACTGGAAAGCCAAAGGTCTAGTGCATATGAGGAGATAAAGAGAATTAGTATTACCAAACAAAATTCTAATTGGAGTGTGTGAAAAATGATAAATCTCAAGAACAAAAATATCTGTATTTCAGTCTTGTAGGTGACAGTACAGTAATAGAAAAAGTGAATGGTCTAGTTACCATCTTCCAAAATTCTATAGGTTTTGGAATGGTCATGTACTGTAGTTTAGCAAATCTATTTAATGCAGAAGGGAGAGAGAGCACAGACACCCCCAGCTTTGTTAGCCTGGTTTTAGTAGCTGGAAAATGCTAAAATCTATCATAGATAATGTAAAGTGAAGACAATTAGAAAATGATAAAATTGAACAGAGTTAACATGGATTTATGAAAGGAATGTGACTGAGCTTCTGCGTTCTTTGAGGACCTCAAGAAAAGCCTGTTGAAAATAAGGTTTGGTGAATGAGATTTCCACACAAGATTGTCGCACAAAGGGAATAATAAAGAAACATGGAAGCAGAAAACTGATAGAAAAGAAGGTAGAAATAAAAAGGTCCTTCTCAGACTGGCAGGCTGTTTTGAGTAAGCTACCATGGCAATTTGTGCTTCAGCTTAACAATCTTTATCAACAATTTGGCTGAGATCAAGTGTAACATTCGCAAGTTTGCTGATGACATGAAGCTAACTGAGAATATAAATGGCACTGAAGGTGCAAAAATGGGATATAGACAAACTATGTAAATGGGAGATTGTGTATAATATAGGAACAAGTGAGGTTATCCATTTTCAGTAGGAAACCACAAAATGCTAAGTATTATCTATGCTATCCTGTGTATTTTTTACTGGTGAGCAATGAGCAAATGATGGTGGTGTAAGAGAGCTGTATACCTTTGTACATAATTCATGAAAATTATGAATAATTTTTAAAATTGTCATTATTGTAAAAATCATGATTTTTTAAAAATATGTTGTAAACTTCTGTAGTGACATATTAATTATGTACATAAAGCATTGTGGTGCAATCATTTCACTTTCCCATTTGAGTTTACAATTGTCCCTTGGGCATAATTCATGTTTGGACACGCTGCCATTATTCTAGTTCTACACTTAGGAAGCTTGTTTGTCTGTAGAGTATGAATGCCCATCTGTCTGTCTCAGCAGTAGAGACTTGAAGCTCAGGGATAATGAGAGAAAGTGTTGCAGAAAGCAAGTAACAAGAGAATAGAATTAGAAGGTATATGTTTTAAGGAGAAAATAAAACTGTCTTTTACAAAAATCCTTGGCACATGTATTTTTAATGTATTTAATCCTTTCATATATATTCTAAATAAAAGCAATCTATGATTCAGATATACAGAAAGCTGGTCTATATTTTAGCTCTACTACATTGAATTTTTGTGATTTTGTAACACTAAGTTCAGAAACATCAATGTACTACAATAAAATAATTTTCCATACCCTAAGCTCCTTTAAGCAAAATGTTATCTCAGCATCAACTCCAACCTGCAGATATTCAAACTCACTGGGTTTTAAGCTCACTTCAGTTTGCATTATTTTTGAGAAATCTATATATTAACAAGAAAAAGTCAACATGAGGACAGAATTTAAAAGGGAATTATCTCCTTAAACTGATATTTGAACTCTATTTCCTTTGAATTACAGTAATGATTGAAATTAAGTTACCTTTGTCTTCATCTACATAGCTCTTGAACAATGCTTTCAAAGGAGTTACGGTCAAAGTAATTTCTTCTTGAGACATTGGAAAATGAACTGCTATGTCAGAGAGAAGCCTTTAAAAATTAAATTACATGAATTATTTTGTTTTAAGGTTTTCTCCTTTCAATACTATAATTCCAAGCAAATTCATTTCCAAACAGCTAGAATGGGACTCAACACTTCCCTTTGCAGGGTATTATACCTCGATAATGATGAGTCAGAGCACAGGATGGAGAGAGAGAGAGGCTAGTGACTTAGTGTCATGGCATCAGCCTTTCCCTTAAAGTAAACAAAAGAGCTGGTCACTGACTTCCAGTACACACATTCCTGATTGTGTCAACAGTGCTGCGGTCAAGAGGGCTGAGAGCTTCAGGTTCCTAGGAGTAAGCATCATCAATAGCCTGTGCTGGCCAATCATGAAAGGTAACTAGCTCCTCTACTTCTTCAAGAGGCTAAAAAAAAATGGCATGTCCCTTTTAGCCCTCACCAATTTTTATCAATGCACTATAAAAGCATACTATCTGATGTATCATAGCTTAATGTGGCAACTGTTCTGCCTGTGAATGCAAGGAACTACAGAGCTGTGGACACAATGCAGCACATCATAGAAATCAGCCTCTCCCGCCACAGACTCTATCTACACTTCTCACTTCCTCGATAAAGCAGTCAACTTAATCAAAGATCCGACCTACACCGACATTCTCACTTCTCCCCCTCACAGTTTCTAAACTCCTTTTATAAGACGGACTCAACATCACAACATTCCTTTTTATAGCCTTACACTTTATTGTTTACAGCTGTACTTCCTCTATAACAGCAACAACTACTCTGTTTTTTCTCTTGTACTCTCTCTCTGCACTGTTGTGATGAAATGATTTGTGGGGATGGGAAACAAAAGTCACTGTACCTCGGTACATTGTTGTTCCATTTCACGCCTTGAGGTGCATCAGCAGCCTTTTTTTTTGCGTTTTCCATAGCATTTGACTGTTTTGCACAAGGCCAAGTTGCTAGCTCAATGCTCAACAGATGGAAAGCGTGCAAGGAGATGGCCAGATTCAAACTCGGGACCATTCACCTTGAAGTCCGGTGATGATGCCACTACACCACCAGCTGGCTATCTCAGTACATGTGACAACATAAATCAATATACCAATTTAATTTCATTTGTTTTTCTTCCAGTAGTGTTTCAGTCTAGGGTCTGTTTCTGTTTTGAAACATTGATAAAACATCTTATCATTTACAACTATTATGTTAATAAAGAATTAATTATCTCAGTGCTTGTGTGCCAGACCCTTTAGGGATATTGGAATGCTCCAGCTAATATTTTTGTCTGTCAAATTCCCAATCTACGAAACTAATAAAATACCACATGGAGTCTGCTTCTTATTCATCTTAAATTTCCTTGATAATAATAATGTTCTTCACCCACAAGTTTATTCCAGCTGGAAGGCACAATGGTTCCTACCTTGCATGACATCGCACTATATTTGGGCTTAGCTGCTTCGAAAACACAGCCTGAAGGGACTCACATTCCTGAAATGCCAAATGGTGAGCTTTAGTAATTCCTGCAAACAGCAACATAGAAAGTTATTTGGAACAAGATCCACTGAAAAAGTAAAATAAAATGTTCAAGATATCATTTGACACACTGACATCTTCTCACAGATTATGCAACAGAGAGGTGTTATTTTATCTCTAGAACTTAACAGAAATAAAATGCGCAATTACCAAGTGTAGCTTTCACAAGCTCAGAATACTCCTTAACATTTCATGGCAAATGAAGTACTGTACCCTTGGAGGTGATGTCATGACCTTATGCGTCACTTTGGAGACCCGTACACGAACTAGGCTGACGTTTCTAAGTATTAATAAGTAAATGCTGCCTGGTCACAATGCCAATTTTCACATAAGATGCTAAACTGAGTTCTCATGCTTTCTTGACCACCCATAGCCCATTGGCAACACTTTCACCTTCAAATCAGAAAACTGGCAGCTGAATTCCCACTCTGAAGACTGGGAGCACAAATTTTAGAAAAAAACTCCAATAAATTATCGAGAGGGTTGTGAGGTACTATTCTTTTAGCTAAGCTGTTTAGTCTTGCCCCAGACAGGGAACTTTTTAATTGGCACTGTTTCTAAGAGCATAGATATCTCCAGTGCTGGCAACTCTTTATCTCTTGATTAACTTCAGAAAAATAGATTAAACAGTCCTTTCACATTGCTGTTCATCTGGCATGCTGTGCATTCCCTGTATTTCTTCAATAGATTTATAAAGTCATAAAGCATGGAAACAAGCCATTTGGCCCATCACACCTATGCCAACCAGTGGGGATCCACTGGTATTAAACCCACCCAAATGCTTCCTTTGACTAGCAAAAATGCTTCAGGCAGTGTATGCAAAGTGCAGCTATTCTTCACAAGGATTCCATTCCTGAACACAGTTGTAAACTGATTTCTCAGAATTTAATACTTTCAATGAGGGGGCGATTAACATCAACACTGATTTATTTTCTTCCATTTCTGGTTAGAATGGTACTGAATTAGAATGCCCCAAATACAATGGATAGTTTAGATGATCTTAAAGTATTCATGGATGTTACATTGTTTAATAAAGTATTTACAAGAATAAAGCTCCTATCTAATGGTAGTCTGGAGATTAACTTTCTTGGAATTACAGTATTACAGGTAGAGCTGTGATCAATCGTAGTCTGAGATAGGTGCCTTTACTATCCAGATCTTCCAGAGATGAGCATAGGGTCTGGGAGATGGTGACTGCAATGGACCTGTTTTGTCAATAGGTGAACTGCAGTGGGCTGAGGCTTTCTGAGAGGCTGGGGTTTCTGTAGGTCTCTCAAAGCTCTTTATGATGGAACAGTGCATTAAGGAACATTATCTTATCTTCTCTTTGGAACTGGGATGACAATGATCTTCTTAAAGCAAGTGGGAACCTCAGATTGAAGTAGGGAGGAGTTTAAAATGTCTGCAAATACCCTACCAGCTGATCTGCGCAAGGTCTAAGGACCCTACTAGGGACTCCACCTGGGCCAGTTGCTTTCCATGGACTGACTCTCCATAAGACTGATCTGACATCTGCAACAGTGACTGTGGGTACAGGTGCACTGGAGGCAGTCAGGGCTGGTGGTGATCTCCCATTCCTCTCCTATTCAGAGATCCCCTCTAAATCTCTTCACCCAAACCCTAAATCTATGTCCCTAAATCAGTCTTCTCTGATATGGGGAATAGTTTCCTGCAATTTACCCTATACCCTTCAATTGTACATATCTCAATCATGTTGACTTTTGACGATTTCCACTCCAAGGTAATGTTCAACCAGTAAGTTATAGAGTTGGAGCATAACCTCCATGCTCTTACATTCAGTGCTCTGACTAATACAGGCCAGCATTCCATATACCTTCTTAACCATATTATCCACTGGCACTATCATCTCCAAGGATATTTGGATTTGTACACCGAGATCCCTCTGTTTCTCAATACACCTTATCACACTACCATTCTTGATATATATCACTAGTACTCTCAAAATTCATCACTTAGCATATATCTGGATTAAACTCCATCTGCCATTTCTCAGCCCATCTCACCAACATAAGATCATAAGACACAGGAGTAGAATTAGGCCATTCAGCCCATTAAGTCTGCTCCTCCTTTTCATCATAGCTGATATATTATCCCTCTCAACTCCTTTCTCCTGCTTTCTCCCCATAACCTTTGACGTCCTTACTAATCAAAAACCCATCAACCTCTGCGTTAAATATGTACAACAACTTGGCTTCCACAGCCATCTGTGGCACTGAATTTCACAGGTTTACCACCTCAGCTTAAAGAAATTCCTCATCATTTCTGTTCCAAAGGGAAGTCCTTCTATTCTGAAGTTGTGCCCTCTGGTCCCAGACTCCCCAACTATATGAACCATCCTATCCACATCCACTCTATCTAGGCCTTTCAATGTTTGTTAGGTTTCAATGAGATCCCCTCTCATTCTTCTAAACTCCAGTGAGTACAGGCCCAGCGCCATAAAACCATAGAACATTACAGCACAGAAACAGGCTTTTTGGCCCTTCTTGGCTGTGCTAAACCATTTTTCTGCCTAGTTCCACTGACCTGCACCCAGCCCACATCCCTCCATACACCTCTCATCCATGTATCTGTCCAAGTTTTTCTTAAATGTTAAAAGTGAGCCTCAGTGGAAAAAGCCTGCTTGCATTCACTCTATCTATACCCATCATAATTTTATATACCTCTATCAAGTCTCCCTTCATTCTTCTACACTCCAGGGAATAAAGTCCTAACCTATTCAACCTTTCTCTGTAAATCAGTTTCTCAAGTCCCTTTCATTCCTGGGATCATTCTCGTGAACCTTCTCTGGACCTTCTCCAATGCCAGCACATTCTTTCTTAGATAAGGGGCCCAAAACTGCTCACAATACTCCAACTATGGTCTGACCAATGACTTATAAAGCCTCAGCATTACATCTTTGCTTTTATATTCTAATTCTCTTGACATGATCAGTATCCATCATCAAAGATCTTCACCACCCAGCCCATGCTTTTTTCTTGCAGCTGCCATCAGGTAGAAGGTACAAGAGCCTCAGGACTCACGCCCACCAGGTTCAAAAATAGTTCCTACCCCTCAACCATCAGGCTCTTGAACAAAAGAGGATAACTATACTCATCTATTGAGATGCTCCCATAAGCAATGAACTCATTTTAAGGACTCTTTATCTTGTTATTTAATGCACTTATTATTTATTGCTATTTATTTATATTAGCAGGAAAAAGAATACCCACAGAAAAAAGAATCTCAGGGTTGAATGTGGTGACATGTATGCGCACTGATAATAAATTTTACTTTGAATTTTGAATGAACGCTAACACTGGATTTGCCTTCCTTACTGTTGACTCAACATGCAAATTAAATTTTAAGGAATCCTGCACAAGGACTCCCAAGCCCCTCTGCACCTTTGATTTCTGAATCACCCTCTTACACGCTATCAACAACTCCACAGATCTTCGTGAACTTACTGATCTTGTCTCCTAAAATCAAATCCAACTTATTCATATAACAAATAGCACGTGTCCCTGCACTAAACCCTGTAGAACACAACTAGTCAGATATCCAATCACAAGAAGTAAATACCTCAATGACTGCAAAGTGCTTCGGGGTGACCCAGGATTATGAAAAGATCATACCATACAAGTAATCTTTCTTTCATTATACTTGGACATCAACCAAATATCTTACTTGTTAGTTCATTTATCTGTGGAAAATTGCTTTGCATGAATTGACCATCACATCTCTCTACATTTCATAATAAATTGCATCTACTGCACTATTAATTACCAATACTATCTTTACCTCTACAAAATCATAAAACTAGCTACAATTAAATCGAAAGACAGATTAATTAACTATTTTCCTACCATGTTTACAGCAGAACTGAAAAACTATTCTGCAGTCCTCTGAATTTACATAAATCTTGCATTTTTCCACACTCCTCTCTAGTGTAGTTAGGCATCGAAACATAGGAAGAATATACTAAATAAAAGAAGAAAAGAAAAGCACAGACAGCCAAGAAGTAGTAATAAAATTACCTATCATAATAAATAAACTCAGTAATGTGCTTTCTGGACATTTGTCATTTGAAAGGTAGATTACAAATACAGGTTCCTCTCAAATCATTAGTATGATTTGAATACTGTAACAAGACACTGGTAAGAACATATACAAAATCATTTTCTAGATGTTCTTAAAAGGGAGCAAAATATGGGCAAGAAATTTACCTTTAAATAATGCTTTTGCTCAAAAGAATCAGGCTTGTAAGAATTGAATGATTATTTTAAAAATACTATTTAAAGACTTCTGAATTTTCAAATTTGTTCACATTTTACTAAATTATGTCAAGTAATGAGAGCAACACATAAATAGTGCATTATCAGTGGAATACAGAGGATTGCAAAGCCACATTTGATGGAATATTATTTTGTGTTAAGTTATTGAGGAAATGAAAACATTCAGTAACAAGTATAAACTGTATTCTTGCTGAATATGGTTTAAATTTAGACATCAGTGACACCAAGATGATTAGCTTGCTGGCTTCTAAATAAGGCATAATAAAGATTAAGAAGATTCTTTTCCAACTTAGGCAATTCCATATTTCACCACAAGAGCAGGCATATTGTGATTTCTATTATTCAAGCCAATAGAATTCTTATAAACTGAATAAAGACCATGCTCAGATTTTCTGCCTTCCAGCTAACACCAAAGAAACAATATTAACATAATGTTGTACCAACATATCTTACCATTAAACAAATTTTACACAGTGTATTGAGAAACACATTTAAATCCTGTTTAAATAAAAAATATTATTTAGGTGTCTATGTCAACCATTTTAACCTGTAGGCTGTGAAAACACAAACTTTACCTTAACTGCTACTTTACAGTTGAGGGGTACAACCTCAGCTTCAGTGCAATCTTGCTGCTGCTTGACATCCCGACTATAATGCAGGAAGAAGAGGGGAGCAAATAAAAAACAAGCATATCCTGATCCAGAAGAATTAACTGATCTCAGTGCAAGCTGTGGAAAAAAAATAATGATTAACTATTCTAGAATACTACTGAATATTCAAAGCCCTTTGACGAATTAAGTAGGAAAACAATTACTTTACTTAAAAAGATTCATGATCAGGGTATAAAATTTTAAAGGAGCTTGCCATTTTTCAAAATTAAGGAAGTGATCCCTTATCAATTTTCTTTTCTTTTTTTTAAATCTAATCTTTGTTTCTCTTTTGAAGGACCTGAGCCATAATGAAATTCAGTGCCAGCCCCCTTTGGAATAGTTTAACATAAATAGTGTTTTCCAATTAGAATCATAAAACAGCTAATATTATGGCTGAGCCATTATACCTTGAAGATATTTAAGTTATGAAAGTATACTTTAATGAAGTACTGAACATGCCAACAAGCAGTAAGGAAATTTAAAAACATCTTTGTTCAAATTCACTAAAGAAAATATCATATAATGAATCATCACCAAGGTCCTCAGGCAAGCAGTCTAGCTGATTGTTGCTCAAAAGATTTTAAAATGCTCCATGACGGTTAAAGGGGAACAACAGGAATGGTTTATTTAATTTCCCTCCTAACCTGCATGACTACTGAAGTAAAATTTTTAATACAATTTATTTATTTGGGTCAAATTTGGTCCAAACTCCTCCACCTATTATGTTGAACCAGCAGGAGAAAGCTTAGCCAGTTGGTCATCCATTGCACCCACCCCACAATGCAATAATTAAGAGACCACTACATATATGAAAAGATTAAAATCAGAACATTCTGAAAGAAAGGGTATGTTTTATCCAATTTTAACACTTCCTAGAAGTTAAGGCTCACAAACATATTGTCAATTTCTACAACTTACACCGTTTTTCAAAGGATCAAACCATAATTCATCGCCAATTCGGGAAAGGGCATGGATTGCTTTTCCAAAAGCTGCAAAGTACAGATAACATTTTTCATGATTAAACATTAATTAACATTTCATTTTCCTTCACTGTTTAACATACTCATATTCAGATTCAGATTATTGTCATTTAAAAACCACAAATGCAATGCAGTTAAAAAGTAAGACAACGTTCCTCCAGAATGATATCACAAAAGCACATGACAAAACAGACTACACCAGAAAATCCACATAATGTTTGGCAATCCCAATCCAGAGTCCGGAGAGGCTGCTATGTATTAATATTGCGTTATCATCTTAGCGTGTTCCCCGGAAAGGAGCTCCAAATCCACCAGACAAAACATTATATGTATGGATTATACGTAGCATTATGAAACAAAATCACATATTATAGCATGGTTAATTATGGCAATTACAGCTGACCTGAAAACCAGATTATTTTGCCCACCACCTGGGTGATTAATTTGTAGGATTAAAAGAAATCATTTAAGCTATTGAAAGTTTAGTTTGGGCTCTTACATCAGATGTCAAACAAAATCAATGGAGAGATGAGGAAAAAGTCTTAAAATGTTATCTTTAATAATAATGTTAATGAAAACCATACTGATGACAATTCGGATCATAGATCTAGAAAGCTAAAAAGCCTACTCTATATTCAAAAAATGACTGGTAAAGAAGTTCAGCGAATGACAGGTCTGAAAACAAAATTGTGATTAATTAAATACAGTCCGTCCACATTTATTCCTTTGAATAAATGTAAACTGACTAAATATGCCGTTAAAGCATAAGCATCTGTTACATTAATAAAAACAGTGAATGTTTTAGAAGCTACCTCTCAGGTTGTTTGCGGGAATGATGCATTTCATGGTGCTGTCCTTGGGGTTTCACCTGTCACTAATACAGATAAGGCTTGATTTTAACAACTGAGACGGTAAAATGGTTTTAAAATAATAATCTTAAATGAGGAGTTGTATTTTCTCTATGCAGCACATGAGCATATTCCCTGATCCCGGGGAAACTGTCCATGTAGACGGCGGGCGCGATGGACGCTCGAGCTTTCGCGCCATCCGCTGGGGCCTCGGGCCTCGGCCGTCAGTTCCTCCACAGGACGAGGCCGGGTTCCGCATATCGCCGGTCACCGGGCTCATCAGCTGGCCCAAGTCCTCATGGCTACCGACAATCCCTTCAAATCCATTGCAAAGCCTGCCCCTACCCCAACTCCACGCGGACAACGACAGTGTTCCTATACAACCCTCCCGCCGCGGCTTGCATTCCGCCATTAGGCTAGTCAGTCAGGTACCAGTTTATCAAATACCTTGTAAGGAATTAAAATAAATTCACAAAGGATGAACAACCGGGTACATGACGTGTCTGCATTTTAGTGTTACTTCATTCATACGTTGTTAAATCCAAGTTCCCTCAATGTAACATCTGGCTTTTGGTCCATTTCCAATACCAGATGTGCTTTTGTTGGCTACTCCAGTACGTGCAATAAATCGGCTCTTGTAGTTTTTACGTTCTTTGACGTGGTGTTTTTTTTTCTATTTTTGAAGCTGGGGCATAAAATTGTTTTTTTTAAACTGGCAACTGACGTATTTCAAAAATTATCTACCCACGCTCTTGATACAGAGAATAGAAATGGGCATTATCAATCGCCGGCTACCTCAAACACGTAGCGTTTAAATTATACTGCTAAGATTCTGGGCGGAAATAAAGACACGTCAAAGGTAAATGCTATTGTGCAGTGCGCCTTTGATATGTCATTTAATGTGCTTTGATTTAGCCACGAAAAGATCAGATAATCCTCTGAACAAATAAAGAATGAGTCTTGGAATCAAGGGAGATAGTTCACTGTGGGAACTGTTTTGAAGATAAGCCTTATGGCATTAATCATATCTGTTTTTATCTTTTGCCTCAGAAAATTAACCAAATGATTAATTCTGTGCTCAACTTGCCAGTATTGAATGCTAAAGTCTCCTGAAGTAGTGTTGGAGTTCTGTGGTGTTAATGGGATGACATTGTCTGGAGTACCTGCAATCCCACCATCTCAAGGGATGGAAATATCTCCGCCATACAAAACCATTTCCAGCCAACAAAATCGACAAAATAAGGAGCACGTTGAATACAGTGAACCGATTCAATAGACAATAGGTGCAGAAGTAGACCATTCGGCCCCTCGAGTCTGCACCGCAGCTCTCGAGTAAACGATTCCCTGGCAGAACCTGAGAGAGAGAGAGAGAGAGAGAGAGAGAGAGAAGCAATAGATCATTCTGCAACAGTCTGCAGAGAAAGAACTTCCTCAGATTGATAGTTCTACCTCATTGTGAGACTAATAAAGTACTAAATTTCAGACCGATCAGGAACTATCAGTCTGTCACCACGTTCTGACATTGGAATGTTTATACTATGACAGGAGCTGATAACTCATGCAAGATGAGATGCAGAAAGTGGAGATGATATTCAGTATCTGACAAGCAAAGGGCAGAAAGTTTACATTTATTTATTTATTTATTTGCATTTATTGAGATACAGCACAGAATTGGCCCTTCAAGATGTGCTGCCCAGAAATTCCCCCAACTTAAATCATGAGACAATTTACAATGACTAATTAACCTTCTAATGTATTTGGACAGTGGGAGGAAACAGGAGCACTCAGAGGAAACCCACACGGTCACAGCGAGAACGTATAAACTCCTTACGGGCAGCGGCGAGATGTCTACCTGTTCAAGTTAATGCCAATTAAACAAGGTAGAAATCCTACTTGGCATTAGATAAGATGAGGTGACTCGAGGCAACTGATAGCATTAAGAATGCACTAGAATGCTGGGGAGAAGATTGAATATTCTTTTTAATGTCTGTATCATTGGAAGAACTTTCACATGAACAACTATGGAAGAAAACAATACTGCCTTTCTGCAAACATTAACCTCCTCACTAACATGGACAGCACACACTGTTTCCTGAAGCCCCATATTGCCAGCTGCTGTGTGCAAAACAAAAAGACCTTGAGAATGTTAGGCAGGATGAAGCAGCGAAGAGAGAAAACTAAAATAATCACACCTTCTGAGTTTCCCCAAATAAGTGACTCTTCCCACTCAGCAAAGTGCAAACAGATTATTTCATAGTTGGAGGATGAACTACAGGACATTTGCCATTTGCCATCTCCTTTCATTTCTGTGTATCAAGACCAACTCCTTATTGCACCTCCAATATGGAAAATGGGACTGAATTCTTTTCATTCTTAGTTGGAAGAAATGTTTCCCAGAAGGGCAAATATCACATTGCCGTTGATTGTCAGGGTGAGCGTAGCACCTTACAGTATCATGCATTTTGTCTTATATTTTCCATTCCAACAAACGTGACTTATTTTCAGAATCAAAATTAGATTTAATATCACCGGCATATGTCGTGAAATTTGTTAACTTTGCGGCAGCAGTACAATGAAATACATGATAAACAAATATAAAGAATAAAACTGAGTTACATTAAGTATATATAAATATATTAAATAGGTAAGTTAAAATAAGTAGTGCAAATAATGTAAAAGTAGAAAGGTAGTGTTCATGGTTCAATGTCCATCCAGAAATTGGATGGCACAGGGGACAAAGCTGTTTCTGACTCATTGAGTGAGTGCCTTCAGGTTTCTGTACCTCCTTCCCAATGTGTGAAGAGGACATGTCTTGGCTGGTGGGGATCCTTAATGATGGATGCTACCTTCCTGAGGCACTGCTTCAGTTTCATTTTATTAGTGTTAGGAAGCACACAACTTTACCAGGATTAGATAGTGTAAGATGCCATCAACTGTGCAAGTATCACTGTGAGTGCTGCATATCAATTTTGAGATCTACGTTAACTTGAAAAGAGTCCAGTCCCTCGAAGAGCAGCTGATTGGTATTAAGATCAATGCCTTATAAAATAGCAATATATTATAGTACTATCTGTAACTGAGACATCATGAAATACTAAAAGATATATATTTTTGTCAATCTGTGCCTATCTAAATTTGTATAAAATTTCAACCCCTCTTTCAAAATTTTCCCACTTTATTTGATTTCCAAACACAACCAAACAACACCATCCTTGCAGTTATATAGGACCCTGGTCAGACCCCACTTGGAGTACAGTGCTCAGTTCTGGTTGCCTCACTACAGGAAGGATGTGGAAGCCATAGAAAAGGTGCAGAGGAGATTTACAAGGATGTTGCCTGGATTGAGGAGCATGCCTTATGAGAATAGGTTGAGTGAACTTGCCCTTTTCTCCTTGGAGCGAAGGAGGATGAGAGGTGACCTGATAGAAGTGTACAAGATGATGAGAGGCATTGATCGTGTGGATAGTCAGAGGCTTTTTCCCAGGGCTGAAATGGTTGCCACAAGAGGACATAAGTTTTAAGGTGCTGGGGAGTAGGTACAGAGGAGATTCAGGGGTAAGCTTTTTACTCAGAGATTGGTGAGGGCGTGGAATGCACTGCCAGCAACGGTGATGGAGGCGGTGTGGTGAACTACATATACCTGTCTGGACACGCCCCTCCTACTGACTGCTCCTGTGGCTCCTCCCACTGACCCCGGTAGAAAGGCGATTGGAGCCACAGACCCTTCCTCAGTCTCCAGGATGTTGTGTTGTGGTCGCTTGCTGCTTGTGCTTTCTTCCAACCAATAAAAGCCTACCTTAACCCACGTCTCAGAGTTACTGATGGTGCATCAGGCGGATAAGATAGGGTCTTTTAAAAGTCTTTTCGATAGGTACATGGAGCTTAGTAAAATAGAGTGCTATGGGTAAGCATAGTAATTGCTAAGGTAGGGACATGTTCAGCACAACTTTGTGGGCCAAAGGGCCTGTATTGTGCTGTAGGTTTACTATGTTTCTATTTTTCTAGCCTTGTTCAATCGTGTCAGTGCTACAATATCAGAAGTTCACTGAAATTGAATGAACTCAATCTCTAAGCTTCATCCCAAATCTGGAGCTCTCAGTTTCCTCTCTTCATTTTCTGTTTGGCATTAATTTCTTTTTCAATAAAAAGCACTTTGACAAGTCTTCCTACAGATGGAAAGTGCTGTAAAGTGCAATTGGCCACTACAAATGGTGAAGACATAAAGGGAAATTATGCTATAGGGAAACTGAAATGCAAGAAACAAACAAAATAGCTGCTGGATATTTTGCCAGTATATTTATTTTAGATTTCCAGCATCTGCATTAATTTTAAAAATTTTAATTCAGCTGACACTACTATTACTTGTGTCATTCAATCCCTAAACAAAAGAAATTTAAAATTCAAAACAATGATTTCATATTTCAAAGATTGTCCTGTTGGCAGCGCCGTCGGGACCGGTTCCTAAACTGCAATTTGATTGGTTGCCCCTGCAGTGGGTGTTGCGTTTGTTCATTGAGAAGCTGGTCTTCGTTCGTACGCTGGGAAAATGGTGAGTTTATGGAGCTTGGGAGCCGTGCGTTGCAGTGCCGTCGTTTGTTTTCCCTTTGGTTGTCTTGATAACAACAAAACGCGTTGGATCTTTCAACGTGCCTAATGCTCGAGCAATGGATTTAAGAGGTCCAGGGGCGGTGGTTGGTGTCTAGGGCCTGCAAGTGAGTTTGGGGCAGTCACATGATGCCTGTCAGCTGGAGTGGACGAGCCTCTGCTCGGGGGTAGGGGCTGTTCAGGCAAGTGGCGGTGGTACCATCCAGCAGCAACAGCCCAGCTGCCTCCCCTTCTTCCTGTGTTGTATGAATGATCTGTGCAATAGTCAGTCCCTGGTCATGCGATTTTTAATAAAAGACTATATCGGTGTTGGAAAAAATAATAGAATTGTCATGCTATTTTATTAATCAGGAATATCCATTAAAGTATGACCAATTTAAAATGTTTAATTGTTTTATTTTGTTTACCGTTTCAACGAAACATATAGTTTGACCTAACTCCAGAATGACTTAAAACTGGGGTTACCAACCTGGGGTCCATGGACCCCTTGCTTAATGGTGTTGGTCCATGGCGTAAAAAAGGTTAAGGCTTAAAGCCTTGTAGAATATGCCTTTTTATGCTGCAGGAAGTAAAATGAAGCGTCTTTGTAGGCCTCTTGACCCCCTCCGTAATGCTTCGGAGGAAGTAAGCTTTCCTGTCTGCTTAAAGTTAATTGCCAAACAATTGAAAGTTATGCACGTGTAAACAGAGCTGGTACAACCTCAGGAGAATTTAATTTACACCCCATATGTTAAGTATTATTGGTTTCATGTAGACAATACTGTAGTTACCTTGTTAATAGTTGGTGTTGATGATTGAAACCTATTGAATGGTGAAAGGACTTGATAGAGTGAATGTGGAGAGAATGTTTCATAAGGTGGGAGAGTCTAAGACCAGAGGACATAGCAGAATAGAGGGGTATCCTTTTAGAACAGGGATGAGGAGAGATTTGTCTAGCCAGAGAGTGGTAAATCTATGGAATTCATTGCTACAGGCAACTGTGGAGGCAAAGCCTGTATGTATCTTTAAGACAGAGGTTGATGGATTCTTGATTGGTCAGAGCATGAAGGGATACAGGAAGAAGGCAGGAGATTGGGGCTGAGGGGAAAATTGGATCAGCCATGATGAAATGGTGGAACAGATTTGATAGGCCAAATGGCCTAATTCTGCTCTTGAGTCTTAGAGGCTTATTATTAGCAATGTTTACGTCATTATTTTTTAAAATCTTTTACATAGTGGTATTTAAATATGAATTTGTTAAATTGCATTTTTTTAATTTTGGGAATAATTAATGTTATAACATTGAATTTAATATCATTATGTACATAAATATTTCTGCCACGTTTTCCAATACCAGTCAAGGAAGGTGCATCCATTAACCATCAGATGTTTTTGGTGTGATTAGTGTCATTTCTGGAGTTAGATTGTGCACCCATCAGAGCTATATCTCAAGTAATGCTAATTAATCAGTCAATATTGGGATTAGTAAAGTGACTACTTGTAGGGGCAGTTTTACTGAATAATCATGCAGATATTCTTTTGGATTTTATATATGTTGTGTTTTAGAGGTTTTTTAATGATCTTGAAATGGGAGTTAGGGTCATATTCAAAATTGGCAGTTTGATCTTGGTCTGGCATCTAAAATGAAGGTATTGAGTGAACTTGGTGAACTCTTATTTTTATTCTTTTGGACCACATCCAAGATGATTTGCTGTCAATCGTAAGCAATCATGCATTTACTTTCCTGAAAGCTAACGTGATAATTGATTTTAGAAGGATGGCAGTAATCTTTCAGCCTGTCCAGCTCCACTAGTTGTCATCAGGGATTATGCGTTTCAGACTATGGACATGTTACCTTTGTGGGTAGTTAAATGTCCAGAGAGGTCCATATCGATGGAAAAACATACTTAGCATTTGATGCACTTTTGAACACCCTGAAAAGGAGTGTTATCAATCCACAGACAAAGTTGAAACTGCTCACTGTACAAAAAGATACTTTGTTTATTAGGCAGTCCTGCATTTTCAGTTGTGAAAATTGGATAATGCTTGTCCTATTAAGAAGCAACCAATTTCAATTATGCTGTTTGTCAAATCAAGATTCTTGGTGTTGAAATTCTTCAGCCTGACTTGGCAACTTTAAATGCTGTCACTGTAAGTTCATGGGGTGCAGTTATCTGATGAAGAAAATGTTTGGCACGTACACGTAACCCTGTAAAAGTATCAGCAACAATAAAACACACGGAGTCTGGTTTTACTGTTAACAAAACAGTACTTTATTAGTAACTACGTCATACAGTAACTTAAACCAGGTAAATCAAGAGTTAATGGTGTTATGCATATATAGGTGTAAATAAAGTTCCCAAACTTATTCAAACTTGGGTGGCAAGAGTTACGGTCTTGGTATGGTATGTAAGAAAAGTTCAGTTCAAATGCACAGGTTAATTAGTGCAAGATGTTTGTAATCCAAAGGCGAATGTTGTGAGAAGGCAATTATGTCAATATTCCACAGATTCCACAACTGCAATACAAAATAACAATAGCAGTAGGTTTTATCCGAAGTTGTTCCACTCCACATGTGAAGCATCACCAACAGTGATCTTCAATGAATATCCTTTCAAACACAAGTGGTACTACACCTGAATTCAGCTATGGAACATCTGAAAGTGGTGGCCACAGGATACTCAAACAGAATCCATTTATGGATTATAACCAACAGTAGCTTATCACAAAGGGGACCTCCACCCAGGCAAGGGTCGACACACCAGTAGATTCCACAAGGTTACCCCAAACACACAATGTGATAGCCACTTATCCAGTTCCATGACATACGAAATAACTCCAACAGTGATCTGCCACGGGGGTGCCTTTCTTCAGTGAACTACCACACCCAAAGGGTAAACACTCACGTGGTATTCACAAAGATTTTCCCCTCCCCAGAGAACCCACTCCTGTGGATTAACTAAGTGACAATCACACTTTTGTATTTGATTGGAAACAAACTCACCCTAAAAACGGGCTACTTATGAGAGTCATTTATCAATACTCTGGATTGATCTCAACTCACCCCTTTTGGGCTACTGAAAGTTTAAACCAGTGACTGTTTCACTGGTGTTTTCCATTGACCGAATCCATCTTGGCTCTAACTGTGTGTGTCTGTGTGTCCTTGTACAATCTATCCTCGTTATATGTGGGGAATACATTCCTCGCAGTTGACACATAATGTGAATAATTATTTAAATAGAGAAAATAGGGATGCGTTCCAGAGGGCTTCCTAAATATATTTTAGCTGTAATTTATTCACATTTTCATACCAATACGATGCAAAAGCAGTACTGCAATGCAACATTTGTATTAAATTTCATCAATTTAAGGTAATATTCAATGTAATAAATCATAGAAAGTTAACATACTGGGGTGTACAGTACTCACCAACAGTGGCAGGTGTGTTCGCTCCGGGAGGTGAGTGGTTGTTGTGGTGTCGGGTGGCTTTACATGGATAAGGTGGATGTTGTGGGTCGTCGGGATCATCAAGCACAGCAAGGGGTGAAGGAAGACTCACAGAATTCTTAGAACTGCCGGCAGCAGGAGATGACACCGGTTTGAAGAAAGTGATGAGGGTTGTTTGCTTGGGAGCATTTTGTTTTTCAGCATAAATTTGCTTGTAGGGAAGAAGGGCTGACGGCAGGGAACGACAGAAATGCTGACTCCGTTCAGAACTTGGGTCTGTGTCCACTGCCATTTGTGCCAAGTGTTCCGACTTCCACCATTCCTTCACTGTTGGTAAACTCCTGGGATTTTCAAAATCGTCTGTTGCTTGCAGCATCTGAGAGATAGTTGCCGTAAAAAAAATGCCTTGAATGTGCATCACGCCTTGGTCGAATGGCAATGTTGTGTTAGGCGGCAGGAAACGCACTATTATGTTAGGGTGAATGCTGTCAAAATGTTTAGGATGGGCTGGCACATTGTCAAACAACAAAGGAACTTTAAAGGCAAGATCCTGTTCCTGGCAGTAACATCCCAGAACTGTGTTACCTTCATCTGATGCTGCTCTGTTCATAATTTCCAACTTTTTTTCAAGTGTTAAAGCAGTTCTCTGTCACTCGGCTGATGGCCCAGGACGTGACATCAGATGCTTAGAAGGCATGGTTATATATTTCAAGCACAAAATCATTGCACCGTAGGTAAAAACTCAAAAAGTTTAAGAGCGCAAGATTGCATATCTACACCTTGCCAAAACCAATGCGAGACTTGTGGGAGTGAGATTGTGAGGCGTGTGCACCTGACTTGTATTGGCGGGAAAGTGGTGCTCTTTGCATAACTGAATCGGCATTGTCTGAAGACGCATATAACGAGGATAGGGTGTATATTCAAACCAAGCTGCAGAGAAACCATAACATCGATTGACCATCAAATAACTCCATGTCTGTCTCTCTGGAGCAGCTCAAATAGCGTCCAAAGTCAGTCTCATTCTCCCAGTGTTTTAAAGTGACGCTTCAGAAAATATGAACCCTCGGGGTACATAACATGTTAAAAATCTTTTACGGTATGCTGAAACTGGAAAGTGAATTTTGTCGACCTAGAAAAGAGTGAATGGCTTAAACGCTACTTTAGACTGTTAACTGCATATCCATGAGTTGATCAAATAAGCGTCATACAAAATCCATGTGGAAAATCCTGAGCTTGATGCTGATGTGAAATATAAACAACTAAAAGTTTTAGCTTCAAAAATTGACTTCCTAACCTATCATATCCAGTATCCAAGTATTTCTCCAAGCATGGTTTTGTTAACCACGAACTGATTATTGAGAGTGAACTCTTTCTACTGTTACCCTTGAATTCAAGGTGATGAGAAAGACTTGATATTGACCATTGCCAAGAACAGCCTTGTAAGCACTGTGATTTATTCATTTGTGGCAGGATTTTGATTTTGAATTACATCATGAAGCAATATATTATGCTCATTATGGTTTTATTGTAAGGTTTTAATAGTAACTATAATGTTTGAAGAGGCATTTAGACAGACGCATGAACAGGCGGGGATTGGATGGATACAGACAACATGCACGCTGTTGTGCAATTTAAGTTGGCATCATAGACATCGTGGGCCACAGGGCCTTCTGTAATGTACTGACCTGTTCTATTTATTCCTGTTAATATGCATGTGTAGAAGAGTTTATAAAAACTTCTTGTTTTCCATTTTTCCTACAGTTGGTGCTGGTTTTGGGAGACCTTCATATTCCTCACCGCTGTAATACTTTACCAGCTAAGTTCAAGAAGTTGTTGGTACCTGGTAAGATCCAACACATTTTGTGCACAGGAAATCTTTGCACCAAAGAGAGCTATGATTATCTTAAAACACTGGCTGGAGATGTCCACATTGTCAGAGGAGACTTTGATGAGGTAAGGGATACTCTAAATATCATATTTTTTGGCTGCTATAGAAATTCATCATCTCTGAACAATCAATGAAAAAGAATAATAGCACCATATTTGTAAATCAATTATTTTCATGCCCCCAGTCTCCCTTCAAACAGTGATTCTTTGTTGGTACATCATTGAACTTTTTCTTTTCTCAGTAGTTTGTAGAATGGGTATTTGACCACAGGAATTATGACAGTATATTCTTCACCCTTAAGAGTAAAGATCTTAGCATTTCTGCATGTTTTTCCGTGGTGTTACAAAGATCAGCTCACTTAGACATATAGTACTGTGATAAAAGCCTTAAGCACATACATACGTAATGATCAATAAACCAATTGTTTGACATCAAATTACCTTTCCTGGTGTTTCAGGGCCGAGTGCGCCTGCACCTGCACCACCCCCCACCCTGGCACTCCTTCTCTGCCACCTGTCCCACACCTGCAGTACTCCACCCTCACCATTCCTAATAACCTTTGCTCCCATGAGATTTACCAACTTTTTTTTTCCCCTCTAAGTTTATTCTCAAAATGTTTTCAGTTTTACCTCTCCCAATTGTATGGATAAGATGTCCCACTATTAGGAACACTCCATTCTGTTTATGACCATGCTGACATGATCAATGGTTGTTTGCTTTGGATTTTCCTTATTCCCCTAAGCTTTGGATTTATAACAATAGAAAACCTTATTACATTGTAGTATCTACACATAGATTTAAATATAATGCCAGGAAGTTGTAGGATTAATTGGCATACATGCTATGCCAGAAATAAGATTGGTGCATTTAAGCTTAAATATTTTACTGGTAAAAATAAAACTGCAAAGCATTTCACTAGTTGTGGAAAATATTTTTCATTTCATTCTTTCAGAAGTTGGTATTGGAAATAATTAAAAATTACAACTTCTGTATCAATCCATCATTTTCACATACAAAAATTCCTATTTCTTCCCACTCTGAATTTAGGTTTCTGTGTATTTAGTCTACTTCACTCTTCCTGTTTGGTGAGTAACGAACCTTGCTAAATTTTGCATTGCAGAGTTGCAATATTTAACCTTTGAGTTGTCTGTGCTAGATCAGAAACTGGATTACAGCAGATTGCTACTCTACACAGCCACTGGAAACTTGGGACAACAAACATGTCTGACTATCATGCAGATCAGATGTGTTACCTATCAAGGCTAATTTTCATTATTGCTTCTTCTTTGCCTGATATCAAATAGAACATTGCAAAATCCCAGTTTTCTCTACCAACTACTAGTTTTCCCGTGAAAGGCTAGAATATCCAAACTGTAGGCAATTTATATTTTAATTAATATTCATGCACTCAGAATAGGTATGTAATGAACAATTCTCATTTTCAATTAATTTCCTTCTTGTGTAATACGGTATACTATTTCCTGAAAATATTGCTTCACCTTGCAAGATTTTAGCAAATTGTTTCATTGGTGTGTGACACGATGAGCAAACTTGTAGAATCTGTACTTAAAATATCATTCAAATGTTAGTTTTCTAATTGCACACTGATCCTGTTGGGATTAAAGATTTTCAAATCAACATGGTACCAGCTTTTTTTAAAAAAAATATCAGGTGGATGGTGCAAATGCATGGAATACCCTTTTTTGCTGCTAGATATTATTCCTGCAAAATATCCAAATTATCAATTGAGGCTTTTAACAATAAGATCAGTATATGAGACAGTTACATTTATCAAGTACACAACTCATCTCATTGTCACGAAAAGATCTGCAGTATTATGTGTTGGTTATCAGTTGATTTCAACAAATACGATAGGAATCTGTGTGGGAAAGCCTTTAAAATGAAAAGGCCGTTGCACTGGGTTAGTTTTACTCTCTCAACCTCGGAAGCCCTATTCTGGTGGTACGAGCTATCGACACAACTGGAGACTTCTCTGTTTGCAGTGGATGGCCACGATGTCTTTGGTATCTCGCACGCCCTTCTCCATGGAGCACTGCAGAACTGCCTTCCTGGCTGTTCGATCTCACTGTTGATCTCATCTGCCCAGTCCACTGAAACTGAATTCACATACTAGGATAGGCGTATCCTTATCTGACCGTCTCACCGGTATTTGAGGCAAACAGATTATCCTACCTAGTTTAGTCTGTCGAAGCAGTGTATGAGGGTGTGGCCACTGTCACATGCAAATAGTTACTTGGAGCAACAGGTGGGAGTTGAGTGTCCACTGAGGACCAAGGGTGAGTGAGCTGTCCCAAGGAGGACACGACAATCCCTTTCACCAGAGAGGTTACCCCTTCCTGGACACTCCATACAGTATTATAACTTAACAATTTAAAAACAGTTTTAGGAGCATGTTAAAATTGTTTCATATTATTTTCCTTTGAACTCTCTGTTGACTATGCACAATCAGCTGGCTAAAGAAAATAATGAGGTTGTAAAAGAACTGGGCATTTTTTCCATGCACTGTGCTTAATAAGCATAAAGCAGATAGCAGTGAATAATATGTCAAAACAGTATGTGCATATTTGAGTTTGCAATTTTTCTCAGTAAGTTTGTGTTCATATCCAGAGGAGAATGAGGAAGAGTAAATCATCTTTTTTTTTTCTATCCTTTGTATCATTTTCTTTGGCTAGTTCTCCATCATAATAATTAAGTGAGATGAACTGGATTATGACATTGTGTGTATTGGCATTCATCTTTTCACATTTAAGAATGATTGTCAGGTAAACACTGTTGTGTTCATTTCAGAATTTGAATTATCCAGAGCAGAAGGTGGTAACAGTGGGGCAATTCAAAATTGGATTGATCCATGGTCACCAGGTGATTCCCTGGGGAGACATGACTAGTCTGGCTCTACTGCAACGGCAGCTAGATGTAGATATCCTCATATCTGGACACACGCACAAGTTTGAGGCCTTTGAACAAGAGAGCAAGTTCTATATCAATCCAGGTTCAGCCACAGGTGCCGGTAATGCACTGGAAGGGTAAGTACTTTGGATATAGAATAAAATAAATGACATGAAGATAATTTAATTTGTATCTCATTAATTTTCTACCATAATACTTCTGGTTACTACTGTGAAAATTTTAAATTAATTCATTAAGTTTATTCTGGGAGGGGTTGGGGTGTTAAGATGATCAATTCCCCATATAAAGGAAGAATCTTGCCCTTGGCTACAGTTGGGGGAAAATGGTATGATAGTTTCAGGTACCCCATCCACAAAGAAGCAGGCACCATTCCAGCTTGCAGCTTAATATTGCCAGGTACAATTTAGTCAAACATGAATACCATTCATATACTGTAGATTTGTATTCTTCTGTGTCATTTGACTTTCTAATGTCTGGATTATTGAAGCTTTAATTCAAACAACCTATGTTGACATTGCTCAGTTAGCACACCTTTTGAATTAGTCATGAATTTTAAGTCCCAAGTTTACCAATGGATTTGCAAATCCTCTGATTCAAGTGGACATCCAAAAGTGTCATGAAAATTCAAAAAAGGTGGCAGAAACTTGGAATTAAAAACAGAAAACATGGATGAGGTAGCATGTGGGAGATGAAACAGAACGGATCTGAGACACCTCATCTAAAACATCTAAAGAGAAAGCTGCTGGTTTTCAGTTGCAGAGAAGGTGGATATGGGAATGGGTAGAAGAAAGGAAATATTTCATAAAATGTGTTAATTTGGTAGTTGCAGCAAGCCAAACGATATTAATAAAGGAAATTTGAGTCAAAAATTAAAAAAGCCTGTTTGGCAGAAATGGCTATTGCTGCTACAACAGAATGAGTTATCTAGGTCTTCATCACTTTCACTGAACTGTGAGAGGACAGGCCTTGCACTCAGTTTTCCAAATTCACTGAAAGCACCAGCCTAAAATCAGGCCGACAACACTGGTATTGAGGTTTTTGCTATACTCAGGCAACTACGTTGGGCAGCCATGTTATCATATTCAAAAATGTACAGTCTATTCTGAGCTCTGTTAGGGAAAGATTGCCAAGTAAACAAAAAAAAAAAGATTTGTGGCAGTAGTCAAAAGTTTCCTTGAAGAAATGCAACAAATGGACAGGATTGAAAAAAGCTACAGAAAATTGTAAAAATACTCTGCTCCATCATGGGTACCAGCCTCCATAGTATCCAAGACATCTTCAGGGAGTGGTGCCTCAGAAAGATGGTGTCCATCACCCAGGATGTGCTCTCTTCTCATTGTTACCGTCAGGATGGAGGTATAGAAGCCTGAAGGTCCACAGTTAGCGATTCAGGAACAGCTTCCCCTCTGTGATCTGATTCCTAAATGGACATTGAACCCTTGAACACTGTCTCATTTTTTTATATATTATTTGTTTTTGTACTTTTTAATTTAACTATTTAATATACATATATACTTACTGTAATTGATCTTATTTTTTCATGTATTGCATTGTACTGCTGCTGCTAAATATTTTGATTCCTCCTTGGGAATCTGGCTCATTTAGTGCTTGAAATGCAAAAACGTGTGGGATAGATTTGAGTACCAGCAGTCCATATACCAGGAGATCAGAGGCCTGTGGAAGGAGCAAATTGCCACACTACATGCTTGTCTGCCCCCATTAGTCACAAAAAGCTTGTGGGACAAGCTGTGCTTAATTAGTTCTGGCATTTCAAAGGTGTTTATCTGTGGAATTTTCCAAGATGAAATAATGTACAATATTGACATGAATCCCATTTCATTAGAAATTACCATAAAAATTAAAATTGCCATATAAATAAAACCAATTATGAAACATTGGAAATTTCCTTTATCTTACATTCTGTTCCTTGAAAATGTAGATGGATTAGTGTATTCATTCAAAATTCAGAAATTCTACAGGTAAAATGAAATATCAATGGGCATAGTCAAGAATGCGATTTGGTCTGTTCATTTAATAAATAACTCAAAGACAACTTCAGTCTTGTGTTTCATATAGTTTAATGAGGTACTGTAGCAGTGTGCTACACGCAGCGCTGCAATAACGACACGGAGTCGGTGAGCTGCAGTTACAAAAGAGGTTTATTCAAACGTGGTGGCCTCGCTTTAAAGCCTTCCTGATCCCGCCCTCCCTGGGTGGGAATGCTGTAAGGGGTGCATATTCACAGTCCCATCCTGTGCGCAGGCTTTTCCCTTTGCTGGTGAAGCAGGCTTGGTGCCCTCTTTGGGACCTGCCTCAATGACGGCGCGCACCGCTTTGTGAGCTGGTTCGAGTGCGCTGGGAAGTGGGTTGCCACGTAACCCCCCCCCCCCCCCCCCCAGAACCGGCGATACACCCCCCCAATGTCCACAGTCTGGGTCGGACTCTGTTTGGGAGGTCTGCCCCTGCGCCATGGTGCCTGAATCTCGACCGGCTGCGCCAAGTCCACATGGGCCGGTTTGAGTCGGTCCACCGTGAAAACCTCCTCTTTCCCCCCAATGTCCAGCACGAATGTGGACCCTTTGTTTCTGATCACCGTAAACGGCCCCTTGTAGGGCTGCTGTAGCGGTGCCCGATATCCGCCCTGTCGTACAAAAACGAACTTACAGTTTTGCAGGTCTTTGGGTACGCAGGTCGGGTTCTGCCCATGCTGTGAAGTGGGTATAGGGGCCAGGTTACTGAGCCTCTCGCGTAGTCTGCCCAGGACTGCTGCGGGTTCGTCCTTTTGCCCCCTTGGGGCCGGTATGAACTCTCCTGGGACGACCAGGGTTGCGCTGTACACCAACTCGGCTGACGAGGTGTGCAGATCCTCTTTGGGCACTGTGCGGATTCCAAGCAGGACCCAGGGGAGCGCGTCCATCCAGTTAGGCCCTTTGAGGCGGCCCATGAGAGCCGACCTCAGGTGACGGTGGAAACGCTCCACTAGTCCGTTCGACTGGGTGGTAGGCAGTTGTGTGGTGCAGCTGTGTCCCCAAAAGGCTAGCCATAGCTGACCACAGGCTGGAGGTGAACTGGGCACCTCTGTCGGAGGTAATGTGGGCCGGTACACCAAAGCGAGATACCCAGGTGGCGATCAGTGCCCGGGCATAAGGTTGGGAGGTGGTGTCAGTGAGCAGGACTGCCTCTGGCCATCTTGTGAACCGGTCCACAATAGTCAGGAGGTGCCGTGCTACTTGCGACACTGGCAGGGGGCCCACGATATCCACATGAATGTGGTTGAAATGCCGGCGGGTGGGGTGGAACTGCTGCGGCAGAGCTTTGGTGTGCTGCTGCACCTTGGCTGTTTGGCAGTGTATGCACATTTTGGCCCATTCACTGACCTGCTTGCGGAGTCCGTGCCAAATGAACCTGTTGGCTACCATCGGAACGGTAGCCCTGATGGAGGGGTGCGCTAAGTTGTGAATGGAGTTGAAAACGCGCCGCCGCCAGTCTGCCGGAATTACGGGGAGGGATTGGCCATTGGTGACGTCACAGAGTAGGGTCCTCTCACCTGGGCCTACGGGGAGGTCCTGGGGCTGCAAACTGGAGACTGCAGTCCTGTAACTAGGGATCTCCTCGTCTGCCTGCTGCGCCTCCGTCAGTGCTTCATAGTCTATACCCTGGGACAGGGTTTGGATGTTAGGGCAGGAGAGGGCGTCCGCCACGACATTGTCCTTTCCCGAGACATGCCGGACATCCGTCATGTATTCGGAGATGTGGGACAGATGTCACTGCTGGCAGGACGACCAGGGGTCGGATGCTTTCATAAACGCAAAGGTAAGCGGTTTGTGGTCCGTGAACGCGGTGAAGGGCCTACCTTCTAAGAAGTACCTGAAATGCCAGATTGCCAAGTATAGCGCCAACAGTTCCCGGTCGAAAGCACTGTATTTGAGCTTGGGTGGTCGTAGGTGTTTGCTGAAAAACGCCAGGGGTTGCCAGCGACCCTCGATAAGTTGTTCCAGCACTCCACCAACTGCCTTGTTAGATGCGTCCACTGTGAAGGCGGTAGGGACGTCCGTTCTGGGGTGCACTAGCATCGTGGCGTTTGCAAGGCTTCTTTGGTTTTAATGAAAGCAGTGGTGGACTCCTCGTCCCAGGTAATGTCCTTGCCCTTACCTGACATCAGGGCGAACAGGGGGCGCATGATTCGGGCAGCTGAAGGGAGAAAGTGGTGGTAGAAATTCACCATACCCACGAATTCCTGAAGGCCTTTGTGTTGGGTCAGGGGAAATGGCGGACCACGTCTACCTTGGCGGGCAGAGGGGTTGCCCCGTCTTTAGTAATCCTGTGGCCCAGGAAGTCGATGGTGTCGAGCCCGAACTGGCATTTGGCCGGGTTGATTGTCAGGCCGTGAATTCACTCAGTTGGGCGTATTGACGGAGGTGGGACTCTCCTCCTTGGCTTTCCACAGCACGTCTGCCCGGGCCGCCACCTTCTGGGGGTCGCTGAAATCCGCGTCGGACAGCAGCAGGTGTATGTCCTCAGGCAACTGCTC
This sequence comes from Hypanus sabinus, assembly GCF_030144855.1. Classification (NCBI taxonomy): domain Eukaryota; kingdom Metazoa; phylum Chordata; class Chondrichthyes; order Myliobatiformes; family Dasyatidae; genus Hypanus; species Hypanus sabinus. Next base: position 90,282,774 of record NC_082718.1, read on the forward strand.
CAGGAATGCCTGCTCAAACAGGAGGCAGGGCTTGTGACCTCCAGCCAGGGACAGCATCTCATTCATCAAAGCCGACGGTGGTCAGGTGCAGTAAGCGGGCAGCTCGCTCGCGCCGTGAGAGTCCGAAAGTCCTTATGAGCAAGGCTTTGAATTCTGTGTATTTGCCGTCCGCTGGGGGCGATTGTATGAACTCCTCAACATGGGCGGCTGTCTCCTGGTCGAGGGAGCTCACCACATAGTAGTAACGTGTGGCATCCAAGGTTATCTGCCAAATGTGGAATTGGGCTTCTGCTTGCTGGAACCATAGGTGAGGTCGCAGCGTCCAGAAGCTTGGCAGTTTTAATGAAACTACATGAACAGATGCGGCGTCGTTCATCTCCGGTCCAAATATTGTTTGGGCCGTTGGGGTCACCAATTGTAGCGGTGTGCTACACGCAACGCTGCAATAACGACACGGAGTCGGTGAGCTGCAGTTAGAAAAGAGGTTTATTCAAACTTTGTGGCCTCGCTTTAAAGCCTTCCTGATCCCACTGTTCCCGGGCGGGAATGCTGTATTCACAGTCCTGTCCCGCGCGCGGGCTTTTCCCCTTGCTGGTGAAGCAGGCTTGGCGCCCTCTTTGGGACCGGCCTCAATGCCGGCGCGCGCCGCTTTGTGAGCCAGTTCGAGTGCGCTGGGAAGTGGGTGGCCACAGTACCAAGTTAGATAGTTAATATTTTCTTAATATTCATTTCTTCATCGTGGCCTTGGTGAAGTTGAACAGAACATTCATTTCCAGTTTTCACTGAGATTTGATGCAAAAAACAAGCAATTTTGCATTTAACTTTGTCCATATTTGAAAAATGGTGATTCATTTGTGTAGAGACTAACTAATTTGTTTTCTTTTCCAGAAATATCATCCCTTCATTCGTACTAATGGACATTCAGGCATCCACAGTAGTCACTTACGTTTACCAGCTGATTTCTGATGATGTAAAAGTAGAACGGATTGAATACAAGAAGTCGTAATTTTTTGTCAGCTGTTTTTTATATGTATAATTTCACTCCTTTTCCCTTTCAATTTTATTTCCCTTTTCAACCTTGATCAAATTAATTGTATTATGTATGTGAATTGTATGTTTAATTTCCACTAAAACTAGTTGTTAACTATTCCAGCAATATGAAAGGAACTTTATTGAACAAACTGATATAAAGATAGGTTAGATCCTTGATGGAAAAAGGTGCAACATTCTTGAATTAAAGGGTTTTCAATCCTGTAAATATTACCTTTCAAAAATGGTGTAGTTTATCATGTAATTAATATGCATGACATTCTCAGCCATTGTTTTTTTTTGTTTCTGCTTTTTGAAGCCCTAGTGGTCCATATAAAATGCTTGTCTACCATTCCACAAATAAATGTAATCTCAAGCTCTTAATATTGATTCTGTTTTCTTAATGAAAATTTATCCAGTTACATTTGTTTACTCTTGTGTATTTGTTTATTCTTGACAAATTTGTTTTTTCAGCACTTTGAAATACAAGTATTCCAAAATAGCCTAGTTACTGATTTTTGATTTCAAATAGAGTACACTAAAGAATGACAACTTCTGAATTTGTTGACTGAGCTTGGTATTGCTCTTCTGATACTTTTATTGTAATGGTTATTATTAAGGATTTTTGGGAATTGGGGAACTTGTTGACGAGTACAAATGAGTACAGTGAACAGCTTCAAAAGGCGTCACTCAAGGAAAAAATGTGAACGCTACAATTTCTTTAGTCTACTCTTACAATATTTGAGATTCTGGTAGGGCAAAGGGAGGTGGTGTGTGTTTTATTATCAATTCTTGTTGGTGATCCAATGTGGCAATTATGTCAAACTCATGTTCCCCCAACTTGGAACACATATCGATCAAATGTAGACCATTCTATTTGCTTTGAGGGTTTTTCTTTGTGCTCATGACCACAGTTTATATACCACCAGCAGTCAACTACAAGCAAGTAGCCACCACACTGCATACAAGAACCTGCCAAACACCAATGCATTTCAAATTATAGTCAGGAGACTTTAACCGGGCCCTGTTTGAAGAAAACCCTGCCCATTTATCAGCAGCATGTAGACTTAGCACCAGAGGTCCTATCACACTAGACCACTGCTATACTAAGGTAAGGTATGCCTATCATTCCTTGCATAGACCACATTTTGGTAACTCAAATCACTTCCCTGTCCTCCTCCTACCTGCATACAGACAGAGCCTAAAAAACAAAGCTCCAGAGATTAGGACAACTAAGAGGTGGTCATGGGAGGCTGAGCAATAATTACAGGATTGCCTTGAGACTTTGCACTGGGTCGTGTTCAAGCATTCATCAGAGGATCTGAATGACTACACCAGGGTTGTAACAGACTCGGCTGTAGAAGAGTGTGACCCAAAAAATCATTCAGCGTCTTCCCCAGTCAGAAGCTCTGGATGAAACATGAGATCTGAAATTTGCTGAGGGCCAAATCAGAGGCAAGTCAGGAATCAAGAATCCTGCAAGAGGTGCAAGTATGATCTCCGGAAAGCAATCTCACAGGTGAAGTGGAAATTCCAGACCAAACTGGAATCAATGAGGGAAGCTTGACAGCTGTGGCAGGGTTTGAATACTACAAAGTTAAATCAAGCATCTTGGGGGACAACAGGGCTTCGTTTCCAGATGAGCTCAAAACCTTCTATGCTCACTTTGACCATCAGAACATGGAGGAACCATTGCAAATCCTCACATCTCCTGAATCACATCTGAAGCTGACTTGCGGGCTTGCTTCAGGAGGGTGAATCCAAGGAAAGCAACCAGACCTGAAGGGGTAACTGGCTGAGGACCTGTGCTGACCAACAGGCTTGGTGTATTCACTGATTATCTTTAACCTCTTGCTTCAGCAGTGTGTAGTACCCCATAAAATGCTGGAGGAACTTGGCAGGTCAGGCAGTATCTATGGAAAAGAGTATACAGTCAACATTTCAGGCCAAGTCCCTTCATCAGGACCACTTTCTCGTGTTAATGTGTACCTGCTTCAATCATACCAGTGCCCAAGAAGAGAATGGTAATCTGCCTCAATGACTATCGTCCAGTTGCAATTACATCCACAGTAATTAAATGTCTTGAGTGGCTGTTGATGAAACATATCAGCTCCTGCCTGAGAGGTGACTTGGATCCAGTCCAATTTGTCTATTAGAGCAACAGGTCCACAGCAAATGGCATCTCATTGACTCTTCACACAACCCTAGAACATCTGGACAGCAAAGATGTGTACATCAGGATGTTCAATCGATTACAGCTCAACATTGAATACCATTATCCCCTGAAAACTAATCAATAACTCCCAAGACTTGGGTTTCAATACCTCTTGTGCAATTGGATCCAGGATTTCCTCACTTGCAGACGCCAGTCAGTTTGGATTGGCAAAAACATCATCATGATCTCCATCAGCACAGGTACACCACAAGGTTGTCTGCTCTACTTGGTTTACACCCATGAGTGCATGGCTAAGCACAGCTCCAACACCATTTTCAAGTTTGCTGCTGTGGATCGTATCAAAGGTGGTGATGAATCAGCATACAGGAATGAGATTGAAAATTTGGCTAAGAGGTGTCATTACAACAACTTCTCACTCAATGCCAACAAGACCAAGGAACTGATAGTAGACCTCAGGAGAGTGAAACCAGAGGTACACAAACCATTCCTCATTGGAGGATCAGAGGTGGAGAGGGTCAGTAACATCAAATTCTCAAGTGTTACTATTTCAGAAGACCTGTCTTGGACCCAGCATGTAAATATAATTGCAAAGAAAGCACAACAGCGCCTCTACTTCCTTACGAGTCTGCAGAGACTCAGCATGATATTAAAAACTTTGACAAACTTCTATAGATGTGTAGTGGAGAGTGTATCGACTGGCTGTTTCACAGACTGGTATGGAACACCAATACCTTTGAACAAAAAGTCCTACAAAAAGTAGTGGATTCAGCCCAGTCTATCAAGGGTAAGTCCCTCCCAGCCATTAAGAACTGCTGTTGTAAGAAAGCAGCATCCATCATCAAAGCTCCCACCACCTAGTCCATGCTCTTTTCTCACTGCTACCATTACATAGAAAGTACAAGAGTCACAGGAGTCGTACCACCAGGTACTACCCCTCAGCCATCAGGATCTTGAACAAAAGGGGATAACTACACTCACCTGACTATTTATTGAGATGTTCCCACAACCAATGATCTCACTTTAAGGACTCTTTTATATTGCTATTTATTTATATATTATTTATATAAATATTTATGTTGTCTTTTGTACTCTACTTGATCTTTCACTGAATCTTGTTATAGTTACTGTTTTATAGATTTGCTGAGGATGCCCGCAGGAAAAAATCTCAGGGTTGTATGTGGTGACATATATGTACTCTGAAAATAAAATTTACTTTGAACTTTGATTTGAAATCAAAATCCACCGACTAGGATAGATTAGAATATTTGTGTTCAAACATTTTAACCTTAAGACACAGGAAGACCAGAGGCAGCCTGTCCTGGGGTTACAGGTCTGTCTGTCTGGAGGGAGTGGATGGTTGGGTGGGAAAGGGGTTATTTTTCTGTTGCCTTGTGCGGTTCTGTTGAACATTATAGGTGTGCTATGTTGACTCTAGAACATGTGTGACACTTGTGGGCTGCCCCAAGGACATCCTTGGGTTGGGTGTTTCTGAGCCGGAAAGGATGGATGCTATATTGTAGAGGCTGTAAAGAAGCTGCAGACCGCCTTGAGCTTCATGCCTGCTGGGGACAAAATTATTAGTAGAAAGCACTGTGAGAGGATCTGATGACAAAATATCTTGAAAATCAGTATGTCTTTTACACTATGATCATTTAAAATCTATATTTGAGCATTCAAAATGCTAGGCTTGAGTTTGTGTATTTGAATAAACTTGCTGCCCCTGTTGATTAAACATCTTGATTGCTTACTGCTCTGTGACAATTTTAGTAGTTACATTCAGGGTATTATCTTAACTAACTTCTCTTTCATTATCACTCACAATCTGAGCTGTAACTCATCAGTGGGCCAAAATAGGAAAAAAAATCTTTTGGGGCAGTAAAATCTTCCAAATTTAATACGCTATGAAAAGTTCAGGTTCAAAAGCAATTAGAATTAAAACAAGGCAAAGTTCTCCAAAATGCGTCACAAGAAATTAATCCAATTCTGAGAGTAGTTTACATCTTGAATGTGCTTCAAGTCCTTTTCTTTTGGTACATTTGGAATTGTATTTTTATGCTGATCAGAAGCTGGATGAAGACCCAAGGTCACCAATGTTCACTTTCTGTGAAGATTTTTTTTTTGTAAATTTATTTGATCTTGAACCACATGAATGATCATGATCAGCAACTGTCCATCTTAAACACTCAAAGAAAATAGATTTTGAAACTGCTTATGAAAATGAACTAATAACACAGATTAGACCTGAGAATAGAGAAGCTTAATGTACAAGTCTTAAATATACAAAGTGCTATTGAAATGCATACTGTGTGTGAAATCAATGTCAATTGCAGACAGCCCTTTTTGGTTTAAGACATGGATTTAACAATTCAATCAAGAAATAGCTCATCTGTTTATGAATGTTGCTGGATTTCTATTGGAAGTACTTCAAATGGCTCCAAATCTATACATAACCAGAAACTTGGAATTCGCTTATGGTCAGCAGTGTACAATCTTAAATATCCCCAGTCAACTTCTTTACAAACTTATGTTCTGGTACTAATATGTAGAAGTCACTTCTCTTTCAAGAGCTCTGAGGTTATGCTTTGGGAACTTAATTTTCTTTGTATTTTAATCTTTGATTCATGGTATATTCAAACATGAAATGGAGAATCTGGTTATTTGCTTCATCTTCTGTTGTATTAACATTAAATTGGGCACTAAAGCTAAGGAAATATTACAGTTTAAAGTTTTCCTGTAGATACATGCATTTCAAACTGCATGTAATAAAAATATAACATTATGTCCAGTTTAAAGGAATACATTTATTACAAGAACTAACCTTTCAGTCTGTGAACTTGATAAAATGGTGATTGGCAATGATACCAACCAGGACCAATGAAGAACAAACCTGTTAAATAATCTTAATTTTCCAACTTTTGTTTCCTGATCAATAATCATCCAGCTGATAACTGAAGGCTTCCCACATTAATGTGTAATTTTTGCCACACAAACCTTCAGGCTCATGAACTGTTAGCTACCAACTTTTGCAGGAAATTTTGTGGAAAGTGAGAATTTCTCTTAAGTACTGTCAATCATTACGATTGAGAATATCCTAGATGTTAATTCTGGTTTTAAAGTGTTTCAATATCAGTTGAATATTTTGCTAGGGACTGAGAAAATGACCCATTATTTTTAACTACTTTTAGAAAATTAATCCAAAGTCAGTTCAGTAACCCTCCACTTCCCCCACCCCTCCACTTCAAATTAAAAGTACTGTATTAAGATACTTCCGTGTATCAGCAGGTAGCCATTTTTTTCTGTTTTGTACTGGTAAGGAAGCAATAACTAAGGCATATTTGTATGCTGATTTTTAAAAACTTGGGATGAAATGACAACTTGGATTAATTTCTGACTAATGTTAGTTTGTAGAGCAGTGGATACAATTTCTGTGAAGACTATTTTTAGAACATTACTACACTGGTTTAAGGAATACTATAGGAGCTTCATTATCTTCAGGAGAAAAGAGTTACCTGACTTCAAGAAGATGCCCTATTTTACCAGCCTCATGATTTGTTAAGAAAATATTAGCACTGTTGTGTGTGTGTGTGTGTGTGTGTGTGTGTGTGTGTGTGTGCATGCATGCATGTTGATTTGTCAGCCATTTGGACAGGTTGCCACATACACTGAAGCAAATTACTTCACTGTATGTGGCAGATTTCAGGGAATTTTCTGCTTCTGTCTAGCATGCATCACCTATTGAGGCAGTGCTGCCATTCTGGACTGTTTTTTTACCTTTTCACATAACTGCATTTGCACTGTGATTATTTACATATTCAAATTTCATTTGGACCTGATCTTAGTTGCTTTAACCATGGCTGAAGCTCCAAAATACAACCTATAACTTTGAAGCAATGCAACTTCTTTTCTGTTACACCGTTATCTTGTGTATCTCTGAAAAAGCAAAATGCTCTAGCCTTTATAGGTATGATCTGTGATGACAGTACCAGAAACACATAGAACTTTATCACACTGAAAGATGCCCTTGCATTCGCGTAATGCGTTGTGCAGCAATCCACTCATTTTAAAGAGTTTGGTCTAACTAACTCAATAAATTAGAATCTTGACAAGATCTAGTGTCTATTATGCTTTTGGAACCTGAGATCAAGACATCAACTCAGCACAAAAATTGAGGCACGTCTGCCCTCCTGTGAGATTTTGATTCTTGGATTAGCAAATATGGCACTATAAAATTAACTACCGCTGTAAAATGCTCCAAATTCAGTGGGAGAACCTGCATCGAGCTGTGATTTGCATTGTTGGCTTGAATGGATAAGCCATGTTGCCCATCTAAAACCAGACTCACAAAACATGCACATTGTTCCGTTTGCTGTCACAGGAGGTGATTACCAAGAATCAATTCAAAATCACCTCACTAGGAAAAAAATTGCCCACAGACTCCTGGAAACTCCAGGAGAAAGAAAGTACAGGATGTTACTGAGAACATCTTCCATACACAGAGAAGCCAGTATAAACAGTGAAAGGAGGGCACTCTCAGGAAACTACCACCTGGAGCACCTGTTGTCTCAGATGTTGTAAAATGAGTGGCTCTCATCGGCCACGAGCATCATGTTTGAATCCAACTGTAATAGAAGCAAGTTCTGTCAATCTGAGGGACCACCTTAATATCTTAACATTACAGGTGCAATTTAATCTTACAACCTACAGACACATTTTCAAGGACACTTTACAACTCTAGTTAAGTATTTTTTATTTGCAGTTTGTCTTCTTTTGCACTTTGGTTCTTTGTCAGTCTTTGTTTATGTACAGTTTTTCATGGAATCCTATTGTATTCTTTTTCCATGTAAGTGTCTGCAAGAAAATGAATCTCAGGGTAGTATAAGGTAGCATATGTACTTTAATAACAAATTTACTTAGAATTTTGTACTTTCCTCTTTACTTGCCGATTAAATATGCATAACAATTTGTAGGTTCTTTTAAATATAACATTTCCTGACTTTTCATGACCTCTTGTTTTTTCACAATATAGACCACAAGACATAAGAGCAGAATTCGGCCATTTGGCCCATCGAGTCATGGATGATTAATCATGGATTTAATCATGGATGATTAATTATCCCTCTCAACCACATTCTCCTGCCTTCTCCATGTAACCTTTGACATCCTTACCAACCAAGAAACAATTAACCTCTGTTTTAAATATACTCAAAGACTTAGCCTACACAGTTGTCTATGACAATGAATTCCACAAATTCACCACCTTCTGGCCAAAGAAATTCCTCATCTCTGTTCTAAATGAATGTCCCTATACTCTGAGGCTGTACCCTCTGGTACTAGACTCCCCCACTTTAGGTAACTAAACTATCTATGTCCACTCTATCCAAGCCTTTAAATATTCAATACCTTTCAATAAGAACCCACCCCCACCATTCTTCTAAATGACATCAAGTACAGGGTCAGAGCCATCAAATAATCCTTTTGTTCCTGGAATTTTTCTTGTGATTTTCTGAACCCTCTCCAATGCCAGCAAATCCTTTCTTAGACAACGGGCCCAAAATTACTCACAATATACCAAGTGCGATCTGACCATTGTCTTAAAAGCTTCAGCAGAACATCCTTGCTTTTATATTCCCTTTCTCTTGGCACGAAGGGTCACATTGCATCCACCTTCCTTACCACCGACTGAATGTGCAAGTTAGCCTTTAGGGAATCCTGCAGGAGGACTCTCAAGTCCCTTTGCACCTCTGAGGTCTGAATGTTCTCCCGGTTTTGAAAATAGTCTGCACCTTTATTCCTTTACCAAATATTTCCTTCCTTTACATTCCATCTGCCACTTCTTTGCCCATTCTCCTAATCTGTCCTTTTGCAAACTCCCTTCTCCCTCAACACTAACTGCCCCTCCACCTAAATTCAAAAACTCACTAAATCACAATTTCACTGCCTGGACTTTATTTGAGTAAGAATCATATTGTTTTAAAGTAGTTTGCCTTAGGAGGAACAGTGATGCTGTAACAGGACAACTGTCCTAATTAGTATCCTTAGCAATAATGGTATTGTTAAATTTTTCTCAGCTGGATTAGTAGAACCTCACGTTAATTCTATGACAAAAATCCAGCAGGATACATCTGTTGAGGATATGCAGTATACTTAGAAAAGTTCATTAACAGGTAGGTCAGAACTAGAGATCCTGAAATAAATAGTCCCTAATTCTGGTTACGTGTGGCGCATAGCCAAGTGGTTAAGGACTAGTGATCTGAAGGTGGTGAGTTCAAGCCCCAGCCAAGGCAGTGTGTTGTGTCTTTGAGCAAGGCACTTAACCACACATTGCTCCAGTCCACCCAGCTGAAAATGGGTACCAGCAAAATGCTGGGGGTTAACCTTGTGATATAGACTGGTGTCCTATCCGGGGGTGGGGAGTCTCGTACTTTCAGTCGCTTCACACCACGGAAACCGGCATAAGCACTGGCCCCATACAGACTTTAACTTTAATTCTGATTACAAAGTTTTTTAATTACACATCTGTAACTAATTGATAGGCAGAATAGGTATGTTTTGTTCTACAAAGAGTTGACATGGATTCCAAATGCCAATCCTACTCACAACTGCTTCAATCCCCACCAATCAGATAGATTACAAGATCAATTGAACAACTAGAAGCAATGTAATGCATGTGAGGATGTTACATGCGAACCTCAACTTGGTGATATTCTGCTTTTCAATCAGTGGACAGTGTTAAAATTGAGATCCAGAACATCAGACGAAGAGTTGGGATATTCAAAACCAGTAGTTCTTAATTGTCCACTGGTTCTATGCTGTAGTTTTCATTAAGATTCAAAACAAACATGAAATGAATGTAAACTATACAGACCTCTGACTGCTACCTCCCAACATAGGGAGAGAAACTGGTTTTCTGGGTTGCAAGGGTGGTGACTCTTTCACTGAGCTCTGAGCTGTAGACAACTTGCTGCTATTTTGCCTCCATGTTTCTTTTTGGGATTGCTTTCTGATATAATTAGAGTATTTCTGAGATTGATGTGAGGTTATATACCCTGAGATAAGAAAACATAATCAAATTAGTTGAGTACAAGTTAAAAGTTATTGTAGCATAGCTGGCTGGTGGTATAGAGGCATCACCACCGGACTTCAAGGCAAGTTGTCCCGGGTTCAAATCCAACCAGCTTCTTGCATGCCTCAGAGTCGAATCCTGACATCCTCTGTATGTCCTCCCTGTGGAATGAGTGGATTTTCTCCAGGTGCTCTGGTTTCCTCCCACAGTCCAAAGACCTACTCGTGAGGAGGTTAATTGGTCTTCAGTTAGGGTTAAAAGGCCAGCTGCCGGCCTATTCCGCACTGCATCTCAATAAATAAAACTAAAATAAAATAAAATGGAATTAAAATGCATTCATTGCATCTCCGTTCCTAAGCTGCAAAAAAACTTTAAAAACTCTCCCAAAATTTTTACGATTAACTAAGACTGCATGCAATTTCAAGATTAAGATCAAGCACAGTAAAGCAATCAGCTTAATGGTCAACAATGTTAACATATCAAAGAAAATTAATTTACCCATCTGTGCAACTAACGCAAGTTCGTGAACCTTGGTCTCTGCCCCTTACTAACGGGAATCTTTCTTGCTTCTCATGTTTCAGCTTTCTTCTTTTCCAGTTGCACAAACATCAAGCTAAGTGTATACTTAGACAACAGGGTACAAAAAAACCCCTCAAATTATTTGGTTTAAATTTTGATATAAAACTCAGGAAATGCTTCTTAATTGTCATATGTTCATTACTTACCAAGCTTTGTGCGGCACTGCAGCATATTTAAGTATTGCTTCTCCATCAGCCTACGCATATGATCTGTGCTGTAGATGTTAGCAATACTAAATAGATATCGCTTCTGCCCTGTTTTTAAGCTTGGGTGCTGGAATATAAACAACAATATGCTAAAGGGACTCATAACTCCTTTTCAGAGTATCTGTCCATTCTTATTAGAGTGAACACAAATTAAACCAGTTGCAGCAAACCCCAAGTTAATGAAATTTTAAATTTATACACAGATTAAAATTCTGTAACATTGGACAAGTATAGGTTCCATTATCCACTAATAAAAATAAAGGCAGAAATCTTCCTTATTGACCATTATTTCCCTCTTAATGTGATTGCATAAAATGAAAAACCTTTGCCTCTCAGTAATGTATAAAAGGGTTTTGTATCTACTGAGCCCCCATTTGAACTACAGCATGGAATAGCAGAGTAGTCTGATATATTTTATCATCTCACATGAAGGAATGCACCTTCAACAATGCCTGTGTTTGCATAGACCATCCAACTCTTGTTACTTATTGGTTTCAGTATCACTCTGAAGAAAGAATCAAATATTACAGCAGTATGGTAACAAACAATATTAGCCTTCCTTCTTTTGACCAATGGTGCTAGCTTCTCATCGAGGGGAATCAAATTATAATTTAAACATTGATTATGGAAATAAACATCAAAAGTGGAACAATGCTTTGGTTATTTAAAAATGCTTAAATTGATCACTCCATCACTTCAAATACAGTACACTGGCAATGGTTAATCAATTTAGAGGTGGTGTTATAACCGCAGTCAGCTAAAGCGAAAACCAGAAGGACATAATCATTCATTTTACAACAATCAAGGCTGTAGATATTCACTATTTCCACAGGTTTTCAACCCCAGATATTGCAGTTGGCATCAAAAATCATCAATTAAACAATTATTTTAGTCGCGTGACCCTCCACTGAGCAAGTCCTGAAAGGAACATCTGGTCCTTCACTAAGTTTTACAATTACACACATCTCAATAAATCACCATATGTATTCTGAAGTCACTAGACTCAGTCATATTGTCCTTTATTCATTCGGGGAAGGGCAAGCATCCGTGACTGAATAAAGTTCATCTTCAAAAATATAAGTGTTGGCAGCATGGCTCCGCCCAATTTCTGCCTATACTACTGGGCAGCTAACATTCTTTGTCTCATCTTTTGGTCTCATTTTTATAATCAATCTGACTGCCCATTATGGGTGACAATGGAGCTGAACTCCACTAAGAATGTTTCCATCTCTGCACTTCTTGGATCTGCACTCCCTTTTCGTACGTCTGAACCAATTGCTAATCCTGTCTTCAGGCAGACCCTGAGAGCGTGGGCTCAGTTCAGAAAGCAAAGTGGTCTCCATGCCTTCTCTCTTTCAAGTCCTGTTCTACATAATCACCTCTTCCAGCCTTATATGCATGATCCAACATTTCAAGACTGGTACAGAAAGGGCATCAGGCACTTTAAAGATCTTTTTCTAGACAACTGTGTTGCATCATTTGAAGAACTGTCTGCAAAGTTTAATCTACCCAATACTCATTTCTTTAGATATTTGCAAATTAGACGTTTTATCCCCCCTCTGAAACCAAACTTCCCAGAGATACCCAACACAAATGCCATTGATTTGTTTCTGTGTATGAATCCATTGTGTAAAGGTCTAATATCTATTATCTGCAACAAGCTGGCGTCTCTGAGGCGAGCCTCTCTTGACAAAATTAAAACTGCTTGGGAGCAAGATTTAAATTTTTCAATGTCAGAGGAGGTATGGGATGAAGTCCTCAAATTAGTTAACTCAATCTCTTTATGTGTCCACCACTGCCTGTTACAGTTCAAGGCGATACACAGGGCCCAGATGTCTAAAACTAAATTATCTCACATTTACCCAGGTGTTAATCCGTTGTGACAAATGCAAAAGGGGTGAGGCTTCCCTTATCCATATGTACTGGACAGGCCCTAGTTTGGAAAAATACTGGAGAGATGTTTTCCAAACTCTATCCCAAATACTTAATTACAATTTGGTACCCAACCCTTTGATTGCCCTTTTCGGCACCTCCGGAGAGGGGGACATGCACCTCAGTCCGACCAAACGTTGCACACTGTCTTTTGCCTCTCTGTTGGGCAGGCGCACAGTTTTGCGGAGGTGGAGGGATGCTGCCCCGCCCACCTACGCTCAGTGGCTCAGGGACATCATGTCCACCTTGAGACATCTACACCTTGAGAAGATCCACTGTTCAATCCTCATTTCGGAAATAAACGTTCCAAAGGGTGTGGGGACCCTTCCATTTTCAAAATTTCCAGCCATTCTCTCTCCTTTCCTCAGTACATAAATCCCTGACCTCCAGCGTTTTCCAGTAAAACTCTTTGGACTCAGATTTGTTATCATACAACAGCCTATTTATTCGAAAAATACACCCTCTCTATACCAATGCAGCTCTGTGGGGACAAAGGTTCTGTTTAACCCTTTTTGCCAATGCACTGATGGCTCGGAGTTGGGGACTGGGAAGGGTGAGGTGATAATGTTTGTACTATGGGTGCATCTCTTTCATGAATGTGAATTGTACATTTGTTACATTTGTTATACACTGCACAATTCTCCTTTACACTATGTTCTCTTTATTTTAAAAAAGACAATAAAAATATTATTGAGAAAATGTATTCTGAAGCAATAACTTAATAAGCATAATGGAATTATTTTTGACTAATTCTGTTACTATTTTGTAGCTTTTTCTGAAACAGAGCCTATTACAATAACGAGCTTAAGTATTTGAATGGGGACAGCATGGTAGCGTAGCAATTAGCACAATGTTTTACAGTACCAGCGACCTGGGTTCAATTCCAACCACTCTCTGTAAGGAGTTCGTACACTCTTCCCGTGACCCTGTGGGTTTTTTCCACAGTCCAAAGACATACCAATTGATAAGTTAATTGGTCATTGCAATTTGTCCCACGGTAAGGCTCAGATTAAATTGAAGGTTGCTGGGCGGGGTGTCTTGAAGCACCAGAAGTGCTTTGCTCTGTGCTGTATTGCAATAGATAAATATTAATCACGAATACATTTACATCCACAATGCATCTCAAGAAACTTTGTAACCAATAAATAACTTTTGAGCATCAGTAGTTAACATTTTGACTGCAATATAATTTGTAGATCACAAAAATAAAAAAAAGTGAGATTAAGGACAATTTAATTTATTTTACGGTATTGTTTGAGGATTTATTTCTGGATAGTTTTCTACTCTACGGGCCGTGTCAGAAGAGTTTGGATGTCCACCTGAGCAAGTACACCTGATATCTGAAAGATGGCACCCCCATTCAATGCAACACTCCCTCAGCATCGACTGAGGAGTCAGGCTAGAGTCTTGTGTTCAGTTTCTATACTGACTTTAGAGTCGCAGTCACTAATTCAGGAAGTATTCCCACCGAAACAAAGCTGTCAATATTGACGTAAGCATAAATCTGTACAAATAGTGACTTCACCAGAGCCATTATTCATTTCTCAAAGGACCCGTCACTTTGTATAGAATTCATTTTAAGAAATGTCAGTCTGTATGTACTCTAGTTGATAAATTTACCCAACCTTTATTATACCATGGAGCCTTACCATTAACAAAATAGTCTGTGGACCCCAGGTTGTGAACTCCTGTATCAGGTGTTTTAACCAAAGCTTGCAACACGTTTTTACAAAATGTATTGAACATAAGCATAGAAAAGATTATCCAAAATATAATTGAATACATTAAGTTTCTTTACACAATGCATGAAGTCAATTTGTTTTGTTTACCACTACTATCGAGAAAGGCACAGCATTGAATGGATTGCTGTTAGAGGAGTTATTCATTGCTAAGCTCATTAAAATGGATGATGCCGTTCAGCAAGCCTAGAAAAAGTTCAGAATATGAAGTGAGCTGGAAATTTTATTGTATTGCACATTTTTCAGATTGTGAAACTAACAGCCTATTTTATTTTCAATGTCAGTCCATCAGAAATACTTCCCATAAAGTAATGGTTTTAAAAGGGGTGGCTGCAATGTTAGTGAACATATTTTGCTCTTAAAACAATTCCTTTAATTTCATTCCTTTAACAGTTTTTGCTCTTTAAAAAAATCCTTTAATTACAAAGTAGCCCTTACAGGTTGGAATATGACAAGTGTATCCTTGACGTTTCAGAAATTCTTGTAAAGTTTGTTTAATTTATGTTTTTCTTGTGAATGTTGCTTACATGGTGCTATGTGCCTGTGGTGCTGCTGTAAGTCGAGTTTTTTCATTGCACTTTTACAGACATTGTGCACGTAACAATAAACTCAACTGCAACTTCGATGAAGGAGAAGGAGAACAGGCCAGTTTGTCTGACATCAGCACTTGCAAATCTATGCAGTTTTTGTTTGACAATTAACTGAGATGTACATTTGATTTTTGGAAAAAAAAAACACATTTGATACACTATGCAACAAGCAGTTATTGTACAGGATTTACAGCTTATTGGAGTAGGAATTAACAAGGGGAAAACAGAAGGTTGGTATTGGTGATAGAACATAGGGCAGTAGAGCACAGCACACTGTCCATATCTCTCCAGCTTCCTCATATCCATGTGCCTATCTAAACATCTCCTAAAAGCCTCTGATATATTTGCCTCGACCACCATAGCAGGCAAACCAAGTTTACCCAACCTCTCATGATAGCACATCCCCTCTAAACCAGGCAGCATCCTGCTAAACCTCTTCTGCATCCTCTCCAGAGCCTCAACATCCTTCCCATAGTGGGGCAACCAGAACTGTACGCAATATTCCAGGTGAAAGTCGGTTTTGTGCATACTACCCTTAGAAACTACTTCAACGATTCTAAAGTCTGAACTTGTAGGAGACACCATGCAAGTGTGCATCTTTTTTTCCAATGAATGTCAACCCAAGGAACTTTTGGAGTAAGAGCAACACACATAAAATGCTCCATATTTCCAGCATCTGTCTTGGAGTAAAGACCGGTATGTCAACAGCACTCATAGTAAGGACTAGACCTTAATCCTGACCCCAAAGTGCAGCACTCATCTATTTTAACAGTTAGATCCTCCATTAATTTAAATTTTTTTAAAAAACAGAAAATGTGAGAAATATCTTGACCTGAAATGTTGGATGTTTTTCCTTCCAAAGGTGCCTGACCCTCACCCATTTTTATGAATATCGTTTCTGACGCATTTCAGCCTGATATGGCAAATGTTCTGCCCAAGACTGCAAGTAATTGCAAAGGGCTTGTGGATACAGCCCATTCATCACGAAAACCTGGCTCTCTTCCATTGACTGTCTACACTTCCTCTCACCCCAGCAAAGCCACTAGCGTAATCAAAGACACTTCCCACCCTGGCTAATCTCTCTCTTCTCCACACTTCCATTGGGCAACATTTGAAAACATGACCCAACAGGCTCAAGGTCAGCCTGCAATAAAGGAGAATTCTTAATTTCACAATCTTCTTGTCTTGTCCCTTATACCTTATTGTCTACCTACCATGCACTTTCTGTGTATCAGAAACGTTATATTTAAAATTTTATTACTTTGCTTTTTGTACTGCTGCAATGTGGTTATGTTTGGAATGATATGTATGGATGACGTACAAAACAAAAATTTTCACTGTACCTTAGTACATGAGTCAATAATAAACCAATTACCTACTGAGCATTTTCGGCACTTTCTGTTCCTATTTTAGATCTCCCGCATCTGCAGATTTTTTATTGCAATTTCATTAACACGACTTTCATTTATTTGCCTTCAATTTCTGAGCAATTGATCAGGAAATATCTGTACACACACACACATACACACACACACACACACCCTCTCTCTCTCATATGATTGCAAAAGGACATTTTTGCAGTATATTTGCCGCAGAATGCCCCAAAATCCTCAAGTACATTGCCAAGTTATTGGGATTAAGAAATTGTTGCATATATTGGCTTTGGAAGCATATTGATTAGATACCTGCAGAAAAGGGGCTGTCTCCATTGATCTGGGAATGTGTATCGTTTTCAGCTGTGGACTGAGCGACAATTGCTGCAACATGCCACGATTCTCCTTAGCTTTCCATTCCTTTGTTTCAGGTGCTTTTACCATCGGTGGACACACCAGTCCTAAAGGGCAGAAGCAGGAAAAGGAGAACGAGCTCTCAGTGCACTTGCCAGATACAAGTTTATATTTGTCATGTAGGTTGTGGTTGGCAACAGGGTCTGGATCAGCAGAATTAAAATCTGTCCAGACTTCAGAATGAATTATTGTCCTATACGTTACTGCAAATTACTTGAAAGAATGTACTGTATTTAACTTACAGAAAGACACAAATAAAACATGGTCCATTTTTGTATTTTATCTATCTCTTGTTAGAAAATAATACTTCATTTATAAGTATTCTTGTTAGCAAATTAAGAGCATTAACATGAAGTAAGTAAATTATGTTTAGAGAAACATAGAAAACCTACAGCACAATACAGGCCCTTCAGCCCACAATACTGTGCCGAACATGTACTTACCTCAGAAATTACCTAGGGTTACCCATCGCCCTCTATTTTCCTAAGCTCCACGTATCTATCCAGGATTCTCTTAAAAGACCCAATTGTATCCGTCTCCACCACCATCGCTGGCAGCCCATTCCACACACTCACCACTCTCTGTATAAAAAACTTGCCCCTTAACATCTCCTCTGCACCTAATTACTGGCAATTCATTGTTGATGTTGTTGTTTCTCTTTTCTCCATAAAGGCTCGTATACCCTTAATCTCAGGATCTGACCAACGAAGCAAACACTTCCAATGGACCTCCCTCAAAACTAGACCATCAAATCTTCTACTGCTAAACTGTTCCGTGTTCTGAACCAGCTGACCAGATCATGACGGCTAATCAATTTCCAGAGTATGTAAACCAGCATTCCGAGAAGAAAACACCCTCAACTGCGCACTGACGTTGGCTTCTCGACCGCAGCCGAAACGTCTGCAAACATTTTGCCAAGTTCAATTCCAAATGTTTATTATGTGGCTGCTGCCCGTGTTTGGAGAACAAAGCACAAGAGGGAGTTCCAAAGTTTTCGGATGTTTGTAAAGAAAGCTCTGACGAATTGGGCAGTGTGGGCTCCCTGTTACCATGGCTGTATCTCTATGTATATAAAATATACATCTAGACAGGAAAAATAATATAATTCCAATATATGGTTATGTTAGAAGTCATATAATGCTCCTTCTATCATATTGATAAATGAGATTTAATTCTTAAGCTACCATACCCTATCTAATACACCTTGTACTTATTACATGATGTCATTTCCTTGTGGTAATGAATGTTCCTACACAGGTGCACAGCACTTACTGAGTTGTATTTAAGATGATCCCCAAGCAAGACAAAAAAGCACACACTTTTCAGTTAAGGCTTGCAAATGTTTGTGATGGATTACAAGATAGACCACTTCTAGATTGTCCAGTCTGCATCCCTTCCATTTCCATCATAAAAAATATGACGGGGGAAAGTTTATCCATAAGCCATCTGATTACAGAAATGGTGTGGCCAGGATGATATCTCATAATGTATTAACTTTTGGACAAACATGCAAGGCTAAATCTACATTAAGGGGAAAAACACTTTATTGGATACAATATCCTTACAAGAATATAGCATCAAAAAAGGTTATGAAACAGGTTGTGCTTCTTCATTCTTTTAAACTTTAGCTTCAGTAACTTTACCTCCATTCAATTGCCTACTATTTCCCCCCCAGATTCTTAGCATAAATTACTAAACTGAACCATGAAAACTTTAATCTACCAAAAGTTTAAGGTTTTAGTGAAACCAAAATATAAGCTCTTCAATCTGTTTGTTAAGATTTCACTGGTAATTTATATTCAGATTATTAAAACTAGTTTTGATGAATTCCTCCTTTATCATTGCTAGGAATTGTTAATAGACTATCCCATAAACTTCTGAAAGGTTATACAGCCAGTGGGTCTGATGTATTGTATTCTGAGGAATCTGACTTATACCCATACCTAAAGGTAACATTGAGGTGCAGCACCCTAAAGTGAACACACTATTCTGCATGGGTTTGAATAAATGCTGAAATGTCACATTTCTATTCCAATCCTTAAAATAAAGGTTAACATTCCAGTAGCCTTTTGGACTTCCTTACGTATCTGAGCTCTTTTAAAAACTGGGTGTACAAATGCTTAAGTTTGTTCAGTGGTCAACTTCTAATTTATAATCTGATTTAAATCATAACACATTTGGAAATGCCCAGGATGAACACAATGTGAGGCACAGGTTTGCAAAATGGTGTTAGTCTCAGCAACGGAAGTGGTCACATTCTGAGTTTGAAGTATCTACCGCCTTTCTTAAATGCAAAATTAACGACAGAGTTCCCCACTTTCAATTCTATCTACCACAATTTCCCTATTCTCTAATCTGATCGTGGCACATTCTGTTCTCAAATGTACAATTCCCTGTTGTTATGTTTTGTGACTTCAAAACATTTAACTAACTCAAAGGAAGATAAGAGAGTTGAGAGATGTGAGTCTTCAGTTTCTTTTACTTTAAGCAAAGTGTGCACACCTCACGTTGTAGTGTTATGGCATAAGCAATTCACGTATTTATTCATATTACCATATAACTGGTAATGAATTGACTTAAATGAACAAGAATGTATACACACAAGATTACTCAAATATTACTGAAATGTTAAATATACAACATGTGGAATGAGCTGCCAGATGGTGGTAAATGCGGGCTCACTTTTAACATTTAAGAAAAACTTGGACAGGTACATGGATGAGAGGTGTATGGAGGGATATGGTCCAGGTGCAGGTCAGTAGGACTAGGCAGAAAAATAGTTTGGCACAGCCAAGAAGGGCCAAAAAGCCTGTTTCTGTGCTGTAATGTTCTATGGTTCTATGTCTATCATGTAGGGTCATCTGCAAACCTGGATATATATTACTCTGGATTTTATACATCTGTTCAATGTTTGCATAGTTGTGGAATTAAGGGTTATGGGGAAAAGGCAGGTAGGTGGAGATGAGTCCATGGTCAGATCAGCCATGATCTTATTGAATGGCGGAGCAGGCTCGATGAGCCGGATGGCCGACTCCTGCTCCTGTTTCTTATGTTCTTAACTTCACTGACAATAGTCTTTGAAGAATGGACAATACCTGATATAAGGAAGACATCAAATCAGGGGAAGAAGGTGTTTCCCCACCCTGAAGAGGACAATAGCATCTGTATTATGTGAAGGAGCTGGAAAATCGGAACTTGTTTTTCCATTATCAGAGAAGTTTAGGGATGGTGGCGAGAGGTAGTTTGACAGAGGCCTTCAAAATTATGAAAGGCTTAAACAGTAAAAGGACATATAACTGTTACATACCCCGTAACTGGGTCACTTACCAGCAAAGATAGAGAGGTCCGTTGAAGTCTGATGGTACTATTTTTAACAGTATTTATTGATAAAAATACACAAAAATAATATCAATGCAAACATACAGATAATATACGTTGTCAATACTAAATCTAAAAGCGCGGGTATAATAATAATCAATAAGGAATAGCTCTATCGTTGTCTAGGGGGTAATGTATTGTCCGATGGAAATATAAAAGTCACTTTAGTTCATTCAAGCTGCAGCTTTTTGGTTGGAGAGAAAGACGGGTTAAAACTTGCCCATTTCTTTTATGAGGTCAATCCTTCGAGAGTCATTGGGAGTTGATTTCCCTGTTGTTAGCTAAAAACCATTCTTCCGTGGTAAAGGATCACTGATTCTGGGGCAAATGGAAACGAACGCACGTGGCCTTCCCACCGGCTTTCGCTATTACAGGATCGCTAGCGTTTCTTCTGGTGCGTCTGAAGGGGCTGTTTCCCGGACCCTCTTTTATCCTGACCCACAGGGTCTCAGATATCAATCAGGGTGAGATGATGCAATTCCTCCACCAACCTCCCCTCGGTTCATTGCCTGGGGGCTTTGATACATCGTACAGGATTCAATACACAATCCCGTCTCCAAGAGACAATATCTGGTATCAATAGTTCCGCCTTTTCAGAGGCCAGGGCACATTCCAAACTCTTTGTGGATTCTGCATGTCTTTCTCTCATTTCCTGGGTCTCCTGAACTGACTTAATAGTGATCTTGCGATTCTCACAAAGGAGGGGGCTACCCCGCACCCTTCGGCCCCTCAGAGCGGTGGCACATTCGTAACATAACCATATAACAACTACAGCACGGAAACAGGCCATCTTGTCCCTTCTAGCCCGTGCTGAACACTTATTTTCACGTAGTCCCATCGACCCTGCACTCAGCCCATAACCCTCCATTCCTTTCCAGTCCATATACCTATCCAATTTTACTTTAAATAACAATATCGAACCTGCCATTACCACTTCTACTGGAAGCTCGTTCCACACAGCTACGACCCACTGAATAAAGAAGTTCCCCCTTGCGTTACCCCTAAACTTTTGCCCCCTAACTCTCAACTCATGTCCTCTTGTTTGAATCTCCCCTTCTCTCAGAGCCGCGGCATTGGTAACTGAGATTTTGGCCCATAACAACCTGACAAATGTTTTGATGGCAATGACAATGGCAAATGTTATTATTGAAGCACCTAAATTGGATGTTTTCCTGGTTATTTGTTGTAAATGGATCCAACATGTTCTTGTGCCATTAAACCGATATAACACAAGGAGCGAGATGTCCGATAGTTTCCATTGGTCATGTTTTTCCTGGGAATACACATTGAGTGAATCCTGCTTTCTACACCAGAACTGTCCAGAGTGTCTTGATGAAGGTTCTAACTTACTGCTCCTCTAGATATCCAGCACCTGACTAGAGAAGCAACTTCCTTTGTGAGCTCCTTGAACCTAAATTCAAGTTTCTTACAGCTGTAACAGATTGCAATTAATTGTGGCTAGCTTTGAATCCATAATTTGTAGCATGGTCTCAACTGACTCCACAGCAGAACTCAATTCCACCCCCCCTCCACAGTAAATTCAACCTATTATTGAGTTCATATTCATTCTGAAGCTTATTCAGCCCAGTTTAAAAACTGACTTGGCCCTCATCTAGCCTAGACTGCAAATTCTCATTCGCTTCCCCCATTTGCATCAGTCCATCTGTCTGTAATGTTACCAAGTTGGCTGGAAGATCGGAATCGGCACGATCTTTTTGAGTTTTCTATTCCTTCTCCCTCAGCTAACACATTTTTGGTTCCTTTCTTTGGCACTTCAGTGCTAAATTCCTATTGTTTGCAGGGTCCCTGAATCAGACAATGGTCTGAGGTGGAAATTGCCGCCAGTTTTAGTTCTTGCTCCTGGCTCCTTGCCACCGGTTGGCCGGCACATTCTGGGCTTGCTGCCTGAACCCCGCTGTAAATATCAAATTGGCGAAACAACTTTGCTGCTCATCATTTGTAACATTACCAGAGCACCTGCAAGAGAAGTTGAACTGTCACGGATGGCATTTCATGCACTGGTTGTTCCTAGTTTGATCTATAGCAACTTACCAAGCAGAACCTTATCAGAACCTAACTAAAGTCTATATAGATTACAGCCACTGCTCCACCCTCATTGACCTTCTTAGTCAGTTCCTCCAAAAACCTCAATCAAGTCCCTGAGACCAATCTTCCACACACAAAGCCATGCTGATCATCCCTGTTTTTCCAAATGCATGCCTATCTTATCTCTCAGAATCCCTTCTAGTAAATTAGCTACCGTAGATGTAAGGCTCACTGGTCTATTGTTCCAGGTTTTACTGCAAAGCTCTTTTTAAATAAAGGGATAACATTAACCACAGTCCAGTCTTCCGGCACTTCACTTGTCGCTAACAATGATGTATATATCTCAGCCAGTATTTCTCCTGTTAGCTTCCCAACTGTGTTCTTGG
Organism: Hypanus sabinus; assembly: GCF_030144855.1. Lineage (NCBI taxonomy): Eukaryota > Metazoa > Chordata > Chondrichthyes > Myliobatiformes > Dasyatidae > Hypanus > Hypanus sabinus. The sequence goes on from NC_082718.1 coordinate 90,305,685, forward strand.
ATATACTAGAGACTTATCTCCCTTCACACCTTTTAAAAGGTCCAGCATCTTCTCTGCTGTGATGTGGATCATCTCCAAGATGTCCCCGTTAACTATAGCAAGCTCTGAAGTCTTTGTGTCCTTCTCCATGGTAGAAACAGTCCTTCACTGCACTCCTCATCTTTCTCCTGTGGCTCCAAGCAAAGATGTGCACTTTGCTCTCTCCCAAGCTAAACTTTTCCCTTAAAATACTTACAAAATCTATTTGGATTCTCTTTGACCTTCTTTGCCAAAGCTATCTCATGCCCCTCCTTATTTTCTTAAGTCCCTGCATCCTCTGAACTTGTCCAGAGATTCACCTGATGCCAGCGGCCAGAAACTATCCTGTGCCTCCTTTTCCTGACAGAGAGCAATTTATAATGGAATTAGAAAGGATTGGCTAACTGAACTAAACAGAAATATGCCTTTTGATTTTCTATTTTATATTCTATGTTTTCGCTCTTTTTTTTGCTTGCGTGATTTTTTTTTGCGCATGGGGAAGGGGGTTTGATGTTTGATATTTTTCTTTGAATGGATGGGCTCTTTGCTGTCCATGGGGAAGACGAATCTCAGGGTTGTATACTCCATACGTACTTTGATAATAAATGTACTTGGAATTAAATAACTGATTTCATCCACGGATTGCATTTGACCTTTGTGAAGTCAAAGGTCACTGACAAGGATAAGGGGTTGATCCTTCATTTAATTGGTGGGCCGAATAATTGATTTATTCACAGAATATAAATAAGCAATAGTATTGTGCAAGCAGGAAGATGGAAGAAGAATGGCTCTTAAACAAAATCTCTCCTTCGCCAATGCTTGTGTGTCTTATCTCCACTCAGTTAGTTCCCTTATGAAAAGGCTGCAATCTACAAAAACCGCTGACACAGTGCAAGAAACAACCAAACAAACACTGTTATACAGTCATGTCTTCTTTAAGTTCTTTCATGAACACGTGAATGCCCTTTTTTCACATTAAATCTGCATAAAACATGGTTGTGGCATTTTCTTTTCTGGATCTTTTCTCCTTATTAGGACACAACCCGTTCAATTAATTCAAATAAGCATTTAATTTAAACTCACAGGACATCAGTATAATAAATGCACAGTTCAAACCATCCTATTAACATGTGTAAGATGCCAAATTTCATCAAAATCATGCATCCATTCTAATTCTACTACATATTGAAAAACTGACAGTTTTGAAATGCTTTGAGTTTTAAAAGTTAAGCATTGCAGAAGTCAAATCTATCATTTGACTATAAACACATATACCATCCAATGAGACAGCGTTTCTCTGTACCAAAATGTAAAACATGTAACACGCACTATTATGAAAGTAAGGATGAAATCTACAGATGGATTATACATAAATAAACTAAGGTGCATAAATTAAACATTGTCAGGTACAGAACAGATTGACCAGTGACACTTCGAATGTGATGCCGCAGGGAGTTCAGAAACCTAATGACCTGTGGGAAGAAACTGTTTCTCATCCTGACCGTTCTAATCCTAATTGATGCAGCTATAAAGAAGGCAAGACAGCGGCCATGTTTCATCAGTGGTTAGAAGAGATTTGGTTTGTCACCTAAAACACTCGAAAATTTCTATAGATGTACCATGGGAGAGCATTCTGACAGGCTGCATCACAGTCTGGTATGTGATGGTGGGGGGGAAGGTGCTATTGCGCAGGACCAAAAGAAGCCACAAAATTGTAAAATTAGTCAGCTTCATCTTGGATACTAGCCTCCATAGTACGTAAGACACCTACAGTGAGTGGTGCCTCAGAAAGGCAGCATCCCCATCACCCAGGACATGCCCTCTTCTCATTGTTACTATCAGGAAGTTAGTATCAGAAGCCTGAAGACACACATTCAATGATTCAGGAACAGCTTCTTCCCCTCTGCCATCAGATTCCTAAGTGGACATTGAACCCTTGAACAACACACACAAAATGCTGGTGGAGCACAGCAGGCCAGGCAGCATCTATAGGGAGAAGCACTATCGACGTTTCAGGCCGAGACTCTTCATCAGGACGAAGTCAGTGTCCTGACGATGGGTCTCGGCCCGAACCGTCGAAAGTGCTTCTCCCTATAGATGCTGCCTGGCCTGCTGTGTTCCACCAGCATTTTGTGTGTGTTGTTGTTTGAATTTCCAGCATCTGCAGATTTCCTCGTATTTGCTCATTGAACTCTTGAACACCATCTCACTTTTTTCTTTTTTTAATATATATTATTTCTCTTTTTGAACTATATATATATATATATATATACACACACATATACATACACATACAGACACATATTTACTGCAATTGATTTACTTGGTTATTTTATTTTTCTTTCTACCGCATTGTACTGCCGCTGCTGAGTTAACAAATTTCACAGCACATGCTGGTGATAATAAACTTGATTCTGATTCTTGTTTTTATGATTTGGAGTCTCCTGCCTGATGGTAGAAAGTCAGAGAGGATGCTGGATGGATGGGTGGGATCCTTAATAAGCTAAAGCATCCTGATAAATGTCCACTGCCCAAGTAGAAAAGCCAGCAGCAGGTGACTACAGCGAAAGTGAGCTTTGACCAGCACCCGATCGGCATCTGGGATTGATTAGCAAGAGCAGATTAAAGGCAGGCAGGGCCAAGAATAGCAGCCATCATCAGAATGGATAGAGCTAAGGAACTGCAAGGGTTAAAGACCTTGATGGGAGTTGTACACAAACCCCAGAACAGTAGTAAGGATGTGGTCTACAAGTTACGACAGGAGATAGAAAATGCAAGTCAGAAGGATTATGGCACAACAGTTGTCTGAAACTTCAATATGCAGGAAGATTGGGAAAATCAGGTTGGTGCTGGATTCCAGGAGGGGGAATTTCTTGAGAGCCTATGAGACGGCTTTTTAGAGCAACTAAAGGTTGAGCCCACTAGGGGATCAGCTATTCTGGATTGGGTGTTGTGCAATGAACCAGAACTGACTAGAGAGCTTAAGGTAAAAGAACCTTTAGGGACAAGTGATCATGCTAAAATTGAATTCACCCTGAAATTTGAGAAGAATCTAAAGTCAGATATATCAGTGTTACAGTGGAGTAAAGGGAATTACAGAGACATGAGAGAGGAGTTGGTGGAATTGATTGGAAAAGAACACTGGCAGGGATGATGGCTAGAATTAGTTCTGCTGTGGAGTCAGTGTTAAAGAGAGGTGAGAGTGGATATCAGACGGCTGGAATACAATGCTAGAGATGTAGTAATGGGGAACAAGGAAATATTATGTATCAGTCTTCACTGTGAAAGACACTGGCATTGAAACCCATCAAATGGAAAAAGGCTTTGATAGAGTGGATGTGGAGAGGATGTTTCCTATGGTGGGAGAGTCTAATTCCAGAGGGGCCAGCATCAGAATAGAAGGGTATCCCTTTTAGAGCAGAGATGAGGAGGAATTTCTTTAGCCAGAGAGTGGTAAATCAGTGGAATTCTTTGCCACAGGCAGCTAGGAGGCCAAGTCTTTATGTATATTTAAGACAGAGGTTGATTGATTCTTGATCGGTCAGGGCATGAAGGGATACGAGGATTAAGACAGGAGATCAGGGCTGAGAGGAAAATTGGACTGGGCACAATGAAATGGTGGAGTAGACTTGATGGGCCAAATGGCCTGATTCTGGTCCTATATCTTATGGTCTTATATCCCCAGTGGTTGGTAGGGAGACTCCTATAATCAACATCCATATATTCCACTCTCTACATCAACACAAAACCACTTAAGTAGCTGAGGCATAATAAATAAAACAGCACATCAGTTTTTAGCTACAAAGCCAAGTGAATACATGCTTATTTATCAAATCTAACAAACGAGTCAACTCTTACAAAGGTAACCAAGCCACCTTCATAAATGATTGAATTACCTTGACGCATCCAGGAAAGCTGAAGTGCCTACCTACCAGCTGTATCATGAAGTTTCGGAGTTTGAAATCCTGGTGTCCTAAAATGAACAACATTTTGAGATAATATTACATCCGATGTATGAATATTCCAGTGGAAGAAAATGGAATGGGAAATGCAAAGCGAAACCCTACATTTGCACCAATCTGACATTGGTTAATAATATATGACTTAGCATAATAAAATCAGTATTATGGAAGTTATTTTATTCTTTTACTAATTCTAAATTTCTCCTCGTCCATTTTTCTTAGATTCTCATTAAATTGTCTTTGCAGATTTTGTCATTGGTGCTTTTTTTTTAAAAGCTGAGATTTTTTGCAGAATAGCCCCTCCTAGTCCTTCGAGTAGCTCTGCCTAGAAATCCCCCAATTTAATGCCAGCCTAATCATGGGACAAATCATAATGATCAATTAACCTATCAAGCGGTACCTCTTTGGACTGTGGGAGGAAACCAGGGCACCCGGAGGAAACCCACGTGGTCACGGGGAGAACGTACAAACTCCTTACAGGCAGCAGCAGGAACTGATCCCTGGTCGACTGTCCTGCAAAGCATTGTGCTAACCACTAAACAACCGTGTTGCCCTGAGGGTCTAGATTATCCCGATGCAGATAATTTTGTCGTAATAATACTGTTGCTTGAGGGAACTCATTGTGCACAAGTCAGTTCTCACCTTTACTGCAATTGGACCTCAGAGTTGACCAAAAAAAAGGGTCTTGGAAAATGTTTGAACAATGCAAGATTTTAATGAAAGTTTTACATCGGATTAATTTTTTTCTGCACTTTGCTCTGATAGGAATGCCATTCACTCTACCTCAATAGTTCCAGTGCAAACTGCTAGCCTCCCATCAGAGCATTCAGTAGTTTGAACTGACAAACTAACCACTACACATTCTGTATGTTGGAAACACCAAACAAAGAACTCTTGCTGGGTTCTGTATCTGACCCTCATTAGTTTGAATGAGAACCCACAAATCAATAACCAATGGTTTATATTTCTCTGTGTCCACTATTTCTACTGATGAATGAATGCTCAGATTTCTAATACTGGAGCGGACAACCGGAGCGGTCTTTCTTCAAAGTACTCAACAGAAAATGTTGGAAAGCTCAGTCTGACAGGGAAGAAGTGGAATTCTGAATCTGATCCTGGGGAAAGTCTTTGGAGTCCAAACAACAATTACTTTTAACCATCTGGAAATACTTGCATTATGAGACCTGATGATAGAGGAGCAGAATTAGGCCATTTGGCCCATCGAGTGTTCCACTTCATCTTGGGTGATCCATTTGACCTCTTTGCCCTAATCTCCTGCCTTCTCCCCGTGTCCCTTTCATGCCCTGACCAACAACCTCTGCCTTAAATATATCCAAAGACTTGACCTCCACAGCTGCCTCTGACAATGATTCACCCATCTTTGGTTAAAGAGATTCCTCATCTCCGTTCTAAAATGTTAATGTTTGGGGGTGAAACCAAAGTGACTCCAGAATTTTGTGCTTGTTTTGCGTGGATAGATTTACGACTTCGGAGTTTCGTCACAGATTTTAAGTTCCTGGCACTGACACCAGACACCTGAAATTGGAGAAACCGTGACGATGGCTGCGCAGCCACCTCTCGCAACATACTGTCGGATGTTCACATTCCCCGCCGCCGACAGTCATCATAGGATGGAATCAACACTGCTCTTTTCCCTTGTGGGAACCGTAACAAGGCGAGCCAAATACTTAGTGATCCCAGCACACAGAGGAGTGAGAAGGGGCACTGCACGGTGAAAACTGAAGCAGGAAGGTGCCAAGTTGCCCGGCAAAACATTCCACTGAGAAGTTGAGAATCAGCACGATTCCTCTGGAATACAAAATTAATTGTTTTTTTTTAACCAAGTAGGCCGAATCTTGTGAAGAGGAAAGCACGCAAAGCGCAGACTGTGTTTCAAAAGCGGAATCCACGGATGTATTCCGAGGATCAGCAACAGCCTCCGTTTGATTCCCTGCACATAGAGCCCGGAGGAGGACAAAAATAAGCAAGGAATTATAAATGCATTTCTTACCTTCTCGCTCTGCTCGCCTTGGGTGGCTCCTGTAGATCTTGCCAACCCGACCCTCGCTCCTGAAAGGTGACCTGTTTCCTGGGGTACATGGTTCCCGCAGCCCAGCCAAGCACCTGATGCACGAAGCATCAAGCAAGTAGTCTGGAGCGAGTCCCTGCCTCTGCTGAGAAGGGACGATGTGGGCATGCGCACCAGCACGTCCCCATGAACATTTTGAACAGTTTCCAAGCCGAATGTAACAACTTGAAAGGTTTCAGACCTTGAAATAATTCTCAGGTCTCAGGGAAACCCTGCATACAAGTTATCACATCTACAGCTAACGGTCCGTTAGCGTGATCAGTAAGTTGTAGGTATAATAATAATCGAAAATATAATTGTCAATGCTCTTTTGAGTAGAGATAGAATTTTTAGCTTACTTCTCTTGAAATTAATCTCTTACTTTCCCCGTCATAAATCTTAAAGGCAAACATAATAAATTTCTCAATTTGAATTTGAGAGAAGCACAGTCGGATTTCATCTTCAGTGAGTGATTTCTGTCCTTGAAGATGCTTGTTAAACAAGAAAAAGCTTGGCCACACATGTAAGAAGTTGAAAACCACAGCAAAAAGTCCGTTGCTTTCCAATGAATACTAGGATGCTCTTCTTTCACAGAAATCCAGAACTTGTCCAGGTGCAAGTCAGTAAATCTCATCTTGAGTGCAAGATCAGAGTGTGTCTCACAAAGTTCTCAGGCTGAGCAGAAGATTCAGTGAAAGGGTCCCTCACCCACTCATACACTTGTGTTGAAAGGGAGGAAAAGTACTGTGACTTTATTTTCAAAAGCTTTAATCTGTTTGTTTTGAGATTCCAATGGTCATTTAAAATAATCAGCACTTTTATCTGTCATATGGCTGTGCTTTGTAGTTAACTGTCTTTTCAGCTTTACTGGAGCCATTGCTGCATTAGTAAGTTGTTGGCCAGGGACTCGGCACAATGCAATTGGACAACTTGGTTCACCAGTCTAGGTGATAAGTAGCTTTCATTGTGAAGACAGACATTTTTGTGTCCCTTGTTGCATTAGTGCAGTGAAATGACTGAGAAGATTGTAATTCTTCAGCTTTAACCTTACCAGAATTGTCCGTAGGCCTAAGTCTAGAGTCCCCCTATTCCATCTCACACTTCCTCTTCAGAATTCACCACACTGGACCACCTTCAGAATGAAAATTTCCCTCCAGTTTTCTACAACACAAGTAGTTTGTTCCCCTGACATACCAGTGGCGTGTCAGGGAAAGTTGGGGGAGAGGCTGATGTCACAGCCCAAGTTAAGTGTGTGCACTCAAAGCACGGAAAACATACTTCACACTCATCAGCCTACCGTACTCCCCTCTGGGTAATACAGCACTCACCAAATGTCAGCCTACCGTCCTCCCCTCTGTGTAATACAGCACTCACCAAATGTCAGCCTACCGTCCTCCCCTCTATGTAATACAGCACTCACCAATTGTCAGACTACCGCACTCCCCTCTGTGTAATACAGCACTCACCAATTCTCAGCCTACCGTCCTCCCCTCTGTGTAATACAGCGCTCACCAATTGTCAGACTACCGCACTCCCCTCTGTGTAATACAGCACTCACCAATTCTCAGCCTACCGTCCTCCCCTCTGTGTAATACAGCGCTCACCAATTGTCAGACTACCGCACTCCCCTCTGTGTAATACAGCACTCACCAATTGTCAGCCTACCGTCCTCCCCTCTGTGTAATACAGTACTCACCAATTGTCGGCCTACCACCCTCCCCTCTGTGTAATACAGTACTCACCAATTGTCGGCCTACCATCTTCCCCTCTGTGTAATACAGTACTCACCAATTGTCGGCCTACCGTCCTCCCCTCTGTGTAATACAGCACTCACCAATTGTCAGCCTACCACCCTCCCCTCTGTGTAATACAGCACTCACTAATTGTCAACCTACCGTCCTCCCCTCTATGTAATACAGCGCTCACCAATTGTCAGCCTACCGTCATACCCTCTGTGTAATACAACACTCACCAATTGTCAGCCTACCTTCCTCCCCTCTGTGTAATACAGCACTCACCAATTGTCAGCCTACCGTCATACTCTCTGTGTAATACAACACTCACCAATTGTCAGCCTACCATCCTCCCCTCTATGTAATACAGCACTCACCAATTGTCAGCCTACCTTCCTCCCCTCTGTGCAATACAGCGCTCACCAATTGTCAGCCAACCGTCCTCCCCTCCGTGTAATACAACACTCACCAATTGTCAGCCTACCTTCCTCCCCTCTGTGTAATACAGCACTACCAAATTGTCAGCCTACCGTCATACCCTCTGTGTAATACAACACTCACCAATTGTCAGCCTACCTTCCTCCCCTCTGTGTAATACAACACTCACCAATTGTCAGCCTACCATCCTCCCCTCTATGTAATACAGCACTCACCAATTGTCAGCCTACCTTCCTCCCCTCTGTGCAATACAGCGCTCACCAATTGTCAGCCTACCGTCATACCCTCTGTGTAATACAACACTCACCAATTGTCAGCCTACCTTCCTCCCCTCTGTGTAATACAACACTCACCAATTGTCAGCCTACCATCCTCCCCTCTATGTAATACAGCACTCACCAATTGTCAGCCTACCTTCCTCCCCTCTGTGCAATACAGCGCTCACCAATTGTCAGCCTACCGTCATACCCTCTGTGTAATACAACACTCACCAATTGTCAGCCTACCTTCCTCCCCTCTGTGTAATACAACACTCACCAATTGTCAGCCTAATGTCCTCCCCTCTATGTAATACAGCGCTCACCAATTGTCAGCCAACCATCCTCCCCTCCGTGTAATACAGCGCTCACCAATTGTCAGCCTACCGTCCTCCCCTCTGTGTAATACAGCACTCACCAATTGTCAGCCTACCGTCCTCCCCTCTGTGTAATACAGCACTCACCAATTGTCAGCCTACCACCCTCCCCTCTGTGCAATACAGCGCTCACCAATTGTCAGCCTACCGTCCTCCCCTCTGTGTAATACAGCACTCACCAATTGTCAGCCTACCGTCCTCCCCTCTCACCAATTGTCAGACTACCGTCCTCCCCTCTCACCAATTGTCAGACTACCGCACTCCCCTCTATGTAATACAGCGCTCACCAATTGTCAGCCAACCGTCCTCCCCTCCATGCAATACAGCGCTCACCAATTGTCAGCCAACCGTCCTCCCCTCCATGTAATACAGCACTCACCAATTGTCAGCCTACCGTCCTCCCCTCCATGTAATACAGCGCTCACCAATTGTCAGCCTACCGTCCTCCCCTCCATGTAATACAGCACTCACCAAATGTCAGCCTACCGTCCTCCCCTCTGTGTAATACAGCGCTCACCAATTGTCAGCCTACCATCCTCCACTCTGTGTAATACAGCACTCACCAATTGTCAGCCTACCGTCCTCCCCTCTGTGTAATACAGCGCTCACCAATTGTCAGCCTAATGTCCTCCCCTCTCACCAATTGTCAACCTACCGTCATCCCCTCTGTGTAATACAGCGCTCACCAATTGTCAGACTACCATCCTCCCCTCTGTGTAATACAGCGCTCACCAATTGTCAGCCAACCGTCCTCCCCTCTATGTAATACAGCGCTCACCAATTGTCAGCCTACCGTCCTCCCCTCTGTGTAATACAGCACTGACCAATTGTCAGCCTACCATCCTCCCCTCTGTGTAATACAGCGCTCACCAATTGTCAGCCTACCGTCCTCCCCTCTGTGTAATACAGCACTGACCAATTGTCAGCCTACCATCCTCCCCTCTGTGCAATACAGCGCTCACCAATTGTCAGCCTACCGTCCTCCCCTCTGTGTAATACAGCACTCACCAATTGTCAGCCTACCGTCCTCCCCTCTGTGTAATACAGCACTCACCAATTGTCAGCCTACCGTCCTCCCCTCTGTGTAATACAGCACTCACCAATTGTCAGCCAACCGTCCTCCCTTCTGTGTAATACAGCGCTCACCAATTGTCAGCCTACCGTCCTCCCCTCTGTGTAATACAGCACTCACCAATTGTCAGCCAACCGTCCTCCCTTCTGTGTAATACATCACTCACCAATTGTCAGCCTACCGTCCTCCCCTCCATGTAATACAGCACTCACCAAATGTCAGCCTACCGTCATCCCCTCTGTGTAATACAGCGCTCACCAATTGTCAGCCTACCATCCTCCCCTCTGTGTAATACAACGCTCACCAATTGTCAGCCTACCGTCCTCCCCTCTGTGTAATACAGCACTCACCAAATGTCAGCCTACTGTCTTCCCCTCTGTGTAATACAGCACTCACCAATTGTCAGCCTACCATCCTCCCCTCTCACCAATTGTCAGCCTACCATCCTCCCCTCTCACCAATTGTCAGCCTACCATCCTCCCCTCTCACCAATTGTCAGCCTACCGTCCTCCCCTCTCACCAATTGTCAGCCTACCGTCTTCCCCTCTGTGTAATACAGCACTCACCAATTGTCAGCCTACCGTCCTCCCCTCTCACCAATTGTCAGCCAACCGTCCTCCCTTCTGTGTAATACAGCACTCACCAATTGTCAACCTACCGTCCTCCCCTCTCACCAATTGTCAGCCTACCGTCTTCCCCTCTGTGTAATACAGCACTCACCAATTGTCAGCCTACCGTCCTCCCCTCTCACCAATTGTCAGCCTACCTTCCTCCCCTCTGTGTAATACAGCACTCACCAATTGTCGGCCTACCGTCCTCCCTTCTGTGTAATACAGCGCTCACCAATTGTCAGCCTACCATCCTCCCCTCTGTGTAATACAGCGCTCACCAATTGTCAGCCTACCATCCTCCCCTCTGTGTAATACAGCGCTCACCAATTGTCAGCCTACCATCCTCCCCTCTATGTAATACAGCGCTCACCAATTGTCAGCCTACCGTCATCCCCTCTGTGTAATACAGCACTCACCAATTGTCAGCCTACCATCCTCCCCTCTGTGTAATACAGCGCTCACCAATTGTCAGCCTACCATCCTCCCCTCTATGTAATACTGCGCTCACCAATTGTCAGCCTACCGTCCTCCCCTCTGTGTAATACAGCGCTCACCAATTGTCAGCCAACCGTCCTCCCCTCTGTGTAATACAGCGCTCACCAATTGTCAGCCTACCGTCCTCCCCTCTGTGTAATACAGCACTCACCAATTGTCAGCCTACCGTCCTCCCCTCTGTGTAATACAGCGCTCACCAATTGTCAGCCAACCGTCCTCCCCTCTGTGTAATACAGCGCTCACCAATTGTCAGCCTACCTTCCTCCCCCTGTGTAATACAGCACTCACCAATTGTCAGCCTACCGTCCTCCCCTCTGTGCAATACAGCGCTCACCAAATGTCAGCCTACCGTCCTCCCCTCTGTGTAATACAGCGCTCACCAATTGTCAGCCTACCGTCCTCCCCTCTGTGTAATACAGCGCTCACCAATTGTCAGCCAACCTTCCTCCCCCTGTGTAATACAGCACTCACCAACTGTCAGCCAACCGTCCTCCCCTCCGTGTAATACAGCACTCAGCAATTGTCAGCCTACCACCCTCCCCTCTGTGCAATACAGCGCTCACCAATTGTCAGCCTACCTTCCTCCCTCTGTGTAATACAGCGCTCACCAATTGTCAGCCTACCGTCCTCCCCTCTGTGTAATACAGCGCTCACCAATTGTCAGCCTACCTTCCTCCCCCTGTGTAATACAGCACTCACCAATTGTCAGCCAACCGTCCTCCCCTCCGTGTAATACAGCGCTCACCAATTGTCAGCCAACCGTCCTCCCCTCCGTGTAATACAGCACTCACCAATTGTCAGCCTACCACCCTCCCCTCTGTGCAATACAGCGCTCACTAATTGTCAGCCTACCGTCCTCCCCTCTCACCAATTGTCAGCCTACCGTCCTCCCCTCTGTGCAATACAGCGCTCACCAATTGTCAGCCTACCGTCCTCCCCTCTGTGTAATACAGCACTCACCAATTGTCAGCCTACCACCCTCCCCTCTGTGCAATACAGCGCTCACCAATTGTCAGCCTACCGTCCTCCCCTCTCACCAATTGTCAGCCAACCGTCCTCCCCTCTCAACAATTGTCAGCCAACCGTCCTCCCCTCTCACCAATTGTCAGCCTACCGTCCTCCCCTCTCACCAATTGTCAGCCAACCGTCCTCCCCTCTCACCAATTGTCAGCCAACCGTCCTCCCCTCTCACCAATTGTCAGCCTACCGTCCTCCCCTCTCACCAATTGTCAGCCAACCGTCCTCCCCTCTCACCAATTGTCAGCCTACCGTCCTCCCCTCTCACCAATTGTCAGCCAACCGTCCTCCCCTCTCACCAATTGTCAGCCTACCGTCCTCCCCTCTGTGTAATACAGCGCTCACCAATTGTCAGCCAACCGTCCTCCCCTCTGTGTAATACAGCGCTCACCAATTGTCAGCCAACCGTCCTCCCCTCTCACCAATTGTCAGCCTACCGTCCTCCCCTCTGTGTAATACTGCGCTCACCAATTGTCAGCCTACCGTCCTCCCCTCTCACCAATTGTCAGCCTACCGTCCTCCCCTCTGTGTAATACTGCGCTCACCAATTGTCAGCCAACCGTCCTCCCCTCTCACCAATTGTCAGCCTACCGTCCTCCCCTCTGTGTAATACAACGCTCACCAATTGTCAGCCAACCGTCCTCCCCTCTCACCAATTGTCAGCCTACCGTCCTCCCCTCTGTGTAATACAGCGCTCACCAATTGTCAGCCAACCGTCCTCCACTCTCACCAATTGTCAGCCTACCGTCCTCCCCTCTGTGTAATACAGCGCTCACCAATTGTCAGCCTACCGTCCTCCCCTCTGTGTAATACAGCGCTCACCAACTGTCAGCCTACCTTCCTCCCCCTGTGTAATACAGCACTCACCAATTGTCAGCCAACCGTCCTCCCCTCCGTGTAATACAGCACTCACCAATTGTCAGCCAACCATCCTCCCCTCTGTGTAATACAGCGCTCACCAATTGTCAGCCTACCATCTTCCCCTCTATGTAATACAGCGCTCACCAATTGTCAGCCTACCGTCATCCCCTCTGTGTAATACAGCACTCACCAATTGTCAGCCTACCTTCCTCCCCTCTGTGTAATACAACACTCACCAATTGTCAGCCTAATGTCCTCCCCTCTATGTAATACAGCGCTCACCAATTGTCAGCCAACCATCCTCCCCTCCGTGTAATACAGCGCTCACCAATTGTCAGCCTACCGTCCTCCCCTCTGTGTAATACAGCACTCACCAATTGTCAGCCTACCGTCCTCCCCTCTGTGTAATACAGCACTCACCAATTGTCAGCCTACCACCCTCCCCTCTGTGCAATACAGCGCTCACCAATTGTCAGCCTACCGTCCTCCCCTCTGTGTAATACAGCACTCACCAATTGTCAGCCTACCGTCCTCCCCTCTCACCAATTGTCAGACTACCGTCCTCCCCTCTCACCAATTGTCAGACTACCGCACTCCCCTCTATGTAATACAGCGCTCACCAATTGTCAGCCAACCGTCCTCCCCTCCATGCAATACAGCGCTCACCAATTGTCAGCCAACCGTCCTCCCCTCCATGTAATACAGCACTCACCAATTGTCAGCCTACCGTCCTCCCCTCCATGTAATACAGCGCTCACCAATTGTCAGCCTACCGTCCTCCCCTCCATGTAATACAGCACTCACCAAATGTCAGCCTACCGTCCTCCCCTCTGTGTAATACAGCGCTCACCAATTGTCAGCCTACCATCCTCCACTCTGTGTAATACAGCACTCACCAATTGTCAGCCTACCGTCCTCCCCTCTGTGTAATACAGCGCTCACCAATTGTCAGCCTAATGTCCTCCCCTCTCACCAATTGTCAACCTACCGTCATCCCCTCTGTGTAATACAGCGCTCACCAATTGTCAGACTACCATCCTCCCCTCTGTGTAATACAGCGCTCACCAATTGTCAGCCAACCGTCCTCCCCTCTATGTAATACAGCGCTCACCAATTGTCAGCCTACCGTCCTCCCCTCTGTGTAATACAGCACTGACCAATTGTCAGCCTACCATCCTCCCCTCTGTGTAATACAGCGCTCACCAATTGTCAGCCTACCGTCCTCCCCTCTGTGTAATACAGCACTGACCAATTGTCAGCCTACCATCCTCCCCTCTGTGCAATACAGCGCTCACCAATTGTCAGCCTACCGTCCTCCCCTCTGTGTAATACAGCACTCACCAATTGTCAGCCTACCGTCCTCCCCTCTGTGTAATACAGCACTCACCAATTGTCAGCCTACCGTCCTCCCCTCTGTGTAATACAGCACTCACCAATTGTCAGCCAACCGTCCTCCCTTCTGTGTAATACAGCGCTCACCAATTGTCAGCCTACCGTCCTCCCCTCTGTGTAATACAGCACTCACCAATTGTCAGCCAACCGTCCTCCCTTCTGTGTAATACATCACTCACCAATTGTCAGCCTACCGTCCTCCCCTCCATGTAATACAGCACTCACCAAATGTCAGCCTACCGTCATCCCCTCTGTGTAATACAGCGCTCACCAATTGTCAGCCTACCATCCTCCCCTCTGTGTAATACAACGCTCACCAATTGTCAGCCTACCGTCCTCCCCTCTGTGTAATACAGCACTCACCAAATGTCAGCCTACTGTCTTCCCCTCTGTGTAATACAGCACTCACCAATTGTCAGCCTACCATCCTCCCCTCTCACCAATTGTCAGCCTACCATCCTCCCCTCTCACCAATTGTCAGCCTACCATCCTCCCCTCTCACCAATTGTCAGCCTACCGTCCTCCCCTCTCACCAATTGTCAGCCTACCGTCTTCCCCTCTGTGTAATACAGCACTCACCAATTGTCAGCCTACCGTCCTCCCCTCTCACCAATTGTCAGCCAACCGTCCTCCCTTCTGTGTAATACAGCACTCACCAATTGTCAACCTACCGTCCTCCCCTCTCACCAATTGTCAGCCTACCGTCTTCCCCTCTGTGTAATACAGCACTCACCAATTGTCAGCCTACCGTCCTCCCCTCTCACCAATTGTCAGCCTACCTTCCTCCCCTCTGTGTAATACAGCACTCACCAATTGTCGGCCTACCGTCCTCCCTTCTGTGTAATACAGCGCTCACCAATTGTCAGCCTACCATCCTCCCCTCTGTGTAATACAGCGCTCACCAATTGTCAGCCTACCATCCTCCCCTCTGTGTAATACAGCGCTCACCAATTGTCAGCCTACCATCCTCCCCTCTATGTAATACAGCGCTCACCAATTGTCAGCCTACCGTCATCCCCTCTGTGTAATACAGCACTCACCAATTGTCAGCCTACCATCCTCCCCTCTGTGTAATACAGCGCTCACCAATTGTCAGCCTACCATCCTCCCCTCTATGTAATACTGCGCTCACCAATTGTCAGCCTACCGTCCTCCCCTCTGTGTAATACAGCGCTCACCAATTGTCAGCCAACCGTCCTCCCCTCTGTGTAATACAGCGCTCACCAATTGTCAGCCTACCGTCCTCCCCTCTGTGTAATACAGCACTCACCAATTGTCAGCCTACCGTCCTCCCCTCTGTGTAATACAGCGCTCACCAATTGTCAGCCAACCGTCCTCCCCTCTGTGTAATACAGCGCTCACCAATTGTCAGCCTACCTTCCTCCCCCTGTGTAATACAGCACTCACCAATTGTCAGCCTACCGTCCTCCCCTCTGTGCAATACAGCGCTCACCAAATGTCAGCCTACCGTCCTCCCCTCTGTGTAATACAGCGCTCACCAATTGTCAGCCTACCGTCCTCCCCTCTGTGTAATACAGCGCTCACCAATTGTCAGCCAACCTTCCTCCCCCTGTGTAATACAGCACTCACCAACTGTCAGCCAACCGTCCTCCCCTCCGTGTAATACAGCACTCAGCAATTGTCAGCCTACCACCCTCCCCTCTGTGCAATACAGCGCTCACCAATTGTCAGCCTACCTTCCTCCCTCTGTGTAATACAGCGCTCACCAATTGTCAGCCTACCGTCCTCCCCTCTGTGTAATACAGCGCTCACCAATTGTCAGCCTACCTTCCTCCCCCTGTGTAATACAG
Source organism: Hypanus sabinus (assembly GCF_030144855.1). NCBI lineage: Eukaryota > Metazoa > Chordata > Chondrichthyes > Myliobatiformes > Dasyatidae > Hypanus > Hypanus sabinus. Next base: position 90,321,797 of record NC_082718.1, read on the forward strand.
CACTCACCAATTGTCAGCCAACCGTCCTCCCCTCCGTGTAATACAGCGCTCACCAATTGTCAGCCAACCGTCCTCCCCTCCGTGTAATACAGCACTCACCAATTGTCAGCCTACCACCCTCCCCTCTGTGCAATACAGCGCTCACTAATTGTCAGCCTACCGTCCTCCCCTCTCACCAATTGTCAGCCTACCGTCCTCCCCTCTGTGCAATACAGCGCTCACCAATTGTCAGCCTACCGTCCTCCCCTCTGTGTAATACAGCACTCACCAATTGTCAGCCTACCACCCTCCCCTCTGTGCAATACAGCGCTCACCAATTGTCAGCCTACCGTCCTCCCCTCTCACCAATTGTCAGCCAACCGTCCTCCCCTCTCAACAATTGTCAGCCAACCGTCCTCCCCTCTCACCAATTGTCAGCCTACCGTCCTCCCCTCTCACCAATTGTCAGCCAACCGTCCTCCCCTCTCACCAATTGTCAGCCAACCGTCCTCCCCTCTCACCAATTGTCAGCCTACCGTCCTCCCCTCTCACCAATTGTCAGCCAACCGTCCTCCCCTCTCACCAATTGTCAGCCTACCGTCCTCCCCTCTCACCAATTGTCAGCCAACCGTCCTCCCCTCTCACCAATTGTCAGCCTACCGTCCTCCCCTCTGTGTAATACAGCGCTCACCAATTGTCAGCCAACCGTCCTCCCCTCTGTGTAATACAGCGCTCACCAATTGTCAGCCAACCGTCCTCCCCTCTCACCAATTGTCAGCCTACCGTCCTCCCCTCTGTGTAATACTGCGCTCACCAATTGTCAGCCTACCGTCCTCCCCTCTCACCAATTGTCAGCCTACCGTCCTCCCCTCTGTGTAATACTGCGCTCACCAATTGTCAGCCAACCGTCCTCCCCTCTCACCAATTGTCAGCCTACCGTCCTCCCCTCTGTGTAATACAACGCTCACCAATTGTCAGCCAACCGTCCTCCCCTCTCACCAATTGTCAGCCTACCGTCCTCCCCTCTGTGTAATACAGCGCTCACCAATTGTCAGCCAACCGTCCTCCACTCTCACCAATTGTCAGCCTACCGTCCTCCCCTCTGTGTAATACAGCGCTCACCAATTGTCAGCCTACCGTCCTCCCCTCTGTGTAATACAGCGCTCACCAACTGTCAGCCTACCTTCCTCCCCCTGTGTAATACAGCACTCACCAATTGTCAGCCAACCGTCCTCCCCTCCGTGTAATACAGCACTCACCAATTGTCAGCCAACCATCCTCCCCTCTGTGTAATACAGCGCTCACCAATTGTCAGCCTACCATCTTCCCCTCTATGTAATACAGCGCTCACCAATTGTCAGCCTACCGTCATCCCCTCTGTGTAATACAGCACTCACCAATTGTCAGCCTACCATCCTCCCCTCTGTGTAATACAGCGCTCACCAATTGTCAGCCTACCATCCTCCCCTCTATGTAATACAGCGCTCACCAATTGTCAGCCTACCGTCTTCCCCTCTGTGTAATACAGAACTCACCAATTGTCAGCCTACCGTCCTCCCCTCTCACCAATTGTCAGCCAACCGTCCTCCCTTCTGTGTAATACAGCACTCACCAATTGTCAACCTACCGTCCTCCCCTCTCACCAATTGTCAGCCTACCGTCTTCCCCTCTGTGTAATACAGCACTCACCAATTGTCAGCCTACCGTCCTCCCCTCTCACCAATTGTCAGCCTACCTTCCTCCCCTCTGTGTAATACAGCACTCACCAATTGTCGGCCTACCGTCCTCCCTTCTGTGTAATACAGCGCTCACCAATTGTCACCCTACCATCCTCCCCTCTGTGTAATACAGCGCTCACCAATTGTCAGCCTACCATCCTCCCCTCTGTGTAATACAGCGCTCACCAATTGTCAGCCTACCGTCCTCCCCTCTGTGTAATACAGCGCTCACCAATTGTCAGCCTACCGTCCTCCCCTCTGTGTAATACAGCGCTCACCAATTGTCAGCCTACCTTCCTCCCCCTGTGTAATACAGCACTCACCAATTGTCAGCCAACCGTCCTCCCCTCCGTGTAATACAGCACTCAGCAATTGTCAGCCTACCACCCTCCCCTCTGTGCAATACAGCGCTCACCAATTGTCAGCCTACCTTCCTCCCTCTGTGTAATACAGCGCTCACCAATTGTCAGCCTACCGTCCTCCCCTCTGTGTAATACAGCGCTCACCAATTGTCAGCCTACCTTCCTCCCCCTGTGTAATACAGCACTCACCAATTGTCAGCCAACCGTCCTCCCCTCCGTGTAATACAGCGCTCACCAATTGTCAGCCAACCGTCCTCCCCTCCGTGTAATACAGCACTCACCAATTGTCAGCCTACCACCCTCCCCTCTGTGCAATACAGCGCTCACCAATTGTCAGCCTACCGTCCTCCCCTCTCACCAATTGTCAGCCTACCGTCCTCCCCTCTGTGCAATACAGCGCTCACCAATTGTCAGCCTACCGTCCTCCCCTCTGTGTAATACAGCACTCACCAATTGTCAGCCTACCACCCTCCCCTCTGTGTAATACAGCGCTCACCAATTGTCAGCCTAACATCCTCCCCTCTATGTAATACTGCGCTCACCAATTGTCAGCCTACCGTCCTCCCCTCTGTGTAATACAGCGCTCACCAATTGTCAGCCTACCGTCATCCCCTCTGTGTAATACAGCACTCACCAATTGTCAGCCTACCATCCTCCCCTCTGTGTAATACAGCGCTCACCAATTGTCAGCCTACCATCCTCCCCTCTATGTAATACAGCGCTCACCAATTGTCAGCCTACCGTCTTCCCCTCTGTGTAATACAGCACTCACCAATTGTCAGCCTACCGTCCTCCCCTCTCACCAATTGTCAGCCAACCGTCCTCCCTTCTGTGTAATACAGCACTCACCAATTGTCAAACTACCGTCCTCCCCTCTCACCAATTGTCAGCCTACCGTCTTCCCCTCTGTGTAATACAGCACTCAGCCTACCGTCATACCCTCTGTGTAATACAACACTCACCAATTGTCAGCCTACCTTCCTCCCCTCTGTGTAATACAACACTCACCAATTGTCAGCCTAATGTCCTCCCCTCTATGTAATACAGCGCTCACCAATTGTCAGCCAACCATCCTCCCCTCCGTGTAATACAGCGCTCACCAATTGTCAGCCTACCGTCCTCCCCTCTGTGTAATACAGAACTCACCAATTGTCAGCCTACCGTCCTCCCCTCTCACCAATTGTCAGCCAACCGTCCTCCCTTCTGTGTAATACAGCACTCACCAATTGTCAACCTACCGTCCTCCCCTCTCACCAATTGTCAGCCTACCGTCTTCCCCTCCGTGTAATACAGCACTCACCAATTGTCAGCCTACCGTCCTCCCCTCTGTGTAATACAGCGCTCACCAATTGTCAGCCAACCGTCCTCCCCTCTGTGTAATACAGCGCTCACCAATTGTCAGCCAACCTTCCTCCCCCTGTGTAATACAGCACTCACCAACTGTCAGCCAACCGTCCTCCCCTCCGTGTAATACAGCACTCAGCAATTGTCAGCCTACCACCCTCCCCTCTGTGCAATACAGCGCTCACCAATTGTCAGCCTACCTTCCTCCCTCTGTGTAATACAGCGCTCACCAATTGTCAGCCTACCGTCCTCCCCTCTGTGTAATACAGCGCTCACCAATTGTCAGCCTACCTTCCTCCCCCTGTGTAATACAGCACTCACCAATTGTCAGCCAACCGTCCTCCCCTCCGTGTAATACAGCGCTCACCAATTGTCAGCCAACCGTCCTCCCCTCCGTGTAATACAGCACTCACCAATTGTCAGCCTACCACCCTCCCCTCTGTGCAATACAGCGCTCACTAATTGTCAGCCTACCGTCCTCCCCTCTCACCAATTGTCAGCCTACCGTCCTCCCCTCTGTGCAATACAGCGCTCACCAATTGTCAGCCTACCGTCCTCCCCTCTGTGTAATACAGCACTCACCAATTGTCAGCCTACCACCCTCCCCTCTGTGCAATACAGCGCTCACCAATTGTCAGCCTACCGTCCTCCCCTCTCACCAATTGTCAGCCAACCGTCCTCCCCTCTCAACAATTGTCAGCCAACCGTCCTCCCCTCTCACCAATTGTCAGCCTACCGTCTTCCCCTCTGTGTAATACAGCACTCAGCCTACCGTCTTCCCCTCTGTGTAATACAGCACTCACCAATTGTCAGCCTACCGTCTTCCCCTCTCACCAATTGTCAGCCTACCTTCCTCCCCTCTGTGTAATACAGCACTCACCAATTGTCGGCCTACCGTCCTCCCTTCTGTGTAATACAGCGCTCACCAATTGTCAGCCTACCATCCTCCCCTCTGTGTAATACAGCGCTCACCAATTGTCAGCCTACCATCCTCCCCTCTGTGTAATACAGCGCTCACCAATTGTCAGCCTACCATCCTCCCCTCTATGTAATACAGCGCTCACCAATTGTCAGCCTACCGTCCTCCCCTCTGTGTAATACAGCGCTCACCAATTGTCAGCCAACCGTCCTCCCCTCTGTGTAATACAGCGCTCACCAATTGTCAGCCTACCTTCCTCCCCTCTGTGTAATACAGCGCTCACCAATTGTCAGCCTACCGTCCTCCCCTCTGTGTAATACAGCGCTCACCAATTGTCACCCTACCATCCTCCCCTCTGTGTAATACAGCGCTCACCAATTGTCAGCCTACCATCCTCCCCTCTGTGTAATACAGCGCTCACCAATTGTCAGCCTACCGTCCTCCCCTCTGTGTAATACAGCGCTCACCAATTGTCAGCCTACCGTCCTCCCCTCTGTGTAATACAGCGCTCACCAATTGTCAGCCTACCTTCCTCCCCCTGTGTAATACAGCACTCACCAATTGTCAGCCAACCGTCCTCCCCTCCGTGTAATACAGCACTCAGCAATTGTCAGCCTACCACCCTCCCCTCTGTGCAATACAGCGCTCACCAATTGTCAGCCTACCTTCCTCCCTCTGTGTAATACAGCGCTCACCAATTGTCAGCCTACCGTCCTCCCCTCTGTGTAATACAGCGCTCACCAATTGTCAGCCTACCTTCCTCCCCCTGTGTAATACAGCACTCACCAATTGTCAGCCAACCGTCCTCCCCTCCGTGTAATACAGCGCTCACCAATTGTCAGCCAACCGTCCTCCCCTCCGTGTAATACAGCACTCACCAATTGTCAGCCTACCACCCTCCCCTCTGTGCAATACAGCGCTCACCAATTGTCAGCCTACCGTCCTCCCCTCTCACCAATTGTCAGCCTACCGTCCTCCCCTCTGTGCAATACAGCGCTCACCAATTGTCAGCCTACCGTCCTCCCCTCTGTGTAATACAGCACTCACCAATTGTCAGCCTACCACCCTCCCCTCTGTGTAATACAGCGCTCACCAATTGTCAGCCTAACATCCTCCCCTCTATGTAATACAGCGCTCACCAATTGTCAGCCTACCGTCCTCCCCTCTGTGTAATACAGCGCTCACCAATTGTCAGCCTACCGTCATCCCCTCTGTGTAATACAGCACTCACCAATTGTCAGCCTACCATCCTCCCCTCTGTGTAATACAGCGCTCACCAATTGTCAGCCTACCATCCTCCCCTCTATGTAATACAGCGCTCACCAATTGTCAGCCTACCGTCTTCCCCTCTGTGTAATACAGCACTCACCAATTGTCAGCCTACCGTCCTCCCCTCTCACCAATTGTCAGCCAACCGTCCTCCCTTCTGTGTAATACAGCACTCACCAATTGTCAAACTACCGTCCTCCCCTCTCACCAATTGTCAGCCTACCGTCTTCCCCTCTGTGTAATACAGCACTCAGCCTACCGTCTTCCCCTCTGTGTAATACAGCACTCACCAATTGTCAGCCTACCGTCTTCCCCTCTCACCAATTGTCAGCCTACCTTCCTCCCCTCTGTGTAATACAGCACTCACCAATTGTCGGCCTACCGTCCTCCCTTCTGTGTAATACAGCGCTCACCAATTGTCAGCCTACCATCCTCCCCTCTGTGTAATACAGCGCTCACCAATTGTCAGCCTACCATCCTCCCCTCTGTGTAATACAGCGCTCACCAATTGTCAGCCTACCATCCTCCCCTCTATGTAATACAGCGCTCACCAATTGTCAGCCTACCGTCATCCCCTCTGTGTAATACAGCACTCACCAATTGTCAGCCTACCATCCTCCCCTCTGTGTAATACAGCGCTCACCAATTGTCAGCCTACCATCCTCCCCTCTGTGTAATACAGCGCTCACCAATTGTCAGCCAACCGTCCTCCCCTCTGTGTAATACAGCGCTCACCAATTGTCAGCCTACCGTCCTCCCCTCTGTGTAATACAGCGCTCACCAATTGTCAGCCTACCGTCCTCCCCTCTGTGTAATACAGCGCTCACCAATTGTCAGCCAACCGTCCTCCCCTCTGTGTAATACAGCGCTCACCAATTGTCAGCCTACCTTCCTCCCCCTGTGTAATACAGCACTCACCAATTGTCAGCCTACCGTCCTCCCCTCTGTGCAATACAGCGCTCACCAATTGTCAGCCTACCGTCCTCCCCTCTGTGTAATACAGCACTCACCAATTGTCAGCCTACCATCCTCCCCTCTGTGTAATACAGCGCTCACCAATTGTCAGCCTACCATCCTCCCCTCTATGTAATACAGCGCTCACCAATTGTCAGCCTACCGTCTTCCCCTCTGTGTAATACAGCACTCACCAATTGTCAGCCTACCGTCCTCCCCTCTCACCAATTGTCAGCCAACCGTCCTCCCTTCTGTGTAATACAGCACTCACCAATTGTCAAACTACCGTCCTCCCCTCTCACCAATTGTCAGCCTACCGTCTTCCCCTCTGTGTAATACAGCACTCAGCCTACCGTCTTCCCCTCTGTGTAATACAGCACTCACCAATTGTCAGCCTACCGTCTTCCCCTCTCACCAATTGTCAGCCTACCTTCCTCCCCTCTGTGTAATACAGCACTCACCAATTGTCGGCCTACCGTCCTCCCTTCTGTGTAATACAGCGCTCACCAATTGTCAGCCTACCATCCTCCCCTCTGTGTAATACAGCGCTCACCAATTGTCAGCCTACCATCCTCCCCTCTGTGTAATACAGCGCTCACCAATTGTCAGCCTACCATCCTCCCCTCTATGTAATACAGCGCTCACCAATTGTCAGCCTACCGTCATCCCCTCTGTGTAATACAGCACTCACCAATTGTCAGCCTACCATCCTCCCCTCTGTGTAATACAGCGCTCACCAATTGTCAGCCTACCATCCTCCCCTCTATGTAATACAGCGCTCACCAATTGTCAGCCTACCGTCCTCCCCTCTGTGTAATACAGCGCTCACCAATTGTCCGCCAACCGTCCTCCCCTCTGTGTAATACAGCGCTCACCAATTGTCAGCCTACCGTCCTCCCCTCTGTGTAATACAGCGCTCACCAATTGTCAGCCTACCGTCCTCCCCTCTGTGTAATACAGCGCTCACCAATTGTCAGCCAACCGTCCTCCCCTCTGTGTAATACAGCGCTCACCAATTGTCAGCCTACCTTCCTCCCCCTGTGTAATACAGCACTCACCAATTGTCAGCCTACCGTCCTCCCCTCTGTGCAATACAGCGCTCACCAAATGTCAGCCTACCGTCCTCCCCTCTGTGTAATACAGCGCTCACCAATTGTCAGCCTACCGTCCTCCCCTCTGTGTAATACAGCGCTCACCAATTGTCAGCCAACCGTCCTCCCCTCTGTGTAATACAGCGCTCACCAATTGTCAGCAACCGTCCTCCCCTCTCACCAATTGTCAGCCTACCGTCCTCCCCTCTGTGTAATACTGCGCTCACCAATTGTCAGCCTACCGTCCTCCCCTCTCACCAATTGTCAGCCTACCGTCCTCCCCTCTGTGTAATACTGCGCTCACCAATTGTCAGCCAACCGTCCTCCCCTCTCACCAATTGTCAGCCTACCGTCCTCCCCTCTGTGTAATACTGCGCTCACCAATTGTCAGCCTACCGTCCTCCCCTCTCACCAATTGTCAGCCTACCGTCCTCCCCTCTGTGTAATACAGCGCTCACCAATTGTCAGCCAACCGTCCTCCCCTCTGTGTAATACAGCGCTCACCAATTGTCAGCCTACCGTCCTCCCCTCTGTGTAATACAGCGCTCACCAATTGTCAGTCTACCGTCCTCCCCTCTGTGTAATACAGCGCTCACCAATTGTCAGCCAACCGTCCTCCCGTCTGTGTAATACAGCGCTCACCAATTGTCAGCCAACCGTCCTCCCCTCTGTGTAATACAGCACTCACCAATTGTCAGCCTACCGTCCTCCCCTCTGTGCAATACAGCGCTCACCAAATTTCAGCCTACCGTCCTCCCCTCTGTGTAATACAGCGCTCACCAATTGTCAGCCTACCGTCCTCCCCTCTGTGTAATACAGCGCTCACCAATTGTCAGCCTACCTTCCTCCCCCTGTGTAATACAGCGCTCACCAATTGTCAGCCTACCGTCCTCCCCTCTGTGTAATACAGCACTCACCAATTGTCAGCCAACCGTCCTCCCCTCCGTGTAATACAGCACTCAGCAATTGTCAGCCTACCACCCTCCCCTCTGTGCAATACAGCGCTCACCAATTGTCAGCCTACCTTCCTCCCTCTGTGTAATACACGCTCACCAATTGTCAGCCTACCGTCCTCCCCTCTGTGTAATACAGCGCTCACCAATTGTCAGCCTGCCTTCCTCCCCCTGTGTAATACAGCACTCAGCAATTGTCAGCCTACCACCCTCCCCTCTGTGCAATACAGCGCTCACCAATTGTCAGCCAACTGTCCTCCCCTCCGTGTAATACAGCACTCAGCAATTGTCAGCCTACCGTCCTCCCCTCTCACCAATTGTCAGCCTACCATCCTCCCCCCTCACCAATTGTCAGCCTACCGTCCTCCCCTCTCACCAATTGTCAGCCAACCGTCCTCCCCTCTCACCAATTGTCAGCCTACCGTCCTCCCCTCTCACCAATTGTCAGCCAACCGTCCTCCCCTCTCACCAATTGTCAGCCTACCGTCCTCCCCTCTCACCAATTGTCAGCCAACCGTCCTCCCCTCTCACCAATTGTCAGCCTACCGTCCTCCCCTCTCACCAATTGTCAGCCAACCGTCCTCCCCTCTCACCAATTGTCAGCCTACCGTCCTCCCCTCTCACCAATTGTCAGCCAACCGTCCTCCCCTCTCACCAATTGTCAGCCTACCGTCCTCCCCTCTGTGTAATACAGCGCTCACCAATTGTCAGCCTACTGTCCTGCCCTCTGTGTAATACAGCGCTCACCAATTGTCAGCCAACCGTCCTCCCCTCTCACCAATTGTCAGCCTACCGTCCTCCCCTCTGTGTAATACTGCGCTCACCAATTGTCAGCCTACCGTCCTCCCCTCTCACCAATTGTCAGCCTACCGTCCTCCCCTCTGTGTAATACTGCGCTCACCAATTGTCAGCCAACCGTCCTCCCCTCTCACCAATTGTCAGCCTACCGTCCTCCCCTCTGTGTAATACAGCGCTCACCAATTGTCAGCCAACCGTCCTCCCCTCTCACCAATTGTCAGCCTACCGTCCTCCCCTCTGTGTAATAATGCGCTCAACAATTGTCAGCCTACCGTCCTCCCCTCTGTGTAATACAGCGCTCACCAATTGTCAGCCAACCGTCCTCCCCTCTCACCAATTGTCAGCCTACCGTCCTCCCCTCTGTGCAATACAGCGCTCACCAATTGTCAGCCTACCGTCCTCCCCTCTGTGCAATACAGCGCTCACCAATTGTCAGCCTACCGTCCTCCCCTCTGTGTAATACAGCGCTCACCAATTGTCAGCCTACCATCCTCCCCTCTGTGTAATACAGCACTCACCAATTGTCAGCCTACCGTCTTCCCCTCTGTGCAATACAACACTCACCAATTGTCAGCCTACCGCCCTCCCCTCTGTGCAATACAGCGCTCACCAATTGTCAGCCTACCGTCCTCCCCTCTCACCAATTGTCAGCCTACCGTCCTCCCCTCTCACCAATTGTCAACCTACCATCATCCCCTCTGTGTAATACAGCGCTCACCAATTGTCAGCCTACCGTCCTCCCCTCTGTGTAATACAGCGCTCACCAATTGTCAGCCAACCGTCCTCCCCTCTCACCAATTGTCAGCCAACCGTCCTCCCTTCTGTGTAATACAGCGCTCACCAATTGTCAGCCAACCGTCCTCCCCTCCGTGTAATACAGCACTCAGCAATTGATAGCCTACCATCATCCCCTCCATGTAATACAGCACTCACCAATTGTCAGCCTACCGTCCTCCCCTCTATGTAATACAGCACTCACCAATTGTCAGCCTACCGTCCTCCCCTCTGTGTAATACAGCACTCACCAATTGTCAGCCTACCGTCCTCCCCTCTATGTAATACAGCACTCACCAAATGTCAGCCTACCGTCCTCCCCTCTGTGTAATACAGCACTCACCAATTGTCAGCCTACCGTCCTCCCCTCTATGTAATACAGCACTCACCAATTGTCAGCCTACCGTCCTCCCCTCTATGTAATACAGCACTCACCAATTGTCAGCCTACCGTCCTCCCCTCTATGTAATACAGCACTCACCAAATGTCAGCCTACCGTCCTCCCCTCTGTGTAATACAGCACTCACCAATTGTCAGCCTACCGTCCTCCCCTCTATGTAATACAGCACTCACCAATTGTCAGCCTACCGTCCTCCCCTCTATGTAATACAGCACTCACCAATTGTCAGCCAACCGTCCTCCCCTCCGTGTAATACAGCACTCAGCAATTGTCAGCCTACCACCCTCCCCTCTGTGCAATACAGCGCTCACCAATTGTCAGCCTACCGTCATCCCCTCTGTGTAATACAGTACTCACCAATTGTCAGCCTACCGTCCTCCCCTCTGTGTAATACAGCGCTCACCAATTGTCAGCCTACCGTCCTCCCCTCTATGTAATACAGCACTCACCAATTGTCAGCCTACCGTCCTCCCCTCTGTGTAATACAGCACTCAGCAATTGTCAGCCTACCGTCCTCCCCTCTATGTAATACAGCGCTCACCAATTGTCAGCCTACCGTCCTCCCCTCTATGTAATACAGCACTCACCAATTGTCAGCCTACCGTCCTCCCCTCTGTGTAATACAGCACTCACCAATTTTCAGCCTACCGTCCTCCCCTCTATGTAATACAGCGCTCACCAATTGTCAGCCTACCGTCCTCCCCTCTATGTAATACAGCACTCACCAATTGTCAGCCTACCGTCCTCCCCTCTATGTAATACAGCACTCACCAATTGTCAGCCTACCGTCCTCCCCTCTATGTAATACAGCACTCACCAATTGTCAGCCTACCGTCCTCCCCTCTATGTAATACAGCACTCACCAATTGTCAGCCTACCGTCCTCCCCTCTATGTAATACAGCACTCACCAAATGTCAGCCTACCGTCCTCCCCTCTGTGTAATACAGCACTCACCAATTGTCAGCCTACCGTCCTCCCCTCTATGTAATACAGCACTCACCAATTGTCAGCCTACCGTCCTCCCCTCTATGTAATACAGCACTCACCAATTGTCAGCCTACCGTCCTCCCCTCTATGTAATACAGCACTCACCAATTGTCAGCCTACCGTCCTCCCCTCTGTGCAATACAGCGCTCACCAATTGTTAGCCTACCGTCATCCCCTCTGTGTAATACAGTACTCACCAATTGTCAGCCTACCGTCCTCCCCTCTGTGTAATACAGCGCTCACCAATTGTCAGCCTACCGTCCTCCCCTCTATGTAATACAGCACTCACCAATTGTCAGCCTACCGTCCTCCCCTCTGTGTAATACAGCACTCAGCAATTGTCAGCCTACCGTCCTCCCCTCTATGTAATACAGCGCTCACCAATTGTCAGCCTACCGTCCTCCCCTCTATGTAATACAGCACTCACCAATTGTCAGCCTACCGTCCTCCCCTCTGTGTAATACAGCACTCACCCATTTTCAGCCTACCGTCCTCCCCTCTATGTAATACAGCGCTCACCAATTGTCAGCCTACCGTCCTCCCCTCTATGTAATACAGCACTCACCAATTGTCAGCCTACCGTCCTCCCCTCTATGTAATACAGCACTCACCAATTGTCAGCCTACCGTCCTCCCCTCTATGTAATACAGCACTCACCAATTGTCAGCCTACCGTCCTCCCCTCTATGTAATACAGCACTCACCAATTGTCAGCCTACCGTCATCCCCTCTGTGTAATACAGCGCTCACCAATTGTCAGCCTACCGTCCTCCCCTCTGTGCAATACAGCGCTCACCAATTGTCAGCCTACCGTCATCCCCTCTGTGTAATACAGTACTCACCAATTGTCAGCCTACCGTCCTCCCCTCTGTGTAATACAGCACTCACCAGTATTCAATGGTCTCCCCTTTGTGTAATACAGCACTCCTTTAATAATGCATTTACTAAGAAGAGATTACCCCAATCTTTTTATGAAGCTACTATCTCTCTAATTCTTAAAAAAGATAAGGATCCTACTTTATGTGCATCTTATCGCCCTATATCGCTATTAAATGTAGACTCTAAGATTCTTACAAAAATTTTAGATATTAGGTTAGAAAAGTTACTAACACAGATTATTTCAGAAGACCAAACTGGTTTTATTAGGAACTGGTATTCCTTTTTTAATGTTAGAAAATTGATTAATATAATTTATACTTCTTCACCCACAACCTCAGAATGTGTTATTTCATTAGATGCTGAAAAAGCTTTTGATAGAGTTGAATGGACATACTTATTTAATGCCTTGAAAAATTTTAATTTTAGTTCTAATTTTATATCATGGATTAAATTAATATATTATAAAACTGTTGCTTCTGTTCTTACAAATAATTACAGATCCTCTTTTTTTCAATTATCTCACGGTACGAGACATGGTTGTCCCTTAAATCCTTTATTATTTAATATCGCATTAGAACCTTTAGCCATTGCTATTCGTGAATCTCCTAATATTTTTGGTATTACCCGTAATGAGAAGTTATACAAGTTATCATTTTATGCTGATGACTTGTTGTTATATATTTCTGATCCTGACAGGTCTATTCCCGCTATTTTATCCTTGTTGGTTCAATTTGGTAGTTTTTCTGGTTATAAACTAAACTTGGATAAGAGTGAATTATTCCCTTTAAATGCGCAAACTTTATTGAATGACAGGACACCATTTAAAGTTGTTACTGATAACTTTATTTATTTAGGTATAAAAATTACCAAGAAATATAAAGATTTATTCAGATTGAATTTTTTACCTATGCTTCATCAAATTCAACAACCTACTACAAGATGGTCTCCCTTATCCTTATCATTAGTTGGTCGGATTAATGCTATTAAAATGATGATTTTACCGAAATTCTTATATTTATTTCAAGCCTTACCAATTTTTATTCCTAAATCTTTTTTTGATAACATTGATTCAAAAATTTCCTCATTTGTGTGGCAAAATAAAAACCCCAGGTTAGGTAAAAGATAATTACAAAAATCTAAAAAAGATGGTGGTTTAGCTTTACCTAACCTTAGATTTTACTATTGGGCGAATAATATTCGAAACTTAATATATTGGAAATTAGATTTGGATTCAGCGTTGTGCCCACAGTGGGTAAATTTAGAATGTAATGATGCACAGGGATATTCTTTATTCTCCGTTCTTGGTTCTTCTCTTCCTGCTGATTTAGTTAAATTCAATAAACAGATATCCAACCCTATTGTCAAACACACATTACGAATTTGGTTTCAATTTCGTAAGTTTTTTACTCTGAAAAACTTTGTTCTTGATAGCTCTATCTTACTTAACTTCTTTTTTAAACCTTCTTTAACAGATCAAGCTTTTAGCATATGGAAAAGGAAAGGTATAAAATGTTTTCGAGATCTTTTTTCTGAAGGTAGTTTGATGTCTTTCGACCAACTTTCCAACAAATTTAAGTTACCTAAATCTAATTTTTTTAGATATTTACAAATCAGAAATTTTTTATATAAAGTTCTACCATCCTTTCCCAATTCAACTTTGATAGATTTTTCAGATATGATTTTTACCTTGAATCCTTGTCAGAAGGGATTAGTGGCTCTTATTTATAATATGATTATGAAGATACAACCAGAAATATCAGGTAGAATTAAACAAGAGTGGGAAAAAGAACTTCAATATAATATATTAACAGAAAAATGGGAAAAAATTCTACAAATGGCTAATTCTTCTTCTATATGTGCTAAACATGCTTTAATACAACTTAAGGTTGTACATAGAGCTCATATGTCTAAAGATAAGCTTGCTTGATTCTATTCTCATGTTAACCCTCAATGTGACAGATGTCATTCAGATGTGGCCTCATTGACCCACATGTTTTGGTCATGTCCGACCTTACATAACTATTGGAAGGACATATTTGCTCAATTTGGAATATTGATTTACAACCTCATTTTATTACTGCAATTTTTGGTATACCAAATGAGGATGGTAATCGACTTTCCCCTTCAATTAGACGAATGATCGCCTTTGCAACATTAATGGCCAGAGGGTCTATATTACAAAATTGGAAAGAAGTAAATCCTCCTACCACGTTTCAGTGGTTCTCTCAAACTATTTCTTGTCTGAGCTTAGAAAAAATTAGTACTATTTTCGATTCATCAATTAAATTTGAAGAAACTTGGGGACCGTTCATTCGACACTTTCACATGAATTAATCTGGCCTCTTCCAGACCTTTTCTCTTTTTATTCTTGTTCTGGTATGGAGTTCCGGAGTTTTTGACACTATCATATACATATAAATTGTTATTATTGCCCATGTTAGTTTAGGTTTATTTTTTTTAATATATTTTTTTCTTCTTGTATTTTTAATTTTTTTTCTTTTGATGATTATTCTTATTCTTTTTCATGTATAATCAATTGATTGATAATTGTACTATTTTTTGCTGATATTTTAATAAGATATTGTTATCTTACTACTAATTCAACTTCAAGTCTAGTGCACTTATAACCTATTTAATATTATGTTATGTTTTTTTATATATATGAAATTTAATAAAAAGATTGAAAAAGAAAGAATACAGCACTCACCAGTATTCAACGGTCTCCCCTATCTCCAAGTACAGACTAAGAATTAACACTGTCCTACTGCACACTGCCACACTGGGCTGAGACCGCTAACGAGATTGCTAATGAGATCACCGCCCACCACAGCGAGTGCTAGCATTGCATGTCATGCGAAGACCAAAAAATGATGGTTATTTATTTTTAATCACGATCTCTCTCAGGGCCCCTAGCAAGCTCTCACGGAATCCTGGTTGAGAAACCCTGGCTTTAACACTTTTAAACTATAGTAATAAAACTTCACATCTGACTCTGCCTCATAATGTCTTTAAATAAGGAAGTTATTAAACACAACCAATGCCATCTATGATACGACTGAGTTAATAACTGTGTCTCAATTGACACAGTTTTGTTTGGGACAGGTTTTACATTGTATTTTCAGTAGTTATCATACATTTACTAATAGTTTTTGTCTTTAATCAGAAAAGGGTAAGTGTGCAGACATAAGATATCGCAGCAGAATTAGGCCATTTGGCCCATCATGCTATTTCATCATGGCTGATCCATTTCCCTCTCAGCCCCAATCTCCTGCCTTCTTCCCATAACCCATTATACCCTGACTAACCTCTGCCTTGAATATACCCAATGACTTGGCCCCCACAGCCATTTGTGGCAACAAATTCCACAGATTCACTGCCCTCTGGCTAAAGAAATTCCTCCTCCTCATCTCTGCGCTAAATGGATGCTCCCCTACTATGAGGCTGTGCCCTCTGGTCTTGGAATTATTTAAAATAATTAAGTTTATGCCTGTCAGGGCCTGTGCTGTTGTACACGAATTGCAATTGAAATTCCCGTGCTGTGCCTTCGTTATTGCAGGATCTCCCCAATAAACTGTTAGACAGGAAAGTTTAACTTCACTGAGCTGTCAGCGACACAGGTCGAGGCACTATGTCTCAGATTTTAAGATAATAATGGGCCTGGCAGTTTATGTGTTTACGTAACATAGAACCAGACACGGAATGCGATGGCAGATTGTTCTGATTTGTTAAAACCGTGGCTGTTGAGGGCGATACGGTTCCAAGTTGCGGTAACGCCGGGCGCTGATCCTAGCAGCGAATATTGCGAAATGCGCGCTTGTGTTGCGGCTTCCGTAGCTGGAAGTCATGGCGTGCAATCGGAGGTAGGAGCTCCGGACGGTGAAGCGGCTCCCCCGCTAAACGGCTCGGGATGCCTCGGTACGCCCAGCTCGTGATAGGGCCCGCCGGCAGTGGAAAGGTACTTATCGACTCTGGCGGCAAATTGCGCACTTTAGTGGAGAATGGTTACTTAAAACACGCAGCTCACCAAAGTTGAATGGAGGAGTTGGGCCTGGATTCGCTGCCGCTGTGAACTGGACCTTCCCTCGTGCTTTTGTTTAAGTACTACAAACCCAGTACAAAACAAACATGTTACTTTTTTTTTTCAGTTATTCTGTTGTAGATTTAATGATGTTTGAGATGCAGATAATTCCTCGAGGCTTCAGACTGTAGCATTTATGCAACGAAGATGCAAATAAAGGTGCAATGGTCCTTGACCCAAACTCTTCAGCAAAGCATTTCGTGTTTCACAACGCCATTAGGAAATGTATTTTAACCTTTCAGTTAACTTATATTGGTGATTCATTTAATTCCTTAGGGAATCAAACAGCAATCTTCTATTTAGATTCCTCCATAATAAAAAAAAACACTCAACTTTTTATTAACAGGGAACCTAAAACCACTTCCTAATTTTCATTTATTCCTGGTCCACTCTGTAGATCAATAGTAACAAAAGATTCAGCTCATTGACAAAATTTCGTTGCTGTTTTTACAGTAGCCTTCCAAAAATATTTTTGTACAAAAGTTTTGACATGTTAATGTAGATTTCATTTTTTTTTTGCTGCTTAAGCTGAAATACTTGATAAAAATCATTTTGTAGTACCTTTAAGTTACAACAGGCATTTGTTTATCTGTTGAGATACAACATGGAATAGGCCCTTCAAGCCTGCCGCCCAGTAATCCCCTGATTTAATCCCAACTTGATCATGGGAGAATTTACAATGACCAATTGACATACCAACTGGCACGTCTTTGGGCTGTGGGAGGAAACCCCTGTGGTCACGGGGAGTCCGTACAAACCCCTTACAGGTAGCAGTGGGAATTGAACCCAGGTCGCCTGTACTGTAAAGCTCTGTGCTAACCATTAGACTACATCTGTTGATGTACAGTTTGCAAGTTAGTGAACCTTTTGCAATTAGCTGCTTTTCTGCATTAATTACTCAAAAGCTGTGGTCTATTCTTCATCTAAGTCACAATAATAGACAATCACAATCTGGCTAAACAATGCACAAACAATTCTACTTTTTATGTCTTTATTGAATACCTTGCTTAAACGTTCACAGCCTTTGTATTTAATAACTGGTAGAACCTCCTTTGGCAGCAATAATGTCCACCGAATGTTTCCTGTGGCTGCTGATCAGAATGGTGAGGAGGAATTTTAGACCCATTCCTCCATACAGAACTGTTTCAGTTCATCAATATTTCTGGGATGCCTTGCGTGAAGTCATGCCGCAGCATCTCAATTGGGTTAAGGTCTGGACTCTGACTTGGCCATTCCAAAACGCAAATTTTCTTTTTAAACCATGCTGTTGTTGATTTATTCTTGGGTTTTAGAT
Organism: Hypanus sabinus; assembly: GCF_030144855.1. NCBI lineage: Eukaryota > Metazoa > Chordata > Chondrichthyes > Myliobatiformes > Dasyatidae > Hypanus > Hypanus sabinus. The sequence goes on from NC_082718.1 coordinate 90,339,596, forward strand.
CATTGTCTTGTTGCACCATCCAACTTCTATTAAGCTTCAGCTAACAGACCACTATCCTGACATTCTCCTGTAAAAGTGCCTTGATACAATTTTGAATTCATTGTTCCGTCAACAATTGCAAGCTGTCCAGACCCTGAGGCAGCAAAGCAGCCACAAACCATGATGCTCCTTCCGCTATGCTTCACAGTTGGGATGAGGTGTTGGTGTGGAGTGCTCTTTTTCCTCCATAGTGTGCATTTTTTGCCTAAAAGTTCAACTGTTGTCTCAGCTGTCCACAGAACATTGTCCCAGAAGCGTTCTGGAACATCCAGGTAGACTTCTGCAAGCTTGAGAAGTGCAGCATTTTTTTTTTTTGGAGAGCTGTGGTTTCCACCATGGTGTCCTTCCATGAACACTATTCTTGTTCAGTGTTTTTCTTATAGTTGACACACAGAGACTTTAGCAAGTTCAAAGATTTCTGCAGATCTTTTGTTGTTACCCTTGTGTTCTTTGTTACTTCCTTGCATGGTGTACTCTTGGTGTGATCTTTGCAGGATGCCCACTCCTAGTGAGAATAATAACAGTACAGAGTTTCCTCCATTTGTAGACAGTTTCTGCTACTGTGGACTGATAAACACTCAGGAGTTTAGAAATGCTTTTGTAGCCTTTTTCCAGCTTCATGCACATCTACAATTCTTGTAAGGTCCTCTGAAAGTTGTGGCATAAACAGATCTTTCTCAAGAAGAACAGGCTCTGTCAGTAACCTGACTTTGTGTGTCTTTTTTTTATATAGGGTGGGGCACCTCTACTACCTCTAGTATCTCACTGATTAGGACTCCTGACTCCAAATAGCTTTTGTAGAAGGCGCTACCCCAGAGGTTCAGAGAACCTGGACCATGATTAGGAGTACTCAGTATTGACAAGAAGTAGTACAATTGCTTATGTGTTATTTCGTTAGGCAGATTGTGTTTGTTTTTGTGACTTGGATGAAAATCAGACTACATTTTATGAGTAATTAATGCAGAAAACCAGGTAATTGCAAAGGGTCCACAAACTTTTTCTTTCAGCTGTATTTTCTTTGCAGTATTGTATGATAGGTTGCAACAGTGATTATATAGTCATAGGAAAATAATCCTATAAAATAAAATTAACATGAGTTTATGTTTAAACTAAATGTATACTTTTGGATTGTATATCAAAGGGTTTTGATGTGGTATGTTTCTGAAATAGTCCTTCAGAATATTGCAAATTTCAAGTCATAGGTGACAAGAAATAGAAAAATTTAATGCAAAAAAGACCTTCAACAGCTGGAGGCAGTTAGAGACTCAAGCAGAGTTTGTGTGAGGAAAGGAATTGTCAACATTTGGGATACAGATACAGCACCTATTCTGATTTAGGGTTTCAAACTGAAAGGTCAACAATTTCTTCCCCACCCACAGATACAACTAGACTGCTGACATCTTTCAGCAATCTTACGTTTCTCCCCCACAGCACCTGCAGTCTCTTTGAGAATTCTATGTTATTTAACTGATGTATTTACCGTGAGGTGTGTAAAAGTTGTTTTTAATTTCAGAGCACTTACTGTTCTACTATGCAGCAGCACTGTGAGGTGTTGAATCGATCAGTACAAGTGGTAAACCTTGACCCTGCTGCTGAATACTTTGACTATCCTGTCTTAGCAGGTAAGTTGACTTAGCAAAATACCTTTAAAATGATCATTTAAAAACATATGAGGTTTACAAATGTACTTAATCATTGTGCATTAAGTAACTAATATAGCCTTGTGATGGTGTTGTGTTAGTGACAGCGAAGTTCTAAGCTCAAAGACCTTAAACCATACCCGATGTAGATAACTGCAGGTACCCTCACTAAAGGGAGGTTGTACTGTAGCTACTCAAAGTTCAAAATCTAGTTCACTTCCCTGTTTATCTTCCATGGTGAGCTTAGCTGCCAGAACTCACTTTTTGAACCCCTGCCAAAGAGGAAATGCTTTTAATTAACAACATCATTCATTAAGTCCTGAAGAAGTGTCAGCTCAAAGTGTTGACTGTTTATTCATTTCCATAGATGCTGCCTGACCTACTGAGTTCCTCCAGCATTTTGTGAGTGTTGCTCAGGATTTCCAGCATCTGCAGAATCTCTTGTGTTCATTTACACAGTTCGTATACTTACAGTGAAAATATTATTGAAACAAATTTGGAACATAGAGGATTTCTATCTTACAAATGCTTTCTAAATTACAAACCATTTGTAAAAACACAAAGGATTTCAAAACACAGGTACAGTGGACTGCAGGTGACCGATTCATCCGTCATGGGAATCAAAGGCAGTGGAATGAATTCTAGTCCTCCTTTCCCCCAGCTTTCTGTTATTCATGATGTTACTGGACCATTCCTAACAAGCCTGGACTGCTCTCTCTATTTCTCTCTCACTTGGGTGACTTCATACTTTGTTTTTTTCAGATACATTTTCACACAGGTGGTTTAAAAGTATCTGGAGACAGAGTTCCCAGGTACCCAGAATTAATGCTGCAAAGCTGATTCCCTGAGTACACAAACCTTCCAACTATTAACAGATCAGCCTTTTGATATGCTGAGTGATATTATCAATTTGGTTTGCAATTTTCCTTGAACTAAATAACTTAGCCAGCATTGTCTGGTTTGATACAAGCCCAATTAACATTATAACATCATTGTCTTATACTGCAATCTCTTGAGTAGTAAGCCCCATGCTCTGAGCCAGCATCCTGTGCTATATAGATGGTGCTTGTTTGCAAAGCTGTCCTTTTAAATTGAAACCTATTATTGCTTGCTATTTAAATTAAGAACTTAAGACTTGACCCCTGCTTATGACCAGAAGGTAAAGGAATATTGGTTGGAAGTTTAACTTACTCAAAAATAACGCTGACCATTAGAAGTGTCAGCTGCTAGTGTTTAGAAAGAAAGCCCCCACACCCATGTTGCCATTGGACAGTGAATATCCATCACAGTCTTATGCAAACAATTATACCTTAATGGTAAAAACTCACAATAATTTATTGAAATGTTCCAAATATTTTATGCAACAAGAAAGTCTTTGGAATAATGTTTAAAAGAAAATCTTATCATGGTACTCAGAAAAAAGGTAAATTTAATTCCATTTAGGCATGATATCTCCCAATCCCTTTCTCTTCTGAGAAATTTAGCTGGTCCTTCTGCAAGGTGTTAATACTTTAGATTTCATTTTGTGGTGGCTTACTCTTTCTTCAGTATTTTGACATTGTGCTCCTTTAATGTTGAGTAAATTCCCTAGCAATTTTTATCAATATTCTTAACATTCCTGAAAGCTCCAAATTAAAATAATTCAATTTTGATTCTATAACATTTATTTCATAGTCATAACGATTGGTTTTTACGAAAGAAAATTAAAACCTAGTTGTTTAAAATTTTACTTTCAACATTATTATACAATTTGTTGAATTGTGCTTGTTTAGAAATCATTATTTTGATGCAATGCCCAGTTTCTTTGAAATTAAAATATCACCATGCATTAATCTTTCTACTGTTAATGGATGCAGATATCCGGGAGCTCATCCAAGTGGAAGATGTGATGGAGGATGACACGTTAAGGTTTGGCCCAAACGGTGGACTCATTTTCTGCATGGAATACTTTGCCAACAACTTTGATTGGTTGGCAGATTGCCTTGGACACGTGGAAGATGATTATATACTATTCGATTGTCCAGGTAGGCAGTAATTTACATTTATTTTCTCCAGTGGTCTAGGAATTACTTTGGGTGGAGCTTCAAGGTTGAGGTTGACTTGGTTCTGAGGTAACAACCATCACCAAAGAAGCAGAATCAGATTTACTCTTACTGACATGTAACGTGAATTTATTTGTTCTCTGGCACCAGTATAGTGCAAAGACATACAAAGACAGTAAGAATGTATGAATTACATAAAAATTGTGCAAAGCAGAGGAATAACAAGGTAGATGTTTTGATGGTGTGAAAATATTGGTTATTTCGATTGTTGCACACCCTCTTACTTCCTTTGAAGAAACCTGAACTGCTCAGTACCTTCGATGCTCTTATGTTAGTTTGAACAGTCTCGTTGCTGGAATTACCATGATTCCATGAGGATGTCATATTTCTTCAAAGAGCCTTTGAAGTGTATTTTCTGCCCTCAGGGAAATGTTAATGATGTGGGAGCTTGGAGTAGTTAATCTTGGGTTTGGAAGTCTGCAGTTTAATGCGGCCTTCCCATATGAGCATAATCAGAGCCTTGATGTTGGCCTGGGAGAGGTCACTCACTGAATTGCCCATAATGCCAATCAATTTGGAGGCTGTTGGGGAGGCAGCATCTGTGTCTGTCGTAAATTGACAGTGATTTGGGCTTCATACTTCCATCACTGCTCAGGTGTTGCATTTCCAGACTCACTTTGTAACAGAGCCCATTATGATTTGATTGTTGGGGTCTACACTAATGTGTCTTTATTTGTTATTTACAGGACAGATTGAGCTATATACACACCTGCCAATAATGAAGCAGCTTGTCGAACAGTTACAGCAGTGGGAATTCCGTGTTTGTGGTGTATTTCTTGTTGATTCTCAATTTATGGTGGAGTCATTTAAGGTAATCGCCTCTATTTTATGGAATTCAAAATTTGAGGTTGATGCTACTGCCTTATTAGAAACTCATGTTATCAGATATGCAGATTTTTATTAAGGTGAGTGACATGTAAAAGAATAAAGTGCAATAATATACTTTGATCCCAGTTTTATTTTCCTTTCTTTACATGTAGTTTAATCTAAAGTTTTTGACAAAGTGGAAACAATTCATTTAAGGATTAGATCATGAATACAATTTGGCTATTTGACTAAGGAGGTATAGTTTTGTCTGATACAGGGTCCCTACTAGTTAATTTGGCTGGGCTTTTCATGAGATCAATTACCAAAGTTTTTTTTTCTCTCACTTTAGATTTGAAACATTGGGGTCATTTATTACTGATTTGGTGTACCGGGTAATGAAAGAGCAGATGTTATAACAGAGCAGGCACTTAAAAGTTGGCGGTAGATATTATAGTTGCTATGGGAAAGTATGAAATCTTGTATTTGGTTGGCTGGGATTGGGAAATGGCTGAAAGTGTGGGATAGGGGTGCGACAGGGAGGAGGTATTACAATTTGTTTCCATCGATTCCAAGGGGAGGGTTGCTTTTGGGAAGGGCGTGTGGTTTGGACATACGTGCTTGCACTCCACTTTGGCACTTGTTGGTAAGCATGGGAACAGGTGGTGTTATTTTTGTAAGGACATGTGATCATGGTGTGCCACAGATATTTGTTGGAACGTAGGAAGCTGTTGAGACAATTATTGGGCAGACCGAGGGTGCCTAGTTTGCAAGATATTCTGGCACCTGAGGCAGAGACAGTTAAGTCATGTAGGGACCTGGGGAACTTTGTAAATAAAACATGTTTGGGAGGAATCTGATCCTCGTCATGGCTCATTTCATACTCCACTACAGTAGGTGACGGTTATGCACCCCCCTGATAGGTGCCATTAGCACAAAAGAAGATGTAGCTACTGACTCATTGCGCCAGCTGAGATGGACAGATCACAAATAAAATTTGTGATTTTATGTTCGTCCAAATCTTTCCATCAGCAAACTTCAATTCTGTATGTTTGAATGTTCTATATGAATGGCTTAATTCTGTCTTATACTGCAAAATATGAAATATGTAACATCATAATTCTCTTAGTTTGTGTCAGGAGTAATGGCAGCTCTCAGCGCCATGGTCTCTCTGGAAATTCCGCAAGTCAACATCATGACAAAAATGGATTTACTTAACAAGAAAGCAAAGAAAGAAATTGAAAAGTAAGTGAAACCTTATTTCATGCCTGACCTGCTGAGTTCCTCCAGCATTTTGTGTGTGTCGCTTTGGATTTCCAGCGTCTGCAGATTTTCTCATGTACTTAGATGAATTACTTACTTAAGCCTGTCATCCCTACAAGGGCATAGGCTACCGCCAGCAGCTTGCCAGAGTCCTCGAGGTCTTTAGAGCTTCTTTTGGTGTTTCTGTAGCACTTTTTTTACGGGACAGGGGTTGCTAGCCCCCTGACCAATCCTCTTTCCGCAGCCAGGCTTGGGATTGTCCATGGTGGAGTTGCACTGAAGTAGCTGCTGGGAATATTTACTCAGGCCCAAATACGGTTAAAGATTCCTACCCGTCAACCAGATCTGAAGTATAATTGGAATTAAGCATGTACAGAGACTTGAAAAAAGACCTGGAAGTAACTATACTCTGGACTCTTTCAGTACTGTACAAGTAAAGAAATGGATGTGACCGAAACAGTTCAATACATATGTGAAAAGATTTGATGATGCTTCTGAATGTGTTGGTGTAGCCACAAAATGATGGGAGCTTAGCTGTTTGGATTCAGAACTGGCTTACGTGTAGAAGACAGAGGGTAGTTATTCGAGCTGGAGGTCTGTCATATTCATCTAAGATGGCGGTGAGACGCAGCTTGCAGCGGCCACTCTGGAACTGATTATCTGTTATTTGTGAAGTGGGGTTCCGTGCACAATCATAATCGATTGAAAATGGACGTGGGAGCACGGAGGAACATCAGGAAATTCAAGGAAGACCTTCGTTGTTGCTGCTGCTGTGAGGTCCGGGACTCTGCTGGGAAGAACAGGCCCCCAGTCCTCGGGGTCGCGTTGCCAATGGCCGTTGGTGGGGCCGTCTTAATACGCTCGGCAGAGGATGGTGCTCGGAGAAGCTGTGCCGGAGGGGATGGTCATCGGCTCGGAGGTTTGATGGACTCAGAGTCCACTGTGGTCAGGTTGCTTTTGGTGTGTGCTGAGTCGGGCGGCGCCATGGAAGTCCATAGCGGGGGTATTCCCTTGTGCCGCTGGCGTGGGATGGCGAGTCTGTCAAGACCCTGGGGACTTGTGGAAACTGTGTAGTGATTTCTTTTGAACTTATAGTCCTTTAACATCTTTGGACTATTTTTACTGTGCCCATGGTCTGTTTTTTTTATCAATTATGCTATTGTTTGCACTGTTGTAACTATATGTTGTAATTATGTGGTTTTGTGCAGGTCTTGTAGCTTTGGTTTTTGGTCTTGTTTTTGTCTGGTGGATTTGGAGCTCCTTTCCGGGGAATGCGCTGAGACGGTAGCGCGATATTAATATGCAGCAGCCTGTCTGGACTCTGGAATTGCCAAACTCTTTGGGGATTGGGGATTGCCAAACGTTATGTGGATTTTATGGTGAAGTCTGTTTTGTCATGTGCTTTTGTGATACCATTCTGGGGGAATGTTGTCTCATTTTTTAACTGTATTGCATTTGTGGTTTCTAAATGACAACAAACTGAATCTGAATTAGTGGACTTCCACAGGGATCTGTGCTGGGACCTTTGCTGTTTGTAATGTATATAAGTGAGCTGGATGAAAATGTAGAAGAGTGCTTTAGTAAATTTGCAAATGATACCAAGATTGGTAGAGTTGTGGATGGTGTAGAAGACTGGCAAAAAATACAGCGCAATATAGACCAGCTGCAGATGTGGGCTGAGGAATGGCAGATGGAGTTTAACTCCGATAAATGTGAGGTGTTACATCTCAGGGCAATACGAGGAGACGGTACACTGTTAAGGGAAAGGTCCTTAACAGTGTTGCTGACCATAGAGATCTTGGGATCCAAGTTCATAGCTCCTTGAAAGTCACTACACAGGTCAATAAGGTGGTTAGGAAGGCTTATGGAATTGCTTTCATTAGTCGAGGCATTGGGTTCAAATGTCAGGGGGCTGTGTTGCAACTTTATAAACTTTACCCTGTGTGAAGTTGTTTCTTAGACACTATCTGAAATGATTGGGGAATTGGAGATGGACAGTAAATATGGACCTCACCTTGCCTACAATTTTCTTTTCCAACTGTAAGGCAAATCTACAATATTATCTTCCAAATATTCAAGGCTTGCTGGATTGAATTTTAAATTTACTAAAAAAAAGGAAAATCAATGTATGTAAAATTCCTACTTCAAACTTCTGTGTTTAAAGCAATCTGTCATGCAATATATTGGAAATAAGCAGTGTTCAAGATTTAGTTGTACAGCAGGCCAATCCTAGCAGTACTATCCCTTGGCATATGCAGGAGCATGCATTAGTGTAGTAACACAATTTATATTAGTTTACGTGTTTCTACAGTAATATTAGGCAGCTCAGGATGAGGGTATTTTGTTGGCATTTGTCATGCAAATAATGTTGGCTGGACTGAAATGTTCAGCTTCCATCCTTCCATTGGTTTTTTCTGGTCCCTGGAATATACATTTTTACCTTTTTGCTGGCCTACCCGATGGACCAAGTGGCCTATGTGATGGGGGAGATGTGCACCCGCGCGCAAGCACTCGCTGTTTCTCACACCCTTGTCATTCTGTGATTGTTACACCGAGCTTGCGCACTTCAATATCATCCGCCGGATTTACTGAATGGTGCCTTTCCCACCACGCTTTTCACGATGTTCCATCCCCAATGGGGATGTGTAAATGGATATATGTTGTTTGTATACAGTATTTCAGGTAGATATTTCCATTTGTTTTGTAATATGGTTGTAGCCACTTTGTGGGGTGCATCATATTTTAATTCATATGTAGTCTTAAGTTAACTTTGGTAATTAAAGATGGTATGTCCTGGTGCCTAATAAACGGGGCTCTTCGCTCGTAGTAGGAGAGGTCGGAGTTACCAGCAGTTCACACTGGTCATGTACAAGTACAGAACTATTGTGTTTTCTGGTAGATAACTTTTTGTAAATATTGGCAGTTTTCTTTTCTCTATTTTTGCTAAGTTTGATTTTTGACGTACCTTTGCACTGAAGTGGTAAGCGATACGAGCCATTTTTTTCCCTTTGGTCATAACACATGTATCTAACAGCCTAAATCTGCTTCTGTGTCTTATAGAGTGAACTACTTGTCATTTCGCCTTTCTTTTAAGGTCAAGTGTTACTTGCTCTGACAGCTAAATGCTTACAGGCAAATTCACCCTTCATTACGTTGGAAAATTGTTTTAATAGAGATTATTGCAATTTTGTCTTACTGTGCAGCTTTGTACTGGATAACATAAAGGCATTTGGAAAGAAAATGCCTAAAAGTCTGTAAACTTTTTCATATTTCCTCTGTTAAATTGCGTTCATGCCATCGTATTGAGTTATCAGCATAACAGGAAGTAACATTTGGAGATCCACTTTGCAAAATATTTGTATATCGATACAGATGTGTGTTATTTATAGACATTGTTCTCTGACAAAATCAATAATACTAACTTCTAATTCCTTTCATGAAGGTATTTAGACCCTGATATGTATTCACTGATGCAGGACTCTTCTGATATTTGGAAGAGCAAGAAATTTAAGAAACTCACCAAAGCAATTTGTGGATTGGTAAGTATTTTTGATTGATTAATAGAATGCTCTATTTCAGTCTGTTTAAAACAATACCAGTATTCAGTTATTATTAAATATCAACATACATTCATCTATCTTTCCACAAGTCATTTAATTTATTTACTTATGAAAGATTATTGGGTATGGAGTTTGATATTCATACAGAAAATTAGGTTATTTGCTATTCAAAATAAGGAATGCTTGATGCAGAATGTAAACAGAAACTGATTTTACCGGCAGAAAGGACGGTATCCACAAAAGATGCAAATTTATAATCATTATGAGCATTGATTTTATGGGGCAGAGAGCATTTGAATTCTCAGTTTTAGTGAGGATCCCTGCAAAGTGGTCTTTGTGGTCCCAGTTCGATAGTTATTTTTCCATGGGTTCTTTTATTTTGGTACGGGCATGGTGTGTGTTTTTTTTCTCTCAGCACATTGGGTGTTCAACAGTGTTTTTTAATATGGATTCTTTCGGGTTTCTTTGTTTCATGGCTGCCTGTTAAGAAACGAATCTCATAGTATAATGCATACATACTTTGATAATAAATGAACTTTGACTCTTTGCAAGTAATACTGACAGACTGATAGGAAAGTTTATGATTCAGGAAGTTTTAAACCTTAAAAAACATTATTTCTCCAGATGTTTAGCCAAAATATGTTGCATCGGTGCCTAAAATATGTGACACATATTTAGGGAATATTCTGATATGAACACTTTGACGATCAGATTTGATTTTTAAACTACTATTTCTCAAAAGTGCTAATGAACTTCCAACATTTCTAAAGCATTCTTTTCAAATTGTTTTTGTGTATGCATATTTAGTGTTATAAATATTGGCTTAAATCCTGTTATTTGTAGTAAAACTGGGGGAATACAGAATTTTATAAGCTATTTGGAGGATTTGATATTAAAATCATTTTAGTTATAATTATTAAATATCTGTGTAGGTCGATGACTACAGCATGGTTCGTTTTTTGCCATTTGACCGTTCAGATGAAGAATGTATTAGTATAGTTTTGCAACACATTGACTTTTCCATTCAGTATGGAGAGGACTTTGAAGTCAAAGAACCAAAGGTGAGTGCAAATCTTTTCCTGTGTGGGATTTCACCAGTGACATAATAAACTCAAGAGTTTCTGTACTTCTCCATCCCCCCACCCCCACCCCCAGACGCCTTACTTCTCCTCATCTGGTTTTAGGTTCCACCTGCCAGCTTGTACTCTCACCCCCTCACCTCTTATTCTGGCTTCTGCCCCCTTCCTTTCCAGTCCTGATGAAGGGCTCAGCCCAAAACACTGACTGTTTATTCCCCTCCATAGATGCTGCCTGACCTGCTGAACTCCTCCAACATTTTGAATTGGCACTGCTTGCCGAGTCGCCAGTAATGGTGACGCTGAAAGTCCTTTTTTATTGCCCATCACTCAGTCTTTATCAGCCTAGTCAATGTGAGCCACAGACATTCCATAATGACTTGGTATGTAACTCAACTAAGTGATCAAATGTATTGCATTCCTCGGTTAATGCGAATACCTACCTTTGCAACCACATCAAAAAATCATTTATTGTGATTGGCTAACTTGTGAACTAATCTGTAGCTTTCAAGCCAAGTCTATTTGTTAGACAGTGGTAGGATTGTGCTTTATCTTCTACAACTGAAAAGAGTACACAATTTCACATAAAAGAATGAGTTCTTAGAGATCTGTTGTCATGGGGTTTCTGACAACCGTGAGGCTCCAGGATGAACCACTTCCTGCAGGAGAGAAGGGAGAACAAAACAATGTTCAAATGCATTCTTTTATGCTTTTCAAATTCTATCTAAAGTGAGATAGAAACATAGAAAACCTACAGCACAATACAGGCCCTTCGGCCCACAATGCTGTGCTGAACATTTACTTACTTGATATTAAATTATACATTTACCTGACTCTGAACTTTCTTGTACTGTGCTTTGTTTTCCTTAGAGTTCAGAGCTAAAAGGTATTGAATGTCAAATAAAAAATCCTTGTGATAATATGTAACAAGTAATGAGAGAATGCCTCATTCAGTGACTAAAGAATGCATAAAGAATGAAGTTTTTCAGGGTTTACTTGCATAATTCAGTCATAAATCCTTTATTACAGGAGCAAGATGAAGAGCTTGATGCACCGAGCACAAGTCATCAGTTTTTCCAAGGCGCGACTGCTGACTGAATTCCTGGATCTAATCAAGCATCTGGGCCCAGTTAAACATTAGGTTCATTTTATCTGGAAATCATTAATGCTGTGCCTTCCTCAAGATGCCCGATAACACACAATTTAAAACCTTGTGTGAGAACTCAGCTTGTTTGCACTATTGTGTGAAGATTAATTCAAATCTTTCAATTTGTATTTGAAAGTGATTTTTGAACCTGCTAGATATAATTATGTGCTGGTAAATTATCCACTACTGAGTGCCCTTCCTTTTATGATACTAATAACTTTCACAAATGTTTGGAATGACAAGTGACAGACCAGTTTTAAAAGATCATGACTTAAAAGTTTGTTTGCTTGAAATTGTTGTAGAGAATCTTTATATTTTCACATTAAATTATTGCTTATCTCTGCAGGTACTTTATGAATGTCATTTTGAAATGTTGTAAAGTGAGGCCTGTCAGAAGTTGTACAGTGAACAGCAATGGTTTTTATCTTAATATATCTCATTTTGTGTGCTCCAAAATTCTTTCTGCCAAATACTGCACCATATGTAGCTTTAGTCATGTGGTTTAGCAGAGATCAGTATGATGTATGATGTCTCACACAAAGTACTCATTATGCCTGCACACAGAAACTTTAAAAAAGGGCAAAATTAATCACATTAAGATTACAACCAAATGTTTATATAACATTGAAATAACCAACAGATGTTTCTCACTTTTAGTTCTAACTTAAAGATAATATAAAACCTGACTTTAAATAGATTGGTTTGGAATATGGAGCAAAGTTCATTAAGTGCGATGGCAGTACAGACCATGCCTAGCATAAATGAATGGGGCAAAAGACTGAAGATGATTTCCTTCTCTTGTTACTATGTTAACAATACATTCATAGCAAAGATGGATTTTGATTCTTTTTTGTATTATATGGAAATAAAAACTTAATTCTCTGTTTTCAGACTTCATGTTGCAAATATTAGCACAAAGCAACACCTGAATTTATGGTGTTTAAGTGTAAAGTGAGAAAAATTATTTCTGTTTCAACTATAAAATTGTGGGATATTAATATTCATAATTCCATATTTTGGTACAGGCTGGAGCATGTTTTTAATTAGAATTTTTTTATAGTGTTTACATATGACTAAGGACTGTTGTTAGCTACTCCACGTAATTTTCTGAAATCCTGGCTTGATTGAAGGAAGTACCTTGAAGCACCTTATCTGTGAGATACAGTTTTAATAATGGTTAAATATAATTTATAAAGCAGCATGGTTCTTCTGAACTCAGGCATTCAAAAGGTAGAACTATAAACTGAACAGCACTCTTAGTGTCTGTTTCAGTCTATCATCCATGTTCTATCAATAAAGTTTATTTTGTATCATTAACCATGAAGGTTTGTGTGCTTACTCAAAAGCAATGACTCAAGCAGTGAGGATGGTGAAGAAGTTCTATGTTTACAGGGGATAAGCTCAATATTATCCTTTCTTCTCCCACTTTACCGAGAATGATATCTTTGTTTCAGTTAAATGAAGCATACTCTGGGATCATGGAATATGTTTAGAAAATATTTTAATTGCACTTGGAATGTTGATGCAATTCATATAAAGTGTGCTATAGCAGAACAAATGATCCTATCCTAAACAGGTCAGACCAGATGGGTGCACAAATAAAAACATTAACTGGAGTATTCTGAAGACAAGAAGGTCACAAATCGTACAGTCTTGGTGGCAATATTCACAACAATGCAGATGGAAAGACTTAATTGATCTGTGGAACCAGTTAAGTAAGCAATGAAATAGCTCTAGGGTACACAGGAGCCGTAAGTTTGTTCCTAAGGCAACCACATTCCTTTGTGAGAAAGGTGAGAGGTCTGTAAACACAAATAGTCGATGAAGTTAACTAATAACAGGCCTGTTAAGTACAAATAACCTTTAGACCAGGGGTCAACAGTTTGGGCCCCATATCTGATTAGAACCTCCAGAGGATGTCCACAAGGATGATTCCGGGAATGAAGGGGTTAACATATTAGGGGCGTTTGGCGGCTTTGGGTGTGTACTCGCTGGAATTTAGAAGAACACTGGGGTGTGGGGATCTTATTGAAACCTGAATGCTGAAAGAACCAGATAGGGTGGATGTTTCCTATGGTAGGGATATCCAAAACTAGAGGGCACAGCTTCAGAATTGAGGGACAACCCTTTAGAATAGGGGCAAAGAGGAATTTTTTCAGCCAGAGAGTAATGAATATGTGGAATGCTCTGCCACAGATTGCGGTGGAGGCCAAGTCTGTGGGTATATTTAAGGTGGAAGTTGATTGTTTCCTGATTGGTCAGGGCATCAAAGGATATGGCAAGAAGGCAGGTGTATGGGGTTGAGTGGGATCCGGGGTCAGCCATGATGGAATGGTGGAGCAGCCTCAATTGGCTGAATGACCTAATTCTGCTCCCATGTCTTATGGGCTCCCAATCTTTTTTACACCTTGGACCAGTAACCCAGGGGTTGACAGACTCCAGATTGGGAACCCCTGTTTTGGAGGGATGTGATGATTGTGGGAATCTTAGTGAAATACAGCATGGAAAGAGGCCCTTCAGACTATAATCAAACATTGCTTATTTCATTAATCCTACCCTAAGTTTATTCTCCCACATTCACCTTGTACCATCCCTCCCTTTAAACTCACACCCTCAGACTGAGAGGAAAGTGGGGCATCTAAACGAAACCCACACCATCACAGGAAGCTGCAAATGCCAAAGGCATTGAGGTAGATCGTTGTGATTACAAGGCTTCACCCTAACGATCTGTGATATTCTGCCATTCGAGTGCTGGATACTGTCCAGGGAGAGGACTTATCTTATTCAAGAAGAGATAGCTAAATGCCTGTAGCAATTTTCTTAACCAAGTTATTTATGATATGGAACCTTAGAACTGGAGGACAAATAGAACTACAGATACTGTTATCTGGGTTCTCTATCCGCAGAAGCTTTTAGAACATCCCTGTGAAGTACTTGTCCCAGTGAAGGTATCTGAACACTCAAGGGTGTCTTGTTGAGTTCAGTGTTTCCATTGTGAATATGTAATTCAATGGAACCATTTGTCATTCTCAAAAATATTGAAGAAAACAGTGTTATTGTAGCTCTCTGAAATTGTATTGAATCCCTGTTATCTTTGTTCTTGAAGGTGTAAACATATATTTTGAGTGGGAGATCCTATGTAGAGTTACTTCAACAGAATGTACCCTTGTGATTAAAGGCCACTTCACCCACCAGCTTCAGCCCCCAGTGACTCTGTTCCGTACCCCGTAAAAAGAACCAGCAGAAATGGACACACCTGGAGTCTGAGTCTTCCATTATAAACTCTATTTTATTAGTAACTACATGATAAAGTGATATAAAACAAGATAAGGTAAACAGATTAGCAGAGTATATGAATATAAAACTGTAAGTCAAGTTCCCAAGCTTCCCAGCTCAGGTGGTTAGGTGATAGTCTTACGGTGGTATGGTAAGTAATGTTCTGGAATTTGATTTGAGTAGAGTTGGAGAAGAGAGAGAGAGAGTGTTGGTTTGTCTTCCCAATGCCGATCCTCCACATTGTCCTCCTGCTCCCAAAATGTTAAAGTCACCAACTTGTGACCACAGAAAGAGGAATGCTGGTTTTCCACAGTGGGGTATCAACCCAGGCCAGGGTTAGACACACCAATAGCTCCCCACTGGTCACTCCTTTGTCCACACTGTGAGAAAAACACCACCCTTGTCGTGGGCACACAAAGCTCACCAGTGTCCTCCTTGCCTCTGGTCTCGTGTGTCTGATTAAAAGGTCAACTGACCTTGTATAAATCTCACAAGTGCAGAACACGAACTGTCCAACATAGACCTCCGCCTTTCAGTTTCCAAGGCAACTCAGACTCTCTCTCTCTCTCTCTCTGCTGCTGAATTAGCACACAAGCTGTTCGCTCCCTCTCTCTCGGTAAAGGAAGAGAGAGTTTAGAATGATCCTTCAGATCTCGTCACACTCAGGCACAGCAGAGGTGGTTAATTGGAGGGAATTGCATAGTTCAAGTGCCATATTCATTCTGTTAGGAGCCTAGTTCTTTGAGGCTTGGTCGGGGTCGACCATGGATGCTGCATCCCAACTGTCTACATGATATGCAAACCAGAACAGTACATGGGGAGAGTGAACTGTTATCCATACAGCAGGCTCCCCCTCTCCATGGAATGGCAGAGACCGATACAGTTTGCCATTGGCCTAGTTCTTAAACAACAAATATAGTTCAAGATCTCGAAGGTTATTCCAAAAACTCTGGTCTACATCTGCCAGAAGCACAATATTTACAGAGGCACTAGGGCCTTAAATGCCTGCAGCAATTTTCTTAAGCAAATTACTTATGACGTGGAACCTTACAACCTTTTCTACAAGCAGTAAGAGTGATCAGTGAACCATGAAAATTAGTTACATATACAGTGGCATGCAAAGGTTTGGGCACACCTGGTCAAAATTTCTGTTACTGTGAATAGTTAAGTGAGTAGAAGATGAACTGATCTCCAAAAGTCAAAGTTAGAGATGAAACATTCTTTTTAACATTTTAAGCAAGATTTGTGTATTTTTGTTTTGTACAATTTTAGAGTGAAAAAAAAGAAAGGAGCACTATGCGTAAGTTTGGGCACCCCAAGAGATTTGAGCTCTCAGACAACTTTTACCAAGGTCTCAGACCTTAATTAGCTTGTTAGGGCTATGGCTTGTTCACAGTCATTGTTAGGAAAGGACAGGTGATGCAAATTTCAAAGCTTTATAAATACCCTGACTCCTCAAACCTTGTCCCAACAATCAGCAGCCCTAAGCTCCTCTAAGCAGCTGCCTAGCACTCTGAAAATTAAAATGAATGATGCCCACAAAGCAGAAGGCTATAAGAAGACAGCAAAGTGTTTTCAGGTAGCCGTTTCCTCAGTTCGTAATGTAATTAAGAAATGGCAGTTAACAGGAACACCAAGAAAACTTCCCCAGAGAATTGCTCGTAGGATTGCTAGAAAGGCAAATCAAAACCTCTGACTGACTGCAAAAGACCTTCAAGAAGATTTAGCAGACTCTGGAGTGGTGGTGCACTGTTCTGCTGAGCAGTGACATCTGCACAAATATGACCTTCCTGGAAGAGTCATCAGAAGCAAACCTTTCCTCGATCCTCACCACAAAATTCAGCATCAGAAGTTTGCAAAGGAACATCTAAACAAGCCTGACGCATTTTGGAAACAAGTCCTGTGGACTGATGAAGTTAAAATAGAACTTCTTGGCTACAATGAGCAAAGGTATGTTTGGAGAAAAAAGGATGCAGAATTTCATGGAAAGAACACCTCTCCAACTGTTAAGCACGGGGGTGGATCGATCATACTTTGGGCTTGTGTTGCAGCCAATGACACGGGGAACATTTCACTGGTAGAGGGAAGAATGAATTAAATTAAATACCAGCAAATTCTGGCAGCAAACATCACACTGTCTGTAAAAAAAAGCTGAAGGTGAAAAGAGGATGGTTTCTACAACAGGATAATAATCCTAAACACACCTCAAAATCCACAATGGACTACCTCAAGAGGTGCAAGCTGAAGGTTTTGCCATGGCCCTCACAGTCTCCTGACCTAAACATCATCGAAAATCTGTGGATGGACCTCAAAAGAGTAGTACATGCAAGATGGCCCAAGAATATCACAGAACTAGAAGCCTTTTGCAAGGAAGAATGGGTGAAAATCCCCCAAACAAGAATTGAAAGACTCTTAGCTGGCTATAGAAAGATTTACAAGCCATGATACTTGCCAAAGGGGGTGTTACTGACCATGCGGGGTGCCCAAACTTCTGCTTCGGGCCCTTTTCCTTTTTTGTTAATTTTGAAACTGTGAAAGATGGAAATAAAAAAGTAATCTTGCTTAAAACATTAAAGAAATGTGTCATCTTTAACTTTATGTCTTTTGGGAATCAAGTCATCTTTTACTCGCTTAGCTATTAATAGTAACACAAATTTTGACCAGGGGTGCCCAAACTTTTGCATGGCACTGTAAAACAAGTGCACAGCGGGTCAAGCAGCATCTGTGGAGCGAGAAAGAGGCAACGTTTCACAGTGAAGACCTTGTGTAAGAACTGAATGTGAAGTCATTGTGGATAACCTGCACAGTATTATCTGTGCACTTCATATAAAATGCACACAACACTCCCAACCATTACAAACTGATCTGTGCAAGTCAGGGGCATATCTACGGAAAATAGCGCCTGTCAAGCACTGAAATTGTGCCCCTGTCCAAACATCTGACACCCATCTTTTAGATAACTTTACCATATCAGCTCAAAAATACAAGTCAAGCTTGTTAATCTTTTAATTAACAAATTATGGTACTACATGATTTTCCCAGTGCTGTGTTGCACGAGAGAAAAACACGTAGGGAGCTTCGAGGATTCCAAAAATGTGACCATCATTGTATCCTGCTTGGCTGCATGTACACCCACCAAGTTGAGTGAGTGATTGTTGCAATTCACAAACACTGCCAGGTTGTTTTTCTCACTTATTCTTTGATGAACACCACTTCTGTGTCCAGCCATCACAGCAGCATTGTCAAAGCACTGTGACCGACAATCTTGTAGCTCCATTTCGTCCTTCTCTAGCTGTTTCAAGATGTCTTCAACCAAGCTCTCAGCATCCTTCTGGCTTATCTGGATAAAACCAAGGAAGGACTCTCTAACACGGACTGTTTTCCTCTCAAAATCAACTTCCACATACCTCACTACTTCTGACATCTGCTCACGGTGTGTCTGATCAGGAGTCGAGTCAAACATAAGATCATAGTACTTGGCTTTACAAATGCTTCTCAGTAAACTCTGGCGAACAGTGGATGCCATCACATGGATGGATTCGTTCTGGACACCCAGTGAAAGATAAGATGTGGATCCAGGATGACTTTCCAAATGAATGAGGTGTTATGACAGGGTCAAAGATGGCCAGTAGTTTCAGTAAGCCAAGGAAATTTCCCACATTGGAGTCATCGTCTAGCTGAAGTGACTCTCTCTGTCCTCACAAAGTCAGGTTCTGAGCGACAGTCGCAAGGAATTGTATGCAGTGAAGGACTCTCATCAAGATATCATGCCACTTCTGCTTTTCCTTCTCAATCTGTTACTGAAATACCACATCATAACTCCTCTGTTTCCAGCTAAATTTCTTCCCATTTCTTTCCTGATGATTCTTGGCATTTTCAAGAACACTAATCCTTTCAGGTGCTTTCCTCTGATTGAATCCACTTTCCTGCTCCAATGAGGATTGATGGTCTAACCAGGAATAGAGAAGACAACAGATACAAAATGCAGACTTTTTAAAAGGGGAATAGACCAGCCATGAGCAAGTCACTTCCTCACCATGACCATTTCCCAATTTCCTCTTGAACCAAGTTTTCTTTAGTGAGCGGTCATTTATTGGTAGGAAAAGCCCCTCACTGTTCTGGAAATACTTCGAATCCAGCTTTATTATTTCTGTTCTCAATGCATCAGGCAGAATTGCTTTTCCAGTATCCTTGTCGCACTTCAGAAGTCCAATGTCATGCTGTTCAATCACTTCTGGTATGACAGTTTGAGGCTCTTTGACACCATCCAGTTCACTAGGTTCAGTGTCGTCAGGTTCAATCTCGTCAGGTAAAATATCGTAAATATACTCACTATCACCACCACCGTCTTATCCTCCTGTGACATCCACGTTCTCTGTGGCAGCCTCACTTTTAATCCCATCATACTCGGATTTATCTGACTTGACTTCCTCCCCGGCTTGTGATGCATTTGTACTTGATCCACCTTCACATTCTAACAAACTTGTAGCAGGTGCAGGCAACTGCATGGAACGTGCTGAACTACTTGTTCCGGTCTTTTCAAAGGAGGGCATGAAGAACTTGCTCGATTTCTTGGCTTCCTCCGCCTCCAACCTTCGTCTCTTCCGTCCTTCAGCTCCACTTTCCTCCTCCTTCCTGAATAAACATTTCATTGTTTTCTTACACAAAGCTCTGAAATAAGCCCATCCTAGTGCTTCTCACCCATGATAATCAAAGACAGATCATACATCTGAAGAAAATTGTTTTTTTTAACTACCCGAGGACGGCTTGTCTGACTTTAATAGAAACTTCTTCGTGGCGCCCAGGGCACGTGGCATGCTTCAGATACGCCACTGGTCCCACGCGCGGACGCGTCGTGCGTCACGTGGTAGGAATGACGGGCTCGCTCCCTGGGCGGGACGTGCTCGTAACCGGTAGGGTGGGACTAGCGGAAGCGAGAGAGTCTGATAGAAATATTTCGTTGCTCTGTTGAAATTTCTAAAATGCCGGTAAGTTTTACACATCGTTTTGCATATTTTCGGTTTGCTTATTGCGGTATATCTAAGCTGTCGTGAATGCATGTTAATCCGTCACACTGAAATGTCAAATAAATAGTATGCGCGAGATCAGGAAGTAGGCCAGTGAGGCCTAATCAATGTTAAAATTATTTTGGGAGCCTTTTTTTGTGTATGCCTTCACCCTTATCCCTCTGAAATGAATGAATGGAATTCATCATAGTAATTGCTGATGCCCTGCATCTTTATTTGGGTTCTTCTTCGTTTTGAGATCGACAAAAAAATCTCTGTGTCGTAATTTGGGAATATGAATTTTGAACATTCAAGACGAATGGAAAGGAAGAACACTTTTAATCCTTTTATTCCTTCTCAGGCTTATCATTCAACCCTCATGGACCATGATGTAAAACTAATTGGAAATATGGCATTATTGCCACTGAAAACTCAATTCAAAGGACCAGCTCCAAAGGAAAGTAAGTTTTGAACTTCATAAATTCAATGCAATGCCCTTATGCATTTGTAGTGCTGTGCTTAAGAAAAAAGTCTAACTGGTAGTGTTGTAATCTAACTCTGTTTAATAACTGTAAGGTTATTTTGAGGTAGTTCCTAGTGAGGGTGAGGCAAGAGTGCAGTAATTTCTAAATGCTCATGCTGTAAACAGGAAATTAAAGCTACCAACAATAAGTTATAGCTACATATATAAAATGTTGCATGGAATGCAGACAAATTTGTATTTGGCATCATCCTGATGAACAGAATAAAAGACTTGTTGACCAACAAACACCATTGCATTTTGTTCTTTTACAAATAAAACATTATATGCATGTATAGATTTTAAGTGTATGTATGGCAGTGTATTGCTTTTAAAATTCCTGAGCCGTAATGCTCTTGTCCAGATATGCACTACTAATTAGCCACTTTAGTAACACTTCACATGACACTGCATTTATTGAGTGCAAGTTTTTCACTCTCCAAGAACCTAATAATTTAAATAATTGAAGACAATCATTGGTAATATTTTGAGAAACTACAAGGCAAGTAATGTTGTTACTTTCTAAACTTGGTAATAGTGGTATTAGCAGCAGTCTTTTCTACTAATTTTCTTAGAGAAAGTAAGGCATGATTATGAAGTGAATTGTTCTTCCTAGCTTCACTAAAGGTGTGAGCAGGTCTGGGCGAAGAAATTATCTGGAAAGGATTATTGTGCACAAGTGCCTTTTGAATCTAAAAGTAATCAAAAAATGCAGTTTTCAACTCCTGTGAGGACATGTTTCATATTCTTAAAAGTGTACTAAATTCACCACCGCTTATAGCAATAAGTAGGTTAGGAAATACCTTGCATTCTTAAGGGGCAATGGAACTGTGGAAACCAAACTACGAATCCTAGTTTTATGTAATATGTTCACTCTTTTGTATTCTCTCAGTATACAATTTTCTTCTCTAGTTTGCTAATGAGAATACTAATTAGCTTTTGGGATACGCTAATTAGTTGTTGTGATATGCTAATTAGCCATAGGGATATTTTGCTTGAGAGAATTCAGGTTGGGGAGGACAAAAATGATTATTGGCTTAGGGGATGCTGCTATGCCTATTGATTATTGTTGCACTGCTACTTTTCTCTTCCAGCCAAAGATACTGATGTAATCGATGAAGCTATCTACTATTTTAAGGCAAACGTTTTCTTTAAAAACTATGAAATAAAGGTAAATTCCTCTTTTTGTCAACTTAGAAATTTTTCCAGAGATCAGGGTGGGAAGAAGCAAAATTAGAAACCTAAGAAGCATGAAAGGCTGAGGGTGAATCACTTTTGCTTGTTCTGTTACTGGTGTGAAATTTAAATTCCTCTACAATGTGGGCATCAAAAGCAAGGAAAAAGAAACAAATCGGAGAAGGGACATGACAAGACTACATGCTGTAAGGCCAAAGTACATTTGTTACACAGAGTAATCCTCAGTTGCTTAGTTTAACAACTGGTACAAAACTTGCTAAGTCATTTTACATTTTGTGTTCAATCATTTTGGAGGTTTAACCAGTAAATATATATACTAAGAATGTCCTGTTTAATATGTACATGGAGTACAGTAAGTTGTTATAAAAATAACTTATGTGTGACTCTTGAGATTAGATTAAGTGAAAACCCACAAACTATGGATGGTTTTCCTTAATCGTTGTAAGTAAAGGCTACTGAATTAAAGCAGGGAGATGAAGTTAAAATACACATCAGCCAGGAATTAATTAAACAGTGATACATACTCTATACATTTCTATTTCAACACTGTGCACCATATTTATCTAACACTCCGGTGCTTTTATTACAGAATGAAGCTGATAGAACCTTAATTTATATCACCCTTTACATCACTGAATGCCTCAAAAAGCTACAAAAGGTAGGGAGTGCTGATGTGTGCTTCATGTTTCTTTGCTCTGCCCTTATATGGTATGGGCAGTTTACACAGCTTAACTTCTGTATTGCTGCTTGAGATGATGTGATTCGTGAACTGCTTCATAACCATCAGGAAGTAACTTCTATCAGGCAGAACAGAAGTTGAAATGGCTCTGTATTGTGAGGCACTCGTTTATAAATTGATCACTTCCCTTTATGTAGGTTAAAGTCAGAACAATCCCAGGAACTCTTTACCGCTGTGGTTGCTGTTGTCATTTCGTAATCAATTGTCAAGTTGTTGGATAGATTTCTTTGTAATGTGAAACAGTGCAACTTATTTTCCTCTTTCTCTGAGGACTTAATTTTGTTTTTATATTTTCCCTCAACATAGTGTAACTCCAAAAGTCAAGGGGAGAAGGAAATGTACACCTTGGGAATAACCAACTTTCCCATTCCTGGAGAGCCAGGGTTTCCCCTCAATGCTATGTATGCAAAGCCTGGACACAGACAGGAAGATGGTATGTGGAAACGATATTAGTATTGAAGTTGATCAAAATTATACTTAAAATGCTTTGAATAGTCGTAACTACTCCTCGTTGGGATTTAGAAATTATTTAATTATTTCACAGTATGCAGGTACTGGTTTATAAGTTGTGCCTGTGCACAAGTTGCTCCTTTTAAAAATAGCTAGGAAGTTGTCTTACCAGTTTATTACCATGTAGTTCAAGTCCTGAGAATAGATTTGTTCCAGATCCTATAAATTCTGGTTACTTTTACAGAAATGATGAGGGGTTACTTGCAGCAGATCAGGCAAGAAACTGGACTAAGACTTTGTGAAAAAGTGTTCGATCAACAGACTGATAAGCCCAGCAAGGTAAGGGATCTAGTTGTGACTTTTGGACTTCATTTTCTTACAAACACATTATTTACTGTTTTAATGTCCAGTAAAGTTTAATCACAGCTGATGGTTTTAAAATGTTTATGAAGACTCATCACCAGAAAAAAATCTCCTGGTCTTATCATTAAACTTGCCTGGATTTTTCAGTTTATAGCAGGATGCTGCATTTTGTTTGGGCCAGGAGAAGAATATTGAATAACTGTGTTATCCTGGGAGGAGTCTAAATTGAAACCTTTCAGACAGTTGGTTAAAACACACATGTTGGCATATGATTTACCCTGTTGATAAAAAGCAAAGCAAAAATATGATAATACCCACCAATGGTAGTTGTGTGAGTCAAGATATTTAAAATTGCATTCCGTTGCAGAAATTTCATGCTGTCCTCTCAAATTTGAAATATTTTATAAGCATCTGCATTTTTTCCAACTATCCTTTAACTAACTATTTGAAAAATACTAAACCTTGCTCTCCTAGCAGTGGTTTATTAAATTTAACCTATTCACTATCTTCCTAAATGACACCCGCTTGCAGATTTTGTGTAGCGTTAATGTGTGTGGTTTCTCTGTTGAATAGGTGGTTTATTTAACAGAGACATCTGTTTCCTGAGTTCCAGCGTTACTCAGATTAAACTGGTGTTGCTTCTGAAAGTGGACTTGCTAAAAATGTTAATAATTCAGTGAAGTCAAAAGAATTATTGGGAAGTGCCAAAATACTTACCAATGATCATGAACAATTGAGTTTTTTAAGAAACCTATTTCTTTCTTGATTGTTAAATTATTATGCAGAGTGTAACATTTAATAACTTTCAGAATATTTCTAGTGGCTCTAATAATTTTCATTTGCTGATTGCTTCTCATTTTTGGGAATGTCATTAAGCGAAGTACTGTAGTTTGCACACACTGTGAAAGCAAAGTGCTTTCTGCCCTGCCTGTTACTGGAATTGACAATAATTTTCAGAACAACACTTTGTGAATGTTTCCACTAACTGCAATCTTCTGGTTTATTTAAAATGAGACTGACCTCTTTGTGTGCTAAGTATATCTATATGCATAAAATTGCCAGCTGGTGGTGTAGTGGCAGCTGCAGCGGACTACGAGGAGAGTGGTCCCGGGTTCGAATCCAGCCAGCTCCTTACACGCTTTCCATCTGTGCTCGACTGAGTGTTGAGCTAGCAACCTGACTTCATTTTTAAAAAAAACGACAAATGCTAACGAAACGGCGAGGTTGCCGCCTGATGCGCTGCAAGACATGGAGAGGAACAACCATATGCCTACAAGCTTTGGCCTGCACTTTTCAAACTGTATTACGTATTCTTACAAATAATTCAGTGGCCTTTTATAATACTTGGCTGGGGATGTACTGTGGTTAAAGAGCAATGTATCATCTGGCATGCAAGTGTATTGCTGCTGTCTTACAACTTAAAACATGGTGTTTTATCTATGTTTTATGTAAAATCTGCCACACCATCTAGACCTAATTTTTTTGTGTGATTTTTGCCATTGCATAGGTTACAGTTTCAGTACTTGTTACTTATTTCTCTAGTGATAGTCAGCCACTTAGCTGCATAAATATAAGCTATTAAACCTGGCCCTTCTAGCAACAGTTTATCACTCACTGCCACCCTGGTCCCTCCAGCAAATCCAGGCTGATGTTATCTGCAATAAACAGAGCACAAAGGTGTCACCTGCGATCACCTTGAGGAGCTGGTTTTCTGTGCACTGAAAATTAAATTATTAATAAGAATCTTTGGAAACATTAAGACATTTATGAATTTTGTTGGATTGAAACGTTAAGAGGAGGTGGCAGAGCTTGAGGGGGCTGGTGCCGGGAAAATACCCTCTTCCTCAATGTCAAAGGAAATGTTTATCAACTGCAGGAGAACCCGTAGCACTCTCAACCCTTTACATGAGCGGTACAACCGGGGAAACTGAGCTGTTTCGGTCTCCTGGGAGTGCACATTTTGCACAACCTCTCATGGTCCCAGAAAACATCCTATATAATCAAGAAAGCTCACCAATGCCTCTACTTTCTCAGGAGGTTGAAGGGAGCTGGATTATGCTCATCAATACTTGCAACCTTCTACAGATGCGCAGTAGGGAGCATCCTAATATGCTGCATCACCGCAGGGCATGGAAACTGCACAGCATTGGACAGGAAGAATTTACTACGAGTATTCAAAGCTGCCTGACACGTCACCAGCACCACATCCTACCCACCAGGATGTGTATACAGAAAGATGCTGGAGAAAGGCCAGCCGTATTATGAAGGATCCCACCCACCCTGCTCCTGGACTACACGTTCTATTCCTATCAAGGAAGAGGCAACACAGCATCCATGCCAGGACCTTGTGTACATGTATATACATATAGCTTATCATTTGTTTTTATTTTTGTTGTTATTGTGTTTATCTTAATGTGTGTGTGTGCGCATGCAAAATTGTATGGGGAGTAACAGTGATATTCTCCTTTACATTTGTGTACTGGAAATGACATTAAACAACCTTGAATCTTAAGAATCAATAATATTTTAACACTTTTGGATTGATTAAAATTAGAGCATTGAATTTGGATTGGAATTAAAAATTAGTTTTGATGCAAGTTTCCAGTTTTATTTTTGCTGCTTTGGATTGCTTGGGTTACACACTGTACGGCTGGCCCACATTATCTTTGTCTCATTTAATCTGATTTTAAGATCATGAGTGCAAAATGAATTATTTATGTAATGGAATATACTTACAACGTCCCTGAGGCAGAGATTGAAGCTGTTTGCATGAAAAGTACAAAGATATTAAAAAGGCCAGGTTTGATGGCCTACAGGACTTTTCAAATACATAACCTCTACCAGCTAGAAGGACAAGGGCAGCACAGACATGGGAGTACCACCACCTAGAGTTGCCCCCAAGCACTAACTCGGAAACATCCCTGTTCCTTCTGAGTGAAAGTACTGAAGCACTCACCCTGACTGCCTTAAGGGTATAGCTTGACCTCAAGATCTGCAGCTGTTCAGGAAGGCAGCCCACCTCAAAGTTGCTGACTCAGCCTGCAAAGCCAAAATCCCTTGAATGCATTTTAAATGAAAACTTGCATTTATGTGAGTAAGTGACTTTCAGGAGGGAAATGAGTAATAAGTACTGAAACTTACTCCAGGTTCTGGCTTAGAAGGTGATGCTAGAAGATCGATGTAAGTTGAAATTTAGATTGAATAGTATGGTAGACTTCAGAACAGTACAGAATTAATTGAGATGATTATATGCACCATGATTTAATGTTACATCTGTGATTTTTTTTTTTTTGTTCTTGATTTTTCCAGTGGTGGACGTGCTTTATAAAGAAGCAATTCATGAACAAGAGCTTATCAGCACCAGGGCAGTAATAATGTCACAAATGCAAAACGTCATGCAAATATGTCACGCAGCAAGATGTATAAAGTTTTTGTCTTGTCTTGTAAGATTTTATACTGAGTTTGGATATAATAAAAGAACAGTTTCATTCTGAAGAGATTTTCCTTTGAAAGTTGACTGCTTGATATATTATTTACTTGAAAGCTTCTACTTAATGGCTGGTCTTAGTAATTGTACCTGCAAAATCTGGTGCCTAAACAGTGTTAAGTTAACAAAAAAAGCTGCTATCCTTGGTAAACTTACAGCTGTGTCTTGATGCTTAGTTAATGTTTTTATATTGCATATGTTGGATCAGAGTACATTATCACTTAATGCTACTTACACATCCTTGCTTATATTAATGATAAAAATCCTGCTCCTGTACCTGGTATTGGAATGTTATTATGAAGTTAGTTTGATTCTATTAGTTACAGGATTTACATTTCTGGTGTTTAAACATTTTTCTAAATTGTATAAAAGCAAGAATTAATTGAAAGCTTTTTAGATTAATAAAGGTTTGGCAAAGATTTAGCTGATCTTTAAAAAAGAAATAGTGCAAATAAAATGCTAATGTCACCTGGGCTCTATTGAAGTTATTCATGAAATGAGAGTTGTTGACAGGTATCTGAAGTTTTTAATTAAGTATGAATGCTGATACTCAAACTATATGTAACAGTACAGCCCCTTCCTGGATTGATGCTATGACCATGTGAATATTAAGTTCATAAATTCTGTGTAACAAATAATATTGCAATGAACACCCATTAGAACTTATCAATGTTTTATGATTTACTGTACCTGATTTTAAGAAGTGTGGGAATTGTAGTGATTTGGGTATTTTCATTCTGTCTAAAACAATTAACACTGAAGATCTTGGTTTAAAAAAGAAAGCATTTGGGTTACTTAGAAACATGAATGGAGCAGGAAAGGATGCAAGACTAACAGGAATCACTGGTTACAATTTTAGGTTTTGTCTTTCAAGAAAGATATAAAGAAAATTGGAATCCTTAAGGTTCGAAGATTTAGTATGCAAGCAAAACTTGGGATATGGGGAAATGATTGGCATTTGGATTATAGGCAAATTACTAAAAAATGACCTAATTGAGGTCTCTTCTCTTTCTCACCCCGCCCCCCAATAAATTATTCCTTCTGGTAAATGGGTCAATCATTTAAAATAATTGACAGGAAGTTCTAAAGGAAAAAGATGTTGTTATTCTTTTGAAAGTTGGTGAAAGCTGATTCCATAATTTTAAAAGGGTTGGAGAGCTACCTGAGCATGAGGAGCTTACAGAGTTATTACCAGAACATAAAATGTAACCAGGTATGTCAGCTCTTTTAAAGAGTGTTTTATAAAATAAGTGGCAAAAATACTTCAATAGACAGTAGGTGCAGGAGTAGGCCATTCACTGTGATCATGGCTGATCATACACAATCAGTACCCTGTTCCTGCCCTCTCCCCATATCCCTTGACCCCACTATCTATAAGAGCTCTATCTAACTCTCTCTTGAATGTATCCAGAGACTTGGCCTCCACTGCCTTCTGGGGCAGCGCATTCTACATATCCATCACTCTCTGGGTGAAAAGTTTTTCTGCATCTCTGTTCTGAATGGCCTACCCCTTATTCATAAACTGTGGCCTCTAGTTCTGGACTCACCCATCAGCAGGAACATGCTTCCTGCCTCCAGCGTGTCCAATCCCTTAATAATCTTATATGTTTCAATCATATTATGTTATATATTTCAGTCTATTATTGAGAAAGTAGTAATAGGATATTAGAATATATTACAATTAGAGTCATTGTGGTTTTATGAAAGGGAAATCCTTTCTGCAAATTTATTTAGGTTTAATGAACTATCACCATGGACAGAAGGAAACCAGTCAATGTGGTACATTTATACTTGATAAGTTGTTACATAAAAAGTTATTGCACAAAGGTTCATGGTAATATAAGGTTATGTATAAGAGGATTGGGTAGGTGACAAAACAGCATACTGATACATGGGTCATTTTCAAAATAACAAGCTATGGCTATTGGGTTGCCACAGTAATTAATATTCTGGCCATAGCTATTTACAACTACATGACTTGAATGAAGTATTCTGTAGCCTGGTTTGCTGATGATACAAATAAGTTAACTTATCAGGAGACAGACTGCAGAAGAGTTCAGCACAATGGACCAAGGAGTGGTATAACCTGTGGAAGTTAGTGATTTTGTTTGGGATATGCCCTCATCTCGTTACCACCATCAGGGAGGAGGTACAGGAGCCCAAAGACGCACACTCATTGTTTCAGGAACGCCTTCTACCCCTTTGCCATTAGATTTTTGAATGGTCCATGAACACTACATCACTATTTCTTTTGCACTATTTATTTATATTGTAACTTATAATAATTTGTTATGCCTTCACTGTATTGCTGCCACAAAACAATACACAACTCTAAACCCGACCTTGGTAGGAAGAATGGAAAAGCAGAATACGAAATAAGATTTGGTGATCAGAGAACCTACAAACCTTCATACAGGGAAATTATTGACATAGGTACATTGTTAGAAAGTTGCTCTTACTGCAAACAGGTTGGAGTAGCAAAGTTGCTAAAGTGTAAGACTTGAAGTTTATATTTTGTCTCATTTAAGAAAGGATATACTTGCCACTAAGGCATCGCAGCAGAGGTTCACTGGATGGACTCCTAGAATGATGTGATTGACCTAGGAGGAATGTTTGGCCTATATTTTCTGCCAATTTTCAGTTGGCTTGACATGGTAAATGAAGTTGGTTTCTTGGTAGGAGCGATCAAGAAGAGCATGGTCTTAGGATGAAATCCATTTAATATCTTCCTTAGAGTTAAGAAGGTTTGGATTTCAGGGGAAATAGAGGGTTATGGAATTCAGGCAAAGTGGAGTTGAACCATGAGGATAAACTGGCTGTATGTATTAAATTCATAGGAACCCATGTGATTAAAATGCAATGGGCTAGCCAATAATAATTGGAGAACTCTTGCTAATATCAATAAGTAAATGCTTACATACAGCAGTCCTTGCAACAAAAGCTTTATTCCTCATAATCCAGGTAAATTTCATAAGGTTACATGCACAAGTGTTCAGAGTAACAGTCACTTTAGTCCCTTACACTTGATAATTGTAAATACATTTGCTGCATGTTGATGCATTTTTTAAAAAAATATAAACCGGAGCTGGCTTTGTAAATTTAACTTTTAAGACTTAAGAATTAAATGTACCCATTTTATTTGAGCAAATATAAGCATATTCCTTACACTTTAATCTTGCTGGAATAGAATAAAAATAATGAACTTGCATTATGATCAATTTTTAATGTAGAAAACATCTCAAGGTACTTAATTTATGTACTGAAGATAAAGAGCATGTGAAAGGAGAAATAACCAAACTATTTGGCCAAAAAGGTGAGGTTTAAAGATCTTTGAGGGCTGTGATGGGTGTTGGGGAGGGAAATCTCAACAGTTGGTCTGTTAAACTAAAGGCACTGTTCAACAGGAGGAGAAATGCATAATTAACTGAAATTGGTGGTGATCCTATCTATTGTCCCTCATTGTACCAACCATTCTTCCAAATGTATGCTTAGCTTAATTTTGGCATTTTTAATCCATGGGCAAACACTCTCCCATAGGATTATTCTTTAAAAAAAATCCTGGCTGCTATAAGATTAATAAGACTACAATAATAAGGCATTGTTGGATGTCTAGTTCTGATTTGTAGATTACCTGCTGCTATTGGTACTGAGTAATTGTAATTTATATTGTAATTTGAAGTCATCTTAACCATCTTTCCAATGTCCTGCGATAAAACTT
This sequence comes from Hypanus sabinus, assembly GCF_030144855.1. Classification (NCBI taxonomy): domain Eukaryota; kingdom Metazoa; phylum Chordata; class Chondrichthyes; order Myliobatiformes; family Dasyatidae; genus Hypanus; species Hypanus sabinus. Next base: position 90,369,983 of record NC_082718.1, read on the forward strand.
ATCGCTAGAAGATTTTACCTAATACTTTCAAACCTAGAAATAAGATTTCTTAAATAGACTACATGAAAAAAGCTCAGGTTAAAAATTATATAGAGGAGATAACAAATACTGTACATCAGAGTCCACAAATGGTAAAAAAGAATGCATAGAGGAAATCAAATACTCCCTCCTGTACGCAAGGTGTTAGTACAAAAGAAAGCTCTGGGCTCAATTCAAAGTTCAAGGACAGAAACTAAATCAGTTAACCAAGAACAGCCTGATACCTCTTAGAATCCTTGGTTCAGAATCAGATTTTGAAAAGCATTTGGAAGTGGCTGAATCAAACAAGGACAGACAACAAATGCAGTAAATAGTCATGTCCAACTTGATGTTTTTTTATGTAAGGCAATTAGGTAAAAATGAAGTGGGTGCAGCATGAGAATTTTCAAAAGGCCTGCATTTGGAAATATAGAGTACAGTTGGAAATGCAGCAGCATGTAGCAGACCATGGTCAGGAAACAGAGTTCCAGTAATAATATCAGTTGGATTCAGGTTTCATTGCTAGATAAATTTTGAAAAGTCAGTCAACTAGGAACAATGTCAAAATATTGCACAAACTTGTATTTCCAGCATCTATACACTTTAATTTTTAAGATTCAAAAAAAATGAGGGTTATTGTGTTAGATGCAATTTACTGTTGAGAGATGAAACTAAAATTTTGGAAAGTCACATTCATTGGATGAGCAGTGTCACAAGGTTTCAGTTTAATAATCAAAATGATAGATTGAGACAAGGCCAATAGTGTTTTATGGTAGCAGTGGGGAGCAGAGAAATTGGTCTTGCCATGGAGTTTTGAAGACTGGTTTGCAGAATCGAAGTCAAAGTGTCAGAACACACGAGAACTCAGGAGTGATGGGAGAGTAATTATGAGGACAGACATTAGAAGGACAAAGGGTGAATTCTGTTTTACTGATGAAAAAAAAATCAATAATTTGGAAACAGATAACATTTTCCAGAACAGCTTGAACCTTTCCTACAAGTAGAAAAGATTCTAGGATAAAGGCAATTCCCTCATTAGAAATATTACGATTAAATTAAGTGTACACAGAGAAGTTGAACATTCATTAATGAATGCACAAATAATAATTGACAAATGGTATAACTGACAAGGGAGCCTACTTTGCATAAGTACAGTTTCAAATACTAATAAACAGTTGTTCAATGTAACTGCGATGTTTGATCAGAGAGGAATAATAGCTAAATTGCCTCTCCAAATAATATGCAATTTTAAAAATCCAGTTGAGCTGCAATGGAAAACACTGCTATGGACCAGTTGAGTCAAACTATAAATATGTAATTGATTTTTTAGATTAGCCTTACATTCAAAGATTCATTCTGGACATTGCTGTCTCAGATGGTGCTCTGAAAAGGTAGACCACAGGAGTTCAAATTTAAAATCCAAAAACCATCAGATTTGAAAGAGCATTACTAAGCTGGCACACTGCAAGTGAGGAATCTAATCTATCTAATATTCCTCAGTTCTAAAATAAATCCAATGTTTAAAAAGAATTAATTTTAATTTCAAAATTCAATTCATTTTGGATTCATTTTCCATTTAAATCAAAAACAATTTGTATTTTAAAATACTGGAATTCCAAATTAATCTTGGAGTTTTTATAACTGCATTTGCCACTTGTTTTGTCTGCCTTGTTATATTCATGCTTTTATGATTTTGACAGACAGAACTATTAGTGACACAAAATTTCCACAATAAATTTGGTTTATTAGGCTCAGAACAAATATGAAAATAATGTAAGAGAGTTAAAGATTAATAGTTTTACTATCATTTTAGCAAGAAACACAGCTATTAACATCCCATCTGTCTCCTTATTATATTCTAAATGTATAGATAAAGCAAAAATAAGTCTTGCATATAATTTTCAAATATATGGCAAATGCAGTAATGTCAACTGCCTCTGCATTTCCTGAAACTGCAACAGCAATAAAATGGCTTTAAGGAGAACTTGGAAGGTAATTTGCATCATCACTAATTGCCCTGAGCCCTGAACTATTACTGCATCCAGATGATTTTTTTTTTGCATAATACGATATAATGATTCAGTGAATTACTTTTAGGCAAACACAGCAGCAATCTTAAATACAAAGACAAGCCTCGCTTAACACAACAGATTCCCCAGCAGTCCAAAATATACTTAAACATATAAAAATAATTCATGGCAAGAGTAGAAAATAACAGATGAAACTCAAGGTATATTGAACTTTTTTGTTGATGTCAGTTGCAGGGTCACAGTTCTGAGTGGGTATTTCTCTGCGGAGAGGGCTTTTTGTTTGTATCCAAGCATATTCGCGTAGAATTCTGAGCTGCAGGCTGCCGTCCATTGTGAAATGGGCAGCGATTGTGAGAAGAGAGGTACGTTCTCTCTCATGACTCCTAAAAAGAGAATTCAAGTTAACAATAAAATCTGTGGTTACACCATTTATATAAAAAAAAAATTGCCGAATCACTTACTGGGTTCAAACAACTCCTTACAAGGTCTTGTTTCACAAATTTAGTACATATTGAAAATAATACAAGCTATTCAAATGAGAAATTTGCCAGTGGGTTGAATTCAGAGGAATGCAGACTTTTTAAAATATATCTTTTCTCAGATAAATGGAAATAGAGGAAACTTAAAAATAAACAAGAGAAATTCCCTCTCAATAGTTTAGCAATTAAGTCTGCTGCATATTCTGCCACACAACTTGAACATACATTGTTAACTAGATGGTGGTAAGGGTACAACCCTCCCCATCATGGAGGGCATCTTCCAGAGGCAATGCTTCAAGAAAGCAGCATTTATCATTAAGGATCCTTCCCATCCACGACATGCCCTCTTTGCATTACTTTAAAGTTCAAAGTAAGTTTACTATCAAAGTACATATACAACCCTGAGATTCATTTTCCTGCAGGCAATCACAGCAAAAACAGCGAACACAACAGAATCAAAGTAAGGATACATGCAACAGGTCAGACAACAACCAATGTGAAAAAAAATGTGCAAATATAAAAAAGAGAAAATTGATAGATATAGATAATAGATAAACAAGCAAGCAATAAATAAATAAGAGAGCTCGAGATGAAGAATCTTTCAAAGTGAGTCCAGTTCAGTGGGGCGAGTGAAGTTATCCCCTTTGGGTCTATAGCTTCTTCTTCCCTTCCAGAGTTTTGAATGGCCCATGAACCATACCTCATTACATCAGTAAAAAGTACAAAGAGGAATATAGTAGTTTTATGTCATGTACTGCACTGCTGCTACAAAACAACAAATTTCACAACATTTGTCAATAATAATAAACCTGATTCTGATCCAGTGAACTTCAAGGCCAACCAATACACATTATACAAATATGTTCCCAAGAGGTGATACTAGGATCACTGCTTTATACATTACTGTAATAAATTTGTCTGGGTACGTAGCTTACTATTTCAATATTTGGAAGTGCTGTAAATACATAGGATAGCAATTAACTTTAAAAATGGTGGAATTGAGGGATATGTGGGAGAGAAAAGGCAGCAATGTTGCAACTAGAATTCTACAAGGTGTCCATGAATGGAGAAACAGGGTCAAACGTTCAAAACTGACAGAGAGCTCATAAAACTGATTAAAGAGGGATCTTGAAGTTATAAATAGAGGAAAAGGAATAAGACCAAAATGGTTACACTGAATATCAATGCTATGTTAGCTCAGTTGTAATATGAGTATCGTGTCATTTCCAGTTGTTGAGCTATAGGACGGATGCGAAGGGCCTCAGCAGAGACATTTTACCATTTATGTCCTTGGCTTTAAAGCCTTCAATAATGTGGATAAATTGGACAAGCTGGGATTTTCCCTCCTTAACACAGAAGATACAGCACTGATTTGATGGACTTTTCAAAATCATTTGGGCCAGACATTGTGAATTAAGAAAAATTGTTTGGCAGAGGAACCAGAGAGGTTAAATTTTAAATGATTGGCAAAATAATTAGTGGGGACATGAAGAAAAGCTTTTTAGTAAGTAGTCACAATCTCAAATTCTATGTCTGAAAGAATGGTGCAAGCAAATACAATGATAGGTTTCAAAATAGATGTACATGAATAAGGAAAAGCAGAACAAAAACAAAAACTGCATCGCCATGGACCGAGGGGACTGATGACTGATGAAAACATAGCGGACAGATTGTATGATTTGCATGAGATCAGAGTTCTGGAGGGAATTAACTGGGTACATCTTACCGAGAACTAACTTGGACTCAAAGGCCAAAATATCACCTCATCACTTCAATGAAGAGGCTACCATTAAAGAACCGGAGACAAAGGAAGATGATCTGTATTGATTATATTTTGTAAATGTTCATCAGAATTAAAAATTAGTTCGATATCACCAGATAATTCAGGAAACATAAATCTAATTTAATCACATCTACAAAACTGGGGTGAAATTGCAAGAACTATAGCCTTATGTCATTCACAGTACAAGAGAAATGATGATGCCATAAAATACTTTCAAAACTCCATTACACTAAAAACATTCCTAAATATTCCACTCAGTTATTCAGTTGAGCTATTAAAAATCTTGGACATTATGTTTAAACTTCAAAGCTTAATCTACAGCAGCTTCTGTAATATAATATAGTTAATCCTTTTAAAGTGCTCAACACTGGCATATGCTCTACTCTCCTAAAGGTTATTTTTCCAATGTATTAACCTCAGAGGATTCCCATGATATTTAGTGTTTGGCAGCATCTATAGAAAAGAATAAAGATTTGACGTTTCAGACTGTGAGCCTTCATCAGGACTGGAAAGAAAGAGGCAAGTGCTGATGAAGGGTCTCAGCCTGAAACGTCAACTGTTTACTCTTTTCCATTATGCTGCCTGGTTTGCTGAGTTCCTCCAACATTTTGTGTATTGCTTTGGATTTCCAGCATCTGCAGATTTTCTCATGTTTGTAATACTTATTGCCTCTTTAACGATGATATTTTGGTTCCAAATATAATCAACTTGTAAAGTTTAAAAATCAGGCAACTTGCTTTGTTCAGGTGAACTTCTAAGACTGTATATATCAATTATGAAATCTTGATGCACAAGAGATAGATGATTTACAGTCATTATTAAAATTATACTTAATAAGATAACAACCTGATAAAGCATTAGCAATTTACTTCATTTAATATTAATTACAAACTAAAATAGTTCCAGCCTAATCTCTTTAAAAAAAGACAATATTATCTTTTTTTTTGGATACAAGCCCATAATATGATGGGATACATTCTTATATCACAAAAATCCCAGCATCTCTCACAAGGAGGACGTCTAACCATCTGACCCCCCCACATCAACATTCTGAGAGGCACCTCTCAGCAGAAACACAGATGACAATGTCAGAGAAAGAGCATGCTGTGGCAAGTGACTCATCCACTAACATCAATTGGTTTTTCCATTAGGAGCACAACAGGATATTCGCCTCTTGCCTAAATGAGTACAATGCTCAAGAAACCTGAACCGATCTAGGCCAAGTTATTTGCTTGGCTTCCTATCAACATAGCATTTATTCCCTTCAGCATGATAATTAGTGACTAGGCCTTTTCTGACATTTCTAAACACTCTCCCGTCAAGAAGAACAAGGACAAAAAGATTCATGGAAACACCACCACCTACAGGTTTCTAAGTTCTAGGATCCTCCAGTATCACTGGGAGCTAAATTGTAAAACTACCCATACAACAAGATAAGGAACTATCTTCACTAGGTCAGCAGCAGTTCAAGATGAAGTCTCACCACCACCTTTAGATAAAGTCAAGTGTAACAAAACAAAATTAACATGATAAAGCTTCTCTAGGACACAGAAATCCCACAGAATTACCATACCTGAACAGAATCAGAATGAGGTTTATTATCTCCGGCATGTGTCATAAAATCTGTAACTTAGCAGCAGTTCAATACATAATATAGAAGGAAAAAAAAGCAAAAGGTGAATCAATTACAGTACATGTAATTTAAATAGTCTAAAAATTGTACAAAACCAGAAATAATATACATTAAAAAGTGAGGTAGTGTTCATGGATTCAATGTCCATTCCAAAATTGGATGGCAAAGGGGAATGAATTGCTGACTGTGTGCCTTCAGGCTTCGGTACCTCCTACCTGATGGTAACAATGAGAAAAGGGCATGCCCTGGGGGCTGGGGTCCTTAATATTGGATACTGCCTTTGTGAGACACCACAACTTGAAGGTATCCTGGGTACTTTGTAGGCTAGTGTCCAAGATGAAGCCGAGTAAATTTACAACCCTCTGCAGTTTCTTTTGGTCCTGTGCAGTTGCCCCTCCATACCAGACAGTGACACAGCCTGTCAGAATGTTCTCCACGGTACAACTTTAGAAGTTTTTGCGTGTTTTTGTAGACATATCTCTTCAAATTGCTAATGAAGTATAGTTGCTGTCATGCCTTCTTTATAGCTGTATCGAAATGTTGGGTCCTCAGTAATCTTGATACCCGGGAACTTGAAACTGCTCATTTTCTATACTTCTGACCTTCAATGAGGATTGGTATGTGTTGCTTCGTCTTATCCTTCCTGAAGTCCACAACCCGCTCTTTCATGTTACTGATGTTGAGTGCAAGGTTGTTGCTGCAACACCATTCCACTAGTTGGTATAGCTTGCTCCTGTACGCCCTCTCGTCACCACCTGAGATTCTACCAACAATGGTTGTACTGTCAGCAAGTTTATAGATGCTATTTAAGCTATGCTTAGCCACGCAATCATGGGTATAGAGTAGAGCAGAGCAATGGGCAAAGCACACACCTCTGAGGTGTGCCAGTGATCGTCAGAGATGAGATATTATCGCCAATCCGCACAGACTGTGGTCTTACAGTTAGGAAGTTGAATATCCAATTGCAGAGGGAGATACAGAGGTGCAGGTTCTGTAACCTCTCAATCAGGATTGTGGGAAAGATGGTATTAAATGCTGAGCTATAGTCGATGAACAGCATCCTGACATAGGTGTTTGCATTGTCCAAGTGGTCTAAGGCCATGTGAAGAACCACTGAGATTGTCGTTAACTATTGTGGCAACAGGCAAATTGCAGTGGGCCCAGGTCCTTGCTGGGGCACGAGTTCAGTCTAGTCATGATCAACCTCTTAAAGCATTTCATCACTGTAGACGTGAGTGCTACTGGGCGATAGTCATTAAGGCAGCTCACATTATTCTTCTTAGGCACTGATATAATTGTTGCCTTTTTAAAGCAAGTGGGAACTTTCACCCGTAGCAGTGAGAGGTTGAAAATGTCCTTGAATACTCCCACCAGTTGGCTGGCACAAGTTTTCAGAGCCTTACCAGGTACTCCGTCGGGGCCTTCCGCCTTGCGAGGGTTCACCCTCTTTAAAGACAGCCTAACATCGGCCTCTGAGACAGAGATCACATCGTCACCGGGTGCAGCAGGAACCTTCACTAATGAGCATGCCACATTAGTGGAGTTTTACTGAATTGACAACCTATATTAGTCATAAGGATAGAAAGTACTGTAGTCACAGAAGTGGGAAACATGTTGCGAGGCAGACAGAAAAAGTATATAAAAATATTGGTTATATAAGTGGTTAAGAATGGAGCATAATTAGAAAAATGAAGAACGAAAAAAGATCATCTCTTGTGTGCTCATACGTGAAGCACAAAGTTAACATGTAGTTACAGCAAGTAATTGAAATAAAGGTTAACTTTCCAATTGTTTTCTAAGGTAGATTGAGTATAAATGTAAGGAAGCCTTTCTGCAACTGAACAAGGCACTATTGAGAATGCTTCTGGAGAACTATGTACAACTTTGAAAAGGAGATTCTTGAAGGGTTCACTAGGTTGATTCTTTGGACACATTTGAAGTACGACTGAGCAGGTCAGGTATATTCTGAAATCATAAGAAATTATCTGACTGAAGCATATGAAGCTTTGAAAGGGGACACTTCCTCTCTTGGGAGAATCTAGTACCAGAAGCTGAAATTTGACTAAAGAAGGAATTGTAGTGGTGTGCTACACGCAGCGCTAAAATTACGACACGGAGTCGGTAACTGCAGTCGAAGGAAAAAACTTTATTCGAAATCTTCAGCCTCACTTTTAAGCCTCCCTCAACCTGCCCCCCATGGCGCAGAGGCTCCAAAGCTCTGTGCTGGCAAACCCCCGTAGGCTATCTAATTGTGAGTCGGTTCGGATGTGCCAGGAAAAGGGTCGCCACATAACCCCCCCCCAGAACCGGCGATACACCCCCCAATGTCCGCAGTCTGGGCCAGAACCTGCTTGGGAGGTCGGCCTCTCCGCCGAGGTGCCGGAAACTCGGCCGGTTGCGCCAGGTCCACATGGGCAGGTTTGAGGGCCGGGCCTGGACTGGTTTGCTGCCGGGAGCATGGCTGGGAGATCAGTGCGATGGACACCTTTTTGGCGTTCCACAGCAAGTCCGCCCGGGCTGCCACCTTCCGGGGGTCACTGAAATCCGCGTCGGACAGCAGCAGGCGTATGTCCTCGGGCAGCTGCTCCAGGAATGCCTGCTCAAACATGAGGCAGGGTGTGTGTTCGTCGGCGAGAGACAACTCATTCATTAAAGCCGAAGGAGGTCTGTCGCCCAAGCCATCCAGGTGCAGTAAACGGGCAGCCCGCTCGCGCCGTGAGAGTCCGAAAGTCCTGAGGAGCAGGGCTTTGAATTCAGTGTACTTGCCATCTGCCGGGGGCGACTGTACGAACTCCGCGACCTGGGCCGCTGTGTCCTGGTCGAGGGAGCTCACCACGTAGTAGTAGCGGGTGTCTTCTGAGGTGATCTGGCGAACGTGGAATTGGGCTTCGGCTTGCTGGAACCATAGGTTTGGGCGCTGTGTCCAGAAACCCGGCAGTTCAACGAAACCGCATGAACAGAGGCGGCGTCGGTCATTTCTGGTCCAAAAATCGTTTGGACCGTCGGGGTCACCAATTGTAGCGGTGTGCTACACGCAGCGCTAAAATTACGACACGGAGTTGGTAACTGCAGTCGAAGGAAAAAACTTTATTCGAAATCTTCAGCCTCACTTTTAAGCCTCCCTCAACCTGCCCCCCATGGCGCAGAGGCTCCAAAGCTCTGTGCTCGCAAACCCCTGTAGGCTATCTAATTGTGAGTCGGTTCGGATGTGCCAGGAAAAGGGTCGCCACAGAATAACCCTTTTAAAATAAAGAGGAATTTCTTTTCTGTTGAGACCATTTATTCTTTTAAATCCTCTACACTATTCAGCTAGTGGATGCAGACTCGAATACAGAGAAGCTTAATGGTAGAGTCAAGGATATGCAGGTCATGCAGAAACCACAATTGATAAATGCCAGAACACACAAGGTTCTAGGAACAGTCTAGCGTGCTCCTACTCCTCATTTACATTCTGGTATTAAATGAAAACTAAAGTTGAACTTGAAAGTTCAAATACAATTCAGTATGTTTGTCACAAAATGAATTTAAATAGCTTATTCAAAAAATGTAGTAGTTTTCATGCTTACCACAAAGTTGGAAGAAGAATTTACTCAAATGCCATTTCTTGACTTTTTCTTACACACCGAGCAACTTTTTTCTTGAATTCACCACAAGGATCATCTCGCCATTCTTTCTACATGAAAGAAAGATGACTGTGGTTTATGTTTCACAGTGGAAAATAATTGGTTCAAGTGACATCTTTTATTAAACTGATTTAGTAATTGTTTCTCCTCTCAGATTCCAAACTAAGCTTAATTTTGAGTTCTCTTTTTTCTATCTATACACATTTGTTTTCATATAATCTCTACTTTCTTTTATTATTTGCCTTTTCAGGGCAGTGATGATGTTCATTTCAATTTCTCCCTTTTTACGGAACTAAGGTTTCTTTAGCTTGTAGTTCTCCATTGAATATTGCACCACTGTTGCAAAGTAATAAAAGCAACTTAATATGGCTGTGGTCAAACACCAACTCTCCAGAAACCTACCACCTTCTGTTGAACCATGTAACCATGACTTGTTAGGTTTGTTAAAGTTTTATGAATATTGCCTTCAAAAGATCCTGTTCTTTCTGCTTCCAAGTATATCAGTGTTCCTCCCCATATTTCCAGTTTCTATTTTCTCTCCAAGGTGTTCAAGAACAGACCCAAGAAACTGTTTCTATTTTCTCTCCAAGGTGTTCAAGAACAGACCCAAGAAACTGTTTGTTCCAGTTTTCCTTGCGTTCCTACTCTTTACCAAGCCCTCTAATCCTTCTACTCTTAGCCCTTTTGCACGTGTGGATTTCAAAATGGCATTGAGTGGAAAGTAGTCAAAAGTTTAAAATAGAGTAAGATTTCAATGATCCAATGGTTCCATTTAAAATCAGAGAATGTACACAGTATACAACCTGAAGTTCTTACTCTTCAAAAACATCCACGAAACAGAAGAAAACCCCAAAGATTTAAAGTTGTGCTGACAATGTGAAGAACACTGAAATCAGGTCGTGGGGAAATGCAAGATCAGAAGCACAGAAGCTGTTAAAATTTTGAAGTGCAGCTATAACAAATTTTTGTTAAGGAACAAATGCAGAATCAAATCTGTTTGGTATGGAGCTGGGCTTCAGAGTAGATATTAGTACAAGGAAGTAGGTGAAAAGGCCTAATTTAAGATAGAAACTGTAAAAATATAGGAGAAATGGGAGATGCAATGGTAGAGAAATAGCTATGAACATGATTAAAAGCAGACCACCAATTTCAGGGACACAGTTAAAATGGATACAGTACATATTAAACATTGTTCAGAACTTATCAGAAAATGAAGCAACCCATACCTTCACGCAGCTAGATATTGACAATATTCAGGTACGGGCTTATAAATGGCAAGTAGCATTTTCATTACAAGGCTACCAGGCTTTGACTATTTCCTAAAAGAGTTGAACCAATGCCAAGTCACCCACGGTTAACAATCCGGGATCATGAATAACCAAAACGTCAACTGGACAGTCACATAAATAAGTAGCAGGTTAGTGACTGGGTCATCTGCATCAACGATTCCTGCTGCATCTAAGCTAGAAGGTACAAGCTAGGAATGTGGTAGAAAACTGTTCACTTGCCTGCTTGAGTACAACTTTAATAATACTCATAGAAGCTCAATGTTGTCAAACACAAAGTAATCTACTTGTCTGGCACATTATCCACTCCACGTTGATACTTCCACCATCACTGGCATCTGTGGCTGCACTGTACACCAACTTTAAATGCATTGCTACTACTCACCTAGATTACTTGCCAGTACCTCCCAGCAGCACAACCTCTGCCAGCAAGTACAGCAGGCATGTGGGAACACTGCCACCTTCAGCTTCCCCTCCCAGTCATACATCATGTGACTTGGAAACATGTCTGAAAACTACAGGTGGGGACATCATCATTAGAAGGACATCAGCAAAGCAGTTTACAACAACCTTCACAAAGAGGAATAAGGGATGAGCAACTGATGCTGTCCTGGCCATTGACACCCAAAGCCTGTAACTGAATTATTCAATTAAGCAACAGATGGCATACAAATAGCTAGCATAAACTCAGTGGGGTGAATAGGCTCCTTGTGGACCGTAACAACTTTATGTTGTATGTAGGAAAATAAATAACAGCAATAAATTTAGGGTGAAATTTTAAAGGTTGGCATGTTGGCTAGATACTCAAAGTAGAAAAAATAGTTTCAGCTTCTAAGGTCTCACATGCGCTCTCATACTTCTAACATTTTGCATCATTCAAGTATGTTCTCAGCAACTGATTCACCAGACCCTATTGTAAATTTGTGAGCACTCTCTTTCAAACGAGTAGTCGCCAACTAAAAAGATCCAAACTATTAACTTACTCTTGACTAGCGTGACTGTTAATTCTCCTTCCCCCCACCCCATTCTACTAAAAGCTTGTATCTTTGATTTCATATCAAAGGTTTACACTCAAAACATTAACTTGTTTTGTTTGCAAATGTATAACCAGTATTTTCCTTTGTTTTTCCAATAATTACACATTGATATATTCCAACAACATTTCCTATACTTTGTCCGAAACTGTATTTTCTTAAAATCCAAGCTGCTTTAATAATAAGTACAGTATCTATTTCAATGTGACCCTTGCAGTGGCAAGTTCTGTAACACATCTGCCTCATGTGGTCAGGCAATGACGTATAATGAGCAACAGACTAATGCTTAAGTGATGTAAAATTCTAATAAATGCCCAATCAGAGGATACAAAGAGATGATAGAACATTCCATATTAGGACTGTTTCAAAACCACAATACGGGGGGGGGGGTTAGGAGGGAGAGATTTAAACGTTTACCAATTTATGAATGGATCTGGGTTTCCGAAACACAAAATACCACCAGAATGGTAACAGCTTCCTTCGTTCTCTAGCTGTAGAGTATCTTTCCTTGATCACATTGCCAATGAAAAATACTTACTGCAGCATCAACATTAGCAGGTGAGTCACTGTTGGGATCAGCAAGCATAGAGATGACGCTGATGAGAATGGTCTCTACAGTGTGAATGGGTAGCCAACGTTCCTCCGGTTTCTCATAGCCAAATTTATCCTCACCAGGCTCATGCAGGATTGAAATGCATACATCACCATTCTTGCCAACTGTAAAGAAAAATTGAACAGTTTGCCGAAGACAAATGACAATTGAACAGTTTCAACAAAGCTATGAAAGACAACGTCGATTCTACAGCTCACATTTCAGCTCAAGCTCTAATTAATCCATTGACAGTTGCTACTGGAGATGTGGATGTGTTTTGTGTAGCTCTCGTAGCTACTGTCAATGGTTTAATTAGAGACGTGGATGTGTTCTGTGCTTCATTCTAAATACAGCAGTTTATGTAAGCTTACAAGAGCCTGCTGCAAAATACATCCATGGAAGTTTTTCTATAATATGTATCACGATGATTATCCCAAAATCAGATAAAATTTAAAAACCCTGGAAACATTCAGGACATCAGGCAGCATCTGTGGAAAGAAACAGTTAACATTTCAAGTGTGTGACCCTTCACCAGAACTGTGAAAGGAAAAAAACAAGCTAGTTTTCATTTGCAGAGATGTCGAGGAAGTGACAGGTAGAACAACGGGAATATCCTTTTGTTGGGGTGAAACCAAATGGGCTAATGTCACAGTTAGGAGATTATGCTTCTTTATGGGATATGCCCAGTAGGCCAGACTATGTCAATGGAGATGGAACCTCTGCCCTTACCCTCTCTCCTCGACAGAGCAAGAATACAGATCCTCCACCCTCATCTTTCACCCACCAGCTTCTCCATTCAATAGATCATATTTTGAATTTCCTCCAGGTTTAACTACACTTGTGCCCTTCCACTCTGAGCATTTCAAAGGAATCATTCTCCTTGTGACCCCTTGTGATCTATCCCCTTCAATCACTCCCTGTCTATGACATTTTCTTACACAATCACTGCATTTGTAATTGTCAATTAATTTCCCTTCCTATTATCCAGTGACCCGGTCATTCTTGATAAAGCAACTATTCACCAGCACTTCCTTCCAATTTAACACTGGCTTTAGTGACCAAATGTAGTCTCCTCATCAGAGAAACTAAACAAATCTGGTGATTTGTGCCACAAAGCAGTCCACAGGAGGAACCCTGAGCTTCTGACTGCCTGAATTCTCCATCTCTCTCTAATCTGTCTGACAGTGGCTTCTCAAGTACCATGCAAGCTTGAAAAGCTACAGCTCATTTTCTATGTTAGTCTTCTGGACTTGATACTGAATTTCCCAACTTTAGTAACTTAAGTTACCTCCCTCCTACGTCTCTATCAGACAGGTCTTTTCCACCAGTCATCCCTCTGTGGTTTTTGTTCAGTTTTTTTCTCCCTCTCCATCACTATGTTGTGGATTGCTGGGCATTACTCGCAATCTACAACATGACAAAGAAGAGAAATTTTTAACTGTCACATTAACCCATTTGGTCTCACCCTAATGGAGATGTGTTCTATTCATCCTTGGCCCACTTTCTCAGCAAATAGAAACTAATGTTCTCTCTCTCCCAGTTTTAATAAAGGGTCCTGGACCTGAAGAGTTTAACTATATTTTTTTTTTCAGAAGATGCTGCCTGATCTGTTATTGTTTTTTTAAAACCTCAAAATATATACAGCAAGAACTGTACTTTACATCCTGAACTTTAACTGTTGATTTTTTTTTTAACATACTATATTTTTTCATTAATGACCATATATAACCAGTGGATTGCATGAAATGTTTGTAGGATTTAATCCACCAAATAAGTTCTCTCATGTAGACTTCAACTTTAGGAAGTCTATGTTAATAACCACGTATCTAAATGGACTACACCTTACACACTGCTGCCACTGTTTGAGTGATCTAAAGACAATAGCCTCACTTATCACTTCATGGTTTAAAAACTGGTAATTCATCAATCATTATTTGACATCATAAATACACATTTTACCATTTGGATGCCAGATTTCTGTGATGAAATTCATCTTTGGAGGCCGCAAAGGATAGTCGTTCGGAAAAGTCAGGTGAGCTTTGAAGAATCCACCCTCACTAGGCAAAACAAATTAAGAACCATGAATAAAAATGTTCCTCTTTCACCCAGTATCATACAAGATGTTGCTTGATGACCAAGAAAACAGCAAACACTCTCCAAATCAATTTCATAATTACCAACATTACAAAGTTCATATTGCAAGAACAATACAATATTAATCTGCCTCACAAGACAGAATTGCAAAAAATACTGATAACCACAGAAATGTTGTCAGAAAATAAACTTATATTTAAGAGACTATGCTGAATTTTAACATCTACTGATAAAACAATATCCCAGGAAATACACATTACCTTTGCACAAACTTTGAACCCAGGAATTCCACAAAAAATTGCATATTACTTAACAAAAAACAAGAACTAAAGACTAAAACCTGGAGGCTTATATATTCTCCTGAACCCTTGATTAAATTTGCAGCCTTGTAATTTGTACATAATAACCATTTCTAGATAAATAAACTTTAAAAAAAGAGACTAACACAGTAAGGCATCAGTATATTTTGCGATTTTCACTGCTCAAACATGTCAGGTTACTTTACTTTTCCAGAAAGTAGTATTTCATTTTTAAATAATCTTATTTTTAAAAAAAACACTCCTGCAAAAGTTATCATAGTTTTCTCCTACTCATATCTGACTGTTCTAAAATCTAGAAAGGACAACATTGCCTCATATCTGTTATTATATTAAGCATTATCACAGAATCAAGTCTAACTGGCAGTGGAAGGAGTAGAAAGCATATTGTTGAAACTGAGTGTAAATCAGGCGTAAAGTGAATGGTTGCACGCTATAGTTCTATCTACTGTGAAAAGTCTCCATTTCTTGTCGATATAAGCATCAAGGAAGATTGAAATCAACAAGAATGAGAGGAAGTATTCAACATGACTGTTTATATTTCACCAGTCTCTCTCTCCCTCTCACTTGCTGCTTCCGGAGGAATGTGCCAGTGTTTGACCAGTGTCTCACTTCCTGCTCCCAGAGGAGGGTGCCAGAGTTCCACTGGTCTTTCTCACACTGCTCCCAGAGGAAGGTGCCAGTGTTCAATTGGTCTCTCTCTCTCTCCCTCTCATTCAATGCTGCCAGGAGTCTTGGGCCTTAGGTTTAATTGATGTGGTTTGTGAAGTGGACTCTATAGCTCATGTTATGCTGTGTTTTTGGTTTCTGGTCACTCCTTTTTTATTACTAATTTGTAGAATTTTGATCAGGGCAAACTGGTTCTGCAGCCTGCAGCGAATGATCAACAGTGCTAACTTAAACTGAACCTTTCCAGGCTGTTTCAATAACTTTGTGGTTTAATGTTTTATATTCTGTGTTATTTGCTCTTTTTTGCCATTTGCACAATTTGATCTTTTTTTAAAAAATGCATTGAAGGTTTGATGTTTGTTTTAAAAAACAGGTTCCATGGATTGCATTGTTTTGTGGCTGTCTGGGAAGATGAATCTTAGGGTTGTAAACTGTACACATATTTTGATAATACATGTACTTTAAATCTTATATTGTACCTTTCACATTCTCAGATCATAATCAAAGTACCATAAACTAGTTGCTTAGAACAGTTACCTTTGTATATGTAGACTGACAAAAGCTTCTGCACTTCTGCAATACTTAAACCCCCACCCCATTTCATTTGGCTTTTCTTTAGCTAATTAATTTACTTCCATTAATGATGTTAGCCTATTTAAAATACATTTTCTCCCTTCTGGAAAGCATTTGTCTGTCTCAGTGCTTTGCTTGTCCAGGATGCTCAATTCTACCCTTTGTAAATAGTGTCACTGAGTTGCATAACAGAGAAACAAACCCGATCTGCACATTATATTGAATATTTTCATTTTGCTTGATATTACCTCTAAGCTCATCTGTTAACAGCTTTTGCTTTTTAAAAGTAGATACCCGTTTGTATTGCAATAAATATTCTAAATACTTCCCACTGATTGTGGGAACATTTACTCATAACAGATCAGTCCAGTTTACGGAATCCATTTACTTTTTAATCTATTTGAATTTTGTCTTTAATGTCAAATCTTGTTTTAGAATTACCCTCTACAATACACATATTCTGTCACTGCAGCCTACAAAAGAATGTCCCCTTTATTCCCACTCTGTCTTCTGCCAGCCATTCTCCTATCCCTTATCCCTTCCTACTTATCATTGAGGACTATCCCAGCCACACCTATCTATTCAATATGCAAGGTCCACATGACACTACTGTACAAAAATAAACCATTTTGCTAGGATTTAGTTATAGTCCATATTAGGTGTTGATCATCCCAACAGTGAAGCCTTTCTGTCCTACCAACAATAATAAAAGTTTCATTAACCTGCTTTAGTCAAATTGGTCTCTTGACTACCTTTACTTTTTTATATATTTATTCCCAAAAACTAAAAGATATATAGTAGATTCCAGTTAATTGGGACACATTTTGGCCCAATTAGCCAAAGTTGCATGGAAATAGTTAAAAAAAGGTATATAAAAAAAAAGAGACAAAGTACTGTTTAACTGAGTTACTAATTATGTATCTAAATGAAATGCAGAACAAATTAGAACACTGCCAATACTACTGCAGTACAATGAAACTGTGTATTAGTTTCTAATACTTATCGACAGAGGAATGCATTCACATCGCGTTCTTTTCACTGTAAATGAACAAATTCAGCACAGATACATAGAGCAGACAATTGACTGCTGTTATACAATGCTGTTGATGATTACATACTCTAAATCTTCATTTTCATTGTAACATTCAAGATGATTGCCAAATCCTTCGTAGTTTCTAACTTGCCGAAGTAGTGAAATTAGTTCATTTTCACTCCCAGCTATCTTTGGCATCTCCAAGCCTAAATGCTTGAAACTGCAGTGAGCAAAACAGTTCTGACTTTCTTATTTCTTGTCAACTATCAATGACAAAAACCATTGCTTTTTGAACATAAACACATGCAAGTGACACTATTTAAAAACTGCTCAAAACATGGCACTGCATCTAATGGCCATGCAAGTGCATGGCATTGACGATAGTTAGAAACTGTTTAGCAACAGTCTTCTGCCCAATTAAGCTACATAGTGCCCAAATAAAGGTGGAATCTGGCTATTTTCTTGATTAGTGCTTGTTCTTTAAGGGTTGTCCCAAATAAGCAACTGCCTAGATTAACCATTGGTGGAATTAACCAGAATCCACTGTATTGTGCTTCATTACATATCAAAGTGTTATCACAACCAATGCCCTTCTGGTGCAAATATTTATGTGGTGAAGTAAACTGCCAATCTGTACATTATTCAGCTACCAAAGCCTAGATTACCACAAATGAGGTTTTATGTTCTGATTTGGCACCAAACTGCTGATACTTCATGAGCAGAGCAACACTGTTAATGACACTGTCCTGCCCTGGAATGATTTCCAAAGTTCTGTCATGAATGAAGGATGTAGATTATATTGGGAAAAAAAAATCCCTTCAAATTTATCTGTTCCAAGAACTAATTTTAGATGGTTAACAGGCAGCTTTACCTTATGGAGGTATAAACTTACAAAAGAGTATCTGGCGGGCCAATGATAACAACTTCCCATCGGTATATGTCGTCATCATCTATTAAACCGGCAGAAAATCCATCCACTGGATTCTTGTTTAGTTCTTGGGGAGGAAAAAAGTACACATACACAGAATGAAACAGTGTTACAGAGAATTAAACAGAAAGCACATTTTTATATAAATGCATTAAGATTTGCTGCAAGTTTGGTCTCTGAAATTGCAAAATAGAACGTATAAACTAGTGCTTTCTTTCATTTCTTGGGATGCTAAAAAGAAATAAAATTTGATTCTACTTCTTGATGCTGATTTGGTGTTGCAATCCAATTATACAGGTTTGTTTTGGCTATGCCAGTATTAAATCTTTTACTGGGTTATTCTCATTTGTCTTAAGTGATCTGGCTAGAGACTGCAAGTTTTGTTGCCTAGAGAAAGAATTTTTGAAATATCAACATTTTTTAAAATGGGAGAATTTCAACTGAAAAGCATTTCTTTCCAATATATTCACTCCTTACCAGAAAACAAGATTCTAGATTCATGTAACATTTTTACAAATGTGATGCAGTTGAAAAATATGTATGGAAAAGATTAGCTTTATTACTTTTGTTTAATAATCAAGTTTAAGTTCAGTTTAATGTCATTCAACTGTACATAGGTATATCGTCAAACGAAACAACATTCCTCCCAACCTGGGGTACATGGACATCTTACTTAATGGTATTAGTCTATGGCATAAGAGTGATTGGGAACCCCTGCAGCAGACCAAGGTGCACAACACAGTGCATATAACTCCCACACATAACACATAAACTAATATTACTACAAATAAATTAACAAATAATAAGGTGCATTTAAAAGTTAAAAAGTAAACAGTACAACGCAACTGGCACTTCACACATGATGAGACCTGGGGTGGTGGCAGGGAGTTCAGCAGTCTCACGACACGGGGGAAGAAACTGTTTCCCATCCCAACAGTTCTTGTCCTAATGCTACAGTACCTCCTGCTTTACGGTAGGGGTGGAGAGCATAAAAGAGATTGTTGGATGGATGGGAGGAATTATTGACAATGCTAAAGGCCCTGTGTGTGCATGCAGCGCTCCTGATAAAAATCTCTAATAGGTGGGAGACCCCAATGATCCTCTCAGCAGTCCTCAAAATCCTTTGTAGGGGCTTGTGGTCAGATGCCTCATCATTTCCTACCATACAGTGATGTAGCTGGTCAGGACACTCTCAATAGTGCTCCCATAAAAACTGGCTAAAATGGAGGGCAGGGGTGTGGGTGAGAGCCTCACTAACCTCAATCTCCCCAGGAAGTGGAGATGCTGCTGTGCTTTTGTGACCAAACAGGTGGTGTTGAGGGGAGGCCATCCATTATGGTGCTCCTAACTCTCCACAGATCTGTGTGTGTGAAGTGAGAAGTGGACAGCCTACACCTTCCTAAGTCCACAATCACATCATTGGTCTTGTCCACATTGAGACTCAAGTTGTTGTGCTCGCACTAGTCCAGTAGCCATTCTATCTCCTCTCTGTATGCCGCCTTGTCGTAGTGTCATCAGTGAACTTGATGATTTGGTTTGAAGTGGATGTAGCAATGAAGCGCTAGCAGTGAAAACAGTAGTGGGCAAAACAACCCTGGGGAGCGCTAGAGCTCAGTGTGATGGACCTAGAGATATTTCTGGCAATGTGGCCTTTCTGTCAGGAAGTCTAGGAGCCAGTTACAGAGAGGGGTTAAGACCCATTGAGGACGGTTTACCCACCAGCTTCAGAGGGATGATCATATTAAATGCTGAGTGGAAGTAAATTCTGGCATAAGAGGCACTATTTTCCGGGTGGGACACAGCACAGTGGAAGACAGAAGCTATGGCACTGTCAGTGGACTGAGTTAAGGAATAAGCAAACTGGAAATGGCCCAACGTAGCAGGAAGATGGAACTTAATGTGATCCATAACCAGCCGCTCAAAACACTTCACTATTGCTGAGATCCCTGGCACTGGACAGTAGTCATTGAGGCACTGGGATGATGTTCACTGCCTTGAAGCCTGAGAGGTCAGTGGATGGTCCTGGTTTAATGTTGAAGATTGTCTGTTAGACCCTCAGTTAACTGGGCTGCACAGTCCCTCAGCACCCAACCAGGTATGTTATCAGGCCCAACAACTTAATGAGAGTTGACCCTGGCTGGGGTCTTCCTCATATTAGCTGTGACCAGGCAGATTTGGGGGGGGGGGGGGAGAGAGAGAAGAGGACCCTCCTCACTGGCACATTGTTCTATGCATCAAACAGATCATAAAGACATTCAGCCCATCATGAAGAGAGGCATCTATGTCGTTGACACATAGGATGGACTAGTAGTCCATTAGGGACTGATCGGCCTGCCACATGCGCCTCGTGTCTCCAGTATCACAGAAATTACCATATATTCTCTGTGAATATTGCTGACCTGAGGGCTGTCTTATCCCTGATCTGAAGGCAGCATTCCAATCTCTCATCCGTGCTTCGAGTCAACATGCTGATAGAACTTAGGCAGGCATGTTTTTAAGTTGGCATGGTTGATATCGTCAGCAACAACAAAAAAAGCACTGGGATGTGTGGTTTGCAACTTACTGATGGAGCTGTAGAGCTCATACAGCACTTCCCCAGCATTAGCATAGCAGGAATGTATACAGCCACAATCACAATAGCTACGAACTCCCTTGGTAAATAGAAGGACCTGCACTAATCCACGTTATTAGTTCTAATATTTGTTCAATCATAGCTTGCCTCAATCCTTGCAGAGAGAGAAAAAAAACTCCTTACAAACCTTCCCAACATTTGACTGAGGACAAACTAAACCTACATAATGTAAAATGCCCAAGAAACAAGGCATTCCAGCACTCAAATCCAAAACAAATATACTTAAAATACTCTTCCATCTCAGCTGCTGGTCCATAGGCCAGACCCTGTAAAATTCCAATATATTGTCATCTGATTGTTTGGAAATCCAGTATCCAGTTCACTCATTATCCCAGAATCTGAGCAGTTCAGGTGGGGCAAATGCCTATAGAGTATGAGTGCAGTTTGCAGTCAGAACTGGGGTGGGGGGGGGGGTGGGGGGCTGAAGTCAGGGAACACTCACATAATACTGGAGGAACTCAGCAGCTATGGGAATGAATAAACAGTTGACGTTCCAGGCTGAAACCCTTCATCAG
The DNA here is from genome assembly GCF_030144855.1 of Hypanus sabinus. NCBI lineage: Eukaryota > Metazoa > Chordata > Chondrichthyes > Myliobatiformes > Dasyatidae > Hypanus > Hypanus sabinus. Next base: position 90,391,222 of record NC_082718.1, read on the forward strand.
GGCTGGATAAAAAAGAGACGTCAGGATAAGAAGGCGAGTGGAGGGGAGGAAGAAGTATAAGGCGGCAGGTGAAAGGTGAAACTGAAAGAGGGGGAGGCAAGTTGATTGGTAAAAAAGTTGCTAGTCAGGCACTAAAATTCCAAGGATGCTGGATTATCAGTTTTACAGTAACTATCAAACTAAATATCATCTAAAGACTATTTTGGTCCCAAGGTTATTTGATAACTAATTTAAATGCAGGGAGTGTTCGGTCAATGTCACACGTTTCACTGTGCAGCGTTCAGAGAACAAATCCCAGTCAGCAATCAATGAGTTTCACAAAAGCAGAAAAATGTGGAAGCACTCTGCAGGTCAGGCATTATCTGTGAAAAGTAAAATCGGTGTTAATGCTTCAGGCTGAAAACCCTTCATCAGCTACACTGCCAACGACAAATGGTGCTGAATGACAAAATAAACACTCTCTTCTAAGTTTGTGTGTGAATTTTTGTATGGATAATTGGACCTCCACAATGGAAGGGCACACCAATCTGCACAATTTGCAACTTAACCTGATATTAGATAAAAATATAAACATACTACAGATTTACATTAAAATTATAGTATATTAACTTGTTGTACAGATTGACACACAGTCAGTTACATTTGTTTAGAACATTTAGAACATAGTACATTAAGACACAAAATTGTCTTGATACACGTCACTTAGGCAGAGGAAAAAGAATTTTAACAATCTTGGTTGAATTAAAAAGTACTAAATATTATCTATAAATTACTTCTGTTCTAAGAGTACTTAAAAACTGTAACTCAACTTTAATAATTTAAATAAATTCCAGCCCTAATTTAAAAATACATGCAATTTACACTTATTATATCACACATACATTGGTTTCATTTTAGACATGTTATTTTAAATTTTAAGAATATGAAATTAATAACTTTCCACTTTACTTACCATTATCCACAATGATAAATTGAAGAAAAACATGTTTCTAAAGCAGCATTTTAATGTGAACCTAATGACTACCAGCAATCCGTACTTTAAAAAGATAACTACACCTTTCAAATATTCTACAACCCATGCTTGCAATATTATTTATTTTTCTGTATTTGCAGTTTGTCTTCTTTTGCACATTGGTTATTTGTCTGTCTTTGTGTGTACTTTTAGACTGTTTCTATGGTATTTTGTTCTACTGTGAATACCTGCAAGAAAATGAATCTCAGGGTTGTAAATGATGACATGTAGGTACTTTGGTAATAACTTTACTTTGAATTTCTGACAACAATGGTGTGAAGCTCAAAGCAAATTTAACAGCCGATTGTACCACATCCAGTGGAAATGAATACGACAAAAATATCCACTGCCCTTGCACTTGACAGCTCCCAGCAATGCAGAGCAATATTTCTATACGCAAATAAATTAGCACAGACACTGAAAACAGATAATGCTGATAAGGTTCAGCTGGCAATAATTTTGAAGACACATCTAACATTTCAAGTCAATGATCTGCCATTAACACATGAGAAAAGTGTGATATGGAATGACCCGAAATGTTAAGCCCATTTCCTCCTGTACAAACTGTCAATTTTTTTTCATACACACTATAAACGACAAATTAACTGCACTAACTACAAAAGCATTCGACGTTAAAAACTGCAAACACTTAAAACGTGTGACTATAAGACGGACACTTGCCACAGTCAGTCTGTCATAATTAATGATAATGCGGAGCTGGGGAGGGGGTGGGGAGGTCAGCATCAGAAAAAGTTACAATAGCCTGTAAAAACAACAGAGGACAATGGGTAAACGTGGTCTAAAAATCATAAACCCGAAGGAATAAAGAACGATGAAGTGTCGAATTACAATCAGTCAGGGTGAATTCACGGGGTCGATGCCGAAATGCGACAATCCTCAGCCAAACTTTCCTGGGATGCTCGTACCTGCCAGCTGTTTCCTGAGGAGCAGAGCGGACTGGTCGGTCATTACTGATGTCAGAATCAGCACAAGTAAAGTATAGCGAAGACGTAGTAAACGTACAGCAGGTGGGTGAGGCAGAGGGTCAGGAGCAGCCGCTCCACATTCAGCGGGCCCGCACTGTCCCCACCCTCAGGCTGAGGCCACGGCCTGTGAGGCTCCTCCGGCGCCGCCTCCTCCCTCTCCGGCATCCAGGCCGCACATGCGTCCCCGCCCAGCTGCCCGCGCCGCGCCGCCTCGCCTCAGCGGCCACCTCCCGCCGTCGTGACCCGTGCACCGGACGCACTGCGCATTTTAATGGTCAAACATTTTCCCCTGCCCCACCGCAAGCGTTGCCTTCGAGCGGGCTTCGTCTTCCCTCGGGCGCGCGTGGTGAATTTATCAGGCGCGGGCCGGCTGCCCCGCAATGGCGGAGGCCCACAGCGCCATTTTTGAGGTGCCGTCCACGTCCAGAGGTTTGAGATCGGGCTGACCGCTGTGGGGTTCAAAATGAACGTTATCGACCACGTCCGGGACATGGTGGCTGCTGGCCTCTACTCCAACGTCAGATTACTTAGCAGTTTGTTGCTGACCATGAGCGACAACAACCCGTAAGTGGTAAAGTGGTAACTGGAAAGCTTCCTCGCCCCCTTACCTGTCTTCCTCAGAACTTTCCTTCGGGTTCTTACCTTCCCGAGATATAACGTGTGACTCCCCCCCCCCCACTGAAACCAAAATGTGACATCCTTCCTTTCTTCAATATTTCTCACCTAACTAAAGTTGACATTCCAGGTTAAATATGCCGTTGTTATGGAGACACAAGAAACTGCTGATGCTGGGATTTGGAGCTGGAGGAACTCAGTGGGTCAGGCAGTATTTGTGGAGGGAAACGGATAGTCCACAACCTTCATTTGGACGGTCTTCGATCCGGAATGTTGACGACTGATCTTTTTCCTCTTTAATTACTGCCTGAGTTCCCACGGCGCTTTAGAACCTTTGTAATGAGTATAGTTTAACAAGGTTTATCTACGGAGATCTGTCTCACAAGAGCTGCTATTACCTCTGTCTTGCAAGTTTGAGGCGTAGCAGTTGTAAGTCTCTATATTTAAGTGTTCTAGACCTTGTGGTACTATCGCCTCTCAGTTAGGGTGAATTCAACTTTCTCTAATGCGTAAACATTGGCTGTGGGAATTAGATTTGAAATTTACAAAGGAAGATATAAACGTATAATCTGAGTTATATTGTTTGATTACACCGGCATATTGGATATGTTGTCTACACGTCGCTCCTAGCCTTAAGATTCCTTTTTGTACTCGCTATCATCGACTTTGGTGGCATATTAAGTAGTCCTGACCCCTTAAATTTCTTCTCTAAATAAGTAGTCCAAGCCACTTCTTTCTATCTCCATGTTCCACCAGAAAAACCTTTATTTTTGTCTGATTAGGCTTTGTCATTTTTTTTAACACTTGTGTCTCCCCCACCCCACCCTTCCAAGCCTCTGGAATGTTTCCTTTGCTTAAGAGTTTTTCTTAATATGAGTGCTGCTTTATCAGAGGAATTGCTCTTTAAATATGACGACAAACATAGAAAGCCATCTGTCATGTTTACCTGTGGATTTTATTTACATTCCTCTGTTTACCATGACTACTTAAGTAATTCATTCAGCTTTACAGTCTAATATATATTAAAAAAAAACACTGTTTACAAAGCATTCTGTGCTTATGATTCTAGGCTGGCTGTCCTTGAGTTGAAGATCCCTGCATCTTTTCTAGTTTCTCTGTATCATTCACTGTTTGCAGGAACCGGATCTTTGATATTGTTCCAATGATTGATTTATCAAAGTCTTGTATACTGACCTTGAAGGAATGCAGTATGCCCACTGACTGGTGGGAATCTCTCTGACCCATGGAGAGGTCAGACAAGTATCATTAAGGATGCTATTGAGAAGTTTGAGACCATGGATCAGGGAGCACATAGTATCCTAATAAGGAGTGGAACATTTCATCAACTATCCGCCTCTTTGTCCCATTAACCCCATTAAAAAGAAGTGTCTACTGTTACCTGATGGCTTCCAAGATCCCTCAAAACAATAAAACTAAAATGAAGGCAAGTAATCCTGAACTCCAGAGGACCTCCTAAGAAGAAATAAAAGTATCTGCTGCAAATCAGTTGTTGGTTAAACCATAACTAACAAATGTAATTGTTTTCCATGTAGCTAAATCAAACATGTAATCTCTTAAAATGCTATTACCTCCAGTTTGTTGCGTAATATGTTGCCTTTAATAAATGCATTTGCATATTTTAAACGTTTTGAGCTCTCCATTCCTCAAGTCACTGCTTTTATTTAAGCCCATGGGTCCAATACGTTCTCTTGTCCAAAATATTCTGTGATGTTTTGATTTAGCCTAAATTACTGACATTTTAATATCATAAGCAAATCTAGAATAGTTTCATTTTGGACTTCTTAAGCCACTAATAAAAAATATAAATAGCTGTGGTCTTAGCTAGAATTTTGTGCTCCCCTATTCACAAATACATGTCATTTGTTTCTGTTTCTTAATAGCCACCCTGTCTAAGTATTTCAAATAGTTACCTATTTAGCATTAAATGTCCTGTCATTCCCATATGGTTTAATTCTTTCCAATAGCCCTATCGGAACACTTATTGGAAACCAAGATATACAGGACTACCATCAATCTGGTCTTCTACTGAAAAGACACAATCAGGTTAGTGAAGTAGGCCCCCTATATTCTGGTTCCATGATGAGAAATTCCTGATAGTAGCCAAATTCCCCAAGTGGATATACAATTACATTATCTAACACCGAGTTAATGGTTTACTGCATCTTTCCTACAATTTATTCAAGTCAAGGACCCAGGATCAGACTTCACGCATGTGTGATGGAAAACTGAAATCAGAATCTCCTTCCAATTTGAAGAACCAGTCTGGTCTTCCGCATATGCTGGTTCTGTCCTTTGATTTCACTGCCATTTTGGGGGCTTTAAAAATTGGTATAAGAACACTAAAAGCTTTATGTTTGTTAATCTTTACTATGATGATTTCTCCACTCCTTTCTATTGAAGCAGTCTTTAGCTAATGTACGTACCCATCCTATATTCGTGAGATTGAAAACATGACAATTATCTCAAAATCAAAGCATATTTTTATCTTTGTGTAAAACTTGCCCTGAAAAATCATTCAAAGCTCCAGTTCTGGATTGTCACTTCTAAATGAAAGGAAGCAAGTATTTGATTTTATGTAAATCTTGTATCATAGGAATCCTGGAGTTCATTATGGAACCATGAATGAACAGGCATGAATAAATGCCCATTAAAACAGCACTACATTGTTCGAGTCTATTGAATTGATCAATCTTTACTTGTATTGCTGGCATTAGTATCATGATCAACAATTAGAATATACTATTTTGTGCTTTTTTTCCCATTTATTTGTCCATTGCACATTCTGAATTTGGGTGTGCTAGGTTGTTGAAGCTAATGTTTACAAAATTGTGCCAAATTCTATTTTTTATTTGAAATGAATTGGATTTGAGAAAATATTTTGCATATCTGGGAGCATCTGTGATTGTATGTGCTTATCATCTTGGTTAGCATCTGTCTTCTTCATGGGATATCAAAAGTGTCAATGAAGTTTGGAGGAAGTTTTGGATATTCACTAATTCCTTTGTTTTTTCTTTGTTTTTTTTAGAGAATTCTTCTCACCAGTGCAGAAATACCAGCTACTTGTCTACCATGCAGATTCTCTTTTTCATGATAAGGAGTATCGCAATGCTGAATCTAAATACAAAATCGCTTTGCAGCAGAAGAAGGCACTAACTAAAACTACCAAAGTAAGACCAGCTGGTGGGAGCACCCCTTCAACACCACAAACACAGGTAGTGTGTAAAGAACAATAATTTTAAAAGATTTATGATGACTTTATGTTTGAGAAAAAGATACTTTTGATAAGTATAACAAGAAAAATCAAGGTAGGTTCAGTGTTAGGGGCATGAACAGAAAGACATTGATCCATGAAAACTGCTGATTACTATTTGAAATGGCTATCAGTTCAATGATAACAATTGTACATTAAAATGGTGTGTGTTACGGAATGATGTTTTCTGTAATGGTAACAAAATATCCTCTATATTTTTGAACAACTAATTCCCTTCCATTAACGATTATTTAATTTAAGATTGATTATTGCATATGGGACTGCAAGTACTGTTTCAAACTTTATGAATGGAGTTCACTGTGGTAACCTTTCTTGTAGGCGGACTTCATGTAACATCTTGCTTGAGACTTGATTCCATGATCTTTGGTGAAACAAACTGAGAAAACGATCTTTAACAACTCTGGGGGTATGAAAGTTAACATAAATGCAAGCCTTTTTGAATGGAGAATATTAAATGAAAATCCTTAAAATATAAAATAAAGGCAAATTTTTATTACTAATCAGGTGTGCAATAAAGATGTAACTTTGCTTAATTTAAAAGATCAGCATAGAGAAACTACAAGCTGGTATCATGCATTCTAGCCAGGAAATATGCATTATGGTCAGAATAGTGCTAATTTGGAGACTGCCGAGCGTTATGTAGATTTTCTGGTGCAGTCTGTTTTGTCGTGTGCTTTTGTGATATCATTCTGGAGGAGCGTTGTTTCATTTTTTAACTGCATTGCAGTTGTGGTTTCTAAATGACGATAAACCGAAATTCAAATCAATTATAATTGGAAATTGATATTAATTTATTTTTTATATTTGCAAGAATTTTTTCTATGAAAATACAGTGGATTCTGGTTAATTAGGACACATCAGAACCAGTAAATTTTGGCCGAATTAAGCGGCTGCCCCAATTAGCCTTGGCTTCATTGAAATAGTTAAAAAGGTATAAAAGAAACACAAACTACTGTTTAATTGATTAACAAATGATGTATTTAAATGAAACAACAAATTAGAACACTCAATACTACTACAGTAGTATTGCATAGTACAATAGTCAGTCCTCCTTATCCGCGGGGGATTGGTTCCGGGACCCCTCGCAGATACCATAATCCGCGGATGCTCAAGTCCCTTATTCACCCTGTCTCAATGAGGTGGATCTTAGGACCCAGCGGAACCCCAAACCTTATTTAACCTGTCTCAGTGCGGTAGACATTAGGACCCGGCGGTAGGGCTCTGAATCCACAATGTTTCTGTTCACGAAGATAATCACTGTCACAATTGAAAATAAAGTGGAAATAATAAAGCGATCGGAAAGAGGTGAAACGCCATCAGTCATTGGAAAGGCGTTAGACTACATCGGTCAAAGATCGAAACAATTTTAAAGGATAAAGTGAGAAAGGCCCTGCCCCAATGAATGCTACAATTATTACTAAATAATGCAGTGGTTTAATTTTTGGGTTTTTGATCCACCACATCAACTCGGCACGGATGGAGAGCGGTCTGTCGCTGGATCGGGTTCCTGAGCCCGGCGCTGAAACGTACATTCTTAAGCGTTTTATATGCATAGAAAGTTAAAATATATACTATATACTAAGATAAACGTTTGACTAACTGACACTAAATAATACTGGATGTACCGGTTCCAACTTACTTAGTAACATCCAAGACGATTGTCGATACCTTCAAATTCATCATGGTACCTAACTTGTTGAAGAATTTTCACTTCCAGCCATTTCTGGCATGTCCAAGCCTGAATGCTTGAAACCGAAATGAGGAAAGCAGTAATGAATTATCTTGCTGCTTATTACTCAGCAACTGTCAGTGACAAAAATCACTTTTAAACACAAGCACATACAGCTGATGCCATTTTAAAAACTCTTCACTCTAAGCACGGTTTAGTTTCTAACGGCCACACAAGTGCATGTGTCTGGTGCTAGTTAGAAATTGTTCAGCAATAGTCTGCCCCAATTAAGCAGCATAATGTCCAAAATAAACAAAGGGAATTGGGGCTATTTTCTCAATTAGTTTTTGTTCTTTAAGCGTTGTCCCAAAGTGGCTGCCCTGATTAACGGTGCAATTAACCAGAATCCACTGTGTACTCATAAGTAAGGAAAGAATCATCGTAATAGCTAAATTGCCTCAGACCATAAACAGGTCCTTTATTCATTCCCTAACATTTTGAAATTTATTTATTAAAGGACAACATAATTGTAGCTATTGTTCCTGTGTTCATTTCATCGACCTGGTTTTTATCCTGATTTTTCAATGTTGTTAATGCGGAGTTGCCATGTTTTTGCTGTGACTGGATGCATTTTCCAGTTTGTATCAATACACATCCCAAAAACGTGATTGTTTTGTACTTTGGTTACTGTAATCTATCCTTGGTATAAGTAGGTGAGCATTTAGGGGAGCATAGGTTGTAGAGGAGTAATTGTGGGAATGGGATTCCTCTCTGAGCTCATACACTTGATGGGCATGAAGTACCCTCCTTGATCTCAGTTGAGTCATAGCTAAGATTTAGTTGTGTTTTTACTTGTTTAATTGTTTAATCTTTAATTGATTTTGAGATTCGTAAGGATGGTTTTGATGACAGAGAGGGTGGTTAGGGTTTTAGGGTTTAAGAATAGGGATTTAGGGCAATGACAGGTCAGACCAGAGTCTAAGCCTCCACTCTGTGTTTGAATATCAGCGATGTGGACGGCAAGTTCTGGAGTTGGAATTCTGTGCGGACAGGAGGAACAAGTTCTAATGACTCTTTGGATTTCTGAATCGGGAGTTCGAGGCCTGGTGTTCGATGATTGCGTGTCCTGGATCGATGCTGAGAGTCGAGGCTCAGAATCAGAAGTCTAGAAGTCAAGACTTGTTGGTTGGAACTGAATTTGCGAGGTTGCTGGTGATGTCGAAGCCCTGTATTTGCAGGCCTGAGTCCACTGGAAGCTGGAGTGAAAGGACAGTGTATGTGTGTGGGTCATAGAGTCCTAGAGAGGTACAACACAAAAGCAGGCCCATTGGATCCATCTAGTCCAAACCAAAACCATTTAAGCTACCTACTCCCATCAACCTGTACCAGGACCATTGGCTTCCATATCTTTACTATACATGTATCTATCCAAACTTCTCTTAAACTTTGAAATCAAGCTCACGTGCACCACTTGTGTTCATTCCACCTCATTCCACACTTTCACGACTCTCAATGAAGAAAATTTCCCTCCTGTTCCTCTTAAACTTCTCACTTTTTACCTTTAACCCATGATCTCCGGTTTAGACCCACCCAACCTCAGTGGTAAAAGCCTGCTTGCATTTACTCCATCTATACTACTCATAATTTTGTATAACTCTTTCAAATCTCCTCTCAATCTTTTAAGTTCTAAAGAATACACTCTTTCCTTATAACTCAGGTCCTCCAAACCCGGCAACATCCTTGAAAATTTTCTCTGTGCTCTTTCAACTTTGTTAACATCTTTCCTGTAGGTAGGTGACGGAAACTGCGCACAGTACTCACAAACTTCTTCTACAACTTCAACACAATATCCCAAGGTCAATGTACCAAAAGCTTTCTTTACGACCCTATCTATCCGTGATCCCACTTTCAATGAATTATGGACCTGTATTCTAGATCCCTTTGTTCAACTACATATTTAATTATACATGTGTATAATAAGTAGTGTAACACGAAAGCAAAAACAATTGTGAGGTATGGGTTCGTTGTCCATTCAGAAATCTGATCGCAAAGGGGAAGAAGTTGTTCCTAAAACATTGACTGTGTGTCTTTAGGCTCCTGTACCACCTCCTTGATGGTAGCAGTGAGAAGATGGCAGATACTGCCTTTTGAAGATATCCTGGATGCTGGGGAGTCCAGTGCCCGTGATGGAGGTGGCTGAGTTTGCAACTTTGGGCAGCTTTTTCTGATCCTGTGCAGTGGCCCATCTATACCAGATGGTGATGCAACCAGTTAGAATGCTGTCCACGGTACATCTGTAGAAATTTGTGAGACCTTTTGGTGACACACCTCCCTACAGTCTCCTGAAACATCTAATGAAATATAGACACGGTTGTGTCTTATTTCTTTGTAATTGCATCGGTATGTTGGGTCCAGAATAGATCTTCAGAGACTTTGACATCCAGGAATTTGAACCTGCTCACCCTTTCCACTTCTGATCCCTTGATGAGGACTGGTACATGTTCCGTCAACTTCCCTTTACTAAAGTCTGCAATCAATTCCTTGGTTTTACTGACGTTGAGTGCGGAGTTAAATTGCAACACCATCCAACCAGCTGAACAATCTCACTCCTAACAACCTCCTCATCACCATTTAAAATTCTGCCAACAATGGCCTTATCACTTTGTAGAAATCTGTTTTCAGTTTGACGTGAGTTTTTCTGTTGATCAGTGTCAAAAAAGGCAAATTAAATCCACTGTGATTCGATGTTGTAAAACAATAAAACATGAAAATTTCCTGGGGGGGGGGATGGGTGAATACTTTTTATAGGCACTGTAAGTGTTTTTTGAGCTGTGCTCTTGCTTAGTGCTATTGGTCCATGGCATAAAAAAGGTTGAGAACCCTTGGTGTAGAGAGAGTAGAGCAGTGGGCAAAGCACATATCATTGAGGTGTGACTGTGTTGATTGCCAACGAGATGTTGTTTCTGATCTGCATTAACTATGGTCTCCTGATGAAGTCAAGGATCTAGTTGCAGAGGGAAGTACAGAGGTCCAGGTTTTGGTGTGTGTTGATTACTAAGAGTATGATCGTGTTTAATGCTGAACTCAGTTGAGTGTTGAAGAGTGAAACAAGATGAACTTTTGATGATGACTATAAATTGCCCAATATATTGAACTCTTATTTAATGTTTGGCTTGAAGTACAGTTCTCTTAACCTCTGTGCTACTGTGCCCCTGTATTAACAAAGTAAACCATATAATACAGAAAATACAAAGATTATAATTATAACATGCTGTGACTTTATAGCAGGCCTACAGTAATTGCTGAGGTGACCATTTTTCATTTGTGGAGCAAGTGAACCATACAGATTTCCCCCGCTATCCGAAGGTTGCGTGTTCCTATTAAACCGTTTGTAAGCTGAAATGTTTGTAAGCAAAGATGCAATTGCCGTTAATTTATATGGGAAAATTTTTGAGCATTCCCAGACCCAAAAAAAATAACCTACCAAATCAAACCAGATAACACATAAAACTTAAAATAGCACAAACATATGGTAAAAGTGGGAATGATATGATAAATATTAAGCCTATATAAAGTAGAAATTTTGTATGTACGGTTAGTTTCACTTACCAAAATCAGGAAGACAGTGAGCCAAAATCAATTTGGAGAAAAAAAAATTGGCACGCACGCGCACACAACTGCCCACACAAGGCTTCACGGTCATGGTAATCTTTCTCAGGGTAAACACACGTATAAAGCGGGTGTCTTTTTCTTGTAAAAACGAAAATCCTGTTTGGTTAGCGAAAACAGGTATTCATGTAGGTCTTTGGTAACACCAAGCTGTCATAAAGCCAATGTTCGAAAAATGGGAACCACCTGAATTTATTATCAAGCCTGATTTCTTCCCTCTCTCTCCCCCTCTCTCCCCCTCTCTCCCCCTCTCTCCCCCTCTCTCCCCCTCTCTCCCCCTCTCTCCCCCTCTCTCCCCCTCTCTCCCCCTCTCTCCCCCTCTCTCCCCCCCCCTCCCCCCCTCTCCCCCCCTCTCCCCCCCTCTCCCCCCCTCTCCCCCCCTCTCCCCCCCTCTCCCCCCCTCTCCCCCCCTCTCCCCCCCTCTCCCCCCCTCTCCCCCCCTCTCTCCCCCCCTCTCCCCCCCTCTCCCCCCCTCTCCCCCCTCTCCCCCCCTCTCCCCCCTCTCCCCCCTCTCCCCCCCTCTCCCCCCTCTCCCCCCTCTCCCCCCCTCTCCCCCCTCTCCCCCCTCTCCCCCCCTCTCCCCCCCTCTCCCCCCCTCTTCCCCCCTCTCCCCCCTCTCCCCCCTCTCCCCCCTCTCCCCCCCCTCCCCCCCCTCCCCCCCTCTCCCCCCCCTCTCCCCCTCCCTCTCCCCCTCCCTCTCCCCCTCCCTCTCCCCCTCCCTCTCCCCCTCCCTCTCCCCCTCCCTCTCCCCCTCCCTCTCCCCCTCCCTCTCCCCCTCCCTCTCCCCCTCCCTCTCCCCCTCCCTCTCCCCCTCCCTCTCCCCCTCCCTCTCCCTCCCCCTCTCCCTCCCCCTCTCCCTCCCCCTCTCCCTCCCCCTCTCCCTCCCCCTCTCCCTCCCCCTCTCCCTCCCCCTCTCCCTCCCCCTCTCCCTCCCCCTCTCCCTCCCCCTCTCCCTCCCCCTCTCCCTCCCCCTCTCCCTCCCCCTCTCCCTCCCCCTCTCCCTCCCCCTCTCCCTCCCCCTCTCCCTCCCCCTCTCCCTCCCCCTCTCCCTCCCCCTCTCCCTCCCCCTCTCCCTCCCCCTCTCTCCCCCTCTCCCCGATATTGAATGCAATTTCCACTAGGGGTCACTGTAAAGCTGAGGAGAGGAATTGCTGCTCATTTTCTAATGTGCAGAGGTAATTGTAGTCCCTATCACTAATAGTTCACACACTATGTCAGTTTGAGGGCACACTGCATCCTGCTGTTACTCTGTAGACTGACAAGGGAGTAATAAAATGTAAATAAAACTTTAACTACTTTAGAAATTTTTAGAAATTCATGATTTTCAATAGATATATATGGAAAATACATATACAGTATTAATAGACATTACTTGCAAAATTCTGGTCCACTTGCCTCAAATTGCTTTTGTTTTATGTGTGCAGATCATGACAATAAATGAAACCGTATAGGTTAAATTGTGTTGGCATCATATGGTGGAGCTTTTCATCTTAAAAGCCCATTTATACAAATGCTGTCATGGTGTTGGCAGTTGTTGAAGTAACTGTCATCACAGATAATAAAATGTATTAACTAAAATAACTGGGCCCAAACACATGCACTCTTACAACTCAAGCGTTCCTTTTATTTTACTTGGGCACAAGGAGAATGCCATGAGCCCCTGTCACCCACACTGCTCTGAAGTATGAACAGAATACTGCTATTTTTATACAGAATTGGCTTATCAGCTATGGATGTTGATTATTTAAATAGTATGCATTTGAATTCCTAACTTGCAAGATCAATAGCCATTTAGATTTGAGGTGTTAAAATCAATCAAAGCTGTGACTGGACACCTGATGATATTTTGAAGTTAGTGAAGTGAATAGAATCTTAGTTGTTGGGTTTGTTGCATTTCCTTCTGTTATCTCATCTGTGACACTATGCTTTAGGAGAAGCTTACTTGGCTCATGTACACACTGCAGCAGACTACCTGGTCTATAGTAAGCAGAGGTGTCTCTAACAGTCTCGCTTTAAAGACTATCTTTGCCTGTGCTGCACCTGCCATACAGTAAACTGAGGTTTATTAAATGGACTTGCTGCTGTTATATTGTGTGAACTAGAAATCCCATTCTGATATGCTGGACACTCACGTTTTTCACCCCTCCATTTTCATCTGTTCCTTTGAATAAGGAACTTGGCGAATATGAAAATGGAAATTGTGACAATAGCTATTTATAATTGTACACAAAGTGATTATCGTAGGAATAAGAGCACACATTGTGTCAATAATGTCTACTGCATTTTATGCATCCTCAGTGGCTCCTTTATTAGGTACACCTGTACACCTGCTTGCTAATGCAAATATCTAATCAGCCAATTGTGTGGCAACAACTCAGTGCATAAAAGCATACAGACATGATCAAGAGGTTCAGATGTCATTCAGACCAAAAATGGGAAAGAAACGTGATTGAAGTGACTTTGACTGTGGAATGATTATTGCCAGATGGGGTGGTTTGAGTATCTCGGAAAACATCCAGTAAGCAACAGTTCTGCCAGCAAAAATGCGTTGTAAATGAGAGGGATCAAAAGAGATTGGTTCGACCTGAGAGGAAAGTGACTAGTAACTCAAATAAACAAGTGTTACAACAGAGAGGTGCTGAAGAGCACAGCTTGTCGAACTTTTAAGTGGATGGACTATAGCCACAAGGGGTTGCGCTCCTGTATTTAATAAAAGTGGCCACTAATAGCTAGAAAACTTGTAAAATTATAAAAGTATGAATGAATTGTGTATAACATTCTTATTTGTATTCTAGTGTCTACCTTCAGAGATTGAAGTCAAATATAAAATGGCTGAATGTTATACAATGCTGCGTCAAGAAAGGGATGCAGTTGCAATCTTGGACACTATTCCTACCAGGCAGCGCACTCCAAAGGTTGACATTGATTAGTTTTTTTTCATATGAAGTTTGTGCAAATTGAGTAAAATGTTACAAACGGAATTTTCCCCCATTTACTAATTATTTTCAATGTAGATTAATTTTTCATTTAATGTTTAAATTGAAATGCTTTCTCTATGTAGTGTGAATATTTTAAATTATGTACTTAGTTTAGAACTACAATTGTTTTTACTAAAACAGCCATTTTTGGTAAGGAATAATTTTACACTTCTATATTTTAATTCATTTTTTAAAAAAAGACTTTAAAGTTTGAAATTGATTTGGTTCCCTGTTTTTGAACCAATAATCTTGTATTAGATTTTTAGAATGTTGGTAATTTTTTTCCCCATGCTTTCTTTGCATGGCTTGACTTGAAATTATTCTGAATTGTAAATTAATTTATATTACTAAGTGTTTTTCTCTGTTATACAGATTAACATGATGTTAGCCAATCTATATAAGAAAGCAGGGCAGGAGAGGTCAGCTGTAACCAGCTATAAGGAAGTTCTACGACAGTGTCCCCTGGCTATGGATGCAATACTAGGTAGGGTTTTTTTTAAATGGGCCATGATTTTTTTTACATATACACTTAACAAGCAAGCAAGAAAGTCAACTGAGTAAGTGGGATAGGTGCTGATTAGGAAGACAGACTGGGGTGCACATGCAAACCATAACAATGAGTTTTTTGCTTGTTTTATGGACTATTGCCCTGAGTCTATTTTCCATAAATTGGGAGTTGCCTTATTACCTTTTCCCAGATCATATAACAGTGATCTTTTAGTGGGAAAATATTTTCCATCAAAAACTATTTTATTCTCAAATTATTGTGGGATTTTTTTGTAATTTTGAAAACAATGAACATATGCATCAATTTTTGATCCTCTGAAGAAAGCAAAGTAGCTATCCAAATATTTAATCAGATTTTATCAAATATTTACCCTGATCACGAAGTTAATACAAAAAGGAAGGAAGCTAATCAGCCTACTGTGTTAACAGTCTCAAATGTAAGAACATATTGGTTAGTAATGCTTATCTTCCCTCTCCTCATAGCCCTGTAAATTCTTTCCTTTTGGATACTTGCCCTTTTTGAGCACTTCATTTGAACCGACATAGTAACATGGGGATCAAGTACTAGAACTTTTACTATTTGATTCGTACATTAATAACTTCTGTTAACGAAATGCCAGCTTGCATCTTTCGCCTTCACAGATGCTGCTTGACCTGCTGATTTCTTTCTGGTTTTTCAATTTTTTTTGTTCCAGAATCCCAGGATGTTGCCTGGGATGGAATGGAGTGTTGGTAATAAGGATAGACCAGGTGCACTGGATTTGTTTTCCCTGGAGGTGGGGGGCGGGGGAGAGATTCGGAGAGAGAAAGTGGCCAGCGAGTGTACGTTTGTGGTCTTCTACTGCTGTAGCCCATCCACTTTAGATATGCTCTTCTGCAACATGTAGCTATTTGAGTTACTGTTGCCTTCCTGTCAGCTTGAACTAGTCTGACCATTCTTCTCTGACTTCTCTCATCAACAAGGCATTTTCACCAAAAGAATTGCTGCTCACAGAATGTACTTTGTTTTTCGCACCATTCTCTGAAGTGTAGAGGATGTTGTGCATAATAAGCCCAACAGGTCAGGAGTTTAAGATACTCTAACCACTATGGCACCAAAAATCATTCCACCTTTGGTCATTTAGATCACATTCCCCCCCCCTCCCCCCATTCTGATGTTTGGTCTGAACAACAATTGAACTTCTTGACCATGTCTGTGTGCTTTTATGCATTGAGTTGCTGCCACACGATTGACTGATTAAATATTTGCATTAATGAGCAGGTGTACAAAATAAAGTAGCCATTGTGTGTAGGTTTATGATGAGGCATAAGCTGTTTAGATAGGATACAAGGGCAAATACTGTCACCTAAGGAATGATTAGAGTTTGGAATGAGAGGGTGGTGGAACCAGTGGTTCTCCCAACATTTGATAAATATCTAGAAGAGCACTTGAATGACCAAGGCATAGGAAATTATGGACTAAGTGCTGGTAGATGGGGTTGTCTGAATGAGTATGTAGCGATTGGTATAGAAAGGGTGAGCCAAAGGACCTGTGTTGGTGCTGTAGGACTCTGTTTCTACTACTAACCCTAGATTACATTCTGGAACCACCACTTAACTGTTTAGAAATGGTTTCCTTGTGTCACATCTGTACTTTTGCCAGTCATTGTGTGTATAACCTTCAGAATGTATGGGCCATCACAGTTTGGTCTGGTCTGTGTTCCCTGTGGGTTTGCTTGAGCTTTTTATGGATTTTAATATATCCACCTTGCTATTGTGTGTTGTTGTTTCTCCTAAAATTTGATTTCTACAGGCACCTCATTTAGTATTCAGGATATGTTTTCAGGAACAAGAGAGCCAATAGATTCAGTGCTGAAAGAGTTCTTAACAGCATTTATGTGAAGAGTGGGGCATTACAGTTGATGCTGCTGTGCTGGGAACTTAAACAAACCCCTTGTCCCCTCTTGCTGCACATTGGTCTGCCAGGTATGTAGCAATCATCCAGCACTGAATCGGCACATAGCTCCACAGTTTGCACCCCTTGCCCAACATCAATCCAAAATGCTATTATTTCTGAATTGTGTGGGCTCGGGTGCACTCTGGTATGCAAGGTTTCTCTTCCAGTAGAGCTACAGTGGAAAGTTAATGTTTGGAAGTATTTCTATCTTGAGAGTAAAATAAGACTCAGTTCAAAGGTCAGGTCAACTTTCTTCTAAAGGGGTTCTTCAGTCCAGTAGAAACAAGTTATCTTGAGATTACTGTAGAAAAAAAAATCTTTTTAACATGTTTACAAATATTAAAAGTTTCAAAAAATAAAAACCCAAAGACTCTTCAAATAATTAAGCAAGAAATATCCATCTTGTACATTACTAATAAATCTTTCCTTTTCTACAGGTCTGCTGTCTCTTTCAGTGAAGGGTGCAGAGGTAGCATCTCTGACTATCAATGTGATTCAGAGCATTCCAAATCTGGACTGGTTATCTGTTTGGATCAAGGCATATGCTTTTGTTCACACTGGTGACAATACCAGGGCAATCAATACTATCTGGTAAGGGGATGTTTTGCACTATCCACTTACATGTGTATTAAAACATTATTGTCCTGGTTGGTGTTTTATGTATATCCCAACTTAAAAAGGGCATTCCAGTTCTGGAAAATTATTTTAATTTATTGTTTCAGTTAAGAATTGGTACCATTTGGAAGTTAGCATAATTTAGTCTGCTTGTACTTTGAGGATCATGCCAATGAAATAATTTCTGGAAGGAAGTAATGTGGTACGTTAGCAAGGTGCTTTTGTAAATATAATGGATAGGCTTCTAGTTTCTGCACTGCAATTAACAGCACACTTCTATGATCATTTTATCCTCAGCTCTTTGGAGAAGAAGTCATTGTTGAGGGATAATGTGGATTTAATGGGAAGCCTGGCAGACTTGTATTTCAGGGTGGGTGACAACAAAAATGCCATCCTGAAGTTTGAGCAAGCTCAGATGCTGGATCCATATATAATTAAGGGTAAGTAATATTGAAATTCATGCAAATATGAGTTTTCCAGTTGATCAAGATGATCACCAGCTCAATAACTGTAGTTCTAAATTTTGCATTAAAAGCATGTCTAAATGTTTGAAGATTTGTTGAGGGTTACACTGGTATTTAACTGTATGTTCAAAGAGATGTTCGCATTTATGAAGTGACTTTCACATCCTAAATATTGTAATCTAGGAAACTTCCATTATATTTGCACCGTTCACTTCCTGAAGTAACAATGTGACAATAACCAGGTAATCCTTAGACACATTGTTTCAGAAATAAATATTGACTAGAATGCCAGGAATAAATCCCCAGCTCTTTGAGTCGGTGCTATAGAATCATTTACATCCACCCCAGAACAGATGGAATCTTTGCTTAGTAATTCATCCTAAAGGTAGCACCTCTTGCTGCTTGTGACTTCTTTGACAATGCAAAAAAAAAGTCAGTTTAGAATTTTATCTATTTATCACCCTAGTTTCTGACATGGTGCTTGAATCTTGGGTCTCAGAAGAAGTCGTGACTGATGTTCCCCTCCCCCACCTTTTTCTTCTAGCGTCGTCCCCCTTCCTTCTGTCTTGAAGAAAGGTCTGATCCTGAAGTATTGACTTTATTAATTTCCATGTATGCTGCGCCTGATCTGCTGATTTCCTCCAGCATTTTGTGTGAGTTGCTTTGGATTTGCAGCACCTGCAGACTTCCTTGTGCTATGACTGATGACTTGATTTTTTTTTTAAAGTAGAAATAGAGTTTGGATATCCAGTCGGCATTTGTTACAATATAGTAATTTGAAGAACTGGAATAAATTGTTGAACAAGCATTGTGTAACACACACAAATTGCTGGAGGAACTCAGCAGGCTAGGCCGTATCTATGGAAAAGAGTACAGTCAACGTTTCGGGTCGAGACTCCCCGTCAGGACTGAACATGATATATATAATTAACTGTCTAATATTTTCAAATCTTTACCTCACTTTAGGAATGGATGTCTATGGGTATCTTCTGGCAGGTGAGGGCCGACTAGAAGATGTTGAAAATTTAGGTGGACGTTTATTCAACATCTCTGATCAGCATGCAGAACCTTGGGTTGTCTCAGGGTAGGTATTAAAGTTTTAAATTGTTTCAGGAAGAAAGAAACCATTCTTTCTGGTAAATAAGTACTTTGGTTAGTAGTATAATGCATCTTGTTCTGAAACATTGTTATACAGATTTTCATGTGCTTTGCTTGTAAAGGTTTTCTTGATGAATGAAAAATGGGGATCTGATTTTACATTTCCGAGCAGATCTTGGTAGAGTCTTGGCTCCTCTTGATCTATGAGTTGGAGCTGAGCTACATAAGACCATGTCCTAATGTTGAGCCTCAACTCCACCCTAAATAAACTTTCAACAAGTTGCAGCTTTTTTATCGCTAATTTTTATTGCAACACCAACAAATTACATTTAGTACAACCAGTTGCCAATTACATTTTGACTGATTAACCCAGCCTCCCCTAATCTTCATCACCATCCCCCCTCCACCCCTCATCCTCATCCCCACCCCCCTCTCCACCCCTCTCTGTCCCCACCACCCCCTCCGCTCCACCAATCAACTGAATAGTAGTGCGTACACAGACAGAGCATTCCTAAGCTGACAGTGATGCAGGTGGATGCTTCCCTGGTGTCATGGATTATTGATTACCTGACAGGCAGACCTCAGTACATGCACTTGCAGCACTGTGTGTCAGACAGAGTGGTCAGCAGCACTGGGGCTCCACGGGGGACTGTCCTGTCTCCCTTTCTCTTCACCATCTACACCTCGGACTTCAACTACAATGCAGAGTCTTGCCATCTTCAGAAGTTTTCTGATGACTCTGCCGTAGTTGGATGCATCAGCAAGGGAGATGAGACTGAGTACAGGGCTACGGTGGGAAATTTGTCTCATGGTGTAGCAGAATCATCTGCAGCTCAATGTGAAAAAGACTAAGGAGCTGGTGGTGGACCTGATGAGGGCTAAAGCACCAGTGACCTGTTTCCATCCAAGGGGTCAGTGTGGACATGGTGGAGGATTACACATTCCTGGGGATATGAACTGACGATAAACTGGACTGGTCAAAGAACACTGAGGCTGTCTACAAGAAGGGTCAGAGCCGTCTCTATTTCCTGAGGAGACTGAGGTCCTTTAACATCTGCCAGACGATGCTGAGGATGTTCTACGAGTCTGTGGTGGCCAGTGCTATCATGTTTGCAGTTGTGTGCTGGGGCAGCAGGCTGAGGGTAGAAGACACCAACAGAATCAACAAACTCATTCGGAAGGCCAGTGATATTGTGGGGGTGGAACTGGACTCTCTGATGGTGGTATCTGAAAAGAGGATGCTGTCCAAGTTGCATGCCATCTTGGACAATGACTCCCATCCACTCCATGATGTACTGGTTAGGCACAGGAGTACATTCAGCCAGAGACTCATTCCACTGAGATGTAACACTGAGCGTTATAGGAAGTCATTCCTACCTGTGGCCATCAAACTTTACAACTCCTCCCTCAGAGTGTCAGACACCCTGAGCCAATAGGCTGGTCCTGGACTTATTTTCACTTGGCATGATTAACTTACTATTATTTAATTATTTATGGTTTTATATTGCTATATTTCTACACTATTCTTGGTTGGCACGGCTGTAACGAAACCCACTTTCCCTCGGAATCAATAAAGTACGTCTGTCTGTCTATTGTAACAGAATATCTTTTAAGTAAGATATCAGATTTGTCCACATTAAGATTGTGGTTGTTGTGCGTCATTTACTCTTGCTGATGATAGTTCCAGGTAAGAAATGTCCAAAAAGCTCCAAAGCCAGTGAGTACTTGAAATATTATGGGGAGGTTTCCAACACTGGACTACAATCTTCTTAGCAGCAGTCAGGCCTGCCAGCCAGACTGTGCGTGTTTTTTCCGTAAGGGAAAGGTAGGAGTCATCATTTAGAAGATGCACTGAGGGGTCCATTGGTAATTGTACTCCCTTTAGTTCTGTAAGAGTACTGATAACCTTCCCCCTCAAACCAAAAACCCCTGGACATTCCCATACAACATGTTTAAAAGAGCCATGGTTCTGTGGGGCAAAATGAGCAAGATGGGTCAGGAACCAGTCCCATCTGATGTCTAATTCTGGGTGTTAGATATGCTCTGTGACAAAATTTCAAGTGTTTATACCGATGATTTGGGTTTCTTGAAGCACTGGCAGCATTATCCCAAATCGCATCCCAGTCTAAATCTTGTCCCAATTCAGATATGTCCCTAACCCAGGCTTTCATTCTTGATGTGGGCAAATATTTCTGGGAGTTTAATTTATCATAGATATATGACACTATTTATCCTGGAGCACTCTGTATCCAACTTAAAGTGGGATGGCCCTTTAAATCTGACCTTCAGGGAACCCCGCAGGCTTTACAAGCTGATCTTACTTTAAAATAGAAGAAAAGAGAGTGTTTATCAATATTATATCGAGATACCAGTTCTTGAAAGCTAAGGATAGTACTTGCCCCATTAATATCTTGAAGATTAATAATACCTTTATCCTCCCAAGTTCTGTTAGTGAATGGTTCCCCACCCCCCGATAGAAAATGATTATTGTTCCATAATGGAGAAGATTTGCACCATACGCTTTTAAATTTTAGGAGTTTTTCTGCTGCTCTAAACACCTGAGGCATACGGTGTTCCGCAGGGGTCGGTGTTGGGACCCCAACTCTTTACAATCTATATTAATGATTTGGAGAAAGGGACTAAGTGCAACGTATCGAAGTTTGCTGATGACACAAAGATGGGAGGGAGTGTAATGAGTGCGGCGGACATTGAAACCCTGCAGGGGGACATAGATAGGTTGAGTGATTGGGCAGACATTTGGCAGATGAAATATAATACTGACAAGTGGGAGGTCTTGCACTTTGGCAGGAAAAATAATAGAGCAAGTTATTATCTAAATGGAGAGAAACTGGAAAGTGCTTCTGTGCAAAGGGATCTGGGGGTCCTGGTGCAGGAAACACAAAAAGTTAGTATGCAAGTGCAGCAGGTGGTCAAGAAGGCCAATGGAATGCTGGCTTTTATTGCTAGGGGGATGGAGTATAAGAACAGGGAGGTCTTACTGCAGTTGTACCGGGTGTTGGTGAGACCACACCTGGAGTACTGCGTGCAGTTCTGGTGTCCATATTTAAGAAAGGACATACTGGCTCTCGAGGCAGTGCAGAAAAGGTTCACTAGGTTAATTCCGGGGATGGGTGGGTTGATGTATGATGACAGGTTGAGTAGATTGGGACTCTACTCATTGGAGTTCCGAAGAATGAGAGGCGATCTTAATGAAACATATAAGATTGTGAAGGGGCTTGATCGGGTGGATGCGGGGAGAATGTTCCCAATGATGGGTGAAACTAGGACTAGGGGGCATAATCTTAAAATAAGGGGATGCCGTTCCAGGCCTGAGATGAGGAGAAATTTCTTCACTCAGAGGGTAGTGGGGCTGTGGAGTTTACTGCCCCAGAGAGCTGTGGAAGCTACTACACTCAATAAATTCAAAACGGAGATAGACATTTTCCTGGATAAAAATGGCATTAGGGGATACAGTGAGCGAGCAGGTAAGTGGACATGAGGCTAGGTTTAGATCAGCCATGTGATCTCCTGGGCCAGTTTTCGATAGCCTGGATGGGTTGGAGAGGAATTTTCCAGATTTTTTCTCCTCAATTAGCAAATCGGGTTTTTTTCCCCCGGGTGATCACATGGGTTTGGGCGGGATGAATAATAAAATAAAATGGGCGGCATGATGCCCTGTTGGTTGGCACTGTTGCCTTGTGGGATTCGGTGATAACTAGAGTTAAGATTGGATCAGCCATGATCTTGTTGAATGGCGGAGCAGGCTCGAGGGGCCGATTGGCCTACTCCTGCTCCTATCACTTATTTTCTTATGTTCTTATGGGTTAAAATTGGACCGTAATATAAATCACATTTTTTCATAGACATACCTGTAAGGAGAAAGTCCTTCAACCTTATTGGTGATATTAGCTCTTTCTTGTTCTATATTTTTCCATGAAGAAACCTTCTCCTCTTCCATCCAATAGCTAAAACTTTTTAATACAAATGCCCAGTGATACAATTTGAAATTTGGATATGCCAATCCCCCATCCAGCTTTCTGAATTGTAGAGCTGACCACTTTATATTGCATTGTTTACCATTCCAAACATAGCATCATAGTAAGGAGTCCAGTTTTTGCCAATATCTTGCTGGAGGCGCAAGTGGGATCATTGAGTTGATAAAATTAATGCGGGGTAAGATGTTCATTTTAATGACCGATAAACGGACTGGGACTGATGCTGGCAGGTGTCTCCATCTATTAATATCTTTTCTTTTCAAAATGAAAGAGTAATTTGTTTTAGCCACAAATGATAGGGAAGTATTAACTTTAATACCCAAGTAGAGGACCCCTTTTGTAACCTTAATCTGGGGAGGGAGAGACACCTTACTTTTATCTGTATTTATCAGCATCAGTGCTGATTCTGACAAATTAACTTTGTATCCTGAAAGAAATCCATATAGCTCCAGTCTTTTTAAAACATAGGGAAGAGTTTGTTGAACATTTGCCATATAAACTTGTGCAGGGTTCCCCAATTAGTTTTCCACAAAGGCCAAATTATGTCAAGCATGCCAAGCCAAGGGCCAAAACATCCAGGGTTTTTTCCCATTGCACCAGTAAGTTTTATGGGCAGATGTTGTTGCTACTATTACCATTATTATTATTATTAATAGTAGTAGTGGCAGTAGTAATAATTTAGGCCTGGGATTCTCAAAGCCTGCGTTGTGGGTCACACAAGAGAAAAAAAATGCACTCTTGAAACAAAATAAGTCCAAAACCAACCATTTAATTATGACTCTAGCTATCCCAACTGTCAGCTGTCACATTGAGAACTCATCTGGGACTTGACACAGACATGGTAGTCTTCACCACTTCCCTTCCACACAAAGAGTTTTAGTAGTACTGCCTTTTCCACTGTTTCTGTTCTCTCATTTAATCTATTTGTTCTTTTTAATTAAGCTATGTAGCATTTAAAATATGAAGTGTAGTTATAAAATAAATTATTAGTGCTATTGTTGTAATATTATTATACCACAGTAAGATTGACAAATGGACAAAAATAAATAGATTCACTCACCAATCAGTGAGAGAAGTGACAGCGACGGGATGAGGCAATCCTTCTGATGTCGGGCCTGTATTCTGTTGTGGCAATCCTGAGGCACTGGCCAAGATGTGTATTGGAGTCTGTTTCTTGATGGAGTTATTGAAGAAAATGAAGACTCACATAAGTACATGGAGGGGAACAATGTGAGTAGGTCATTGCAATAGCTCTCATGTTTTTGAATTGAGCTTGGGGAACCATGTTGATCCAAAAGTCACTCACCCCAACGTCCTTGTGTTGTGCTTTGAGCAAATCAGATGTTCCCATTTCCAAGACCTCCATCTGAAGAGTTGCCTCACCTGTGGAAGGCACCAGCCTTTTGGCCTCTGCAGTCCACTGGCCGTCAGCCAAAACAGACAATGGCTGTCTCAGGAAGAGAAGGATGTCACCTGAGAGTTTAGGGGAGCTTTCAAATCATTCCCTGAAGTTTTCTGCCAGGCTCATCATGAAATCCTTCATCACTGGATCCTTCCTGCATTTCATTCTTCTCGCAATGCAAGCTTCAGTCGTCTCATACATGTCCACAACAGTGTGGTTGTTGCCTTGTAATTGCAGATTAAGTTGATTTAGATGAGACATGATGTCACACAGGAAAAAGAACATGTGCCATCACTTTGTCACTTTAAAAACTCTTAAATCCTTGGGCTTTTTGGCTCTGCAAGCTGGGTAAAAATGACATAAGCTCATCGCGCTGGTAAAATAAAACAAAACTGATAAATCCAGTCAGATTTTCACGCAGGCCATGTTGTTCTTGGTTTAAGGTCCGTGATGTACTGCTGGTAACAATTCGCTTAGATGACAGATTCGCTTTTAGATGACAGGCGGGTAGCTGGTGCGTGCCGCTGTCTAGTTGGACCATAGAGAGCGCGCAGTAGGTCACATGTTCTACAGGGGCGTAGGTCAAGTGTACGGTGTGGGATGAGGTTAAAATAAATTAGACCAGCATGCGTTTTATTTACATGTTATGACAGGTGTGTTCACATAAGTGCCAATGGGTTGGCGCGGTCCAGACATTTGGTTCTCACGGTCCAGACCTGGCCCGCAGTCCACCTATTAGGTTGTCTGAACTAGCGTGTCGTCCACGTAAAGTGATATCGAATGTGATGTTGTACCTATTGTAATAGGGGAGATCTGAGGAGAGTTTCTAATTGAGTATGCAAGCGGTTCAATAGATATAGTAAAAATTAGAGGGTCCCCTTGTTGTGTGCCCCGTCCTATGTCAAATAACTGAGAAACTTCCTCCCACACATACCCGGCCTGAAGGATTAGCATACAGTGTTCGAATCATATTGATAAATTTATTGCTGAACTTAAATTCTTTTAGAACTCTCCAAAGATATGACCATTCAAGGTGATCAAATGCTTTTTCAGCATCTAGAAATAGCAGGCCACAGGCAGGCAGGATTTTATGCGTTGCATTCAGTATGTATAAGAGCCGGTGAGTATTATCAGATGCGAGATGTTCCCTGATAAAGCCTGATTGATCTGGGCTAATTATTTTCCCAACCACTGTCTCAAGTCTACTGGCTAAGACTTCGGAAAATACCGAGGTCAGCATTTATCAAAGAGATTGGACGGTAAGTGGCACACTCCAAGGGGTCCTTACCGGTCTTAGGTATAACTGATCAGGGCTATGTTTAGATCTTTATGGAAAGCGCCATTTCCAATAGTATAATTTAATGTTTCTAACCATACTGGTTCAAGAATATCCCAAAGTGCTAGGTAAAGTTCCACAGATATGCCATCTATACCTGGTGTACGGCCCTTATTTGTAGCTTTGACTGCTTTAAGTAGTTCATCCAGTGTAATGGAGTCTAGAGTTTTGGTGTCCTTTAATGACAATGTAGGGAGGTCTAATCCACTAAAAAAAAATCTCTGAAGTCATTCTCAGAAGGAACTGAGCCACTTGTATACAGTTCTTTAATTCTTGAATGCCACGTTTATTTTCTCTGTTGAAGATACTACACATGTAGCACATCTTATCATTGGTACTGTATAGACCTTTTAGCTTCCTGTTGTGTGAGCATTAGTGCCAAAAGATGGCTCAGTCTGCTGCCTTCTGTGTAATACTTAGTTTGGTTATATGGATCATATATTCTGCCCTGCTTCTTAATAAATCATTTAATTCTGCTTGTTTTGTTTCGAGCTCGTTTTCTCGTTACGGTGTATCGCCTTTTGAGATCATTCTCCAAAACCTTACATTGTTCTTTTAGGGTGGAAATCTTTTGAAGCCGGCTTTTATGTAGGTGGGAGCCGAACCATATGGCATTATTCATAAGAAATCCTTTATGGAGGCCCAAATCACTGTCAGATCTGAGACACTTTTTATTTAAATTTATAAATTCCATCAGTTTTGTTCTCAGTTGTGTGAGAAATTCATTGCTTTTTTAGAAGCGTGGAGTTAAACCTCCACCTAGTAGCCTTAATTTTAATTTTGCCATAATTAAAAGTAGATGTGACTGGGTTGTGATCAGATAGATGTCTGGGCAAAAATTCTATTGAGTGTACCAAAGGCAGCAAAACAGAGGATATAAGAATGTAATATATCCAAGAGAGAGTTTTATGTCTTGTGGAGAAGAAGGTATAAGCAAGTTACAACTTCTTAAAATTTTCTTAATTCTTCTCAGTCCTCACCACAGAATTTTTGATGCCAATAGTGCTGACTCAAAAGATATGTTTTTTCCTTAAATTAACATTAGCATTAATCAATAGTTTTTATGATAACATGACAATTTCAAGGTCAATATTACTAATATTAGTTTATCATTCCATAATTGCTTGAATTTAAACTCCCTAGCAGCCATAGTGAGATCTGGATATCCAAATCAAAGCTTCAAATATTTGCATATTAGAACAGTGGCTTAAATGCTTTCATTTACTTCCAATTTCCTACTTTGACTTTTAAACTACTTAATTTGTTTTAAAGCATTCGGGGGATCCTGAAATAATGCGATGTATTATTTTAATCCATGTTCATGTTTTAACTGAACTTTGGGGATTCCTGAAAGGCTGAATATAATTATGCTAGTGGCTTGTGGTTGGACCAGTCCACATTCCATCTGTAGACCAAGTGATATTATCTTAACAACTCTGAATACCTGAAGTATTCTTCTGAAAACCAGGAAAGTTTCAAGACCTGTATTACACAGTTTGGGTGGTGGGGTGAAGATACATCTCTATCAAAGCCTTCTGCTGGGTTGCAGGTCACCATTTGGCAAAGTGTAGTGCCCCACCCACCCCATTAGAGTCATTTGAAGCCATAGGAGCAGGTGGTGGATGGTCACATGAGCAGCTGGTGCATATCGCAAGTCGTGGTTATATGACCAATGATGCTAGGCAGTCAATCTGTGAAGAATATTGATAATGTCTGGCAGTCGTTTATCTCGTAAAGACACTGCATAGAAGAAGGCAATGGCAAACCACTTACATCAAAAATAAATTGCTAAGAACAATCATAGTCAAAGCTTACATCATAAGGTATGTGATGATGATTACATGCTGCAGTATATAACTAATTTGTACAATGTGCACAAAGGAAGTTGGGACTATCAGTTGCATCATTATCTAAAAGTGTGCACCAATTGTATATATCCTTAATCATTTAGAGAGCTATTACACATCACTTCTGTTACCTTTGGTAGGTCAGCCATGACAGATGGCTATGATCTGTCTTCTCATACTGGTTTCTCTGCTGCAATATGATTTTGTAAAGTGTGAGAAAGACAAGTAAATAGGTTACAACAGAAAAGTTTATGGCTCATTGATGTGGATAGAGGATTAATTATCTGATGGTGACAATGCCTTGATGAGTGTTAAAACTAGCTGGCTAGATTTGCCCAATGGTGTGGCACAGGAATTAGTTACAGTGCATATAAAAAAAAATACACCCCCCAGGATGTTTTCATGTTTTATTGTTTTACAACATTGAATCACAGTGGATTTAATTTGTTTATTTTACACTGATCAACAGAAAAGACTCTCGTGTAAAAGTGAAAACAAATTGGTCTAAATTTATCACAATTATTAAACACATTAATTGCATAATTACTCACCCCCTTTAAGTCAGTATTTAGTAGATGCATCTTTGGCAGCAATTACAGCCTTTAGCGTGTGGATAGGTCAGCTTTGCATATCTGGACACTGCAATTTTTTTCCCCATTCTTCTTTTATAAGACTGCTCAAGCTTTGTCAGATTTCTTGGAGAACATGAGTGAACAGCCCTTTTCAAGTCCAGCCCCAAAATCTCAATTGAATTGAGGTCTGAACTATAACTTGGCCATTCCAGGACGTTAACTTTGTTGTTTTTAAGCCATTCCTATTTAGCTATGGCTTTATGCATGGGGTCATTGTTTTCCTGGAAAATAAATCTCCCAAGTCACAGTTCTCTTGCAGACTGCATCAGGTTTTCCTCCAAGATTTCCCTGTATTTTGCTGCATTAATTTTACCCTCTAACTTCACAAGCCTTCCAGGGCTTGCTGCACTGGAACATCCCCACAAAATGATATGGCAACTATCATGCTTCACGGTAGGGATGGTGTGTTTCTGATGTGCATGACATTTAGTCCGGTCCAAAAGCTTCCAGCAGACTTCAGAGTTTCTCACATGCCTTTGGTGAACCCAAGCTGAGATTTCATGTTTTTTCCCACCAGTGGCTTTCTTTTTGTCACTCTGCCACCAAGCTGCGACTGGTGAAACACCCGGGCAACAGTTTTACGCAGTTTCCCATCTCAGCCGCAGGAGCCTGTAACTCCTCCAGAGCTGTCATGGGTCTCTTGGTGGCCTCCCTCACTAGTCCCCTTCTTGCATGGTCACTCAGTTTTTGAGGACTGCCTGCTCTAGGCAGATTTACAGCTGTGCCATATTCTTTCTGTTTCTTGATGATTGACTTAACTGTGCTCCAAGGGATATTCAGTAACTTGGAAATATTTTTGTACCCATCTCCTGACTTGTGCTTTTCAATTATCTTTTTATGGCATTGCTTGGAGTGTTCTTTTGTCTTCATGGTGTAGTTTTTGCCAGGATACTGACTCACCAGCAGTCGGACCTTCCAGATACAGGTATTTTTACTACAATCAGTTGAAACACCTCGAATGTAGACAGTAATCTCCATTTAACTAATTATGTGACTTCTAAACCCAATTGGCTGCACCAGTGATGATTTGCTGTGTCATACTAAAGGGAGTGAATACTTGTGCAATCAATTATTTTGTGTTTTATATTTGTAATTAATTTAGATCACTTTGTAGAGATCAGTTTTCACTTTGACACAAAAGAATTTTTTTCTATTGATCAGTGTCAAAAAAAACCCAAATTAAATCCACTGTGATTCATTGTGGTAAAACAATTAAATGTGAGTTGGTGAGCACTGGGGAGGGGGTGGTGAATACTATTTTTAGGCACTGTAATGTAGCCTCAACTTGTTAGTGTTTATGTAAATGATTTAGATGAAGGTACTAAAGGATTAGGGGTTTTTTTTATCATCACCAAAAGGAAGATTGAAAAATAACTTGTGAAAAGGATACAAGAAGGCTACATTTTTTACTGAGTGGACAAAATGAGTTACAGTTTAGGAAATGTGAAGTTATCCATTTTGACGCTGTGACCAATGGTGGCTACTCTGTTCCTAAATTGCATAGTCAAGCAACCATGAAGTGACTGGCAGAAAACATCATCTTACTTTAAATATGAAAACAATACCATAAATCACTGATGGAAATGTTACTTCTTATCTTTCTATGTCTTTATTTTCTCTGCAGTTATCAATGTTTGTACAGCAAACGATATTCACGTGCACTTTATCTGGGAGCAAAAGCCATTCAACTAAATAGCAACAGCGTGCAAGCTTTACTATTAAAAGGTGCTGCTTTGCGAGCATTGGGCAGAATCCAGGAAGCTATTATACACTTTAGAGAAGCTATGCGTCTCTCTCCTTGCAGAATGGATTGCTATGAAGGTAAGGTGTTTCTTAACCTATTCTTGTATTTGTATGATGAATATTTTAAATTCTGCCCCAGAAAATTGTTATTTTTTTAATCACATGTAAATTGTGAGAAGTACAGCCCCTCAGAATTATGTTGATCTGTTAGCTTTTATGTCATTTGAAGTTGCAACATTTCATTTGGTTTGGAATTGAAGTGGACTTAAACAGTCAAAAAACAGTGCAGTGGCCATCTAATTCTTGTGTAGTTGTATCGTGTTTTTTAAAATAGTATGTAAACATTCTTCATTAACAAGCTATCTTAAGTTTGTTAACAAACATTCTTCTTCTTTAGAAGTTTGAATGGTATTGGGCCAGGAATTTCCATTAGTTGGTGTTAGTTAGTTAGTTCAAGAATACTCTCAGGATGTTCTTGAAAAATTTTCTCAGTCCTAGATTCCTAGCCATCACAGCGCTCTAAGTAGTGTTTTTGGATGGACACATGTGGCTTTCCCGTTGGAATTGACCAGAGCCTTATGGCTGGGGATATTGACATGCGAGGGAAACTGAGAGTGATTTGCACATTGTGCAAGTTGATTTAGAAGGATTTTGCAGAGGTGGTGGTAGTACTGCAGATTTTCAAAGTGCCCTCTGTAATTTGTTCATGGTGTGAAATCTACTAGAACCCCAAAGAGGCTAATGTCAGATTTGCATTTTTCCCTGAGGCTCCCAGAGCCTGTGCTTTACACTGGAGGTAGTGATGGATGTTTGCTTTAGCTTGCAAGAGATGAGATGTGATCCAAAGTGAGCTGTGTCTTGTCATGAACCTTGAATAGTAATGGACTAGGTAATGTATGTGGAAGATGTTAAACATAAAGCATTTTGGTGGCGGTCTCCTTCCAAGTATTGTCTGTGTATAGACATTGATTATTGACAATGACATTTTCTTGTTTTTGGGGTACAGATGATATACTATACAGTTCTTGGCTATCTTGTAGATAATTCCAATCCAAAAGAGGACTTCTTGGAAACAAGGTGAAGTGGTGAGGAATGATACTACCTTTCTTGACCCCAGTCTTCATGAGGATAGCTTTTAGCCAGCTGCATTGCAGGTGTAATTCTTCCCCACCATTGAGCACATCTTCAAAAGGCAGTGCTTCAAAAAGGAAGCATCCATCATTGAGGATCCTCACCAGCCAGGACATGCCATCTTCTCATTACCACCAGCAGGGAGGAAGTACAGGAGCCTGAAGACACACACCCAACATTTTAGAAACGCCTTCTTCCCCGTCTGCCATTATATTTCTGAACAGTACATGAACTCATGAACATCCCTCACTATTCCTGTTTTACACTATCTTTAAATTTTTTATTGTAACTCTGTAATTTAAAAAAAATGTTCACAAACAAACTACACAACATATTAAAGTTCAAAGTAACTTTATTAACAAAGTACATGTATGTACTTTGGGTATGAAAGATTATGGGAAGAAGGCAGGAGAATGTTATTGAGAGGGAAAATGGATCAGCCATGATGAAAAAGTGGGCAGAATCAATGGATTGAATGGCCTAATTCAGTTTCTATGTCTTATAGTCTTGTGTATGTCACCATATTTGACCCTGAGATTCATTTACTTGCAGGCATTCACAGTAAACTACAAATGAACAGAAACAGAAATAAAATAATAAAAATATTGAGAACATGAGATGAATCCATAGGTTGTGGAAATAGTTCAGTGTTGGGCTAGGTGAAGTTGAGTGAAGTTATCCCCACTAGTTCAAGAGCCTGGTGGTTAAGGGTAATAACTGTTCCTGAACTTGGTGGTGTGGGTCCTGAGGCTTCTATATGACCTTCCTGATGGCAGCAGTGAGAAGAGAGCATGGCCTGGATGGTGGAGATCCTTGAGAGTGGATGCTGCTTTCCTACATGTAGATGTGCTCAGTGTTTGGGAAGGCTTTACCTGTGATAGATTGAGCTGTTTGTAGGCATTTCCATTCAGGGACAATGGTGTTTCTATACCAGGCCATGATGCAATCAATCAATATACAGTATTCTCCACTACACATCTATATAAGTTTGTCAATGTTTTAGATGTCACACCAAATCTTTGCAAACTTCCAAGAAAGTTGAGATGCTGCTGTGCTTTCTTTATAATGACATTTACAAGCTGACCCCAGGACTGGTCCTCTGAAATGATAACATCAAAGAATTTAAAATTGTTGATCCTCTTCATCTTCACTCTGAACCCCCTTTGAGGACTAGATTATGGATCTCCAGTTTCCACCTCCTGTAGTGGAATCAGTTCCTTGGTCTCACTGGCATTGGGTGAGAGGTTGTTGCGGCACCAGATTTTCAATCTCCCTCTTATATGCTGATTGGTCTCCACTTTTGATTCGGCCAATGACAGTGGTGTCGTCAGTGAACTTAAATATAGCATTGGAGCTGTGCTTAGCCTCGCAGTCATAAGTATAAAGCAAGTAGAGTAGAGAAATAAGCACACACCCTTGTGGTGCACCTATGCTGGTGGTGATTGGAGGAGATGTTGTTGCCAATCTGAACTGACTGGCATCAGCAGGTGAAGAAATCAAAGATTCAATTGTACAAGGAGATATTGAGGCCTAGGCTTAGAGCCTAATGATTAGTTTTGATGGGGTGATAGTATTAAATGCCAAGCAGTAGTCTACAAGGAGCATCCTGATGCATGTATTCTCACTCTCCAGATGCTCCAGGGTTGAGTGAAAAGCCCATGAAATTGCATCTGCTGTTGACCTGTTGTGATGGTACACAAATTGGAATGGATCCATTTCTCTTCTCAGTTAGGAGTTGATATGCTTCATCACCAACCCCTCACAGTGGATGTAAGTGCTTCTGGGCAATAGTCATTGAAGCAGATTACCACATTCTTAGGCACTGGTATAATTGTAGCCTGCTTGAAGTAGGTGGGTACCTCAGACTTCAGAAGCAAGCATGTCAGTGAACAGCCCAGCCAATTGATCAGCACAGGTCTTTAGTACTCGGCCAAGTACCCTGTCTGGGCTGGATGCTTTCTGTGGGTTCACCCTCCTGAAGGATGCTATCACTTTGGCCTTGAGACTAACATCACAAGGCTGTCAGGGGCTATAGGAGTTCATGAAGGTGCTTCTAAAGTGAGCATAAAAGACATTGAACTCAACTGGGACCAAAACCTAGTCACCTATGTCGTGTGGTTTTACTTTGTAGGATGTGATAGCCCTGCCACAGCTGTTGAACATCCTTCAGTGATTTAAGTTTGGTCTGGAATTGCCACTTCAACAGTGAGGTGGGTTTCCAGAGGTTATACCGGGATCTCTTGTATTTTACTTTATTGCCAGACCTGAACGCCACTTCTTGTTTACTAAAAAAAAGCAATCCACTGTCTACAAAATATTCTATGCCATCAGTCCTTACAACTGTAGGCTGGATGTCCTTGAAAAGATGCTGCCATGTTCAACTCTAGGTTTTTCTATCTCCTTCAGTGTCTGCTGGAATCAGATCCTGGATATGGTTCCAAGAATTGGTTATCAAAGTCTTGTATACTCTTAGATCCCATATATTGTTTCATTACTTATAACAATGCCTTTGGTTATAAAGGGATATGATGAAGGATGCACGAGACGGCTTATCCCACACTTTATTCAGTTTCTGCTAGCTGCAGGAGGTCAACTGCTGTATAAAAATTCTCTAAACAAATTAATTTTTGAATAAAAAGCTAGATATTTTTATAGGTATCATGAGGGGAAAGCAATTTAGTAAATGGCTAATTGCCAGTAAGCTTTTTATTATTATTATATGGAAACATTGAATAGACTCGTTAATGTACTTCAGTTATACTGACTTGGAGCTGGCAGTCCTAAGACAAAATTTGTTATTTTCATGCTTTCAAATATTTTCTTCCAAAGTTTTTGATAATTTTTGTAAAATACATTCTAACCTTCTAATCCAGAGTTGATGTGATTGGTTTCACTAATGTAGTATTTTCCTTCTCAGTTCAGAGTTTTGTGAGTCCTGTGTTCCAGTGAATATTGTCCTAGTTTTTTAAATGTCTCATTGAGGAAACTGTCCTATTTTAAATGTATAACCTCAAAACCAAAGGTCAAATATTGTGGATGAAGTTAAAACAGTGCTTAAACTCAACTCATGAGGCAGCATCTGTGGAGAAAGAAACTGTTAATGTTTTGGATGAATATCTTCACACAGAACAGAAAAAAGATATGGTTACAAAATATGGTGAAAGGTGAGGGAAGAAGAAGAAACAAAAAGGAAGAGTGAGATTGGGTGGAGGATTTGTTTAATGTCTCAACTTCATTTATAAATTTTGCTATCGGCATTTAGGCAGACTCATTCTTTGTTACTATTTAACATTATCCATTTTCATTCCTCATGCCTTTCTGGTTTCCATCTGTTCACAAACATCTGCTTTTTTCAACATCTTTACCCCAAACCTGATCTCCAGTTTCTCTTAAGTTATCGACCCAGAAAATGAACTCTCTCACTCCGTTGATGCTTCCTAATTTACTGAGATTTTCCAGCCTTTGTTTATATTTTTAGAGCACAATATGCAGTTATGTCTTCAAAGTATTAACTTTGTTCCATCATGATCTTAGACTAATATCTATAACTGCCTATTTTACTTTTAAGCACTTTATGCAAAGAAAAATGATTTTGCTCTTTGTATTTTTAGGACTAGTTGAATGCTATTTGGCTTCAAACAGCATTCGTGAAGCAATGGTTATGGCAAATAATGTATTCAAAACACTGGGTCCAAATGCCCAGACGTTGACACTCTTTGCGACTGTTTGCTTGGAAGATCCGATGACACAGGAGAAAGCTAGAACACTTCTGGATAAAGCTCTGGCACAGAAATCTGATTATCTGAAAGCAGTGGTCAAAAAAGCAGAACTTCTGAGTAAGTTATATTTTCTTTTTTAAAAAGTTTTGTGTTTGGGTGTGTGTTTCGATGTAAGAATAGGCAGGTGTGGAATGTGCTAAACACCAGATGGGGCACAAGTATTTTTAGGTGTTCCATTATAAACACCTTGGAGATTAAATTCAACATTACAATTCCTACCATTCCAAAAGAAATTTATAGTTTTTAGGGAATTATTGAGTTTTTAGTTTTTAATGCCTTCTACAAAAGCTATTTGGAGTCAGGCGTTCCAATCAATGAGATGAGATGGGAGGTTTGGGTTGTAGAAGTGCCCTGTTCTAGAAAAGAGACACACTAGTCTGGTTACTGACAGCTTGCTTTTCTCAAGAAAGATCTGTTTATGAGCATCATGCCTCAATCAAAACAACTTTCAAAAGATCTTAGAACAGTACAGGTGCATGAACTGAAAAGGCTACAAAAGCATTTCTAAAGACCGAAGTGTTCATCAGTCCACTGTAAGATAAATTGTCTATGAATGGAGGAAACTGTACTGTTGTTAGTCTTCCCAAGAGTGGGTATCCTGTAAAGATCATACCAAAAGTACAACGTGTAATATTGAAGGAGATGAGAAAGAACCCAAGGGTAACAGCAAAAGACATGCAGAAATCTCTAGAACTTGCTAAAGTCTTGAATGATGTTCATACAGCACATTACAGGCCCTTCGGCCCACAATGTTGTGCCAACGCTCAAACCCTGCCTCCCATATAACCCCCCCACCTTAAATTCCTCCATATACCTGTATAGTAGTCTCTTAAATTTAATGGAAGGACACTGCTCTCAAAAAAAAAAATTGCTGCACATCTTGTTTGCAAAAGACCACCTGGACATTCCACAGTTCTGGGATAAATGTTCTGTGGACAGTTGAGACAAAAGTTGAACTTGGCAGGATGCACACCGCTATGTTTGGAGGAAAAAGGGCACTGCACACCAACACCAAAACCTCATCCCAACTGTGAAGCATAGTGAAGCATATCATGATTTGGGGCTACTTTGCTGCCTACAGCCCGGACAGTTTGTATTGTTGAGGGAACAATGATTCAAAATTGTATCAAGACACTTTTACAGGAGAATGTCAGGTTAGCAGTTTG
Source organism: Hypanus sabinus (assembly GCF_030144855.1). NCBI lineage: Eukaryota > Metazoa > Chordata > Chondrichthyes > Myliobatiformes > Dasyatidae > Hypanus > Hypanus sabinus. Next base: position 90,427,094 of record NC_082718.1, read on the forward strand.
TCACCTGAAGCTTAATAGAAGTTGGATGATGCAACAATTCAATAATCTGAAAGACAAGTAAATCAACAACAGAATAGTTTAAAAAGAAGAACATCTGTGTTTTGGAATGACCATGTCAGAGTTCAGACATTAACCCAATTGAGAGGCTGTGGCATGACCTGAAGGAGTTTTATATGGAGGAATGGTCTAAAATTCTTCCTTCTGGTTGTGCAAGTCTGATCAGCAGCTATAGGAAACATTTGGAGGAGGTTACTGCTGCTAAAGGAGGTTCTACCAGTTATTAAATACAAGGGTTCCCAATGTTTTTTCAGCCTGGACTGTGAATGATCAATCAATATGTTCAGTAAAGACATGAAAAGTACAATTAGTTTAGGCAGATTATGTTTGCTTATTATTGTGACTTGGATGAAGATCTGAGCAAATTTTATGAGTAATTAATGCTGGAAACCAAGTAATTGCAAAGAATTAAAACAACTTCTTGCGACTGCATCAATAATTTTATCTGAAGACCACATTTGTTACAGACACACACACACACACACACACACACACACACACACACACACACACACACACACACACACACACACACACACACACACACACACACACACACACACACACACACACACACACACACACACACACACACACACACACACACACACACACACACACACACACACACACACAAGAACTCAGAGTCACCAGCTGATGTTGCAAGTGAGACCCTTCATCAGTACTGTAAACAAAGGGGATGGGAACGAGGAGTTGTCGCTTGAGCTGGTGGATGATGGGTGAATTCAGGTGAAGGGTGAAAAAGGGGAAAGATTTGAGAATCTAAGAGATAATAAGTGAAAGAGGCAAAGGGTTGAAGGAGGAATCTGATAGTAGAGGACAATGGAATAAATGAAAGGTGGTGGGGAACAAGAGGGAAGAAGGTGTGCATGATGGGTCGGTCATAAGGGCAGGTGAGGTGAGAAAGGGGGTAAAACAATCCACAAGGGAAAATGAAAGGAAGTGGGCTTAAAAACAGGACAGAGTGGTTACCAGAAGTTGAGAGCAATTGATGATAGAGACTACCAAGACAAATTAAGGTGTTGCTCCTCCAATTTGCATCTGACCTCAAAGTGGCTGTAGAAGAGGCATGTCACTGTGGGAATGGGAAGTGGAATTTAAATGGCTGGCCACTGGGAGATCTTGGCTGTTACAGCAGACAGAGCAAGGGTGCAAAAGAAAGCAAATCTCTCAATCTGGATTGGTGCATTGGACACTGGATTAAATAACTGACCCCACAGAATTCACATGTGAAGTGCTACCACACCTAAAAGGACTGTTTAGGCTCTGTATGGTGGTGAGAGAGGTGATGTAGGGGCAGTTGGACACAGCATGGTTTCAGGAATAAGTATCTGGAAGGAATTTGGTGAGGAGGGACAAGAGTCATGGAGAGAGCAATCCCTGCAGAAGGTGAGAAAGAAAGGGGAAGACATGTCTAATGGTGGAATCCCATTGATGCTGGTGGAAGTTGTGGAAAATAATGTGTCGGATGTAGAGACGTGTTATACCAGGACGGAGTGGGGAAAATGGATGAGGGAAGACATGTGGAAAATGTTGGTGAGGGCTGCATTGCATGCATAAGAATGGCAACCCTGTTTTCTGGAAACAAATCTGATATCCTGGAATGAAAGAGGTATAGCCGTGATGAAAGAGCTGGGAGAAGGGAATAGCATCTTTACAAGATGCAGGGTGGGAAGAGGAGCAGTCAAGATAACTGTGGGAGTCAGTGTTTTGTAAAAAAAAAGTCAGTAGATACCAAGCAAAAGGAAAGAGGTGTTGGAGATGAAGGAAGTTAATTTCGGGAGGTGTGGGAGGGGGAAGAGCAGAAGATGGTGGTGAAATTAATGACATTGATAAGCTCTGCATGCAAGCAGGAAGCAGCGACACTTTAGAAAGAATGTTAAGCAGTGTTGCAAGTTTAGATTTGGAACATTAATTGTTCCACATACCCAACAAAAAGACCCTTGTGAGTGCCCATGACTATACTATGCCTTTGGTCCGTGAGTGGTGGGTCTCAGTTGGATTCACCCATCACGTTGCTAGCTTGTGCTCCTAATCCTCCCCCAGATCATTATAGAGAAAATGTTTTTTTTCCAGGAATTGTTCGTACCAGCTGGCAAATCAATAATGCAGATACAGATTTGGGCTGGTTATGGAAAAAAAAGTTATTTATATTACACCTTTCATGTCTTCAAGCATGCTTTAAAGACAGGAAGTTGCTTTTGAAGAGTACTGATTTTACTTATTTGAGCAAATAAGGTGATCAGTTTTCACAGCAAACTTTCACTTGGTGGAAATGAATAGCTTTTCTGAATTTGTTGCTGTGGACATGAGAGAGAAGTACTGGCTGGAAATCTGGAGCAGCACACAAAAATGTTGGAGGAACTCAGCGGGTCAGGCGGCATCTGTGGGAGAAAATGAGCAATTAATGTTTCAGGCGGAGAACCCAAACCTCCCATCTCATCTCATTGATTGGAACGCCTGACTCCAAATAGCTTTTGTAGAAGGCATTACCCTAGAGGTTTACGTACTTCTTTGAACTTAGACTGTGATTGTTTGAATGGTGTACTCAGTATTGACAAGAAGAAACACAATTGTTTTTGTGTTATTTAGAAGATTGTCTATTATTGTGACGTGGGTGAAGATCAGACCTCATTTTATGAGTAATTAGTGCAGAAAACCAGGTAATTGCAAAGGGTTCACAAACTTTTTCTTGCAACTGTAAATGGTGCCTGACAGATCTGATAATTTATATATTTCTCAGTTTAGCAGGTAACCTGCATTTCTGTACTTTTCCTCTGGAAAATTGCAGGAAAAACTTGGCATGTAATGTTCATTTTTCTGGAAATTTTGTCTAGGGTACTTGGACCCATTAACATTTAATTCTGTTATTTAATGAAATAGGTATACTGGGGCATAGCTGAATAGATATACAAATACTAATATAAAAAACAGCCCAAACTAGCTTTGTATTACTGCCATTTATAAAACTTAATTTACCAACTATATTCCTAGTGTTTTATGTTAAGCCATGTGACCAACAAAAACACAAATGCTTTCATACTAAATCTGTTGCAGAAAGGGTTTGGATGCAATTACCCAACGCTGGTTCTGGTTGACTGCTGATTTTCCAGAAGCTGATGGTTCGACGACTCTTTTAATTCGGATGAAATTACAAGATGTAGTTTACTAGGAGGCCACCGGGCGGCACTGTGTAGCACATGTAAACCTTCGCTGCATGATATTTTATGTGTACACAGTAATTGGTGGAGGCCCAACCTATCACAGTAGCAGTGGTGGGACCAGGTTATGAGTCTTCTAATTTTGGCTGCTTCTTCAAGCAGGCATCAAGATTTGACTGCCTTTTCTTAAGCTTCTGCTCATTAAGCAGTTCTTGTTAGCAGCAAATCATGTCGCGAACATGTTTCTTTCCCTTGTTGCTTCGCTCCCAGCCAGGGTCATTATCAATGAACTGATCCATGATTTGTGTGCTCGTAGTGATGCTAGTGCTGAGGGATCTTGTGGTGAGGTTTCTTGCTGGTGTTTCCACTTCTCCACCTGTGTCCTCAGATTTGCCTACGATGAGCTGCTCTGCCAATTCTCGAAGCTCTTAGTTGTTAACGCTCTCGCCATGAGAATGCAGCAACTCTTCAACATCACCATCAATAACATCTTCTAATCCCGCTTCATTGGCCAGTCGCTGATGTTTTGCATGACTGATTCCGCCTGAAATCCAAGGAGTTCCACATCTGTGCAAGTGCTTTTCCTAGGCACCTTAGATGTACTACCCTTACTGGAAATTGCAGGCCATTTTCCTGACATTATGGGTGGGGAAATAATGAAATAATTTGGCAAGGGAGCAAGAACTTTTGCACACGCAGGGATGGTAAAGTGTGAACTAATATGTGATTGGCTGTGAGTGACTCAGCTGTAATGGTGGCCACTCTTGAGAAGTTTTAAATGTTTAAAAATGACAAAAAAAATTCATTCTAAAAATTTCAATAAAGAATTGAATAACCGTGTTATAATGAATCAGTGCTGATGCAGGGTCTGAGTGTATTTACATGGCACTTGTGGTGGTAGTCCCAATATTTTGTACTTATTTTTGCTTATTTTAGGTAAATTTTACCCTAGCTGTGACTTCTAAGTCCCAGTGGTGGTGTTAGGGTTAGGGTTAAACATGGACCAATGTATTTGACCAAAAGAAACTGGACCAGTGTGTCTCTGTGCATAAGTTGTGTGACTTGTATGACATTGGTTTGTCAACTGTGTATGATATAAAGCACCAAAGAGAGGAAAAAAGCAATTCTATGCAAACAGTGATTTGCTAAATCAAATGAACATTAGAAAAACTATGAAAGTTGGTAAGAGCACTGAGCATGATTGAGTGATGATTGAATGGTTAGAGTGATGGAGTTTGTTGGGCAGTATGATAATGAGCCAAGCTAAGTTGTTCCATAAAAAACTTAAAGTAGAACATGCGTGTGACTGTAGTGAGGGATGGCTTCAAAGGTTTAAGAAGTGCCATGGAATTTCCATGCATGAAGTGTGTGGAGAAAAACAATCTACAAACCATGAAGGAGCTACCAAGTGCGTGGACGAATTTGTGAAGCTCATAACTGATGAAAACCTCAGTGCTGAGCAAGTGTGTAGTGCAGATGAAACTACATTATGCTGACAATGCACACCTAGGAAAACATTAGCAATGGGAGACGAAGAGGATCCAAGTAGTCTTGATGAAGAAAATCTGTGTGAGTAAATGTTTGTTGACGATGAAACGCTTGTTGTGCATCACCTTACAGACTGGGAAATTATAGACTGTGTTCTGAATGCTGATTAAAAACACCAAGTGATGAAGATGGCAGCGATGATGATGGAACTAAGATTTACTATTGACAAGTTAATTGAGCTGCTGGATGATTTAATCAAAGGGTTAGAGAAATGTACCTTTGTGACAGAACAAGAGCTAATGAATTTTTATTTGTGCAAGAAAAATTACACAGAGATAAATCAAAACACATGAAACAACTTTGCCTGGATGAAATCTTTAAGAGGATAACCGAGAAGCAACATTCTTTGTAAGCACAGTAATTAATAAATTTACATTTAATTTTTGTTTAATAATCCTCTTTAAGCTTCTACAGTCTATTTTTGCCATTATTGTTGTGTGACCTCTTTTAATCTGGTAAAAACATTAATCCAGCAAGGCTCAGGAACTGAGGGTGCCAGAAAGTCAATGGTCAACCTGTAGTGTTTAACACTGCATTAGAATAACAGGTGAAAGACTAAGTGCTCTGATTTTTTTTCCAAAAAACAAAATTAAGTTTCTAACAAATCACCGAAGAAGACATTAAATGCATAAGTTGGTTGATTGTTAATTTCAGTTGATCCATCCGAGAGAGGTTGGAGCAAAAGCAAAGTGCTTCTCCATGGATGGGAAAGGAAAGGTAGAGCGAACGAAGCCCTGCCTCTACTGTAGTCTGTGTGAAAGCTACACGTGCCTTAGAGCTGGTTACTTGCTCGCCCAGTGTCGGGTAATTGAAGAATCTGCTATAAATTATATTTTGCTTTTTGAATATTTGAAGATTTACCAGTTTACTATTCAAATCTTATGAACACTTTAGGCCGTGAACAGAAATATGACGAAGGCATAGCTCTCCTGCGAAATGCATTGGCAAATCAGAGTGTTTGTATTCTGCATCGGATGCTTGGAGATTTTCTTGTAGCTGTAAGTGACTACCAGGAAGCAATGGACCAGTACAGCATTGCATTAAGGTACATGAGTGAGACAATTTCAATTGCTGTTGCATCGTGCCTCTTTACTGGTTTGCAGAACTTGCACCTGAAGTTAAACATATATGAACTTAGTTTCTGAAACTAGTTTAAATTGACATCTATTGTCATCTGCTATTTCCAAAGAGGTCTGGTGAGCAAATCTGGGAAAAGTAGAAAAAGAAATATTTGGTGATTTGCAAGGCAAAGCTTTAAACTACAGAGGTTTCACATCCATGTCCAAAATATCTTCAGATAATGCAGTCTGGAAAAAAAAATATTTATTCAGCTTGAGTAAAAGTACTTTAATATAAAATATATTAAAGTGGTTTTACTCATAATTTGAACAAAATTGGATTAAAACATTTCTAAATCAGTTTGTCTTTAAACACTAAGATTAATATGGTTCTTAAGTCACAGTGCTTAAGATGTCCCTCACAGTGTCTTCCTGTAACAAGTTCTCCTCCTTGTAGGGCTCTGCTACATACTTCAACAAGATGGAAGGTTCATTAGAGTACTTGGTCTATGATAGTTGGTGGGTTTACCAACAAGGTTTTGGACAGTGGTGGGTTTGACTGTACTGCTGAATAGCTCGTTGATAATCAATGATACATTTTCTAATGTGAACCCTAAATTGAGTTATAAATTGGCATGAATTGTCTTGGGGATGACAGCAGAACAGAGATAGCTGAGGCTTCGGGAAATAGTTCACAAGGTGCAGGATAGATTTGTCCCACAGAAGAAGTTGTTCTCAAGTGGCAGGGGTAGGCAACCATGGCTGACAAGGAAAGCTAAGGACTGCATAAAAGCCAAGGAAAGGGCATATAAGGTAGCAAAAGTGAGTGGGAAGTTGGATGATTTGGAAGCTTTTAAAATCCAACAAAAGGCAACTAAAAATGCTATAAGAAGAGAAAAGATGAAATATGTGGGCAAACTAACCAATAATATAAAGCAGGATACCTAAAAGTTTTTCACTTGTATTAAGAGTAAAAGGGAAGTGAGAGTTGATATTGGACCACTGGAAAGTGATGCTGATGAGGTAGTAATGGGGGACAAAGAATTGGCAGATGAATTCAATATGTACTTTGCATCAGTTTTCACTGTGGAAGGCACTAGCACTGTGCCAGAGGTCTGTGAGTGTCGGGGAGCAGGAGTGAGTGCCATTGCTGTTACAATGGAAAAAGTGCAAGGCAAACTCAAAAGTCTAAAGATGGGGACAAGTTTCAAACATCAGAGGTGCAGGGGAGCTTGGGAGTCCCAGAAGATTAATTTACAGGTTGAGTCTGTGGTAAAGAAGGCAAATGCAATGTTTGCATTTATTTCAAGAGGAATAGACTATAAGAACAAGGAGATAATGCTGAGGCTTTATAAGAGACTAGTCAGGCTGCACTTGGAGTATTGTTGACAGTTTGGGCTCCATATCTCAGAAAGGATGTATTGTCATTGGAGAGAATCCAGAGGAGGTTCATGAGGATGATTCCAGGAATGAAGGGGTTAACATATGAGGAGCATTTGGCAATTTTGGGCCTGTACTCACTGGAATGTTGGTGGGGGGGGGGGGGGATCCTCATTGAAACCTAGTGAATGTTGAAAGACTAAGATGTGGAGAGGATGTTTCCAATGGTGGAGGTATCTAGAGCTAGAGGGCACCTTTATTTAGGGGCTACCTTTTAGAATAGAGATGAGAAGGAATTTTTTTTTTTAAGAGTAGTGAATCTGTGGAATGCTCTGCCAGAGACTGCGGTTGAGGCAAGTCTGTAGAAGTTAAAGCAGAAGTTGATAATTTACTGAACAGTCAGGGCATCAAAGGATATGGCACAAAGGCAGGTGTATGTGGTTAGGGGGATCGGCCATGATGGAGTGGTGGAGCAGACTCAATGGGCTGAATGGCCTAATTCTGCTCCTATGTCTTACAGACTTTGAAAGGAAGAATAAAGGGGTATGTGTGGGAAAAGCTTCTGCGGAAGTGAAAAGAATCTTTTGTTCTTACTACCCTTTTCTATCTAGAGTAATGCTTCATTTGAGTTTTACTATAACCAGATCTAACTAGTTTACATAATGTAACCTGCTCATTAACAATCTTTTTCCTCCCCTCTGCTGATGGCAGAAGGTACGAAAGCTTGAGAGCATGTACTGCCAGATAAGAGGACAACTTCCATCTCACTGTTGTTATCAGATTCTTGAATGGACTTCTCACACACTAAAAGATGAACTCTCGATCTCTCGATCCACCTTGTTGTGGCCCTTGCTCCTTGTCGACCTACAAAATATATTCTACATTCTTTTTACTACCTCAATGAAATTGCAAGATATATAGCTTTTCACTGTATCTCAGTATATGAGAAATAAACCTATATGTCTTCTGTACATCACCTTTTAATAACCATTTTTTTTGCATTATTTAAAGTCTTGTTCATTTTGGTTTTTGTTATTCTTGACTATGGGATGTTAGAACTTTAATTTAACACATCTATCTTCCACCCAATTCTTAAGTTTTGACTTAATTTCATAATAAGTACAATTAGATCATATTCTCTTTTCCAGAACATAGTATTTTCAGAAGTAACTCATTTTATCTTTTGCAGCCTGGATCCCAATGATCAGAAGTCATTAGAAGGAATGCAGAAGATGGAAAAGGAAGAAAGTCAGACTGAAGCAGCTCAAGAGGAGGATGTGGATGACATGGAGGGGAGTGGGGAAGAAGGGGATCTGGAAGGGAGTGACAGTGAGACTGCACAGTGGGCAGACCAAGAACAGTGGTTTGGCATGCAGTAAGGAAAACATAATAAACTTCACATGGGCCTCTTCAAATGAACTTTCATGCTTGGAATCCATGTTTCTGTTACCTAGCTACCTTGGATTTTATAATAAATTATAATCATAGCATCCTAATACAGAGGGAATACATGGTCAGGGATCTGTTGTCTCGTGTTGTGTTTCTATTACAAGAGTACTTAGTTTTGTTTTACAGAAACACTTGCTTTCCATGATGTTTTATTCAAACCCGTTAACTGGCGCACTGACACTTGAGTGGGCTGATGTGACCTTTGTAATGTTACTTATAAATTGAACTAAGTGTGAGACTTTGTGAAATCTACACATTTTTGAGGTAAGGCAAAACCAAGCTAAACTCAGACTGCTGAAATATTTTGCTAATTTTCATGAAAGCTTTAAAATAAAACCTGGACAGCCAAGGAATGAAACATAAAAATATATAAATCTTGATAGGAGATTATATAAAGTGATAGACTTCATGCATTTGTTCAGTCACTTACACTGTAAACTACCTTAATTTTTACCCTGACCTGAGTCTTTCCATTGAAAGCATAATTTTCTCTCCAATGTCACATCATCAAAAAAAAGGGTTTAAACTATTCTTGGACCCATTACCAATTAGACTTTTACTGTATGAAGGCCCAGATTTGCTTTTATCTTTGGTGCTGGCTCGCTCTTTTTAATTCATGCAAGAATTAAATTTGCACACTGCTGTATCCAGTTTCACCAGGCATTGTGGATCATATAACTTATTGTTTGTATTAAATCCTTTTGACAGCTGTGATGCTCTGTACTGTCTCACCAGCTAGTTCTTGCAATAACTGTTTTGATAACTGTATTGTGTATTTTGTAAATGGGGTTAAAATGAAATTTTTCAGTACTGATTAAAATGTATACAGTGTATACACTGTAGATGTGAGTATCATTGTATATGAAATGCATGTCTTTTTCTTTAAATAAAAATTGATGTCCTCCTTTTGTTAGTAGCTACTTTTTCTTAGTTGTAAGTGAATTAAATGGCACCAGAGATAACTTTTAATTGGTATTGGGTGATTTGTTTTGGATGTACGTCATTGACAACAAGGGACTTGCATTTCCACATGCCTGTCGACTTGACTTGAGATCTCTTTTTGGTTGACTGCTAATTTGCATAAATGTAGACTGATGAATTTTGAGTGGTACATTCATGAAGCTTGTTGTTCATGCCCACTTGTACCCAGAAACTCAATAAGTACTCCTGCCAGAGATCAATCGGTCACTAATTTTGAACTTGCTTCATTTCAGTTAGTGTGTACATAGATCTTAAAAACCTCTATATTAAATAAACTTACTACAGTATGTGTTTGTAACTATCTGGTCAGACAATTGCAGGCAACTGTTTGTACCCTTATAGGAAAGCAGCCAACCTTCCTTTCGTGTTTTTCCTTCTCCTTGGCAAAACCACCATTTGTTTCTTTCAATATTTTACCTGAGCTTCTGAACACCTAAGTGTCACTCTTTCTTAGCCTAACATTATCTGGCTGTACTACTCTTTGGTAAGAAACCTGCCATAAAGGAGTTCACCCCAAATGCCTTATCACAAAAATCTCAATCTCTGAAGAGCTGGAGCATTTTACAGTTATGCCTTCACGGAAGCATAAATTCTGATACCTACCCACGTACACTGCTGTAATTACGATGAAGAAGGTGATGAATGTTGGCTTTTTATCTCATTCTGTTGTGACCTTTTGCTTGCCTTCAAATTTCTTAATCTAAAATTACACTGGTTTAACATGGTGTTTGATTAGTGTGAAATTTATTTAAAGCAAGTCTCCCTCTGGTTCTGATCTGGACTTGGTGATGAAGGATTATTATTTTGGTTATGGATTTATTTACTAGGGCTGAAAAGCCTGCTCATTATGTATATTATATAGGCTGAACTTGGTTGATTGGCCAGGCCCAGATCACAGCAAATCCTTGCAGTGGTTGTCAGTAATTTTGACAATTCTGTAGCACAGCAATTCTCCCCATGAACAAGCACAGCCAAAATGTCTGGAATGAGAAGAAAAAGCAAAAATGCCACATCTTTTGAGTTATTTTCCACAATGAAATGTTTGAGATGGAAATGAGAGAAATGGAGACCATAATACTGGAAGAGGTTGGAGTTACCTACGTACACAAATTACCTATGTACCTTGCCTACGTACACAAATTAATGTCTTAGTAAACCAGTTCTCAAAGGTGCAATTATTACCTTGTTCTTTAGAGTATTTTTGGATGAATCTAAAGATAGTGCCCTGCACGGTTTAACTAATTTAACCTAAAACCAGATTTATCTCCAAAGTTTGGTATTTTTAGCAAATATGAAGTCAGACCTCTGTGAGTAAACTGAATCAGCTTGTTAAAGTAATCAAAGTCCCAATTAAGAAAACACTCAGCCATCAGGCAGTCCCAAGCCTCTTCAACTAATTCTGTTGTAAAGTATCATAGGGCAATCTCTTCAGTCAAGTATGATGTTGTCTTGGTGGGTCTTCAGGTGGCTATAGGGGCTGAGAGGGAAAATGGATCAGCCACAATGAAATGGTGGAGCAGACTCGATGGGCCAAATGGCCTCATTTTGCTCCTATATCTTCTTATCTGAGATTCAAATATTCTGGTGTAGTGAGGGGTCCCAGACCTCTCATTTCTGACCCCTTCGCTACTTTGCTGATTGCCACACATCTGGTATATTGGGTGGATTCCTTTAATGGAGAATGCCTGTGCGTGACCCTTTAACATGGGCAGTCACCACACATTCCCTTACAGATCAGGATCCAGTGGCAAAACGAATGGGGACCCTTCACTGCCATTATGACGTGTTGTCACCTTCCACCAGCTCCACCTTTAAGGTCTTGGTTGGATTGCACTTAGTTTGAACCCTTCACCTTACCACCATGAGTGAACGTACCAGGAGTTCAGCACCAAAAGGCTAAACTCCAGGCAGCTTCGCTCTCAGGAACTTACAAGCCTCTCAACCAAGGTGAGCTGACAATCCTTGGAGAAGTGCACAGCATCATAAACAGTGAACAACTTACCAGTTAATTAATTACTTAAATTACACTGGAGTAAATATTTACCCTGCCCATCTTCAGGTTGTACCGGTACACCTTTTGCATTTAGAAGCAGCAGTTTAAATTTTCTTGGAAAATTGGCAGTCTCACTAGTGTCTGGCTATGTACGTACTCAACAAGACTTCAAGTCCACCATTCCAGATATCCAAGAATACTGCTGATACTGAAATGGTATTGGAAATGTAATTATACTTTTAAAGATAAAAATGGGTAAAGTGTTTAATTCGTCAGTTGAATTGACATTACATCACATTACAGCAACGGTTCAGCCGCTGCGTTCTCTAGCATCAGAAGTTCCATTAGAGTGAATTTAATCTTCAACTTGCAAATAATGTTTGAAAAATGAACATTTTACATGAATTACATTGCACTGGAAATGTGGCAAGTTTTGTCACAGAATTATTTCTGAATCTTAAAAAAAATATAAACTTATTTCCAAGCTTAAGTAGGTGTTCTTCAGCTGTTGGAGTCCTCTACTCAGACTGCTGGCTCTCTCTCTCTTTCTCCCGTTGAAGGGGGAGAATTTCTTGCCGAATTTTCGAGTTGGAGATCTCGGGGAGAAAAAGCGACATGGCAGACTTTAACATCGTAATCTGTTTTTTTTTTGTCTTGTATAGTACCCCGTCTCACTGTGTGACACCTCTCTGCACCTTTATTGGGGAGAGAGAGAACCTGTGGTATGTCGAATTAACAGGTGAATGATTATTTTTTAGTTGTACTGCAATTTATGGTCTTTCTTGGGGGCTTTGCTGTTGCTTGCTTAGTGGGGGGAGGGTGCTGATGCTTTTTGCTGCAGTGGGGGAGGAGGAGGGTCAAGCTGCTGCTTGTGTGTGGGGGGGCTAATGTTTTTACTGTCACTCATTCTTTGGGGTACCTTTCCATTTTCATGGTCGTCTGCAAAGAACAAGAGTTTCAGGTTGTATATTGCATATATTCTCCAACATTAAATGAAACTATTGAACCACTGAACAGGGAATCTTACCATTAACCGAGCAGTCCGTGGATCCCAGGTTGGGAACCACACTGATACTGAAGATTTTGCAAATCCCTGAACTTCACCAATCCTCATTTTCATAGTGCAAAATCTATTTGATAATCCTGAAAGCAGTATCAAAAAAAATCCATAAAGGTTTCCCATGGCTTACCTATTTCTATGGACAAGTATAACAGGTGGTGTATTGGCAGGATAGAGAACAACCACACTGCTGGCTTGTACGTATTATGAAGCTAGAAAATGACACTCCATAGATATGCAGAAGGTGACAAGGAATATCCTGTTAAGAGTGAGCTACTGGCAACAGTAGAGCACAAACTGAATAAAGGCAGACTAGACCTCAGAAATTAACATGTTTCAGCTTATTGGGAAATCAGAATCTTGTTTGTATCAGTTCACTCAATGAGGCCTATTCAGAGCTCCGAGCAATTTTTAAAATATGTTTTGACGTGTTGAATTGGAATTTTAACAATCTGAATGAGGGCACTGCCAAAATAGTGTCCTAATGTTAGACAAATTGAGTCCCAGAGAGCTAGGCTGTTCAAAACCTTAGTCCCATGGAGAATTTTTGAGATTAATATGTCCTCTTGCTAGATAAGTACTTGTGTTGGTCGTTGCCCTATATTCTACGAATAGTCCCATCTAGGGAGATCTGAGAAATACAGCAGCAGATTTCACAGTTCAGAAGAGACGTGGCCTCAGCCAGACCCGTCACTGGAATCTAATGTGACTATTTGTCCGTAATGTGGACCCTGTGATTATACCCATGGACCGCTGGTAAGAGGGGAAAGAATAGTTTACAGGAGGACAGATTACAATAATTAACGGAGCTTTCTTTCATTTGTAGACAGTTGCACATTTGACATCTGACTCAGACTGAAGGCATTGATCATGTGACACTCTCAGCAAGTCAAGTTTGTTGCCATGTGCACAACCATGGTGCGGTACAGTCCAATGAAAAACTTCCCTGCAGCAACGTTACAGGCAACACCCAGAATATAAAATATGCTTAAGTTACGTTCATACATTTTATAGTCAAGCATCTTGGGGGTGAGTAGGTATCTCTGCTGTGATTTTGTACCAGAAGCTGATCAACAGAGAGCTGCCTGTGACCAAAGGAAACGATAAAGTTCAATGTAAATTTATTGTCAAGGTACAAATGTGTCACCCTCAGATCCATTTCCTTGCAGGCATTCACAGTAGAAATACAATGGGGTCAATGAAAAACTACATGCAAACAAAGATTGACAAACAACCAACGTGCAAAGCAAGGCAAACTGTGCAAATACAGAAGCCCTTGAATGTGAATGCAGAAGTTGTGGAATCAGTTCAGTGGTGAGGTGGGTGAGGTTATCCGTGCTGGTTCAGGATATCCATCCACTCAACTTGTTAGAGATCCATAACCCCCCCACCACCACCACCACCAAATATCCACCCCTCATCAAGCCCATTTTACTGAGTGTCTGGCTTGCTGAGACTCCCTGAGGTGGAGATGTGAGCTACTTTTAATAAATGACTGTACAATGTCATTTGACACTGATATATTATCATCCCAGCCACCGCTGTTTAGGCAGAGAGCTACTACCTTCACTACAGGATGTTTTGATCATCCTCTTTGAAGGCAGCAGTACGAAATAGCTCACAGATGCTGTGTCCCCATTTCCCATTTCTCTAATCCTTTGATTTACTTTTGACTCCGAGTGTTTAATTACAGCATTCTGTCGAGGATATCACCATGCTGGGAAATTTGATTCCAAACCTAACGACAGCTGATTTTCTGACGATTGTACAGAGACTAAGATCAGCGTTGGTGCTGGGGGGCTGCAGTTACTGTTTGCTGAGAAAGCTGTTAACAAATTAACCTGCTCACCCTACCCAGAACAATGCACACAAAATGTAGATTTCTTGTGTTTTCAATCTGCACCCCCCCCCCCTTCCTGGTTCTACCTACCAACTCCACCCTGCACTTCTTACCTTGACCTCTCCCTTTCCATTCCAGTCCCGAAGGAGGGTCTTGGGCCAAAATGTTGACTGGTTACTCATTTCCATCGATGCTGCCTGACCTGCTGCTTTCCTCCAGCATTTTGTGAGTGTTGATCTGGATTTCCAGCATCTGCAGATATTTTTCGCATTTATTTTTCAGATATTTTTTATTATATTGTTCAATCCAGCATTCCTGCACGCTGATTAAGAATAAGACAAAGCACTTTGCATTTCGATTGGCAAAGAAACAGCGTCTAGGGTCCACTCCCCCTGCCACAAGCAGGACTTCCCAGTGCTTTAATTTTTTTAAATTTTAATTGTTTAAAAATTAATGTTTTAATTCCCATTCCCATTCCAACAGGCCGGCCCACGGCCTCCTCTTGTGTCACGATGAGGTTAACCTAGAGTGCAGGAGCAACACCTTATATTCTGTCAGGTTAGACTCCAACCTGAAGGAATGAACATCGATTTCCCCTTCCAGTAGAAAAAAAATCCCTTCCCCCCCCCCACTTCTATTTCCCACTCGGTCTCTTACCTCTTCTCAGCTGCCTATCACCTCCTCCTCCCCTTTCTCCTATGGTCCACTCTCCTCTCCTATCAGATTCCTTCTTTTCCAGCCCTTTACCTTTCCCACCCACCTGGCTTCACCTATCACCTTCTCACTACCCTCCTTCCCCTCCCCCCTCCTCTTTATTCTGGCATCTTCCCCCTTCCTTTCCAGACCTGAGGAAGGGTCTCAGCCCGAAATGTGGACTGTTTATTCTTTTCCATAGATGCTGCCTGACCTGCTGAGTTCCTCCAGCATTTTGTACGTGTTGCTTGGATTTCCAGCGTCTGCAGATCTTCTCACGTTCCTCTTGTGACTTCACATTTCTAGAATGTTTCGATCTGCTTTGACTTAACTTTCACCCCACATACTTTCCATCATAAAACTGTCCAATTCATTTCTAAAATATTGCCCAACTCCGCTCCTGCCTTTGCCTATCAGTTGCAAAACTCCTCCACATTACTACTGCTTCCAGTTTGGATGTTTTAAAATTCTCACCTGACTTTAAACTTGTAAACTCACAGTCTCACAACTCTGCAGCTGATTTATTATCCTGCAGCAAACATTTTTCTGTTCTGCAATGGCTCCTGGTACAAATCTTCCAGTAAGAAATTCCTAGACCCAAAAATCTCTTAATGCCGTCGCATCCATGAGCCCCTTTCACCCGAGACCCTCAATAAATCACCAGAACCTAGCCATTTCAAGCCTACACTCATTCAGCTATGCTTCTGTCTGAGGCCCTTCCCATTACTCACCTAGTTCCAAACTTCAGGATCACTTATTGTCATTCTTCAGCACACAAGTGCAAAGGGAAATGAAAAGATTGTTACCCTGGATTAGATGCAGCATAAAAACTAAAGCACCGTGAACATAAAGAGCAAAGAAGTTGCAAGTTCGGTCAAAGAACTATTTGGCCAGACTCCCAATGCCACCCTTTCAATACGTCTTAGTGAGGTAATGATAAAAATATGAAGTGTTTTCTTTCTTTAATTTTGCTTTAGAAGCTGTGTATAAATGCATAATGTTGCTATAGAATGAATTGCATATTAGAATATATAATTGTACTGCGGAGAGCATTCTGACAGGCTGCATCACTGTCTGGCACGGGTGGGGGGGGAGGTGGGGCTACTGCAGAGGACCGAAAGAAGCTACAGAAAGTCTTAAGGTTAGTCAGCGCTATCTACTACTAGCCTCTGTAGTACCCAAGACATTTTTAAGGAGCAGTGCCTCAGAAAAGGACCCCTATTAATCTCTTCTCATTGTTACCATGAGGAAGGAGGTACAGAAGCCTGAAGGCACACACTCAGTGATTCAAGAACAGCTTCTTCCCATCTGCCATTCAATTCCTAAATGGATATTGAACCCGTGAACTCTACCTCACTTTTAAAAAAATATATATTACTTCTGTTTTTACACTAGTCTATAAATATATATACACACATTTGCTGCTATTTATTTATTTTTAATTTTTTTCTATCTATATTATCATGCATTGCATCGAACTGCTGCTGCTAAGTTAACACATTTCACGACACGTGCTGGCGATAATAAGCCTGATTCTGATTCTGAAAGGAAAAGTAATCAATGCTGAAGGGTTTCGGCCCGAAACGTCGACTGTACTCTTTTCCATAGATGCTGCCTGGCCTGCTGAATTCCTCCAGCATTTTGTGTGTGATGCAGTCAAATCAATGATGTACCACAAGATGGCAGTGTGGAGCACTGACAAGATGACATGAGCCAATTAATATATAGAAAGCAGATGCAAAACACAGCTTTACCTCCTCACACCCCCAACTCTCTGCTTCTTCAGTGATCACTCCCTCTGTGACTCCCTTGCTTACTTGGCCATCTCACCAGTCTCCCTCCTGCCACTGACTCCACAAACAGAAGTACTGCACCTGTCCATTCACCTCCCTCCCCCAAAGAGTCATTCAAGGCAAGGCAACACTTCACCTGCGAATCTGTTGGGATTGTGTACTGTATGCCTGCTGCTCCCGATGTGGCCTCCTCTACATTGGTGAGGGCCGACTTAGGGGAACATTTGTCAAGCACCTTCACTCCATTGGCAGCAAGAAGGATTTACCGGTAGCAAACCATTTTAATTCCAATCCCCATTCCCATTCCGACATGTCAGTCCATGGCCTGCTGTACTGTCATGAGAAGGCCACTCTCAGAATGAAGGAGCAACACTGTACATTCTATCTGGGAAGACTCCAACTCGATGGCTTGAATATCGATTTCTCTAACTGCCAGTAAGTTTTCCCCCTCCACTGTCCCCCTTCCTCCATTCCCCACTTAGGCTCCCCTCTTAACTCTTTCTCTGCTCTTCACCTGCCTATCCCCTCCCTCTGGTAGCCCTCCTCCTCCCCCCATCAAATTCGTCTACCTTTCACCTCCAAGCTTTTTATTACATCACCCTTTGCCCCTCTCCCACCTGCCTTCACCTCTCACCTTCCAGCCTGAACTCCTTCACCTCCCCCCACCTTCTTATTCTGGCTTCTTCCCGTCCTGATGAGGAATCTCGGCCTGAAACATAGACTATTTATTCATTTCCATAGATGCTGCCTGACCTGCTGAGCTCCACCAGTATTTTGGGGTGTGTTACCCTAGACTTCCAGCATCCACGTGATCTCTTGTGTTCATACAGATGCTATGAGATTCTGCAGATGCTGGAAACACTGAGCAACACACACAATGCTACAGGTGTGACAGGTGCGACAGAGTGCAGGTAAAGGAGGAGGGAGTATTGCCTTTTTGATGAGGCAGAGCACAACTGCACTCCCAACTACAATCCAAATGATGGAATGACGGAAAAACAACAGAAACAAAAATACTGAAATAGTCAGTAGGTCTCTGCGGAGGAAGGCATAGAATTGATTCCTCGCAGAAATGTCCCCTCTGCAAACTCCCTGACAAGTACCTCAACATTTCACTTATTCAGATAGGTTCATTCTCACTGCTACAAAAATCTAGCCTGTCCAAACATTCAATTTTAGACAAATTATCATTCCATGTCTTTGTCTAATAAACCCCCCTTGGCCCTCTGCTTCATATGCTGTAATATTTAAAGAAGGTTACAAATGTTCTAGTATGTGCTCTAACAATGATCTTTTTTAGTGAAGCATAACCTCTTTTGTTCTCAGTTGTGCAACTAATTAATGATCATTTTCCATGAGCTTTCCTAATTACTTGCAGTGCCACCATACAATTCATTTGTGAACCGTGCTCTAGGGCCCGCAGATCCCCTCGTGTCTCTCCGAGCTCTGCAATCTTTACCATCTAGATAATATGCTTTATTTTTATGATTTCTGCCAAACTGGACCATTTCACAATTTCCCCCTTTGTGCTCCTCTGCCTGTTTTGTGCCCACTCATCTAATCTCCAATGTATCCTTTCAAATATATCTGATTAAGAATAGGGTTACACGGAACAAAGCACTTTGCATTTAAGTCAGTAAGCAAACAACATCTCGATCACAGGTATTCTCTGTTCCATTCTGTGATTACGGAGCAACTCTTTGCTTGCTCTACTTCTGGAAGGCTTCGAGCTACTTTGATTTAGCTTTCACCTGCTTATATGTAAATACTCTTAAAGTACAAATCAAGTTAGGCTCCCATTTCAGACTCCCGCGACTTCCTTTGAATTAGTTTAATGTTTTGAAGTTACAAAACATAACATTGGCGACGAGGTATTTTTAAAATTAACGCAAGATGGCTACCGACCTAGTGAAGGCGCAGCGAGATGTTTGAACTTAAAAAAGAATACAGCGAGGAACAGCAAGTTAAAAAAAGCAAACCCACATGTGCAGACAGTTGGGTTAAAAAGCAGTGCAGCACACGTTCTTCGGAAGGAAGACACGATCGAGATTTTTTAAAAAGTCAGAAAATGGAAGAACTCAGGGTTCATAAACAGTGGGTACCAGGTGATAACAATCATAAAAAGAATTGGAAAAGGCTGGCTAACTTGGAAAGATTGATTTGAGTACAACAACAGGTAACTCGATTTTATATACTGAGCAAATTCAAAAGTGTTTTTTGGCAGGCAGTGAGAAACAAGTATCAATTTTGCTGAGTGCATTGGGTTTAAAGGCGTACAGTTTGCTTCGAAGTTTGACTGCTCCAACCAAACCAGCAGAAAAGAGCTTTGCTGATATTGTCAAAGTAACACATGAACATTTGGAACTGAAGCCATTGTTCATTTCAGAATGCTTAAGGTCTCATAAGCAGAAGAGGTCCAAAGGAGTTCATAAGCAAAAGGAAGGGCAGTCCATTTCAGCTGAATTGAAGAGACTGTCTGTGCATTGGCAGTTCAGCGATGGTCTGAGAGATTGTTTAGTTTGTGGAATCTTACACGGGAGCATTCAAAATTGGTTCCTCACTGAAGCACCACATCTGAAATTGCTGCAGCAGTGGAAACAGCAGTCAGAGATGAAAGTGAGCACGAACAAAATTGCAGCATCTGAACAGAAACCGGCCTGGCCAAACAAATTATGTTACCGTTTTGGCAGGGTATGCAGCAAAGTAGGTCACATATAACGGGCATGTCGGCCAGATTATAATAAGTGAACTGCACAAGGAAGAGAAAAAGCTAAAAGGTCCAGTTGCAGTTTCAAAAGGAGCACTAATCTGCATGCAGTTGATGAAAAATCTGATGAGAATGATACAGGATTATGTAGCCTTGAGATATAAGTGTGAAAATTAACAATAGACAAGCAGCATGACTTACACCAGAATTGAATGGCAAATTAATTAAAATGGAATTGGACACTGGCTCAGTTGTTTCAGCCATTCCACAGAATGAGCTCGAATGATATTTCAAAGATTCTAAACTGAAGCCTGCAGATATACAACTGAGAACTTGTACTGGAGAACAGATAACTCCTGTAGGAATGACATTTGCAACTGTGAATTACAACAACCAACAAGCCATATTGAGTGTGTGTGTGATTAAAAATAGATGGACCAGCTTTGTGGGGGCTTGTCTGGCTAAGACAACTATTTCTTGATTAGAGATGCATCCATTATTTGCATGCCACATCCTCTGCAATGAAGCCACATGAAAGCAAATTAAGAAAGTTATTGGAGGATGCCACAACTGTCTCCTTGCTGAACACCATGAGCCGTTGCCCAACAGAGGACAACCAGGTTTTGGTACCATCCTCTGTGCCTCTGGTCGGAAAGCATGTTTGACCAAGGAAGGACCATGCTGCTCAGAAGAAGCGTGTAATTCACTGATAACAATTGTGAAGGGTTAAGGGCTCAGCAGAGAGGCACACCACATGACATCTTGTCAGCCCTGGTCCATTTTGTTGTAAATATCCGAGAAAGCTTCTGATACGTTAATTAGGCAGTTACCTGCGAAATGTAGCTTGGTTTTTAAACTGAGTGAGATTTCAAGAAAGTTACAAGCATTTGGCTTTTGTGAATATAGAGAACCAAAATCTGCTCCACGTGCATTAATTAGGGTTATTAGATGAACTCAAATGGGAGGCAAAAAGCTGCTTGTAAAAGTAGATTCAAAGACTAAAGAGCAAACACGAGGAAATCTGCAGATGCTGGAAATGCATGCAACACACACAAAATGCTGGTGGAACACAGCAGGCCACGCAGCATCTATAAGGAGAAGCACTGTCGACGTTTCGGGCCGAGACCCTTTGTTCAAAGACTAAAGCCCAGCTCGATGAACAGAAGCCCAAAAAAAAAAGGAGACAATGGAGATGCGAAAACAGAGGACTCATCAGAAAATGTTGCGGATGAGGAGACCTAGAGGAGAGATCAGATCATAAAGGGAGCAATAGAGGGATTAATAAGAGAATTCTCCAGTGATTGAGATGCACCTTCTGAAGATCTAGATGCACAAACTAGAAGAAGAAAAAGAAAGGTGGCCAGAGCTGCCAGAACCACCTCCTGCAGTCTCAGAGTCCACTCCCACCACCACCAGGGAGGAGGCCCCCGATGCTGAGGTTGTCTCACAGCCATAAGTCTCATCTGCTAAACAGACTCACCTGCCTTGTCAGGAAGGACGTTATGCCACAAGAGTAAGAAATCCCCCGCAGCAATTAAACCGTTAGGCCTGAATGGGACAACTTAAAATGACTATGCTGTGGATGTCTGTATATGGTAGTTGTATTATATAGCATACTGTGTATATAGTTGAGATGCATTCTCCATTGAATTGGAGTTCATAGCTAAGCAAGGAGGAAGGTTGTGAATTTAATATTTCAATAATATTTGAGTAACCCTGCATATATGATTAAGCATCTTTGTTCATTTAAATAATTCATTACACATTATTTGTAAAAATACATGAATTACATACATCATCATGCTACCACGTGCACCTTGCTGAAAGTAAACCCAAAGTTAGGCTCACATTTTGGACTCCCGTGTCATCCTTTGAATTAGTTAAATGTTTTGAAGTTACAGAACGTTACATTCTCCCAGTGACCTCGTGGGCTTCCTCTGGGAGCCCCAGTTTCCTCCCACATTCCAAAGACCAACGGGTTAGTAAGGGTTAGTGAGTTGAGGGCATGCCTTGTTGGCACCAGAAACGTGGCCAGGTGGCCCCAGCACGTCTGTGTTGGTTGTTGATGCAAACAACACACTTCACTGCAGGTTCATGTGACAAATCTTTAACCTCACTTTTGTAGCTTCCTTGTGCCCCTTTTATCACTACTTTCCCATCTATTTTAGCAGCCGTCACTAGTGCTTCCACTGAATTCACTGATAACAATTGTGAAGGGTTAAGGCCCCAGCAGAAAGGCACACCACATGACATCTTGTCAGCCAGAAGAACCGTCTATGCCCTCTCTCTCCTTCTTGTTTGCCAGCCAATCTTCGCTCCTTTCGGTATGACATCTGGTACACTGTGTGCTTTTATTTTCTGTAGTAGCCTTTGCTGTAGCACTTAGCAAATGCCTCTGGAACTACCAGTTCCCATTTTACCCACAGCCCGAGTTTCAGTTCTGCTCAGCAAAAGAATTGCACACTTTTGGAAGGGGCGCTGAAGAGGACAATAGCAATTCTAACTTTAATATGAATAAGCTGCATAAACTTTATATTAAATAGCCTCACTGTGCTGAATCAAACACATGCTCAACAAGTGTGTTTAGGGGATGGGGTACTTTTAACATGAATTATCTTCAGTGCAGATGAAGTAGGCCAGGGTGCTTCACAGTACAGGAAATTCCCATTTCCTATTCAACACTGAGCTGTCTAAGTTTCCTGGAGTGACTCATCAGTTCAGCTCAAATGGAACCTCGAATTCAAGATTCAGTTTTGATAACTGCTCTTTTCTTGTCTTTCTAATTGTGTGCAAGGTTTTCAACAGGACAAAAATAGACATGATTTTATTTGAATTAAAAGATGAGTGAAAAATAACCTTTTTGTTGCAATAGATAAATCACTTACATTGCGCAACACCATTTTAAGCAGGCACTTATTTAAAATAGATAGCTTGGGAATGTATATACTGAAGAGCTGTTGGTTGATATGTTAGTACTATATTTAGTTTTTATCTGCTGAATCTGTCCTCTCAATCCGCTGCATAGTGATTAAAATCACTAAACTATACTCTACTTTTCTTCTGAAATGTATTTATAAAAATAGCAACTCTGTACCTTCAATTAGCAGTATCAGAGTAGAGGTATTAGGAAGTGTGACTAAGAAGCTTGTTAAAGAAACAGGGTTTAAGGATAAATTTGAACATATTCAGTTTCTAAATTGAAGATTTGCTGCACTGGGAGTCAACGGATGGACAAAAAAAATTGGTTGAGTTCATTTGAAGGTGCACGACAAGTCAAGAAAGGTCAAGTGTAGAATTAACTCTAAATGTTGCAGTAATGCTAAGACACAGGCAGAGATGGGCTATGGCAGCGAAGCCCCTGAGATGGGAGAGAACGGAGTACCAAGACCAAAACCATCTCATTCAGGGGGTTCCTGATCTTTTTATGCCTTACCATTAACATAGAAACATAGAAAATAGGTGCAGGAGTAGGCCATTCGGCCCTTCGAGCCTGCACCGCCATTCAGTATGATCATTGGCTGATCATCCAACTCAGAATCCTGTACCTGCTTTCTATGTAACTCAAAAGAAGTAAAAGCAATTCTTTTCACATCTTTTTATTTCAGATATGGTTCCGATACTGTTAGAGCCTGTTATCTACATTCTGACTGTGTGATTTCAGGCCAGTCTGGCACTTTGCTATCTCCAGGAGTGTATCATGAGTCTGCAACCAAAGTGTATGTCATGGAGGCCAGGAGACAGGGCATGAGTTCATGGTCGACTCCATCTCTTGCCAACTAAAGCCACCAAAGAAGATTGAAATCAAGGCAGGAGCAAAGGGTGAGGTTAACCCAGGTTGGGAATCCCCAATTCAACCTGTTGGAATTGGAAAATGAAAACATTTTGAACTAATAAAAAGGTGGTCTTAGGACTCAATGAAGAAATTCTCCGTTCTCCTTGGTAAAAACTCCAGGATTAAAAACTGGATTATAATGCACGGAGAGATTGATTGATCCTTTGGCAAGGATGAATTCAAGCTAAGCAAATTGTCTTCCTCATCCTGGGTTCAATTCCTGCCCTTGCTTGGGAAGAGTTTGTACCCTCTCCCCAGCTGCTCTGGTTTCCTCCCACAGTCTAAAGATGTACCAGTTCGTAGGTTAGTTGCTCATTGTAAATTGCCCTGTGATCAGGCTGGGATTAAATCGGGGGATCGCTGGGCGGCATGACTTGAAAGGCCGGAAAGGCCTATTCTGCACTGTATCCCAATACTTAATAAATCCCTAAACTTAATCCCAATATTCTAATTATTATTGGACTTGACTCATACAACTACAGTTGTATCTTTGCCAGTTAGAGCGTTGAAAAGCCCCTTGTAAACAGAGGAAAATCACTGAAAGTGTCCTAACTTGGAGACAGCAACAGCCCATTCATTCTGCCGCACTTGAATCAGAATCAGATTCAATATCACCAGCATATGTCGTGAAATTTGTTAACGTTAGGGCAGCAGGACAATGAATTACATGATAAACAAGTATAGAGAAAAAACTGAATTAAGGTAAGTATATATATATATATATTGCATTAGTTATTTTAACTTAACTACTTAATAGACATATGTATGTCTATTAAATAGTTAAGTTAAAATAACTAGTGCAAAAAAAACCCAGAAATAAAAAAGTAGTGAGGATAAATTTGGGGATAAGTACTAGCCTGAACAGTGGGAAAACAAATCTCTGCTCCTCTTCAACATGCTGTCATGTAATAGTTATATCCACCTGAGAGAGTAAACTTGGCCTTGGTTCAACGTCCCATTTAAAAGAGGGCACTTCTAACACATCACTTGCTGGTCGGGACGCACTTCCACACCTTCAGCCCAGACCGGAGCAATTCCACAGCTATTAAATCACCGCTGAAGGATATTAATTTGCGACGGCCGACGTCCACACCACTTCCAAGTGAAAGCCTATGCAAAGCCAACTGAGGAAACAGTGCAGTGGAAATCCTTTCAGACAAGCGTCACATGGACTTGTACATCTCTCACCACACACCCTCAGTACTACATTGAAGACGCTGCCTTCTCCCACCCTGAAGAGAGGCAATTTCCCCAGCTGTGCTAGCATCGTGCTCCTGAACAGCGTGATGGCGTACTGGATGGTGCCAAGCCATACAGCCCAGCCACTGGGGTTCGGTTCCCGCCGCTGTCTGTAAGCAGCTCTCCCCATGACCAACTGGTTTGTTCCGGGAGTCCCGGCTTCCTCCCGCATTCCAACACCGTACAGGTTAGGGTCAGCAAATGGTGGGCATGCTACGCTGATGCCAGAAGCATGGAGGCATTTGAGGGCTGCCCCCCAGCACCTCCTCGGACTGTTTTAATCTTTAACTGGAGTTACATCACGTGGAATTCTTAATGCTCATTTTACGATCCTTTTTATAAGGCCTTAAGGTACAGGAGCTGAATTAGGCCATTTGGCCCATTGAATCTGCTCTATCGTGTGATCATGGCTGATTTATTTTCCCTCCCAACCCCATTCCCCTGCCTTCGCCAGGTAACTTTTGACCCCCTTCCTAGTCAAAAAAATTATCAGTCTCTGCTTTAAAGTTACACATTCTACATTACAGGTTTACATAATAAATACAACACTGTAGGAGATCTTTCAGAATTGGAGCCAGAATCAGGTTTATGCCTGTGTCCTGTTTGAAAGAGAACTCTTAACTAGTCCTTCTTTCCTCCATCGCAATAATGCACATTTCTTGACGTAAATATCCAATCCCCCACTTGGATCCTCTTCCATTACGTTTTTGAGCAGTGTGTTCCAGACGTCAACTTTTTGCTTAAAACTCTTTGTTGTCGATGGCAAGACACTCGTACTGACTGCGAACTTCCCTTTTGCTATTCCACTCTATCAACTTGAGCTCTAAGTAGCTGAAGAAAAAATTCGCAACGTCTGTTGTTGTCTCGTGTCAAACTTTAAAAAAACGATATTTCTGAATGTCATTGCTAATCAACAGCTGGTAAAAGAAATAAAGCATTGAAATTTTTAAAAATTAAGCAGTCCAACACTTTGGGAGCACTTTTAAGCAACACAAAAGTTGCGAATAAGTTACTGACCTTTCTCCCTGAATAAATAGAGACAGTGTTCGTGTGCCCTGTGTAACCAGGCACAGATTCTCCAGAGCAAGTGTGTAATTGCTGCGAGTTTGCTCCCCGCGGTGGACCCATACCGTCCACGCGGGACTGGAGTCAAAGTTGTTGCTGATGAATGCGAGTCAACAGGCTCGGGAACTCTCCCTCCATATGGAGATGCTGAAGCTGGCGGGGTAGTACGCAGAAAAACGCCGTAATTTTCATGCAGGCCCTCTGATATTTTCATGCAGGATCCATTTTTTTCTAGAATATGTATAAATGGCAATCATTTTAATCCATGCCTTTACATCTGCAACATTTTACTCCTTCAAGAATTCTAACTCCATGAAATGTAACCTTTTCTCCTCAAAGGAGAATAAAGCAATTCCATTTAACTGAAGTCTCTCACATTAACCCTACAGTTTTTTTTACATCTGAGTGTGGTGCACTGTTGATCACTACTAAAGGGTACTAAAGGGTCAATGGTGATTTGCACTGCAGACTCACTTTCTTTTGGACTCTTTACAACTCTACTTTTTTTTGCACAATTTGTCTTCTGTGCATTGGTTGCCAATCTTTGGGTTTTTTTTCGTAAATTCTACTGTATTCCACTTCCCCCCTGTAAATGCCTGTAAACAAATGTATCTTAGGGTAGTATATTGTAACATGCACACACTTTGATAATAAATTTACTCTGAGTCTCATCTGTACACTGTCTCTTTTCATAACAGCAAAGCTCTGGACCGAGTTTCCCTTCACTATACCTGCCGTCTTCAAACATTTGTTGACACCTCTTGGATTCTTCTACTCTGACAACCCTGTAGCATTTCACTGCTTCATGAGGGAAATGCACACTTCAAAAAGAATCAAATACTTGCTTTCCCTAACAACTTTTAAAAAATATATAATGGGCGGCTATGGACACATGCATTCTTGCCTCATTGCGTTTAGAATGCATAGAATGCAGTCGATTTAAATCCTGCCTCATTCAAACCCACCTCATTCTTCCAACCAAGACTTCATACTTCTGTTAAATATCACAAAGTTCAAAGTAAATTTATTGTCAGAGTACATACATGTAACCATGTGCAACACTGAGATTCATTTTCTTGCGGGCATGCTCAGTAAATCCAATACCCAGAATAGAATCAATGGCAGACTGCACCAACAGAGCAGACAACCAGTCTGCAAAAGACAAGGAAAGACAGTGTGCAAGTTCAAAAGAAAGAAAAACAAGAAATAATAATAATAATAATAATAAGCAAACAATAAATATCAAGGACATGAGATGAAGAGTCCTTGAAAGTGAGTCCATAGGTTGTGGGAACATTTTAATGATGGGGCAAGTGAAGTTGAGTGAGGTTATTCCCTCTGGTTCAAGAGCCTGATGGTTGAGGGGTAATAATCATTCCTGGTGGTGTGAGTCCTGAGGCTCCTGTACCTTCTTTCTGATGGCAGCAGCGAGAAGAGATCATGGCCTGGGTGGTGGGAGTTTCTGATGATGGATGTTGCTTTCCTGCGACAACGCTCCATGTAGATATGCTCGATGGTGGGGAGGGCATTACCCATGATAGACTGGGCCGTATCCACTACTTTTTTAGGATTTTCCATTCAAGGGCATTGGTGTTTCCATACCAGGCTGTGACGCAGCCAGTCAATATACTATACTCTGGGGAGTTCAGAAGAATGAGAGGGAATCTTATAGAAACACACAAAATTTTGAATGGGATAGATAAAATAGTATTGTTTCCATTGGTAGGTGAGACTAGAACTAGGGGACATTGCCTCAAGATTCAGGGGAGAAGATAAAGGATGGAGATGAGGAGCAACTGTTTTTCCCAGAGAGTGGTGAATCTGTGGAATTCTCTGACCAGGGAAGCAGTTGAGGCTTCTAAATATTCTTTTCAAATCTTTTTATTATTATTATTATTCAAAAATACACAGGTACATCGAAGTAACACTTACAATGCCTCAAAAAATTATCTTAAAGATTGAAAATTTTTGTGAATAAAAAAACCCTACTAAGCAAAAATGTGAGAAAAAAAAGAATATTTCTAAGAAACAGTTAGATAGGTCTTTACATAGTAAGGGAATTAAGTGTTATGGGGAAAAGGCAGGTAGACGAAGCTGAGTTTATGGACAGATCAGCCTTGATCTTATTGAATGGCAGGGCAGGCTCGATGGGCCGGATGGCCGACTCCTGCTCCTATTTCTTATGTTCTTATAATCTCCGTCACACATAGAAGTTTGTCAAAGTTTTAGATGTCATGTTGAAACTTTGTGAACCCCAAACAAGGCTGGGGCACAGCTGTGCTTTCTTGAGGCCAAGGTCTTGGAGCTTATTGATTAGTTTTGAGGGGATGATAGCATTGAATGCTGAGCTGTAGTTGATAAAGAGCATCCTAATGTGTGCACCTTTGTTGTCTAGATGTTTCAGTGAGGAGAGAGGAGACAACGAAATGGCACCTGTTGTGTCAACAGGCAAATTGGAATGGATCCAAGTTGCTTCTCAGGCACCAACCTCTCAAATTACTTCATAACTGTGGATATAAGTGCTACTGGATGATAATCATTGAAGCAGGTTACCATGTTCTTCTTTGGCACTGGTATAATTCAAGCCTGCTCGAAGCAGGTGGGTACCTCACACTGTTAAAGTGAGTGGTTAAAGATCTTAATGAACACTCCAGTCAGTTGATCAGTACAGACCTTTACTTGGCCTTGTACCCCCATTTTGGGTTCATCTTCCTGAAGGAGCTCTCACTTCGGCCTCAGAGACTGAAATCACAGGATCATCGGGGGCTCTGGGTGTTTGTGAAGGTCCCTCCATGTTTTGATGGTCAAAGTGAGCATAGAAAGCATTGAGTTCACCTGGAAGCATTGTCCTGTTGTCTCCTATGTCACTTGATCTCACTTTGACAGAAGTGTTAGCATTTGAGTCCTGTCACAGCTGATGAGTATCCTTCATTGATTCAAGTTTAGTCCAGAATTGTCACTTTGCCCGATAAATGGCTTTCCGGAGATTGTACCTGGACCTCCCGTAACTTTCTTGGTCACCAGGCTCAAATACCTCTGATCAGATCCTCGGGAAATTGTAGGTCTCATGCCTCATCCAGAGCTTCTGGTTGGGAATGATTTTAGAAACAAAGAAAACCTACAATATAGGCCCTTCGGCCCACAAAGTTGTGCCAAACATGTCCCTACCTTAGAAATTACTAGGCTTACCCATAGCCATTTTTCTAAGACCTATCCAAAAGTCTCTTAAAAGACCCTAACATATCTGCCTCCACCACCATTTCTGGCAGCCCGTTCACACTCATCTACGAATACTTTCATGAAGTTCATGACAACCATGGTGTATTCTTGATAAGTTCTTGAACTTGGCACCATCACTGACAAAGCAATGTCAACCCCTTTCACCATATTCGACAGAAATCAGTTACTATTCTTACCATTGTTTACCAGATTTCTAACTTTGATGCCATCTTCAAGCTTTGAATTTATGATTTATGTACTCAAATCCAAATCATTTATATTAAAATAAGCAGAGATTTGACAGCGCCATTGTACACATTCCTCCATTCATAAAGTAACCATTCACTATTACTTTCCTCTTTGTCCTTTATCCAAAAAGGTACCTATGTTTGTTACTTCTTGTAAAATTCCATGGTCTTTAATTTAACCTCCAAGGCAATCATTTCATATTGTTTTCAACACCTGTTGAGTACACAGACATCAAGGACACACCCTTCATTAAGCTTATTGCTTCCAAAGAACTTTGTGTAAAGTTTATCTGCCATTATTTACCTTTAACAAATCTACACTTCCATTCTTAACCCTGTCTTCAAACCATGCATTATTAACAAGTTAAACATTTATTATCCATTCCTAGTGGAATACTAAACAATTTCAGAGGGCTGTTGTTGGATCCAGAATTACTAAGGTAAGGTAGGCAGCTTCATGGACATTCATGACTAGTTAGCTTTCAACTACATTTGCAGTCATCGTTGCTGCCAAAGACATTTTTTTTTAAATTCTCAATTCGATTGAAGTAGGTATTTGAACTTAACACGTTCGTAGTTGCAATGGTAAGATTCATGTTCCTGAATCTGTGCCCAATTCTCTAGTTAATGAACCAGTAAATTAATCAACTTGCTCCTGCCTTTCACAATGCTCTATCACTTTTGTCCCAAACTATTGGCTTTGAAAAGCAAAGAAAGGACTAATAGACATCTCAGTCTACAGCTTTCTCACTGCTCATTTGGAATGAACCTGTAAAACACAAGTCACTGATCCACTTTTAGTTTAATTTCAAAGAGTTATAGGATGTTGTCAACTACATGATGCGGGGAAAAAAAGGTAAATTAATTAGATCGGTATTTCTTATCAAAACAGTCTTGGGTCTTGAAGCTGGGTCTTTGTAGAATCTGCTAGGCAACAATTACTTCAAAATCACTGGTGAAAATGGTACAGTCAAACCCGTAACAGAGTCAATATTCAGTTGCATTAGATCCAAATAGTTGCTGTAGTGAGAAGCTACTCTTTTCAATAAGAAAACTTTTAAAAATTAGTTATTCATTTTGATGTCTATCAACAGCACAGGATGAATACAATCATGTTACATGTTCTTGCTTATTGTTTAAGTACTATTACATGTAAAAAGAACTCACAACTTTCAAACCAGAGCTTGAACATCTGACAGTGTACAGCAGACTCAATGGGCTGAATGGCCTAATTCTGCTCCTATGTCTTAGTTTGACAATAATGGATCCAACTGATGATTCGGCATTTACCTTATTTAAATTCCCTTCAAAATTCTCAAATGTAGAAAAAAAAGCATTCGCGAATTGCTTGTTGCAAAACTGGAAGAATATTAGGTATAAATAATAGCTGTTTCAAGCCTTGAAAATAAATACCATGCATAAAACATGGCAGATTACACCAATTTCAAACCCTGATGCATACATTGTGATGTGTGGCATTGGAGTAACACCTAGTTTAATACTTATAAGTTTGATCTAAGTAAGTGTACCTGGGGTAGTTTCATCATTATGAAACTTTTCACATTAAATGTTAGTATTCTATAGTCAGTTCCTGATAACCAGAGTTGCACATTGCAGAAATTATTTGTGTCTGGATTATACATTGCTTCTAGAGATAACGGGATTTACCAGATTTCTGCTGCTTCAGTACAACATTACAGCTTTGATGGACCCAATTTGGCTTAAGAGTTAAGATTCTGTACTGCAAGCTTCAGAAATTACATTGGAATGCAGATGTGAGCTGATTAACATAACTTCATATAAGCTCTCTTTCTCTACACGCTTGATGCCTTTAGTTAACAAAACTTTCACTGCTCTGAGATTTAAAACTGACATAAATTATCCTTTGCAGGCTAGGATTTCAAATTTGTGCAATTCTTTCCTCATATCTTAAAGGCTCAGCTACATTTTAAATTATGGCTCAGGTTACCAGACTTTCCAACAGTTGTATAGTTTATCAGAAAACCCTTGAAGAATTCATTTTAAATGCCCATTTCCCTTCTGTATTACAGTGAATACAGAGCTTGCCATGTAATCACTCTTTATAATTTTATCCATTGATTCTAGAAATTGTTCCTGTAAACCAATATACTCTCACAAAGCCAGTAAATCCCACTCTGTTGTGGAAGAACGCAGATGTATTCACTGGAATTTAGAAGAATGAGGGGTGACCTAATTGAAACCTTTCAAAAGATGAGAGGCCTCGACAGAGTGGATGCAGAAAGGATGTTTCCCATTGTGGGAGTGTCTAAGACCAGAGGACACAGCCTCAAAATAGAGGAGTATCCTTTTAGAGCAGAGACGAGGAGACATTACTTTAGCAGAGTGTGGTGAACCAGTGGACTCGATGGGCCAAATGGCCTAATTCTGCCCCTATATCATATGGAATTTGTTGTCAAAGGCAGCTGTGGAGGCCAAGTTTTTATGTACATTTAAGGCAGAAGTTGATAAGATTCTCGATTGGTCAGGGCATAAAGTGATACTGGGGAGGGGCAGATTGGGGATGAGGAAAAATGGATGAGTTATGATGAGATGGCAGAGCAGTATCAATGGGCCAAATCGCCCAATTCTTCTATATCTTAGGTTCTTATGTAGTTAAATTTGGATTTTACATACCTGTACTTCTTTGGGTCATTTCACTAGATAATAGTGTCAATTATTTCATTAATTTTTGAAAATTGGTTTTGTACCAATGACATGATGCAGATTTCCATCACATTATTTTTTATTTGCTTAACTTCAATGAGTTTTATTCACTGACTCTAGGCCCCCTCCACTACTTTAAGCATTTCATATTGAGGAGCAACAAAACCTAGAATAGAAGCCTACAATATAATCCATTTGCCACCACTGACCAGTTATTTATTTTACTTATATCTCTGTAATCCATTTGAGCTGCTGACAAAGGAGTGTACTTCTGCATCAATGACAATGATTGCTTCTTTCCATTGTGAGCATATAATTTGTGAACCTGACAGACAGTTGCTGCCTCTATCCACTCGGCGGTCAAATAGGCCCATAAAGAGAATTCTGTAAGACCGAAAGTATGCCAAGGAACTACTTAGAAGTACAGGTTATAAGCTGACAATGTTTTCTTTTTAAAGATGTTGTCATGCACCATACACTGTAATATGCATTGCACGCAATTTGCCACTTATTTACACATACTGCAACTTGGTATGAATTGGAGGCTGATGAATTCAGCGTCCAACACAGATATTTTGCAGCAGTGGGATGTTGCTTTCAAGAACAAAAAGGCAAGAGTGAAAACAAAAGTTATATCACCCTCAGTGAAGTGCTTCATGCTCTTCTCTATCCTTATTTTCCAAAAGCACTTCACTCATCAAACTTAAAAAGGAAACATTGGACAGGGTATAAAATAAACTTTCTGAACATTCTTAAGATAAATTTAACCCTGTATTAACCACTTAGACCCTTAGGTCCTGCTCCAAATCAGCTGAAATTCGATCGTCCTGCAAAGGTCTAAGAAGAAAAGACAAAAAGTATTTCCATATAGATATGTTAAAATTACTTTTATTTTCACACTTCTAGTTATCAAGAGGGAATGGATTGCTCATTTTCCAAATTTTAATTAAGCAAAGTAATTGGTTTAACAATGAAAATGCAGGTTGATCTAAAATTAGCATCTCATTAAAGTGCCAATGACCCTTCACCTGTAAATTCAAATCTGTTGGGGAGAATAAAAGTCCTTAACACATGCTAATTTGAAGAAAACTTCTTTAAGCACAGGCCCCAAGATTACAATGAATTAGAAATGTTTTCACAGATCATTATGGTCCTAATGACCACAGGTTCACTTTTTTATATTTTTCCCCAATACCATGAATACTCTTATGTTCAAGGCAGCACACTTCGCATTTTACAGGACAGAATATAAAATTAAGATGTGCATTAAGATCAAGTTTCCATGTTTCCCCAACACAAGGCATCTTTTAAATCCCAGTTTCCACATCACACTGCCCAAAACAGTTCCTTGCACCCCTCTTAGTTCCACACTTACCCACACACAAGGATTCCCCAGAACACTGCACCTCTGGAACCCAGAAATTGCTTTAATTTAAAGGTCAAGATTGTAATTTAAAACTCAAGTTCAGAGATGACACTGACTGATTCTCACAGCCGTTGGTTTCAGGGCTGCAGCTAAAATCAACTAATCCCTACCACAGCCCATTCCGCTCGCTACACAGGTGATCTAACATAAGGTTGAGGAGCTTCCTGTGTACGTAAAAAATGAAAATAGTTAATGACTGTGCAAATTAGTCAGGATGCCAGGTTTAATTTTAAATGCATGCTTCACCCTAACTCACCGGTTTTCTGATTTTTGATCTGAACTACTGCAATAAATGCCACCACTTCCAATTTGATATGTATTCAATACTACAGAAAGTTCAGCCCAGTTTCTTGTTGAAAGGTGCATGAATGTGGATAACAAATTAAAAGTGGGACAATCTCTTTCCTAATTGGGGCTGCCTTCTAGCTCAATTGGCATTGCAGGGAGGCAAGGTCACACGGCATTTAATTGCTGAATAAAAGATAAGTCAAAAAGGCATGTTCAGGGTAACTCCCATCACCTTTCCCTGGGTCTCTCCTCCTGCCCTTTCGCCTCTCCTATCAGATTCCTTCTTCTCCAGCCCTTTATCTTTCCCACTCACCTGGCTTCACCCATCACCTTCCAGCTGGTCTCCCACCCCCCCACACCTTTTTATTCTGACATCTCTCCCCTTCCTTCTCAGTCCCAATGTCCGCCTGAAAGGTCGACTATCTATTCATTATCATAGATACTGCCTGACCAGCTGGGGTCCTCCAGGGGTGGGTGATAGAGTGAGTGAGTGAGAGAGAGAGAGATATTGTGCCTTGCACCACAGGTATCAAGGCACAATCAAATACAGATTCTGAGGAGGAAAGGTCAAGGAAATCACAGTGAGCTTTAGGGAGGGTGTCAATGCAGATAGTGCAAATGTGGATTGGAGAGAGAAATGAACAGCAGATGTAGCAGAGGGGGCAGGTGGTGTGTAAAGCCTGTGAAGGTCACAAGAGAAAAGAACTTTTGGAAGACATGTTAACTTGATTTGGAGACAATTGGATCAATAGAAATCAGTGAGAGGAGATGAT
The DNA here is from genome assembly GCF_030144855.1 of Hypanus sabinus. Taxonomy (NCBI): domain Eukaryota; kingdom Metazoa; phylum Chordata; class Chondrichthyes; order Myliobatiformes; family Dasyatidae; genus Hypanus; species Hypanus sabinus. Next base: position 90,461,610 of record NC_082718.1, read on the forward strand.
AGAGCAGGCATGAATTGGAAGGGTGACCTGAGAATTAAAAGTAGGTGCTCACTGCCTTTTAGCTGTAGATGGGGTTGAACAAACTGGAAGGGGGGGGGGGGCGGCTGTGCTGAAAGCTGTTGGCACTTTGGGCAAATGTTGGTGGGCGCTGATGCTTTCTGCTGAAATGGGTGGGGGCAAAAGGGGAGGTTAATGCTTTGCTGCTCCCTTGTGTGTGGGGGAGAGAGGGCTTTGGGGGGGGGGGTGTTCTAACATTTTTCTGTCATTCTCTTCTGTTTTTGTGAATGTCTGTGAAGAGTAAGAATTTCAGATTGTATACTGTATACATTCTCTGATATTAAATCATTGAATCATTTCTCTCTCGAAGCCACTGAAAGTGTGAACGGGCATACAGCAAGGGTGCATGTCACTCAGGATTTATGTTCAGATTGGAACCTTTGCCATGAGGTTTAAGCTACAAACAGAATAAAAACAACATCCAAGTTCTTTATGCTCACTTGCCATGTTTGGCTACACAATGCATTTAGTCATACTTGGAAATTGTGCACCAAGTTGAATTTGAGTTTGTGCTTGCTTCTCCAAAATGCAGATTCACATTTGAATGTTGCTGTTGGGTTTCATTATTTTCTTTAACAGCACCAGATGGAGGCCTCAATAAGATAAGAGAACTAGAAACAACTGAACTAGGGAATACTTTACAGAGGAAAGTGTGGAAGCCAGAATTATCCAGAAATCCAGCATTACATGGGCTTCTGTCCACGCCTGGGTAATGAGTCTTCAAATAATTACTGAATGCTTTTTAATCAATAATACGGAGACACCCTTACTTAACGCACTTTGATCTGAAACAGAACATTTGAACCAAATGAAAAAGTGCTATAATCTTTCAGGAATGTTTATTCACCTGTATTCCAACTTTTATGCAATGGATCATATCTTGGAATTCTGGACAAGCAATTGTACTTTAAGAATTTCTCCTCCTCCACCCACAAATCATAACACCCTCTCCCAACCCATTTAAAAATTTGTGTGAAAGAGAAATGGAAGACATTACTACACTTTTGATTTGCCCTTAAATAGGAAATATCAGAGAGGATGTAATGTTGAGTAACTTTATTTACCTGAATTTACGAAATGTGTCTGTTGCATGTTACAATGTCAGCACTGAAATAAACATAGGATCTTATTTACAGTTTTCAACATTAAACATGCTGTTTTCTGGAAAATGACAGGTTCTTGTTATATCTGCATCACAATATTCCGATTGCACTAACAGTTCTGTTAATGCAATACAACTTAAAATTGTTAAATTACAGTGCAAGAGGGAATTCTCTCATTTTGCCTCACATCAAAGAGAAAAAAAAACTTTCCTTAGAAAAAAATACATTGAGTTATGAAATTGTCAACCTACAGGATGTAATTTACAGTTCAAACATTCATGATTTGTATCTTTTCTAAGTTTTTCATAAATATATCTGCATTTGTACATAGCCATCTTTATAAAGTAGTTCTTCACTGTCATGATGACCTAACACACAGACTCTGTTGCTTAACAGAAGGCGTGCATTTCCATAATGTACAATTTATAAATTCAATAAAATTCTACACACAGATGTGGGTCCTCCACGGTGGTGACTTGTCATTTTAGCAAAGAACATTTCTTCTCTGGGAGTACTGTAAAGTTCATGAGGATGTATTGCACAAATGTACAGTTTCTCTGAAGTCCTAAATTTTTTTTTAAACACACTTTTCCTCCAAATAGCATACTATCGTTGCACATTATACATGCAATGGTCTTGGTAGTTGTGCTTAAAAACACACATGCACGCGATAACAAAAGAACCTTAGATTTCTGCAAATTGTTATAAGGGAATTACTTGCTCTCCTCTTCATCTTCCGGAGCTGTTGAGAAAATGAGAAATAATAATCAGCTTAGATGCTCAAATAATGCATTGTTTAAGAGTAATTAAGCTTGCTCTAGAAAAAGGAAGCAAGCAGAGTGCTGGACACTGCTTACCGACGATGATAGAAAGCATTTCCAACAGAAGATGAGAATACACAAGCCATTCTGAGGAACGTGAATCACATTATTTACAACAGGCAACTTTTGCTTTGTAAACACTTAAAAGCGACCGTGCTACAGATAGACATCACATACTAGGTTATAAAGGGACTGTGAAAGTGAATGAACCATGCACACAAAGACTGTCATTAACACTTATAAGGGAGAAAAGAATGACAGAATACAGGCACCGTGTGCAAATAGTGCTGTTAATACCAATAGCCAGTTGAAAGCAATGCAATATTTGTCCCCCAATTCGTAATAGTTTATACTAATTTCACTATTTCAGTTCTTTCATAGATTTTTTCTTTCAGAATTATCAAGCTGTACTTATGCTCCCCCCCCCCCCCATATTTCTATTAAAAATTTGTTCCTCTCTGCAATGCATATAGCCAAATAGGCAATGTGCTGAATGCCATCTGCTGGGCTTATTGTGGTGATCACCTCTTCACCTTCCACCCTATGAATTTATCATTAATGGGGCTAAAACAAGAGTTGGGCAATAGAGGTTCTCGGCGAGTTTGAACATCTGTTTAATTCCTCCCTACCGCCACTCAAGGAGATTCTTCAGGTACTTTTCTATATACTTCCGTTGTCCTCAAGTCCCTCACTCAAAACATTTACAGGCAAACTTCAACATCAAGTAGGGTTTCTTGTTTTTAGCTGACATCCAATATTAATGAAATGGGGGGGGGGGGGAATGCTGGCAGATCATTTCTTCACCGATAATCATTTGGAGCACTCTAGTGAAATCAGTACATAATGTTGATTAAAAGTAAGAATATCAATTTAGTTGAGGCATCCCAACCAACATGCATTCTCAATGATGGGAACTGAGCAGATTTCTGCAACATCCTCTCCACTTGAGTTTAGAACATTTCTTAAAGCAGGATTCAGTGAAAAGCTGCTTCTCTGTAATTCCTGCTGCATGAAATATCGCCTTTCATTGGAAGATTGGTGTTTGAAAACTGATATTTAGTACAGACCAAAGCTAAATTAAACAAAGGTGTAATGAATAGAGAGCTGCACTGAAAGCAGAGGGCCCTATTCATCTTTCCCTGTACTCCTCCCAACTCCTATACAAAGCAAAAAAGAATGAGCTAACAGAAAGGTAAAAATGCTTAAATATTAAAAGCATTTTATTTATTTTGAGGGAAGACAATGCTGGAAATACTCAGCTGATCAGGCAGAACCTTTGGGTGGGGGAAAACAAAATTTAAAGGATGTATAAAAGCAGTTTAAAAGTTATCAATTAATACAGTAACACCTTCCACGAGTACATGAAAAAAATGCACCTAAACAAACATCGGTTTCTTAGGAGGTTGGGGAATTAATTATGCAAAATTGTAGTGTAACTTTAGTTCTGATTAAATGGTAGAGGCACTAAAGGCATCCCAAAGATAGCAGATAATGAAGGGGTCACAGGGAGGGTAGAATGTAAAATAACCTCTTCCCCTAGAAATGTAGTTCTAGGCAAACTATTGGGATGAAAGGCAGACTAGTCCATTATATCTGAAGGACCTAGAGTTTTAATAAAGTGCTTCTGGAGATGGTGGATCCAATGGCAGTAGAGTTATAGAAGACTACAGCTCAGGCCCATCTAGGTCAGCAAACACATTAATCTGCCTATTCCTTCAACCTGCACCTGGACCGTAGGTCTCCATACCCTTCCCATCCACATACCCATCCAAATTCCTTTTAACTGTTGAAATTGACCCCAGATCCACCACTTCCAGTGGCCAGCTTGTACTATACTTGCACCATCTTCTAAGCAAAGAAGCTCCCCCTCCTGTTCCCCTTAACCCATGACCTCTAATTGTGGTACCACCCATCCTCAGTAGAAAAAAACCTGCATTTACCCTATCTATACCCTTCAGCCCCAACAACATCCTTGTAAATTTTCTCTGCACTTTTTCAATCTTACTTACGTCTTTCTTATAGGTAGGTGACCAAAACTGGACACGGTACCTCAAATTAGGCGTCTCCAACCTGTTAATCAATTTCAACATAACATCCCAACTCCTGCACTCAATACTTTGATTTATGATGGCCAATGTGCCAAAAGCTCTCTTTATGACCTTATCTACCTCTGATGCCACTTTCAAGGAATGATGTATCTGTATTCCCAGATCCCTCATTTCTTAGTGCCCTACCGGCCACCATGTTAGACCCTGCTTGGTCCTTCCAAACTGCCACACTTCGTAACTGTCTGCACCAAGTTCCATCTGCCATTTTTCTGGCTGGTCTACATCCTGATGCAAACTTTGATAGTCTTCCTCGCTGTCGACTATACCCCCAATCTTGGTGTCACCCACAACCTTGCTGATCCAGTTTACCGCATTGTCATCCAGAGTACTGATATAGAAGACAAACAACAATGGACCCAGCACTCATCCTGCAGCACACCACTAGTCGCAGGCCTCCAGTCAGAGAGGCAACCATCTACTACCACTCTCTGGCTTCCTCCACAAAGCCAATGTCTAATCCAATTTACTACCTCATCTTGAATGCCAAGTGACTGAACCTTCTTGACCAACCTCCTATATGGGACTTTGTCAAGGGCCTTGCTGAAGTCCATGTAGACAACATCCACTGCCTTGCCTTCAACAACTTTCCTGGTAACAACCAAATTTTGTAATCTACCAAAATTCCTGGGGGCAGAGGAGAGGTAACCCCTGACCTTTCAAGATGAGGTGACAGAAAACAGGCACTATAACGTATATCCATAATTGCAGAAGTGCTAGAATTCACTATTGAGATATTAGCAGGATATTTAAACATCATTAGACAAGGAAACAGACAATCAACATGCTTTTATACAAAAGAAATTCTGTCTGACTAATTTAGTAGAGTTCTTTGGGGATAGCTAGAGAGGAAACAGTGAATGTGGTGTATTTGGATTTCCAAACACATTTGAAAGGTTGATTCATAAATGGGTTAACCACACAAGGTAAGAGCACATGTTGAGGATAATATGTTGGCAAACTAACTCAACATTAAATAGACAGGTAGGATAAATGGATGATTTTCAGATTGGTACTCAGGAGCTGTGCTATGGATTCAACTATTTACACTCTAAGGGTAGTAGAAAAATTTGGTGATAATACAAAAACAGAAGGTAGGTTTAGCAAGTTGTAAGGGGGACAAAGTTTATAAAGAGCTGCTGATATATTGAAGTCAGTGGGTAGGAAGTTGGTTGATGGTGCAGAATGTGGACTAACATACAAACTTAAAAAATTGTGAAATTGCAAAATATTGAGAGTAAAAAGAATGTGGGGTCCAAGTATGTGAAACGCAAAAAACTAGCATAGAGGTAACACAAGCAACGACAATGGCTGACAGAGCATAGGATACAAGCGAGGAAGTTTTGGTGGAACTTCACAGGGCCTGGTTAGACTGTAGCTGGAACACTGCAGGTAGCTTTGGTCACCCTGTTTAACAATAGCTGCACTAGATGCAATGGAGCGAAGATTCACTAGAATGCTTCCTGGGATGACTATTGCCCCAATAGTTCATCAGACTTTAGAAGGATGCAAGATGATTTTACTTCAATTCATAAATTAAAATGCTAAGCGGGTTTGGCCCACTGGATGCTGAGAAGTGTTTTCCCCTGGTAGGGCTAACTAATACTAGAATACACAGAAGAGAGGGCCATCAATACAGACGCAGGGAAGAATTTCTTTACTCAAAGGGCTGCATTCTTTGGCTTTCTATCCCAGACAGCCTTGGAGATGAATCATTTAACATATTCCAGAAAGAGAATATATCTTTTTGGCAGATATTTAAACTACATGGGAATGAAGAGAGAGGTGCAAGTACAGGATGTAATCACTCATTGGAGGAGGAGACAGTATACAGGTGTAATTGATCATTCCTGCTAATATTTTTGGTTCTTAAATAGATTTAAGATTTCAGGTCACTGACATTTTCATTAGCATTGCCCAAACTACTGGGTATTTCCAGCATATAGTGCCTTTTATCTTTGATTTCCTACAATGACGGTTTCAGGATTCATTGAATTGTTTTCATTAAGTACAACCTATGGCCCAAGCTGCCTTCACAAATCACTAAATCACCAACAGTCCAGATCAACTTTTAAAATTAGCTCAAGGAATTTATCTTTCATGTTCATTTGGTGTATCGTCAAAGATGCAGATGGCTTTCAGAAGAAGTGAGGGAGGGGCTGATCTCAAGGTGCCACTGTCAATCCTTTAGAACCTTGCATTCACACTGGGCCATACCTCAATTATCGAGAAAATGGCCCAACATAATTTTGAGTTATTTAGTGATACATGCCATCTATGTTACCGTTTAATGCTGAAAGCAGCTGAAGTGACTGCCCCTTTTCAACTGTGGAACGTTGAAATAAACAGCTTGCAGTAAAATCAGGTTTCCTCTTTTTAAATTACTCATTTTTTTCTTGAAACAAAAAAAGTCAGGATATTTAGCTGTTAGAAAGTTCTCAACTGCTTTCATCCAATTTCTCCATCTGGATTAATGTGTTTGAAAGCAAAGTGTTACCATACAAACATGCTGTAGGCTGTCTGATCCAGGATTCAGATACAATTGCTATTTATACATTGACAATGTATAATTTTACAATTTACTAGCAATAATCATATAGCAGAAATTACTTCTAATCCTAAACAAAAAAAAACACTTCTCTCCAGAAAAGTACTGCATTAAATACATTAAATTTTGCAACAAAATGAACTGATTTTAAGAATAATTTATACATGCTTTAAAAGATCCATAAAGTCACATGCATTGACGTAATATACCAGAATCCTGGACTAAACGCAGGATAGAGATCTAGAATTGGAATGAGGCAATTACAAAATGTAAATATACTCACTTTAAATGATGGTTTTTTTTGGAAGGCGTTGAAGAAAACACCATTGTTAGGTTTTGTTAACACATGAAAAAACCACCTCACTTAAATTTCACTTTAGAAAACATGCTTTAGAACACTATAATCCAACATTTAGATTATTACAACTGTAATAAGTTAGTATGATGATAGTATGTTAAAATTTACTTTTTAGTTCTATACATTATGTCAAATGAGTATTTGGTTGTGTGCTACTTAAAGCTTGCTTCTACATTTTCTAGTTTTAAAATATCGCTGTTTGCATGTTTGTGCCCAGCTTGAAGCATCTAAACATAATTAGCTTTCAGCTACTTAAGTGTTCTCAAATACACATGAGTAAAGTATTTCTCCAAACCTTGTTCAAATTTATGTGAAAATTAAGAGTTTAACAAATAAGACCTAAAACAATTTAAGATTCGGGGTTTCTGTATTGCAACTATGAATCGGCCTGGTTAAAAGAAACATGGTGAAATTCTTTTTTCTCAGTCCAAAACATTTTATTTTTTTTCTCTCTCTCTTGACATCTGAATTAACCCTCGACTTATTAACATTCAAAGTGAAGTGGCAAAAAAGAAATTTGCTAAGACCATTACAATATACAATTAGTGCTTTAAATAAATATTCTTTAAACTTACTAGAAGAACAGAAACAAATAAAAAGCAATAGAAGGCTGGGTGGAGGAATGTTGGGGGGGGTGTGGGGTCGGGGGAAACAGTGTGTTCTGCACAAAAACGGATCAGCGTACCTCAAGCAGACTGTAGACGCGACTGAGCTGAGAACACAAATGTTTATGGGAAATAAAACCAACAGCAGACTGAGGTAGCAGTACTCTGAGTGCAGAAAATAAGCAGTTTGGACTAAAACCAAACGAAAAAAGGACAGAAGGCACAAAGTCTAAAATAGAACCCGACCAAAATAATCATCAGGTGACAACCTATGGAATTATTTTTAAAATTTTTTCCCCCAAACAATTTAACATTCTGAAATAATTGTTCCATATCTTCAGCCAAATAAAAACACAACCATTGTCTCACTGGTTCTTAATTTATACACAAAAGATGAACAAATTAGTAAACAGAAGACATCTGTACATGCTGTTTCATCTACAAAACCAAAATACTGCAGAAAATAGTATTAATCTCTGTACACGTCAATGCACAGTTTAATTTTTAATTTTTTTTTAAAGTTGTGTAAAAATCAATCCTGTTTCATTTAAGTTCGGAAAAAATATTAACTTCATCCATACATGGGATCATATGAAATTCAGCAGAAACAGACTCTTGGAATCAGGTGTTTAAATGATAAAAATTTTGGTAGAAGTTAATCAAATGCCATGTCTTTTCCACGAAACTATTCCACGACAGCTCTATTTCAGTCAAGACCAGAACATTTCAGCAAAATTAGTGTCTGTACTGTAAAGCCAGATAACCAGAGGCACAGAAATGAGTACAAAAGGCCAGGAAATCCCCTCTGTACATGCTGAGAAATCACACTGTTTGCCACTAGGCAGAGTATACTCTTTACCCGGTTCAAGGTAGTTACGAGCAATAAATTTGAGTGTCTCGTCCAGCAGAATGACAGGTAGAGAGATTTTCAGAACCATCAGCCACTGCGTTACATCTAGTGGTGTAATTTGGAAGATGAGCTGAAATGAGAAATCAAATGACTGCTTTACTCTCTTCAGAGACTTGAAATAACCCGTAAAAACGAACCAAAGAACAAAGCCTAATTTTCATTCTAATTACTGAAACACAGGCAATTACAATAAAACTCTTCTGGGCCGTTTCTAAAAGCCACCTGCAAAACCGGTCTATGCGTTTAACTCTTAATACTCCTCTTCCAATTGTTAAAAGTCTAAAGCCAAGAATTAAGCTAAAAGCGAAAGGTTACCATTATGAAGAACGGCTTGAAAAGTGATAGGATTTTTTATAATGGGATGGAGACTGGTTGTGGGAGGGCAGAAGGTCATTACATATATCATCTCCAGAAAAGTTTAGAAAGACTAAATATAAAAGGCTGCTTGACAAGCAAAAAACATAACTCCCAACTAGTTACTACCATAAAAATGAAAAATGTTAAATTAAATGCTTTTCTTTATAATCATGACTTACAGGAAGAAAACTGTTCTGCTATGGCAGATGCAATGGAAAGGATTATACCTTTGCGGTTAAAGAATTGACATTATCTTGGGCAATGATGAATTTCCTCCTTTACTAGTCTGAAATCTTAAGAGTCTGAAATCCTTGATTCCATCATCTCTCCTAACCAGAAGCTGCAGTAAGGGTGTAAACTTTGGAGTAACAATGTGCATTTATCAGATAATCTCCCCTGATTAGGGAAAAGGTTAGGTTGCCCAAATTTAATGAACCACCCATTTAATCATCAACTATCACATCTCAACGCATGTATGAAAAATGAGACTGCAGAGAAGGAAATGGGATTTGCGCTTTATACATCAAAAGGACTAAATGGCTAGATATTAAAAGCAAAAAGAAAGGAATTCTGAATTAGGTTTTAGATAATTACTTATTTTCCACCGCTGCCTGTAAGGAGTTTGTATGTTCTCCCCGTGACTGCATGGGTTCCCTCCCACAATCTAAAGATGTACCAGTTGGTGGGTTAATTGACCATTGTAAGTTGTCCTGTGGTTGAGCTAGGGTTAAATCAGGGGGTGGGGCACAGCTCGAAGGGCCGAATGGGCCTATTCTGCGCTGTTATCTCAGTAAACAAACAAAATATTCATGAGAAGGAAGGTGAAATAAAGAGACCAGAATAAGATTATGAAAGGGCTTGATGCACTACAGAGTGAGGCTTTTCCAGCAAAACCCCAAGGATGGTACTGCAACTTCTAGTAAACCACATCAGATTTTTTTTTCTTTCTCTCTTGCAAAATGATATCAGACGTGGGCGGCACAGTAGCGTAGCAGTTAGCACAAGGATTTACAGTTTAGGAAGATCTGAGTTCAATTCCCGCCACTGCCTGTATGAGTTTGTATGTTTTCCCTGTGGCTGCGTGCGTGGTCTTCCTCTGGGTTTCTCCAGTTTCCACCCACAGTCCAAAGGTGTACTGGTTGGTAGATGAATTGGACATTATAAATTGTACCGTGGTTAAATTGGAGGCATGGGGGGGGGTTGGAGATTGCTGCCCAGCGAGGCTCAAAAGCCTATTACGCGCTGCAGCTCAGTGAGTAAAAGTAATCAAGCAGCTATTATTAATGAGATGACCATTTGAGGGGATTAGACCACCAGAAGAAGCATTTAAGCATCAAGGGAACAAACACTAGCAACCACGATGATAGCTGGTAGCTACTTAGGTAGCAAATTGTTTAAAAGAAACATGGTTTACATGATCAAGTATGAGAAGTATTTGCTGGCAAAATAAGTTTTCAGAATACTTCAGAGCAAAGTAATAAAGTGCTTGAATGAACTTTTCCAGAAAACAGAACACTTATATACAATCAAGAAAGGACACAAGGTGAAATATATAATGCCGTCTGACTAACCGGTAGAGGCTCCACATATATAATGAGGAAGTGAAGAGACATCGACAGGCAGATTGAACCCAATAACCAAACATTTTCCCAAGGAGGCATCTTCAAAAGTGACTGGTTCTCTGATAAACTGAAAAGAAAGCAATATTATAAATTAACTCATCGCTAAAGTTGGTTTAGATTACTTATTTAAAATGATCCTTTGTGCTCATTGCACTCGGTTGAATCATTAAATATACTAACAGGCCAGTTTAAAAACTATGAAAAGCATGGAGTTCTAGGAGATGGAATTATTTATAGATTTTTTTTAAGTAAATTTTTTCCCAGCAAAAACAAAGCTGTAGAGCTATTTTTAGGGTTCATGCTTCATTTTCTAATGGAGAAGAATTCCCTTTAGATTTTATTTGTTTAAATGAATTTGTCAGACACAGCGTCACAGGTCACTACAGTCATACGCTGTAAATCACAGAACTATTCCCTTCAGACCACCATCAATACCAACCGTTGTACCGTCTACGTCGGGCTGACTCAAGCGCGTTTCTGGATGGTCCATAAATGGCTCTGCTTTCCAATCTTAGTGTGGAAAAAGAATACCTCATACCCATGGCCCTCTTTTCAGACGCCTCACCATGGGGAAAAAAAAGATTTATTACTATATATCCCTCGTAATCAGCTCGCTCCTCAGCTCCCAGGAAAACATATCCAAGTCCATCCAATCCTTCCTTGAAACTGAAAAGCTTCGATCCATTCGACAGCCTGGTGAGTGCCCAGTGCAATCAACTCATTCCGATCGCACCAGAACCAAAACTCCACTGCGGCTTAACCAATGCTACACAAAGCTATAACATGACAACTCTGCCCCTACATTCTGTGACCCAGCTGCTAAAGGTAAGCATTCTATATTCCTTCTTTGCCACTTTCAGGGATCCATGGAGCTGCAGCCTGAAGTCCCTCTGCTCATCAGTACTCCCTCGGCCAGAACCCTACAATTTACAGTCCCTGACCTTCCAAAAGCATCATTATCGGGATTAAATTTCACTGACCGCAAATCAATTAATTCCATCAATGACGATTAAATTCTGCTCTACTCTTCAGCTGATTGCAGGATGCTACAAGCTGATGATAATCTTTCTTATTATTTACAACATTCGCAGTTATCACAAAGCGAGCATATATTGTCATCCATATTCTGAATTAAGTGGCTTGCCAGCAAATGGGAAGGGGTAGAGTTTCACATTTAGACCAGACTAGGATTTAAAAAAAACAATTTCCCCATTCTTAGAGAAACTTAGTTAATCACATGGGTTTAAAAAAATCAAGTCATTATTTTAAAACTTCTAGATTTGTTCTATTACAATAAGTTAAATACCCAAATTTGGTAATGGCAGTTAGAGTTCTCATCATTAGCTGGGTCTCAGAATTTCATCTTTTCCACCTCTCTCCCAGCTTCTCATTTCATCCCCCACCCACCTGCCATCCTCCACACCTGGTTTCACCCATCACCTTCTAGCTTGTACTCCTCCTCCTCCTCCCGCTTCTTATATTAGCTTCTGCCCCCTTTCTTTCAGGTCCCGATGAAGGGTCTCTGCATGAAACGACGGCTCTTTGTGCCTCTCCCCAGATGCTGCCCAACCTGCCGAGTTCCTCCAGCATTTTGTCTGGGTTGCTGAATGACTGGCCCAATAACCCCATTAATATAACTGCCTCCAAAACACATAAATCAGCCAGCTAGCTCTGTTCTAAATATACAACAAATGTATGATGACTAACCTTTCAAGATTTTGCAGTGGAAAACCTGAACATTGAGTAATGTCTCCAATCCACCTCACTAACCCTCACAACCACACAAAACTACCACTCGCGGGGTTGAGGAATCAGATTCTGACGTGATACATTAAGCCTATCATCTATACAAACACAGCTTTACAAGCGCCAACATTTTAAATTATTTTTTGAACTTAAACGTTACTTCACATTAGCACAGAATAACCAACTATGTAGTTCTAAACATCTGTATACGTGAAGGTGCCAACACAGAAAGCAAAGCACTCGTCTGATTCACAACTTGCACATTTATTACTTCTAGTGACACATCCTAGCCAAAATAACCTGCAGTATTTACCCAAGGAACACATTTTTAAAGCACGCCCTCAAACATGATGCATGCCACAATTACATAAGTCCACTATTTTTTTTAGAAGAGTCATCAGTGCACGTTCAATTACCTGCTTCAACACGACAAAGTGCAGATATTTTAACATAATTATGTTTTTACTTCCCACAGCAGTCATTGTAAGCAGAAAGCCTACCATTTTGAGGTCAGAGGAGCAACGCTTCTAACCTGTTAAGGGCGTTACACATCTCGATGGTCACCAAGACAGAGAGCGCCATAGTCATGGGATAAGGAGATTCAAATATTTCACAGTCAATGCCGTCGAAATCTGGGTTCTCTGGATTGCACTGCAAGAAATGGCTCTACAATAAAGCAAAGACATAGCAACAAAATGAACAACAAAGCTTTTAATGTTTCCATAGGCAAGTGCATTTTGCCACTTACATAGGTTATAATTGAACCGGTATTAGCCCATTACAGCAATGTGGAGCAGCTTGGTCTGATGTTTTTTGCAGGATTAGTTCAGCTAAAATTAACTTTTTGTTGCTACACGTACATTGAAACCCACAGTGAAATGCGTCATTTGCGTCAAATCGTATCAGTGAAGACTGCAAATGTTGCCACGTTTTCTGGTGCCAACACACTGACCTTGACTGTTCATCTTCGGAATGTGGGAGGAGGCCCACACGGTCACGGGGAGAGCGTAAAAAAAACTCCTCACACGGAACAGCGGGATCTGAACCCGGATCGGCAATAGCCAGCGCAGTCAACCAATTTGCCAACCATGACAATATTGTGCCGGGGGGTGGTACAGAAGGTAAGTTATTTATAGCCTTATTTTTATTATCCAGTGACATGCCAAAATCTATATACATGGCATTTAAAAAACAACTGGTACAACCGCGATGCAGAGGAAGGCCTGTCAATTTAAGCTCAGAAGCTTGAGTTGGTTGGGTGAAGTCCCGGGGAACTGCCTGCATGTGGCGAGCGGCACCCTCTCATGATCTTCCAATAAAGTCTAAAGTCATAATCTGTTTGGAGGAAACTGGCCTTTACACAGTGTGCCTCAATTACAGGGCACTAAAAGTACATGTCGTATGATTGAATTCGAGAGCTTTTAGCTAATGCAAAACTTTTAGTTTACTGCCTAGCCCCACAATTACACTTGAGCGCCTGAAGATAAAATGTGCACTGTTAATCTCCAGGCAAAGAATGCGATGAAGAGCTTACATATTAAAAATATAACTAATATGTTACCAGCTGGTAATAAGTAATCCTCGGTCCATCCTCAGCCGCTATAAACCACCATGCAGCAGCACCAACTGTAGCAGCTCCCACATAACCTGAAAATAAAACAATTCCAATAAAATCAGTTTAGAAGTAGTGGATTTTATGTTTAGTTAGTATATCATAACAGGTAGTACTGACATGAAAACTTGCAGCTAGGACAGGATGGCCACACTGCTTCCATTACTGTTGCACTTGAAGTGCTACAACCGGGATCCAAAGTGTCAAATTAATGCAGCCGTGCTCCCAGGCAACCCAATGTCCTCATGAGATTACATTAGCTCTTCGGATTTGCAATGAAAACTGCCAGAGTACCTTTCCATAACCTCCACAATTAGTCTGTTCCCACAAAAGTCTTTAAGCACATTTGTCACGCGAGCACCAATAGAACTGCTGCAGCCGAGGACTGCAGATTCAAAAAGAAATCAAATAATTCCTGTGACTGGACCTTATTTGTAAATGAAGAGATTAATTTGAGGGGATAGCAGAAGTTGTCCTGAAGGGCCCTTGGAAAAGTAACAAGATCCAAGTACAAAAAGCTGATTTACAGGATCGCATTTTTGAAAGGGAGTTAAAGCTTTGTAATAGTTTGAGGAACTTTCACTCAGGTTTGTACTGAGGTGAAGGATTACAGGTGTACAGCGCGGAGAGCATCCTGACCGGCTGCATCACCGCCTCGTGCGGAGGCTCCAATGCACGGGAGTGGAAAGGGCTGCCAAGGGTGGAAGCCAGCTCCATCACGGGCACAAGTGCACCAAGGACCTCGCCAAAGGGCGATGACTCGAGAAGGTGGCCTCCATGGTGATGCACCGTCATCTAGGGCACACCCTCCTCTCGTCACTACCACCAGGGAGGCGGTACAGCAGCACAAAGATGCACACTCACCATTTTAGGAGATGTTTTGGGAACAGATCCTTCACCCCATGCCATCAAACTTCTGCACAGTCCACGAACATTAACTTACTATTTTACTCTCTTTTTGCATTAGTTATTTTTGTTTTAAAAATTATCATTGTCGCTTATACTAATTTATGTACTTGACTGTATTGCTATTGCAAATCAACAAATTCCACAACACGTGTGAGTGTTAATAAACCTGACCTGACCACTGTTTAGCCCAAATTCAGTTAGTGGAGGTGAACAAAGAGGGAAAGCCGTTTCTGGCTGAGAGTGACCCCTTCGCCCGCTCTAGTGAAGTACTCACATCCAATAGCCATGTAGCGGAAGAAAAGCCAGCCGCTGATCAGGGACTCCTTCGGACTGCGTGGTGGCTTGTCCATGATGTCCAGATCAGGCGGATTGAAGCCTAGCGCTGTGGCAGGCAGTCCATCAGTCACCAGGTTCACCCACAGAAGCTGTACAGGGATCAAAGCCTCAGGAAAGCCCACAGCTGCTGTTAGGAAAATACTGCAGGGAGAAAAACAATATTCTAATTGCTCTCAATCCTACAAGCCTCTTGTCCAAATTGTATTACTTTTTATTACCCTTATTTCAATAAGATACATTTATAAAAAGCAGACAATCAATAAATGCGGTATTAAGAATAAAGCAAAGATTAATAGATTGCCCATACTTCTCACTCTATCAATACCTACTTGAAAGAGCACTCTACAGATTAATGGACCTTGTCCTAGTCTCTGGTCCAAAACAATTTCTGAAATCTGGATTAATTCCACAAATTCTTCCCCAAACATTGGTAGCAATGCAAAAACCTTGTTTCTATAAATATTTCTCAGTGCTTAATAGTAGAAATGAAAGCGGTGGTTCAGATATTGTGTATCTACGCACATCACCATTAATCTAGGACAATTTCATATATTCCAAGAACAGACCAGAATTAGACATATTGTGTTTGGTAGAACCTGGCTTTACCTTTCCTGGTTCAGCCACAAACTGTTCCCAAGCTAAAAGACAGCAATGAACTTGCTGCACGAAACAAAAATGATGTTTTTTTTAACACCCTGCTCTTCACCAGTCAACCAATGTCAGAGAGCCAGACAGGGAAAGGATTGAGAGTCAAAGAGAGCGAGGGATTGTTAACTAATTTGCAGAAGCTAGTGCTGTGCATTGAAGTGATGCTGCCATGGTTTAGCTTGTAACTGAGAAAGAGGAGGGGGATGAGGATAGACCCTTATGGGACTCAGGAGGAAATGGCAAGGAGTAGAGAGCCTTTGGGGACAACTCACTGGTTCCAACTGGACATTCAAGAATAAAACCAGGCAGCCCTACTTAATTGGATAATGTGGAGATTGTGCTCTAAAAACTGCAGGCAGTTTGGTGCGGTAGTTTGGAAGACCTGCAATTGTAACTTTCAGATACAAGTGATTTATAGATAAGGAGTATATAAAGATAAGGTATAGATAAGGAATATATCTATATTCACTCCCTGCTTCAATACAAATAACAATTCAAAATACCACCAGGTGAGCCACAAAATGCTTTCCATTTAATTAGCATGGCTGAGAAATTTAGTTTAGATTGTTAGGCTTGAAATGAAATAGCCTGCACTAGGAATGACAGACATTTATAGCAGGATCATTTTTCTTACCAAACGACTTCTCCAATGTTGGAAGAGATGAGGTAGCGAATAAATTGTTTCATGTTGTTGTAGATAGCGCGGCCTTCCTCGACTGCTGCAACAATTGTTGAGAAGTTGTCATCTGCCAGTACCATTTCAGAGGCAGATTTCGCCACAGCAGTACCAGATCCCATGGCAATTCCAATCTCTGCCTTCTTTAGGGCAGGCGCATCATTCACACCATCACCAGTCTAAAGAACCAAAGAAAACCAAATGATGAGCAAAGATAGCTGAGTTTAGGAACCGTCATGTAGGATATTCACTGATAAAGGAAGCAAGCTAAAGATGAACATGTCTGAGCATCCAAAAGCTTTCTGCAAGGATCCAAATATTTAAGAGTGAGTACCTTGATCAAACAGAGTACAACACACACACACACACACACACACACAAATGGGATATTATTTCCCGCATTTTCATTTGGATTGGTGAACAAGGCAGGTGTTTGGCAGAGGAAGCTTAAATGGATACTCATTCATTTGATAGGAAGAGTGGACAATGGTCACACAGACCGGCCGGCGGTCACAAACATTAACAAGGTTACAAGCTACTACAGAGTAGGCTGACCCAGCAATGTGAGGAACCCTTCTGTGGTTGATATTAGGAGTTCCCATAGGCTGTTACAACTTAATCCATCCCCCTCAATACATAAAGAGAAAGGGACAATACTTCTCAAAAACAGTTATGAAGTATTTACATATAGTCTAAATTGTGAAAGTAATGACTAGGCTTTAACTTGGCAGAAAAGCAGAATGATTTACCGCTAGAACAAATCCTTTTCCAAATTTCATGTAAAGACATAGTTGGAATAAGGTCCAGAATGCTATCATTTTATCAACAAGTCCAGTGCCGCCTCAGAGCATGGAAATATTTAGTAGGATTTACATCTTAGAGATGAGGAAAAAGGAATCTTGGCTGAATTTTGGTAATTAATCCTATGATATTGAAGCCAATTCCAGAAACCCTGCCAAGATTAAATTACCTCTCCAGTCTCTGTTGCACACCGACAACTATCTGTGATAACAGAAATTCTACAATCTACAACTGGAAGATCTGAATAACCCATGCCTTCATACATAACATTGGTGGCAATAGCATTTAACACTAATTTAGCTTTTGCATTATTATGACTTGAAATCTCCTTGCTAAATGTCCACCACTTTTATTTATTTATTGAGATGCAGTGCTTCCAGCCTTTCGACTCACGCCGTCCAGCAATTCCCGGTTTAACCCTAGCCTAACCACAGGACAAGTTATAATAACCAATTAACCTGCCAACAGGTATGTTGTTGGACTGTGGGAGGAAACCAGAGAACTGGGGAGAAACCCACGCGGTCACAGGGAGAATGTACAAACTCCTTACAGGCAGCAGTGGGAATTGAACCTCGGTAGCCCGTACTGTAAGGCGTTGTGCTAACCACTACGCCATCGTGCCACAGTGGCAAAGTTTATTTAATGGATGGAGGGGCAGCAATGGTTTATGTAGTTGAACTACTATGCATATTAATGCAACAATCAAATATAGAGTGCATGAGAAGCTCATTTCCAAGCACCACCTTCTCCCTGTGAAGTCATTCCTTTTTATCTGCAAGATAAACAATGAGCCACTGAACTAAACAAGACTAAGAAGTAAAATACCAAAGAGTTACTGCAAATTGGAGCACTTCAAAAGCAGAGTTCCTACCATAGCAGTGATTTCATCAAACGCTTGCAAGAACTCCACAATCTTAGACTTGTGGGAAGGTTCTACCCGAGCAAAGCAGCGTGCAGTTAAGCAAGCATCCCTCTGCTGTGCTGGTGGAAGTTCATCAAACTCACGACCGGTAAAGGCCTTCTTTTCAACATCTTCCCGTTCGCTGAAGATTCCGATGCGCCTGCAAATTGCAACAGCGGTGCCTTTGTTATCCCCTGTGATCATGATGACCCGGATACCAGCGTGTCTGCACATCTTGATTGAAGTAGCAACCTCTGTCCGTGGTGGATCAAGCATACCAACGCAACCAACAAATGTAAGGTCAACCTGGAACGGGAATCGGTGCTTGCATTAAACAGCTAGCTACGTTTGTGTGAAGATTATTAACAGTACACATACATTGAAGCTGCACTTTACAAGGCTATACCAAGGAAACACTTACATAGATAAATGTCAACCTTTATTCTTGGCAACAAGAGAAGATGATTCTCAAAATGCCTCAACCTAGAGTAGGGGTTTCCAACCATTTTTACGCCTACAATTAACTGAGGGGTCCATGAGCCTCAGGTGGGAATTACTAACCTGGAGTGCCAATCTGTGGATGACAAAAACTTAAGAGGGATTTGGGACAGGTGCTAAAAAAATGGGATTAGCTTGAATATACATCTAGGTCAGTACAGATACGATGGGCCAAAGGGTCTTTCTTTTTATTGATTGAGATACAGCATCACAATAGGCCCTCTGAGCCACAGCACCCAGCAATCCCGCAATTTAATCCTAGCCTAATCAAGGGACAATTCACAATGACCAACTAACCTACCAACCAGTAGATCTTTGGACTGTGGGAGGAAACTGGAGTACCCGGAGAAAACCCACATGGTCATGGGAAGAACTCCTATCAGGAGGCGATGGGAATTGAACCTGGGTCCTCTGTACTGTAAAGCGTTGTGCTAACCAATACGCTACTGTGCCATAATCCCGTGCTGTCCAACTCCACTTAACGCAACTCTACTTTAATGTCACGATTTTCCAAAACCTGAAAGGAACTTATTTATTGGACAATCCTCTTAACACTCTTGGATTCTTCAATATTAACTGGATTTCATTTCCTTTGCCCTATAATCCAGTCTAGACATCTTTGAAGATGATTGGAGATTGGCAATCACCGATGGATTTGGAACTTGTATAAATGGAGGGATAACCCCATCATCTAGCCAATTTAATAGCAAAGAGAACTATCATTAAGGGCCATCGTAATATGATTCCAGAAAAGTGAGTGAGTGCTAAAAATGTTCTATTTGGTATGAAAAAACCCTTCCTAGTTCTAGTGGCATTTTAAAATTGTCTTACATTGTCACAATGTAAAGTTATTCAGAGCTGACTATGAACAACAGCATTTAATTGCAAAGCACATTAATCAAATTTTCTAATATTTGCTCAGTTAGAAGGGTTTATTTTAATCCTGAAGGTCTATTGCTAGGTATCATCACAACAGAATTCCATGCATTCCTGAAGTGACACTGTTATCCAGAGAAAATTTAAAACCCAACACACTCTGCTCCCTGCTGAGCGTAGTTCTGAAGGCCCACCCTCAAATGACAGTTTTCAAAAGGCCCTGTAGGTATCAATGCTATACAGACAATTGCCCCATTACACTACCTGTTGTCGTGCTTCCATGACCCACATCTGAGTTGATAAATCCGTGACAACTTGGAACACAGACCACCATAGCACACTGATTTCATAAATGTCCAGCTTAAACCAAAATGCACACAGTGCATTAGTAGGGGAATTAAAGGTTATGGGCATAAGGTAGGTAGCTGGGGATGAGTCCATGGCCAGATCAGCCGTTATCTTATTGAATGGCTCGACGGGCCAGATGGCCTACTCCTGCTCCTATTTCTTATGTTCTTATGACCAAGACATGCAAACCATAATAACCATTCAGGAGACTCCACAGATACTTGAAGATTACTGGAGAGAATTTTAGTGATATAGGAAATTGCCTTTTCTTCTAATGCATTTGACTGTCAAATATTTATAAATTAATGGAAAGTAGTTCCTTTTTAAGTACAGGTTACCATCAGCTATCTTTTAAAAATGATCACCTACCTCATAATTAATGAAATTTGAAGATTCTTCCAAATTCATATCTTCCCTCCTGACAGGATTATCACGTGTCGCCAGGGCCAAGCAACGCAGCGTATCCTTTCCAGTACCCCAGTCCTTCACAACACTCAAAATCTTCTCCTTGAGGGGCTTCGTGAGGGGAACCTTAGTGGTTCCAACACGAACATAGGTACATCTGTCAATCACACTCTCAGGAGCACCC
Organism: Hypanus sabinus; assembly: GCF_030144855.1. Lineage (NCBI taxonomy): Eukaryota > Metazoa > Chordata > Chondrichthyes > Myliobatiformes > Dasyatidae > Hypanus > Hypanus sabinus. The sequence goes on from NC_082718.1 coordinate 90,482,036, forward strand.
TACGGAAGCAAGAGATGAACAGTTACTGTTTGTACCTGGCTGCACTGAGCTTATCATTCAGTGATTTTTCTAGCAATCTGCACTTTGAACTGGGGAAGCACATACAATCAAAGTTTGGTTTGAAGGGACCAATTTCAGGCAGCGATTCCATCATCTGTAATAGTCAGCGCTTGTGCGTACGTGCTTGCAGAGGGATCTCACTGAAACCTATCGAATGTTGAAAGGCCTCAATAGAGTGGATGTGGAGAGGGTGTTTCCTCTGGTTTGGGGGGTGGGGTGGGAGTCTAAGACCATAAGACAAAGGAGCAGAAGTTGGCCATTCAGCCCATTGAGTCTGCTCCGCCATTTTATCATGAGCTGATCCATTCTCCCATTTAGTCCCACTCCCCCGCCTTCTCACCATAACCTTTGATGCCCTGGCTACTCGGACATCTATCAATCTTTGCCATAAATACACCCAATGACTTGATCTCCACTGCCGCCTATGGCAACAAATTCCACAGATTCACCACCCTCTGGCTAAAAAAAAAATTCCTTCGCATCTGTTCTGAATGGGCGCCCTTCAATCCTTAAGTCCTGCCCTCTCGTACTAGACTCCCCCCACCATGGGAAACAACTTTGCCACATCCACTCATGCCTCTCGACATTCGAAATGTTTCTGTGAGGTTCCCCCCTCATTCTTCTAAACTGGATGTTTCATTCTAGGAGCGCGGTCCAAGAGCGGTCAAACATTCCTCATATGTTAACCCTCTCATTCCCAGAATAATTCTAGTGAATCTTCTCTGAACCTTCTCTGTCAGCACATCCTTTCTTAACTAAGGAACCCTAAACTGCACACAGTACTCCAAGTGAGGCCTTATAGAGCATCCCTCCAGACCAGAGGACACAGAGGAGGAATTTCCTTAGTCGGAGTGGTGAATCTGTGGAATCTGTTGCCACAGGTGGCTGTGGAGGCCAGGTCACTGGGTATACTTAAGGCAGAGGTTGTTAGAATCTTGGTTAGACAGGTCATGAAAACAGGAGGCTGGGTCTGAGGGGGAAACGGATTAGCCACAATGAAACGGCTAAACGGTCTAATTCTGTTCCCATACCTTGTGGTATAGGTCTGCTCCAACAGTAACAACACAAGACTAGAATTCATTGCCTGTTTACACAGCAGCGACAATACATGTACATTTTACACACAGTAAAACCAAACAGTACAAAGTGCCAGAAGGGAAACAAAATGGAATACAATTCAACTTTACCTTCACAAACAACTTGTTGCCAACAGATGAACGAGTGGGCTTGTTGGGTGTACAGTACACCGACATAGATTTCCGATCTCTAGAAAACTCTAAAGTGAACTCTTTCTTCATCAATTGCCTGATGACCTGGGGAATGAAAATATTTGGTTAGTTTTCATTTATTAAAACAAAATTCTAACAGAAATAAACTATTTCAAAGTTAAAAACTTACAGTGCAGCAAGCATTGGCTCGCTCAATCTTGGACAGGTTCTTCAACTCTGTGTCAAACACATTCATTTTTTCAACCAGGCAACAGAGGGCAGTCTCTGTGGCTTCCCCAACTTTCTCATATATTCCTTTAGTCTAAAAAGACAGTTGAAATTTATTAGACATATTATCTGAAGGAAAATCAAAACCTGTGTCAGGCAGGGAAAGATCTACTGTATTTTATTCATATGTAGAATAGCAACAGAATTACATTCTTTGAGTAATTTCTGATGTTCCTAAACACAATAACCAAAGTACTTTTCCCTACAGTCAAAATCAAAAGTGCGTTAGAAACTTGAACTATGCTGTGGCACGATTACCACCAATTCCAGTGAAGCAGAGAAATGTTTAAGTGAGATTTAATGCTGCTTTATTAATGCCAAAGAGACACATTTAGATTACAAGTGCTGACAAAGAATGAGCTGATCTTGCAAGTCTCACCAGTCTCCTAAAGGGCAAAATAAGAAACCTTCAGCAATTTTTCTATCCATTCTTTGTTTCATAATTTGTCTAGGATTGGCGAGGTTCCATAATCTTGCCTTGATAGCCTATGTAGGTACATTAGTCATGAATTTCAAAATCAGCCAAGCATAATTTTTTCCAATAAACAAACACAACCTACACTTCTCAACTCCCTCCCAGAGAACATTTTGACTCTTCTTTCCCTCCAGTGCAGTTAACCCCACCCACCAACTGAGGATGAAAAACACCAGAAAGCCTGCAGATGCTGGAAATCCAAAGCAACACACACACAAAATGCTGGAGGAACTCAGCAGGCCAGGCAACGTTTCGGGCCGAGACTGTTCTTCAGGACTCCTTAAAATTAACCTTTAATTAATTATATTAGCAGGAAACTCGCCATTTCTGGTACCTTCTTGCCTCAGAGATATCGTTCACTTTTCCGCCTCATGTTTACCCCCTTCTTGTTTCATCTTCCCCCTCACTTCTTTTCTAATCTTTCAGCAGTGAGTCAAATGTTCCAAAATGTAATATTGAGGCATAGCACTGAGCGTTTAAATATTTGATTCATACCTCATTAAAATCCAAAGAAGAATCATTGCAAAGTGCGCAGATGGTTGCTAACTCAATCAGGCCGTCATATTCCGAACATTTGATCATTTTGTCGTCCAATTCCCTGCAAGACAGAGATTAAACTTAATTGAGTAAAACGTTTTGCAGGGTTAAGGATTTTCATAATTGTTTAGAACAGACTGGGAAACACGAAGAGTAAAAATCCCTAGCTTCTTAAGAGAATGCAGTGATACACCGGAGAGATGCTTAGTAAGGAGGGGAGAGGACACCAAGAGGAGAGGCTCAGACAAAAAGGAAAGCGAGGGCCAAAGGAATGTCACAGGGAGTCTAAGAACAGTACAGCACAGAAACAGGCCCTTCAGCCCATCTAATCTATGCCAATCCATTATTGAGCCTAGTCCCTAGTACCATTATTGAGCCTTCCCATCCTTGCTCCTATCCAAACTTCTCTTAAATATTGAAATCGAACCCCCAATGCTGCTGACAGCTCATTCCACTCCACTCTCTGAGAGAAGTTCCCCTCAAGCATTTCACCTTTCACCCAACCTCAGTGGAGATCTCTTACCTTATCTATATGCCTCATAATTTCACATACTCCTATCAAAACACTCCTCGTACATTAGAAAATAAAGTCATAGCCTATTCAACCCTTCCCTATAACTTAGTTGCTAAACCTTAACCATGGCAGCTAAGCACAGGAAGCAGACCTTGTGACTGCTGCTAGACAGAAGGAGGGTGCATTCAAGAAGGGCAGCCCGAATTGCTTTAGGGGAAAATGGGCACAAAAGCAGGGCATTGCCACAAACAAGAGAAAATGTGCAGATGCTGGAAATCCAAGCATCGCACACAAAATGCTGGAGGAACTCAGCAGGCCAGGCAGCCTCTATGGAGAAGAGTACAGTCGACGTCTCGGCAGGACTGGAGAAGGGTCTCGACCCGAAATGTCGACTTTACTCTTTTCCATAGATGCTGCCTGGGCTACTGAGTTCCTCCAGCATATTGTGTGTGTGTAGCATTGCCAATGGGTGAGGAAGAGCCCAGTCCAGCAAAATCATTGAATATGTGATCCCAGTGATTGTTCATGTTACTACAGCTGTGTTGTCAGGAGCTAAACATCAAGGCTGCATAAAAGCGGGTAGAGTCTCTGATAGCTGGAAGCAAAAGGGAAGAAATAGCTTTCTAGGAAACAAGTCTGAAAGGTAATGACATCAGTTTTCCAAAAATTTAGTCAGGAGAAATTTCTGCCCAGCTGGTCTGAATGCCTGACATACAGACCAACAATTTTAAACAGACAGCAAGCAAGGTGGCATTTGCGATGATGGGTACGTGAAAAGATGAAGTTGCAAGATAGAGGTGATGGAGCAAGGGCTGATATTGTTTTTATTCCATGACCACTTCCACTTGTCATTCACCTTTATTCAATACCTACCCAGAGCCAGTGGGGCTCCTTCCTTGTCCCTGTACAATGGTGTCCAGCTTCAACATCCTCTTGTTGCTCTGCTACATGCTACACTTCAGTAATGATCTTGGAAAACCAATCGAGCATTTCTCTCTCACACACGCGCACACACACACTCCATGTACACCTCCCCATCACTTTTCCCACTATACATTAACAGATTATAACAGAAAAAGTGAGAGAGATTATGTTGTTAGCATCACTTTGGTAACTGTGAGTGAAGTGATTCAGAGTACTATGGAAAATGGGCATGGATTTGAGAGGCCACAGCTCATTCAAAGACCTAAGAATGTCAACATGTAGAGAGGCAAAAAAAAGAGATATTATCCAACAATTTAAGAGTAGAGTTTTTTTTGTGCATGACTGGAAAATGTGGGGTGGGGTGCTTAAGATAAAATGCTGAGGAGAGAAATTTTAAGAAAATTAATATAGATTATAAACAAAATATAATTATCTTAACCTCAGACCCATGTGGTCACTTTGTATTATTGATTTGGTTATAATATTTCAGCTTACGAGATTGTATTTTAACACCAACGATGTTGAAGTCAGTTGACTCATCCACTGTAGCTGGTTACGTGCAGGATGTGTTTCAGTTATTTGGGATTGTTTGGTGTAAATCAGATGTGTCTATCCCTTGGGAAGGTAAGAGTTTCAAGAACATACGCAGAACTGTGCTCAATTGCTTTCTCCCAGTAAAAAAAATATCAGAGAAACTAACCAGGTACGTTCATAACAAATCCAAATGCATTTCTGACAGCCGTATTTTTAAGAACTCAGCTTGAGATTGATGCAATAATAGTGAATTAATTCTACCTCTACTTGAAAAAGTAAAATTCTTTCAAGCTTAATCTAGTGACACTGCAGAGTCCTACAAAAACATCTCTCTTATTAACTAGAAATCCACTCACATGGACAAGATCAGGCCAGCATTGATAATGGTTTTTAATTTACAATCGAATTATCTAACTCAAATTTCATATGCGGATATTGCAAAAGATCAAGGTAAACAAATGATATTTAATTTTTAGCACTGCTTTCATCTAATATTCAAAAAGCAAATTTTAAATACTCAATTAATTAAAAAGGGCATAAAGAGTAAGGCAAGAAATATTAATGTTATTTTTCTAGAAAGGAAGAATTTTTGCTAGCTGCCATGCACCAAAAATCCCATCCAGCTGGTTAGGCTGAAGTGTTAAGCTTCAGTTAATCTGTTAAAACAGTAAAATAACATCATTTTCTTCCTGCATTATAATGTCATTCTTCTATGCAACAAAAAGGTGAGAATTCAATTTCCTCCTCCAGAGACACAAGAACCACAACTGGGCTGATACAGGAAGGGATGTTGCACATTTCAAGATGCTATTGCTCAGATACGACATTGAACTAAAACATTTTCCAGCCCCTGCAGGAATGTATGAAAGATCACATAACACTGAACAACAAAGATATCTCCCCCCCCCCCCCCACCATCCTAATTTCCTTTATCGAAAATAAAAACAAATCTAGTTCCCATCTCATTGTTGTGAGTGGGATGTTGCTGTAATTCACTTCATTTCATTACCGACCTCACTGGTGATTAAGGACGTCCTGGGTTTTCTGCAAGATTATATACAGATGCAAATACTTTATTTTTCATTGAATGAGGTAGAAATATGGCAACTTCACTTAAATTATTTTTTCCATTTGCCTGATAATTTCTGTTACACCAAAAGTGAAGACCAGTGAAGATTAGTAGGGTGATTGGCCTGATTTAGTTAGAACTCCCAAAAGTGTTAAAATTATAGCAATCATTTTCAGTTCAAATCATTATTGAGTTCAAAAGTGAAATACAAAACAGCTAGAGCTTTGGATTTAGGTCAAAGGTGACTTACATGCATTGATACAGATCCCAACCACAATAAACTGGACAAATCTAAAACAAGAGAAGTGGGAAGTGTTCAGAAAGGAATATAAACTAATTCAAGGTCAGTTTATACCCATACAGGGAGCATACAGCTGAGGGTGACTGAAGGGACAAGGCAACTTGAAATTAAAAGTAAACAGGACAAGTCTAACGCAGACCCTGGGGGATTGAGGGAGGTGCTACACTACACAACAAGATAACATGACACTTTCAAAAGCTGCAAGAAAACTAGTGTGGGCAGGGCAGAAACTTTGAATAACTATCAAGGGCTCTTTGCGGGATTTGTTATTGGTTGCTTGATAGGTGGAGGGTGCTGATGCTAGCTGCTGGAACAAGTGGGGGGGGGGAGTTGATGCTTTGCTGCTGCTTATGCATGGGTGGGGGGGGTTCTTTGGTGTTTAACATTTTCCAGTCATTCATTCTTTGAGGTTTTTTCTTTCTATTTTGTGGGTGTCTGCAAAGAGGAAGAATTTCAGGTTGAATACTGTATACATTCTCTGATAATTAAAAGGGAACCACTGAACCATTTTCATGACAGTATTTGCTGCATGTAAACTGACAAGAACTTGCTAAAGTTAACACAAGCAAAATAAATAGTAATAAATATCTAGCAGCAGATGGTTCCTGACCCAGAATTTAAGAAGCAGCAGATAAGAACATTGGAAGATTACTTTTAGGATATTAATAAAATTCCCCTGATCCGGAAGCTGTTCTGGAAAACCACATACATGATTCAAACACTTCAGAAAGATAAAGCAGGAAAGCAAACTATAGATTAGCAAGAGCCTTGTGCCTTATTATCAGGAAATAACAGCAGTTCATAATCACGGAGAGAATAAACTAGATAGGTAACACTTTCAGGAGAGTTTTAGCCCAAGGGCAGAACACACCTGACAAACCGGAATGATTCTTTTTAAGAGAGCGATTCAAGAGAGCGGTTCTGAACATTTTAGATGTTTAGAAGAATGGCCGATAAATATCCTCACAAGAAGAAAAAAAAATAGGTAAAAGATAAAACTTGTGGAAATAGGACAACTTATTGGCCTGGTTAAGAATTAGGCTGAGCAGCAGGAGAAAGATAATAACTGACTGGTATTTAAGCAGGCAGGATATGACAAGCCACATTCCACAAGGATCTACGTTGGTGTGGCAACTACTTACTTTTACTAACTTCAATGAGATACGTGTCCACATATCTTTATTAACTCATCTACCAGAGAACTCCCAACAGCTTTTTGCCATCACCCTATCAGAGACATACTATCCTTTCCCCATGCTCTTTGCAATTTAAAAGGTTTTCCACCTTTCCTAGTTCTGAGAAAGGATCTTCTGAAACAGATGCTGCCTGACGTGCCTGTTCCAGCACTTCTGTTTTCTTTTAAAAAAATTCCACCTAGCCTCATACGTCAACGACAAAGGTAGGCAGTGTGTGATCATTTTTTATATCAGCAAGAAATTACAAAGACCTATTAACATGTTTGAAAAAATACTCACAGCAATTTTAAAATCTGGAAACAGTGAGGTCAACCACATTATATTCTTTAAAAATTTAAAGTATTTGCTAAGTAAAAAGCTAGAAGCAACAAAGGTCGAAAGAGCTGATGGGACATTTACACAAATAATTAAACTGTACATATTGAACAATGAATATATTTATAATGCAGCTGTACAACAATTGGGTACCAGGGTGGAAATATGTCTCTACCAAAGGTGGTACAAGGTGCTCCTTCCCTTCGTTAGCCTACAGGTCACCCTTGGGCGAGGTGTAGCACCTGCTTAGCCACCGATCAGGGTCATGTGAAGCCATGGGAGCAGGTTGTATGCCCAGCTGGTGCACATCACAAGTGCTGGCTATGCGACCACTGATGCCAGGCAGACAGTCTCTATGCGACCACTATGCAACTATGAGTATCTATGCGACCACTGATGCCAGGCAGACAGTCTCCAGGGAGTATTGATAATGGCTACGGTCACCCGTAAAGACACTGCCCAGAAGGTGGCAACGGCAAACCACTTCTGTAGAAAAATTTGCCAAGAACAATAATGGTCACAGATGGACTATGATAGCCCATGCCATATGACATGGTGTATAACGATGATAAAAATTTTTGATCAAAAAGAACAGTTCTGGCCACCACTCATTGACTTTGGGGGTAGATGGGTTGGCGTGATGTGTCATTGGAGGGAGCGCAGTTTACAAGGTCGCGCAAATTAGGGGTATTCCTTTTGATTTATTTGATCAATGCATCCAATATATTAGATGGAAATGAAGGGCAGAGATAAAAACTACTGTTGGTTGGTACACAGCCTAAAAATTAGAGCTGGTCATTATAGGAATAAGATTCAGAAATACTGCCAAATACAAAGAAATTTAGAACTCTTCTCACCTTAGCTCATTTGATAACACTTCGCAAAAGCAATCAGGTATACAGATATAGATTACAATCTTTTTGAGAATGCCAGAATATCAAATTGAGGGACCAAATAAGCCTACTGCAATCCTATTTTGGCAATAGTCCTTAAGGTACTACATCTTGTCAAAAATATTTAAAATTAGCAAAGGCAGAGTCACCTCCAGGAGTTTGTTGAAATGCGCAGCCCGAGTAGAGGTTTTGTGGGTTTCTATGGATGATGCAAGACTCAAACATACATAATATAGAGCTACAGCCAAACTATCTGGTCCTCACTGGTTTGCTACTCTCAATGGACAGCTGGTTACAGGTATGTGTGTCAACGGGTCTCCAATTACACAAGCATTATCCTGTTATTGGACCAAGAGCGACATTAGAAAGAGGGAACAAAGATGCTTTGTGTTCCATTTGCATCACTCTACCCCAAACAAAATGGCATCATGTTGCAGACAATCTTAGCAAAGCTTCATCATAAGCGCATCACCAAATATCATCCTTTTTTGCCTCTATACATTGTTGCCAGGATATATGTGCACACATGCAAACACTCTTTTAAAAAAAAGAACAAAAAGTTATGACACAAAGTGCTGTAACTTACTTTTTTAAATTGTTTGTTGAAAAAGCTTTTAAGAAGGTGTACTTACACTTGCCCTTCAGGGCTATAGGTGCTGCCACTGATTGTAAATTCCTTCAGAAAACACTGGTCACCTTCAACTTTGTCGACAATGAACATCTAGGAGAATGACAAAATAGCAGACACACTAGGTGAAGGATAGCACACCAGTTGTTGGTCACTGCAAGCTGAGGTGGCTAGCAAGATGTAAGCTTAAGTTTTGCTTATTGTTCAACTGACGAACCAGTTTTACACAACATGGCTCTGTTATGGAACAGTGACATCAGGCCTGAATAATGTCAACTGCATTGTCTTGCATCCAAAGTTGTTTTCTTTTTTTGAAAACATACAATGAATGAATTTCATTCTAATCCAATATATACAGGTGGGGCTACTGCAAGGGATCGAAGTCAGCTGCAGAGAGCTAGAAACTTAATCAGCTCCATTATGAGCCTCTGTAGAATCCAGGACATCTTCGAGCAGCAGTGCCTCAGAAAAGTGACGTCCATCATTAAGAACCCCCGTAACCAAGGACATACCCTGTTCTCATGGCTACCATCGGGAAGGAGGTTCAGAAGCCTCAAGGCACACACTCAATGATTCAGGAACAGCTTCTTCCCCTCTGCCATCGGATTTCTGAATGGACATTGAACCTATGAATGCTATCTCACTTTTTTTTTAAAATTTCTATTTTTGCACTACTTATTTAATTTGACTATTTAATATACTTATACTTACTGCAATTCAGTTTTCTCCCTCTATTACTATGTATTGCAATGTACTGCTGCTGCAAAGTCAACAAATTTCACGACATAGGCTGCTGATATTAAACCCGATTCTGATTAAAAATAATTAAATGCCTCACAACGGCAGGCAACGAGTGCACTGTCAATCTCGTTGTGTGGGCCAAAAGACTTTTTCTCCTCCCCCTCTCACACAGCATTGGGCTAAAGAAATCATATTCCCAGAGGAGTCCATTTTTAGTCCACACGGCAAACAATCAGGTTGCTTTAGCAGCCAATTCCAAATGTCTGACAGCACACATAAATCCAACACATATCCTACAAGCTGTAAAAGGCATGGCAAGGACAAATATGTGGAAATTGTTTGAACACTTTAAACTGCTTTAGCATTGCAATATTTAGCAGAAGCGTATACTATTTGTAAAAAAAGGGGGAGAAATCACTTCCATTTAAAATTTCCAGTCTCTTAATACCCTCAATACAGTGAGCATATACAATAACGTTTACAATGCAAAATGTTAATCATACAACAAAACTAATTTTGGTAAACATCTGAAATGCATTTCATCGTGATTTCACACATTTGCATGATGCCTTTGAAATTCTCCCAGGGGATATCATGCAAGACAAAGGGTTTATACAGATACCAGAAGACAGACAGGGATAAAGATTATGCAGGATATAAATGCAGAGGGATGAACTTTTTAAATATTACAAGCCAAGCAACTGAAGAGCTTCTCTTGCCACCCTACCAAATAATTTGAGCAGAAAGCAGCGTATTTTTCTACTCTTCAACCTGAATCTTTTTTAAAAAAATGACTGAAAGCACTTACCCGGCAGACAGACATCTGGTTTGTAGTAAGAGTCCCAGTTTTGTCAGAGCAGATAACAGAAGTACAGCCCAGTGTTTCCACTGATGGCAGGCTCCGGACAATTGCATTCTTCTTTGCCATACGCCTTGTTCCGAGGGCCAGGCAGGTGGTTATGACGGCTGGCAAACCCTCGGGGATCGCAGCCACTGCCAAAGCAACGGCAATCTTAAAGTAATAGATGGCGCCACGAATCCAGGAGCCTCCATGGACGGGGTCATTGAAGTGGCCAATGTTTATGATCCAGACAGCAATGCAGATCAGCGAAATCACCTTGGAGAGCTGTTCACCAAACTCATCCAGCTTCTGCTGAAGCGGAGTCCTCTCCTGTTCAGTTGCTGCCATTTCATCACGGATTTTGCCAATCTCTGTACTCGTGCCAGTCGCAACAGCGACTCCAATTGCCCTACCAGCTGCAATGTTTGTACCCTGAAATTGAGAGATTAATAATCACCCTGATATGAAAAATTATGATGAATAATTATGAAAAACAATTGCACAGGTGTCTGGAAATGCACATTAGTTTAATTACCATTTGTAAAAGGAAGATTAAGGTTTCAGCTGAAGCCCTTCATCAGAACAACTCTGCTTTCTGATTTGTTGATCAATATTTTAAATATTCAGGGATTTTCTTTTCATCTTTATTATTTGCTAAACAGATATTGTTCAAGGAACCAAGAATGACTGGGCCGGCTAACAATTTGTGTATTCAGTTCATCTGGCGCATTTATAAAGAAAACTTGTAAACATCATTGGTCTTTGACAACAAAAGTTATGAATGCAGCTAATCTTTTCCCCTCAGGCCAGGAGGCCAATGGACCTGTAAGGAAAAGAGGACTTATCCTTCACTTCCCCTCTCTCCTCACCCGGTCTATATATAAAATAACTTATAGTTATTGGCAAGAGGCAAAGTATGAATATATAGGGGAATTAAAATCAGGTTTACTAACAACAATAGCACATCTGTCATCGAAGTTTAGGTGAAGTGTACACTATTAATTACAAGAGACTGATTTTTGGGAGGCAGATTGCAAATCACCAACATCAGTGCAAATTTAACAGGGATTAATTTCAAGGCAAATATTCCTGCTAAATTTTAAAGATTTACCAATGACAAAGCCTAGATAAACTTCGCCCCCAAAGTTTCTCCACAAAATTCAACACTTGCATATATCTGGTACTTATCTTTGACTAACATGGGGTAGCCAACCACCGCCCAAGGATGACCTAATTAAACTGTGTCATTCACGTCGCATTTAAATGTTGTTTAAAAGGTCACTCATTCACACGCTATCTTCAACCTGAAGAAAAGAAAAACTGGCGGAAAACATTTTTATGCATGCCCAGATCAAGCAAGCCAGTGAAACTACATTTGTTGAAGTGGACTCTGCAGGAGGCTGATCCCTAGGTCCACATCACAAAGTCCGTGTCCAGATCTGAGTGGGACTTCCTGAACAAAATATCTCCAAAGCACTTCCGCATTGCCAAAAATGTTACAAATTTGCCCTGAAACTTTCCTTAGGCTCACAGTGACAGGGTTATTTAAAAAAAAATTCAACCATTACAGGCTCATTTGATAATCCCTCTTTAACACTTCATCTCCTTTCAGCTTCCCATTGCTAGTTTATACTCTCCTTAATAGCTCATGCAAAATTTGGCAGACATTCTTGTCTTGTTAAGCCCAAACCTGAAACCTTCCCTCTTGCACCATGTCCCCAACCATCCAATCAGTAACAATATTCTCCAACTTCTGGACTCGTCGGTGCACGGCATCACAAGTCATTTGAAGATGGCTACCTTTCAAGTCCATCTTCTGTCTAAACCCTTATCCTGACTCCTTAAGATCTGCTGCAAAACCTCTATCCTTTTCCTGGGCAATGGTATGCCCCACAACCTTCGACGATTCACTTTTCCCCTAGCAGAACGTACTGCTGCCATCCAGTGGTATTCTCTTCTCTGCCATCCTGGAATCCTCCCCCCAACTACCATCAGCTGTAGGTATTGCTCCCCTGGTTTGTCCCCTCACTCCCTGCACAATGAAACCACCCCATAGTCTTATGGTCTTGGCCCTGGCTGCACTCCCCAGAGGAGCCTTTTACCCCAAATGTATTCAAGGTCACAGACAAAGTGCCCTTGGTTTTCTCATGAGTAACCTCACTGCTCACTGCACTCTTCAGCTGCCTGATAGGTCCCATCCGTAATCGTACAGATGGGGGCACTGAACATTTACCTATTATTTATTTAGGCAGTGCCACCCCACCAATCCCCCAATTTAACCAGGCGATAATCAAACAAACAATCCTGGTGGAGCGGTGGGAATTGAACCCAGGTCCCCTGTACTGTAAACTGATGTGCTAACCACTACACTACCTGTGGGAAACATCTCATGGGGATGCCAAATGTTCACCTCTCAAGCCTAACTTGCCTTGACACTTCTTTCTACGTAGCTCCTCAAGGAGAAACCTAAACAATTTAATTTAAAAAAAATAAATATACACTGTAACCTTTACCTCAGAGACCCCACTCAAAGTTCACACTTCAGATACCCTGCAGTCAAAGGGCAGGTTTGCAGAACCACATTCCTAGATTCCTACAAGTCTGGAGTCAGCTAGGTCACTTAGCAAGTCCTGTTAAATAACCTGATGTCTTGCAAACTTAAATTTCTTTTTTAAAACTTACTTTCTTACCACTCCAAATGAAAACTCAGATAAAGAAAGTCAAATCTAAGGCACAATCAAACAAATATTTAGAAGAAATCCTGGAACCATTTAACTGGAGAATCCTCCCCCAACTACAGGTTCAGCTAGAATTATCTTTCTTCCTCACTCTCTGCACAACCAGACTTCCCTGTAATGTCATTACTCTATAGAATTTAATCATCAGGCATGCGCCAAAATAGGTTTATATTCCCAGGTATAAATTCGAGCAAACTGACTTCAGTTAACCAGTTGTAACTGGTTATCCGCAAAGCTAGGCGCCTTGCTTGGGTAGCATGGGTAGCACCTACAACTTACAAACAGTACCAACTGGATGGAACTCAAGAGGGTGGCATGATAGTGCAGTGGTTAGCACAACAGTTTTACGGTACAGGTGACCTGGGTTCAATTCCCACTGTTGGCTGTAACAAGTTTGTACGTTTTCCCCTTCGAGTGATCTGGTTTCCTCTCATGGTCCAAAGGCGAGTCAGTTGGTAGGTTAATTGGTCATTGTAGATTATCCCAAGATTAGGCTAGGATTAGATCGGTGGATTACTGGGTGGTGTGGTTTAAAGGGCCTATTCTGACGCTGTATCACGATAAATAAATAAAAACCATTTGCCTGATACATATCTGCACCGACCTAGATATAAAAAGCAAAAGGTGGTTCAAAACTCTATCCTTACTCACTTGGTACAACACAAAATGCTCGGATCAAAAAAATACCACTCATCAATAATGAAACAAGAGGGTTGCTCATTTCCCCGTTAAAATTGAAGCAGCAGAATTTATGTTCTGCAATTAATATTCAGGATGGCACTTGTTGCGTCCTTTCAATTACGAATTAGCCGCATCTGCACGGAACTTTGAGGAGAGTTGTCCCAGACTCCAATCTGGCCGGCCCCTTGCACGCTTTCCATCCAGGGTGGGCTGAGCGTCGAGCTAGCTACTCAGCCTCATCAAAAGCAGACTAAGATACTAAAGAAGCAACAAGGTTTCCACAAGGCGCAGAGAGGAACGACAACATGAATTAACTGTCAGTCTTTTCAGTGGTTTTCAAACCCACAATATAAAATTAGAATGCGGCTCGTTCACCTGAAAGACCTGTTTACAATCCAGCTAGAGGGAATGAAAGACCCTTCTGTTGACTGTTGAAGCCTTAAAAAAAATACTATATATTTATTTTGGTAGCTACAATTCAAACTCCCCTGTGAATGAAATCGAAAACTGTAATTACATCAACAGAATAAAAATATCATACAATATATTGCCAGAATGATGGAGACATTTTATTATAACCAGTGGTGGAGGAAAGATTTCTTGTCTGATTTGGGTTTCATTCAAGTTGTGAAAACTTAAGAGCCACCAGATAGAAATGTGCAACTCTGTTTTGCTCTTTAATGGGGATTCAAATATTGATAAGTTCCACAAAAAAAAACAGCTCATGTTCGACAGCTTTTTGGAGTTAAATATTATTTTGGCATGCCACCAACCTTTTTGTCACTGTAGAAATGTATCCAGTTGGACAAAGCTATTGAAAGAACATCACAAAACCATACTTCTTTTAAGTGTCTCCAGAGCTATTCTAACAGCAGATTTTCAAATTTAGGGCTTATTGCAAGACTAAAAATAATGAACCTGGTTAAGGCTAACAACTGAGAAGACTTATTATTTCTATGTTGTTGAAAGGCATACCTGCTTTGGAGGTGCTACTGACAGTGGCAGACCAGAATGTCAGGAACGGACAAACACCAACATAACACAGAAGCATAATAGTTTCAGTTGAAGCCACAGATCTCCAAAAGTTACACATCATCATTTTCATTTCTCTTCCTTGAATAAAGTGCAGCACCAAACACGCACATTTAAAAAAAATGTTAACAAGCACATTACTTGAAAGTTGTCCAAAGGATTATGGCACCAGGTCAATCCTACAGTAGCAAATCCTGAGCCAAACCAATGAGGGCTAATGCCAAGAAATGAAGAGCTCTCCTCTTCACAGTACAGTGTAAACTTCTGTCCAAACGCAAAGACGGCAAATGTAAGTGCATCAACTATTCTGTGCCACTGACTCCCATCTCCTGCAACTTTTAAAATCCAACTTCGCTTCCCCATATAGTCATCGGACACTACTGCACAGAAGCAGCCCATGTAGTCTGGGGCAAACTAGTTTCGCCTACTCCCATCGCCCTCCATATCTCTCCCATCCATGTACCTATCCAAGTTTCTCTTAAATGTTGAAATCAAACACGCACCCGCCACTTCCGCGGTCTTACCACCCTGAGTGAAGATCCCTCTCATGTTTCTCTTAAGCATTTCACCTTTCAGCCTTAACCCACTACCTCTAGTTTTTGTCTCACCCAGCAGCAGTGGAAAAAGCCTGCTTGTATTTACCCTATCTGTACCACTCTGAGTTACCAAAGTACAAATTTTTTATCATAATTAGACAATATTTCAAAGTGCTTTTAAAACAAAGTGTGTAAAAACACAATTGAATGGTAAAGAGTCATCAAATTGGGCTGCTTCAGGTAGAAAATGTGGCCCTTATATATTTGCATTCAACAGGTATTGCGAGATAAAAGCTCAGACAATTCACTTACTGAGAAAAGCATGTTCTTTTTATCCTGATTCACTGCACGAGGGTCAGGAACAGGGTCAGTGTGTTTGATGATCGATACAGATTCACCTGGGAATAAGAATGGATTATCATTTAGCTCTGGCTCCTTGATACAAGGTCTTCTCTACTAGTTGCAGTCTGCACTGAAACACAAAAATCACTGCAACCAGTTTAAGCAGATTTTAGCAACACACCTCATAACCACTGTTTGACCAAATCATTTCCTGTACTGAGAGGGAACTTTCTGCAAAAGGTTAAAATAATCTTTGTACACTGCTAAACCCAGAATAGCTTTTATTTCCCAAATAAAAACAAGCTTTTTTTTAAAAAAAGGATAATTTAGTTTTTTTCAACTTATTTCAAAATTACTGAAAATGCCTTCTTGTAAAATACCTTATTGTTGAACTGCAATAATTTGAGTGAAACAATACACAATTTAAGCCCACTATGATCATAAAGTGAACTAGAATAAATATTCAAGTTCCACTATAGTTAACTTCCATACTGTTACGTACTCGTGACACATGACAGTGGAGCCCTTGTCATGTGACTGGGGTTGAAGCTGTACTGGACTTGAGGTGATGGTCTTGTGATGGTGGAATGACGTCATTTTCCCGCCAGTAGAGATCATGTGACGGGTTTTTTTACAGGTTATAAAAGGTAGACCCCTCCCTGTGAGGAGGGGCAGTTTCGTGGCTGGATTTGCCAGGTTGACTTCATGCCACTGCGTGTTTAAAGTAATGACACAGTTTAGCTGAAGGATGAAGTTTTTATTTAATGCCTAAAGTTTAAGAGGTCATTGCCAGCAGGTTCTTTATGATTCTGTTAGTTCGAAATTAGTGGAGAGTGAAGATTCGAAGTTGGAAGTTAAAGATCAAGGAGAATCGCTTTCTATGGTGAAACGGGGGCGACCTTTGTTTGATCCTTATTTGGAAGGATTTCGTTGACTATCTTCGTGTTAATCCCTAGGTTTAACTAGAAAGGATTGAAGGTAGTGGAGAAGGAAAGGTCAGTGCCTTTAAGCCGTTCTGTTTCGTGAATTCTTCGTGGGAAGTTCGACGTCGGGGATCGAAGCAAGCGACGTGAAAGAGAACCTAAATCGTCTTATAAAGTCTCTCCTTTTAAATGGACTGTGAGCATATCGAACTTTTGGCAATATCACTTTAAAGAACTGTTTTGGAATATCACTTTACGACCTGTTTGGGCTGCCGCTCAGCAGCTGTTTCCGGTTACGGTAGTGTTTGTTTACTTTTGGGGGGTTTGTTTTCTGTGTTTAATAAACGTGTTGTTTGTTATAAGAAACCCTTGCCGAACTCATATATTTATTGTTGCCTGAATACGTAACAATACAAACTTGTTTTTGGAACAAGTACAGCACAGAAACAGGCTCTTTGGCCCATCTAAACTGTGCTGAAACTAAACTGCCTACTCCCATTGACCTGCGCCAGGACCATAGCCGCCCATATCCCTCCCATCCATATACCTATCTAAGCAGCATTCCAGTTACTAAAAAGGATACATCAAACTGAACTTACGCAAGTTTCATGTAGCAGAATTTCAAACACATTACCTGTAAGGATAGACTGATCTACTCTTAAGGTTGTCGATTTGATTGCAGTCAATCTGATATCTGCAGGAACCTTATCCCCAACTGTGTAGAGAGAAACAAACACACCATTAAATTTCAGACCAGTATCTGCGGTCTCCTTCCAGCTATATGCAAGACATGGTTAGGCAATTACTGCATTTGACACCAGGACACAGGCACATAAACTCAGCCATTGCAGAGAAACGATGCTACATTTCTGAAACTCCTGATATTCTTTAAAGATTTGCATTGAAAAATCAATTTTCCTCATTCTGTCTGCGGGCTTCAAGCATCCCAGGAGAATGATGAAAGGATCATTCCACTGCTGAGCAACTGTCCGCTCTCAGCCTAAATCGGAAAAGCAGTATGATTGAATACTGCTCGGCCCATTTCCATTTTATATAATCTTGCTCTCCGCATGATGACAGCTCAACACAGTAACATATTCTACTTGAGAGACAGTGATAAGGAAGTGTACTAACTCTCTGAAATTCACATTCATCTTGCACTTACAATCAACACAGCACACACTCACCTCACAAAAATCTCACTGCAAGAATTCTGTCTACTGCACTTACAAAGCCTTACGAACCCATTTTAGAAGTAACAAGGAACTACGTGCATGGAATTGTAAAGGAGGAATTGCAACAACATTATGAAATGAAAGACACCTATTTGTTGAATGCCGTCAAAAATTTTGAAGCAACACAGAGCTTTAGAGAACGTGCTCACATAAGAGGGCCAAACAAAAGATAGTAAATACCACCGAAAGAAAACAAAAGAAAACAAAAGGACTGAAGGAATGCGGCCACCGACATTCCAAAGGAAACAATCCAAGTTTACACAACCACTCCTTAAAACTAATACTCTCTAATCCAGGCCACATCCTGGGTGAAACTTCTCTGCAGCCGCTCCAATCCTGTCCCATCGTTCCTGTAATGCACAAAATAATCCAAACATGGCCTAATCGAAGTTTTATACAGCTACAAAGTTACTTCCCCATGTTTAATACTCAAGGCAACAAACACAAAATGCTGGAGGAACTCAGCAGGTCAGCCAGCATCTATGGATTAAACATTCGATATTTTGGGACAAAGCCCTTCTTTGGGACTGTATTAGGCATTCATACTCAATACACACCAGTAGAAGTATACAACAGGACTTCTTTATCATCTTATACACTTGTGTCTCCACTTTCAGGGAGCTATGGACTTACACCCCATGATTCTTCTTCAGATCAATGCTGCTAATGGTCCTTCGTTCCACTTGTATATGATGACCAAAGTGCAATGTCTCACACCTGTTTGGATTGAACCTCAGATACCATTTCCTTGCTCATATTTCTAACTGCTCAACATTCTGCTAAGGCCTTTGACAATCTTCCACACCATCTACAATAATACTAATTCTTGCGAATATCCAAAATATTTAACTACACCCCTGAAACAAGAAAATGCATGAAACCATCAGCAAGTCAGGCTACATCAGTGCGAAGAGAAACAAAGGCTCAATAAACATCCGGGAGGGTGAGGGGGATGAATGGGGGAAAGAGGAATGTGTCTGATAGAATAAAGCCAGGGTGACCATGAGGATAAACTGTAAACAAGCGGTGAACGGGAGCAGTTTGACAGAGAAAAAAGACACAAGAATCTAGAGGATAGAGCCAGTTCTGATGAGGGGCCTCTGCCCGAAACATCGACTGTTTACTCTTTTCCACAGATGCTGCCTGCTGAGTTTCTCCAGCATTTCACGTGTGTTACTCTGGAGAAAAGGATGTGGGAGTTGCCCAGTGCAGAGCAAGACAGCAAAGGTGTAGCACCAACTGTGAACAAAGCCCCGTACTCTACTCGCTTTATACTAATGGCTGTGAGGCTAAGCACAGCTCCAACGCCATATTCAAGTTGTAAGGCAACTCAAAGGTGGTGACGAATCAGCATTTAGGAGAGAGGTTGAAAATCTGGCTGAGTGGTGCCACAACAACCTCTCACTCAATGTCAGCGGGGCCAAAGAGCTGATTATTGACCAGGAGGAGGACGTCAGAGGTCCATGAGCCAGTCCACATCAGGGGATGAGGTCGGGAGGGTCAGCAGTTCCTCAGTGTTACTCATTTCAAAGGAGCTGTCCTTGGTGCAGCACGTGAGTGCAATTATGAAGAAAGCACGGCAACACTTCTACTTTCTTAAAGTTTGTGGAGATTCAGCATGACAGCTAAAACTGACAAATATCTAAAGATGTGCGGTGGAGAATACATTGACTGGTTGCATCATGGCCTGGTATGGAAACACCAATACCCTTAAAACGGAAAAATCCTACAAAAAGTAGTGGATACGGCCCAGTACATCACAGGTAAAACCCTCCCCACCATTGAACACACCTACGTGAGGCGTTGTCGCAGAAAAGCAGCATCTATCATCAAGGACCCCAATAACCCAGGTCACGCTCTCTTCTTGCTGCTGCCATCAGAAAGAAGGCACAGGAGTCTCAGGACTCACCCCAGCAGGTTCAGGAATAGTTATTACCCCACAACCATCAGGCTCTTGAACTAGAAGGTATAGCTACACTCACCCCAACACTGAACAGATTCCCACAACCTACTGACTCCACTTTCAAGGACTCCATCTCATGTTCTTGATTTGTTAATTTATTTTATTATTATGATTTTTTAATATCATTTGTCATTTGCACATTATTTATTTAGTTATTTGCCCACCCATTAATTCTAGTGCGTTTCTTGGAGTTACTGTGTATGCCCGCAAAAAAATGAATCTCAGGACTGTATTTGGTGACGTAAATGCACTTCGATAATAAATTTACTTTGAACTTTGAAGAACAAGCCAACTGTGGCAAGCCAGGCATGTCCTCCAATCCAAGACTAAAAAGGGAAAAAAATGCAAGACAAAGATGACTAACAGACAGAGAAATCAAGTTAAGTGGCAGAATTTCATATCCAGTCCTGATGCTTCAGTGCACCTAGCCAGAAAATTCAACACCAATTTCTCTAAATTCATGCAATTTCTCCCCTTTCCTCTTTTTTTCTTCCAATATCTCATTCTGGTTATCTTCTCGCCCTTCATCTTCTCTTGACCTGCCCATTACCTCCTTTTGGCTGCCCTATTAAGATTCCTTCTTCTTCAGCCCTCTACCTCTTTAGCCTATCTCCTCCCAGCTTCTTAATTCATCCCCACCACCCACCTACCCTGTTGGCCAGAAAGGGCTGCAGTCTCCAAATCAGTGAGCAACAATGACACAGGGGCAGTGGAAACGGACAAAACATTTGTTCTTGCCATGTAATTGCAGGAATGGATGCCGCCATTTTGTGACACTGCCCTTGCAGCCACCATTTTGTGAACTGATTCTTGCTCCAGGATAACTTAACCAAAGCAACAGAACAATGGACACAATGAGTTTTCTGCTAACACCATATTCAGATAAGAAGCTCCTTATTCTGTAAAATGTGGGACCCAGCATTTGGCTGATCTGGTTAAACTGGTTTGAACCTATCTGAGTTGGTGGGTGGGGGGGGAAGAAAGGAAATCCCCTAAGGCAGGACGCGAGAAGAAAGGCCATAAAGCTCTGCTACTTGTAGCCCTGGGCAAAATCCAATGAGGGCTGACACAAGTTAGTCAGATGACCTTGAGCCAACAAAATTGAAACATCATAGACTGATCTAAAGAACAGAATAAGAATGGAAGATTTTGGGAGTACCAGCAGTTACAACTTTGTGGAGACAAACAATCAAGTAAGTGGTTGACCCCACATCAGAAACATGGTGATTACATTGAGGTCAAGAAGAACACCTGGTCAGCGTGGACTCTTTTTCCCAGTTAATTAAATTTTCTCTTAACCGTTCATGGAGTGTCGGGGAAACCTAGTGGATACGCACATAAGTATTTAGCTGTGTAAATTCATGTTAGTTAGCTGAGCCAATCGAGGTACATGTCAGTAAAGACATATCCTCTCTCTGCCCAACTGATTGTTATTACTGAGGGTTTAATCTTTGTAACACCCCCCCCCCAGTTTCACCTATCACCTGTCAGCTTGTACTCCTTCCCCTTCCCCCATCTTCTATTTCCAGTTTCTGCCCCTTTCCTTTCCAGTCCTGATGAAGGAGCTTGGCCCAAAACTACTTATTCTTCCCCTCAGACGCTGCCTGACTTGCCGAGTTCCTCCAGCATTTTGTGTGTGTTGCTCCAAGATCTCCAGCATCACTTGCTTTGAGAATGCCATGCTATCTGTGAATTTGTGTTGGGCCTCACTGAGAAAGTACAGAAAGGCTACAGGAGGTGATCAGAGTGGCAGTGGGGTGGTGAATTACACTGGCAGGCCACAGGAAGCTCAGGGTCAGTCTGCAGACTAATCAGAGGGGAAGTGCAAAGCACTTTTGGTCTCTCCAGTGAGCTGGATACCATTTCCAATTGTGTTGAATTGATTTTGTTTTGAAAAGAGAGTTTAATATGGAGGTCAACCAACTAGGACAGATGTAACAGAAGTTTCTGAATCAGAGACACAATGTTCTGAATGTGAATCTTTAGGACAGACAGCCTTTGACGTTTAAGGTTCAATCCAGGGTTAAATATTGCTGAAGTTTCACGTGTCCTGGCTAAACTAATTAAGGTGTAAGCAATATTAAGCAACAGAATCTTCATTAGTTTATGATCATAGTACCACTGCAGCATAATAGGCAAGGGAAGAAATGAGGGCCTAGGGTAGAAATGGCTGGTGACAATTAGTCCAGTTAGCTCAAGGGCAGTGCAGTTCTGGAGACTGGAGAAGGGCAAAAAGAAACTGAATATTAATAAGAAGCTGCTCCATAAACGGGAATATCTGCAAAAAAATTGAAGCAAAGACCTCTTTATTGTGTGCTTAATATTTCAGTAGTATTGCATCTACATTGTTTGATTAGGAATTCTTGTTCATTTAAATAACTCATTACAGGTTATATGAAAAAAATACATGAATTGCATATGTTACGATACACGTATGCCTCACTCAAAGTAAAGAACAAACCAACATTTGCATCTCTTGAACTCCCGTCTTATTTTCCTTAGAATTAATTCTATGCTTTGGAGTTTCAAAACATAACCATCTTCTTTTCGACAACGAGAGAAATGTTCAATTTCACATCAAACATTCCACCAGAGATCAGATGAATTTCACTCTGTGTCAGACAGAGTGGTCAGCAGCACTGGGGCTCCTCAGGGGACTGTCCTGTCTCCCTTTCTCTTAACCATCTACACCTCGGACTTCAACTACTGCACAGAGTCTTGCCATCTTCAGAAATTTTCTGATGACTCTGCCATCGTTGGATGCATCAGAAAGGGAGATGAGGCTGAGTACAGAGCGACGGTGGGAAACTTTGTCACATGGTGTGAGCAGAATCATCTGCAGCTTGATGTGAAAAAGACTAAGGAGTTGGTGGTGGTGGACCTGAGGAGGGCTAAGGCAACAGTGTCCCCTATTTCCATCCAAGGGGTCAGTGTGGACATGGTGGAGGATTACAAATACCTGGGGATACGAATTGACTATAAACTGGACTGGTCAAAGAACACTGAGGCTGTCTACAAGAAGGATCAGAGCTGTCTCTATTTCCTAAGGAGACTGAGGTCCTTTAACATCTGCTGGACAATGCTGAGGATGTTCTATGAGTCTGTGGTGGCCTGTGCTATCATGTTTGCTGTTGTGTGCTGGGGCAGCAGGCTGAGGGTAGCAGACACCAACAGAATCAACAAACTCATTTGTAAGGACAGTGATGTTGTGGGGGTGGAACTGGACTCTCTGACGGTGGTGTCTGAAAAGAGGATGCTGTCCAAGTTGCATGCCATTTTGGACAATGACTCCCATCCACTCCATAATGTACTGGTTAGGCACAGGAGTACATTCAGCCAGAGACTCATTCCACCGAGATGTAACACTGAGTGACATAGGAGTAATTCCTGCCTGTGGCCATCAAACTTTACAACTCCTCCCTCGGAGTGTCAGACACCATGAGCCAATAGGCTGGTCCTGGACTAATTTCCACTTGGCACGATTAACTTATTATTATTTAATTATTTATGGTTTTATATTGCTATATTTTACACTATTCTTGGTTGGCGCGGCTGTAACGAAACCCAATTTCCCTCGGGATCAATAAAGTATATCTGTCTATGAACTTTGGTGCAGGCTGAGAGAAAGCTCGAATACCAGTGGCTGTATGAATCCTAATAGTTCACACCTTTGTGAACAATTGAATCTCATAACTGCGGCAGCACTACCAGAGTATATAATGAGTCATTATAACAAATGAAGCAATCTGAAGAGGTATGCATACCTCTGGAGATAGGGAGAGTCTGGGCAAAAGTAAAATGCCTGGAAGTAAATGTGTTTACTTGTTTCCAAAGGGCAAAGCAATACAGCGCATCTGAACATTAGGAAAGTAATTTGGTGCCTACAATCGCCTCTCTACCCATAGCCTATCATGGTGGAAGATACAAGCTCTCTTCAGCTTCACTCACTTTCTCCACGGTGTCGACAGTGTTGCACCCGCAACATCCGAGCAGACGAAATATCACTTTGCATGATGCACCAAATCTACTCTGACCGACTTCAGCTTGTTCCTGCCTTGACCCCATCTTGACTATTCGCTTGCCTCTTGTTTATTCTCCTTCCACTTACACACGCCTCTGCCACGCCGACGATTTCCAAGCCGTTATCTTCAGCCTGCACCTATCCTAGGACAGAGGCACCATTTTCACCACAAATATTTACATCTAGCCCAGAACGGCTGAAAGACCCCTCACTTCTTCCCTGGATAGGGGGCCATCTCCTCCACTCATGACCACTTCTCTCATTGAACAGTTCAACTGCATTTGCCTTATCCAAATCAAATCTGTAGCTACGGCAACTTGCAATGGGATCCAAGCATCACCCTGGTACACTGCTTGTTTCTGGGCTGCCCAGACAACTTCTCCCCCCAACACACTGGCGTGCATGCACAATTTCACTTCAGAGTTTGCTTTCCCCTCCTTTTTTCTCACTTATGTCCCAACTTGCATTCTCATCCAGTTGGTAAATAGTGATCAACAAACCTCTGTCGTTTGTATAATGGCAATCACCCTCTTCCAACCAACACCATCAGCTCAGGCTCCCAACACATTACAGACTTCCCCTAATCCTCACTTTTCTCTGAAACTTAAAACATTCAGAAATGCTGATGAAAGACCTGAAATTTCCCTACCTACAGATACAGACTAATCTGTTCCAGTATTCTCTTTCCTTAAAATTTTAAATGGCCAACATTTGCAAATTTCTGCTTCTCAGTTATTGGACGTGCACAAAGTTGCTGTTCCTTCCCGTGCCCTATGGCTCACCGGGCTGCAACCACGCTGTTTCTTTCACGGTTTTGTCTGTTTTGTCTGTTGCTGGCTCAAGACTCAACCTAGCACGAATGGAGAGCATGCAAGCAGATGGATGGATTTGAACCTGGGACCATTCGCTTCGAAGTCCGGTGTGGATGCCACTACTCCACCGGCTGGCCTATCAACAAGGTGGCAATCGCATTCCTTCCAGCTGAAACCACTAAAAACCCAAGAAAATGAAGCACATAGTATTTGGAGGTATTATGTGAACAAATCTTGATTATTAAAATACAAAAGGCAAGAGTGAGCGATTGGCATTTATATCCAGGCAGGACAAGTGCATGGCGGTACTAACAGAAGGCAGATTTGGCCAATTGGAATTCATCCATCTAAAAATACATCACTTTCTTTGCAGCTGCTGGAGAAAGCTGCCAGAATGAATCCAACAAAAAGCATACTCTGCTTCCTCACAAACACAAAATTCCATCAATGGTTCACATGTCCGCTTCTCCAAGGTCACACAACCAGCGATGGCATGCAAAACTGCAAGCTACTCAGAAGATAAATTCACCATTTTCTCTGAATGAACTGAAGGGGATTGAAAGATTATAATTTCCCAAAGTGAGCCACTGATAGCTTCAGTTGTATGCCTGATACTTCTGGACCAAGTTTAAGAGAGATGAGAAACTACTTCTGATGGAAGTGCCAGAGGTCAGACAGGATCTCAAGAGACCTACACTCCGATCACTGCATGCTGCCCTGCAATGCAGATTTAATCAGCAACTATTAATGAATGCAGTTTGTGGACTGTGGACCCCATTTCACGCTGTCCAACCTTGGAGAAGCGGGCATGGGAACCCTAATTCACGTTTCTGGTTGCTTAGTTTCTTTGGGAGCAATTTTCAAATCGGGGCAGCCTGTTGATAACAAACACTCAAACTAAACTGAAATATGCCCATTTGATTTTTTTTTGTTATATTTTCTGTTTTTGCTGCTGTTTGCAAATTTTGTTTTGTTTTTATGCACAGGGGGTGCGGGGGGGGGGGGGGGTGGCTTGGTGTTTCTTTGGTGGGGTTCCAGGGACTTGGCTTTCGTGACTGTTTGTAGGGAAAACAAATCCTACATACGTACTTCGATAATAAATGTACTTTGAATTTGGACAACAATACATAAAAAGGTGGTGGGAATATACATGACTATACTGCAATGCAATTTTACAGCTGAACAAGAATCTTAAAACGAACCATCGTTTAACATAGAGTAATCTGCAAGGGGTATAAAAGGAACAAGTCTTCACTACTGTCTGTTACATATGGACGTGCCAATTTTCTTTCTTCAGCTGGCTAATGAATACAATAATTATTACATTCTCAGCCACCCAATATTAGTAAATGTTAATCCAAATCATATGCAGAGATCAAATGTAGGTCCCATAATGCTAGCTCCAGTTTATATCCACCTTTTAACTGAGAGCCAATTAAAGAGCAGTAATAAACAAGCACAAATGCTATTTCAGAAGAGTTATTTAAAGACGATTTGCGGGTTATTGGTATATTATTGTCACATATATACAAAAATACAGTGAAAAGCTTGCTGTATGTACTCCTCATACAGATCAGCATTGAGGTAGAACAAGGTAAGACACCAAACAATGCAGAATAGAGAGCCCCAGTTTCAGAGAAATTGTAGTGCAAGTCAACAATACAGTGCAAGGCCATAATGCAGTAGATCACGAGGTCAGAAGTCCATCTCGTCAGACAAGAGGTCCGTTCTGGAGACTGATAAGAGGGTAGAAGCTGTCCTTGCACTTGGTATGGTGTGCTTTCCGGCTTCCGTTTCTTCTGCCGGATGGCAGAGGGGTGGGGGAGAAGCGAGACTGTCTGGGGTTGGTGGGGTGTTTGATTATGCTGGCTGCTTTACTGAGGCAGTAAACAGGCAATTTACAGGCAATCTTGAAAAGGGGCCGGGGTGGAGGGGTGGATTGGTTAAATGCTGAGCTATGGCCCGTAACACTCCACAGTTTCTTGTGATCATGTGCAGAGCAGTTGTCATACCAAAATGGTTAGGCACCCAGAGAGATTGCTTTCTTACACACAGTGATGGGTGCCAGCAACGTGTTGCCTGGTGTGATGGCGGAGGCAAATGCAATAGGAGTGTTCAGGAGCCGTATGAATGGAAGGATATGCACATTGTCTAAGCAGGAGGATTAGTTTAATTGGCCAAAATTTGATTACTAATTCAATTAGTTGGACACAACATTGTGGCCCAAAGGGCCTTTTTCCTGTGCTGTGTCTATGTCTATTTTCCTGGGTCTGTGCTCTTTCCAACTTAAGAAACCTGGGATCCATCGTGTACATGTCTAAGACATGTCACTTCACCTCAGATCAAAGTAAAATCACAATATTTATTCTACAGCTGTGTGGCTTAAACCTGCATACAACGAGCACTGACAAATTGCAAAAAGGCACTCTGTTATGCTGACACTGGCACGAAAATGAAAAATTGCTTTTGAAAATCTGGTTCCCATCTCTAGGTAAGTGGGCACTCTTCACTGTACTGCAGAATTAAAGTGTATCACTAAAGTAGCTAAATTCACCTTTCAACACCCTGCAGTGACCCTCCATTAGGGGCTAAATGTTAGATTCCAGAAGCCAGTAGCGCTACGAAAATAACCAGAACCGAAGAGCTGTGCAAATGTTTAAATCAATAAAATAATACACAAATAATATTAATGAAGCTAATAAATTCTTAAAGGAAATTGGGACTGAGTTCAGTGAACATTCTAGTGTCACATTGGAAGATTAGCAACATCAGCTGCTACATCTGCAACACAAAATGTCACTTGCATTATGTCATAACCAGTACAAAGCACGCATGAACCTCAAAGCAACTTCCATTACCCAGCACCATTAAAATGCTCCAATCACTAGATCTTTGCAACAAATATATTTACAAACATCTGATTTCAAAAACTCAGGATTCAGAAGCAAAGCTTCTGCCAATCAGCTCCTCGTTCCACAAGAAATTTCCCCAATAAGGTCAAGTTCCCTACTAAGCTACTAAATAAACATCAATGGCATTTTTCAGAGTGATTTCTAATCAAAACTTTAGCTATTTTGATTTTTGAGGAGATTACTGTGAATGAGCAAGTTGGAATATAGCTAACCATATATAGAAAATACGTTTTTACATAAAATGTGTTTTGATCTTCTTTGATGGCAGCTACTCGATTGAAAGCTAAGCTAAGCTTCTGTGCCCTTGAACAGAGAACAAATAGCAATACAGACAATGAGCACAGCCAAAAATGGGAAAACTATTTGCATGTGCTCTCCTGATGTCGCAAGGAGCTTTAAATGTGGAGATACAGCAGCTGGTTTCCAGCAATCACAGTTCCATGGCAGCAATGGGATGATGCTTTGCTACGTAATTCACAAGCTGTTGGGACAATTGTTCCGAATCACAAACTCAAGGGATTCTGCAAATGCTGGAAAACTGTGTGTGCGTGGAGTGTGCTGCAATTGCTCCAGAGGCATTTTTTTTTTAATTTACTCTTTTTAAAAATGTTAAAATGTCTTCATCTCACTCAACTTAATACTGAACATTAGACATCCTGCTGCTCTGTAATTTTTATTTGCATTCCTGTTGGATACACAGCCTAAGATTTGATTCAACTACTCAATCCTTTGTAATAGAAGTGACAGGTGATTGAATTTCTTATCTCAGGGGTGAGGTGACATAAGCTTCCTGCGGATAGTTGAATTTAAAAGATAAAATTATAACCAGTTAAAGAGGAAATCGGGGATAATGTCAAACAGCTTTTGTTTAATTGCTGAGATCTAGGGTATTGGGAACAGAAGAAAATGCATTCAAACTTTGTAGAACTACATCCGAATATATATAGTAGATAGTGAACTCAAAGTTTATTATTACTATAGTGGATTCCAGTTAATTGGGCCATTAGTTAAGAGACAGCCACTATTTGGAACAACTCTTAAAAGAACAAAAACTAATTGAGACATTTATTTGGGACACGATGCTGCTCAGTTGAGGCAGGAGACTGTTTGCTACAAAATGGTTTATAACTAACACCAGTCACGTGCACTTGTGTGGCCATCAGACACTATGGAATGATAACACCACTTGCATGTTTGTGTTTTGTTATCCATTTGGGCCGATGGATGACGATTAAAAAGCAGTGATTCTTGATCATTTTGTTTCTCATCTTGACTTTTAAGCAGGAAAGCAGTGCGTTGTCTGTTGTAAGCGTCTGCACTGATTTTGGTCATTTACAATTAATCCAAAGAACACGGTTGCATACTCTGTCGATAACTATTATGAACTAATACAGTTTTATAGTACTCTAACGTTCCAGTTTGCTCTGTATTTCACTTAAACATATAATTTGAAATGGTAGTTGGTCTTTGTTACCAATCTTAGCTACTTCTATGAAACCATGGCTAATTGGGACAGTCACTTAATTGGATCAAAGTGCACTGATCTCGAAGTGTCCCATTTAACCAGAATCCACTGTATTGACTTCTGCAAGTAGAAAAAGATATGCAAATAGATTGCAAAATTTACACTGCACTTGTGTAGATGCAACAATTTTAAATGAATTAATTTTTTTGTAAAAGCTCAATGCTAGATTCATGGATCAAGGTAGAATTTCAAAGAAATTAGACTATGCTGTGGCTAGTGCAAATGATACCACGCAGCAGTTAAAAGGACCATTTTTTCAGTAATTTTTATACACAGACAGAAGTATTTTAAGTGGCAAGCAGATAACAGTCTGGATATCCAAGAACTGTATTAATGGGACTCTGCATCTGGGAGAAAAAAACACCAGCATGTACCCAACAGTTGAGACAGTGCTTGTTTGATGAGATGCTATTGCTTTTCATGAAAGGCTGCAAACATGCTTGAAATAAGGCTTCCGTAAGTGGAAATAGTCATTCACCATAATAAAATTAGTACAGCAGCTAGTTTTGTTTTGGAGTAGCCCAATATCATCAAATGCTCCTTTCTCACCATCCCTTATTGCTTTCTAAAACCTGGCATCTCCTTCATAACGAAAGTCATAACATTCCCTGCAAATCAGCACAAGTTATATCCTTATGCTGGGATTTCATGTACACAACAGATGGTATTCTTTGCTCCTAACTCACCATACTCCAACAGAGTGCCACAAGTAAGCTCAATGTCACAGATGCTTATGGACTTTAGACTTGAGGTCCCGGTGAACAGGACAATTCTTTTGAGTTACTGCTTGTCACACCGCTGTCATTTAGGGCAGCAAAGTCGATCCTCAGTCTCTGTCCGCCCTTGGCCATCTTCTCCATTGTTCCCCAGGTGTAGTTCAGTCCTCATTATTGACTCTACCGTAAGGTGCCAGGTTGTCTTTGTTCTCCCCCGTTTCCTCCGCCCTTCAGGGGTCCAGTAAAGTGCTGCCTTGATGATGGAGTTGGACCCTGCTTCTCATCACGTGCCCAATCCACCTCCAACGTTTCCTCGTGGTGACCGTGGCCACGTCCTCTTGGTGACACTGAAGGAGCAGGGCATGGTTAGAGATCTTTCTTGATCTCATGGAGTGGAATGTCAACAGCTTGGTAAGGTTGGTCTCTGCCACTCACCAGCAATCTGACTCGTACAAGAGTGTGGACAGAACACAGCTTCATCTTGGTGTGGACTCTGTACTTGCTCGATTTCCCTGCGTCGCTCATTGATGTTCTGACAAACATCACCTGCTTATCGAGTGGGGGGGTGGGGGTGGGAAGAGAGGTACTCACTGAAGTCCTTGATTATTTACTGGAAGTTTATTCCATTTCCTTACATAATGAATTGTCAAACTACCTCACAACCTGGTGCCAAAAAGCCTTTCTTTTAAAAAAAATCAGTAATGGAGTAAATACATGCAAGTTAAAAGTTAAAACGACAGAATGAAAAGTGACTTTCCATCTTGAGATTCTGCGTTAGTTCAGACTAATACAATGAACTCTTTGCCATTAAACATCCACATCTTTAAGTGGCTATAATCCCACAGAATTTAAATAAATTAATTGGCATTCGTGTATTAAGAGTAGAAAGCGCAGAACCATAAAGAAAATCTTAATCACCAATTTCTCAGATACTAATTAACATCATTAAATGTTTAATGCTAATTATTAATATTTTAGTAGTTAATTTTATAAAGTTAAAGGTTTTGTAAAGCTGCTTTTAAAGTTATATTTATATAGTGTTTTTGACAACCAAGTAGTTACAATTAACGTTCCTAATGCTGTAATGTTACAGCCAAGTAGCACATCGAAAAGACTTACAAAAAGCGTGGCACGAACTGGTCTAGAGACAGAAGAGTTTTCCTGCTCTTTTACGAGCACCGCAGAATCGGCTGCATTCACCTGTGTGAGCAGGAAGGCCTCGATTCAATGGCCTATTTAAAATTCAAAAACTACAGCAATGCATAATCTGGTTTAGTGTTGAAATAAAACCGAGATTACACACTCACAAATGCCTGTGGATGATCCTGAGTGCGTGATGTGGTTCAAAAATTACTACATCAAGCCATAGATGATGCCATTAATGTTATTAAGCATATTGGATGAACACAACTGTTATCTCCAGTGGAAAGGACCATAGATAACATTGTTTCACAGCAATACTCATTGAAAAAAAAGATCAAAATGCATAGTACAAGACATATTTGGAAACCAAGGCTTGAAACCCACGTTATGAAAGTATGCCGAAAATATTGGTTGGTTTCATTGTGTTTATGTTGAGTTGAATTTGACATTATGCATTCACTGTCAAAACTAACCGCATTTTCTGGGATTGTCTCGTGATCTTCAGATTGAAAGCAGCTCCACTGGAAAGTGGAGCTACCACAAGTTTCTTCTGCACTTTGTGGCTGAGAAATTACAACACAAAGTGGCAACAGGTTTTTTTTCAAATAACTTGAGGTGCAAAATGCAAAGGGGGGGGGGCGGCGCAGTAGCGTAGTGGTTAGCATAATGCTTTACAGTACCAGCAACCCCGGTTCAATTCCCACCGCTGCCTGTAAGGAGTTTGCATGTGCTACCTGTGGCTGTGTTGGTTTCCTCCGGGTGCTCCAGATCCTTCGGTAGGTTAATTAGTCATTGTAAACTGTTCCATGATCAGGCTAGGGTTAAATCACAGGGTTTGCTGGGCATTGTGGCTCCAAGGGCTGGAAGGGCCTATTCTGTGCTGACTCTCAATAAATAAAGTCAATCCTGATGAAGGGTCTTATCTGAAATATCAACCGTTTATTGCTCTCCAAAGACGCTGCCTGACATGCTGATTTTTTCCAGCAAATTTTGTGTTTGTAGCTCTGGATTTCCAAAACCCGCAGAATCTCTTCTGTTCAATTGCAAATAATATTAATCAGACTATGTCACCTGAAAACAAACCATATAGATGCCAAGAAGAGAAAAGACTCAGCCACTATTCTGAGTGGTAATTTGCAAGCTTTGAATCATGCAAGTCAAAGGCTACAATGAAAAAGCTTCTATAATTTCCTAAAAGGCCACTAACACAAATTACAAGCAGCAAAGAAATATCAACAGATTGAAATAAAAGCAGCAAATACTCGGTGTAAGTGGATCCCATCCATGGAAAGCAACAGTTAAGTTTCAGGTTTGCAAGTCCTAATGAAGGATTATCAACTTGAAACAAATTTTATTCTTCTCCATAGAAAGATCTACCAAGTATTTCTGTTTATATTTCATGCCTTCCAGTCTTGTGTTTCATATCCTGTGTTTTTGCTCGATTTTTTTTGTGCATGGGGGGGGGGGGGCGTTTGTTTTTATTCTTTGAATGGGTGCCATTGTTCTTGACTTTGTGGCTATCTGTGGGGGGAGACGAATCTCAGAGTTGAATACTATTTACGAACTTTGATAATGTACTTTGAATCTTGAATCTGCTGTCTTCTGCATTTATTAATTTTCTTGAAAGAGGGAAAAGCTTCAGAAATTCACCAAAATGAAAACCTGTAAAAAAAAGAGCAACTACTTGACCTAAATGTAAAAGACCAAAAAGGTGGAAGGAATCATTTCCAAAGCTTCTGTCAAATCTTCCTTTTGGTCCACCTGCCAACCCATAAATTCTTCAATTCCCAGTGTGACCAGCGCATGGCTGTTGCCAGTTAATAGGTCATTCTGGAGCAGTGACCGAGTCTAGCAAGAAGGGAAAACTGAGAAAGAAATCGCAAATGGCTAGAGGGAGAACCTAAAGGTAGTAACTAATTGAGACAATGCACCTAATGTCAAGCAAACAAAACCTGTCAACTCAAATCAAGTTTAATTATCATTCAACCATACACGGATACAGCCAAATGTAACGGTGTTCCTCTGGGACCAAGGTGTAATACGTACACAGCGTATTCAAAATAGTGAGAAAAGAAAGAAAAAGACATGCAAAAAAAAACCCACATAATTCAAGACCCTCCAAGGCCATGAAGGAGGAAGAAACAGGATGAGGGCAAAATGTCTGCAAACCAACTATTTTAAAAATATAAACTTTATTCATAATAAAATATCATGCATCCTTGCTAGAGGCTATATAACTAAAATGAAATACTTGCGTGTCCACCACCCCACTAGACCATAATAATGCCACAATTATGGAAAGTGTCAATTGCATTCCCCCTGCAACTTTCACTCATGTGAGGTTTGGTCCACAGTGACAAATCCGAACGTAATTAATCGCAGATATGGATGTATTTCAGTCAAGTCACTTTTTTTTGTCATTTCCACCATAACTGCTGGTACAGTATACAGTAAAAACAAGACGTTTTTCAGGACCATGGTGCTACAAGAAACAGTACAAAAACTACACTGAACTACGTAAAAACACAAAAAACTATACTAGACTACAGACCTACCCAGGACTGCATAAAGTGCACAACAGTGCAGGCATTACAATAAATAATAAACAAGACAATAGGCACAGTAGAGGGTAGTAAGTTGGTGTCAGTCCAGGCTCTGGGTATTGAGGAGTCTGATGGCTTGGGGGGAAGAAACTGTTACATAGTCTGATTGTGAAAGCCTGAATGCTTCGGTGTGTTTTCCCAGATGGCAGGAGGGAAAAGAGTTTGTATGAGGGGTGCGTGGGGTCCTTCATAACACTGTTTGCTTTGCGGATGCAGCGTGTAGTGTAGATGTCCGTAATGGTGGGAAGAGACCCCGATGATCTTCTCAGCTGACCTCACTATCTGCTGCAGGGTCTTGCAATCCGGGCTGGTGCAATTTCCGAACCAGGCAGTGATGCAGCTGCTCAGGATGCTCTCGATACAACCCCTGTAGAATGTGATGAGGATGGGGGAGGGGGGGTGGGAGATGGATTTCCCTCAGCCTTCGCAGAAAGTAGAGATGCTGCTGGGCTTTCTTTACTATGGAGCTGGTGTTGAGGGACCAGGTGAGATCCTCCGCCAGGTGAACACCAAGAAATTTGGTGCTCTTAACGATCTCTACTGACGAGCCGTCGGTGTCAGTTACGTTTCATCATTAATGTGCCTAATTAAACCATATCTGGAGTAGGCATGCAGATAAGTATTCTACAACTTCTGATCTCAGAAGGTATCCACCACATGTTAATCAGAATGATACTTATCTCAGTATCTTTAGATTAATAAAACGATACAAAAGTTATTAAAAATGCTTTGGCTTCAATTGCTGGTAACAGAACAGTTCAAAATTTCTACGTAGGCATTTTCTAATTTCACGTCTAAGAAGTCACATCAGGTTTCAGACTCCTCCCTGGTCATAAATCCCCCAATTAACAGAGAAATGTTTTTGTCGCCTACCTGAGTGAGAACTGTACTCTCTGAAATTTAGAAAGTATGGTGCTATTTTGTAGAACTTTAAGGAGATAGATTTGAGGGAACAGGAAAGTGCAGTATTGGGTAGTGGGGGAAATCATGGTTTTGGACAGGTGAGAAAGTTTTCAAATTCATCATCATCATGTGCCGTGTCATTATGACGTAGGCCACCATGGTCTGTAACCATGATTGTTCTTGGCAAATTTTCCTACAGAAGTGATTTGCCATTCCCTTCTTCTGGGCAGTGTCTTTACAAGACGGGTGAACCCCTCCTCCCCCCCCCTCCCAGCGATTACCAATACTCTACAGAGATTGTCTGCTTGGAGTTAGTGGTCATATAACCAGGACTAGCGATATGGTTTCATGTGACCCTGACTGGGGGGGGGGGGGGGCCCTAAGCAGGTGCTACACCTTGCCCAATGGCGACCTGCATGCTAGCGGAGGGAAGGAGCGACTTACACCTCTCCTTTGGTAGAGGCGCATCTCCACCCCACCAACCATTCCATTGTTTTGAGCATCTATAACCAGAGAGCAGTATAAGGCTTGATGTGGCTTCTTAGGAGTGATGTTAGATGAAGTTAAAAAATATCTACTTCTTTTGGTGGTAAAAAAAAATTTAAATCTTTCCATTAACAACTATTGATACCAATACATTGTTGACATTAAACCTTTGTTTTGTTTTGGTTAATCCAAGCTATTAAAGACCTTAAGGGAAGGCAAGGAATGGGGCAGTTAGTTAATATTGTTGAATGGCAGAACAGAGAGACCTCCTCTGTGTACAGATTTGAACAGATTAAACATTTCTGGCTTCCAACAGTAGTTTTCCTGCCTAGTTTTACTGTCCTATACGTAAATTAAGAATAGAAAACCACTGATGTGAGAAATGATGACTTAACTATATCACTGACCATGTGACCTCTGATCACCAATCCAAACTCCTTAATATCAAATCCCTGAATTTTGCTTAGGAAGTTTTAATTGAAAAGTTTTTGGATCTTTGGGCTTGTGTTAGAGGAAGAGAAATTAAGTATGAAAATGCCACATTGACCCAATTGGGCAAAGCTTTCAGCCAGATGAATAAAAACCTGCATTCCTCAATCTGGAGATGCACACAAAACTTGCATTTCAACATTTTAGTGGCTATAAGTTCCAGCCAACAATTTATCAAATTAGGCTCTGGAACTAGTCTATAGTTACCAATCAAATCTCTAAAAGCAAGTTCACAAATCCAAATTTGCTACTCAATGCAGTAAAATACTGACGCTGCCATATCTTCATGTTGGAACACTGATGTAGAGAGATGAAGTCCCTGCATTCACTGTTGCAGTATTTTTGTACTTTAGCAGCTTGACATTTTGCTAGCACTCTCTGTGCTATCAATAAATCCCTGGAGAGCTATCAGATCTATTTGAAAGCACTGCTCAGGTATTCTACCAATTCAAACAATGGGAATCCAAATATGTTTCTTTCATCGAGGCAGAGTTTAATCTATCTAATTAACCTTAGAAAAGTTGAAAGCATTTATTCTGTACTATTCAGGTTTACCTCTGGAAAGTTTCATTTCCAAAATATCTAAAACCTATCCCCTTTAAAACCTTATTTGGCAATATCTGCTTGTTCCTCTCAGATTTGCTCTTTTCTTCAAGTCACAAGTGATACTGATGCAATCAGGAACTCCTATTATTTTTGTGCTGTGTTCTGTCAATTATCAAGATAGTTCTCCATTACCTCCAGTGACACATAGATGAAACCACAACTCGGCAAATGCTTCCGGCCCTGTATCTGGTGACAAAGACGTTCACCAGGACACACAAATGTCATTGGAAAGCTGCCCAGAATCCCAGACCCAGAGACGCACCCTGCTAGGTATTAAGCTACTTCCCTACATGGGAAAGCCATCTACAGTCAGTAAGGCAAGGGATGTCACACCTGCTTAAATACTGCAAAGTGCTGAGCCTATTCACTTGCACAACTAGAATTTGAAAACATAGGTGGTAGGGGACCTGGGCAGTACTGTGAAACAGGAGGAGCTTTGTATACAAATTCTGAGAATTCCTAAAGGCAGCTACACAAAGTTAAGAAAGCATTAAAGTTACTAGCTATGGCACTGAATATGCATGGAAGGTTATGCTACAACTTTATAAAATACTGGTTAGGCCACAATTGAATTTGTGCGTGTATTTCTGGTTGCCACATTTATCACCAAGATGTTACCGGAAACGGAGCATTTCTGAAATGAGAAGACACTGGATAGGCTGGATCTCCTCTCCTTCGAGGTGAGGCTGCATTTGGAATATTGAGCACAGTTATGGGTGCCCTATCTAAGAAGATCTTGGGAATGAAAGGGTTAATGTATGAGCAGCATTTGATGGATTTGGGCCTGTACTTGCTGGGGCTTTAGATGGCTTAGAGCCAAACAAATGCTCCTCATACATTAACCCTTTCATTGCCAGAATACAAGGCCTCCCCTTTATAGGGCAGAGATTGTTGAGGAATTTTTACAGCCAGAGGGTGGTAAACCTGTGGAGCTCATTGCCACAAGACAGCTGTTGGGGCCAAGCTGGTGGATATACTAAAGCGGAGAGTGGTAACTTCGTTTGATTAGTAAGGGCATCAAATGTCACGGGAAGTATGCAGGAGAATGGGGTTGAGAGGGATAATATATCAGCCATGATGGAAAGATGGAGAAGACTCAGAATAGCTTAATTCTGCTCCTCTGTGTCTACAGTCTTATAGGAGAAGGCTGATGGGTGACATGACATGGATAAACACAATCATGTGAGACAGAGATTGGGTGGATAGGAAATTTAAACTTACTTTTCAGTTTGTAGCAGTTGCTTCAAAAACAGGCCAAATACACTGAGAGATGGAGTGAGGGAATTAACACTGTGTGACGTGCTTCCAAACAACTGAGTTGGAAGTCAATTAAAAAAAACACACACATTCAATCCTTTATTACAACACCAGCAAAGATGAAAGATTTTACAGTGATTAAAAAACACTAACAAAGGTAGTGTAGCGATAGTGAAATACCAAAATAAGCGATGTTGGCATAACCAAATTAGCGGTCAACAAAAAAAAAATCCATGTCCCCTACTAATCACTAACTAAAGGCACACTTGCTTCTACCACACAAATTCTACGTAACAAATTACTATAACCCATAGTAAAAATGCCTGACCCAATGTACAAATGGACAGAAAATCGATACATGGCTCCTACAAAATTCACTCTTATTCACTGGACCTACAGCACATACAGGGTCAGATTCTGCAAGGGGTCTAAAAGAGAAATGATTCTCTAGCATAAATTCTGATGAATTTCAGAAAAGCCATCCACGCCTCTCCACACAAAAATCCAGTGGCAATGATCTGCAACTCATGCACATCAACCAAGGAAGCCTCGAATGTTGCTGGAACTTGACGGAGGGCAGAGCTCAGTACTGATGGCGCTAATTGGCGAATTCTTTGCTTGCATCTTTGGAAACAGCTCTATTTCCATCTTTGATATCTCTTCCCCCCCCCCCCCCCCCATTTTAAGGTTCTTTTGAAGACTCTGGCCTGGAGTTATTCGCTGACTTCGGTTCTTTGTGGGAATGGGAGCTGCTCTCGGGGCCTCACGACCAGCCGCTTTTCAATACGCCAAGGACTCGGCCTGGAAGACTAGCACACCTTCAGAGTGCCGGCCTTTTGTGACTCTGGGGGTGGGCTGATTCAAGGCTGGTGCTGCCGCTGACTGGTGCGTTGCGGGAGAACACAAGAGATCGAAAGCAGCGAGCTGGCTGCCGGCTATGTGCCCACAGACCCGAGTTCTTTGGGCACAGGCTCAGAAAGAGCAACGCAACAGACTTTTAACACTATAAATCAGCGGGTTGTTTGTTCTGTCTCCTCTCTCGCTGTGAAACATGGACACCCCTTTTTCCCTTATTAGGGAGGGAGACAGAGTCTGTGCTTTGTCGAATTACCGGGTGACCGAGTAGTCTTTGGGGTGCTGCAAGTCTGTCTTTATTGATGCTTTGTTGCATGCTTGAGTGCGCGGTGGAAGGCACCAATGCTTTTTTGCTTGGGGGTGGGGGGACATCATTGCTTTGCTGCTGCTTATGCGTGGGAGGGAGAGCTGGGGGGGTGTTTGGGGATCTAACATTTAACTATCATTCATTATTTGGGGCACTCCTCTGTTTTTGTGGATGGTTGCAAAGAAAAAGAGTTTCAGAATGTATATTGTATACATTTCTCTGACATTAAATGTACCCATTGAAAACTATCTGGGTCATTGTATCAACCAAGCACAGGATGCTCTCCATTTTCACAAATGGCTTCACAAAATTATAATAGTTTTTAAGATGCCATCTGGCGCGTCACATTATGCAACTCAAGGTGAAGACTGTGGATTTTTGCATGTGTAAAAAAAAAACACAACCATCAACTCAAATAGTGAGAAGGGATAAAGATGCAGGGACGTTGAGAACTTGGGTCCATAGCAGTTGCTTACACATCAATGCATGGAAGATTTTAATGATTAAAAAAAATCAATGTAACAGACTTCAAAAGGAACTGCTACTCATTTTATTTTTGTATTGCTCACCCATGACTGATTACCTCAACTTCATATTCCTGCAAATTATTGCAGTGCTTCCATTGTTCTACCACGGGTAAACTTGATGTTATCTAAACATTTTTCTCCTTGTACTCCAATACATCTCAGGCTAGCGCTGTTTCCATGCTTATCAACAGCTATCAGTTGCTGAATAAAAGGTGACTTATGCCAACATTTTTACCTTTACATTAACACTTGCAAGAACTTAGCAAGTCGAACAGCACTTGTGGAGGCAAGAGGTGTAAGCTGATGTTTTGAGTCAAGACCCTGCAATGGGTCAAGTTTCTATTGGTGCTGCTTGACCCGCTGAATACTCCCGGTGTTCTGATTTCTCCTCCTGGACTCTGGCATTTGCAGGTGATATAATACTGCAAATTCTCTACAAACAGAAGTCTGAAGAGGGTTCAGCAAAAGGTTTAGGAAGGTGCATGATACCGTGGGACCATTACATATAGACAGAATAATCTGTCCAGCTCCAGGGAATAATGCTCAAAAAAATCAGTATTTTTTCCTGAAATACTACACAGCCTTGAAGCTCATTCTCATAAGTTTTCTCCCAGGCAATGGATCCTGAGTGCAGGCTCTTTTGCGAGCTGGGGGAGGAGTAGAAACTCCGTATGTTGACTGAAGTTCCCTCGGGGAGACCCAAAACATCAGTTCCTCGAACAAATATAGCAGCTTTAATTAGGATCACTGCTCATGAGGTAGATAATTCCACGTTTGAACTGTTCAGTTGTGTGGTACAAGCATCAAATAAACAGAAGAAAGTTTACTTGCCAATCCCGCAATGTGAAATCGTCGAAGTTCCTCTCCCCACTCCACTTCTAAATTTAATGCCACCTCAGAAACAAAGCAGTGTAGAACATTATTCAGCCATTACATCATTGGCATATTTACTCATGTTGGACTTCTGTGCACAAAACAAGGCTCCATTTTGCTTGAATGATCAATAAACACCCCTGCAATTTTTTGCAAGATTGACCAAAATCCAATGTGAGGGGTTCACACCCAGGGGATAACAGATTTCCAATCTGTGGAGGCAAGAGGTGTTAGCTGATGTTTTCAGTCAAGACCCTGCATTGGGTCAAGTTTCTACTGGTGCTGCTTGACCCGCTGAATACTCCCGGTGGGACCACCAATGCAGTTCCGAATGAAGCTTCACCCAATTTTGTGCTTTCTTGACACTTGCCTATGCATGTGCCCACACTAGCACTCTCCTTTCCCCAGATATTGCCGGATCTGCAGAATATTTCTAGCACTGTTTTATTCCAGATTTCCAGCACCGAAGGTGTTTTGCTGCTCAAATCTCTCTTGCCTTTATTCATCTCCTAATATTAACACCCCCGCCTTAAACAAATCAGCAGCAATCAACAAACTTTCAGCACCCTCTCCAAACTGGCACCACCATTTTTGCCCTTTAGTGCATCTATGATCACAGACATTCACCCACAACCTCCTCGCCTTCCCTTCCCTGCCTCCTAACGCTTCTCAACTCTGTTTCTGTCCACAGATGCATCACCATCAGCTGAGTAGGTGTGGCGTATTCCAAATTAAACAATTTACTTGCACGCGCAGTGCCTGGGTCACTTCTCAGATGCAGCGGTGAGCCCTAGCAAAGGCCTGAAAGACCCCAGGATGAGGAAGTGACGATCAGAAGCAGCAATCCTGGCACAAGAGCTTGGTCAAGGGACACACACCTCAGTGATGGCGGCCTTGCAAAATAGAGTGGGAGAGGGGACAGTTCAGAGAGGTCTCCGTAGAATGAAGCTTCTCCGATGCTCCCCTCTGGCTGCCCTCGTCTCCTTTCCTGAGATTCTGTCCCAAGCTGAGTGCCCAGGTAGGAATGGAAGGCTGCCAGCAGTATTGCCCCATGGAAGGAGTGTATCACCAACAGCTGAAAGAGGCATTCCTTATCATTTTCAGCACACTCCAGAGCAGGGGTTCCCAACCTGGGGTCCACAGGTTAATACCATTGTTCAATGGCATATATGAAAAAAGGGGGACTCTTGCTTCGGGGACCTGCATCAATGTCCACAGTGTCCCACTAAATGCCAAAAATTAAAATAGCAGACCAAAATCTCCCAATGTCAAGCCCCTTTAGGATCTTGTGTCTGAACAAAGTCATCGCTTGCTCTTCCAAAGTCCAGGGTGTACAGATCCAACCACTCTAACCTCCCACGAGAGGCAAACCTGTTCATCCCAGGAATTCGATGGTGGTTCTCCTTTGGACTAGCTCAGATATCTTGTACTTCATTCAAGGGGATTAAAGCCGTGCACAGTTTTCCAGGTGCGACCTCACCAATGCCCTGAACAACTGCACAAATTCTCCTCATGTTTAATTGCCAGCTTCTTCACAATAGAAGCCAAATACTATCTGCTTTGTTAGCTACTTGTTGGACCTGCCGCTTGCTAAAGTGCATGATCTCAAATGCTTCCCTATACTAAATTCTACTTGCTAGCCTTTGCCCAGTTTATATCCCATTGAACAATAACCAGATCCACATTACAACTTCCCTTTCCACCCATTTCTGCACCACTGGCAAAACTGGACACCTTAAACATCGCTCTGAGATGTGCTTGCCATTCCTCCCTTAGTAACGGCACAGCACATTTCTTAAACTTTCCTGTGCTCACACTTTTTGACCTCCAGCAGGTCAATAGCAAACCAGAGAGAGCCAAGAACAGATGTCTGGACATCCCTTCAGCCTGAAAAGGATCCAACTCCTCTACCTGACACTGGGGATGCTAACATAAGAATGTTGGCATTTCCTGTTCCAATTTCATATCTGGTACAACCTCACATGGAACTGTTATTCATTAGTAACCCATTCTGAGGAATAAACAGGTGTACTGATTCAACTTCCAATCTAAATCCGGCGGGCAACTCTAATCTTTGCCCAATGTTTGAGTGTACTTCATTTATACCGGTAGCAAGATGGTGAACCACTCTTGATAAAGTGATCAAACTGACCTCTCCTAGTGAACTAAAAAATAAATTACAAATTGCTGGAAGATGCACAAAAGTAAGAGGGCGAAAGCAGTTAAAGATGACACTCAGGATCACAAACATGTTTCTGAATTATTCTGTTAGCAAACTGACGTGAAACACTTGCCCACTGGGAATAACGTGCTGCTGTGGAAAATAGTCAACGTAGCTTGAGAAGGGAGTAGAATAAATAGTGAAGCACAAAAAAAAGAGAAAATATGCTGTACTAGTACAAGGAGGAATGAAGGGTACATCTCAGAATGAAGCAAGAGCACCTTGGTTAAGTAGGAGAATTACATGCTTAAATAACTTACACTGTGAAATTTGACAACATAAAAGAATGAAAATGCTTTATTTTAAAATCCTTATATGTTACAGGCAGTCTCTGAGTTACGAACGTCTGACTTACAGACAACTTGTATTTACGAACAGAGTGCCATAAAGCCTATTACATTAAAAATTGGTCAGCTCGAGGAAGGAGAACGCCGTCCGCCATTTTAAGTCGGATCATGTTGCCGTTAACACTGTGTTGTGTGTGTAACTTTGTATTTGGCTTAAATTTTTCTTAGCAAGATTCACCCTGACCCCCCCACCTTTTCCGGTCAGCACCACCCCCACTTGTCCCATTTAACCTGTTTTTCAGTGCGGGGGGC
The DNA here is from genome assembly GCF_030144855.1 of Hypanus sabinus. NCBI lineage: Eukaryota > Metazoa > Chordata > Chondrichthyes > Myliobatiformes > Dasyatidae > Hypanus > Hypanus sabinus. The sequence continues at coordinate 90,524,865 of NC_082718.1, forward strand.
CTTTAGGACAAAGGGCAGTTCAGGACTCGCCATCCGCAGCTGCTGCTGAGTCCACAGTGTTTCTGGTCCGTTGACAGACGAGGTAAACGGGTTAAAATTATGGATCGATAATTCCCAGCTCGTGTTTTTTTCACTCTCTGCACAATCACATTTACAGGGACTTAAATATGTGTGTGTAACCATGCCTCCAAAGCGTAAATCTGATGCAAGAGCTGGTGATGCATCAAAGGAAAATGATCATGATTGAAAATAAAGTGGAAATAATTAAGCGATCAGAAAGAAGTGAAGCACCATCGGTCTTTGGAAAAGCATTAGGCTACAGCCCTACCCTAATGAAAGCTGTAATTATCACTAAGCAACGTAGCGGTTGAAATGGAAAGGCTATTGATAATTTGGTTAGATGATCAAAATCAGCGTAATTTGCCTATTAGCCTTACTTTAGTGCAAGAAAAGGCTGGAAGCCTTTTCAGTGATTTAAAAGCTGCACATGCAGTAAGTGAAGGTGATTGTGATGAAGACTTTGTTGTGAATAGGGGTTGGTTCAATCACTTCAAAGTGAGGGCAAATTTACATTATTTAAAGTGCAAGGTGAAGCAACGAGTGCAGATGTAAACGCTGCGAGTGACTTTCCTGAAATGTTGAAAAAAAATTATTGAGGATGGTGGTTATTTGCCAGACCAAATATTTAATGTAGATGAGACTGGCTTATGCCTGAAAGGACCTACATTTTGAGAGAGGAGAAAGGTGCACCAGGGCAAAAGGCATCGAAGGATAAGCTAACCTGTTCCAACTTACAATTCCGACTTAAAGACAGACTTAGGAATGGATCTCATTCGTAATCTGGGGACTGCCTGTACAAGACCGTCCGGCACAGGAGCAGAATCAGGCCACTTGGCCCATCATTTCTGATCCAATTTTCCTCTCAACCCCAATCTCCTTCCTACACTCCCCAACCCCCATATCCCTTCATGCCCTAACACAATCAAGGATCTATCAACCTCTACCTTAAGTATTCTTGGCCTCCACAGTCACCTACAGTAACAAATCCCACAGATTCACCATTCTCTAAAGAAATTCCTCCACATCTCGGTTCTAAAACGACGCCTCTCTATTCTGAAGCTGTGTCCCCTGGTCTTAAGACTCTCCCACAATAGGGAACATCCTCTCCACATTCACTGTATCAAGGTCTATTGTACAATTGGTATGGTCACAAAAGAGCAGCAAGCATGCAAAGTGCCCATTTTCTTACCTGGCCATCCAGTCAAGTGTTAAAACAGGCTACTAAGTTTTACACTGCATCAATGGATCCACTCTTTTATTCTCCTGACCCAAGGCACAAACATGACAAAATGCATATTTTTAAGTTGTTCAGTGTAGGGCAAATTGGAATAATGTAAAAAGCACACAGAAAGACTAAAACTAAAAAGGGAAATCTGCAGTGATTGTTTAATCTTTTCGGTCAGTTTACTGGTGACACCGCAGTTGCTACAGCAATACTTGTTTACAAAGATTTTCTTTCCTCCAGCAAGCAGAAAGGAGAAACAGCTGTATGAGCTCAGCAGATTCTACTATTACCAAACAAGGAGAGAGGAAAAAAAAGTTCTGACTAAATTGTAGTTTCATGGCCTGCTATCATGAGAACCAATAGGCTGTGCTGGCTGCTCTAAATGACAAAAGAAATGGTGGCAAATGGAGCTCAGCGTGATCATTTCCAAAGTAAGAAAAGGAAAGACAAGAACCTTGACACCTCCTTTGGTGGAGATGTCTCTCCACCCCACCACCCATATATTAAAAATTGTTGTTGTTCAGTTGCTTAGTCAAGTCTGACTCTTTGTGACCTCATGGACCACACGGTTTTCATGGCAGGATACAGAAGTAGATTGCCAGGCCTTCATTCTGCGCAGACATGGCTGCTGCCCAGGTTGGGACCCTGGCTGGGCTTGAACTCAGAACCGTCTGCCTTGAAGTCCAGTGCTGATGCCACTACACCACCAGCCAGCCTCAAATTAAGACAGAAACTCTAAAATTCACTGTCTGATGGATGGTGCAAGGAAACGTATAAAAAGTGGCCAATTTAAATTTAACTATTTATTCACATAGCTTTAAACATCTACAAAGCCTACAATTAGAGAGTAAGTTTATCAGTCTTTATTTAATCCAGACCTTAGAGGATTAAAAAAAAGTGAACAAATTCGGTACCTGGATAGTTGCAAAAATATTTACTAAGTAACGGCGATAAAGGCTTGTCCGTGGTCATCAAGTCTCCTCTAAGTCAGGGGTTCACAACCTGGGGTTCATGGAACCTTAGCTTAACCGATATTGGTCCATGGTATAAATAATGTTGGGAACCTCTTCTCCAAAAGTACAATTAAGCTACTCAAAAAATGGACTGAAGAATCCCAGAATAACCGAATCGCAATGCTACTGAAGCTGTGAGTATTCTTATCATGAAAATGGCTCAACCGGTGACATTACGGCATTTTGAGAAATCGAATAGATTGCGAATTTTGTCCTGGTGAATCTGAAAAAAAAGCTTTGATGATGAACCCGTGACCGAATTTCATGGAAAATAAAACCTTCCAATAGAAAGAAAAACAAAAACGTTTTATCGTGGCAGCTTAATGCAGAAATACAGATTAGAACACATGCCAGCTGTTGCCCCCTGCACTGGCAATTTCATTTAGTTTCTTTGTTTCACAAAAAGACGAAACATTCTATATAATTCTATGACTTGCAAGGGCAACCAAGTTGAGTAAACTGGCAAACTATTTGTTTGTAGCCTGTCAGGTAATGATGTCATTAGTTAAAGTTAACAGATCAACCAAGTCTTCAATCATGGAATTGAACTTAGGAGCCAAGAGGTGACGTTGCAGCTATATAGGACCCTGGTCAGACCCCACTTGGGACTACTGTGCTCAGTTCTGGTCACCTCACTACAGGAAGGATGTGGAAGCCATAGAAAGGGTGCAGAGGAGACTTACAAGGATGTTGCCTGGATTGCGGAGCATGCCTTATGAGAATAGGTTGAGTGAACTGGGCCTTTTCTCCTTGGAGCGAAGGAGGATGAGAGGTGACCTGATAGAGGTGTATAAGATGATGAGAGGCATTGATTGTGTGGATAGTCAGAGGCTTTTTCCCAGGGCTGAAATGGTTGCCACAAGAGGATACAGGTTTAAGGTGCTGGGGAGTAGGTACAGAGGAAATATCAGGGGTAAGTTTTTTTTACTCATAGAGTGGTGAGTGTGTGGAATGGGCTGCCGGCAACGGTGGTGGAGGCAGATACATAGGGTCTTTTAAGAGCCTTTTGGATAGGTACAAGGAGCTTAGTAAAATAGAGGGCTTAGGTAAGCCTAGTAACTTCTAAGGTAGGGACGTGTTCGGCACAACTTTGTGGGCCAAAGGGCCTGTATTGTGCTGTAGGTTTTCTATGTTTCCAAGTACAGTGTCCATACCAAGATAAAGCCGTACCAGAGCCATGTTCTGTTTCACACTCTTGTACGGGTTAGAATGCTGGCACATGGCAACGACCTTGCCAGGCTGTTGTCATTCCACACTGTGGAGCCTCTGGAAGATCCTCTGTATTTTCCAGACCAAGACTGACCTCCAGCTACACCCTACTCCTTCCGTCACCAAGAAGACATGGCCACAAACATCATGAGGAAACATTGGAGATAGGTTGGGCACGAGATGAGAAGAGAGGCCGACTCCACCATCAAGCACTTCATTGGACTCCCGAAGAACAGAAGAAATGCAGGAGACCAAAGACAACTTGTTGCCGTACCGTGGGGGCAGAAATGAGGACACTGAACCACACCTGGGACACAATGGAGAAGATGACCAAGGACAGGCAGAGATGGAGGACATTCATTGCTGCCCTAAATGCCAGCGGTGTAACGGGCAGTCACCAACTAGAAGTTAACAGGTTCTGTTACCTAGTTAACAAAAGTGAGGATTTTTAGAAACAGTAAATCGTTGGTTGTACATGTTACCACAGCAGGAATTAGCAAGGAACTGATGCACGGAGAGGACAAAAGGTTAGCCTTTCCCCAGAATTAATTTGATTAATTTCTTATGTAAATTGAGGCAAGGTAGGACATGTGTTGTAGCTGTAGTAGATAGGGACCACATCTGCAGTTCAAAGAACCTCAGCTCAGCATTGATGAACTACAGTGGGTTGGGGTGGTGGGGTAGCAGGAGAAGGTTCCCTGGATTCTTTGTTCTGAGCCTCAGCCCTTGGAATAAATACTGCAGAATTTGTTGGTTGAGAGGCACAGGAGGATGTGACCATGCATGAGGCAGGCTCCAGAGGTAAGAGGTAGAGGTGCCCAGCCCTTGTACATCCAACAGGTATGAAGCTCTTGCAGTGCATGAGGCCAAGAACAGAGATTGGAAGAAGGATGAGCAAACTTAACACAGGACAGTAGTAGAGAGACACTTTCACATTGGAAAAACAAAAAAAAAACGAAGAAGACAGTTAGCAAATGGATAGAGTTCTTTGTAACCATGAGCGCAAATCTTGGAGGACGAGTTGTTTACCAGGTGCCATGGAAAGGAGAGGTGCTTGGAAGCTGGAGAGTAAGGGTGTACGTGCCTGAATATTCCAAATAGATAAACTGAACTAAGCTTGTTCTGTTGAAGAGCATGAACAGCCTAAAGCACTCCTTTCATTCTCAAGAACAAGAACTAAGTCAATGAATCAGTAATTATTAGTGCTCAAAAAGCTAGACTTAGGGGCAACATTTTCTCTGGCCAAACTGTGTTAATCTGGCCTCTACCCTTTGACCTATTTGGCATGGGTGACCCTACCTGGAGCCAAAGCACAAAACCCTGATTCCAGCCAACACAGCTTTCCTGATCATTGAAGCGTACAAGTCTTCAAACCACAAGGTTGTGGTTCTCGTGGGTGGAAGAGTGGTCCGGGGGGAGGTCAGCTCAGGGCTAACAACCCGACTGGTCAAACAAAACTGTTACAGAAACCTTTCTACATCTGTGTGTGACAGTATTCCCGAGTCTCCACCCAGGACTTGAATGACTGACAGTGAAACCGAAAGGAAGCTGCCGACACAGTGAAAGAAGCCGTGAACACTGCCTGAGACAGAGGACCTTCATTGCTGCCCTAAGTGCCAGCGGTGTAACGGGCAAAAGAAAAAGGTGGGTAAAGTAGCATCGTAAGGAATTGGCCACTAAGGTCTAGGTTGCGAAGAAATTTCTTCATCACCAAAGTGAGCAAATCTTTACTTTATCGAAAAGAGTTGTGAAAGTTCAGTCACTTTGTACGTTTTTAGTAGAGTGTACAATGTTAATGGAATCACAGAATATAGAGTTAGTGCAGGAGACTAACACTGGGGTAAATGATCTTATTAACTGACAGGAGCTGGTGCACTCATCCAGATAAACAAGTGTCTCTCTGAACAGAGGGATGCCAAAAAGTAGCAATACAATGAAAGTCATTCAAAGTAACCACTCCTTAATTTTTTCTATGTGTTTCTGATCACACATCAAATCTTCTCAACAGATTTGACTTCTCCCTCTCTTACCTTGCTCCCAAATTCCACAAGCTGAACATTGATGTCAACACATACAAAAGATGCACCTAATGCTCTTCCACTAAACAACCGAATTTTGCATGAATCTATTACGGCAGAAGATGAATGGAGGAAGGCAAATTAAAATTAAAATGCCACTGGGACTAAAGCCTCCATTAGGCAGAATTAAATATCACTAAAAATCATAGACATGGTTTCCCTCCCACCCTCTCCCTCGCTCATTTATAATAAAAGTTGCAGTTAAGGTTTTTGCAAGATTTGTTGGAGCTCCACCGATCTCCTCTACCCTAGTAGCTGAAGAAATGCTACAGAGAATGGTTTAGTTCCTCCACAATCAGCTGGATGAAAACTGAAATTACATTTCCCATTTCGCAGTCCAGGATTCTATCTGCATTTCAAGTTAGCACCCTGGAATGCTAAATGGCAACCAGTACTGATCTATTATTTTCTGAGTCTATATCATTCAGTGTGATGTAGAGTGGCATGCAAAAGTTTGGGCCCACCTGGTCAAAATTTCTGTTACTGTGAATAGTTAAGTGAGTAGAAGATGAACTGATCTCCAGAAATCATAAAGTTAAAGATGAAACATTCTTTTCAACATTTTAAGCAAGATTTGTGTATTTTTGTTATGTACAATTTTAGAGTGAAAAAAAAGAAAGGAGCACCATGCAAAGGTTTGGGCACCCCAAGAGATTTGAGCTCTCAGATAACTTTTACCAAGGTCTCAGACCTTAATTAACTTGTTGGGGCTATGGCTTGTTCACAATCATCGTTAGGAAAGGCCAGATGATGCAAATTTCAAAGCTTTATAAATACCCTGACTCCTCAAACCTTGTCCCAACAATCAGCAGCCATGGGCTCCTCTAAGCAGCTGCCTAGCACTCTGAAAATTAAAATAAATGAAGCAGACAAAGCAGGAGAAGGCTATAAGAAAATAGCAAAGAGTTTTCAGGTAGCCATTTCCTCAGTTTGTAATGTAATTAATAAATGGCAGTTCACAGGAACGGTGGAGGTCAAGTTGAGGTCTGTAAGACCAAGAAAACTTTCCGAGAGGACTGCTCGTAGGATTGCTAGAAAGGTAAATCAAAACCCCCGTTTGACTGCAAAAGACCTTCAGGAAGATTTAGCAGACTCCGGAGTGGTGGTGCACTGTTCTAGTGTGCAGTGACACCTGCACAAATATGACCTTCATGGAAGAGTCATCAGAAGAAAACCTTCCCTGCATCCTCACCACAAAATTCAGTGTCAGAAGTTTGCAATGGAACATCTAAACAAGCCTGATACATTTTGGAAACAAGTCCTGTGGACTGATGAAGTTAAAATAGAAATTTTTGGCCGTAATGAGCAAAGGTATGTTTGGAGAAAAAAGGGTGCAGAATTTCATGAAAAGAACACTTCTCCAACTGTTAAGCACAGGGGTGGATCGGTCATGCTTTGGCCTTGTGTTGCAGCCAGTGGCACGGGGAACATTTCACTGGTAGAGGGAAGAATGAATTCAATTAAATGCCAGCAAATTCTGAAAGCAAACATCACACCATCTGTAAAAAAGCTGAAGAAGAGGATAGCTTCCAAAACAGGATAATGATCCTAAACACACCTCAAGAGGTGCAAGCTGAAGGTTTTGCAATGGTCCTCACAGTCCCCCGACCTAAACATCATTGAAAATCTGTGGATAGACCTCAAAAGAGCAGTGCATGCAAGATGGCCCAAAAATATCACAGAACTAGAAGCCTTTTGCAAGGAAGAATGGGCAAAAATCCCTCAAACAAGAATTGAAAGACTCTTAGCTGGCTACAGAAAGCATTTACAAGCTGTGATACATGTCAAAGGGGGTGTTACTAAAAGTACTGACCATGCAGAGTGCCCAAACTTTTGTTTCAGGCCCTTTTCCTTTTTTGTTATTTTGAAACTGTAAAAGATGGAAATTAAAAAAGTAATCTTGCTTAAAATATTAAAGAAATGTGTCACCTTTAACTTTATGCCTTTTGGAAATCAGCTCATCTTATACTTGCTTAGCTATTCAGTGTAACAGGAATTTTGACCAGGGGTACCCAAGCTTTTGCATGCCACTGCATCTAACAGAGAACATTAATATCAGGAGCAGAGCTGCCATATTTGTGTCCTCGGCAGCTTTGCTTGCCAGTCATTACTTTTATTGAAGCAAATAACATAGCAACAAGCAGCTAATCAATAAGTTAAACTACGTCACATAGCAACTAAGAGCTTCAGCAGCCTTCGGGGAAAATGCATTGACCAGTTTTAACGACTCTGAATGTTCACTGTTATCTTCCACGCTAGGCTACAAACAATCCAAACAAAAATATGAACTGCTACTATCATTTAGATTCCCAAATGAAAATGTAGATACCCCAGCATAAAAGTCACTATTGTTAAATGTGAACACAGACCTTAAAAACAGGGATTGGTCATTTGGCCGCTATCTTTCCATTAAACCATGGTTGATTTTCAGCTCAAGTTAATTTACACACCTTCCCTTCAATATAGATGCATAACCAAATAGTTGCTTGCAAAAGTACCTCAGTCCTGCGTATCTCAAATAACCGAAATTTTCTTCAGGTGTAGGTGCTGTGGAGAAAACTTCCTGATTTCCAACATCATTCTTGTAAAAGAATTCCCTGATTTCACTCCCAATTGGCCAATCTTAATTATGCTTCCTTCTTTACAATAACAATCTTAATAATTTAAATACAATGGATTCCAGTTATTTGGGGCAGTCCCTTATTTGGGACAACTCTTAAAGAACAAAAATTAATCAAGAGAATAGACGAGATTCCCTTCATTCATTTGGGACTCTGCTGCTTGATTGGGACAGGAGGCTGCTGGCGAACAGCTTCTAATCAGCGTCAGTCACGCGCTCGTGTATGGCCTTAAGATGCTGCACTGTGGTTAGAGGGAATGGTTTTTAAATAGCGTCAGTTGTGTCTTTGTTTCAAAAAGCAGTGAGTTTTGTCACTGATAGCTGGCGAGAAATAAGCAACAAGACAATTCAGAACTCTTTTGCTCACTGTGACTTCAAATAGTCAGACTTGGTGCTGCCAGAAACAGCTAGGAGTGGAAATGAAACAATTTCATTATTTCAACAAGTTAGGAAGTATGAAGAATTAAGGTATCTACAATTATCTAGAATATTACAATGAAAATGAAGATTTGGAGGATGCAAATCATTAATAGCATTGTCTGAATGAAGTCCATTATCTACACTAGGTGTCTCTGCTGATTTTGTTCATTTACAGTCAGTAATAAGAACACAGCCACATACACTGGATGAATTCCTCCATATATAACTATTAGGAACTAAAACAGTTTTACAGTACTGCAGTGATATTGGTAATGTTTAATTTGTTCTGTATTTCATTATTTATTATAATTTGTTACTCAGTTAAATGGCAGTTTGTCCTTTTTTTAAAAAAAATATAAATACTCTTTTAACTATTCCCATGAACTTTCAGCCAACTGGGACAGCCACTTAATTGGGCCAAAATGTACTGGTCCCAATGTGTTCCAATTAACTGGAATCCACAGTATTCCAATTCAATTATCTACCAATTGAAAATTTGGAGGAAATCAAAATTAAAACCTGTCCCCTTGACTCAATGTTTTAATCCCCAGTGTAACAATGAACTAAATGTTACCCGGAGCCAACATCCTTCTTGATGCTCAGTATTTACAATTGAAGGCTATGTGAGATGGCCCGTGCAGACTGAGCATCAGAAAAGCTTTCTCATTTCATACTAAATAGATCATATTTTTTAAAAGCCTGTGCAAAATAGAGTTTGATTTATGAAAAATGATATCCAAGTACCTTTACTTATTCTTCTAGAAGGTAACAATATTTGGATACTTGATGAATTATAATCACCCCACACCTAACTCCATCTGCCACAAGTTTTCCCCAATTACTTAGATTGTCATCACTTTCTAATCTATTGCTCTTACACAACCTTTGTGTATTATGTGAACTATTTCACAAAACCATGCAAGACTGAATCCCAAGACAGATTATATTTTGAACATGAATCAAGTCTTGTTAGATCTAACTGCAAATGATTTGACACTACTCCATTTGCACAAATAAATTTCAAGGTAATATGAATGCACTCTGGGTGACAGACCATACGTGACTCAGAGAAATTTCAAACTTTATCATCAAGAGACTCATCAATATTGCACAATATCAACAATTTACCTGCCACTTCCACGATGTCGCCAGGGACAAGATCTCTGGCCTTGATCCGCTGTACGCTTTTTCTGTCTTGCCGATAAACCTTTCCCATTTCAGGTTCATATTCTTTAAGGGCTTCAATAGCATTTTCTGCGTTCCTTTCCTGAAAGGGCAGGTAGGAAGTTGTTTAGTACTTAGAAAATGTTAACAATAGATTTTGTTGTACCTATATTTTAAATGCTTCCCCTGCATATGGAAGAATTGGGAACTGATGCCCATTCACTAAGGTTGGAACTCTGAAATATGGAATAGTGCCAGCAAATAAAAATATGAACCAAAAAGCTTGCTTCTCAAAATACATCTCAGCAGCAACTGCTATAGCAAATGGACGTGAACTGGGAATACAGAAATAGCCAAAAATTATAACCAACTTCCTCTAGAATCTAAAAATAATTTGACTGACAAAAAGTTATTTTCAATCCAAAAGTGCATTCCAATGTGTCATTTCTCAGACCTATTGAATCACCAGCTCTTATAAGAACAGATTATAAAAATGCTGAGTTTGTCAAATCAAGTTAGTTTCACCATTCTACAGTTTACACAACATCCATCTTCTAAACATTCTTCATTTTACCATTGACTGCACTGAAGGCTTGGACAATAATCCTCCCAACCAGGGGGTCCCAGTCTGGGGTCCACAGACCCCTCGGTTAATGGTAGGGATCCACGGTATTAAAAAGTCTGGGAAGCCCTGCACCAGAGTCATTTAACTTGTTTTGGTCATTATTAAATCCCATTTGTAGGATCTTCCTATGTGCAAATTGGCTACTGTTTTTCTTGCATTACAACAACGACTACAATGAAAAAGAGCTCAATTGTTCTAAGCTGCTTTGAAGCATCTGAGAAAGCACAATGAATGGAGTTCTGTATTAAAATATTGATTTTAACAGTTGGTTCTGCACCTTAAAACTGCTTGAATAGCAAAGGCATTTTGAACTGCTCACCACCCAGAACTTACTACTTTAATATAACAGCAGGGAAAAAAAATTGGCTGCCTCAGTATTAACTGGCTGGTGTGTGAATTCATGAACCCCACATTGGCAAATATCTGCATTCTTTCATTCGTAGGCTGGATGGCAGGAGTGGAAGAGATCGAGAGCAAAAGAATAAAAAACACATTAAGAGTCTGAATGCTCCAAGACTTTGGGGGGAGTAGGAGTGAAGGTCAAAAAATCTTTTTACAAAACAAAGCCAAATATTATTACATTGAGAGGAAAAATGAAAGCAAAGAAGAGTGCCAAACCACTTTTATGAGATAGTAATACCTGAAGGAAACATTTCCAAAGAGCCTTCAGGTTAAGTGGAGTCTACTGTGCTAAAAATTGATAGAGTGGCAATGGAACAAAAATAAAGTGAAAAAGAAATGAAAGTATACACTGGTATATTTTTTTCCATATTATGCTACTAAGATTTGCTCCCTATAAATGTTCTGTGTTTTATATTACTGAATTAGTCTTCCAGAATTGAAAAGATACAAGGCATAGAGTATTTACTACCAATGTTAAAAGATAATAGATTTTCACAAAAAAGACCTCCAAAAGAAATGTAGTGGCTTGACAGATATGTACCCAAATTGCCCAGGGCAAGTTTACTAGTCAAACAGCATGATCAAACTATTTCCCACCCTCCACATCACCCTACTAATAACATCAGTTAAAGGGACATCAAAACTGCCTTCCTAGGAATATTATGTACTGAAAAGTACTGCTGCCACATTACGACAAATTTCACGAAATATGCCAATGATGTCCAACCTGATTTTGAAACTAAACTTCTCAAACATGCATAATAAATAGGTGTGAAACAAGCTGAAACAACCATTTCACCAAATTGGAAGAACAGGTTTCTCTTTCCCATCGTAATGCAATGACAATAAACTCTTTGCATGGAACAGGTACCAAATAAGAATTACCAAGGAACAAGTATTTTTAACTTCCGTACTACCTGACAAACAAGTTGGTCAGAATTGTATTTTGGCATTTGGCTTCTTCACACGTTATGAAATAACACTTAATCAAGCCAGGTTTACTACAAGACTCATGTTTTGTAAAGCAGTAAAATCCCTACACCAGAGCAAATGTGGAAGGGGAAGAAGGCCTACTTCTATTCCACTGGTAATAAAAATGGGGTATCATTCTTTACCTTCATTTTTTTCACATTTATGCTGAAGTATCAGCAAAGAACAGCAAATATTCAAAAACAATTAAACTTGCACCCTTTTGGTATACCAACATCCATCTTCTTAAAGCATAATCTACCCAGCCACCAGGGGTCAAACAGCAACTCATATTAGAAACACTCCAAAGCACCTCAATGCCAAGGAATGGCAATGCCAGTACTAGAATCAAAGCCCTTAAGCCCTTTATGCCCATGCCAACCTGTCTGCCCATCTCCACTAATCTTAATTGCTCACATTAGGAGTGCATCCATCTATGCTTGCCAGTCTAAATATCTGAAAACATTGCAATTATATCTGATTCCACCACCTCTCTAGCAGTTTGTTCCAAATATCAACCACTGTGTAAACAAAAAACAACTTGCTTTAAGCTTCTTGGTTTCTATACCCCAACCATGAATGGCATCTTGACTATCTACCCCTGGCTGAGCTCCTCATAATCATGTACATTTCCACTAGGTGATCCTTCTCAGCCTCCTTCACTCCAGGGAGTCAAGCTCACCCTATCCAATCCCTCCTCATAAAGTCCTCCAGTCCAATACTCTTTCCAACACTACCACATCCTTCTTCTTATATGGGGCAAAACTCCAATCGTTGCCTCATCAGTGCTTTGTAAAATTGCAACATGATGTCCCCACTCTTATTCTGTGCCCCAATCCATGAGGGCAAGCATGACATGCATTTGTTGTCGCTATCCACAACTGCATGAATGTCACAATTACAATGTCACTGGTATTGCCACTATTACTTAGTGGGTCATCTACAAATTTAATCATCTTACTACATTGACATCCAGATCAGTAATATACACACACAGTACTGTGCAAAAGTCTTAAACACCCGAGATTTTTTAAAAATATGGTTTCAGATGGTATGACTTCCACAGGGCCCAGATAGCACCATCAAAGCTCTCTGGGATAACCTGGAGACACAGAAGTAACCAGACAGCCAAAGTCTGTAGAACTTTGGCAAGTTTTCGAAGATGCTTAGAACAACCTACCAGCCAATTTTCCATATAAAATTGCACAATAGTATTACTGTTAGAGAACAGATGCAGTTTTAAAGGCAAAGTGTGGTCACGCCAAATATTGATTTGATTTAGGGTTTTTTTTAAAACTGTTTACTGCTCTTTATAGTTTTTTTTGATATTTTGAAATGTTTCAAGTCATTATTTTTGAAAGCATCTTTGTTGTACAGAATTTTTCTTTTACATGTACCCAAGACTTTTGCACCATTCCATGTACATAGGATCCAAGGGAGATTGTCTAACTGGATCAAAAATTGGTATAACGAACACGAACACACACACACACACACACCCACCAAAGGGCCCAGCACCTAAAAGTAGTCACAAACTTCCAATCTGAAGAAAAATCCTTCATTCACTACCTTCTGCCTCACCATACCAATGCTGGATCCAACTAGCCAATCTGCCTGGGATTCTGTGTACTTTAACCATCTCCCATGTGCCAACAAAAGCAACCGACCAAACTGAACCACACGGAAGCTGCAACTGGGAAATATAAACTTTTATTCACACAGCAGACCTTCAGGAGAGAGCATCTATGAGAATCTCACTCTCCGGACATTGTTTTCTACATTTTAAACACAAAGATAACAATTAACGATTAACTAGTTTCAAAGGCTAAAATCACCTACTTAACCTTAAAACTTTGAATTTAACTTTATAGAATTACATATTTACAATGGTGGCACATCCAAACCAACAGAACTCCTTTAAATATTCAATCCTAATGTCTGTTCCAAAAGTGTCTGAGCACAAACTCCAGACACCCAAAATATACCCCTTCTCTTGGTGTTGACGGATGGTGCTCTGAATTTACAGCTAGCCAGAATATTAGGTGACAAAACAGACTCGTCCTGAACTGCACACTAAGTGTCAGAGATGTGCCTTATGTTAATACAGATGGTCACATAATGCATCCACTAAATATTCATCTATAGTCTTTACCTGGTAGTTTAAATGGGACAGAATCAGAATGTTCCACAACCAGTGACTGGTTTCGCTAGCCAAGTATCAGCTTGAAGTTAAATGGTGAAGAGTTTTATTTCCTGAACACTGCACCTCATCAGCGTGAGATGCTTTGTGACTATCGTCCTGTAGCACTAACATCTACAGTGATGAAATGCTTTGAGAGGTTGGTCATGGCTAGAATGAACTCCTGCCTCAACAAGGATCTGGACCCACTGCAATTTGCCTATCGCCACAATAGGTCAACGGCAGACACAATCTCAATGGCTCTTCATAGAGCCTTAAATCACCTGGACAATACAAACACTTATGTCAGTATGCTGTTCACTGACTATAGCTCAGTGTTTAACACCATTATTTCCACAGTCTGGGCAGATAGGTGATAATATCTCCCCCTCAATGACAATCAACACTGGTGCACCTCAAAGGTGTGTGCTTAGCCCACTGCTCTACTCTCTCTATATCCACAACTGTGTGGCTAGATATAGCTGAAGTACCAGATAAATTTCTTGATGATACTACTATTGTTGGCAGAATCTCAGATGGAGATTAGGGCGTACAGGAACAAAATACACCAGCTAGTTGAGTGGTGTTGCAGCAACAATCTTGTATTCAGTGTCCGTAAGACGAAAGAGTGGATTGTGGACTTCAGGAAGGGTAAGACAAAAGAACACATACCAATCCTCATAGAAGGATTAGAAGTGGAGAGAGTGAGCAATTTTAAGTTCCTGCGTGTCAAGATCTCGGAGGATCTAACCTGGTCCCAACATATCAATGCAGCTATAAAGCAGGCAAGGCAACGTCTATATTTCATTTGGTGTTTTGAAGAGATTTGGTTTGCCGACTAAAACACTCAAAAACTTCTATAGATGTACCATAGACAGCATTCTGACAGGCTGCATCACAGTCTGGTATTAGGGGGTGTGAGGAGGGGCTACAGAAAGTAGTAAATTAGTCAGCTCCATCTTGGGTACTAGCCCCTGTAGTATGCAAGATATCTTAAAGGAGCGGAGCCTCAGAACGGCGATGTTCATTATTGAGGACCCCTGTAACCCAGGGCATGCTCTCTTCTCATTGTTACCGTCAGGTAGGAGGTATAGAAGCCTGAAGGCACACACTCAGTGATTCAGAAACAGCTTCTTCCCCTCTGCCATATGATTCCTAAATGAACATTGAACCCATGAACACTACCTCACTTTTTAAAAAATATATATTTCTTCTGATTATGCACTAATTTAATCTATTTAATATATACTTACTGTAATTGATTTAATTATTTTTTCTTCTATATCATTTATTGCATTGAACTGCTGCTGATAAGTTAACAAATTTCACCACACAGCCCAGTGATAATAAACCTGATTCTGATTTTAATTAATCCATTATTATGCTATCTATAACTTTCTAACTATTAAAATCTCCAACACTATATTCCAACCATCTGTTAGAATTTTTTGCAAAAATAACAAGCACAATAGACAAAGGAGCATAGGTGGATGTTATATACTTGGACTTTCAGAACAGGAGGCATTTGACAAAGTGCCACACATGAGGCTGTTTAACAAGTTAAGAGCCCACGATGTTACAAGAAAGATCCTAGCATGGATAAAGCAGTGGCTGACTGGCAGGAGGCAAAGACTTGAAATAAAGGGACCTTTTTCTGGTTAGCTGCCGGTGACTAGTGGTGTTCCACAGGGATCTATCTGTGTTGGGACTGCTCTTTTTTTTTTACGATATATGTCAATGGCTTGGATGATGGAATGGATGACCTTGTTGCAAAGTTTGTGGATGATACAAAGGCAGGTGGAGGCAGGTAGTTCGGAGGAAGTAGAGGCTTAAGAAGGATTTAGACAGATGGGTAGAATGGACAAAGAGGAGGCAGATGAAATAGTATTGGGAAGTGTATGATCATGCACTTTGGTGGAAGAAATAAAAAGGATGGACTATTCTCTAAATGGAGAGAAAATTCAAAAACTTGAGGTGCAAAGGGACATAGGAGTCCTTGTGCAGGATTCCCTAAAGGTTAATTTGCAGGTTGAGTCTGTGGTGAGGAAGGCAAATGCAATGCTAGTATTCATTTCGAGATGACTAGAACATAAAAGTAAGGATGCAATGTTGAGACTTTATAAAGCACTGGTGAAGCCTCATTTGGAGTATTGTGAGCAGTTTTGGGCCCCTTATCTAAGCAAGGATGTGCTGAATCTGGAGAGGGCTCAAAGTTCACAAATACGTTTTCAGGATTGAAAGGTTTGTTGTATGAAGTGCGTTCGATGGCTCTGGACCTGTATTCACAAGAATTCAGAAGAATGAAAGGTGACCTAATTGAAACCCATCGAGCGTTGAAAGCTGTTGAAAGAGTGGATGTTGAGAGGACGTTTCCTATGGTGGGATAGTCAGACCAGACAGCACAGTCTCAGAACAGAGGGGTGTCCTTTTAGAACTGAGATTCGGAGGAATTTCTTTAGCCAGAGAGTGGTGAATCTATCAAATTCATTGCCATGGACTGCTGTGGAGGCCAAGTCATTGGGTATATTTAAGGCCAAGGTTAAAAGATTCTTGATTAGTCAGGGCATGAAAGAATACGGGGAGATTGGGGCTGAGAGAAAATGGATCAGCTGTGATGAAATGGTGGAGCAGACTCGATGGACCAAATGGCCCAATTCTGCTCCTATATGTTATGGTCTAAACAACCCACCATGTGGGACCTCGTCAAACCAAATTTGATGGAATGCTGTCACACAGTCAAAAGCAATTATAAATACAGTCTCTGAATTTTCTCAAAGCAGCTGACAGTTCTGACTCAACTCAGGGCCATTAAATTAATTTCAGAATGCAAACAAACTGAAAAGTTGACTTTTCAAATATCAGTGTGCAGTAGATCCAATTTATTGATACATAAAGCACTTGCAAGTAGGTCTGAAGTTCAAACTGTGAACAAAGAACCATGTGAATAATTATCTATGCCACGGGCAAAATCATCATACCAGTGATATTCAATGACTTGATTAAAAAAAAATCCTCCATCCTCACCTCAGTAACTATGTCACTGGAAGCAAATGTTGTGGCAGAACCATGGCTTGAATTACATCAATCCACTGTTCATTTTCATTGCATTCTTCCCCAGTCATGCAGTTACAACATACCTCAACGTTTGCAATTTAAAATCAGATGTCTTCCCAAAATCTAACTGTATTGTTTACCTGCAAACTTCCACTGAGACCAGTTACAATTAACGATAATCCACTCTTAGTCAACATAAACTCCTATACACGTTCACCTATTTCCAGACTTGCGGTGAACTCCAATTGTTTACCTGTACTTAAGCCAAAGCAAATTGTTTTACAACTTCCTGGCTTATCCTTTTTTTTAATGTGAGCATATGCAATGATATCATGCAAACAGGGAGGCAGGTCAGATACGCTGCAACTTTCCTTCCCAGAGATTCCTCTACCATAGAACAAACTTTCTGGTTGGTGTGCATTATGCGACATGGTCTTAAGGCTCAGGATATAAAGTTTGGAGAACTTTATAGTTATCTGCAATGCGACAATGTGGCAGGCCCTATAGACCAGATGTTTACACACCATCAGTTTTGCACATCTGTGTCCCAAAGCGCAGCTCAGTTTGTTTCTCCAAAACGCCACGTTAAGGGAAGTGAACAGTTAAATCCCTGCACTTTATTGGCTCTAGTATCTGAACTTTCCAAAAGCAAAGTATGATATCCATGTCACCACAAATTTCTGCCAGTTTTCCAATCCGGAACAGCTTCTTCCCCTCTGCCATCCAATTTCTGAATGGACCTCAAACCCATGGAAACTTCCTCACTTATACCTTTTTTATTTCTATTTTTGCACTACTTATTTAATTTAACATATATTTATATTTACTGCAATCCTGTTTTTATTCTCTATCATTATGCATTTCATTGTACTGCTGCCACAAAGTCAACAGATTTTACACCCATGATATTAAACCTGATTCTACAATCCCCGTGTGGAATTGTTGAAAATTCAAGAGTAACTCTGTCCCCAAGAAACCTTGTATACCCTGCAATAATCTCATGCTCAAACATCTGGATAGATAGGAATGGAGGGTAAAAGGAATGCACACAATGAAAATAAGAACAACCATATTTCTATTTGCTGCCCTAAATGCCAGAAGCATAACAGGCAGTAAATAACTTAATTTGTATTTGCACATGAACTTTCTCCAACGAGCACCCACTGGAAGTAAGCATAGAGATAGCTTGGTGATAGGTCAGCATGTATAGAAAACAGGCTGATCAATATAACACGAGTCTTTAAACAATCCATGGAGACCAGAAGGAATACAGATGCAACTCCAAACGGTATCCTGCTGCTAATCAAGTCTGAAACCAATCCTTAATGTCACCTTCTCATGCTTATAAGTAACCTTCTTCTTCCTTAGTTCAATTCAAAACTGACCATTCACAGCCTAGTTCATCATTCAATCAGGTCTGGACTACAGTGTACACGAGCTCAACTCTCCCTCAATATCTCCACATAGAGTAATTTAGATCTTTTTAAATGATCTTACTCAATACTTATGGACATCAGCCGTAATATCAACATTCAACATCCATCATAAACTTCCCCCACATTGAGGGCAAAGTTAAGTCCAACACATTGCTGGGTCTAGATCAGCTAGACTGGACAAGTATACTTTCTCTGAAGGCCACTACTAAACTAAACGAGATTTCATGATGCCCACTACAGGATCAATGATCCACAAATTGTGGCAATGCCAAAAATTGGATCTGTACTCACAGATATTTAAAAAGTTAACATTTCAGTTTACTTACATGCTACTGCATTCAAAAGATGTCAAAACAGAATTGATCAGAATTGTACGTCATTATGGATCTCAATTTATTACTTAGAAAAATATATTTTAGAAGCATCATGAAAATGCCTCAGGAAAGGAAACAATTGATAGACTTCAGCAGGTGAATTTATTTCTACTGCTGGATTTTCATTTCCAGAGGCAATGCCAACGGATATCACCTTTAGCTTGGAAATGACAGACAGAATGAATAAACTGGAGGCACTTCAATATTTTATGAATAGAAATTCAATAAAACCTCGAGGCTTTTGCATTGATTCTCCCCCCCAAATAAAATGCCGAACCACATATTCCTAAACAAGTGCATAATGAAGTGATTTCTAAGCTATCACTTACCTGCCAAACACCAACAATAGCATTTGCTATTAGAATTAATAATATTACAAAAGGCTCCACAAAGGCAGTTACAGTCTCTTCACCTTCTTCAAACCAGGCCAGAACCTGAAAATGAAGAGATATAGTTTTGTGAAGTATTACATATGCACAGCATGCACGAATATAATGATGCTTTAAAATCAAGGAATATTGCTTACTCATCTTATTTTTTTTAAGAAGCATAAGAAATCACTGCATTTTGATGAAAAGTTTTGCCTCTCCCAGTTACTGTAAACAAATACATTGCAAGAATCGAAACTGCTATGCTGAAGTTCAAGATTTCTCAATACATGTTTAGAACATAATTTCTTTGCAGAGCTTTTCTGTAATTCTTTCACCTAGTTTAATTAAAGGTATTTGAATACGTAAAAAGAATTAAGAATACATTAAAGGCAGCTACTTCCTACACAAATTTCACTTTCAAGGCTGAATTCAATTTGAACAGTTATACAAAATGGAACAGTTATACACATTGAAGATGGCAAGTCAAGAACATTAGATGTTAAGTCATTACTGTGGTCCTCTCAGCCATGTAGCTGGCCGGTGGTGTAATGGCATCCGCACTGGACTTCGAGGCGAGTGGCCCTGGGTTCGAATCCGGCCAGCTCTTTGCACACTTTCCATCTGTTCTGGCTAAAGCATCTAGGTAGAAACTCGGCCTCATTAAAAAAAAGACATGTGCTTAAGAAACAGTGAGGCCGACTGATGCACTATAAAGGTATGGAGAGGTACAATCAGCTATGTGGTCAAGCTTTAAAATAGAAACTAGAGATCCTAAAATCAATATGAATTTCAATATCCGCAAGTAAACTGTGTGTCGTGAAAGATGACGGATCTAAATTCTTCCAATATTAGATTTTTTTTTAAATATAAGAAATGGATTCCTCTCAGTAATTGGCCTGGGACATAGCCAATGCACTTGTTAGCTGATAATGACATAGAGGAACTTTTAAACTGCTTGCATCTAAACACACAGAATTTGACAAAGAATAGAGCTCCTGCTCACTCCCCATCAGTTCCAAGAACAGCAGCCTTCAACAGTACAGCATGACATTGTTCCAGATTTTGACCAAGGTGGTTTTAGAAAAATTGCTGATTCAGTTCCATCAAGTTTGTAATGATCCCAGTTTCACGAAGAGCCCCCATGAAATTCAGACCTCAGAATCCTGCTGGTCTTTGTGGAACCCAAACCGCAGGAATTACCAACACTACCATTTCAAAACATGAAACACAAACGGCCTGATAAATCCCAAAACAGGATGCCTATGAAAAAGTGTGTTTTGCAAATTCTATTTAATAGTTGCTTAGTTTCTGATTTCGGCCTCATGACAAATGTTACAAGGTAACCAGGAAGGAGCTTAAGAATGGATTTAGGAGAGCTAGAAGGGGGCATGAGAAGGACTTGTTGAGCAGGATTAAGGAAAACCCCAAGGTGTTCGACCTGTATGCAAAGAACAGGAGGATGACGAGCGAGGGTAGGAGTATTCAGGGACAAAAGAGGAAATGTGTCTGGAGTCAGAGGAGGTTGGGAAGGTCCTAAATGAATACTTTGCTTCAGTGTTCGCCAGTGAGAGTGATCTTGACAAATGTGAGGATGTCGTAAAACAGGCTTATACGCTGGAACGTGTCAACGTCAAGAAAGAGGATGTGCTGTAACTTTTGAACAACATTAGGACAGGTAAGACCTCGGGGTCAGATAGGAGATACCACAGGTTACTATGGGAAGCAAAAGAGATTGCTGCACTTTTGGCAATGATCTTTGTGTCCTTACAGGAGTAGTACCAGATGATTGGAGGGTGGTAAATGTTACTCGTTCACCAGAAGTAATAGGGATAGCCCTGGGATTGAAGACCACAAATCTTATGTCGGTGGTGGGCAAACCACAAGAGAGAATTCTTAAGAGACAGGATTTATGAGCTTTTGAAGGAGCACAGCCTGATTAAGGAGTCAGCAGGGGTTTGAGGGGGCAGGTCATGCCTCGCGAGCTGGATTCAATTCTTTGAAGTAGTGACAAAAGTTGATGAAGGCAGAGCAGTGGATATGGATTTTATTAAGGGAGATGACAAGGTTCCCCATGGAAGGCAAATTCAGGAGGTCAGGAGGCACGGGATCCAGTGAAACATTTGCGTGGATTTGGAATTGGCTTGGCTGCAGAAGGCAGAGAGAGTAAGTAGATGAAGTGCATTCTGCCCGGAAATCGGTGAGCAGTGGTGTTCTGGGACCCCCGCTTTTTATTGAATTTTCAAATGGTTACAGAAAGGGAAAAAAATTATCAACCCTTCCCCCCTCCCCCTATCATATCCCTGTAGAAACAGAAAAAAAATCCCCACTTTCTGTGATTTTTATGAGGAAGTGGAAGGGAGGGTTAGCAAGTTTGCAGAGGACACAATGGCTGGTGGTGTTGTGGATAGTATAGAAGGTTATCGTAGGTTACAAAGGGGCACTGACAGGATGCAGAGCTGGGCTGAGAAGTGGCAGATGAAGCTCAATAAGGAATAACTTTGTAAGGTTGAACTTGAAGGCAGAATACATGATTAATAGTAGGATTCTTACAGTGTTGAGGAACAGAGGGGTCTTGAGGTCCAGCTACAGATCCCTCAGTGATGCTGTGCAAGTGATAGGATGGTTAAGAAGGCATATGGGGGTGTTAGCCTTCATTAGTCAAGGGTCTGAGTTCAAGACCTACGAAGCAATGCTGCATATAATGTCTCTGATAACATGTCCCATATAATGACCACACTTAAAATATTCCAGTTGCCTCATGATATGAAGGATATACAAAGATTTTGGGAGGTGGGTGAAGTTATGTCTCTACCAAAGGAGGTGTAAGAAATTCCTTCCCTCGGCTAACCTGCAGGTTACCTTTGGGCAAGATGTAGCACCTGCTTAGCCCCCAATTAGGGTCACTTGGAGCAAAGGGAGCAGGCGGTGGATGGCCGTATGAGCAGCTGGTGCATATCACAAGTCCTGGTTATGCAACCACTGACACCAGGCAGACAATCACTGATGAGTACTGATAATGGCTAGGGTCACCAATCTTGTTAAGACACTGCCCAGAAGGCAGCAATGGCCAACTAGTTCTGTAGAAAAATCTGCCGAGAATCGTAGTCATGGGCAAGACCATGATCGACAACATTATATGTCAAGACACACAAACATAGGAGCATTGTAGGGTGTTCAGAGGAGATTTACCAGGATACTGCCTGGACCAAGGTCAGACTATGTGTCTTATGAGTATAAAATTTTTAAAAGTACATAAATACACAATGTTGGTCGACCTATCAACCTAACCCACCCCTCCTACATGACCCTACATTTTTCAACCATGTACCTAAGAGTGTCAAGTGCCCCTAATGCGTCTGCAAATACATTAAATAAAATAATTACATAACATTTCTACCCCAGCTACCCTTTATCATGTCACTTTACTGCAGCCCTTCACTTTTATCACAGTCTGGATCTTTTCTGAGAATTTTATCCCACTAGAAATGGGATAATTCAGTGCACAACGCAGGACTCCCAAATGTTACGTTAAACAAAGTTAAAGATTACTCATCATCAGCCCAATGCTTCTCCGCCCTATAAACCCTGCAGGCAGGATAGGTTGAACAAGGGGGGGCTTTTCTTTATGGAGAATAGGACAATGAGAGGCAACTTGATAGACAACTACAACATGGTAAGAGTGGATAGCCAGAGAACCCCCCACTCCCACCCTCAGGGTGGAATACAAGACAGCATAATATTAAGGTTTGGAGGAAAAAATAAGGGGGGGGGGGAGGAGAAGAGAGAGCAGGGAACTTCAATATCAGGTTCAATATCACCTGCATAGGTCTGGAAATTTGTTTCTGCGTCAGCGCTACAATGCAATACATAATAATAAAAATGGAATTACAGTGAATATATAAAAATAGTTAAGTTAATTAAGTAGTGCAAAAAATAATGAGGTAGTGCTCAGGGGTTCAAAGTCCATTCAGAAATCTGATGAATGAAGTTTTATTTTTAAAACAGAGTGGTGGATGTTTGGAACACACTTAAGCACATACATGAAAGAAAAGTGGAGGGCTATGTGTGAGGGAAGGGTTAGATTAATCAGAGTAGGTTAGAATCTGTACAACATTGTGGGCCAAAAGGCCTTGTTCTTTGCTGTACTTTTCCATCTTCTGTGTTTTATTAACCATGGCTCGTCCAGAAGAAGCATCACTACTCCTTTAGTAAAAACAGAGACTATCCTTTTTACTCCTTCAGTAAAAACTTGGTAAGTTAGCAATCACTAATTTAGATAAATGTGAACCAAGCACAAAATACCAACAGTGCCCAACAAGTTGAAAAGCAGCCACTAAACTGGAATACAAGATACAAGGGGTGATTGATAAGTTTGTGGCCTAAGATAGGAGTCAATTTTAGAAAACCTAGCACATTTATTTTTCAACATAGTCCCCTCTTACATTTACGCACTTAGTCCAGTGGTCGTGGTGCATAAGGATCTTGGACCTCCTGAAGGTGACCACAGATGGGTGGAAGGAGATTAGTTATACAGCTCTCGTTACATGCACATGCAGGTCAACTCTTTGAGTGATTATACAGAAGGTTTGAAGTTAATAACTCACTCATCTTCTATCTTAGACCACGAGCTTATCACCCTGATGAGTTATTAACTTATGAGTTATTATAACTTTTTTAGTTTGGGGGCTTATCACCCCGATGAGTTATTAATCACCCCTCGTACTGCACGAGAAGCCAGCCTTGCTTGCAGCCCAGTCATAATCTTACTGCATCAGGCTCTCCGGAGGGAAACTGATGAATCATACCATGAGCAATTTACTGAACTCGTAACCAATGAGATGAGAAAGGAAAACAGGAGACCTACACAGGTATACGTGGCCACACATGCCCAGAAAGCAAATAACGAACAAGAGCTGCAGCAGTCTGGGGACACATGTTCAGAGTATTCAGGAGATCAAACACTGATGTGGAAAGTCACAAATAAGAAAGGAAGGTAAAACAGAGAAAAAAAACCCAACAGGTTTATGCTCCTGGAATGCCACCTACTTAAATATCTTCTGAACTTATTATATCTTTCTTTGCAATCAGGATTGAGTCTCAGGTAAGGACAAAGTTCCACAGCACAGACTTTACACCATTTCTATAAAAATTGCACAACTGATTTGAGTCGGTTACCTCCATTCTCCGGTTTTCAATCCACATCATTTTATCATTTTCTGATACAATACTTATTTTATATCATATCTGAGAGGTTTATATAACATTCATCATTAAACTCAGAACAGAGTTTTTATTTTATATAAATAGGAACCACAAGGTCTAAATATAGATGATAACCAAATCAAGACTTTCTTTTCTGAATGCATGTCTATCTTCACCCAGCCAAAACTAAAATGATTAGATTTGTGCAGCACCAGCCCAATTTCGATAATCTTTCTAATGCCACCAATCTTGATGCAAATCCCAACTCAGCCACTCCAGATTTCCATCTCTGATCCATCATTTCAGAAACTTATTTACCTCCAAAAGGAAGAATGCAGGAAACTTCCGATTCCCTATTCCCATTCCGAAATGTCAGCCCACGACCTCCTCCTGTGCCAGGGTGGAGGTGCAATATTTTGTATTCCATCTGGAAAGCCTCCAATCTGGTGGCATGAATATTGATTTCTCCTTCCAGTTTAAAAAAAATTTCCCTCCTCCTCCTCTCTTCTATTCCCCACTCTTGGCCTTTTACCTTTTCACACCTGCCCTTTCTCCTATGGGTCATTCTTCTATCAAGTTCCTTCCTCTCCAGCCCCTTATCTTTCCTACCCATCTGGCTTCACTCATCACCTTCTAGCTATCCTCCTTCCCTTCTCCCCCTTCCTTTCCAGTCGTGACAAAGGGTCTTGGCCAAAAAGGTTGACTGTTTATTCATTTCCATAGATGCTGCCTGACCTGCTGAGTTCATCCAGCATTTTGTGTGTGTAACTATTGTGGAATAGCTCATCCCTGTCATATCTTTAATGGCACACTCACTATTAATCTGGCACAGGCTCATTTAAAATTTCATCTGTGTCTAGCAGGCAGATCGACTCAGTAACTTTTCCCCTTAATTTCCTTCCAAAAACCAAACTCAAGCCAAAACATTACAGCATAATCAGTGGAAAAAAATCTGTTTCAATCTCTTTGGATGCTGAAATATCATTGTTGCCAGTATATATTCTCTCTACATATGTTTAATGCAAATATCATTCACACATTTACCAACAAAAGAGGTTTAGTCCCAAATGGTCTGGGAAATTACTGTTGCCTTCATATGAGGGGTTAGTGTTACACAGGCATCATGGTTCACTAAACTATTAACATAATCCAGGGTAACACCTTATTAATGTGTGCAAATTTGTAAGATATCGATGCACATTCACATAACCAGACTCGTCTATTGTAATATCTTTGACTGCCTATTCCAAAAGGTTAACTACTATTTAGTACCAACAATATTAATTTTACCTTCAAAACACCAGCATTCCCTCTAACTTGTTTTCTCCGAACAGTTGCACAAACCATTGCCCTGAGCAGGAAATTTTTACCCGGCCTGAAAACTGTGTGGCACTTCAAAAATTTTTTGGTAATAATGCACATCAAACAAACACATTCCACAACTCACAACGTGAGTAAAGGATGTCAGACAGTCAACACAATGGCGAAAGTAAAATGTTTCAATTGGACAGCAATGTTTAGTGGGCTAGCAATTTATTAACAAGGAGGTACTAACTTCCACTGTGTTTAATGTTACAATCTGTAAGTGTTACAACTTGAAACACTGACAATGTAGTAAATACCTTGAAGTTCTAAATTGTTTCAAAGTAAAGACTGTGGTATGTTTATTATGTAGAAAATGTATCGATTATATTTATTAACACATAATTGTGAAGAATCATTAATAAACAGATTTCAACATTTTATAAGAAAATTTCAAATTTATGTGAGGATAATTTCAAAATGAATTACATTGACAATATATAAAAGAAAATCCCAGCTGTGCAGCAACACAGGCTACGTGCGTGGAAGCATTTTGGTTACTGTACGGCCGTGCAAATTGGAGAGAAGAGTGATCTCGACTGATAAGGATGACAGCCAGGGTATAGTCTGGACAGAATCCAGGTCTAAGACCAAAAGCTGCTACATAAATAAATGCTTACATTTTAGTTTGAATATTAAATAATTTATATTACAATTCCAAGGTACAACTACAGAAATAGAAGGATTGAGAAGTATTAAAACTGAACAAATGCAAGCATCCGTAAACAAGTGCACCAACAAGGCTAAGAATGTAAAAAGCATTTTCACATAACCTATGGAAAATCAAGAATACTCTTCAGTAGCTTTCTTGGAAAGTGCAGACCATTCAGCAGACAACGTTGTACGGAACGTTGTACATAACCTAAGATGAGTGTAACCCTTCCTTCCCTTATACCTCTCCATCTTGCATCCATGTGCCAAAGTGTCTCTCAAGTTCCCCTAATGTATCTGCCTCCACCAAGGCCCCTGGAAGTGAATTCTACACATACTACTCTGACAGGTGGTAAGAGTAGGCTCCCTCACCTCTGCCCCTCAACACAGAAGCCCCCTCAGGGCTGTGTCCTAAGCCCCCTCCTTTACTCTCTGTATACCCGTGACTGCGATGCCACCCACAGCTCCAATCTGCTAATTAAATTTGCTGATGATACTACACTGGTTTACTCCTCCTGTAACATGAAGGATGCAAGTAATAAAGTCAATTCAATTTAAAGTCCTATCTCTGACATTTCCCCCCCCCCCCTCCATAATTTTCTCCTATCACCTTAAAGGTATATCTCCTTGCTTTAGCCCTGTCTACCCTGGGAAAAGTCTGACTATTCGCTCTATGCCTTATACCCTGTACATTTATACTAAGTCACCCCTCATCTTCCTTCGCTTCAAAAGAGAAAAGCTGGAGCTCACTCAACTTATCACCCGAGGTTTACACATCTCTCCTATAATGAGATGACCAGAACTGAGCACAATACTCCAAGTGTGGTCTAACCAGAGTTTCACAGAGCTGCAGCTCTTAACTCAATGAAAGGAGACAACACTCCCAAGCCTTCTTAGCCAGCCTATCAAACACCACTGCAACTTTACTACCATTTTTCTCTTCCATGTGCTGAAGGCACCATGAAGGTACTATGGACACACTGCTGTGCAGCTTCAACATCGATTTTAAGTTTAACACTGAAATGCTCCTTTTCTTTTTTTGTGGGGGGGGGGGAGAAGAACAGCAGAAAACAAACACCATAACTTTGCAGAAAAAGATAACTTTTTTTTCCTAAATCACTATTCGCTCCACCGGTCATCCTGATACGAATTGAAATGAATTGACTTCATATAAAAAGATTACCTGACAATCATTAAAAGACAAACTGATGTGCTTTAGTAACGGTAAAAAAAATGGATTAGTTTAACCCAAGGGCAAACATCTCTACTTGAGTCAAAAAGCCAAGTAGGACAGATGTGCTGTGGGCTGAAATGCAAACCTGTAACACATTTGAGCAGACTTTCTCATATAATTGCTATTATTTCCTGGCATAATTCCCACTAATTAACATTTACAGTATCCTATAGACGACAAAACTTGAAATGAAAAGTATTAGTAAGTTTTATTTTCCACGCTCCATTACATGTATTGCACAAAAGGTGGGGCTCTGAATCCTTTTCGAAAGTCCCAATTGTATTTGCTCTAACGCCACTCAATGTCTGGATGCAAGCCAAATCTTGATTACAGGTCAACAGATTGTTTCCTTGGGTAGGAAGTAATCAGATGAAAAATCTCCAGGTAGGAAGTTAGATCCAAAATTCAATTTAGGAAGGTATTAGTTTCAACATTTACACCCAGTCTCAGTTTTTATTTAATAATAATGGGCAAGATGATGGTAATCCAAACTGCAATAATAGCATTGCTATGGAAACCGTACCAATTTTTTGTCCCATAATGGAGTTAGAACCCTATAGGAGCATACAGCATTTGCCATTAACGCTAGGCCAGTATTACACATACTGATAAGCACAGTCAACATTTACTGAGTTCTAATACTGGTCAGGAAAATAAACTAAATTCTGAAAAAAGATATAGTATCCCTCAGTTTAGAAACATCAAAAGAGCCAAGTAAGCAACTTATGTACAGATAGTAGAGTGCAGAGGCTCCCAATATTTTTTTGTGTTATGGACAACTACTGTTAACCAAGGAGTCCATGGAGCTAAGGTTGAGAGTAGAGGGAGGTACAGAACAATGGCTTAGTGCAAGCAGGGAGCAAAGAGGTGGGGGTGGGGGTGGATAGAGAGCAAAGGACTGTTTGCGGCAGGGTAGAAAACCAAATGTTTCAAACTTCTTTTTTGAGGAGCCACAGAACTGCAAAGAAACATGATTATTGGTTGGGTTGAGTTGCGCTCCAATCTTGGTAACCCATTTGCAAATACTTTGTCACCACGAAATTCCAAAGGCTGGAGAACAACTCAACCCAACAATCAACCACCCGAGATACACATCAACCAATCCCCCACCCCCATTATTTTCAACATGATTATTACTTTGATGATACAATTCATAGAAGTTTGACAGAAGTTCATTTCCAGGGTCCAGGCATTGCCGGCAAAACTAGGATTTGTATGTTCATTTGGCATGCCGAGAAGCAGGGGTCCCTCTCCACTCTGTCCCATTATAGGGATCATCTGGATTTGTTGTAAAACTTACGTCATAGCATAGAAGTTAGTGCGATGCTATTACAGCTTGGGGCATCGGAGTTCGGAGAACAATTCTGCAGTCCTCTCTAAGGAATCAAGGCGCTCTCTCCATGGAATGAGTGAGCTTTCTCCAGGTACTCCAGTTTCCTCCCACAGTCCAAATACGCACTGGCTAATAGGTTAATTGCTGATTGTAAATTGTCTCGTGATTAGGCTCAGGTTAAAAATCGGGGGTTGATGTGCGGTGCGGTTCAAAGGGCCAGTAGGGCAAATTCAGAGTATAGATAGAGAAATAAGTAAAATCAATGATTGCCCTTCAGAAGGTAATGGTGAGTCACCACCTTAAACCACTGCAGCTAGTTTAGTGGAGGCAATTTCAAGGGGTTAATGAGTAAGAAACTCCAGGATTCAGACCCAGAAACAATGAGATATTCATGTACACTTTCACGTCAGAATGGCATTCAATTCAGTGGCAAACATGCAGTTCTAGCATTCCCACATACCCACTGCACTTGTTCTTCTTGGTGATAAGGGTCATGGGCTTGGGAAGTACTCTCGCAACAGTCTGGCACCAAGTACTTTGAAGGTGGGTGTTCACAGTAGCCACTGGGAGTCAATGTTAGTGAGAACGATATACAAGGTGGTTGGTGGGCAGGGCCACTTTGAAATGGTGCTGAGCCGAGGGTGTTCCATCTAGCTTCTAACCCGTTTCTTATAGGAGATGGAAAGACGAGTAGAATACCCAGTCTCTGAACTGCTTTTGTTGCTTCCTGTCATTGGTGCCTCGAGATGCTGATGCTGGAGCAGCTTTTGATAGCTATGCCATTAAAAGCCAAGTACTGCATAGTGCACTAGTGTTTTTGTGCCACCCTTTTTGGAACACAATTTTTACAAATAATCCTTGCCTGGAGGCCACTGGCCTCTTTTATAAGACTGACTCATTTTTTTGTGCTTCAGTTACTGTTCCTTTCAGTAGAATAGACTGCTTCACTCCTTTCAGCTCTGTTTATTATTAAATGTCAATTGTCAAAGATAACCTGCAGTTGCCCAACCACTCAAAAAACATTAATAAAAAAAAAAAGTTGTACTCTAAAATCTCATCTGTCCCTCCTCCTTAGAGGTTATTAAAATCTTGACTTGGTCCAACTTCACCCAATCATTTACAACCAAAACCACACAGTAGTTTCCCTCTTTCACCCTATCTCTTTACCTACCCATCACCTCCTTCTGTTGCTACTCCCCCTCCCTTGTTTCTTCAATAGTCTTCTGTCCTCTCCTGTCAGATTCCCCCTTCTCCATCTCTTTATCTCTTTCACCAATCAACTTCCCAGCTCTTTACTTCACCCCAGCCCTGCCTCCTGGTTTCACCCATCACCCACCACCTTGTACTTCTTCCTCCCCTCCCTCCATCCTCTTACTTTGACTTCTCTTCCTTTCTCATTGCAATGAAGGGTCTCAGCCCGAAATGTTGAATTTTTAGTCTTTTCCATAGACTGCCTGGCCTGTTGAGCTCCTCCAGCATTGTGTGTGCTGCTTTACATTTCCAGCATCTGCAGATTTTCTTGAGTTGGTGGCACAAAAAGCAGTGGCACTTTATAAATGAAGATAGCCAATCTTCCTCCTTAGTATAAGTACAAGTTCCTCTGTACTTCAAATATACAGTATTTGGTTTTTAAGGAACCTGTCTATACCATGCTTTCTAGGAAATTTTCTTCCCCACCATAAATAAGGTCACTATACAATACTAAGGCTGCAATTCCTCTTCTTAATAGATGTAAGTGACAGAAAGTCACACAACTGGAATGGCAGTGACAAATCCACAGTTAGCTCTGAAGAGAGAAGTCAAAACCAAGTTACTCTCTAAAAGCGCCAATGTTTAAGTGCCGGATTTGGACAAATTACACACAGTTATAACGGGTTCTGCAATTAAATAGTCTTTCAAGTTAACTGGGGAGCACAGTGATGCAATATTAGTGACACTGCTGCAAAATCCAATGACCTAGGCATAATTCCAACTTTGGGTACAACCTGTGTGTAGTTTGCACATAGTGCCTACAAACACATGGGTTTCTGCTGAGTGCTTAAGATTTTCTTCCTGATCCCAAAGTCTTGATATTAAAGCTAATTGGGTATTGCAAATAATCCTTTACGAATAGATGGCCGTGAAGGAATTAAGACGATAAGACAGCAGAGCATTTGGCCCATTGAGTTTACTACGTCATTCCATCATGGCTGATTCATTATCCATCTCCATCTCATTCTCCTGCCTTCTGCCCGTAAGCCTTTGCCTACCTGACCAACAAAGAACCTATCAATCTCCACCTTAAGTATACTCAATGACTTGGCCTCCACAGCAGTCCAAGGCAATAAACTCCACAGATTCAACACCTTCTGCCTAAAGAAATTCCTTCTCACCTCTATTCTAAATGGACATCCCTCTACTCTGAGGCCATGCTCCCAGTCCTAATCTCCCCTATTATGGGAAACTTCCTCCCAACATCCGCTATGTCGAGGCCTTTCAATATTCAATGGGTTTCAATGAGATTTCCTCCCCCCAATTGAAAGCACAGGGTCATGTTAACCCTTTCATTCCCAGAATCGTTCTCATAAACCTCCTCTGGACCCTCTCCAATGCCACCACATCTTTTCTTAGATAACCACCCCCCAACCTCATCACATTCTACAGGGGTTGTATTGAGAGCATCCTGAGCAGCTGCATCACTGCCTGGTTCAGAAATTGCACCATCTCAGATCGCAAGACCTTGCAACGGATAGTGAGGTCAGCTGAGATGATCATCAGGGTCTCTCTTCCTGCCATTACAAACACTTACACTACACGCTGCATCCGCAAAGCAAACAGCATTATGAAGGACCCCACGCACCCCTCATACAAACTCTTCTCCCTCCTGCCATCTGGGAAAAGGCACAGAAGCATATGGGCTCTCACGATCAGACTGTGTAACTCACATATGTCAAACTCAAGGCCCGTGGGCCAAATCCAGCCCGCGGTGGAATTATCTTTGGCCCGCGAGATAATATCTAATTACTATTAAAGCAGGCCCCAGTAATCAAAGCGCCTATGGCGTATGATATGGCTAATGCTGAGTTTATTCAGGTACCAGATTTTCAGGGTTTTTAGTGTTTATTCGGTTTCCCTGGTTTATTTCCTGAATATCATTAATGAATACATTTTTTTTCTATTAGAGCTGGCCCGCCGGTATATTGCATGCACCACTAATACTACAAATCCCACAATGCACTGCCAGTGCATTGCTCGCTCTTGCCTTACTCTCTCATCAGCATCCTTATGGCGCTAGTCACGTGTGGTCAACTTTCAGCTATCCCTCACCCCAAAAATGGCTGAACGAAAGGTGGACTTTGAAAACAGGGGTTTTCAAGGCAGGTGGGAGGCAGAGTATATGTTCGCAGATATAAACGGCAAACCTGTTTGTCTTGTGTGCGGAGACGGTGTGGCTGTAATTAAAGAATATAACATAAGACGACACTATGAAACGAAACACCACGACAAATACAAGCATCTGGACAAGAAACAGAAGCCCGTGATGTACGGTCAAAAGAATGGATTGGTGGGCAGGATCCGGGAGAAGATGCGGGAGGAAAACGGCGCAGGTGAGCTGACAGCTTATCACTGCATCATACACCAGGAATCGTTGTGTGGCAAAGCCTTGAAAATGGAACATATAATGAGCACCATAACACGAGCAGTTAACTTCATAAGAGCCAAAGGTTTAAATCACTGCGAGTTCAAGTCGTTTCTGGAGGAGTTGGGTTCAGAATATAATGATTTGCCCTGTCACACAGAGGTGCGATGGTTAAGCCAAGGAAAAGTGCTGAAAAGATGTTTCGAGTTGCGTGAGGAGATCTGTCAGTTCATGAAAAGCAAAGGGAAAGACACAACAGAGCTCCGGGATAAAAAGTTGCTTTATGAAATGGCGTTTCTGTGTAACGGTTAGGTCTATATTTGTGTTTGCTAATGCTTGATTTCAAACGGTTTATTAATGGAAAAGGTATGGCTCCCAAAACAATCTTAGCCGAATAGCATCGTTTCTTTCTCGTTGCCTACTTTCTTGTAATCTACGTCTGTAAGTTAATACCAATCATAAAATGAATGCTTGCTAGGCAATCTGCTTCATAAAAAACAAAATTCGTAAAGTGAAACAATTTTAGATATAGCAGAGACTGAGACACATGACAGCAGGTTGAAAAAATGAAGGCAACGAAAGCTTAGGGAGCATGCGCGCGTGCACAACTGATCCGGCCCGCATGAAGTCGCATTTTTCTCAATCCGGCCCGTGACCTAAAATGAGTTTGACACCCCTGGTGTAACAGTTTCTTTCCCCAAGCCATCAGACTCCTCAATACCCAGAGCCTGGACTGACACCAACTTACTGCACTCTACTGTGCCTATTGTCTTTGTTTACTATTTATTGTAATGCCTGCACTGTTTTGTGCACTTTATGCAGTCCTGGGTAGGTCTGTAGTCTAGTGTAGTTTTCTTAATGTGTTTTTACGTAGTTCAGTGTAGTTTTTGTACTGTTTCATGTAGCACCATGGTCCTGAAAAACGTTGTCTTGTTTTCACTGTATACTGTACCAGCAGTTATGGTCAAAATGACAATAAAAAGTGACTTGACTTGACAATATTCCAATGTGTTTTAAAGCCTCAACTTGAGATTCTTGCTCTTATTCCCACCGGTCTATAGGCAGTTTGCACTTTCTCCTTGTGGCTACCTGGGCTTCCTCCCACAGTCCAAAGACGTACTGGCTGATAGGTTAATCTGTCGTCGTGAATTGCCCCAGGATCAGGGGTTGCTGGGCACTGCTGCTCGGAAGGCTGGAAGGACCTATCCAACACTGCTTCTCAATAAAAATAAATTTTCCAGTCCTCTGAAAATGAATCCTGACAGTGCATTTGCCTTCCTCACCACCAACTCAACCTGCACGCTAACCTTTAGGGAATCTTGCATAAGGGCTCCCAAGTCCACTTGCACCTCCGGTTTTTAAAAAATTTTCTCCCCATTTAGAAAATAGTCTATGCATTCCTTCTACCAAAGCACATGATCCTACAATTCCCTATTCTACATTCCATCTGCCACTTCTTTGCCCATTCTCCCAATCTGGTCTAAGTCTTTCTGCAGACTCCCTGCTTCCTCAACACTACCTGCCCCTCCACCGATCTTTGAACCTTCTGCAAGCTTAGCCACAGAAACAATAATTCTGTCATCTAAATTGCTGATGCATAACGTGAAAAGAAGTCCTAGTACTGACCTCAGCTAGTCTCTGGCAACCAACCAGAAAAACCAACCATTTATTCACACTCTTGTCCTCTTACCAGTCAACCTATCTTCTACCCATGCCAGTATCTTTCCTGTAATACCACAGGCTCTTAACTTGCAGCCCAAGGAATGTCACCTTGTTAAAGGCCTTCTGAAAATCAAAGTAAACAATATCCTCCGACTTCCCATTGTCCATCCTGTCTGTTAATCCCTCAAACAATTCCAACAGATTTGTCAGGCAAGATTTCCCCTTAAGGAACCATGCTGACTTTGGCCTACTTTATCACAGGCCTCCAAGTACCCAAAACCTCAGACTTAATTCGACATCTTCCCAACCACTGAAGTCCGGCTAACTGACCTATAATTTCCTTTCTTTTGCCTCCCTTCCATCTTAAAGAGTGGAGTGACATGTCCTCCAGAACCATGCCAGAATCTAGTGACTCTTGAAAGATCATTATTAATGCCTCCACTATCTCTTCAGCCACTGCTTTCAGAACCCTGGGGTGTAGACCATCCAGGTCCAGGTGACTTGTCCAACGTTAGACCTTGCAGCTTCCCAAGCATCTTCTCCTTAGTGGTAACTACACCCACTTCTGCCCCCGATACTCCTTTACCTTAAGCTCCCTAACCAAATCTGGCTCATTACACAACACTCAATCCAGAACTGCCTTCCCCCAGCGTGCTCAACCACAAGTTGCTTTAAAAAGCCAACTCATAGGCATTCCACAAATTCCCTCTCTTGGGATCCAGCACCAACCTAATTTTCCCCAATCTACCTGCATATCGAAATCCCCAATGACTCTTGTGCCATTGCCCTTATTTCATGTCTTTTCTATTTCCCATTGAAATTTTTAATCGCACATCCTGGAGACTGCTCAGGGTCTTTTTACCCTTGCAGTTTCCTAACTCTACCACAATGATTTTATATCTTTCGATCCTGTATCGCCTCTTTCTAAGGATTTGATTTCTTTTTTTTAAAAAAAAAACAACACAGCCAACCCACCCCCTCTGTCTACCTGCCTGTCTTTTCGATACAATGTGTATCCTTGGATGTTAAGCTCCCTACTATAATCTTCTTCCAGGCACGACTCCGTGATGCCCACAACAGCACACCTGTCAACCTCTAACTGAGCTACAAGATCATCTACCTTATTCCATATACCACATACATTGAAAATACAATACCTTCAGTCCTGTATTCATTACTCTTTTTGATTTGCCATGTTACACTTCAATGGATCCTACTGACTACAATTTTGCCCTATTCTTCCAACAGTCTCACTACACACTGCATCGACTTGTACACCAACCGCCCCATCCCCAGTCCTATCACTCTGGTTCCCATCCCCCTGCCAACTTAGTTTTAACCCTCCAACAACAGTTCTAGTAAACCTGCCTGCAAAGGATATTGGTCCCCCCCCCTCAAGTTCACGTGTAACTGTTATTTTCCATCCAGGTCATACCTCCCCTAGAAGTGATTCTAATGATCTAGAAATCTGAGATCCTGCTCCCTCCATCACTTACTCAGCCACTCATTCATCTGTACTATCATTTTATTCCTGCCCTGACTAACACGTGGTACTGGGAGTAATCAAATGATTACTACCATGGAGGTCCTGCTCTTCAACCTCTTCCCCAACTCCCTATTCTCACTGTGCTGGGCCTCGTCCCCCACTTTCTACCCATGTCGTTGGGTGCCAATGTGCACCATGACCTCTGGCTGTTCAGCCTCCCTCTTGATATTCTTTTGCAACCACTCGGGAACATCCTGGACCCTAGCTTCTCTTTCATGTCCACAGAATCCGCTGTCCATTCCCCCAAATTACCGAGTCTCCTATCACTATCGCCCTGCCTGACTTAATTAAGGGAGAGTTAATGAATGGCAGGAAAGGGATATAAACAAGGGGATGTTAGGATTGCAGACATAGATTATATGGGCCATGTCATGAAAATAGCCTGTGTTGCCTTAAAATCTGCAACCCCTCACTCTCCCCACTACCCATCTTTAGCCTCACCCCCACCCCCCACAACCAAGTTCTGAGGAAGGTCCCTTGATCAAAAAAATTAACTTGTTTTTCTTTCCACTTTTGCAGCTTGACTGGCCGAATACTTCCAGTATTTATTTTGAGAGTTTATGTTTGTTTTTGTTCTATAATTATGACAGCATAGATTGTCTTTTTCCCAGGGTGGAAATGTCAACTACTGGTGAGCACAAGTTGAAGGTAAGAGGGAAGGGAAGTTCAAAGGAGATTTGCGAGGCAAGTTTTTTTCCTTAAAGAGTAGTGGGCTCCTGAAATGCATAGCTGGGGATAAGTGGTAGAAACCGATACAAATAGTAATGTTCAACAGGACTTTGACACATGGACCAGCAAGGAATGGAGGGATACGGACCACGTGCTAGCTGATGGGACTAACCACCTGTAGACTGCTACACTGGTCAGTGCAAACATGATGGGCCGAAAAGCCTGTTCCTAAACCTTTCTCCCTACCCCATCTACATGAAAGGTGAAAATAATGATAGTCAATTGGGAAATGCTCCTGTGAAAGCCCATCAGGATATCTGGAAGGAAAGAAAATGGAAACAAAATACAGATGGTTGGGAAAGCGATAGTGCGGTCTTCCTCGCCAACTTTTATTTCTTCCCTAGAAAATTCAGGAATTGCAAACAGAGCAAATTCCACCCAGCATAAAAAGTTCAACATAAAAATTATTGCTAGTTGAAAGTCCAACCCACTACACAAATGCCACACCCAAGTGTAAACCAAAAGTACACCTTGATTTACACAATGTCTGCTTTTCAGCAGGTTTCTCAGGCCTCTGGGTCTTCAATTTTAAACGCTTGAACATCACTGACATTTACTGAATCTTGTATGTTGCATCAACTTCCATAAACCTATCTACAATACAATGACCTTTCAGTGACTTGCAGTGTCTACCCCCTTTCATGCAAAAATAAACTCATCTGATGTTTTGGGTCCATTGTACCTGGACCGTTTCCAGCACCACCACTGTCCCAAGAACCTTGGCCCTCAGTCATGTGTTCCCTTGACCCCATCAAGGGATTCTGTCTCACTGTGCTGATGTAGTACATGCGGTATTCTTTACAGTCTCCTGAACAACAGAACATTATGTCATTGCTCAAAATAATTAATCCCATTAAACATACGTTTTCAAAAAAAGGCTAGAATCTGCACTTTTATTAAAACCAAAACTTGGGCGTCAGTTAGAACTTCATCAACCTAAAAGCAGATCAAAATACTTTCAACCACTTTTGTTCAGCATTTATGATCATTAACTGAAATAGACACTTAAATCAAAACCCAAAATCTCACACGAGCATGGCAACCAGTTCAATTCTAGGATCCGGAAATCATTTACGCCTGAACCCTGATTTCGTGATTACAAGTGAACCACATCCCACTAGATAACACCAAGGGTATTCATAATGGAAACATTGAGCGCTGGTTGTAAAATCAATGTGAAGTACTCTCGAATAGCGCAAAAAAAATTCACTCATTTTCCTACAAATATGACTAAGGTTTTACAAAAAAAAATTTAGACAAAATGGACAAAGTAAGTGCACAGTATTTAATTCTCTTTTTCAAAAAATTGAAACAGTACTACTAACACTTGTATTCAAATACCTCATTAAGATTGTCCTTTGCATTTTAAAGTAGCAACTGATATCCCCTTCAATTAAAACTCAAATTAGCAGAACATTTGGTACTCACATGTGTCTCGAACGTTTATTTCTGTCTGCCATTCGGTAACTATTACAACAAGCACAGCTACTGCATTAAGTACTGTAACCCAATCCAGGACAGAGCATTGTTTTCTATTATTGTCATGCCGACCCAAAAACCATTTTAACTGGCGTGCTATAAACCTTAAAAGTCAAGGAGAGAACAGATACCACACATGCCCCCATGAAGGTCACTGGCCAAATTTGGTCAGTTAAAGTGTATCATCCTTGCAGACATCAGTCTTGCCCTCGTCAAAAAGCTGTAATTGTCACCTTACTTTTATCAAGACAGACCGGTCTAAGATTCCACACACCATTCCATGCATGGTTATTGTACAAGGCTGTCGATTAATTTGCATTGAGCTCACAGAACTAAATTCCCAAATAATAAATTTACATAAAATATGCAATAACACAGAGCACGTTTGATATAATCTGTTTTGAATACTTACAAATGATATACAAGCTGCCAACAGTAAAATTCTGACCAATAAGTCTTCAAATTGTTCCAGCACCAGCTCCCATAATGACTTGCCTGCAGAGAACAAGAATTGTCAGTTCAACATTGAAGATAACAAACCAATGTTGAAAAAAATAACGATCAAAAGAATTACTGCGATCTATACCATACCTTCTTCTGCTGGTAGTTCTGTTAATGAGTGACGCCGCCATGGAATATGCGAGAAAGAGAGGGAAAAAATGTATTATTAATACGTGCACAATGATTGCGCTTTTGCACAAGGGCACAAAGTCACGCTAAGGAACAAAAAGAAGGCATTTAAGAACACGAGTAACCTGCGATCACCTTGTACGGAGATGCACACCCCAGAAGGGTGAAAGAACACTTATATTAAAAAAAAAGCGGATGCTTCCCGAGCTGAGCGTCCCTTGCTTGAATACAAATTACAATCTATAGAATCAGTAAAGATCGCTTGTATGAGTGTGGCTTGCAATGTCGACAAAGCTCCGCCATCCCTGATCTTTTAATTTTTTTTAAAAAAAACATGCTTGGATTAAGATCCATCCGCAAGTCTCAGCCACACGCGCGCACACACACAAAATGTGACTTTCATACAATTTAAAATTCTGGGAAGGCGGTGAGTCAGCCATGTTCGGCCTGCCTCACGCACAGATGCCGGCTTCACACATTACAATAAGGCCTTGGTGCAACACAAAAGGGAAAGCAAATACATTAACAAGGGGGGGTGAAAAAAACATCCGACGCATCGAGAAAGCGCAGCAGCGCGATTCCTGGCGAGGGCCATCCCGGCCAGCACATACCATTAGGTCCCCATCTCTCCTTCTGCTTCTTGACTTGCTCCAAACTAAGACCCGTCGTCTCGTTGACGTTAAAATAGGCTAAAACTTCATCCACAGTCTTTGTGTGAGCGTTCTCCATTATTTCCTTCCTTTGCTGTCACGGTCTCTTCTCCGGAGAGGGAGGGAGGGAGGTGAAAAGGGGGGGCTTTCTTCCTCACGAGAAACAAGCCGCCACGCACTGTAAAGGGGAGAAAGACAAGTGGACAACCTTGTGCGGCGGGGGGTGGGGGGGGGGAATTTTTTTAAAAAAACACGGAAAATATTTATTTTTCCTGCTTTGTCCTTTTTTTCCTCCCCTCTCTCTCTCTCTCTCGCTCTCTCGGCAAGACGATATAAATGAAGAATAGTGCCCTTGTCTCTTGTTTTGGTGTGTGAGGGTTGGTTGCCTTGTGGGGAAGGTTGTGTGGAGCGAGGAGCCGCAGTGAGCTGGACTGCGACACGGCGTGGGGCAAAGCGAGCTGTCTGGCTCAGCGGCTCGACCGGTGCGATCGCATCTGAATGGAAGTGAGCGGGCAGGCGCCGGCAGCAGCGCGCTTATAACACTTTAGCGGCAGGGGCCTTTCTCACGGCGGCACTTCGAGTGGCCGCATGTGGAGAGAGCTCATTGGACCAGCCTCGCCGTCGTCAGGACTCCGACAGAGCTGACGTCTCCCCGGCGGCTCCTCCTCATGTTCCCGAGTTCCCGGGAAAAGGCAGGGGGAGTGGAGTCGGAGCTGCTCCCGGATCATGTTTGCTGTTGGCAACTGTGGCATGCAGCGGTATCATTTGTCTCGGGGTTTGCTCGTGGCTACAATGAAAGGGATACTATATATAAAACGCTTATATAAGCGAAGAGGGAAGTAACTTTAACCCGTCTAGAGTTACGTAACTTGTTTCTTTGTCACAGAGCAGGTGTTTGCCTCAACCCTCGTCCACCCCCTCCATTGTAACCGGAAATATACTTCATTTATATCAGAACTAGAAGAAATCTTTCACTTCCTGGATTGCTTCAGCGAATCAGTGGCTTTCGGTTATTTTTGTGGGAGTGTTTTCTTTCTACTCCTTAAAAGACAACGACGTAGCAGACAGGTTGGCTTAAGTGCGTCCCAATATCCAACGTCTTCGCGTTCATTCGCCTTTCGCTGCCTCTCTCCTGAGCGGAGGTCTATCCTGAGAGGGTTTACCAGGCTGCCTGACCGAAATTCCCGCCTCCCAACATCATTTCGTTCTCGTTCACCTGCTTGTCTCAGTGGCATTTACTGCAGCAGTGTAGTGATTGGTCTGCAAACCTATCGTGTGGGTCTCTTCACCCCCCCCCCACCCCGCCCAGCCCCGCCCAGCCCAATTTATTTATTTCACTGGACGAGATCTGGGCCATCACAGGAATGTCCACCATCATTGTGCGTCCCATATCGGCCTTGCTGTGTGGTGATCACTGTACCGTCGAGCTTAGACTAGATGTAGACCCAGGGGCAATGGCAGAACGCTGATGTTTCAGCGGGATCTGAAGGTGATGGTCTTCACATAGCCATCAGTGGTTAGAGGTGAAGTCTTAGGAGATCCTGTTGGAGGTACCTCAGTGAATAATCTGAAGGCAGTAACTGCAGCATCTACTGTGTTCTGTTAGAGAAGTGAAAAGTTTTTGGACAGTGGAAGGATTACAAATCAATCATTTCTTCTGCCTTTATTCCCCCCCCCCCATTCCTTTTCCGGTCCTGATGAAGAGTCTCGGCCCACCCTTTGTTTCTTTCTAAAGATGATACCTGACCTGCTCAGTTCCTCCAGCATTTTGTGTGTGTTGCTCACCAAACCAAGCTGCTTTGTCTTGGATGATGCGGTGTTGAGTGTCTTAAAGAGTTTTTTTGGGATCGGCACCCATCCAGTCAAGTGGAGAGTGTTCCATTATATTTGTGCCTTAAGTAAATAATCGAAAGGCTTTAAATGATGGTGCTTATGTGACTACCAGAAAGCGTAGAATCCAGGGGGTACTAGTGAATTGGTTTGGTGTAGAAAGCAGACGGTGAAGGTCGGGACATGGCTGTTTTGTTTCTCGGTCTGGAGGCTCTTGACCAGTGGTGCAGCTCAAAGGTTGGTGCTAGGCCCGTTGTTGTTTGCCATCCATAGCAATGACTTGGATAAGAGTGTACAAGGTGCCATTAGTCAGTTTGCAGATGGCACTAAAATAAGTGGTGTAGTGGGCATCGGTGAAGTCTATCAAAAATCATGGGGGAGGGGGATCTTGATCGGCCGAGGAAGTGGGCTAATGAGTGGCAGATGGAGTTTAATTCAGGCGAGTGGGAGGTGTGTTTTGTAAGGTCTTACCCTGGTGAGACTTTGTGAATGGCAGGGCCTTGAGGAGTATTGTAGAATAGAAGGACTTTGGAATACAAGTAAATAGTTCCCTGGAAGTGGAGCTACAAGCAGAAAAG
Source organism: Hypanus sabinus (assembly GCF_030144855.1). NCBI lineage: Eukaryota > Metazoa > Chordata > Chondrichthyes > Myliobatiformes > Dasyatidae > Hypanus > Hypanus sabinus. Next base: position 90,566,569 of record NC_082718.1, read on the forward strand.
ATAATGAAGGTGCTTTCTGGAATGCTGGTCAGGGCACTGAGTATAAAAACAGGGAGGTCATGGCTGTGCAGGATGCTGCTGAGGCTTGGAGAAGTGTGTTCAGTTTTGATCAGCCTGCTTTAGGGACAATGTTACTCAGCTGAAAGAGTGGAGAAAAGATTTTTCAAGGATGTTGTCAGGGCTTGAGGGACTGAGTTGTATGGAGATGCTTAAGAGGAAAGATCCTTGGGGCCTAGAAGACGAAGAGGAAATATTATGAGAGGCGTATAAAATCACAAGGCACAAAGTGGTGCAGACACTCAGTCTTTTTCCCGGAAACTAGAGAGTGCAGCTTTAAGAGGAGAGGGGAATGGCTCCTTACGAACTTGAGGAGGAATTATAACACAAAGGCTGGTATGTATGTGGAATGAGCTGCCAGACAAAGTGGTTGAAGCAGGTATAACAACTTTTAAAAGATAGTTGAGCAGGTATGTAAATTTGGAAAGATTTGAAAGGATATCGATGGGACCTGCTTGGATGAGGCATCTTGGGCAGCATGGACCTGTTGGGACAAAGGGTCTGCGTCCACGCTGATCTCGGTGGTCCAGATAAGCTCCTGGTCAGTGGTAACTCCTGAGATGTAATATTAAGAATGAGCAGAGTTGGTGGTCAGTCTCTCTTGTCAAAGATGATCATCACTTGGCACTTCTGAGGCATGAATATTATTTTTCGCTTATCATCCAATGTCTACACGTCGTGCAGGTCTTGCTGCATATTTGAATGGATTATTTTAGTTGTGCAACAGTTGTGAATGGAATGGAACATTGTGAATCATCAGTGAACATCCCTACTACCGAACTTGTGATAGATGGAAGGAAATTCAACAGTGATGCAGAATTAGAATCACTGACATATGCCGTCAAAGCTGTTGCTTTGCGGGAGCAGTGCAAATATAAACTGGGCTATAAATTGTGATAATATATGCAAACAAAACATAAATAAGTCACGCAAGAATCGTGAGGTACTCGAATCTCCAAGCACATCTTTCCCTCTCCCTGACTCTCTGCTTTCCACAGGAATCACTCCCTATGCTACTTTCTTCTCTATTCATCCCTGCTCACTGAACTCCCTCCTGGTACTTATCCTTGCAAGTGGAACAAGTGCTTCACCTGCCTTACCCCTCCTCCCTCACTACCATTCGGGGCCCCAAACAGTCCTTCCAGGTGAGCCAGTTGGTGTTGTCCGCTGTATCCAGTGCTCCCGGTTTGGTCTCCTGTGTACATATGTGAGACCTGACGCAGACTGGGCAATCACTTTGCCGAGCTCCTGCACTCCATCTGCCTCATTCTAACATGTTAGCCATTGCCTCAACGAGGCCACACTCAGGTTGAAGGAGCAACATGTTATATTCCGTCTGGGTAGCCTCCAACCCAATGGCATGAACATTGATCTCTCAAACCTCCGGTAATTAACACCCCCCCCCCAACTACCACCATTCTCCATTCCCATCTCCTTACCTGCCGATCACTGTGGCATTGACTGTTTACTCATTTCCATAGATGCTGCCTGGCCTGCTGTTCCTCCGGTATCTTGTGTTTATTAATTGTAAGGTAGAGCTGGTAGGCTGATACACAGTTGATGTTTTGGGCCAAGACCCTTCATCAGGACTGGAAAAAAGAACTGAGAGGTCAGAGGAAGAAGGTGGGAGAAGGGGAGGAAGAAATACAAGGTGGTAGGTGCTGGGGGAAATTGGGAGGGGTAAAAAGTTGATTGATGAAAGAGGTAAATGGCTGGAGAGGGGGGGATCTGATAGGAGACGACAGAAGCCATGGAAGAAAGGGAAAGAGAAAGAGTACCAGAAGGAGGTGTTGGGCAAGTAAGGAGATGAGATGAGAGAGGAGAATGGTGAATTGGGGGGTGGGGGACAATTCCTGGAAGTTTGAGAACGCTGATGGTGGAGGGGAAGAAGCTGTTTCTTAAACATTGAGTGTGTATGTCTTCAGGCTGTTGTACCTCCTCTCTGATGGTGGCAATGAGAAGAGGGCATGTCCTCAGTGGTGAATTTGAGGATGTCCTCGATGGTGAGAAGGCTAGTGCCTATGATGCAACTGTCTGAGTTTACAACTCTCTGCACCTTTTACTGATTCTATGCAGTGATCTTTCCAAACAGACAATGATGCAACAAGTTAGAATGCACTCCATGTTATATTTGTGGAAATTTGTGATCGACTTTGTTGAAAATTCTAAATCTCTGCAAACTTCGAATGGGAATATAGGCACTGACGTGCCCCCCTCATGATAACATCAATATGTTGGACCCAGGATAGATCTTCAGAGATGTTGACACCCAGGAACTTGAAATTGCTCACTCTTTCCACAGCTGACCCCCCCAATGAGGACTGGTGTGTGTTCCCTCGACTTCCCCTTCCTGAAGTCCACAACCATTTCCTTGGTCTTACTGATGTTAAAGTAGCTGAAAGTGGTTGGGTTCAGGCTGCCAGCACTGCGAGCAGTGTCCTTATGCTGTGAATAAATGTTGAGGAAAAAAGTAAATTACTTCACTTTACCAGGGTACTGTTTCATAAATACTAAAACCACTCAAGTACTCCTGTGAGTCTCTGAAATGAAAGTCTTTATCTATACGCAGCTAATCCTGCCTTCATTTAAAGTCCGTGCACTAACAGTGTTGAAAATGGAAACTCTGCCTATCTTATCCCACTCGCATTCTCTGGTCTTTTGAGCTCGGGGATGAACTGCATTTAGCTCATTTGATGGCTACTCTCTCAGGAACAAACTTTGGAACCTTTCTGGTATGCGCGTTTGGGGCAACTGCAGAAAATTGTACTTCCATAGTGGCTTCACTGTAAAGCATCTTGAGATGCTTGTGTGAATTAAGCCCTTGTAACGTTTAAAAAGAAAACAAAATTAATTCATGTGGCACCTTGCGCAAATTCAGCGCATGCCAAAGGCACTTCACATCCAATTAATTGCAACAGAACTGTAGATACCATTGTCATGTTGGAAGTGTGATAGATGATACCTGCATGACATACTCCCATAAATAGCAATGTGGTAATAGCCAGGTTATTTTTTTTTTAATTCATTCAAGGACTGTGGGCATTGCAGGCTGAGATAGCTTTTAATTGCCTGTCCCTAGTTGTTTTGAGAAGGTGGTGATTGATTGAGGAATAACCATTGAACTGGGTTGTGCTGATAACTCCACCACTCTTCAAAAATTGTCTTCAGAGTCTTTCTATCCACCCAGGTGCAACATTCCATCTGGAAGATGGCATTTCAGATAGTGTCACACTTCCTTAGTACTGAACTCTGCTAGCAGTATCGATATTTAAAGACATAGGGGCAGAAATAGGCCATTCCGCCCCACAAGTCTGCTCTGCCATTCAATCATGGCTGATTTACTTTCTCTTTCAACCCCATTTTCCTGCCTTCTCTCTGTATCTTTTGACACTCTTACTAATCAAGAACCTATTAACCTCCACTTTAAATATATCCTATTGCCTTGACTTGCACAGCCATCTGTGGCAATGAATTCTACAGATTCACTACTGTCTATCTGAAGAAACGCCTCCTCATTACTGTTCTTAAAGGGACATCCATCTATTTTGAGGCTGTGCACTTTGACCCTCCCACTATTTGAACTATCCTCCCCACGTCTGCTCTATTTAAGATTTTCAATATTCAGTGGGTTTCCCCCCCTCATTCTTCTAAACTCCAGCAGGCCCAATGCCCTCACTGTTGCTCATACATTAACAACTTCTTTCCCAGGATTATTTGTGTCAATTTCTTCCGTACCCTTTCCAATGCCAGCACACCTTCTCTTAGAAACGGGACCCAAAGCTACTCACAATACTTCAAAGTTGACGTGACCAATGCCTTCCAAAGTTTCAGTATTACATCCTTGCTTTTATATATCGCTCCTTTCAAAATGAATGCTAACTTGTAATGCCTTCCTGAATGCTGACTCAACCTGCAAGTTTACCATAAGAGAATCCTGCGGGAGGATGCCAAAGTTCCTTTGCATCTCCACTTTCTGAATTTGCTCCCCATTTGGAAAATAGTCTATGCCTTTATTCTTTCTATCAAAGTGCCCGACCGTACACTTCCCTACAATAACAAGAGAAAATCTGCGGATGCTGGAAATCCGAGCAACACACACAAAATGCTGGAGGAACTCAGCAGGCCAGGCAGCATCCATGGAAAAAAGTACAGTTGATGTTTCAGGCCGAGAGGGTCCAAGGATCTCAGCCTGAAATGTCGACGGTACTTTTTTCCATAGTTGCTGCCTGGCCTGCTGAGCTCCTCCAGCATTTTGTGTGTGTCACTTTCCTGCACTGTTTTCCATCTGCCAATTCTCTAAATCCGCCCAGGTCCTTCCGCAGACTCCCAGCTTCCTCAACACTACCTGCCCCTCCACCTGTCTAGTATCATCCACAAACTTATCAGTTCCATCATCCTGATCATTAACACATAATGTGAACAGCAGCGGACCCAACACCATCCCCTGCATAATTTGTACAAGATAAAATTTGACTCTTGTGCCTTGGTCTGGTATCAACTGAGTTACAGCTGCATTAAGAAAGTACCTAAATTCTTGTTCACTGGAAAGTTATCAAATCTAATGTGATACTAAAGCTGAAGATACGTTAGGGCAGAGCAAACAAAATGTCAAAGTAAGAGGTTTAAGGAGAGGAGGATACTGGGAAAGAAGTTCAGTGCACACACAGTGGAAACAAGCCAAGCCATTGAAGGGTTAGGCAAATCTAGATTGTACAAGGGGGTGAATGGATAACAGTAACCGAGGAAGTTTAACATGAGCTGAAATTGTTGAGTATGCATTGGAGAGGGTAGTAGGGTCACTATTGGAACTATAGAGTCTAAATGCTAGAAATGAGGGGATTAAGGCTTTTGGCAGTGGATGGTCAGTAGCTGCAGGTATAGTTTGTAATAGAAGAGTGATGAAAATCAGAGATGCACAAGATGGCAGAATTAAAGGATTGGCCCGGGATTGTGGGATGAGGAATCGGAAGGACCAGGCTGTTAAGGAGCTTGAAAACAACGATGAGAACGGCATGAGTGAGGCATTGATAGAATGCAAACAATGTCAGCGTGGACAGTGGGCAATGGCTGAATGGGCTAGGGTGCAGACAGCAGAGTTTTAGGACAAGCTCCCAGTTGGTAAAGCAGGCAAGAAGAGATCATTAAGTCACTTCCAACAGTTGATACAAGATTTCACCACCAGCTCAATTGTCCCTCCTGCTCTGCTCATCCATCCGCCACTCCCTGATGCCTGGCACTTTTCCTGCAGTCACTAGTTCTTCCAGCCCTCTCCTCGCTGCCATCCAAGGACCTAACCAGCCCTCCCAGCAGAGGTGATGATCCACATGAACCTCCTACAACCGGGTCTCCCTGCAGTCATGGCTCCTAACATCAGTGAGACCAGGGCCATCTTTTTGCATGGCACCTTCCTCCGGCTGTGCTGACGATTCTGAGCTTCATTTGTAAGCCGTTTCAATCTCCTTCCCCATTTCCTCACACACCTGCCCAAGCTTGTCCCTCGCCACTGCAAAGGCTCAAGGCAAACTGGAGGAATGACATATGCCGCATGACTAGTTACAACCCAAAGACGGGAACATTTGAGTTTTCCAATTTTAGGAAACCTCTTTCTCCAGTGTGTCCTTTCCCCATTTTTTCCCTCCTCCTATCTTTGTCGGTCCCTTTCCCACCGCTCTCCCCCACGGGCCCCATCCACACCAAGTTCACCCACTGGCTCTGATTCTACCTGTGTTTCACTTCTGCATCAATAAACACAAGAGACTCTGCAGCTGCTGGAAATCCAGAGTGACACACACAAAAAAATGCTGGAGGAAGTGGGCAGGTCAGGCAGCATTTGTGGAGAGGAATAAACAAGTTGACATTTTGGGCCGATTCCCTTCATCGGGAATGCAAAGGAATGATGGAGAAGCCACAATAAGAAGTTGAGGGGAGGGGAAGGTTAGGTGACAATCAAGAGAAAATCTGCAGATGCTGGAAACCCGAGCAACACACACCAGATGCTGGAGGAACTCAGCAGGCCAGGCAGCATCTATGGAAAAAAATACAGTCGACGTTTCGGGCTGAAACCCTTCGGCAGGTCTGCTGAGTTCCTCCAGAATTTTGTGTGTGTTGCTAGTGGTGGATGAGGGGGAAGATGGCTCCCATTATCACCTCCTTTACTTATCAGATTCCAACTTGTGATATTCCTTTGTTTTCCTGCTGGTCTCCCTCCAGCAACTGTGGTCCAATCTTTCCTTCTTCACATATCTCAATCTGCATCTCATTTTTTTTTCTTTTTATCCGTCTCCATCAGTGGCTGGTATCCCCCATTCCCAACCCCTCCCCCATCACCTGGCATTGCCCACCTGTCGTCTGCAACCCCCCCCCCCTCCATCCCCAGTCCGCCAATCACTCGGGCTCCCCTTTGTATCCCCTCCACTCTCGGCTCTGATGCGGGGCTTCGATCGGAAACGTCGACAATTCCTGACAGATGGTGCTCGACCTGCTGTGGTCCTCCAGTAGGTTGTTTATTGTCCAGCATCTGTAGTTGTGTGACACCTGCTACAGTGAAGTTGTCAATCCTGGCTGCTACAAATGATTGGATCAGAATCGGGTTTATTATCACTGATGTATGTTGTAAAATTTGTTATTTGGGGCAACCGTGCTCTAGAAGACATAATTTTGTTATAGTTTCTTTACTTACAGTAATTAATTTAGGAAAATGTGTGGCAGTGCTTATTGTTTTGGTCACCAAATTACAGGAAGGATATTAATGTTGAAAGTTTACAAGGATGTTGCCGGGTCTTAAGAAATTGAGTTACAGAGAAGAGTTGAATAGGTTAGGACTTTATTCCCTGGAGCGTAGAAGAATGAGGGGAGGGAGATTTGATAGAGGTATTTAAAATTATGATGGGTATAATGCAAGCAGGCTTTTTCCACTGAGGCTAGGGGAGAAAAAAAAAACAGAAGACATGGGTTAAGGGTGAAGGGAGAAAAGTTTTAAGGGAACATTAGGGGGGGGCTTCTTCACACAGAGAGTGGTGGGAGTGTGGAATGAGCTGCCAGATGAAGTGGTAAATGCGGGCTCACTTTTAACATTTAAGAAAAAACTTGGACAGGTACATGGATGAGAGGTGTATGGAGGGATATGGGCCAGGTGCAGGTCAGTGGGACGAGGCAGAAAAATGGTTTGGCACAACCAAGAAGGGCCAGAAGGCTTGTTTCTGTGCTGTAACGTTCTATGGTCTGCAAACTAGGCAAAGACTGTCACAGTGAGTGGTTGGACACTGAGGGGTGCTGTAGAACAGAGCGACTTGGGAATACAGGGCCATAATTCATAGAAATGTAGAAAACCTACAGCACAAAACAGGCCCTTCAGCCCACAATGCTGTACCAAACTTGGACTTACTTTAGAAATTACCTAAGGTTACCCATAGCCCTTGAAAGTGGCATCACAGGTAGAAAGGGACATGGAGGGAGCTCATCTGCCTTCATCAATCAGGGCACCGAGTACAGGAGCTGGGTGTTTCATTGACGTTGTATAAGGACATTGTTCAGGCTGAAACTTCTGGTCACCTACCTACAGGAGAGATATCAGTAAGATTGAAAGAGTGCAGAGACAATTCACAAGGATGTTGCTGGAACTTGTGGAAAGACTTAATAGGTTAGATCTTTATTCCCTGGAGTGTAGGAGAATGAGGGAACCTCTTAGTGGCTTACGAGGGGTATAGACAGGGTGAATGCATGCAGTTTTCCCCTCAGCTTGGGTGAGACTAGAACTAGAGGTCACAGAACGCAACCAGCTGACCTATCTTACCTTACACCTCCTCATTGCCATCTGAGATTCTGCCAACAACCATGGCATCATCAACCGATTGGTTTATGCTGTGTCTAGCCACACGGTCATGAGTGTGGGGAGAATAGGGTAGTGGGCTAAGCACACATCTTTGAGGTGTGCCACTATTGATAGTCAACAAGGAGGAGATATTATTACTGATCTGCACTGACTGTTCTCCCAATAAGGAAACTGAGGATCCACTTGGAGGTACAGAGTCCTGGGTTTTGTAGCTTGATGGTGTTGAACACTGAGCTATAAACGATACAGCAGCAGCCGGACGTTCGTCCGCTGTTTCTGCTTTCCGCAGAGATCGCTCCCTCTGTGATTCCCTTTTCCGTTCGTCCCTCCCGGCACTTATCCTGCAAGTGGCCGAAGTGCCAGACCTGCCCATTCACCCCCACTCAGGCCCCAAACAGTCCTTCCAGGTGAGGCAACACTTCACCTGCCAATCTGCTGGGGTCGTCTATTGTGTCTAGTGCTCCCGATGCGGCCTCCTCTACATTAGTGAGACCCGTCATTAATTAGGGAGGAACTGCGTTGTCGAGCATCTTCGTTCCATCTGCTAAAACCGGAACTTCCCAGTGGCCAAGTGTTTTAATTCCCATTCCCATTCCTGTTCTAACATCTTGGTCCATAGCCAGCTCAGGGTGGAGGAGCAACACTTTATATTCCGTCTGCGTAGCCTCTAACCTGACAGAGTGAATATTGATTTCTTCTTTTGGTGAAAAAAAATTCTCGCCACCAATCCTCTTCTGCTAGTCCCTACTCTGGCCTCCTATCACTTCCACTTGGTCCCCTCCTCCTTCCCTTTCTCCTATAATCCACTCTCCTCTCCTAGCAGATTCCCTCCGCTCCAGCCCTTTATCTTTTCTACCCACCTGTCTTCACCAATCACCTTCTAGCTACCCTCTTCCCCTCCCTCCCTCCACCATTTTATTTTGGCGTCTTCCCTCTTCCTTTCCAGTCCTGAGGAAGGGTCTCGGCCTGAAATATCGACCGTTTATTCAATTCCATAGGTGCTGCCTGGCCTGCTGAGTTCCTCTTGCATTTTGTGTGTGTTGCTCTGGATTTCCAGCATCTGCAGAATCTCTCATGTTTATGTTTTGCTGGCGTCTTGGTGCTCCAAAGCCATGGAGAGAGCCATAGAGATCATGTCTGCTGTAAACCTGTTGTGGTGGCAGCCAGATTGCAGTAGGTCTAGGTTCTTGCTTGGGAAAAAGTTAGGTCTAGCCAAGACCAGACTCTCAAAGCATTACACAGTAGACGTGACTGCTGCCCGGTTGTCATGGCAATTCACCCTGTTCTTCCTGGACACTGGTAGATCGATGCCCTTTTGAAGCAGGGGGGCAAACTCTGAATTCATCAGTAAGAGCTTGAAGATGTCCTTGAACGCTCCAGTTATTTGGCTGGCACAGGTTTAAATTCCCCTCCTAGATGCTCCATCAGGACCTGATGCTTTCTGAAGGTTCTCCATCTTGAAGTATGTTCTGATGTCAGCATCCGAGACAGAGATCGCAGGGTTATCAGATACTGTGGCCTGGTATTAGTCTCCCATTTAAGGCATGCATAAAAGGCTTTGAGCTCATCAGGGAGGGAAGCATCACTGCCATTCATGCTGTTGGGTTTTGCCTTATGGGAAGTAATGAATGGAATGCAAACCCTGCCACAGCTGTCATGCATCCGATAGTCTCTAACTTCGCAGAGAATTTGCCTTTTTGCTCTCATGATAGCTTTCTCTATGTCATACCTTGACAGCAGTTGAACAGAGGTTGGGACTGTTGTGGAAGCAGGCAGTGTTGCGGACAGAGGTGATTTGGGATGGTCGTCTCAGGCTCAGATAGGATTACAAAAAAACCCCATAATGTTTAAAACCAGAATTAGGCCAATCAATCTATCGAACCTGCTCCATCATTCAATCATGGCTGATTCTTTAACCATATTCTCCTGCTTCTTCTGTTTATTGAACTATTGAACATATCTGATAAGATGGACTCTTAACCTCACAATTGATCTTGTCATAGCCTGGCAACTTTTTGCCTGCCTGTACTGCACTTTTTAACTAACACTTTATTGGCTTCCTGTTATTTTTCTATTGTGCTACCTCAATGTATCGATGTGATGAACATGCAAAACAATAAATGAATTGAATTGACTTTATTTCTTACATCCGTCACATACATGAGGAGTAAAAATCTTTATATTACGTCTCCATCTGAATGTGCAATGTGCAGATTATAGTAATTTGTAATAAATAGTCTGTACAGTAAGATGTACAACAGAACAGTCAATATAGCTTAGAAACACTATTGTGTCAGTGTGAATTAATCAGTCTGATGTCCTGGAGCCTGTTGGTCCTGGCTTTTATACTGCGGTACTATTTCCCGGATGGTAGCAGCTGGAACAGTTTATGGTCGGGCTGACTCAGGTCCCCAATGATCCTTTGTGCCCTTTCTACGTACCTGTCACTGTAAATGCTCTGAATAGTGGAAAGTTCACATCTACAGATACACTGGGCTGTGTGTACCACTCTCTGCAGAATCCTGTGACTGAGGGAAGTACAGTTCCCATACCAGGCAGTGATGCAGTCAGTCAGGATGCCCTCAATTTAAGTTGTATCCCAATCTTAATTTAAATTGTATAAAGGGTTATTTGGTTGATAGTCACAGTTTAATTAGTTCATTTTGTTTGTCTTCTGCCATCCAATCCACTGCTATAAGTATATTATGCATACTTTCCTAGCTTTTTAAAACTTTAATTCATTGGCCTAATGCAAGTCTCAACTTGGTCGCAACCCTAGGCCAAATTAAATGTAACTCTTTTGTTCTTCTAGATTCAAGATTGTTTAATGTCATTTCCTGTACACAAGTGCAGGGAGAGTGAAATAATTGTTACTTCAGATCCAATGCAGCACCATAAAAACTGAAACAATAAAGAACACAATAATAACAAGAATCACACAGTAAATGTAAACGGCAGAAACTCCGATGGTGATGAAAGGGCGTACAGGAGAAAGATATACTAGTTAGTATGACTGGTGTCAGAGCAACAATCTTATATAAATGTTAGCAAGACCAAAGAGCTGATTGTGGTCTTTGGGAAGGGTAGGATGAGGGAACACAGACCAATCCTCATACAGGAATCAGAAGTGGAGAGAGTGAGCAAAGTCAAGTTCTTGGCTGTTAAGATCTCTGAGGTATTGATGCAGTTATAGAGAAGGCAAGACAGTGGCCTTATTTCATCAGGAGTTTGAAGAGATTTGGTTTGTCACCTAAAGCACTTGAAAGCTTCTACATGGAGAGCATTCTGACAGGCTGCATCACTGTCTGGAATGGTGGGGGGGGGGGGAACTACAGTATAGGAGCAAAGTAAGTTGAAGGAAGTTGTAAAATTAATCGGCTCCATTATGGGTACTAGTCTCTGTGGTGTCCAAGACATCTTCAAGGAGCAGTGCCTAATGAATGCAGTGTCCATCATCAAGGACCCCACCCCCCAGGACATGCCCTCTTCTCATTGCTACCATCAGGTAGGAGATACAGAAGGCACACACTCAGCGATTCAGGAACAGCTTCTTCCCCACTGCCATACGATTCCTAAATGGACATTGAAACCCATGCATTTCTGTTTTTTGCACTACTTATTAACTATTTAATAGACATATATACTCACTGTAATTTGTTTTTTTCTTTATATTTATCATGTATTTCATTGGACTGCTGCTGTAAAGGTAGCACATTTCACTACATATGCGGGTGATATTAAACCTGATTATGATAATTTAAATACATTGATTGTATGTCCATAAAATGATGCTAGGCTGTACACAATAAAGTATGGGAAATAATAAAGTAGTGGGTGGGGGTGTTGATCACGTTACTTCTTGGGGAAGGTAACTGTTTTTGAGTCTGGTGGTCCTGGTATGGATGCTATGTAGCCTCCTCCCTGATGGGAGTGGGACGAACAGTCCCACAGTGCAGGGTGGGTGGGATCCTAACAAAAACACTTTGGTTTCTACCCCCTTGTCAATTTCCTTAGTTCCCCAGATTACAATAACTGCCATGTATTTCCTACAGGTAACCATGCCACACAGTTGGTTACATTCCACTTGAAACGTCATATGTTTTCAAGTTGTCCCTCTAAGTTTTAAAATGCAGAGACCTTTATTTGTGCTCCTCTGCTAACTTTAGTGCCTTTCCCCCACCATCACTCTCCCACAACCCCAGGAGCCTGATGGTTGCAGGGTAACAGCTGTTCTGCAAGGTGGTGGTGTGGAGTCTAACTCCTGCCCAATGGTGGCAGTGCAGAGGCTCCCAACCTTGCTTAATGGTATTGGTCTGTGGCACTAAGAAAGGTTGGGGGCCTCTGTAGTGATGAGAAGAGCAGGGCCTGGGTGCTGGGGGTGCTTGATGTAGGATGCTGCTTTCTTGTGGAAGAACTGCATGTAGGTGAGCTCAACGGTGGGGAAGGTTTTGCCTGTGCTGGACTGGGCTGTGTCCACCACTTTCTGTAGGCATTCCTGTTCCTCAGCATTGGCCCTTCCATACTAGGCTCTAACGCAGCCAGTTAGGATACTTTCTATTGCGCATCTACAGAGGTTTGTCAAAGTTTTTGGTGACGTGGCGAAACCACACAAGCATCTGGAAAAGTAGAAGTGCTGTTCTGCCTTCTTTATGGCGGTACTTACCTGCCAGTCCTCTGATACGGAACTTAAAACTACCGACCCTCTCCACCTCTGGCCCCAAATGAAGACTGGCTCGTGGACCTCCAGCTTCTTTACTCTCTGCTCGATAATCAGCTCTTTGGTTTTGCCGTGTTTTCTTGGCACCACTCAACCAGATTTTTGGTCTCCCTCCTCTCTGCTGACTCGTCACCACCTGTGATTTGGCCAACAGTACTGGTGGTGTCAGCAGACTTAAGTACAGCTTCAGATTTACTGCTCGGGCACGTGAACTTGGGTACAAAGTGAGTAGAGCAGGGGGCTCAGCTCACAGTCTTGTGGAGCACCTGGGCTGATGGTGACTGCGGAGGAGATGTCATCGTTGAATAATATGTCAATGAAGTAAAGATTACATTTATTCTCAATTCTTCTCAGAAAATGCATGCCTGTCCTGAATATGTTACAGTTGAGTCATCAGTCCTGTTCTTTCTCATGCAGCAGGATATTGTGGTTTCTACTGTGTACATGCAGTTACAGTGAATTTCACATGGAAATTTGCTACAGTCTGCACCGTTTTCAGTACGCCAGCTTAATAACCAATTATATTATAATCTACCAAAGGACATTAATCAAGTAAAATTAAATGCATCAAGCACACCAGCAGACTTTCTGTAACCTACTGTATCTTCTTAAATCCAAGTAAAGCTTTAGTAACATGAGATCCTCCACAGATGCTGGTGGGCTCTTTGAGCTCCCCCAGCAGATTGTTTAATGCTTCGTAGAACACAGAAGAGTACAGCACAGGAACAGGCCATTCAGCCCACAATGTTGTGCTGAACCAGCTAAAAAGCAAATAAAAACACCCAAACACTAATCCCTCCTACCTATCCCTCCATCTTCCTTACCTCCATATGCCTATCCAAACATCTCTTAAAAGCCTCTAATAGATAGATACTTTATTGACCCCAAAGGAAATTATAGTGTCACAGTAACATTACGAGTCCGCGGATATACAAATATTAGAAGAGAAGTAAGAAAAATTTTTTTTTTTAATAAGTTACCTTAAAAGTATGATGTACGAGTATGTATTTGGCTCTGCCACCATACCAGGCAGCACATTCCAGGTATCCACTATTCTCTGATTGAGAAAAGGACCCCTCTCATCCCCCTTGAACCTACCCCCTCTCATCTGCCCTCTGGTATTAGACATTTCAACCCTGGGAAACAGATACCCTCTGTCCACTCCGTCTATGCCTCTCATAAACTTGTAAACCTCTATCAGATCTCCTCTCAGTCTCTGACACACCAGAGAAAGCAACCCATTCATCCAGCCTCTCATGATGGCACAAGCCCTCTAAACCAGGCAGCATCCCGGTAAACTACTTCTACACCCCCTCCAAAGACTCAACGTTCTTCCTATAGTGGGGCGACCAGAACTGTGTGCAATACTCCAGTTGTGACCTAACCAGAGTTTATAAAGTTGCAACATAACCTCCTGGCTTTGAGAACTCATAAAGTCGGAGAGCACTGCTTCAATCATATTATAGGCAATGAGTTAGACTCCTTGTAACCTATACATTTAAAAGCAAATAATGCTTCAGTAACTAGATCTTAATCATAAATGGCTTATTTTTGTGGTTGTGATGGTTGATTTACTGATAATCCATACAAGTTATGTTTTTATTAGTGGTCTGCCATGAAACAGCTGATTGTAACCACCTGGCTCTGCGGCCCTTGTGAAAGAAAGGTGTAATATCAATGCACCCAATCCCGCAGTCAATCATTTCTCAGAACTAAATGGTGATAAACTAAAAGAATGCCCAGGGACGGTTGATTGTCATGAACTCGGATGTTCTTTCCTCTCCCACCAGCTGCCATCCGTCAGGAGATACTAATGCTTGAAAGCATGTAACACAAGGCTGAAGGAGAGGTTCTAGCCCACTGTTAGAAGATTACAGAATGGGCATCTGGACCTCACAATCAAGCTCGTCATGGTCTTGTACTTAGTGTCCACCTGCACTGCACTTTTTCTGTAAAACTATATTCTGCATTCATAGAACATGGAAAACTACAGCACATTACAGGCCCTTCGGACCACAATGTTGTGCCAACCATGTAACATCCTCTAGAAAGTGCCTAGAATTACACTATCGCATAGCCCTCTATTTTTCTAAACTCCATGTACCCGCCTCTATTGTATCCACCTCAACCACCATCACCGGCAGGGCATTCCGTGCATCCACCACTCTGTGTGAAAAACCTACCCTCGGCATCCCCTCAGTACCCATTTCCAAGAACCTTAAAGCAATGCCCCCCTGTGCTAGCCACTTCAGCCCAGGGAAAAAGCCTCTGGCTATCATCATCTTATATACCTCTATCAGGTCACCTCCGTCGCTCCAAGGAGAAAAGGCCAAGTTCACTCAACCTAAGGCATGCTCTCTAATCCAGGCAACATCCTTGTAAATCTCCTCTGCACCCTCTCTATAGTACCCACGTCCTTCCTGTAGTGAGGTGACCAGAACTGAACACGGTACTCCAAGTGGGGTCTGACCAAGGTTTTTTCCTCGGGGTTTACTCCCGAAGCCTCCCCCGTGAGTGGGTACAGCCTCAAGGCAGCGGAAGTTTCAGATCAGAGTTTTCCTTCTCCCAGATGAGCTGCCAACCATAATCGATGAGCCCCATCTGCCCGAAGCGACTGGTTTTTAAGGCGCCAGCAGCCCACCTTTGCCCCTTCTCTTGTCAGTAGAAACAGTTCCACCAGGCTTGGTGGCTAAGTCACGTGTGAAACCTAGAGGCTGGACTTGGTTGTCAGACGCCATTTGAGGTGCACACATTGGGAGCATTTAATAGGTAGTGGGAGCTTATCCCCTCTACCTCTCCCAGCTGTAACAACCATAAGGAACCATAATGCTCCTGGCATTGTCATAAATAATGTGTACTGGGTGGTAGAAGGATGCTCAGAAATCTCACAGCCTGGGGGAGGAAGCTGTTACCCAGCCTAACAGTCCTTATTCTGTGGTACCTTCTGCTTGATGATAGGAAGGTGAAGGACTGAGGGCCAGACCAACGTCCAGTTAGAACGAAGAGCCGAACTTCTTTGCTGGGCATTGCTGGGAAACGTGTGATTTAAAACCAATGCAAATGTTGGAAATAGGAAATAAAAGCAGAAAATGTTTTTGGGCCAAACACGGGCAAATGGAACCATCTGATTGGGATCTTTGGTTTGCATGGACCGATAGAGGTGAAGGCTGTTTTTCCATGTTGTAGGGCTCTGAGTCTGAAGTGTGAATTAAAACTGATGTTTTGGGTCAGTAGCCTCGTGTAACGGTCCCTGCTGAAGGTAATCTGCTGACCCACGACTATACTGCTAGATCCATTTCAAACCGGATCCTCAAGTTCACTGATGACACGACAGTGGTTGACCTCATCTTCAATGACGACGAGACGGTGAACAGAGAGGAGGTGGAGCGACCAGGCGATTGTGGACTTTGGAAAGGTGCAGACTGACCACTCCTCCGTAGAGAGAGCTGGGAGCACCACGTTTCTGACAGTGCACGTGACAGACAATCTCATCTGGCTCCTCAGCACCACTTCTGCAGGAAAGAAAGCACAGAAGCATCTCCACTTCCTGAGGAGATAGGGGCGAGTGAGGCTTCCCCTCACCCCTCATTTTAACCAAAGCTTAGAGAAGCAGTATTGAGATTATCCTGACCAGCTGCATCACCCTCTGAGAGGGAATTGCAAGGCATCTGAACACAAGACCCTGCAAAGGATTGCGAGGACTGCTGAGGGAATCATCAGGGTCTTTCTTCCTAGTGGCTGCCTCTTCGAACTCAGCTGCAGAAATAGCTTAAATTCCTCTTTTTTAATGTCTCTTTATTCCTTTCAAGGCGGTTGGGGTTCTATTGAGGTCCTGATCGGCAAGTGGCACTCAAACGGTGATTTTCTCACAGCGGATGAGTTTCTATTCCTGGCGCTCGTCGGCCGGCCGTTTTCTGACATTCTCCAGGTGCAGTTCGGAAGATGACAGCTCCGGGGCACGGCCCTGAGGACGGCCGATTCCAGGCTGGTGTTGTCGACTGAGGTGTCACGGGAGATGGAACATCAGGATTGCCCTGCACCAGATGTATGGATAGAGATTTCTGTAGTCGAGCGGTTGCTCTCTCTCTCTCCTCTCTCCTCTCTCCTCTCTCTCGTTGGGGGGAGAGCGTGCTGCCGATTCTCCAGTTGGGAATCTTGGAATAAAAAGCAGCGTGGCAGACCACAACACCGGAACAGTGACGGTGTCTTTCGCTGTGGAAAAGTGGGTGGCATTTCACTGTCCCTTGTTAGTGAGAGGGAGAGCCTATGGAATGTCGGACTGCCGGGTAAACAATCGATCATGGTCTTTGCTTTGGGTCCTTTGCTGTTGCTAGGGGATTGGCGGGCACTGACATTTTTTTACTGAAACAGGCAGAGGGGAGCGAGGTTGATGCGTTGATGCTTCCTGCTGCTTGTGCAGGGGAGGGGGGGAGACGGGGCTTTGGGGTTCTAACGTTTTTGTGTGGTTCATTTTTTTGGGGTTCTGATTTTTTGGTGAAGACAAGTACTGTATTCCAGGTTGTAAACTGTATATACTCTCTGATAGTAAATGGAACCATTTGAATCACCCAGCAGAGTGAAAAATAAGGCAGGGCCATTAGCGTTGTCAAGAATCCCCAACATCCAACAATCTCTTTGCCTCCCCACCATCAGGCTGAAGGTGCTGTAGCATTAAGACAAGATGTGTAACAGCTATTTTCCCCAGGCCGTAAGTCTACTGCACTCCCTGCCACCTCCCAGGTCTCGTTGTGTATGAAGTGACACTGTTTACTTTGTGACTTGTGTTGCATCTTATTATTTGTTAGTTTATTGCTGGTGATGTGGCCTCATATGTTGTGTGTGAGTTATATGTACTGTGTTGTGTGCAGTTTGGAAGAGATTTGTTTTGTGGGGTGGTGAACATGCTTGAATGACTATGAACAATAACTTAAAGGCATAAGGCCTTTTTGCAGCAATAGTGAAAAGGAAATTAATTTTAAAATTCTATAAAGTACTTGCGATGTGTGGCACACTGACAGGATTGCCACTTTCTTGCTGGATCAAGGCTGGAATATCATGATATAATATTTGTGTAGAGCAGAGGCATGTGTTAGTTTCAATGGTAATATTTTGGACAAGGTTTAATCGATGCAGTGTGTGGATCGGACTCTGTAGTTTGCATGTGTTTCTGGTCTCCGGATTCTCCTTTTTCTAAGTTGCTATTTTGTGCAAATTTCATCGGGGCGGACTGGCTCTGCAGTCTGAAATCAACAAACTGAACTGAACTAAACATTGAAACTAAACTGTTTCAATGACCAATATTTTATATTCCGTGTTTTTTGCTCGTTTTTACCCGTTTGCATGATTTGCCCTTTTTTTGGCACGTTGGGTGTTTGATGGTTTTGTCTGAACGAGCTGAAAGGTGTTTCTTTGTTTCATGGCTGTCTGTCGGGCTTGTACATTGTATACATGCTTTGATAATAAACATACTTCAAATCTTAACTACCATAGAACACAGAGGTTGACACTCTTACCACTCTCTACGTGAATTACCGATTTACCCAATATTACCACTGAGAGTAGGTAATATAAAATGTATTCTCAGGTGACCTGGAACATGTCGTAAACCGAGGAGAGAAGACGTGATATCACTGCACATTGACGATTTAATTATCTTTGAGAAACTGGATGTGGTTTCATCTCTGCATTTCCTGATCTGACATGCTTTCATTCCCATCTATTCCTGTCCTTCACAACAAGGCTCAATTAGCAGACAGAGGCTATTACAATAGTCCCCTTTTCCTGGAATGATGTAGATTACCTCTTAGATAGGAAAGATGGGGAGAAAGTTAGTGGAACAATGTGTATGGATTAATATCTAGGAAAGTCAGGCTAGTTGCTTTTCATTGGCCTGTTCTCTGTATTGTCTAGCTTGTCAGATGAAACTATTTGGCCAAAATGCACAATATCTGCAAGAAGTATGTTCCTCCAAAAGCATCAACGGGAACATTGCAACAAGAAACACACTTGCATATCTCTAAGCAGGCTGTTTCTAAAACATTGCAAAATATTTCATTTTGTTAAAGTGTGAGTGGGCCTGCTAGATTATAGAGTGGAAAAGATTTCAATAAGCATATTATAATTTGCTTTGGTCTCAGTATTAAACTATTTTGAAATACAGGTCTGGTAAGTATTTGTAAGATAGTGGAATAGGCTGTATGTTCTGTCAGCTGACAGCACTTTTGAAATTGTTAAGAGTCTGCATATAGCTGGCAATAACCATATATAACTATTATATATATATACACACACACACACACACACACACATACAAATATTTAATTATTTGCAGGTTGACAGTATCTTGAAGTTTGCTGCTAAGTTACACATCGGTTTCCTTGACCCATGGTTTCTTGTTAAATGGTACCATAATATCAAAGTTCTTCACAGAGTGCAGATCTTGACAAAATGTAAGCTAAAGATAATCTGATCTGTTTCCTTAAGAGAAAATCAGATTTTTTAAAAAGTACATTATGCTAGATTAGGAGAAATAAATGGAAGAACTACACATAACTCCTGAACCATGATCAGGGAAGAAAGAATAGAACAAAGGTGAACTTCAATTGTAGCAAAGAATAAATAGGGAAGTAGTTGCCAGTGAAGTTCAAAGCGGAAGGAAGGATATATTTAGCAATAGGATGACAATGTAAGTGGTTAAAATCTTGAAATTGCTTTTTTTTTGCAGAAAAGGACTAATAAACTAATATATTGAAAAACTGGAAAAGAAAATATACTAATCATCTTAGTTTGTAGTATGCCCAGGGCTGATCTACTGTGATTGGAAAGGTATGAAATTTTAAAAATATACAATATTTTCAAAAATGTGGTAATATGAAATAATATTGCATCACAGACTAGAAATTACTTTCAGTGATTTTAACAAATAGACAAATTTTACACAGAATAATTCTTTGATATTTTAAGGGCTTGTTAACTTTGTGTGCTAAAGGGAGACATGTCCCATAAACAAAATTACTTTTTTGCCCCATACTTTCCCCAGTTGTTATCTCCAGATTTATCAGGGATATCTGATAAGTTCAGAAATAACACATGAAACTTCCTGGTTCAAATGAATTTGATTATCTTTTATTATGCAAGTTCTAATTTCACTTTTTTCCTGTGTACAATGAATCAGAATGAGGTTTGCTATCACCAGAAGATATTGTGAAATTTGTTAACTTTGCAATACCAGTACAATGCAATACATAAAAACTGTGAATTACAGTATTAATATATACTTTAACTAGTTAAATTAAATAAGTAGTGCAAGAAAAAGAGAAAGAAAAGAAAGTAGTGAGGTAGTGTTCATGGGTTCAATTCAGAAATCGGATGGCAGAGGGGAAGAGGCTGTTCCTGAATCACTGAGTGTGTGTCTTCAGACTTCTGTACCTCCTACCTGATGGTAACAGTGAGAAGAGGGCATGTCCTGGGTGGTGGGGGTCCTTACGCCGTTTTCCCCAAAACCAGACGGTGCTGCAGCCAGTCAGAATGCTCTCCATGGTACAGCTGTAGAAATTTGTGAGTGCTTTTGTTGACATACCAAATCCCCTCAAACTCCTAATGAAATATAGCCACTGTCTTGCCTTCTTTATAGCTGAATTGAATTAAATTGAATTGACTTTATTTCTTACATCCGTCACATACATGAGGAGTAACAATCTTTACATTACGTCTCCATCTGAATGTGCAATGTGCAGATTATAGTGATTTGTAATAAATAGTATTCACAGTAACTTATACAACAGGACAGTCAATATAGCTTAGAAACACAATTGTATCAGCATGAATTAATCAGCCTGATGGCCTGGTGGAAGGAGCTGTCCCGGAGCCTGTTGGTCCTGGCTTTAATGCTGCTGTACCGTTTCCCGGATGGTAGCAGCTGGAACAGTTTGTGGTTGGGGTGATTTGGGTCCCTGATGATCCTTCAGCTCATTTTCACTCAACTGTGGGAAGTTCACATCTACAGATGCACTGAGCTGTCCGCACCACTCTCTGCAGAGTCCTGCGATTGAGGGAGTCCCCGTACCAGGCAGTGATGCAGCCAGTCAGGATGCTCTCAGTAGTGCCCCTGTAGAAAGTCCTTAGGATTTGGGGACTCATGCCAAACTTCTTCAACTGTCTGAGGTGAAAGAGGCGCTTTTTCACCACACAGCTGGTATGTACAGACCACATGAGACCCTTGGTGATGTGTATGCCAAGGAACCTAAAGCAGTTCACCCTCTCAACCCCAGATCCATTGATGTCAATGGGGGTTAGCCTGTCTCCATTCCTCCTGTAGACCACAACCAGCTCCTTTGTTTTTGCAACATTGAGAGAGAGGTTGTTTTCTTGACACCACTGCGTCAGGGTGATGATCTCTTCCCTGTAGGCCACCTCGTTATTGTTTGAGATAAGGCCAATCAGTGTAGTGTCATCGGCAAATTTAATTAGCAGATTGGAGCTGTGGGTGGTGACAGTCATGGGTATACAGAGAGTAAAGGAGCTGCATTGGATATATAGTGTAAGAACATCTGTGAGCTGCAAGGCAGACCAGAGGTGTAAACAAGAGAAAATCTGCAGGTGCTGGAAATCCACCATCGATGTGTGCACCATTCACAGAATTATCACGGCACAGGAGGAAACCACTGGGCCCATGATTGCTTTCTGTGGTCAAGGCAATTCCCTGCTCCTTTCCAATTGTCCTCTAAGTTATTCTCCATCATTGATATCATTTGAGTAGAAGTACTTTGACCACTCAAGTCAAGTACGATCTTCTCCTAAGGGGTTGTCTGTGAATGTTTTCTCAGGAGGCCGATCTGGGAGCCACATATTGTGGTGCAGGGTAGGTAGGAGTAATTGGTGGCTGTGGTTAGTGGTCAGGTCTTATGGTTGTTTGGTCTCTTGTTTCACAGCAGAGGTCACCCTTGTGTAGCACAGCTCTCTCCTGAACAGATTCCCTCCAGGTGTGTCTATTGGCTGCAGTGTCTTTCTTCCCAGTGATGCACCATCAATAACTCTCTCTGAGACGTGAAGTCGAGATATCGATGCACCATCAATTTTATTGACTGGAAGAAAGAACAAGCAGTAGTTGACCACCATACTACATCCTGGAGAATGAGGCCAGGCTCAGGCCTCAATCACCTTTATACCGGGGTCTGTGGGAGGAGCCACAGGAGCAGTCAGCAGGGGGCATGTCCAGACCGGTATATTTAGTTCACCACACCCAGTTTTTAGATGTAACATTGAATCTCTTCAGGCTGATTCCGATCTCATCATTGAAAGGTTTCCCTTACCTTTGCAACGCACTAATTGATTCAGTTTCCACTTTCCTTGACTTTCCGGACCGCACATTTACAGAGGAACATCTGAATTTGAGTAGAAAACTGCCTGAGGCTTCAGTTCAATCAGAGATTCCGCTGAACTACTGCATTAATTCCAGTGGGCTGCAGGAGACAAAGAGAAGTTCCAAGTTTACATACTCTGCCACTTCACCCTCCATTGACATGTATCGCTATTCTGGACCATTTGGCAGAATGTCAAAGGAGAAAAGGTAGTTTGGTACAGTGCTGAATTCTCCAGGTGGTGAGCAGCAACCAGATTTTCCACTGGACTGGTAAATCGGGAAGAATTCTGCTGGTCAAGATGGTACCAAGCTGCAATGTCCGTCAAATTCGTGGCTCAGACTTTCTTGTTTTCTTCTTGGGTTCATAGAGATGGTCTTGGGGCTTAAAGGGTCAGATTAGGGTTTGGGGGATAGGGATGAGGGGGAGTTGGAGTTGACAGGTAGTTAGTGAAGAATCTGGGCAGGAGTTCGAGTCCAGGTCAAAACTCTTTGCATCTGAAAGGTGTTTGTTCTGCTGTTGGTATCTTGGTTTCTTTTTGCTGCTTCTGTGGTTCTCTTGAATACTGTGGGCGTGCTCTGCTGGCGCTTGGATGTGTGGTGACACTTGCGGCTGCCCTCAGCGCACCCTGGGGTGTTCACACAAATGAGCAACTCTGAATCAAAATCGGAGGCATCAGAGATGCACGGAACTTGTGTCGACGAACCCAAAGCAAACGCAGCTTCTCTCCTTTCCTTCCTTCCTGCCGTCGGGGAGGAGGTACAGGAGCCTTGGATCTCACACACCACGAGATTCAGAAATGATGAATACCCTTCACCACCAGGCTCCTGATCCAGCGTGGATACCTTCACTGACCTCATCTCTCAACTGAGTCCACAACCCATGGGTTCACTTACAGCTCATGTTCTCCATATGAATTTATTCACCAGTTATTTATTACGGATGGCAGGGCGGTGATACATCTCTACTGAAGGAGGTGCAAGGTAGTCCTCCTCTCCGCTAGGCTGCAGCTCACCTTTGGGTGAGATGTAACACCTTCCTAGAGTGCCCCGCCACCACCGATCGGGGTCACGTGAAGCTATGGTAGATGGTTGTACAAGCAGCAGGTGCGTAACACAAGTCCTGGTTATGCAACCACTGGCTCCAAGCAGACAATCTCTGCGGGGTATTAATAATGCCTGGGGTCACCTGCCTTGTAAAGACACTACCCAGAAGAAGGCAATGGCAACAATTTTCTACTTCTGCAGAAAAACTTGCCAAGAACGATCATGTTTGCCCATGTCAACACGACACAGCACATAACGAATGAACACATTTATTATTATTATTATTATTTTTAAATTTACATATTTTGTCTTCTTTTACACATTGATTGTTTGTCAATCTTAGTGCATATTTTTTTCATTGGTTCTATTGTACTTCTTTGTTCCAAGAAAATGAATCTCAGGGTAGCACATGGTGACATAGACATACTTCGAAAATAAATTTACTTCGAACTTTCTTGCTTCAACCGCCCCAGAGCAAAAGTTTGGCATGATCAGTGCTAGAGTACTGCTGGGATCAATTCAAAGACCTGATTCCCAGTGAAATTAAGACTTCAAATTTATAATAAAATATGATACAGTACGGTGAATAAACTGAGTATTTCTGTGTTTCACTCTCCATCTTTTCAAATGAAAGCAAGAGATTTTTGGCAACATTTTATAAATAAAAGTTACAAGTAATTTTAAATTATTTTGCTGAGAAACTGATGTTCAGGAAGGTTGAAAGCCTAATGGTTACATATTGAAGATAAACCTCCAAGAGGACCACAATCTCGTCATAGGGTTCGGAGGCTTGCTTGCCTCAATGACCCGGAGAGCTATGTTGGCTGGAGTCAGGGCCTTGTGCTTTGGCTTTTGGTGGGGTCACCCATGCCAAACAGGTCAAAGGTTAGAGGCCAGACTAAGAGTGGTCCACCGGTCCTCCAGGTTCGGGGTTCAGCTCAGGGTTAACAATCCCGCCACTGCCTGTAAGGAGTTTGTATGTTCTCCCTGTGACCACGTGGCCTTCCTCCGGGTGCTCCAGTTTCCTCCCACAGTCCAAAGATGTACCAGTTGGTAGGTTAATTGGTCACTGCAAGTTGTCCCATGATTAGGCCTGGGTAAAATCGGGGGTTGCTTGGCAGTGCAGCTTAAAGGGCCAGAAGGGCTTACTGCACACTGTATCTCAATAAAAGTTCATTTATAAACAAAACTGTCATAGAAACAGCAATGAGAAATCCTTCTACATCCGAGTGCAACGGTATTCCTGAGACTCCACCCGGAACTTGCATGGCTGACAGTAGTGAGAACTGAGGAAGTTACTGGCATGATGAAGTTGTGAATACCGCTGGAGATGGAGGCCATCCATCGCTGTCCTAAACGCCAGCGGTGTAACGGGCAGTAAGTAAGTAACGTAAGCTTAGGATAAAGTTAAAATGCAGCAGAGTTCAGTGGAAGACACGAGGTTGACGAGAATAATCAGAAAAGGACATAAACTGTGTATTTGAACCAGAATTTAAATTAGCGCTTGCAATTCCCAGCATTTGTCGAATAATTTTTTAACTGGTTGGCATCAATGTTTAGTCTCTATTTGCAGCATTCCAAAGCTGTGCAAAATGACACAGTGGTGTACTGTAATTAGGTTAACACACAAAATGCTGGAGGAACTCAGCAGGTCAGGCAGCATCTATGGAGATGAATAAAGATCGACATTTCAGGCCAGGCCCCTTCTTCAATACATTGTGTGTGTGTGTGTGTGTGTGTGTGTTAATCTCTGGATTTTTGTGTTATTGACTACAAAAACATCAGCTGTCTTGCTTATGATTACCTTCTCCCCTCTTTCGACCTCCATTGCTCAGCAAAAAGCACAACTCACTGCCTTTAAAATCCAATAAGAGTGGGCTGAGGTGTTGACTACCAATCATACTAACTTTTCCTGAGATATAATTGCACTTTGTGCTGGAGATTTTACTATTCTATTGTGCAGATAATATTTTTAAGAAGTTTTAGATTTATTTGGAACTGCAAGCATGTGATTTCATTACCTCCTAAACAGAGTGTGGGGCTTTTAATGCTCTGCTACCTCGTGCCCATTCTTCCTGAAACAGGGATTTGCCCACCACCTCATGAGCCACCACATCCAACACCTCATCCTCAACTTCCACCACCTCCAAAGGGAACCTAGCACCAAATATATCTTTGCCTCCACACCTCCACTTTCTGCATGGATCACTCCCTCTGCGATCTCCTTGTCCATTCATCCCTCCACACTGATCTCCCTCCTGGCACTTATCCCTGCAAGTGGCTGAAGTGCTACACCTGCCCATTCGCCTCCTCCCTCACCTCCATTCAGGGCCCCAGACAGTTGTTCCAGGTGAGGCGTCACTTCACCTGTGAATCCGCTGGAGTCGCCTATTGCATCCGGCGCTCCCAATGCGGGCTCCTCTACATCGGTGAGACCTGTCGTAAATTGGGGGTTCGCTTTGTCGAGCACCTCTGCTCCATTCAGGGCCCCAGACAGTTGTTCCAGGTGAGGCGTCACTTCACCTGTGAATCCACTGGAGTTGCCTATTGCGTTCGGCGCTCCTGATGCAGGCTCCTCTACATCGGTGAGACCCGTCGTAAATTGGGAGTTCGCTTTGTCGAGCACCTCTGCTCCACCCACCAAAGGTGGAATTTGCCGGTGGCCGAACATGTTCATTCCTGCTCCTGTTCCCGTTCCGACATGTCAGTCCACAGCCTCCCCTTGTGTCACAATGAGGACACCCTTAGGGTGGAGGAGAAACACCTTATATTCCGTCTGGGTGGCCTCCAACCTGATGGCATGAATATCAATTTCGCCTGGTAAATCTTACTGTTCCCTCCCCTTCCCCTCTTCTTCTATTCCCCACTCTAGCCCCTGCCCTTTTCTCACCTACTATCACCACCCCCGGGTCCCATCCTCCTCCCCTTTCCCCTACGGTCCACTCTCCTCTCCTATCAAATTCCTTCTCTCCAGCCCTTGATCTATCCCACCCACCAGCTTCTCGCTAGCCTCCTTCCCCTCCCCCCACCTTATTTATTCTGGCATCTTCCCCCTTCCCTTCCAGTCCCGAGGAAGGGTCTCAGCCAGAAATGTCGACTGTTTATTCGTTTCCATAGATGCTGCCTGACCTGCTGAGTTCCTCCAGCGTTTTGTATGTGTTGCTTTGGATTCCCGGCATTTGTAGAATATCTCGTGTTTAAGCTTACTTTGTGCTGCTTGAAACTTTAAACAATTGCAGCTTAAATGCATCCTAACTGTGCTTTTAAAAGTCTTAATACCAGCTACCCTGCACTGGTTTAAATGGACCGGTATTCTTAAATAAAGCAACCAACCATGAAGTCAAAGGTCCAAAGTAAATTTATTATCAAAGTATACATCCGGTGAGTCACCTGAGATTCATTTTCTTGCGGACATTCACAGTAGAAAAAGAAACACAATAGAATCAGCGAAAACTGCATGTAAAGCAGCCACTGTGTGAAAGACAAACGGTGCTAATACAAAGAAGAAAACCATACTGAGAGTACGAGGTGCAGGACGTGAATTGATTCTGATAAAGTTATTCATGAAGTCTTTCTGATCTGGAAATTAAAAAGGGAGCTGTAAGTTTTGCTGGAGTCCTGGTGGAGAGAAGGGAGGACGCGCAGTGTAACCAGTTGATAAAGGTGCCCTCCAGATAAACTCCACGGTACCGAGAGTCAAGCTGAGAAGGAATGGAAGCTGTGCCGTAAGGAATTCAGAGACCACACAAGCACTTAAAGAAGCATCTTCACAGATCAGATTTCACATACCCACCCCCGGCAACTGCTCAATGTTCTACAGCCCCAACGTTCAAGTGCTGTCACTCCGGATGGTAACTCAACGTGCGGTCCATGCCCAACGCTCGCCAGAGACACCAGTTACTTGCTCGCTCCGTGAGCTACTCAACCCCGATGTCACTGTGCAAAGCTGACTGTCTATTCCTCTCCAATAGGTCTGTGAGCTTTGATATCCCGCGGGTTGTCGCAGACTGTCCTTCATGTCACTGGTGCAGTGGAAGGCATTGATGGTGAGGCACTGCCGTGAATCCTCACTGCACAGATGAACTAAATGTCCCTCTCCCCACAATCTCATCCCCTCTCCCCACAATCTCATCCCCTGCGTGCCATTTCCAATGCGTTCCATGGTATCTCACGAGCAGCTGGTACGAAATCCACACTTTATTACAAGCACCTACGCCAGAAACAGCCAGGCCTCCCAGTGGCCACTCATTTCAACTCTGCTTCCCATTCCTGTTCCGACACGCCAGTCCACGGCCTCCTCTACTGTCACGAAGAGGCTGCACTCGGCTGGAGGAGCAACACCTTATATTCCGTTTGGGTAGCCTCCAACCCGATGGCATGATCATCGGTTTCTCGAACTTCCGGTAATTACACCCTCCCCTTCACCATTCCCCATCTCACCTTATCTCCGTACCTCCCCCTTCCCCTTCTTTCTTTCCTATCTACCCTCTCCTATCAGATTCCCCCTTCTCCAGCCCTTCACGTCTTTCACTGATCAGCTTCCCAGCTCTTCACTTCTCCCCCTCCCCTCCCTGTTTCACCTACCACCTTGTATTTCTTCCTGCCCTCCCCTTCTCACTCTGACTCCTCATCTCTTTTTTCCATCCTGCTGAAAGGTTTCTGCCCAAAACGTTGACTATTTATTCTTTTTCTGCAGACGCTGCCTGGCCTGCTGAGTTCCTCCAGCAGTTTGTGATTTTATTAGGATCTCACTTGCCCTGCAGCCCCTCATCAGAAGCCTACCCTTAATGTTTTAGCTCGGGGTGGAGGTGTGGAGATGCATGTCTACCAAAGGAGGTGTAAGGCACTAGCCTGCAGGTCACGCTTGGGCAGGTTGTCGCACCTGCTTATTCCCCCCGATCAGGGTCACGTGAAGCCACAGTAGCAGTTGGTGGATGGTCGGTGCACATCACAAGTCCTGGTTATGTAACCACCGACACCAGGCAGACCATCTCTGAAGAGTATTGATAATGGCTGGGGTCACTCTTCTTGTAAATTCGAAGTAGACAATGGCAAACTACTTCTGTAGAAAAGTTTGTCAAGAACCATCATCGCCCACATCACACAACACGGCACATAGTGATGATGTCACACGACACAGTGCATAATGATGATGTTGATACTGCAACCTGACCATATATTGACTGAAGAGGAAGAAGAGAGCATTAGCGTAAAGTATCATTACTCAGTTTCAAATGATGCCTGCAGAGACACTGATGGGGACCATCAATTATGATTTGTGAACCAACAAAAATACTTTCCTTAACCTTGGCATCAGTTATTCTGACTTGAATTATGAGTTGAAGTAACAAATTAGGCAAAATGTGACAGGAAAATTTCATGGTGACTTTCATGATCAGCAGCAGCCCAACATCCATAAAGTACACACAAAAGTATTCAGGAAGCAAAATCTCTGTTGTCTTGTGTTACATAAATAATTATATAAAATGAAGTTAGAGGTTGAAGTACAAATATGGAATGAAATGTAATAATATACACAAATACTAGAATATATTTACTGTGTAAACAAGATTACAGTGTCCCCTTTAGTCCTTGAAGATCCTTATTTATTCTCTACTCATCTTCCCTTAATATACATAAAATTTCTTTGTATTTTCCTCAGTCTTCTCTGCCAAAGGTATTTCATGTCCTCTTTCTCCCTTCCACTCAAGTCCACTCCTTGTACTTCTTCCGAGTTGGCAAAGTGAACGTATGGTGTCATTGGCATCATACCTTTGGGAAAATCTGCAGTCTTTTTTTTTCCAAGACGCGTGCTCCCTGCCTGCTGTTCAGTGGCGGACAAGAACGAAAGGTCATCAGCTGCCTTTCAACAGAGGGCATCAGTGGCCTCCTCTATGGAGCGGTGAACAGCAGGCCCAGAGACGTCCCAAATATCTCCAGCTCCAGCCGGGAAGGAGCCAGGCGCACACTGCCAAGGCCACCTGCAGTCTGACTCTGAAGCTGCACTTGTGTTTGGAGCAGGTGGCGGATTTCACTGAAGAGCTTCTTACTGAGGAATGGAGTCCCACTAGTCCTTCCTTAAGTTCAGGGACGTTGGTCACTGAAGTACTGCCTGCAGTTTAGAGTTCTTCCCCTCGGAGTGGCTGGTGCTGCTGAGTGTCCTCAGCTCAATCTCCCTGTCATGTAGTATTCCACAGGGAAATCCCTATTAATGTATAGGCACTCTGGTCTGGGAGCAGCTGGTTCACTCAGGGCTCAGGCTAAATCCTTCGGCACCTGCCACACCAGTCCCTGCAACTCTGAGGTATTGATTAAAGCAGCAAGCACTTGTACCAACAGACGGCAGAAATCAATCAACAATCCACCTGAAAGCAACTGAAGGCCCCTTTAAATAGTTGCGATTGAGTGTCTATCCCGCCATTGAATGTGTGCTCAGCTGTGCAAGGTTAAGGGGGGTGGGAACACTCACTGGAGCATTATGTGCCAAAATGGACATCACTGATGCTAAATCAGCATCGCATCCTGATTGATATCACCATCTGCCATTGCTGCATGCTCCTGACTGTGCAGACATCTCACAGCCTCACCAAGATGGCATCTGGTATGAACTGCATCTGAAATGTGCATGCTGATACCAGGCACCACACTGGTAAAGAACTAACACCTGTACTGCTAAAAAAAAAGTGCCAAATTTTACACTAATTGTCATGTCACTGTGAATTAACATTCCTATTTTTATGCTGAGTAGTTTCATTTCAATGTGAAGATAATCCACCGAAAATTACCAGTCAACAGATTACAACAGGACATCTTTAGGGCGCGGTGTCTCAGAAAGGCAGCGTCCATTATTAAGGACCTCTGGCACCCAGGGCATGCTCTTTTCTTACTGTTAGCATCAGGTAGGAGGTACAGAAGCCTGAAGGCACACACTCAGTGATTCAGGAACAGCTTCTTCCCCTCTGCCATCCGATTCCTAAATGGACATAAAATCTTTGGACACTACCTCACTTTTTTTTAATATACAGTATTTCTGTTTTTGCATGTTTTAAAAAATCTATTCAATATATGTAATTGATTTACTTGTTTATTTTTTAAAATTTTATTTATTATTTTTTCTTCTCTGCTAGATTATGTATTGCATTGAACTGCTGCTGCTAAGTTAACAAATTTCCTGTCACATACCAGTGATAATAAACCTGATTCTGATCATTTATCTTTTAACCATCATTCTGAAACCCAGTCACAAGGACAACATTCGATCTTTATAACTAACATGCTAAAATTGATGTTTTAAAATATTTAAGTTTTTAGATGTTGATTTAACATTGCAGATTTGTACGTGTCTTGGTCGAGATCTATGAGATAAAAGCAAGCTAAATTTGGAATTATTTAGAATTGAAGTTGAAGGCTGAATGATTAGTAGCTCTCAAAATGGAAGACATCTTAAATGTGTTTTCTTTGAAATGCGAAATTTGCCTCTGATGTTCTTTCAGGACAGGACACCCAGCTAAATGACTTTCTTAAAGTTTGATAGGTTACTTGAAATTCTCTTTGTTCTCCTGTAAACTTTTCTGATGGAAGGAAAGAAGGAAGTGTTATTTTCCAACAACGTCAAATTCAAGCTCAACCATACGCTAAACGAAACTATGTTTAGAGGTTTGTTGTCTTTGTTTTTGGTAATACTGTGGAAGAGCCCACACCCCTCTCCCCAGCCCTTGAAGAAAACTGCCTTTGTTGTCACCAACTTCAACTTTCTCATACCATCCCATTTCCTATTACAAATTGTTTCAATTCCTTAGACTTTGTTTTCAGTAACCAGATATATATAAAAATATTTTGTATATGTGTAATGGCCTGTTATTCTGTCTGAATCTTGAAATCATGCTAAAAGTTATGGTATATGTTCTATTGTAGGTTTTCACAAGTAAAACTGTGGGAGGCATTTATTGTCTCCCACACTGGACACAAGGTGCAGTAACAGAACATGAGTGACAGTAACATCAGCCCAGCCCAGCCTCCATCAACTCACCAGCCCACAAAACTCAATGTCTGTGGTTGTGAATTATGTACATTTCCACCAATTGTTGGTTGTTGTTCAGTTGGGTTTTCATGGCAAGATACAGAAGCATATTACCAGGCCTTTCTTCCACACAGATACCACTGCTGCCCAAGTTGGGACCCAGCTGGGTTTGAACTCAGAACCGTCTGCCTCAAAGTCCAGTGCTGATGCCAACTTCTTGACATTGTATTTTCCATCAACAGAGACTAGAGCTATCAGTCTGTCTCACTAGTAGTTAGATCGCCATTTTCCTCTGCTTTCACTGTTAATTGCTAATCTTTTAGTGATCACTGCATTAGGATTTTATTAGTGAATGTGCAGCACAAGCCTTTTCTTAGTTGTACTATGTGTGAAATAACATGAAGGTTGATGTTACATAAGAAAAACAGTACTGGTAGTTTGTGGACATTTTGATGACATTCACTCTGCACTTCAGTATGTTGATTTATGAGTGTGGAAGATATAATGTGCTCCTGGAGATAAAGTATCTTCCATTCAACAGAAAAATATTCACTCAGCCGATTAAATTAGAAAAATTTACACTGAATTTGTCATTCATTGACCACATCCCAAAATCTAAGTTCTGTAATCATTTTCCAAACTGGTTAATTAATCATTTTTTGCAAATTAACATTAGAGTATTTTTGATAATAAATATTATAACAGGTCTTTCAATACAAAATTGTTAGAGTTTGGCAGAATCATCATAACAAAAAATGGTCATTTACAAAATTATTGGATATCCATTGGGTTCTGAGGGACGATTTCTACAGCCCTGAGATTTCTATGCACTCATGG
Source organism: Hypanus sabinus (assembly GCF_030144855.1). Classification (NCBI taxonomy): domain Eukaryota; kingdom Metazoa; phylum Chordata; class Chondrichthyes; order Myliobatiformes; family Dasyatidae; genus Hypanus; species Hypanus sabinus. The sequence goes on from NC_082718.1 coordinate 90,598,436, forward strand.
CTTGACCATGTCTCTCTGTCTTACCCATTTAAGGACAAAAATGATGTACATGAAGCATCCCATTTGAGATTATTCCACTCTTTTTGGCCCAGAGTTCCAGCACAACTAACTGTGGCCATAAGACCAGAAGAAGCAGGAACGGCAATAGGCCATTCAGCCCATCAAGCTGACTCTATCTGCAGCCAGTTTGACATTTCTCAAGGCCACTTTCCTGCCCATCCCCAACGATCTTTTATCTCTTTCCTGATAAGGAATCTATCGCGGCTTTAAATAGACCCGAGGGATTTGTCCTCCTCCCAACCCCACCAGGTCTCTAGTAGCAAGAAGTTTTGAAAACACACGATCCCTAGGAAAAGAAATTCTTTATATTATCAGACTGACATGGCACCCTTTAATACCTGAGACCAGGCTTTCTGTGAGAGAAAACATTCAGTGTTTATCTGTTGAGCCCAGAAGATATATAGTACGTTTCATCTAGATTGCTTTGCCATTCTTCTGACATCCAGTCTATTTAACCTATGCCCATATCCTGCATTAACCTAGTGAACCTCCTCTGAACAGCCTACAGTGAAATAATATTTTCCTTAAATAGGGAGACAAGAATTGTTTGCAGATGTGGTCTAGACATTGACTCACTAATACCTTGTTACAGTAAGATTGCCCTGGATTCTTTTTTTTTACTCCAACCCCCTTAATATATGATCAGCATTCCCTGTTAAAAGTTCTAAGTAATTTTATTATCAAAGTACATGTATGTCACCATGTACAACCCTGAGATTTATTGTCTTGTGAGCATACTCAATAGATCCATAGAATAATAACAGTAACAGAACCAATGAAAGACCTCACCAACCTGGGTGTTCAACCAATGTGCAAAAGACAACAAGCTGTGCAAATACAACAAAAAGAAATAACAATAAATATTGAGAACCTGAGATGAAGCGTCCTTGAAAGAGAGTCCATAGATTTTAGGAATATTTCAGTGATGGGACAAGTGAAGTTATTTCCTTTGGTTCAAGAGCTCGATGGCTGAGAGGTAATAACTGTTCCCGAACCTGGTGGTGTGAGTCTTGAAGCTCCTGTACCTTCTTCCTGATAGCAGGAGCGAGAAGAGAGTGTGTCGTGGGTGGTGGGGGTCCCTAATGATGGATGCTGCTTTCCTGTGACAGTGTTTCATATGTGTTCAGTGGTGGGGAGGGCTTTACCTGTGATGGACTGGACAGTATCAACTACCTTTTGTAGGATTTTCCATTCAAGGGCATTGGTGTTTCCATACCAGACTGTGATACAGCCAGTCAATACACTCTCCACTACACATCTATAGAAGTTTGTCAAAGTTTTAGACGTCATGCTGAATATTTGCAAACTCTTAAATAATTAGAGTTGTTAATGTCCTTTCTTAGTAATTGCACTTATATGCTGGGCTCAGGACAGGTCTTTTGAAATAATAACACTGAGGGATTTAAGGTTGCTGACTCTCTGCACGTTTGATTGCCTAATGAGGACTGGCTCATGGACCTCTGGTTTTCTCCTCCTGAAGTCAATAGTCAACTCTTTGGTCCTGCTGACATTGAGTGAGAGGTTGTTGTTATGGCACCACTCAGCCAGATTTTCAACCTCCATTCTATAAACCACTTTTGATTTGGCCTACGACAGTTGTGTCATCAGCAAACTTGATCATGAAAAACATGGTCTGTTTTTTTTTATCAATTATGCTATTGTTTGCACTGTTGTAACTATGTGGTTTTGTGTAGGTCTTGTAGCTTTAGTTTTTGGTCGTGTTTGGTGGGATTAGAGTTCCTTTCTGGGGAAGGCGCTAAAATGGTAGCGTGATATTAATACACAGCAGCCTCTCCGGACTCTGGATTGGGGATTGCCAAACGTTACGTGGATTTTCTGGTGTAGTCTGTTTTGTCATGTGCTTTTGTGATATCATTCTGGAGGAACGTTGTCTCATTTTTTAACTGCTTTGCATTTGTGGTTTCTGAATGACAACAAACTGAATCTGAATCTGAATGTGGCATTGGAGCTGTGCTTAGCCACACAGTCAGAAGTGTAAAGAGAGTAGAGCAGGGGCTAAGCACACAGCCTTGTGATGCAGCTGTGCTGATGGAGATTGTGGAGGAGATGTTGTTGCCAATCTGAAATGATGGGTCTGCAAGTGAGGAAATTGATGATCCAATTGAATATGGAGGCATTGAGGCAAAGGTCTTAGAGCTTATTGAGGGGATTATGACATTGAATGCTGAGCTGTAGCCAATAAAGAGCATCCTGATGTGCACATCTCTGCTGTCCAAATGTTCCAGGATTGTGTGAAGATCCAGTGAGAAGGCATCCGCTGTGGACCTGTTGCTCCAGTAGGTAAATTGGAGTGGATCCAAGTCATTTCTCAAGTAGGAGTTGATATGGTTCAACACCAAACTTTCAAAACGATGGTCACCACATCCTTCTTAGGCAGTGGTATAATTCAAGCCTGCCTGAAGCAGCGGGGGAAGTGAGAGGTTGAAGATCTCAGCGAACACTCCAGCCAGTTTTCAGTACTTGGCCAGGTACCTCATCTGGGCCGGGTGCTTTTCGTGGTTTCTCCTTTCTGAAGGCTGGCTACGGCACTTTCTCCGCTTCCTTCGCAAAGAGTGCCTAATCCCTTGTGATGCAGCTTTCTGCGATTTCCTTTTCTGAAGTAAACAACGCTCCTCTATTATCCTTCCTTCCAAGGTGAACAAGTTCACACTTCTCCCATTTTGCACTCTCTTTGCTGACCTTCGCTGGCTCCCGAAACGTGTATCTCCTGGTGAATTTTAGCTGTTTTGGGTTACAGCACAGTAACGGGTCCTTCTGGCCCATCGAGCCTGTGATGCGCAATTGACCCCCTAACCTGCATGGCTATGGAATATGGAGAATATGCGGCCACTGGGAGAACATACAAACTCCTTACAGAGAGCAGCAGAATTGACGTAGGCTGCTGGTGAGGTAATAGTGTCGTGCTAACCGTTACTCTAGAGTGACACCCAAATTGTTGGTATCCCCTTCACAAATTGTTTTTGTGATGCCTCCAATCTTCCCACCTCCTCCTCATTAATATGCATTGCAATCAGTTGCACATCTAGCATCGATTCCTGTGGTACCCTCTGGTCACAGATTGCCAAACCTGTAAATGTTAAGGGCTAGGGTTGGCCAGCAGGATCCCAGCAAACCCTGAGACTTGCACTGAAGTGTAGCGTAGAAGTTAACGCAAAACCTTTTACAACTTGGAGTGTCAGAGTTTGGAGTTCAGCTTTGGCGTCCTCTGTAAGAAGCTTGTGTGTCCTTCCCCAGAGCGCGTGTGTTGCACCCCCCCGCCCCCCCCCCCCCCCACACACACACACACACAAAGAGTCCAAAGACGTACTGCTTAGTAGGTTAATTGGTCATTGTAAGTTGTCCTGTGATCAGGCTCGGGTTAAGTAGGTGGGTGCTGGATGGAGTGCCTCATTAGGCCAGAAAGGACTGTTCCATGCTGCATCAATCAATCAATAGATAGGTATGTCCTGCATTATAGCCAGACTTCTTTCTATGCCAATATGTTACCTCCAACAGTATGTAACATCAGCTGTTATGTCAATGCAGCTGAACAAAAATATTTACTTTTCATTTTAGTTATTTCTTTCCAGCCGTGTTTGTGTAGGAAACATTATACAGGTGAAGTCCAAGGCGGACATTTATTATGGATCGTATAGCAGCACAAGAGGTTGAAGTACGAGTGGCTGGGGTTCAATCTGATGAGTATTTGCTGCATTCCTATTACAACCATTACATAGACAGGGAAATCGGACCGATCACTCTCCAGGCTCCATATAATTGCACCAAGGTATCTTTGCTTTGGTACTCAAATCCTCTTGTGATAGTGGCCAGCATAACATTAAATTTACTAATTATTTGCTGTGGTAGATAGTTAATTTTTATGTGTTTCTTATATAAAGGCTTTCTGAATGCCAACAATGTTCAGTCCTTCCTAATTTAAGAAACATTCCACTTTTCTTGATGTACAAACAAGCTGGATGAACTCAGCAGGTCGGGCAGCATCTGTTGAAATGAGCAGTCAACGTTTCAGGCCGAGACCCTTCGTCAGGGCTTTTCTTTGTTTTTCCCCCATGGTTGTTGGCCTCACACTCCTCCACATTGTATTCCGTTTGCCACGACCTCATCCCTTTACATAACCTCCAGAAGCCTCTCCACATCCACCTCAGGGGTAGGGGTGTAGCTCAATAGCTTCTTGAAAGTGAACAGGGTGATAAAGAACATGTCACTTGTCAGGACACAAAGTATAAAAGTTAGCAAATCAGGGTGCAGCTGTACAAAACTTTGGTCAGGCCACATTTGGTTTCACACTATGTGAAGGATGTGGTGTATTTAGAGAGGGCACCGGGCAGAACAGGGTTTTGGCTGTGCTGGGGTGTATGATCTACAGGGAGCTGTTAGACAAACTTGGATATTCTCCCCTGGAGTGTCAGAGGCCGAGCAATGACTTGACAGAAGTACATGCCATAGGTAGTCAGTGTCTTTCTCCCGGGGCAGACGTGCCAATGCGAGAGGGCACAGGTTCAAACTGAGAGAGCAAAAGTTTAAAGGCAGGTTTTCACACAGAGAACGTTCGGTGCCTGGAATATGCAGCCAGGTGAAGTGGTGATAGTGGATATGATAGGAATGTTTAAGAGACACGTAGACAGACGTAGGGAGTACAGGATGCCACCTATGTGCAGGCAGAGGGAATTAGTAAGTTTGGCACCAACACGGTGGGCCAAAAAGCCTTCAACTGAGCCATATTGTTCTATGTCCTATACTTTATCCCTTATGTTTTGTGCCACAAAGCCCTCTTGGCTGTTGACCTTGTTTCCCAACGAAATTACCCATTCTTTACATGATGTTCTCCAAGAGGACTACAACCTTGTCGTGGTTCAGAGGCTTGCGTCAGGGCTTTATGCTTTGGCTCTTGGTAGGGTCACCCATGCCAAACTGGTCAAAGGGTCGAGGCCAGACTAAGAGTGGTCCACCAATCCTCCAAGTTCGGGGGTTCAGCTCAGGGCTGACAACCCCAACTGGTAAAACAAAATCACTATGGAAACTGCATTGAAGAATCCTTCTTCATCTGAGTGGGACGGTATTCCCGAGTCTCCACCTGGGACTTGCATGACTGACAGCAGTGAAAACCAAGAGGAGGCTACTGACGCGATGAAGGAAGCCCTGAACACCACCAGAGATGGAGGACCTTCATTGCGGCCCTGAACGCCTGAAACATAATGGGCAGATAGTTACTGTAAGTTACACTATGTCCGAGAGACAGGGTTGTGTGCTGACTCCCGACGCCACTCTTGAACCGGGAATCAGAGCGTGTCCTGTCCCTGCCCATGACCTCTCTTTGGTATCAGCCGTGTTTACATGTGGAAATATTCCAGTACTGTGCAGTTGCACTGCCCCCTGTTGAAGATGTTTTCGCTGCCAAACTGGAATGAGGAAATTCTGTCTTCTTTATAAGCAACTGAAGAAAGAGCAGGCTCGCCATTGCCGGCTCTCCTCAAGCTTCATCCTAACAAATTGAGTCAGCCATAGGAATCGTTACACAATAAGGTGTTACAGTTGTGGTATATACTCTTATGGTAAGTTCTCATTAAATTATTGAACTTTGTCTTTAGTTGCAAACTATTTTGCAACTTTAAATCATTCTCCAAACTGCTGTTCTATTAAAGGTGCAATATAAACAACGGTTTCTTGCATCTCATGCCTAAGCAAATTATATAATTTCCGATTTGCAAGCAAATTTGTGGTGTAAGCCATACAGATGGAATTTTAAAAAAGAACCCCGCACTGCACTAAACTGCAGTGCACTTGAAACAGAATAACACATTGCTCTTGATTTGGAGCAAGCTCCAAACAAAAACACATTCCAGTTGTGTTTCATTACTTGTAATGTATATCCGTTGAGTTATAAAGTTGCGTGCCATGCATCAGCATAAAAATAGGAAGCAAACAGTTGTTATGAAAAATGATCTGTTGTTGATAAAGGGAAATGTACAGAACAAAATCAATACATCACGGATGAAATGACAAGTTGTATGATTAAATCTCATGGGGGAAAATAATCTTCAATTTATTGCCTTTAATATACAAAGTACTCTCTGAAATGATACCAGAGTAATCTGTATAGTTAAGGAGTGATACAGGAAAATACAGTCTAGGTGATGATACATTAGAAATTTTATTAGTTGCAATTTACTTGCAAGGCTGAAGTTAACAATGTTGCAGCACTTTACACTCATACAAGAAACATATCTGAGAGCCACTTGCAAGGCTCAATAGACTTCGGGGTTCTAATGTTTCTTCTGTCATTCATTCTTTGGGGGGGGGGGAAGCTTTCTGTTTCATGGATGTCTGTTAAGAGTAAGAATTTCAGGTTGTAATCTGTATACATTCTCTGATATGAAATTGAACCGTTGAACTAGTGTAGTAGTGTAAGTGAAGTGGGTCCATGATAATACATTGTTATTTTACTGTGCTATACCAGTGATACAGATAGAATTTCCATTATCCACCCTAACAATTCACCTTCCCTATTACCAAACTCAGTTTTCAAGGAACAGTTGATGGCTTGTCAGGCAATCTGCTAACAACTCTTTCTATGCAACTAGCACTTTGTTAGTAGAACATTATTTAGGTTGTGCTTCATCTCAGTACTTTGGGTGTGAGAATAAGCTTTAAGGCTTTTAATCATCTGTCAAATCCTGTAACTACCTTTGCCTTTCCTTTGTTACCACAGAAATCCAAGTCTTTGGCTTCAGTACAACACAAAGTGTGTTCTTTGAGCCTTAGCTGTGCTGTAAGCAAGAAAGGATTGAGATGTGAGGGTTTTGTGTAGCTCTGACAAGTTAATTTTCATTGACTGGAAGTGGAAGCAACTGTATGCTTCTGTAAGTGGGACATGGCAAGGATAAGATCACGACATGGGGCAAGACATATGCAAATATTAATGACATTTCTGACCGATTGTAAGTATTGTTTCAAACTAAATCATAATTAGTAGCTGGAAATAATACTCTTTTGAATCAGCATAACAAACGACAGTTCCCCAAGTAACAAAGGAGGAATAATTTTGTATATAATTTCTAAGGCAGATCACTTAAACTAATAGATGTAAAATACAAGTTTTACCATGTTAACATTTTAAACCATAAGTTAATTGCAACACATATATTGACAACTGAAGTAATGAAACATATTTATAATATGCCCTTAGATAGACCCATACACTTTCTTGGTTTTACCCTCAGAAAGGAAGTATTGTTCAGTTCTGTGATATGAAGTGACACCATGACCAAGTGAAGTCCTAAACTGGAAAGCTTTTCTGACCAAGGTCATTTTCCTTGTTGTTTCCAAAAATACTTTGATACAAATGTAATATGAGTACATTATTGAATATTATATGTACAGGGTGTATAGTTTCAAGAAAATACTTCAGGTTGACAGAATTAGATCTGGTTTATATTGCAGACGATGCTATATTGTCGACAGTAAATTAAGATTTTCATACAATGCAGAGTTGCCATTTTCAGTTCTGGTTCTGAAAAATACACTACATGTGAATTTCTTCAATACATTAAATGTTAACTTGAGATTGTTAAGTGAAGTTCACGAATATGGTGATGATTAACGTCTTGTCAAGCATCGAGTAATATCTTTGTGTGAGCATTCAAAACACATTAACATGATCCTATCCCTTAATATATAAGATAATAAAGAACTACATTTTGAAATGTCTGACTTTGCAACATCAGGATCAGCCAATGCAAATTTATCGATGGTTTATAGCTCTGCCACAAAATCAAGATTTTGCAATAATGCCACAGCTATGTATGTATTGGCTACAACCTTAGGGCTTAATATTTGTTTCCATGTAAAGATAATTTAAAAAAGTAAATGCAATAACTTACCTCTTTGTAGTATTCCCCATTCCTTAACGTACCCTCTACATACCAACACTAAGGTCAGCATACCAACAGGGAGATCACTAGGGATCCCCATCCCTTTAAGGTAATTTTCAGATAGTGCCAAATGACTTCTTCCACTTTTGCTCTCTATATATAGAGCTCCTTTCCCTTTAAAGTAGTCTTTAGGTCTCTTCTAAGCCAGATGGCAGTGAGACAAAAGAAGAAAAACTAATAGCAGCTTTGGAGCAAACTGATCTTTTTCAAATTTTAACCGTACAGATTCTGATAGCAGGAAATGGCACTCTAGTTTAATTAGCTTGTTCCAGGTAGTTGTGATGCCATTTCACTTCAAACAATGCAAACCCCTCTGCAGCACCTGCACATTCTCTCCGTGATGGTGTTGATTTCTTCCAGGTGCTCTGGTTTCTTTTTGCTCCTGAAAGATGTGCTGATAGTCAAACAGCCACTGTTAAATCATCATCAGTATCCTTTGCACCTACGGATTTTTGGGGTCCCTATGTTTTATTCTGTCATTCGCTCTCTTGGGGGGGGGGGGGTGTTTCTTCTGTTTTGCAGATGTCTGTGAAGAGTATAAATTCCAGGTTGTATACTGTAAACATTCTCTGACGTTAAATGGCACCACAGAACCATTGAAACTATATTAAAAAAATAAACAGGAGTTCATGGCATGTGAGAACAAGAATCATTTGCAGGATATAGGAAATAGGAGAGGAGAATGGGACTAATGAATAGTTGCCTTGGGAGTCTGCATGTACTTGTACCCTCTCCTTTTTTACAAGGGTAAAAACTGTTAGAACATGAAAAAAATGTTCTAAGCCAATTAGGGAAATAAAATCTTGATTCTCCTGTATGACCAGCGCACACCTGCTGCCGACCACTCCACCATCTTTACACCCACCCCTACCTCAGTAAGGACAACTCTGCCTGACCTCTCACTTGAAAGGATTGACTGAATTGGTGCCCCGTGCATGAGCTAGTGTTTCAGATGTGTGCCAGTCTGCGGGGAGGAAAATCGCTTTTGAAAACTCTATCTGCATCTGGCTTTGTGCCACCCCATATTGGTCGCCCTGTTCCCTTCCATCCCATTTAATTAAAGGTAGCTGTCAACCAAAATAATTCTCCTCATCACCTCACAAGCCTCAATCAGATCTGTACTACATTTAAAGTTCTTCGAAGTCTAAAAACTACCTTAGATGTTTCCTGTGAATAGGCACAAAGATTGTTTGTATGATTAACCCATTCTCTGCTGAAGGCAGCTCATCAAATTTAAGCTACCTACTCATTACATTGACTTTGGCACCCAGCACTAACTGTACAATTGATAGACTTTCCTCATGCCCAGTTTCAGTTCTGGCTTCCACTGCTTAGAGGTAGTCTGGACTGTTCAAAGCCTATTTGCATCTTTTAAAGGATTATAGCAGGGAGTAGAGTCATTGAAAAGTACAGCCAGAAACAGGCCATTCGACCCATCTAGTCCATGCTGAAACCATTTAAGCTGCCTGTTTCTATTATCTGCACTGGGACCATAGCCCTCCATACCGCTGCCATCCAAACACGTGTGCCAACTTGGCTTAAATGTTGAAATTGAGCTCGCATGCATCACTTGTGCTGGAAGCTCGCTCCACACTCTCACGACCCTTGGAGTAGAAGTCATTGTGGAAGAGATTGCACCTTGCCAAAAGGCAGGCCAAACACCATGGGCAAGGATAAATCCCTCAGCTTTCCACTTAAGGTGGAGGGGCAGAGGAATGCACATCGGGTAAGTGCCAGGAGCTAAGTTCAGTGATTTGGATGCTGTGTTTGATAACGTCTCTAACATAGTTAAGTTCAAGTGAATAAATCCTCAAGTTGTTGTAACCATTGACAATTTAGTCCTCTCCCTGCTCTGACAAGTCAGTTTGTGGCAGCTGGAATATTTGAGTATTGAAGTATTGCATATCATTCAGATATTGTTTCTTCCTGGGAAACTTACATAATAATTGGTCTATGAAGACTCTGGATAGGTTTAGCCTCCCACAAGGAGCCTCATTCCTCTTCTGATTTTTCTTCCTAGTCTCATAGAATAAGATAAGAGACATCCTCAATCATGTGGACAAAGATTCTGCAGATGCTGGAAATCCAGAGGAACAAACACAAAATGCTGGAACAACTCAGCCGGATCAGGAAGCATCTACGGGGAGGAATGAGTGGTCGATGGGTATTTCAGGCTGAGATCCTTCACAGGCACTTTCTTTATCATGTATCCTTATCGAGGATTGATGGGTTTGAACAGAAGCATTAAACTTCAGCTCCTGGCACACTAGGCCCACAACCATAGATACTTTGAAGAACTAAACACAAGTTAACTCAAAGCATAAATTCATTAGTAACTAATCACAGGTTGTTGATGTTGAAGAAGTTCCTTCCTGCTGTTGATCTGAATTAGCTATGCAAGGATTTAAAAAATAACAATTTGGTAATATGGTAGTGCTGGCATCAAATCAGCATTACCTACAAAACTCACTAGGCAGGTGTGTGTTTGTGGTCTGAATTGTCAGTTCTTTTAGCTGAGCTCGCTGAAACAAAACTGGTTTTTATTATTCCTCAGGGTGGCGGTGAACACCCATGGTGTTGGTCGGTGTGGAATTTCCAGGATTCGCATCTGGCGAGGACCAACATGGTTCCAAGTCAGGCTATTGCACGACTGGATCAGGACTTGCACGCGGCTTTCTCCCATATGTGCTTGGCCAAGGTATTTAGTGGGTTTGGGAAATACAAGGTGAGTTGCTGCAATCCAAATTATAGGCTGTATATTCAACATAGAGGAAGTGAATATCTGAGATAGAGGGTCAGGGGCCCAATAAAGTGATAGAACATAGAACATGTTAGCACAATACAGGCCCTTCAGTCCACAATGTTGTGCTGACCTTTTAACCTACTCAAGATCAATGTAACCATTCCCTCCGACACAGACCTCCATTTTCTATTATCCATGTGTTTATCTAAACATTTCTTAATTGCCCATAACATATCTGCCTCTACCACCACCCTGGCAGGACGTTCCACACACCCACCACTCTCTGCAAAAAGAACTTTCCTCTGATGTCCCCCTTATACTTCCCTCCAATCACATGTTCCCTTGTATTAGTCATTTCCACCCTGGGAAAAATGTTCCTGGCTGTCCTCTCAATCTCTGCCTCCTGTAATCTTGTACACCTCTATCAAGTCACCTCTCATCCTCCTTCACTCCCATGAAAAAAGCCCTAGTTGAAGTTGAAGGATATTGAGACGTACAAAAAAGCTGGATGAACTCAGCAGGGTCAGGCAGCATCCGTTGAAACGAGCAGTCAACGTTTCGGGTCGAGACCCTTCGTCAGGACTAAAGAAGAAGGGGTCAGGGACCCTATAAAGAAGGTGGGGGGAGGGTGGAAAACCAATCAGAGGAAAGATCAAGGGGTAGGGAAGGGGGAGCAGGGAGGAGATGGGCAGGAGAGGTGAAGAAGGAATCTAAAGGGAAAGCACTATGGGTAGTAGAAGAAGGCAGAGTCATGAGAGGTGATAGGCAGCTAGAAGAGGAGACAGAGTGAAAGTGGGATGGGGGAAGGGAGAGGGAGGGAATTACCGGAAGTTGGAGAATTCAATGTTCATACCAGGGGGCTGGAGACTACCCAGACGGTATATGAGATGTTCTTCCTCCAACCAAAGGTTGGCCTCATCATGGCAGGAGAGCAGGTCATGTACGGACATATCTGAATGGGAATGTGAAGGAGAGTTGAAGTGGGTGGCAACCGGGAGATCCTGTCTGTTGTGGCGGATGGAGAGTAGGTGCTCGACGAAGTGATCCCCCAATCTGCGTTGGGTCTCGCCAATGTAGAGGAGACCACACCTGGAGCACTGGATACAATAGATTACCCCAACAGACTCACAAGTGAAGTGTTGCCTCACCTGGAAGGACTGTTTGGGGCCCTGAATGGTGGATCGCAGATTGGGGGATGACTTCGTCGAGCACCTATGCTCCGTCCGCCACAACAGACAGGATCTCCTGGTTGCCACCCACTTCAACTCTCCTTCACATTCCCATTCAGATATGTCCGTACATGGCCTCCTCTACTGCCATGATGAGGCCAACCTTTGGTTGGAGGAAGAACACCTCATATACCATCAGGGTAGTCTCCAGCCCATTGGTATGAAAATTGAATTCTCCAACTTCTGGTAATTCCCTCCCTCTTCCTTCCCCCATCCCACCTTCACTCTGTCTCTTCTTCTAGCTGCCGATCACCTCTAATGACTCTGCCTTCTTCTACTACCCATAGTGCTTTCCCCTTAGATTCCTTCTTCACCTCTCCTGCCTTTCCCCTTCCTGCTTCCCCTCCCCCACCCCTTGATCTTTCCTCTGACTGGTTTTCCACCCTCCACTCACCTTCTTTATAGGGCCCCTGCCCCCTCCTTCTTTAGTCCTGACGAAGGGTCTTGACCCGTAACGTTGACTGCTTCTTTCAATGAATGCTGCCCGACCTGCTGAGTTCATCCAGCTTTTGTGTACGTCTTGATTTGACCACAGCATCTGCAGTGTATGTTGAAGGATACTGAACTTGTTGGGTGTTGTTGCTCTGGCGTAGAGTCAGGAAGTGAGGATGTCACTTATCAGTGACATGGTCTTGCTTCCACAGTATTTATGAGGCTGGTCCATTTTAGATTGATGTTGCACCCTTGATGTTGATGGGAATTTTAGCGATGATTTGACTGCTGAAGGGAGTGAAATGAAACACAGAATTCAACCATTGATCCCCTCACACCCTTTCCAGAGTATTAATGTCACTGTAATTGAGGAACTTGATTAAACTGTGTTAAGAATTTTCTAAAAACAATATGTAACATAATTATTAATTATTGGTATAAACTCAAACTTATAACCACAGGGAAATCTGCGCATAGCAAAACCTAAAGAGGAATGAATTGTACAGAAAAAATGAAATGTATTTACTGTTTTCTCTCTCTCATGAGGGAAGATTAAAGATTACAATTATTCTTCTTGACTGTGGATGCACATGATATGTCAGGCCATTTTCTTTGTAAGTGAAATACTGTTTTAATATAGGCTCATAATTATGTGTGTAGACATATCTTGACAATAAAAGATAACCAGCCAGAAGGCTTCTTGTTTTTTGCTTTATGCTGACTTACCTGCATTGGGATCTAACTATTTTTCTGGTTTTTATAGTGAATTCAATCAATGATTGACAAATTTGCTCTTAAAGTGCGAAGAAACAGGTCGTGGGTTGACTTTGTGAAGGATTGTAGTGGTTAGAGTCATAGAAAAGTAAAGCAGAGAAACAGCCCATTTGGCCCATCCAGCCTGTGTCAAGCCATTTGCTGGAAGTTCTTAAGATTCAGTTAACTTGAGAGTCAGCAGTGAGTCAATGGTTCTGCAAATGGTCATTCAGTTTGGGCTGGATTAGAAATTGATCCTTTTATATTGGGAGTCCCTTTGGGAATGATATTGGCAAACGGGGGTCTTGTATTGAATCACAAAGGGCTGGTTTGCAGGTGCAGCAGGCTAACAAGAAGGCAAATGGAATGTCGGCCTTCATTGCTAGAGGGATTGAATTTAAGAGCAGGTAGGTTATGCTGCAACTGTACCGGGTACTGGCGATGGTGCATCTGGAGTACTGTGTGCAGTTCTGGTCTCCTTACTTGAGGAAGGATATACTGGCTTTGGAGGTGGTTTGGAGGAGGCTCACCAGGTTGATTCCAGAGATGAGGGGGGTTAGACAATGAGAAGCGATTGAATCACCTGGGACTGTGCTCTGTGGAATTCAGAAGAATGAGAGATTTTATAGAAACATATAAAATTATGAAAGCGATAGATAAGACAGAGGCAGGGAAGTTGTTTCCACTGGTAGGTGAGGCTAGAACTAGGGGATTTGGGGGAGTAGATTTAGGACGGAGATGAGGAGGAACTGCTTTTCCCAGAGAGTGAGTGGTGAATCTGTGGAATTCTCTGCCCAATGAAACAGTGGACCTCAGTAAATATATTTAAGACAAGGTTGGATAGATTTTTGCATAGTTGGGGAATTATGGGGAAAGGCAGGTAGGTGGGGATGAGTTTATGGCCAGATCGGTCATGATCTTATTGAATGGTGGAGCAGCTTTGATGGGCCAGATGGCCTACTCCTGCTATATTTCTTATGTGAAGAAGCTAATTTTCACTTGAGGATCGATCCTTTGGCTTGACAGCAAGTGTAGAGAGTGCAATATGTCAGATCATGAGGTTGTAGATGATCAGGCTATGTTGCTGCTGATGGTCCACGGACCCCCATGGATGCCCAATTTTCAGCTGCCACATTTATTTCAACCATTTCTAATACTATTTAACACAATTAGACAATAAGACATAGGTGCAGAATCAAGCCATTTGGCCCATCGAGTCTGCTCCATCATTTCATCACGGCTGATCCATTTCCCTCTCAGCCCCAATTTCCTGCCTTCTCACTGTAGTGCCAGACATGGAGATTGTCCTCAGTCTGCTCGGGTGGCTTTCTACAAGAATGGTGCAGCTGTCACATCTATCAGTGGCATCGTGGCGAACACTGCAGGTAGGATGGCAATGATGAGGTCAAATTGTTTTACCCCACCCCTCTTGGTTAACTCATTAGCTACCTCATACCCAGCCAGCACAAGCACCCTTTAGCACACAACTGGCTCAGTTAGTGCTGATGCATGTTGAAATCCCCATGCGGTTGCCTCCTCTGCCCGTTATTCAACAAGGAGCCATTGGGATTCAGCAGGTGAGGAACTACAACGAGAGGCATTCAGGAGGAAGTTTCCTTGGCCACGTTTGACTTGGTGCCATAATACTTCTTGGGGGTCTGGTGTCCACATTAAGGACTCTTGGGGTTACCACCTCTGCTTTGAACTGTCATGCCACTGGGACGGAATGTGATGGAGAAGTCTGAGACAATATCAGGCTGTTATTGACCAGAGTGTGGGACAGTTCTCAAAGTTTAGGCACCAATCCCCAGATGTTTGTGCTGGGAGCAACTTTGCCATGTCCATTTCTGATGCTCAAGTCAATGCCAGGAGATCCAGGCATTTTATTCTTTCTTTGAACAAAGTGGTAATGGTGGAGTTGAGACATTTGCTGATAAATGAGTGAAGAGGCACAGACAGGCCAGCTGGGATAAGAAAGGTAGATTTCCTACTCTTGAATGACATTAGCAGCAATTCAGTAGTTTTCACATTCATTATTACTAACGCTACTCGTTTCTGCATTTTTCAAATTATTAACTAAATTTAAATTCTTCAGCTGCTGTGGGAGGGATTTGAGGCTGGTCTCTGGAATGTTAGTCCTGGTCTTGGGAGTTTTTACACCAGTGGTTTGAATTACACCAGTCTGCAAGTCTTGGGCTCCCACTGGAGATTACTGCGAGGTACCTCTCTTATTTTTTGCAGCCAGCGGGAAGCCACCTTTACTGTCTGCTGGCTGCAAACCCTAGATATTTTCTTCCTGGCTGGGATTGAACGTTACCAGTCAAGTGACTGCGGAGAAAATTAGGGTGATCAGCTGTCGCATTCTGATCTTGTATATGCAGCCCATTTCTTTTTTAAAATACCCTGCAGTGCGCAACAATGGGAAATCTTATTTCAACCTGTCAGTTAAATCATTCCTTAATTTCGGCATATCCAACATTTGGTAAATTGGTTTATTGGTGTCACTTGTACCAAGGTACAGTGAAAAATGATTTTTGCATATCGACCATTCAGATCAATTCATTACAACAGTCAGGTAGTAAAACATAAAACAACAGAAGACTGAAGAGTTACAGTTACGGAGAAAGTGCAGTGTATGCAGACAAGTACAAGGCTATTAACAAGGTAGATTGGGAGGTCTTATCATATTAGGGACGTTCAATAATCTTATAATACATGGGGTGGGAGGGGGAAGAAGTTGTTCTTGAGCCTTGTGGTACAGTATATGCTTTCAGGCTTTTCTATCTTCTGCCTGACGGGAGGGCGAGGACAGAATCTCTGGGACGGGTCTTCAATTATGTGGGTTGCTTTACCAAGGTAGCATGAAATGTAGACGGAGTCCATGGATGGGAGACATCCATGTTCTCTGTTTCTGTTTCTGAGACAGGTTGAGCTGTCTTCACTGCAGTTTCTTGCAGTCACGTCCAGAGCAGTTGCCGTATCAGGTTGTGATGCATCCAGATAGAACATGTTCTATGGCAGGGATGGCCAAAAGTGGTGCATTGCACCCCAGTGATAATAATAAAAAAGTAAGCCCACTCATGCAAAAAGTATTAACCAAAAACCGATCAGTAGAAAAAAAAATCTGTAACAGGAATTCAAGTAGCTTAGAGCTAGAAATGGGTTTTACTGAGAATAAATCTAAAACTTAGCAATTATTTTTAGCGATTTTATTATCTTGTGCACATCTTTTGGCGAAAGTTATCTTCTTTCACATTAATCTGTTTTCAATTAAAAAACAATGTTCAATGAGTCAGACGAGGAAAGAAGGACTTTTGTTCTGCAGTCACTCCATAACTGTTCAACACACGTTTGATACTTGTTTGATCCTGAGGCGCCAGGCGTCTGCACCAGCGGTGCGTCGCAGGTTTTTGACAGTCAGTTTACAATTGACACTCATGTGCTACGGAGTTGTGCTTTGTTTGTCCTTTGTGAACATTTGCAGTTTTGTACTTCTTCGAAGATTAAGCCTTGTTTTTACATTCAGTTACCCATCAAATGCAAAAGAAAATGAGCAAAAGAAAAGCTGAAAGTGATAGTAAGCGTGAATTCAATGAACAGTGGGAAAATGAGTTCTTATTTATAGCGGGTCCATCAGGAAAACCGTTGTGCATTGTTTGTGAAAACACTTTCTCACATAATAGAAGACATGATCTTAATACTATAAAACATCAGTCTGAAATAGAAGGAAAACTGAAGCTCGTGCTTGGGTCTGAGTTACGGAAAGAATATGTGATTAAGAAAAAGGAAGAAATCAAAAGAGGACAAAAGTAATGTTTATCTTGTTTTTATATTAAATCAATATATCATGTAAAAATGCTAAATATGTCTATATTAATATATTTTTACAAGAATTGAATGGGGGTACAGAGTTGTATGGCACATCTGAACTCGTGCGTGAAAAAATTGACGCATGGAATGTAAAAAGTTGGCCAAAGAGAACAATGCCAAACTTCTTGAGCCTCCTGAGGATCTTTCTTGGTCATGGTGTCTCTGTGATTAGAGCAGACCAGGCTATTGGTCATGTTCAGTCTGAGGAATTTGAAGCTCTCAATCTCAACACCTTGATGTAAACAGGAGCATGTGCACCACCCTGTCTTCCTTCAGTCAATACATACGCTTCTGCTTTGTCAACATTGAGGGAAAGCTTATTGTTGTAACTAGGCCCTCTATCTCCTTCTTGTACTCTGACTCAGCATTATTTGAGATACATTTCTTTCCTCAGTAGGAATTCTGGCTGGCTGCACAGACAGAATTTGTAGGTCCTTAAAAGCAAGTTTGGGGAGGTATTATTAACCCGTGTCAGTTGCTTTCATTACAGAAAGCAGGGGAACTTCTTGCTGCCTGTTTACCTTTGTGATCAGCCAATGTGAATATCGGCTGGATACTTCAGAAGGTGGCTGGTAACATGAATGGCCAGCAACAATTTTAAAAATTAAGTTGCAGGACATTTCTACTGAAATTTCTCAGAACAAGTACCCTAGGCCTAATCTTCCTTCCAACACCAGGCCATAATAATGGAGGTGTTTGCCAATGACTACACAGTGTTAAATCCACTTACAACTCTATGAAAAATGGACTAAACAGGCAATATTTAGTCATGGGTTTATTGAGTGGCAATTAATTTCATGCCACATGTGACCTTGGCAATAATCAGCTCCATCCAGCCACCAATTAGTGATATTCAATTGCATTACAATGGACGTCCATCATAATGTAATTGAATCTAACCAGCTGGTGGATAGACTCTCTTTTGTTTTAGATGGTTATTGCCAAGGTCTGATCCTGTGGTGAGTGACTGTAGTGACTGTTGACCATGGAAACAGGCCCTTTTGCCTGACTGGTCCATATAGACCAAGACATGATTTTCCACGTTTTTCCCTTATTCCCCCGAAACCTTTCCTATCCATGTATCTGTCCAAGACTCTTTTAAGTGTTCAGAACCAGGTTTATTCACTGTCCTGTATGTGTGAAATTTATTTTGTTTTGTGGCAGCAGTACAGTGCAGAGACACTGTTGTTTAACTATCAATTTGAAAAAATAAAGGAATAATGAGGCAATGTTGCTGATGACAGAGGGGAAGAAACTGTTTCTGATCTATTGAGTATGGGTTTTCATGCTCCCGTACCTGATGATTGTAGCAAAAAGAGGATGTGAGGGCACTTCACTATTCAGAGGCCTCCAACACCCCCGCCACCAAAAATAGCCTTTCACCCTCACCTCTGTTTCCTATCATCAAGCCAATTATGTATCCAATTAGGCCTCTCCCTGGATCCCATGCAAGGCAGAACTTTTTCAAAGGCCTTATTTGAGTCCATGTAGACTATGTCTACCACCATGCCATCATCAACCTTCTTGGTTACTTTTCAAAAAACTCAAATCAAATTTGTGATGTATGGTCTTCCACGAACAAACCAGTCCCTAATCAACCCCTGCCATTCCAAGTACATTTATACCTTACCACTCAGAACCCCCTCCAGTAACATCCACTCCTCTATAAGTAAAACCATTTATTCCCTGCTTTCTGGTACATCCCAGATACAGTATATACCATTCACAAAACATAATGGGATTACTTCAATAATAGTATGAAAGCACTACCCTAACCCGTCATCTTTTTCTTCCAAAAAAAAAGGGCGTGGGCATTGAGAGTACAGAAACATCAATGGTATGATAACCTGCTAACCTAAAGATGACACTGGCTTAAAAACAGAAAATGTCGGGAAAAACTCAGCAATTGTGGAAAGGGAAACAGTTACTTTTTGAAAGCATTTTGTAGTTCCTTAGAATGTAATTAATAATCCAAACATAATCTATTAATAGTAATTTTCTCAAAGTGTGATATTTCACCCTCAACACTTCTGGATGCATTCTTAATTCAATGACCAAAATCAAGCACAATTTTAGTAACAGGCTACCTTTAGACAGGTTATCATCAAACATATATGGACTATTTGTCTGCAAACTTATCCCATCTACACTTATCATTAGACAAATTGACTGCTGCAAAATATCGTTAAGCTAGATAATGACTGCTGTGATAGAGCTATTTATGCTTTCCAAGTTCTCAGAATTAAATAAATCAACACCAAGCCATCCTGAAGATCAGCACTTACATCTCACAAAATAACACTTCTTGTCCACACTTATATCTAATGTTTAAATGTCAGATTAATATGTTTAGTAAGATGCACAGCTGAAAGATTTCTTGCCCTCTCCCCGAATTGATCTATCTGATGGAAAATCTGTTAATTGCCAAGTAGCACAAAGTTACCAATAACACTCACAGTAATCCAACAATTTCAGATTTTTTTAAAAACAAATAATATTTCTGAAGCAACATATCCATAAGGGAATATTACTTAAAGCAGTCATTTTTTTTATTCGGGCAGAAGACATATTGTGATTAAAAACTGTTTAGTTTATTCAGAAATTGGAACATTCAAATTGGAAGAGTTAATAATTAATAATTCATAATCATACTACTGACAATGTCAAAGAACCAAACACTTGATTGTTGCATACACTTTTGAGGATAGCAAAATATAAATTAAATTGTTAGATGTTCTACAAACTACAGAGAGAATCTTATTAAAATGCATGCTTAAACATTGCATTCTTAGTGTGACAATTTAACAGCATCCCAGCATTACTGCTTATGGTTATGGTTTTCTTTTATGCTGGTAGATACCATAGAAACTCTTTATCAGAACTTCAAAAGATACTGGGCATGTATAAACATTATATTACTCCAATTACTCCAACGTTTCCTATCATAATTCAGATTAGGCAATTTGGTATTTCTGTTACTGGTCAGCTCTTATCATTTAAAATTCTGTTTCCTTTTAAGAACAATTTTTAAACATAACAGCAAGCAAAGGTAGTGGGAGTAAGTGTAGGATAGATTAGTAACAGCTATGAGGAATCATGCATCTCATTTTGAGCTCAGTAGAGCAAGACTGGAAGAAGTATTCCAATCCTGTCACTCATCATTTAATTTATTCTGTGTCAAAATTAATGCTGGAAGAATAACTAACTATTTTGAGATTAATTGTTCAATTTATAAAAGAGAATAAATTTGGGGCTTATTTTTTCCAGTGGTAAACTGATTATGTATTTTAAAAGAACTCCATAAAATTAGATGTAGGCTGAAGACAGTTTATTCCCTGGAAGGTTTCTTTTCATCTAAAGAATAATTGGCAGTCACAACTGCGCTTGATACTAGGCTGAGTCTAAAATATTTCTAAAAAGGTTGTGGTCCCTGCTGATTGATTTATTTTCAGCTGTTAAGGCTTTTTACTGTTTGTGTTGAGAAGCTTTCAAACCAATAAATCAAAACAAAAATGCCAACAAATTGGCAATTAATGCTTAATTCCTTATCAGTTTTTCCCCCAACAACTCAATAAAATGTAATTGTGTTTCATTGTCAATAATGCAGAAAAAATGGCTCGCAGAAATTCTGGAGCAAATACCAAAATATTGCCATTGTTTGCATCTGGTGAAAACTCCATTCGTTCTTATTCAAATACTTAATTGTATTAATAATAATGAATATATGGGTGTGACTACCAGACTAACTAATGAAAGGATTCCGATCAAGGGAATTACTGGCTCAGCTTCTGTCTGAGGTAGAGAAGGGGCTTTTCTGGCAGTATTTGCATTGCATTCTTTTATCCCCTGAGGAGTACGTATCAGGGTTCAAAGCAAACAAAGACTGCTTTGCCGCAGTTGGGCAGCAACACTTCAAGGATATTACACTGAAGCCCTTCCTTGTCTATCATTCTGGAACACCACAAGTGCTGAGGCAGTTTTCAAAGAGTAATTTTTCCATTGCCTAAGAAGTTGATCTGAAAATCTGGATAACAGAAACATTTTTCAACAATGTCTTGTGTCTATATTTTGTCCCACAATAAGAAGATACTGTGAAGATAGTGGCATCAATCCCAAAGAGTTCTAACTTCTCAACAATGCCTAACGGTGCTATGAAAACTTCGGTTCGGTCTGGACCACCACCTGTGGGACTTGTGTTCTTCCTGACATACACAACCTCCCTTCTACACGCCATGTACCAGTGCAACATTAACACCTTCAAGTAAATTTACCTCTGGTGCATCTCTAGCCAGCTGGTCAAGGAAAATGTAGGCAACAACAGTCCATTAATGACACCTGGAAGTCTTATAGCATCACTCAATTACATTACAACCGACATAACCACCAGGATGTCTGTTAAAGTAGAAGGCATGGTTGGAAATCATTAATACTTCACTGATTTTGAGGATAAGGTAGAAGTAACCAACTATATCAGGACTCAGAGTTAACAATAATGTTCTACAGGAGCTCTTGACTCTCATAAACAAATACTCAACAATGAAAAGCTGCAGAAATTGGCTCAACAGTAAGTTGCAAATGAGAGGTAGCTTTACACTAAGAATCTGAAAATCTGATATCATCGAGGTTTTCTCAAAAAATGTAGCAAAGAAGGATTGTCCTGCATTAGATATTCTTTGGGATTGGAAGGTAGGGGCAAGGCAGTTAATATTCAATATCTTCTTCAAGGAGAAATCTTCAGCTTCACAGGATGAGCAACAGTCAGGTCCTGCTACTTCATCTCTCATGCCAAAAGTTAGAAGATCAAGTGTGTAGTTGAAACAAAGGCAACAGTGACCAATGTAAAATAAGCTCCAAGTAAAGTTACTGGAGGCACTATTATTTTTCAGCTTATTTTAATGTACTCTTTTCCACTATTTAGCAAAATCTAACATACCTCCACTATGGAATATGAATTATTGCTACATAAAATTCAAGCCACCAGGCTGTTCTCCAAAGCTGGATTCACTGTAGTATTCAGCAAGAGAGTATGGACTTGGGTTGATAGCTTACCATTTTCAGTGCAAACTCACCAGGATATTCTGCACTTGGTCCAAAGACCTGCAAGACTGTATTTTGACAGTTTCAGTGGAAGAAACGTGCAAAATCTTAATTTGAATAAAATATCCAGTGCTGCTGAAGGGTCTCAGCCCGAAACTGTACTCTTTTCCATAGATGCTGCCTGGCCTGGCAAGTATCTCCAGCATTTTGTGTATGTTGCTTGGATTTCCAGCACCTGCAGATTTTCTCTTTGTGATTAAATTTCTGTTTCATTGTTTTGTCTGGAACAATTTTTAATTAACCTCCATAATACCTCTTAGGTTATGTCATACAAGTTCCTACTGGACAGATTGCATTGTTGGACTGATCCTATTGTTAATTGAATTTAGCAGCAAGTACCCACTGGCGGAAAAATCTAAGGCATGGTATTCATTTAACTGACTGTTAACTACTCACATCTATAAATTTTCTAAAATATACAACCATGCCCTGGTTGCAGTTTTCCAACTACATAAAATGCTAACAATTAGAAGTCATGTTGGTATAAGCTACATAGTTCTTCATAGCTGCCTATTAGTACAGTTCTTTACCAACTGATGAAAGATATTGTGGAGTGGTAGAGAATATCTCCAATCATAGGATGAGGTTTTTAGAAATCGAGACAAAGGATTCTTTCTGTGCTCTACCCTTCTGAAATCCACACTTGTAATATAACACCTGTTGTGTGTTTAAAATGAAGATCCATTACAATTACTAAAATTAATTCCAAGTTAAATAATTTTATTACAGTTAATTAGAAATCTTAATAGCTGCTGAAATGGCTAACACCAACAAAAAATATAACAATGTAAATGCACAATTGGACCACTGATTCATTTAGTTACAAGATCAATCTGTCCTCCCCACCTTCCTGAATCACCTGACCAACAGAATTCTGGTTTTGCTGCTTCAAAAAACATTGCTTCTTGGACTCCATCAGTTGTTCAAAATCTCGCCACATTTTAACCTGCTTCATGTTTGGACCATGGCTCTCCCGCACAGCTTTCTGTTTCTCCCTTAGTTTCTGTAGGTAAAAAGAAAAATCACAGCAATGTTCAGAGCAATTAAACTGCACTATAACTGCACCATGCAGCAGGTGTTCTCTTAAGTTTCTATTCCAATCTTGAAGGAAAATTGAAATCGTACTTGAAACAATAATTTCAGCAGTAAATATTGCACCCATTTTAATTAGATGGACCAGTCCATAGTAAAACATAGCTATAATAAAGAAAAGAAATTGTGGAAGTATTAACATTAACATGAATTGGCAATGCAAATTATTTGGAGTATTCATTATATGCAATTTGTTGCATTGTTTGAAGTAATGCAGGAGTGCAGAACCAAGGCCACCAAAAAATTAAAAAACCAGGAGTATAAATGGGTACTCAGTAGGTCCACTATTCCCAGTATGTTATAAACCTATCGACGATTACGAAGATAGGCTCAAATGAATAACTCCTTGTAATCTTCCAAAACACATGAGCCTCTTAAAAGAACACAAAGAAGAGCAGATTGGTAACTCACGGATTTGAGTCTCCTTGGAGGCTTACGTCATTCTTGAGGATTGCAGAGAAGTATAGATTTGTTAAACTAATGAGGGATTAACTACTTGTCACATGTACAAATGTGTTGTTTGTGTCGTCATTTGTGATATGCTGGGAGAGCCCACAAGTATTGCCACTCTTCTGGCACCAACATAGCATGTACATAACTCAATAACACTAATTTGTGTGAGGAAACTAGAACACTCAGAGGAAACCCACGCGGTCACAGAGGGAATGTACAAACTCCTTACAGGCAGCGGCAGGATTTGAACCCCAATCAGAGATCACTGGCGCCGTAAAGTGATAACACTAACCACTATGTTACTGTACCGTACCGTGAATGTTCAGATTAATCAGCATGTTAGTATGCGGGTATGGGTATGACAGGCAATTTGGAAGATAAATGGGGAAGTACTGCTATAATTATACAGGGCTTCTTGGAATCCATATCCAGGTATTACATTATTTAAATCAACTTAATTAAAGTTTGACATGCTAATTTTAGAAATAGTGCAGAAATGGTTCACAAGATTGATTACTAAAATGGAGGGTTGTTTACAAGATTGAGTGGAACTTAGAAGGTGAAACTACACAATTTTGGGCCTTGTTATGGTAGATGCTGTGAAAGGTGGTGGAATCTAGATTGGAAGGCATAAAGAGAATGGCCATTTAAGATTGAGATCAGGAAGGCATGTGAATGTTTGGAATTCTCTACCCAGAAAGCTGTGGGTGTTGACCATTTGAGACCACAAGAAGAACAAAAGGTTACAGGAATCACCTGTAAAGTGAAATTGAGGGCAATGATCAGAGCAGTTCAACCTTATAGAATAATGAACAGGCTGGAGGGACCATGCAGTCCACTTCTCTGCTAATGTCAGAACACTTGAAATAAGAGATGCTTATCGAAGCAGTATCCTGCAGTAGTGGGAAAAAGCTGACAGATTCTGACAGAGCTTTTCTAACCCTTATTACATAATATAACTTAAATAAGTAGATGCAAATTAATTCCTTATTCTTTCAGGACTTAATTTTTCCAAGTACTTTTTCTACATCAGAGGTTTCCAAATTTTCAAATAAGAAGAAAAAGTCTCTGCAAACGCTGCCTTTTCTGCAACATTTTTCCAAATAATCTGAAAACCAAAGAAAATTCTGCAGGTACACCACATTGATAACAGGGAACACTGTTTGTTAATTGAGTATAGAATGAAATACGGGGGGGGTGGGGAATGTACCCCTTATCTGAAATTCCAAAATGTGAAAACCTCTGAAATCCAATTTTTTTTTTGAGTGCTGACATGACGTCACAAATGGAAAATTCCACAAGGCGCTGGGAAGGTTCCTAGGCGATGCGCAGGTCTTTGCACACCACAGACAGTTCTGAGAAATAACCTCACATACATAATTATCAGAAGTTAATGAAAAATAGGAACACATTGTATAAAGCAAAAAAAGATCTCAATCGTGTATTGAAAGAAAGGATTCATCAGCAGAATGAACATATGCCGCTTGACGATATGCTGATCACGAAACAAAAATTAAATCTAATTGTGAATATTTAGCAGGCTGATTGTAGAAATTTAAGTAAGCATTACATTTTTAAATATTTGTGGTGATAAGCATCTGCTGATCACGAAGGAGAGAAATTCATTGATGAGCTATTGTTGCTGATAAAAATTTTAACACACTGAGTGGCTGCATCAATAAACATGTGATGAACACACATAAGATAAAGACTGCTTACCGGTAGCACATAAATTTAGAATCAGAAATGATGGTGATCCCAAGCTATATCATAATATATTCCAAATTCCTAAAAAATTGGAAATCCAAAACACTTCTAGCCTCAAGGTTTTGGATAAGACTTACTCAACTTGTACCTTTTTGCTGATGAGTACAGATACACGAGTCCAGCTTTGAGATGTTCCAAGCATTGTTAGCATATTCAAAATCTTCTGTTCTGAAGAACTATTTGGTATTATGGATCATTTGTTTCTGTAAACTGCACATCAATTGTACTATACTTCAAAATGGGGTCAATACAGGTCCACAACCCTTCCCAAATGTGGATGTGTATAATATTCCTCATTTCCACATCACAAATTTGTGTCCATATTAACAAGTAATACATGCTTTTAAACTCTATATCCCCAAAGCTCTTGGAGACATATTAGCTAAGCGACAGTACAACAATATACTATAGCAAATGCAAACTCACTGGCTTGCCATTGGTTTTGCAAGAGCTGGACAACAGCAAAGCATATGCCAGATTGTTGCTAACTGATTTCAGCTTGGCATTCAACGGCATCATCTCCTCACTACTAATCAACAAGCTTCAAAAACTGGGCCTCTGCAATTGGATCTTCGACTTACTTACCAAAAGACCACAGTCAGTGCAGATCGATAATAGCATCTCCTCCTCATTGACAACCAACACAAGTATACCTCAAGGAATGTGTACTTAGCCCACTGCTCTACTCACTATTCATTTATGACTGTGTAGCTAAGCACAGTTCAAACGCCATTTGTAAATTCACTGATGACACCACTGTTGTTGGCAGAATCTCGGATGGCAGTGACAAGGCGTACAGGGTTGAGACAGATTCACTGACTGAGTGGTATCACAACAACAACCTTGTACTCAACGTCAGTGGAATTCAGGAAGGGGAAGTCTCACCTTATGGTCGGTGGTCGAGCCCACTAGCGGATCAGCTGTTCTGGATTGAGTGTTGTGTAATGAACCGGATTTGATTAGGGAGCTTAAGGTAAAGGAACCCTTAGGAGACAATGATCATGACAAAATTCACCCTGCAATTTAAGAGGGAGAAGCCAAAGTCAGATTACAGTGGAGTAAAGGGAATTACAAAAGCATGAAAGAGGAACCGGCCAAAGGGGACACTTGGAGAGCAGCAATAGCTGGGGTTTTTGCAATCAGGAAGGTGCATGATAAATACTGTAGACAATAGACAATAGGTGCAGAAGTAGACCATTCGGCCCCTCGAGTCTGCACCGCCATTCTGAGATCATGGCTGATCATTCACTATCAATACCCAGTCCCTGCCTTGTCCCCATATCCCTTGATTCCCCTATCCATCAGATATCTATCTAGCTCCTTCTTGAAAGCATCCAGAGAATTGGCCTCCACGGTCTTCCAAGGCAGTGCAATCCACACCTTCACAACTCTCTGGGAGAAGAAGCTCTTCCTCAACTCTGTTTTAAATAACTGACCTCTTATTCTCAATCCATGCCCTCTGGTACTGGACTCTCCCAACATCTGGAACATATTTCCTGCCTCAATCCTATCAAATCCTTTAATTACCTCAGTACTTCTGAGAGAGGAAGTATTTCAAAGGTAGGATAACGCAACCGTGGCTGACAAGCAAAGTCAAAGCCAACATAAAAGCAAGAGAGAGGTCATATAATAGAACAGAATTATCGAGAAATTAGAGGATTGCAAAGCTTTCAAAGACCAACAGAAAGCTATGAGGGCAGGTGGGGCGGAGGGGAGGTGAAATATGAAGGTAGCCAACAATGAAAAAGAGGATACCAAAAGTTTTTCCAGATATATAAAGAGTAAAGGAGAGACAAGAGTGGACCACTGTAAAATTACACTGCAGAAGTAGTAATGGGGGACAAGGAAATGGCAGACGAATTGACTATGTATTTTGCAACAGGCTTCACTGTGGAAGTCTCTAGCAGTATGTTGTAAGTTTGAGAGTACCAGGGACTGAAGTGAGTACCAGTTCCTCTCTCTCTCTCTCTGGCTATCCAGCCCAGGGGATGATGATGGTTCCTTTCAATCTGCTCAGAAAGGAACAGTGTGTGCATGAATGGGTTTTAGGTGAGGTCCAAACCTACCCTGTTGGCATCCCCTCCCGCATCCAGCAGCACGGTGGGATCCAAGACGGCTGGGGGAAGTTCTCTTGCAGTGAATGGCCAGACCAAGCTTCGATGCAAGGGATGCCCTTTCTGCGCTTCACGGTGTTTGCTAGATGGCCATTGACCCTATGAGAGCGTTCATCCGCCCTTTGACTGGTCTTGTTTTTTGTCCTGCAGGGTGCCTAGACACCTTCTTCACCAGGCAAGCCTGGTAGGGGAGTCGGTTTAGTGGCCGACCACCCGACCGTGCGACAGGTAGTACTGGATTACATGGTACCAGTAGCACTCAGACGAGTGACCTGACGGTTCCTATTACTAGGGAGAAAGTGCTTTGGAAACTGAAAGGTCTGAAGGTAGATAAGTCACCTGGACCAGATGCTTCACAGTCCCTTATGTAACATCCCTTCTTGAAAAAATTCACATCTCCTCTGCATTCTTGATTCTTGCTGTGTAGAAGCACAGATTGGCGACAGATTTGATAAGCTAGTGTGGGCATATTGACACGCTGCAAAGTACTAATTGTAGTAATCATGTATAATGATAAGTTTCATATACTGTATTTATCATAATTATCGCTATTAATGCCACCAAACAATTTTATTAGTTTTTCTGA
The DNA here is from genome assembly GCF_030144855.1 of Hypanus sabinus. Taxonomy (NCBI): domain Eukaryota; kingdom Metazoa; phylum Chordata; class Chondrichthyes; order Myliobatiformes; family Dasyatidae; genus Hypanus; species Hypanus sabinus. The sequence goes on from NC_082718.1 coordinate 90,626,584, forward strand.
ACTGCAATTTAATTCATGGGCACTGCTAAATTCATTATGTAATGTATTTATGCCCCACTGGCCTACCCTACACTGAAAATGAATAAATATAGCATATACTAATTTTCCATTTTGGAATTAATTAACTTGGGGTCACGTAACAGGTTTTAACTGGTTGGAAGACGTTTATGATGGCATTCACTCATCCATGTATAAGCTTACTCATCTATGATTAAATCTCATTAAAGATAACCTTACTCATTAAGCTGTTATCCAGAGGATTCAGCCCCACATTTTGTACAATTAGAAGCATGATTTTACATTTTTGTGTGGCAACATTTCAGACAGTAAACAATACAAGTACCATATTAAAGTGGATCACTTGCCGCATTAGCTCACTGCAGGAGATTAAGCTTACTGTAACTGTTCAGTTGGAGTGTACAGATGAAATATTGTCATCTCCAGTGTATCCTTAAAGCACATACAGTACTACATTAATAATCATGCATCGCTGAATAAATTACTCTTAACAAAAGAAACTTGTTCTAAATTAACGTAATGTATCATAAAAGCTGATAACATGCATTAAAAAAAACCCCTTCAAAATAGGTTAAGCAAGTCTGTGGATGTGCACATACTGTATTTAAGCTGGTTTCAGTTGTAATTATAGATGCAATAATAGTAATTGCAATATTTTAAATTCACCTCCGGAAGAACATTTACTATACCAGCTGCAAGAAGGTGACCAGGAATACTACTGCATTATTATAAAACACCTAAACTGTTACCAGTACTCTATAAGAAGGAAAATGCCATCCTCACAGCTTGCCTTACCTCTAACCCAATCCATATTAAATGACCAGATAGAGTCACACAACACAGAACTGTGTCCTTCAGCCAATCTCATCTATGCTGAACTTTCTACCCATCTACACTAACTCACTGGCCTATATTCAGACTATATTCTACTATCTCAGTCTAAATGCCACTAAAATTAATAATTGTATCTCACTGTGTCACCACCTCTGGCAGTGCAATCCACATAAAACCACTGTCTGTGTAAAACAACCTTATCCCTGACTTCGGAGATTATATATCATGACCATCTTAAAGAAAGGAGACAAATCTACCTGTGGTAACTACAGACAGTTCCTTTGCTATCCATCACAAGTAGTCTTCAACCACTTTTTCCCCAGTGGCCAAAGTGTGGATTCTGTCCATCTGAAGCCAGAATATACCTGGTCTTCATGGGTGAGCATGCTGTGAGCATCAGCCACCAAACACAGCCTTCTCTGCCTCACATATAGTTTCATGGCTTGCATGACATGATCTTAACCACTAAGCCAGCAGCAAGCTAGGTTACATCATCACCCAATACGATTCTCATTCTCACCTCCCAGAAGCTTTCCTTTGCAATTGAATTTAATTGTAAGACTAATAGGAATTGAAACTGCTCAGCAGCAGGCAGTGGAGAAGGCTAATGGAATGTTGGCCTTTATTACAAAGGGAATTGAGTACAAGAGCAAGGAAATCCTCTTGCATTTGTACAGGGCACTGGTGAGACCACACCTGGAGTATTGTGTACAGTTTTGGTCTCCAGGGTTAAGGAAGGACATCCTGGCTGTAGAGCAAGTGCAGCGTACATTCACAAGGTTAATTCCTGGGATGTCAGGACTGTCTTACGCAGAGAGGTTAGAGAGACTGGGCTTGTACACGCTGGAATTAAGGAGATTGAGAGGGGATCTGATTGCAACATATAAGATTATTAAGGGATTGGACAAGATAGAGGCAGGAAATATGTTCCAGATGCTGGGAGAGTCCAGTACCAGAGGGCATGGTTTGAGAATAAGGGGTAGGTCATTTAGGACAGAGTTAAGGAAAAACTTCTCCCAGAGAGTTGTGGGGGTCTGGAATGCACTGCCTCGGAAAGCAGTGGAGGCCAATTCTCTGGATGCTTTCAAGAGGGAGCTAGATAGGTATGTTATGGATAGGGGAATCAAGGGATATGGGGACAAGACAGGAACCGGGTATTGATAGCAGATGATCAGCCATGATCTCAAAATGGCGGTGCAGGCTCAAAGGGCCGAATGGTCTACTTCTGCACCTATTGTCTATTGTCTATAACATATTACCTCCACTCCAGAACCATGGTTACCCCTTCGTCAGTAATTTAGCTGCAATATGCAGAGAATACTTATGCTTGGGCGTGTTCAGAGATTGACTTTGAAGATCATATCCTCTAACCTGGCACAAAGCTCATTGTCTATGGGGCAGCAATAATCCCTGCCCTTCAAAGCACTGGACAACACAGAATATAGTACATAAAACATTACAGCGTAGTAACAATCCCTCTGACCTGCAATCTCTGTGCTGAGTAGGATGCTAATTTAAACTGTACATCTGCCTGCAACATGTTTTATATCCCTCACCCTGTTTGTTCCAATGTCTATCTGAATGATTTTTAAATGTTGCTGTCATATCTGCTTCCAGCACATCCCCTGGCAATGTGTTCCAGACACTTATCAGTCTCTGTTTAAAAAACTTGCCACATAAATCTCCTTTAAGCTTCCAACTTTAAATATGCCCTCCAGTATTTGACATTTCCTCCCTGGAAAAATAGGTTCTGACTATTTAGACTATAATTTATACTTTGATCATAACAACTGTCAGCTTCTGACATTCCAGAGAAAACAGTTCAAGTCTGTTCAACCTCTCCTACAGCGAACACTTTCTAATCAAGGCTATATCTTGGTGAAACTCTTCTGCACTTTCTCCAAAGCTTTAACATCTTTCCTGTAATGTGGTGACCAGAACTTCACACACACAATTTCCTCCAATGTCTCCAACGACATTGATATAATACTATGCCATTCAAAGTATCTTGGTGGTAAGTTCACAAGAGAGGTACAATGTTGAAGTTGTAAACATTTCAGCAGTTAACCACATTCTTGACCCTTGTTTGATATTGCTAAAAAACAAATGACAAGTTGTCTACAAGTGGAATTTCTTTATAATTTATATTTAAGCATTCAGTCTGGAGCCCTAGTGCCCTGGTAAAATTGTCCAACATAACTAAAACTAACAAAATAGCTTTAACCATGGAATCTTGACTCCCTTAATGAAATATTATCATCACTTATTATTTTAAACAATGACCTGGAAATGCAGTCTCATTTTGCCTGCACTTATTGAACCTTATTTCCCAACACCTTTAATGCAATTTTTAAAAATCTACTTTATCCTTCTCACTTCATTTGTGAGGCTAATCACAAATTTCCATTCTTGGATTACCAGGGAAGAATGGACACACAAGACTCAATTCTCAAAGAGAATGGAGAGTGACATATACGGAAATGAGTTATTCAGAAAACAGTTGTTTTGATGAATAAGATGTCTTTAAAGAGTTTTTTCTAAGTTAATGCCATCAGGAGAAGAATTGTTCTAATAGAGCACAAAAGGAGACCTTTAGCCCCACCATATGCAATTTGAGAAGTTCTTTGGCAACACGAGAGAATCTGCAGATGCTGGAAATAAATAAAAAACACGAAATGCTGGCAGAACTCAGCAGGCCAGACAGCATCTATGGGAGGAGGTAGTGATGACGTTTCGGGCCGAAACCCTTCATCAGGAGTGAAGTAACATGGGATGGTTGAGGGGGGATAAGAAGTGGTGGGGAGGGATGAAGTAGAGAGCTGGGAAGTGATAGGCTGGAGGGAAATGGGCTAGGGGGAAGGTGGAGAATTATGGGAAATAAAAGAGAAAGAAAAGTAGGGCTGGGGGGGGGAGATTATAGTGAGGGGGGAAAAAGAGAAAGAGAACCAGATTAAAATTATAGATACGGATGGGGTAAGGTGGGGGCAGGGGTATCAATGGAGGTCTGTGAGTTGAATGTTCATGCTAGCAGGTAGGAGGCTACCTAGGCGGGAGAAAAGGTATTGCTCCATCAACCTGTGTGTGGCCTCATCTTGACGGTAGAGGAGGCCATGGACAGACATGTTGGAGTGGGAGTGGTCTGTGGGATTGAAGTGTGTGACCACAGGGAGATCCCGTCACTGCTGGAGGACTGAGTGCCGGTGATCGGCGAAACGGTCTCCCAGTCTGCGGCGGGTCTCCCCAATGTATAAATGGCCATTTCGGGAGCACTGGATACAGTATATCACCCCAGTTGACTTGCAGGTGAAGTGGTGCCTCACCTGAAAGGACTGTCTGGGGCCTAGGATGGTGGTGAGGGAAGAAGTGTGGGGGCAGGTGTAGAACTTCTTCCATTTGCAGGGATAAATGGCTGGAGGGAGGTCGGTGGGGAGGGATGGGGGGGATGAATGGACAAGGGAGTCGTGTAGGGAGCGATTCCTGTGGAAAGTCGAGAGTGGGGGTGAGGGGAAGTTGTGACTGGTGGTGGGATCCCGCAGGAGGTGGCAGAAGTTACAGAGGATTATATGTTGGATCTATAGGCTGGTAGGGTACCTAGACTATTCCTCCTCCCACCCTGTCTCCTGCAAAAATACTATCCCTTTCTCTCAATTCCTCTGCCTCTGCCGCATCTGCTCTAAGGATGAGGCCTTTCATTATAGGACAAAGGAGATGTCTTCCTTTTATAAAGAAAGGGGCTTCCCTTCGTCCACTATCAACTCTGCTGTCCATCGCATCTCCTGTATTTCACGCACCTCTGCCCTCACCCCATCCCCCCGCCAGCCCACCAGGGATAGAGTCCTCCGGTCCTCACCTATCACCCTACCAGCCTACAGATCCAACATATAATCCTCTGTAACTTCCGCCACCTCCTACGGGATCCCACCACTAGACACATTTTCCCCTCACCCCCACTCTCAGCTTTCCGCAGGGATCGCTCCCTACGCGACTCCCTTGTCCATTCATTCCCCCCCCCCCCAATCCCTTCCTCCAGGAACTTATCCCTGCAAACAGAAGAAGTGCTACACCTGTCCCCGCACTTCTTCCCTCACCACCATCCCAGGCCCCAGACAATCCTTTCAGGTGAAGCACCACTTCACCTGCGAGTCAACTGGGGTGATGTACTGTATCCAGTGCTCCTGATGTGGCCATTTATACATTGGGGAGACCTGCCGCAGACTGGGAGACTGTTTCGCCAAACACCGGCACTCAGTCCTCCAGCAGTGGTAGGATCTCCCTGTGGCCACACACTTCAATTCCACAGACCACTCCCACTCTGACATGTCTGTCCATGGCCTCCTCTACCGTCAAGATGAGGCCACACGTAGGTTGATGGAGCAATACCTTATCTCCTGCCTAGGTAGCCTCCTACCTGTCGGCATGAACATTCAACTCACAGACCTCTGTTTATACCCCTGCCCCCCCCCCCCACCCCATCTCTATAATTCTAGTCTGGTTCTCTTTCTCTCTCTTTTCCCCCCTCACTATAATTTCCCTCCAGCCCTACCTTTCTTTCTCTTTTATTTCCCATAATTCTCCACCTTGCCTATTTCCCTTCAGCCTATCACTTCCCAGCTCTCTACTTCATCCCTCCCCCCACTTCTTATCCCTCCTCGACCATCGCATGTTACTTCACTCCTGATGAAGGGTTTCGGCCTGAAATATTGTCACTACCTCCTCTCATAGATGCTGTCTGGCCTGCTGAGTTCTGCCAGCATTTTGTGTTTTTATTCGAGAAGTTCTTTGCAGGCCATAATGGGTGCATAAAATTAGTTACAGTAGAAGTGTCAAACTTGGAATGAAGAACTCTCACTTGAACATGTCACAGGAACAGTTACTATTAGGGACGTAAATGTTTGTGATAGGGGAAAAAGTGCATTGGTAATGGAGCTTTATTTCATGAAGGACTGAGGCATATCTGACTCAAATTCATGGTTTTAATGGAAGGCAAAGGTTGTGTATTTCCTAAGTCATTCTGGATTCGATGCCATCATCCCCTCAGAACTAATCAATAAGCTTCAAGACCTTGGCCTCAATACTTGCTTGTACAATTGGTTCCATGATTTCCTCACTTGCAGACCCCATCAGTCTGGATTGGAAAATCATCACCAACATCTACAATCACCACCAACACAGGTATATTACAAGGCCCTGTGCTTAGCCACCTGGCCTACACACTTTCTATTTATGACTGTGAGGTGTATCATAGCTCCAATCCCGTATTTAAGCTTGCTGACAACACCACTGTTGTAAGCCGCATCGAAAGTGCTGATGAAGTGTAGATTGGAAATCTGTTTCAGTGGTGCCACAACAACAACAACATCTCACTCAATGTCAGCAAGACCAAGGAGCTGATTATTGATTTCAGGAGGAGGAAACGGGAGGTCCATGAGCCAGTCCTCATTGGAAGATCACAGGTGGAGAGGGTCAGGAACTTCAAAATTTCTTGGTGTTATTATTTTGAAAGACCTGTCCTGTGTTCAGCACGTAAGTGCAATTATAAAGAAAGCATGGCAACTCCTCTACTTCCTCAGGAGTTTGTGAAGCTTCAGCATGACATTAAAAACTTTGACAAAATTCTATAGATGTGTAGTGGAGAACATATTGACTGGCTGCATCACGGCCTGGTATGCAAAAACCTATGCCCTTGAATGGAAAATCCTATAAAAAGTAGTGGATATGGCCCCACCATTGAGCACATCTACATGAAGATTCATCACATGAAAGTAGCATTCATCGTCAGAGACCCTACCACCCAGGGTTTGCTCTTTTCTCACTGCTGCCATCAGGAAGAAGGTACAGGATCCTCAGGATTCACACCACCAGGTTCAGGAATTTATTACCCCCTCAACCATCATGCTCTTGAACCAAACGGGATAACTTCACTTGCCCCATCATTGAAATGTTCCCACAACCTGTGGAGTCCTTTGAAAGACTCTTCATTCCATGTTCTCAATATTTATTGCTTATTTATTCACTATTATTATTTCTTTTTGTATTTGCACAGTTTTGAAGACTGGTTGTTTGTCAGTCTTGTTGGGTGTAGTCTTTCATGGATTCTATTATTATTATTATTATTATTATTTCATTATGGATTTGTTGAGTATGCCTGAAAGAAAATGAATCCCAGTGTTGTATATGGTGACATGTATGTACTTTTGATAATAAATTTACTTTGAACTTTGAACATTGGATTTATAAAACAAAAATGCACCAATTACATTATTTTATTCTAATCAAGGTAAATATTTCATATTCTAACTTAAATATTAAAGCTTTTAGTTTTACTAAATATTTGATTAAATTGGTTCTATTGAATCACCCAGAAAAGCTGCAGACAATATTCATAGTTTTCCCCGTTACTTCATAAAGTTAGGGAAAAATAGGCCATGACCCAGTTTAGGTAGATTAGAAATATTACATCAAATTTAGAAAACCTAGACCAAAGAATATTTGACCCAATTCCCGTTTCACTTCCACATTTGTATTTTCCCTTTACATTGCTTTGTAAGATTATAAACCCCAATTATTGCACAATATATTGCACCAGCATTACTTAGTATTAATATTTAAAATGGTCCAATCAAAATGTTACTGAATTAAGCAAAATTCATAATTACCGAAACACATCTGCAGAACTGGCCTGGTTTCTAATAATAAGAACTATTAGGAACACCTGCCGTTAATGCAAATATATGATTAGCCAATCATTTGGCAGCAACTCAATGCATAAAAGCATGCAGACATGATTCTAGAGGTTCAGTAGTTGTTCAGATCTAACATCAGAATGGGGAAAGAAATGTGATCTAAGTGACTTTGACTGTGGACTGACTGATGATGCCAGATGGGGTGGTTTGATCTCAGAAACTGTTGATCTCTTGGGATTTTCACTCACAACAGTCTCCAGAGTTTACAGAGAATAGGATGAAAATCAAGAAAAAACATCCAGTGAGCTGCACTTCTGTGGGCGAAAACACCTTGTTAAGCAAGAGCTCAGAAGAGAATGGCCAGACTGGTTCAGGCTGACAAGAAGGCGACAGTAACTCAAATAACCATGTGTTACAACAGTGCTGTACAGAAGAGCATCTCTGAATGCACAACATGTCAAACCTTGAAGTGAATGGGCAACAGCAGCAGAAGACGACGATAATACACTCAGTGACCACTTTATTAGCTAAAGTGGTACCAATAAAATGGCCACTGAGTGTATTTCTAGCTTCTATAAGGCACTACAAATAGACTAAATTTGTTTTTGTGTTTCATCTACAACAATAACCACTGCTGAAGTAGCAAAGTGGAAAATAAGAAGCAACATATTGTATGCCTAAACACACATTCTTGAGTCTTTGCCCGTAGCTAGATTTTCAGGAGCGTAAAGAGAAACATTATCCCAGTCAACTCGTAGGCTCTTAAGTGTTCTATTATTTTAAACCTTCATGTACAACTTTAAGTAGTGTTAAAAAGTTCATAGTGTTATATTACACAAATACGATATCTGCTTCTTGGTGCAATGGATGTAGATTTTAAAAATAACAGTTGCCCATTCTTCAACCTCACAACATAATTGAGAACAAATCTAGTCTGTTAGGGTAATTTTACTCTTTTTGGCAGCTAACTTAAGCTTAAAAAAAAAGTTTCAAGCAACTTAATAAATATAGAATAAAACTTTGATAAACTGCTCTTCAACAATCCAGGTGATTCACCATTTGGTATACTGTGATATTTATTGTGTTCCCTTGAAATTCATGGGGGTTCCAGTTCCTCCGCTCCTTCTGCTTACTAGGGCTTTGGTTCCCTCAATCCCTTGAAACTCAGTCCCTTTATGCACACTGAGCCCCAGTTCATATGCTCTCTTTAAATAGACCAAAGCCCCATTTCCATTGCCCCCTTAAACTTACCAAGTTCACTGGAAAATTTATTACAATACTGCATAATAACCATTAAAAAGTTAACAAAAATATGTATCATCTAAGATTCTTAAAATCTGCTGCCAGATTATCGTTTTCAACCATGGAGCCACCTCTGAAAACGTTAGAAGATTTATTGCACCAAAATACTAATAAAATCAGAGTGAAAAATACTGACCATTTCCATCAAAATTTGGTAGAGATTGCGTTGAGATCATTTCCCATTAAATATAAAAGAAACTTTCAATTATATTATCACAGTATAGAACCTGAACAAACATTTAGATTGCATTAAGGAACACCAACCATACAATAAAAGTTTTAAAGAAAATGGAGTTGAAAAATATTAGTCCGAGGTCCAGGGTATGTGAATCTGCGTCAGCAAAGCCATGTGGGAATAATCATATGCTGCCCTAAGCAAACAAATATTACCCTAACTCCTTGCAACAACTGAGTATATTTAGATCCTGGTAGCTTTAAAAATTTGTTTACTTAATCTATAACTTGTGTTTGTAGCACCAACAATTTACAACTAATGCACAATAGTTACAAAAGCAACTTGTAATGCAACTATTGTTGGTAATGACATGCTGGCTTTAATGGTACAGTTCATGCTGTTCCTTGAAGTCACAATTGCTGATATTGTCATTTCTCAAGAGATTAGTTACCAATGTTATCTGCCAAGTTTTCTTTCTGGTTTGCTGTGCCAGGATTCTGGACAGCTGGCTAAATCCTTCGCTGTCTGCCAGAAACAATGTGTTAGTTAATATAGATTTTCCCCATGCAGCAACATTCCCAACATGGCCTATTGTACAGATACTCACTTTCCCCAGATTTTCTTGCTCCAGGATATTTCGATTATATTGCTCCCTGAAAGATGCAAAGTAATTACTAAGTTAAGTACATATTTTGCTTTAGAATTTATTACTTGACTCATATAGTAAACAATTTGTTGAAACACTGCAATATTGTATCAGCACTTTGTTGAGAAATTGAATGTTCCTGTCAGGCAATTAATATCAGTCATATTGCAAGGCTATTTTCTAAGTTCTTACAACAATTTCAGTGCTGGTTGACTGCTTTAGAACATCAAAATACAATTAAATCCTGCCAACATAGAGATGTATGTTGTAAAACACTTCTTCCTTTTAGAAATGGTGGAAAGCAGTATAATTTTTGTGGATGCCATAATATTTCTATGGGAAATTAAGGAAAATAATTGTAATAATGTGTATTTTTAAATGAAACACAGATTTGTTATTCAGTGCTATTACAGTATCACAAGTAGAAATCTTATATAAAAGGGATGAGTCCTCATTATCTTTTTACTGTCTTAATATTGTTCCTGATCTTTTAAGAACATCAAAGGAATAGCAACAAATCTGGAAGTAAGCAACATAAATATACAGTGGAAATAAGGGCAAAGAGGAAACAGGATCAAGGTTCTTTAAAATTTTAAAACAGTAACATTAAAAGATTCTCAAATGCTCATAGTACTTTCCAGACAGTGGATGAATTAATGACACAAATAAAAGGATATAGCTGTGATGAAATTGCCATTATAGAAACATGGCTCTAGGTGCCCAAAGCTGAGAGTTGAACGTTCAAGCAATACACACAAAATGCTGGATGAATATTCAAAACTTACGAAGACAAAATGGAAAAGGAGGTGGGGTAGAACTATTAGTGATGAGATTACACTGGTGAAAAGTAATCTTGGCTGAGCATATCATGATGTAATCTTGGAATCAGTTTAGGTTTGGGAAACAGCAAAGGCAGAAAACATTGTTGGCATTATTTATATGCCATCAAATAGTAGCTGCAATATTGAGTACAGCAAAAGGAAAAAAACAGCAAAGAGGAGCATGTAACAAGAGTAAGAGGATAAGCATAGAGAACTGTAATCAGTATGGACCCATAACTTGCAATGCTCAAGTTGCATTCCCAAGAACAAGAGTGGTTGTGGAAACAACTCTATAAATATTCTTTCTTTCTAAATCTTTTTAGATAAATATTACAGTATTACGGACTGATAACACTGATGTGCCAGTGAACTCCTGTCCTCCCTGCGGCTGCCCTGGACACCTGGTATGGATGTAGCAATGAGATGCCCCGTGGCTCAGTATGGTGAGGGTGCCTGTGAGGGCAGTTGCTATGGTGATATGTGGGTAAGGCCCGCCCCCATGCCATTGTTGGGCACTGACAGAAACTGCTCCTCGTGTTAATGTTTGTAAAAACAAAATGACTGGAGAATCTAAATCCAAATCCCTTACAGACGAGGCAGATGAATTTACAATGGAGAATGAAGAAATGGTAGAAGAACTAAGTAACTACGTTACGCCTGTCTTTTTGTGAAATGAGACAACAAGCATGCTAGAAATACCAGAGAACCAAAGACTTAGGGAGAATGTACAAATATAGGAAATAAGTATAGTTAAAAAGATGCTCGAAAAAATGAAGAAATTTAAAAATGAGGGGTAATTTCAAAGGACCTAATAGTCTACCTCCAGAGTTTGAAAGGCAGTTATAACACTCTGGTTATCAAATTACAAAACATCACAGATTTTAGGATTACCCTTGTGGATCAGTGGGTAGTAAATGTCCTACTACTTAAGATGGACAGATGAAATTGTGGAGCAGACTCAAATGGTCAAATGGCTGAATTCTGCTCCTATATCTTATGGTCTTATATTCTCGAATCAAATCAACAATTTGACTGGATGGAGGGAACAAGAGTAAACATTGATTTTCCCTGTTTGTTGATAAATCAAAAGTAGGCATTATTGTGAATAAGGAAGAGGAAATAAAGAAGGTTCAAAGGAACATAGACAAGTTGAATAAGTGGACAAGAACATTATCCATTTCAACACGTACAAACAAGCTGGAGGAACTCAGCAGATCGGGCAGCATCCGGATGCTGAGTTCCTCCAGCTTGCTTGTACGTGTTGATTTGACCACAGCATCTGCAGTGTACTTTGTGTTAACATTATCCATTTTTTTGGTGCATTAAAAGAGAAAACCAGAATGATTTATAAATGGTAAGAACTAGGAAATGCTGGTGTTTAAATGGACCTATGTGTCTATGGATTACTGAAAGACAACATACAAACATGATAAATGGTTTTTTGGCCTCATTTGAATCCAGGAGAAAAGGTACCTTATCTAACTTTGCTGAGACAGTACCTGGAAAATTGTATAGTTTTTTTTATCTCCTTACTGAAAGAAGGATATTCTTGTCATTAAGAGAATTCAAAGATTAACCAGATTGGTTCCATTGTGGTAGGTTTGCTGTAAAAGAAGAGGTTCAAGGGACAGTATTCTCTGCAGTCATATGAACATACAGATAGTTTGAAATGTTCTGAATTCTTATAGGGCTTGACAGAGTAGATATAGGGTGAATGTTTCCCCTTGGCCAAAGAGTTTAGCAGCAGAGTCACAATTTCAGAAGACTGAGTAACCTATTTAGGACTAAAATGAGGCAAAATTTATTCATGTAGAGGGTGGTAAATAGATTTCTTTACCCCACAAAGCTATAGAAGGCTCAGTTTGATATTTTATTCAAAAAAGGAAGTTGATAGATTTTCATTATTAAGAGGATCAAGGTACATTCCCTTTTAAGTACAAGAAAACAGTAGTAAGGTGAAATATCAGCCATGATCTTGACAAAAAGCAGAGCTGGCTTGTAGAACCAAGTTGCCTACTCATTCTCCAATTTATCATTTTGATAACACACACTTCCCATCCTACTCTCATCTGTTCAAAGTCTTGTGGCACTGCACTTTACTTTTATGGCAATTGATTAACCTCAGAATTTGGGCAGAAATCACAGACTTTATTAATATAAAAATAGCAACACACTACAAGTCAGGTGGCCACTGTGGAAAGCAAAACAGAGCTAACATTTCATTCTCCAATCACTCACAGGCTAGCTTTCATCTAACAACCAAACTACTCCTAGATCTCTTGAGTCATAAGATACATCACACAAAACAGGGCACATGAGATTGCAAATGGTGTTTTTTTCAGGATACATAAAAACATAACACCAAATACAAATGCTCTATAGAGCTAGTGAACATTAAGATCTCATTCTCATGATGAGTGCCTTGACTACTTTTCCATTATAAAAAATAATTCTTCTCTGCCTGAACATATCGTTCGTTTGTTATGTATCCTCTCGCCTGACACATAGGTCCAAAAAATTACTAGGGTGCATTAAAAATGAGATCAGTGACTGGAATAAGGGCAGGAGTCAGTAGTGATCCTCTTTTCCCTGTTTTGATGAATAGCCTTCAACCTGAAACCTAACACTACTCTGGTTTTCTTTCACAGATGCTACTTAATCTGCTGGTGTTTTTACAGCTCTTTCTGGTTTATTTCATATTTCCAGCTCCTGTTGTTCTTTCTTATTTTATTTGTAATTCATTAATTGATGGCTCTCCATCAGCGCCCAAATGGGAAGGTGGTAGAAGATCAGAAAAGCTTTTCATTGAGAAAGGTGACAAGTACAGCAAACAATAAAGAACTTTAAGGAATTCAAACATGACAGAGGCAAGAGATATAATGAAACAGAACAGAGATATAACATGCTCCATTAATGATGGCTCAGATGCAAAATTTTATAAATATACAGCAAGGAAATGTTATTTCCTAGACTAAAAGGAAACTGTTGCACAAGTTATTAAATAGATATCCACAGAATATATACATACACATAAAAACATAAGTACTTAAACTTGCAGGTACCTCATAGCTTTCCTTCTTTCTTGTGGATCTGCAGATACGTATAGTTTCATTTCATCAGCAGCACGCTGTATCTGTCTTTCAGTAATCTGTTCAGCAGAAAACAACTTTAATCTCTGCAATGTTTTCCCAAAGCTAATAAAATCAATAGGAAGTTACAAGAGTTTTTTATACCCTTCTCAAGCAGTTGGTATAATGGTATCTAGATTCCTCCTGAGCACATTCTTCTCTGAGTCCTTGGACTTCCTGAAAAAGGTTCTCATTTAAGAATCACTTTATCTGAGAGAAATTTAATCACAAACTACATTTTAAATATTATAAACAATCAATATTACACATATTTTAGTCGACTATCCTTTTGAATATAGTTCATCATTAAAGTAAAAAGATAATGACCTTTCCTACCAAAAAGTAATTATAATTTACTCAATGAAATCCTACCTACAAACAATAATTATAGAAATATTTTTACCAGCCTTCCTAAAAATTGCCAGTTAACTTTAATCAGCAAACCTTTTAAGAGTTATGTCATTTTTTTAAACAATAATCTCTTATAGCAAGCAAACCTAGAGAAGATGCTTTCTATTCAAAAGGTTCTAAATCCTCCCAACTAACACAATTATGATTTTGCAGTAACTCCACAGAATTATTAACATTCCCCAAATGGACAGTGGCTCTATTTGGTAGCAATGGATAAGCTGAAACCTTCTCAATTTTCCCTAAATGGAAAGCAACTCTGTTTGGTTACACCATATACGCTGAACCTATCTATCACTAACCTGAACAGAACATTCGAATTTCTTTGGTCGCAAAATATACTTCCCAAGTATCCCAGAAGGCCAAGTGACACTGGCAGCAACAGTTCTTTATGAGCAATAAAATGACGATGAACTGTCATCAACAAGGATAATTTTGCAACATGATCTTATCCTCAGGGCCTCTTGATGTATTTAATATAGGGAAGGTCTTTCCTAGTCTTTGAATTCTCAAGTATTCAAGTCAAATGAGAGTAGGGCAGGCTACAATGACTAACAAAAAAAATCTCAGAAAATAGGCGAAATTCCTGAAGTCTTATTTACTTAATGTCCTGGGCATAAACCTAGATGAACACATTATTCACATGCCTGAAAACACAGACATTCTGGTCTTTTGTATTAAGTGATGTTCTGCAAGCAAGAAACAGATCGGTGGATGTTTTCCACAAGTGGTGGAAACAATTGAATAATATTAACAAAAATGATTGATCTTAGTGAAATCTTTGCCAATTAATTGCATTTAAATTTCCCCTCCTGGGCAAGGGGAAAATGATGAAGTATGCTGCAGTACCACTAATGGTATTTTCCAGAAATTCTAGGACAAAAATGGGTAATTGAAATAAAAAATTATTAGAAATAGTTTGATATTTCACATTGGTGAATGCCATCAGAAAGCAAGAACTATTAACAGATAGCTAAAGCCTGATGTTGTTTTAGTAAACCAGATTCCAATTTGGGGAAACTCAGACTGATCAATACAAAATGACTGAACAGAGAATTACCACAGTTAGCTATCCTTGCACTGACTATATCGGAAACAAACACAGCTTCAAAAGAAAATGAATTTACAAGTACAAGAAGATACATCTTCACACTCTTTTCAAGATATCCTAAAAATGCTTTACACTCAAAGAGGTGCACAGCAAACTTCCATTAGCAGCAGCAAGATAAGGACCAGATAATGTATCTTAGAAATAGTGAGTGAATGATCTACATTGGCAGAAGCATTCTTGCCAGAACACTGCGGTGACCCTGTTGTGCTTCTTTAAAATAGAGCTTTGGGACTTTTAAAGCAAAGGAAGCTGTTGACTAAAGTGTTACCCTAGATTTTTGTGCACAAGTAACAGGAGTGAAACTTTAACTCATAACTGTCAAATTAAACAAAAAGAAACTAAATCGTTCTATGTAGAGAGATTGTAAGGATGTAATAAAACTTCACAATTCTTAATCAGTTCTATCAATATTTACAAGCCCTTGAAAATTAACACTAAGTCATAGACATGTTCAATTACTGCTTGCACTGATTTAGCAAAACTCAGGCAGAGTTCTGGGGTGAGTCCTTTCCTTCAGTCTAGGTTGCAGTTTTACAAAATGTTCTGTATTGCATGTAAGTGCTTTAAAAAATCCCTCTAAATTATCCAAGTAGTGTAAAAAGTCTAAAATGGGCATAGGAATTATCGCATATGTGGATTAAATTATGACCTTTATTTACCTGTTCAAGCTTAGATCGGTTGCTTTCCAGGCCTGCTGCACAGCTGTCATAGAGTGCTTTTTTTTCTTCATACTCTTGAGTTAGTTCCTAATGTGAAAGGGCAAACTGTCATGTAAATGAAACTGTGAACTAGCAGCATGCGACACTCAAACAATGTATGTCCTTGTCAATCACAAGTCAAGACCTTGCATTCTGAAATAAATTTACACATCCAAGTTCATGTGTAAACCAAACAGGTGGCTTCACATCCTTGTATGTGGAGTGAAATATTGTTACTTGCGGGATTCATCCTGGTGTTCAGCATGGAATTTGTTTGGTTAAGCCTAATTATTCTCCAAATAACACTTGTTCGAACACTTTCCTGTACTTTAGTAGCTACTTTGTGAGTAATGCAAAGATGGCAAATTGTCTGCCAACTGACACAATGGAAGTTACTGCACTTACTGTTTTGACTAAGTTGGTGCAGTAACTTGGCAACCAGCCAAAAGAAGGGCAAGAAGCAACATATTACGACAGTACTCTCATTGTTGCTTAAAGTCCACCACTCACCTGGCATTTCTGTCTCAATGGTCGTAGTTCTTTGATGACTGGGGCCAAGGCAGATTTTTTTTCAGCAATACTATTATTAAGTTTCTTTATCTGTAGAAAAATTGGCACACAAAAATAAACAAGATCTATGCATTAACAGTTATGGCACTTTTCCCAATTACTTTCTTTTTTGCTATAAGCTGGCAGAATTGCCATTTACATACTGAAATTCTCACCAATAATATGCATTTATGCACAGCTTTTTGTTTCTCTTCTTTTATGAATCTTATATTGCAGAAACATATTATATAGAGAATCTAAAAGTGGGGGTGGGGGAGAAAGAACAGCAATGTGGCAAACAGTTGTAAATATTGACCAAGTACAAATGAATACATGCCCCTTTGGCTGACCTTCCTGGGGAAGGATTATGTAATGAAATTGATAAAGAGGAAAGATTTATTTAGATGGTATCTTTCACTTGCACCTTCTCAAATCACTGGACTGAAACCCATACCAATTATGTGAAAATCTGCTTTCTGTTAATCTGAGGTCTTCACTGAAATTAACTTGAGCCAACACAAAGAATCACAGGAAAATGGTTAAAATGATAAAAGAAACAGAAGGTTAAAAAATGTCGAAGCAAACCCAGAAATAATAGCAAGTACACAGACACATAAGATAAAAATTGACATTACAAATATGATGTAGGACAAAGAATAATGTACTTTTACCTGCAGCAAGAGCATATTGCTTCAAAATTTGTAATAGTAATAACAATGTTTAATGTTACCTCTGGATAAAATTGGCAGCAACTTCAGGGATCCACACTCACAGATGGAAATTCAGAAGATGTTGATGTAAACACTCCTCTTCCCAATACAGAATTGTTATAAAGGTGTGATCTCAAACTATCTGCCTATTGTTCTGATTTGAAAAACTTAAGCCATGTTCAACCAGGTGGAATGGGTATCCTTATACATCAACCGCCGTTAATTGACTGAAAGGATCAGTGGTCAATTATGGAGGCAAATAGGACATTGGCATTTATTTCAAGAAAATTTGAGTAGAAGGGTAGTGATGAGTAGGATCATCATGAACCGCTGTTGGGTCGCACTGGTTCTTGAGAAAAATGACACATTTTGCTGTACATTTCAATGTACGTGTGACAAAGAAATGAATCCGAATATGGATAATTATTTATGGATCTCCATTATTAAAGAGGAATATACTTGTGGTAAAGGGAATGTAGTTAAGGTTTGCCAGATTGATCCCAGGAATGACAATTTCTCCAAGGAGAGATTAAGCAGATTTGGTTAATAATCATGGTGTTTAGAAGACTGAGAAGTCATCTCACTGAAATGTACAAAATTCTTTTGAGGCCTAACAAGATGGAATCAGTGTTGATGCTTCCCTGGACTGATGTCTCTGGGCCCCAAGTGAGGATCATCTGTTTCTTCATCCAGAGAATGGTGAATTTTCAGAGTTCTTTATTCAGTAGGGCTATGGAGACTCAATCACAAGATTTTTAGATTTTAAGGGAATCAAGGGAAATAGGATTAATGCAGGCAAGTTTTGGTAAAATAAATATTGAATGAATGAGCAGGCACAAGGGGTCAAATGTCATCCTCCTCATTCTTTTTCTTATGTTCATGGTGAATAAGAAGCTTCTTTATCTAGTGAGAGAAAAAGTTGGGGGCCATTATTTTATAAAAAAAAAGATTGCAGAATATCACGAGCCTCATGTGTAATACCACGTATAGTCATGGAACACAGGCTAAGCACATTAATGCAAATATGGAGTTTAATCTGCTGTCACTGCCCGAAAGTAAGCTGCCTAACTATCTTTTCCAGGTTACACAAGGCCCCAAGCAACACGCACAGATAAGAAAAGGATTTTTAAAAGGTCTCATCTTAATTTAAATGGAAACATTTTAAGGAATTACACATTAATGCACACATATTTCTAAAAATTTAGTACAACACTAAAATGACACATACAGTTGCAATTTTCAAGTCATTTATGTAATGCCTATGATTTGAATTAACATACAAAAATCTATCTGCCAGTCTTCCAGAATCAATTAATGTGTTCTTCTTGGCATCAACATTACTTTGGGTGCAAATTTGGTGAATTTTGATATTAATTATCTTTCTATTTAACTCTCCATCAGCAGAAAAATATGCACGATTTTAAAATTAGAAATCAATGTAACATTAGTTGACTATCTTTTTTCTTGAAGATGCCAGAAAGTTATGAAAAAACATCTGACACCCTGTTTAAGGTGTTAACACAAAAATATACTGGTAGTTACTCATTCACTGTAATTTCCTTTCATTAAAATTTCAATGAGCTTAAATGTTCTTTTTCCTGAAATGATTACATGTAAATGCTATGATCAAATTATTGAAAGATGAACAAAGGAACTTAATGAGCATTTGGGCGGGATAGCCTGGTGACTGAAAAATCTCTCCCTGGCACCTTTCAGAAATTGTGAGAAAAGAAATTAAGCAGCAATGAAAAATAAACTTCTGCAATATTCTCTAATTGCTTAATGTTCCAGACATCATAACTCTGGAGGACCATGATGACAGAAAAGCTTAAATCACTTGCCCCTTTCTGAATTCAATGACTGCTTAAGATTAATAAGAAATTACTATTACATGCTTTCACACATCTATTGCTTTGATAAAAGATTGTTTAAACTTGTTCAATTCTTTCACAGGTTCTAAACACGTCAATCTTACTTTTGCTTGTCAGACTGAAGTCAAACAAGCAGAGTTTTTGCTCCCAGCATAAAAGTCAAGGCCTCTCAAAGTCCAATGCTACGTCCCCGTCGTGAGAGGTGGAAACGGGCAAGGCTGGCTGACAGGGCTCTGGTGAAGCTGTATAAGCCCACCCCAGGCACAGTGGGTACAATGGATTACAGAAACTTTGATGAACTCCAACCATACCATTGACTTTGGATGATGGAGATAGGAGGTCAATGGCCTCTGCTCCCCTGAGAGCTAGGAGCCCAAGAAGAAAAAGAATAAAAACTGAGACCTCTTTAACAGATCATATTATCTACAAGAAATCATGAATGAGTGACTGCACTCTAAAGTCCACTTTCTTCCCCCTCAATAAATTAATTCTATTCAATGTTCACTTCATTAAAATTAATAAAATATTTACACAAGAGATATTATATTTACACATTTTCACAGAACAACATAAATGTACTGATTTTAAAGACAACTCCAGAATACAAACTATGTGCAATAAATATTAGATTTTTACAACACGTTTCACCCAAGTTACTGTTGATCATTTACTGTTTACTTCTGAAATGTTTGAGCTGATGTTTAACACTTCCTGAGAATCACTGGTTGCTATCATCATCAGTCTCAATAAAAGAATAGTTAAATTCAAAGATGTTCCATCTGCGGTAGACTAAACTCCCTAGCACTTCTCATTCTCATGAAACAACATTAAAAATAGGTGCTGGGATCACTGCAAAAGAGCTAAGAGTGCATAGAAACTGATAAATATTATATACTCCCCTTTAAATGTGTGCATGGGATATTTTATGCAAATATCTATAGCTCTGAGAAGTGCAGAATACTGATTAAGTAAGTGCTACAGAATTCAGTATAGATCAAGTTCAGAATTAACTCCAGACAAATAAAATAATCAACCGAATGGATTTTTTGTTCAACAATAAAGCAGCAGTGCTTGCTCCTTCAGGACTGAATGGAGTACACTTCCCCTCATCTGGTACAAGCTGTTATTAAATGGTTTCTGTTTAAGATTTGCCACATTCAGCAGAGTTACATCACAAAACCTGCTAATCAAACTGAAGGATTCTGATAGTTCTAATTTTTATAATCTTTAAATACATCACAGAATGAAAGGGTAGAGGCTGAAAAATCATAAACAATCAAATAAATTTATATTTACAATTTATTTTAAAATCCATGAAAATACTATTCTAAGAGAATTCAGGAGCGCACAAATAAAGTTAGATTTTCAGAACTAAGAGGTACTTCGGCAATAATTATGGATTTTTCTTATTCATAATGCAATTTGACAAGTATTTAACTGGCAATTCTAATTACCCTACTGTTGAGAGTTCAGTTAAACTCCATTCATTGGGGACTTAGATTTTATTGGTCTTACACTAAGATGAGCACAAAAAAGCTCACATCAAATTAACGATTTAGCTTTGAGACCCCCAACATGGCCTTGACAAGAAGTAGCAAGGGAACCTCCAGACTTCTGTGTTTAATTGCATGCAGGTGGACATTAGAAGCTGTTGTTAACGATGGTGGTGAATGCTGGAAGTTATACTCTTGTTCCATCTACAAACTCTGGTCCAATTTCATCCAGGGGGCAGAAGAAAAGCTCTACAATGGATATTTTCAAGCATTATTGAGTGGGAATGTGTAACATACAGATATTTCAGCCAGTAAATTGTCCTCATAGAATGTTATTATTAAAGGATATTGGAGTCAAATAACACTGGCAATCTACAATTGTATTAGGTAAGTAGTGGAAAGAAGCATAGTTACCATAATTTAAATTATTATAACTGTTCCCCACAAATTGTAAACTCTTAATATATATCCAAACTGTAAATTAATTTTAGTCTTTTTAAAAAGGATCACCATTTCAGACATTTCATCAAGTGTACGTCCCTTCACTTCATCCAACTCGCTCTTCAATGCAGATACTCTCTCCAGCTCTTCTTGAGTGTCACTGAAACCTGTAATACCATGCTTTGCTTCAATCGCTTGCTGTAAACACAAATAATTTGACAAAGATTACCATATACGGATCTCAGCTGGTAAGATAAATCTTAAACAAATATAATGCAAGTCTGATGTATAATAGCCAAGGACCATAAAATATAAACCATGAAAGCACTAGTTAAAATACACTTGGAATACATATGAGGAATAACCTCTTTATGCATTTTGTGAATGATCAAACCTTATTATCAGCTTTATTTTCTGTCTATGCATCACCTCACACAACTTGAGTCTAATAACTCGCAGGGAAAATAAATTTCAAAGGATCCACTCTTTTGACATCTGGGTACAAAACAATAATAGTTAAAGGCAAAATGATGCAGGAAATGAAGCTGTAAATTAATATGGCAATTATGCTTTCAATGCCACCCTTTATCAAAATTCTCTGCAAATTCTACCAAAATCAAACCAATCTGATGACAGTCCCATCCTGTGCGCTGATTAAATCAATTATAATTGCATCTTCTTCAATAACCTGTACTTATATAGCACTTCTAACATTGTAAATCATTCTAATAGGTTTTTCAAAGACATCAACTTTAAATGTTAATTGTTTCTCTCTTCACCAATGCTTTCAGGTTTGCAACATCTATAACGTTTAACTTTAAAATTTTGGATGAACTAAATTTTACAGGTTGTAGTCTCCATTACTGTGAGGATCAGCTGAGTTTAAATGCTTAAGGGAGCTAACATGGGGGATTACCAAGCAAATTCAATTCTACATATTTTGGATTTTAAAAAAACATTTAGTAAAACCTAGCTAAAGAACCAAAGATAACTGTAACAAGGACAAATACTATGGAAGTTTGAACTAAAATTGATGCTATCAAAGAGAACAGAGCAACATTAAAAATCTGTTGCAAAAGGTACCAGCAAATTTTTTTGAGCAATAAAAAATTAATTCCTGTGTAATAACACCTGTTTACAAAGAACACAACTGCATAGGCAAAATAATAGATTCATAAAATCCTATTTTTGAATATTATAAATTTTTTCCTCAGATGATAATAAATGACAAGTAGACATTTGCTTATTTTTTAAAAATCAATAGATAGAAATTGAGGGAATAGATATAAAAAGAGGGAACAACTTCATTCACTCATCACTGAGTTGTTCTCATAACCCTTGGATTCACTTTCAAGCTTTCTTCACCTCCTGTTCTCGATATTTATTTATTATTATTACTTCTTTTGTATTTGCACATTTTGTTGTTTTTTGCACATGGTTGTTTGACCATTCTGTTCAGTGTAGTCTTTCATTAATGCTATTGTGTTTCTTGGACATACAGCATATGCCTGCAAGAAAATTAATCTTAGAGTTCTATATGTTGACATATATGTACTTTGAACTTTAAATAGAATACTAGCTCCTGTCAATACCTTAAATTTCAAAGAGGGCAAAGAATTACAAATAGGTTTAATGTAAAGAATGTGAAAAAACAATATTTAATTATCTGAGACATTCTACATGCTTAAAGATAAAAATTATAAATTAGAAGCTAATATTAATTTATACTTTTCTCAGTAATCACTGAGCATTACTTAAAGGCACTGGAACTTGTAGGGGGATGACTGAAATGTTTCATGGTAAGTTGTATCATTTCAGATAAATTATCAGTAACTTCTCAGAATGGACCTGAGCATTGAAGTGTACTGAAAGCAAGGTTTTCATATTACCAGTTGTTGCTGCATGGCTTCATGCCGCTGTTTTAGAATTTCTTCTGTCCTTTGCAGGACACCATATTCTGCTCTCAGTTCTGCCAGTTCTTGGCGCTTCTTCTTATATACAGTACTCTTGCTACGAAGTTTGCTGACATAGCGTTTGAACTAAAATTTAATGAGAACAAGTTAATATAGTCAGTGCTGAAAATAAATTGGGAGGCCTGCTGCCTCCAATACAAAAATACTGGAAAAAAGGTATTATTAGTTTCAGAATTGACAATAATTTACGTCTACAGAACAAAAGAGAGACTGCCAGAGCTAAATATGGCAGTCTCATTTTCTTAGACAACATGGAATAGTCTATAAAAAGTCCTAGGCAGGAAGCCAAAAATAGTCATGAAAATGTATCACGTAGAGTTTTCCCCACCCACTAACTTTCCACCATGGAGCTAAATGTTGAAGCATCTTATTTAAATAATTCATACCAAAATTTGAACCCTTTCTTCCCCAACCAAAAAAAATTAAAACAAATTCAGCAGCTAAGCCAAGAATAATTAATATGAGCTTAAAAATAATAACACATTCAATACGATTGTTGTGATCCATAATTCATACTCCACATAGTATCTTTAGCATTTATAGTACAAAGCTAATTTTCATGTTATATAATTATCAATAGTCTACAATCTTTGCAATATAATTTGTTCTAGATTTGCCACTGAAATATTAATTTAAGTAGACTTTCTATTTCCTCTAAATCAATTAGCCAGATTTCATTTCCATTAAAAGACCTAACAGATACAGTTTACTTATGCTGAATGACTTAAATGTAAATTTATAACTTATAATAATGAAATTGACCAAAAATTCATAACATTCACTAATACGGCATATCAAAGCAGTTTAAATGTTCTCAATCAGAAACAGACCAGGTTACTTATTAAAAATTTACTTAGAGATACAATGTAGAACAGACCCTTGCCGCCCAACAAGCTACAGCACCCAACAACCCACCTATTTAACACTTGTTACACTTCAGTTCCAAACTGTATTTTATGAAGAAAAAGATTAGCTTTATTTGTTACATGTACAATGAAACATATAGTGAAATACACAATTTTGCATGAAATCAAATCAGTGAGGATTGTGCTGGGCAGTTCACATGTGTCACCTTACTTCTGGCGCCAAAATAGCATGTCCGTAACTCGCTAATCATAACTGCACAGCTTTGGAATACAGTAGACTTGAACACCCGGTGAAAGCCCGTACAATCACAGGTAGAATGTACAAATTCTTTACATACCCTTGGTGGAAGTTGAATCCCAATCTTACAGCTGCTGCTGTAAAACATTATGTTAACCCTTATGTTGCCATGCCACCCTTCTGTTTTGGCACTTTCTTGCAGTTAATGATGTATTAACTCATGTATGTTAAATACTAAGATTTAATTCCAAATGGAATGGAACTTTTTTTTGCACTCTGTATCAATCGAATGCTCTGCAGCATTAGGACAGGTTGTGTTAAAATGGCAGCACTCATCAATGAGCATTCATTATTATAGAATGACAGATTCTACCAACAGCTCAAATCTCTCTAGAGCTCATCTTACGTTCTCTAGTGCATCATAAATGGGTATTGATTATAATACCAAGTATTAATGGATATTGATTACAATTCAGTTTTTGGGAAACACAGAGATCATGAGGGATAACCCCACACTATTCTATTCCAGGACACATTTATCACCAATTATCTAGTTGTTACATTCAGACTAAAATTAATAGTCACATTTAATCATTGGTGAAATAATTAAGTTGCTGTGGCAAAACACAGCAAGTTATTGAAAGAAAAACAACCACAAAAATACAAGTTAAAATATATCTTTTACCCATTCTTATTAATGATATGTACCGAAATATAAGATCCAGAATTTCTAAAAAAGATTTGTTATATTCTAATGGCACATTGGGTTAGTTTTCAATGTGAAAATCCCAAGAAATGACAAATTATGTAAATGAATTCATTGTTCATGCTGTGTAATTACTTCCTTGGTCTTTCAACAATCTTGCCAAAGTCATGCAAAATTAGTCATAATTCTGGTCTGACACCTCACTACTTTACCCTGGTCAACAGATGCAAATTTCTTCAATCTATGGCAGTTGTCTCAGCAGCCTCTCAGACTGCAAAACAAGGTCATAAAGGAAATAAACTTATGAATATTAAAGTAAAAGAAAATCATTGCACTTTCATTTTAATGCCAGGTTTGGTGGCATCAGTATACTTAATAATTTACAGGCTTGGGTAGTCTCATTACCCCTGAAATAAACCAGGAGTCCTTCAACAGGAGTAGAACACAGTTCTAGAAATACCAGTTCCCTTCTGAGGCTTCCCCAACGTGGTCATTCTTCATTTATACATGATGCTAGCCAAGTAACGCAAAGTAGCAAATCATAATTTCTCAAAACTGAATACCAATCCTAGTCACAAATGTAGCTGCATAATAATTCATTGTAGTACCTGGCAGCAGCTACCTGTCTGAAATCAGATACTTATTGAGGACCAAACACAGGATATGCTAAATTGCCAAATTCTACCTGATTATTCTTTCACTGAACAACAAAAAGCAACAAACTAACAGAAGCTGGAATTCTGAAATAAAAAATTCTAACTGCATGGGAGAGAGGGGCAATAGCAGGGAAAGGTAAATAAAATTGAATCTCTTTCTTCCCTTCTAATTACCCTTACTAAGAAGGTTTCATGCTGAAAAAAACTGCCAGTTGCTGTGTGCAGCCTAATGAATCAACTCCTTAGTACAGCATAATTGCAATAAGTTAAAACAAAAATCCAGCTGATGCAACAAAGGGAAATTCAAATACGACAGCAAATTTGTTTCAAAGCTGGTTCAAGCAAAGCATTTAACCTTTCAAAATTTTGTGTGAATGCTTTGATTATGTGTCCATGTAAATTCATAAAATACAGTTAGAGTGCCTACAATTTACATGATTTGAACCACATTGTAAACTTCTTTGATAAGCATTAAAGAGAAAAAGAAAGCTGTCATCATTTGTAGGGCTGGTACCAGCCGTGCATTTGTTGAAGGAAGCTAATCAAAGAGCTACTGAGAAATTTTTAATTTGTAGACTTATTAACAAAGATAAGAAGCAAACTTGTTGAAGCTTGCATGTTAATTATACTTTGATCTTCAAAAGATCTATGGAGCTTATTCAAATACTGTGTAAAGAATGCAACATGTGTAACGTATTTGTCATGGGTCATAGCCACCTGTTTTTTGGCAAGCCACAAATGATAATCATAGTTTGGTAACTGGAGCTGCAGCACTACATACTTAATAGGTTACAAGCATCCACCCACTCAGCCTTCCTCCTCTGTAGGTCTCAGACTACACCATAGGTATGCAGCTCCACCTCATGTCAATTAAAAAGAAAATAATATTTACAGCTTAAGCTGGAACACACATTTACCCTTAGAAATAACACTTGCATGAAAATGACTTCTATCCTTTTGAAAATTGAATAATTCTACTAAGCACAATAATCACAAACATTAGGTACAACCAGTGTAATGGAGACTTTAACAAAAGACCTTAAGGGCTATAAATATACAGCCCATACAATTCTCCACGGCCAACAACAGTATTAGCTTGCGGTGTTTATAGATCCATTTGAAACTGGTTGGGGAATATCGTTGGGGCAATATAAAACTGCTCACACAAGCAAACGCCACTCAGGAGCAACAGTTTCTTACAGTATTGAGAGGAGGCAATGAACTGTTATAAAGTGGGAAATCTTCACCACAATCCTCTCAACTTCCAGAATGAGCAATATCATCTTCATTTGTTTAACAGATAGGGACAGGTTATCCCAAAGCACATAGCAAGATGGAATGTAGCAGCATTGACATTGATGTATTGTTTTTTAGTATATAGTAAAATAACAAGATATATTTCAAATTTAAATATTAGTCTTGCTCAGGGGCTGGGTAGCAGCCTGGTTCCATTCCCCATCTTCAAAATACATTATTGAAATAGCCTTGTATTTAGCAAAATTACTGTACAAAGTGCCTTTGAAGTAGCTTTGAAGAACAGCTTGAAGCAGAGTTTTATAACCTGACTCTTTTTATAAAGAACATGGACTCTAATCCTTCTATGCAGTGTCAGATTAATTAGAATAGATTTTCCGCAAACACATGCTGTTTACATTAACACATTCAGCGTTGACTAGGCCCCAATTCTTCTGAGGAAATGGTGGCAAACATCTTTTTACAAGGCTAGGGGGATAAATTCAAACATTTACAGAGGTCAAAACCTTTTTGAATAAACAGTTGAGGTGAATGCAATTCATCAGATTGGAATTAAACATAGTGATTGAAAAGTAGTTAATTGTGTTTTCTCAGCAGCATAAATGAGCAAACTAATACTAAACTAAAACTGTAGAAAGGCACAATGTCTGAACCTCCATATTTCATTTCTCATTACTGTTATTGGCTTCACTAAGGGACTTAACCCAGGCAGAAAGCAGCTTGATTCATAATGTTGTTTTCTGAACATTTAAAACCGCAACATCCAAACTCACCTCAGCAATACCTGTACAAATTTCCCACCTATGTTGATTTTAGTAACTATGAAGGTTATTGCAGGATTTTGTTGTGGGCAGAAGTAAATTATAATATAACACAACTGAGTCAAGAATTGACATGGCATCTCTTAATTTTTTTCTTAACCCATTAAAATGTCTCATTTTCAATGCTACATATGTATATATCAGTGATGTATATTGATGAGTTGTTTATGCAAATTTGAATTATAGGGTGGTAGTCACCATATATATTTATTTTCACACTGCCTGATCTGATATATCCAGCATTTTACATTATTTTGTCAGGCAGCATATTCCACCACCCCTCCAAACCCAATTCCCTTACCAGGCAATTTGTAAATGACTCAGCAGGAAAAATAATAACTAATATAAATATCACATTTGCCTATGTCCAAGAATCCCAATATCCTTAGAGCACTAATAATATAGACACATGTACTTATCATTACTACTTTGAATCTGCACTATTATCATTGTAGTACTTGCTGAGGCAAAATTATTTGATAAGCTTAATTAGAAGTATTTTGGAAACAAAAGTCCAGTTAAATTCAAAAGAATAGTTCTCAAATGGTAATTTTTTGAATGCATCTCAGTAAATGTGACAATAATAAACCAATACCAATACTTTTCTTTTGCAGCCACATACAAGACCAGGGAGGTCAACCGTCAAATGAAATCGGGTATCCATAACTAGTTTAATCTGCAGAGTTTTCACTGCTACCTCAAAAGAAACACTGTAACACTACAAAGGCTACAGAGGAGATTTATAAAGGTAATACAAGGCCTGAATAATTTTGGTTATGAAGATAGATTAACTAAGTTGGGGTTGGTTGTTTTGTAATGGAGACTGAACAGTAATGTGATTGAGACATTCATGATCATATAGGCATGGGTAGAATGGATAGTAAGGGCCCAGCTCCTTTAGCAGAGAGTTTAATAACTAAGGGACACATATTTAAGGCACGTAGAAGTATTAAAGGGTACTTGTTCCCCCACCTAGATGTTAGCTGGGCTCTAGAACTCACAACTTGACATGATAGTAGAGGTAGAAACTCTGATCACATTAGGGATAAAGAGATATAAACCAAATGCAGGCGAATGGGACTAGCTCAGTCAGACAACTGGACTGGCATAACTATATAACTCTATCATCACTTATGATTGTATCTGCTGGGTTTTACTGCAGCAATTCACCATGATTTCTTTAGAAACAACTTTAAAATTCATAAATTCTACCACCTAGAAAACAAAAATATACATTATTGCCTCCAAATTGCAGATTATGCTGAAATACATCAATACCCTTTCATGGCAATTGGATAATCCTGGAAAAGTATTCCTGATGGAATTGTGAGATTATGTTGATGATCTGTACAGCTCAAGAGAAAGACAAGCAGCAACTTTTAGAGGCAAGTAGGGATGAAAAACAAATGCTGATTTTCTTCCAAATGCACAAGAACAAATAAATGAAATATTCAATGTTTAAAACAAAGATATTAACAATCTTTTACTTTGCAGGGTCTTCCACCTGAAGTATTAAATCTGTTTCTCTCTCCACAGATATATGCTGACGTGTTGCTCATTTACAACATTTTGTTTTTATTATAAAAAGATCTCAAATTTTCTCAGAGCTCATAAAACTCCAAGAAGGCACCAGACCATTTTATCAATTAAGGAGAAAACCCCCAAGACAAGACAGCAAAGCAATTCAGTTTATCAAAGTTAACTCCTTGTTGAATAGTACTCTTACAATACCAATGGAACTTCAGAGGTTGCATGTATGACACACACATCATGAATCAATAAATGTATATCAAACTAGAATGTACAACACCTAACAAATATCTTGTTCTTTCTTCAACAGATGAGATAGTATTGATATAACCTGCTTCAGTTATCTTACCTCATCACCTTTCAGAACTTCAGTGCCATCAAAATCACGAGCCTGACTCGTTTTCTGTGCCAGCTCTTTCTCCATGCTCAGAAGTTCTTCTCTGCATTCTTGTAACTCTTCAGCCTTTGCCTCTTTTTTGTGGGAAATGATAGATGCCTGGATGAAATTTAAATTTTACTTTAGAAATTGGCTATTTCTAAGGTCTCATTACAGTTAAAACCAATCCAAACATGGAACTTTGGAACTCATGTTGAAGTTGTCTTTTTATTCACACTTCGGACCCACGGTCTGTGGGAAAGCACATACCAAACTCTGAACTTTGCTTGAAATTCATCTCGAACAACGGGCTCTTTTTTGGAAGTAGTGACCCTTCTTCCTTGAAGCCATTCATTTTCACAAAGCACTTCATGCAACGGGGAGGCTTCCCACGACATCCTCCTCCATTTTTCCTCCTATCTTCTCCACAGCTCCCGCCAAAAGGACCACGAACCCCACCAGTGTCCGTCACAAATCTCTCTCCACCCAGCTTTCTCTAGAACCTTCTCCCAATTCCACCATCCTGATTAGCTGACACAGCATTCCTAAGTTGAACATCATAGCCCCTTACCTTTAACCGGAAACCCAAACATGCTAAAAGAAGAATGCACTGCTTTTTCAGAACTGATAAAATGATATATCTACGGCATAGCAGTAAAAACCTTAACCAGGGCTTGTCACATATTATTTCAAAAGGTTATGATGAAAATCAGAAACAAGCAAAAATACTAATCCCATTGTGCAATCGCACATTTTCATCAACCCCTCAGCAGAAGCTTAAGTACTGTATTCAACTTCCAGACAAAAAGCTAAAGCTTCACAATGGTGTATTATTTCTGCAACACCATTGTCGATTACATTGTTCAACTTAACTACATGTGTTAAAAGAATCCAGTAGTTTGGGTATTCATAAGCAAGAAGGGTCACCCCCAACCCCCAAAAAATTCACATATTCCTATTCGTTGCATTTTGTTCATTACCATGCCTGAACTGACAATATGTGCTCTAATTTTGCTTACCCTTTCAACATTAGTGAACGAGCCTCCTGAATTTGAGTCAGTTTCATCAGACACATTTCTCAACCCAAGTACTGGAAGCACCTCCCCATTCAATTCTATGAGAGGGAATCTGACAGTGGAACGTAGTTGTCTCAAGAGCAGCAATCAGCTGTGTAAAAATTCAGGTCATACACCTTCACTCAGGAGTCATGAAAGTCTCTACAGTTACAAAGGTTACAGTTACAGTTTCACTTTTCAAGCCAATACTTTTCCTCACCAAAGAGGATACTCCCAATCAAGGATAAAGGATGCTGTACAAGCTAAAATAGATAAAGGTCATATACTACAGCGGCTGGAGTAGAAGATTAATTACTAAGTTTAAATATGAAGGTTCCAAGCAAACAAGGACTGAAATTTGTAGCTACTGACCATAGAATTCCAAATTTCTTCAAAAGATGTCAAAAAATTGAAAATTTTCAAAATATACCTTTTGTGTAAAACAAAAACTTGCAAGAGTAAATACAGCAACTTCAAGCTATTCTAACTCTGATGGTGGGGGAACCTGGGGCATAATTAATAGTCGCGTACATTTCCTGAATTGGTTAATTTGCTCGGGTCTAATCTCCTTGTCTGTGCCGGTTCCACATAGCTCTAAGTTCCCCAATCTTTCCAACATATACCAACCCAAGAAGTTCCTAATCTTAAATTTAATTTTAAAATTAAGTTCAATTTTCAGCTTAATTGTGCACCCCTCATTTGAGTCTCTCCCACCACTGGAAACATCTCAAAATCTACCCTTTCATACCTTCCTAACACAGAGAATATCTGCACAAACACCTTCACAAAAAAAACAGTATTCATCAGCTAGGACCTCCACCACCCAGGCCATGCTCTCTTCTGACTGCTACCATCAGGAAGGTGGTACAGGAGCCTCAGGACCCACGCCACTAGGTTCAAGAACAGTTACTACCTACAACCATCAGCCTCTTGAACCAGAGGCTTCATTTGCCCCATCATTGAACTACTCCTATGACCTATGTACTCACTTTCAAGGACTCTACAACTCAACTTTGTCAATATTTATTGCTTATTTAATTATTATTATATTTTTCTTCTCATTTTGTATTAGCACAGTTTGCTGTCTTTTGCATCTTAGTTGTTGTCCATCCTATCAGAGGCAGTCTTTCATTGACTCTATTGTGTCATTTCTATTTACTGCGAAACTCAGGGTTGTATATGGTTCTTTGATAATAAATTTACTTTGAACTATTGAACTCCTAGTTATAGCATGTGATTCAGTAAGATCATCCCTCATCCTTTAACTCCAAATCTAATTTCATAGTCACCATAATAAGACCACCCTCTCATTTGAGGAATTAGCTTAATGAATCTCTTTAGAACTGCCTCCAACACTGGTACATCCTTTGATAAATAAAGGCAAAACAGCAGTTCAATAAAGATTTTTTTCAATGGAGGCAATAAAGATTTTTTTTACTACAAGTGGTACAGTATATGGGAATGCAAACCGGCTAGAGGACATATTACCACTATTAGTAAAAGTTTAAAGTTCAAAGTAAAGTTATTATCAAAGTATATATTTGTTATCATATACAACTCTGAGATTTACTTTCTTGTGGGCATACACAGTCAATCCAAGAAACACAATAGGATCAGTGAAAGACTGCAATCAACAGGAAGGACAAACAGTGTGTAAAGGAGAACAAACTGTACAAATGCAAAAGAGAGAGAAAAAATAAATAAGCAACAAATATCAAGAATATGAGAAGAAGAGTCCTTGAAAGTGAGTCCATTGGTGTGGGAACAGTTCAATAACGGGGCAGGTAAAGCTGAGTGCATTTATCCCCTTTGCTTCAAGAGCCTGATGGTTAAGGGGTAAAAACTTCTCCTGAATCTGGTGGTGTGAGTCCTGAGGCTCATAGTTATAAGTACAAAGCAAGTAGAGCAGGGGGCGAAGCACACAGCCTTGTGATGTATCTGTGCTAATAAGAGATTGTGGAAGAGATGTTGTTGCCAATCCAAACTGATTGTATAAGTACTGACTACTCTTTACACAGGCAGCTTCTGCAACCAGATTATACACATCCATTGGGCATTTAATTTCATGCAGCGGTAGTTTCTAAATGGGCTCCCATATGCTATTGATAAAAGTATTATCATAACTGCCAAAGACTAGGTTCCTTGCTGAATAGAGTTCCAGTTGGCAACCAATAGTACAAACCCCAATTCCAGAAAAGTTGGGATATTTTCCAAAGTGCAATAAAAACAAAAATCTGTGTACGTTAATTCATGTGAACCTTTATTTAACCGACAAAAGTACAAAGAAAAGATTTTCAGCTTATTTGTATTTTGTAAATATACACAAATTTAGAATTTGATGGCTGCAACACACTCAACAAAAGTTGGGACAGAGTTAAAATAAGATTGAAAAGTGCACAGAATATTCAAGTAACACTGGTTTGGAAGACTCCACATTAAGCAGGCTAATTGGTAGCAGGTGAGGTATCATGACTGGGTGTGAAAGTAGCGTCCATCAAAGGCTCAGTCTTTGCAAGCAAGGATGGGTTGTGGCTCACCTCTTTGTGCCAAAATTCATGACAGAATTGTTAGTCAGTTCAAAAGGAACATTTCCCAACACAAGATTGCAGAGAATTTAGGTCTTTCAACATCTACAGTACATAATATTGTGAAAAGATTCAGAGAATTCAGAGACACCTCAGTGCGTAAAGGGCAAGGTCAGAAACCACTGTTGAATGCGCGTGATCTTCGAGCCCTCAGGTGGCACTGCCTAAGAAACCGTCATGCTACTGTGACAATTATAGCCACCTGGGCTCGGGAGTACTTTGGAAAATCATTGTCACTTAACACAGTCCATTGCTGCATCCAGAAATGCAACTTGAAACTGTATTACGGAAGGAGGAGGCCATACATCAACTCTATGCAGAAACGCGGGCGAGTTCTCTGGGCCCCGAACTCATCTCAGATGGACTGAAAGACTGTGGAACTGTGTGCTGTGGTCAGATGAGTCCACATTTCAGCTAGTTTTCAGAAAAAACGGGCGTCGGGTTCTCCGTGCCAAAGATGAAAATGACCATCCTGATTGTTATCAGCGGAAGGTGCAAAAGCCAGCATCTGTGATGGTATGGGGGTGCATCAGTGCCCACGGCATGGGTGAGTTGCATGTATGTGAAGGTACCATTGACTGTAAGGCGTATATTAGGATTTTAGAGAGACATATGTTGCCATCAAGGCGACGCCTCTTCCTGGGACGTCCATGCTTATTTCAGCAGGACAATGCCAGACCACATTCTGCACGGGCTACAACAGCGTGGCTTTGTAGACACAGAATGTGTGATTTTGACTGGCCTGCTGCCAGTCCAGATCTATCTCCTATCGAAAATGCATGGCGCATCATGAAGAGGAGTATCAGACAACGGAGACCACGGACTGTTGAGCAGCTGAAGTCTTATATCAAGCAAGAATGGACAAAATTTCCAATTGCAAATCTACTACAATTAGTATCCTCAGTTCCAAAACGATTAAAAAGTGTTATTAAAAGGAAAGGTGATGTAATACAATGGTAAACATGCCTCTGTTCCAACTTTTGTTGAGTGTGTTGCAGCCATCAAATTCTAAATTTGTGTACATTTACAAAATACAATTAAGTTGGTCAGTAAAACTATTGAAAATCTTTACTTTGTACTTTTGTCAGTTAAATAAAGGTCCACGTGAATTAACATATCACAGATTTTTGTTTTTATTGCATTTTGGAAAATATCCCAACTTTTCTGGAAATGGAGTTTGTACTTTATCACATTAATTGGCTGTAACTGCCAAGCCAAAGATTTGCACTCCATTAAGTATTTATTAGTCAATACTAACACCTACAACATTTTTTGAAGGGTATCTATTGAGAGCACCTTTCTTTTCTAATGGTTTACATTTTCCTTACCTGTTGGCGGAAAAGGAAAAGTTTGTCATCCATTGGATCGTTTCTCATCATTCTCTTTTCAATTAGTTGGTTAATTTGTGTATTAACTTCCTTGATCTAAAAGAAAAATCAATCATATCAAAATAGTGAACTGCTTCTAGAAATAAAGAGTTTTAAAAAGTAGCAAGAAATTGAGAGGAAGTTCTAATCATAAGACACAAACACAACAACTAGAAAATATACCTAGAGGAATAGATACTTATACAAGTACAAAGCAGAAAGAGTTAGATAGACACAGACGTAAAGTGAGAAGATGGGGTGGGGGTCCTCTCATTTCAATTCTGTCTTTTGTCCTTATATAAGCTTTGCACTTGCTTTTGCTAACTATTATTTTCAAATTTTAGAATTCTTAATATTTTGTTTTCAAAAGGAAAGATTTTAATTAAAATACAAATATTAGATAAAAAGTTTGAAAAAAAGAGTATGGTTATTTAACAAAATGTGTGACTGGATAATATTTTTCTCTTCTTTAGCAATGGGTATTGAAGACAAGGGAGCTGCAGTTGTCACCTCAGTAGATAGCAACCCAATGAATTACATTTTTCCTGGCTGGCTTAAGTTAGCAATCTGTGACTCCTGAGTGCTGCCCAAATGGACAAGGAATTCAGAACTAACCTGAAAAATGCTTGCTGCCATTCCAACAATACTTTAACCACTGGATTCTCATTGAGTAAGGCAGCAGACAGCAACTTTGTGCAATTTCACATCTATTATGCTGAGAAATGTAGGTGCCAAAACTGCAGTATCTTCAACCCCAGTAATTTCAATGGAGAGGAACAGCTCTCAAGCAATTGATACGCTTAAGTAATCTACATTTTTAAACCAAATTAACTGAAATGTGTTTAATTAATAAGTGTATTCATTAATTAAGTTTGCTTAAACACAAATTTAATTTTAATACTAATCTTGGGCAAAGACTTAACTCAGCTGATGAAGAACCTTTAAGGTGGGGCTCTGCGGCTTTTGGCAGAAATTTCAGTGCAGTGTATAACTCCACTGATTAGTAATTGACTTCTGGGAACTAGTTGTTGGCACTTGTCTGTAAATTAGGTACATTAGAGATATTTTGTGCTGTGCCATCTTAAGAGGCAAGCATAACAAAGCCTAATATCATTCATCGGAAAGAACTATTCAATTTCTTGTAAATTAACCTGTCTTCCCTTAGGTCTGGGATAATGAGCAGGTTGGAGAGGATAGTGTATCCTTTGAGTGAAATACAAGTCCCTGAAAAATAGACCAGCTGATGATAACAATGCTGCAAGCCCACAAATGCTGCAGGTATAGTTCTCACATTAAGGAAGGATGAACAGAACTATCTCACAGGATATATGTTGAGTTTCACAGAGTTAGAATGACACTGTTGTGTTAATTTAATCAGTAAGCCATTAAGGAAAGTTGCAAAACATTCCTTTAGTTTGCAAAGTACTCATAATTTATACATATTGCACAAAAGAGGACTTTGATTGCTAAAACTGCAATACTATTAAACACAATCATCAAATGTAGCAAAAATTTATGAACAACATTTAATGAAATTGTGATGACAGAAATTTTCATTTCCCTTTTATTTTGTTGTATTTCTTTATAATTTACAGGAAGTAACAGGCAGGATAGACAAAAGGGAGTCAGTGGATGTTATTTATTTGGATTTTCAGAGGCCTTCGACAAGTTGCCACACACGAGGCTGCCTTACAAGAGCCCATGGTATTATTCTAGCATGGATAGACGATTGGCAAGACCCAAAGAATGGGAATAAAGTGGACCTTTACTCATTGACTGCTGGTGACTAGTGATGTTCCACAGAGTTTGGGACTCTTCTTTTCACATTATATGTCAACAATTTGGATGACGGAATTGATGGCTTTGTATCTAGGTTTGCAAATGATACAAACATAGGTGAACGGGCAGATAGAGTCAAGGAGGCAAGAGGTCTGCAGCAGGTATTAGACAGGTTGGGCAAATGGGCAAAGAAGTGGCAGAAGTGGTATAGGGCATTGCTCAGACTAAATTTGGAGTATTGTGAGCGATTTAGGCCCCCTATCTAAGAAAAGATGTGTTGGCACTGGAGAGGGTCCTGAGGAGGTTCATGAGAATGATAATCAAAATGAAAGGGTTAACATATGAGGAGTGTTTGATGGCTCTAGGTCTCTACTTATTGTAGTTAGAAGAATGAGGGGGGATCTCATTGAAACCTACCGAACATAGAAAGGCCTAGTTAAGAGTGGATGCGGAGAGGATGTTTCCTATAGTGGGGGAGTCTAGGGCCAGAGGAACAGCCTCAGAATAGAGGGACATACATTTAGAACAAAGATGAGGTAAAATTTCTTTAACCCGAGGGTGGTGAATCTGTGGATTAATCAGGGCATCAAAGGGTATGGGGGAAGGCAGAAGAATGGGGTTGAAAGAGATAATAAATCAACCATGATGGAATGGCGGAGCAGACTCGACGGGCTGAATGGCGCGATTCTGCTCCTGTGTCTTATGGTCATAGTTTAACACACTAAGAATGTGATAAATTAGGTCCATTTGGGGCAAGTGGGCACCACAGTTGTCAAAATAAGATTACAAAGAATGTACATAAGACATATTCACTATAATCAACATCCAAAGCAATATAAAACACTGTCACATCACTGCACCTTAGCTTCAAGATCATTGAGATCAGACTGTCCCATAGCAGGTTCCATGGCCACCTTTTGTAAGAAATTAACAGTTTTCTTTTTGCTCTCTAATTCCTTAGGAAGTTTGTCAGAAACCATGTAGGTATTAAATTTGATCTCTTCATCTAGCCTCTTCATCAAACCTGAAATGAACATTCAGTTATTATCAGGCAGAGACAATAAAGTACTTTACTCTCAAAATAAAATCGGGCACATTAATTAACAGTTACTGATTGTTTCTTTTGAATAGATTTTATTTTTGGTTTCTTTAAATTCTATACTACATTACTCAGTATGTTAACTTTTGAATCTTTATTGTAGATAATATTTATTATAGATTCTACAACATGCTGGTCTACTTTTCAAGGATTTGGATATTTTTCAATCTACAATTGTCAGCACTAGAATTCACAAATGCTTAAAACCATAACCACTTCCATCGAAAGGCTTAAATAAACCTCACAGTCTGGTTATTAGGCAGATCACCTCAAATATTGAATAATGTTTTCATTTCATCATGGAACAACTATGCCTTCTGCAGGCTGAACATGAGATTTCATTTACAAAGAACTTTGTATCCAGTGTAAATCCTTACACAGGAAGTTTGTACTCTCTCAAGATAACTCAACACCACCTTCTTAAAAACAATTAAAAGCAAGACATTACAAGCAATACTCATTTCTTATAAATGAATAAAAATTGGAACTATTAACCTTTATTTGTAAAGGAAATGAAAAACTGAAGCAATGAAATAATGTAAGACAATGAACGATTGCAAAATATAACATTCTTTGCAGATTTGTTGTCAGTTCTGCAAATGCTTTTTTTCCATCCATGACACTGGACAACAAAGATTTTGCTTCCTGAATACTTTTGGGTATATCTTATGGATTTTTGGCTGCTGAATATTACCATGAAATTTCCCTATCACGCACCATTTTTGAAATCGCCTATATTTGCCATTTCAATTTATAATTCAAGTCAATTAAAATGTTGCTCAAAATGTAATCTGAAAAGTTTTCTACCTAGTCCAGGCATGACTGGGTATGCTTAGGCAGGCCAGATGCTGAATGGCAGGTTTTAGAAAGGCTATAAATTTCTATGAAGGATTTTGATATTTGAGATACATAATTCCAAAAATAACTGATGTCAATTTTTTTTATAATTTATTTTTTATTGAAGTTCATCATCAAACATTTCCACAGTATGTATCCCAGACATTGTACACATATTTCATATAATCATATATATCACAAATCTCCACGAAGTATTTATCTGAGATATAGAAAAGAGTGGAAAGAAAAAACAAACAAAAGGAAAAAACTATGTACAAGTAGGGAGTGATCTTTTTTTTTACAACCTATTCATTGATTTGTGAGAATAAAATCAGGCCTATGAGGCATAATGTAGTTAAACCATTTTTCCCAGTATAAATCAAATTGTTCCAGCTTATGATTAACAGATGCTGTTATCTTCTCCATTTTGTAAATGTTCACTGTAATTTCCATCCATGCATTTAAAGTTGGGCTCTCCTGTGATAACCATTTCCTAGTAAGAGTCTTTTTACCAGCCACCAACAGTATATTCATTAAATATTTATCTCTTTTCAACCATTCTTGAGGTATATATCCAAAATATATGGTCTTACTCTCCAAGGGTATTTCACATTTAAAGATGCCTTGTAGGGCATTCTGTATCCCCCTCCAATAGTTTTTGATAACAGGGCACTCCCAAAAAATATGATAATGACTTGCATTTTGATTTCCACAATTTCTCCAGCAAACAGGGAGGTTACTATCATAATGAGATTTCTGAGAAGGTGTAATAAAATATCTTATCAAGTTTTTCCATCCAAACTCCATTTCCGTGAACTGGTACACTTCCATTGATACCTCTATATTGTTGCCCATTCTTCCTCAGATATAATTATCCCTCCTTCCTTCTCCCATTTTGTTTTAATGTATGAAGTTGAATGCGTTTTAAGATTTGACAACCCCTTATACGTGCTTGAAATGATTCTACTACCGTTATCTGAATTATATGCTTTTCTAAATAGCTCTATCAAGCATGTACTTGCCTTGGTTACAATTTTAAGCATCTTATTAACATATTGTCACATCTGTAAATACCAATAAAAAGCATTTCAAAACTGAACGGTGTTCCTTCTTTCATTATGTAGCAAAGAACTGTTATTCCTTTAGTTGTCTAGTCTTTAAATCTAGCATCCAGTTTAGTTGGTGTAAAATCTGAGTCATATGCACACCATTTAAGAATTTCAATATCTCCCTCCAGATTATATTTTTTTATAGTAGTTTTCTATATTTTAAGAGTCAATTTCACCCATGGGTTATCAATAGTATTTATGTACCTTTGCAGGTTGTTATCAGCCAAAATTGCTTGCATGGGGATGGGAAGTACCCGCTCCTCAATGTTTTACCATTGAGTGTCATATGATGGGTTGCACCAACATATCACAGCTCTCAACTGTGCTGCAAAATAATAATCTCTAAGATCCCTTTTCCTTTGCTAATTGCTAAGTTTTGAACTGATGTCAAATTTAAGGAAATCATTTTTGTTGGTACACAAATCAAACAAGTCACCAATGACAGGTAATTCAAAGAACTTCTACTGGAACTGGAGAAAATCACATGGAAGGCATTCAAGGATGTTGTTCAAAATTTTTTTTTGACAACTACAGAGCACCAAACCATATGCAGCTGGTTGATGATACTTGTATGCTTCAAGCACACAAAACCATGAAGTGCAACACGTCGCTAAAGATTCATTTTCTGCATTCCCATTTAGACTTCTTCCCTGCAAACCTTGGCACTGTCAGTGACGAGCACGGTGAAAGGTTTCACCAGGACATTGCAGGACATTGCAACTGGAATTCATCAATACTGGCTGATTATTGTTGGACACTTAAGCGAGAAGCCTCAGACACTGAGTACAAATGAATATCATCAACAAAACATTTTTAGCTTAGTTGAACTATTGCAAAGCATCAGCACCATTGTGCAATTGAACACATTATATTCATTAAAAGTTACTTCCTTTTTTTCTCCAAATTCCTACATGACACAAGTAAACTGAAATTATATTTGTGTTCAGCTTTAAATGATCTATCATAAACAAAAAAAAAAATATCTGAGGAAACAACACTTCCAAAAAAATTTATTGTCTGGTGTAATCATTCTACTATCACACTAGAGCAGATCCAAGCAACATCCAGGTTGCATCAAACAGTAACATAAATAACAGGAAATTACCATCTCATAAGAATATATTTAATCACTCCCCTTTTACCTTTCAACAGTAAGACCATGACTTAATTCCTGATTGTTGCACACCTTCACTTAAAGCTAAGAAGATTAAAATTAAGCCGTTCATGGTATAGGAAGTGGGAAGAAAGTGGGGTTAGCTTAAATGA
The DNA here is from genome assembly GCF_030144855.1 of Hypanus sabinus. Taxonomy (NCBI): domain Eukaryota; kingdom Metazoa; phylum Chordata; class Chondrichthyes; order Myliobatiformes; family Dasyatidae; genus Hypanus; species Hypanus sabinus. Next base: position 90,666,989 of record NC_082718.1, read on the forward strand.
AGGAAAACTGAATGGACTGGCTGGTTGACGTCTGTGATACAATGTTCTAGTCCTTGACTTTGACATAACTGTCTAAATTTATCTACACCTCTGCAATGATCATTCTCAATACTGGTACTGTACTCCACAAGGTTGCGTCCTCAGACCCTACTCTACTGCCTGTGCACTCATGACTGTGTGGCCAGATTCGGCACCATCGCAATGGGCCCTGATCTCAAATAATGATCAGTTGGAGGAAAGAAATAGAGAGCATAGTAACATGTTGTCATGGCAACAGGCTTTCCCTCAATGTCAGCAAAGCAAAGAGGAATGATGCACATACTCCTGGCCATATAAATAGTGCCAAGCTTGAAAGGATTGAGATTTTCAATTCCTTGGTGTAAGCATCACAAGCAACTTATTCTGGTCCAACCATGTGCTCACCACAGCCAAGAATGCCTCTACTTCCTCAGGAAGCTATGTAAGTTTGGCACATCCCTGTGGACCCTTACCAACTTTTATGAATGCACCATAGAAAGTATTCTATCTGGTACATAATGGTTTGGGATGGCAACTGCTCTGCCTGGAACTACAATGAACTGTAGAGTGTGGACACAGCTCAGCACATCATGGAAAATAGCCTCTCCTCCACTGGCACTGTCAATACGTACTGCTGCCTCAGTAAAGAAGCCAACATAATCAAAGAGCCCTGCTTCTCTTCCACCCTTTCAACAGGCAGAAGATACAGAAGGCTAAAAGCTTGTACCACCAGGCTCAAGGACAGCTTCTACTCTGGCGCTGAATGGCTCTCTAGTATGATCAGATGGACTCTTGACTTCACACTCTACCACGTTAAGTTCTTGCACCTTATTGTCTACCTGCACTGCAGTTTCTCTGTAGCTGTTAAACTTTACTGTGCATTCTGTTATCGATTTATCTACTTCAGTACAGTGAACAATGAATTGATCTGTATGAACAGTATCCGAGACAAGCTTTTCACAGTAAGCCAGTCCAATTCCATTTTTTCTATTTCAACCTAAATTTGCTTTGATATTGTAGAACTTACAGTGGATAAATTCCGTTTGTGGTGTAACAATATATAGCAATTCCATGGAAAATAGCAGGCAGTTAAATGGCTCTTTTCCATGAATTCATCTGCACATGTTCAAAAATAATTAATGGTGTCACAAGATATCACATTAAAGACTTCTTTACAGCACAAATATTGAAAGAAAATTAGCTCTTACTAGCTAGACAGGCTAAGAATAATGCAATACAAACATTTCAAGCATTAGTCTGAAGGAGAGATATAGAAGCTGCCACCCAGCCCATTACTATGTCAGCAAAGTGAAATGTTCCTCGCTCGTTTATTCATTATGTACCGTGTCGTATGACGTGGGCAATCATGGTCTTTCCATGACTGTAATTGTTCTTGGCAAATTTTCCTACAGAAGCCTTCTACTGAGCAGGGTCTTTACAAGACAGGTGACCCCAGTCATTATCAATAATCTTCAGAGATTGTCTGCCTGGTGTCAGTGGTCGCATAACCAGAACTAGTGATATGCACCAGCTACTCAAACAGCCATCCACCACCTGCTTCCATGGCCTCACATGTCCCTGATCAGGGGGCTGAGCAGGCGCTACAACTTGCCCAGGCTAGCAGAGGGAAGAAGCACCTTACACCTCCTTTGGTAGAGGCTTATTTCTACCCTGCCACCCAGAAATATTCCCACTTATGCAAAATTAATAAGCATACATAATCTGCATTCCCTCTAACCACCCAGCGAGTAGTAGAAATCTGAATGAGTTGACATAAGAGAAAGACTGTAGAAGGTACGTGGTCCGAGTGCAAAAAGTGTGTGCGTGTATATATACGTATAAAGGTATAAACAATACGCTTGTTGTATATGTACACATACATACAATGATGCTAGAAGGTTTGTGAACCCAGTAGAATTTTCTCTATTTCTGCATAAATATGTCCTAAAATGTGATCAGATCTTCATGCAAGTCCTAAAACTAGATAAAGAGAACCCAATTTACATAAATAGCACAAAAAATTACACTTGTTCATTTACTTATTTGAGAAAAATGATCCAATATTACTTTTATTTGTTGGGAAAAGTATTTGAATCTTTGCTTTCAGTAACTAGTATGACCCCCCTTGTACAGCAATAACTTCGACCAAATGTTTCTGGTAACTGTTGATCAGCCCTGCACATTGGCATGGAGGAATTCTAGCCTATTCTTCCTTCTAAAGCTGCTTGCTTCAACTCTGTACTGTTGTCGGGCTTCCTTGCATGAACTGCTTGCTTCAGGTTCTTCCACAATATTTCTCTCGGATTACAGTCAGGACTTTGACTCAGCTATTCCAAAACATGAATTTTCTTCTTTTTAAACCATTCTGTTGTTGATTTACTCTTGTCTTTTGGATTATTGTCTTGTTGCATTATCCAACTTCTATTAAGCTTCAGGTGACTGAATGCTACCTCGACGTTCTCCTGTAAAATGTCTTGATACAATTTTGAATTCATTGTTCCTTCAATGATTGCACACTGTCCAGGCCCTGAGGCAGCAAAGCATCCCCAACCATGATGCTCCTTTCACCTTGCTTCACAGTAGGGATGAGGTTTCAGTGTGGTGTGTAGTGCCCTTTTCCTCCAAACACTGCAGTGTACATTTCTGCCAAAAAGTTCAACTTCTGTCTCATCTGTCCACAGAACATTGTCCCAGTAGCATTGCAGAACATCCAGGTGGTCTTTTGCAAACTTGAGATGTGCAGCAACTTTCTTGATTTTGGAGATTAGTGGTTTCCCCAAACATGTCCTTCCATGAACACCATTCTTGCTCAGTGTTTTTCTTACAGTGGGCATACAAACAGAGACTTTAGCAAGTTCTAAAGATTTCTACAGGTCTTTTGCTGTCAACCTTGCATTCTTTTTCACCTCCTTCAGCTGTGCCCATTGTGCTCTTAGTGTGATATTTGCCAGATGCCCACTACTAGGTAGAGTAGCAACAGTACTGAGTTTCCTCCATTTGTAGACCACTTCTCTTACTGTGGACTGATGAACACTCAGGTTTTTAGAAGCACTTTTGTAGGCTTCTCCACCTTCATACATCCCTACTTCTTCTAAGGTTCTCTGAAAGTTGTTTTGATCAAGGCATGGAGCACATAAACAGATCTTTCCTGTGAAGAGCAGGCTCTGTCAGTAACCTGACTTTGTGTGTCCTTTTTTATATATATATAAGGCAGGACACCTCTACAACTCAAACCTCCAATATCATCTCATTGATTAGAATATCTGAATCCAGATAGCTTTTGTAGAAAACATTACCCCAGAGGTTCACATACTTTTCCCAACAAATACACATAACATTAGATCACTTTTCTCAATAAATAAATTAAAAGTACAATGTTTTTGTGTTATTTATTTAATTTGGATCTCTTTATCTAGTTTTAGGACTTCCATGAAGATCTAATCACATCTTAAGTCATACTTATGCAGAAATAGAGAAAACTCTACATCTTTCACAAACCTTCTAGCACCACTGTGTGCACAACTATCACTGTGAGTTTGAGCCAAGTCTCCTATCACTTAGGCTTTCTTTGTCCACTGGGCAAAACCTTTGCTTTATCAAAAGCACACAACAACCAGTGTGCAATGACCATCCCACATTTTAAAAAAATCACAAAAGAGATTATCCACTCATCAGAATTGGAGTAGAGACACACTATTCTTAAAACTAAGGATTTGCACAAGAAGGATATCTTCCCACAAGGCAGAGCAGTTTCATGAACAATTCAATTTTGTAATCATTTTTTCACATTTGTCCAGAGCTCTTTTCCCTGTTACTTCGGTTTGAACACATTTAGTAAGATAGCACTGTTCAGTTTTGCACTTACTTTCAGGCTTTGCATCTGCTGAGGCCTGCCGGAGGTCCTTCAATTGCTGTTGTGCTCTCTGTAGTCTTTGCTCTGCATGGAATAACTGCAAAATTAAATATAAAATATAAAATCCCGCATAATAAAATGGTAAAAGATGACAAAAGGATATTCATTTAAAATGGATCAAGGCTAAGCACAAATTTACTCTCATAAGATTAAACTCTCAACAGAATTTCATGTTTCACAGATATTGGCCCAGATTAAGTTACTATGGCACTTGCTACTGACTTCAAATTAAAGCTGTTCAAAAAGAACTGGCAATTTTCATGGTATAAAATTTCCCATTTGCCAGCATCAGTTTTCGTCAGGGACCATGTCCACTAATAGCAGAGTCATTAACCAAACTAAAGGTAAATCACAATAGAATAAAATGACTGACAGTGAAATATCTGACATAAATTTTACAACTGATACATTACACAGTGCAAAACAAAGATTAAATTAATCCCTCCATTTTTACGTACTTCAGTTTAACTCATAAAGATCAATTTTTTAAATTGCTGAATTTTTAGATATTTTATAGGACATAAGTTATCAGACATCCCACCTCTCCCAGAAATTCCGGGAGTCTCCCGCATATTGATAGCTGCTCCCTGATGCCCGCAAATTATATACAATGTCCTGAAAATCGATTTTTTTGAGAGCGAGAAGGAGAGGGGAGAGGGGGAGAGAGATGTAGTGACAGAGTGACAGAGAGAGCATCCTGATTGGTCTCTCTTTGTGCTAAGTAGACCTATCAGTTTTCTCTGTGGGTGGGTTTTAGTTGACCTCTCTCTCACTCATTGTCCATCAGTTCAGTTTAGTGTCCTGCAGTGCCATGGCAGAGTGTTCCAAAAAAAGAAAATATAAAATGTACTTCACTCCAGACTACACTAAGGTGTACCCCTACCTAATAGGGGTCAAAAATAATGACGGTGTTGTCCACTGCACTGTTTGCAACAGTGACTTTTCTATTGCCCATCGTGGGTTAAATGGCTGTAAAAGACATGTTGAAGTGAGTTTCACAGGTGTCATTCATTCATTCATGTACTGAGAGAACAGAACGTTCAGGAGATCGATGTGAGCAACCCTGAAATTCACTGCCCAGATGAAGAGCTTTTTACTGGGTACCTGCCAAGGAGGCAGTCGCTAAGCGAGGAAGCACAAGAGATCCCCTGTTACAAGACAAATCAGTTCTTCAAAGATGCCAGAGCATTCTATGTCAGATACTTTTAAAAAATCTTGGAGAAGTTCCCAATGACAGACCAAATCTTGAAAAATCTCTCAGTGGTCAATACAGCGAGCCAATTTGAGGTGAATCCAGAGCAGTTTCTGACTTTGGCAGAGAGATTTCCAAAGGTGATCAAGGCAGATGCAAGAGAACAGCTCCACTTGGAAGTCCTGGATTATGTCTCAACCAACCTTGAAGGGCTGGTGCCAAACTACTAAAGTTTGCCAGTTGATGAGTTCTGGGGGAAGCTGTCCAACGTAAAATCTGTGAGCACAGGGCAGTTGAGATTCAAAGAGCTCTGCCGGTTAATGAAGCTGCTTTTGTTGCTGCCAAATTCTAATTGTGATGTAGAAAGGGCATTCAGCATGGTGCGTCAGATTGAGACAGAATTCAGAAGTCAGCTGTCTCATAAAACACTTGTGAATCTGATGTCTTGCAAAACTAACAAATTCATTGACACAGACTGCTATGAGGTTGAGACTTCCGGCAAAATGCTCAAAACTGCCAAGCAAGTCACATCACAGAACAAGGAAAGTTTGCAAAAGAAATAGAAAAGCTATTTGCATCAGCATTTAGCTATTAGTATTGAGACTGTCAACAAAATACGCAACAAGGAATGTGTGTGCGTGTGTGCGTGTAAATAGTTCCATTAAGTGAAATAGTTTCAATATATGATCAAATAAATAGTTGTGTTCTTTCATAATCAAATGTCCTGTATACATACACTCTTGGAGGTCAACCAGGTGGGGGGGGGGAATATGGGGTTGCAGGGGGGTGCGGGGATGGTGGTAATACCTCCCTGAAATGCATTTTTGTAAGGTGGGATGTCTGAGTTATACATAAAATTTGAAAGCCAGAGCAATTGTCTACCTGTAATCACGGTTTAGCACTATCTTAGTCCTCAAGTAACACAACTTAGCACTTTGAGTTCTTGTTTCCCTCCCAAAAAAAAATAGTTAATAAAGACCCAAAGTTACTTTTAGAAAACTTATTTCTTAAGATAATAATAGACATGGCTTCATAACTGTAACTCATGTGAAGGACCAGAAAATCACACACTTGGTTTTCTGGTTTAATGGTACAGTACATATGGTATGTATATTCCAGAAGTGTACCACATTCAATGCAACGTCTGCAGTTTCGCTGCAATGACACTGCAGTACCCAAACCATTGTCTTCATAATGAAAATTACACCTGGTCCCAAAACATAGCACAGCTTATCCTGAGACAGGATAATAATTGGCACAAGTTTGTGCAGTTATAATCCTTTCTCATTTTAAATTGGCGTCTTCAGACTCAAGTACACAATATGCTTCTATCAGTCAATGCCTACATCAAAGATTTCCTCTTACTTATATAAAGTAGAGTCTGGAAATGATGCATATGTGATCAACATTTCAGTACAGTTTCAGGCTTGGTAACACATTTCATTAAACTTGGAAAATATGCCGCCCACTGACTTCAGGTATTGAGTACAATAATTTTAGTATTATATTTTATGCAGTTAGTAAGTATACAACCTTTTGGATTAAATTTAGGAAATTAGTGATGTTTTCTTTCATGAATTTCTGATCAAATTAATACAACAGTGTCATTCTAATTCTTGTGAGCAGAATTCTGAGGCTGCTCAGGGTAATTCTGCATTGATTTGCATCAATTGTCATTTATAAGCATTTATCACACCTGATTTTTCTGTTCCTGTTTTTGCTGCATTAAAGATTCTTCCCGTTCCTTCTCTACACGAAGCTGCCTTGCCATTTCCAACATCCGCTGGTGATTTGATACGGTGTCAACCTGGTGAAAACATGTAAATATTGCTTTTCATTATTAGCGTCTTAAGAAAATCTGATCAAGCTCAGATTTCACAGATTATTTTCTCCTCCTATTAATAAACATCTGCAGCTGACAGCATGGAATTCACACCAATTATATTAACATGCACTCATTAAGTACTCAACTCCTTGCAGCGATTAATTACGCTCCAAGGTTTCCGTTACTCAAATGCGTTATTCAATCTGTTCCTTAAGCATGTTTCCTCAGTCCAGATCCATACTTCTCAATGTGACAAAGTATGGCTGATAAAAATATCTTTGCAATATAACACGATCATACCCTTTTCTTTAGACGTTCAACCCGCTTAATGAGTTGATCCTTCTCTTCCTCCATTGCATTTATATCCTGCCAATTCAACACAAAAATTTAATCATGCATTATTTGTTGCATTTATTTTTTAAAATTATTTAAAATATGTTGAGGCTACCTTAAACACATTAATTGCCAGATGAAATTTCTATCTTTCAGTAATAATATATTTAAATATGATATTCTGCATGGTGACACTTCAGAAATAACACTGACAACATATTTCTCTCATATGAAAAACATACTTCTCTTACATAAAATTAATTCACAAGATATAGGAGAAGAACGAGGCCATTTGGCCCATTGAGTTTGCTGCACCATTTCATAATGCTGATCCATTTTTCAGCCCCAATCTCCTGCCTTCTCCTCATATCACTTTATGCTTTGACGAATCAAGAATCTATCAACTTCTGCCTTAAATATACTTAAAGACGTGGCCTTCACAGCTGCCTGTGGTAAAGAATTCCATAGATTCACAACTCTCTGGCTAAAGGAATGCATTCCCATCTCCGCTCTAAAAGGATACTGCTCTATTCTGAAGCTGTGTCCTCTGGGCCTGGACTCTCCCAGCATAGGAAACATCCTCTCCGCATCTACTCTATTAAGGCTTTTCAACATTTGAAAGGTTTCAATTAGGTCATTCCTCATTCTTCTGAATTCCAGTGAATACAGGCTCAGGACCATCAAATGCTCTTCATGTAACAAGCCATTTAATCCTGGAATCATTTTCGTGAACCTCTTTTGAATCCCCTCTTTTCTTAAAATAAGGGACCCAAAACTGCTTAAAATATTCCAAGTGAGGCTTCACTAGTGTTTTATCAAGCCTCAACATTACATCCTTGTTTTTACATTTTATTCTTCTTGAAATGAATGCTAACATTTGCCTTCCTCACCAGATTTGACCTGCAAATTAACCTTGAGGGAATCGTGCACAAGGACTCTCAAGTCCTTTTGCATCTCAGATTTTTGAATTTTCTCTCCATTTAGAAAATTGTCCTTGTTAATAGTCTTTAGAAATTAAGTACAAGAATCTGCGAGTCTCAGTGGCAGCCCTTTTTACAATCTGTACAAAAATATACATTAAATCGTGGAAGCTATTCTTCCACAATTTTTTAATGTTAAGTACCTCAGTTTTATTACTAATTTTCCTCTACCGCAACACACAAATACCGAATAAACTGAACCAGAGTAAGTTTGTCTATTCCTACAAAACACCAAATGTTAAAAACTAGATATATAGTTATTGAGCACACCAAATATGAAGAATAACAGCAGTAAACGGTAACATAAAATCAAAGGAAACTCAATGCACATTACTTCAAGAAACTAACCTTTGGAGCATACAGTATTTTGAATAACAGTCTGATTTATGCATCAGTGGAACCAGCAACACATTTGTCGTATACTGCTTTTAATGCAAATCAAAAATACTTCATAAGAACAATAAAGGAATTCAAGCCATTTTAGACTCTAACAGGACAGGTGATGGAAAGTTTGAAAACTGAGAAAAAGGTATGGAAGTGACAAAGTTCAGAACGGGATTTAAACATAGATCTGTTAGTTAGGGGCATATCTTCCAACTGGGAAGCTAGAAAATTGGGGAAGTAGAAGTGAATATCTGACCCCAAAAAATTGGGTGGTGGTAGTGTTGTAGAACATTGGGAGCCACCCGTCTCCAGTTAGATATTTATAACAGTGACAGATGGTCATATTTTCACAAAGTACCTATCTAAAACAGGCTTAAATATATTTAATGGCTTCCAGCAATACAAGCAAGGCAACAATACGATGATCTTGAAATATAAAATTCTGAGGGGACGTTTGTTACCAATAAAAAAGAATACAGGAATAGTAATGTTAACTCCACATTAAAATGTTAGCAAAATATCTTTGAAGATGAACAAACTTAAAAGTTGAAGAATTTGATAAAATAAATCTTACTGGTGTGGTGCACTAAAAAAAAATGAGCATGGAGGAATTTCAATTCTTGTGCATTCAGGCAAAGGTTCAAAAAGAAGTTGACTTCCCACATCATGAACTGGGAGCTATTCATGGGCTGGAAAATTCTGGGAAAATTACTTAATTTGTGGGAAATAAACTAAAATATATTGAAACAAATACTTCACAACAGTATCTCTAGGAAGCAATTGCAAGCAAAGTTAAGTCACTATTTCAGGCAGTTTAAAAAAACTGCATTCATAATACCACCACACCAAGTCACCCGAGGCACCTCAATGTGCAGAAAGTTACTTTAAATTGCAGTCATTTTTATTATGTAGAAAATAAGCTCAGTCAAATCTGACAAATAGCAATGAGAGGAATGAATAGTTTTTTTTTTAATCTGGACTAGTTGAGGGAAAAATGCAAGATGAAATTACCTAGAAATATCTCAGGGATAAATATATCAAGATTTAAGATTATACAGAAGTTAAAGTGGGACAAATGCCCTTCTTCATTTGTCAGACTATTAAAAGATTTTTTTTGCTCAAAAATAGTTTAAGGGCAATTTTTTAAATTAAATCCCACAGTTGATCTAAAAGATTTAACTTTCTTATACACAGGCAATAGTATTTACCAAATCAAGCTCACAGCTCACCCAGATTAAATGTTATACCCTCCATCAGGAGGAATTGTCAAACATGGAATTCTCAATAATAAAAAATACTGTAAGCACTCAGCAGATTAGGCAGCTTCCCCACAAAGAAAAAATAAATTAATGCTTCAGATCAAAGACCATTGCCAGAAATGGAAAAGAGCAAAAATAGAAAACAGTTTTAGTTGTAGAGTGGGTGAGGAGTGATGCAAGGAATTCTGAGACTGAGAGGCAAGGGTTGCCATGGAGATAGGATGTAAATGAGATTGCCTGGTCAAAAAAGCAATATGGGAAATGGAGGGAGAAAATCTGAAAAGGGGATATAGAAACTAGGAAGTAAGGCCAGGAAGAGTAAGAACACAAAGGAAGGAATGTGACAGTTGTGAAATATTACAGATGGAAGCCAGTTCAGATTATCTGAAGTAACACACACAAAATGCTGCAGGATCTCAGTAGGCAGGCAGCAACTATGGAAAAGAGTATAGTCAACGCTTCAGGACCCTTCACCAGGACTGGAGAAAAAGAAGATGAGGAGTCAGAGTTAGAAGGTGGGGGCAAGTGAAAAAGAAACACAAGGTGATAGGTGAAACCAGGAGGGAAGGAGGGGTAAAGTGAAGAACTCGGAAGTTGGTTGGTGGAAGAGATACAGGGCCGGAAAAGCCTTGTCCATTCATCCCTCCCTTTCTCCTTCTTGGCACTTATCTTTGTAAGCAGAACAAGTGCTACTCCTCCTCCCTCACTACCACTCAGGGCCCTGAACAGTCCTTCCAGGTGAGGCTACACTTCACATGTGAGTCTGTTGTGGTTATTTACTGTATCCTGTTCTCCCAGTGTGGCCTCCTGTGTATCGGTGAGACCTGATGCAGATTAGGAGACCACTTCACCAAGCACCTAAGCTCTGTCTGCCAGAAAAAACTGGATCTCCCAATGGCCACTCATTTTAATTCCACTTCCCGTTCCCATTCTGACATGCAGACAATGGCCTCCTCTACGGTCATGATGAGGCCACACTCAGGTTGGAGGACCAACACTTTATATTCTGTCTGCATAGCCTCCAACCTAATGGCATGAATATCAATTTCTTGAACTGACAGTACTGCACCCCCTTCACCATTTCCTTTTCCCTCTTTCACCTTGTTTCCCTACCTGCCCATCACCTCCCTCTGGTGCTCCTCCCCCATTTCTTTCATTCATGGACTTCTGTCCTCTCCTATCTCATTCTCTCTTCTCCAACCCTGTATCCCTTTCACCAATCAACTTCCCAGCTCTCTACTTCACCCCTTCCCCGCTCCTGATTTCACCTATCACCTTGTGTTTCTTCCTCCCCTCTCTCAACCTTCTAACTCTGACTCCTCATCCTCTTTTTTCCAGTCCAAATGAAGGGTCTCAGCCTGAAATGTTGACTGTGCAATTTTCTATAGATTCTGCCTGGCCTGCTGAGTTCCTCCAGCATTTTGTATGTGTTGTTCAGATGTCTAGCATCTGCAGATTTTCTTTTGCTTGAGATTATCTGATGCTATCGAATGCAATAGTTAGTCCAGAAGGTAGCAAAGGTGCACGATGAGGTGGGACCTTGATATCACAACAGAAAGCCAGACAGGTAATTACAGCAATCATACTTTCAAAAGTAGCTTAGTTAAGAAAAGATTAAAGCAAAACTATTTTGATTTTTCTTTCTAAATAAGAATCAGCTGATTTATGTTACAAGTTCTTTTTCAGTCATGTTTAAAACCCTTGCATGTTTTGGTAGATTACCAAAAATTCTTCTGACTAAACTTGTATGTTAGCTCTAATTTACTACTTACCCTTCTTATTTCTGCAGTTGAAAAACCAGAGTTCTTCAGTTGTTCACATTCCTTATGCAAGGTTTTGAACCCTTCTACTAATTCCTCATACTGTAAACATAAACCAGGATGATTTTTAAACACATTTCTGCCAACTCCAATATTCTATAAACAAAACTAGATTGTTTTATACATTTAGTACTTTTAATAAATTAAAAGCTAAATGTTAACCGTATATTTTACATGAATAATGTTCAGAGCAAAATACAGATCAGAGTGACTGAAGAATAAATGGAAGTAAACATCCATGCCATGTTATAATAACAACCCATAATTTGAATTATAGGTATAACTACAAAACCTGGCGATAAGTGTCTGCCACTACATCATCCTGCAGAAAGTCGGCAGGGATTTCCACCTTGACGAGGAAGCGTGCCAGATACGCTCGTTTCTTAAGCTCACTTGTCCGTTGTAGAAGCCAATGTAAAATGGGATGTATTATAGGCTTACTTCCAGTCACCAGACCCGGTCGAAAGGCATTTCTAGAGGAATGAGCACAATCACCTAATCAGATATTTCAATCAATGCCCTCGGAAGTAAACCATCCAACCCCACCACAATGTTCTTAGTGATTTTATCTTGCAAGATATACTTAGGTGCCTAGGGAGCAAATAACCCAACTCAAAATTACAATTTGTCTTTATGATAGTTTTTGCACTCCTTTATTTGTGAATAATGATCTGAATATTTTTCTATATTAGCATTTGCTCGTATTTGGAGAATCAAGTAGTATTTCACTTCAAGAATACATAAAAGCGTATATATGTTGCAACAATGCACTGTTGGAAGAACTCAAGCTGGTCAAATAGCATCTGCAGAGATAAAGATGGTCTAACATTTCATGCTGAGACCCTGCATAAATTACAAGACTGAGTTGTGATGCAGAATCTCAACCCAAAACTTCAGGTAAGATGGCAGTGTGTGCAGATGCAGTGGCCCCTCAGGGGCAAACCAAAGGTGTTTTCTTCTTTATTAAATGCCTTTTTTTATAATCACAAGACCATACTGGATTCCAAAAACTTCGGGTACTACAGGTCCACCCTATCAGTGAGAGGCTCACTGATTGGAGGGGCTGGATGGGGTGCAGAGCTTGTTGTTGCCTGCTACAGGAAGGTACCGAAGGCATCAGAGTTGGTGCACGAGGATAGCACGCAGTGTAAACATGGATGATTGTCTTGGAGGTTTCTCTTATAATCGCAGGAGCCTGTTGCACAGTGATAATGTAATATGCCACAGGCATGTTACCCCTGTCTGGTGGCACGACAGGTGGTGGGAAAACTGCGTAGCCTCGGTTGTACCAAAGGCTAGACCTCAAGCCATGGGCTTGCCTACAGCTGCAGTCCAGGAGAGGAGACACCGGAGGCGGTGTAGCGTGGAATTCCACGCTCAGTTGGGGCTGGACTCTCCCATCAGTGCTGCCCTCCAGTGATCGATCTGTGGAATGACTGACTGGATTGCAGTGGCTCTGAACTGCTGAGATCTGCAGGACATGCCACTCAGGAATTTGAGCTATATATATGTTTTATTGAGTGACTGTAGCAGTGTGCTGCATGCAGCGCTGAAATAACAAGTAGTCGGTGAGCTGCAATTGCAAAAGAGGTTTATTCAAACTTCGTGGCCTCACTATAAAGCCTTCCTGTTCCTGCCCTCCCCGGGCGGGAATGCTGTAGGGGGCGTGTATTCACAGTCCCGTCCTGCGCGCGGGCTTTTCCCCTTTCTGGTGAAGCAGGCTTGGTGCCCTCTTTGGGACCAGCCTCAATGCCAGCGCGCGCCACTTTGTGAGCCGGTTCGAGTGCACTGGGAAGTGGGTCGCCACATAACCCCCCCCTCCAGAACTGGCGATACACCCCCCCAATGTCCTCAGTCTGGGTCAGACTCCATTTGGGAGGTCTGCCTCTGCGCCGCAGTGCCTGAATCTCGACCAGCTGCGCCAAGTCCACATGGGCCGGTTTGAGTCAGTCCACCGTGAAAACCTCCTCTTTCCCCCCAATGTCCAACACGAATGTGGACCCGTTGTTTCTGATCACCGTAAACAGCCCCTCGTAGGGCCGCTGTAGCAGCGACCGATGTCCATCCCATCGTACAAAAACGAACTTAGTTTTGCAGGTCTTTGGGTATGCAGGTCGGGTTCTGCCCATGCTGTGAAGTGGATATGGGGGCCAGGTTACCGAGCCTCTCGCGTAGTCTGCCCACGACTGCTGCGGGTTCTGCCTCTTGCCCCCTTGGGGCCGGTATGAACTCTCCTGGGATGACCAGGGGTGCGCCATACACCAATTCGGCCAACAAGATGTGCAAATCCTCTTTGGGCGCCGTGCAGATTCCAAGCAGGACCCAGGGAAGCCAGTCCACCCAGTTAGGCCCTTTGAGGTGGGCCATGAGAGCTGACTTCAGGTGATGGTGGAAATGCTCCACTAGTCCTTTCGACTGTGGGTGGTAGGCAGTTGTGTGGTGCAGCTGCATCCCCAAAAGGCTGGCCATAGTTGACCACAGGCTGGAGGTGAACTGGGTGCCTCTGCCGGAGGTAATGTGGGCCGGTACACCAAAGCAAGATACCCAGGTTGCAATCTGTGCCCAGGTGCAAGATTCGAAGGTGGTGTCGGTGATCAGGACTGCCTCTGGCCATCTTGTGAACCGGTCCACGATAACGAGGAGGTGCCATGCTCCGCACGACACTGGCAGGGGGCCCACGATATCCACATGAATGTGGTCGAAACGCCGGCGGGTGGGGTGGAACTGCTGTGGCAGGGCTTTGGTGTGCCGCTGCACCTTGGTTGTTTGGCAGTGCATGCACGTTTTCGCCCATTCACTGACCTGCTTGCGGAGTCTGTGCCAAACGAACCTGTTGGCTACTATCCAGATGGTTGACCTGATGGAGGGGTGCGCTAAGTTGTGAATGGAGTCGAAAACGCGCCACCACCAGGCTGCTGGGACGATGGGGCGGGGTTGGCCGGTGGTGACGTCACAGAGTAGGGTCTTCTCACCTGGGCCTACGGGGAGGTCCTGGAGCTGCAAACCGGAGACTGCAGTCCTGTAACAAGGGATCTCCTCGTCTGCCTGCTGCGCCTCCGCCAGTGCTTCATAGTCTATACCCTGGGACAGGGTTTGGATGTTAGGTCTGGAGAGAGCATACGCCACGACATTGTCCTTTCCCAAGTCATGCCGGACAGCCATCATGTATTCGGAGATGTAGGACAGATGTCGCTGCTGGCGGGACGACCAGGGGTCGGATGCTTTCGTGAATGCAAAGAGGTTTGTGGTCCGTGAATGCGGTGAATGGCCTACCTTCTAAGAAGTACCTGAAATGCCAGATTGCCAGGTATAGCGCCAACAGTTTCCGGTCGAAAGCACTGTATTTGAGTTCAGGTGGTCGTAGGTGTTTGCTGAAAAACGCCAGGGGTTGCCAGCGACCCTCTATGAGTTGTTCCAGCACTCCACCAACTGCCGTGTTAGATGCGTCCACTGTGAGGGTGGTAGGGACGTCTGTTCTGGGGTGCACTGGCATCGCGGCATTTGCCAAGGCTTCTTTGGTTTTAATGAAAGCGGCGGTGGACTCCTCGTCCCAGGTAATGTCCTTGCCCTTACCCAACTTCAGGGTGAACAGGGGGCGCATGATTCAGGCTGCTGAAGGGAAGAAGCGGTGATAGAAATTCACCATACCCACAAATTCCTGAAGGCCTTTGATTGTGTTTGGTCGGGGGAAATGGCGGACTGCGTCTACCTTGGCAGGCAGAAGGGTTGCCCCGTCTTTAGTAATCCTGTGGCCCAGGAAGTCGATGGTGTCCAGCCCAAACTGACATTTGGCCAGGTTGATTGTTAGGCCGTATTCACTCAGTCGGGAGTAGAGTTGACGGAGGTGGGACAGATGTTCCTGACGACTACTGCTGGCTATGAGGATGTCGTCCAAATAGATGAAAGCGAAGTCCAGGTCGCGTCCCACCGCGTCCATTAACCGCTGAAACGTCTGTGCGGCATTCTTTAGGCCGAACGGCATGTGGAGGAACTCGAAAAGGCCGAACAGGGTGATGAATGCCGTTTTGGGGACGTCGTCTGGATGCATCGTGATTTGGTGGTATCCCCAGACGAGGTCTACCTTGGAGAAGATCTGTGCACCGTGCAGGTTTGCTGCGAAGTCCTGAATGTGCAGCACAGGGTAACGGTCCGGTGTTGTAGCCTTGTTCAGCCTGCGGTAGTCGCCGCATGGTCTTCAGCCCCCTGTTGCTTTGGGCACCATGTGCAGGGGGGAGGCCCATGGACTGTCAGACCGCCATATGATCCCCAATTCATCCATCCTCTTGAACCTCCTTTGCCAGTCAGAGCTTGTCCAGGGGAAGCCTTCGAGCACGGGCGTGGAGGGGCGGTCCTTGTGTCGGGATGTGGTGCTGTACGCCGTGTCTGGGCATGGCTGCCGTGAACTGCAGCACCAGAACCGATAGGAAATCCACCAGGACTCTGGTGAAGTCATTGTCGGACAGTGTGATGGAGTCCAGGTGTGGCGCCGGCAACTGGGCTTCACCCAGGGAGAACGTTTGAAAGGTCTCGGCGTGGACCAGTCTCTTCCCATGCAGGTTGAACAGTAGGCTGTGAGCCCGCAAAAAATCCGCACCCAGGAGCAGTTGGGCTATGGCAGCCAGTGTGAAGTCCCACATGAATCGGCTGGAGCCGAACTGTAGCCGCACCGTAGAGGTGCCGTAGGTCCTTACTGTGCTGCCGTTCGCAGCCCTCAGGGTGGAACCCTGTTCTCTGTTGCGGGTGCCGTAACTCGTCGGAGGTAAGACACTGATCTCGGCTCCCGTCTTTAGTGTCAACCAAAAAGCAGCGTCCCAACTGCTTGTCCCAGACATACAGGAGGCTATCCCGTTGGCCAGCTGCCATAGCCATCAGTGGCGGCTGGCCCTGGCATTTCCCGGGAACTTGCAGGGCGGGCTACAGCGGCGGGCTTCTGCGCCCCACCGCTGGTGGTAGAAGTACCATTGTTCGTTGGTCTCCTCACCCCTGCCTCTGGGGTTAGTGGGCTCTGCGGCCGGGCCTGGTCTGGTCTGCTGCCGAGAGCGTGGCCTGGTGATCTGTGCGACGGATGCCCCACTGTCCTTCTTGGCTTTCCACAGCACGTCCGCCTGGGCCGCCACCTTCCGGGGGTTGCTGAAATCCGCATCAGACAGCAGCAGGCGTATGTCCTCGGGCAGCTGCTCCAGGAATGCCTACTCAAACATGAGGCAGGGCTTATGTCCTCCAGCCAGGGACAGCATTTTGTTCATCAAAGCCAACGGCGGCCTGTCTCCCAAACCATGCAGGTGCAGTAAGCGGACAGCTTGCTCATGCCATGAGAGTCCGAAAGTCCTTATGAGCAGAGCTTTGAATTCTGTGTATTTGACATCCTCCGGGGGTGACTGTATGAACTCCTCAACCTGGGCAGCTGTCTCCTGGTCGAGGGAGCTCACCACATAGTAGTAACGTGTGGAATCCGCGGTTATCTGCCGAATGTGGAATTGGGCTTCTGCTTGCTGGAACCATAGGTGAGGTCGCAGCGTCCAGAAGCTTGGCAGTTTTAACAAAACTGCATGAACAGATGCGGCGTCGGTCATCTCCGGTCCAAATATCATTTGGGCCGTCGGGGTCACCAATTGTCGCGGTGTGTTGCATGCAGCGCTGAAATAACAACACGTAGTCGGTGAGCTGCAGTTGCAAAAGAGGTTTATTCAAACTTCGCAGCCTCGCTTTAAAGCCTTCCTGATCCCGCTCTCCCCGGGCGGGAATGCTGTGAGGGGTGTGTACTCACAGTCCCGTCCCGCGCGCGGGCTTTTCCCCTTGCTGGTGAAGCAGGCTTGGTGCCCTCTTTGGGACTGGCCTCAATGCCGGCATGGGCCACTTTGTGAGCCGGTTCGAGTGCGCTGGGAAGTGGTCACCACATGACTACGTTTTTATTTGCTCGCTATTTTGATTTATGTGCTGTGAATGTTTTGTACACTGTTTCATTTGGCTGTATTCATTTATGGTTGAATGATAACTAAACTTGAATTTGATTTGAAAACTTTGAATATTTCACTTCAATATTGCTAATAAAATGCTGCAGATACACTTTCAAAGTATACTGAAATTATGAAATAAAGCAGAGTATTTAAAAAAAAAACTTTGTTTTAAATATTAAACAGAAGTAGAACATAGTAACAAGACCAAAGAGATACTGCAGATGCAGGAGGAACTCAGCAGATCAGGCAATGTCTCAGGAAAGGAGTAAAAAGCCCACATTTCAGACTGAGACCCTTTATCGGGACATTCTTTAGACTTCTCCATAGACGCTGCCTCACCGGCAGCATTCCTCCAACATTTTGTGCTACATGGTAACAAGAATTAAAGTATTTTTCAAAAATTCTTATTAAAGTTATACCATACAGGCTTTGTTATCCTATACAACAAATGTCCTCTCCAGTCCAGAGGAATCATAAGCAGATTATAGGATGAAATCTGCAGTCACTCTCACACCGCCAGAATACCCTGCAAAATTGTGGCCATGTGGCCATTTCAATTAACTTATTGGGCTGACATTAACACCTTCCTCCTAATTTCTTTCCACTGGGCTGTTTGTGGAAACAGCCCAATCAACGTCAAAAAGAAAATCACTATTTTGTGCTTCTCCAAAAATAGGCAAAGAAATAAGTACTAATAAAATAATAAGGGAAACTGCTGAATACAAATCAAATAGTCAGTACAAAGTATCTGTCCAGATTCTTGGTAGAGAACTGGCACATAACACTTAGTAAATAAAATAGTTTACAGTAAAAAAGAGATCCAAAAGTGAGATCTGATAAAAACAAAGTATTTCTTTTAACCAGACTGCTGACTTAGTTTTCCTTTTTTCCATAATGGTATATATTCTAAATGCTGACAACACAGACAGAAGATCACCTTGTGAATTGACAGTGAATGCACAATAGAAAACAGGACATATATAGGAGAGAAGAATAAAAATACATAGTTTGTCCAATTTCACCAATTAAGAAAAGGGAACACTAAAATGAGAAAGCTACAGAGAAAAATGATGAAATAAGTATTATTCTCAACAATGCAGTATATTGCTACATACATATCAGAAAGATTTCCAGGAGGCTTGTATTTCAGAATTCCCAGAAGACTAAACATCCGCTTTGCTGTTTGATCTGGAGCTTCCTCGCGTATGTCAATATTATGCTGGCAGAAAAGACAAAAATTTTGTTATTTGATATTAAGTATTATATTTCCAGGATATGTTTAAATTACAGAAACCTTATGGAAACCACAGGGTCCGGGTGTAACAGCACAAAGCAACAATAAGTGCAGGAAAATGCAAAAGAGTATGAAAGGTTTCCAGCACAGTAACATTATCAATAACACACCTCTGTATATATTATGTTAATCCTTTGGCACTTTTGTTCTTGTGAACATTTCAGTATACTTGATAAAATTACAGCAACTGCATTATACATATATACATACTTTTGGATCAATCTCAGCCAGAACTTCATTGAGAACCTGCAACAATTGCAGTGGCTCCAAGGAATCAAAGGTGATAAGGTTAAAATTCTTCTTGAAGGGCTCTTTATTGAGCTGCTCTACAATGAACTTGATCTGTTCGCTCATTTTAGTTTGTCCTGAAAGAAAACAGAAGTATTCAATTCATACATGATTCAACCCTTTTTGGTATCAACTTGGCTTTTTGCAAACTGTCTAGAATATGACAAACTACAAAGATGCAAGAAAGAGATTTCATTTGCATCAGAAAACTATTTATTTGTAGAAACAGTTCAGATGTTGAAATATAGCACAACAATATTTTATGGGGGGGAAATTAACCATTAATTCTGTCTCTATTATGTCCCCTTTTGCACAGAGGTTGCCCGAGATGTTTTAAGAATCGCGTCACTAGTGATGATGCACATAAAACTTTCCAATTAAGTCTGCAAATAGTAGTCGATATGACTCAGAACATTATGGGTAAAGCTCCCCTCCACTTCACCCGCCCTGTCACTGAACTGTTCCCTCAACCTATGGACTCAGTTTCAAGAACTCTTAGTCTTCGTCTCATGTTCTTGATATTTATTGCTTATTTATTAATCATATTTTTATTTTCTTTTGTATTTACAGTCTGTTTTCACATTGGTTATTTGTCCTGATGGGTACAGCCTTTTATTGATTCTACTGTGTTTCTTGTATTTACTGTGATTGTAAGCAAGAAGGTGAACCTCTGGGCTGTATATGGTGACATACAAGTACTTCTGCACTAATTATTTTAACAACTATTTAATAGACATACATATACCTAATGTAACTCGGTTTATTTCCTCTATATTTATTTATCATGTATTTCATTGTACTGCTGCAATAAAGTTAATTTTGTGACATATGGTGGTGATATTAAATCTGATTCTGATAATAAATTTACTTTGAACTTTATACTTTGTCACAAAAACCCACTTGGTAGTCCAGGGATGAAATCCAGCAGATGAAGATTAAATTCTGGCAGAATTAAAAAGTAAGAAGGCAAAGCATTCCAGTTCACCCTCAGCCTTGAGTTCAGCAAAGAAAGTCATCGAAAGAAATTCACCATTTCCTTCAGTACACCGGCACAGCCTTTGACCCACTAAATAAAAGGAGTGTTTGAAAATAAGACCGCAAACCTGACACAAAATTCATGGTCTACCAGGCAGCTATAATCTAGTTCCATATAATACACGTTCCTGAGACTTCAGCCCTCCTCCTTACATCTTAATCACGTCTGTACTTACTTAAAGTCATTATTTTTCATATAGTTAATTAATCTCACACGGATTGAAACTCTAGGGGTTTTAAACAAAATAAGTATAGCTTAAAATTTTAGGTTATTGTTACAAGGAAAAAGAGCTTCTGATATTGGAGGGAGCACATTAATGTACACAGAAAATCGTCCTTAACTGTGTCAGACTGTGACTCGGATTAAATAAATAATATTTTAGCATCAATTAACGACAATGGCCGTTGCCATTTGCGAGCTCACATAATTGTTTTACTTCGACAAGGAATGTTTAAGAATTTCAAATTTATGGTGCAGGCCAACGTCGGACTTCGGCGAAATACCAGGGGTCTTAACAATCTTGACTGAAGCGGGCGGGTCAAAAGAACAGAGAGTTTGAGGATCATCTTTAGAATTGCAAGATCTTGACAGGACAACCATATCTGCCGCTCCTTTACGATGCGCATTAAATATAAACACAACCAGATGCTTTATTGGGTACTTCAGGCCTCCATTACTAGAAGCGAAGTAACGCACTAACATCGTTTTAATATAACCAAAAGGTTATTAGTTTAGATAAAGAAATGTGAGAGGCAACTTACACGCAAATCTTTCGACACGACAACCAAAAACTCTTTGAAATGGAGCTGCTTGGACACCGTGAGTTGTTAACCGGAAGTAACTTTACAACAAGCGGAAGGAGGTGTAACTAGGCAACGGAAGAAGCTCAGGCTGATGTCTTCTTCTTCCTTGAGTTTTTACGGAAGTTGGCATCCACACTGTTGCATTACTGCCACCTTCAGGATTTACTGTCCCTCATTATCCATTCACTTGACTGTCTTTCCAGTCCCGTCGCCCTTAAAAACTAAACAACCATTTCCTCCCCTTGTTGTTTGAATTTCCAGCATCTGCAGATTTCCTCGTATTCCCTCCCCGATCGCTCTCCCCAGATTCCAATAAACCTTTAACACTGTTCTCTACCAGTCCTATTTTGCGTAATTGTTGTAGCATTTGTTGTCTTTCCTGTGCAAATTTCCTGCATGAAATAAGGATATGCTCTACTGTTTCAGTCTCCTGACATAGATCGCAAAAACCTGTCGGATGTTTATTTATGATGGCCAGAGTGCCATTAAGGTTGCTGTGCCCAATTCTCAGTCTACTTGCTCCTTCCGCTTTACTCCCCTACTCCTTCCCATATCTACTCTGTTCTGAATTGAATGTAAATGTCTTCCTTTTATTGCTCTATCCCAAGGCTGCTGCCACTGTTGATTTATCCTTCTCCACACTATGCTCTTCCCCTCTGATTTTGATAGTTTAATATTGACCTCTACATATCCTTTTTTGACTGCTGCTTTTGCCAGCTTATCTGCTGTCTCATTTCCCATAATACCCGCATGTGCTGGAACCCACATGAATGTGATATTTTTGCCTTGTCTAGCCAGTCTTGAATTCGCAAACAGGATTTCATAAAGCAGATCCTGGTGTCCTCTAGCTGTACCCACCTTAATGTTTGCAACGGCCAATACAGAATCGCTACATATCACAATATTATTACAATCAACCTGCTCACTCCATTCTAGTGCTAACAATATGGCAAACATTTCAATTGCATAAACACTCAAGCAATCCAGTGTTCTCTTGCTAATTTCCACTTGATAACTTGGCACAACAATTGCAGACCCTGTTACACCCATTTCTGGATCCTTTGATTCATCCGTAAAAATCTGTACATCTTTTATCTTTACATAACCTATACCTATGATATTCACTGAGTATATCAGCCGTTTTATTACTGCATTTAATTTTAAGCAATTCCAAATCTACAGAGGGATTTTCTAATACCCAGAAAGGTCTGACGGGCCACACCACACTTGGACAAAACTCTTTATCATATACACCCATATCTTTTGCTGTTTGCTCTCCTGTCCAGCCAAAACTTTCTTTTTGTGTCCTTTCCTTCTCCCAGCATGTCTCCAACACCCTTTTTGTAGGATGGCTATCACCATGCCCCATTAAATTAATCCAGTAATTGGCCTCCAGCTGTTTATGTCGCAGCCCCAGTGGTATTTCATTTGCTTCAACTTGGAGTGCACACACTGGGGAAGTTCTAACCACTCCCAAGCACACCCTTAGAGCCCGAGCTTGCACAATGTCCAGTTCCGCTAACACAGATTTTGCTGCTGACCTGTATACAATACTTCCATAATCTAATCTTGATCTTATTCATGCTACATAAATATACTTCAGCGATGCAAAATCAGCACCCCATTCCAAACCAGCAAGACACCTTATGACATTTATCACATTTTTACATTTAGTAGCTACTTATCTAACATGTTCTCTCCATGTTAATCTTAAGTCAAAGTGCACTCCCAAAAACCAAAAACTTTCAACTCTCTCCAGGTTACTTCCATACAGAGTCAGATTAAGTCCCCTGAGCTTTTTTCCTTGTAAAGAACATGGTTTTTGTCTTCTCCACTGAAAATTTAACACCCCACTTCGTCCCCCACTCTTCAACTTGATTAATTCCACCTTGCATTTTCATAACTATATGTTCAATATTTCTTCCTCTTGTACTTAAAGCCCCGTCATCTGCGAACAATGACCTCCCCACTTCTGTTGGTATATTTATGAATATATCATTTATCAAAATGGAGAATAAAGTTGGACTCACTACACTCCCCTGAGGCGTCCCGTTTTCTACAACATACTGGCTTGATAGCTCTGATCTTATCTTCACCCGAATTGTTCTCCCATTTAAAAAGTCCTTAACCCAATTGAACATTGCCCCCCCCCCGATTCCCATTAACTGCAGCTTGATTAGGAGCCCCTCCTTCCATAACATATCATAAACTTTCTCAACATCAAAAAAAACTGCAACCACTCTCTCTTTATTTACTTGTGCTTTTCTTATTTAATCCTCTAGACACACCACTGGATCCATGGTATTCCTTCCTTTCCTGAACCCACTTTGATACATAGCCACTATACCTCTACTTTCCAGAAAGTACACTAACCTCATTTATCATACATTCCATAAGTTTACATATATGAGACGTCAAGGCAATTGGCCTGTAATTTCCTGGCCTGCTGGTATCTTTTCCAGGTTTCCTTATTGGAATAATTATTGCCTCTTTCCAGCTCCCTGGTATTCTCCCCTTACTTTCATCCCAGACTTTGTTATACAGAAGCAGTAGTTTCTCCAGACTTCCTTCACTCAGGTGTTTTATCATACTATAGCATATTTCATCTTTACCTGGTGCAGTCTTTCCTGTTCTATCTAGTGCCTTTCTTAATTCTCCCATGCTGAAAGGGGCATCATGCACACTGTCAAGGTTAGTTTTCCTACATAAAGCCTCCATATTTTCAGCTTTTGTTCCTTTCTCAGACAAATTATCAGAACGATGTACCATAACAAAAGTACTTGCCAACAACTCTGCCTTTTCCTTATTTATTACTGCAGTCACATTTCCATCCACCAGAACTGGGTACCTCCACTCTCTCCTGTCCCCTCCCATCCTTTTTATCATCCCCCACACCTCTCCTACTTGGGTTGTGTTTCTGATTGAATCACAATTCTTTTTCCAGTGCGTCCCTTTAGCATGTCTTATTGTCCTCCTTACTACTGCCTGAGCTTGTTTGTACTGAATCATATGTTGGAAGTTATGAGTTCTTTAAACCAATTTAAAAGCCTTATTTCTATTTCTCACTGCTTCCTTACAATTATCATCCCATCATGGCATTACTCTCTTCTTTGTTCCTCCTTTACTTTTAGGAATGGATTCTAATGCAGCTGATATTATACCTTGTTTTAATATGCTGTCAAGTGTTTCTATGTCCATCTCATCACTGACCTGACTTAGATATCTATCACTTTTTTCCAGAAACTTCTCCCAATCGGCTTTCTCAAGGATCCATTTCCCAGCTGTATTCTCTGTGACCAATGAGGCAGAAATATTTATCTTGCACCAGTTTGGTAATGATCACTCCCTACAGTTCCTTCTTGGCATATTAATCACTCACATACTGATGCAATAGAGTTTGATACTAATGTAAGATCAAGCACAGATTCTTTACCTGTATTAACATCAATTCCAGTACTACTGCCATCATTTAGGCACACTAAATACTTCTCATCTGGCAGCTCCTCTGTTACTTGACCGTTGATGTCTGTTCTGTCACTCCCCCATAATACATTATGTCCATTAAAATCACCACACCAAACAACATTACTACTATTCTGCCATTTTATCTCCTCAAACCTGTTAACTCTAGCTTTTTGCATGGATTATAATAATTCACAATCACCAACTCTTTCCTTTCAGCCCATACTTTTACTACCACATACTCCTGTTCTCTTCCTATACCTAGTATTCTATAAGGAATACCTTGCTTTACATAAGTTGCACATCCTCCTCCTCCTCCCCCCTTTCTCCTGTCTTGCTTTACTGCCTCATAACCATATAAAACGAAATCTTTCTTTTTAAATCTTTTTATTAGTTTTAAACAAACATAAATGAAACATGAATACAAAGTGTTTGAGAGTACATAATTAATAGTTTAAATAGACATTCAGATATGTAATAATAAAAATATATAACCTCTCAAACCCAGAACATTAATGAACAAAGAAGTAAAAAGAAAAAAAAGGAAAAACCCCCAAAAAAAGAGAGAAAAAAAACAAAAAAACACTAACCAACATGGGCCATTGAATAATATTAAGTACATATACAGTAGTGCCAATAACTCCGAACCTCCATCCAATTAATTAAGGATAATATAAGTAAGGTTTAGGAAAAGACAATTCAACTCATGTGAAAATGTTGAATAAAAGGTCTCCAAGTTTCTTCAAATTTAACTGAAGGTTCAAAAACCACACTTCTAATCTTTTCTAAACTCAAACAAGAAATAGTTTGAGAAAACCACTGAAATACAGTTGGAGGATTAATTTCTTTCCAATTCAATAATATAGATCTTCTAGCCATTAATGTAACAAATGCAATCATTCGTTGAGATGAAGCAGATAAACAATTATTATCCGTCATTGGTAAACTGAAAATTGCAGTAAGAGGATGCGGTTGAAAATTAATATTTAAGACTTTTGAAATAATACTGAAGATATCTTTCCAAAAATTTTGTAAACAAGGACCAGACCAGAACATATGAGTCAATGAAGCAACATCAGAATGACATCTATCACAGGTTGAGTTAAGATGAGAATAAAATCGAGCCAGTTTATCCTTAGACATATGAGCTCTATGTACAACCTTAAATTGTATTAGGGCATGTTTAGCACTAATAGAGGATGAATTTACCAATAATAAAATTTTTTCCCAATGGGTAAATTTGGAATGTAAATCTGTGCAAGATTTTTCATTGATTTCAATCTTAGGATCTTCACTTCCTTTTTCTTTATTCAAATTGAATAAACAGATAACTAATCCTATAGTCAGATATACATTATGAATTTGGTTTAAATTTCGTAAATTTTTTGGTTTGAATAAATTTATTTTATCATGTCCTATAATATCTAATTATTTTTTTTCGGCCTTCATCTATGGATCAAGCTTTTCTTTTATGGAAAACAAAAGGTATAACATGTTTTCGTGATCTGTTTCTGGATGATAACATTATGTCCTTTGAACAGCTATCTAATAAATATAATTTACCTAAAACCCATTTTTTAGATATTTTCAAGTTAGAAATTTTTTGTATAATGAGTTACAGTCTTTTTAGAAAGAATGTCCATTGGACATTACAGATAGAATTTTAGCTCTTAATCCTTATCAAAAGGGTTTAGTAGCCATCATTTATAAAATGATCATGAATTTACAGTTAGATGTATCAGAAAAAAATATTTAAGGTATTCCATAGATTGAATGCTAATATTATTTTTGCACAGGAAACCCATATTAGGAGGGAGGATAATCAACGTTTTTTTAGGTTCTGGAAGGGTCAACAATTTCATTCGAATTGTACCGCTAAAATTAGGGGTGTGTCTATTTTTATAGACCCCTCAATTTTGTTTATACATCACGAAATTATTTCTGATCC
The DNA here is from genome assembly GCF_030144855.1 of Hypanus sabinus. Classification (NCBI taxonomy): domain Eukaryota; kingdom Metazoa; phylum Chordata; class Chondrichthyes; order Myliobatiformes; family Dasyatidae; genus Hypanus; species Hypanus sabinus. Next base: position 90,693,501 of record NC_082718.1, read on the forward strand.
GCAGGGCAGATTTTTGTTGATAACTGGTTCACTTTTCAATCGGAAAGAGGTTCTGGTTAATATTTATGCCCCAAATTTTGACTGCCCTGAATTTTTTAAACGTTTATTTACTTCCCTTCCTAATCTGAATGAATATATGTTGATATTGGGTGGAGATTTTAATTGTTGTTTGAATCCTTTGATGGATAGATCTAAACCTATTCGAACTCTTCCGAATAGATCAGCCTTACTTATTAATTCTTTTATGGTTGATTCGGGAATTACAGAAATATGGTGGTTTTTGAACCCTAAAGATAAAGAATTTTCATTTTTTTCACATGCATATCATAGTTATTCTAGAATTGATTACTTTCTTATTGATCATCGGTTATTAACGGATGTTATTGATTGTAAATATGATTCTATTACTATTTCAGATCATGCACCTTTGAAGTTATCTATTAAGATTTTGGACTTTTCCAATAATGTTAGATCTTGGAGACTTAATGCTACTTTGCTTCAAGACCCAGAATTTGTCATCTATATAAAGCAGCAAATTGATTTGTTTTTCTCAACAAACTATACTGAAGAAATCGACAGAGGAATACTTTGGGACTCTTTTAAGGCTTTTATCCGTGGACAAATTATTTCGTATTCCGCTGGTAAAAGGAAACAAAGATATTTAGATATTGCTTTATTGGTGGATAAAATTAAGGAAATTGATAAGATTTATTCCGTGACTCCTACCATAGAACTTTATAAGAAGAGAGTTGAGCTTCAAATGGAACATAGTTTATTATTATCTTCTTCAATTGAAAATCAATTAATTAGGACTAGAGCTCAATTCTATATTCATAGTGATCAAACTGGTAAACTGTTAGCTAATCAATTAAAAGCTATTTCGACCAGGCGACAAATTATTAAAATTCGTAAACAAGATGGTAATTTAACCACTGATCATAAAGAAATCAATAATACTTTTCAAGATTTTTATAAATCTTTATATCAATCAGAATTTGATGGTGATCTGTCCATGATGGATAATTTTTTTAACAATTTGAATATTCCTAAACTGATTGGTGAAGATCGTAGCTTGTTTGATGCTCCTATCTCTATGGCCGAAATAGGTGAGGCTGTCTCATCAATGAATTCAGGGAAAGCTCCTGGCCCTGATGGTTATATTGTAGAATTTTTCAAAACTTTTTCTTCTTTGCTTTCCCCTTGGTTATGTGAAATCTTTAACGATGCATTTGTTAAGAAGAGATTACCTCAGTCTTTTTATGAAGCTACTATCTCTCTAATTCTTAAAAAAGATAAAGATCCTACTCTATGTACATCTTATCGCCCTATATCACTATTAAATGTAGATTCTAAGATTCTTACAAAAATTTTAGCCACTAGATTAGAAAAGGTATTACCAAAGATTATTTCAGAAGATCAAACTGGTTTCATTAAGAATCGGTATTCTTTTTTTAATGTTAGAAAATTGATTAATATAATTCATACTTCATCACCCACAGTCCCAGAATGTGTTATCTCATTAGATGCTGAAAAAGCCTTTGATAGAGTTGAATGGACATATTTATTTAATGCTTTGGGAAATTTTAATTTTAGTCCTAATTTTATATCATGGATTAAATTAATATACTGTAAACCTGTTGCTTCTGTTCTTACAAATAATTATAGATCCTCCTTTTTTCAATTATCTCGTGGTACGAGACAAGGTTGTCCTTTAAGTCCTTTATTATTTAATATTGCGTTAGAACCTTTAGCCATTGCTATTCGTGAATCTCCTAATATTTTTGGTATTACTCGTAATGAGAAATTATATAAATTATCACTCTATGCTGATGATTTGCTGTTATATATTTCTGATCTTGATAGATCTATTCCCACTATTTTATCCTTGTTGGCTCAATTTGGTAGTTTTTCTGGTTACAAATTAAACTTAGATAAGAGTGAATTATTCCCTTTAAATGCGCAAACTTTATTGAATGACAGGATTCCATTTAAAGTTGTTACTGATAATTTTACCTATTTAGGTATAAAAATTACCAAGAAATATAAAGATTTATTTAGACTGAATTTTTTACCTATGCTTCTTCAAATACAACATCTTACTACAAGATGGTCTCCCTTATTCTTATCATTAGTTGGTCGGATTAATGCTATTAAAATGATGATTTTACCGAAATTTTTATACTTATTTCAAGCCTTACCAATTTTTATTCCTAAATCCTTTTTTGACAACATTGATTCAAAAATTTCCTCATTTGTGTGGCAAAACAAAAACCCTAGGTTAAGTAAAAGGCAATTACAAAAATCTAAAAAAGATGGTGGTTTAGCTTTGCCTAATTTTAGATTTTATTATTGGGCGAATAATATTCGTAATCTAACGTATTGGAAATTGGATTTGGACTCATTATTGTGTCCGCAGTGGGTAAATTTGGAATGCAATGAAGTAAAGGGATATTCTTTATTCTCTGTTCTTGGTTCTTCTCCTCCTGCTGATTTAGTTAAATTTAATAAACAGATATCTAATCCTGTTATTAAACACACATTACGAATTTGGTTTCAATTTCGGAAATTCTTTACTTTGAAAAACTTTGTGCTTGATAGCCCTATTTTATTTAATTTTTTCTTTAAACCTTCCTTGACAGATCAAGCCTTTAGCATATGGAAAAGGAAAGGTATAAAATGTTTTCGTGACCTTTTTTTTGAAGGTACTTTGATGTCTTTTGACCAACTTTCCAATAAATTTAAATTACCTAAATCTAATTTCTTTAGATATTTACAAATTAGAAATTTTTTACATAAAGTTTTACCATCTTTTCCCAACTCAACTTCAACGGATTTCTCAGATTTGATTTTTACCTTAAATCCTTGTCAGAAGGGATTAGTTGCTTTTATTTACAACATGATTATGAAGATACAACCAGAAATGTCTGATAGAATTAAACAACAATGGGAAAAAGAACTTCGCTACAATATACCAACAGATAAATGGGAAAAAATTTTACAAATGGTTAATTCTTCTTCTATATGTGCTAAACATGCTTTAATACAATTTAAAATTGTACATAGAGCTTATATGTCTAAAGATAAACTTGCTCGATTTTATTCTCATATTAACCCTCAATGTGATAGATGTCATTCAGAAGTGGCTTCACTGACCCATATGTTTTGGTCATGTCCTACTTTACATAATTATTGGAAGGACATATTCGTTACCATTTCCTCAATTTGGAACATTGATTTACAACCTAACTTTATTACTGCAATCTTTGGTATACCAAATGAGGATGGTAATCAGTTTTCTCCTTCAATCAGACGAATGATTGCTTTTGTAACATTAATGGCCAGAAGGTCTATATTACAAAATTGGAAAGAAGTAAACCCTCCTACCACGTCTCAGTGGCTTTTTCAAACTATTTCTTATCTGAGTTTGGAAAAAATTAGGAGCACAATTTTTGACTCGTCAATTAAATTTGAAGAAACTTGGGGACCGTTCATCCGACATTTTCATGTGAATTAATTTGGCCTTTCCCAGACCTTCTCTTTGTTTATTCTTATTCAGGTATGGAGTTCCGGAGTTCTTTGACACTATCATATACTTATAAACTGTTATTATTGCCCATGTTAGTTTTAGTTTAGTGCTTGTTTCATATATATATTTTCTTTCACACATTTTAAATTTTTTTTTTCTTTTTCTTTGGATGATTAGTTTTGTTTTTTTTTCATATATAATTATATAGACTTGATTGATTAATGTACTTTTTTGTTGTTGATGTTTAATAGGATATTATTATCCTATTATTAATGTAATCTTAAGTCTATTGTATTCATAACCTATTCATTATTTTGTTATGTTTTTTTTATATTTATATGAAACTCAATAAAAAGATTGAAAAAGAAAAGATGTATCAGAAAAAATTAAGAAGGAATGGCAAGAAAAGTTGCATTGTCATATAAAACAAAATCTAAATTAGGTTTTAACCAGGTCTCCTGGATACACACAACATCTGGCTTTTCTAGCTATAAACTGCTTGAAATCTTGTCCATTACTAATCAGACTTTTTGCATTCCATTGAAGAAGTAGCATTATTAGTAATATCAACCCACACATACTGTCTCTTGACTTGACTCTACCCTGATTTCATCATTTACCACTTCCCATTTTAATCCTATCATACCCAAATGGTGCTCTGCAGCTTTCACAATAATCTGAATCCTTTCAGTTTTAGATTTAATCTCACGTTGCATTTACCACTCCTGCTATAGTCACCAATTTCTTCTTCTCTACCCATGCATTCTTCTTATCTTACCTTTCTTTAGCTGCCACTTGCTCTTTGCTACATCCTCCCTCATTCATTTTCTTCTGTCCTGCCAACTTGACTGCCTCAGCATATGAGACTTTTTCCTTTACCCTTACCTGCTGCACCTCCACCTCTTTTTTCACCACTTCGCATCCCCAGTATGCTACACTATGGCTACCTCCACAATCACAGCACTTTGGTCCCACTCCCTCTCCACATTTTCCGTATGCATGTTCCTCACCACACCTTGCACATCTTCTCTTTCCTTTGCACATTTTGGCCACGTGCCCAAACTCCTGGCAATTGAAACACCTCATAGGTTTCGGTATATATTCTCTTTCATTGTATCTCAGAAATCCAAAATTTAACTCCTTTGGAGGCACCTTATCCTCAAATTCTACCAGAACAGTTTCAGTCTCCCTTTTCTCTGCTCCCCTTGTCATTCTTTTCACACTCTTCAATGAATTATTCCTCACCCTTAAGTTCTCCACTAGCTCCTTCAGATTAACAGTGAGGGGAACCTCAGAGATCACCCCCTTGCAACCACTGACCCTTTGTGCTCCAACTATTACAACCCTGGACACTGACTTTCCCAACATTAGTCACCTTCATTGCCTTCTCCATCTGCTCTTTAGTTTTACATCCTGTCAGCAGTTTTCCATCTCCTAAAGTTCTCTCATGTCTCACTTCCCCTACTTGCCCTCTGATGATTTTTGTTAGATTAAGCAGATTGATTTTCTTTACCCCCCCCTCCCCCCTCAAATCTTACCACTACATTTAGCAATTTTGCCCTCGGGCCCTTCTCAACTTCTCTTCCCTCATTTTCCGATCCACCTACACTAGACCCACCTCCTTCCTTTCTCTTCCGACCCATCACCTTCCTATTCTTAGTCCCTCTCCCCACCTCTTCCCACTCAAACTCCGTACTGCTGCTGTCACCATCGTTCTCCCTCCCGCCATCCTATCAGACTTAGCAAGGAACAATGTATGAATATCGTTCCGGACGTCCCACAGAATGTCTGCCACAACACCCCAGCAGTTCGTCAGCCCCGAGTCCAGCCACCTCTCCGGCAGCCAGCAGCTGCCCAAAGCAGAAACGCCAGCCTCAGGCTGATGTCCCAAGGACGTACTTAATTAATACAGTTTATGTGGCTTCCGCCTGTCTCTGCGCGGCAGTTTTAAGGGCAAAAATGGGCAAGAGGAGACTAGTTTGCTGCTTTGAAAATGAGAAGTGATAAACACTGTGAAACGCAGATGATCTATCTATTCTATAAAGAGGCAATATACCATGTTGTGCAGTACGAGGTCAAAAGGCAGAAAGTTCGTTAGAACCTACGGAAGGGTGATAATACAATTAATATAAGTAAAATAATGGATTATTAGAGCAAATGAGCAAAAAATATACAAAAAAAACATAAAGCAGGAACGTGTTCAAATATGTAAAAGAGATCAGTGAAGAAGCTGGTCTATAGAGTATTAGAATGCGGAATTAGTAATGGGAAGGAAGGAAAGGGCAAGATAACAAATATTTTGTTATCGTGACACAAAACAGTTATCATTTTTCAATAGAACTGGAAGTCCAGTACGGGAGATGGAGAAATTTGGCTTAAACCACTTTGTTATCGCTAGGGGAAAGATATTGGGCAAACTTACAGGACCGCAACAGAATTTCAGGGGGATGGGAAGCAGGGTGTCAGAACAGATATTGGAGAGATTGTGAAGACATGTTGTTAAGACCTCAAAGTCAGGAATCAAAATGTTGAGCATGTCCCGAGTCGCCTATATTCCAATGCAGGAAGTGTGGTAGGAAAAGCAGCCGAGATCAGGGCCTAGATCACATGGAATTATGATATTATAGCCCAGGAGGGGCAGGGCTGGGAGCTCGATATTCCGGGCTTCCATTGTTTTAGATGCGACAGAGCGAGAGGGATTAAAGGAGGGACTAGCCAGGGAAAATGTCATGGTAGTGCTCAGTCAAGACAGACTGGTTAACTTGTCTAGTGAGGCATTATAGGCGGAAATGAGGAATAAGAAAGGTATGACGACTTTAATGGGGTCTATATTACAGACCGCCCAACAGTCCGCGGTCTTTAGAGGAACAAATCTGTAGAGAACGCAGGCTGTTGCAAGAAACATAAGGTTGTTATAGCAGGCGATTTTAACTTTCCACATATTGACTGGGACGTCCATACTGTAAAAGGACTAGACGGGATAGAGTTTGTCAAATGTATTCCGGAAATTTTCCTTAATCAGTTCATAGAAATCCCAACGAAAGAGTGGGAGATTCTTGATCTGCTATTAGGGTATGAGGCAGGGCAGGTGACAGGAGTTTGTGTAGGGGAATACCTTTCATCTGGTGGTAGTAATGCCATTAATTTCAAAGTAAATATGCAAAAGTATAGTCCCTGGGTTGAGATGCTAAATTGGAATAAAGGTCAATTTTGATGGCATCAGAAGGGATCTGACAAGTGTGGACAGGGCAGCTTTTTTCTGACAAAGGTGTACTTGGTAAGTGGGAAGCCTTCAAAAATGAAATTTTGAGAGTATAAAGCTTGAATGTGTCTGTCAGAGTAACAAAACAGAGTAAAGATAACATGTTTAGGGAAGGCAAACACGAGGAAATCTGCAGATGCTGGAAATTCAAGCAACACACACACAAGATGTTGGTGGAACGCAGCAGGCCAGACAGCCTCTATAGGGAGAAGCACTGTGTTCAGGTTTAGGGAACATTGGTTTTTAAGAGATATTTGGGCCTTGATTAAGAAACAAAAGAAGATGCATAGCAGGTGAAATTGGGTAGGAAAAAATTAGGAACTTATGGAGTGTAAGAAATGCAAGAGAATGCTTAAGAAAGAAATCAGGAAGGCTTAAAAAAGGCATGAGGTTGACCTAACAGACAAGGTGAAGGAGAATTCTGAGAGATTCTACAGATATGTTAAGAGCAAAAAGATTGCAAAGGACAATATTGGTCCTCTGGGAGATCAGAGTGGTAATCCATGTGTGGAGACAAAAAAGATAGGGGAGTAATTAAATGAATTTTTTTTACATCTGTATTTACTCAGGAAGGAAACACAGAGTCTATAGAAGTGAGGCAAAGCAGCATCAATTCATGGACTCTATACAGATTATACAGGAGGAGGTGTTTGCTGTCTTGAGCCAAATTAGGATGGATGAATCACCAGGGCCTGATGAAGTGTTCCCTCATATCATATGGGAGGTAAGTGCAGAAATTTCAGGGGCCCTAGCAGAGATATTTATATCATCCTTAGTGACAGATGAGGTGTGAGAGGATTGGAGGACAGCCTCTTCCGTTGTTTAAGAAAGGCTCCAAAAATGAATCAGGAAATTACAGGCCAGTGAACCCGACATCAGTTATTGGAAGGTATTCGAAGGGACCAGCTATGTGAGTATTTGGATAGACAAGGACCGATTAGGGAAGGTCAGCATGGCTTTGAGCATGGTAGGTCGTGTCTAACCAATTTCATTGAGTTTTCGAGGAAGTTACCAGGAAACTTGATGAAGGCAAGGCAGTGGATGTTGTCTACATGGGCTTCAGTAAGGCATTGGACAAGGCTCCACATGGCGACAAAGGTTCAGTCCTCAGCATTCAGGATGAGGTAGTAAATTGGATCAGACGTTGGCCTTGTGGAAGAAGCTGGAGAGTGGTAGTAGGTGGTTGCCTCTCTGACTGGAGGCCTGTGCGTAATGGAGTACCACAGGGATTGATGCTGTGTCCATTGTGGTTTGTCATCTACAGCATGTCAATGATCTAGATTAACTGGAGTTGCAGATGACACCGAGATTGAGGATGGAGTGGTCAGCAAGGAAGACCTTGTGGAAGAATCTGGACCAGCTGGGAAAATGGGCTGAAAATGGCAGATGGGTTTTGAAACTGACAAGTGTGAGGTGTTGCACTTCGGTAGGGCCAACCAGAGTAGGCCTTCCACAGTGAAGAGTAGGGCACTGAGGAGTGCGGTAGAACAAAGGGATCTGAGAACACAGGTCCATCGTTCATTGAAACTGGCATCACAGGTCAATAGGGTCGTAAAGAAAGCTTTTGGCACATTGGCCTTCATCAATCAAAGTACTGAGTACAGGAGATGGATGTTATGCTGATGTTGTATAAGACATTGGTGAGACCTAATTTTGAGTACTGTGTGCAGATTTAGTCACCTACCAACAGGAAAGATGTAAATAAGGTTGAAGGAGTACAGAGAAAATCTACAAGGATGTTTCCTGGGCTGAAGGACCTGAGTTATAAGGAAAGTTTTAACAGGTTAAGTCTTTATTCCTTAGAATGTAGAAGATTGAGGGGAGATTTGATAGATGGTTTCAAAATTATGAGAAGTATAGATAGGGTAAGCAGTCTTTTTCCACTGAGGTTGGCTGGGACTACAACTAGAGGTCATGGGTTAAGAGTGAAAGGTGAAATGTTTAAGGGGAAAATGAGGAGAAACTTCTTTACTCAGAGGGTCGTGAGCATGGAATGAGCTGGCAGCATAAGTGGTGCATGCAAACTCAATTTCAATGATTAAAGAGAAGTTTGGATAGGTACAGGGATGGTAGGGGTATGGAGGGCTATTGTCCGGGTGCAGGTCAATACAACTAGACAGTTTAAATTGTTTGGCATGGACTTGATGAGCTGAAGGGCCTGCTTCTGTTCTGCATGACTCAAAGCTGACTGTTCTTTTGAAGTGATGTTCTGTATCCAAGGATCTTGTAAAAAAAAAGTGACTGGAAATACAGTGAACACATAGGTTGTGATCAGTTAAAACTCTCTAGATTTTGAAAAAGATTGTCTGGCACAAAAATAGAGTTAGAAAAAATAAATCCTTTTCTGGGTGACAAACTATAGCTTTAGAAGGGCCACAGGATTGGTTTTGAGTCTTCAATTATTTACAATCTACTTTAATGATTTATATATAGGGACTAAGTGTATTATAGACTCCTTTGTTACAGTATAGATAGGGAAACAATCTGTGGAGACGATGTAAGTAGTCTATAAATTGAGTAGGTAAGTATTTGGCAAAAAGAGTTGGTAAATATTTGGTGGATAGAATACAATAAGAAATGGGTGTGTAATTTGAATAAGTCTCCATTATTGTATTCAAATGATCTTGTGTGTGTGTGGAAAAAACAATATCCTAACTGTTTGTCATACCTACATGCTGTGGGCTTACAGGGACACTTTGAAATCTGTCACTGAAATAATGATGGCACCATTCATTTTGAAAGACCCTCCCTATTTGACATATGCCCTCTTCTCATTACTACCATCAGGGAGCAGTTCTGGGAGACTGAAAGACCCACACCCAATGTTTGAGGAACAATTTCTTCCCCTCTGCTCAGATTTCTGAATGGTCCAGGAAATCATGAACACTACCTTGTTATTTGCCTTCCTTAATTATTATTGTAATTTGTAGTCGTTAGTGATGCCTGCACTGTACTGCTGCCACAAAACAAGTTTCACAGCTTATGTCAGTGACAGCAAACCGGATTCTGATTCTGTCAAAGCCAACCTTCACCACAAAAGAAAACACTCCATTTTTTTCCTCTACTAAAATGGATGACCTTCTACTTTTCCTTATTTTCTGCCATGTGCTTGTCTGTGTCCATTCTCTCAGCTTATCTCTGCCTCCTTGCATTCCCTTCACAGTCAATCTAGTTTTATGTAATTAGTGAACCTGGATATATTACGCTCAATCCTATCATTGAAGTCATTCATAAGCAGTGTAAGCCGGCTGGTGGGGTAGTGGAATCTGCACCGGGCTTCGAGGGGAGTGGCCCCAGGTTCGAATCCGGCCGCCTCCTGCACGCTTTCCATCCATGCTGGCAACCCTCCCTTTCTCCTGTTGAGCTAGCAGCTTGGCCTTGTAAACAACAATGCTAAAGAAACAAGAAGGTTGCTGCCCAATGCACCACAAAGTGCAAAGAGGAACAAAAAATAAAGAGTGTAAGTAGCTGGTCCCCAGCTCCAATCCTTCTGGCACCCCACTGGTTACAGCCCAATTAATTCATATTCTAAGCTGATTTTGTTGAATTAACTAGTGTTCAATCTAGTCTTATATATTGCGGTCAGTATCACACTTAAAGCAAGATATATTACATTGTTCTTATATTATTAATTGCTATTTTTAATTTCATTGTCTTAATCACAGTATCGGTAAAAGCAATCATAGTATTCAAGGCCCCAAACAGTGAGGCGGCTCTTCAGCTGCAAATCTGCTGGGATCGTCTATTGTGGCCGGTGCTCCTGCTGCGGACTCCTCTACGTTGGTGAGGCACACTGCAAAATGAGGGACCACTTCGTCATTCACCTCCACACCCTCCGGCCACAAGCGGGACGTTCCAGTCGCCAAACATTTTAACTTCCATTCCCATTCCCATTCTAGTGTGTCAATCCATGGCCTCCTCTTGTGCCAAGATGAGGCCACCCTCAGGGTGGAGGAGCAACACTTATATTCTGTCTGGGTGGCCTCCAATCTGAAGGCATGAATATTGACTTCTCCTTCCGGTGAAAAAATTCCTCCCGTCCCCCCCCCCCCTTCACTTCTTTTCACCTGGGTCCTCTCCTCCTTCCCTTTCTCCTAATGTCCACTCTTCTCCCCTGTTAGATTCCTTCTTCTCCAGTCCTTGACCCTTCCCTGCCCACCTGGCTTCACCTATGACCTTCCAGCTAGCCTCTTTTCCCCTCCCCCACCTTTTTGTCCTGGCATCTTCCCCCTTCCTCCTCAGTCCCGAAGAAGGGTCTCCCCCCCCCCCCAAACGTTGACTGTTGACTCTTTTCCATCCGGTTCCTCCAGCATTTTGTGAGTTTTGCTTTGATTAAAGTAAGTTGCCGGGTGACAGTGCAGGGCCTGGTAACGCAAAACACAAAACATCTTGAAAATCAGAAAATGTTGGAAACATTCTGCAGTTCAGGCACTATCTGCGTCAGGAGAAACGGATAGGTTTCCATAGATGCTGCCTCCAAAGCTGAGCACTTGCAGCGAAACTTGTTTTTATTTTTGGATAAAATCGCTTGTTCTCTGCAGCGTTCCCGACGCGGTTCAGGAAAACTGACTGATTTCCGCGAGACTTAATGGGGGGTGAGGGGGTGTTACATGAAAGGTTTAAAGGGATCCAGGGCACCACTGCTCAATACAAGAGGACGTGGCTTTAAGGAAAGGGGAGGAAAGTTCAAGGGGGCTATTAGGGGAAGGTTGGTGAGAGGAACCACTCAGAGAGTGGGTGGTGTGTGGAATGCACTGCCTGAGTCAGTGGTGGAGGCAGATACACTGGTGAAATTTAAGAGACAGGTATACGGAGGAATTTAAGGTGGGGGGGGGGTATATGGAAGGCAGGGTTTAAGGGTCGGCACAAGGTCGTGGGCCGAAGGGCCTGTACTGTTCTATGTTCTAAAATTTGAGCTGTTGTTGATGGCTCAGTGAGAAACGAAATAATGAAATCACATGATAAATAGTTCCGTTCAGTGACAAGTACTTAAGACCACAGTCGTTTGACGGATTTGAAGTGTCTTTTAACCCGACACGGAACAATGAACAACTGCTGTACTGTAGCTTGTGATACATTTCTGGAATATGATACTCCCAGGATCTTACTCATCAACAACAGAACCATCGGAGTCCTGAACAGGCTGGTTCAATTAGTAATCCTCGCCTACGTTGTCGGGTGAGCGCGTATTGAAATGCATTCGGACTTTCCAGTCGCATAACCTGTTAAAAGTGTTTGTAACAATGAGCATAATGTGATATTTTTAATGATTGCTTTATAACTATCATTTACGAAATCCCTGTGGACTTCGGCCGTCCAGCCACATCTATGAAGTGCGCCTCTGGATTTCGGTGAAACGTTTAACGAAGCGGTTTTTAAAAAGCGCCTGGTGTAGTTTTGGTGTGTTGTCAACTGTGGCTCAGCTAGAACAAATTTTTTTAACCGCTGAGATGGTTAGAATATATTTTTGTTTTTTTTTCATTGATGAACGCGCATTTTGTTAGCATTTCTTGTCCATCTCTGAATGCAGGAAAGGCGAGGTGAGAACTCGAGCGGTGAGGTTGTTGCATAGGGAATTCCAGGATTTTGACCTGCTATAAGGAGGAATGAATCTATGTATATTTACAAAACAGTTTAGCGTGTCACTTGGATGAAATCTTAGAGGCAGTGGTGGAGTAAGGTTCTGACCGGTCGTGGGAGCGTGGCATATTTTAATTGAAGGTACATACCCACCTATATGGATTTTATGCATTGCATGATATTACACCCTTCGGCGCTAGTTTTATTAGTGCTGCATGTTGCTTCAGAATAGCTCGTTGCCATTACTGTATTCTAGGATGCAATAAAATTGTTTGCCCGCCTCGTATTTATTACTATTAATATTAAATACAACGAACAGCGAGTTCAAAACACCAGAAAGTTCAGTGGTGAAAACTAAAGTTTCAATGACGGAATCATCGACAGGGATAGAATGAAGATGGGAATGTAAAAGAAGCGATAGGTTTAGATGTCTGATAGCTATGTGGGAAGAAACTGTTTCTGTGTGGTCCTCCAGGCTTTTGAGCTCCCAGGGGGTGGAAGGTCAGAAAGGAATGGCCAGAAGTCCAGACATCCTTAACCATACTGCCTTCCTGATACTACACACCATGACGATCGACGGAAGGGAAGGAAGTGACAAGTCTGTAACGCTCTGGGCGGTGTCTGTCAGTCCAGAGCAGAGCAGTCGCAACCCGTCGGGATAATTCCTAATGTGCATCTGTGGAACTTCAAGAGAATCCTCGTGGACCAGCCGAATATTCTCAGCTACCTAAGAAATCGCACAATCTGATACTTTTTCTTGGTTACTGCATCAGCGTGGAAGAGACCAAGGGAGGTTGCTGGTGAAATGGATGCTTAGGAAATAAAAGCTGTGACCATCAGACACATTAAAGAGGACCAGGTTGTGTTCACTCCCCCCACACTAATCCCCTGAGCTTCCTTAGGTCAACAGCCAGCCCTTCCTCTTGCTAGCATTAATGACCAAGTTGTTATAATCGCTTTCACAACAACTTGTGGAATGGGGAAGTGGGAAAGGGGATGGGAGGGTACTTTCCTGTACTCCGTCTGTTGACCTTTGTTAATCGGTGTATAACAGTGAAGTCATCACCAAACTTGAAGGTCAAGTTGGCACTATATCTGGCCACACAGACATGGGAGTAGAGCAGTGGACTAAGCACCAGTGTTGAGGGTCAGGGTGGATAAAACGCTACAACCAATTCAAACCGATTGAAGTTTGCCACTCAACATCTAGCAGCCAATGGTAGATCCTCCCCCACCCCACCCCACCCCCAGCCAAGGTCCAAGGGTTTAAGAGAAGACCTTATTAGGTATTATGATGTTGAAACTGAGCTTCCATCAATGAATATCAGCCTGACATATGTATTTTTATTGTCAAAGTGATACAGGTCTGACGGTGTCCTCTATAGATCTCCTCTATCTTGTATGCAAGTTGCAGGCATTGTAGATTGTCTGGGAGGTTGGTGCTGATGTGGGCCATTATCAATCTCTCAAAGCACTTTGTGAAGAAGTTCTGAAGAAGAGTCTCGACCCAAAATGTCAACTGTTCATTTACTTCCATAGATACTGTTCGAACTGTTGAATTCCTCCATCATTTTGTGTGGGTTGTTTTGGATTTCCAGCATCTGCAGATGTTAGAAAGCACTTCATTCTGTTTGATGTTACAGCTTCAGGTTAGTATTCCTTGAGACAGGACACAGTACTTTCCTTGTGGATGATGATGATGGCCACAGTCATCCAGCATCTGCATTTGTCTTTATGCTGCCTCCCTATTCTAGATTTAATTCAGAGCTGATGCCTGAAGAATACATCTCACGGTACTCTGAATGCATGTACTCTGAATCACGGTACTCTGAATGCATGTACTCTGAATCACGGTACTCTGAATGCATCATCAGTGATGTAACCTGGGGTCATCGGGTGTTTTGGATCTTTCACCCTCACTCAGGCAACCCAGCTGTGGTTGATCAAGCCATGAATTGTGTTCAGGATGCATGTGCTGCAGATGCCCATGGACTTGTTCTGTCCATCCAGGGCCATCTTAAGGCTTTCTCTGCTGCCTCGGTGACGCTCAAGATGGTTCTCTGCCTCCGTGTACCAGCAATGCCCAATGGGCTGAGGGCTCTGTGAAGAGTCTGTCCAGTGAAGCCCTGGCAGCACACTTCAATGGGCAACAGACACAAAATGCTGGTGGAACGCAGCAGGCCAGGCAGCATCTGCAGGGAGAAGCACTGTCGACATTACGGGCCGAGACACCTGGGTCTCTGTACTTTTTCCCATCGATGCCGCCTGGTGTGTTGCGTTCCACCAGCATTTTGTGCGTGTTGCTTGAATTTCCTGCATCTGCAGATTTCCTTGTGTTTGCACTTCAATGGGCATGCACGTTGCCTCCCATCCCCCCCACCCCGCCTCCAGCAGCTGCTGGCCAGCTCCTCATATACAGTTATCGTGTAACCTTTAAAGATTGTGTTATTCCTGTAAATCCAACAGGAATGAGAAAGGAGGAGCAGAGTTATTGAAAATGAGGGTGGAAAGAGGAATAGTATGCCGAGCAACCAGGCTAACATCTGCTGGACAGTGGAGTCAGGCTGTAATGGTAGGTTTGGTGAATAGCTTGCCGAGAACTTGTGGAGTTAATCCATGCTGCCAATGAGGACCACTAACCAGCCTAATGGGACTTGCCATGGAGCTGGTTGGACAATGTCTCTTCCATTTTAGCTCTGAGACCGAGTAAAATAGGTGATTCTGGGAAATCAGTGCAGTGTGCTAGGTACTTGCTCCCCAGTTGCTGATGAAAGATTGTCTTCAACAGGATCTATAGGACAACAACATTGTTTGCAGTTAATAATGCTTTAAAAATTATGAAGTTTATGTAACTTAAGCTGTACGGGCCCCCCTCCAGGACACAAATATGTCTACTGTATATTATTGCTATTAAGAAAAGGCAATATTCTGCACAATCTGAATGGTCTTGTTCACAAACACAATTCAGATATTGAAGCTCAGTTAATGTGGGATGTAAACGTCTTATAATTCATTCATAACTTAAAGATCTTGCTGTTGGCATGTTATAGTGATGTGTCCAAATGGTAATCACAGATACTAACAGGTAATTCAAGGCACTTAAAATCTTGCTACCAAGAATAATAAACCAAAGGGCTTGGAATGTTTTAGTAAGTAGCACTGATTGACAACAGAAGTTGATAAGGTACAGATTGAATGTAAATTAATAAGAAACATTAGAGTTTGTAAGAAATTCTGCTACAATGTATAAAGCATGATTAAGATTTGGGGCTCATGGAAAACAGCAGTAGGAGAAATTATAATGGGGAAATAAATGAAATATTGAGAAATTAAACAATTATTTGGTATCTATCTTGTTGCTGGTGATAATAAAATAAAATGAATGGGCCCAGAACACACACATTCTTATGACATTCTCCAATATATTTTGTTTACTTGTGCACAAGGAGAACAGCATGGCTCCTGTCACCCACATTGCTCTGAATCCAGGGTAGAAAACTGCTATTTTTATACAGAATTAGCTTATCAGTTATGGATATTGACCATCTGGTATACTGTATATGTTTGAATTTGTTACTTGCAAGATTAATTGCCATTCATAGTAGAGATGTTAAAAGTGAATAGAAACTACAAACCGACAACCGATGATATTTTGAAGTTAGTAAAGCATTTGTCCCTTAGTTGCTGGGTGTGTTTCACATCCTTCTATTATTTCTTTCTCATCTGTTTCCAGCACCCTTACTGTGTAAAGGGAAGCAATGTTCTTCTAGCTTGATTATACACTGCCACAATCATTCCCACCTACCTTGTCTGCAGTAAGCAAGGTTGGCTCCAGCCATCTCAATTCAAAGGTCTTACTTGACTACAACCTCCCCAGGCTATCCTTGCCTGGGTATTGTCTTTAATCCTAAATCTTTAATACTTTCACACTGCCTCTTCTTTGTCCTGTAGAGGATAACATAAATCTTACTTAATTTCAACAGCACTGGGTTTCTGAAACTCAGGGACTGTTAGCTGTTGATTTCAGAGATGTGTGTACGATACTCCTGTCTAATAATGGCACAAGTACTATCTCTCTTAGACAGCAGGAAGTCTAGCTCTCGATTTTGAAGGGTCACAGTGCAGATTGCCAGCATCTTGGCAGTAATGTCATTGATAGCCTGACTTGTATCATGTAGCACTGAGGGGGTATCATTAGCCTATTTCTCCAGCAGCATCGAGCCCATGTTAATGCTGTCACAAGCCATTCTGGCAAGTTCCCAGAACAGGAACACAACAATCCAGAAACACTTAGTCTCCATAGTCTTTCGATGGTAGCCCCACACAGCAGGATGTAGAGAGGGAGGAGGCAGCTAGTATGTCTATGGTACCACATAGGTCAGATAACAACAACCCCTGCATGGCTTTGGTTCAGATGACAGATCCCATTTTAGAAGGAGTACTCCTAGCCACTAGTGATAGGCTTATCAGCCAGTACGTAACAGTAACGGATTTGGAGGTTACTGCTTGTATAGATATTGCACATACTGTTACCAAATCTAGTCCTGTCCCTTGATGATTTCAGTAACATACTTCACCCCTATCTCTATGTAGCAGCTTCAGAGCAAGGGAGGTTATGCAATCATTGTATGCCATTTGATACTATATTGTGTATTTAATATTTCAGTAGAATTCAAGTAATATTGTAAACTTATTGCTTGATTAAGCATTCTTGTTCGTTTAACTAATTCATTACGGGTTATATGTAAAAGTAAGTGAATTGCGTACGCAATGACGCGACCACGTCTCGCTTAAAGTAAAAAAGAAAGTACAGAAGTTTTCCTGGGCTCCCATATTTTTGCTTTCAATTAGCTTAATATTTTGGAGTTACAAAACGTAATACTATCCCTTAAAACAAACTCTCTGTGATTCAGTGGTGCAGGCCACATTGGCAAGCCACCTTCCAGAAGTATGGACAACCTCTCGAGCACACCCATGCTGGCTGATTAGTATGCGACGCATATTGATAACTAAGGCAAAGAAAAGTGTTAGAAGTGTTGGTGTTGTGAGATACTTCTACATTTAGCCAGGTTACCCAGAACTTGTGATGCACAGTGATTACTTATGGTGGCAAATAGCAAAGGTCAAGAGTTTAGTCCATCAGTCCTTACCATCAACGTTCTTCTGGCCATTTGTTCCCTGGTCTGCTGGCACTGCTGGCTTAGTTTACGAGGTGTTCCTCAGACCCATAAATAGGATATATGGTCAGCATCACTTGGAATAGACCTTCACAGCAGGCAGTTCTATTGTCATTAGGCTCTCACCAGCACCCAGTCTCCTGGCTGGAAGGTGTGACACACTGCAGCCAGCATGACCTTCCAGCTTTAAGTAACTGTTGATGGAAACCTTTTTTTTAATTAGGTTTTTTATACATTTTCTACATCGCTACAGATAAAAAAAAACAGATCAAAATGAAGAGCATTAATACAGTGCAAAAATAAACATACAACAATAATATAATACAAAAGAAGATAATTGAGAAAGCACCCAAATTGAAGACATGTAAAATTAGTATCCTCCCCAAGCCCCGCAACAAAAAAAAACTCCAGAGCAACCACAACACAATATAGAGAATATAAATCAGGACATTCAAACCCCCAAAACTGTAAATACACTTAGCAACAGAAGATATTGATGCCTACTACCAAAAAAAAAGAGCTGAAAGCAAGGGACTGAAAAAAAAATCTTAGTTAGGAGGAAGGTTATGAAAGTACTCAATAAAAGGTCCCCAGACCTTATGGAACTTTGTATCCGAATTAAAAACTGAATAATGAATTTTTTCAAGGTCTAAGCAGGACATAATATCATTACCCATTGAGCATGCGTGGGCGGGGCAACATCTCTCCATCTAAGGAGGATTAAACGTCTAGCCAGGAGAGAAGCAAAAGATAATATTCGACACTTGGTCGAACTCAGACGTAAATCTGTCTCACCCAAAAAACCAAACAAAGCAATTAAAGGGTTAGGTTCTAGGTGGTGATTCAGAATATAAGATAACGTTGTGAAGACATCTTTCCAAAATTTCTCCAAGCTAGGACAGAACCAGTACATATGAATAAGAGAGGCCTCGCCCCTTTTGCATTTATCACAAAGAGGACTAATATTAGGGTAAAATCAAGATAGTTTAGATTTAGACATATGGGCTCTATGAACAATCTTAAACTGTAAAAGGCAATGGCAAGCACAAAGAGAGGTTGAATTAACCGATTTGAGAATCAAGTCCCAAGTCTCATCAGATAAGGAGATATTTAAATCATGCTCCCAAGCCATTCTAATTTTATCCACAGGGGCACGCCCTGTAATTTATCACGAATAAATGATATTAAACCTTTACCTAGTGGATTAATAGAAAGAAATAAATCCATGACATTTTTCTCAGGCATTTCAGGGAAGTTAGGAATTAAAGGATTAATAAAGTGTCTAATTTGGAGATATCTAAAAAAATGAGCATTGGGCAGATTAAACTTAGCAGAGAGCTGTTGAAAACATGCGAAGCGATTGTCAATAAAAAGATCTTCAAAATGTCTAATGCCCTTCCTATACCAATCATGGAATGCTGAATCATACGTAGTAGGTAAAAAAAGGTGATTATGTAAGATAGGGCTAGAAAAGGAAAAACCATGGAAACCATAAAGTTTCCTAAACTGAGCCCATATATGCAAAGTGTGTCTAACAAGAGGATTAACAATTAATCTGGACAAGCTACTAGGGAGTACAGAGCCAAGAAGTGCAGAGACAGATAAATCTTTAGTGGAACTCAACTCCATTGCCACCCAATTAAGGCACTCGGGTTGGCCATGGGAAAAAGACCAAAAGGTAGCACAACATATATTGGCTGCCCAATAATATAAACGAAAGTTAGGTAAAGCCATGCCACCCTCTTTTTTAGAGTTTTGGAGATAAACTTTATTAATTCTAGAGCGCTTATTTTCCACAGATATGACAAAATAATAGAGTCTAAGGAATCAAAAAAAGATTTAGGAATAAAAATTGGGATTGATTGAAATAAATATAAAAGTTCAGGGAGAACATACATTTTAACAACATTAATACGACCTACCAAAGACATAGATAGAGGTGACCATTGTAACAGACTCTGTTTTATAGTATATGAAAGATTGGCAAAATTTTCACGAAAGAGATCTTTAAACTTCCTTGTGACTGTAATCCCAAGATAAGTAAACTGATTATGAACTACTTTAAAAGGGAGATCACGAAATGTTAATTCTCGTGCTTCTTTATTAGTTGGGAAAAGTTTGCTCTTATGTAAATTAAGTTTATAGCCAGAGAACTGGCTAAATTGATCAAGAAGTGAAAATATTGGAGGTAAGGATGTAGACGGATTTGAAAGAAAAAGTACTAAGTCATCAGCATAAAGAGAAACTTTATGCTCAACACCCCCTCTCCAAATCCCGGTCAATTCAGGACAATTTCAAAATGCTATCGCCAAAGGTTCTATAGCCAAATCAAAGAGAAAGAGACTTAAAGGGCATCCCTGATGGGTGCCACGTTTGAGGTTAAATAACTGGGATTTCTGAAAATTAGTCAAAACAGAGGCAGTAGGACACAAATACAGCAATTTGATCCAAGAGATAAAACTTTGACCGAAGTCAAATTTTTCTAAAACTGCAAAAAGGTAGTTCCACTCTATATGATCAAATGCTTTCTCCACATCGAGGGAAATAACACATTCAGGAATCCCAGTTGGAGGTGAATATAAAATGTTAAATAAACACCGAATGTTAAAAAAAGGAAGACGGTTTTTAATAAAACCAGTTTGATCATCAGAAATAATACAGGGAATAACAGTTTCTAATCTGTAAGCCAAAGGTTTGGCCAAGATTTTAACATCAACATTAAGCAAAGAAATTGGCCTATATGAGGAACACTCTGTTGGGTCTTTACCCTTTTTTAGTGAAAGAATAATAGATGCCTCATTAAAAGAGGGTGGCAATTTACCGTAATTAAACGAGTCAGACAATACTGAGAATAACTGAGGAGAAAGAAGTGAAGAGAATGATTTATAAAATTCTACGGGGAACCCATCAGGTCCAGGAGATTTCCCTGAAGACAATGCAGAAATTGCAAAAGATACTTCTTCTGATGATATAGGCGTGTTAAGTTTGGCTTTAAAATCAGATGAAAGCGAAGGAATATTCAGATTATTTAAACAATGATCAACAGAGATATTCTCATTCAAAGATTCAGAGGAATAAAGTTGAGAATAGAAACTTTTAAATGCGTCATTGATTTCTAAGTGATCCGATGTAAAGTCTCCATTCTCCTTCCGGATCTTTGTAATATGTTGTTTGGCTTTGGAACGCCTCAGCTGATTGGCTAGAAATTTGCCAGATTTGTCACCATGAATACAGAAGCGACTCTTACTTTCAAGAAGTTGGCGTTCGACAGGTTGAGTAGACAGAAGATTAAATTTAGTTTGAAGTTCTACACGCTTCTTGTATAATTCAGGATTCTTAGTTTGAGCATACAGTTGATCCAATTCTTTAATCTGATTAATGAGGTCTAATCGATCTGCACAGGACTTTCTATTAAGATTATTTGACCCCTCAAATATGCTTTCATGGCATCCCAGACAATCTGGGATGACATTTCAGATGATGTATTGGTGTTAAAATAAAAGGTTATCTGAACTTTAATAAATTTTAGAAAATCATCATCCGATAGTAAAGTCGAGTCAAAACGCCAATGTTTATTCCTCTGAGGGAACATCTGCTGTTGCTTCCTTAGCAAAGGAGTCAGTTCATTTGTTCCCGCTAGTCCAGGGGTTCTTAATCTTTTTATGCCACGGGCTCCTACCATTAATTGAGGGGTCCACGATCCCCAGGCTGGGAACCCTTGCTCTGTCATCCTTCCTGTTAGTATGAGCCACGTATTTTATAACAGCAATTGCAACAAGTAATTGAAAAGCAGAAAAAGGTTCATAGTTAGTTCACTATATTTTATTGGAGTTCTGAAGAGGGGAGAAACCCAAGGTAGTTTCCATAATTGCCCATTGGCATAACGAGGTTGGCTGTCTACAAACAAAACAAAACACTGGTGGACATGCCCATCCCTTTCGTATCCACCATCCGATCACCGTGTTTGTTGATGTGAATCAAAGGACTATAAAATCATACATTTAGAACATCATTTCTAAAATATATTAATGTCACTATGACTAGTGATGAAATGTCTGCAAGCTAATTGCCAAGCTCGGCAAACACCACAATATCAAATGTATCTACTCTGTTCAAAACAAAAATATTACCAGTCACAAGTGGTTACATGAGCCATATGTGTATAAGGCAGGTAATCTTAAAGTTTACAGTGAAACCTTAGCAGAAGTTAATCAAGTTCAAGTTCAAATTAAGTGTCATTCAACCATAAGTACATACCCATGAATACAGCCATTTGAAACAGCATTGCTCTGGTGCCAAGATGCAAAACACAGTACCAATAGTCATACACATTATAAGGCACATATAAGACGACAAGGACAAATAAGAAAGCAGTGAAATACAGTCACACACAAAAACATGTAGTCCAGGACCCTGAGTTCCTGAATGTTGCAGCAGTCTGCAATTGAACACAATATGGATTGTCTTTTGCCAAGTGAATACTGGGGCGGGGGTGGGCAGCACAGAATCCAGTTTGAACACTGCACCACATTGCCTCTGAGGGAGCACCCCAACTCAGACACTTCACCCCTGGGTGGCTGTGATAAGGCGACACTGTGGCTTGAGGCCTAGTTCTTATTACAATTGAGGCCACGCAGGCCTCCCACCGTCTACCAATAAACCAGTGAATATGACTTGCAGCATTCCACATTAATCATGTTCAACAGGATCTTGTGATCACAAGAAAGTTGACTAAGGTCATTACTTGCTGTTAGGCTGGTCACTGCCACCCTCTGATGCAGGCAGCAGAATGCTCCACACCAAGTCCAGCTCCTTTGGTTTCTCTGCCAACAAGCCGCATAATGACGGGGTAGATCTGCAGCACTGTAAGTTCTTAATGTCTAGCAGGGTCTTGCAATTGTAAAAAATACGTTTTAAAAAGACACTAACAGCTTTGGTTGGCCCATTGGAAGCTATTGCATCCAACCACGCTGCCATTTTACCATGCGTGTAATCTGGTAATGATTAGTTAATATTTGGTTACTGTCAATTTAGTTAAATATAAAACAAAGCTGTAAGTTAAAATAATATTACGGGACAGCTTTCACAATACTCTTAAGGCAACGTACAATATTACCCAGAGGCTACAGTGGAGGAATCAGGAAGTATCGCAGAAGTATAGTCCTTATTCCCCTCAACAGTTTTAATCCCTTAATTTTGGAATTTCTTTGGACAATATTGTAAAATAGTCATAATTTTGCTTAACTCTTCTCATCTCACACGGTTAACAGTGTATGTTTTCCTTTAACCTAGATTGCAACTTATTTACAATAACTTTTATTAAGGTAGGCATCCCTACTAGAGTTAATCCAGGATACTTTTGAACACATTTACGCCAGCATTCCACATTTCATTAACGTCAATGTCTTCTGTCCGACACTACTTTATGCCAATCTATTATGCGAGGGAAACATTTTCTGAGAGTTCCGACTAGATCGGCTCAAGGTACAGTTGAATCCATTTCAGTCATCCCCTCTGCACCCCTTCACCTCCTGTCTCCTGTAGTGATCTTGTCAGGGCACTGGCTGGCGCTGACCTCACCGACTCAGGAAGCACCACTTGGCACGAGCCTTTTTGAAATCGTGCCGGGGGGTGGGGGGTAAGGGCTATTATCCTTTGCCTGTTCTTTCTATCTCACTTTCTTCTTCAACTTTTGCTTTTTTTACAGAACTAATCTAACAGTTTTTGCATTTCACATCTACCTTGAGCAATCACAGGCTCAATGTTCTCCTCACATTTCCTTTCTCTAACAACATATCTGCAGACACTCACTTAGTCCATTCCATCAATACAGTATCTTTCTAAACTACTCTATGCTTTCTGGTCCAAAACATACAAACATACATGCTACCGGAGTCCGTTAAAGTTCCGGGCAGGGGATTTTCACGCTGCCACTCATGCATACAAAATCAAGGTGCAAACACACACGCACACAGACACACACATTTTGGAATTCCTTCTTTTTAAAAGCCACACCCTTACCAAATTTTCCTGTGCTCCCTGTGGAACCCGACCCAGACCAGGACTCTTTGCGTGGGATATGACCTGGATCAGGCAACCTCGTGTGGGACCATGGCCCAGACCACAGCAACCTAATACAGGCCATGATCCGACCACAGCTGCAGCTTTCCTATGTTGGCAACTAAGGTGTTGGTGTACCTTGACTACTCCAGAATAGGAAATGAGTATCCCAGCAGCAGACTCAAACATGAGCAGCCTAGGATTTAGGACCGATTGGCTACAGTGGCTGAATTCCTTTCTCCTTTATAATGATGCCAAGTGTTCCTTGATGGAACCTCCAAATAACTGTCATCCCCAATATTAAAATAAAACAACTAAAATAGCTGGGCCCAGAACACAAGCACTCTTATGAGTTAAACATACTTTATTTACTTGTGCACAAGGAGAAGGGCATGGCCCCGTCACTCACATTGCTCTGAATCCAGGAGAGAAAATTGCTATTTTCACACAAAATTGGCTTATCACTTACAGGTGTTGACCATTTGGTAAACTGTATATGTTCGAATTCGTTACTTGCAAGATCAATTGCCATTCGTGGTAAAGATGTTAAAAATTACTAGAAGCTACAAGCTGACAACCGATGGCACTTTGAAGTTAGTAAAGGAATGGTCCCTTTGCTGGCTGTGTTTAACATCCTTCCATTATTTGTATCTCATCTGTTTCCGGCACCCTTACTGTGTAAAGGGAGGCAACGTTTTTCTAGGCTGATTACACACTGCCACAGTCATTCTCACCTACCTCGATGTTGACAGAGGACGTTATCGAAACTCTGAGATTTATGTGATTATCGGTCTGGACTGTAGTTTATATTGATCTCCTTTAGTCTTCTGTGTTTTCTTTTTAGTTGCCAATTGGCAAGTTGGGGGGGGGGGTTAGGGGTTTGTGGGAGATCTGTTAATTTTTGTGCGAGGATGGGATTGGGGATCTGGGGTCTGGTGTTCTTGTTGGTTTTTTCCGTGAGGTGCATTTGTTAGTTTTGTTGTGTGCCAGAGAGGGATTTGAGGGTTTGATGTTATTGTTGCTGTTTTTCTTCCTTGAGAGCGATAGGTTAGTTTTTTTTGTGAGGGAGCAGGTTGGGGGTTTGGGGTCGATGTTCCAACTGCCATTTTCCAGCTGGGCAATCAGTCAGTTTTTGCGCGAGGGAGGGATTGCGGAGTTTGGGGGTTTGCGAGTTTATGTTCCTTTTTCTTTTCTCATGCGGGTGGGGGAGGAGTTTGATGCTTTTCTTTCAATGACCTCCGCAGTTTTTCTCTATCTCATGGCTACCTGGAGAGGATGAAACTCAGACTTGTATTCTGCATGCATATTTTGAGAATAAAATGATCCTTTGAACCTTTTCCAGTAAACAAGGTTCGCTCTAGCAGTCTTGCATCAAAGGTCTCACTCGACTACAGCTGCCCCAGACTACTCTTGCCTGGATGTCGTCTTTAACTGTTGCCTTACTGGAACTTCCAGTCTTCACTACAGAAGATGCAGTAAGTGTGGCAGAAGTGGGGCTAATAATGCCAAGAATAAAAAGCTATTAATATAATTAATGAGGAAGTTTTGGAGGAACTAAAACTAACCAAATCTCCTCAAGCTAGCAGTTTGCATCATAGAATTCTAACAGAGGCTGCTCCAGAGAAAACAACATTCTGCAGATTTTCAGACACGCTCAGTGAGTTGAAAGACAAGATGTGCAAACACTGATTAAGAAAGTGTGGTGAACTATATATACCTGTCTGGACACGCCCTCCCGTTGACTGCTCCTGTGGCTCCTCCCACTGGCTGAATGAAAGATGCTGACGAATCAGCATACAGGAGGGAGATTGAAAATCTGGCTGTCATCCCACACCAGCAACCTCATGGTTAATATCAGCAGGACCAAGGAACTGATTATTGGCCAGGAGGAGGAAACAGGAAGTCCGTGAGCCAGTCATCGTCAGGGGACCAGAGGTGGAAAGAGGCAGCACCTTTAAATTCCTTGGTGTTATCGCTTCAGAGGATCCGTCCTGAGGCCAGCACATAAGTGCCATCACAAGGAAAGCAGGGCAACTCTTCTACCTCTTCAGAAGTTTGCGAAGATACGACATGACATCTGAAACTTTGACAAAGTTGTATCGATGTGCGGTGGAGAGCATATTGACTGGCTGCACCACAACCTGATATGGGAACACCGTGGAGCACTGTCGCAGGAAAGCAGCATCCCTCATCAAGGACCCCCACCATACAGGCCATTGTCTCTCTTCTCTCTGCTACCATCAGGAAAAAAATATAGGAGACTCAGGTCCACACCACCAGGTTCAGGAACAGTTATTACCCCTTAACCATCAACCAGTGGAAATAACTTCACTCGTCCCATCACTGAACTGCTCCCACAACCTATGGGCTCAGTTTTATCTCATGTTCCTGATATTTCTTGCTATGTATTTATTTATTTAATATTTTTTTCTTTTCTTTTTGATTTCCACAGTTTGTTGTCTTTAGCACATTGGTTACTTGTCTGTCCTGCTGGGGGCAATCTTTCATTGATTCCATTGTGTTTCTTGGACTTACTGTGTATGCCCACAAGAAAAATGACATATAAGTACTATATGATGACATATATGTACTTTAATAATATATTTACTTTAAACTTTGAACTCCCTTTAAACACTCCAGGGCCCTGGTTCACATGAAAATTTATTATAGTACTTTGCAGAATCTTAAATAAAAGTGAATTAAATCTCTCTTGTAGTTCCCAACAACACCTAGTATTCCAGAAAAAATTTAACTCCAGCAATACCAAAATCTCAAATGCATTGGGTTAAAGGAGGTTTACTGTATACATGACTCAGTTCCTTTAGAATCTATTGCAGTACATATACACATAATTCATTTCCCTTAGAGTAGCCAAACAGTTACTATTTTTGTTGAATGCTGACCAGACCATCTTCATTTGTTACTGTATTTCAGATGGGTGTTTATGTGGGAGAAAGGCTACCAAGAATTTGACTACCCCTTCTCCTCAGTCACCACCAAAGTGAAAGGTATTGCCTTTACAAATTCAACTGAGTTTGGAGAACATATTTGGGATGCACCTGAGTATGTTATTCCTCCACAGGTACAGTTTCAAACTTTGGGGGGAGAGGGGAGAAGAACTTATTGAGATTGTGAATATGAACATTTAGTTTCTGTATCTTAAAATGGTTCCCTCTAGTTAAGTAAGTTCAGGATAGTTCGATGCTTGTGGAATAGATTAACTTTGTAATGATCTCAGGTATCCCAGTAACAAGAACTTCAGCAATTTCAATGGTTCAATGGTTCCATTTAACATCAGAGGATGTAGACAGTACACAACCTGAAATTCTTACTCTTCACGGACATCCACAAAAACAGAGAGAACTCTAAAGAATGAATGACAGTAAAACATTAGAACCCCAAAGCCCCCCTCCCATGCACAAGCAGCAGCAAAGCATCAACCCTCCCCACCCCTCCCCATTCCAGCAGGAAGATCAGCACCCACCACCCACCAATAGCAAAGCCCCCACAGGGAGACCACGATCTGCAGTCCAACAAAAAAACAATTGTTCACCTGACATGTCACTGCCCCTCTCCTTTTCTCTTTCTCTCTACCCCCTCTCCCCCACCCTAACAAGGGACAGAGAGGAGTTGCCCCCTTTTCCACAGCACCTTTAATTCATAAGTGTATGGATGGAAAGATTGAGTAAAGAAAGGAAACTATTATTATTAGGTACTTAACACGGGTTCCATTATAGATCAAACTCATTTTAGAAGTGTCAATGTGTTCATGTTCCAAATGCCCAGTATGGCTATTTGAGGCTGAAACTTTTCTCTGCTACTTTTAATGCAGTTTCTAATGCAATTTTGTCAGATTTCTATACATACTATTTTAAGAAGCAGTATGTGGGTGCTTGTCGCAAATAAGTCCCTCAATGTAGGGTACATTCATCAATCGGTCAGGAAACAAATTTGTGTTTTGCTGAAGAAGTAACTTAAATAAATACTAATTCAGACGATCCAAATCCTAACCAAAAGCAGAAGTATTTTGTAGTTAAGTGTCAGCCTGTACCATAATACTTCTGTGAACATTAATGTGTGTTTAATATGATGGTGGTTTGAGTTACCAAAATTTGCTTTTAATTAATTAAAACATCTTTATTAAGGTACTTATTTTTCCTATAATAAGCTATACAACTAGATGTATTTCATCAAATGCAGAGGGAATGTACCAGATTTATATGGGAATAACAATGAGTGTATTACCCATTTTTATAATGGAGGGAATCAACTTCTGGAATATGTACATGAGTAGTTAAGTGCAAAAATTCAGAAGTTGATGTTAGAAAGTTCATTGATTTCACCATTGCATTCTTTCCTGGTATAATCAGCACAACTATGGAAAATCAACTTTTTTTAAAAATGGTCTAGAAGTAGACTTAATTTTTAATGGCATACTAAATCACGTTAACTGCTTAGAGCCTATCTAATTCTAAAACATTCATTTTATATGTGACACTATAACCTCCTCCAATAATTATTTCAAATTTTCATGATTCATTTGGTTTTAAAGAGTTTATGCTGGTTCAGACCACACATTAGTATTGCATGGTTTAACCCTTGGCTTCTCTGTAAATGGTTAAAAACTAAGTTTCAAAAAGGTGGCATGCAGCCAGTTGAACCTTCTCATCCTTTTCAGTAGTCCAGGTTCCAGCCAGAGCCGGGTGCTATCTGTATGGAATTTGCATGTTCTCCTCCCTGTGATCACATGGGTTTACTCTGGGTCCTTGGACATGTGGTTCAGTAGGTTAATTGGCCACTGTAAATTGTCTTTCTGTTGTCGGTGAGTGTTGGACACTGGGTGGCGTAGATGAGAATATGGACAGAGAGTAAAAGGTGGAATTAATGTAGGACTAGTGTAAATGGGTGTTTGAGCTTTGTGAGCTGACCTGACTTTCCGTGTTGTATTGCTGTATGATTCTAGAAATAGAACTTTTTATTTCTCGGTTTTCCGGCTGTGAAGATTAGTCATTGTGATTGGTTGCTCTTCCATAGAACCATAGAATATTATAGCACAGAAACAAGCCTTTTGGCCCTTCTTGGCTGTGCTGAACCATTTTTCTGCCTAGTCCCACTGACCTGCACCTGGACCATATCCCTCCATACACCTCTTATCCTTATACCTGTCCTTCTTAAATGTTAGAAGTGAGCCCACATTTACCACTTCATCTGACAGCTCATTCCACACACCCACCACTCTGTGTGAAGAAGCCCCTCCTAATGTTCCCTTTAAACTTTTCCCCCTTCACCCTTAACCCATGTCCTCTGGTTTTTTTCTCCCCTAGCCTCAGTGAAAAAAGCCTGCTTGCATTCACTCTATCCATACCCATCATAATTGTATAGACCTCTATCAAGTCTCCCCTCATTCTTCTACACTCCAGGGAATAAAGTCCTAACCTATGCAACCTTTCTCTGAAACTCAGTTTCTCAAGTCCCGTTAACATCCTTGTAAACCTTCTCTGCACTCTTTCAACCTTATTAATATCCTTCCTGTAATCTGGTGACCAAAACTGCACACAACACTCCAAATTTGGCTTCACCAGTGCCTTATACAACCTCACCATAACATTACAACTCTTATACTCAATACTTTGAATTATAAAGGCCAATGTACCAAAAGCTCTCTTTACGACCCTATCTACCTGTGAGGCCACATTTAGGGAATTTTGTATCTGTATTCCCAAATCCCTCTATTCTACTGCACTCCTCAGTGTCCTACCGTTTATCTTATGTTTATCTTATGTTCTACCTTGGTTTGTCCTTTCAAAGTGCAATACCTCACACTCGTTTGTATTAAACTCCATCTGCCATTTTTAAGCTCACTTTTCCAGCTGGTCCAGATCCCTCTGCGAGCTTTGATTCCTCTTCCTCGCTGTCCACTACACCTCCAATCTTTGTATCATCAGCAAATTTGCTGATCCAATTTACCACATTATCATCCAGATCATTGATATAGATGACAAATAACAATGGACCCAGCACTGATCCCTGTGGCACACCACCAGTCACAGGCCTCCACTCAGAGAAGCAATCCTCCACTACCACTCTTTGGCTTCTCCCACTGAGCCAATGTCTAATCCAATTTACTACCTCAACATGTATACCTAGTGACTGAATCTTCCTAACTAACCTCCCATGTGGGACCTTGTCAAAGGCCTTGCTGAAGACCATGTAGACAACATCCACTGCCTTCCCTTTGTCCACTTTCCTGGTAACCTCCTCGAAAAACTCTAATAGATCTGCTAAGCATGACCTACCACACACAAAGCCATGTTGACTCTCCCTAATAAATCCCTGTCTATCCAAATACTTGTAGATCCTATCTCTTAGTACTCCTTCCAATAATTTACCTACTATCGACATCAAACTTACTGGCCTATAATTTCCCGGATTACTTTTAGAGCCTTTTTTAAACAAGGGAACAACATGAGCTATCTTCCAATCCTCTGGCACCTCACCTGTAGATACTGACATTTTAAATATATCTGTCAGGGCCCCTGCAATTTCAACACTATTCTCCTTCAAGGTCCGAGAGAATATCCTGTCAGGTCCTGGGGATTTAACTACTCTGATTTGCCTCAAGATAGCAAGCACCTCCTCTTCTTCAATCTGTATAGGTTCCATGACCTCACTACATGTTTGCCTTATTTCCATTGACTTCATGCCAGTTTCCTTAGTAAATACAGACGCAAAAAATCCATTTAAGATCTCCTCCATTTCTTTTGGTTCCATACATAGCCGACCACTCTGATATTCAAGAGGACCAATTTTATCCCATACTATCCTTTTACTCTTAATATACCTGTAGAAGCTCTTTGGATTATCCTTCACCTTGACTACCAAAGCAACCTCAAGTCTTCTTTTAGCCCCCCTGATTTCTTTCTTAAGTTTTTTTTGCACTTTTTATACTCCTCAAGCAGCTTATTTGCTCCCTGTTTTCTATACATGTCATACATCTTTCTCCTCTTCTTTATCAGAGTTCCAATATCTCTAGAGAACCAAGGTTCTTTTTTCTTATTCACTTTGCTTTTAATCCTGACAAGAGCATACAAACTCTGCACTCTCAAAATTTCTCCTTTGAAGGCCTCCCCCTTACCAATCACATCCTTGCCAGAGAACAACCTGTCTCAATCCACGCTTTTTAGATCCTTTCTCATTTCTTCAAATTTGGCCTTTTTCCAGTTTAGAACATCAATCTGAAGACCAGATCTGTCTTTATCTATATTCAAGTTGAAACTAATGGTGTTATGATCACTGGAACCAAAATGTATCCCTACACACACTTCTGTCACCTGTCCTAACTTGTTTCCTAATAGGAGATCTGATATTACATCTTCTCCAGTTGGTACCTCTATATATTGATTTAGAAAACTTTCCTGAACACACATTTTACCAACTCTAACCTGTCTAGACCTTTAACAGTATGGGAGTCCCAATCAGTATGTGTAAAATTAAAATCCCCTACTATCACAACTTTATGTTTCCTGCAGTTGTCTGCTATCTCTCTGCAGATTTGCTCCTCCAATTCTCGCTGACTATTGGGTGGTCTATAATACAACATCATTAATGTGGTCATACCTTTCCTGTTTCTCAGCTCCATCCATATGGCCTCTGTAGAGAAGCCTCTAATCTGTCCTGCCTGAGCACTGCTGTAACATTTTCCCTGACTAGCAATGCCACCTCCCCACCCCTCATTCCTCTGCCTCTATCACGTCTGAAACATCGGAACCCTGGAACAGTAAGCTGCCAGTCCTGCCTCTCTTGTAGCCAGGTTTCACTAATGACTATAATGTTGTACTTCCACGTGTCAATCCATACCCTCAGCTTGTCAGCCTTCCCCACAATACTCCTCACATTGAAATAGACACACATTAGAAGATTATTACCACCACAAACAACCCTTCTATTTGTGACTTTGCATGAACTTTTAACATCATTTATTTTCACCCCTGCTCCACTATCTGCTCTGGCACTCTGGTTCCCATCCCGCTGCAAATCTAGTTTAAGCCCTCTCCAATAGCACTAACAAACCTTCCTGCAAGGATATTGGCTACAACTCCATGATATCATGCTGCTGGAAGGATCCAAGGTATCTTAAAGGCTAAAAGCTGATGATAATAAAGGGAATATTTGAATGAGATTGTGAGTATTTTAGGCACCTACGGTTTTGCAGTAGCAAGTTACTAATCAAAAACCGTGGGAAGCAGCTTGTGCTATGTCACCAATATTTTTTTGAGTGAAACATTTCATTTCTCTTTGTGAAAGCATTTACCCTTTCATTTGTCATTCATTGGCAATAGTAAACTGGGTGCCTTTCTTCTGAGTGCTAGATCTCTACATTCAGTACTTTGAGTGTCTTCAGCTTTTTAAGAGAATTGGAACTTTCTCCAGCTGAAGTTGGTTGCATTAGTTTCAGAAGCATACACAATCTTTCTTTCTGCTGCTGGAGGTGTATATATCAACTGGTATCTAAGGTGTAGGCAAGAGGTGGTTTGTTTGACTGGTTTACACAGTAAATTAAAGGCTAACTTACCTTCATTGGCTGATCAGTAAACTAGTAAAGTTACTTTGATTTATAGATCCTGAATAGTCTAACATTCCATTTATTTCAATGAATAAAAATTGAACTGGCTTCCTATAGGATTATTGATTATCCTTCATCACTTAACATTCAGGCAACAGAAGTGAAATTGTATCTCTGCTTTTCTCAATTTGGCTGCAACAGGAATCTGTTTCTCTGCTTAAAATGTACAGTATTTCTACACCCATTTCAAACACTTATCTCAAATTTGTAGAATAGGGAATAAGGAAGTTCTGTTTTACTGTTTCTCCCTCTCTCTCTCTCTCTGCACTGGTAGATTACAGTCATGTCTCAAAATATTCAGGAATTAAAAGCAATTTTGTGGCTATTTATGGCTTCAGTCAAAGTAGAAAAATATTAATGAATTAAAAACTTTCTAAAAAATCCAAATAATGCAATCTTGCAGCCAGCAGAGCTTCTTTGCAGATCTAATGATCAAGTTCAATGCAGTGTGTGTGTGTGTGTGCAGTTTGCATATTCTACCTGTGACTGCATGGATTTCCTCCAGTTGACCCCATCATGGGGGCAGTGTGTTGGTTGGTTAATTGAGGCCCTCCATAGCTCAGGGTCCACCATGGATGTTGAGTCCCAGCTGTCTACGTGCTACGTATGCCAGTACGCAAGCCAGGGCAGTACAACATGGAGCGCAAGCTGTTGCCCATGTAGCAAGCTCCCCTCTCCACACAGCTGATGAATCCAGCAGAGACCGATAGAGTTTGGCACCAGCGGATTTGCAGGAGTTGCCAGTTAGCATTGAACTAAACGTAGAACTGCCTTAGGGAATCCAGCTTTGTATTTTATTTCATGGTTTACTCTTGAAGCCCTCTGCGTGAGTGGGTATTGCCGCAAGGCAGTGGAGGTTTGAGATTATGAAGACTCATGTCCTCATACCTCAACTCCATTCTTACATCCACACCACTTCACATGCTCTCAATCTCCTCAGTAACTTTCAATTCCCTGGCCCTGACCACCTCTTTTTTTACCATGGATTTATAGTCCCTATACACTTCTATACCCATCAAGAAGACCTTAAAACTCTCCATTTCTTTCTCAACAAAAGAACCAACCAGTTCCCCTCCACCAACACCCTCCACTGTTTGGCAGAGCTGGTCCTCACCTTCAACAATTTTTCCTTCAGCCCCTCCCACTTTCTCCAGATTCAAGGGGCTGCTATGGGCACATGGGCCCCAGCTATGTCTGCCTTTTCGTTGGCTACAAAGGACAGTCTATGTACCCAGCCTTCCCTGGTAATACTCTCCATCGCTTCCTTTGCTAAATTGGTGCTGCTTCATGCATGCATTCTAAGCTCGTCAATTTCATCAACTTTGCCTCCAACCTCCACCCTGCCCTGAAATTGATTTGGTCCTGACACCTCCCTCCCCTTTCTCAATCTTTCTGTCTCCATTTCTTGGGGACAAAACATCTAATGACATCTTTTATAAACTTACCAATTCCCACAGCTAACTTGACTACACCTCTTCCCTATTTCTTGTTAAAATGCTACTCCCTTTTCTCAGTTCCTTCATCTCTGCTGCATCTGTTCCCAGGATGAGGCTTTCCTTTCCAGGTAATCAGAAATGACCTTCTTTTTCAAAGAACAGGGTTTCCCTTCCTCCACCATAGATGCTGCCTTTACCCATTTCCTGGACATCTGCGCTTACTCATCTTCCAGCCACCTTAAGAGGGATAGAGTTCCTCTTGTCTTCGCCTTTCACCCCATGAGCATCCTCATACAACACACCTTCCACCATCTCCATGGGGATCCTACTACCAAGCAAATCTTTACCTCCACCCTCCTCCACTTTCTGCTTCCTCCATGATTACCTTTTCCATTCACCCTCCTGGCACTTATCCCTGCAACCAGTCAAAGTACTGGATCTGCCCATTTACCTCCTCCCTCACCTCCATTCAGGGCCCCAAACAGTCCTTTCAGGTGAGGCATCACTTCACCTGCAAAGCTCGGGGTCGTCTACTGTATCCAGTGCTCCTGATGTGGCCTCCTCTACATTGGTGAGACCCGTCATAAACTGGGGTACCACTTTATCGAGTGCCTCCACTCCATCCGCCAAAAGCAGAATTTCCCACTGGTCAAACATTTCAATTCCTATTCCCATTCCTGTTCCAACATGTCGGTCTATGTCCTTCTCTTTTGCCATGATGAGGCCATTCTCATGGTGGAGGAGCAACACATCATATTCTATTTAGGTAGCTTCCAACATGATGGCATGAACATCGCCTTCTCCTTCCAGTAAAGAAAAATTCCCTCACCTTCTCACTTCTTCTGTTCCCCATTCTAGCCTCTTACCTCTTCTCATCTGGCTATCACCTCCCCCTGGTGCCCCTCCTTCTTCCCTTTCACCCATGGTCCACTCTCCTCTCCTTTCAGATTTCTTCCTCTCGAGCCCTCTACCTTTCCCATCCACCTGGCTTCACCTATCACCTTCTAGCTATCCTTCTTCCCTTCCCCCCCACCTTATTAATCTTGGGTCTTCCCCCTTCCTTTCCAGTCCTGAAGAAAGGCCTTGGCCTGAAACATTGACTGTTTATTAATTTTCATAGATGCTGCCCGACCCATTGGATTTCTCCAACATTTTGTGTGAGTGGCTGCATTGATCTGAGATCAGAGTTTTTCTTCTCCTAGATGAGCTGCCAACCACAGCTGACTAGCCCCAACTGCCTGAAGCAACTAGTTTTAAGATGTTACTAACCACCCCCATTTTGCCCTTATCATGTCAGTAGAAACAGTTGCAAAGGCTAGGAGCTGGACTTGGTTGTCAGATGCTATTTGTGATGCACACCATTGGGAATATTTAATAGGTAATGGGAGCTTGTCTCCATTACCACCCCCAGTTATAACAACCTTAAGGAACCAAGATTAATTGGTCACTGTAAATTGTCCTTAGTGTGTGGGTGAGTAGTTCAGTCTAGGGAAGTTGATGAAAATATGGAAATAATAAAATGTAAAGTAAGATTAGTATAGATTGGCCTTGATGGTTGGCATAGAGTCAGTGGGCTGAAGGGCCTATTTGCATGCAGGTTGACTGTAATTTATTTAAGATTATGTATGTAATAAAACATTTATTCTCTCAACAGCAAGAAACATCATTTTTTGTTATGACCAATTTTATTATTACGAAGAATCAAACGCAAGGCCAATGCCCTGAGGTGAGAATCCAGCAGTTATACCAGATGATGAATTGCTGTGGCTAATTCTATATTTAAACATACATTATTTACAATTCAAATAGATCATAGCCCATTAAATCATAGATTTAATCACCAAGTCACATTACAATTAGGTTAATTTATCTTTGTATTGTACCATTGCAAGTCCCTTGATCCTTTAGTTTCATCATCAGAAGTATATTAACAATAAGAATTTTACAAATGTTCACTCAACATTAGATGTTTGGAACTTAATACTTTTTTTTCATTGTTCCAGAACTCTTGTTTTCATGCTCAGCACGTGCCAAATTTTAATCCCTGACTTCCCTATTGTCACTCTTTTCAGTGTTGTGTCAAAGGCGGGATTCACGGAAATATACACTAATAAAGTGACCACTTTAACAGGTACAGAAGTACTTAATAAAGTGACCACTGAGTGTCATTACAGCTTCAAAAACTTTTCCTGATATTTGTTTAATTATGAATGATAGCTATCCCATGTTTTCCCATGCCTTTATTCCAATTAACAAATTCCATTTAACTGTTTTTTGGTGAGTGAGTTCCAGAATTACTCTATGTTCTTTAGTAAAAATATCACATAATTTCACTCCTAAAGGGCCTAACTTTAATTTTGTATGTGGATTCATTGGATAAGGAAATAATTTGCCTAAACTATTGAACCTTTCCATAATTAAATATAACACCATTTAATAGTTTTTGTAGCAAATCTATTCCCACAATTTAACTCCTAGATCCTCACATAATTCTAAGGGATCTGCGATGTGTCTTTGCAGATCAAGATGTATTTCCTGTGGTGGCATTCCAAAACCTGTAGTATTTAACAAGGTTTTATACAAGTTCAATTTCCTCATTGTTGAATTTTTAAGCCTATTCAGCTAATCCCTGATCTAATCTGATGA
The DNA here is from genome assembly GCF_030144855.1 of Hypanus sabinus. Taxonomy (NCBI): domain Eukaryota; kingdom Metazoa; phylum Chordata; class Chondrichthyes; order Myliobatiformes; family Dasyatidae; genus Hypanus; species Hypanus sabinus. The sequence continues at coordinate 90,729,811 of NC_082718.1, forward strand.
TGGTCTGTGCACTTGCATTATCTTTCAAAGGTTATTATACATGGATCATTTTGTTTCTTCTCCACAGCCCCTTATTTTTCACTAATAAGAAAATGTCTCAGTTTCATCTTACTTGGATAGAACACATATCCAAACTGAAGACCATCTGACATAGTTTATCCTCTCACTTAGTGCATGTTCCTTTGTTACTTCCTGCTCCCGCCTACTGTGGCTCCTATCCAGCTTCTTTGTTAATAAGGTTTACAACATTCTATTTCGTTATCCTCTTTTCTATTTATATGGAAACCCAAAGAACACCATATATTAGAAACATAGGAAACCTACAGCACAATATAGGCCCTTCGGCCCACAAAGTTGTGCCGAACATGTCCCCACTTTAGAAATTACTAGGCTTACCCATAGCCCTCTATTTTTCTAAGCTCCATGTACCTATCCAAAAGTCTCTTAAAAGACCTTATTTACCACCTCCACCACTGTTACCGGCAGCCCATTCCACACACTCACCACTCTCTGAGTAAAATACTTCCCCTGACATCTCCTCTGTACCTACTCCGAAGCACCTTAAACCTGTGTCTTCTTGTGGCAACCATTTCAGCCCTGGGAAAATGCCTTTGACTATCCACACGATCAATGCCTCTCATCGTCTTGTACACCTCTATCAGATCACCTCTCATCCTCCTTCGCTCCAAGGAGAAAAGGCTGAGTTCACTCAACCTATTCTCATAAGGCATGCTCCCCAATCCAGGCAACAACCTCTGCACCTTTTCTATGGCTTCCACATCCTTCCTGTAGTGAGGCAATCAGAACTGAGCACAGTACTCCAAGTGGGGTCTGACCAGGGTACTATATAGCTGCAACATTACCTCTCAGCTCCTAAATTCAATTCCACGATTGATGAAGGTCAATACACTGTACACCTTAACCACAGAATCAACCAGTGCAGCTGCTCTGAGTGTCCTATGGACTCAGACCCCAATATCACTCTGATCCTCCACACTGCCAAGAGTCTTACCATTAATACTATATTCTGCCATCATATTTGACCTACCAAAATGAATCACTTCACACTTATCTGGGTTGAACTCCATCTGCTGCTTCTCAGCCTAGTTTTGCATCCTATCAATGTCCCGCTGTAACCTCTGACAGCCCTCCACACTATCCACAACACCTTCAACCTTTGTGTCATCAGCAAACTTACTAACCCATCCCTCCACTCCCTCATCCAGATCATTTATAAAAATCATGAAGAGTAAGGGTCCTAAAATGGATCCCTGAGGCACTCCACTGGTGACTGACCTCCATGCAGAATATGACCCGTCTACAACCACTCTTTGCCTTCTGTGGGTAAGCCAGTTCTGGATCCACAAAGCAATGTCCCCTTGGATTCCATGCCTCCTTACTTTCTCAATAAGCCTTGCATGGGGGTACCTTATCAAATGCCTTGCTGAAATCCATATACACTACATCTACTGCTCTTCCTTCATCAATGTGTTTAGTCACATCTTCAAAAAATTTAATCAGGCTCGTGAAGCACGACCTGCCCTTGACAAAGCCATGCTGACTACTCCTAATCATATTATACCTCTCCAAATGTTCATAAATCCTGCCTCTCAGGATCTTCTCCATCAACTTACCAACCACTGAGGTAAGACTCACTGGTCTATAATTTCCTGGGCTATCTCTACTCCTTTTCTTGAATAAAGGAACAACATCCACAACCCTCCAATCCTACGGAACCTCTCCCGTCCCCATTGATGATGCTAAGATCATCGCCAGAGGCTCAGCAATCTCCTCCCTCACCTCCCATATCTCATCCGGTCCCGGTGACTTATCCAACTTGATGCTTTCCAGAAGCTCCTGCACATCCTCTTTTTTAATATCTACCTGCTCAAGCTTTTCAGTCTGCTGCAAGTCATCACTACAATCACTAAGATCCTTTTCCATAGTGAATACTGAAGTAAAGTATTCATTAAGTACCTCTGTTATTTCCTCTGGTTCCATACACACTTTCCCACTGTCACACTTGATAAGTCCTATTCTTCCACGTCTTATCCTCTTGCTCTTAACATACTTGTAGAATGGGGTTTTCCTTAATTCTGCCTGTCAAGGCCTTCTCATGGCCCCTTCTGGTTCTCCTAATTTCCTTCTTAAGCTCTTTCCTATTAGCCTTATATTCTTCTAGAGCTCTAACATTACCTAGCTCTCTGAATGTTTTGTAAGCTTTCTTTTTCTTCTTGACTAGATTTATTACAGCCTTTGTACACCACGGTTCCTGTACCCTACCATAACTTTCCTGTCTCATTGGAATGTATCTATACAGAGCTCTACACAAATATCCCCCAAATATTTGCCACATTTCTTCTGTACTTTTCCCTGAGAACATCTGTTTCCAATTTAAGCCTCTAATTTCCTGCCTGATAGCCTCATAATTCCCCTTACTCCATTTAAACACTTTTTTAACTTGTCTGTTCCTATCTCTCTCCAATGCTATTGTAAAGGAGATAGAATTATGATCACTATCTCCAAAATGCTCTCCCACTGAGAGATCTGACACTTGACTAGGTTCATTTTCCAATACCAAATCAAGTACAGCCTCTCTTCTTGTAGGCTTATCTACATACTGTGTCAAGAATCCTTCCTGAACACACCTAACGAACTCTACCCCATCTAAACCCCTTGCTCTAGGGAGATGCCAATCGATATTTGGGAAATTAAAATTTCCCATCATGACCACTCTGTTATTATTACACCTTTCCAGGAGCTGTTTCCCTATCTGCTCCTCGATATCCCTGTTACTATTGAGCGGCCTATAAAAAACACTCAGTAAAGTTATTGACCCCTTCCTGTCCCTAACCTCCACCCACAGAAACTCCACAGACAATCCCTCCATGGTGTCCACCTTTTCTGCAACCGTGACACTATCTCTGATCAACAGTGCCATGCCCCCACCTCTTTTGCCTCCCTCCCTGTCCCTTCTGAAACATCTAAAATCTGGCACTTGAAGTAATCAGTCCTGTCTCTGAGCCATCCAAGTCTCTGTAATGGCCACCACATCATATCTGCAAGTACTGATCCATGCTCTAAACTCATCCGCTTTGTTCACAACACTCCTTGCATTAAAATAGACACATCTCAAGCCTTTGGTCTCAGCGCGTCTCTTCTCTATCACTTTCCTATCCTCCCTCTTGCACTGCTTACAAGCTTTCTCTATTTGTGAGCTAACCTCCTCTTCCCTAGTCTCTTCAGTTCAGTTCCCACCCCACAACAATTCTAGTTTAAACTCTCCCCAGTAGCCTTAGCAAACCTCCCCGCCAGGATATTTGTCCCCCTGGGATTCAAGTGCAACCTGTCCTTTTTGTACAGGTCACACCTGCCCTAAAAGAGGTCCCAATGATCCAGAAATATAAATCCCTGCCCCTTGCTCCAATCCCTCAGCCACGCATTTATCCTCCACTTCAGTCTATTCCTATTCTCACTGTCATGTGGCACAGGCAGTAATCCCGAGAATACTACATTTGCGGTCCTGCTTCTCAATTTCCTTCCTAACTCCCTGTACTCTTTTTCCAGGACCTCTTCCCTTTTCCTACCTAAGTCATTGGAACCAATATGTACCATGCCCTCTGGCTGTTCTCCCTCCCACTGCAGGATATCTTGGATGCGATCCGAAATATCCTGGACCCTGGCACTCGGGAGGCAAACTACCATCTGAGTTTCTTTCTTGTGTCCACAGAATCACCTGTCTGACCCCTAACTATAGAGTCCCCTATCACTCTTCCCTTCCCTACTCTTCCGAGCCACAGGCCCAGAGTGTGCCAGAGGCACGGCCATTGCCGCATCCCCCTAGCCTGTATTAGGTTCAGATTTATTTATTCTATGTACATCAAAATGTACAGTGAAATGTATCATTTGCATTAACAACCAACACAACTAGGAAGTAATGGCGGCAGCCGTACATTCCAATGTAGGGGTTGGTAATATCTACTGCATCCAACCAACCTGTACACTCTGCCTCTTACTTTCTACGTGCCACAAGATTTGTTTCAGCCTCCTTTTGCTAATGTGGAAATTTACATAATCCCTGCTGTCAGTTTATATAGCTTACACAAAAAAACATTCTTAGCTACACACCTATCTACCATGGGTTTCTCCACATGAATCTCCCAAATTTTCAAAAGTCAATATTACACTGATAATCCCCATTTATTTCCTGCTTTTGATCACTTTCCTCCAAAGTGACCATACCTCTTCTTAATATGGTGAGCTAAATCAAACACATTACTCTGATCCGATCGGTGTTCTGTGGATTGTTAATACTATCATGCAGAAATAGACACATTCTGGTGATCAATGCATGCTAATCTATTAGCCTTGGCAGGATTGCCAAGCAAAGTAACAAAGTGTTGAATGCTTCCTAAATTTTCCCACCCAATAATTTCCCTGTTTCTCTATAAGAATCCTTCAAGAATATGTTTTAATTGTGTTTTTTATAAGGACATAAAAAGGAACTAATACAGGCTATAAACCAGCCTGTCAATCTGTAGATTATGTCTGATCCACTTCCTGCTTATCTATTATTTCTTTATTTTCTGCATGTTTGAATAATTAATTTTGAAAACACTCAACATATAAGCACTTACAGCTCTCTGGGAAAGAGCTTCAAATATTCTTTTTCTTACTCTGGGAATTTCTGTATATGATATACAGAAAGATGTTAAACCACACCAGTTACAAGTTGAGACATAGGGTGCTTTCATAATGTATTTGCTTAAAATAAAGAATTGGAATAAATGGGTCCCTTTCTGACTACAATGACACTACTGGTAAAGTGCCTGAAGCATCAGATATGGGCCTTCAGTTATTTATAATTTATATTAATAAACCTAATAAGGTAGAAGAGAGTAAGAAAAGCAAAGCTGCTAAGTAAATATCTACCACACACACACACACACACACACACACACACACACACACACATTTAGGCATCCCTGGTCAAAATTTCTGTTACTGTGTATAGTTAAGTGAATAGAAGATGAACTGATCTCCAAAAGTCATAAAGTTAAAGATGAAACATTCTTATTAACATTTTAAGCAAGATTAGTGTATTATTTTTGTTTTGTACAATTTTAGAGTGAAAAAAAGGGAAGGAGAACCATGCAAATGTTTGGGCACCCCAAAATATCTGAGCTTTCAGGTAACTTTTACCAAGGTCCCTGACCTTAATTAGCTTGTTAGGGCTATGGCTTGTTCACAGTCATCGTTAGGAAAGGCCAGGTGATGCAAATTTCAAAGCTTTATAAATACCCTGACTCCTCAAACATTGTCCCAACAATCAGCAGCTATGGGCTCCTCTAAGCAGCTGCCTAGCACTCTGAAAATTAAAATGAATGATACCCACAAAGCAGGAGAAGGCTATAAGAAGATAGCAAAGCGTTTTCAGGTAGCCGTTTCCTCAGTTCCTAATGTAATTAAGAAATGGCAGTTAACAGGAACAGTGGAGGTCAAGTTGAGGTCTGGAAGACCAAGAAAACTTTCCGAGAGAACTGCTCATAGGATTGCTAGAAAGGCAGATCAAAACCCGTTTGACTGCAAAAGACCTTCAAGAAGATTTAGCAGACTCCGGAGTGGTGGTGCACTGTTCTAGTGTGCAGTGACACCTACACAAATATGATCTTCATGGAAGAGTCATCAGAAGAAAACCTTTCCTGCATCCTCACCACAAAATTCAGTGTCAGAAGTTTGCAAAGGAACATCTAAACAAGCCTGATGCATTTTGGAAACAAGTCCTGTGGACTGATGAAATTAAATAGAACATTTTGGCAGCAATGAGCAAAGGTATGTTTGGAGAAAAAAGGGTGCAGAATTTCATGAAAAGAACACCTCTCCAACTGTTAAGCACGGGGGTGGATCGATCATGCTTTGGGCTTGTGTTGCAGCCAGTGGGACGGGGAACATTTCACTGGTAGAGGGAAGAATGAATTCAATTAAATACCAGCAAATTCTGGAAGCAAACATCACACTGTCTGTAAAAAAAAAAGCTGAAGATGAAAAGAGGATAGCTTCTAAAACAGGATAAGGATCCTAAACACACCTCAAGAGGCACAAGCTGAAGGTTTTGCCATGGCCCTCACAGTCCCCTGACCTAAACATCATCAAAAATCTGTGGATAGACCTCAAAAGAGCAGTGCATGCAAGAAGGCCCAAGAATCTCATAGATCTAGAAGCCTTTTGCAAGGAAGAATGGGCAAAAATCCCCCAAACAAGAATTGATAGACTCTTAGCTGGCTACTGGAAGTGCTTACAAGCTGTGATACTTGCCAAAGGGGGTGTTACTAAATACTGACATGAGCAAACTTTTGCTTCTGGGCCTTTTCCTTTTTTGTCATTTTGAAACTGTAAAAGATGGAAATAGAAGTATTAAAGAAATGTGTCATCATTAACTTAACAACAACACACACAAAATGCTGGTAGAACACAGCAGGCCAGGCAGCATCGATAGGGAGAAGCGCTGTCGACGTTTCGGGCCGAGACCCTTCGTCAGGACTAACTGAAAGGAAAGATAGTAAGAGATTTGAAAGTAGTGGGGGGAGGGAGAAATGCGAAATGATAGGAGAAGACCGGAGGGGGTGGGATGAAGCTAAGAGCTGGAAAGGTGATTGGCGAAAGTGATACAGAGCTGGAGAAGGGAAAGGATCATGGGATGGGAGGCCTCAGGAGAAAGAAAGTGGGGGGGGGGGGGAGCACCAGAGGGAGATGGAGAACAGGCAAACAACTAAATATGTCAGGGATGGAATAAGAAGTGGAGGAGGGGCATTAACAGAAGTTAGAGAAGTTCATGCCATCAGGTTGGAGGCTACCCAGCCGGTGTATAAGGTGTTGTTCCTCCAATCTAAGTTTGGATTCATTTTGACAATAGAGGAGGCCATGGATAGACATATCAGAATGGGAATGGGACGTGGAATTAAAATGTGTGGCCACTGGGAGATACTACTTTTTCTGGCGGACCGAGCGTAGGTGTTCAGTGAAACGGTTTCCCAGTCTGCGTCGGGTCTCACCAATATATAAAAGGCCACAGCAGGAGCACTGGATGCAGTATACTACACCAGCTGACTCACAGGTGAAGTGTTGCCTCACCTGGAAGGACTGTCTGGGGCCCTGAATGGTGGTGAGGGAGGAAGTGTAAGGGCAGGTGTAGCACTTGTTCCGTTTACAAGGATAAGTGCCAGGAGGGAGATCGGTGGGAAGGGATGGGGGGGTGGGGTACGAGTGGACAAGGGAGTCGCATAGGGAGCGATCCCTGCGAAAAGCAGAAAGAGGAGGGGAGGGAAAAATATGTTTGGTAGTGGGATCCCGTTGGAGGTGGCGGAAGTTACGGAGAATTATATGTTGGAGCTGGAGGCTAGTGGGGTGGTAGGTAAGGACAAGGGGAACCCAAGTGGAGTGGTGGGTGGATGGGGTGAGGCCAGACGTGCGGGTAATGGGAGATGTGTTTGAGAGCAGAGTTGATGGTGGACAAAGGGAAGCCCCTTTGTTTAAAAAAGGAAGACATCTCCTTTGTCCTGGAATGAAAAGCCTCATCCTGAGAGCAGATGCGGCGGAGATGGAGGAATTGTGAGAAGAGGATAGCCTTTTTGCAAGCAACAGGGTGGGAAGAGGAATAGTCCAGGAAGCTGTGAGAGTCTGTAGGGTTATAGTAGATATCAGTAGATAGGCTGTTTCCAGAGATGGAGACAGAAAGATCAAGAAAGGGGAGGGAGGTGTTGGAAATGGACCAGGTAAATTTGAGGGCAGGGTGAAAGTTGGAGGCAAAGTTAATGAAGTCGACCAGCTCAGCGTGCATGCAAGAGGCAGCGCCAATGCAGTCGTCGATGTAGCGAAGAAAAAGAGTGGCATAGCCTTGGAACATGGACTATTCCATAAAGCCAACAAAAAGGCAGGCATAACTGGGACCTATACGAGTGCCCATGGCTACACCCTTGGTTTGGAGGAAGTGGGAGGAGCCAAAGGAGAAATTATTGAGAGTAATTGAGGCCTCCCCTCCCATGATCCTTTTCCTTCTCCAGCTCTGTATCACTTTCGCCAATCACCTTTCCAGCTCTTAGCTTCATCCCACCCCCTCCAGTCTTCTCCTATCATTTCGCATTTCCCCCTCCCCCCACTACTTTCAAATCTCTTACTATTTTTCCTTTCGGTTAGTCCTGATGAAGGGTCTCGGCCCGAAACATTGACAGCACTTCTCCCTATCTATGCTGCTTGGCCTGCTGTGTTCTACCAGCATTTTGTGTGTGTTGTTGTTTGAATTTCCAGCATCTGCAGATTTCCTCGTGTTTGATCTTTAACTTTATGCCTTTTGGAAATCAGGTCATCTTTTACTTACTTAACTATTCACAGTAACAGAAATTTTGACCAGGGGTGCCCAAACTTTTGCATGCCACTGTATATAAACAAATATGTAAATGCTGTAAAAGTATATGGTTTGCCAGAACACCACACTATTGTATTAATTTAGTGACTGTTGATGTTTTCAATATTTTCCTCTTTCAGTTGCCAAGTGAACAAACTAGATGTAAATCAGACAGTGATTGTGCAAAGGGACAACATAGTCGTCATAGCAATGGTATGTTACTGAAATAGCATAATAGTGAAATACTGGTCAAAATGAAGTATATGCTGCAGGGACTTTAAAAAGTAATTGGGAAGGAGAAGGGAGTAAAACATGATAGATTAAAGGAAATACCAAGGCATTTTGAATAAATGCATCTAGTTCACTTTTTTTCCCTTGTGGCAAGATATCTACCATTCTTACCCAGACTGTCTGTTCTCAGGTCCTGCCCCATCAACGTGTGAGTTAATTACCCCTGAACCAAGGAAGCAATTATGAAAGGAAATCAATGCCGACTTTGCTAGTCGTGTCCAAATCCCTATGAATTTTTGAGAAAAAAAGTCTTATAATTTATAATTCCATAATCAGGGAGTTTTAGTGTGCTGATTTGTGGTGGACTGCACCAGGAAGGAATCACATCCAATGCTCCATTCCCTACTGTCACGACTCATTCATCTTCAGCGGTTAATAGAACAGCATCAGTAATGTTGCAAGGTTCAGCAGAAACTTGTTGTACCATCAAGGCTCGCGTTTGGTAATATATTTGAATCTTTTCCTTGACTGGTTGCAGACTATCAGCATCCACCCTCAGGCAAAAAAACCCCAATTCTTTCTTTCCCCGGAACTTCTTATTATATTCATGTACCTTCCTGAATAAAACAGAAAATACTGGAAATACAAATCAGGTTAGGCAGCAGCTGTGAAGAGAGGAAAAAATTTTGAAACCTTTCATTCTCTTGAAAGCATTTTGTTTTCGTTTCACATTTTCAGCAGTTGTAGTGTTTTGCTTATCAAAGATCCTTAAGTATTCCAAAAGTTTCATCCTTCCTCCGTGGTGAATATCTCCAAACTTTCAAAATGTCATCATGATTACATGGCCAGTATTGAATTCTTTCTAATAAGAAAACTAGAAAGAGGGGCAAGAAAAGGCTATTTGCTAGTAAATAAAATCCTGTCTAATCTGTTATTTGATTTTATTTTTATTTATTGAGATACAGCGCAGAATAGGCCCTTCCAGCCCCTTGAGCCATGCCGCTTAGCGACCCTGGATTTAATTCTAGCCTAATCACAGGACAATTTACAGCGACCAATTAACCTTCCAACTGGTACATCTTTGGACTGTGGGAGGAAAGCGATGTGATCACGGGGAGAATGTACAAACTCCTTACAGTGGTGGGAAATGAATCCAGGTGGGATTGGGGGTGGAGGGACTCATTCCTGCATCTTTTCTGTTAAGCCATTCATTCAAGCCTTTCTGTAGTCTTCCCACTGCCATTTATCTTTGCCAGCAAAGAACCTGCAAACACCAGACTTGAGTGCCTTAACCAACCCATTGATATAGATTGTGAACAACTGGAACCTCAGTGTCTACAACACTCACAAATAACAACCTCCTAATCCAAAAATGACCTATTTTCTGACCATTAACACGTCCCCAATTAATGTGAGCATATTTCCCCCAATATTTGCAGTATAATTTTGTTTATTTTTTCTGTGGTGGATCAAAATATTTTAGGCGATGACTTTACACCACAAAGTAGCTTTGTGTGTAAATAAAGTCATTTATGGATATCGAATTTTAGATAATATTGTTTTTCTTTATTCATGTTTAATAGTGTATTTGCCCAATTTAGTAAAGTCTTGGATTGGGTCTGAGCTTCTCTCTTGAGGAATTCTTGCTTTAACATATACATATTTAATGATCTTGCTATTTAGTGCTGCTTCAAATTCTTTGCCACTGTGTGTTCCTAGTTTCTTACAAAATCCTGAGAGGTCCTCAAGGGATAGATATAGAGAAGATGTTTTCTTTAGTGGGGGAACCAAGTGGCCTCTGATCCTGCTCCTAATTCATGTGCTTCTATCCACGTTCTAGTGCTGGAACATTAGAGTGTGAAGAGCTAAGTGCAGGGAAAATGATCTCAGACAGCACATGTATTGTGATATCATACTTATTTATGCACTGCTAAGTAAACCAACATTTCACAATTAAAAAATGAAAGGCCAGGTTCTGGGCTGCAGAATTTGGCCACAGGTATAAGCATGCCATTTTGAACCCATTCTATTTATGAAACAGAAGTTTTTTTTAAAATTACAAAATGATAGTGAGGAGTCAGGGTCCAAAGCACAGGGTAATAAAAGTTCAAAAGAATAAAATAGATGAGGCAAATAGTTATAAGAAAAAGGTGACCAAGTGTCTGTGTTTAAAAAAAATGTTCAAAAGTAAAAGATTAACTTATATTATAATATGCTAATTTTTTGCAGATTAATCTTTTTTTTACATTCTATTTCATGTGAATTACAGTGTAATTCCCTTATTTAAATACTTTGTTTTAATCAATTTGTTTATACTTAATCTCATAGCTATATTCCAATATTTTGCACTCCATAAACTTTTTAAGATTATGTAAAATAGTGATTTATTATTTTCTGATTTTAAAAAATTGGAATTTTTCATTCACTGTTGCTGCTGATTTTTGCCAGAAATCCTTCTAAAATGAATGGCAAGACAGGTGAAAAAGATACACATCATAGATAATCTTCATAGATAACTGTGCTAAACTGCTTAAAATATAATTTTGAAGGAGCCCTAATTTGCTTTTCCAGTAAAATTTATTTGGTAACTGACTATGATAATGCAAAGATATTCTTGTGACTTTTAAAAATATGAATAAAACCCTGTGGCAACATGATGCAGTAATATCATTTAATCCAAGATCAAAATTTCTAATCAGATTAATTCCAATTCACATTTTAATTGGTGAATAGTATAAATTGACAAATGCAGTACAAAGTTGAATTATATTTTGCTTTAATACATCAATTTCATGCACATCAAGCTTGCCAAAAAATTTTCATTTCATCATGCATGCATTAGGTTCATGTGGCCAAGATCTGAAAATAACTAAGTTGAAAAATTGGACAATTTAAATCAAATAGGCAGATGTACAAATTTTTCATCATGCTGAAGATGTCCATTGATTTTTTTTGTCAGTTGCTTTTATTAAATATTTTTGATATTTCCTTTTCATAACTTGACAAAAATTTATTTGGGGCAAATTAAATTAGTTGTGGCTAGCAGTTCTGATGAGGATCATCAGTGTTCTACCTGACCCTACCCCTTCATCTGATATTTTGTGCTTGCATGTAAGTATATACTGGATTTTCTTGATTGCACAATAAGTCTGGAATGAGCAGAGTCACATGTGATCCTGCATCCAAAACGCCACTGTGTGTGATGCAGCCATTTCTTGCTGAGGTTTCCAAGCTGTATACCAGTGTATTTGTATCCATTATCTTGTGCAAGTCAGACCTAAGCATTCATTTGAATAGGGAATTCCTGATCTGGGCGTCAAGAATAGTAAATTCAAATAAAAAAATGCTCTGCTTATTAATTTTTTCATCTATATTTAAATACAATTTAAAACAGTATTAATCATGTTAAAATGTCTCCACATTACAGAAATAATTAGAGGTCAACAAACTGACAGAATACAGCTCCATGTTATCAGGGTATTCTGTAGGTGAGTCCTTGCCATCTGATGCCCAGGCACTGGGATGCCCAGGCAATAGATCTGTGTTTTTACACAAGGATACTGTAGTTGTGGCAGAATGTTGGTTGGTGGACTGAATCAAATGGTGTTCAACCCATTGTAAAATGAATGTGTTAGTTTTCAATTACTAATATGACTAATTCTGAGTTTTGATTTAATTCAGGCATTTTAACTGGAACATGCAATAAAGAGGAAAACACCTGTGAAGTGTATGGTTGGTGCCCTGTGGAGAATGACACAGTTATTCCCAAGTTAGTAAAATGTTAATTTGTTATCCTTTAAGTCAATGTTGTTAATTATTACAAAAGGCATTGATATCATTCATCTATCAGTTTTGAAAGACTTAAAAACTTTGGATTCCCTCTAATTAAGTCCACACATGGTAACTGAAGCTGCACGGGTAGCTCCAATCAAGCCAGACAAAACTCCAACATGGTTTTAGCTTAAGTTGCACATCTAACTTACATTTCAGCATTTTATTGGTCTTCTTCACCACTGAACAAATAGTGTTACACATATATTAAAAATGACAGGCTACTGGCTACTTGAGCCACTGTCACAAATGTTGTGCTGAAGTTTTAACCTATTCCAAGATCATCCTAACCCCTTCCGTCCTACATAGCCTTCCATTTCACTGTCCTCCATGTGCCTATCTATGATTTCTTAAATACCTCTAATGTATTTGCCTTTACCATCACCCATGGCAGAGCGTTCAATGCATTCACAACTCTCTGTATACAACTTATCTCTAACATCCTCTAGTCACCATAAAATTATGCCCCTTGTATTAACCATTTTCACCCTGCAAAAAAGCCTCTGGCTATCTACTAGATATATGCCTCTTAACATGTTGTACACCTCTTATCTGCCTTTGCTTCAAGGAGAAAAGCCCTAGCTCGCTCAGCCTATTCTCATCAGATATGCTCTCCAGTCCAGGCAGCATCCTGATAATTCTCCCCTGCATCTTCGCTAAAGCTTCTGCATCCTTCCTATAATGAGGTGACTGAATGAGGAGAAGAGAACTGAACATGATATTCCAAGTGCGGTCTAACCAGGGTTTTATACAGCTGCAACATTACCTTGTGGTCATATCTACAACATTATTAAGTCATGTAAGGTTTAATGCTGCATAATTGGGTCACTTATATTAAAAAAAAAGCAAAACCAAAAACTGTGCTGAAATTTTAAATAAAATGGGAATGATGGAAATATTCAACAAATTTGTGGAGACAGAAACATATGATCTTTCAGTTAATCATCAGAACTGGAAAGTGTTAGGCATGTACAGAATTCAAGCAAAAACAGAGACAGATTTAGAAGGGACTGAAATGTGGTGACTTGCAGAGGAGGAGAGTGTAATGTATTTTATATTTCAGTGATATTTGAATAATAAATATATACTGTAGATTGATTAAATGTTCTTTGATGTTCACATAATTCATTATAGTTTATATATAAAAAGTATGTGAATGGCATCCATCATCATGTCATATGTGAGCGCCTCATTAAAGAAAAGACGTGCATCCTGGCTCCCATGTTTTTTCTTTGCAAGGGGAGAGAGATGTTTGAGTTTTTTAAAAAAAGGCAGAAAATGGATAAAATTCGTGGGTTCATAAGTGAGTACCAGGTGATAATAAATAAATTAAAAAATAAATACAAAAAATTACAAAATTTAAAAAAGAAAAAAAGTAAATAAATATGCAGAAATGCTTGGCTATCGAAAAGACAGATGTGTTTGATTGCACAACAAATAACTGTGTTGCAATTGTTGGAGAGAGAGAGAGATTTAGGAGAAAAACTTGCCGACTTTCCTTTATGATTTCGATCCGTCACTGTCTCGTTGGTGTGGCCGTTCAAGTGTGACCTCTCCTTTAGCTAAACCGTTCTTCCGTGATGAGCTCGCCACCCCAGGCAAGGGAGGACGCACACGAGCCCCCGCCGGCTTCTGCTATTAAACACTGTCACGGGATTTCCAGCGTTTCTCCTGGTGCGTCTAAAGGGGTTGTTCTCCAGACCCCTTTTTTATTCTCACTCACGGGGTCTCAGATGTCAATCAGGTTGGCATGATGCAATCCCTCAACCAGACCACTCTGGTTGTCCCCAGGGGTTTCAATGAATAGTACAGCACTCAATACACAATTCCATCTCCAAGAGACAACAGCCGTAGTCAGTGGTTTCGTTCCGCTGATGTCAGGTCACATTCCACCCTGTTGTGTATTCCATGTGTCTCTCTCTCATTTCCTGGGTCTCAGACCCGAATTAATAGCGATCTTGCGATTCTCAAAAAAGGAGGGGGCGACTTTGTACCCTTCGGCCCCTCAGAGTTGCTTCACATTCATAAAAATGTATACTGAATGAATTGAGCAGTATTTTGAAGGCAGTGAAAAGCAAGTGACAGTGTTACTGAGTGCAATAGGTGGAAAAGCATACAGTTTGATTAGAAATTTAACTTCTCTAAACAAACCAGTTGAAATTAGTTTTTCTATTATAATTAACGTAGTGCAGGAACATTTAAAACCAAAACCATTGTTGATTACAGATCACTTCAGGTTTCATACACGGAAGGAGATTTCACTTCAGCTTTCATAGCTGAATTGAAAATGTTGGCTGAGCATCGTCAGTTCAGTGAAGGGCTTAATGATGCACTGAGAAATCATTTAGTTTGTGGAATCTTAAAAGAAAGCATTCAAAAATGCCTCCAAACTGAAGTGCAACTCTCATTTTAAAAAACAGTTGAAATTCCTGTATTAATGGAAACAGCAGCAGGAGATGAAATTGAGTTGCAGTCAGCTATGAAAGTGAGTGTGAACAAAATTGCAACATCTAAACAGAAACCTGCCTGGCCAAACAAATTGTGTTACCATTGAGGCTAACATACACTAGACCAGTGCAGGATTAAAGGCAATGCTTGTAGAAAATGCAACAAAGTAGGACAAATACAAACAGCATGTTGGGCAAATAAAAATAAATGTTAAGAGTCAATGTTTTGGTCAAGTACCTTCATCAGGATTGGCAAGGAAAGAAGTCATACTGAAAAGGTGGGCTGAGGGGAGGAGGAAATACAAGGTGGCATGTGATAGGTGAAACTGGAAGGGGGGAGGGGTGAAGTAAAGAGCTGGGTAATTGATTGGTGAAAGAGATAAAGGGTTGGAAAGGGAGAACTTGATAGGAGAGGACAGAAAACAAGGAAGACTAGTAGTTTGAGAAATTGATGTTCATTTCGCTAGTAAAATTTCGCTTTTTGTTGTGGACAGAATGAAGGTGCTCAACGAAGATCAGGCTTTGTCCTGGTGGCTATTTATTTCAATTCTACTTCCCTTTCCAACATATCAGTCCATGGCCTCCTCTTCTACCATGATGGGGCCACACTCAAGTTGAAGGAGTAATGCCTCATATTCCCTCTTAATAGCCTCCAACCCGAAGGCCTGAACATCAATCTCTTAAATTTCCAGGAATTGCACCCCACTTCACCATTCTCTATTCCTGTTTCCCTCTCTCATCTATCTCCTTACTTGCCCGTCATCTCCCACTGGTGCTCCACTCCTTTCCCTTTCTTCCATGGTCTTCTATCCTCTCCTATCAGTTTCCCCCTTCTCCAGCCTTTTCTTTCTTCCACCAATCAACTTCCCAGCTCTTTAGTTAACATCATCCCCTTCCTGGTTTCACTTACCACCTACCCCTGAACTTCTTTCTCCCCTCCCCCCACCACCTTACTCTGACTTCTACTCCCTTCTTTGCCAGTCCTGATGAAGGTTCTTTGCCCAAAATGTTGATTTTTTTAAACTCTTTTCCATAGATGCTGCCTGGTCTGCTGAGTTCCTCCGGCATTTTATGTGTGTGTTACTTTGGATTTCCAACATCTGCAGAATTTCTTGTGCTTGTAAAAATAAATGGACTGCACAGGGAAGATAAAAAGTCAAGTTGCAGTTTCAGAAAGAGCACTAATCTGCATGCTTTTGATGGAACAGCTGAGCCAATTTTTCAAAAGCATGCAAATAAGTACATTAAAAATCATGTTTAATTTAAAACATTAAAGAAATCTAAGTATGAATTATTGGTTGCAAATTAATTTGAAGAGTTTTAAACTGTATAGATTACCAACAATAGGAATTTCACTTCCATAGAATAAACTAGGCTAAATAAGAGAGCTTCAGAAGAAGGCCAAATAAAACTTAAAGGATATTTAATATAATCTTATAAATGATATTTCATTTCAGGCCTGCAATTCTTGGAGAAGCTGAGAACTTCACAGTATTAATAAAAAACAGTATTACCTTCCCTAAGTTTCAATTCTCAAAGTAAGTTCATTCATTTGTATATCGTAAGCTCACAGTGTAAAGTCTCACAGACATCACAGTATAAAGACTCACAGACATCCATTTTTCTTACCTCAGGAGAAATATAATGCCAAATGCAACTGCCAGCTACTTAAAAGTTTGTAGCTTCGATGAGGAACTTCACCCATTCTGTCCAATTTTTTGCTTGGGATACATGGTTCGAAAAGCAGGAGAAGATTTTCAGACGTTATCTGTTCAGGTTTGTAATAATTACGTTAATCATGTATTATTACACAGTTGTAAATCTAATAGCCTATAATAGCATACCCAGCACTAAGTGGCTGATAAATTGCAAGATCATGTTTAGAGTGGAGCAAAAATGTGACAAGGTTGCTAAACAACTGGCATCCTATATATAATATGCATTTTTAAAAGTATTGTATTCTAAAAAGATCATTATGGTTGAGAAGGTTTGAGTCATTTACAATTTTTTAAGATGTTGGAAAAGATTTGTAGCTTGGGCTGAGGATGTTGTTGCTGAGTGGCTCACCAAGCTGGCTTGTTAGCTTGCAGACTCAGCTGGTCAACATAATCAGATAGAGTTGTTCTGGTGTGGAGCTTTGCCGGTTAGCAAAGATTGATGAGCAAGTTTGAGCGTGTTGCACCCGTAGGTCCCTCTGGTACTGCAACCTTATTCTGATGATGTCAGATTTATTTTCCATAGACCAAACATTAGCCAAGAAAATGGTGGTGGTGGTGGTTTAGGCTTATGGGTCTGCATTTCACGTTTATCTGCAGTCCTCCCTGTTGCCAGGTTTCCTGAGACAATGGAAACTTCCCTGAGTCTCCAACAGCTGCACTCGCTCCTTGAGTGGTCTGCAGCGCCAAGTTCTGAAGATCAGTGTTTTTTTAAATGACTTGAAATAATGTTGCTTACTGTAGTGTCTGTAGATTTCAGTTTTAGCAGATCTAAACAGGATCACCTCATGATTCCCTTGGGAGCTACACACAAAAAGTCTTGGTTAAGAGGATACTACTACAAATCGGCAAATAAGTCACACTCCCTTTCCCAGCCGTTTTTCTCCTCGTCTTTCTTGAAAGCATTTAATCATTCCGGAATATGCTTCTACTAAATACTTTAATCCTTCACATGCAAAAACACTATCACTGACAAAATGATGCTAGGAACATGCCTTTCTAAAGGTTAATTTAATCCCTTTATCATTATTGAATTTTATTTCTCTCTCGCCTCACTTCAATGCTTTTTTCTCTCCTCACTTCTTGTTTTTATCTTTAGTAAATCTCATCTCTCTATTTGAATTTTCAATTTATAACTGTATTTTCCCACTTGTTTGGAGTTGCAGAACGGGATGTGGAGAACAGCCAACTTGCATGATACTGATATTATACTAATTTGTGAATGATGACCATTATTTAAATGATCACCAGACTGTTGTTGACAAGAAAGTCTCCCACGAGGTCCCACCACAGCAGATGCTGATGCTTTCTTAGTGTTATTTACAAAAACTCTTAGTGGAAATTGAAGGGTGGTAAACAGGCTTATGGGAATTTGCAATCTATGCACTGGGAAAAATTGAAGCAGTGAAAATGTTTTCCACTGCCCTGAGAAGAACAAGGTAAACACAGACCAAGAATAACAAATAAAACTTACCTGGGTTATACAAGTCGGAACATGAGGAAATCTGCAGATGCTGGAAATTCAAACAAAACACACAAAATGCTGGTGGAACACAGCAGGCCAGGCAGCATCTATAAGGAGAAGCACTGTCGACAGTGCTGGCCTGGCCTGCTGTGTTCCACCAGCATTTTGTGTGTATTATACAAGTCGGTATGGATTTGTAAGTGCCCATTTTTGTCTCTTTATCTCAAGAAATTACCAAAATAAAGTGACAGCTGCAGAAGATCTTTGGATAGCAATAGTGCACAGAATTGAATTAGCAGATAAAATATGTAAAAACTCCATTTCATTTTTATTTAATACTTGAATATTGTCTCTTTTTCAGGGTGCAGTGATGGGTATTTTAATAGAGTGGAATTGCGATCTGGATCAATCGGCATCGAAATGCATTCCAAAGTACACCTTTGAACGATTTGACAAAAGTTATGGTAGAGCGGTATCACCTGGTTATAATTTCAGGTATACGTTCACTTCAAAACATCTGTCAAATAAGAGATTAAACAATAGTAAAATAAATACTCAGTTGTCAGCATACACGGAAATGTACACTAACGTGAATTAGCTGTCAAGAAGGGAGAGAAGATGAAAAAGTCTTTTAAAAAGTCACCAATTTTAACTCCTGTAATATAATCGAGGTATTATATAGCTTTTTAAAGCTGAATTATGTGAAACCATTTTCTGATCTAATTTTGCCCAGAATTTATCTGTTCTTTATCCATTCTTTATTTGTGAGTAGTTAGTAGTCAGGTTACTCTATTAAACAACTACAATTTACCTTTCTAAGTGCACAAATCCACCTGCTTAGTGTGTAGAAGTAGGCTTTGGTAAATTGAGGATGAAGATGAAATCAACAAAGAACCTGCAACACAAAACTATATATCAGAAAGAGGTGAAGCAAGTGTACTCCATCCACTGAAACTTAAGCTTGATACAGATAATTTCTTAGCTAGCTACATGGTGAATGATACAGCATCCAAACATAAAATTTAGCAAAAATATAAAATTGTGATGCATGCTAACATAGAAGTTTTAAAGCAAAAAATTGTTTTGTAGGGATCTGTTCTGTGACCACTATTGTTTATCGTATGATAAACAACCCAGTATGTCTGTACCAATCATCAAGCACTTACCTGCAACCCCACATCAATTCTGCCACCAACTTATAATGGGGGGGGGGGGGTCACAATTTGCAATAGTCAATTAGAAACCTAAACATAAGAGTTTCTTTAACATGGAATAAATCAGATGACATACAGCAGAAGTGGGCATATATTAGGCAGATGTTTCAAAGTCAAACCTGAGTGGTTATAGTGTTGCTATGCCAAGATCATTGTAGCATGACATATTTAACCTTGTACTCAGTTCTTCTAGCTATCACCTACCTTTTCAAATTGTAAGCTGCTTACGTGTATTAACATGCAGTGGTGCAAGAAAGTTTAGGCCATTCTTCCTTACAAAACTGCTTCAACTCTGGGATGTTGGTGGACTTCCTTGCATGAACTGCTTGCTTCATCTCCTTCCACAACATTTCTATAGGATTAAGGTCAAGACTTTGAGTCAGCCATTCTAAAACATGAACTTTCTTTTTTTATTTATAAATCATTGTGTTGTTGATTTACTTGTCTTTTGGATTATTGTCTTGTTACATTATCCAACTTCTATTAAGCTTCGGGTGATGGACTGCTACCCTATCATTCTCCTGTAAAATGTCTTGATACAATTTTGAATTCATTGTTCCTTCAATGATTGCACACTGTCCAGGCCCTGAGGCAGCAAAGCATCCCCAACCATGATGCTCCTTTCACCATGCTTCACAGTAGGGATGAGGTTTCAGTGTGGTGTGTAGTGCCCTTTTCCTCCAAACACTGCAGTGTACATTTCTCACCTGTCCACATTGTTCCAGAAGCATTGTAGAATATCCAGGTTGTCTTCTGCAAACTTAAGACATGCAGCAGTGTTGTTTTGCAGAACAATGATTTTCTCCATGGTGTCCTTCCATGGACATCATTCTTGTTCAGTGTTTTTCTTATAGTGGATACATGAATAGAGACTTTAGCAAGTTCTAGAGATTTCTGCAGGTCTTTTGCCTTAACGTTGGGTTCTTTTTCACCTCCTTCAATATTGCGTGATGTGCTCTTGGTGTGATTCTTGATGAATGCCTACTTGTAGGGAGAGTAGCAATAGTACTGTGTTTCCTCCATTTGTAGACAATTTCTCTTATTCTGGACTGATGAACACTCATGTCTTTAGAAATGCTTTTGTAGGCTTTTCCAGCTTCATGCATCTCTGCAATTCTTCTTCTAAAGTCCTCTGAAAGTTGTTTTAATCAAGGCATGATGCTCATAAACAGATCTTTCTTAGGAAGAACAGGCTCTGTCAATATCTTGACTTTGTGTGTCTTTTTTTAGGGCAGGACAGCTCTATAACCCATACCTCCAATCTCATCTTATTGATAGGAACACCTGACTCCAAATAGCTTTAGTAGAAGGCATTACTCCAGTGGTTCACATACTTTTTCCAACAAATACATGTAATATTGGATAATTTTTCCTCAGTAAATAAATTAAAAAGTGTAATGTTTTTGTTGTAATTAGGTTCTCTTTATCTAGTTTTAGGACTTGTGTAGATTTGATCACATTTTTGGGTCATACTTATGCAGAAATATAGAAAATTCTACAGGGTTCACAAACTTTCTAGCACCACTGTGAATGACACCCAGATCCCTTTGCACATCAGTATTTCCCAGTCACACTTCTTTCAGAGCACTGGTCCCCAACATTTTTTAAGCCATGAACTCCTATTATTAACTGAAGGGGTCCATGGACCCCAAGTTGGCAAACCTTGGTTTAGAGAGAAGCATACAAGTTACAAGTCTCTCCAGAGATTTCTTTGTTCAATTTTTTTTGGCATATGATTAAGGTACCAAAGGTACAACTACCAATCTAGTATTTAGTTTTACAAAATCTAACTTTAAAAATAATTGAAAACAGATTTGCAAGATACTACAAAAATGAGAATGGAACACAAGCAAGAAATTTGTACAAAGCATATGGTATACGATTTGTCATTAAGGCTTTTGGTGAGGTGAGTGATTTTTTTTGGATTGTCACTGCTATTCAATGAAAGAAGTTTCCTCTGAATGTTTTATTGCATTAATCAGTGACTATCTTATATTAATGCCCTTCATTATACTTTTTCCCACAACTGGTAATATTCATTCTGTATATCCACTCTCAAAAGGTTTAGGTCTGTCAAGCTACTCTGAGCCTTCCAAAGATGGCCAGTCAGTTTATTCTTTTCTAACACAGATATTCTTGCATTTCTGATATTATCCATGTAAATATTTCTATATTTTTATATAACATGGCAATCAAAACTGTATGTAGTAATTATGGTTAACTTTAATACATATTCATCATTACCTTTTAATTCTGTCCCTAAAAAAAATTATCAGCCAAGGTGCTTGGTTTGCTTTATCTTTGGCCAGGCCAACATTTTAGTGATGCAAAATCACTTTGACTTCACCAAGACCAACATCTTAGAAATTCACTAGCTAATTAGCTGTCCATTCTACAAGCTGAGTTATGTTGCTTGCAATTTGTTACAGTTCTAATCAAAATTGGCTCCCACCTATAATATGGACATTTAGAAATTGTTCAGTTCCAAATTAAAATTATGAAAATGTTCCTTGGGGAACACCAGTGCCCAACATTCTTCACTTTATTCCTCCCCTTTGTTTCTGACTTGAAGTTATATTATCCATAATGGTATTTGTCTCTTGATTTTCCATCCTCTCACCTTATTCACTAACTAATGATGTGGTACCTTATTAAAGATGTTTTGATAATCTAGAAAAAATACAGTAAGCTGCATTACTATCATCTACTTTCCCCATTACTCCTTCAGAATATTCAGTAAGACTGATCAAACTTTATGCTTTCCTTTTCAAAATCCATATTGGCTTTTCATTATTATAGATTTCATTTCTAGATTTGGCATTCTTTTAATAGTGATTCCATTGTTATTCATCATTACTGGTTTTCTATTCAGCTTTTGCTAAGATTTTTTTTAAATGGGAGGATGCAATTCATCTGATCCACAGGGTTATGATGGTTTTATTTTGTATACCCCTTTATCTATTTCAAATGCACGTCACATAGCTCATAATTTGACATTATGTCTATCTGTTTTATACCTTCAGTAAATAATTTGTCATTTCCCCAATCCTTCCCACCTTTTTTTCCTGATGGATCTGTGAAATTATTTTACTTCTGTATATTCCGTGATTAAACTTCATGTTTCCTGTCATCCTAATATTTTGTCAGCTCTTATACAGCAATGTTTGTGTAGTTAATTTGCACCTCCTTTTGTTTTTTTCTTATGTCAATATTCTTCTGGCAGTGCTACATGCATTTCCTTTGATATTGTGCCTTCAAGCTGTAGGATATAATTTTTGTCATGGTTATTTTACAAATAATCTCCATTTTGGAGACTAAAGACTACCAGTGCTGGAATTTGAGCAATAAACGAATTATTGGAGCTCAGTGGGGAGAGTAGCATGCCTTTACCTGAAATAAATAGTTCTTCTCACAACTCCCATTTCTGCCTTTACATGAGATGGGTGCATTGAGGGATTAATGTTTAGAAATGAAAACTACAGCTTGCAAAATATGGTGGGGGTGGTTTTTTTTGAGAAGGGCAAATCATTTAACTTTTGGATCTAGCTGAGGATCATTTAATTCTAGATGCATTAATGTTGGGGCAAGTTATGACCCATTATAATTCTCGTGTGAATTTGTCATAAGGTATGTATCTGCTGAAAATGAAACAATTCAGGCTTAGGGCTGAAGTGATGAAATTTTTCTTCCATAGATTACAGTCTGAAAGTAGAAGTTAATAACTTAAACAATTTATCAATACTTCTAATACTAATACATATTGATTTAAAACTTGTATTCTGCACAGGCTGGAAAATTTAGCATTATCCCAACTATGATAAATATAGGATCTGGTTTAGCATTACTGGGAATGGTAAGTTGTTTTGTGTTTTGTGTATCCTCTACAGCAAAGAGAGCAAAGTGGTCCTAGAATTCGGATTTCTTCCAATTACATAATTGGTACCAAAAATGATACATTTATTTCCTTTTCCATTACATTCAAGTAAATCCTCAGAAGTGAAAATTTGTGAAGGAAACAAATCCAACTTGTACTGATTATACCTAAATTCATAAAATCAACAAACTAGATTGTGGGTTTTAATCCCTTTGCTTTGAAATGTGGTTAATGGTGCAACAGGCGCACCAATCACAACCGGTTTACAACTCTCGGTTGTTTTATCTGGGAATTATCTGAAGTCTTATCTTCTATTCCTGATCCTTCAGGTTTTCATTTTCCTTCCCAATTACAGAGATGCAGTTGGACATCCACTTCCTGTCATTCAATTTTATAATCATATGGTAGCTGAATCCTGTAAATTGTCCCCAAGTGTGCAGAAGATTTTTAAAAATTGGAGGGTAGGTAAAGGGGGGGGGGGTATTGATGGGAATGTGGCAAAAAGGAAACATGGAATTAGTGCAGGATAAGTGTAAATGTGTATTGATACAGTGATACTAGAAAGTTCATAAACCCTGTAGAATTTTCCTCTATTTCTGCATTAATATGACCTAAAATGTAATCATTTAGTTTTAGAATCTTCACAGGTTCTAAAACTAAATATTGAAGAATCAATTAAATAAATAACACAAAACATGATGTTTGTTCATTTACTTATTGAGAAAATGATCCATTATATGTATTTGTTGGTTAAATTATGTGGACCTTTGCTTTCATTAACTGGTGTGACCCCCTTGTACAACAATAACTCAACCAAATGTTTCTGGTAACATTACACTTGTCGTTACAAACTGCTTCAACTCTGGGATGTTGGTAGACTTCCTGGCATGAACTGCTTGCCAGGTCCTTCTACAACACTTCAATAGGATTAAGGTCAGGACTTTGACTCTGTCATTCTAAAACACAAATTTTCTTCTTTTTAAACCATTCTGTGGTTGATTTGTGTCCCCTGGATCAATGTTCTGTTGCATCATCCAACTACTATTAAGCTTCAGGCGAAGGACTGCTACCCTGACATTCTCCTGTAAAATGTCTTGATACAATTTTGAATTCATTGTTCCTTCATCGACTGCAAGCTTTCCAGGCCCTGAGGCAGCAAAGCAGCCCCAAATCATGATGCTCCTTCCACCATGCTTCACAGTTGGTAAGAGTTTTGGTGTTGGTTTCTAGTGTCCTTTTCCCTCCAAACATTACTATGCAATTCTGCCAGAACGTTCAACATTTGTTTTATCTGTCCACAGAACATTGTCCCAGAAGTATTGTAGAACATTCAGGTGGTATTTTGCGAACTTGAGACATGCAGCAGTGTTTTTTTTTGGACAGCAGTAGTTTCCTCCCTGGTGTCCTTCCATGAACACCATTCTTGTTCAGTGTTTTTCTTATAGTGGGCACATGAACAGAGACTTTAGCAAGTTCTAGAGATTTCTGCAGACTCTTTTGCTGTAACCCTTGGGTTCTTTTTCACCTCCTTCAGCACTACATGCTGTGCCCTTGTGTGTGATCACTGCCAAATGTCCATTCCTAGTTAGAGTAGCAATTGTACTGAGTTTTCTTCATTTGCAGACATTTTCTCTTACTGTGGACTGATGAACACTCAAGTCTTTAGAAATGCTTTTGTAGGCTTTTCCAGCTTCATGCATCTCCACAATTCTTTTTCTAAGGTCCACTGAAAGTTGTTTTCATTGAGGCATGGTGCACATAAACAGATCTTTCCTGAGAAGACCAGGCTCTGTCAGGAACCTGTCTTTGTGTGTCTTTTTATAGGGCCTGACAGCTCTACAACCCACACTTGTAATCTCATTTTATTGATAGGAACACCCAACTCCAAATAGCTTTGTAGAAGGCATTACCCCAGTAGTTCACATACCTTTTCCAACAAATATTTGTAATATTGGATAATTGTTCTCACTACATGAACAAGCATAATGTTTTTGTGTTATTTATTCAATTGAGTTCTCTTTAACTAGTTTTAGGATTTTCATGAAGATCTGATCATATTTCAAGTTGTATTTACGCAGAAATAGATAAAATTCTACAGGGTTCACAAACTTTCTAGCACAACTATAAATAATGTGGACTGAGTGGGCCAAAATGCCTGTCCGTTTCTGTGCTGTATACTCTATATTTATGAATATCAGTTGAAAAGGGAAAGTTAACTTAAAATGCACAGGCAAAATTTGTTATGCATTTAAATTTTATAAAAGTTAAAAGTTGTATTAATTCATTTCAGATCATGGAACTCCTCTAAAGCCTCAGTATAATTAAAATGTTTCCTTTCAGGCAACAATTGTGTGTGATATTTTTGTCTTCAATTTCTTAAAGAAAAGAAATTACTACAAGGAAAAGAAATATAAATATGTTAAAGATGAAGAATTGGTAAGTCAGTAAAAATTTATCCCTCTTGAGGCAAATGAATTATTTGTAGCAATTAACCCTATTTTATAGTATTGCAGATAAATTGTGCAATTGGTAAAAAGTAGAGATGTGATAGGTTCATTTGTTTGTTGTTCTCCTGTTCTCTAATTTGCATTCATTCGCCAACCCACGATTCATTTGCTTTTGTTATCCTAGTTACCATATTATGCTGTAGTAACAACTTATTATATACCACATGCAATATTTGTAGGGCTATAAAGACAATCCTTCTGACATATGGCAAAAATATTTTGAACCTTTTTTTAAAAAAAAGTTGGTGATTTTAATTTCCTATCATTGTTTATACCATGAAAATATTGAATGCCAAAGCCAAACCGACAAAATATAGAAAACTTGTGAAGTCAGTTATACAATACATTTAGCACCACATTAAATAATGTTTACAAGCACATCTCCAAGAGTGAACTATTAAAAAAAATCTGAAAAAAGTCAAATGTCACATTTCCCACTGAATCTGATCACATTATAATGCTGCAGTATGAACAAGAAATTCATGGACTTATTTAAGAATGTGTTATAGTTAGGAAAATCCAGGAGTGTATAACTGTATATTGAATCAGAAGATGGATTTGGAACTATATGCAATTCCAGCACTTCCAACTGACTTTTGATATATGAATCTGCGGTGTGCAAAGGAAATTTTCTTGCTTTATGACTAACATGCCAACGTAAAAGTTGGAAATATCATTGTAAATATGATTGACTTGAAGAAAATAAACCGTAAACTTAAAGAGGAAAGCAGTGTTCTGTTAACTAATGAATTTTGATGTTGAAATAAAAATAACCAAGTAACAAACTAATGTGCAGATAGTTTGTTGAAAACACAATATAAATTTACCTGTTGAAAATATAAATTATTTAAGAACTGATGCTAATATGGGCCAGCTTTTTTCCTTTAGGAATGGACAGAAAAGTGCTGAATAGAAAAACTTGACAAAGCCAGAATTTTCTGAACTTGAACTTTGATCTCAAAGTTCAAAGTAGAGAAGTACTTGTGTAAGTTACCCTTCTGCAGTAATTTAGCAGCTTAAGCACAATTCTAGTACAAAGATCTTCAAATTATTTTACCAGGATGGTTTTTGAAAAAATGGACAAAGCTTATAGTTATATTCAGTTTTCTCCATACACTTTAACAACTTGCTTTCTTTGCTCCTTATTTGCACAATAAATCAATAACAATGTTATTTTCTTACCTTATCACTCAGTTGGATAAACACTATAAACACCACTATTTTGGAAGAACAAACTTGATAAAGATTACAGCTTATAAATACCTTTTCAAGTTGTTTTATAGATGGTATGAGTGAATACAGAATTAGGGCTACTGAACATGTGAACATGGCTTGTGATTGTATTGTAATTTCTATATAAATGAACATACTTCATTCATAACACTAAAATCTAATCTAACCATTTGCCTTTCAGTTACTAAAACTGTCTTGGATCAGAAACTGGTTCTAAATTAAATTACAAAATCAAACAAATGATCATAATGGATGTATTTACTGTTGCAAACATCAATTTAATAAGTGTAAATAACTTTTACAATTTTCTTTTTCTATAAATCCATTTTAATTAATAAAAGTGAAGACAAATTACTTACCAACATTAAAGTCACTGATAACTGTAGACCATCACAAAATCTAGCATGTATCCATACTTATGATTTCATTATGCAACTTAATATAATTAAATCTTAATTATAGTGCTTCCAGCTTCAAAAATAATGTCAGTATATCAAGACATTAGGTAAAGTTTAATTTAATTTGATACATTTGTTCTATACATAGAAATTCAAAGCTTTTGAGAATGTAATATCAAATATAAGTTCACCAAGAGATAGCCAGAGCAAAGTTCTAATGTTGAAAACATCTATGTATGCAATACCACTGATATTAAATATAATTGTTTCCATAAATACATAATGAAGATAATATTTATAATCTGTATAAAACATAACCATACATAATTTTAGTAAATATACAAGTTATATTTGGCAATACACCAGAAATTTTGCAGCAATATCATAACTGTAACTTTTATCTGACCACTGCAAAACTGTCAATATCACAAAAGGATAGAAGGCCACTGTGTCCTTTGTTTTCAAAATGTTAAAAGATATTTTTATCATCAGCAACTTGCACTTACACAGTGACTTTAACAGAACAAAATGCTTCAAGGTTATCGGACACAAACTAACAGTCAGGTATTAGAGGATGTATTAGGATAAGTAGTTAAAAGAGGTAGGTTTACACAGCATTTTAAAGGAGCAGTAGATAAGTTTCACCAAAATTTGAATTTTAAACCATTACTAGATAATAAAGGGGTTCTCTGCATTACACTCACTATTCCTCATTCTCTAATATGATAATAAATTGGAAGTTTCTATTTAAATATAATGCACAGTGCATCAAATTCATATGACTACCTACAAGCATTATTCTCCTAGTGCATTTACAAAAGCTTACAACATTTAATCTATTATTCATTCTAATGAAAAAAAATCTGTAGTCCTCCACATTTTCAACAGAATTCGCATAGTGGGAAATTCAGAACAAAGACTAAGCATCTACCCCATGCATATAATTAATTGATTAATGCACATTGCGCACCACAGAACTAGTATTTTCCCTCTGGAAAAAAAATGTATTAAGAAACCACAGCATTTTGTTTTTGCATTTGTCTACTTTCAATAATTATAGCTTTTCTGAAGTGGGGGGGGGGGTGTTCAGTCACTGAAATACATAAAGGTAACATACACATAGAGAGGCCATTTTTACAGCCAGCTCTATAACCTTATCTGTTTTTTAAACCATTGGTGAAACAATGAAATGATACATGCTTGTTTCATGAATAAATATGCTTAACAAACCACTCTATAAAAATGAATAACTTCATAAATAACTAGCAACTGCCATGGATGTAGCATTTCCATTCAGAAAATTATGTTAATTAGTAATAAAAATATTAAAATGTCTGCACTACAGATACTTTACAGATTTATAAGGAAAATAATGTTTAGTAAACTACATATCCTATATAAACTAATACTAATACTACAAAATTAAACTACCAATAATGTGCATTATTCTTGATATTGTAATTGTTGAACTATGATAATAGTTTGTAAAAATTAGTCAAAAATAATAGTAGACCTTTACATTAAATGAATTTTGTAAACATTTTGCAATATGCATTCTGATTGATATCATGATGTGAAAATCACTTTAAGTATCTACATTTTTCTCTTCTGAAGGTGAAATTCTAGGCCCCAAATGCCTTTAAGAAACATGCGCCACAAATAGAAAATGTCGTTTTTTAAACATTCTGTATAAGATTTAAAATGTTAAGATTAATCAAACATCTACACTCATAGAACTATCTCAATGACTTAAAATGAGCACATCAATATTTCAGACAATTATGCATTTCAAAGAATTTCCATGCAAAAACACAAAATACATTAAACTTATTGTGAGTTGATTATGCAGCTGGTAGTATCATACTGATGCATTCATTTAGTTTCTGACACATCTACAAATATCAAACAGCTGATAATCTTTTTCGAAACCCAAAGAATATGCATGTCCTTTATTGCATATAACCTCATGGCAAAACTTCATCCTCTTCAACTTCTGGTAGTTCGGAGTTTTTCATACTATCTCCACTACTTTGTTTTCTGTTGAGAGAAAATGTACATCCCATTCAACGTGTAACTAGAGCATCAGTTAGGATCTGATCTCAAATTTTAATACATTTTGTTAGTCTCTAGTCTCAAGATGAGGGATACTATTTATGTGCAGAATTACCATGATGAAGTTTTAAATGGCATTTTAAAACATTGTAAAATATTATACAAAGATTGCTGTTTTATGAATGTTTTGTATGGTATCTCATATACATCACAATTGAGAATAATTAAACAGTTGTGTTAACATGCCAACTATAACTCACTGAATTATCCCAAGGTAGCTTTTGGAAGCTTTGCATCCAATACTAGAAACTATTACAAAGATAAATATTTGACCTAACTTTTACATGCTTTATATGGAATGACTTAAAACAGAAGATTCTTGAAGTTTAAGTAATAGGACAAATGCTGGATTGAAAAAATCAAGGATGAGCCGGAGGTTAAAATTGGAGAACGACCAAGACAAACATGGAGATGGGAAATTTCAAAACAAGGCAATGCTATCAGTAAACCTGGGGATAATAGGCAATGGTACTTGTTGGGAAATTATTAAAAAAGGGAGTAATAACTTTGGGTGATTTCAGGATTATGAAATATATTAGATAGTCCAGGACAGCATTGGAATGCTTCTAATGATAAAAGGTACGCTTGAGGAATTCAACAGCAGATGGACTGAACAGGGACAGAGATGGATGATGATAAAGAAGGGGATATCAATTGTAATGAACCACAGTGTACATTTTAAATTAAAAGAACACATCTTAGGTAAAACAATTTAAACATTAACTTTTGAACTTTGAACTGTGTTTCAGTATGATCACTTAACTGTCCTACTAAAAACAATATGCAAGTCATAAGAATATAGAATACCCATTATTTATTATGGCAACAGCCCAGAGTAGTGATTTGTC
Source organism: Hypanus sabinus (assembly GCF_030144855.1). Classification (NCBI taxonomy): domain Eukaryota; kingdom Metazoa; phylum Chordata; class Chondrichthyes; order Myliobatiformes; family Dasyatidae; genus Hypanus; species Hypanus sabinus. The sequence continues at coordinate 90,760,087 of NC_082718.1, forward strand.
TGGACCTACATCTCTAAATGGATTTTTCTTCCTTAAATAGGAAATGGAGCAAGGGTATCAGTAAAATGAAATAAGGTAGTTTACAATGGAATGCCAAATGTGTACTTTCATTGAATGTTCCAGATAAGGTACTGCATTTCGCTGAAAGCCCATTTCATTTACTTTGGTCAAATTTCAAATTATTTGCACACTTTGATTTAAATCCTTGCTCTTTATCAGTTTAGGTAATTTAAAAGATACAATAATGCAAACATCCTATTTTATCCAATTAGTTCAAATCAGTGTGCTTGTCCTCAATCTGTAAAAATAGTTTTAATCATATTTACTAATATTGATCTTATTTCTGTTCAATGCCCTTTATTGTTATTCACTTATGCAATCTGATCCAATTTGTAGAATTTGATTCTACAAATAGTCTTCCAACTGACTTCCACCATATCTCTGTGTAAATTAATTATTCTTCCCAACTTTTCCATTGCTTTCAATATGTTTCATTAGTTTACACAGATTTTTTAATTAGTCTGTGATAGACAAGACAGTCTGGTGTGGTTTATATTAATTCAGTTACTCAATGTACACTAGCTTAAACAATATTACAGGTTTAGTTTACTTGCATAATATAACTGAGATCGTAACTGAAAATAGATTGAGTTCCAAGATAAACTTATCACTTTGTACAGCTGCTTCATCAACTTCGTATGATAACGTTTATACAAAAAAACTTCACCACATGACAGAACTATTATGTTTTGTAGACAGAATACATTTATTGCACAGAAATTCTATTGTTTCATTTCATGCAGAGTTTGAATTTGCCAGTAACTCTGAAGATAGATTTGGAAACAGAGTGACATGTAGTTTAATACATAACTGAGTATAAATTCTAGGCAGACAATATGTAATAACAATACAAAACAAAATGCAACTATACTCTCAAAGATTTGCATTATTTATGTACGCTTGCAGGGATAAGTGCCCTGGTCCACCCGTCCCTCCCCACGGAGCTCCCACATCTTTCCCTCTCTACCCCTCTCCACTTTCTGCAGGGATCATTCCCTCCATGACTCCCTGGTCCACATGTCCCTCCCCACGGATCACCCACCTGGCACTTATCCCTGTAAACTAAGCGCTTACACCTGTCCCTACATCTCCTCTCTTACCCCAAACAATCCTGTCAGGTGAGGCAACACTTCACTTCTGAGTCTGTTAGGGTCACCTATTACATCTGGTGCTCCCAGTGCGGCCTCCTCTACATCAGTGAGACCCGACCTAGATTGGGGGACTGCTTCGTCGAGCACCTCTGCCACAACAGACAGGATCTCCAAGTTGCCACCCACTTCAACTCTGATTCACACTCCCATTCGGATATGTCCATATATGGCCTCCTCTACTGCCATAATGAAGCCAAACTCAGGTTGGAAGAGCAACACATATACCGTCTGGGTAGTCTAGAGCCCCTTGGCATGAAAATTTGAATTCTCCAACACCTGGTAATTCCCTCCCCCTCCCTTCCCCCATCCCAGTTTCACTCTGCCTTCTCCTCCAGCTGCCTATCACCTCCCTCATGGTTCCGCCTCCTCTACTACCCATAGTGCTTTCCCCTTACATTCCTTCTTCACCTTTCCTGCCTATCTCCTCCCCCACCCCTTGATCTTTCCCCTTACTGGTTTTTCACCTGGCACCTACCAGCCTTCTCCTTCTTACCCCTCCCCCCACCTTCTTTATAAGGCCCCTGCCCCCTCCTTCTTCAATCCTGACGAAGGGTCTCGGCCCGAAACACTGACTGTTCGTTTCCACGGATGCTGCCCAACCTGCTGAGTTCCTCCAGCATGTTGCTTCAACTCCTTATAAAGCCTCAACACTATATCTTTGCTTTAATTTTCTAGCACTCTTGAAATGAATGCTATCAATGTATTTGCTTTCGTTACTACTGATTCAACCTGCAGGTTGCCCTTTAGAAAATCCTGCACTAGGACTCCCAAATCCCAGTTTCTGAATTTGCTTCCCATTTAGAAAATAATCCACACCAATATTCATTGTACCCAAGTGCATGGCTATACACTTACCTACACTGTATTCCAGCTGCTGCTTTTTTGCACTTCTAATCTGTACAAATCTTTTTTGCAGATCCCCTGCCTCCTCAGTACTTAATTGCTCCTCCGCCTATCTTTGCATCATTCACAAACCTGGACACAAAGCCATCAATTCTGTCATCCAAATCATTAATATATAACATTCAAAGTTGCCAACACTCACCCTGTAGACTAGGCACAACCCTCACCATTAGTCACTGGAGCCAACCAGAAAAGGCCCCCTTTATTCTTACATTCTGCCTTCTGCCAGTCAGCCAATCTTCAATCCATGCTAGTATCTTTCCTGTAATACCATGGGCTCCTATCTTGTTGAGCAGCCTCATGTGTAGCCGCTTTTGAAAATCCAAGTAAACAATATTCACCGACTCTCCTTTGTCTATCCTGCCTGTTACTTCCTCAAAGAATTCCAACAGATTTGTCTGGCAAGATTTCCCCTTTAGGAAACCATGCTGATTTCAGCCTGTTTTATCATGTGCCTCCTAGTACCCCAAAACATCATTAATAAAGGACTCTAACATATTACCAACCACTGAGTTCAAGCTAACTGGCGAATAATTTGCTGACTTTTGCCACCCTTCCTTCTTAAAGAGTGGAGTGATATTATTAATTTTCTAGCCCTCCAGAATCCATTCCAGAATCTAGCAATTCTTGAAAGATCACTACTAATCTCTCATGCTCTTTATGTATCCCTTTCCTGGCATGTCATTCCTCTGGTTCAGGCAATTTATCTACCTTCAGACCTTTCAGCTTCACAAGCACTCCTCCTTAGTAATAATGATTATGCTCACTTATACCCCCGTCCCTCTCAAAATTATGGCATGTTGCTGGTGTCTTCCAGTGAAGAGAGATGCAAAATACTTCAGCTTGTCCACCATTTCTTTGTTTCCCACTTCTATCTTTCCAGCATCATTTTCCAGCAGTCTGAATTCCATTCTTGCCTCGCTTTTACTCTTTATAAATCTGAAAATTCTTCTGTATATTATTGGCTAGCTTACCTTCATATTTCATCTCTTCTCCTTATTTCCTTTTAATTGCCTTCTGTTAATTTTTAAAAGCTTCCCAATTCTCTAGCTTCCCACTAATTTTTGCTATATTATATGCCGTTTCACTTTTATGCTGTCTTTTGACTTCTCTTGTTAGCCATGGTTGCCTTATCCACCCTTTAGAATGCTGCTGCTTCGTTGGGATGAACTGATCCTGCATCTTCCGAATAACTCCCAGAAACCCCAGCTTTACAGTTATCCCTGCCAGTGCCCTTTCTAATCAATTCTGGCAAGCTCCTCTCTCATGGCTTGCTAGTTTCCTTTACTTAATCATGAAACCAATACATCCGATTTTAGCTTTTCTCAAATCGTAGGTTGAATTCTATAATATTATGATTACTGCCTTCTAAAGTTTTGTTTACCTTAAGCTCCCTAATCAAATGTGACTCATTGCACAACATCAAATCCAGAATTAGCTTTTTCCCTCCTACCGAGCTCGACAAGACATCTAAAGAGCCATTCCACAAAATCCTTCTCTTGGTATTCAATACCAAACAGATTTTCCTAATCTAACTGCATATTGAAATCCCCCAAGACCATTGTAACATTGCCTATTTTAACATGCCTTTTCTATCTCCCATTGTAATTTGTACCCCACATCCTTGCTACTATTCAGAGGCCTGTATATAACTCCTATTAGAGTTGTTTTACCCTTACAGTTTCTTAACTCTACTCACAAGGATTCTACATCTTGATCCAACATCACTTGTTCTAAAGATTTGATTTCAGTCTTTTACTAACAGAGCTACCCATCACCTGTGCCCACCAGCCTGTCCTTTCGATACTGATGTTAAGTTTCCAACTGTGATCTTCTTTCAGTTACAACTCAGTGGTGCCCTTGTCATACTGCCAATTTCTAACTGCTCTATAAGCCCATTTACCTTATTTCGTAAACTGCAAGCTTTCAAATACCTTCTTTCCTGTATTCACTATCCCTCTCAATTTCGTCTCCATGTTGCCTACAGTTATATTCTTAACCCTTTCTAACTTTTGTCTTATTCTTTATTCTAGAGACTTCAGTACCTCTCCTGCGCTTGAATAGGGGACGGCATGGTATCATAGGGAAGCAGCACAGTAGTGTAGCAGTTACAGTGCCAGTGATCACCAATCAGGGTTCACTTGCTGTCATTGCCTAGAAAGCATTTGCATGTTCTTCCAATGACTATGTGAGGCTCCCCCTATTCTAAGGGCTTACGGTTATGGGTTAGCAAGACATAGGCATGTACGTTGGTTCTGGAAGCGTGGTAACACTTGCAGGATGGTCTCAGCACAATCTTCAGACTGAGATGGCTGTTGACACAAACAATGCATCTTACTGCATGTTTTGATGTACATGTGACAAATAAAGCTAATCTCTCTTTACCTGCACTCTCCTTCCCTTTTATGTTATCCATACTTTTCCAAGCTGTTGAACCCACCCCTACCATTTAGTTTAAAGCCCTATCCACAGCACTAGTCTTGTCATTTGCTTAGGCCCTGGTCCCACATGGCTCAGGTTGAACTTGTCCCATCGGAACAGTTCACTCCTTCCATAAAACTGGTGTCCATATCCTATGAATTCAAACCCAGTTCTCCCACACCAATCTTTGAGCCATGCATTTAGCTCTGATCTTATTAACCCTGTAGCAATTTGCACATGGCTCAGGTAACAGTCCAGAGATTATTACCTTTTTGGTTCCATGTTTTCCTAAATGCTCAAATTTCCTCAGCATAACGTCTTTCTTTGTTCTTCCTACCTCACTGATAGACACATGGACCACAGCAATTGGGTTTTTCCCATCCCACTCCAAATTCCTCTGCAGGTCAGATGATATGTCTCAAACCTGGGCACCAAGCAGGCAACACAGCCTTTAGGACTCTTGATCTTTGAGGTAGAAAATTGTGTCTGACTATACTATACTCAATTACAACTACATTTTTTCTTCTCTTGCTCCTCTTGAATAGCTTCCTGAACCAGCGGGTTCATGCAATAAATTCTCAATACCATGTGGGATGATTGATAAATCGAATTTTGGTTCAATCCATACATGGGGGAGGGGGGAATTAGTAGTTAAATCCTATTAGCCTATACTAAAACACTTGAGTAATGTTGTTTGGTTGTGACCTAGCACAACACAAACTCATGCAGATAAATGACATATACACAAAGAAATGGGACATTGCAGAAAAAATTATTTTGATCAAGAAAAGTGGAGTAACCTACAAAAAAAATCAACATGTACCATTTGACAAATTTAATCTTTTACTTAATCAAATACAGCTTATGAAACTTATTGCTCAGTGACCTGTAATGTTGATATGAAAACAAAAGTTACCAGAATGAACCAAAATGAAACTGGAAACAAATAATGAGATTTTTCTTTTAAAATACATTTGATGAAACAAACTTCCCCTGGTTATACTGCAAAATTCTGAATTATTAAATTCATGTTATACTTTCAAATTGCAGTAATTTATAATACTCAATTTGGTGCAATGGCATATCTGACTTAACTTCGATATTGCTTAGTGCATTTGATTACTGGCAAAATGCAAACTTGTGCATGCACACAATAAGCACCATGCTATCAATATTGTGACAATTTGTTTGTTATCTCTCAAAATTTCAAGCATGCTTTAGGAAGCACCATGCAGCAAAGAAGACAATACTCATCTCTGGATGTAACTGCCCTCTTAAATAATGTGTGATCCATTCCAATAGGATAAAGAATATTTCAATGTTGACTTAATTAAGAGTTAATTCCCCATTGCATAGCTTGGGAGTGTTTGAGTTAACGTCCAACAAAAATCAGCTAACCAGTAATAACACTTAGCCATAATGCACAAATTTTAACAGTGAACTACCAGTATTGAATTATCAGGTAAAAGGAGCAAATTGATCTTTTTTCTAACCTGATAGGACTTTGCTAACAGAATGACTGTGCAATAACCAGGAATATTAGATTTATTAAATATCAGCACTTAATAGTCCATTTACTGCTCATGAATACTGATAGCATCTATGAGGTGGTTCAATTGCATGTAGAGTTTTAACTCCTCTTTTGCCATGCTTTACCTGTACTGATTTTGGAACTGATTACAAGCAAGTCATTACAAAAATCAGAACACCGGGGCTTGCCAGGGCCATTAGTTTGGGATTTATATGTAAATTAATGTGAAATCCACTATAAACTTTGTCACTTGTGCTCCATATTTAAGCAGCTGTGACACAGTGTGACCAAATGTGTACAAGCAGTCCAGTGCATGTATTACAAATATATCTATAGAACACATTGAGATGTTTTGCATTATCAATACAGTAAATGAGAATTCTTTACATAACCTTTAAAAATTCCAAGGGAAAACTGATTCATATTGATACCCTTTAAGGTCCTGGTTCACACATTATGTCACAGAACATGATGCAATTAAAGTTATTAGTTGCATGATATAACATGTAGACTTGTATACTCAAATTAAGTGTTTACCTTTGACTACTATGCAAATAGCAGTATTTCATATTTCCTGACTTGTTTTTTCTGGAAATTGGTGGAAAGTTTACACAAAAATGAACAAGCATTTGACAGTTGATACTTTCACTTTTAGGTTGAATTTGTGAACAGCATTCAACACTCTGGTGATAGTGGCATTATTAACTTAATCATCATAGATATTATACTTCACATGAACCTTTCGATTAGAATAAGCTATTTTCTTGTATAAGCAAGCTTCAGAAAATGTGTTTCTTTTGTATCTGACAACAGCTAGACACTTAAAAATACCACTGAGATTTGAGAAGCTCACCGTACAAGATAGTGCTTTTATGAATCTTTGCTATAAAGAAAGCTAGCATATTTCAACATACAGAAATAAGTCTGGGATTACAACGTTTATACAACTGGCATCTAATGGCATTTGCACTTCAAATTCATATCCATATCACCATGACTGAATCTTTCAGATGCCATATGAAAAGATGCCAAAGAAAGAAACAATGAGCAAAAAAATCATAGATCTGTGATAGTTATATATGAATGCAGATTAAGGCATCATTTCTTTTCTCTTTAAATGCTTCTTTCCATACAAAAAGTTGCTCACTGTTTATCAAAACTATAAAATATTCATCATGATTTAGGTGTGATTCTTTTATTAGTACATAGGAAAATTGCTTACTTTCATTGATTACAAAATTTCAAGAGATCCAAGACAAAAACTGCTAGATTTCAGCTGGTCAAGCAGCACTTGTGGAGGCAAGGGAATGATCTTAACATCTTGGGTTGAGACCCTGCATCAGGACTCAGAGAACAGCAGGAAGATAGCTAACATAAAGAAGAAAGAGGGGTAACAAGAGGCTTGTAGATGAAAGTACAAATAGAAAAAGGAAAGAATAAGCCTATAGTGTTGTATTGGCAAGGGGAGTGGGAAGGGTAGACACAGAGGCTGGTAGGTGACAGGTGGAACAGATAAGGGAGGGATGATAGCCAGATAGAACCATGTGAGAATCATCTGCTTCTTCATCAACCCCCACTTTGTTTGCAGCTTTCACTTATCAAGCTCTAACACACCATTCCCCCTTTTTCTCTTTGCCTCCATCTGGCCATCATCCTCCTCCATCTGGCTCTATCTATTACCTCCCTGCCTCTGTCTCATCCCTCCTTGTGACCAATGTATATTCACTACGTTCTTTCTACACCCTCAGTCCTGATGCAAGGCCTCAACTCTAAACAATAACCATTTCTTCTGCCTCCACAGATGTGACATGACCCACTGAGTTCCAGCAGTTAGTTTGTTGCTCCAGGTTCCAGCATTCAGTTTCTTGTTTAAACAAGATTCATTACTTCCTACCCTCTTTAAGCTCTAATGATATTAAAATCAATAATAAGTACATGTTTATTCCAATTATTCTTTGGACAAAATATGTTCTTTTGTATAACCAACAAGCACTGCTTTATGCCTCCCATCCACCTATATTTTAACTCTTTCAATCATCATCACCACTTCTGTACCAATGGCCAGCACATCCTGCAAAATAATAGAATTGATCACTTTACATTTGCACACTTGAAGCAAAATGACCAAAACTATAAATACCATTTTGTTAATATTTTTCACAGGTAAGCAGCTTGATCGGTGAAAATAAATAAGGAAAACTTTTTATTAATATTATCAGTTAAAATTTTAAAAATCAAATCTAAATTACAATCAAAACAGACTATTGTGGAGACACAAGAGATTGCAGGTATTGGAATCTGGTACAAAAACTAAACTGCCAGAGGAACTCAGTGGGTCAACCAGTATCTCTACAGGCAAATAAATTGTGAGCTTTGTGAAAGTCCAACCTTAGTTCAGACCCAGCTCTATAGTATTTTCACTATAAAAATGCAAGGCTCTTGCAGTAGTTCTTAAGAATTTACTCCAACCTGCCTGCAACTAAAAAAGTATTTGGATGTCACTGTGGCACCCATCTATTGCATTAAAAAAAATAGGCATTTATCACTGTGTGGACATGAAAGTTAAATTGTGAACAGTCCTCAATGTTTGCACCAAAAATTATGTAACTCTAGCATGGTTAGATAAATATTATTTGAGAGCTTCAAAGCTTCATGCTTTAACTGAAGAGTGAATTAGTAGGATAAATTGATGGAGGTCCCATTAAAATTGAAGTCAGTCCATTCTTATTTGTTACCCAATTTTACACTTCCTGCAGGTAAGAATGCTGACAAAACTTTCCTTTTTATTTCCAATAAACACCTTGTCCTTCAGCACTTTTGATAAAATTAACCAATGGAGCTTTAAAATCAAGAAAGAACAAAACTGGGTCTTTCCTATCTTTGACAATCTAATGTAATTGTACTAAATAGATTTACCCATCATCTCAACAGAACAACTATTCTGGGCAGAGTTAAGACAGCACCAAGCTCACTTGCAGAAGCAGCTTAAGTTCTTCTCTTTAATGTCCCTTTCAAGGTGGTTGGGGTTCTATCAAGATCCTGATCTGCAAGTGGCACTCAAACTGCATTTTTTTTGAAACAGTAATTAAGTTCCCATTCCTGGACACATACAAGAAAAATTCTGCAGATGCTGTAAATCTGAGCGACACATATAAAATGCTGGAGGAACTCAGCAGGCCAGGCAGTATCTATGGAAAACAGTAAAAAAAAAGGTGGAAGTTTTGGAGTATTATATGCTGGATGTAGAAGCTGGTGGAGTGGTAGGTGAGGACAAGAGGAACCCTTTCCCTGGTAGGGTGGTGGAAGGATGGGGTACCCCACTAAGGAACACTGGGCCATTATCTCCCACATCATCACCAACCTTATGGACTCTGGGAATCTCCTATCCACTGCCACTAACCTCATAGTTCCCACACCCCACACCTTCTGTTTCTACCTCCTACCCAAGATCCACAAACCTGCTTAACCAGGTAGACCCATTGTTCCAGCTTGTTCCTGCCTCACTGAACTCATATTGGCATACCTCGACTGTTTTATTACCCCTAATTCAGTCCCTTCCTACCTATATCCATGACGCCTCACACACTCTTTGATCTTCTCAAGGATTTCAAGTTCCCTGGCCCCCAGAATCTTATTTTTACTATGGATGTGCAGTTCCTATACACCATCCCTCACCAGGAAGGCCTCACAGCTCTCCGTTTCTTTCTGGACACCAGACCCAACCAGTTCCCCTCCACCACCACTCTCCTCTGTCTGTTGGAACTGGTCCTCACTCTCAATTCTCCTTTGACTCCTCCCATTCCCTCCAAACAGAAGGAGTAGCCATAGGCACTCGCATGGGTCCCAGCTATGCCTGCCTGTTTGTCAGGTATGTGGAACAGTCTATGTTTCAAGCCTACACTGGTGACTGTCCCATACTTTCCCTATGCTACATTGATGCTGCTTCCTGCACTCATGCTGAACTCATCAACTTCACTTTGCCTCCAACTTCTACCCTGTCCTTAGATCGCCAGGTCAATTTCTCACACATCCCTTCCCTTTTTTGATCTCACTGTCTCTATCTCCATAGACAACTTATCCAGCAACGTCTATTACAAACCCACGGACTCTCACAGCTACATAGACTACACCTCATCCCGCCCTATTACTTGTAAAAACACTATCCCCTTTTCTCAATTCCTCCATCTCTGCTGCATCTACTCTCAGGATGAGGCTTTTCATTCTAAAACAAAGGAGATGTTCTCCTTCAAAGAAAAGGGCTTCCCTTCCTCCACCATCAACACTGTTCTCAACTGTATCTCTTCCATTTCATGCATGTCTGCTCTTACCCCATCCTCCCACCACCCTGCTAGGAATAGGGTTCCTTTTATCCTCACTTACCACCCACTAGCTTCCATGTCCAGCACATAATTTTCCGCCAGGATTCCCCCCACCAAGCACATCTTCTCCCTTCCAACCGCCCCACTTTCTGCTTTCCGTAGGGGTCACTCCCTAAATGCCTCCCTTGTCCATTCAGTCCTCCCCACTGATCTCCCTTCTGGCACTTGTGCTATACCTGCCCTTACATCTCCTCTGACACTACCATTCAGGGCTCTGAAGAGTCCTTCCAGGTGACCTGACATTTCACCTGGGTCTGTTGGGGTCATTTACCATGCTCGGTGCTCCCTGTGTGGCCTCCTGTACATCGGTGAGACCCAACATAAATTGGGAAACCGCTTTGCTGGGCATCAATGTTCTGTCTGCCAGAATAAGCTGGATCTCCCAGTGGCCACCCATTTTAATTCCACTTCCCATTCCCATTTGTCCATCCATGGCCTCCTCCACTGTTGTGATAAGGCCACACTTAGGTTGGAGAAACAACACTTTATATTCTGTTTGGGTAGCCTCCAACCTGATGACATGAACATTGATTTTTCAAACTTCTGGCAATGCACACCAGATCCCCCTTCTCCATTTCCCATCCCATTACCTCTCTCACTTTAGCTCCTTGCACGTCCATTGCCTCCCTCTGGTGCACCTTCCCCCCTTTCTTTCTTCTATGGCCTCTGCCCTTCACCAATCAACATCACAGCTCTTTACTTCATTGCTCCCCCTCCAGGTTTCACCCGTCACCTGGTGGTTTTCTCTCCCTTCTCCCCACCTTTTAAATATACTCCTCAGCCTTTTTTCTCCAGTCTTGCCAAAGGATTTCAGCCCAAAACATTGGCTGTATTTTTTTTCCATTGATGCTGCCTGGCCTGCTGAGTTCCTCCAGCATTTTGTGTGTGTTGCTCCCGTTTCTGGAGCTTGTTGGCTAACCATTTTCTGACATTCTCCAGGTGCAGCCCTATGAACAACCGATTCCAGGCTGGTGTTGCTGACTGAGGTGTAACAGCAGGATTTTGCTGCAGGTCTCTGTAGCAGAGTGGTCACTCTCTCTCCATCTCTGGATGGGGGGTGGGCGGCAGGATCCTCGATTCGAAAATCTCACAATAAAAAGCAACGTGGCAGAATGTAAAACAAGAACAGCGATCATCAGTTTCTCCTTTCACTGTGAAAATTGGTGATATCTCTCTGTCCCTTGAGAGTGAAAGAGTGAGGGAGTGACATAGTGAAGGAGGAGTGAGAGAGGGGGAGGGGGAGTGAGGGGGAAGGGGGAGTGAGAGTGGGAGAGAGGGGGAGTGAGAGAGAATGTAGCATGTTGAACTGTCAGGTAAACAATAGTTTTTGTTGATTGCAGATCATAGTCTCTCTTTGGGTGCTTTGCTGTTGCTCGGTGGTTGGTGGGTGCTGACTCTGCTTGCTGAAACTGGTGGAGGCAGGGGGAAGGTTGATGCTTTGATGCTTCCTGTTGCTTGTGCAGGGGTGGGGGAGAAGGCTGTTTGGGGTTCTAATGTCTTCCAGGTTGTATACTGTATACATTCTCTGATAATAAATGGAACCATTTCTAATCAAACAAAATTATGTTGACCTTGTTACATGTATCCAGAGAGCTGTGCCTATCACTTCACAGCAATGCCCTCACCAGGTCGGAGGTCACACCACATGCCACTCAACATTTCACCCCTCCCAACTGATTACTGCACACTTAACCACTGGCCACCTTAATTGGATTAACCCGTCTATCACCAGGCCGTTGGCCCCCCGGTGAATCACCTGGGCTGGACCCTCCAGCCCCCTGACCTATAAAGGGTGCTTCACGTGCTTGGGTCGCTCTCTTTTTGCCATCTCGAGGGACCACCCTGCTTCACTCCAGGCTGAAGACTGCAGAACAGCTCTGGAGACACATGGTGAGCTGTGCATTGAATAGGGTTTGGGAGCGTTTATTATTGTCCCTGTAACAGAGAGTCGTACCTGCCCAGGTCAAGGGGTGGCGGATATCGTAGTTACTTTTCCCTTCCTTGTATGTGTACCTATACTCTGTCCCCACACCGTATTCCTGTGTATTGTACTGCCGACCCGACTTTTCCCACACTCATCTATTTAAGCGCATTTGTGCGAATATTGTAGCTGCTTGTGTTGTTCCCAAGCTTTTTTCCCCTTGTAAATAAACTCCTTATTATTAAAACTGTGTGTCCAAAGTTCCCTTACCTTTGAGACCCAAAGAATCTGTCTCATTTCCATCACAACACAACATCAATGGTTATTTAAACAATTATTAAACCTAGCTGTGTTGAAGTTGTTAAACATATAAACTCACACTAAAACAGACTGTGATTCTTCTTCAGCCTATGTAGGGAATTTTGAAATTTGAACACCTGACTTCTAATCAATGATGTATTAGCAAGGGAATCACAGGAACATGCATTTAAAAATTATTCAAAATTAACAGCAACAGAAATTTCAACTTATTATAAATAGTCATGGATAAGATTTTGCTGAGCATATTAAGAGAAACGCGTAGTTTATTTAAAATTTCCTAAACATGGAATTAATCTACATTTTGTTTTCATTTCACTACTCAGCAGGCTTTTCACTTTTCCTGAGTTGATTTGCCTTGTTAGGCTTCTGCTACCTGCTGATTATCAAATCTGTAAACAAAAAAAACATTTTTTGCAGTCCTGTTCACCACCTACACAAAAGCTAGAGGTAGTGACTTTAAAATGACATACTTTTTTTTTTAAAAGTGCAAGCTGGCTGCTGGATACTGCGTCAAAAAGTATACAATTCAGAATTGCCTTGTCCAAGACAACAGAGAGTGACAGATAAGTGTATTCTGCCTGGGGAGTGGTGAATAGTGGTGTTCCACAGCAACTTATTATAGCATCCCTGCAATTTCAATTTTTTTTATAAATGACTGGGATGAGGAAGTGGAGGAATAGATTAGCAAAGAATTCAAATGACACAAAGGTTGAGGTGTTGTGGATAGGGTAGAAGGTTGGCGTAGTTTAGAATGGGAATACAGGCAGGATAGAGAAGCAGAGAAATGACAGACAGAGCAATCTGGAAAAGTGTGAAGTGATACACTTTGGAAGATCAAATTTGAAGACTGGCTACAAGGCTAATGGCAGAATTCTTAGCAGCGCAGAGGGACCATGGGATCTGAGGGTCCAAGTCCATAGATTCCTCAAAGTTGCCAGGGTGGTTAAGAAAACGTATAGTGTTCTGGCCTTCATTAGTAGAGACACAGAGTTCAAGAACCACAAAGTAATATTTCAACTCTGTAAAACTCTAGTTCAATTATATTAGTATTGAGTTCTGGTCACATCATTAAAGGAAGCATGAGGAAGCTTCAGAGAGGATGCAAAGAAGATTTAACAGAGTTAGAGGAACTGTTATAAAAGGAAAGATTGCATAAGCTAGGGCTTTTCTCTTTGGTGTGACAAAGGATGAGAGGCAACTCAATAAAGGTGTACAAGTTCATGAGAAGTATAAATAGAGTAGATGGCCAGCACCTTTTCCCAGGGGCAGCAGTGGCCAATACCAGTTCACCTTTTTAAGGTGAGTGAAGGAATGTTTAGGAAAGTTGTCAGAGGTAGTTTAATTTTTTTAAAAACAGTAGTGGGTGCCTGAAAACATATTTTGCCTGGAGTAGTAGCAGAGGCTAATAGGGATATTTAAAAGACTTTTAGATAGGTACATGGATAAAAAGAAAAAAGGAGGGTTATGGGAAGGTAGGGTTAGATTGATCACTGAGTAGGTTTACATAGGTCAGCACATCTTGGACCAATGGCCCTCTACTATGCGGTACTGTTTTATGTTCAAAATCTGCAGATACTGGAAACTAAAGCAACACACACAAAATGCTGGAGGAACTCAGAAGACCAGGCAGCATCTAGGAAAAGAGTACAGTTGATGTTTCAGGCCAAAATCCTTTGGCAGAACCAGAGAGAAAAGCTGAGTAGATTTAAAAGGCTGGGAGGGGGGAAGAGAGAAACACAATGTGATAGGTGAAACCTGGAAGGGGAGAATGAAGTAAAGACTTGGGAAGTTGATTGGTGAAAAGAGACAAAAGGCCATGGAAGAAAGAAAAGGGGGAGGAGCACCAGAGGAAGGCGATGGGTGGGCAAGGAGATAAGGTGAGAGGGGGAAAAGGAGATGGGAGATGGTGAAGGGGGGGGGGGGCATCACTGGAAGTTTGGGAAATCAATGTTCATGCCATCAGATTAGAGGCTACTCCAACGTAAATGTGGCTTCATTGTGACAGTGGAGGCCATAGATGGACATATTAGAATGGGAATGGGAAGTGTAATGAAAATGAGTATTAGGTCACCATGCACAAGTCCCTGGGCAATGGGGACAAAAACATTCCCAAAGTTGCCCTCATCCTGATGACCAGCTTCATGTGTGGCTGCTTCAGGTTGTGTGTGGATCCCAGGTATGTGGGCACCAAGTACCACTATGTGCCCAGGTTCTACCTTTCACCCTGGCTACGAAGGATGGGACTGGCCCCACTCCCCCGCGATGCCCCAGTCAGCTGGTCGTTGCAGCCATACCTATCCTTCGTAGAAAAGTTCTTCTAGGTCAATGCCTTTGACCACAGAACTATCAGGCAGTGGTCAGGATGTAATGTCCTGCAGGCACTGCAGGAGAAGGACATGATGGACACAGTGGGGTGGTTCCCTGAGCAGACCATCCAGTTCTTTTGGCAAAATACCTCATCGCCAGACCTCACCAACGGGCACCAAGACCTCACCTGGCTGGCAGTGAGAGGTGCCCTCCCAGTCAGATCCCCCCTGTACACCTGGAATGTCGTCTCCACATCCCGCTCCCCATGGGAGGGCGGCAGTGAGGAGTCGTTGGTGACCCACCTCTTTGCACACTGTGGGTTCACAGAGAAGGTGTAGAGGAGGATTAAAGGGACAGCATCAAGATTCATCCCCAGCAGCTGCATAACAGAGGACTCTCTGATCTACAGGCTGTTCCCGGGGATGCACAGAGACCAACATCCAGTGCCGCTGGCAGATCATCAACTCGGTGAAAGATGTTCTTTGGTTGGCCTGAAACTTGATGGTCTACCAGCACATGGAGATGTCTGTGGGAGAATGCTACTGACTGGCACATTCTTGGCTGCAGGAGTACGTGCTGAGGGACGCACTGAAACTTGGTGCATCACCACAAGGGCCCAATGGGGAAGGACCACAGTTTAGAGTTCTTCTCCCACGGGAGTTGAGGGGCAGAGGAGCGGGGTGTATACCCCTCAACAAGGGTATGTAAATATGAAATAACAGAGTGCCACCTGCATGGCTGAAAGTGTGGAAATGTAAAGACCGTAATGGAAACATTTGTAAAGGATTGAGAGTCATTGAATGGTTTATTGTACATAATTTTACTTTTGAATAAAGTATATTTTGTTTAATAAAAAAAAAAGTGTTCACTGGGAGATCCCGCTTTTCATGGCATACAGAGCACAGGTGCTCGGCAAAGCAGTTTCTCAATCTAAGTTGGGTCTCACTGATATACAGGAGGCCATACAGGGAGCACCGAACACAGCAGATGACGCCAACAGACTCATAGGTGAAGTGTTGCCTCACCTGGAAGTTCTATGTCATTTTGAAGTTTGTGTCATCCATGAGAAATGTTTCTGATAATGATCAAATGTCAGAAAACACTGTATTAATCAGATATATTCTTAAGGTGGGGTCAATCTCCAAAGACATATTTAAAGTACATTTATTATCAAAGTATATACAACTTGGAGATTCGTCTCCTTACAGGCAGCCACAAAATAAAAAAACAATAGAAGCCATTTTAAAAAAGATTGACAACCCCCCCCCCCCGTGCAAAAAAAATTAAATCTTGCAAATAATAAAGGTAAGCAAAAAAACACGTGGAAATGAAGTTTAAGAAAATGAGCCCAAAGCCATGAAGCCAATCGTTACTGCAGTTGATCCAGGAATCCGTCAGTTGCAGACCACAGCCTCAGGTCAGCACAGAGTTGAGTAAACCTCGCCCATCCCTCTCCTCTGGCCCCGACACCCTGATCTTTTCAATCTGGCCCAGTGTTTAGATCAGCCAAACCTCAGGTTGTTCCCTGTTCTTGTCCTCTGGCCATGCCGCTTCGATATGCTCTCAGGCTCTGGCCCTGCCTCCTCCATGTGGCCTGTACCCTACCTTTCCAATTTGACACAGTGCTTAAATTGGCCAAAAAGTAGGTAATTTATTCACAATACTCATCATATACTTGACAACAATCTTCACCAATCAATAGTTAACTATTTCATACGATTTACTCCACCCTCATATACCTACTATTTTTTTTAAGTCCCACACCCACAGCTCACTGCTCCTACACTCTCAACCCAAACTGCCATAACACCAAAAGATATCACAGGGTATTCACTCAAATGCTGCTCTTGCAGGATAAAGTGATACATAAAAGTAGATAACAAAAAAAAGAAAACCTCGATGTCAGAGGAACTGTTTGCTTAAACTGTCATGAAGGCAACAGCACTAATGATGTTGGGAATGAACATTATTGTGCCAGCACAGAAAGGATCAATGAAGGTCTCAGCATTTTTAATACATCTTCTCTCTCATTTTTAAAAAAATATAAGCTGAAGATATTTTTCTTGTTTTTCTCAATACAACCCAATTCCAGTTATATTTTCCATGGACAGGGGACTTGCCCAGTAAGAGAAGCTGTCCTAAGTAATTATGGAGAAATACTAGCACTCAATCTTTTACTTGCAAACCATCGCTTAAGAGTCTGAATACAAGCATTTTAGAAGCTAGACAGAAGGATCTGTTTGCTGAGATAGGAAACACATGTTCTCAAAATAATAGCAATGTTGCCAGAGGGTGAGGTTCCAGACTAGTTCTGCTGGAAGGAATCAGATGATTACTTTGAAAAGCCAGGTTACATAACTTAGTCAGCACAACTAAATGTTTGAAGCTGCAAAAGCCTGCCAGAGTACCCAAATACATGAAGATGTAATGTTTTTTTCCAAAGCCAATAGCATCAAGTGGGGTGAATACAGTTCTACTGATGAATATCATTCAATTCAGATCAGGAGCTTGTAAGGTTGATTTTCTGCAGCCGATAATATTCTACATCACAGGGCAGCCTACAATTCATGCAAAACCTCTTTTTTCCTGCTTCTTTCTGGAATCAGCAATGAGATTAATGATGTTATGAGTATGGGTCCTCAGCAGCTTTGTAAAGCTTTGTTAAGAAAATAAAATCCCTAAACACCATCACTTGCCAACAGCTTTTGTTTTCTTCTGAGCTCTCCTCAGTGTGGCCTTACTTCATTTTCTCCGTTATGTTCCATTTCCAGAAGAACAGAGGCAGGCTATATGCATGGAACCAGCTTCTTAAGCACAATAGCTAAAGTGACCATATATGTGCTAAAAGACAAGCCAGGTCATTACCTGAACTCAATCTTTAGTCAATTATAGAAAATCTCCAACAAAACAATAATTACCTCAGAATGATTCAATAATTAATCCATACATATTTCATAAACACTGGTGAGAATGTCTTTATTTATGTCATATCGAGAAGTGCGTGGGAATGACTAATTACAATAAAATATTCAGTGCAATAACATATATTTTATGCTATGATCTCACAACTCCTCATATTCCAGATGTTGCTAGGAATACTTGTATACTGGAGAGGGTAATGCAGAGGTAATAAAAGCCCTTTCACTAAGACACCACAGCAATTCACCTGTATGTGGAAGCAACTGGTTTGGCAACTTCCAATCTACTTGATGTAAACTTGTAAAACTTTAAACAACTACACCAATGTTAAGGAGTATTACAGTTTTAAGTAGAAGAAACAACTCAGAAACCTACAAGCAAATAGTTAAATTTAAATAGTACCAGTAAGAAATCTTCTGTGCATCTAAAGTTCAGCTAGGCAAAGTTGAGAAAAAATGCAGGCTGAAGCACTGAGGTAGAAATCAGTCATGTTGCTGGCTGTAACGTGCTTTTATGCTGTTACCGGACTACAGGTGAATGAGAAATCTTTTTTATCAATATAGCATCTGAAGCACTTGGCTTTGTAAAAATGCCTATAGAAACCATGGTAAAACCACAGTGATGGCAAAATGGGAACTGCCATACTGAAATGTACTCTTTTTTTTAAAAAAAAGCCATGAATTAATATAGAGCTGCATTATTTATTTTAATAAGGGCTTAAGAAATAAAAGCAGGAATTTTTAGACAAAAAAAATGCTTTTGAAGATATTAAGCAATGCAGTTAAGTGGTTGCATCTTATTTCTAATCACGTAAAAACAAAGAATAAATGTATCTGTTTACTTACACAAGAATGCTTCCTGATGCAGGCAAAGACCTTTCCTCTCTCCTATTCCCCTCAAAAGGGTTTCCAAAGGAGCGTTTGCGTAACATTGTTTTAACAAGAATCTAGTGAAAAAGCATAAATTTTGTACTGTTCTACATCTGAAAGCATGTGATTAACTATGTTCCTTTATACATCTAGAGCCCCTGATTTACATAAAAAGTAATCTGGTTTTGTTTATATGTTTACATTTAAACGCTACTAACAATAAAGAAAAATAGTGTTGGAAAAATAGTGCTTAGTAACTTTGACTTTTGAAATTGAAGTTAATTTTGAAATAGTTGTCTGTGGAGCAAAGATCTACATGTGACAAACTTTATTATCATATTTTTAATCACCGGAAATGGATACGCTACAATAAAGAATATCTATTAGAACATACCAGAATGAGCCCAACATTATTAGAGACATCTGAGGCTCAAGTGATAGATATGCATAATTTAAAACGTTTCTATGACCTGCTGAAGACTAGGCAAATAGATACAATCATCATATGGTAAATAAGGTCCATGTATCATCAGCATGGACCATATTTACAGGACATAGTGATTTATTTGTGACTCTGAATTAACATTATTGCTTACCACTGTTGCTAGGCTTGGAATATGTTTTACAGAATTCTCAACCTCCTCTTCAGTTACTTCAACAAGCGTACAATTCTCATCCTCTGTAGGGAGTGTTTCAGCACCATATCTCGTTACCCATGGATGCAACTGTAAGTTAAAGGAAATAACCACAAAAATAGGTTCCTCAGCATACTCCTGGATATTCACTTTAATGTTATAGTAATAACTGACCACATTGTTAATCAAACAAAAATATACAATTGTTAATAAGTTTTGCATTTACAACTATAAAAACTTTATTCTAACCATATTATGAGAACTACTGTCATAACACAATGATTCCATACCTTTTCAGCAAAACTGTGGGCTGGATGTAGTGTTTTCCTTCTGGTAAACTTATCTACTTCACATCCCATGAATGGCAACTCCCCAGATCCTACCACCAATCCTCTTTCTTCCACATACTCTATTTCTCACAATGAGACAAAGGCAATAAAGTCCATGCTACCCTCATTTCCCAAACTTGCCTTCACTATTAAAGATAGATATCACTCCCCAGATGGTTCTGGAGCCAAATGGGAGGGCCCTGAGTGAAAGGCCATGAATTCCATAATGGATTAATGTGCAAAGGCCAGGATAAGAACATCACCACTCTTTGGAGTCATTAACAGTAGGGAAAGCCCCACCTTTAGTTTTGTTAACTATCAAGATTCTTCATTATTTCTGAACATTTCATTTAAATGAGTGGGTTTATGTTACATCTGGTTCAGAATACAAGTGTAAATTCTCCATAGTATGGAGAATCTTAAAGGACAGGCCAGGAGATGGAAAATGACCAACTGACCTTGGCTAGATAGTTTGAGAGATGGGGATTAATGCAGGAATCCTAAAACTTAATGGCAACTCTGCTGAGAAGCATCACTAACTCATGCACAAATTCTGGAAAAATCCTACAAAATCCAGGCCAAGTTAATACACTCAGTGGCTACTTTATTAGGTACACATGTACACCTACTCATTAACGCAAATATCTAATTAGCCAATCACATACAGCAACTCAATGTATAAAAGCATGCAGACGTGTTCAAGAGATTCAGTTGCTGTTCAACTGATCTAAGTGACTTTGAATGTGGAATGATTGTTGGTGCCAGATGGAACAGTTTGAATTCATCTGAAACTGCTGATCACACAACAGACTCTAGAGTTTACAGAGAATGGTGTGAAAAATAAAAAACATCCAATGAGTGGCAGTTTGGTGGACGAACATGCCTTGTTAATGACAGGTTAGAGGAGAATGCTGAAACTAGTTTAAGCTGACAGGAAGGCAACAGTAACTCAAATAACCATGAGTTACATCAGTAGTGTGCAAAAGTACAACTTAGAATGCACATCAAACCTTGGTGGATGGGCTACAGAAGACGACTACACTGTATTCTACTGCTGTACCTAGTAAAGTGTATCGCCAGCTGAAATTACGAGCTGGCAATCATATGCTTTTATTCATTTGATATTGCCCCTCATTGACTGTGGACATACTGTGAAATGGTTGTCTGAATAATATGGGTATCCTCCTCAAAATTATTTTCTTGTGTACTGAACTACAGACTAACCAAAAGTGTAACAACTTATTTCAATTTACTCATATGTTTATAACAATATTGACAAAGCATATATCAACAAAGAAATCTCCAAAAAATTGCAGAAACAATGTTTCCCTTTGTTACCTTGATTTGTGAAACAGTAATTCTGGTTTCTGGGTTTTTATCTAACATTTTAAAAATAAGATCCTTCACCTCTTCAGAGAGCTCTGACCTAGTTTGCAAAATGGGAAAAAAAGACAGTTAAAGAGCAGCAAGACTTCCCATATTAAATTATCACACACCTCAACTCACAGAAGTTTGCAAATCTAAGTCACTGAGCAAGAATTTTAAAAAATGATAAAGCTAGAAATAGCAAAATTCAGAAAAATTAGAAAAAATATTAATCATTAATACTTACTGCTCAGGAAATTCCACCAGATGGTTCTTAATTTTGTTATGCAGACTTAATATATGATCATCCATAAAGGGACACTAGGATGAAAACAGAGCTTTATCAGTTTCATATCCATTTTCTTACAGCTTGGTTTGGTCATTAAAGTGTTAAAGAGCTTTACTGAAACTGCTGTATTAATTACTTTTACTTACTTGCCCCACAACAAAGCAGTATAATGTGACACCCATCGCCCAGACATCCAAAGCCTAATCAGAGAAATCACAATCAGAATCAAAATTAAACACACAGCAACATGTTATACATCTGAAGCTAAAGTCTTCAGAAAACATACTGAAAGACCACTCCATGTAAATAAACATAATAATTGAATATACATTCAAGTTAAGAATTTAAGAAAGCCCCAAGGCTGATTTTTCTAACATTAAAATTTCCAG
Organism: Hypanus sabinus; assembly: GCF_030144855.1. Taxonomy (NCBI): domain Eukaryota; kingdom Metazoa; phylum Chordata; class Chondrichthyes; order Myliobatiformes; family Dasyatidae; genus Hypanus; species Hypanus sabinus. The sequence goes on from NC_082718.1 coordinate 90,781,876, forward strand.
GGGAATGAATTGATGGTATGTAGAAGTTCCTTCACTAGGTTTTTTTTTACCTTTTGCAATAAATTTAGTTATTTTTTTCCATGACCATTAGACTTTTTCAATAAATCAAGTGTACAAAATACAAATTTTATAGCTTTATTAAATAGTAACTGGCATAACTATTTCTTTTTGATCCAGAATGAGAACACATAGCTTTAAGTTTGCTTTAAAAGTAATTCCTCATTATTAAAAGTAACCACTGCTTAGGGAAGGGGCTTCCCACTTAAAGGGATGGGTTACAAACTGCTACTAGCGTCTGTAACAAAACAGATAGGCAAAAATTATCATACTAAAGTTGACATGTCAAGATTAAAACTCAGTTCTAATGCAAAATAAGTGGGAAACAGCACAAATGTAAGAATCTCAGCTAAATATATTTTAAGGCTAATTAGGTTTTTTTTGCAGAAAATTAAAATTTTCCTTTTGTTTTTACCTTTCCATGAAAATTCCTCCTGGATTCTAAAATAGTCTCTGGGGCCATAAATGCAGGAGTGCCCACGCTGCTGGTTAGAAGAGCATCAGTTCCTTCAAACTGATTGCTAACCCCAAAATCAGCAATTTTGATACGTCCATCTTCTCCAACCAAAAGATTGGAAGGTTTAATGTCACGATGAATGATCTTTTGATAATGCACTGCACAAAGAGAACATTTTGTTAAATTTTTATTATTATTTTCATTGTTAAAATCTGCAGCACTACGTCTTAGGGCAGGAGGGACAGAGTAATGCTTTATATCTCAAACTAATTTCCCTAATACAAATAAAACCAATTACCTACACATACCTGAGACACTTTTGAGTAATTAAACATCAAGCTAAGAGCAAACTTGTGTCAAATTTAGCAAGGAACTCAAGCCATATTTCAAGTACAAATAGAAGAAAGCTATTATTAGAACATTCAGGTCAAGTAACATTTATCAAGAGAAAAACATGTTGGTGATATACAGGGATATACAGGTTTTAAGGAAGACAGGAAGGAGAGGGAGGGCAGGGGGAGGAGAGGAGGGAGGAGGAGGGGGAGAGGAGAAGAGGTATGAGATAGTGTGAATACTTGGGATTATGCTTGAGAAGAAATGCTATCAGACCTTTGTACCTCCTCAGCTATTCACTAAGATCATGAGATATTTTACATCAATGTCATGTTGCCAGATAACATCCTACTTCATTTCTCTTAACACTCAAAAATCTATCGACTTGTGTATGGAATGTATTCAGCAACTGAAGCATCAGACCTCAAGTAGAGAATTTCAAAGATTCACACAGTCCGGGCGAAAAAAGTTCTGGACTGGAATGAAAAGAACAATTGACCCCTTATATGAAATTGTAATATGCATGAGGGAAATAACATACACACACCTATAACTGTCAATATTCTAAAAAAAAGCATCTCTTGGTTGGAACTCCTCTGAGTACCGAATACAAACTGAATACAAGAGTTTCACAGAACAGTCACACAATCTACACTTGATTACCTCATTCACTATCTTATTCCCACTCTGACTGTCTCTTCAGTTCTGCATTTCAACTCTAACAATCAGCTGCAACTTTGAACTTACCATTGCCCACTGCTAGCTTGACTTCTATATTTGACTTCCTACACTGCACCAATGAAATTCAAGCTTAATGGGACAATTTTTCATCCAATTGGACACATTTCAGCTTTCTGGACTCAGTAATGAGCTCACCAATTTCAGGAAATCTGCACTTCTTGTTTATTCATTTCACATTTCAAAACAGCCATAATTTTACTTTTCTGGTGATTTCAGACAACCTGGCTATTTTGCTTAATTTCACTTCCTCCAAAGTTTATTTTGTTATTCAGCAATTTCCCCTTTCATCCTGCACTACCAATGTATTATTCATTTATTTTTCTTGTCTTTTGCTTTATCTCCTTTCTTTTCATTTCTCTCCTCTTTCCCCCTCACTTTCTGCTTCAAAAGCCTACTTATCTCCATCCCCATTTCCTGATAAAAGGTCATTCAGTTCAAAGTAGTTTTGCCAGAATTATTGAATGTTTTGTTTATCGATTATTATTAAAGGATCATTTGGATTGCTTCTAATAATTTCTTACTTCTGATTTCCAAATTCAGACATGCGTAATGAGAGAGAGAGAGAGAACAAGAGTGAGAGACTGAATCACTCTCATACCTAAACCACTTCACTACTGACAGCATCGCTCAGGAAAAGATTCAGCAGTTTACTTCCTAGAGAGTGCACATGATACAGTGAAGTAAGAGGAGGAATTTAAAAAAGTATGTCAAACAGACATTACATTTCTTTCCCTCTCTCTATTCAGAAACACACAAAAGGAATAGGTCATGCACTTACAAAATTCAATTCCCATGGTCAAATCTTGGAAGTAGAATCGTGCTTGTTCTTCTGTCAAGGGTTTATTAGTTGGAATTTCCATCACAGGGCTGAAACAATATATAATCAATTGGAAACAAACAGGTAAGGCTGGAGTCCCAACATAAACAATATTTAACTGAGCTGTAGGATGAATGAAGATCTAATAGTTTTAATTTTTGCAAGTCCTTAGGAGAGGTTAGAAAGGTCACTTGTTCAGATTGAGAGAAGCGGGATCATTAGCAAAGTTATTAATCACCAATGTCATTTCCAGACAGCACAATAGTTGAAGTGCCAAACTGATCCAAGACTTGGATGCATGGTGTGAACAAAATCTTCTGACACAAGAGTAATTTATACTTCTGTGGTTGCCATTTTAAATATAACACCACTCTTAAGACAACTGGCTATAAATATCAAACTGAGTTTTTGCTTGATAACAATTAAAATGATGCTCTTAGTGGAGTTGTAGAAATGAACATAGAACACAATATTGTAATTACACTGTCAAGATGAAAGGGAAAAAAACCAAAGGTAAAACAAACTGGTTTGTAGATTAGAGGAATAGAAATAATATTGAATTACTGGAAAAGTGATAATATAATCAGAATAACAGGAAAAATTACAATCACATAAAAGCAATGCTTTTCAAATAAAATAACATTAATTGTTTTCCTAAACTTTCTCTGAAGTGAGGCCACAATTTGTATGTTTTTTTTTCCAGACTGGGAGAATTCCATCCAGAAACATTAGAATGTGCGTTCTTTTTTTTTTACACACAATTTGCAGTGCATCAAACACAATAAGTGTTCAGTTAATTTTTCAATTAGAATAGTATTTTAAACTTACTAAAATAAAACATGGGTGCAATAAAGCAGAGTGGGTAAGTAAAAGCAAACTGACAAAATTAGGCTAAGAGTGTGGTCAGCTGATTAGCTCTAAGAGATATTTAAACAACATCTTTCACAAGGCATTTGCTAAGATATCACATTGAAAAATTATTGTAGCAAATAAAAGATAAAGTTCTCACTTTTGACACTACTATTTATCAACCATTCCTTCTGCATCCTTAATTCATTTACGAAAGTGGTAAAATCTTGAGGACCCAGAACAGATTCCCGAGCCATATAATTTATTACATCTCATCAACAAAAAAAAGGTTCATTTATGATTACTTTTTGTAAGCTAATTAATCTTCAATCCAGATCAATATATTACAACCTCCATCATGGCATAAACATTCAGTGTAACATCTTAGCAAATATCTTGTAGCATCTATTCTTACTCACAGAAAAACTCTTAAATGTAAGGAGGTTATAAGGAGATAATTTAGTGAATGGACAAAAGTTGTAGTAAATGGACAAAAATGTCAACTCATCTATTTTGGGTATAAATTTAGGGAAACTAATGGCAAAAGACTTGCAGAGCTCTTAAGATGCAGAGGATGACTTAGTGCATGACTCAAAAGTAAATAGCAGGTATAGTAAATAATCAGGAAAGCTAATAAAAGCTTATTATAATAAACTCCAACTCAATATAGAATGCATCTGAACTATATACACAGTATATATTATAATGCAACTACTATATACAGACTTCACAGCATAGTAAAATTTTAAAATGTCCCATTCAGGCTTAAAGATTTAATCACAGTGGAGGATTCTTTAACTTGGTGAGATATCATCTTTCTTAACAAGCAATATTATTGCTTGGCAGGTAAGACTAGTGGCTGTAAAATAATCTCAGGTTCTGGGGCCTCTTCCATGCTAGTTGCAGGAGTTGACTCCGACACTGCAGGAAGTGGTTCTGATAGTGGTAGTCACTTTTCTTCTTTATTTTTCTTCTTCCAGTTTGTGCATCTAGATCATGGGAAGGTGCATTTAGATCACTGGAGTATTCTCTTCTTAATCCTGCTATTGCTCCCTTTATGGTCTTCTTGGTTTCCTCATCTACAATCTTTTCTGATGAGTCCTCTGTTTTCATATATCCATTATCTCCTTTCTTTTTGGCCTTCCATTCATCCAGCTGGGGTTTGGTCTTTACATCTACTTTTACAAGCAGCATTCTGTCTCCTACTTGAGGTTCATGCACTAACATTAATGCACACAGAGTAGAGTCTGGTTCTTTATACTCACAAAATTCAAATCCTTGCAACTTTTCTGAAGCTCCTTGAACTCACTTCCATTTTAAAACTGCCTGATTAACATATCAGAAGCTTTCTCTGATATGTCTATAAAAACTGTAGTTGGACCACTGCTTTTGTCACTTCCATGCTTCTTCTGAGCAGCATGGCTCTTCCTTGGTCAAACATGCTTTCCGACCAGAGGCACAGAGGATGGTACCAAAACCTGGTTGTCCTCTGTTGGGCAACGGCTCATGGTGTTCAGCATGGAGACAGTTGTGGCATCCTCCAATAACTTTCTTAATTTGCTTTCATATGGCTTCATTGCAGAGGATGTGGCATGCAAATAATGGATGCATCTCTAATCAAGAAATAGTTGTCTTAGCCAGACAAGCCCCCACAAAGCTGGTCCATCTATTTTTAATCACACACACACTCAATATGGCTTGTTGGTTGTTGTAATTCACAGTTGCAAATGTCATTCCTACAGGAGTTATCTGTTCTCCAGCATAATTTCTTTGTTGAATACCTGCAGACTTCAGTTTACTACCTTTGAAATGACATTCAAACACATCTTATGGAATGACTGAAACAGCCGAATCAGTGTCTAATTACATTTTAATTAATTTGCCATTAACTTCTCGTAAGCCATATTTATTTTCACACTATAAATTTCAAGGCTACACAGTTCTGTGTCATTCTCATCATTATCAGATGTTTCAATATCATGCAGGTTAGTGCTCATTTTGAAACTGCAATTTGAATTTTTAGCTTTTTCTCTTCCTTGAGCAGTCCATTTATTTTTTGTCTGCCCAACATGCTCTTTATTTCATCTCCTACAAATTTCTCCTTTAAATTTGCATTTGTTTGGTGTATGTGTATCCCAACCACAACGGTCAATTTGTTCAACCAGGCCAGTTTCTGTTTAGACAATGCCACTTTGTTCATGCTTACTTTCGTTCCTGACTGCAACTCAATTGCATCTCTATCTACGGTTTCCATTGCTCATCTGAATAGAAAATAGGTGCAGAAGTAGACCATTCGGCCCTTTGAGGCTGCACCGCCATTTTGAGATCATGGCTGATCACCTACTATCAATACCCGGTTCCTGCCTTGTCCCCATATCCCTTGATTCCCCTATCCATAAGATACCTATCTAGCTCCTTCTTGAAAGCATCCAGAGAATTGGCCTCCACTACCTTCCGAGGCAGCGCATTCCAGACCCCACAACTCTCTGGGAGTAGTTTTTCCTTAACTCTGTCCTAAATGACCTACCCCTTATTCTCAAACCATGCCCTCTGGTACTGGACTCTCCCAGCATCCTGCCTCTATCTTGTCCAATCCCTTAATAATCTTATATGTTGCAATCAGATCCCCTCTCAATCTCCTTAATTCCAGCGTGTACAAGCCCAGTCTCTCTAACCTCTCTGCGTAAGACAGTCCAGACATCCCAGGAATTAACCTCGTGAATCTACGCTGCACTTGCTCTACAGCCAGGATGTCCTTCCTTAACCCTGGAGACCAAAACTGTACACAATACTCCAGATGTGGTCTCACCAGGGCTCTGTCCAAATGCAAGAGGATTTCCTTGCTCTTGTACTCAATTCCCTTTGTAATAAAGGCCAACATTCCATTAGCCTTCTTCACTGCCTGCTGCACTTGCTCATTCACCTTCAGTGACTGATGAACAAGGACTCCTAGATCTCTTTGTATTTCTCCCTTACCTAACTCTACACCGTTCAGATAATAATCTGCCTTCCTGTTCTTACTCCCAAACAGGATAACCTCACACTTATTCACATTAAACGTCATCTGCCAAGTATCTACCCACTCACCCAGCCTATCCAAGTCACCCTGAATTCTCCTAACATCCTCATCACATGTCACACTGCCACCCAGCTTAGTATCATCAGCAAATTTGTTGATGTTATTCTCAATGCCTTCATCTAAATTGTTGACGTAAACTGTAAACAGCTGTGGTCCCAATACCGAGCCCTGTGGCACCCCACCAGTCACCACCTGCCATTCTGAGAAACACCCATTCACCACTACCCTTTGCTTTCTATCTGTCAACCAGTTTTCTATCCATGTCAATGTCTTCTCCCCAATGCCATGAGCTTTGATTTTACCCACCAATCTCCTATGTGGGACCTTATCAAATGCCTCCTGAAAATCGAGGTACACTACATCCAGTGGATCTCCCTGTCTAACCTCCTGGTTACATCCTCAAAAAACTCCCATGCTGGCTCGGCCCAGTCCTATCACTGCTATCTAGATATGCCATTATTTCATCTTTAATAATGGACTCTAGCATCTTCCCCACCACCGACGTCAGGCTGACAGGTCGATAGTTCTCTATTTTCTCCCTCCCTCCTTTCTTAAAAAGTGGGATAACATTAGCCATTCTCCAATCCTCAGGAACGGATCCTGAATCTAAGGAACATTGGAAAATGATTACCAATGCACCCGCAATTTCCAGGGCCACCTCCTTTAGTACCCTAGGATGCAGACCATCTGGACCTGGGGATTTGTCAGCCTTCAGTCCCATCAGACTACTCATCACTGTTTCCTTCCCAATGTCAATCTGTTTCATTTCCTCTGTTACCCTATGTCCTTGGCCCATCCATACATCTGGGAGATTGCTTGTGTTTTCCTTAGTGAAGACAGATCTAAAGTACTTATTAAATTCTTCTGCCATTTCTCTGTTTCCCAGAACAATTTCACCCAATTCATTCTTCAAGGGCCCAACATTGTTCTTAACTATCTTCTTTCACTTCACATACCTAAAAAAGCTTTTGCTATCCTCCTTTATATTCCTGGCTGGCTTGCGTTCGTACCTCATTTTTTCTCCCCGTATTGCCTTTTTAGTTAAGTTCTGTTGTTCCTTAAAAACTTCCCAATCATCTGTCCTCCCACTCACCTTAGCTCTGTCATACTTCCTTTTTTTTTAAAGCTATGTAATCTCTGACTTCCTTTGTCAACCACTGTGGCCCCTTTCCCCCCTTTGAATCCTTCCTTCTCTGGGGGATGAACTGATTTTGCACCTTGTGCATTATTCCCAAGAATACCTGCCATTGCTGTTCCACTGTCTTTTCTGCTAGGATATCCATCCAGTTAACTTTGGCCAGCTCCTCCCTCATGGCTCCATAGTTTCCCCTGTTAACTGCAACACTGCCACCTCCGAGCTGCCCTTATCCTTCTCAAATTGCAGATAAAAACTTATCATATTATGATCAATACCACCTAATGGCTCCTTTACTTCAAGATCGCTTATCAAATCCTGTTCATTACATAACACTAAATCCAGAATAGCCTTGTCCCTGGTCGGCTCTCGTACAAGCTGTTCCAAGAATGCATCCCGTAGGCACTCTACAAACTCCCTATCCTGGGGTCCAGCACCAACCTGATTCTCCCAGCTCACCTGCATGTTGAAATCCCCCATAACTACTGCAACATTACCTTTGCCACATGCCAATGTTAACTCCCTATTCAACTTGCACTCAATATCCATGCTGCTGTTTGGTGGCCTGTAGACAACACCCATTAGGGTCCTTTTGCCCTTACTGTTCCTCAGTTCTATCCACACAGACCCTACTTCTCCTGATCCTATGTTCCTCCCTTGCAAAGAATTGAATCTGATTCCACACCAACAGGGCCACCCCACCCCCTCTGCCCACATTTCTGTCCCTACGATAGCAAGTATACCCTTGTACATTCATTTCCCAGGTCTGATCTCCCTGCAGTCATGTCTCCGTTATCCTGTAGGCACACTACAAATTCCCTATCCTTTATCAGGTGTAAGCTGTGCTTCAGATAGGAGCTGTTTTTGAATGCTTTCTCTTAAGATTGAGGTGGCACGGCAACAGCAGCCACTTAGACCTGGTGTTATTTTAGTTTAATTTTCTAATTTAAGTTTGATACACAATTTTCGATTAGGGCACATGGATAACAGAACAACTATCTACCATCGCCAGATACTACTATAATACAGAGATCACCCAAAAACAAACCTTCACAAAGATCTGCTGGTTGAATTACGCGACCTCGGCTTGCTGAGGGAAACGGGCTTACATTCCTTGGACTCGCCTGATGCTGGTAGCTGGAGATGGAGATGTCGCAAGTGATGTGTGAGGAAGCGGAAGCGAGGCAAGTGGGCAGGGGTCCGTGCCAGGCAAAAAGTGAACCCTAGCCGGTCAACTCTCCCGTCCATTCTGCTCTCCAATGTCCATTCCCTGGACAATAAATTGGACTACATCCGACTCCAACGAAATACTCGGTGGGAGTACAGAGTCTGTTGTACGTACGACTTTACAGAGACATGGTTCACTGATGGAATTTCGGACGCCGCTATTCACTAGACAGGCTTGCCTTGTTTTGAGCAGACAGGGATGCAGCTCCTCCGGTAAGACTCGCGGTGGTGGTGTGTGTATTTATATCAACATGAAATGGTGTAGGAACTCTGTGCTGGTTTCCAGACGCTGCTCATCACAAGTGGAGTTTGTGGCTGTTAGATGCAGACCATTTTATTTGCCACGGGAATTCACCTCTGTTTATATATTCGGTGTCTACATTTCCCCCAGTGCTAATGCTAAGGAGGTGCTCTGTGAACTGTATGGGGCTATTAGTGAAATGCAGAATGCACACCCCGATGGACTGTTTATTGTCGCCGGTGATTTTAACCACGCGAACCTTAAGTCAGTGCTCCCCAAATTCCATCAGTATGTGGACTTTGCAACGAGGGGGGAGAACGCATTGGACCTGGTTTACAGAAACATCCCTGATGCGTACCGGGCAGAGCACCCCATCCCCCATCTTGGTTACTCAGACCACATCTCTGTTATGCTAATCCCAGCATACAGACCGCTCGCCAGGCGCTCCAGACCAGTTCAGAAGCAGGTGAAAACCTGGCCATCAGGAGCCATCTCTGCTCTTCAAGACTGCTTTAAGCACACTGACTGGCATATGTTCAGGGAGGCTGCAACCGATGGTGATTCTACAAACTTAGAGGAGTACACAGCATCAGTGACCAGCTACATCAGCAAGTGCATTGATGATGTTACTCTGTCCAAGACCATCACTATACGCACTAACCAGAAGCCATGGATGACCGCAGAGGTGCGTGCGCTGCTGAGGTCCCGCGACTCCGCCTTCAGTGCAGGCGACAAGGCAGCCCTAACAATAGCAATGGCCAAACTGTCCCAAGCCATCAGAGGGGCAAATCGTGCACATGCCCAGCGAATCCACAGCCACTTCCAGGACAGCGGCGACACACAGCGCATGTGGAAGGGCATTCTGGACATCACCAATTACAGGACAACATTACCTGACTGTGCAGGTGACGCCTCCCTCCCAGATGCGCTGAATAACTTCTACGCCCGTTTTGAGGCAGAAAATGACATGGCGGCAAGCAAGTCCTACAAATGACCAGGTGCTGTGTTTTACCATGGCCGATGTGAGTAGAACCCTGTGGAGGGTCAACCCATGGAAGGCTGCTGGACCAGACAACATTCTTGGTAGAGTGCTCAGAGGATGTGCAGACCAGCTAGATGTCCTCACTGACATCTTCAACATCTCCCCGAGCAGCGCCACTGTTCCAACGTGCTTCAAGGCTGCCACCATCATCCCCGTGCTGAAGAAGTCTTCAGTGTCCTGCCTAAATGACTACCATCCCGTTGCACTCACATCCATCATCATGAAGTGCTTCAAGAGGCTCGTCATGAGACATATCAAGACCCTGCTGCCCCCTCACTGGACCCCCTGCAGTTTGCGTACTGTCCCAACTGCTCAACAGATGACGCCATTGCCATCTGGACAAAAAAGCCACATACATTCGGATGCTGTTCAAAGACTTCAGTTCAGCATTCAACACCATCATCCCTCAAAAACTGATTGGAAAGCTGAGCCTACTGGGCCTGAACACCTCCCTCTGCAACTGGATCCTAGACTTCCTGACTGGGAGACTTCAGTCAGTCCGGATCGGGAGCAGCATCTCCAACACCATCACACTGAGCACGGGGGCCCCCCAGGGCTGTACGCTCAAGTCCACTGTTGTTCACTCTGCTGATCCACGACAGTGCTGCAACATACAGCTCAAACCATATTATCAAGTTCGCCGATGACATGACCGTGGTGGGTCTCATCAGCAAGAACGACGAGTCAGATTACAGAGAGGAAATGCAGCAAATGGACTGGTGCAGAGCCAAAAACCTGTCTCTGAATGTGAACAAAAGAGATGGTTGTTAACTTCAGGAGGGCACGGAGCGAGCACTCCCTGCTGAACATCGACAGCTCCTCGGTAGAGATCGTTAAGAGCACCAAATTTCTTGGTGTTCACCTGGTGGAGAATCTTACCTGGTCCCTCAACACCAGCTCCATAGCAAAGAAAGCCCAGCAGCATCTCTACTTTCTGCAAAGGCTGAGGAAAGTCCATCTCCCACCCCCCATCCTTATCACATTCTACAGGGGTTGTATTGAGAGCATCCTGAACAGCTGCATCACTGCCTGGTTCAGAAATTGCACCATCTCGGATCGCAAGACCCTACAGCAGATAGTGAGGTCAGTTGAGAAGATCATCGTGGTCTCTCTACAGCCATCACGGACATTTACACTACACGCTGCATCCACAAAGCAAACAGCATTATGAAGGACCCCATGCACCCCTCATACAATCTCTTCTCCCTCCTGCCATCTGGGAAAAGGCACCGAAGCATTCAGGCTCTCACGACTAGACTATATAACAGTTTCTTCCCTCAAGCTATCAGACTCCTCAATACCCAGTGCCTGGCCTGACACCTTGCCCGATTGTCCTGTTTATTATTTATTGTAATGCCTGCACTGTTTTGTGCACTTTATGCAGTCCTGGGCAGGTCTGTAGTCTAGTGTAGCTGTGTGTTTTTTTTTCTGTGTTGTTTTTTTTTATTACGTAGTTCAGTCTAGTTTTTTGTACTGTGTCATGTAACACCATGGTCCTGAAAAACGTTGTCTCATTTTTACTATGCACTGTACCAGCAGTTATGGTCGAAATGACAATAAAAGTGACTTGACTTGAAGACTCCACAAACTAAAAAACCTCTCAGTATATCATTAAGCCAATTACCAAATTGACAATCTCTTCAATTCAGCCACATTCACTGAAATGGACTCCTTTCTGATTCTGCTTATGAAACCAAAAGCATTCTCCAGTCAACAATTGCTTTGGTTCCAAGTATCCCTGCATCACACTTACAATAACAGCAAAGCTAACTTCTCATGGTTTGGTTGGAGCAGTCAAACATTGAAGCAAACTATATGCCTTTAAACACAATGCATTTCGCAAAATTGGTACTCATTTGCTATTTCGATTGCTTCAAAATACTGTTCCAATAGTTCAGTATACGTGAGCCAATTACTCGTCTTGTAATCAAATTCGTCAATCTTTCTGATGTAGCAGGCCATTAACGCTTTTATTCATGATTATCATCACCCAGTACTCACTTTCTACAAATCTGCGAATTCTGATTTTTAAAACTTTTTTTAATAACTTGATCATGTCTTCCCTTCCAAAGAATATGTGGTGTGCTGCTTTCTTAAATAACCAATTGTTACACATGCTGGACTACGTCTTTTACTCAACATTCCTCTGCATTTTGCTGGTCTTGAACTGTCTCTGGGTCGCTTTAAAAATACCGTGCTGCCACTGTTGTTTTCTAACTTCAAAACATTAAATTAATTCAAAGGAAGATAAGGAGTCTGAAAACATGGTTCTCCTTTGAGTTTACTTAAATCGAGGTGTGCACATATCACGTGGTAGCATGATGACATAAGCATTTTTACATATAACTAACTAAGTGTACAAGAATGCTTAATCAAACAATATGTACAAGATTGTTCAAATATTATTGAAATGTTAAATACAAAATAATCGGGGGTTGTGGTAAAAGACGGATGAACATGTGATTTGAAATCATAATCAGATCTTTTGTGATCTTATAATTGCGAAGAAGATTAAAGAAGCAGAGAGCTTTATTGGTCTAATCCTGTGCCCAATTCTTATGCTTTTACGTATGCAAATGGCACAAATAGAAAGCAGAATATCAATAGTAAGATAGATACTTACCCTTGTTTCACTAATTCAAAAACTGAAAAAGAAATACAAATACAAATAATATATCAGATTATGTTTTATTTGCTGAGTCACACAGAAGTACACTCTCAATGCTGTTTATCTTGGTACTTAATTCTTTATGATTTACATCAACTGTGTATTTATCAATTCTGTTTTCACTGCTTGCTTATAAAAAAATTTCCAAAAGAAAGTGTGAACCTCTGCTAGTGTTAGAAACAGACGTGCATTTTAAGCATATCTGCTGCACTTTAAACATTTAATTATTGCAGTAGGATGCTAGTCTAAATATTATACTTTTTTTGATTTGAAAGTTGGTGTGTACTTCAAGAAGAAAACTTCCACCTATATCAGGATGACCCAGAAACTGCACAAACATAAATGGGATAGTTATCAATATTTACCCAATGTCTGATCCCCTCTCCTTCCATTTACTGCCCAAAACAAATGCATTTTGCCTCCATAACTTTTTAAGTTTCCTTTATTATGGTTCCCTTTCTCCTCCTGCATTTTTCACACTTTATTCATATCTATTAATCATTATGTTGAGGTTATTAATACAAATTTTATACATACTAACAAAGAGGAATGGTTTTTCTCTAAAACATTCTGCAAGGTATTACAAATTTCCCTGCAACTTTTTTTTAAGCTTCATGCAATTTAGTAATTTTAATTGTACACCTTACTTAAAATGCAAGATAATGAACAAGAACAATAGTATGGTCTCTCAAGCCAGCTTTGCATTTCAACAAGATCATGGCTGATCCTGTGCCATAAATCTACTTCCACATCTTTTTACATATTTAAAACTCAAAAATATCTATAAACAAATATAGAGGATTAAACTTAATATTATAATTTAGAATACTACATATTTAACATTCTGCTTTGGAACTCACAAAAGTGATCTCCTCCATAGACAGAAAACCAAACTCAAATGGGTAACATTATTTCAAATCATTTCTCTTCAGTCCAAAAGGGCTACCCTGAGATTCTAGCTGTCTTGCACTTTAACTTTGCATTCACTCCCACTCTGAACTCTGTCTTGGGCCTCCTAAACTGTTCCAACAATAAATGAACAGCACATAAGTGCCATTACAAAGAAGGGACAACACCACCTTCATTTTCTTAGAAATTTGTGTAGATTATGCTATAAATCTGTAGTGGAGGGAAAACTGACAGGCTGCATCGCAGATAGGTAAGGAAATGTTAGTGCCCTTGAACAGGAAATCATACAAAAAGTAGTGGATATAGCCCAGTCCATCACGGGTAAAGCTCTCCCCAACACTGAGCACATCTATAGGAAGCCTTGTCGCAGGAAAGCACCATTCACCCCTCAACCAGCAAGCTCTTGAAAAAAAAGGGAATTTAATCTAACTTCATTAGAGATGACTTCACTGAATTTCACTTGCCCTGTTATTAAAATGTTCCCACAACCTATGGACTCACTTTCAAGGACTTTTTACCTTAGTTCTCAATATTTATTGCTTATTTATCTATTATTATTTCTTTCTTTTTGTATTTGGACAATTTGTTGACTTTTTCATACTGGTTGAACACCCGTTGGTGCAGTTTTTCATTGTTTGTGTTATGGTTATTACTCTATTATGGAATTATTGAGTATGCCTGCTAGAAGATGAATCTCAGGATTGTATATGGTGACATACTATATGTGTACTTTGATAATAAATTTACTTTGAACTTTTGAGATTCAGCATGTCACTAAATACTTTGACAGACCTATAGATGTACAGTGGAGAATATCCTGACTGGTTGCATCACAGTCTGGTATGGAAACACCAAGGCCCAGGAATAGAAAGGGCTACACAAAGTGGTAGACACAACCCTGTCCATCACAGCATTGATGTCCGCTCCCCCACCAATGAGTGCATTTACATGGAGCGGTGCTACAAGAAAATAGTATTCATCACCAGGCCATATTCTCTTCTTGCTACTACCATTGTGCAGGAGGTAGCAGACCCACACCATTTGGTTCAGGAACAGTTATTACCCTACAATCATCAGGCTCCTGAACAAGCATGGATAACTTAATTCACTTATACTCTGAACTGATTCAACAAACTACAGACTCACTTTCAAGGACTCTTTACAACTCAGGTTAGAGTCACAGAGTGATGAACACTACAGCACAGAAACAGGCTCTTCGGCTCATCTAGTCCATGTAAAACCATTAATTTGCTTAGTGACATCAACCTGCACCTAGACTATAGCTCTTCATACCTCTCCCATTCATATACCTACCCAAATTTTTTTTACATTTTAAAATCGTACCTGCATTCACAACTTGCATTGGCAGCTCGTTCAACACTTTCACCACCTTCTGAGTGAAAAAGTTCCCTCTCATGCTCTTCTTCAACACATCACCTTTCACCCTTTGCTAATGATCTCTAGTTGTTGTCTTACCCAACCTCAGTAGAAAAAGCCTGCATGCATTTACCCTATCTATACCACTCAACTTTGTACACTTCTGGGAAATCTTCCCTCAATCTTCTACATTATCCACAAATCCTGTCAGACTTGCTGAATATTTAAAGGTATTTCAGTTTTTATTTAATAGATCAACTTTGTTGAAATTGGTAAAAATTATCTTGGGAGATGGTGATGCCAACATTTACAGACTAAAATTCACATAAGAGACTGCACTCCAAAAATAACTTGCTGAATACAGAATTATAGAAGAGTTTTGTATAATAAGGTGAAAAATGGGATTGTATCCTTTTATGCCCTGTAATAAATAGAACTTAATCATAAGATCTCTTTGAAACCTCCCATCTCTCATCTTAAAATTACGCCTTCTTGTTTTTGATACCTCTACCACTGGATAAAGATTTTGACTATTTACCTTCTCTGTGCCTCTCACCTACTTCCAATGGGTCATCGCTCAGCCTCCTGGACTTCAGGGAAACAAACCCATCTTAACCAATCCCTCCTCATAAATGAGGTAATCTAATCCAGGCAACATGCTGATGAATTTCCTTCACACTCTCTCCACCATATTGTTTCTCTTTTGTGGTGGCCAAAATTGTATACATTCCTTCATGAATGGCCTACTAGTTTTGTAAAATTTCAACAAAAGATCCAAACCCCTATATTGTAATCCCAAACCCTTGAAGGCAAGCATACCACATGTTTTCTTCACTATTCTCTCCACCTGTGTTGTCATTTTCAAGGAAGTATGAACTTCAGCACCATGGTCTCTCAATTCATCAACATTCTTTAGTACCTTCGCATTTACTGTATTTGCCTCACCCTGTGACTTTCCAAAATGCATCACCT
The DNA here is from genome assembly GCF_030144855.1 of Hypanus sabinus. Lineage (NCBI taxonomy): Eukaryota > Metazoa > Chordata > Chondrichthyes > Myliobatiformes > Dasyatidae > Hypanus > Hypanus sabinus. The sequence continues at coordinate 90,797,780 of NC_082718.1, forward strand.
TACACTTGCTGAGTGGATTAAATTCCATCTACCAAAGCTCCACACAACTTTCCCACTGATCTATATCCTCTCCACACCACCACCAATTTTCATGTCATTCACAAACTTACTAATCCAACCTCCTCCTTCCTACAACTGAAATGTTTGAAATGATTCATTATACCAAATTGAATATAATGTATGAATTTATGACATTTTTAAACTTAGTAATTCTTTTTAGAATGAACTATTTCTAAGCTAGTTCGGAACACAAATGAGCTAACAGAAGGCTTTCATTGGACATACCCATATACAAATGATCCTCATTGGGGTCATCAAGCACCTGTAAAGGAGAGTGGTATCATTGAAATACGCCTATACTTTGAACAAGACTCAGTATTAGAACACATCGTAAAGACACAGAACCATAATAAAAAAATTAAGTTGTAGGTTCACTACAAACCATTTTAGCTAGCACTTATTATCTACTGTTAGCAAAGAAACATTAAGATGGTGGTGGACCTACTTGAACCCTTTGTGCAAAACATTAGTAATATTTATAATAATATCACTTTTACTATCATTCAGAGAATCAGGACATTTGGGATCCATGGAAACTTGGCTCTGTGAATTGGCTTGCCCATAGGAGACAGAATGTGTTTGTAGACGGAGCAAATTCTGCCTGGAGGTCAGTGTCTAATGATGTTCCTTAGGGATCTGTACTGGAACCCTAGCTCTGAGTACTTTTAATAAATGACTTGGATGAAAAAGTGGGAGGGTGGATTAGTAAATTTGCAGGTTAGTGGTGGTGTGGATAGTATAGAAGGTTGCCGAGGTTTATAAAAGTACATTGGTAGAATGCAGAATTGTGCTGAGAAGTGGCAGATGGAGTTCAATCCAGATAAGTGTGAGGTGATACACTTTGGAAAGTCAAATTTGAAGGCAGATTACAGGGCTAATGGCAGGTTTCTTACCAGTGTGGAGGAACAGAGGGATCATGGGGTTCATGTCCATAAATCCCTCAAAGTTGTTGTGCAAATTGAAAGGTCTGTTAAGAAGGCATATGGTGTATCAGCCCTCATTGGTCAGAAGAATGAGTTCAAGAGCCACAAGGTAATGCAGCAGTTCTATAAAACACTGGTTAGACTACACTTGGAAATATTATGTTTAGTTCTGGTTGCCTCATTATGGGAAGGATGTGGAAGTCTTAGAAAAAGTGCAGAGGAAATTTACTAAAATACTGCCTGGATTGGAGAGCATGTCTCATGAGATAGGTTGAAAGAGCTAGGGCTTTTCTCTTTGGAGCAACAAAGGGTAAAAAGTGGCCTGATAGAGCTGTATAAGTTGATAAGAGGCACAGATCAAGTGGACAGCCAGAAACATTTTCTCCAGGGTGAAAATGCTCGTATGAAGGGGCATTATTTTAATGTAATTGGAGGAAAGTAAAGAAGGATGTCAGAGGCAAGTTATTGTTACACAGAGGATGGTGGGTGTTTGGAATGTGCTGCCAGGGGTGGTGGTAGAGGCATTAGTGACATTTAAGAGTCTCCTGGATAGGCACGGGGATGATAGAAAAATCAAGGGCTATGTAGGAGGGAAGGGTGATATTGACGTTGGAATAGGTTAAAAGATCAATTACAGTATAGGCCAAAGGGCTTGGACTGTGCTGCAACGTTCTAAGGTCTATGTTCTAAATTATAAGACACTTTGCAACATGAGGTAGTCAATTCTGATAAATCTCATTGTTTTACCTTTCATCACACTGCATATATTTCTGGGTGTTTAACTGAGAATTGGAAAATATTTTAATTTTGTAGCAAAATTACTTTAATCCAACATAAGCAATTGAAAATATTTTAGCTAAAATTAATTAATTTTGCTATATGGCTGGTTGAAAATACAGTAGAAAATACTGTAAGGAGGGCAATCTATTTCCTATATCTTGAATGCACAAATCTCTTCCAGCATTCTACAAGATAAAAATAGAATCACCAATAACTTCTTTCACACTAAAACAGAATTCAGCAATAATCAAAATGCCTAAACATGTTGATCATGGGAAAACAGTTGTTTAATGAATTATGTACAGTTGAAACTCTATATTAATATAGCTATTTCCCTAGACTGTCAAACCAATGATGTATTCAAATCTGCAAACAATACTGTGACTAAGTTTATAACTGAGCTTACACTAAAGGGGTGAGTACTTTCTGATGAGAGGTTATGCTTTTAATCAATTTTTGTACTTTTGTTGTCCAGGTTCAATTCAAGGTTTATCCATTAATAATTATAAATTTACACAAAGTTGGGCTTAAACCAGACTAGATGGGAAATTACATATTAATATATTACTTCATGCATATTTAGCTTACTGTGGAGAAGTGTAAAAGCATATGATACATATTATTTCATCAGGTCTTGGCCTAAAATGTTGACATTTTATTCCTTTCCATAGATCCTGCCTGACCTGCTGAGTTCCTCCAGTATATTGTGTGTATTACTCTGGATTTCTAGTATCTGCAGAACCCTTTGTGGTCATTTACAGTAAATATTATTCAGTTTTAACCATATGCTCATAAGCAACAGTTGCAAGTATGAAAAGCTGTGTGATTTATTTTGCCTCTGGTAGATTAGCACTGCAGCATAATTGTAAGGTGGTACTTTTACCACTTGTTACACTTCTGCCATTAGTGTGGTACATGCAATACTGCCTTATTAATGTTTTGAACATTCAAATGGATTTGAAACATCTACACCACTTTACATACATAACAAATAAAAATGTCAACGTGGGGAAATGAGCCAAACAGGACAAACTGCTGTAAGGTGGTGGAAAAGATGTGGACAGAAGGGCCCCAAAGAGAAATTAGTAAGGAAATGATGTAAAACACATTCATATTTCAATGAGGATCCACTCTAAAATGTAATAACCTGCTCAGAAAAGTCATATTGAGTTACACCTTGGCAATAAAGGCTTTCTTCCATATCTATGAAAGAACCTGGTCCAGATGTGGGAACTTACTTCGTTAGCTTGAAACATTCCAGGTTCTAATAACATAAGCAATGACAGGGCCTTGAATGGCACACTGGAGAAGATATTCAGAAAATACCATGAAAACTTTGACAGCTCTCAGGGATTTTGAATATTTCTGAACGCAATAATATTCTGAAATATTTGAAGACTTAAAAAGATGCTCCAATTATTAAAATAGTTGTAAAAATAAATTTTGTTAAATATATAACTTATTCAATGATAAGTATACAATAGTGTCTTTTAAGAGCCTCTTAGATAGGTACATAGAGCTTAGAAAAATAAGAGGGTTATGTGCTAGAGAAATTCTAGGCAGTTTCTAGAGTAGGTTACATGGTTCACACAACATTGTGGGCTGAAGGGCCTGTAATGTGCTGTAGATTTCTATGTTCTATGATAAGTAATGTAAAACAGAACACAATTTAAAACAAACTTTATCTTACTTTCAATCCACCCCGTATATATGGGACTTGGACACTAATATTTCTTTTTTTTTTGCAAATTGCCTCACATGCATGCTGTATTAGGAATTATTCCCTCCTCCAATATTCTCTCATGCCTCAGCACATAGCTGCTCTTCAGAAAAATCAAATTTCTGCCAACTTTTTATATTTCTTCACAAAACCATAATAGGATAAATGAACAACATACACAAAATGCTGGTGGAACGCACCAGCATTTTGTGTGTGTTGCTTGAATTTCCAGCATCTGCAGATTTCCTCGTGTTTGCATTATAGGATAAATGAGTAATGTTTTAAAAATATTTATTATGCTGGAGAAATCTTTCAGCAATAAAATAAGGCAACATATGAATACTTCAAATACTGTTGCAGCATGTTTGAAAAAAAGACAATTAAGGTTTGCAAACTGATACAGCATTTTAAAAATAGTTAAGATAACAAATTATGTTCATGCATGTAGGATGCAGATTAAAAGAATTCTGATAATCAAACTATTTTTAACAAATATTATAGTCTTTTCAGTTGTTAAATAGTAAATAAAGAAAAAGTCAAAACCTACTTCAATTAGCTTGACCACATTTGGATGATCCAACTTTTTCAGAATAGCAATTTCTTGGTACACACAATCCAAAGGTCCTTTAGGCTGCACTGAGGTTTGTGGAATTGCTTTGGCACCTCTAGGTGGAGGACGACCTAATAAGCAGATGAGATCCATCATTTTCTTGGTAGCCACATACTTAAAGTATCTGTGCTTAAGTCGTCTTCCACACAATTTGTACTTCAACACAAGATAACCACTACTTTAAAAAGCTGTTCACATGTCCAATGATGATAGAAGTAAAATGACAAGTATGCTTTTGTTCCAAACTAAAAAAAAAACAAACTACTTTTGAGGGTTCAAATGAGGGAGCTCCCTTGCAAATGGTCAATCCAACAACTGCCTGCACTTGGTTTCTACTGTATCATGGTATCTATAGATAGGGCTGTGCTGGGGGCTTCCACTTGAAGGACACTGTGTGATGCAGTGGGCCATAAGTGGCAACTGGGCAGCTGGTTCTGGAATGAAATGCCCCATCACCCAGTATTATGATCTTCATTGACTTCTTACAACACTATAAACATCTTTGATTTTCAAACATTTAAAAACTGACAAAATAGATTAAAATATTGAGAAAATAAACATTAAAAAATAACTAATCTTACTGAGTCTTCAGCTCACAGAAAACCAAAGCCATTGCTAGATTCAGTGGCCAGTGTAGCAGTGCAACACCAAGTCAGATATATCAGCATCCAATGCCTGATATATTGCAAGCTTCTTCACTAAAATATTCAGATTCAAAAGCCAAAAGTATGCTGACAGTGGAGCATAAAGGTCAATGACATTTAATCCTGCCTAACAGATACAATTTTGAGATGTGAAACCCACAGCAGTACTGTTTGAAGCATACTTTTGAAAATTTAACACTGGACATCATTAAACATAGAACATTAGAGTACAAGCCTTTTAGCCCACAATGTTGTGCTGACCTTTTAACCTAGTCTAAGATCAATCTATCCCTTCCTTCCTACATACCCTCTATTTTTCTATCATCCATGTGCCTATACAAGTTTCTTAAAGCCCCTAATATATCTGCCTATACCATCATCCCTGGCAGGATTTTTCATGAACCCAATACATTCTGTGTTTAAAAAAAAAAGTACCTCTGACATCTCCCCTTTACTTCCCTCCAATCACCTTAAATATATCCCCTGATATTAGCTATTTCTTCTCTGGGAAAAAGTCTTCAGGCATCTATTCAATCTATGCCTCTTACCTTATACACCTCTATCAAGTCTCCTTTTGTCCTTCTTTGCTCCTTCAACCTATCTTTATAAGACATGCTGTTTAGACTGGGCAGCATCCTGGTAAATCTCCTCTTACCCACTCTATAGCTTCCACATCCTACCTATAATGAGGCGACCAGAAATGAACACAATACTCCAAGTGTGATCTAACCAGGGTTTAATGCAGCTGCAACATTACCTTGTGGCTCTTGAATTCAATTCCCCAACTAATGAAGGCCAAAACACCATAAGCTTTAACAACCCTATCAACTTGCCTAGCAACTTTGTGGGATCTAAGGATGCGGTCCTGTAGTGTATTAATATTTGAGTGATATTGTGAATATATAGTTTGAACAAGCATTCTTTTGTTTGGTTACATAATTCATTATGGGGTATATGTAAGAAGTACGTGAATGCTGTCTATCACTACACCAGCATGTTGTACGTGAGTGCCTCACTAAAACAAAAATAAGAACGTATGTATCCTAGCTCCTGTGTTTTTCTTTCAATTACTTCCTGGAGTTATAAAACATAACTGTGGTGATGAGGAAGTTCTAAAATGAACTCAAGACGACTACCTACTGTTGAAGCGCAGCAGGTTTTTCTTTACAAGGGGAGTGAGAGAGACGTTCAAGTTTAAAAAAGACAGAAAATGGACTAAACAAACAAGCAACGAGCATAGCCATGGATTCTTAAGGAGTGAGTACGGGATGATAATAATAATAATAAATTTTTAAAAAGGAGAAATGGCTGGCTACTCAGAAAGACAGATGCATCTGATTGCATAACAGATAACTAAATGATGTATAATGAACGAATTGGGATGTATTTCGTAACAAATGAAATAGTTGATGACAAATGGGTGCCAGCGCAGCTGAGTGCAATGGGTGGAAAAACATACAGTTTGTTTAGAAGTTTAATTACTCTATCCAAACTATTCTAAATTAGCTTTGCTGATATCATTAACACAGGAACATTTAAAACCAAAATTACTGTTAATTGCAGAATGCTTTAGATTTCATAAGCGAATGAAATGGATGGGGAGCCCACTTGAGCTTATGTGGCTGAATTGATTAAATTGTCCAAGCAATGTCAGTTCAGTGATGGACTTAATGGTGCACTGAGAGATAGTTCAGTTTGTGAAATCCTAAAAGGAATTATTCAAAAGAGCTCCTCACCACAGAGGAGGTCCCAGAACCTGAGGTTGTTTCATAGCTACAAGTCTCACCTGCCAAGCAGAGAGACCACCACCACCCTGCCACCCCCCTCCCCCACGGGTCAGGAAATATATTTTCCCGGAAGAGTAAGAAATCCTCCACAGTGATTAAATCTTTAGCCTTGAATGCAAAAGTTTAAAAGATACCAGGCTGTGATGTCTATATAGTGACTTGAGAGTAATATGTTATATATTTGTGCTAAGATGCATTCTTTCTTGAGTTGGTTTATAGCTAAGTAGGGAGGAGTGTAGCTAATTTAACATTTCAGTAATATTTGAGCAATATTGTAAATACAGTATATTTTTTAAGCATTCTCTGCTTACATAATTATATGTAAGTAGTACATAAATGGCATATCCCATTATGTCACCATGTCATATGCGTGTACCTTACTAAAAAAACAAAGGGAAAACAAAAAATAAGTAGCTAAGTATCCTGGTTCCTGTGTTTTATTTTCAATTAGTTCCTAGAGTTACAAAACATTACACACCCCAAGATCCCTCTGGTCCTCCACACTACTAAGAATCCTGTCATTCACCCTCTATTCTGCCTTCAAATTTGACTTTCTGAAGCAAATCAATTGTACACTTTTCCAGGTTGAACTTCATCTGCTACTTTGCTGAGCTCTGCACCCTGCCAATGTCCCAATGCAACTTACAACAACCTTACACACTATCCACACCGCCAACCTTCATGTCATCTGCAAACTTACTAACCCACCCTTTCAATTCCTTGTCCAAGCCTAATCTGAAAAAGTAAAGCACCATTGGCCACTGAACTCCATACAGAATATGGTCTATCTACAACCACCCTCTGCCTTTTTATGGCAAGCCAATGCTGTATCCACACAAGCAAGTTGCCCTGGATCTCATGCTTCCGGACTTTCTGAACGAACTTACCATGGAGAACTCTATCCAATGCCTTACTAAAATCTATATGTATCACACCAACCTCTCTACCTTCAAAGTACTTTGTCACATCTTCACATAAGTCAATCTTGGGAGCACAAAATTACCTTTATACATAATATAAATGATTAACATTATTTCTTCTCTTTCCCCCTAAGGTTCATGATCAAAGTATAAAAGGCATTATCAAACAACTGTCCCCACATTTCCATTGTTTACATGGGAACCAACAGGTTTCCCCTTCTTTCATGTGGGGTAAAACATTCGCACGTTTCAACATGATCTAAAGTTCATGCCCTTTGTGTTAAATTGCCATAGAATCTGTATTCTAACACTCAGTATAGCAAAGAGTATCAACTTTATTTGCAAACCGAAAAAAGTATTTGTTTTGATAAAGGTGTTGAAAATAATTAAGAGATAGGACAGATAGCAACAAACTGATAGCATTAGAATTACAGAAAGAAAACATAAAATACATTTGGGACAAATCAATAGACAATTTTCTCAAAGGATTTCAAGACTTGCAAAATACTCCATTGAGAAAGTATTTGATGTGGGTCATTTAGACCAATATCCGTTCTTAATGTAGATTATAGATTATTTACCTCCATCATGGCCAAACGATTAGAAGAGTTTCTACCCATACTGATATGTAACGATCAGACAGGCTTTATACAACAACGCCAAACACAAGACAATATAAGACGGACAATTCACATTATGGATCATGTACAAAAAAAATAAAATCAAAGCAATAGTGTTAAGTTTGGATGCTGAAAAGGCATTTGATTCAGTTAATTGGAATTTTCTTTAGAGCTTCACATAGATTTGGTTTCCAAGACACAATTATTAAAACTATTCAGACACTATATGCCAACCCTACTGCTAGGATTAAAATCAATCGATATTTATCAAATAGTCTTACCCTTGAAAGGGGCACGAGACAAGGTTGGGCATGGTCACCGCTACTCTTTGCATTATATCTGGAACCATTAGCTCAATACATCAGACAAAATGAAGATATTAGGGGAATTACTATTAAAGGGACAGAGCATAAATTGACTTGTTACGGGGATGACATTCTGATTTATCTAGGGCAACCAACATACTCTTTACTTAAATTGATGCAATCCTTTGAACAATATGGTCAATTATCAGGATAACAAGATCAACATAGATAAAACCCAATTACTTTCATATAACTATAGCCCACCAAGAGAAATTGAAAGTAGATATCCCTGGGCATGGCAAACAGAGTCTTTCAAATATTTGGGCATCATAATGCCAAAAGATTTGGCAAAATTATCAGAATGCAATTATCAGCCTTTATATATAAAAAATTAAGGAAGATATGTCAAGATGGAACCTGATTCCTTTTTTTAGTCTCAGTTCAAGAATTGAGTCTATTAAAATGGATATACTGCCCAGACTGTTATATCTCTTTCAGACCCTACCAATAGAGATTAATCAAAATCATTTCAATGAATGGAACAAGATGCTATCAAGGTATATTTGGCAGGGTAAAAGGCCTACAGTTTATCTCAAAACTTTGCATAGAGACTATTATTTTGCAGCATAGTTGAGAGCTGTGATATGTTGGTGCAACCCATCATATGACACTCAATGGAAAAACATTGAGGAGCGGGTACTTCCCATCCTCATACAAGCAATTTTGGCTGATAACAACCTGCAAACGTACATAAATACTATTGATAACCCATGGGTGAAATTAACTCTTAAAATATGGAAAACTACTATAAAAGAATATAATCTAGAAGGAGATATTGCAATTCTTAAATGGTGTGCATATGACTCGGATTTTACGCCGAATAAACTGTATGCTAGACTTAAGGACTGGACAGCTAAAGGAATAACAGAACTTGGCAACGTAATGAAAGAAGGAACACTGTTCAGTTTTGAAATGCTTAAAGAGAAACACTTATTAGAAAAACAAGATTTTTATCGGTAGTTACAGATGCGACAATATGTTAATAGGACGCTTCAAAATGTAACTAAGGCAAGTACATGCTTGATAGAGCTATTTAGAAAAGTGTATAATTCAGATAATAGTAGTAAAATCATTTCAAGCATGTATAAGGGGTTGTCAAATCTTAAAACACATTCGACTTCATACATTAAAACAAAATGGGAAAAGGAAGGAGGGATAATTATATCTGAGGAAGAATGGACAATAATATGGAGGTATCAATGGAAGTGTACTAGTTCACAGAAATGGAGGGAGTTTGGATAGAAAAACTTGATAAGATATTTTATTACACCCTCTCAGATGTCCCATTATGATAGTAACCTCCCTGTTTGCTGGAGAAATTGTGGAAATCAAAATGCAAATCATTATCATATTTTTTGGGACTGCCCTGTTATCAAAAACTATTGGAGGGGGATACACAATGCCCTACAAGACATCTGTAAGTGTGAAATACCCTTAGAGAGTAAGACCATATATTTTGGGTATATACCTGAAGAATGGTTGAAAAGAGATAAATATTTAATGAATATACTGTTGGTGGCTGGTAAAAAGACTCTTACTAGGAAATGGTTATCACAGGAGAGCCCAACTTTAAATGCATGAATGGAAATTACAATGGACATTTAGAAAATAGAGAAGATAACAGCATCTGTTAATCATAAGCTGGAACAATTTGATTCATACTGAGAAAAATGGTTTAACTACATAATGCCTCATAGGCCTGATTTTATCCTCACAAACCAATGAATATGTTGGGGGAAAAAAGATCACTCCCTACTCGTACATAGTTTTCTTCTTTTGCTTGTTCTTTCTTTTTTCTCTTTTCTATAAGTGTATACCTCAGATAAATATTATGTGGAGATTTGTGGCATATATGACTATATGATATATATGTACAATATCTGAAATACATCTTATGGAAATGTTTGTTTGATGATGAACTTCAATAAAAAAAATAAATTACAAAAAAAAGAGAAAGTATCTGAAATACTGAATAAAGATGGGATAAAATGGGATGAAAGGTAGTTCCGTTTCCACACTGCTGATATGGAAAATTCGTTGGGTCAGACAGTGCATTACATTTTCTAATTTCATTGATTGTGGAAACATTACTACATTTTAAAAGCAAACAGGTTACTTACGAGGAAATCCAGCTTGCTTTATTAACTTCTTTTTAGAAAGGACTTTCATTGCCTAACAAGAAAATTATTAGTGAATCTTTTAACTCATATTTCATTCTTAGAGAGCAAGACAAAAACATTAATCTTGAATTTCAGAAATAATATGAAAACATGCAGCAATATTTACTGGATTAAATGATAAACCAATTATTTTCATCTTTGTTATATTCCTATCCTGACAATATCCACATGTGGAGGGTCTGGCTTGCTGGCCCAAAACTTCCTGAACTCTATAAACAAGACCTGGACAATGTCAGATATCCTGATACAAAACCGATTATGATCCAGGCCTGAAAGGCATTTTGTTGGATGACCAAGATCAGCTTGAGCTTTACCAGGTGTCAAAGCTGACAAACTTTTTTATTATACCTATACAGGCATACTTAAAATATTAAAAATGCAATAAATTATTTCATTTTGAAGATCTTTAATAAACTTTAAGAAAACAAACACGATCAAATCAAAACAACTATTTTATTTGTCTGTCAGAATGAAATAATGAATACTTACTACAAAGCATGCTTTTGGGGCAATTATGTTACTGAACTGAAGCCTACTTAGATTTTGTTAGCAGTTCAGATGAGCAACATCTATAAACTGCTCCAAGTCAGTTAGTGTAAGCTTAATTTCCCAGCCTAGATATTGTAGCACAGAAATTAGGAAGCATTAGAGCATCTGACCACCAGATCTGCTGCTGAACTCAGTGGCAGGGAACAAATATTTCCAGCTGAGGAGCCTGCCCTCAGCTTTATGTCAGTCATAATTAATGTTCTGGAACAACCCTATACATCTGAATGGGTTCATCAACCTGCATGGAAAAAGTACAGGCAATGGTTCTTTTCACAATATTAGTGCATTAATATTTTAATTAATTTATAACAGTAAAGTATGTTTTAAATATATTACCATTTTTAATCTTTTAAAATGTCTATCAGGAGCAGGATCACAGATTCGTCTATTAAAGGGATGACTGCCACCTGCAGGCTGCTCCATTTTGTGAGGCTTTGAATTCCACTGACTCCTCTGGACAAGGTTTATCCAGATGCAGAGACTGCATCTAGCCAATGTTAAATGGCTCACATTTGTGAGAAAATAATTACATTTATTTAGGTTATGTTTATCAACATAAAAACATATAACAAGAAATACTGCACCCCAACACGTACATAGTAGGTGTTATCATCTTCATTATATGCCAGTTTGACAACTCCATAGGAACCCTACATAAAAAACAAATACTTTCAGAAGACAAATTGTATAATTCACAAATTAGAAGCATATTTCCAAAAGCTGTCTTAGTCATGAAATAAATTTACTATCAGCAAATTAGTATTTTGATAAAAATAACAATAGAATTGATTGTAAGTCACTTACAACATATGATTATTGATGCAAGTGTAATTAGAAAATAAATTCTAGCATTAGATCTCAGTTACATTTTGCAAACTCATGTTGCTCAGTACAGTTTGCATGGTGTCATAGGGCAGGACATCTTACAAAGTGCCTTGGAGGGAGATATTTTCTTTGCTAAAGAGCTTGAATTTGCCAATGTATTCTTGTTTTATAACAAAGTTCTTGAAAGTGAAAGAACTATTGCATTGTTGGATAGATTATCAAAACTTTTAACATGTAGGCTTTTTACAAAACAACTTTGTCTCCAATATTCAAATAGAAACATCCAATTCCATATGTCGGAGCCATGTATCAGTTTTCTAGCTGTATTGTATTTGGTGTAGTACATTTATTATGGTAGTTAGTCATGTGGGTTGGGGTGTAATAAAAGCAGAGTTTAGTTATGTAATCATGCTTTGTCAATAGGCAGTTAGAGCTAGATACAGCTGGGTATGATGTCTTTTTGTTGACTACTTAATTTTGCTTAAGTATGTGTAACTTGGCTTAAGTTTAATTATGTTTAATATCACTAGATTTATAACAAAGATTGTTTGTTTTGCTAGTTGCTTATTAAAGGATCAAATACAATTCTTTGACTTTGAACATTATTATTAGTGGATTGGATCTGAAGGCATGTCATAAAGACTAACTCCTCATTCTTGGTCTCTAACTGCAGCATTGGAATGCTCAAGTAGCTGCTCTATCATAGGTAACAGTTTGAAAGTTAAAAGTGGAAACTTATTTATAATTATTTTACACTAGTACCCATTTGTTGATGCTTACCTTTCCAATTTCATCTTTTAACTTGTACTGGTTTAACTGCACACAATCCTAATTGTGAAAGAAAAAAAACTCAATAAATAAAACATTATGACTTTGCCTCCCAGAATAACAATAATTCTGTATCTTGGCCAATGAATTGTTTTCAATTTGCAAATGCACAAGCAATTAAATCTTATACTAGGAATCTCATTTATTTTTATAGCGGATTATAATTATTTAAATTGTACATATTTTAAAGAATTAAGTAGAATATTTAAATTATTCAGAGGTAGCTATTTTCTGAACACATGAAGTTTAAAGTTAAAATTGTATGAAGCTGTTAGTTCACACTAGTCTTACAGGAATCAGTGTGTAAGCTTTGTGTAAATGGGTACATGGACTCGACAAACTATTTTTTTCTACTATATGATTCTATTAACATCAAAAGATATTGTGTCACCTATGCTACCTTAGTTATCCTAACACATACATTCCCTTTGTTCACCCAAAATAGTACCATTTAAGGACACAAAACTTTAGCATATTCAGGTTTTCTTTGTTCACCAACACTCAGAATACAAAGGAGGTCTGTGTACTGAATAGAGACTTTGAACTGGGATAAAACTACAAGTAAAATTGGTGATTTGGTATCAGAAAATGCTCTTTGAATCTTGATGTCCATTATTGAAACCTTCATTTAATGGAAGATTGTGCTTATCTGTGAGAACTGTGAGCAATTTTGGTTCAGAATGCTGCTGTTGTTATTCACTTCAATTGTTTGCATTGTCTTTGTTACATCAATACCCCTGCCCCTGTCCCAGCGGAGTAAGAGCAAGGAACAGGAGAGCAACCCGAACCCAGCCCATTACATTCTGCAATGGAAAAGAAGATCCGAGGCGAAAGCTGTTGAGCAAGTGGCCAAAATCCTGTGAGAAGGCAATGTGGGAGGAGGTCAATGCTGACCTCTGCAACATCTTAGAGATGCTCAGAGGTACCACCATGAAGCAGTTGGAAAAAATGGAGGAATTAATCTCTAGCTATGGAGCAGAACGTTTTGGAGTGCTAGAGAGGAAGAAAACTACACCGATGATCCCCACTAAGTCCAGGAGGCAGAAGGAAATAGATCATCTAGTCAGAGAGAGGAGGCAGCTGAAGAAACAATGGAGGAAGGCCACAGAGGAGGAGAAGGAAGGCATAAACCTGTTGCAAGCAGACATCTAGAGCAGGCTTGCGACACTGAGGACAGCTGAGAACCTGGTAAGGAATAGCAGGAAGAAGGAGTGGTCAAGAACTAGCTTCTATAAAGATCCCTTCAAATTTGTGAAGGGTCTCTTCACAGAGGAGAAGAGTGGAAGTCTCTCAGTGTCAAAGAAAGAACTGGAAAAACACCTGGAAAAGTTCTACACAGACAACTGATGCCACGAAGAGATCACCCTCCCACCTGACATACCACCAATCCATCCACCAGAACACCAACTAGATATCAGCCCACCTAGATGGAGTGAGGTGGAGAAAATTGTGCATAGAACAAGGGTCACATCAGCCCTAGGACCCAATGGAGTGCCATACAGGCTCTACAAAAATGCGCCAGTTGTCCTGTGGTTCCTCTGGAGGCTCATGAAGGTGGTATGGTGGAAGCAGGAGATATCAACATCCTGGCAGAGAGCCAGAGGAATCCTGATCCCAAAGGAAAAGGGTTCATCAGCAATCAGCCAATTCCACCAGATCAGTCTCCTAAACGTCGAGGGCAACATCTTCTTTAGCGTGGTGGCTCATAGGCTGTCAAGATACCTGCAAAGAAACCATCTGATTGATATATCGATCCAGAAAGCAGGGATCTCGGGCTTCTCGGGCTGTCTGGAACACGCTTGCACCATCTGGCATCAGATCTAGGTTGCCAAGGAAGGAACAGATCTTCACGTGACGTTCCTGGACCATGCCAACACCTTTGGCTCAGTCCCTCATAACCTCCTCTGTGCTGCTTTCGACTTCTTCAGGGTCCCAGTGGCCCTCACAAGCCTCGCTAAGGCTTACTTCCAGGATGTGCAGCTATATTTGACAACAGCAGACTACAACTCAGCGTGGCAATATCCAGAAGTAGGAATCATGACCGGTTGTACCATCTCCCCACTAGCCTTCACCATGACCATAGAGGTGATCATTAGAGCATCTCGATGGGTGGTTGGAGGACAGCGTATAAGACCTTGCCTGAGGCTACCGCCTATCAGAGCATATATGGGCAATCTCACAACACTCACCACAATGAAGGCTTGTACTGTATGCCTGTTGAGAAAGCTTCAAGCAGGTTCGGCTGAACATCAAGCAGAGCAAGTCCAGAAGCATCTCCATCGTCAAGGGGAAGCTGGTAGACCAACGCTTCCACATGGGCGATGAGATGATTCCAATAGTCTTCGTGAAGCCTGTAAAGAGCCTAGGTCAGTGGTATAATGCATCCTTCAAAGACACAGAGCAGGTAGATCAGCTCAGGAAGGATGCCGTCAGTGGTCTCGACAGAACCACACTCCCTGGCAAGTTGTAGCTCTGGTGTCTGCAATTTGGGCTCCTTCCATGCCTCATGTGGCCACTAACCCTGTATGAAGCTGGAGAGACTGATCAGCTCATACGAAAGGAAGTGGCTTGGTCTTCCCAGGTGCCTCAGCAGCATAGGGCTCTATGGCAAAGGAGTCCTACAGCTACCCATTTCGAGTCTTTCAGAGGATTACAAGTATGCCAAAGTAAGACTGGAGATGATGTTAACAGAGGTGAATGATCCATTTGTAGCACAAGCTGCCCTCATCCTAGACACTGGGAGGAAATGGGACTCCATCAGAAGCAACCAAGCAAGTAAAGACGGCACTCAAGCATGGGGACATCGTGGGCCAAGTGCAGCAAGGGAGGAGTGGTCTTGGCCTTGGGGACAGTACACCAGCCTGGAACAAGGCTGCTCCGTCTCAGAGACACAGGAGATACGTCAGCAGGAGGCGGCGGCGGCGGCAAGGTGAGCAAAGGCCCTCGCTCAGGCAAGGCTAGGGCAATGGATGAGATGGGAGGGAGTGGAGAAAAGAAAGATCTCCTGAAAAGAGCTGTGGGAGATGGAGACATTCAGAGCGAGCTTCACCATCAGGGCTGCCTACGACGTCTTGCCGTCTCCCAGGAATTTCAGCCAGAGGTATGGAGAGGACCCCTCATGTTCCCTCTGCCCGACTTCAGCAACACTAAAACACATTCTGGTGGGCTGCAAGACCAGCCTCACTCAAGGTCAATACACCTGGTGGCACAACCAGGTGCTGCGGTATCTTGCAGCAGTGCTGAGGAGTTGGCAGACGAGCATCAATGCTTTCCCTCCCATTTCATCCCGCTGGCTGTTAACAGCATTTGTCCAGAAGGTGAGGGTCAAGCCAGACTCCCCACATAAAGACCAGACACCGGGTGGCTAGACCACATCAAGACCAGACACCGGGCAGCTAGGCCACATCAAGACCAGACACCAGGCGGCTCAGCGGGGCACGTGATTGGAAGATGGTGGCAGACTTAGGCCAGAGGCTCTGCTTCCCAACTGAAATCACAGAAACCAACCTCAGGCCAGACCTTGTAATATGGTCGGCATCTCATTTACATCATCGAGCTTACAGTGCCCTGGGGGATGCACTGGCGGAGGCCTACGAGCGCAAGAAGCTGAGGTACGCTAAGCTTGCAGCCGATGTGCAGCAACATGGCTGGAAAACAAGGGTCCAACCGGTCAAAGTTGGCTGCAGAGGATTTGAAGCCACATCAACATCAAGGTTACTCCAGGAGTTGGGACTGCGAGGGAAGACACACCGACAAGCAGTCAAAGACCTCTCCAGAGCTGCTGAAAATGGTAGTCAGTGGCTCTGGATGAAGAGAAAGGATTCCATCTGTGCCCCCAAGTGAGTGAAAGGCATCTAGGGGGTGAGCCCAGGACGCCAGGATTCACTGCTGAACCCTCTGGAGGTGTCGTGGGCCTATCAGCGAAACACTGAGGAAAGAGGGCGCCCACTTGATAACCCAGAAGATGCCACCACTCACTTGGCTACCCCGCAGAGTCTAGGCAGCATGTCCCTGGAGTGCAAATAAGGGATATTAACATCTAGTCCTACATAACATACATGATTTTTATTTTATTTCTCTTTTTCCTGCATATCAAGTGTGGGTCTTTTTTTTTCTTTAATTGGGATCTTTTGGGTTTCTTGCTTTGTGGCCACCTATGAGCAAGCAAATCTCAAGGTTGTATAATATATACATTCTTTAATAATAAATGAATTTTGAATTGCAGATATCCAAGCAAAACTCTTACTATGAGAATTGTTCAGTTTTAATGGTAGTCAAGTGAAACTCCAGAATACTTATTTAACTTTACAATGCACGATTTTCATTTCAACAGTGTTTGTAATATCATGGATTGGATAGTGAGGAGGTGAAGGATAAGAGCATTTCTTGTTATCCTAAAGACTTTGTACCTCATTCTAATCCACAACAGAGCTGTGGAAAAAAAGTCATTTTTAAAAAAACAGCTGATTCTAGAGAATCTCTGTTTGCAACTCTAAAGTGTGCAGTTGGTGAAATTATTTGTCTGTTATGTGTTTTTTTTTGTGGAAAAGAAATGGGTTAAGCTTTGGGAGAAAACATATAATGTGTCACCAAAGGTGGCAGACTACCCGAAGGACTGCCATATCCCTTCTCATGATGCATCCTCAAGATGAATATGCATTTTCTGAACATTGATAAAAAAATACATAATAAATTGTAAATTATCACAACCTTTCCTGATTTCAGGAAAACTCCCTTTAAAATATCAGAAAATACAATATACAACTCTTTACAACCCCCTTTTAACATTCTCAAGAAATACTGTAAACAAAATATAATGAGGTTTTGCATATTTGTAACACAATCCGCTCAGAAGCACAAAGTAATTCCTGATAATGATGTAAGCCTCAACAACAATAGAACTTTAAATAGATTTTTGAAATCTATCAGGAAATTACTTAATGTAAGCAACATTCATATATTTTTCCAAATTCTATTTCCCCACCTTAGTTTGGTTACAATAGAATTATTGTCATCTTCTTCTGCACTGGATTTAATCTTGCAGGATTTATCTCCACAATCACCATGTAATAGATCTAATAATCTCAATCAAATCACTAGAGTTAAAGCTGGAGGAAAACATTCTCTAACCATTCTCTGAACTTTTATGAAATTGCACTTTTAATAAAAGTTAATGCACTGCCTCCACCTAGTGATCACTGCGTAAATAATCAGTTCAGTTTCCAGCATCATCATATTCCCTTTGGCAAGAACAAATACTTAGAAAGGATACTAGACTAAGTTCGTGCTGAGCTAACTATGGCTATGGCACTGATGGTGGCCTAATTGTTAAGTGTCACTGAGTAGAAAAGAGCAAACTAATCAGAATTCCTACTAATTATTGCTGTGGAAAAAAAAATCAAATGTTTGAACACCAGCTTGGAACAGGACCTGGCTCAGAGGTCCATGGACCCCTTGGTTAATCGTAGAGGTCCATGGCATAAAAAGGTTGGAAAACCCTGACTAGCTAATTGTGATAACTGCTGCAGCTGAAGAATACAGAGACATGTGTAACTTTGGTTCTGGCAGGAAGAAATGTTGCCTGAACATAAGAAATAGGAGCAGGAGTAGGCCATCCAGTCCATTGAGCCTGCCCACCATTCAGTAGGATCATGGCTGATCTGTAAACTCAGCTCCATCTACCTGCCTTTTCCCCATAACCCTTAATTCCCTTACTATGTAAAAACCTATCTAACTGTTTCTTAAAAATATTTAGTGAAGAAGCCTCAACTGTTCCCTGGGCAGAGAATTCCGGATTCACCACTCTCTGGGAAAAACAGTTTCTCCTCATCTCCGTCCTAAATCTTCACCCCTGAATCTTGAGGCAATGTCCCCTAGTTCTGGACTTACCTACCAATGGAAACAACTTTCCTACTTTTATCTTATCTATCCCTTTCAAAATTTTGTATGTTTCTATAAGATCCCCTCTCATTCTTCTAAACTCCAGAGAGTGTAGTCCCAGGTGACTCAATCTCTCCTCATAGGTTAACCTCCTCTGCACTGCCTCCAAAGCCAGTATATCCTTGAAGTATGGAGACTAGAACTGCACACAGTACTTGTGCCAATGGAGTAATCACCCAACAAATACATGACTTCTCAAAGGTGGGATAAACAGTAAGAAATTTGGTGCTTGGAAAAGAAAAGATCAATAAAAAAGTTTAAAAATGTGATTCATTTTAATCAATGGCTCGCTATTGGAATAATGCAAATTTGGAATTAAGAAATAGGAAAGAATGCGAGGAGAGAAACACATTCATTAATAGCTGATTCAAAGTACAAAAAAATTGTGAAAATATGTCTTTACTGATGCTGTATGACAGAAATGGAAAATTTCAAGCTTTCCACTCCAGATATCAATACTCGGGAGTGTTACAAACCCCGTAACTGGGTGTCTTACCAGCAAAGATAGGAGTAGCCTTTGAAGTCTGATGATACTATTTTTAACAGTATTTATTAGTAAAAATACACAAAAATAGTATCAATGCAAATATACAGATAATATACGTCATCAATACTAAACCTAAAAGTGCGGGTATAATAAGAATCAATAAGAAATAAGATCTATCGTTGTCTAGGGGATAATGAATTGTCCGATGGAAATATAAAGTTCAGTTCAGTTCATAAAGGCTGCAGTCGTTGTTGATCACTGTGTTGCAATTGTTGGCGAGAGAGAGAGAAAAACTTGCTGACTTTCCTTGTATGAGCTTGATCCGTATCCGTCCTTTAGCTAGACCATTCCGTGGAGGACTCGTCACCCAGGCAAGGGTGGACAAGCCCCCCACCAGTCTCGTAGCGTCTCTCCTGGTGCGTCTGAGGGGTGTTTCCCAGACCCAACTTTTATCTCCACTCACGGGGTCTCAGGTGTCAATCAGGTTGGGATAATGCAATCCCTCAACCAGACCACTCTGGCTGCCCCCTGAGGGGTTTCAATGAATAGTACTGTACTCAATACATAATTCCTCCTTCAAGAGACAATAGCAGTAATCTCTCTCTTTGTCAATAGGAGACATTCCACCTTGTGTATTCTGGCGTTGTCTCTCATTACTGACATGCTGTGTCTCTCTCTCATTTCCTGGGTATCAGACCCGAAATAATAGCGATCTTGCGATTCTCAAAAGGGGGGAGGGCATTGGTGATTCTGTACCCTTCTGTCCATCAGAGTTGCTCCCCATTCGTAACAGGAGAAAAATAACCTTGACACTAAAAATGCTGGAAGTATCCAGGCCATGCAACACTTGTAGAGACAGAAAAAAAATTCATACTACAGGTTAATGACCCCTCATGAGAATACACTTTCAAATAAACAGATTTAAATGCATGAACCAGCTCCACTATAGATACAAACCACCTCACCATCGAGGACATCTTCAAAAGGCAGTGCCTCAGAGTTGGCATCTATCATTACGAGCTCTCACCATCTGGGATGAGCCCTCTTCTCATTATTACCATCAGGGCAGAGGTACAGAAACCTGAAGACCCACACTCAACAATTCAGGAACTGTTTCTTACCCTCCATCATTAGTGATAATAAACCTTATTCTGATGACAAAGTACTTTTTGCAATGTCTTTAAAAGAAAGAACTGATGAGGCAAGAGATTACAAATATAAAAGGACTTCCCCTTTCCCCTCTTCTAAATTTTTATTTAAGAATGCCCATCATACTTGTACACGTTGTTAACTATTATTAGATTTCTCTCCAATTCCCCCATTATAATATTTGAAGCATGGTATTTATAACTATAGTTATTAACTCGCCTTCAAAGTAATTAAAAAACTTGGAAGCTATTATATTGGTTTGTCCTTGTCCATAAGTGAGGAAGATAATTCATCAGGATAGCGACAATTTTTCCCTGCCTTTTTAAAAAAATCTCAATCCTGTTGTCACAACAGAAGTTATCTGTCAAGATTTACAAACTCCTGATGTGAAATTCGGGTGCAACATAATGGAATATTGCTGTTTCCTGAGAAGATCCTATTCAAACATACTCACTGCAGAGTACAAAATAAAGATAGAAATCTCACCAACTACACTCCTAGTGGAAGAAGATACTTCGAAGGAAAGGAAATCTGAGAAAACATTACAAATTTTTAAAAATCAATAAAATAGAAAAATTATTAAAAAGCAACAGAAATTGTGAATATACAAATGATAAACTGAAAAAGAATTGTCAGAAAATGATGTAATCCAAAGGAAAACAATGAAGAGTACAAAATTATGAATTAAGTTTGCATGAAAGGAAAGAAAGTAAAGAAATTAGAAACAGAGGAAAAAATTCAGTTTCTGAAATATTTCTGGGGAGGAAAAAAATGTTTTTCTCTATTTAATTCCTGGCTGGACAATGGTAATTGAAAAAAATCTTTGTTTTCTGGCTCCACTGCAATAGAAAAAGATTTTCTGTTTATATAATGGAATCCTTCCGTAATTTTAAACAGCTTGATTAGTTCATAAGTAAACTTATAAAAGGGAGGTTTTTAAATAACAAAAATTCTTCATTGAAATTTAACTCTTTAGTCCACTAAATGCATGGCACGCAACATAGTAACAACAAGATTTTGATTATTCTCATCAAGGCAGCGGTTGGTCAACTAACAATTAATGCCTCTGTAACTGAAAATGACAGATCAAAAAGGGTAATTCAAGTATGCAAGAGACCACTATCTGAAGGCCTAAAAAAGAAAACCCAAACTCCTGCATATATTATCCCCATAACCATACAAACACATGAAACATACACTAAATCCCACTGACACTGTCAGCTATGTATAAAGTACTAGCAACTTGATTCAAGCAATGTGTTATCATTTAATTATGAAATATTCTCCTTTTCTAGTAAATACAAAACAATGATCATAAATAGCAATTATTATTGTTACTAACCTGGCTACAATAAACGAAAAAATTGCTTAAAATGTACTATGATGAGATGACAAAATAATAAATATCATATTTGTATAAAGCTCAGTAGAGAATTATTATTCTTGTAATGCTCAAATATCTCCCAGAAATCTCTGAGTTCCACAAATTAATTAGAATTAGGTTTAATATCATTGGCATCATCAGGAATTCACATCACCAGGTTCAGGAACAGTTACTGCCCCTCAGACATCAGGCTGTTGAACCAGAGGGGACAACTTCACGACCTAATACTGAACTGTTCCCCATAACTTATAGACTCACTTACAGGGATTGTTCATCTCACGTTCTCGATATTTATTGCTTATTAATTAATTAACCTTTTTTTGTACTTGCACAGTTTGTCTTTTGCACACTGATTGTCCACCTTGTTGATGCAGTCTTTCAATGATTCTATTATAATATTGGATTTTTTGAATATGCTCACAAGAAAATCAATCTCAAAGTTGTATATGGTGACATATATGTACTTTGATAATAAATTTACTTTGGACTTTGAGGCATCACCTTTTGAAAATGTCTTTGATGTTGGGAAGGCTAGAGCCCATGATGGAGCTGGCTGAGTTTACAGCTTTCTGCAATTCTTTCCAATCCTGTGCAGTGACACCTCCATACCAGATGGCAATACAACCAATTAGAATGATCTCTATAGTACATCTGTAGAAATTTGTGAGCATCTTTGATGACGTACCAAATCTAACTCTAACCCTAGCCCATATCCCGTCAGATTCCTAATGAAATACAGTGGATTCTGGTTAACTGGAAAACATCTGAACTAGTACATTTTGGCCCAATTAAGTGGATGCCCAAATTAGCTGAATTTCATGAAAATAGTTTAAAAAGGTATATTAAAAGACAAACTGCCATTTAACTGAGTAACAAATTATGCATTTAAACAAAATACAGAACTAGAACACTTAATACAGTATTTTTAAAAAACAGCATTAATTCCCAATAATCATTGGAAGAATCATTCAAGATGATTGCCAATACCTACAGATTCTTCATAATTCCTAACTTGTTGAATTCAACCATTAGCAGTGTCTGTTTATCCCTTGAGTTATTGGTTAGACAAAAGGACATCCTAAATGGTTTCATTCACGTAGCAGTTTACATGCAGCCAATGAAAAATCAGTAACAATAAACACCAGAAAGTCTGCAGATGCTGGAAATCCAAAGCAACACATGCAAAATGCTGGAGGAACTCAGCAGGTCAGGCAGCATCTATGGAAATGAATAGATGGTCAACGTTTCGGGCTGAGAAGGAAGAGGGAAGATGCCAAAATAGAAAGGTGGGATGCAGGGGAAAGAGGCTAGCTGGAAGGTGATAGGTAAAGCCGGATGGGTGTGAAAGATCAAGGGCTGGAGAAGAGCAAATCTTATAGTACAGGAGAGTGGACTATAGGAGAAAAGGAAGGATGAGAGCCCAGGGGAAAGTAATCGGCAGGTGAGAAGAAGTAAAAGGTCAGGGTGGTGAATAAAGGCGGGGGGGGGGGGGTGAAATTTGTATACTGGAAGGAGAAATTGATGTACATGCCATCAGGTTGGAAGGTACTCAGGTGGAATATAAGGTGCTGTTCCTCCACCCTGAGAGTGGCATAATCTTGGCACAAGGAGGCCATGGACCGACACGTTGGAATGGGAATGGGAATCAAAATGTTTAGCTATTGGGAAGTCCAGTTTGTGGCGGATAGTTCACAGGTGCTCGACAAAGCAGTCCTTCAATTTACGATGGGACTTACCAATGTGGAGGCCACTGCATCGGGAGCACTGGACAAAATAGATTTGCAGCTGAAGCGTTGCCTCAGCTGGCAGGACGTTTGGGCCCCGAATGGGGGCAGGAAAGGAGGTGCATGGGCAGGTGTAGCACTTGGGGATAAGTGCCGGAAGGGAAATTAATGGGGAAAGACAAATGGACAAGGAAATCATGGAGGGAACAATCCTTGCAGAAAGCAGGGTGGAGGGTGGGAAGGTAAGGATATATTTAGTGGTAGGATTCCTTTGGAGATGGCAGAAGCTGCAGAGGATAATGCGCTGGATGCAGAGGCCAATGGTGTGGTAGGTAAAGACAAGTGGAACTCTATCACTATTAAGGTGGCAGGAAGATGGAGTGAGCACTGATGTGTGGGAAATGGAAGAGACATGGCTAAGGGCAGCATCAACAGAGGAGGGAGGGGAACCCTGTTCCTTAAAGGGGGAGGAGATCCCTTATGTCCTAGAATGGAAAGCCGCGCCCTGGGATCAATGCAGCTGAGGCGAAGAAACTGAGAAAAGGGAATATTATTTTTACAGGAGATAGGGTGGTATACAGGAGATAGGAGGTATATTCAAGATAACATTGGTAATCAGTAGGTTTATAAAAGATGTCATTTGACAGTTTGTCTCCAAAGATAAAGATAGAGAGATTGAGAAGGAAGGGGGAGGTGTCAGAGATGGGCCGAGTGAATTTAAGGGCAGGGTGGAAGTCAGACGCGAAGTCAATGAAATTTACAAGTTCAACATGGGTGCATGAAGCAGTGCCAATGTAGTTGTCAATGTAACGGAGGAAGAGTTGGGTAGTATAACTGGAAAAGGCTTTGAACTAGTCTATGTAGCCAATGAAGAGGTAGACATAGCTGGGTGCATGCGATTGCCCATGGCTACCCCTCAGGTGGGGGGAGCTGAAGGAAAAAATGTTCAGAGTGAGGACCAATTCTGCCGGCCAGAGAAGGGTGGTGGTGGATGGGGATTAGTTGGTTAATTTGTCAAGTAAGTGGAGAACTTTGAGGTCTTCTCGATGGGAGACAGAAGTGTATAGGGACTGAACATTCATGGTGAAGATGAGGTGATCAGGACCACCGAACTGAAAATTATTGAGATCAAAGGCATGATAAGGGTTGACGATGTATGTCGGAAGGAACTGAACCAAGGGGGATAGAATGGAATTGAGATAAGAAGACACGAGTTCAGTGGGGCAGGAGCAGGCAGAGACAATAGGCCTACCCGAACAATACAATTTGTGGATCTTGGGAATAAGCAGTGCGGGGCAAGGGAATCATGAGCTTTGTAGCAGTGGATGGGAGTTCTTCAGAGTGGATGAGGTCAGTGATGGCGTTTGAGATAGTTTTCTGATGATGTGGAGTGTGATTCCCCTGAAGGGGTAGGTACGAGGAGATGTCTGAGAGTTGCCACCTGGTCTCAGCAAGGTAGAGGTCAGTGTGCCACACTACAACAGCACCCCCTTTCTCTGTGGGTTTGATGGTAAGATTGGGATTGGTGCACAGAATCTGAAAGATAGTGCATTCAGCGCAAGTGAGGTTGGAGGAGGAAGCGAGGTATACCAAAGTTGAGACAGTTGATGGGTCGTTGACAATTTGACATGAAAAGATCCAGAGCAGGCAGAGAACCAAAACAGGGTGTCTGGGCAGGGGTGGGGGTTGAAGACAGGATAAGGGCATCAGTGCGGTGTGTGGAATCGTTGCCGAAGAAGTGGGTTTGGAGACAAAGAAGAAGAGCTCATCTTCATGGCAGATGTAGATCTTACTGAGGTGCATACAAAGGGGGACAAAGGTGAGGTCTTTGCTGAGCTGTAACAATGTGTGGCAGTGATAAATGTACCACAAAGTCCTTAGTACAAAAATCAGTAAACTGATGTAGGGTAATATCAGTCTAATATAGTTTAATTTCCTCAATAAGAGATTTAATTGCAGAATACAGCAATTGTTTTTTTTTAAAATACATCAAATTAACGTGTTTACAGCCTCAAGTAAAATATTTAATGATCAGTGTTAGGCAAGACAGTGGCACTATAGCTGTCCAATAGCTCCAATAATCTACATTCAGTTCTGACATGTTGCATATCCTGCCTGTGATCACGTGCCTTTCGTTTGGATGCTCTGCCTTCATTCCATATTTCAAATGTGTGCTTATTATTAGGTTAATTAGCTACAACAAATTATCTACAATTCAGGTGGACGATAGGATGTGAGGTGCAATAAGTAAGCAAATGGAATTGATGGTATTTCTCGGAGAGCCACCAGAGATAGGATGATTTGCATAGCCTCCTATGTCGTAGTAAAATATAAACATTGGTTATATGCTCTATCCGAAAACAGCAACTCTTGCGTTACCACACTCCACAGATCTAGGTTCACCATTTGTACTTTGACCAAAAAGACAAACCTCAGTTAGAGCTGAGGGACTGTCGGCGGGCTACTTTGCAAGCCATATTAGTGCCCACATATGCACTTTCTAAACATGTTCTCTAAAGAGAAGGCTAACTAACTTATTTCCTAATTAAGAGTTACCCCTCATATTGCTCATGAGGTGATCAGCTTACTGAACAAGAAACCAAACAAAAAGGACATAAATTTCAACTCTGTGGACAGTAAATACATAGCATTTTTTCCTGAACCAAAGATCACACTACTCTACAAGAGAGGCAAAAATAGGCCACTCAGGCTAATGCTGCTTTACCTTACAAAATCAAGATGAATTTGCCCATTGGAGATACTTCCCTGTACCATGCCCCTATTCTTTCATTTCAGGACATCCCAAATGCCCTTTTTTTTTCTTAAAACATGGCTTCCTCTCTACTGTGTTGATTGTGCTCATGCATTGTTTCCCAGACCTGCTCTCATGATGGGTAGTGATAAATCATGCTCCAGATGAACAACAAATGCTTATACGTTTTCCAGTCCTTCTGTGTACAGGCAAATGTGATTGTGAGAATGGCAGTACACAGCGGCTCTATGTGGATTATGCCGCTGAATAATTACACTATCGCGTATGGGTAGATGAATAATTAGATTTGTTTAGTGAGCAACTATACCTGGATTTGTAGCTAAGTAGATTGTTGAGAGATTGGATGAAAGATTGAAAAACACAGGTTACAATGAAGATGAAGTAGAAGACAAAAATTCTCTCTGCAAGGTAAATATTTGCAATTGACCAAAAAGAAATGTAAATTAACTTCACTCAAAATGAAGAGCTGTTGGACCTGACCAACAACATTACCTTGATTTACCCAATAGCTGTAACATTAAAAATGTACTGATGAATTATTTAGTTAAGCACATGATCCTCATCATAAAAATGAGCTTTTGTTTCCAGCCTGACCCTTAACTACAATGGCTATCAAGTACAGCACAGGAATGATTTCTCCTTTTGTTATTTTATTCTTGCAGCAGGAAGACTAAGTATATTTTATACACTGATGTATAGTTCACAAAATAAATTAAATCAATATTGAAACAATAATCATTCTATTTCTCTCTTCAGAATCTCTCTAATGACTAGCTCCAAAAAATATTTAGAGCAGGCAATTAGGAGAATCTAAGAGAAGGGTTTCTCAAGCATGGGAACTACCTATGAATCTATAAATAGATTTTAAGTGTAAATGCTTGTTCCACTTAAGACAATTATGCAAGGCTGAGTGTACTTATTTATTTTTAGAGCTACAGCGTGGTAACAGATCCTTCCAGCACAACAAGCTCGCATAGCGCAATTATACCTATGTGCTTAATTAATTTACTAATCCATATGTTTTTGGAATGTGGGAGGAAACTAGAGCATGCAAAGAAAACCCACACGGTCACAGGGAAAACATAAAAACTCCTTACAGACAAAGGCAGGAAGTGATCTCTGGTTGCTGGTCCTGTAATAGTGTTATGTTAACTGCTATGCTACAGAGATGATTCATTAATTATTTTGTCAAATAGTGTCCATTTTGTTGAGAGATATTGCTTTCTTACAAGTGGAGTATGAGAGACCTTCTGTAGCTGACACCAATTCAGTGTGGAGAATTTAAGTTAAAGAAGGAATGTAATGCATTTGAGAGCTCAAAACTAAGTCCTGGAATACAAAACAAGGTTAGGGAAGAACTATATAAAACATTAGCCAAGTCACAACTGGTCTTCCACTTTCATATATGAGGAATGAGACTGGACATAAAGTAAGATGAGAATCTGTGATACTAATATGATAGTTTTATTTGGAACAGGGGAGCCGAATAGATTTTATTGAGCTGCATAAAACTGCAGCCCTCGTTTGAATGAATTGAAGAGATGACTTCCTTAACACAAATATTAAACTGGAGAGGGCATAAATGGTATGCCATGGTAGCGTAGCAGTTGGAGAAACACTATTACAGCTCAGGATGCAGAGTTCAGTCCTGGTGTCCTCTGTACGTCCTCCCCGTGGAATGCATGGGTTTTCTCCAGGTTTTCTGGATCCTTCCACAGTCCAAAGATGTACTGGGTAGGTTAACTGGTCATTGTAAATTGTCTTGTGATTAGGATAGGGTTAAAATGGGGTTGCCAGGGGTTGCTGGGCCAGAGGGTCTATTCCACTCTGTGTGTCACTAAATAAAATATATAAATCTCAGATCATTTAGAGTGCATAGAAGAAGTGTCGCTCCCCCCCCACCCCACCCCCCAATCTAACATCAGAGGAGTCTGGGACTCATTGCCTGACAAGGTGGTATAGGCTGAAACAATCAAATACAATGGATTGCAGTAAAATGGGATACATCGGGACCAGTACATTTTGGCCCAATTAAGTGACTGTTCCATGGAAATAGTTAAAAAAGCATAAAAAAAGACAAACTGCCATTTAACTGAACAAATTACGTATTTAAATGAAATACAGAACAAATTAGAACTCTAGCAATACTACATAACTAAAACTGTATTAGTCCCTAACAGTTATTGACCGATGATGTATGTTGCTGCTTTCTTTTGGTTAACTGTAATTGAGCACGATCAATGCAAATACCTGGTGTAGATTATGAACTACCTTCATACAATGCTTTTGATTACTGCATCCTCCAAATTTTCATTTACATTGTAACATTCTAGATCACTGTTGATATCTTCAAATTCTTCAGATTTCCTAACTTGTTGAAGAAGAGAAATTGTTTCATTTTCATTCCTGGCATCCCCAAGCCTGAATGCTTGAAACCAGTGAGCAAACCAATTCTGAATTGCCTTACAGCTTACTTCTCACCAACTAGTAGTTGTCTCGTGTGTCTGAAGATAACAGGAAACCTGTGTGGAAGAGTTTTTAAAGTGGAAAAGCCATTGCAGTGGGGCAGTTCCAGTCTCTCAACCTCAGAAGTCCCGATCCAGTGGTATAAATAAACATCCCAACTGGTGTTTACCTTGGGTGCAGGGGTGACTATGATTTCTTCTGTGCGTCGTCATGCCCTTCGCTCTCTGTGGAGTGTTGTATTGTAGATCTCATCCACCCAGTCCACTGGAGCTTATTTCGTATTCTAAGACAGACAAGTCCCTATTTAACTGAGGTGCGCTGCTGTCACAAGCAAATAATTACTTGGAGCTACAGGTGAGAGCTGAGTGTCCAGTGGGGGCCAAAGGTGCGGGAATTGCCCCAGAAAGGACACAACAAGCCACGTCACCAGAACTGCTACCTCTCCCTGGACATCCCATACAACCGAATTCCATTTCTTGCCAAACATCAGTGAAAAATACGTTACTTTCTGAACACTAGTACATGCAAGTGAGACTATTTAAAAATGTCTGCTGTAAACACAATGTAGTATCTAACTGCAATACAAGTGCACTTATCTGAATTTCACTATTTAGAGATTGTTTGACAAGTCTCCTGCCCCAATTAAGTGGCATAGTATCCCTAGTAAATGAAGGGAAACCTGGCTATTTTCTTGATTAGTTTTTGTTTTTTATGTGTTGTCCCAAATAAGCCGCTGTCCCAATTAACTGATACCCACTGTATTTCACACTAAGAAATTCATGTACAAATAATAAAAATGTATTTAATTCTATAGCCTATTGCTAATATATTAAAAACACTAACTTACTGGTAGTTCAACATATATTTTATGAAAGAAGACTTCCGTAGAAAATAAAATAAAATCCTTTGATCTGATCTGGCGCAACCAGTTTGAACTTATTTGGGAAAACCCTAAAAAACAAAAACTAATCAAGAAAATAACCAGGTTTCTCTTTGTTTATTTCAGACACTATGCCACTTAATTGGGACGGGAGACTACTGCTGAACATTTTCTAAATGGCATCAGATAAATGCCCTTGTGTGGCTGTTAAACACTACACTGTACTTAGAGCAGTCTTTTTAAATAGCCTCATTTGTGAGCCTGCCTACTACATCCCAATTTAAATTTCTTTTTAGAAATTTGAAATACTTAAAAACAGCCTTTCTCCATGTTCTTTCCAGAAATTGACTCCTGCTATTGTACAGTGGCGAAGCTCTGCTAGCATTTACAGGTACTATTTTTTTCATGCGTGAACCTAGATTATTGTACCAACAGCCATCATGGCTACTCATTCATCAACTTGTTTTGGAATTTGCTCATGTAGTCAAGAATTAAAACACTTTTTTGCTCTAACCCTTTGTAGTTACAGAATGTCAAAGGCAACACTGTCAGTCCTGCCAAAGGTTTTTGACCCGAAACGTTGACTGTGCTTTTTTCCTCAAAGATGCTGCTAGGCCTGCTGAGTTCTTCCAGCATTTTGTGTGCATCGCTCGGATTTCCAGCATCTGCAGATTTTCTCTTGATCGTCAGGTCTGTAAATGCTTCAAGATGGTGTCTTATAGCTACCTTAACTGTAATTAAGGATGAGGAATAAATGATGGCCTTGCCAGCGAAAACCACTACACAAGAAATAGAAATAAAAGAAACAATACCTAGATTATCTAATTTAACAAAACCTGGACATGTAAAATGCCAAATCTTCCATCTTGTAAGACTAAATGTTACATATAATTAATTCTGCCAATGCAAGCATCTGTAGTTATTGAAATCTGGAGCAAAAATATCTTCTATCAGATGTTAATTTTTCACACATTAACCCTGGATGTCCAACTTTTTAGAATAAGTTCAATCACATAACTAAATAACGAATGAACAGTGGACAATGCCACAGAAAAAAAGGACATTCAGACTTTTACTGCGTAAAAGACTTTCGATGTATGTTCTGAATTCAGTTTCTCCATAGGTGAACAATATACTTTATTTAGTTGCTTTGGATCCACAGCTATTAAAACTTAAGTCAATCTGTCTTGAAAATATCAAATTGCTTCAATATCTACAACTCCTTTAATGAGAAAAAATGCCTTAATTTTATTCTTAAAATGTCTAGTTCTCAATAAACTGCCCAGATACAAAGTAGTGTAGTTTCTATACACATCTCTACACATATCATTTAACCCTGATTCCAACCCCCTCCTCGCCCCCCCCCCCCCCCACCAACCTCCCCCAATTTTTCTTCCTATCTGTGTTATGGCTGCTTTTGGACTAGTTTGATTCTTTGGCCATCACTGGTTCTCTAATTCACAAGAACTTTGCTGTTTTTTCAACTAGACCAGTACCACCCTACTTCAACCAGTCAATTGGTAAAAAAATATAACAATGGGGATGGGGAGCATAAAACTAATTATTTTGTGCTATTTAAAATGATTATCTCCATCTTTCTGCTTGATTGCCCACAGTTATAAATTCTTTGCTATGCTATGTTGGTTGCAAAGAATTATTCCAATGAATTTTGTTACTTATCCTAAATACATCATAGGTCACCCCAATAGTATGACTTATCAGATTACAGCCCAATAATTTAAAATTTGTGATAGTGCATTGGCAAGAGGGAAAGAAAAAAGTATGGATCATTTAAACAAATGAAAATTCCCTATCTGGAATTGTTTCCACCACTCCAACACAATTTGAATTTCACATTTTTCCATAGAACCACCCATCTCACAGAGCCATCCATCTCTCAAAGGCCTGACATCTTCCATCCATAGTCACAAACTTAAACAAAAAGATATTTAACTTTTTCTTCCTAGAGTCAGATTTTCCCCACTTCCATTTTAATCTCAGGCATAAATTGAATTTATTTTTGTTAGATGAAGCTTGACAGTAGCAGCAAGAACGTTGAATCCAATGAAGTGATTCATGATTCATTTAATGTGTGAGATTTTTCTGATTTCAGAACTGAGACTGTATGGGGGACAACTTGATTTCATGACAACTAGGTGGTAAATCTCATCAAATATGTATACATTATCTATCAGCAATCACTGTACAGTGAAATATTTGGAGGAATGTGCAAGACTAAGTGCTCCAGTGACAAAATAATTTTATTTCAACCTTATAACTGCAGAATAATGGGTCTCTTCAAAACAGGACATACGCAGTGTGGCATCACAGCCACTATGGTCGATATGATAAAAGAGATTACCAGTCAAATTCATTCATCACTTTCACAACACCTAGTAGAAAACTTAACAAAATTTGCCCGTCAGTAACTGACTCAAGGGACACAACAAACTACAAGAAGCAGTTTTGTTTCATATGTTTTATATGTACTGACAATTTAATGTTACCAAATTGGCTCCACTGGTTGCGTTCTTTGTCAGACTGCACAGTACAAGCATTTACCAAAGGTCTGAAAATAAAATTGCATCAGAATTCTCCATATAGCAAAATAAATGTAGCAGCTCATTTCTGGAATAATTTTATAATTTTAACATTATATAACTGCACATATTGATCCCAAGAAATTTTTTTTTTAATTAATGGTGACCATTCATCCTTTGCCCTCAACTTTGGAAATCCCATAATTCACATCAATTCTTTAATGAAGACATTTGCACACTTGTCACCTGAACTGGAATAATATAATGATGAAAAGTAGAATACTTCTGAGAAACTAACCTATAATTACATTTTTAATATGACCTCTACTTCAATGATTTTGAACAGATACAGTGGCATACAAAAGTTTGGGCACCCCTGGTCAAAATTTCTGTTACTGTGAATAGCTAAATAAAAGATGACCTGATTTTCAAAAGGCATAAAGTTAAAGATGACACATTTCTTTAATATTTTAAGATTACTTTTTTATTTCCATCTTTTACAGTTTCAAAATAACAAAAAATGAAAAGGGCCCGAAGCAAATGTTTGGGCACTCTGCATGGTGTACTTAGTAACACCCCTTTTGGCAAGTATCACAGCTTGTAAATGCTTTCTGCAGCCAGTTAAGAGTCTTTCAATTCTTGTTTGGGGGTGTTACGTACTCGTGACACATGACAGTGGTACCCTTGTCACGTGACTGGGGTTGAAGCTATACTGGACTTGAGGTAATGGTCTTGTGATGGTGGAGTGATGTCATTTTCCTGCCAGTAGAGATCATGTGACAGGTTTTTTTTACAGGTTATAAAAGGAAGACCCCACCCTGTGAGGGGGGGCAGTTCGTGGCTGGATTTGCAATGTTGACTTCATGCCACTGTGTGATTTAATGTGATGATGCAGTTTAGTTGAAGGATGAAGTTTTTATCTAATGCCTAAAGATTAAAAGGTCATTGCCAGCAGTTTCTTTACAATACTGCTAGTTGAGAATCAGTGGAGAGTGAAGATCGGAGTTCGGGAGTTAAAGATCGAGGAGAATCAATTTTCGACGGTGAAACGGGTTCGACCTTGTTTAATCCTTATTCAGAAGGAATTCGTTGACTGTTCTCGTGTTAATCTCTGCGGGATAGCAGAAAAGATAGAGGACAGTGTGATAAAGGAAAGGTCAGTGCCTTTAAGCTGTTACGTTTCGTAAATTCTTCGTGGGAAAAAGTTCGACTTGGGGACTGAAGCAAAGCGATGTGAAAGAGAATTTAAGTCGTCTTAAAAACTCTCTCCCTTAAATGGACTGTGAGCATTTTGAACTTTTGGCAATACTACTTTAAAGAACTGTTTTTGCAACATCGCTTTAAGAACTGTTTGAGCTGCATCGCTTTAAGAACTGTTTAAGCTGCTGCACAGCAGCTGATTTCCAGTTACGTTAGTGTTTGTTTACTTTTGGGGGGTTTGTTTTCAGTGTTTAATATACGTGTTATTTGTTATATAAGCCCTTGCCTAACTCATATATTTATTGTTGCCTGAATACGTAACAGGGAATTTTCGCCCATTCTTCCTTGCAAAAGGCTTCTAGTTCTGTGAAATTCTTGGGCCGTCTTGCATGCACTACTCTTTTGAGGTCTATCCAGATTTTCGATAATGTGTTAGTCAGGGGACTGTGAGGGGCATGGCAAAACCTTCACCTTGTGCCTCTTGAGGTAGTCCATTGTGGATTTTGAGATGTGTTTAGGATCATTATCCTGTTGTAGAAGCCATCCTCTTTTCATCTTCAGCTCTTTTTTTTTAAAAACAGACACTGTGATGTTTAATAGACAATAGGTGCAGAAGTAGACCATTCGGCCCCTCGAGTTTGCACCGCCATTCTGAGATCATGGCTGATCATTCACTATCAATACCCAGTCCCTGCCTTGTCCCCATATCCCTTGATTCCCCTATTCATCAGATATCTATCTAGCATTCCCCTATCCATCAGATATCTATCTTGTATGCTTCCAGAATTTGTTGGTATTTATTCATTTGAATTCATTCTTCCCTCTACCAGTGAAATGTTCCCCGTGCCACTGGCTGCAACACAAGCTCAAAGCATGATCAATCCACCCCCGTGCTTAACAGTTGGAGAGGTGTTCTTTTCATGAAATTCTGCACCCTTTTTTCTCCAAACATACCTTTGTTCATTGCAGCCAAAAAGTTCTAATTTAACATCACCAGTCCATAGGACTTGTTTCCAAAAGGCACCAGGCTTGTTTAGATGTTCCTTTGCAAACTTCTGTCACTGAATTTTGTGGTGAGGATTCAGGAAAGGTTTTCTTCTCATGACTCTTCCATGAAGGTGTTATTTGTGCAGGTGCCGCTGCACAGTAGAACAGTGCACCACCACTCCAGAGTCTGCTAAACCTTCCTGAAGGTCTTTTGCAGTCAAACAGGGGTTTTGATTTGCCTTTCTAGCAATCCTACGAGCAGTTCTCTTGGAATGTTTTCTTGGTCTTACAGACCTCCACCATTCCTGTTAACTGCCATTTCTTAATTACATTAAAAATTGAGGAAATGGCTACCTGAAAACACTTTGCTATCTTCTTATAGCCTTCTCCTGCTTTGTGAGCATCATTTATTTTAATTTTCGGAGTACTAGGCAGCTGCTTAGAGGAGCCCATGGCTGCTGTGTGTTGGGACAAGGTTTGAGGAGTCAGGGTATTTATAAAGCTTTGAAATTTGCAACACCTGGTCTTTCCTAATGATGACTGTGAACAAGCCATAGCCCTAACAAGCTAATTAAGGTCTGACACCTTGGTAAAAGTTATCTGGGAGCTCAAATCTCTTGGGGTGCCAAAACTTTTGTGTGGTGCTCCTTTCCTTTTTTTCAACTCCAAAATTGTACAAAACAAAAATAATATACTAATCTTGCTTAAAACGTTGAAAAGAATGTTTCATCTTTAACTTTATGACTTTTGAACTATTCACAGTAACAGAAATTTTGACCGGGGTGCCCAAACCTTTACATGCCACTGTATTTATTTCATGTAAATAGAGTGCAAAATACTGTTTTGCTATGTTACCACATCAATGAAGGTGTACCTACCTGCAGATCTGTAATTGACACTCTGTGAGACTCAACTGTTGGCCGACGAGGCAATCGAGGAGAAGAATGTGGTGATGTAATTGGAGAATATGGTAAAGAAGGATAAATATAACGTCCATTAATGGTTGAGCAGCTTCCAGATGACTGTGTCAAATTAGATCTTTCTTGAAGAGATAGCTTCCGATCTGACATATTTAACCTAATTCTAGGTATTCGGACATCTTCTGACTGAGCTCTTTCTAATCGTCCTGCAGATTTATCACAACATGGTCTGATCTCTTCATTACTGTCTTGCATAGGTTCATCTTCCAGCATTTCTTCTCCATTTTGTCCTAGCTCACCGCCAGTGACGTTCTGATCACATTCAGTTACAATAATGAAAGACTCCATACCTAAGTCAATGTTTAGGGATGATAGACCACTACTAATATCTGGCTGATCGACGCTGTTACCACATTGTTCATCCTTGTTAATAGGCTTCCTAGCAGTCGATCTGCTTGAGACACATGATGACATGATGTCCTTCTTAGTATCATCCAAATGGACAGGTCACATGACCTAGCGTTGCCTAAACAAATAATATAAGCTGGTTAGAAAAAATATTTAAATCACATTAGCTATTGATGAATTATCCAGTGAGGACTACTATCAATTGTAGTGGAAATATCTTGCAACTTGAAATCAGTCCCATAGTAAAGAAATGCTCTATTCAGTTATTAGAAACTCAGGTTTCATTTTATTCAACAATACCATGAACGGCAAAAGGAAAAAAAAAGTGCCCACATCATCCGGAGAGGATCACAGCAAAATTTGATAGTAACTATTGAAGTTCTTTTTCTTACATTAAGGGTCAAAAGATGTATTTGGCCATTAAAGAATGTTGATGAAAAGCTTAAACATGAATGATGGTATACAGCAACAATGCTAAATCAGTATTTTTAGTTGTCTTAGTTCATAAATTTAAAGTTGTCACCAAAATGAATGGTCAGTGCTAAAATTGTTAATATTAAAACTGATGAGCATATTGGCATACATAAATTAGGAATATTGAAGTGCAGTGTATGATATCAGTTTGAGAGTCACTAAAGAGGACATGTATACTTCCTTAGCTTTAACTCTGATCTCATTTAATGTCTGTTCTTTGTCAATGTCAATATCTAGTTCTTAATAATAATTAATAATACTGCATGGAATTACTAAGCACACTATTTGAGAGACCGGACCCGTCTCTCGGTTTCTTTTCGCACTACCTTACTTTCCCTTTTCTATTTTCTAATTATGATTGATCATATAAATTTTTAAAAATTATATTTACTTCGATTTGTACTCCAAAGAGTGCGAAGCGCAGAATCAAATATCACTGTGATGATTGTACGCTCTAGTATCAACTGTTGATGACAATAAAGTAAATAACGTATGGAATGTTTCATATGATGCTAAACAAAAAGCTTTTCACTATATCTTGGTACACATGACAATAAAAAACAATACAAACTTCCTTGTTTTTTAACCATAGTGCAAAGGAATCTAGTTATTTTCAAGATTCCTCGCCTAAGCAATGTTGTTTTTCCTATAAATGTATCTTTAAAGGATACATACTCAAGCATGTTACAAAATATACATCCATTGTTAGATGCTCCAATACTACTTACAACATATTCATGTGCATGCAAATATGGCAAATAGCATGATCCAAGAGAAACAATTGCTACTAGATAATGTGCCCACTTCCACTTTCGTTTCCTTATTTTGTAGCTTCATCTCTCAGACAAAGCTTTTCATGGCAGGTTACAATATTTGTGGCATTAGAGAGCATAGATTAGCCTTGAAGGTAAATATCAAAAAATGTTAATTGCACCTCCAAGATCAATACAAAATGTATTTTAATAAATAATTGAAATTGATGTATACAATTAAGTAACACCAAATCTTTTGACTAAAAAACATTTTTGCACCTTTTTTTTGATACTTTTCATCTTCCCCTCTCTGAAACAGAAAATGCAAGGAGTTCCTATCTTATAAACACAGTAAGTCAGCACTTGTTCTCCAATGATCTCATCACCAATATCCAGTTCAGTTTCAACAAAATTACTGAGTTCTTGACCTAATTTTAGCCTTATATCAAATACTGACAAAAAAGCTCAGCACAGTGGGAGAACATTCACCTTCTGTGATGATTCAGGAACGCCACTTACTTTCACATTCTCGTGCAATTTGGGTAATAAACTAGGGACAGGGAACATCCAAATCCTAAAAATGAATTAAAACACTGCAGACTGTAGGCTCATTTAAAAAAAAAATTCTCTGAAATATAAACTGGCGGATAATTTGGAAACAACTCTCTAACAAGTACCGCCAAAGACTCTGTTTATACTGCATAGCTTAGTAAATATTTTTATGCCTGTAAAACACTTCAATGTTTCAATAAGTTTTTGATAGCAAGTAACTTTTATGTTTTTACAATGTTTAGAGCAATAAAGTACAGAACATGCCACTTTGGTCCAACTCCTACATGTTACACAAGTCATCCACGCTGACCAAGGTGGCCAAATCAGCCTGCATAAAGGCTACTTGCCTGCATTTAGCCTTTAATTCTTTCCTATCTGTATAATTATCTCAATATTTTTAAAATGTCATTATTGTAAATGTTTCAAATACTTTCTCTGGCAAGTCCCTCAATATTAGTACTATCCTTAGACTACTGGAAGAATCTGCTGCTCAGGTCCCTTTTCACTTTAAAATCTATGCCTGCAGATTTTGGTTCCCTTTCCTTCCATGTCTATGCATATTTTTATGTTCAGCATTTTCACAGCAAAACTACAAATAATTGCAAAGTTTTTTTTGCTACCTTATTTATGGACGTTGATCTTTTAGCCAAGCACATCGTTTAGTCTCAAAGTTTTAAAATAACTCAGTTATTTTACCCAGTTGACCTCAAATTTAATTGTCCCTTGGGGAATCGTGGAAGTACGATGATTTTGGTTAGTGCGTCTTAATGAAGTGTAACTGAACCCCCATTGGAAAGCTCTGATAAAGCAGTGAGCTCAACTGCCTCGGGAGGATTAAATTGTGCAGATTAATATTACCTTCCCGTTGAAACAAGGCGATACAGAAGCCAGCAGAATTAACAGGTAACATAAAATATTACTTCAAAGGAGTTATATAATTATATAAAAACAAGTTCCAATGTGTTTAATTCATACCTTACTGCGCCTCGAGATTTTTATTTTAAGACTTTGTTTTTGAAGATAATTTAAATATGAACAGGGAACACCCACAAAATTATTGCAAAAATGAAACGTACGTTGGCATTGAACATAGCGTTCAATATCAACGCATGGTGTGAATGAACAGCGAGACCAGAGAGACCTGACAAACAGAGCAGAGATGATCTATTTGTAAAGCTTTCCAGCTGCAATTTCCTGGGCGACAGGCACGGCCTCGGTAAGGAGACCAGAGAAAAATTCTAGGCCTGAAACAAAGACCCCTCCCTCCCTCTCTCCGTCGCCGTCTCCCCGCTAACTTAACAACATGCTTTGTTGGTGCTACCAGCCAGATTTCGAAATCGAAGTGCAAATCACTGGCAATTTTCTGCGCCCACAACCTCCAGTCCAGCGATTTTTTTTTTAAAAAAAGGACGTCGGAGGATGCTGCTGGATTCCTCAGTCAGGGGGTTCGAAACTACACCAAGTCCTTCCTGCTGCATCCTGTAGTCAACATCCCGGCTGCCGGGAATGTCAGACACCGGGATAGACGTCAGGTTTCCGAGAACAACGGCCTGACAATACCTTCATGGCAGTTCCTTGAACTGCCCGTCCGGAGCCCTGGGCGACGCGTCGCTCCGCCGCAACCGACGGCAGCAGCTCGCGCTCCGTCAACCGGCCGTCCGCTCGCGCTGCGACGCTCGCACTCGCGGCCAGACAACGGGGGCTGATTGACATTTGCTTTTGCCAATTAGCAGCGGGCTTCCACGCCGTACAGGAAACTTCAGAGGAGGGATGAACCACGGAGAGGTTGTGTGTGGGGGGGGGGGGGGGGGGAAGAGAGCTGAGGAACCTAAAATATTTCAGGCAGCACCTGAAATTTAACATCTCAGAGTGACGACCTTCCACCTGAGAGAGCAACCTTGAAGTCTGCAAAAGAACATTTGAAAGTTGGCGTGGCTTAGCCAACCAAATTAGAAAGCTGAAGTGAATGTATCAGTAACTTTCAATAGGAAATTTATTGTGCTTCGGGGAAATGGTCTAGTCAAAGTGGCTATTACAGAGGCGTCGGACTAGTCTCTGAGCAGATGTGCCGTGGTAGAGTGAACAACTTTCATGCCGTACATCCAGCGTCCTGATAAAAGGGTCTCGGCCCGAAACGTTGGTTGTTTATTGTTTCCCATAGACGCTGCCCGGCCTGCTGAGTTCCTCCAGCATTTTGTGTGTGTCGCTTTGATTTCCAGTACCTGCAGATTTTCTCGTGTTTGAGATCCATGCAGATCAATTCACTACAATGGAATGAGACAGTGCAAGGGAAAATAATAACAGAACTCAACATAAATTGTTTTGGTGCAGATAAAATGCAGTGCAGGTAGATGTAAAGTGTTAGGTCACAACAAGGCAGATGGAGGCAAGAGTCTG
Organism: Hypanus sabinus; assembly: GCF_030144855.1. Taxonomy (NCBI): domain Eukaryota; kingdom Metazoa; phylum Chordata; class Chondrichthyes; order Myliobatiformes; family Dasyatidae; genus Hypanus; species Hypanus sabinus. The sequence continues at coordinate 90,837,624 of NC_082718.1, forward strand.
TCATACAGTAGTAGGAAACCATCCAATATTCCGACAGCAGAATAGAAGCTCTCCTTGAGTCTGGTGTTATGTGCTTTTAAGTTTTTGTACCTTTTGTCCAGTGGGGTTGGAGGGCTGAGGAGAATGTTCAACTGGGTGGGATCTTTGATTGTGCTGGTTGCTGTACTGAAGCGGCGAGAAGTGCAGACGAGTCCATGAAAGGTAAGTGGGGTTCAGTGATAAGCTGCGTCCACAAGTCTCTGCAGTTTCTTGCAGTTGTGGGCAGAACACTGTGATGCTTCAGGTTAGGATGCATTCTATGATGCAACCATAAAAATTTGAGGGTCAAAGGAGACATACAAAATGTCTTAGCCCCTCCCCACCAGGAAGTAAAGGCACTGGTGATACCAGAATGCTCATTTGTTGAACTTATGACACAAAATATTACATAGCACCTGCATTCATTTCACCAACTAGCATAAGAAATGACTTTGTGGTTCTTTTCATGTTAGATTTCTCAAATTACTTTGGAATGATTTTAGATTTGTTTGCGGACACTAGCTGAGAAAGAGTGTAAAGTATAAACTGGAATCAGCACATTTCTCTGATTAGCTTGCATTAGCCAGATTATAGATGCTTATACCCAACAGCCAGGAGCTATATGTCATTCTTGGGTAGTAAACACAAATTGTGTTGGAGTTTAATTAATGATGGAAGTGCTGAAACCAGTAGTTACAGATGGTTCCATCCTTGCATATATCTTTCCATTCAAAAAAATTAGCATGACACTCAAGAAACTCCCAAGCTACCACTTTTACCCCAGGAACCATTTACAAACGTATAATGAGCAGACAATATTCTTAAAGTTTGCAGTTCTCTAAAAATAAATCAGCTTGTAAAAAGAATTGGAGTCAAGACTCGAAAACAAATTGTCTACAGATTAGCTGTCTCAGAGTTGTTGAGCTCCACAACACAGAAACAAGTCCTTTGGTCCATCTGATCCACACCAAATTGTTATTCTACCTAGCCCATTGACCGACATCTGGACCACAACCTTTCATGCCCCTCTGATCAACGTACTTATCCCAACTTCTCTTAACTGTTGCAATTGAAATGTCAGCCACCACTTCCGCTTGCAGGTCATTCCACACTCACACCACCATCTGAGTGAATAAGTTCCCTCTTAAATGTTTCACCTTTTACTCTTAACCTATGATCTCAAGTTCCAGTCTCAGACAACCTCAGAAGAAAAAGCCTGTTCGCATATACCCCTCTACACCTCTCATAATTTTGCATGCCTCTATCAAATCTCCCCTCATTCTCCTACACTCCAGAGAATGAAGTCCTAATCTACTCAACCTTTCCCTATAACTCAGGTTCTGGCCACAGACTTGTAAATTTTCTCTGCTTTCTTTCAATCTTATTGATATCTTTCCCGGTGCACACCATACTCTAAATCTGGCCTCACCAACATACAACTGGCCAACTGGTATTATACAACTAGCCAAAAGTTGTCATTATGAACTTATCTACTTATGACACCGCTTTCAAGAAATTATGGAATTTCCAGCTCCCTCTGTTCTACTGCATTCCTCAGTGCCCTACTGTTTACTGTACTAGTCCTTTCCTGGTTTGTCCTTCCAAAGCGCAATATCTCATACTTGGCTGCATTAAATTACAGCTGCCACTTTTCCAAAGTTTAAAGTAAATTTATTATTAAAGTATATATACATCACCATATACAATCCTGAGATCCATGTTTTGGTGGGCATATTCAATAAATCCAATAACCAAAATAGTATCAATGAAAGACCGCACCAACTGGGCGTACAACCAGTGTGCAAAAGACAACAAACTAAGCAAATACAAATAGAAAGAAAATAATTATAAATAAGCAATCGAGAACATGAGACGACGATTCCTTGGAAGGGATCCCGCTGCAAGCTTTGATGGTCTTCCTTGCTATCCACTACACACCCAGTCTTGTGTCATCTACAAATTTACTGATCCAGTTTAACTACATTATCATCTAGATCATTGATATGGACGCAACACCAATTCCTACAGCACACTTCTAGTCACAGGCCTTCAGTCCAAGAAACAATCATGTACTACCGCTCTCTGGCTTCTTTTGCTAAGACAAAGTTGAATCCCATTTACTACTTCATCTTGAAAGTTAAGCAGCTTAACTTCTGGACCAGCCTCCATGTGGGGCCTTGCCAAAGTCCACCTAGACAACATCCACTGCCTTTTCATCATCAACTTTCCTGGTGACCTCCTCAAAAAAAACTCATTAAGACTGTTTAGATATAACCTACCACATACTGTATAAACCATGTTGACTTCCTCTAATCAAGCCCTATCCAATTACTTATACATCCTGTCAATTAGACCTCCCAATAATTTACCCACTAGTGACATTGATTCACCAGCCTACAATTTTCCAGCTTATTTTTCACCGGTTATTACAACCCATTTGCAAAATGAAGGATTACCTAAATGTAAATGTTAGAGTGCTAAAATCATTTCCTGGTGACACATCTTCTATTCATTATCATCAGACCATGGATAATAATGAATGGAAGACATGTCAGAGTGAACGATTAAATCTGTTGTTGACATATTTATTCCTATATGATAAACTGAAACTACAATCATTCCTTTGAATAACAATACAAAAACAATTAGTCATTTATTTGCATTATTAAGCATCTTTTATATTGTTCTAATAGTTTAACAAGATTAACTATATGGCCATTTTCTTCATTAGCCTCACACCAATTAAGAACCAGATAGACTGCCTAAATTTATAGATTTTTTAAAAAATTTGAGATACAGCACAGAGTAGGCCTTTCCAGTCCTTCAAACCATGCCGCCCAACAATCCACCAATTTAATGCTCACCTAATCACAGGTCAACTTACAATGATCAATTAACCTACCAGCTGGTCTTTGGTATGTGGGAGGAAACCCATGCAGTCGCGGGGAGAACGTACAAACTCCTTACAGACAGCAGCAGACATTGAAACCAGGTCGCCTGTGCTGTAAAACGTTGTGTTAACCACTCCCCTACCGTGCTGCCCAACTTCATAGCACTTGCACTCAGGAGGATTTCACTGTATTATTCTTAGATTCCAAATCAAGTGAAGAGTGTGGGTAAACACCTTCTCCGTGAGGTGTAAGCAACCCTGCATTATCAACTGTTTACAAGCATCCACAACAACATACCTTCAATGATACCACATATATTTTGTCATCCAGTGTCCATCAGGATTCACATCTTTGACACTTCCCTGAATGAAGATTTTGCAAATAAACTTTTAAATGCTACTTTTGTTCCTGTAGCTCACTTTGCACACCTGTATGCTTAGCATCAACACTGCAGGTACACAACGGATTTTTTAAAATATTTTCAGTTTGTCAAAAATATAACTGCTCTATTGTTCTGCCAATATTGCAGTATTTCCTTCTTGTCACAAACGAATATATTGTAAATGTATTGGCTGCAATGTTTCTGACAGAGGTTAAGAAAGGTACTAACTAAATGCTGCAGTAAAATACTGCAGAATGCTGCAGTATTATATTGCAGATGCTGAAAAACTGATGTAATGTGACATATTCTCCATTCTTCCCAATAAGCAACTACATTGTCAATAAAATGTAATTAGAATGCAATTGATATTTTGAGAATGGAATCATTAAATTATGTAGTCTCAGGCTTGGTTATCTGTTTCTTTTTATTTCAGTGGTAGATTTTTGCAGCTCAAAATATAATGCTGCATTAAACTAATTTTGTCTCACACAATATCTTGTGCCATGCCTTGTAACATGGTTGCCATAACAGCACATCTTATCATGTGATTAACATAGCATTGAAAGTACTCACTAGCATTTTTAAATTACAGATACCTAAAATGAGATGATGATGAAACATCATGCACCAGATTTAATAAATTTATTAAAATTCAAGCATTGCATCACATCATTATAATAAAGTCCATTTATTGTGAATTAAGGGAACAGGAAAGAGTGAAAGCTTTAAGGGTTGGAAAGAGGTTTGGAATAATTCAACAATTAATTGATTAGTGGAGTGGAATATACCTTACAAAACTGAACAGAAACAGATGCCTTAAATCATAAAGAAACTAATTTTCAGGACCATCACAATTCCTTATAAAACGTTCATGTTACTTATGCCACAATATTTCTTGTGAGAACCATATTTTTACAACAGTTATACATCAGGAGGCCGATGAAAGTAAAAGGAAGTTGCTGCAATCATTGTATACAATTTAAAATTTTATACTTAATTACATTTAATTTTCAATGGTTCCACATAGCAACTTTAGAATTAAAACAAATCAAGCTGATTGAATAGATTCTTCGAATCAATCTGAACTGGAGATCACATTGCTTAAGTGACTAGGGTTAATTTCAAGTACTTAAGATATGTTTATGTCACAGCAATGCTGTAAACTACAAGTAAATACACAATTTGCTGTAAAGCAATCAGTCAGTTTCTAAGTCTACAATAAACCCAGAGAAACTCCCTATTTTTTAGCTGAGCAGCACAGCTAATTTGCTAACGTGCTTTGTCAATGCTCTAAATTTATAGAAGACCAGAATTTCAGTTTATTTCAAAGTCAGCAATAATTTATTAACTGTCCTCAGAAGCTTCATTTCTAAATTTTACAGCTCAGATTTTATGAAATGCTACGAAAGAAGAGCCACTCCATAGGTTGGCAATTCTTGATGTAGTTGACGGAACATCATAGCACATTTATTTCTTTCTTTTGTCTTGCCCAGAGCGTTGAACAGTCTTGCCTGCAAATAGAGGACTTCTCTAATCCTCTCACTGGAATCTGCCTTCTCAAAATACACCTTGGCTTCATTCAGATTTTGAATGGCTGATTCAAAAGCTTCAGGAAGAAAAACAAAAGCATGTCAATTATGTTGCATTGAAAGCATGTTGAAAGCAAAGTTAATGCATAGCACTATAATATTTAGCCATTATCTATATACAGATTTCAACATGGACAGATTTTAACCAAAAATGTTAACATAGTGTAAATTACTGGGCCTTTAAATATTTAGCCTTCAGTTATTCCACTGTATTAAGAAATTGGTGCAAATTTAATCTGTAACTTTCTTGAACATTATTACTAATTATTAGGTGATTTTTTTTTTACATGATATGATAGAGTCCATGTTTGCATCCAAGACAGACATACATTATTGATCCCGAGGGAAATTGGGTTTCGTTACAGCCGCGCCAACCAAGAATAGTGTAGAAATATAGCAATATAAAACCGTAAATAATTAAATAAAAATAAGTTAATCATGCCAAGTGGAATTAAGTCCAGGACCAGCCTATTGGCTCAGGGTGTCTGACACTCTGAGGGAGGAGTTGTAAAGTTTGATGGCCACAGGCAGGAATGACTTCTTATGATGCTCAGTGTCACCTCTTGGTGGAATGAGTCTCTGGCTGAATGTACTCCTGTGCCTAACCAGTACATTATGGAGTGGGTGGGAGTCATTGTCCAAGATGGCATGCAACTTGGACAGCATCCTCTTATCAAGCAATGGGTAACTAAAAAGAAGTGTCTGGCTATGACCACCATAAGCAATTATAACCACCTACTCTTGATTTTAAGCTATAATAGCACTCTTGAATCCTCCATAATTAAAGTCATTGGAATCATAACTGAGTAGAAACTCAACTGAATCAGCTATATACAAGTACAGGTTAAAATGTGGACATCCTGCAGCATGACTCAATGCCTGATGCCCTACAAATGGCTATGAATGAAACAATAGCTGTAATAATTGTGAAAATATGTCATTTATTAGGAACATATTCTAAAATATCAGAAGAGAATTTAAAAACAATCATTTTACAAATGGTTTAATATATTGTTCAAACTACATATTAAATGAGCATTAATGAAAAAGGCAGATCCATCAGAGAAAAAAAAAACAGATTTTACAAACAATTATATATCAGTAAATCCAACAGATCTGGAGAATGTTTTTTAAACATTTCAATTCTGTTTATAAATATTATTGAATATACTGTACAGCATGAAGTCAAAAGATTTCAAATATTTACCCTCAGCTTTTTCTTGAAGAGAGCAAGAGGATACAGAAGCAACCTGACATTTTGCCAATAGCAGCATGGCACGTCCTCTATCCAAGACTGTTCCATTAGCCAGAATAGGTTCAATAGCCATATGTAGAACATTCAAAGCTTGGTCTGGAATTCCAAGCATTAGCTAGTTTAAAAAAATAATAATTTCTTGATTATTCAGAAATTTTTAAATGTTGTAGCTACAAATGTATTTTCAAATACATTAAAATACAATTTTGAAATGTTTCTTTCATTTAAAAAGTATGACTGAAATTATTAGTATTACTACTACAGTGAAAAATAAAAATTAAGGGAAACCCATTTAAAGAAATATCCATAAGCACATTAAGTATCAAATTTTAAATAATTTAGCTCCAGATATCAATTTTTCCACAAACAAGGATGATAAATTGAAAATTAAACCTGGTATTACAAATAGCAGAACTGAAAGTTAGTATATTAGATTTAGAGTCTTCAAGCTAAGCAAAATTTCAAGATACTTGAATTCTAAAATAAAGCATGTGCTTGCTGAAATCATCAGCAATTTTTAGACAGTATTTATGGAGTTAATGTTTTGATTTAAGATCTTTGTGAGCTGAAATATTAACTGTGTCTTTATACAAAAGAGTACTTCCAGCATTGTACCTATTTGTTCAGAAACTTACACTGAATTAAATTGCTACCCAATAAAATCATGTCTCATGTGAAAGTCAAAGGTAAACATCCAAAATTTATTTTCCTTATAATAATCACATTGTCTGAATTCAGAGGGGGCAAAAATCTATGAATTTCCTTTTTCTGATAAGCACTATTAAATGATTAGTAGTAAATCTTGATTACTATAAGCTTCACCTGAAGTCTACAGGGATTAAAATAGTAATGTTGCTATGGCAAAGGGCAGAGTGAAAAAAAATCAAATATAATGTTGAGTCTGTACAAAAATTTAAGATTATAACTGGGTGTGTAACGGAAGCTTGGATGTAAGTTTGATGAGGCATAGGTGTTATAAAAGAAAATGGCATCACTGCAATGGAGTGCTGTCGTGTCATCATGCTGTTTCTATAATGAGCTGCTGTTGGTACATTATCATTAACAAACTGCTACAATCAGAGGGTTTGATAATGTACAAAATGACCTCTGTGGAGGAGTTCTTTCATTTTAAACCCAAATAAATATATGCATTCCTTGACTCATGCATGGCTATATATGCAACTTCAAATTTGTGGCAAGACTTACCTGTGAAAATGCCAAATGCAGGATGGCTTCTGAAGTTAGATATTCCAAATGATATTCACGACTAAGAGCCAATGCTTTCAGGAGTAAAGGAACTGCCACTGCATGACACGACGAACGCCAGAAAAGTTCAGCCTCCAAAATAAGAACTCTAAAATTACAAGGTTTTTTTAAAAATGAAATGCAGTTTTAAAAAAAAAATTCCAGTAGAAATATAGCTAATCATACATTTTTCATTTCCAAATCACAGCTGAACAACTAACTTTTCTGAACCTTTTCAACTAAACTGGAGCCCATTAATTTCAACCTACAGTATGTCTATAGAAAAGATAGCCAGCAGTGTTTTGATAACACTGACATTAGACCATGGGTTATTTTGTGTCTCATCAACATCTCTCAGGATTATTCTCAATTTGAAGTATCAAGAAATTAAGAATGATGCTATTATAACTGCCTGGTCATACATTTCACCACATCAAGGTGTGTATTATTGCATCAGAGAAATCCATTTCACTATACAGCTTATCTATCCCATTGAAAAACCCTTAATTGTTAAATTTGCCTTCATGTGTTAACTTCAGAGAAACTGATTATAATAAGCAAGTTTAAGATTTCAATCACAAAGCCCAACACCTAAACTAACAAATAGGATGGTTTTGAAATAGTCAAGGCATAAAGAACAAAAGTCAGTTAAAAAAAGAATCAGGTTTTACAAAGAAGAGATAGAGTGGCATATCAGGACTTCTTGAGCAGGCAAAAGCTCCAGGAAGAGCTGAATAGTCTTCCTCATTACTTTTCTACAATTTAGTTAGCAATAACTACTGTACATCAGTGGCAGAGTTTAATTCTATTTATATTACTAATTGCCGGTGTACTAATATTTAAGGCAGAAATACGCCAGATCTGAAGTAACAAGAATCTCACACCACATATGTACGGAATCTAGTAATTTTCAGTACATTTCTAAAGGTGCCTCCCAAGATCACTGAGTTCAATTAGATTTAGACAGTTTTGCATTCAAACTTTATCAGAAGTGCTTATGTTTTCAAGTCAAAAGTGTACATAATGACTGAATTGATAATGAACACAGAAATGAGAAAATGTCTTCAATATTTGGGAGGGAGGGACACTGATTTCGGGTACTTTAACAATAAATTTGTCGGGTACTTTAACAATAGACTTTGACTACATATCAACATTTTTGAATTGTTAACTCCTAGATAACACCCTTGCAGATTTTCATTGTTCATCTTCTTTCAATATATTAATACCATTATATATACTTGTGTATCTGTAATCATTCTTAAACTATAATACTGCTCTTGTTTTAGCAAACTATTTTGTTTTAAAAAAACAAAATTAGATATGCAAACAATCACAAAATAATATAATCTTGTGGTGACCCACTTCCTAGCGCACTCGAGCCGGCTCACAAATAGCCAGCGTGCCGGCATAAAGGCCAGTCCCAAAAGGGTGCCAGGTCTGCTTCACCAACAAAGGGAAAAGGTCGCGCAGGACTGTGAGTACGTGCCCCCTACAGCAACCGCGCCCGGGATCAGGGAGGCTTTAAAGCGAGGCCGCAAAGTTCGAATAAAATCTTCTTTAACTGCAGTTTACTGACTCCGTGTCGTTATTTCAGCACTGCATGTAGCACACCGCTACTATCTTTACAAATTATATCAGAATGAATTTGTATTTCATTTGTTGTATCCATAATTGTATTAGAGACAAAATTGCCTTAAAAAGATTTGGGAATCTACAAAAAAGCTTTCATACCTTGGAGACATTTAGAAACTTAGAATCATTTACAAGTATTCACCACTAACTTACTTGATCAACATTTCTGTTGACTTCTTTTTCTGACAATGGATTAACAGGTTTTGCAGAAGCCTGTAAGATTCTGTGATTTGATTTTGTGCTTTCAAAACAAGAGCTTTCCTTTATGGACCAAAAGAAATAAGTGAATTTTATACAACAGAATTTTAACATATTTTCAGCATCACATTGAATACAACATAATCTGGCTCACACAGCAAATTTATGTCCTTGGAGTAGAGGAGATGCTATTTTATGCATATTATGATACTATGTGACACAAAAGCACCGATTATGGTAACTGAAACCATTTGTATTTAAGTAGTGTCCTGAAGGTCAAACTCTGCGAATATTAATTTTCAAATGAATAATATAAGCCAGTATTCATTGCACATTACTTACATACATAATTCATCTCTTTTCAAGAGCCACAATTTTAACAGCAAGATGTCAAACATTAGGGCAAATTGATAATTTTAAATATTTTTATTAAAATATGTATTTATATTCAATATGCAATACATTTAAAATTTGTATCATCATAATTCAATGTACATAGCTTAGAAACCATGCAAATTAAATATAATTTATGTTTGTCATGGATGTAATGTGCTGCTGCAAAAAAGCATTAATTACTTGGGTATGTTTGCAGAAGACAATGAACTTGAAGGAACACAGTCAAGCATTCCTTCTCCAACCCCTTTCCCCCAACACCCCGACCCCATTTCCCAACAGCAAATTAATTTTTATTGAAGAACTTCAAAAAGTTAACTTCAACATTTTCATTTTAGTTACATAAACAAAAGGAAGCAAATTAGGACAAATATGATAAACGTGACAGATATTTGAATAGGGAACCATCCGAAACAAAAAAAAGGTATTGTTTAATTAATGAGGGCATTTAGAGAAATAGAAGAGCATCTCTAAGTTGTGAAATGTGACAAAACTGGAGGGAGAGTTCATTTGGAGAGGAACAGGCCAGTGTGACACAAACAAGAGAGCCAGTTGCCCAACAACTGATGAGTTTCAATGTGGCCTGGAAATCAGCAATGTGAAGAGGTTCTGCTCCTCAGGCTTACATTGTACTTACAGTTAAAACAGTGCAGGTGCCTTAGACAGACAGGAATAGTGAGATGGAAAAAAGAGGTGACAGGAATTTGGAATTCAGACACTCCAGGAATATAGTGGGGGAATCTCATCGAAATGCAACTTAATTCAATAAAACCGAATCCAGGCATTTCCTTTAGAATACCTGCTGTTCACAGCTTTTCTATATTCCTTTATCTTAAAGCTCTAACATTCCTTATTAATCTTTCCATATATTACTACCAACTTCTAGGATGATGATTTTATGCCAATCTAAAAAGATACATCGGGATCAATTCACTAAAACAAGAGTCTAAACAGTCTATTACCAAACCGAGGAGATATTCAATACCAGAAGTCAAAGTAAGTTTATTTTCAAAGTACATATACATCACCACAAACAACCCTGAGATTCATTTTCTTGCTGGCAATCACCGTAAATACAAGAAGCACAATAGAAGCAATAAAAGACCACACCCAACAGGGACGGACAACAACCAATGTGCAAAAAAACACCCTAACTGCATATACAAAAATTAAGAAATAAAAATAATAACAATAATGAATAAATAAGCATTTCATGTTCTCAATACTTATTGAAGAGTCCTTGAAAGTGAGTCTGGTTCAGTGGGAACAGTTCAGCAAAGGGGTAATAACTGTTGCTGAACCTGGTGGTGCAGGTCCTGAAGCTCCTGTGCCTTCTTTCTGATGGCAGCAGTGAGAAGACAGCATGGCCTGAATGGTGGAGGTCCTTGATGGTGGATGCCGCTTTTCTGCGACAGCACCATGTAGATTCGCTCAATGGTGGGGAGGTCATTACTCATGACGGACTGGGCCGTATCCTCCACTTTTTATAGGTTTTTCCATGCAAGGGTATTGGTGTTTCCATACCAGGCCATGATTCAACTGGTTAATATACTCTACACCAAACATCTATGGACATTTGTTGAAGTTTTAGATGGCTGAATCTTCGCAAGCTTCTAGGTAGAGATTCTTCCATGCTTTATTTGTAATGGTACTTGTGCTGGACCCAGAACAGATCCTCTGAAATGATAACACTAAGGATTTTAAAGTTGTTGACCCTCTCCACCTCTGATCCCCCAACGAGGGACTTCCGGTTTCCTCCTCCTGGTCAATAATCAGCTCTTTGATCTTGCTGACATTGAATGAGAGGTCTTTGTTGTGACTCGAGAGACATTTGCAGACCAGGTGATATCTAACAATATAACACCCTCTATGGTGCTCATGTTTGGTGACAAAATAGAAGAGAGCATGAAAACTCCACTTTTTAAAACAAATAAGGTTTTCGTAATTTGAAAGAGCATTCTTTTAAAAGATACAAGATGAACAAATTTATTTTTATCATTCAAGAAATTAGTCAAGTAAGTCCTCAAAAGTTATCGTTCTAAAACCAATTTTATAGAGTTTTGAGGAAGTTACCAAAAAGTTGATGAAGCCAGGGCAGTGGATATTGTCTACATGGACTTCAGTAAGGCCTTACATGGGAGGTTGGTCAAGAAGGTTCAGTCGCTTGGCTTAGACTTTGGTTTCGCAGAAGCCGAAGAGTGATAAATGGTTGCCTCTCTGACTGGAGGCCTGTGACTAGTTGTGTGCTGTAGGGATTGGTGCTGGGTCCATTGACATTTGTCATTTATGTCAAAGACTTGGGTGCTAATATAATAAACTGGATCAGCAAATTTGTGAATGACATCAAGATTGGGGAGTGCAGTGGACAGTGAGGAAGGCTATTAAAGTTTGCAGCAGGACCTGGACCAGCTGGAAGAATAGGCTGAAAAGTAGCAGATGCAATTTAATGCAGACAAATGTGAGGTGTTGCACTTGGGAAGGCAAACCAAGAATGGAATAACATTGTGAGCAGTGGGGCATTGAGGAATGTGATAGAACAGAGGGATCTGGGAATACAGATCCATAATTCCTTGGAAGTAGCATCATAGATAGATAGGATCAAAAAGAATGCTTTTGGCTAATTGGCCTTCATAATCAAAAGTACTGAGTGCAGGTGTCGGAATGTTATGTTGAAGTTCTATAAGATGTTGGTGAGGCCTAATTTGGAATTTGTGTTCAGTTTAGGCCAACTACCTATAGGAAAGATGTCAGTAAGATTGATAGCATGCAGAGAAACTTTACAAGGATGTTGCTAGGACTTGAGGACCTTTCTTAGAGGGGAAAGTCTGAATAGGTTAGCACTTTATTGTCTAGAGCATAGGAGAATGAGGGGAGATTTGACAGAATGAGGGGTATACGTGGCATGCAAGTTTGGACACCCCTGGTCAAACTTTGTTACTGTGAATAGCTAAGCGAGTAAAAAATGACCTGATTTCCAAAAGGCATAAAGTTAAAGATGACACATTTCTTTAATATTTTAAGCAAGATTACTTTTTTTATTTCCATCTTTTACAGTTTCAAAATAACAAAAAAGGAAAAGGGCCCAAAGCAAAAATTTGGGCACCTTGGTCAGTACTTAGTAACAGCCCCTTTGGCAAGTATCACAGCTTGTAAATGCTTTCTGTAGCCAGCTAAGAGTCTTTCAATTCTTGTTTGGGGGATTTTCACCTTTTCTTCCTTGCAAAGAGCTTCTAGATCTGTGAGATTTTTGGGCCGTTTTGCATGCACTGCTCTTTTGAGGTCTATCCACAGATATCTAATGATGTTTAGGTCGGGGGACTGTGAGGGGCATGGCAAAACCTTCAGCTTGTGCCTCTTGAGGTAGTCCATTGTGGATTTTGAGGTGTGTTTAGGATCATTATCCTGTTGTAAGCAGCCATCCTTTTTTCACCTTCAGCTTTTTTTTTTACAGACAGTGTGATGTTTGCTTCCAGAATTTGCTGGTATTTAATTGAATTCATTCTTCCCTCTACCAGTGAAATGTTCCCCGTGCCACGGCTGCAACACAAGTCCATAGCATGATCGATCCACCTCCGTTGCTTAACAGTTGGAGAGGTGTTCTTCTCATGAAATTCTGCACCCTTTTTTCTCCAAACATACCTTTGCTCATTGTGGCCAAAAAGTTCTATTTTAACTTCATCAGTCCACAGGACTTGTTTCCAAAATGCGTCAGGCTTGTTTAGGTGTTCCTTTGCAAACTTCTGACGCTGAATTTTGTGGTGAGGACGCAGGAAAGGTTTTCTTCTGGTGACTCTTCCATGAAGGTCGTATTTGTGCAGTGTCACCACACAGTAGAACAGAGCAGCAACACTCCAGAGTCTGCTACATCTTTCTGAAGGTCTTTTGCGGTCAAACGGGGATTCTGATTTGCCTTTCTGGCAATCCTACAAACAGTTCTCTCGGAAAGTTTTCTTGGTCTTCTAGACCTCAGCTTGACCTCCACCTGTTAACTGCCATTTCTTAATTACATTACAAACTGAGGAAATGGCTACCTGAAAACGCTTTGCTATCCTTTTATAGCCTTCTCCTGCTTTGTGAGCATCATTCATTTTAAATTTTCAGAGTGCTAGGCCCATGGCTGCTAATTGTTGGGACAAGGTTTGAGGAGTCAGGGTATTTATAAAGCTTTGAAATTTGCATCACCTGGTCTTTCCTAACGAAGACTGTGAACAAGCCATAGCCCTAGCAAGCGTATTAAGGTCTGAGACCTTGGTAGAAGTTATCTGGAAGCTCAAATCTTTTGGGGTGCCCAAACTTTTGCATGGTGCTCCTTTCCTTTTTTTTTCCACTCTAAAATTGTACAAAACAAAAATAATACACTAATCTTGTTTAAAATGTTGAAAAGAATGTTTCATCTTTAACTTTATGACTTTTGGAGATCAGTTCATCTTCTATTCATTTAACTATTCACAGTAACAGAAACTTTGACTAGGGGTGCCCAAACTTTTGCATGCCACTGTAGATAGGGTAAAGGCATGCAGGTTTTTTCCACTGAAAAGGTCACGGGTTAAGGATGAAAGCTGTAATGTTTAAGGGGAACACCTTCACTCAGGGAAAGTGGATCGAGCTGCCAGTGGAAGTGGTGGATGTGGGTTCAATTTCAACACTTAAGAGAAATTTGGATAGGTACATGGATGGGAGGGGTACAGAGGGCCCTCCTGGGTGGAGGTCAATGGGACTAGCCAGATTAATAGTTTGACATGGACTAGATAGACTGTAGAGTACTATTACTCTTTAAATTAAAAGATCAAATATTTTGCACAGAGTTCCACCTTAAATTGAAGTTCTTACAAAAATGTACATTGTGCAGTATTAGTTAAGTGAATGATATTTTATTATGAAGTTATTAACATTAATGTTGTTCCGAACAATTCTGTTGACTATTCCGTACACTTACCTATACAATCCTTCTGGCTCATTCAGTGCTGCTATTCCAGGAATTAGGGAGTCAGCTCTCTGGTACTTCCCATCACACATAGCTCGATTAAACTGGATGTTTTGCTCAAATAGCATCCAAAGCTTTCAGGAAGAGTAATAAAGCATTAAAAGCAACATACAAAACTATAGATGAATAATAGCAATATATTTTATGGCATTAAAAATCCTAATAATGCAATTACTTACCAGCATCAAATTTATGGCTATTTACTTTGGTTGACCCATAGAAACCTCTGCAATCAAACTCACCACCATCTTACCGGAAGTATGCTGTATTTGAACAGCTCAAATAGATAATTTATCATGAGTTACCATATTGTCATGTCACTGCGAATGAAAATCTCAGGTTTCCACCAGAAACTCCTGACTATTTTAAGTCATGGCACAAGTGTAGAGAAACAACATAACTGCTTTGGTGCAATGCTTTGCAAACTCAATTCAAAATCTATTTCAAATAGGTCTTCAGCTTTTAATTAAGTTCCTTTAAACTAGTTAGAAAAAGGATTTAACATATCAGTGTTTACTACATTTCACCAATTTCTTCCAGTCAAATCCATTGAAATAACCAATGGCTAGGAAAGAAGCAAAGTAGAGTTACAATGAGCTATTCTTTGAAACCATCAGTCAAAATTAACCCATGCATGGACACATATCCTAGTGTTGCTGGGTTAAGTTTAGTTATTAGGAGTCTTCCTTAGTCTCGTTCCCTTTTTGTTAGGAGGTTAATGGCTTTCTTCTTTTCTGATGTCTTGGAGGGAGATGGGGGGGGGGGGGAATATGGCTGGTTATGGTAAGAAACCTATAATCCAAAAGCAGTCCAATTCTACCTAGCTGCAAGGACGGTTAAAGCAGCAACAAGGCTCATATGAGTATTTGAAAAGAACGCAGAGAAATTTCTTGCAGGTCAGCAGTGCTCGTTTAAAAGGAGAGCTTCACAGGCGTTCAGTATCATTCCGATGTCCCAATCAGCGGCGGGAACAGTGCAGAGAGATTTCTCGCAGGTTGGTGGCACTCATTTAAACGCTTCGCAGGCATTCAGTGTCGTTCTGGCGGTCAGTCAGCAGCGGGAGCAGAGCAGAGAGGAGTAAATAAATGTATACAAGGGACAAGCGGAGCAGCTGTTGGGAGTGTGTCAGTGGTGAAAGTGGGAGTGTTGGGCTTTGGCTCAAAGGAGGCTTAGGCACAGAAGTGGCAATGGTTCTGGGTAAATTTTTGTAAGTTTCTTTTTTTCTTACTGTGTCAGGGGTACTTAGTGTAGTTTAAATTGCCATTGTGTGTTTTTCATGCTAGGGAGCTACATCTGTGTGAAGTGCACCCAGCTGCAGCTCCTTGAAGACGGTGTTAGGGATCTGGAGCAGCAGCTGGATGACCTTCAGCTTGTACAGGAGAGTGAGATCATCGATTGGAGTTACAGGGAGGTAGTCACCCCTAAGTTGTAGGAGGTGGGTAACTGGATGACCATCAGGAGAAGAAATTGGATGGTGAATAAGCAGTAAGCACAGAGCACCCCTGTGGCCATTCCCCTCAACCGTTTTGGACACTGTTACAGGGCATGACCTCCCAGGAGAATGCAACGGAGACCAGGTTACTGGCACTGAGCATGTGTCCGTGGTGCAGAAGGGAAAGAGGGAGAAGAGGAGAGTGGTAGTGATAGGGGACTCAATAGTCAGAGGAACAGAGAGGAGGTTTTGCAGACGTGAATAGGACACCTTAATGGTATGCTGCCTCCCAAGTGCCAGGGTCAGGGACATCTCTCATCGCGTACACAGCATTTTGGAGGGGGAGGGGGAGGGGGAGCAGCCAGGTGTCTTGGTACATATTGGTACCAATAGCATAGGAAGGAAAAGCGAAGTGGTCCTGAAGAGAGAATTTAGAGAGCTAGGCAGAAAGCTGAGAAGCAGGACCTCCAGGGTAGTAATTTTTGGATTGCTACCTGTGCCACATGCCAATGAGGGTAGAAACAGGATGATTTGGCAGATAAATGCGTAGCTGATCTGGTGCAGGGGGCAGGGCTGCAGGTTCTTGGATCATTGGGATCTCTTCTTGGAGAGGTATGACCTGTACAAAACGGATGAGATGCGTCTGAACCCGAGGAGCACCAATATTCTTGCGGACAGGTTTGTTAGAGCTGTTGGGGAGAGTTTAAACTAATTTGGCAGGGGAGTGAGAACCAGAATGAAGGGACGCAGGATAGGATGAAACAAAGAAAGCTTGTAGTCAGACTATTAGGAAGGGTGGGAAGATGACAGGGCAGAATTGCAGCCATTAGGGTGCATTTGGGATGCAGAATCAAAAAGGGTAGAAAATACAGTACTCAGTGTTTGTCTCAGTGCATAGTGCACAAGAAGTAAGGTAGATGATCTTGTTGCACTTTTACAGATTGTCGAGTATGATGAAACCATCACTGAGTCGTGGCTAAAGGATGGTTTTAGTAGGGAGCTGAATGAACAAGCTTACACACTGTATTGGAGAGATAGGAAGGTAGGTAGAGAGGGTTGCATGGCTCTGCTGGTAAAGAATGGCATCAAAAATATATGACATAGGATTGGAAGATGTCGAATCCTTGTGGTTTGAGTTAAGAAACTGCGAGGGTAAAAGGACTGTGATGGCAGTTATATATAGGCCTCCAAATGGTAGCTGAGATGTGGACTACAGAATACAATAGATAAGGCGTGTCAAAGAGCAATGTTATGATAGTCATGGGAGATTATAACGTGCAGGTAGATTGGGAAAATCAGGTTGGTAATGGAACTCAAGAGGGTGAATTTGTTGAATGCTTATGAGATGGCTTTTTAGAGCAGCCTGTCATTGAGTCTACTAGGGGATCAGCAATACTGTGTTAGGTGTAATGAACCGGAAGCAACTAGTGAACTTAAGGTAAAAAAAACCCCTTAGGAAGCAGTGATGACAATATGATTGAGTTCAATTTGAAACTTCATAAGGGAGAAAGTAATGTCAGATGTAGCAGTATTTCAGCAGAGTAAAGGAAATGACAGTGGTATGAGAGAGAAGGTGGCCAAAGACAGCAGAGTAGAAATGGCTTTAAGTTTCTGGGGAAAATGAGGACAGTGCAGGACAGATGTATTCCGAAAACAAAGAAATACTCAAACAGTAAAATAGTACAACTGTAGCTGACAAGGTAAGTCAAAGCTAATGTAAAAGCAAAAGAGAGGGCAAACAACAAAGCAAAAATTAGCAGAAGATAGAGGATTGTGAAGCTTTTAAACACTTACAGAAAGCAACTGAAAGAATCATTAGGAAGGAAAAGATGAAATATGAAAGCAAGCTAACAAGCAGTATCAAGGTGGATAAAAAAAGATTTTTCAAGTATATATAAAAAGTAAAAGAGAAGTGAGAGTAGATATAAGACTGCTAGAAAAGGAGGCTGGAGAAATAATAATGGCGGGGGGGTGGCTGGAACAAGGAGAAGGCAGATGAACTAAAGGAGTATTTTGCATCAGTGTGGAAGACACTAGCAGTATGCCAGGTGTTGAAGAGTGTGAGGGAAGAGAAATGAGTGCAGTTACTATTACAGAGGAGAAGGTGCTCAGAAAGCTGAAAGACTTAAAGGTGCGTAAGTCACCCGGACCAGATGCACTGCACCTTAGGGAGGCACTAGTAATAATTTTTCAAAAATCATTGGACTCTGGCCTGGTTCAGGAGGACAAGAAAATTGTAAATGCCACTCCACTCTAAGAAAGGAAGGAGGCAGCAGAAAAGAAATTATGGACCAGTTAGCCTGACCTTAGTGGTTGGGAAGATTTTGGAATCAATTGTTAAGGATGAGGTTATGGAGCATTTGGTGGCATAGGACAAGATAGGACAAAGTCAGCATGGTTTCCTTAAGGGAAAATGTTGCCTGACAAACCTGTTGGAATTCTTGTGGAGATTGCAAGTAGGATACATAAAAGGGATGCAGTGGATGTGGTATATTTGGATTTTCAGAAGGCCTTTGACAAGGTGCTCCACATGAGGTTGCTTACCAAGTTAAGATCCCATGGAATTACAAGCAAGTTACTGGCATGGTTAAAGCATTGGCTGATTAGTAGGAAGCAGCAAGTGGAAATAAAAGGATCCTTTTCTGGTTGGCTGTCAGTGACTAGTGGTGTTCCGCAGGTGTTGGTGTTGGGACCGCTTCTTTTTATGCTGTATATCAATGATTTAGATGATGGTATAGACGGCTTTGTTGCCAAGTTTGCAGATGATATGAAGATTGGTGGAGGGGCAGGTAATGTTGAGGAATCAGGAAGACTGCAGAATGACTTAGATTAGGAGAAGGGGCATGAAAGTGGCAAATGAAATACAATGTTGGAAAATGCATGGTCATGCACTTTGGTAGAAGAAATGAATGTCCAGACTATTTTCTAAATGGGGAGAAAATCCAAAGATCTGAGATGCAAAGGGACTTAGGAGTCCTTGTGTGGAACACCCTAAAGGTTAACTTGCAGATTGAATCAGTGGTGAGGAAGGCAAATGCAATGTTAGCATTCATTTCAAGAGGTCTAGAATATAACAGCAGGGATGCATTGCTGAGGATTTATAAGTCACTGGTGAGGCCTCACCTTGAGTATTGTAAACAGTTTTGGGTTCCTTACCTAAGAAGTGCTGGCATTGGAGATGGTTCCAAGGAGGTTCACAAAGATGATTTCAGGAATGAAAGGGTTATTATACAAGGAATGTTTGATGACCTGGGCCTTTACTTGCTGGAATTTAGAAGGAAGTGGGGGGGCAGAAAAGAAGAGATCTCATTGAAACCTTTCGAATGTTGAAGACCAAGACAGAGTAGATGTGAAAAGGATGTTTCCCATGGTGGTGGAGTCTAGGACAACAGGGCACAGCCTCAAAATAGAGGGGCATCCATTAAAAACAGAGTCGCGGAGAAATTTCTTTAGCCAGAGGTTGGTAATTTGTTACCACAGACAGCTGTAGAGATCAGATCATATAGTATTTTAAGGAGGAGATTAATAGATTCTTGACTGACAATGGCATCAAAGGTTATGGGGGCAGGGAGGCCAGAGGGTGGGGCTGAGGAGGGGAAAAGGGATCAGCCATGACTGAATGGCAGAGCAGACTCAATGGGTCAAATGACCTAATTCTGCTCCTGTGTCTTATGGCCAAATAGTAAATGTATCAATTTCCAGAGTTTACTAAAAGTAGCAATCTGCAGATCCAATCAAGTTGCCAGATGAGGAACTGTCTATCCTTCAGTAATTAGAATTCCCAAGTTCAAAGAACAATATGTCCAATTGCTATTTACTTAATATCTATACAAATATTGAAATTTTTAAACAAATAATTCTCCTTGATCTGAACAAAAGTAACAATGTTACACATACATTCATAACTCTCATGATGACAATTATTCCTTTTTAGAAAAATCAGCAAACAGTAAATTGTCAGTATACCTTTGCATGCTGACTGTGGGGAGGGAATCGATCTTTTAAGTGTTTCAGGATTTCAGAAGCAGCTGAGTAAAAGCCCTATGTCCAAAAAAGAAAACTTTTGCATTACTCACAGTCAAATATATGCCGAACATTAAATTATCACAGCATTTCTGATGCTTAGGTCTCTTTCAGAGGCAGAAATCAGAGAGAAAACAAGGAGTTGGTCTAAATTAAAGGGAGCCTGATGATCAGTTGCTTCTATTTTAACTAAAGAAGTCATCTCTGGAGCTCTGCTTTGCCAGGAAGTCTCAATGAAGTTATATGATTGTCATTCTTTTCAGTAGTACACAAGCCAATTTGAAACGAATTACAACCCAAGAAGTGCGAATCAGCTGATTTGACAAACTTAAACTAGTCTTAAGAAAATATTGTTTAAGTAAATGGTCTTAACTAAATAATGCACATTGAAATTACATAATACTTGTTAAATATGAACAAAGTGTGACTGGTGTAGCCTTTCTAGATCATCTATTTTTAGCTCCAGATTTCAGCATCTGCAATCGTGTCTGCCTCCAAGTCAAAATGTTTGATTTGTACATTTAGCAAGTAATGTCTGCATGAAAAAAACCAACAAAAACCCTCATCAGAGCCAACTCACCTGTTCTGCATGAAGTTCTGCCAAGTGGCAAAGTACCACAGCCATTGCCTCAGTATTATTTTGGTGGATATCCATATTTACCGATTCCAAACTATGCATATACAGAAGTAGTTGTGTTTGCTGTAGTGCCATTGTGCTGCAATGATAAAAATTAAACTAATCGTTACTGCAAGAATGTTTTTTTAAAAATATAGATATCATGGCAAAATATTTCTGGCAACTCCAATCAGTGCCACATGGGACAAATCAACCCTGCTCTGGACTCTGGATTAATGATACACTCAAAAGGGGGAGGCACAAATATACATATTGAAATAGGGAACCACCACTTTCGTGATAGTCCTTCTTTTGACCAACACATCTGTTTTCTAATGCTAACAAGAGGGTATTTATGAGAATACAGAGCAATTTCAAGAAATTATTGGTTTATATTATTAATTGGAAATCAGAGAACAGTTTTTTCCAAAACACTAAAAATCTACTGAGTAAAAAATTAATGGAATTGGATGAGACCCAGAGGCAGCTTACCATCAGCTGTTCTTGGTTAGTGATTGATATGAGGTTAATAGTAACAGACAATATAGACAATAGGTGCAGAGTCTGCACCGCTATTCTGAGATCATGGCTGATCATTCACTATCAATACCCAGTCCCTGCCTTGTCCCCATATCCCTTGATTCCCCTATCCATCAGATATCTATCTAGCTCCTTCTTGAAAGCATCCAGAGAATTGGCCTCCACCGTCTTCCGAGGCAGTGCATTCCACACCTCCACAACTCTCTGGGAGAAGAAGCTCTTCCTCAACTCTGTTTTAAATAACTGACCTCTTATTCTCAATCTATGCCCTCTGGTACTGGACTCTCCCAACATCTGGAACATATTTCCTGCCTCAATCCTATCAAATCCTTTAATTATCTTAAACATTATCTTAATCATTCAAATACACACATACAGTTATTGTTGAAGGTCAAAATAAATTGTTATGTACCTTTGTCCATACATTTTCCAAATTGCAGTTTTCTGTGCTATGCTTACATCAATAAGCTCCGAAAGTCCATGTTTCCAATGCAACATGTCAGAATCTTTCATCGCATCCATGAGCTTATTTGCTGATCTTCCAGAAAAGGCCCTCTGTTGTACTAGTGATTGGATACCCAGAGAAGCCAAGTACTATAAGAAAAAAAACAAGCAAAATGGAGATATATTTTTGCTTGTTCTTGACCCTTGTTGGTGTGTTAGAGCTTACCATTCTTTACCAATGCTTAGTTGTTCAGTGAGGAAATAGGTCAGATTATTCTCTGCCATTTAATTTGGTTTCTCCATTACCTATAAATACCAGGTTCAACAAGCTTTTGATTTAATGGCAAGATAAAAATTAAGAGCAGAAGTTGGCTATTCCTGACTATTTAAGGTAACCTTTCATCCTCTTGCTATCTCTCACTTAAAAGATTCAAAGACTATTTTGACACCAATTGAGGAAAAGATTTGTCAAAGACTTATGATTGAGACAATTTTTTTTTGGAAAAAAAAGACTACATCTAGCTCAAATGGGCAAATCTTTTTTAAAAATAATGGCCCAAGTTTTAGATTCTCCAGACAGAAAATATCCTCACTCAACATCCATCCTGTTAAGATCTTCCAGGTTGTTAAGTTTCATTCTTGTCCCTCATCACTCTTCTGAACTTAAGAAGTCAACCACGCCATTCCAAGTTATTATTTGGTAAAGCTTGCCCAATTGCTTCAAACATTTTAACATTCTTACCAAAACAAGGAGACCTGCAGTGTATACAGTATTCCAGAACCTTCCTATTTTCATAATTTCAGCTCAAAACAAACAGTAACGTTATTAGTTTCAAACAAGAAATTGCTGCAGGAATCCAGCAGTTCAGGCAGAGGGATGAGCAGAAGTCCTGAAGCATGGTCTCAACCAGGCCATTCCTGCGTTCATTCACCATCCTCTGCCTCCATGGACGCTGCTTGACCTGCTGAATTCCTCCAACAATTTGTTATTTACTTCAGATTAATCATCTTCATTTTTCTGTGTGAACTTCATTAGCTTTCCTAATTACGTATAGTATCCGCATATATGTAATTTTCTAAGTAATGCACTAGGACACCTTGCTCCCTCTGCATCTTGTCTCTCACCATCTAGGTAATCAGCCTTGTTAAATTTTTGCCATTCATTTAACCCATACCCTTTAGTAGCCACTTTTCCTCCTCTTCAGAATTTATTGTTAGCTGTCTTTGCATCATTAGTCACCAAACATATCTTCATTTTATTCACCCAAATTATTCATATGAATTAGAAAATGTTAAAGTCACAGTATTAATCTCCCTGGCACACCACTTGTTAAATTTTACCCCAAAAAAAGACCCATCAGCTTCTACCTGTGTCAAAATGTTACTTGCAACACCATGATCTGTTATGTTCTAATATATAAACTCAACTTGCAGGTTTGCTAGCACACAAACATCTGCAAATATTTTATATGTACTTTCAGTTTCATTACATGGTTTCAGTTAAAAACTACAAATTTTTATTAAAACTGATATTAAACAATAGTTGTCTTGACCTTCCTCATAAAATGCCATGAATGTTTTACTTTACAGATGTTCACTTACAGGTAGACCAAGTTGCCCAGCCTTTTTCACAGAGTGCTCAACGAGAACTGTGTTATCTGATCCCTTCATCTGTTCCAGTATGTAAAGCCAACTCTAAAATCAAAGTCACAATAGGCATCAAGCTTGCATTGCTCTTAAGATACCACCATTCAGTAAAATAAAACTCTTCCAGCTATTTATTCTATTAATAAATTATATAGCAACGTAGGCTATGGAAAAGAACTGTTTTTTCAACTAACCACTAACCACAGAGTGGTCAGCAGCACTGGGGCTCCATAGGGGACTGTCCTGTCTCCCTTTCTCTTCACCAATTACATCTCGGACATCAACTACTGCACAGAGTCTTGCCATCTTCAGAAGTTTTCTGATGACTCTGCCATAGTTGGATGCATCAGAAAGGGAGATGAGGCTGAGTACAGGGCTACGGTGGGAAACTTTGTCACATGGTGTGAGCAGAATCATCTGCAGCTTAATGTGAAAAAGACTAAGGAGCTGGTGGTGGACCTGAGGAGGGCTAAGGCACCGGTGACCCCTGTTTCCATTCAAGGGGACAGTGTGGACATGGTGGAGGATTACAAATACCTGGGGATACAAATTGACAATAAACTGGACTGGTCAAGGAACACTGTCTACAAGAAGGGTCAGAGCCGTCTCTATTTCCTGAGGAGACTGAGGTCCTTTAACATCTGCCAGACGATGCTGAGGATGTTCTACGAGTCTGTGGTGGCCAGTGCTATCATATTTGCTGTTGTGTGCTGGGGCAGCAGGCTGAGGGTAGCAGACACCAACAGAATCAACAAACTCATTCGTAAGGCCAGTGATGTTGTGGGGGTGGAACTGGACTCTCTGACGGTGGTGTCTGAAAAGAGGATGCTGTCCAAGTTGCATGCCATGTACTGGTTAGGCGTAGGAGTACATTCAGCCAGAGACTCATTCCACCGAGATGTAACAATGAGCGTCATAGGAAGTCATTCCTGCCTGTGGCCATCAAACTTTACAACTCCTCCCTCGGAGTGTCAGACACCCTGAGGCAATAGGCTGGTCCTGGACTTATTTCCACTTGGCATGATTAACTTATTATTATTTAATTATTTATGGTTTTATATTGCTATATTTCTACACTATTCTTGGTTGGCGCAGCTGTAACGAAACCCAATTTCCCTCGGGATCAATAAAGTAAGTCTGTCTGTCTCTTACCAAGCAATGCTGTAGGCAAACATGGTCACTGGATTCTTGGGCAATGCGAATAGCTTCCTGTAAAGCATATTGGGCTTGCTCACTAAAGAAACAACAGATACAAAATCAATGAAGAAAAGCATATATTATTTATCTGATATAAATTGCCTCAAGATTTATTACACTGTAAAAGCACACTGAGTTTCCTAGTATTTGCTGGCTCTCATATCACCTGCAGTTACAACTCAGCTCACTGTAGTTCGGAGTGTCAACTTGAAAGAGATCAATGTCTACCAACAATACCAATAATAGCTCTACTGAATTAACAAGGGTTACAGAGATTATTATCAGAACTGAATTAAATAGAAAATTCTGGAAATATCTTAGTTAGCCATTATGTAGGGAGAAACAATGCTAATACTTCAGATCAATGACCTTTCATCAGAACTGAGGAAAGCTAGACATGTAGCAGATGAAGAATGGAGTTGATGAAGCAAAAAATGAAGACTGCGATGGGGTGGAAAGGAGTAGGATCTAGAAACATAGAAAACCTACACCACAATACAGGCCCTTCGGTCCACAATGCTGTGCTGAATATTTACTTACTTTAGAAATTACCCAAGGTTACCCATAGCCCTCTATATTTTCTAAGCTCCATGTACCTATCTAAGAGTCTCTTAAAAGACCTTACTGTATCCACCTCCACCACTGACACCAGCAGCCCATTCCATGCACTCACCACTCTCTGTGTAAAAAAACTTACCCCTGACATCTCCTCTGTACTTACTTCCAAACACCTTAAATTTGTGCCCTCTTATGTTAGCCGTTTCAGCCCTGGGAAAAAGCCTCTGACTATCCACATGATCGATGCCTCTCATCACCTTATACACCTCTATCAGGTCACCTCTCATCCTTTTTCGTTCCAAGACGAAAAGGCCAAGTTCACTCAATCTGTTCTCATAAGGCATGCTCCCCATCCAGGCAACATCTTTGTAAATCTTCTCTCCATCCTTTTTATAGTTTCCACATCCTTCCTGTAGTGAGGTGACCAGAACTGAGCACAGTACTCCAAGTGGGGTCTGACCAGGGCCCTATATAGCTATAACATTACCTCTCGGCTCTTGAACTCGAATCTCACAGTTGATGAATGCCAAAACACCATATGCCTTCTTAACCACAGAGTCAACCTGCGCAGCAGCTTTGAGTGTCCGATGGACTCAGACCCTAAGATCCCTCTGATATTCCACACTGCCAGTAGTCTTACCATTAATACTATATTCTGTCATCAGTTTTGACCTACCAAATGAACCACCTCACACTTATCTGGGTTGAACTCTGTTATGAAGGTACCACAGCTCTGAGGGGCCGAAGGAGCAGGAGCAGCCCCCTCCTTCCGGAGAATCGCAAGATCGCTATTAATTCGGGTCTCGGAAGTGAGAGACAATGCAACGGTTCTGGCCATTGTTCTTAGAGGCACCTGTGTGTCCCTACTACATGACAACTACCATGGACATGGACACCCTTGGGCAATGTGGGGGTGGAGATTGCATCCCCCTACTTTGATGGACATCTACAACTCTGCAAGTAAAGATAAAAGCGGACTGCAGGAGGCAGTACCCTAGCGATGCACCAGAAGAACTTGCTCGTTCAACGCTCCCGGGAGAGCTGGAAGCCACTCAACGCCACGTGTGCTCCTAACTCCTTTGCCTGGGGAGCGAGTGGCTGATAATACCGAGAAGGACTTCGAACTAACAACGGGGAAACCAACGCTCCCCTGATTTTTAACGGAGTGGCTTCATAAAGACACGGGCAAGTTTTCTTTTCGTTTTCACCGATCCCTCTAAACACGTGAAACCCAGCGATTCCTCAAAAGGCTAAAGTCTGCAGACTTTTGAATGACTTTTTATATTTCCAATGGACAAAAATATTATCCCCTAGACAACAGCCGAGATTACTTCTTAATGATGATTATGACTATACCCGCGCTTTAGATTGAGTATTGGTGATGTGCATTATCTGAATGTTTGCATTAACCTTACTTTTGTGCCCCTTTATAAATAAAAAAGTTTGAAAATAGTGACATCAGACTTCAACGGACCTCTCTATCTTTGCTGGTAAGTTCTCCAGTTACGGGATACGTAACAACTCCATCTTCCACTTCTCAGCCCAGTTTTGCATCCT
Organism: Hypanus sabinus; assembly: GCF_030144855.1. Classification (NCBI taxonomy): domain Eukaryota; kingdom Metazoa; phylum Chordata; class Chondrichthyes; order Myliobatiformes; family Dasyatidae; genus Hypanus; species Hypanus sabinus. The sequence goes on from NC_082718.1 coordinate 90,864,228, forward strand.
ATCAATGTCCCGCTGTAACCTCTAACAGCCCTCCACACTATTCATAACACCCCCAACTTTGTGTCATCAGCAAATTTACTAACCCATCCCTCCACTTCCTCATCTAGCTCATTTATAAATATCATGAAGAGAAGGGGTCCCAGAACAGATCCCTGAGGCACATCACCGGTCACCGACCTCCATGCAGAATATGACCCATCTACAACCACTCTTTGCCTTCTGTGGGCAAGCCAGTTCTGGATCCACAATGTCCCCTTGGATTCTTTGCTTCCTTATTTTCTCAATAAGCCTTGTGTGGGGTACCTTATCAAATGCCTTGCTGAAATCCATATACACTACATCTACTGCTCTACCTTCAATGTGTTTGGTCACCTCCTCAAAAAATTCAAAGCCACGCTGACTATTCCTAATCATATTATGCCTCTCCAAATGTTCATAAATCCTGCCTCTAAGGATCTTCTCCATCAACTTACCAACCAATAAAGTCAGACTCACTGGGTCTATAATTTCCTGGGACTGACCGACTGACTGTTTGTGGTGACATGCCTGGAAGGATTATAAACAAAGGAACAAAACTTGAAATACCAGAGAGAATGAAAATCCAATGCTGGAAATTTGAGCTGTGTGACTGGAAGGGATAATTATCTTAATGCGCCAAATTCATTTTAAGTCCTGATGGCTAAGACACGTTAAATTGAAAGATGAAGTGCTTATGTTAAGCTTTGTTCAAACAGCATAGGCCAAAGAGAATATAAAGTTATAGCCAACTCTAAGCTGAGGTTCACCCTTGCAAATCTCACCCAGCAATGAATTCACTTTCCTCACAGGCACTCATTCACTCTATTTCACGTTGCCAGCATTGTTTCCTTCTCCTTAGAACCTCACCCCCTTTTGATCTTTTCAGATTTTATTTGCCTCCTCCTAGCAACAAATCCTCCAAATTGCTAGCTCTTTAGGGACAGAACTGCCAACATTTGTGCCAATCAATTTCTTGTATTCTTCACACTAATGCAGACTTTTCCTTTTGTTCCCTCTGCAACATTAAACTCATTTAATCACTAATCTTCCCTGGCCCGATAAATAGTCATTCATCTGAGATTCCAATTCTAGTGGTGAGGTGTTGCATTTGGCAAGACAAATCAGAGTAGGACTTACATGGTGGAAGATAGATAGGGCACTGAGAAGTGTGGTGGAACAGGGGGATCTGGGAATACAGATCCATAATTCCTTGAGAGTGGTACAGTACTGTGCAAAAATCTTAGGCAAATATTTTTAAAAAGTTCTTCAAAGCAAAGATGGTTTCCAAAATAATGAAACTAAGTTTCGAAATATCAAAAAAATTACTACAAAGAGTAGTAGACAGTAAAAATCTAAATCAAATCAATATTTGGTGTGACCACCTTTGCCTCTTAGATAGACTGTCGCGCAGTTTTTATAAGAAAATCGGCTGCTAGGTTGTCTCAAGCATCTTGGAAAATCTGACACAGTTCTGCAGACGCTGGCTGTCTCACTCGCTTGTCTCTGCAGGTAATCCCAGACAGCTTTGAGGATGTTGAAATCGAGGCTCTGTGGAGCTTATTGTATCTGTTGCAGAACTCCTGTTCTCCCTTTCTCTGAAGATAGTTCTTCATGACTTTGGCTGTTCGTTTGGAGTTATTGTCCTGCTGCAGAATGAAGTTGGGACCAATCAGTGGCCCCCATGATGCATGATGGATGAAAATCTGCTGTACTTCTCAGCATTGCAGATTCCATTAAGTCTGACCAGACCACCAACTACAGAAATGCAGCACCAAACCTGTAGGGAACCTCCGCCATACTTTGCTGTTGGCTGCATACTCATCCAGGTAGTGCAGTCCAGCTCTTCTACAGACAAACTGCCTCCTGTTTGAGCCAAAAATTTCAAATTTTGTCTCTTCAGTCCAGAGCACTTGTTGCCATTGTTCAGCACTCCTGTCTTTGTGTCTTTGGCTTTGTTTCCACTTCAGGGGAATGGCTTTTTGGCAGTAACTTATCCATGAAGACCACTTCTGACAAGACTTCCCTGGAATATAGAGTGTACTTGGCTTGCAGTAGTTACTGTGAATTCAGAGCTGATAACAATGCTGGACTTCTTCTGATTTAGAAGGTACATCAGTTTGATGCATCTATTGTCTACTGCACTCGGTTTCCATGGATGACCACTGCACTTGTGGTCCTCAACCTTGCCCATTTCTTTCTACTTTTTCAGAAGAGCTTGGACAGCACACCTTGAAACTCCTGTCTGTCATGAAGTTTTTGCTTGGGAGAGACCTTGCTGAAGCAGCATGACAACTCATGCCTTGCTGCTATGCTCACTCTTGCCATGGTGAAAAAATTGAAGATTTGAAAGTTAAATTGTCACATCTGCCACACCCTTATCTTTTAGCTTGGTTGTCCTTCACCCAGTTTGAGTCCTTCTACTCCTGTTTCTGTTTAGTCTATTCAACTTATTATGTCATTGATCATTTGCACCTGTTTGTTATATTTGTTTAAATATGCACTGGCTGCATATCTACAAAGTAATCAAGATTTTATTTGAAAGTGGTCTATTACTTAATGTTACTTTCTTTAATGAAATACAAAACATTTACATTTTTGGAAAATAGATGTTTGAAAATCTAAGATTTGCTCCGTTCTTCTAATATACTAATGCAAAAGACAAAAAACATCTAAAACAATTCATATAACAAATCTAGGGTGCCTAAGACTTTTGCACTGTATTGTACATCAGCACTGTTTGCAGACTACCACTGAGTAAAATATTAAGTGAAGCTGACATGGCAATGCTTTTGTTACAAACATTTCTGTAAACTTTGTGAGTGCTATATACCGCAGTCACAGACCGCTTTATACATTTTTAATGGCATTTTACATCTTCTTTAGAGCTATCAAACCTTCATTTTCTTTTTTAAGCACTGTTACTGAAATATTTTTATTGTGCATTACAGCTGGAAACAAGGTGGAATGTAAAATACTCACTGATGGCCGAATCTACAGTTCAGAGCAGCAAGATTTAGAGCTGCGTATCGCAAACTTCTTCCAAACCCATCCTCTCCACTGCTTTTGCTATCACTGCCAGTAAGGATTAGCCGATCAAAATAATGAAGTAAACTGTGCATTGCACTGAAGTAATCTTGTACTCTGAGACTATTTAAATAGCTCAAATAATGCTGAAAAATATTAAAACATTATTGTTATTGTCTTAATGTTTTTAAATATTTTAGTAACTACATACCAATTTTTGAATTTATTAAAAAAGCATTTTACAATTTATCAAAGTGAAAGGTTGGGGACATGGCAAGCATTTAAGTGTAATAGCCACAAATGAGAAGCTAGTGTAGTTATCAAAATAGAAAGCAAAAAAAAATTATCAATTCTTGGGAACACAGGGAAAACAAAATCTATTAATAGTTTTGATTGTACAAAATCAAACCATTCTCAGATAGGAGAAATACGATCAGTTACTAAGCACAACAATTATTAAAATGTCAGTTCATGAATTTAAAAAAACATTTACCCGCCTTAGTTTCATCAGTGCTAAGCTTTTATCATTCAAAAGATGATACTGGGTCAACATTTACTTAGCAGTATTAGTGATAGTTGGTGGATTCCTTGTGAAACTCTTCAACAAAAATTATAAATAATTTGAATTTGGTAGATTAAGAACATGAATACTTACAGCTTCTGAAAAATCAGGATTAAATTTAAGTAGGTTATTCAATTCTTTCTGGAGAGCAGCTGGCGAAAGAGCCTTGTTTTCATTATTTTTTAGCAATGATGCCTAAAAATATTAAAATTAGCATTTATTATTTCTGTCAAGCAAAGCTGGTAAACTTAGCAACTGTGATAATATTAGAATTGGCTTAATTATTTTATTCTATACAAGCAGAAATTAATTTTAAAGGTTAATCACACAAAATAAACCACAAAGGCTGTATCAACCAATAACTTGTAAAGGGATTCAAAACAAATTCTCTAGATAGACCAGAAAAATCCAAAGCTTGCTTCCTGGCCTTTGGAACCTTGTGAGAAATCCTAGAACGTTATTTTTACTCATTAATAACTAGATGCAAAAGCATCACCATTCAAAAAGGAATAAAGACCAAATACTATACCTGTTGAGCAAGGAAATATTCAGCTTGTTTCTGAGATAAAGGTCCTCTGTCACTAACTTCATCATCTCTGTTAAGCAGCAAAATAGCACAAATAACATTATGTTAAAAAAACAAGTATCAGATAATCAGTTAAATTTTTTCTTCTGTTTTATCAGGTCTAGCTGAAGTTATGTATCCATAGCAGCAAAGTTGTAAAGTACTCCTTTGAATATAAAATTCCATTTTATTTCAGCTTTTCCAAATACAGACAAAATATTGCAGCATAATAACAACAGATGCTTAAGTTTTTCATTGCACCTGTGCATACATGGATATATGCATATTACAATAAACTGAACTTTAACTTTAATGTTATTTTATTTGCACTGATCCAATTTAAAAGAATTTAACAAAATGGGTAGTTTCTACATAACTGATCAAATATAAGATAGTATTCTTGTCTCTAGCAAAAATTATTTTTTTACTGTTCACATCTGCCACAATTTACTATTTTCCTTAGATGTATTGTAATTTTCCACTAAGTTAGTGAAAAACTCTTCCACTAAGAGTAATGAAGTTGAGGGATAAGGTTAGTCAAAAAAAATGAAATCTATTTTCTCATACTAATCAGAAGTCAGCAGGTAAGGATGGGACAGGTCACCTCGGATACTCGAATCACCAACACCGGCACCCCCAGGAGTGTGTCCTCTCTCCACTGCTGTTCTCCCTCTACACCAATGACTGCACCTCCTCCAACCCCTATGTGAAGCTTTTGAAGTTTGCAGACGACACCACCGTCATCAGACTCATCCAGAACAGTGATGAGTCTGCATATCGACAGCATGTGGACCAACTGGTGCTCTGGTGCAGTCGGAACAATCTGGAGCTGAACACGCTCAAGACAAAGGAGATGATAGTGGATTTCAGGAGACATCCCCCCCCGTTATGTCCCCCCTCACAGTCCTCAGCAGCCCTGTGTCCACCGTGGAGAACTTCAGGTTCCTGGGAACCACCATCTCTCAGGATCTGACGTGGGAGCAGAACATCAGCTCCATCCTGAAGAAGGCCCAGCAGCGCATGTACTTCCTGCGGCTCTTGAGGAAATATGGTCTGCCTCAGGAATTGCTGCTGCAGTTCTATACTGCAGTCATTGAGTCTGTCCTGTGCACCTCCATCACTGTGTGGTTTGGAGCCGCCACCAAGCAGGATAGAACCAGACTACAGCGCACAGTGAGGACTGCCGAGCGCATCATTGGAGCCTCCCTGCCCTCTATTGTGGACCTGTACTCTTCCAGGTTGAAGAAGAGGGCGGGGAACATCATAAAGGACTCCTTCCATCCTGCGCACAGACTGTTTGAACTGCTTCCGTCTGGTAGGCGCTTCAGATCCCTCCAGACTAAGACTAAGACACTGGAGAAGTTTTTTCCCTACTGCGGTCACTTTGCTGAACAGTTAACTGCCGGTTAACTGTTGGCTAACTATTACTTGGATTGAACTACTTGTATGTATAATCTATATTTTTATTTATATCTATCATTATTATTGTTATGAGCAGAGAGACAACATCTACCAGAAGTAAATTCCTTGTATGTGCACAGGTACTTGGCGATTAAAGTCTGATTCTGATTCTAATTGATCTGTAAAAACACACATTAAGAGCAGCACCAGAACCTTGAGATCAGAATCCAATTCACACCAGCACAGCAGTGAGGAAGAACAAAAGCAATTAGCAGATAAGAAAAAAAGTAAAGCATTAATTGAGCTCCATGCTAGTTTGTGGCAGCATTTCTAAGATATTAAGCTATAGCAGAAAAAACAAATGGCATCATTTCTTTTTAAATTCAATGAATATTTAATCTACAAGACATAGGAGCAGGATTAGGCCATTTAGCCCATCAAATCTGCTCTACTATTCCATGACAGATTTATTAGCACTTTCAACTCCTTCTCCTGTTTTCTTCTTGTAACCATTAGATGTCCTGATTAATGAGGAACTCATCAACCTCTGCCTTAAATAAACCAAATTACAGCCATCTGTGGCAATGAATTCCACAGATTTACCAAACACTATACCTGTTGAGTAAGGAAATATTCAGCTTGTTTCTGAGATAAAGGTCCTCTGTCACTAACTTTTTCATCTCTGTTAAACAGAAATTTCTCCTCATCTCTGTTCTAAATAGATAAATCTCTACTCTGAGGCTGAGTCCTCTGGTCCTAGATTCCCCCACCATAGAAAATATTCTCTCCACATCCACTATCTCGGTCTTTCAATATTCGATAGCTTTTACTGAGATCCACCATCATTGTTTTAAGCTTCAGCACATACAGACCCAGGGCCATTACACACTCACATGTTAATCCTTTCAATCATTCTCATGACCTTCTCATAACTTTCTCCAACGTTATTGGAGTATAAAAGTTGCATTGTTTGCTGTGTAACCAAAACTATGTAGTCAGCTTTGAACTTGCTATTTGCTAGAGAATGAAATCTTAAGAATGTAGAAGACAATGGTGTGTTAATGAGAGGTAGCTAAGAGATGTTTTGCTTTGAACTTGTTTGCTGTGTAACCAAAACTATGCAGTCAGTTTTGATGTAGATTATGTAGTTTGAACTTGCTATTGCTATGCATGTACCCAATTTAGTAGGAGAATGAAATCTTAAGAATGTAGAAGACAATGGTGTGTTAATGAGAGGAAGCTAAGAGATATAGATTAGAACATGATTAAGTCAATAGGTAGAATCAATAGTGGCGGATGTACCTGTGATACGCACCTATAGACCGATTGGATATGCTAATGCAACTAAACCAGGAGATTGCTATAAAAAATGCTATGTACAAGGATCGGTGGGCAATCAGCGACTAGCTCACTGACTGTCTCAGCTTTGATTTGCAAATTAAAGTTTAATTTTTCTTGAAGAATCTTCTGCATCTCCTGGTCGTTTGTGGGGCACAAGAAACCACAACAATGTCAGCACATATTTTCTTAGATAATGAGCACAAAACTGCTCATAACACACCCAGCATGGTCTGACGCATGCCTTATAAAGCCTCAGCATCCACATCTTTGCTCCTACATTCTAGTCCCCTCAAAAATCAATATTAACATTACATTTATCTTCCTTATCACCAACTCAAACTGCAAGTTAATCTTTAGTGAATCCTGCATAAGGAACCCAAGTCCCTTTGCACCTCTGATTTTCGAATTTGCTCCCCAGTTAGTGTTGTGGTTTCTCGTGCTCCACAAATGACCAGGAGACGCAGAAGATTCTTCAAGAAGGGTTAAACTTTAATTTGCAAATCAAAGCTGAGACAGACATTGAGCTAGTCCAGGCATGGGCAAACTATGGCCTGGGGGCCATATGCGGCCTGTTAAGCTTTTTAATCCGGCCCACAGAACTTGATGAAATTATATTAATAAACCTTGTTAAAGTTTTTTCCCCGCAATTCTGGCGTTTTCCCAATGAATGACGCACTCTATATACATTTGTGGCGACCCATTTCCTGGCACATCCGAACAGGCTCACAATTAGCCAGCGTTCCGGCTGGGAGATAGCCTGCGGGGATTTGCGAGCACAGAGCTTTGGAGCCTCTGCGCCACGGGGGGCAGGTTGAGGGAGGCTTAAAAGTGAGGCTGGGGATTTCGAATAAAGTTTTTTTCTTCGACTGTAGTTACCGACTCCGTGTCGTAATTTTAGTGCTGCATGTAGCACACCGCTACACATTGACCTTTGTTGAGGTGCAGCGTATTACTCCACATTTGCGCTTTACTCTTTGTTCGGCTCGACCTATTTGTGTGAACAGGCGTTCAGCGTCATGAACATCAACAAAGCCAGCCACAGATCCAAGTTAACTGACCAACATCTCAGATCCATCCTGAGAATCGCCACAACAAAACTAAATCCAGACTTTGATGCGCTGGCTAAAAAGGGAGACCAACAACACTGTTCCCACTGAAATTAAAAATAAGTTTCTTCGTTGTGTTATGTAAAAAATGCATTTGAAAATATTATTTTCAATAAGCCTTACATGTTACATGTCATTTCTGTTAAGTGACGGACATGAGTAGTGCGCAGGTGCACGTACGTTCTCAAAATAAAAAATGCGCTCCAGATCAAATAACGCGCTCCGCATACTGGCGCGCTGTCATTGTTCTGTCTTTGTGCTGGTCGTTGTTGAGTTTTGGCACAGGGGACAATTGAATAAGAAGGAGCAGGACAAGTAGACCTGCATCTCCTACCGTTTTTGAAATAAAGACAGTCAGGAGAAGAGTGATGATGATAATATCTTGAAGGATAACAGAATTTTCAGTGCTTTAAAATAATAACTGTTACTATTTAAAAAAACTATATTTTTTTCATTTAATTTTCAGTGTTTTAAAAGTCATTTCAATAAATAGCTAAATACCATGGGACTTCAAAGACAGATATTTTGTTGTAATGCATTTGTTCATTTTCAATTGAAATTAAAGCACATGTTTTCTACATATCCCATGATATTTTATTTTCTCTTATGAGGTGTATTACCAAAACACTCCGTCCATCTGCTCCTGGTCTGGCCCCCCTGTCAAATTTTAGAATCCTTTGTGGCCCACAAGTCAAAAAGTTTGCCCACCCCTGAGCTAGTCGCTGATTGCCCACCAATCCTTGTACATAGCATTTTTTATAGCAATCTCCTGGTTTAGTTGCATTAGCATATCCAATCGGTCTACAGTTGCATATCACAAGTACATCCGCCACTATTGTTGGAACAGAATTCCAAATGAAGGAAACCATGCTGATTTTGGACTATTTTGTTACGTGCCTCCAAGTACCCTGAAACCAAATCCTTAATAATTGACTCCATCTTCTTTCCAACCACTGAAATCAGGCTATCTGGCCTATAATTTCCTTTCTTCTGCTTCCCTCCCTTCTTAAAGAGTGGAGTGACATTTGCAATTTTCCATTCCTCTGGAACCATTCCAGAATCTAGTGATTCTTAAAGGATCATTACTAATGCCTCCACAATCACATCTACTACAGTACCCCTTTCCAAAACCTGGGGTGTAGTCCATCTGGTCCAGGTGAGACATTTATCATCCCAAGCACCTTCTCTTTAGAGATAGCAATGACACTCACTTCTGCCCCGACACTCTCATATTTTGGCATTCTGCTGTTATCTTCCACAGTGAAGACAGAGACGCAAAATATTCATTTAGTTCTTCATTTCTTTGCCCCTATTACTACCTCTCCAGCTTCATTTTCCAGTGGTTCAATATCCACTTTCATTTCTTTTAATCTTTATATATCTGAAAAAAACTTTTTGTATCCTCTTTGATATTATTGACTAGCTTACCTTCATATTTCATCTTCTCTCTCTTTATTGCTGTTTTAGTTGCCTTTTATTGGTTTTTAAAAGCTTCCCATGGTTCCTCTAGCTTCCCCCTAAATTTTGCTATATTTAGCAAAATCTTTTGTTTTTATGCTGTCTTTGACTTCCTTTGTCAGCCACAGTTGCCTCATCCTCCCTTTAGACTACATCTTCATATTTGGAATACAACTTTCCTGCACCTTCTGCATTGCCCACAGAAACTCCAGCCATTGTTCTTCCATCATCCCTACTAGTCTCCCCTTCCAATGAAATTTGATAAATCCAATTTTAGCTTCTCCTTCTCAAATTGCATAGTGAATTCTAACATATTATGATCACTGCCTCCTAAGAGATCCTTTACCATAAGCTCCCCTGGAGGGCTCAACTACAAGCTGCTCTAAAAAGCTATCTCGTATGTATTTTACAAATTCCCTCTCCTGGGATCCAGCGCCAACCTGATTTTCCCAATCTACCTGCAATCTACATCCCTCAAGACTATCGCAACATTGCCCATTATACAAGCCTTTTGTATCTCCCGTTGCAATCTGTAGACCACATTCTGGCTACTGTTCAGAGGCCTATATATAACTCCCATCAGGGTCTTTTTACCCTTGCAGTTTCTTAATTCTACCCAGAAGGACTCTGATTCTATGTCACCTTTGTCTAAGGATTCAATTTTACTTTTTTTTAAAATCAGCACAGCCATCCCAATCCCTCTGCCTACTTGTCTATCCTATTTCTAAAGTCTATTTTAATTAAATCTTGACTTAGCAGCCAGTCTAGAAACATTCCATACAAAGTTGCAAATGAGCTAATCAGCAAGATGCAGATATTTGACCTCAAAGCAAAATTTGAACCGCAATTAGTTAATAAAATGTTCCAAGTAACTAAATTATGTGATAATCATAGCACTAAGTTCAAATAGACTGAATGAGAACTATGGTATTTGGCCAGGCGGAATGATTTATAATTATATTTTATTGACTTTAAAATCATTCTGCAGGGCTTATCAAATACTGCTTCTAAATTGTAAAGTACAAGATCTTAAGTCAAGTCGGTTTGAAGTAGTTCTTTTCATTACAAACCAGGAGGAAAATTGTACCTCTGGGCACCTGAGGTCATTGACAATAGGTGAAAAAACAGTAGCATGTTTTCAAATACTGTTCCAAATTCCATGGATAGAAATCAGGAGGCAGAACAACCAAAAAAGTTCAGCAATAAAATTCTGTCTTAATAACCAGATGCCAATGATTTTATTCTAGCTAAGGTACTTTTTGATCTGTTAGATCCTCTTGAATAGCCTTTTTTTCCAAAAAACAATCAACCCCCATGGCAAAAATCCCTTATCCCAAGGACCAATCAAATCAACCTTCACTGCTGCCTGCTAAATGGATTGCAAAAATCCGAACTGCTTTAACCACGTACTGACAAAAAAATTCTTCAAGAATGCTTTGCTTAACAAAAAAAGTTCCCTTCCAAAGTTTAATTCTATTTAATTGATTGCAAATAATGTTACCTTAATGGAAATTCTAATTCCTCTTTTTCCATTTTTCTTTCAAGATCTAATGATGTTAATTCCATATCTGTATCTTCTGTTTCCGCACATCTTGGTGACATCTTTTCATAGCTTTGATAATATTGTTGTAAAGCAGTGTAAAGCTTATAAACCTGACTGAAGGACAGTTTGTTGTAGGCTAGGATCATGTGCCGTAAGAACAGACCTGCAGAAATGTTAAAAGCTAGTTAGCCACTGAGAAGAGCCTATTTTCAAACTGTGGCCTTGCACACAGTCTAATTAGTATGGAATATATTTTAGAATTATGTAATAATATTTCTGGCTCCACATTGTAAAGTTATGAGTTCACATTTCAGTCTAGATGTTCATTACAAAATTCTTTTGTAACTGACAAAACATCATAGCAAATTCTTAAGATTCACAAGCTCTGGTTGGGAAAAGAAAATCTCATTTTATGCATAAATAATTACCCTTTCCCAAAGACTCTAATAATAATTTGTAGATTTTCCACTGGAAGAGACAAACACACTTATTCTGAAGCCCCCTTAAGAACTTCATATGATCACTTCATTTTCCAAACTCCAGAGAACAAAGGTTTTTTGTAATCAGTTCTCCACAATAAAAACAATTCCCTCAGCCTAAGAATTAATCCTGTAAAAAACATTGTCCCATTATCTTTAAGAATGTTTTCACTTCTTTCCTTAAGAATTGCCCTAGTGAATCTATTACAATTGAGAGCACAACAGAATGGGATAAATTGTATGTCACCAAATGTGGTGGAAAAGTATGTAAATTGTTTCCTGAATGAGAACTTTATTTCACTTATCTGTCCTTATCCCTCATCAAATCAAGAATCCCCCCCATGAACTGGACAGAAGGAATCTACAGTCAAACCAAACCAAAGTAAACCAAAAAAAAAAGGTTGACCAAACAAAATATCATGTTCCAATTACACTGTAATTTAACTTTTGTCACAAATCTGGTACGAGATATGCACCAAGAAACAGCGGATCCATCATAGGGAATGTTTTTCAGACAGGCAAAATTCATTGGCTTGTTTTGCAAGTGGAAACATACAGGTACATAAAGTGAATGGAGGACATTAAACATAGTGGCTCAGTGAACAGAAGTATTTCTTTTAACAAAAGGATGACCAATACCAGGCTGAAGATTGCAAACAGATGTTTGCAAACTCATCAACCCATAATTTCACTCCACAATGGCAAATAAACACAGGTACTCAAATTATGTGGTATTCTCCAACTGCAAATTACACAATCAAAAATCTCGACCACATTAACACTGGTGACTATAGAGTTAAGAAATACTTCAACCAACTTTCAAAAATTTATACCTATGACACTTGTCTTGTGAACTGCTGGTTCTGTACCATTAAAAACATGCTGTAGGGAAAAAAAGAAGTTCTCCATGTCTTTCAACTCTCCTTCAGCCATCAACTTCACTCTGAGAAGGGCAAATTGTGAAAGTGTTACTGAATTGCATTTAGCAATGAAAAGATCAATCTACATTTTTCAATAAATTTATTTTTAGTAGTTTTTAAAAATAAATATTGCAATTTCCTGCACTTGATTCTAATTTGAAGATGATCCTAATATGGCTGTTTTTAAGAAATATATTTGAGATGGTTAACCTGAAATGTATTTTTAATCACATGACCACCTTATTAGCTTTTTAAAAATTAGTTTAACGAATACAGGCATCATTGATAAGGTTAAAATTTATTTTCTATCCTAATAACCCCAGTGGTTTGGATGAGTCATTATCTTGAACCACTGCTGTCCACATGGTCCAAGTATTGCAGTTGAGAAAGGATTCCAAGCTACAAATCCAATGAAAGAACAATATTTCCCATTTAGGACATGGTACAACCTCCTTATGATATAGGAGGCTGCAATTTCAGCTTACTGAGTCTCTCGTGGCTTACGGAACAATTCTATTCCCTAGTTTTCCCAGTAACCCATTCTTATATTTTCCCATAAATGTCTCCCAGATTCTAACACCCACTTACACACTATAGGCAATTTACAATGTCCAATTAACTGATGCATATCTTTGGCACGCAGCGAAAAAAACCTGAGCATCCTTCTGCATTTTTCACTGTTTCAGGTTGGTAGCCTAGCTTGAAGCCAAAAGTGGACCAGGTCACATTCAGGGCAATGAGGTGACAGTTTGCAATGGAATGCAGTTTTGGTGCAATCATAAGTTTTGCAATTCTGGGCTATCCAGGCTTGATCTTCTATTTTTTTTCCCTAGAATATCTCACTTAATATATTGGAAGTGTTACAAACCTCATCTTTACCTACTCTACACTATGATCAGTGGTGGATAGTTGACAAAAGCTGCCTCTGTTTCACTCTCCACTGATACTACCCAACCTCCAGCTTTTTGTTTCTATTACACACTATATCGTACTTTTGTCAATGTTTGTTCCAAATATCCAACGTGTACAAGTAATAATTTATTGGGTGTAGGAAGGTACTATGGGACACTTGCAAGTCATTACCTTGTCCTTTTGACCTCATTTCTTGAGATTTCAAAGATTCAGGAACAAACACTGAGAACTCCTAGGGTAACAATACCTATCACAGCACCTCTTACACAGCATTTTTGAAAAACACAGATTCAATTCATTGACCGGCTCACTGATGGAAAGGGTGAGCAGTTTCGAGTTCCTGGATGTTAACATTTCAATCCTAGGTCCACAATACAGATGCAATCATGAAGCTCTACTTTGTTAGGAGTTTGGAGGACATTTGGTATGTCACCAAAGAGTCTAGCAAATTTCTAGAGATCTGCAATGGAGGGCATTCTGAATGGCTGCATCATCATCTGACATGGAGGCTCCAATGTGCAGGATTGCAAGAGATTTCAGAGGGTTGTAGACTTAGCCATCTTGATCATGGACACATGCCTACTAGAGGACATCTTCAAAAAGTGGGGTTGCAAGAAGGCAGCATGAATGATCCTCAACATCCAGGGTGTGCCTTCTTCTCATTGCTACCATCAGGGAAGAGGCATGAGAGCCCGAAGACCCACATTTTCCCTGCCATCAGATCTCTGAATGGCGAATGGACATTACCTTGTTATTCTGCTTTGCTCTGTTTTTATTGTATGTATAATTTATTATGCCTGCACTACAGCCAGAAAACATCAAATTTCACGACATATGTCTGTAACAATAAATAAACTTGTTCTGATCTGGCTTTTTCTACAATTTATTGTTCAATACATCTAAGATATTCCACAACTCTGTAATACTTCATGCATTTGCACATTTACCTTGTACTGACGGAACTTGCTAATTTAGGGCAACATGCTCCAATAGTCTTCAACAACTGAAATAATGTCATATCTGGACCCTAAATCGAAAGTACAGACATGCACATATTTAATAAATTAATAAAACCGACTGGAAATTAATTCATAACCAAGAGGTACCCTCACCTGCAGCAACGGTAAATTTAACTTGTTCATTTGGAGACGTCTCGTTTCAACCTCAGGTGTTCCTTGTCCCTTACAAGTGGCCATTTCGTGCAACAAAATTAGGATTGAGATTTTGTGAGGGGTAACCCAGTCTTTGATTCCAAAAATGTTTGCGTGAACCACGCCGTTTGCCATCATAGGATTAAAAAACATACTCTCGTGAACGCTGGCCATCATAAAAGATGGAACTAAATACCGGAGCGAGAACAGAGAACGATTAGGTCAAATTCAAGTTGTCCAGCGCCGCACTAGGCCTCATGAAAGATGTACGCACAGATAAGAGCTTCGATTTCTTAAAGGCATTTCCCATTAATAAACTGGCAACATCCGTTATGAAACTTGGATGTATATCAGCCGTAAACTGGCATATGTTATCAGGCGTTTTGCAAAAGTGCCGGACACGAACAAATCTGCCGCTCCACAAGGTAATCGCCACCCATCAGCGGCAGGCTTACTAATCAACGCGCGATCGCATGACAGCTCGATTCGCTCGATCATCGACTCCAATGGCTAAACCCGGTCTGCCGCAGACGTCGCACAGAGTACGCATGCGCATTGAAAGGGGGACCGTGGCTCTGAACGCCTGGGCAAATACTACTGAAGATTAATAAAAAGAAATTGGAGATATTGGCAATGTGAACAATAGAAAACGGTGAAAACACTCTGCAAGTCACACAACACGTGCAAGAGATACAAAAACCTGTCAGAATTGGGAGAGACATTTCTGGTTGATATATTAATGTGGGCATTTAGTGAGAGAAAAAGGCATGGAAGGCTGAAGTGCAAATAAAGAGCTGTGGGAAATGGCCAGCTGATCAAGCAGTTTCAATAGAGAGATGACAGCTGAAAGGTGCTCCACAGGAAAAGTGAATTAGCTGAACCCCGTGCAGTTTGAAATTGATTCACCAACGGCTACTTGTGCAGTTTAAATTGGGAAGATAAGATGTTTCTACGGCGCAGTTCTTTAATTGCAGTGGTCTCCAGAGTGGAGGCTCCGGTGAGTAGGAACTTCGGGAGAATCTCGACATTGGCTTTCAGTTTAACTGTGCAAGTGGGTGGTGAGTCTTCGTCACTTTTATAACTTGCAGATTGTTTAGTGTGACGAGGAACAGCGGCACGGCTTGGCTGCATAGAATGCATTTTCTGCGTCATGTTGAATGCATGCTTCCAATGTTTGCAGACAACCACATGTGCAGAAACGATCTTCTGCTGCAGTCGCTTAAGTTTAAGCATTTTGGGCCTGAATTGTCAGTCACTGTGGCTCATTCATAGTTATGTGTTAAAGTGATCACGCCGCAACTTAAATTTGAGCAGAGAGGGTATTAGTCATCAGCAGATAGACTAGATGGAGTAGGTAGAGTAGGTAGCCAGAGGTCTGAGTTATTCTCAATCTTTCATAAAGGAAGAAGAGTGACAGAGCAAATAATAATTGAGTATTCGGGAGTTAGGTGGAAAGTGTTTCTGTAGCCTTAGACATAACGTCGGGGTGGCATATTGACTCTCAATTCCAGGTTTGCAGATGCCACTGAATGGCTACAGAACACCATGAAAGAGAAGGGTATTGTCATCCATATCTGTACAGATGGGATGGACGGGGAGAGAGGTTTACTACAAGCCAAGCTTAAGGAGCCGGGAAAAAAAGGTTAAAATACTGTACAACTACAGGCGCAACAGAAGTGAGCAGTTAATAGTTATAAGTGGAACTAAATATTATATGGAATTTAACATTTGGGAAGGAAAGAAAAAGTGGGTGATATAGCACTATTAAAAAGAGAAAGGTTTAGTGCAGTGGCGAGGAATGCTCTTGGTTAACAGATCAGTTAGTAATTCGTTATTAGATATATTGAGATACGGCAAAAAAAAAACTTTGTCATGCCACACAGGTTATTTCAAAAACATCAGAACATTGAGTAGTACAAGGAGAAAAAGTAACACAATGTAATGTGAAAGAGCAGAGCAGGTAGACATTAAGGTTCAAGGTCCATGATAGAGTACACAGCAAGATCAGGAGTTAATCTTTATTGTACAAGAGATCCAATCAGTAGTATAACAGTGGGATAGAAGCTAAGCTTGAGCCAATGATGCACGTTTCCGTGCATTTGTATCTGCTGCCTGATGAAAGAGAGGAGAAAGAGAAGGTCCAGGGTCAGATGGTCTTTAAGTTGGATGCTTTTCCAAAGGAGAGAAAAGTGTTGTCAGATTTTTCTATAGTGCATTTATAAAAATTGGTAAGGATCAATGGTGACTGCTAAATTACCTTAATCTTCTGAGTAAGTAGAGGTGCTGGTTTGCTTTCTTGGTCTAGTATCAGAATAGCCAATAGTATCAGCCAATAGGCTGATCCTGGACTTATTTCCACTTGGCATGATTAACTTATTATTATTTAATTATTTATGGTTTTATATTGCTATATTTCTTCACTATTCTTGGTTGGTGCAGCTGTAACGAAACCTCCGGATCAATAAAGTATGTCTGTCTGTCTGTCTATCACTGACATGTGTTGTGAAATTTGTTGTTCGTGTCTGTGTGGTTGAACCAGCATAATTTATTGGTGATGTTCAAGTACGAACTTGAAGCTCTCAATGATCTCAAACTCATTTCATATAAAATTTAGGATTTCATATAAATTGATCATTGACATAGCTTCCTAATTAATCTCTGGTTTGTCACCTATTTTGCAGCAATAATATTGTCAAACTGTCTGCTTGAAAGACTTTTGCATATCCATATTTTGACAAATGTTGTAGTTACTGTCGTGAGTCCTCTACTTCGACACAGTGCAGTACTGTATAGCAGTCTTCAAACGAATCAAGGAATTCATCGTATTCGCTTAAGCTAATCTTGAATAATCCACCTAGGATGTTATCCTTGTATGATTTGAAAATTTAATTATGAAGTCAATACTACATAATCTTTAAAAATATTTTTAAATTTTAAAATTCTAATTCCTTATGGATTTCAGAATACAAATAAAATTAACTTTTGGAAAGTTTAGTTTGCATGGTTAAACATAATATTGTACAATTTAAAATAATTATTTTAATAGAATTTTAAATATCATTAAAATAATAGCATCACAATGCTAATTAAAATTCCGCCATGCTATGACGTTTCTTCGACATCGATGTCAGCGCCAGATTCAAGCAGAGTGTGGTTGGAAAAGACCTGAGCGGCAGCGGTGGGAATGAGAACGGCTCGCCGCCATCCTCAGATTTCCGAGGCACCCTCGCCTTCTCTCCCCGCCCACCGAACAACGGCGAGCCGGCGGACGTCACTTCCTGTGGTTTGGAGCTCTGCCTGCCGATTGGCTGCGGTGAAGGTCAATCAGGCGTGACTCGGTTGGAGCGAGCGTCGCGGGCAGCACGGGCCGTGTAACGGACGCCGAGCTTGAGTTCGCCCCGCAGGGCTGTCGGCGGCGGTGACGGGTCCGATAATATGTTGCTGTAGCTTTCAGTCGGGGCCTTAAGGCACAAGAACTGTCATGAAGGTACCTGTTCTGCTTGCGCTTTGCGGCGGCTGCGGCTGCCTGTCGTTTTCCTGTGGTCGTGTTGCTCATTAACCACCGTCGCGGGGCAACTGTGCGCAGACGGAAGGAAGCTCCTGAAGTCGATCCAGCAGTATCCTCGGACCCCCGTTAATTGTGGAATTGGCGACCGTGGGCAGGGAAAATATAAGTGGGCGGGGTGGCTGTACTTCGGTTTTGAAATCTAGATTAAATGAAGTGTGGTACCTGCTTAAGTTATTCAAAGCGATGGCGGGAGAGGGAGAATTCTTTCCCGTCAGTTTCAGGCCTGAGTTTGTGTGTTTTTTCCCCTCTCTCGTGTCTATAAGAGGACGCACGTATCCCTGGAGATTGGTAAACTTCACGTCCTCGGACTTTGGTCAGCTTGGACCCCATCTCTTCCGCCTCTCCCTCAAACTGCTCACTGCACTGGACTCCAGAGAGGGGAAAAAAAATTATGAGAATGGAAGATCGAGGAGTAAATAATGTGGGATGTTAATGCCTGTTTTCTGACATGTATACAATGCTGACTACCTTGTGTGTGTCTTTTTCTAATGGAATAACTTTATGATGCCGACCGTCATGTAGGCACGTATAGCCTTAAATGTACAGTATTTCATTTTTGATATGATCCAACCCCGGCTTCCATGATCTACGAAGGTTTTTCAAGTCTACTACAGCTGATATTTTTCTTGTGAATAGTAAAAGGGAAATGTTAAAACTGTTGCCCACAATAATTAGTAATGCGCAGTCCAAGCAAGCTACTAAAATGAAATTAGATTTAATTAGGAATATTTTAAACTGAAACCTTTTTTTAAGCGGAGTATAAAGATCGGAATTTGGTCAGAAGGATGTTTGGTTTATACAACAAGTCTATCTTTTGTCTAGTTCATATGAACTGTCATTTTGTGTCAGTTGCTTTCAACTGCTGTTTTCACTGCTGTTTTAAAATAGTAGGATTGACTTACTATTTTCTGATCACATACATAATGTCAGAAATCAGATCTTAACATCCCATGTTACTTAGCCAGGTGGTAAAGTATACTGAATTTCTCTAGCACATGTCTATCTTGAATCTATGTCTCAAAATAATTAAACTGGAGTGACAATTTGCACCTTTTTGTCATAACAAGAGGGAGGTCAGAATACAAATGTAGCAAATAAAATGAGCTTGTGAGAAGCAAATTAGTATCCATAGACGTGGAACCTATTTAGTGGTATTGTGTGAATGCTGCCTGTGAAAATAAGTGTAAAGGCTTTTGGGTGGATAACTAGAGTATGTCCAAAAGGGGAACGGTAATATGTTAGTTACAGGGAAATTCCATAATTAATGATGGATAACCAGCATCCTCAACAGGATCAAGATAGTGGATACAGCCCAGTTCATCACAGGTAAAGCTGACTCCACCATTGAGCACATCTGTGGAAGCCATGTCATTGGGTATATTTAAGGCAGAGGTTGATAGACTCTCGATTAGTCAGGGCATGGCAGATTACGGGGAGAAGGCAGGAGATTGGGACTGAGAGGGAAATGGATCAGCCATGATGAAATGGTGGAGCAGACTCTAAATGGACCAAATTGACTAATTCTGCTCCTCTTTCTTATGGCTGTATGGTTTTATCTTTCAACTGAAAGGGGAGGTGAAGGTAATTGAATAAATATCTTGAGACGTGGGCCTCAAATGTCTACAGAAGAGATTCTGCAGATACTGGAAGTTCAAAGCAACACAACCAAAATGCTGGAAGAACTCAGCAGATCAGCCAGCATCTATTGAAATAAATAAACTGTTGACGTTTCAGGCCAAGACCCTTCTTCAAAAAGGGGGAAGACACCAGAATAATAAAAAGGTGGAGGGAGAGGGGAAGGAGGCTAGCTGGAAGGTGATAGGTGAAGCCAGGTGGGTGGAAAGGTCAATGGCTGGAGAAGAAGGAATCTGATGTCATGTATGTGGTATTAATCAAAACAGACTGAATAACACTTCATCCTTGACTATTACTTTCCTGTGTTCTTGGACTATTTGATAGATTCAATGAACACACTCAATACATTTATTCTCTTTTTTTTGTAGTATGAAAGAGCATGAAGGATTTTCAGAAGCAGTATGTTATGGAGCAGATATTGCTAGACAGCACTGTATTGTTATTAGGCCTATGAAAAAGTTATACTGTATTTAAAAAAAATATGCAAAGCAAAAATTCTTTTGAAAGACAAAATAAACTGCAGAACTTTACTGGCATTTCAGTCACATTTTTAAAATGGCAGGGATTGTTTTGAGTCCGAAAGAAATTCAGTTTTGACGCTGGTGAGTCTGTTTTAGGAGACTGTTTTAAGTCAGCTGGCTGATTAGCTCTCAATTTGGAAAAAAAAATCCATGGTAGTCTCAAAGACGTGTTGTTATGTCTTGTCATTTTACCTTGTCATCTATGAGCAAAGTGGAGTTTTCTTGTATACATTAACTATAAATGCTTCTAAACCAGATAACAACTGAAACATTGAAGTAAATAAACCTACCAGCACACTTGCTGAATCAAGAAAGTTATTAGATATTCCAGTACACTTGCCTTTAAAATTATACAGTTGTATAATACTGGATACAATGCCAGAAAGCAGTAGGTCCCAATATCTATCCTGAAAATCTGCCTAATTTTTGAAAAGAATGATTAATAATTGAAATTGCCCTGAATACCTCTAGCCACTTCATGCTTCCTGAACCTGATTTTCCCTTCTATCCAGAGCAAGGAAAGGGCACCCTTGTCTTCCACCCAACCAAACTCCATAATTAATGGATCATGTGACACTTTCAATGCTGTCACCACTATATAGTTATGCTGTTCAGCTTTCAGAATACTGAAGGGTCTATTCTTTCTGTAATTCCCTAGTTCACAAATCGATCTCCATCAACATGCACTCTCCCTTCTTGTGGTCATTTCCCATACAACTGCAGGGAATGAAAAGTCTACCTTTTACCTCTGTCCACTATCCTGGGAGCTAGGCATTTCCTTCAAGTCAAGCATTTATTCACTAGTTGGTTTTATGCACATGCATTTGATGTGCATATTATTGTGTCCCTTGAACTGGTGAAACAGATTGCAGATTGTATGACTGCTTTGTCTAGAATACCAAGGTGATCCAAAGCTTCCATTTATCTTGGACTTTAATTCTTCACCTACTTCCCCTTTGAATCAATTTTTGGCTTCTTCCAGTCTTCCAAAGAAGTCTAAATATGCTGAATATATTTCAACTCCTGGCTAGGCATGTTACAACTCCCAGGATTCAGTGCTGAATTTGACAATTTCAGGTAGTCAGTCTTTCAGATTTGTATCGGATCTGGATAGTTTTAATGAAAAGATTGCCTAGACAGGGCAAAATTGGCAGGATTAACAAACCCTGAATGATAAGGGTATTGGCGCACTGGTTAGGAGAAAGAAAAGTTTCTGTTAGGTGCAGGCATCCACGATCAAACAAATTCTTTGAGGAAAGTAAGAGATCTACACCCAAAATGGGAACAGGAGGGAAAAAGAGGTTATGTGATAGTTTTAACAAATATGGTACAGGAGGTTTTACAGCTATATTAAGAACAAAAGGGTAACTAGGAAGGATCATTGTGGTCCTTTATGTGTGGACCAAGGGAGATGGGAAAAGTATTAAATAAATAGTGCTTATCTGTTTTAACCATGGAAACTGCCTGAAGCTGAGGAATTATGGAAAATGAATAGTGATGTATTGGAATATATTGCAAAAGAGGAAATGCTGTCAATCTTAAGGCATAAAAGGTGGATAAATACATCAAATGTCATAGATTTTGTGAACTTGCATTAATTTCTCCTACCCCTCTTGTTTTCTCTTTTTCTATGCCCCATTCTAGTTCTGCTCTCATCATGTCCCTTTTCCTTATCTACCCATTCTAGCCTCACTATTCTCTTCCTCCTTCCCTTTCTTCCATTGCCCACCATCCTTTCCTTTTAAACTCATTTTCCAACCGGTTATCTCTTTCACCTATTACCTCCCACCTCCTTACTTCATCCCACGCCCACCCACCTTTCCCTTCTCCTGGGTTCATCTATCACCTGCCAGCTTGTACACGTTTTTCCACTCTACCTTATTTTGGGTTCTGCTCCCTCTCTTTCCAGTACTGATGAAGGGTGTCAGCCTGAAATTTTCTCTGCTCCATAGATGCTGCATGACTTCCTGAGTTCCTCCAGAATGTTGTGCATCTTACTCAAGATTTCTAGCATCTGTGTTTAGGATAAATATCCATAGCTTGATCAAATGTTTCCTAGGACAGGGAAGTTGCATTTGAAATTGTAAGGTTATTTCAGAGATGTCTGCATTCTCTTTAGCCTTGGGTAAAATACCAGAAGGTTAAAGAGCAACTGATATCATATCTTTATTTACGAATGGCTGCAAGGACAAGCCAGGCAGCTGCAGGTTGGTGAACCTAACATCAGTGGTGGGAAAATTACAGCATGGTATGCTGAGAGATAAGCATTTAGAAAAGCAGTGACTGATTAGCAGATGTGTGTGGCAGATCATGTCTCATGAATTTGATTAAGTTTTTAAAAAATAATATCCAATGAGGGCAAGATGGGACTAGCTGAGAGTAAGCGTTCGGCATGGACTAGAAGGGCCGAGATGGCCTGTTTCCATGCTGTAATTGTTATGGTAGATATGGACTTTAGTAAGGCCTGTGATAAGATTCCACAGGGTAGGCTAATATGGAAAGTTAACTTGTAAGGGATCCAGGGAGAGCTTGCTAACTGGACACATGGCTGGCTTGATGGTAGAAGCAGAAGTTGATGGGGGAAGGTTGTCTGTGAGGCTTGTGACTAGTGCTGTTTCCTAGGTGTTGGGCCCATTGCCATTTGTGTTGTATATTAATGAGTTGGGTGAGAATATAGAATGCATGGTTAGTAAGTCTGCAGATGACATTTAGAATAGGTGGTATCATAGAAAATGAAGATGGTTATGTGGATTGGATCAGATGAGTAAGTGGGCTGAGGAATTCCAAATGGAATTTACTTTAGATAAGTGCAGGGTGTTGCTTTTGGAAAGGCAACAAATCAGGGTAATACTTTGACAGTCAAATGTAGGACCTTGCAGAGTATTGTAGAATGGAGAGATTGAGGAATGCAAGTAGATGATTTTCTGAGAGTGCTGTTGCAGTAGACAGTGTAGTGAAGATGTGAAGTTCATGTTGAAGTTTATTGACATTCAACCATATATATACACTGCCAAACGAGACAAAATTCCTCTGCACCAAGGTACAAAACAGTGTCCATATAACTTACACACATTACACATAAAGTAATATTACCACAATCAATTAACAAATAATAAGGTGCATAGACGATACAAGTTAATAAGTGAATAGTATAACATTACAGGCACATCACGTGTTGAGACTTGGGTTGTGGCAGATTGTTTGGCAGTCTTATGGCCTGGACAATTCTCGTCCTAATGCTGTAATACCTCCTGCCTGATGGTTGGGGGTGGGGTCAAAGAGTCTGTTGGATGGATGGGAAAGATAATTGATAATGCTAAGGCCCTGTGTATGCAGCGCTCCTGATCAATATCTCTAATAGGTGAAAGAGAAACCCAGCCGATTCTCTCAGCAGTCCTCACAGTCCTTTTTGAGGACGTGTGGTCAGATGCCTTTTCAATTCCCTTACCAGACAGTGATCCAGCTGGTCAGGATACTCTCAATGGTACTTATAAAATCAATGTTAGCTTTCATTCAAGGCATGAATATAGAAGCTGGGATGTAAGTTGCAGTTGTATATTGGTGGAGCTGAACTGGAATACTGTATTGTGTTCACTGATGTAGGAAAGAGATACCATGAGGCTGGAAAGAGTACAGAGGTGAGTCATGAAGATGTCACTGGGACTCGAGGGCTGAGTTATGAGAGAGATTGAGGAGATTGGGGCTGGTCTTGTTTGAGCACAAGAGAATGAGGGGTTATGTTACAGAGATGAAACAAAAATCATGAGTAACAGAGGTTAATGTGCAGAGTGTTTTTTTTCCCAGTTTGGGAAATTGAGACCTAGTGAGCATGGGCTTAGGATGAGATAAGAGAGATTTAATGGGAACCTAAGTGACAACTCTTTCACCCAGAGGATATTGATATTTGGAATAAGCTGCCACAGGATGGCTGAGGTAGGTACATTAGCAACATTTAAAAGGAGCATGGACAGTTCATGAATAGGAAAAGTTGAGAGGGATACGGGCTAAACACGGGGAAATGGGACTAATTTAGATGGCAGTCTTGGTCAGCATGGATCAATTAGGCTAAAGAGCCTGTTCCCTGAAATATGACTATAAAAGAATGGTCAATATTGTGCATTACAAATCAATGTTTTCTAGATGACTGTTCAACACTCCAATAACCTGGCGTATGATTATTCAGAGATCCTTATTGTTCAGGATCTGGTCCAGAATGTGAGCTTTGGGGAAAGGGTTAAGAGTGCATATGAGATGTACAGAGAAAGCTGGGGGCCTGGAGTGCTGCCAGGTGGGGTTTAGACTATGGATTGGATGTGTGGCCAAAGTTAAGATTGGGGTCTGAAATAGGGCTTAGAAAGTAGGTTTGCAGCTGAAACCTAGATTTGAGTGTATATTTCCCAATCCCTTTTAAGCTGCCTAGCTTGCTGCAAAATTTATTATATTACTGTAACACAAAGAAATTGTAACTAAGTTTCAGTATTACTAGTCTAGAAAATCCAAGGTTCCATTGGTGCTCTATTATTGGAGTTTTACTACATTGACTATTCTGGAAGCAAAAGTATGTCATTGTAAAAGAGGGAAAAATTGAACAACCTTAAGTTGCAAATTTTGATTTGCTTTTTTACTACATTTATTTTTCTTCGTCCAGTTCCTAAGGTTTCCAGATTAAGTGAAATATGTCATACATTTCCATTCTTCACATCTTGTGCTTTCTTTATTTCTGATATCATCTAATTAATGTGTCCAATTTTGAGGTTTTTGAACTATAGATTTTGCTGAACAGTATGTTGTTAGCTACGTTCTAAGGCAAGCAATGTACTTAAGTAAAGTATGATTCTTTTTCTGTTTTCGTAGGCTGGGGCCACATCGATGTGGGCTTCATGTTGTGGTTTACTAAATGAAGTAATGGGTACTGGAACTGTGCGCGGCCAGCAGCCTCCTTTCGGTGGAGGTGCAGGTCCATTCAGATTTGCCCACAGCACAGGGTATTCCTCATATCCATCCCCATCGACTGAAGTTCCAGATCTAGTCTGCGAAGATTGTGGTCAGCCATTTACTCGTTATAGGAAGAAGGTATATTGGGTAATATTTTTATATCTTGGGCATAATTTAGTATTCTTGCACTAAATCAGAGAAAGCATAAGGTTTGAGTATAAAGTTGGATATAAGGCCATATGTGAGTAGTATACAATAAATAATGCTGTGATCTATGCCAACTGTATATGACCTACTTTAATGTCTAACTGTTTTCAAATTATACAAACAATAAAAGTAAGCAAATAGCATTCAGAACTGAAGTTCATAAAAGTGATACCACAGCTGATTCAGAAGCCCGTTGCAGGCCGCAGCATCAGCTCAGTGCAGAGATGAGTAAGCCACGTTGAGCTGTGAGCTGAAGTACAGTTCAGAAACAAGTAAACCTTGTAGAGCAGCAAGCTGAACCGGCCCATCCCTCACCTCCAGCCCTGACACCCTGATCTTTTCAATCTGGCCTGGCTCTTAAATTGACCAAACCTCAGATCTTTCCTTGCTTTCAAACCCTTGTCCTATTACTTTGATATGCCCTCTGACATGAGCCCAGCCACCCAATTCAGCCTGTACCTGACCTTTTCAATTCAGCTCGGCGCTTAAATCAATCAAACCTTGGGTTTTTCTTCACTCTCCGGCCCAGGCTCCACCTTGACTCCGCCTTTCCTTTGGTTGCCTCGGTTCTGGTGCGTCAACCTACCTCCAAGGACGCTCCAGCAATTGCCATGCTTTGGCTCATTCCCTTCTCTCCAGCCCAGGCAACGTGGCCTCAATTTGGCCTGTACGTACTTCATTGTAATCATCCTGTCCAGTAGAGACTTCAGTTCACACTGCAAAAATTCCACGTCATACAGGTGTTTCTAAAACTCAACTCACAAATAAAACAGAAAACATGTAAATATTTTATTAATCACAGATGTTCTGGTAAACAATCACTGCAGACAATAGCCTGTAACTTCCTTGTTGGAGTTGAGTTTTTGAACTGCCTGTACAACCTGACATTTTTGTCATCTCAAACTGGATGCTTTGCCAAGTCTTCACAGGCAAGGATGTTTTTTTTTTAGCCAGGGCTGCTGCTGCTTTGCCACTCCTCCATAAGCACCCTTTGTGTGCAAGGCCTCCCCAGATTTATGTTTCTCTATTATAATTTCCCTGTCTTGTCTTGAATGCTCTTTTGTCCTTGATTTAGTTTGGTCTATTGAAAATCGACCATACTGTTAGACCTTGCAGAGAGGGGTTATTTACTCTTGTGAATTCACTGATAATTTTTACATCTAATTTTCTACATCAATGAATTGGGTAAGTTGGTAAGGTCATATATTGTTCAGGAGGAAAGTTAGCATAGTAATTACAAAGGGGATGAATACTTTTTCAGCCTCTCAATTTTGTTTTTTAATTTTTAGTAAATTGTTGACAGGTTGTGGAATTTTTCTTATGATTTGACATGAACTATTTTGTAGATTAGCTCAAAAAAATCCCACTTCAATATATTTCTAGATAAAGACAATAAGATGTGTAAATAGTGGTGGGGCTGAACACTTTTTCAAGGCTCTGTGCCTTGTGTACATAGTAAAAAAAAATAATTTAAGGAATATGGATTTATTGTTCAGAGAAATTGGCATTTGAAGTATTTCAAAATCATTTAAAAAGATATCTTGTCATTTAATCATATATATCATCGAATACAATGCATTGTATGTGGGGATAATGTACTTTTACACAATAGTTAACTTACTGGTCAGTGGACATTTCAATATTTACTAACTGGATAAATTACTTTTAAATCATAGAAATGGGCATTTCATCCCAACAAATGCATCTGTGCTAATGTCACTTTATTCACCCTATATCCCCATTAACTTCCTGGATTCTTATTGATAAGAGGATTTTTTTTTTCTTTACCCCTGTAGGAAATCTGTCTAATTTTTGAGCTTCACTGTTAAATTTCCTCTTCATCTTAATGAAGGAAAAATTTGGTTTTAAATAGCAATGAACTTATTTCACCGTCTGCTGGTTATATATACTGCCTAATAGCATTTTTTTTTCTTCACTAGTATACATGTAAGGATTGCAAGAGAAATTTCTGTACATTTTGTTCAGTGATGCAAGAAAATCTACGGAGATGTTGTACGTGTGAATTGCTACAACAAACTTCTTTTCAACATGATGAGCTGATGAAGTTAAAGGTGAAAGATCTACGTCAGTACCTTAGTTTGAGAAACATACCCATAGACACTTGTTGCGAGAAGGAGGATTTGGTGCAGCTTGTATTGAGCAACCATAGATCAGGTGCTGATGGTGCAGACACAGAGAGTGTACGCTTGCAGAGATCGCAGGGTTCGCAATTTTATACTGCCACTACTACTGCCACCTCAGCCTCTGCAGCACCACCACCTCAGGGGATTTCGTCCAGTCAAAGACCAAGCTCAGGGACATCAAGAATGCACCAGGTATTTCATTGCTTTTCTTTCCCACAATTAACTTGACAAAGAAACAACTTTGAGAATGTGCTTTTTGTTCTTTCAAAAATGTTTTAGTTTGCTGAAATTGGGTGATATTTAAGCATCCATCTGTTTTTTAATTTAGCGTTTTCCCCATTAATTTTATTCTTGATCAATTTAAAGCACATTTCCTAGGGCTGTGCATGACACTAATGTACAGCAGTTATTATTCATTCCTTACTGCCATTTTGGATGTTGCTAAGTCATGTGATGAATAATCAGAATCAGATGTATTGTCACTGACATGACATGAATTTATTCTTTAGGGCAGCAGTATAGTACCAAGATATAAATATCTATAAACTACGAAAATAATAGTGCAGGAAAAAGTAATAATGAGGTAGTGTCAATGGACTTTTCTGAAAGGTGATGGCAGGAAACCATTTATAAATCATTGTGTATGGGTCTTCAGGCTCCTGTGCCACCTCCCTGGTCGTAGTATCACATAGAGATCATGTCCGGGATGGTGAAGCTCCTTAACTGATGGATGTCACCCTGATGCACTGCCTCTTGAAGCTGTTCTTGTGGGGAAGAGGGTTGTGCTCGTGATGGAGCTGGTTGAGTCTGTAACCCTGTGTATCTGTGTGGTCCTTCTGGTGAATGGTAAATGTTATGTATAGTAAAACATTGATAATGTGGCATCCAATTGTTTGAAAATTCTGATTATTTGCTGCCTGGCTCTCTCATTAATCTAAAATGTGAGCTGGGAGTCTCGAGTGCATGTTCAGAGTGAGGCCAGGACCAGAATCTAGTCTGCAGGCTGACTGGAATGTTGGTCTGGAGTGCTTGGAGCTTTATCAATCTCTAAACTTACTGAATTTACAGGTTAATCTTTTTCAGAACCTGGAAATGTAAACAACCTATAATTTGAACAGCAGATTTTATAAGAAAAGTCATGGGCAGCATTCTTTACAATTTTGCTTCCCATGTAAACACAGAAGGGTAAGCATTTAATTACCATTTTATTTCACAGATAACTTTATTTGTAGCTGAAACTTGTGGGGTTATTTGTTAGAAAACATAGAAAACCTACAGCACAATAAAGGCCCTTCGGCCCACAAAGTTGTGCCGAACATGTCCCTACCTTAGAATTTACTAGGCTTCCTATAGCTCTCTATTTTACTAAGCTCCATGTACCTATCTAAAAGCCTCTTAAAAGACACTATCGCATCTGCCTACACCACTGTTGCCGGCAGCCCATTCCATGCACTCACCACTCTGGGTAAAAAAACTTACCCCTGACATCTACTCTGTACCTACTCCCCAGCACCTTAAACCTGTGTCCTCTTGTGTCAACCATTTCAGCCCTTGGAAAAAGACTGACTATCCACACGATCAATGCCTCTCATTATCTTGTGCACCTCTCATCCTCCTTTGCTCCAAGGAGAAAAGGGCGAGTTCACTCAACCTATTCTCATAAGGCATGCTCCCCAATCCAGGCAACATCCTTGTATATCTCCTCTGCACCTATGATCTTCAAGGTAACATTCTTTTTCATAAACTATGGCAGAGATTGAAAATACTGTAAAATAGGAGAATAGAAGATGTCTGTCTTCCCTGTTCTCTGGTGTATCCTGATTTTTCATTGTTTCTTTGTTCTGCTTTATTAGTGTCTATAAATTCTCATTCATTTTACAAAATTTGTTCCATCTTTGAAAGAGTTTTTGAAATTTAATTTATTCCAAAAATAAGGTTTAATGCAAACAAATTATTGTTCTATTTTAATTAACGATTTTTGAGATTGGAAGAACTCAGGATGTTAGATAAACGTGTCCTGTGTTTTACTGTGCACAACTTAAGTCTGGTAGTTAAATGGGCTATGATCTCATATTTATACTGTTTAATCTGTCTGGTCCATGAGCACTGCCTTGATCCTTTTTATTTTGCATTACTTATGTATTTGTAATTTTAGTAATTTTGTGCCTTTGCATTGTACTGCGAAATGACAAAATTTGCATCTAATAGAACAGTGATAATAAACCTAATTCTGGTGAAGGCTCCTTTCCTTTCAAGGCATCATAGTAAATGTTGATGACTGGATGCTCATCTCTTTCTACTTCATAGTATTGATAAAGTTTCTTTTTATAAATCCTGAATCTTGTTTTGGTCTACTTTAGAGTTGTAACATTTGTGTTGTGCAGTCTGTATCCTCAAGCTAGTCTAGTCTTATTTGCCAGTTTAGCTTTGGTGACATTACTTTCCGGTTAGAGAATTTGTTATTCCTCTCCGTGGCCTGTGGTGCATGGGGTGGCAACCTTGCTGTTTCTTTAGCATTTTGTCTGTTTTTTTTATGATGCCAAATTGCTTGCTGGACGCTCAACATAGCACGGATGGAAAGTGTGCAAGGAGCCTGCTGAATTTAAACTCAGGAGCACTCACCTCGAAGTCTGGTGCTGATGCCACTAGCATATTATAAAATAATTTTTAGAAATAATCAAATGGGATACAAATCATTAACTTCTCATTCTTAACAGGGGAGAGAAGAAGCATCATTTCAAAGGGATAGAAGATCTGAAGCAGAACAAAATCAGGTAATAGATTTGGATTTTGCATCAATGACCATGCTCTAAAGACTGTTGATTGAAGTATGATATGCATGTAGCTTAGGTGAAAATCCCTGAGAAGCTAAATTTCTCCAGATTCTGACGATCCCTGTGTATTTTCTGTGTTATTTGAATCTACTAAATTTCAATATTATTTAGTAACTATTCTTTATTATTTTCAAAGTATCTCTGTAATGCTGCTTTTGGCTTCTGAGGTTCTTTTTGTCTTGATTAACCTTGCACAGAACTTGTTTGTAAATGGTCTCATTTGATATATGTGCACAATTACTGGCTCAGTGGAACAGATGTTAAAGAACCATGGTGTCAATATGAGTATTCTTTGGACAAAAAAATGGGCACTTATGTGGTCCTTCTGTGTGATTCTGATTGTCAGAGGCAGCATTGATATATTGTTCCAAGGTCTTGATTCAAAAACCACTTTGAATTTATTAAGAAGTGTTGATGTGGTCATAACATTGTGCCCAGAACTTAATTGTAGTTTGGAGATCATGATTATTGAAAATGTGGTGCATTCGCTTCCCATAGGCAGAATTTGCACATCTGACTTTATGCAGGATAGCTTTGTCAGTATTTGATTTCTGGACAAGAAGACTATCCAGGTAGGACAAATACTGTTTTCTTCTGTATCAAGCTAGATGGATGATGGTGGCATAGGCTGATCAGGTCCTGGTTGATTTAATGATTTTATTTTCTTGCTATTAATGATAAATCTGATATTTATGTGCATTTTAAGAGGTAAAGTCATCTGCACAGGTTCCTTTATGATTATTTTCATAGTACAAACATTGGCTTGGTTAGAGTTAATGATTAATGTCATTGTGATATGAAGACAGGCAAAGTTGAAAATGTTTCTTATCCCTTTTAGTATTTGGAGGCAATTCTGGCAGGTTGCCAATGTAGGACAAGATAGCTAAAAGAAAATAGGGTGAGAAAGATTGCGACTGTACGTGTCCTTCACTTGTGATGTTGGGTGTCTCACTTAGCCCAGCTGACTGACTAATCTCAGAAACATCCCTAAACTGCAGTTCAAAACACAAAAATCAGATATGCAGCCTTTAATGCACAAATATTGGAATGTAGGTCAGCAATTGATGCATAAGAGCAGAAGTTCCCAACCTTTTTTTTATGCCATGGACAATACCATTAAGGAGAGTTTCCATGGACCCCAGAGAACCCCTGGCATTCCATCAACATCACAGCATGAGAAATAAGGTAGACCAGGGAGGAACAATGACTAAAAGGAGCAGAAGTTACATTTTCTATTAGATAGCAGTATAAACATAAGAAGCACTTTCACGGTAATGTTTTTAATCATCATAAAGATTTGGATGTTGGAACTACCAACTAAAGTTACTGGTTGTTTCATGACTCAGACTCAAGTTGACTAGTAAGTTACCAAGGTTGTCAGTGCTTCAACACTTAGTGCTGAGGAAGAATAAATAAAAGCTCTTTTGTGTCAGTCTCAGTCCACATTACGCTCCTTAAGGGTTATCAAATGGATCCTTCTTCTTGGGACTTAATAGGAGTTACTCAGTTAGGAACCTGGTCAGCATTTGAGTGTAGTATAGTTCTATGCTTTTAATGGAAGAGTTGGTGTGGGTCTTCCTCTGAATAGTAGTGGTGGTAAAGAGGGAGTAGAAAAGGCTAATTCCAGTGGGTGTTTCCTTGCCAAAAATACTAAATTGTTTTTTGCGATTGGATGTCAAAAGATCTGGAAATGCCAAAGTTCAAAACACTGCACCGCCCTAAATTCTCAACATGTTGGCTTGGGAACTGACATCACAAGAACTATGATGGGTGCTGATTGCCACTGAATTCATCATTAGCTGGTAAGATCCAATATGCTTTTCAGGAGCCTTCTAATACAACGCTTCCAAGCCATCTACCACTCTGTTGCTCCAAGATCCCAGGAAACATAAGAAATTGGATCAAGGCTTGACCAAAGAACTCTCCTGACTGGTTAACAAAGAGTGCAACCTCTAAGTTTGTTGGCAGGTCCTTGAAACAATCAGGAATAAGGTTTTTACTGAATCCTTGTGGTTCACCAGTAAACATTATTTTGAACAAAAGAGTGAAATCTTTTGTGACTGACAAAACAACTATATCTATGCAACTGCACTTAACCTAATGCATCAAGTTAATCACAATCATTTTTGTACCTTGATACTTGTTGACTTCATTTTGCTAGTACAGTTTGATGCTATCTTCAAAGGCAGT
Organism: Hypanus sabinus; assembly: GCF_030144855.1. Classification (NCBI taxonomy): domain Eukaryota; kingdom Metazoa; phylum Chordata; class Chondrichthyes; order Myliobatiformes; family Dasyatidae; genus Hypanus; species Hypanus sabinus. The sequence continues at coordinate 90,896,742 of NC_082718.1, forward strand.
CACTCTCTCCTGCTTTTTGGAATTCAGTTTTTTGGGCCACGAAGCAGTCCCTAGACAGTGGTGCTGGTATATCTCAAACTGGGATGGGCGAACAGGTTAATGAGGGTGTAAATGCCACCAACTAGCATAGCTGATGACATCTTTCAACAATTTGAGAGGTAGATGGAAAGGACATAACTCTGGTGGCCTGCTGCATTCCACCAGCATTTTGTGTGTGTAGCTTGAATTTCCAGCATCTGCAGATTTCCTCGTGAAGGACATAACTCGGATTTTGTGAACAGGACAAATCTAAGTTACTTTCAATGTTGTAACTATTACTGAAGCTTGGCTGGTGCATGCTTAGTTTTGAAGTGTTGATCTTCAGTACTGTGACAGGGTTCTTCACATGTTTACTCACCATAGTATATTCCCTCAGGATTTTACCTGTTTAATATTCTTTTAATTGATCTTTGCAGTTTCATTTATCTGTCATGAGTTACCTTTAGAGCAGTACAATACAGTGATACCCTTGCCAGATTTGGTTCAACCAAGTTACCAAGATTAGAAAGAGGAATGCTAATCTTTTATCTCCCAAAAAGGACTGCAGCATTATTAATGTGTGAAACATGCATCTCTTGGGATCCCCTTTTTCTGGGAGAAGATGGATTCATTGAAATAAATACTTTTAGTTCTAATGTTAAAAAAGTAGGTAAGGAAGTGAAAATGGGTTTTTAACACTTCAAGGTAGAAATTGTTACCTATAAATTTTTCTCCATCTATATCTTTATTGAATATTTTTGGTTGTAAGCAGAGTGATAAATGTGTTTCAATTAAGTGCCTGTTACTCTAATTGAAAGATACAGCACACCCTTCATTAATGCTGTTCAGGTAATGGAAGTTTGCCCTTGCCATTTTCCCAAATTCACTCCAAAAATCTGAGAAATTTTTCATTCTGTGTTGGGGAGGGGGAGGGAGGTGGGTGAGAGAAAAAGTTTTGTCTTTTCAACTCTCATTTGCTACATAATGACACAGCTTCATGTTATGGAAAATTACTATATGAACTCTGCATGAGTTACGTGTATATCATCTGTCGCATGTATAGCTGGGTAATGAAATAACCTAGAAATCTGAAATCTTGCATGTAAGTTAGGATTAGCATTACACTTTGGATGTTCACTTCTGAAAACCGCCAGTGGAGACCCCCAGAGCCCAAAGGAGGCCTAATTTTGTTTCCTCATTGAAAATCGATGAGTTTTTTAAGATCTGTTTTTTGAAGTACATTGCTGAATTTTTTTTTGAGTTGGTTGACTTGAAGTCATATTTTCAACTCCAGTTAAGTTTGTCAACTATAGAGCCTCCAATATGCAAAATTGGGAACGGCAAAGGAAAATATTTTTTAAAAAATTATCAACTTGCCTTAAATATACCCAATGACTTGGCCTCAACAGCTATCTGTAACAACAAATTCCACAGATTCATCACTGACTGATTCAGAAGATTGATTTAGTCTTATTTTCAACATAATTTTTGTACTCTTTACTTATGTCTTGACTCCCTTGTAGTTTAAAAGTCTATCATAGTAGTTTTATACTAAATTTGTCATAATATATTAAGTGTCTGGTTTTGGTGATAAGAGATTTCCAAAGATTCACAATACCTTGAAGAAATAAATTTCTCCTCAGTTATGTCTGAAATGTGCAAATCTTATTCAGAAATAGTGCCCCCACTTTTGCAATACCCTTACGAAGTATCCACTCTCACCCCCCTCCCCCAAGAATTTTGTTTCATAAGATCATGTCTCCTTCTATAATGCAGTGAGTTTTGGGCAATCTTTCATGCATCAACCTAGTGAATAAATACAAACATGTCATTCCTCAAATATGGTGACTCAAAACCATTTGCAGTACACTGGCTGGGGTCAAAACCTTACTTTGATACTCCATTAGTCCCAGTTGTATGTATGGTAGAAGTGAGATAGGTTGGGTGGTGTTGCTGCAGCAATCTTGTACTCAACATCAGCTAAACCAAGAAAATGATTGTGGGTTTCAGAAAGGCGAAGTTGGGATAACACACACCAGTTAGCGGTGGAAAGGATGAGCAGCTTCCAGTTCCTGGGCAATAGAAACACCTACTTCAGACTGCTGTTTATTGCTTGTAGCTTGGCATTCAATGCCATCATAGCTTCATTATTAATCAAGCTCCAAAACCTGGGCCTCTGTTCTTTCTGCAACTGGATCCTTGACTTGCTCATCAGGAGACCATAGTCAGTGCAAATCAGAAATAACATCCCATTGCTGACAATCAACTCTCCTGCAATAATACAGCTACTGTTGGAGTAATTTCAGATGGTGATGAAGAGGCGTACGGGATTGAGATAGATCAGGTGTTTGTGTGATGTCGCATCAACAACCTTGCACTCATTGTCTGTGAGATGAAGGAATTGATTGTGGACTTCGGGAAGGGGAAGTCGAGGTAATACACACCAATCCTCTTTGAGGGATCAGCAGTAGAAAGGGTGAGCAGTTTAAAGTTCCTGGGTGTCAACATCTCTGAAGATCTGTCCTGAGCCTAACATATTGATACAATACAAAGAAGGCATGACAGGGGCTATATTTCATTAGGAGTTTGAGAAGACTTGGTATGTCACCAAGCACACTAGCCAATTTCTATTGATGTACCATGGAAAACAATCTAACTGGTTGCATCACCATCTGGTATGGAAGGGCCACTGCACAGGATGAGAAAAATCTGCAAATTCAGCCATCTCCATCATGGGCACCTGCATCGAGGACATCTTCAAAAAGTAATGCCTCAAAAAGGTGGCATCCAACATTAATGAGCCCCATCAAAAAGGGCATACCCTTTTCTCACTGCTACCATCAAGGAGGAATTACAGGAGCACCTGAAGATGCACACTCGATGTTTTAGGAACAGCTTCTCCTCTGCCATTAGATTTCTGAATGGCCAATGAATCCATGTACAACACCTCACTTTTGTTTTTTGTGCTCATTTATTTTTAATATCTTGTTTTCTTGTAATTTGTAGTTTTTATTATGTATTGAACTGTGCTGCTGCTGCAGAAGAACAAATTTCAAAACAAATACCAGTGATATTAAACCTGATTATGATTCTACACTATTTTTGTTGCAGGCATATAGGACAAGTGACAACAATCAACCTAAAAATACACGAGTCTCGCTATCAGATCTATCCAGTACTGATGAGGTTGAAGCATTGACAGTTCGTCAGCTGAAGGAAATACTGGCTCGCAACTTTGTCAGTTATTCAGGCTGTTGTGAAAAATGGGAATTAGTGGAAAGAGTGATCAGGTTATTCAAAGAAATGGAAGAAAATCGCAAATATTGTAAGTTTGTAAATTTTGCAAAATATTTTTGTAAACCTATTAACAATTCAAAATGTGACTTTCTAATTTTTTTTGTTGCAGTGGAAGATGGAAATAATCAAGCTGAAGCTACCGGCAAGTAGTATTTTTGGCATCTATAAATCAGTTATTTTCTAATATTTTGATCGGGGTACTTACAAATTAATATAAAAATACATTCTGAATTTTAACGTTTTAAAAATGTAACTATTCTTATATCATGAGATCCTGGTTGAGTTTTTCTTTAATCCCAGGATCTCTGTATAAGTCAACGTCCATGATATCAAAAAATGAAGTGTCGCTCTTGTTATGAGGAAATAGCCACATTTTCCATTGTTAGTTTTATTGGAGCTCTGACATGCCAGGAAATCAGGCTATACTCTGGAGACAATGATTTCCTGGAGTTTTGAGCTGTTGCACTGACAGAACGATCAAGAGTCTTCATGGGATCATAGTTACTGAGGGGAAAAATGTGGAAATTTTCAATGCAAGTTAATTTTTATTTATAAAAATTTTCATATGCATTGAGATTTCAGTTATTTGTTTTTGTTTTAAGTAGGTACATTTAACAACTGATATTCCAGATATCAAACTTGTAAATTTAGCTAACTTGCATAATCTTCCCTGGAGAATTGAAGTTTTTGTAAATACTGGATTTGCATAGTTGGATTTGAACCATTGAAGTAATTAATTTCCATATTGTTGATAAATTTGTGAAATTGCATGCCAGTACAGTAAATGCTTGGGCTTAAATGACTTAAGACTAAATGTATCAAGATAACATTGTACATCTTTAGTGAGACGTGGAAGTTATGCTGCTATAAATTGTGAAACCAACATCAATTTGTACTTTCTGTATTGTTTATGCTTTCCATGGTAATCTTTCGTCTGTTTACTTTTCAGTTGAAGAAAAGATGCAGCTAGGGAGTGATGAGAATCTGTGCAGGATCTGTATGGATGCCGTGATAGACTGTGTTCTGCTGGAGTGTGGTCACATGGTTACCTGCACTAAATGTGGAAAGCGCATGAATGAATGCCCCATCTGTCGACAGTATGTTGTGCGGGCGGTGCACGTTTTTAAGTCTTAATTTTGGTTGTGTTTGATAGAAAGAAGATTGAAATTAAAGTTTTCTTGTTAAGATACATTAAATTCACCAAGAACATTATTCTTGACTGTATTAATGACAATAATTTTGGCTATGTTAAATGGTGTAGAAGAATAGAATTTCTTTCAATTTACTAACATTTATCATTGCTTATTTCTGAAGCCTTAAATCAGTGTAAAAAAACACAACATATGTTAAGATGCAAAAAATGCAAATAACTTAAGCCTACTTAAAGTTACTCGGAGCCAGACTAAATCAAGAATATGCTGGAAAAAAGTGCAAAGTCTATTTTAAACTTTTCCTATCACTTTTATAAGTCTCATTAAACTTCTAACATTTAATGGATTATGTGGTGTGGAGTACTGGTAAGCTGTTACTAATTGAGTGTGTGTGCTGGATATGAATGGAGTATTTTGTAGTGCCCAGCCTGTCTGCAATGAAGTTTGAATAGAAAGAAAATTGAGCAATCTTGTGTCATTGCCTGCCAACTGCCTTGTTATAGTTTTTTTCATTTTGCTTTGTATATTTTGTATGTTTTTGAAATTCATGTATGCAATTTGACAAATAAAGAATTTAATGGAGTAGTATTTCCATCAGTAAATTTTAGCCAGAACTGTAATAACAGAATTATTTGCAACATTGCTTCTGTGTATCTGATTTTATGTAGAACTGCTAGAAGACCAGCATGTGCTGAATGATGGGTGCCACTGCGCAAGTCTGAATGTGTTTGGATTCCGCAACTTTAAAATCATGAATGAAAACAGAAAATGCTAGAAATGCCTTTGCTCAAGAAAGGTTACAGGGATAATTGGGGATTATAGACAAGTGAGTCTTATATCAGTAGTGGGCAAACTCTTGGAGATAGGATTTATGAGTATTTGGAGCAGCATCGTCTTATTAGGGATATTAGGCATGGCTTTGTGAGGAATAGGTTATAGTAGTGACAGAACAAATTGAAGGTAGTGCAGTGGATGTTGTGTATATGAATTTTGGTACGGTCAAAAGGTTTCCTCCGTGTTGACTCATTCAGAAAGTCATGAGGCAATGGATGCAGGGAACTTGGCTGCATGGATTCCTAGTTAGCTCAACCACAGCAGGGAGAGAGTGGTGGTTGATTCTACATAAAATCAGTGACCAGTGGTGGTCTGCAGGGCTATGTTCTGGGATTCCTATTTTTTGAACTTTTTACATATATAAATAATTTGGATGAGGAAATGGAAGGGTGGGTTTGTAAGTTTGTGGAAAAGTTGGTGGTGTATGTAGTGTAGAAGATTGTGTGGGTTACATTGGACATTGAGAGGATGAAGAGCTGGACTGAAGTGGCAGATGGAGTTGAATATGGACGTATGAAATGATACAATTTTTGGAAATCAAACTTGAAGGTGGTGAACAAGATTAATTAATGGTAGGATTCTTAGCAGTTTGGAGAAAAAAAATCTTGGGTCCACATCTTTAGGCTCTTCAAAGTTGTTTTGCAAATTGATAGCACAGTTAAGAAGGGATATGGAGTGTTGTTCTTTGTTATTTGGTGTGATGGAGTTCAAGAGCTGTGAAGTAATGTTGCAGCTTTAAATTTAAAAACACTGGTTAGACCTTACTTGGAGAATTGTGTCCAGCTCTTGTCCTCATAATAAAGATGTGGAGGATTTTGAGACAGCGCAGAAGAGATTACCAGGGTGCTGCCTGGATTGAGAGCATGTCTTATAAGGATAGGCTGAATGAGCTAGGGCTTTTCTCTTTGGATTGGAGGAGGAGGTGATTTGAGAGGTGCACAAGGCGATAAGAGGCATAATAGAGTGGACATTTTCCACAAGGTAAATATGGCTAATATGAGGGTGCATAATTTTGAGATTATGGCGGGGGGGGGAGGAGGGGTTGATGACAGTAGTTTTTTTTTAATAAACAGTATGTGTGTGGAACATGCTGCCAGGGTGGTAGAGGTATATACATCAGGGATATTTAGGATAGGCACATGAATTAAATAAAATGTAGGGTTATGCGGGAGGGAAGGGTTCTGTTGATCTTACAGTACATTTGAAGGTTGGCACATGGTGGGCTGAATGGCTGGACTCTGTTGTACTGTTCTATGTTCTTAAATACTTGGGTCAGGGAGTACATGAGAACCAGATATGGATGAAAATTCACTGACTTCAAATGCCAGCAATATTTTTGAACAGAATATTTTCTGATCTTTTCCAGCATTTTGTTTTTAGTCCATATTTCCAAAAGGAAACCTACAGAATCTTGCTTTCAATCCAACCTTAAATTAGGAGGAAACGCTAAGCTGTAAGGTTTATTATACTTTAATAACTTGCAAAAACATACCGCTAGATAAACTGACATTTTGGATTGAGACTCTGCAGCAGGATGGTTTACTGCATATGTAAATGCCCCCTAATATGAGAGTTTAAAAACTGAATGCATACTAATTTTAGGAAGTGGCAAGGACCTGACTTATCCTTGGCTTTTTTTAAAATTTTTGGTATTGGGGGGGGGTTAAGATCAAGATATTGTCCATCTCAAATTTTCCCTTGCGATAGTGGGAGGGAGTCACTGCCTTGACCTGCTGAAGGTACTCCAACAGAAGAGTTGGGTAGTGAGTTATAGGGATTTAGACCTAGTGCCAATAATGAACTAGCAATTATATTGCTAAGTCAGGCCTGTGTACAACTTTGAAGTGGAAATTGCAGTTGGTGGTTACTCCTGTGCATTTACTGTTCTTGTCCTTTTGTGGTGTTGGAATAGCCAGGTTGATTAATGTAGTACATTTGTAGTTGGTAAAAACTGCAATACTATGAACTCAATGGAGAAAATGAATGTTTAATAATTACATTATCATGTATTTGTTCAGCTTGTTATTGGAGGTGCATTCACCCAGGCAGATGGGAGAGTATTCCATTACACTGGTGATATGACTTATGGTTGTTGTAAAGGAATTGGATAAAGGAGACCAGTTGCCAAAAGATTTTGTGGCTCTTAGTTGACCTTCTAGTCTCCTTGGATATTGATGGTAGTAAGCGTGGCAATGCAGATGCCATTGAAGTTTAAGAGTTGAGTGACTGACTTGTTGGATATTCATTGCCTGATTTGGACAAGCAATATCTGTGCCACAAGTGCCAACGCAGTATCTGGACAGTATGTTGGTGTTGCTGCACACAGCTATGGATTGTTCCATTTGCAACTGAATTGAACATCAGTTGTGATGTTCATTGATGACTTCCCAAAATATGCCTTGTGAGGCGAGACACCTTTTAAATAATGTTACTCATGATGAGCACCAAGGAAAAGTTCACATCTTAAGCTGTTCTCATCCAAACTTGGTACAAGTCATAGGGTTGAAATCAAAACAGAGAAAATCCAGCTCAATTTTGTCCAATGGCTTGTTTTACAGTACTTCCAATTTTAACTCTCCCCTCATTACTCCATTTTGTTTTTGGTTTGGGGATTGTTTGAACAATACAAAGCTAAATGCTAAAATGTATTTAATAAGCTTTTATTTACATTATATGTATAAAAATCTGCATGTAAATTACATTGTTATTCATCTAAGCAGTGATTACCTATGCAATCACTATTATAACTTATAATACTAAAATCTGCCTGGAATAAGTGCAGCTTTCTCAAGATGTTGACAGGTTCAATGGTCCCCAGGCACGTGTTTGCTTCAGCTGTATCCCACAGGTTGGCAGATAAAAGCCTTTAGACACTGGGGAATTTTGGCACCAAGGAAAATAATTAATGCAGGGATGTTATTCTATATCACAAAGTATTTCCTATAGCCCTTTCAAAAGATAGAGCTGCATCAGCTCTGCTTGCATTGCCAAAGAGGAGTGCTCCAAAAGAGAAGGATCTTATGTGGCTTAAACTCTCATTCGTTCTCCATAGCAGTTAAGAGGACGGAAGTTGAGGTAAATAGAGAGTGCTTGGGTGGCGAGATTGGGGTGGGCTACAATGATGATGGCAGTAAAAAGGCAACATCCACCTGGAGGAAAATGAATGTGTCATTCTCTGCCATCGGACCAGTCTATGCAGATCCTTTCACCAACACCAAAGCAGACTTAAATTCTTTTAAAACCTGCTTCAAGGTACCAATATGCAAGCAATGTCAAAGTGCTTATTTGACATTAATGGCTGAATGCACTGTATGCACAGAAATGTTGGCTTCTACACAATTTAAAACGGTGTAACTTGAAATAGAACTGGTGGGTACTCATGTATAGTAATCACAGTAAAGTTTTATACAGTAACTCTTTTTGCTACAGAATTTTAAGATGCCACATCAGCTGTACTGAGAAAATGAACATTTGAAAAGGGAAAGCTTTATTTTATGATCTGCCAAATGATCATAAATTTCTTCTAAAGGTCAAAAGATTCGATTGAATCCTCAATTCAGAATGTTTGGCCTTCACTAGAACTAGACGATCTAACTTTAAACATTCTTGCCATTTATACAAGAACAGGAACATTATGCAATGTGCAGTAGGTGGCAATATTGACATAACATGGAAACATACTTGTTCTCACTGATTACTTCATTAAGTAAATTAGATCAAGCTCAAAAGTTTGTAATAGAAGTTGTGGTCATATTGAAACCATCACTGCTCAATATCTTCCTTAACTACAGTGGGTAAACTACACTTACCTGAACATTTGTTAATAACAATTTAGTATCACTAGATTACAGCATCTAACAGTAAGAGTAAGCAAAATCCCTTTCTGATCAGGCAATCTGCAGTGAATAACTGTGGTTTCATCTGTTCTTTGCCATCTCCATTGTATTGTTACTTACAATTCATCACAAAATGTATGAATTTCCCAACTTTACTGATGTTGTCATGGAATTGCAAACATCAACCTCATAACTGAAGAACTGGGTGTAAAGAGCTGAATTTCTTCAAACATTTTTTAAGGGAGGATGAACCTGCTCTTTTCAATCAAGAATGGGGAACCCAGTCTTGTTCTATAGAACTTGTGCTGATCAAGCAGATCCAAAAGCAAAAATACTTCAGCTTTAAGTAGCCACCATAGAAATCAATTTCTTATAGCATGACCCTTCACTACCATCTTCTTACAATGCTTACCAACTTGCAGATATAAAATAGGAATAGAAACTGTTGAGAAAATTGTCAAAGGCTTGTATATTGTACAGCATTTAAAATGCTGCTCCCCATGAATTTACCAATTGTTCAGCATTGAAGACAAAAGTTTTATACAAATTCAGCAATGACAAAATGGCAACAACATTTGGTGGAAAACCAACATCTCATTACAGTGTTATTACTGCTAACATGATTGCCTTAAAGGCATGCAACGATGGCACGTACAAATGTCACAAAGATTGTTCCACGTGAAACATGTGGAACTATACAGAGATTAAACCACAAGTAACAAATAGGGAAATTTGAAATAAATTGCATTTCAATTGTATATAAGTAATAATGTTACCATTGAAATTTCCACATTACTCTCAATAAAGTAATTTCTGTACAAAAATACTTCTGCATAATGTATGATGTGTAGATTGTAACAAAACAGAACAATATTTATAACATGGTCAAAGTGATTCCAATGTGTGGTTGGATCTATCTATAAGATAACCCTTTTTTTTACCAAGATGGCATTTTTAAAAAGAACACAAATTAAAATTTACAATGCACATGCTTCAGTTGTAAAACGTGCACAAAACTCTTAGTTTTTTAATCAATATTCTTCTTGCCACATGTTTATGCGTACCAAGTAAAAACACTTGTAGATCAGTGTCTTTTTATACATTATTAAAACTTACGAAATAAATTCAAATTTGAGTGATTCTTCACGTGTAGAAACATTTTTTGTTCGGGTAAGTAGCTTATGCTACCTTTACATTTCTGTCCTTTGCACAGTTCGTCCATGTCCATTTGTCTGATAGCAATAACAAGGAGCTGGTCATAATTAAATGTGATGAAATTAAACGTTCTTTTTGTTTTGGTGTTCAGTTTCTCTGCTTAGTTAACTAAGTTTTTGTAACAGTTTCTCCTCTGACAAATTGAACTGAACGCTAACAGACATCTCTGCTATGAACTGTTCGCAGCCTTCCTTCGTTACCTGCTTACAATAACGAAGATCTATTCGGCAGATGTTGCCACAGCGTTTGAAATAGGTTAGGCACTGGTCAGTGATTTTATTGCAAACTGAAAAAGATATTATGCAATTTAGTCCGATAAAGACTGACATTTCAACAAATATTCACGTTCAATTTTGCGGAGCATGCAACAAATAATGTTTTTGAATGGGGCATGATATACAGGTTAAGTATTCAAGCTTGAATATTATAAAATAACAAGTAATATTTAAAGTGTACATGTTTTTTTTCCAAAGTTTCCCAAGTAAACAGATCTAAGGACAAAATAATAAAATGTTACATGAAACAAGGTGAACACTTCGGTAAAATTCTGAGGTAAACTTGGCAAGGGAAAAGCAAAAAATGGTCATTCTTAGCAGCACACACAAAATGCTGGAGGAACTCAGGACAGACAGCATCTATGGAAAAGAGTATGGTCAACATTTTGGGCTGAGGCCCTTCAGCAGAACTGGATAAAAAAAAGCTGAGGAGTAGATTTATTACAATTGTACTCTTTTCCATAGATGCTGCCTGGCCTGCTGAGTTCCACCAGCATTTTGTGTGTGTTGCTTGGATTTCCAGCACCTGCAGATTTTCTCATCTGTGATATTTATTATTTTGTTAAACAGAGAAAGCCTTCCGAAATTTTAAAAATTTCCCCATGCTTTAATTTAGTAATGTAACAGCAGTTTAGTGTCATTGAACTTAAATCACTCACAAATTCCAAATTGTGATATGCAATCACTCATGACGTACATGCATCTATTTCAGAATTAATTGTCATATTGAATGCACTTACCCGATAGATTGATTTCTGTTAAGGAATCTCTTGTTGTTGTGCCAACTGCTGTTAATAGGTTAATTGACTGGTCTGTCAAATGGTTACAGTAACTAAGATCTAGTCTGGAGAGCATCGGCATGTGCCTAATAATAAGGCGGAGTGTTGCATCTGTAATATCCAGGCCAGCCAAGTGAAGATCTGTCACGTTACGTAATTTGCTACGATTGTCAATCTGGCCTTTAAGAAAGAACAACATTTAAGATCGGATTTTGCTAGTTTTACTTAACACTATTAAAAATGCACTGTTAATTATTAAAAGCCTAGTGCAGTATCTTGAGATTGTCTTACACAGTCTCAACCAAGATAACTGGGATTTATTTGCTGACTTCAACATTCTTTTTAGATTTCTTATTCCAAAATAATAACAATGAAAAGGTATACCATTATATAGAGACACAATTTAACACCAATGTCAGTACTCAACAAAGCTTCAATGCTTTATGAGTGGTTGCAGTTGCTATCTTATTTACAAACACCACAGAACTCAAATGGAAGATTTGTTAATTTGTTATTCAAAGTTAAGATGGAAGTACAATTATCTGCAAGTTATAACCAATTTAAGTTTGAGCTTTCAGTGATTGACTGCAGCAAACAAGAACCCTAAATACAAAATCAAGTTTAAATTTAGACTTGCCACTGACCAATTATTCAGGAAAAGTTTATGCAACAAATTACAAAAATTGTTTTCATGGAGATGAACTGATTACAATGTATTAACTCCGATAGCATCAATAAAATATTAAATCTGACATTCTCTTTTTTAAAAATCCTTAACGTTCATGAAAGATATTTCAGTTTGAACTGAATAAATGTTATTTGAAACACACAAATGAGACAAATTAGATTAACATTTTTATCATTTAAAGAAATGGGTGTTACTTGTATGAATATATTAAAGCATGCATTATTGTTTTGCTTCTTTTACACAAAATAACAGTGCTCAGTGGTTGTTCTAATGTTTGGCTGCCTACTTTGCAGCAGAGATGACTGCTCATGGTCAAAGACGAACAATTTGCATGAGAAACTCAGAATAAAAAGTGACTATTAGTCTCCCCTTTCGCTGTGAAATGGGTGACACCTCTTTGTCCCTTGTTAGGAGGCAGCCTGTGGCATGTTGGACAATTGGGTAAACAATAGTTTTTGTTGACTGCAGATCACGGTCTCTCTTTGGGTGCTTTGCTATTGGTGATGCTTTTTTTGCTGAAATGGTTTGGGGGAGGGGAGGTTGATGCTTGCTGCATGCTTTGGGGCTCCTCTGTTTTTCTATCGTTCATTCTTTTGGAGTTTCTCTGTTTTTTGTGGATGTCTGTGAAGACTAAATATTTCAGGTTGTGTACTGTATACATTCTCTGATAATAAACAGAACCACTTGAAATGAAACCATTTGAAGAAACTATTTCTAAATAATTTTAAAATCCAAGGTAAAGCTACCTTCAAGTAAAAATGTTTAAAATTACATGTATTTAGAGTTTTTGCTCAAGATTAAGTACGCCATGTGTATAATGTGTAATTAATGACACCCAATTAAATAATACAAAATACTTGGCAGCTTAATGTAACATTTTGAAGCACAATGGAGATGGACAGATTTCTTACCTGGTCTGTTGTCAGTTGGAGGTGAAAGCATATCTCTCATTTGAGCATCTTTTAATCCTTCCACCCATCTGAGATCTACGGTTCTGAGCAAAGGGCAACTAGAGCTGCAAAGTGCTGATATTGCTGCCCAGGAGCAACCAGAAACAATCAAGTCCTTAAGACCTGAACAGTAAGATAAACAAATTTAAATCAATTGTGCAGAAAAGTATGGGATGAGTATGTTCAAAAAGAAGTGCTAATCACAGAACACATGGCAAAAAGAACCACACTGAATGAATACCCAACCACAGCTTTATTAATGCACGGAGATAACTTTGCTTGATGTATAAATTTTATTACTAACAACTCAGAGATTAGATTGTTGTTGCTGTCTATTTGTGGTCAACTATGTTGCTGTTGAAAAATCCATTAATTCTTGCTAATATTCAGAGCTAGTTACGTTTAAGGTAACTTAATTTTATTTATTGCAAGTTAAACGGGGTAATTTGTTCTCGATCATCTTTTTGACAGCTATCTGAATATATTTTCATGTTCCGTCTTTTTACTTAAACCTTTAAGTACCTTCTATCAAAGGAAACTTTAATAACTTTTCCTTTCTCAAAAATTTTATTGAAGTTAAACTGCATTCACCAAGACTTATTTCTTCAGATACTGAAGAATGAGTATCTGATGGCTTTCCCACAGATGCCAATTCTTTTAGTGTAGTCTTTAAGCATATCAAAATGGGGTAGTTGTAAGGCTGGCTGTAGCCACTTGACCAGCAGCGTGATGGAAAAAGAAACTAACCTTTCATCATAAGCACCACATTATTGCCAGAAGAGAAACAGAACAGTATAAAAGGTGATTTGCAAAGGCAACCATCCCAGAATGAAAGCAAGACAGCTTCTACCCGGGAAAATGGCCAGCTGATATTTCAGACAGAAACCCTTCATTTGGAGACCACAATGTTTAAGGGTCTCACACATTGACTGCATTTTCCTCATTTGCCTGATGTGCTGAATTGCTATTTAGTATATTGTGTTGCTCCAGATTCTAGCGTCTCCCTTTTGTGTTTCAACCCCAGAACAAAGGTGCTTTCAGTTTGAATAAGCTATGCAGAAAGACAGTTAATGGTAACAACTAAATTGGAAGGATCATCTCATTATTTGATCACAGAATTATGAATTGGAAATAGCTTTCAGGAGCCATCTGTGATTATTAAACAATGAACAACTGACCAAACTAGACCTTCATGAAATAGAAAAGACATAAAACAACACAATACAGGAACATCCACATTGTCTCTTCCGAACATGATTCCAATTCAACCTAATCCCACCCACTCACTGCCTATTCATGCCTCTTAAACATTACTATTGTATCTCCTTCCACCGCTTCTCCTGGCAGCATTTTCCAGGCACCTGGGGGACAAAAAAGCTTTGCTCTCTATTGCCTTAAAGCCATGTGTCCAGTACTCAACAGAACCAAGACTTTGTACTCTATCTGTCTTTTTTATACACTTCTAGCCAGTCACCCCTCAGTCTTTGACAAGCCAGAGAAAACAATTGAAGTTTGCCCAGTCCCTCTTTATAGCTTCTCTACTCCAGATAACATCCCAGTGAACTTCCTCTGTACTTTCCACAAAATTTCTACATCCATCCTATAACTACACTTGCAAAAAAAGTTTGTAAACACTTTGCAATTACCTGCAATAATGCAATTTTCTGCACTAATTACTCATTAAATGCGGTCTGATCATCTAAGTCAGAATAATAGACAAACACAATCTGCCTAAAATACTAACAAACAATTGTATTTCTCATCAATACTGAGTATGCCATTTAAACCATCATAGTCTAGGTTCTAAAAAGTATGTGAACCTCTGGGGTAATGCCTTCTACAAAAGCTATGAGGAGTTGGGTGTTCCAATCAATGAGATGAGATTAGAGACGTGGGCTGTAGAGACACACACAAAGTCAGGTTACTGACAGAACCTGCTCTTCTCAAGAAAGATCTGTTTATGTGCACCATGCCTCGATCAAAGCAACTTTCAAGGGACCTTAGAAGAATTGTAGAGATGCATGAAGCTGGAAAAGCTACAAAAGCATTTCTAAAGACCTGAGAGTTCATCAGACCACAGTAAGGGAAACTGCCTACAAATGGAGGAAATTCAGTACTGTTGCTACTCTCCCTAGGAGTGGGCGTCCTGCAAAGATCTCATGCAATGCTGAAGCAGGTGAAAACAAAACCCAGAGGCAACAGCAAAAGACATGCAGAAATCTCTACAACTTGCTACAAAGTATCTGGTCATGAATCCACTCTCAGAAAAAACACTAAACAAGAATGATGTTCATGGAAGGACATTGCTCTCCAAAAAAAGAACATTGCTGTAAATCTCAAGTTTGCAAAATACCACCTGGATGTTCCACAGTGCTTTTTGGACAATGCTTTGTGGACAGGTGAGACTGAAGTTGAACTTTTTGGCAGAAATGCACACCACTATGTTTGGAGGAAAAAGGGCACTGCACCAACACCGAAATCTCAAGCCAACTGTGAAGCCTGGTGGAAGGAGCATCAGAGTTTGGGGCTGCTTTGCTGCCTCAGGGTCTGGACAGCTTGCAATCGTTGAGGGAACAATAAGTATCAAGACGTTTTACAGGAAAATGTCAGTGTAGCTGTCTGACACCTGAAGCTTAATACAGGTTGAATAATGCAACAAGATAACGATCCAAAACACAAAGAGTAAATCAACAACAGAACTGTTTAAAAAGAAGAAACTATGTGATTTGAAATGGCTGAGTCGGAGTCCAGACCTTAACCAAATTGTGATGCTGTGGTGTGTCTGTTCATGCAAGATATCCCAGAATATTGAAATAGTTTTGTGTGGAGGAATGGTCTAAAATTCCTCCTTACGGTTGTGCAAGTATGATCAGTAGCTACAGGAAATGTTTGGTGGAGGTTATTGCTGCCAAATGAGGTTGTACCAGTTATTAAGTACAAGGGTTCACATATTTTTTACAGCCTGGACTGTGAATGATTAAACAATGTGTTCAGTAAAGACATGAAAAATACTAGTGTGTGTGTATGTGTTATTAGTTTAGGCAGATTGTATTAGTCTATCATCATGACAGATAAAGAACAGACCACATTTTATGAGTAATTAATGCAGAAAACCAGGTAAATACAAAGAGTTCACAAATGTTTTCTTGCATCTGTACAAACATGGCCCAACTAAAGTATCCTACACAACGACAACAGATCTTCCTGACTTTTATATTCAACACCTCAACCGTGAAGGCAAGTATATCGTACACCTTCTTCTGTAGAGTTGAATATGATGTTCTCCTAACGGGTTGTCTTTTGATGTGTCCTCAGATGGCTCTGGAGGCCATTCAGGAATCCACATATTCTGGTGCAGTGTGTGTAATAGTAGTGGTAACTGTGGTTAGCTGTTGTGTCTTTTGCAGCTGCCCGAGACAAACTATGGTTATCTCTTCTTTTGCAGCTGCCACTTGTTCTCAGCAACACAGTGGGGGTCATTCTCATGTGGCACAGCTCCTCCTTGAACTGATTTCCTACAGGTATATCTGTCCATTGAGTGCAATGTCTTCTCAGTTTTAGATGTAATATTACCCATGAAGCATTTCCTTTGCATTAATCCCTCTGTACATTAATGCAACACCTCTAACTTGTCTAGAGTAAACTCTGTCATTTCAAACTGGTCTATGTTCTGCTGAAACCTTTGATAACCTTCCTCACTATCCACAATTCTGCCAATTTTTGTGTCATTTTACTAATCAACCCACCTAGACTTCTATCAAATCATTTAAATATGTTTCAAACAGAAGTGCCAGCACTGCTTCCAGTCAGATAAAGAAGCAAAGTTTCAAAGTTGTTTTGTGACAGACTCATCATTGTCAGTGGGCAGTTATCTGGACTTGGTCCAGAAGACCTAATTAATGGTCACTCACTGGTAGAGAGACAATAGGTACATTTTGAAACAGCTCCCACAACACCTAAGGCCTAAGCAGTGGCAGAAGGACTGGTTACTATGCTAATACCACGGCCTAGGTTAAGATAGTGAAATGCGGAAAAACGATCACGAGACCCACAAGGGGAAACTGTCAGAAGCGACCAGACAGCTCCTTTGTCTAATTGGCTCAGTTGGGTTGGAGGAGTATTTTGGAAGTTTGGTGTTAAAACATATAAAAGTAGTAACTTTTGTACACTGGCAGCAACAACTCTGGAAACCAACAGCTGACAAGGAAGAAATGGATAAGAAACATGAGCAGCAGTCAGAATCCTTGCAGTACTGAGCCTGGATTCAGATAACACAGTGGATTCTGGTTAATTGGGCCATCGCTTAATCGTGTCAGTTGTTTATTTGGGACAACTCTTAAAGAACAAAAACTAATCGAATAAAATAACCGGGATTACCTTCATTCATATGGGACACAATGCCACTTAACTGGGACAGGAGACTGTTGCTGAGCAGTTTCTAATTAGGGTCAGTCGAGTACACGGCGTGACCGTTAAGCCATTACACCATGCTTAGAGCAAGCAGCTTTAAAGTAGCATCAGTTGTGTGTGTTTGTGTTCAGAAAACATTCAAATCACTGATAGTTGGTGAGAAATCAGAACTGTTTCGCTCACTGTGGTTCCAAGCATTCAGGCAGTGAAATGTAGTGAAACGATTTCACTACTTTAACAAGTTAGGAAATCCGAATTTGAAGGTATCAACCAACAATCAACTTGAATGCTACATTTGGTCCCCACCAGGCACACAGCTCTCACCTGTGGCTCCAAATAGCTGTTTGTATGCGACAGCGGCCAAAACCAGGTGAGGGTAGCCAGTGGGTCTCACACCCCAGTGAGACAGGGACATGCCTGTCCTAGCATGCAAAACAACTCCGACAGGCTGGGTGGGTGAGATCTAATGCCCAGGTTGGCTGTTCTGCAGAGATGCACAGAGAACGAAGGGCACAACCAGGCATAGAAGAGGTCAAGGTCACCCAATGCAATTAGGGAAGACTTCAGTTGTTGTGACGTCTACTTGTACCACTGGACCCAGATTTCCGAGCCAAGACAGTGGAACAACTCCAGAGCAATGGCTTCTCCTGCACAAGTTTCCTGTCAACGTCAGGTATGATGGACAACAACCAGTAGTATTGGTAGTGTTCTAATTTGTTCTGTATTTCATTTAAATACAGAATTTGTTACTTAGTTAAACAGTATTTTTTTAAAATACAGCTTTTTAGCTATTTTCATGAAACTTCAGCTAATTAGGCCAAAACATACTGGTCCCAATGTGTCCCAATTAACCAGAATCCACTGTACGTGATCCCTTGTGGCACAGTGGGTGGCAACCTTTGCCACTTCTTTAGCATTTGCTATTTTTTTAACGAGACCGAGTTGCTAGCTTGACGCTCAAACCCAGCATGGATATAAGTGTGCAGGCAGCCTGTCGGATTTGAACCTGGGACCACTCAAATCGATGTCCGGTACAGATGCCACTACACCACCAGCTGGCTAACTGTTCTTAATACTTAGTGTTTAACACAACAGCACAAAGCTAGTAAGATAATAAATAAAACAGGTCCTGAAGTAAATAATACAAAATCTTTAATTTTCACTGCATGACCAAAAGACTGGGTTTTAGCTTAACACTGGTAAACCAGTCTTAACCAGGTGTAATAAGTAAAGCATTATCATCAGAGTCTTGCATCATCAACATCCTGAGAGTAATTAGTGATCAAAGATGAACACAACTAGTCATATAAATACTCAGGTTCCTGCATTGATCAATGACCAATTTCTCAAACATCGGTGCTAAACCTGCATTCATTCAGGACAGTTAGGACTTCATCCATGACCCTGGCACATTCCTTCCTTCCAACACTGTTGCACATAACAGGTTATGTATAGTTACTACCAAGAATACTCTTGACAATATCTCCTTCCACAAATGACAGGATCACAGCTTCCCCTCTTGGAACTATACTGCTGTCACTGAAACCTTTTATCCAACTATATTCTGGGAACACTAAAGGATTATAGTTATTCTAATTGGCCATCACCTTCTCAAAGGACAGGCAGTAAATCTTGGCCTTGCCTGCAACAGATGCCATAAATAAAGTATTCCCTTCAACAATGGAACTGGAAAATGCTTACAACAGTTACTACACTAAGTTCATAACCATAACTATTCTATTCAATATGACTCAAGGCAACATTCAGTCTCTTAGATTTTGACAAGGTCCATAAGACGCATTTGTCAACAAAAAACAAGCAACTTCTAGCGTTTGCGATTTTATCTCGTCATACAAACCTGTCCAAAAAGAGCCATTTGCTCCTTAAACAAACCATATATACAGCACAATAGCTAAAGGTATTTTGCAATTGAAAATATTTCTTCACTGAACAGAACAAAAATGGCACATTGACTCACTGTACAATAATCATTCAAAGCACAACAGGTTCAGGCAAAGGAAGTACCTTTGATATAAAGACTCATGCAGCAGAAGTCATACTGACCTCATTAAATGGTCCACTGTGGAAGGATTCAAATCACTGCTCTGACTTAAAAATCTGAGATAGAGTGCTTACTCAAAAACAAGACCTATACCTTTACTAAAATGAACCAATAATTTTTGGATTCCAGCCCATACCCCTAATTTAGAATTTGTGTTCCTATGCTTGTTGATCATTTTCATTACCATCCATTCCCTACGAAAACAAATAATCCTCTTCCAGCACAACCACGAAGCGTACAAGCTCACTGCACAATTCAACAAACTGTTCCAATTATCACAGCAGAAGCTTTTGTTCTTATTTTGTAGAGCTGAAGTGATATCCTCGAGGGAGGGCTTTCAGCCAGCTTAAAATGTTTTCTCTCTCTACCTCTCCCTTCCCCTCCTTACCACCACCGCTTACTAAAAGCTGCACTTGGTTCAGGAATGCAGGTATTTCTTTGTACATTTTGAAGGGGAAGAGAAACAGTCCTACATTAATCACCCTGACCTTAATTAAAAAATGATAAAAGCCTCCCTCATCAGAAAGTATGGATAAGAAGGGAACAATATTTAACTTCAGAGCAGTAACAAACTCTTACTGGAGGAACTCAGCAAGTCAGGCAGCATCTATAGAAATGAATAAACAGTCAAAGTTTTGAACCGAGATTCTTCATCAGGACTAAAGATTTCCAGCATCCGCAGATTTTCTCTTGTTTACAAAATGTTACCGATAGCTACATTTATAATTTTCAAGGCAGATGTATATGCCTATGTAACCCATCAATATTAAAGCACAACTGCATCATTTACTAGTGGTATTCTGCAGGTGTTGGGTCCGCTTCTTTTTATGCTGTATATCAGTGACTTAGATGATGGAATGGATGGCTTTGTTGTCAGGTTTGCAGATGGTACAAAGATTGGTGGAGAGGCAGGTAGTGTTGAGGAAACAGGTAGGCTGCAGAAGAACTTAGACAGATTAGGAGAATGGGCAAGAAAGTGGCAAATGAAATACAATATTGGAAAATGCATGGTCATACACTTTAGTAGTAGAACTAAATATGCAGACTATTTTCTAAACTGGGAGAAAATCAAAAAATCTGAGATGCAAAGGGGCTTGGGAGTCCTTGTGCAGAACACCCTAAAGGTCAACTTGCAGGTTGAGTCAGTGGTGAGGAAAGCAAATGCAATGTTAGCATTCATTTCAAGAAATCTAGAATTTAAGAGCAGGGATGGATTATGAGGCACTGGTGAGGACTCATCTTGAGTATTGTGAACAGTTTTGGGCTTCTCATCTAAGAAAAGATATGCTGGCATTGGAGAGGGTTCAGAGGAGGTTCACAAGTATGATTCGGGAATGAAACGGTTATCATTTGAGGAACATTTGATGGCTTTGGGCCTGTACTCACTGGAATTTAGAAGATTGGGGCGGGGGGATCTCATTGAATCCTTTCGAGTGTTGAAATGAGAACAATGGGAATGTTAAAAGACAGAGCAGATGTAGAAAGGATGTTTCCCATGGCGGGGAGTTTAGGACAAGAGGGTGCAGCTTCAGGATAGAGCAGTGTCCATTTAAAACAGATGTGGAGAAATTTCTTTTGCAAGAAACTGGTGTATTTGTTACCAGAGGCAGTGGTGGAGGCCAGGTCGTTGAGTGCATTTAGGCAGTGCTTGATGGGTTCTTGATTGGACATGGCATCAAAGGTTACGGGGAGAAGGCCAGACAGTGAGGTTAAGGAGGGGAAAAAAGATCAGCCATGATTGAATGGTGGACCAGACTTGATGGGCCAAATGGCCTAATTCTGCTCCTGTGTCTCATGGTCTTTAACAACTTGGAATTCTGTTATTGTAATTGTAAAGTGAATATTAAACTGTGTGTAGATAGCCAAAATGTGGGACAGTTAATTTTTTTTTAAAAGATAAAACTTGTTATCAAGCACTGATTATATGCTTCCCACAAACAGAAGGGAAATCTAAATAATATGCCCCAAAATGACTATTATCTTCAGTTTACTTTCTTCAAAAGATTTAAGGAGCACACATGGTGATAAAATATTAAAAGACAGACAGACATACTTCATTGATCCCGAGAGAAATTGGGTTTCGTTACAGTCGCACCAACCAAGAATAGTGTAGAAATATAGCAATATAAAACCACAAATAATTAAATAATAATAAGTAAATTATTCCAAGTGGAAATAAGTCTAGGACCAGCCTATTGGCTCAGGGTGTCTGACACTCCGAGGGAGGAGTTGTAAAGTTTGATGGCCACAGGTAGGAATGACTTCCTATAACACTCAGTGTTACATCTCGGTGGAATGAGTCTCTGGCTGAACATACTCCTGTGCCTAACCAGTACATTATGGAGTGGATGGGAGACATTGTCCAAGGTGGCAGCAACTTGGACAGCATCATCTTTTCAGACACCACTGTCAGAGAGTCCCGTTCCACCCCCACAACATCACTGGCCTTACGAATGAGTTTGTTGAGTCTGTTGGTGTCTACTACCCTCAGCCTGCTGCCCCAGCACACAACAGCAAACATGATAGCACTGGCCATCACAGACTTGTAGAACATCCTCAGCATCGTCCGGCAGATGTTAAAGGACCTCAGTCTCCTCAGGAAGTAGAGACAGCTCTGACCCTTCTTGTAGACAGCCTCAGTGTTCTTTGACCAGTCCAGTTCATTGTCAATTCAGGTATTTGTAATCCTCCACATGTCCACACTGACCCCTTGGATGGAAACAGGGGACACTAGTGCCTTAGCCCTCCTCAGGTCCACCACCAGCTCCTTAGTCTTTTTCACATTAAGCTGCAGATGATTCTGCTCACACCATGTGACAAAGTTTCCCACTGTAGCCCTGTACTCAGCCTCATCTCCCTTGCTGATGCATCCAACAATGGCAGAGTTATCAGAAAACTTCTGAAGATGGCAAGACTCTGTACAGTAGTTGAAGTCTGAGGTGTAGATGGTGAAGAGAAAGGGAGACAGGACAGTCCCCTGTGGAGTATTGGAGCCACTAGGGCTCCCTGTCTTTGGTACAGGGATAAACATTTAAAAATTTATCTTCAATCTCATTAGGTAAATATAGTTAATAGAGTTAAAAAACTTTCCAATAAATAATTGTATAATTTGATTCTTTAACACACAATTTTAAGTAAACTAATAATCTTTAATTACTTTGCTAAATTTATAAAATTAATTTGTGCAACAAGTTCATTCTTCAAAATTATGTATGACATTTTACATTAAAAATACATGTTTGGGAAATATGCTTATTCAGACAGCGTAATTAAGCTTAATTATATAGCTTGACTAATTCCACATATTAATTTAACTTAAGTATAGGAACCCAACACCTTAACATACAAGTTGATTAATCCTAGTGATGGAAACTTAAGCCTCATCTGAAAAGCAACAACTGATTTCTACCTGATCAACAGTACAGCTAACCTTAATCTTAGATTGAACGTGTCTAATCCTAAACAATATCATCTGATATAAGCCTGGAGCTTGATCTTCTGGTGACTGCTGAGTTCAGTTGAAAAGGTCAGGTGTTGGTTCAGTTTTCAGGAAGCTGACAAGAAAATCATGGGGCTCCTTGTTCTTGGACCCTCCAAAGTGCAATGATTTCCAATGGTACGAGTGGAATGCTAAGTGCCATTCTGTCAGTCACACAACTCTAGAATTGACAATCAATGTATTCAGAGTCAGGAATGTTCAGATTCACTTCTGCTGACTGACGTACAACCTAATTCAAGACTGTCTAATGTCATTTCCTGCACGCAAGTATAAGGAGAACAAAGTAATTGTTACTCCAGATTCAAAGCAGCACAAAAAACCCTACAAAAGATAAAGAATGCAAATAATAATCCAAAAAGAATACAATAAATATAAATAGGTAAGATAGCTTATACACATCATAGGTTGATTGTACGTACATAAAGTCACACTAGTCTGAACATAATGCGACAGATAGGAAATAATAAAGTAGTGGGTGGAGATGTTGATCAGCCTTACTGCTTGGGGTAAGTAACTATTTTTGAGTCTGGTTTTCTTGGTGTGGATGCTACACAGCCTCCTTCCTGACAGGAAAAGAACAAACAGTCCATGAGCAGGGTGTGTGGGATCCTTCATGATGTTCCTGGTGCCTTTCTGTATACATGTCCTTGACGGCAGGTAGGCCAGTGCCAATGATGTGTTGGATAGTTTTGACAACCTATTGTAGAGCCTTCCTGCCCACTACAGTGCAGTTTCCGTAACCTCTACAGCTGAGAGCCAACACCCTCAAAGATTCCTCCACACAACCACTTAAAATAAATCCAAGATAAAAATCTCATAAAGCTCTAAATGGAATTAGCTTAAGACCCTCACAGTTAATTTTGATGATGAGGTACAAAGGAGGGGTTCATGGCAAACTTCATTTACTGGAAAGAAACATCTTGCTCTTAATCCCTGTCAACGAAATCACTGGTTCACGAACTATGTCAATATAATAATGAAGACTGAACCATATTTTGGAAGATGCAGTCAAACTCTGTTCAAGTGGAGAATAAGGCAAACACATGCGGATGACTGTGGTCATCCAGCACAGATGATGGAGCATATCCTGTTGTTCTTTTATCATAAACAATATCATGGTTGACATAAGGTGCTGATTTCTTATCATGTTCATTCATTTCTAAGTTTCTATAAGCTATATGAAATTAATTTTTAGCCAGAGTTCTTTGAACTATATTTGTGTTTTATAGACATTTACCTGGCAGCCTGTTGATTAGCCAAGTTAACTGCTTTTTTGAGATATTTGTCCAGCTCAGGTCAAGCGTTACAGGTTGCCTCCTAATGATTCCGCTCAACATCAGAGGTGTGATTGATTTGCATCGGCCCAAGTCGATCTTGGTCCATAACCTCTTGTCACAACACCTGGGAAGACGAAAATGTAACACTGAATTGAGCCAAACTGTGAATATTTATGTAACAAAATTAGAGATTCTCAGGAAATTTACATGCAATGCTCTATTGGGAATGATCCAATAAATTACTTGTGGACAGTATAAATAAATTATATTTAGTGCATGAGACTGTACATTGTCTTCAGTTTTAAAAAAGCTTTCATGAAACTATTAGTCTTATTTTCTTTTCCCACTGTACAAGAAGATATTATAAATCATTAAGGGTAAATACAAGGCTTAATATAACGCTAATATACAAGATCAATGAGTATGTAGGATCGCTGGCAGTCGGAGAACAACAAACTCATTGCCAGATTCATTAATAAATGGTAAACATTTGGCTAAAATGTTCATTGATGATCAACAGCAAATTATATTCCAGAAAAAAGATATCAAGACCATGCTGTTGGTGGTAGTGGAATTAAAACTGAATGGGTGCAATAAATCATTTAGCTTCCCATCTCAAAACACAGCTCTATTCATTGTAGATTCTGTATGTATTTCAAGCCTGTATAAGAATCTTACCAACATGCATTCACCTTAGCAGTGGATGTAGGAGCAGACCTGATCCTAGCCTCTGCATATACAAGACAATTTGATCTACAAAGTACGACAATTTCTCTTTGAATGCTCTGTCTTTGTTTAGGAAAGCATCATTTCTCAGCAATTTTATTTGGAGATGCTGTCTCATGCTAAATTAATTCATGAACACATTATAACTGCAGTGTCATTACATCAGCGCACAATTCCATTTAACCATACTGTGTAGTAATGAATTCATTAAGTCTTTCATTTTGTGGTTCAGATATAAATAGTCTTCAAATATTAATTTATAAATTTATGATAGCTCAATAGGCAGACAATTATGAGTTTTATGAGTGTTAGAGCACCATGGTAGTGTAGTGGTTAGCACAGTGCTATTACAGTTGGAGTTTAGAATTCAGTTCCAACGCTGACTATAAGAAAGTTGTACGTCCTTCCTGTGACTACTTGGGTTTCTCCAGGTGTTCCGGTTTTCTCCAAAGACTGCTAGTAGATTAATTGGTCATTGTAAATTGTCCTGTGATTAGGCTAGGATTAAATCAATGGGTTATTAGGTGGTGCAGTTGGAAGAGCTGGAAGGGCCTATTCTATGCTCTATCTCTTCAGAAATAAACTAAATGAATAATGCAAATAAAATATGTAGCTTAACGTTTGAATGACACTCCATTATACACAAACTGCAAAATCTGTAAAGAAATAAATAAAACCTGAAGATGCTGGATGTACATAGCAATTCCATCAGAACTTAAGAGAAAGCAAAATAGTCTACATTCCAAATATTAAAAACAGAAGGAGTCACCCTGTCAACTCAAGAACATTCTGCCATTCCGCAAGATCAGTCTTTGTCTCAACAACACTATCCCACTCTCAACTTCCTTGTAGGATAAGGAATGACAGACAATTGAACTACAAGGAAGTCAAGCTATCATTCAACGTCTCCACCTCTACAGCTTTCTGGGACAGAGTGTTCCAGTGAGTCACGACCCTCAGAAGAAATTATTTTTTTCCATAACAAATAGATGGCCCTATTCTGAAACTGGTTCTAGATTTCTGCACTAGATGAAAACATCTTCTCAAGATTTGCCCTGTTAGCCCCCCTCAGAATCTTATCTTTTAGTATAATCACCCATCATTCTTCTAAATGCCAACAAACCTTACGGTCTTGTTGATCAACCTTGTGCACACATTAATCCCTTCATTCCAGGAATCAACCAAGTCAATCCTTGCTGCACTATCTCCACTACTAGGTTTAACTTCCTCCAATCTGGAGCCTAGTACTGTACACAGTGTTCCAGTGCCACCTCAATAGACAATAGGTGCAGAAGCAGGCCATTCGGCCCTTCGAGCCAGCACCGCCATTCAAAGTGATGGCTGATCACCTCATCAGTGCAATTCACCTCAACCATCTTCTGTTAATCTACCAATCCATGCTAACAGTTTACTCTCAAACCCATGTTCTTATCTTGCAAGATAACCTTCAATGTGGCACCTTTATGTTTTTTTTCTTAAAAAAACATAAAATAATTACATCCACTGATTTCCTTTGATCTGCCCTGTTATATCAAGAAATTGCAGCAAACGTTATGAAAATTATTTTACTTTCTATAATGCCTATAGTGATTTATTTCTACTTGTCCTGATCTATCTTGTTATAAACGCTATGTGATCACTCTGGTTAGTAAGAGAGAGAGCCTGTGGCTTGTCGAATCGTTTGGATGAACAGTGGTTTTTAATTGACTCCAGATCATGGCCTCTTTGGGGGCTTTGCTATTGCTTGCACGGTGGGTGGGGGGGGGGGGGGGTGCGGCTGATGCTTTTGCTGAGGCAGGCAGGGGGAGGGGGAAGGTTGATGATTTGCTGCTGCTTGTGTGTGGGAGGGGGGGCTTTGGGGTTCAAATGTCCTCCTGTCATTCATTCTTTCTGTTTTTTTTCTGTTTCATGGATGTCTATGGAGAGTAAGAATTTCACGGTGTATCCTGTATACATTCTCTGATATTAAGTGGAACCATTGAACCATCCAACTCATGCCTTCAGTTTTCCTGCACAATTTTTCTTCACTATGACGACATTTCAGGTGCACTCTTAAGTTTGTGCCCTTTATTCACAATAGTATTACACTTTATAAGTAAGTTGAAATAGTAAACGGCAGCAAGGTAGTACAGTGGTTAGTGAAAAGCTTTACAGCACTAGCTGCATGATTGGATTCAATTCCAGCTGCTGCCTGTGAGGAGTTCGCATGGTAGGTTTCCTCTGGGTGCTCCGATTTCCTCCCACATTCCAAAGATGCATGAGTTAGGATAAGGAAGTTACGGGCATGCTACGTTAATGCGAGAAGAATGGCAACACATCCCCAAACTGCCTTGGTCATTGCACAAACAACTCATTTCACTCTATGTTTCAATGTACATGTATAAAGCTAATCTTTCTTTCTTTAAATTTATGTTAAAGTAAGGTATACTAATTTTCTACCCATTCCTATCCACCCAAGTATCCCAATTCCAGGGTAACGGAAATAAAACTTACCATCTATTCCAGGTTTTACAGACTCTCATGCAAACACATAAATCTCTGCGACTGAGGTAGCCGAACACAGCCATCCACACCTCCCTTTGCATCACGTGGTCTTCGCCATCATCGAGGGGCAATGAGTCTGGGGGTGGACTGACAGGTGGAGGCCGCACCACGTGCCGCTCCATTTGAATGGATTTTGTTGGGGACACCGAAGGTGGAGGTCGGGTAATAACCCTGGGAGCCCGCCTCAAACTCGTTGTAAGCTGGTGTCTAAACCTAGGAGTTCCATTTAACTTGTGTAGCCGCTCGCTGCTTACCAGCAGTCGTTTAGGCTTTTCCACTTTTTCACTGTCTCCTTCAGATGTAATAGGTTGGTGATTCTCATTTGCTAGGCTACTCTCAGTTTTATGAATTTCCTGATTGAGTTCTTTGCTCAACTCTTTACTGAGTTCTTTATTGTGCAATCGCTTTTTGCGCTTTTCTTTAAACCTCTCGCTTTTCTTCTCCTTGGACTCTGCACTTTCAGTGCTAGGACCAGCTCTAGGAGAGCTCGACTGAGATTGGTCACTTTCCTTTGTTTTCTGAGGAGTCTCGGGTGGATCATCCTCTGGCTCTTGTTTGATATTTCGTAGTAATTTGACAGGTGTTGCATGCTCTTCGGTTGGATTCAAGGATCGTTTCTAGAAAAGTAAATGGATGGAAATCTTGACTTGACAGTTTTAGCATTTCAAAGAACTTACAGATCTAAGGAAAATGATATGACAACAGTGAAGTGAATTACAACAGACTTCTGTTATCCAAAGCCTACAAGGTAGCAATAAGATATCTTGTCAGGGATTGCTGTAGATAATTAGTTAGGTTGTCTTGCTCTGTACATATCTTCTCTTATCCCCTCCCCCATGTTATTAAATGAAACTAAGTGTTATTAACCTAATGTGAATCATGAACTAAAGATAAGGCCCATGAAATAACTATTCTCAATAGATTATCACAGTATTGCAGACTAAAGAGAAATTTAATTCTGCAAAACAAACAGATGCACAAGCTGCTTTATCCAGGAGCAGGAGAGACAACTGATGCATTCTTGTCATTTGTTATCAGACTTACCATCTATTACAGGACAATTAATCTGTTAAATAATCTAAAATTAAATTTGGTTTACACAAAGGATGTATTAAATGCGTCTAATATGTCACATGGTGTGTTTTATTTCTGCAAAGCACGTATTTAATTCAAATCTCTAAATGAAAATAAACCTTGACCCAGGCTATGCCTGGTGAAAGCATGTATAGGAAAATTGCTAAAATAGCAATGTGCCTTAGTCACTTCAAATTCAAAATAGTTTTAAAAAAGTGCAACATGACCTGGTATGACTACTGCATTTATAGAAACTGCTAAAAAAAGCAAGGAACTGGAAAAAAAACTTAAAATATTTGCTAACACAAGAAAATCTGCAGATGCTGGAAATCCACACAAAATGCTGGAGGAACTCAGCAGGCCAGGCCGCATCTATGGAAAACAGTAGTCGACTTTTCGGGCAGAGACCATTCAGCAGGAATATTTAGAGTTGTGACTACAGAAGCTTTTTTTCATCAAGCCAGACATTGTATCCTCTGCCATTATCCTAGCAAGCCTCCACAACAGACAACATTAAAACACCAGGTAGAGATTCTAGATGATGAAAACCACCTTGAAATTACTAATACCACAACATCGTAAGCTGGGTGGCAGCATGAAATGTCAGGAGGATGTTATGAGAATGCAGGGTGACTTGGACAGGTTGGGTGAATGGGCAAATGTATGGCAGATGCAGTTTAATGTGGATAAATGTGAGGTTATCCACTTTGGTGGCAAGAACAGGAAGGCAGATTACTATCTAAATGGAGTCAAGTTAGGAAAAGGGGAAGTACAACAAGATCTAGGTGTTCTTGTACATCAGTCGATGAAAGCAAGCATGCAGGTACAGCAGGCAGTGAAGAAAGCTAATGGAATGCTGGCTTTTATAACAAGAGGAATTGAGTATAGGAGTAAAGAGGTCCTTCTGCAGCTGTACAGGGCCCTGGTGAGACCCCCACCTGGAGTATTGTGTGCAGTTTTGGTCTCCAAATTTGAGGAAGGACATTCTTGCTATTGAGGGAGTGCAGTGTAGGTTCACAAGGTTAATTCCCGGAATGGCGGGACTGTCATATGTTGAAAGATTGGAGCGACTGGGCTTGTATACACTGGAATTTAGAAGGATGAGAGGGGATCTGATTGAAACATATAAGATTATTAAGGGATTGGACTCACTGGAGGCAGGAAGCATGTTTCCGCTGATGGGCGAGTCCAGAACTAGAGGCCACAGTTTAAGAATAAGGGGTAGGCCATTTAGAACAGAGATGCAGAAAAACTTTTTCACCCAGAGAGTGGTGGATATGTGGAATGCTCTGCCCCAGAAGGCAGTGAAGGCCAAGTCTCTGGATGCATTCAAGAGAGAGTTAGATAGAGCTCTTATAGATAGCGGGGTCAAGGGATATGGGGAGAGGGCAGGAACGGGGTACTGATTGTGTATGATCAGCCATGATCACAGTGAATGGCGGTGCTGGCTAGAAGGGCTGAATGGCCCACTCCTACACCTACTGTCTATTGTCTATTGTAACTTAATGTGGTAAATGTAATGAAATCAAAATTAATCTTGAAGTGAAGTGATTGTGCAAAACATGAAATTTCAGAATAACAGCTGATGTACCAAGTCTTGTATTTTGAGGGCTGATATGTCAAACTTATGAAAGCTGTTGATGCCTGTTCTAAATCACAGCACCAAAATGAAATCCTGTCCCTACCTTTTACCCCAAATCCATTTTACAAAGACTTTTTTTTTAAAAAAGTGACAATCTACAGGTACCTATTGAATTCCTTCAGAGCAGCAGATAACTTGTGCTCACTGTCTATTTGTAGCACACTGCCTCGTAGCATTGTATGGCAATGGAGCATTCGAAAGCACTCTGTTTTATCCCAATGATCAGAGTTAACTGACCTTGGTATAGTAGGGAAGGGGGTGAAGGTTCTACAGCTGATTTTGGACCTCAAAATGTAAGGAAAGAAATAAAATCAAACCAGTAGAATACAATTCAGATAAGCTCAATGTATTTTGGCTGTGCAATGTCGTTAGAGGTCACATTTGTGTTTGAATTTAATTACTGTGCTCAAGTGTATTTAGTGTAGTATTGCAGCTAGAATGGGTTATTAGATCTTGCATCACATATAGAGGCTGTTTGCTCCATCATGCCAATGACAGTGCTTTGAAAGAAATACCCAGTTATTCTAATTTGCTGTTTCCCCATAAACCTGCAGTTTCTTTCTTTGTTCACATCTAGCTCCCTTAAAAAGTTTGTGTTGAATCAAATTCCACCACTTTCTTAGACAGCGCGTTCTGTTCATTCCCACCCTCCGGTTATTATGGCTAATTATCTCAAATCTGCGTCCCTGATTTATCAACTATTCTGCCCATTTAGAATTTCAAAATTGTACATAAGTTTGAGTGACTCCACCAAATCTTTCATTAAGCTTTCCTACTTAAGAAATAAGCCACCTTCTCTTGTCTTGTCTTAACAAAGTTCCCTATTGCTAAAGGATAAAACTATCTATTGAAGGGGATTAAAATTGTAAGAAAAAAAATCGATTAGTTATACTTCACAATGAGGAAATTTGAACTCTACAAGCATGAGCTGATTCATCCACTAGATTAATTCCTCATAACAAGACATAATCACGGCTACCTTCTAACAGCAGCAACTGCTTTTACTGGATTTGGTGGAATGGATGAGAGATTCCAATCCATCATAATGAACATTAATCTACTTTAAGCTCCAGCCATAACTGAGCAATGCTATGACATCCAAATCTAGTGTTTCTGAGTGAACCGGTAATTTAGAGAGAAAAAAAATCAAACTTGAGAAAACAAACATTTGAACAGTGGTCAAATGTTTTAAAATATGAATAAGCACAAATACCTTTCTCCTTAACAGCTTTTCTTCCCTTCCAATCTTAAACTGCCAGAAAAGAACACAAAGTCAGCTTCAAGAAATTTTGACAAATATGTAATAAACTTACTTTAAAAAAAAATACCAATTG
Organism: Hypanus sabinus; assembly: GCF_030144855.1. NCBI lineage: Eukaryota > Metazoa > Chordata > Chondrichthyes > Myliobatiformes > Dasyatidae > Hypanus > Hypanus sabinus. The sequence continues at coordinate 90,928,353 of NC_082718.1, forward strand.
TTTATTTCAGATTTCCACATTTCACTCTTGATATAAATCAGGAGTGAAATGTTGCCCTGCTACCCTGTTAACACAGTCAGCACTTGTTCAGTGATGTGATGCAAATATTCTGCAATGATTACTTAATAATAGCTGTTGCTAAATTCATAATTATAGAGTCCACTGAATATTTAGTAAACCAGCAATTAAAAATTGGAACCTTATTGCTAATGTTATTTTTAAAATTAAACCATACAAAGCAGAATAGAAATTTTTAAAGAATGGTTACATGTTATAGCACAAAAATAACAGCTTTGCATTCTATTGAAAAATAAATCATTGCTCTGTTGATTGGAAAATCTAAACTTTTTGAAAATGTTGTTTGGTTACTATTTTTCCAATATAAAAAATCCTAGAATTAATTCTGCAGGATTGCTATGTGATAATGGAACATTAAAAACTTCAGACAAATTTGTCAAATTTTTATGTTGCACCTTTTTTCTGACAACTGAGTCTGATGATCTATCAGCAATTCGTCGCTTCCGTATCACAAGCCCATCCTCGGATTTCCTCCTGGGAACAGAGTCATCTGATTGTTTCTTGGAATGTTCCTCGGATTTCCGCTTGGAATTTTCCTCTCGCTCACCCTTTTTCTTGACTGTTTCCATGTTGTCCTTGTGCTCTTTGTTCTGCCTTTGCTCTTTCAGCAGTGAACCTGGGAGGTTGGAGGCATACTTAAATCCTGGCCCTCTTTTCTGCTTATAGACCAGAAGAGAAAAAACAGATACAACTTTATACCTCTTGTATTTCAGCATAATGTAATGTTAATTGTCCTATACTGCCTCCGCACAACTCATAATGAATTAAATGCCAGACCACCCCATATTATCAGTGCCTTTATATAAACACACACATAAATATACCATATTACAGATATTTAAAGAATATTCTGCAGAAGAAAACAAACTCCAGTGCATACTAGAACCACTGATAAAAAAAAACAAAACATGTTAAGTTTGTAGAGATTGTTGAGAATTGAGGAGCAGATCCTCAAGGGTGGGTATCTCTGGAATTCACGGAGTGCTGTGCATGAAGCAACACAGAAGCAGTAAAACAAAGTAGGTTAACATGTGGCTGAAGATAATGCACCAGCCTAGAGCTTCAAATTCAAGTGGATACAGAGGGGACTGTACAGTTGAATTATGATATAAATAGGAATAAAGGAAACCAGACTATCATACAAAATAGTTGCAATCTATATTTCTAGGCACCATCTTCATGAAAAGGAAAAAGAAAGGTAATAAAGAATTTCAAGTAGTATGTCAAGGACCCTCTCTAGAAACTGAGGAAATGAATGAGGTTTTCCAGGTGAACATATAAACTTATTAAAATTCAAATAACTATGAAGGGTGTGCAGTGCCAAATGGTGGGGAAAAAGTCAGCAAGAAATTTTCAAGCAAAGTTCAAAAAGATACAGGAATCTTATGCTTAAGTGATTAAAGGAAAGCTTTTCTTGAAGTAGATTAAAATAACATTGTGCATGCAATTCCTGAGGTGCACAAGAGATTGTTCTTGATTTGAAACTTTTGGTCCAACAAGAAGGAAACTATGCCAATCTAGTACTAGAAAAAGAAGTGCAGTTTTAAATGGGGAGCATCTAAGAAATAATTTCATCAGGTTTAAAGTGGTTGAGGAAAACAAGAAAAAAAAGTGAAAATGTGCAGTTCCAATTGATGAACGAGAAGCTGACCAAGTGGACTGGAATTAAAAATTGGAAAGTGAAACTGTAATTGGGCAAAGGAAACCTTCATGTTGAAAGATTCTTTGGTTATAATTAGAAATATTCCCAGTAGGTGAATGGAAAGGAATCCAAAATTGAGATAAAAAGATGAAATTAAAATACAAGAGAAAGGGGCACAAACGTCAGGCTTCCAACATGATAGGGATCCTAGCTGAATGCAGAAAGTACAAAAGAGAATAGGAAAAGGAAATTTAAAAGGTTATTTGTACATGAGAAAATAACATGTAACAGAAAGACTTTCCTTTAGCAGTAAAAAGGCAGAAGCAATAAAATATTCAGCTGTGGAGGTAGAGGAATAAGAGTTAATGTTTCAGGATGATGACCTTTGCTCAGAAACGTGAAAAGTTGTAAACCGTGGAAAAGATGAGGGTGAGGAAATGGGGACAAAATGGAAGATCCGCAATACGCTCATGATCAGGCAAGATTGAATGACATAAATAGGGAACCTTTGGTTGAATGAGCGCAGTCATCAGGCGAATAACATAATGTACATTTGGGGAGCTGTAAATAGGAGACGATGAATGAAATCCAAATTTACCTTCAGGAGATCAATTAAGCTGAAAGCTGGAAACATGAGATGAAAGGCAAGAATGGCCAATTTCCTGAATTTGTTAAGTCAAAGGCTGTAACATGTCCAGCTGAAAGATAACTTGTTAACTCCTCAGGTTTATAGTACATTTCTTTGGGCCTTAGTAGACCAAAGGAGGACAAGTCAGAGTGCGAGTGGAATGGATAATTAAAGTCACCGGGATGCCCTTGTAAGCTGAATGGGAGCTTTCTGGAAAGCAGTCATCCAATCCCCGATGTCAACATTGACAATGGAGATGTACTTCAGTGGCAGGAAGTGTGGCTGAAATATTAAAAACACTTTGCACACATATTTGTAAAATATGAGGATTGTAAATTCAAGAAATCACACAGTCCAGGGATTGCTAAGGGAAGAAAGAATTAAGTTAACAGTTATTTTAATTATTCTCTTTGAAGCCCTCTTAGAAAATAGAAGCAAGAGTAGGCCATTCTGCACTGATCATGTTCCACCATTTAACAAGGTCATGATTGATCTATCTCAAACACCATCTCTCTGCCCTTTTCCCAAGATTCCTTTATTCCTTTAATATCTAGAAATCTATTAATCTCTGTGTTGAATCTATGACTGAACAGTCATATGCCTCTGGAATAGAAAATTCAACCTTTGACTAATTTCTTTAGGATTCCATATGTGGGGAAAACCTCCCGTTAAAGTCTAAGAAGTTTTCACATTTTATAATTGTCTTGAACTGAAATCCTTTAGATTAAACACCAAAATACCACAAGCCATCTTATGCTAAATCAAAATTGCACCTCATACAATCCACATGGCCACACTTGGTTCAGTAACTACAGTATGTGGGATGGAATTAGATCCCAGTCTCACTCATGCAGTAGTCCCACAAAGCAGTTATTCAACAAATATAAACGTACTCATTAGCCAATTTTATGAACTTGTTAAGTTCATAAAATGCCTCAGGGTCCTGCATCTCCCACCCCCCAGTTCACTCAGATGCTCTTTAGAAATTAAATTGCAAATGGTAAAAATACTTAACATCTCTAGATAGAAATATAAAGCCAGTGCTTAAGGTTGATGAGCTTTCATCTGATAGAATTGGTACTGTTAAAGGTCTTCTCAATAGTCTAAAAATAAATATAAAAAATGTTGAGATACTCTTAAATTATTTTAAAATATATATATTTTTTAAATTTAAAATTCTCTTTGTCCAAATAAGAGAAAAGGAAATTACTGTTGAAGTTTTGGATGGGGGAAGCGTGGGTAGGGCACAGTAAATGTGGGCAAAGCTGGTGCTGCCTTGGGAGAAAGCTGTAGAGGAGGCAATCCATTTGAAACGTCAATGTGGACAATTATGGAAGGAGAACATAATCCTTTGTTCACAAATATTATGAAATGAGGGCAATTAAATTAAGAATACAGAGCAACGGATGCAGAGTTTGAAATGCAGGGGTACATTGTGAATGATGAGGCTGAGCCAATGTCAAAGATGGATGATCTCGACTGCTCTGATACAGGGTATGAAAAAAGTAATTTTTAGCTGTAGAGTTCGACATTGAGTCTGGAAGTTTGAAACATGCAGTTGTTCAGCTTACACTGGGCCTTATCGTAACAGGCAGATGGATAAAAACATGATGGAGAATGTAGTGGCAGACATCACCCTAGTACAGGGGTGGGCAAACGTTTTGACTTGTGGGCCACAAAGGGTTCTAAAATTTGACAGGGGGGCCGGACCAGGAGCAGATGGACGGAGTGTTTTGGTAATACACCACATAAGAGAAAATAAAATATCATGGGATATGTAGAAAACATGTGCTTTAATTTCAATTGAAAATGAACAAATGCATTACAACAAAATATCTGTCTTTGAAGTCCCATGGTATTTAGCTATTTATTGAAATGATTTTTAAAACACTGAAAATTAAATGAATAAAATACAGCTTTTTTAAATAGTAACAGTTATTATTTTAAAGCACTGAAAGTTCTGTTATCCTTCAAGATACTATCATCATCACTCTTCTCCTGACTGTCTTTATTTCAAAAACGGTAGGAGATGCAGGTCTACTTGTCCTGCTCCTTCTTATTCAATTGTCCCCTGTGCCAAAACTCAACAACAACCAGCACAAAGACAGAACAATGACAGCGCGCCAGTATGCGGAGCGCGTTATTTGATCTGGAGCGCATTTTTTATTTTGAGAACTTACGTGCATCTGTGCACTACTCATGTCCGTCACTTAACAGAAATTACATGTAACATGTAAGGCTTATTGAAAATAATATTTTCAAATGCATTTTTTACATAACACAACAAAGAAACTTATTTTTAATTTCAGTGGGAACAGTGTTGTTGGTCTCCCTTTTTAGCCAGCGCATCAAGGTCTGGATTTAGTTTTGTTGTGGCGATTCTCAGGATGGATCTGAGGTGTTGGTCAGTTAACTTGGATCCGTGGCTGGCTTTGTTGATGTTCATGACGCTGAACTCCTGTTCACACAAATAGGTCGAGCCGAACAAGAGTAAAGCGCAAATGTGGAGTAATACGCTGCACCTCAACAAAGGTCAATGTATTTAGAGTGCGTCATCTATTGGGAAAACGCCAGAATCGCGGGGAAAAAACGTTAACAAGGTTTATTAATATAATTTCATCAAGTTCTGCGGGCTGGATTAAAAAGCTTAACGGGCCGCATATGGCCCGCAGGCTGTAGTTTGCCCATGCCTGCCCTAGTAGAATGTTCAGGCAGTGACCCAATCTGTGTTTGGTGTCTCTAAATGTAGAAAGGACCAACTGTGATGATCACAGTTAAACTACTATGAAATATGCTTCTCTTTCCAAAGTCATTGCATGATCTTTGAGAAGTTTTCAGTAAATTCTGATTTTATTTAAGCTGTGACAGTGATGGATAATACAACAGCAATATGCAATATCAAAATGTTGCATTGCAAATATGGCTAACCATCTCATATGATTAATTTTGTATCAGAAGCACTTGTCACTCCCATTCCTTCTACTTATTTATACCTCACCATTTAACAAAGAGCTTATTATTTCTCTGGCTGATGTTCCACGCCACATGGTGGCAGTCTGTAAATGGGTTACCTATCCTTTCAAACATTACTTTGACCAACAGAGCCTGCAAGACGTGCAAGAAGAAAAAGGGACCTTTAAAAAAAAACAAATATAAACTCCAATATTTATTCAAATCCTAGCATCAGATGTTCAAATGCTTAAGAATTGCCAAATTACTCAGAAAATAACTTTTTGAACAAAGCCTAATAAAATCTTGAGCACACTCTGATGATGAGTACTGTATGCTTAGACCACATCAGACATCAATTATAAAGTGAATAACAGCATTAAAGAGCCCATTTTTTGGTGCTTACATCAAAACTGAAATGTAATTATCATCTACATCAAGGTCAAATTTATCAACAATCCTTTATACAGTATAGTCAACACCAGCAAATCATTATCTTCTCAGTTTTAACCAATCAAGTGATCAGTAAACTGAAAACAGAATACAGTCATAGAGCTCTACTCCAGAGCCCAACAAAAATAAGGCTGTTACAAAGTGTGTTTTACTCCTAGTGTCTTGGTTGTAAACAAATGTTTTCAGAAATTTACAATTTAGATAAATATGTACTAAAATAAAATTGATGTAAAACTCCAACTTGGAAATAGAACAAAAAACTAAAATAATGAGATTCCAGCATCAGATTTTAAATCCAATGATCGTTATTCTGCAATTGTTTTAATTGAAATATATCAGCATATTCTATCTTGCTAGCAAATATTAGCTTGTCAGTTTATTGCACAATGACAAAAACTGAAGCAGTATATTTAATAGCCTACTGCCCATTTTGCAAAATCTGATGTGCTGTAGGTACACAAAATAACCACTTTAACATGCTATTTAGAAATTAAGCATAAATAAGTGATCAAATCAAATTCCAGCCTCTGGCTGTTGAGCCGTAAAGAAATAGACTTGTTCAAATGACAACATGGTTACTGACTATAAATGCGTCCTTCCAAAACAGTTATTAACGTGCTAGACACTGCGCAGAACTAAATGTTGTTGATGCCACTGAAGCATGTTTGAGCATTGAAGATAAAAGTACTCCAGCTATAAACTGATTAGGTGTCATATTTTTTCTGTTCACTTCATTAACTCATTTAGACTTTCAGGATGCCCATGGTTCACTTGTTTGAGTGTTACTTACTCACTGATGCAGTGAGAAGTCATGAAATAGCTGGAGCAGCAGCACTTAGTAATTTCTGCTATGATGGATTTTCACAACACATGGGAAAAGATCTGAGTTGAGGATAAGAACTGAATCAGTCCTTGCAGACTAGATTAACCTTTTGGCAAATAGACTAAAATTAGCCTCGCCAGTGATCTCTGGAAAGGTCACCAGTTTGAACTTTTGGTTAAAGGTACAGAAAGATGAGCCTCTGAAAAGGTAAACAAAATAGAAAATGACTGTTCAAGGGAAAGGAATTGGTTTACTTCAATGGACTAATGGCCCTCATTCAAAATTTACTTCCTATCTTTTTAAATTAAGAAGCTGTGTGCCCAGAAATACATGAAATTAACAATATGATTTACAATATAAAGGTACATTGAAACCTTCACACAGACATTATTTCCACAACAATAGCAGGCATTTTATGCTGTACTCCTCATCCAAACTAAAGATGCATCTATACAAACTGAAGCATATCTGAGCCATTATTTATTCTGACAAATTGATGTTCCATTGCACTGGCAGCCTTTCACAGTGATCTAGGTATGCAAGTTGTCATAATCTGACTGAATGGAATGCTTTCAAGGATGGATTCGCAACACACCTTGCCCACACCAATCAATTGATTCTACCACCTTCTCTAACAGCATATTCCAGATAATCATCACCCTGTTTGAAAATTTTACCACTCAGAATCCCTTCAAATTTCTCCCCTTACACCTTAAACCTGTGCCCTCCAAATCTTGACTCCTTGCACTGGAAAGAAAGACTACCTATTCTACCTGTGTCCCTTCAATTTCATAAACTCAATGAAGTTATCTCTCAGGAATAAAACCAACCATTTATCTGACCTTTCCTGATAAATTACAACCCTCCATTCTAGGCAACTTCTTGCAATTACCTTCTGCACTCAAAATTCAAGTAAATTTATTATCGAAGTACATATAAGTCACCATATACAATCCTCAGATATGCTTTCTTGTGAGCATAGTCAGTAACTCCAAGAACCATAATAGAATCAATGAAAGACCACACCCAACATAGCAGACAAGCAACCAGTGTGCAAAAGACAACAAACAGTGCAAATTAAAATAAAGGGAATATATACATCTCAAGAACATACCTTAAGACATAGGAGCAGAATTAGGCCATTTGGCCCATCAAGTCTGCTCCGCCATTTCTTCATGGCTGATCCATTTCCCTCTCAGCCAAAATCTCCTGCCTTCTTTCCATATCCCCTCATCTCCTGACCAGTCAAGAAACTATCAACCTCTGACTTAAATATACATAAAGACTTAGCCTCCACTGCTGCCTTTGGCATCAAATTCTACAGATTCAACACTCTCTGGTTAAAGAAATTCCTCCTCAATCTCCATTCTAAAAGGACCCCCCCTCCCCATTCTGTGGCTGTCCCCTCTGGTCTTAGACTCTCCCAACATAGAAAACATCATCCACAAACACTCTATCAAGGCCTTTCACCATTCGATAGGTTTCAATGAGGTCACCCCTCATTCTTTTGAATTCTAGTGAATACATTCGCAGAGCCATCAAAACCATCATCTTTACTGGACAAACTATTCAATCCTGGGATCATTTTCATGAACCTCCTTTGAATCCTCTCTAGCTTCAGCACATCCTAAGATAAGGGGCCTAAACCTGCTCACAATACTCTGTGAGGCCTCACTAGTACTTCATAGAACATTACCATCCTTGCTTTTATATTCTAGTCCTCTTGAAATGAATACTAACATTGTAATTGTCGTCCTCACCACAAACTCAACGTGTAAATTAATCTACAGGGAATCCTGCAAAAGGACTCCCAAGTTCCTTTGCACCTCATTTTTTGGTATTTTCTATCAATTTAGAAAATTGTCAACCCTTTCATTTCTTCTACCAAAGGGCATGAGCATAAACTTTGCACACTGTATTCCACCTGGCATTTCTTTACCCATTCTCCATATCTAAGTCCTACTGTAGCCTACTTCCTCAAAACTACCTGTCCCTCCACCGATCTTCATATTGTTTGAAAACTTTCCAAAAAGCCATCAATTCCACCATCCAAATTATTGACATATCACGTAAAAAGAATCTGTGTTCACACAGACCCTTGTGGAACACCACTAGTCATCAGCAGCCAATCAGAAGAGGCTCCCTTAATACCCACTCTTTGCCTCCTGCCAATCAGCCATGCTAGAATCTTCCCTGTAATAAATGGGCTCATAGCTTGTTAAACAGCCTCATGTGTAGCACCTTGTCAAAGGCCTTCTGAAAATCCAAGTAGACAACATCAACCAATTTTCCTTGCTTGTTATTTCTTCTAAGAATTCCAACAGATCTGTCAGGCAAGATTTTCCCTTGAGGAAACCATGTTGACCACAGCCTATTTTATCATGTGCCTCCAAGTATCCTGAAACCTCCTCCTTAATAATCCAACATCTTCACAACCACTGAGGTCAGACTAACCAGCCTATAGTTTCTTTTCTTCTACCTTTCTCCCTTCTTGAACAGTGGAGACACATTTGCAATTTTCCAGTCTTCTGGAACCATTCCAGAATCCGGTGATTCTTGAAAGATCATTACTAATGCTGCCACAATCTCTTTAGCCACCTCTTTCAGAACCCTGGGGCATACACCATCTGGTCCAGTGACTTACCTACCTTCAGACCTTTCAGTTTCCCAGGAACCTTCTGTCTAGTTAAGGTAACTTCACACACTTCATGATCCCTGACACTTCCACCATACTGTTAGTATGCAAAATACTTATTCATTTTGTCCACCAGTTCCTTGTCCCCCCCCCCCCCATCGTTCTCCAGCAGTCCATAATCCACTCGCCTCTTTTACACCTTGTGTATCTGAAGAAGCTTTTGGTATCCTCTTTAATGTTATTGGCTAGCTTACTTTTGCATTCCATCTTTTTCTTTTTAATGACTTTTTAAGTTGCCTTCTGTTGGTTTTTAAAACCTTCTCAATCCTCTACTTGAATCAGAACTTGGAGCTATGATGCGGTGGCCATTACAGAGACTTGGATGGCTCAGGGACAGGAATGGTTACTTCAAGTGCTGTGTTTTAGATATTTCAGAAAGGACAGGGAGGGAGGAAAAAGAGGTGGGGACGTGGCACTGTTGAACAGAGATAGTGTCACAGCTGCAGAAAAGGAGGATGGCATGGAGAGCTTGTCTACGGAGTTTCTGTGGGTGGAGGTTAGGAACAGGAAGGGGTCAATAACCTTACTGAATGTTTTTATAGGCCGCCCAATAGTAACAAGGATATCCAGGAGCAAATAGGGAAACAGTTCCTGGAAAGGTGTGATAAAGCAGAGTTGTAGTGATGGGAGATTTTAATTTCTCAAATATTGACTGGCATTTCCCTAGAGCAAAGGATTTAGATGGAGTGGAGTTTGTTAGATATGCACAGGAAGGTTTCCTGGCACAATATGTAGATTAGCCAACAAGAGGAGAGGCTGTACTTGATTTGGTATTCAAAAATGAACCTGGTCAGGTGTCAGATCTCTCAGTGTGAGAGTATTTTGGAGATAGTGATCATAATTCTATCTCCTTTACAATAGCATTGGAGAGAGATAGAAAACAGACAAGTTAGAAAAACATTTAATTGGAGTAAGGAGAATTCTGAGGATATCAGACAGGAAATTGGAAGCTTAAATTGGAAACAGATGTTCTCAGGGAAAAGTATGGAAGAAATGTGGCAAATGTTCAGGGATATTTGTGTGGAGTTCTGCATAGGTACATTCCAATGAGACAGGGAAGTTATGGTAGGGTACAGGAACCGTGGTGTACAAAGGCTGTAATAAATCTAGTCAAGAAGAAAAAGAAAGCAAACAAAAGGTTCAGAGAGCTAGGTAATGTTAGAGATCTAGAAGATTATAAGGCTAATAGGAAAGAGCTTAAGAAGGAAATTAGGAGAGCCAGAAGGGGTCATGAGAAGGCCTTTACAGGCAGAATTAAGGAAAACCCCATTCTACAAGTATGTTAAGAGCAAGAGGATAAGACGTGGAAGAATAGGACCTATCAGGTGTGACAGTGGGAAAGTGTGTATGGAACCAGAGGAAATAGCAGAGGTACTCAATGAATACTTCAGTATTCACTATGGAAAAGGATCTTAGTAATTGTAGTGATGACTTACAGTGGACTGAAAAGCTTGAGCATGTAGATATTAAGAAAGAGTTTGTGCTGGAGCTTTTGGAAAGCAAAAAGTTGGATAAGTCACCGGGACCAGATGAGATGTACTCCAGGCTACTGTAGGAGGCGAGGGAGGAGTTTGCTGAGCCTCTGGCGATGATCTTTGCATCATCAATGGGGACGGGAGAGGTTCCAAAGGATTAGAGAGTTGTGGACATTGTTCCTTTATTCAAGAAAGGGGGTGAGATAGCCCAGGAAATTATAGACCAGTGAGTCTTACCTCAGTGGTTGGTAAGTTGATGGAGAAGATCCTGAGAGGCAGGATTTATGAACGTTTGGAGAGGTATAATATGACAATAGGTGCAAGAGTAGGCCATTCGGCCATTCGTGCGATCATGGCTGATCATCCACAATCAGTACCCCGTTCCTGCCTTCTCCCCATATCCCTCGACTCCGCTATCTTTAAGAGCTCTATCTCTTTCTTGAAAGCATCCAGAGAATTGGCCTCCACTGCCTTCTGAGGCAGAGCATTCCATAGATCCACAACTCTCTGGGTGAAATAGATTTTCCTGAACTTCGTTTTAAATGGCCTACCCCTTATTCTTAAAGTTCTGGACTCCCCCAACATCGGGAACATGTTTCCTGCCTCTAGCATGTCCAATCTCTTAATAATCTTATACATTTCAATCAGATCCCCTCTCATCCTTCTAAATTCCAGTGTATACAAGCCCAGTTGCTCCAATCTTCCAACATATGACAGTCCCGCCATCCTGGGAATCAACCTCATGAACCTACGCTGTACTCCCTCAATAGCAAGAATGTCCTTCCTCAAATTGGAAACCAAAACTGAACACAGTACTCCAGGTGTGATCTCTCCAGGGCCCTGTACAACTGCAGAAGGACCTCTTTGCTCCTAAACTCAACTCCCCTTGTTATGAAGGCCAACATGCCTGCCTGCTGTACCTGCATGCTTACTTTCAGTGACTGGTGAACAAGGACACCTAGATCTCATTGTACTTCCCCTTTTCCTAACATGACACCATTCAGATAGTAATCTGCCTTCCTATTCTTGCCACCAAAGTGGATAACCTCACAGTTATCCACATTAAACTGCATCTGTCAAGCATCTGCCCACTCACCCAACCTGTCCAAGTCACCCTGCATTCTCCTAACATCCTCATATTTCACACTGCCACCCAGCTTTGTGTCATCTGCAAATTTGCTAATGTTACTTTTAATCCCTTCATCTAAATCATTAACATATATTGTAAATAGCTGCAGTCCCAGCACTGAGCCTTGCGGTACCCCACTAGTCACTGTGTGCCATTCTGAAAAGGACCCGTTAATCCCTACTCTTTGTTTCCTGTCTGCCAACCAATATTCTATCCATGTTAATACCCTACCCTCAATACCATGTGCTCTAATTTTGCCCACTAATCTCCTATGTGGGACCTTATCAAAGGCTATGTTTAGGAATAGTCAGCATGGCTTTGTCGAGGGTCATGCCTTACGAGCCTGATTGAATTCTTTGAGGATGTGACCAAACACATTGATGAAGGTAGAGCAGTAGATGTAGTGTATATGTATTTCAGCAAGGCACTTGATAATGTACCTCATGCAATGCTTATTGAGAAAGTAAGGAGGAATTGGATCCAAGGGGATGTTGCTTTGTGGATCCAGAAATGGCTTGCCCACAGAAGGCAAAGAGTGGTTGTAGACAGGTCATATTCTGCATGGAGGTAGGTCACCAGTGGAGTGCCTCAGGGATCTGTTCTGGGACCCTTACTCTTTGCAAATTTTATAAATGACCTGGATGAGGAAGTGGAGGGTTGGGTTAGTAAGTTTGCCAATAACACAAAGGTTGGAGGGATTGTGAATAGTGTGGAGGGCTGTCAGAGGTTACAATGGGTCATTGATAGAATGCAAAACTGGGCTGAGAAGTGGCAGATGGAGTTCAACCCAGATAAGTGTGAAGTGGTTCATTTTGGTAGGTCAAATATGATGGCAGAATATAGTATTAATGGTAAGACTCTTGGCAGTGTGAAGGATCAGAGGGATCTTGGGGTCCGAGTCCATAGGATGCTAAAAGCAGCTGTGCAGGTTTATTCTGTGGTTAAGAAGGCATTCAGTGTATTGCCCTTCATCAATCGTGGAATTGAATTTAGGAGCTGAGAGGTAATGTAGAACCCTGGTCAGACCCCACTTGGGAGTACTGTGCTCAGTTCTAGTCACCTCACTGCAGGAAGGATGTGGAAGCTATAGAAAGGGTGTAGAGGAGATTTACAAGGATGTTGCCTGGATTGGAGAGTTTGCCTTATGAGAATAGGCTGAGTGAACTCGACCTTTTCTCCTTGGAGCGATGGAGGATGAGAGGTGACCTGATAGAGGTGTATAAGATGATGAGAGACATTGATAGTGTGGATAGTCAGAGTCTTTTTCCAAGGGCTGAAATGGTTGCCACAAGAGGACACAGGTTTAAGGTGCTGGGGAGTAGGTACAGAGGAGATGTCAGGGGTAAGCATTTTACTCAGAGAGTGCTGAGTGCGTGGAAAGGGCTGCCAGCAACAGTGGTGGAGGCGGATACGATAGAGTCCTTTAAGAGACTTTTGGATAGGTACATGGAGTTTAGTAAAATAGAGGGCTATGGGTAAGCTTAGTAATTTCTAAGGTGGGGACATGTTCAGCAAAACTTTGTGAGCCGAAAAGCCTGTATTGTGCTGTAGGTTTTCTATGTTTCTATGCTTCTCTAACTTCCCACTAATTTTTGCTCTATTATATGCACTCTCTTTGGTTTTAAGGGGGCTTTGAGTTCTCCTGTTAGCCACAGTTGTGTCATCTTTCCTTTAGAATACTTCTTCCTCTTTGGGATGTATATATCCTGTGCCTTCCAAATTGCTTCCAGAAATTCCAGCCATTACTGCTCTGCCATCATCCTTGTAGTGTTCTTTTCCAATCAATTCTGGCCAATACCTCTCTCATGGCTCTGTAATTCCTATTACTCCACCGTAACACTGATACATCTGCCTCTTCTCAATTTCAAGGTGAATTTGAACATATCATAATCATTTGCCCCTAAGGGTTCTTTTACCTTAAAGATCCCTAATCAATCATTGCACAACACCCAATCCAGAATCCAGATGAGCTCAACCATCAGCTGCTCTAAAAAGCCACTTTGTAGCAACTCTAGAAATTCCCCATCCTGGAGTCCAGCACCAACCTGATTTTCCTAATCTACTTGCGTATCAAAGTCCCCCATGACTATTGTAATTTGTTGGCCACATCCTTATTACTGTTTGGGAGGCTTTATACAACTCCTATCAAGGATATTTTGTACTGCTACAGTTCCTTAGCTCTACCCACAATGATTCAACACCTTCTGACCCTATGTCACTTCATTCTAATAATTTGATTTGATTTTTTATCCAACAAAGAAACACCACCCCGTCTGCCCTCCTGCCTGTGTTTTCATTGTATATTTAAGATGCTGTTTGTTAGATTTTTGCGTAGTTTGGGAATTAAGGGTTCTGTGGAAAAAGCAAGTGGGGAATGTCCACAGCCAGATCAGCCAAGACCTTATTGAATGGTGGAGCAGACTCAAAGAGCCACGCAGCCTACCCCTGCTCCTATTTCTTATGTTCTTTTGTGAAGGTATCAGTTTAAGGCTTTCTGGGTAGAACTGAATAAAAAAAGCAAATACTTTCACACTGCACTGCGGACTTCCCAGTAGTGGGAGTGAGAAGAGACCAGCTGGCAGATCACAGAAGGTTAGAAATGCAGTTAAATTGTATTGGTGAGGATTTTAACTTTCTAAATATTGACTGGGATTTCCTTACTCTGAGGAGTTTGGTAGGATACAACTGGTAAAAAGTGTCCAAAAGGGTTTTTTGAAGCAGCATGTAAAGAGCCTTGCATGAAAAGGATAAAGTTGATCCCCATGAAAACTGGGGAAAGACAGGACCTGGTATAAGTATATTGGAAGCAGTGGGTAAACTACATACCATGTAGAAGGCATCTTAAAGGCAAGTCGCAAAGAGATCAGAGTCAACACATCCAGAAAGGGGAAGTTTAGTGAATCTTAGTCAATAAAGGATATTGGAGGTTTAAAAGAAGCATTCATCAGGTATGTTGGTATCAACCAAGGCCTTTTGAAGTTTATAGAGTCTAAAGGAGAAAGATTAAGAATGAAATAAGTAGGGCAAAATGTGGCCAAGAAATATTCTTGGCAAGTAGGAGATGAAGACATATTAGAATTTTATATTAGAAACGAGAGGGTAGCCAAGAAAAGAGTAGGCTTTCCAAGGGCTGAAGGGCTGATCTATATCTGGCGTTATGAGCAAGGTCTTAAATGAATACTTTGCAGCAGTATTCACTTGAAGAGTGAAGGACGGGGTGCACTGAAGTACTGCAGTATATCTCAAAATGATTGCTCTATATATTCTTTCCATTTTAGGAAAGAGCAAGTGATAGGAGTATTGGTGGGTATTATTGTGGATAAGATCTCAGGTTCTGATGGGATCTTTCCTGGGATGCTATGGGAAGAAGGGAAAAGATAGCCGAGATAAATCCACTGCTTCCCTGGGCAAAGAATTCCTCAGATTCACTACTCTCAGGGAAAAGTAATTTCTACTCATCTGTCTTAAATCTATTCCACTGAATCTTGAGGCTCTGCCCCCAGTTCTAGTCTCACCTACCACTGTGAACAACTTTATCTATCCAGTTCATAATTTTGTTTTTATGAAAGCTTCCCTCGTTCTCCTGAATTCCAGAGAGTATAGTCCCAGCTGACTCAATCTACCGCATTTCCATGATCAACCTGGTGAACCTCCTCTGCAAGGAGTCAAGGAAGGAGACCAGAATTGTATGCAGTCATTCAGCTGCACCGTTACCAGTACCCTGTACAGTTGTGGCATAACCTCTCTGCTTTTAAATTCAATCCGTCTAGCAGTGAAAGTTAACATTATAACTGTGAGGCTAGGCACAGCTCCAATACCACATTTAAGTTTGTTGACAATACCGATGTCATTGGACAAATCAGAAATGGTTATAAATCAGCAAATAGGAGGGTGATGAAAATCTGGTTGAATGGTGCCACAGCAGCAATCTTTAATTCAATGTCAGCAAGACCAAGTAGCTCATTATTAACTTCAGGAAGAGAAACCAGAGGTCTAGGAGCCAGTCCTCAGAGGATCAGAGGTTCAGCAACCTTAAATTCCTCGTTGTTATTTCAGAGGATCCATTCTGGGTCCAACATATAAACACCTTTACAAAGGAAGCATGGCAGCACCTCTACTCCTTTAGAAGTTTGTAAAGATTCAGCGCGACATCTAAAACTTTGACAAACTTGTACAAATGTGTGGGACAGGGCACATTGACTAGTTGCATCACATCTCATATGGAGACACAAAAGCGCTTGAACAGAAAATCCTACAAAAGGTAGTGGACATGGCCAAGTCCATCACAGGTAAAACCTTCCTCACTCAGTGTTGCTGCAGGGAAGGAGCAGTCATCATTAGGGACCCTCGTCATCATGCACGCATTCTCTCCTCACTGCTGCCATCAGGAAGAAAGTCTAGGTGCCTCAAGAGCCACACTACCAGGTTCAGGAACAGTTATGACCCCTCAACCATCAGACTCTTGAACCAGAGGGGATAACTTCACTTGCCCCATCGCTGACCTGCTCCTACAACCAACGGGCTCACTTTCAAGGACTCTTCATCTCATGTTCTCAATATTCATTGCTTCTTTATTTTTCTTTCTTTTGTATCTGCACAGTATGTTGTCTTTTGCGCATTGGTTGTTCATCCATCCTGTTAGGCAGGGTCTTTCATTGATCCTATTGTGCTTCCTGGATTTACTGTGTACACCTGCAAAAATTAATCTCAGAGTTGTACACTGTGACATACTTGTACTTTGATAATAAATTTACTTTGAACTTTGAACATTGTATTTGCCTTCTTAATAGCCTGTTACACCTGCAAACCAACCTTTTGCAATCCATGCACAAGCACACCCATTTCCCTTTGCATGTCAGCATGCTGTAATATCTCACCATTTAAATAATTTTATCTTTCCAAAGTGGATTAACTCACATTTACCAACACTGTGCTCGATCTGCCAGACCCTTGCCCACTCACTTAGGCTATCTATATATCTATGCAGACTCTACACAACTTCTGAACAATTTGCTTTTCTACTCAATTTGATGTCATCAGCAAACTTGGATGCGTTAAACTTGGTCTCCTCTTCCAAATCGTAAAGTACTTGGAAAAGAAGCAAGCCCTGCTCCGGTGGTTAAGGAAGCAATGTCTTGCAGATGCCAAAGTTTATAAAAATAATCTTCTTTCTTCATCATAGATACAATACATTTTGTTTCCCAAAACAGTGCATTACTGATTTACTACTAAAACCATATATCAAAAAAAAGGGGGGGGGGGGGGCGGGGGCAGGATTATGCAGTAACATTTCTGAGTATTGATGTAATGTTCTCCCTGATCAGCAGCAGTCCAACATACCCACCCATTTCAGACTTCTCCTTGCAGTGCAGTTAAACCAACCTACCACCCTTCTCATATTCCCTTTTGTCTCTGCCTGCTCTTCCCAATGATACAAAAACCTGAACATGTTCTGCTGTACACCTCTTCATCTGTCCAATCTTCCTATTTCTTTACAGAACTGTGCTGAAGTCCTGGGCATATATATACATACAGCTAGGATGCATAAGACTTTTTCCACAGTACTGCAGTAATTTTATATACTGCACTGCTGCTGCAAAAAGGCAAATTCCATAACATACGCGAATGATGATAAACCTGTTTCTGATATGGGTCTCAACTGTCGACAAAGTGGGAAGGGGGCAAGGTGAGGGAATCATGGTTGGAAAAGAGGAAGGGAGTGGGATGCACCAGAGGCAACCTCTGTAATGATCAATAAACCAATTTTTAATACATATTGACTAGCAAGGAAATTACATTATCAAAAGTCAGTAGTACTTCACATATGTTCAATATAATAAACTTATCCCTACCACAGTCAGATTCTTCAAAGTTCCAAGTAAAATTTATTATCAGAGTACATACATATCACCACGTAAAACCCTGAGATTCTTTTTCTGCAGGCATACTTAGCAAATCTATAGAACAGTAACTGTAAACATCGGGAACTGTAAACAAAACAAACTGTGCAAATGCAGATATAAATAAAAGCAATAAATAATGAGCATGAAAGAACAATATAACATCCATCAATATAACAGAGTCCTTACATGAGTGTAGCTATCCCCTTTTGTTCAAGAGCCTAATGGTTGAGGGGTAGTAATTTTTCTTGAACCTGGTGGTGAGAGTCCTGAAGCATCTGTGCCTTCTACCTCATGGGAGCAGCTTGAAAAGAGCCTGGTCTGGATGGTGAGGACCTTTGATGATGGATGCTGCTTTTCTAAGGCAACAATTCACATAGACGTATGCAATGTTTGGGAGGGTTTAAACCCGTGATGAACTGGGCCAATGCACATTCTCAATTTCATGATCCCTTAGGCCCATTATTGCCACACTGCAATACACATAATGTTGAATATATTTCAAAGTATTACAAAGAACAGAATCGTTAAACACAATTTAAAGGAATATAATATCTCAATTAGAATAAAACTTGATTTATTTAGTCATTAAAATAATTTGGTCTTAAGGGAATTGATAGCTCTGCGTATAATTTTTACTGAACCAATGGAATCTCTATGAATCCAATAAAAATCCCAGATTTCTCATTTACTAAGCTGGAAAGTATATCAGGTCAAAGATATCTACTGGGTCCTAACAAAAAATTTGCTGCCCTCATCTCTATTCCAAAAATCTAACTACATTTAACAGAAAAGCTCAACACTGCACATTAATTAAAATCTCAACCACAGGTCTATCCTTTCCAGAAATATTTACTTCCTTAATCTTCTAAATTAATCTGACATGCACTACCCTGAAATAAAGCTGTTTCTATCCTTCTGGCAGTGAGCTCATCAGCCCACAGCAGCATTAGACAAAACCCATATCTTATTTCATGGCAAAAACTATCCATGACCTTTAATAGGTGCATTTCACTCACTGTTCTGTATGTGATATTAGTTACACATTGATAGAATAAGTGATCGCAGAAACACAGTGGAAAAGTGCCGATCTATGGAGGATTAACCATAATTTAGTTAACCTCTCTTGAATAGAACCAAGTGCCACATCCATTATTTGCTACAAAACGCACAGCAGCAAAGTCCACGTGTGAGCTAACTGATAACCAGGTTTGTTCAGATGTTTATCTGTTAGGCATCTAACTATATGCCTGCATTGAAAACTGTCATGTGAGCATATAGGAACAGTGCCAAACACAGGATTCTATAAGGGATTATGACACCAATATAGTGTCATCAGGATGCATAATCAATCACATTCAGCACAGAAGTATTCAGTACATCATAAAAGGCCACATATCTCATGTAAGAAAGAACAAACTACAACTTTACATGCGTAGAATTAGCCACACTTTATCATGGCATTTTTAAGACAAGTTGTTGATTGGCTGAACCAGATAGTACTGAATTTCACTGAGAGCATCCTGAGTTGAACACAAGCAGTTAAGACTTTATTGGAATTCATATTGGAAATATTTTTTTTTTAAAAAGGTATTAGCTTGTCAATAAATTAAGATGCAGTTTCTCTCATAATGATGCACAGTAATGGACTTCCAGGTCCATTTCTGGGAGAAGTTTAACAATTTGCATTAATGGTGGGAACTGCAATGAATAGGGAATCATGCTTAGCTTCCATCCTTGCTTTTAAACCAGAGTTGCTTACCGTAATTTTAAATCAAGTGGGAGAGTGCCTTGGAGGAACAAAGGTCCAGAGAATTTAAAAGGAGTAGGACTTGAGTCTTTGTGAGTTTAAAAAGAGTGGAAGCAAAGATTAAAGAACAGAAGGCCCGTTGATAGCCTGCAGAAGTATTGACAACAAACTGCGAGTAGGAACCAGTTGCAACCAGTGGTTAAATATACTTTAATATGTATTCATTTGGAGTATCCACAAACCTAACAGGTATGTGGATAGTGCATTTAGAAATACAGCCACAGTCAAGAAGGGAATGAGTGAATGCAAGGTATTGTGAAAGACATGAAGTAGTGCAGTTGCTATCACCACTTTTTAATGGAGGAGGCTGCTGCTGCCTTTTCAGGTAAGCCAAGCTGGTGGAACCACAGGCAGCTCTGATATGCAGGTGCAAAGTTTAAAAGAGAGTTACATTGATAAGATTTCATTATAAACAAAATAGAGAGATGTTATTATAACTGCAAATGAGATTCCAAGCTGGCTTTTGTCACCCTGGTGACTGGCTTAGGATTATGTTGAACGTCAGTGCAGGCTCTTACAGTCAAATGGCCTACTTCTAACTTTTTTTGTTTTTAAGTGTATAGGGGCAGGGTTAGACTTGATTACAACAATCATCTCACAATGCAAGACAGGCCAGAAAGAAAACTCTAGTTAAACTTACTTTCCCTGTTTTACCCTCATGGTTGCACTTTGGACATTCCCAGCAGTTTGGCAATTCTTCATTGACAACTCCATCTCCATCCTGTAGCTGACAAGCACAGGAAAAAAACATTCATTAAAATTGATCATTGTCAACCAACACAAAAAAGACAGAATAATACTTTGACTAAAACATAAAGAAAGGAACGGATAAATAATTCAGCATAAAATTCACCATGTAACGGTAACATGATCTGATTACTAAGGTTTGGCATGAAGAGAAGAAAAAACAGGTCAGAGGACTGCATTTCAAACGGCATAGTTTTAAAATTATGAATCATGACAGCAGCCAAATCACATACCATTGCATATGTCTCCATTTTCTAGAGGCAGTGATAGGGACTCAAATACAAATAATTTTAAAGCTCTATAAACATGACCACTGAAAAAAAGAGGATTAAAATGGTGTTCTATTGACAATGGTGAGATTGCAGGAGCCAGACTATTTTAAGAGTCAGAATAATACTTCATTATCGAGAAAAAAAATGCGGCTATAGCATGATTATTCAGAGTAATGAAGACTGGGTGGGAGTTTATATAGCTCTAAGATAAGCTTAACCAGTTGCTTTATGATTAAAATTACAATGAACAATACTAGCTTAAACAATAACTCTGAATTAGTGAAAATAAAAACATTGTACACTGTATTTGGAATTTCTCAATTTAACATACAGTAAACAAATGTGTTTCATAAACGAGTGTTTCAGTTCACAAATCATTTGATACATGAGTTTAATTACAAAATGTCTCAAATCAGTGCCTTTAACTAATTTGTTTTAAATTAATTTCTTTTAGTGTGGAACACAAAAGTGTCAACATCGTAAGTTTCAGGTCACATTTCTGAGTTCCAGTCCAGAATACACACTTCTCCAAATCTCAGATCAAAGCCAATTCTCAGTTAAACATAAGATGCATTTGAATCTGAATAACTTATCAATTCTCCCCAAAAATATAGTAGTATGTCAAATAGATTTTTTAAAAAAATGCATGTAATATGTTCAGAGCAGATTTAAGACCACAGGGATAGGAGCAAAATCACACCATTTTCAGCCAAGTCTGCATTGACATTCAATCATGGCCGTGATATTTTAAGACCATGCTTTCCCGCCTTCTCCCTGTAACTCTTAACCAATCAATTACCTAGCTCTGCCTTAAATAAACCCAAAGACTTGGTCTTAGCCCTCTGTGAAGACCAATGATTTCCACAGTCACCACCAATTGGCTGAAGGAACTCCTCCTCACTTCCCTTTAATCTGATGCTCTGCCCTTGGATTAGACTCCAAGATAAATTAATTTAAAACAATGGAAACACCCTCTCCACATCTGGTAATTTAGTAAAGTGAAGGGATTTTATTTAACCATTAATCTCTATAACTGGATGTTATGATTAAAAAATAAGTAATTATGCAGTCATAAATGGATTTACATATAGAGTCTGCTTTAGATCAACCTCACATAAGATAATTTAATTCTTTTTCCTTCCTCATCCTCATGACTAGGCAGAATATTGTGATCTATTTCAACTTTGAATATGCTTTATAAATGCAAGTTGTTGATGAGTTGAAAGCTAATTACTCATAAAATGCCAAGTGATGATCAAAACACTGCAGTAAAAGCTTAAATTTCAATTTAAATATCTATAGATTCTACTTGATGCTGAAATCCTTGGATTATTTTTGAGGCATTTTCTTCCAATTTCTTTCAAATGTAATTGACAGTCTGGTGGAATTCATTACTCAAATTATAGATGAAAAAAATACCCAGCAAAAGGATAAGATTAGTGGCAGGTGGGGGGGGGGGAGGGGGGAGAGAAACATCAAGTTTGACTGTTACCTTTAAGCAGCCAGGATGCACAATTTCATTACAAATAGAGCATTCCATCAGCATGAAATTGAACTTTGCCTCCTCTTCTTCCACAGTGTCCTCTTTTCCTGCTTCTCCACAGATAAGACAGACTGCTGTGTGTGGCAGGACTGGCTGCAAAGAAAAGAGAAACAGTTTAAAAATCCTGTTTATGATACATCTCATCAAGACCAACCACAATTATTCCCAGTCCACTTCAGTATCATCTCCGTACATCCAGACTCCCATTTTTCTGGATAATTATAACATAGTATGCTTTAAAACAAATAGCTCTTTTACAATCCTTTAACCTTAAACGAAAGTCAAAAAAACTGCAGATGCTGGTAATTTGAATTAAAACAGAAACCATTCATCAGAACCTAAGTTCACTTTCACTCCAAGGTATTTAAAAAATTCTCCCTGGTACTTTTATTTCCTACACTCTGTATCTATCTTACTGATTTTCCCCTACTTACATTTCCTGGCAAGTACTTTGCCTTTAATTTGTCTGACTGAATGATAAAGACAAATGTTTGTGCAAAACTTACATCTAGATGTGCAGATAATTCTTGTGGTTCTCAAATGCTCTGCACACTCAATTCTAAATAAGGTTCAAGAAACTATAAAAAAATATAGGTCTGCATCATCTTGGCTAGACTTGCTTCTAAGTTTGCTGCCATTGTCATTTCATTGTACCAACTCTCTTGTATTTTTCAATGGTCATTCATGTCTTATTATGAGCTCATTGAATTTTAAATTCCTGTTCTTGCTTGCCATTCTCACCACTGCTTCTTGCCAATATACCTCTGCAACCTTGTATAGCTCTTTGTGCTAACTCTGCAGAGACACCTCTCTTCACTTAAACATTAACGAACTCTCCACCCCATCATTTAGCCAACTTTAAAATCCAACTTTTAACATCTGTGATGGACAATAATGCAGTTATTGAATGCACTGTCTTACTGTGTTGAATGCAGTTTGTTGCAGGAAAGTGGGAGATCACTCTCCTGAAAGTGAAGGCAAAGCAAAGGCAAAATACAGGAACTTTTATTTTGGTTTTAACTTTGTGTTGTTGTAAAAAATTCAAAGAAGTAGCATTAATCTCAGTGAAAAGAATGCTCACTGTTAAACGCTCAGTAAAATTTCACCAGTGTTGTGACTCAGTCTACTGGAGAGAATATTTATAGAAAATAAACATCGAGTATTTCAACAATTTAGAGCATCAAGTTACAAAACCCTTTAGCTATGTCTTAATCACTAAATGCTGCAAAACACTTTCAAATTAAGTGACATTAGCGATGTTTATGACAGTTATGGATTTTTTTTAACGTTGAGCAAATACAGCAGGACGGTAATAGAGTGAAGGCATTCAATGAATCATTTACCCCATTCAACTACAAATTCTTGTTCATTGAACACGATTTAACACTCAGATTACATAATTAGAGATTTATTGAATTAGAGAGACTTCCTGGCTTCATTGTTAACGTGGAAGTGCATGAAAGCATAGATATACAAATTAAAATAACCACCCATGTTCCAATGTGGGAGCAAACTCACTGAATTTGAACCCAAGGGAACTTGGCATTAAGCACGAATGCATCTGGTTGACCTTATGTATTCTTTTGGTTTACCCAATTTTCATCACGAGTTCTGAGCCAACAGCAGGATTATTGACAATGGTTCTGTTATGTAAGAAATTAGGAAAAAATGCTCAGGAGGGAAATGTTTAAAGTGTTAGCTGCAATTTCATGAACTAATCATTTATATGATAATACAGATGGATGCCAACCATTGTAAAACATCTCTTTACAGGCACTACTCGGTAACTGCTCCTGCGGGATATG
The DNA here is from genome assembly GCF_030144855.1 of Hypanus sabinus. Lineage (NCBI taxonomy): Eukaryota > Metazoa > Chordata > Chondrichthyes > Myliobatiformes > Dasyatidae > Hypanus > Hypanus sabinus. Next base: position 90,952,302 of record NC_082718.1, read on the forward strand.
AAAGAAAGTGTGACCCCTTTACCACAAGAAAGCTTTATGTATGAGGAACCAGGGAAATGAGTTAATTCTGCTGATAATTACCACTGAAAGAATCCATTATTTAATATAATGTCAGAAGTTGCCATTCTGGTACACTAAAACAAAAAACAGAGCATTTTTTGAAAATGGTGACAGTTAAGGAAATGTTCAAAGGGACTTTCAGACTTGTATAACAATCACCTAAAGCTAAAATGCAGCTGTAGCACTTAATGGTGAAAGGATTTGAGTATAGCTGTAAAGGAATCATACTGTAATTATATAGGGCCATACTGAAAGTACCGCATGCAGTTAGGCCTCTTTCTCTACAAGACACACTTGCCAAAGTGTAGCAAACATTCACTAAACGTGGAATGGCCAATTTCCCATGAGAAATTGAGTGGATTAGACTAAAATTCTTAAAGGGCTTGACAGGCTGGAACCAGGAAGAGCCCCTTGGTTAATGAGTCAAGAACTGAGAGTACACTTTTTAGGACTTAAATAAAGAGAAATGTCTTCACTCATTAGCATGATGAAGCCCTGAAATTCTTAGGCACAGACCTGTGGATGTTCATTCTCTGAATTCATTCAGAACATAGTTTGATGGATTCCTGGAATATTAAAAGAATTAAGGAACATGGGAACAGTGCAGAAAAATGCTTTTAGACATATCATGATTGGAGGAGCAGGCTAGGAAGGTCAAATAGCTTACTCCTGTTCCTAATTCTTATGACTTGTTTTTATTACATCGCTAAAAAAAAATCACTCATTTATACTGTTTATTTATTTCTAATAAGGGTGAAAATTGATGACAACATAAATTCCAAATCACATTATATTTTATTTGCAAGTTCTTGATATTGATAACAGCCAACATTTGGCCCATTGTGTTTGGTTTCCTTTAAAACACCCAATTAGTTCTATTCAACTACTTTTACCTATATCCCTGCAAATGTTACTATGATTATGCTTCAATTACAGGGCAAACATTTTCTCAAGTGACTTTGATAGTAACGTTGCCCAAGACATTAATTCCGCACGAAACCTAACTGATCAGGTAGGTAGGTATCTTATAGGCATTTAAAAATAGTTTTGCTGAAAAAGATGCATGAAGGCAATTTTCTGGTTGTTCAAACTTTTCCAAATCACTGAAAATACATCAATTTGTCATTTATGAAGGGAGGCAGAAAAAGTGGAAGATTACTTTAACTATTCTTACCAGTTTACGCAGTTTTAATGAGCCTGAGAACAAGTATTTAATAAAACATAGGAGTGCAAGGGTAAAAAGGAGAGATTGGAACCATGACCAGTAATAAATGTAGGGTAAGATTTAGAGACGATGCAAATTTTTGCAATGTTCTTTCTGACAAAGTCCATGACTTATGCAAACTGTCCAGGTTTGCTCATTATAAAGGCAAAGATGGAGTATTACAAATGACATCAAGTGCCCTTAGAAAAAACGATGGGATAAATTTTAGCTTGGTATATTCCTGGTCGTTATTAACTGATGTACATTGGAAAAGCATAGGATAAGGAAAAGACATAGCTCAATGCAATGCCCATCAAGGGATGAATAACCAGTTAATCGAAGCAGGCTCATGCATGGGGTACACCAGTTTTAATAGATTATAAGGAACTCTTGGAGATGTTGTGTTGTTAAGTTTTCCAAACATTAAATAGCTGGCCCTTTTGATGCTACTGACAAGATAAGAGTTTAATTACTATGCAATTTAACAGAGTTCATTCAACTGTAGAGTGTTTACAGTTAGAGACAGTTGTATCAAGCAGAGTAATTGCCGCATCTTAGGCACCAGCATTTTCTTTCTTCTTCAATAATGTTTTAAATTCTCAAGTAGACTTTTATATACACCTTAAGCAATTGTTTAATAAGAGCTTCATTCATTTTAAATTTTTTATTTTTAAAAGTTAGTTGTCTTCCTTCAAAACAGCCAAAGCCTAAAAATGACATGTATGTTAACTGCTACTTATCAACTTACATGTTAATGTTGTCCGCTCTTAGTACATGTGATCACTACCTGCTCCAACTTACAACTAAAAGTAGGGCCTTGGACATTGCTCTGAACAATCAACTGTTGTGATATATCACTTCATCAGATATACAGCATTCCCTTTATCCTATCCATGCTTCCCTCAATGACTCAGTAACTTAGAGCTAAATTGTTTCTCTTCATTCCAAGTGCTAATAAAATGGCTTTAACCTGCAGTTTTATCCGTTTCTCTTTCGACAGATGCTGCCTGATTTGTTCTCCAACTGATTAGATTTGTTCTCCTATGCTGCGGAGTATTTCATTTTAGTAGTTTCTGTAAAAGTAGTGTCCTGCTGGTAGAATGTTTCGGCTTTGGCTAAAGGGGCCATGTTGTTCAACTTAGGAATGTTGTGTCAGCCAATTAGGATGATGGGATCAAGAGAAGGTTCTTGAGAGAGAGATTTGTGATGGACAGTGGTGTGCTTCATGGTCTTTTGCCGGGAGATGCAAAAAGAGAAGATCGGGAAGACGCCTGTAGAATTTGATCCAATGGGAATATGCTATTGCAAGAAGTGCTTCACGAGGATGAAAGAGTCAAAGATAATCTACTGGTGATTGGTGATGAGAATTCAGCACTCTGAGTAGCAGTTGCGCTCAGCTTTTGGAAGAGATGAGCTCCAATGGTCATATACATAATTAGACTGGTCTAAATGCAATAAATCCTCTTTACTATTTTTTTCCTTTCTTTTCTTTTTCTTAATAACTGTTTGATAAAGCTGAAATTGGTAAATATACTTAGTTTACAATTTTATGCTGGTGTAGGATTTGTCATTTCTTGGCAACCAGCAACTCTGTATGGGCAGTATTTACATAGCATTCATAGAACCATAGAACACTACACCACAGTACAGCCCTCCATGTTGTGCTGACCCATATAATCCTTAAAAAAGTACTAAACCCACACTACCCCATAACCCTCAATTTTTCTTTCATCCATGTGCCTGTCCAAGAGACTCTTAAATACCCCTAATGTTTTAGCCCCACCACCATCCCTGGCAAGTCATTCCAGGCACTCACAACCCTCTGTGTAAAAAAACTTACCCCTGATGTCTCCCCTAAACTTCCCTCCCTTAATTTTGTACATATGCCCTCTGGTGTTTGCTATTGGTGCCCTGGGAAACAGGTACTGACTATCCACCCTATCTATGCCTCTTATAATTTTGCAGACCTCTATCAAGTCCCCTCTCATTCTTCTATGCTCCAAAGAGATAAGTCCCAACTCTGCTAACCTTGCTTCATATAACTTGTTCTCCAATCCAGGCAACATCCTGGTAAATCTCCTCTGCACCCTCTCCATAGCTTCCACATCCTTCCTGTAATGAGGTGACCAGAATTGAACACAATACTCTAAGTATGGTCTCACTAGAGATTTGTAGAGTTGCAACATGACCTCTCTACTCTTGAACTCAAAGGGACTTGACATTCACTCAAATAGAGACTTGTTCATCGAAATATCCCAACTTCCCAGTTTTGTTAATCCCCAAATTGTAACAACCTTAGACGTATATTGTTGTAAAGGTGGCCTTCTCACCACTGAGCCATTTGTCTGTTAACAGTTAGCCATTGAGCCAAGTTCGCATACAAGCCCCGTGAGGGGGTTACATGCACAATTATATGGAAACGTTTCACCATTGTGACTTACTGCAATGCACTGTCTCATGATACAGGATTGTTTCATTCTCCCTGGTCCTCCAAATTTCTTCATATCCTTGCAGAAATGGCATTTGCCACATTCGGTTCTTAAACATGCCTCGCATTTCCGACATCTTGTTCTCCTCCTACGTGCTCCAGCTGTAGCTCTGTTAGCAGCAAGCTTCACTGCTGCAGAGGTTCCAAGCTTTCCTTTTGGCCGGCCTACTGTCCTATGCTGTAAATAATCAAAACAAATTTGAATTAGCTCAGTTTATTCAAATCTTTACAGTTCTATTTTCTATATGTAGAACTACAGAAATGAATTGGTTGGAAAATGCTTACAAATCTAAAGAAATTGCTTTGCCAGCTGTATATATTTATATGTGGGAGAAGCTTGGAGGAAGAATATTCTTTAAGGACAAGTGGAGTAAAATTTAATATGCTAACTTAGAAATGACGTGGCTGGGGAAATATTAAAAAACGGAAGATAGGAGGGTAGGATCAATGTACCATTATGCCTCTACAGCACCTTCAGAAATGGCTGGCAATAGCTTACAAGCACTAGAAAGTCTGCAGGTGCTGGAAATCTAAAGCAACACAGAAAAAATGCTGGAGGAATTCTGCAGGTCAGGCAGCATCCAAGGAAAAAGAGTAAGCAGTCATGTTTCAGGCTGAGACCCTTCTTCAGAACTGAGGAAGTGTCACTGCACAAAAAGTCGACTGTTTACTCTTTTCCATGGACGCTGCCTGACCTGCTGAGTTCCTCCAGCATTTTGTGGCAATAGGTTAACTAGCACTCCAAGATCAATTACTTACTGACAGGACAGCACCTGACTGACTGAACCACCTAGAAATGTATGCTACCTAAATACTTCAAAACTGGGCAAAGGTACAACACAAGTCTGCTGCAGTATTTTACTTGACAAAGGTTTCACCAATGCATTTCTTAACTGCTAGGTTTTGCGTCTACTGGGAAAATCATGGCAAGTCATCTCAGACACAGTAAGGAATTATCAATTCCTCATGAGAGAAAGCAAGCACATACAAGATGCAATGAAGCAATTTTCCTTTTTCAATAGACTTTTGATAAACACATTGCTAATTTTCTAAACACAAGAGATTCTGCAGATGCTGGGTCCAGAGTAATGAATACAAAATGCTGGAGGAACTCTGTATCAAAGCTTAAATACTCCCCTTTCCCCTTGGAATTCATTCCTCCCCCTGAAGTTGTTTAAAATTAAAAGTAAGAAACGCATGATTTTGAAAGCTTGAAGTGTGGTGGATCGCCCAGGGTCAATGAGTTGTCAGGAGGTTCTGAAGTTGGAATCCTATGTGAGCAGGAGGAATGAGGTTCGATGACTCCCTGGGTTTGCGAATCAGTGTGCCCAGAGCACGGACTAATGCTTGTGGTCCTGTGGTCAGCGAATCCAGAGTTTGTGATCTGGTATTCGGTAACTGGCGTTCCTATAGCCGATGCCAAGGAGTGAATCAGAAGTCCACAAGTCAAGGTCCGATGCCAGAACTCCTGCTCTGCAAATCTCAGTGAGTCTGCTGAGGCAGTCAGAAAGCCCAATGTCTGCGTCTCTGCATCCAAATCAGAGCCAACTGGAGGCAGAATAATACAGACTAACTTGGAGTTATAGGACTGTGTATATGTGAGAGTCGGCGGGAAGAACAGGGCTTGTTTTTGCTGTTGTTGTTTTGCTGCTTGTTGCATTCTGCGTTGTTCTGTTACGTTGGCACCAGAATATGTGGCAACTCTCGCGGCCTGCCCCCTTTGGGTGCACATTTCACTGCATGATTCCCTGTACATGGAATAAATAAACTTGAATTTTGGGTGTGTAAACCAAGAAAGATGACTAAACGTTGTTCATTTCAGATTTTTTTTAATATATTGAAAACAAAATGACACACAGTATGAGTAGCTATACCAAATCAATTACTGTTTCCCATGGATGAGGACTCTGGGATTCGATATGCATTCCTATTATTAGCTATAAACTATACAACATTGTTTATTTCCTGTCGATCACAACACACTTCCTATGTCAAATCTATTCAGTTGCAGTTTCCTGCCAAATTTCTTGCAGCTGAATGAGATGCAACTTACAGTTGAAGCTGTTTCTAGGTCACAGAAGCACAAGAGGAAGAGCAGAATGCAGTCAGCCTGCATAAGGAAGGTGCCCCATGCCAGCAAATATTACCAATATATGGATGATGTAAATGATAGAACCAGGGATAAATCCATACAAAGTTTTATAGCCATGAGCAGACAATTCATTTATAGAGTCAATTTCAATTGAGTAGAAATTGAGCCAATGTCAGGACAGCCCCTGGAGATGGGCAATATAAATGTGTCTAAAGCAGAAGCTAGCATATTTATAAGAAACAAAAAGGCACTACAAGTAGTCATCTTTTTCTTTAAATGGACCACGAAATGTAGTGTCTGCTTTGGTGCTTTCTTCCAGATGATGGTTTTCCCTACCACCACTCTCCCTCACTCTTTCCTCCCTTCTACACTCTTGCTAGGATTCTGTTCTACACTCTTGGCAGAATGTTCACTGGCACCAGATTCTTCCCTTGTACAAATTGAAGTTCATTAGCAATTTCCATCATTCATCCTTAAACGATAATCAATTCAAATACACCCGTCAACTCTGGGTATTTCTAACAGGAGACCCAATCTGAATCAAAAGGGTGCAGGATTTTAAGCGCCACTCGAGCCACTTGAGCACAAGATTGAAATAACAGTGAAAATTATGGAAATAATTTGGACATCAGGCACCAAATGTAGAGAGATAAACTAAGTACAAGTTCTGGCCCTTTTACAGGAATAGGAAAAATGAGAAAACAAAAGAAGTAGAAACCATCCTATCCTTGGTGTGGCAATTGCTTTACCCAAGACCACAAAAAAATTGTGGAGAGCTGTGAAAGCAGCCGAGTCTATCACAAAGAGCAACTTCTGATCTCTCAATCCACCTAATGATCCTGCACTTTCCTTTCTCTGTAGCACTATATTATGCATACTATTATTGCTTTTCACATTCTACTGCAATTATGTACTTAGGTTTAGAATGATCTGTATAGATGGCATGCAAAACAAGTGTTGTCACTGTACCTTTGTACATGTGACAATAATAAACCAATTACATTGCATAGATGGCAAGGTGTGGGGAAAATAATGAAAACGTCTGTGATAGGGTAGAAACAAAAATAATCCATGCCTCAGGTACTTTGAGAGGTCAATCCCAGCAAATCTGTCTGGTGGAGGCGTAAATAGAGGACGATAAATAAGGTCAGAGAAACAATATATTGCAGGAAAACAAGAATGCCAGAAATGTCAGGAAGTCTTTGAAAAGCAAAAAACATGTTCATACAACTGTGGATACCATTACATTTCCACTGGCCAATCCTTGACACTAACTGGAAAAGCTGGTTATGTGAAATTCATGAATTCAACATCAAATCCAGAGGGCTGCTATGTGTTTAAACAGAGGATTATGTGTTGCTCCTGGAGTTTATGTTAGGCTTTGTTGAAAAAGTACAGGAGGGCAAAGGACACGATTAAGATTGAAAATAGGATAACAAGAGTTGAAGTGGCAGGTAAACGCAAGGCTCCCTTGTTGATTGAATAGACACATACTGCAAACAATCATTCAGCCTGCATCTGGTTTCTTGCATCTGCTTTGGTTATTTCTCCAGTCTCACTCTTTTCCCTTCTTCCTCTACTTACCTCACAAGAATAGAAAGTCAAAATTATAAGCTTTAGGTTTTTACCTTTCTTTCAAATAAACTTACTTTTAAAATACAAACCACACCAACCCTCCTCCAACTCTTTCCTCAATATTCCTTACCAATGTTGGAATCTTTTCCAGCCATCCTAGATATTTTTTAATAAACAGAACCCCAAGTCTTACATCACTGCCCATTATTTTACTTCATGCTCAGAATAAATTCATTGTCGATATCAGAGCAGCAATCTTTCAAATAATTCCTCAAACCAAGGACTCCTCTATCCTCTCAGGTGCATGTGAAATTCCCAAAAAACTACCGAAAGACGACCAGATGACTCCCAAATATCCCAGCCAAGATTTATCCACTGAATTAAGAAAAAAAAGGCTTTTGCCACATTTCTTTTTGAAAGTCAATGCTGTGCGTAAATTGGCAAGTGTGCTCCCCTGATCAAAACAGAGACTTTACAAGTACTTTATCGGCTGCAAAATGAATTGAAGCAATACTGAAACATGAAAATCTGGGCATAAAATGGAAATATTGTTAAAAATATCAATCTGTCTGTAATGGGGCCTTACATTCATATTATGTGGCTTCACTAAAATGAAAAGACATGCTTTGAGAATAAAATGACACATTGAAAAAATTTCAATACAATAATAAAATAACAGAGAAGAATATGGAAAATCTACACCCACTTTGTTTCACTTTTCTGTGTGCCTGAGTGGATGACATCCCCTGATGCGAGAACATTTTAATTACCTTAAAATGAGCTGATTGCATCAAAGAGCAACTTAGCATGTAAACATCAAACTGGCCACAGACCAAAACTACCACATTTAGCCACATGCAAAGTCAATCAGTAAGATTTTAAAGAAATAATTATACAAAAAGTCATACATAGAGTTGAACACAATAAAGGAACAGACTCTTAGCCCACTATCCATGCCAACCTTTATTACCATCTACATTAATAGAACCAATGAAAGTTTCAGCACAGAAGATCAGTCAAATACTGCTTTGTGAGGGCAAAGCAAAATAAATATTGCCCAATAATTTCCCTGCTGCCTTACACATTGTTCTACTTCATACATTTATCTGAATATATGTACGTTACAGACACAGTGATCTCTGCCTTGGGTACCCCATGACAAAACATTCTTGCTCCACCAACTCCATTTAAAATTCATTTCTCATTGCCACCTTCATTCCTGAGCAATATTCTTTCTTGAATGGGGCATTTAAAGCTATAATCAACATGCCATCGTGCAGCCTTAATATTTGCTTGTCTTATTTCTCTATTACTTCTATTATACTAAAGGACTACAAAATTCAGAAGCCTAAATGCTACTAGCCTTCCAGTGAATTTATCCATCAGTGCATTTTCTCAGGCACTCGCCCAATTTGCCCACATATGACTTCACATCGACTATTCTACAATTATCTGCTTATCCTCCTTTAGCTAGTGTCTCATGGCACAAACTATATACATGGACTATGTAAAAATTGCAACTATGATATCCAATTTGAACACTGATTTGCAATTGCAGCTGAAAGAAAACTCCGCCAAACTCCAGACCTTTGGAGTCAACAACTCCCTCTGCAACTGGACCCCCAACTTTCTGATTAATAGAACCCAATCAGGCAGGATAGGCAGCAACGCCTTCAACACTGTTATTCTAAACACTGATGCCCCATAAGGTTATGCCTCAGCCCCCTACTCTACTCTCTGTACAATAATGTCTGCCTGGCCAGATTCTGCTTTAACTCGATTCACAAGTTTATAGATGGTTCCACTGTCGTGGACCACATCTCAAATAACAATGAGTCAGAGTCGAAGAAAGAGATAGAGAGAATGGAAGAGCTGATCACTAATTTCAGGAAGGGATACAGTGCACATACATCAATGTTGCTGCAGTTGAGATCTTTATCACCAATAGCCCATCTTGGTCCAGCCACATTCACACTGTGACCAAGGAAGCTCGCCAATGCCTCTACTTCCTCAGGAGGCTAAAGGAATTTGGCATATTCCTCTCACCAATTTTTATGTACCATATAAAGTAACCTATCTGATCGCATAATGGTTTGGTCTGCCAACTGCTCTGTACATGTCAAGACAATACAAAGAATTGTGGTCACAGCTCCATACCAACTTCCCTTCTATGGACTGTGTCTATACCTCGCACTGCCTCATTAAAGAAGACATTATAACCAAAGACTCCAATCACCTTGGACGTTCTCTCTTCTCCCTTCTTTCATCAAGCAGAAGATATAAAAGTCCAAAAACATTTACTACCAAGTTCAAAGACAGCTTCTACCCAGTTGATATAAGACTATTAAATGGTTCCCTAGTATGACAAGATGGACTTTTAACCAAACAATGTTCTCATTATGACCTTGCACCTTACTGCACGTACTTCCTCTGTAGCTGTTACACTTTATTCTACACTATTGTTTCACCTTGTTTTATCTAATTGCAGTGTGTAATGACCTGATCTGTATGAACAATATGCAAGACAAGCTTTTCACTGTATGACAATATGACAATAACAATAAATCAATTTCAAATTGTCATTAAAGACTTAGCTATTGCTTTCCATCCCTTTTAACTTCCATAGATTACATTCATGGCCTGATAACATCCCAGTCTTGTCTCCTGCTAACTTTTGTCCCTGAAAATTAGTATCCTTTGGAATGAAATCCATTGGCTCCTCTATCCTCAAGCACTTGGAAGTTTTCAATTTCACCAATCTATGTTAAAAACAATATATAGTAACTATTTTGCACTCTTAACACTCATTCACAAATAGTAAAGCAATATTTAATGCAAAGTTATATTTAATGCTACAAAACATTACAGAGCACTAAACTGCAGCAACAGACTTCACACTAAACTGTACAAGGAGCTAGAGACTCTGCTTCAGTTGTGACCGCAGGTACTGTCTGTGTGGACTTTGCACATTTTTCTCTTGACCACATCTAATGTTCTGGCCTCAAAAGGCACAGTTTGTTTTGTACGGACATCATGTCCTGTATGTAAGATGCTTTTTATATCATTTCCTACATGGGGTACAATTTGAAGCACCCAGTGGAAAGACATTCAACTCCATCCTCTTTATTTGCCCTTGAAACAGCAATATCTGAGTCTTGAGTTTTTGTTAATATTGGTAAACAACTAGTTAGGTATATTTTGAAGGAAGTATTGTTTTTTTAATCGTTATTAAGCTATCATATTAAGCTATCATCAAGGCTATGTGCATTATCTTGGTTAACACTAGTTGTGAGAATAATCAACAGTATTGGTATATTCAGATACTCAATGATTCTGTATTTTACTTAACTTTCTGCAGTAATCACCAGTAAAAGACCTCATTAAAAACCCTGAAGAAAGTTGCCATAGAAACATAGAGCATTAAGGCACAGAAACAGGCTTTTTGGCCCTGCTTGGCTGTGCCGAACTATTTTTCTGCCTAGTCCAGGGGTCGGCAACCCGCGGCTCCGGAGACGCATGTGGCACTTTCATCTCAGTGCTGCGGCTCCCTGTGGCTTTGGAAAATAAATGATGAGTATTTAATTAAAATGTATTTTATGTTAGTTTGTTAGTTTTTGAAATGTAATTCTAAATTTGAAGATTATGGTGATATTGTACAATCTAAATAAAATGTGTTTTTTTGTCGCTATTAATATACATCACTACTGCCAATGCCTGACACCCGCCAGTGAGCGATTTCTTTAATTTTTCGATCCAAGGTAGGCTAACTATGGAGAATTCTAAAAAAAGAAAAGTGACTGAAGAAAACAGAATGTTTAATGATATGTGGGCAGATTCATTTGCTTTCACTGTTGACGAGACTGGTTTACCGGTATGCTTAATATGCAATGAGAAACTAGCAAACAACAAAAAGTCAAATGTCGCAAGACATTTCCAGAATAAACACACAGCCTTTGCTCAAAAATATCCGGATGAAGATGAGAGAAAAAAGGCTGATTCGGAACTGATGCAGAAAGGTTGATCTGAGCAAAAATCATTTCAAGAAGTGGATGAAGTATGGAAAATCAACTATATATGCCAGTTTTGTTGCTGCTCAGGAAATAGTCAGGCACAGGAAGCAGTTTACAGATGGTGAATATATAAAAGAATATATAAAAGAGTAAGATTTCAGAACATCTATTCACGTACTTTAAAAACAAGAGTGAAATTGTGAAGAAAATCAGGGATATGCCCCTCTCTGCAAAGACTGTCAAAGACAGAACCATAAAAATGGCAGAAGACATCACAGGACAGCAAATTAAAGACATCAATTCAGCTGTGGCCTACTCGATTGCCTGTGACGAGTCTAAAGACAAAGGTGATATTGAACAAATAGTGCTGTTCTGCCGGTATGTAAACTCTGCCGGGCCACAGGAAGAAATGATTGAGTTGATACCTCTAAAAGGCCAAACACGGGGGGGGGGGGGGGAGGACATCTGTGAGGCTGTCTTGAATTGTTGAAGAGCCAAAGGAATAAAGACCACCCACCCGATGTCAGTAGCTACTGACGGGGCACCAAGTATGACAGGAGCGCACAAGGGATTTGTGGCATTACTGCAGAAGTCGCTGGACAAAAAGCTGCTGACTTTTCACTGCATCTTGCACCAAGAGGCACTGTGCGCTCAAACATTTCCTCCGGAATGCACAGAAGTAATGGATGTTGTCATTCAGATTGTCAATAAAATAATGGCAAAAAGTTTAAATCACCGTCAATTCCGTTTGTTACTGGACGAGCTGGAAAGCGCATATTCTGATCTCCTGCTGCACAACAAAGTCCAGTGGCTATGCAGAGGGGAGGTGCTGAAACGCTTTGTCGCGTGACTGGAAGAAGTGAAAACTTTCCTGGGCAGCAAAGGGCTCACCTTTCCTGAGCTGGAACAGCCAGAGTGGCTGGAAAAGCTACACTTCATGGTAGACATGACAGCGCACCTGAACATGCTGAACACAGCTCTTCAGGGGAAAGGACGCACAGCCCTGCACATATGGAGGATGTTTTGGCATTCGAGCGCAAGTTGTCAGTGCTTGCCAGAGATTTACAGAAAGGCACATTGTCTTACTTCACCAATTTGAGAGAATTCAAACAAGCTCACGATATGATAAATTCGGAGTATTTACATTCTGCAATCATCGCAATGCAAACATCGTTTGGGAAACGCTTCTGTGTGTTCAGAGAGGTAAAAAACACATTATCCTTCCCGGTCACTCCCCTAAGCATCGATCCATCCCTACTGAATACGACTGCATTGGCAGGTGTGAGTCAACCTGATCTTGAGATGTAACTGGCCGACATAGCCGACAAAGACATATGGGTGTCCAAGTTTAGACGCTTGACAGCAGACCTTGAAGATGTTGCCCGTCAGAAGGCCGTTCTTGCTCAGAATCACAAATGGAGTGATATTGAAAACCTCTCCAAACCAGACAAACTTGTGTTCGAAACATGGAATGCTATCCCCGACATTTATGTAAACATTAAAAAGTATGCGCTTGGAGTCCTGTCGATCTTTGGATCCACATATGTATGTGAGCAGGTGTTCTCCAACATGAACTTTATTAAAAACATCGCGCATGCCTCACAGATGACAGCTTGCGATCCTGTGTAAAGATGAAGGTGATATCATACAGCCCTGATGTGCAGACGCTGTGCGCTGAGGTCCAGGAGCAGAAATCCCATTAACTAAGTATGATAAGCATTTTAATTGCCTATTATTTTATGTATATTCATATTTTTTCATTGTTCAGTGAAATAGTCCTTTTATTTTTCAGGTTGACAGCTGACTGACGTTATTTTTGGTTTGCTGCTGGCGGAAAATTTAAGTTCAGCGTTTTTCATAAATACAAGAAGGACTCAAATGGACATTGAGTATTTTACTTAAAAGTAACCTTCAACCCAACTTATTTTTTTCGGAGTTCAAAATGTTTTTGTTGCATGCAGAAATGTAATTTCGTTTTCTCTGCAGGAGTTAATTGATTTCATAAATACAACACCTTATAGTTTGTTTATGCATAGCATAAAGGCAAAAAAAACGTTGTATGCAGTGTTATTTCATTTTAAATGTCAAACGGGTTTTGTGGCTCCCAGTGTTTTCTTTTCTGTGGGAAAAGGGTCCAAATGGCTCTTTCAGTGGTAAAGGTTGCCGACCCCTGCCCTAGTCCCACTGACCTGCACCTGGCTCATATCCCTCCATACATCTCTCATCCATGTACCTGTCCAAGTTTTTCCTAAATGTTAAAAGTGAACCCGCATTTACCACTTCATCTGGCAGCTTGTTCCACACTCCCACCACTCTCTGTGTGAAGAAGACCTCCCAATATTCCCTTTAAACTTTTCCTCCTTCACCCTTACCCCATGTCCTCTTTTTTTTTCCCTCCCCTAGCCTCAGTGGAAAAAGCCACTCTATCTATACCCATCAGTCCTAACCTATTCAACCCTTCTCTGTAACTCAGTTTCTCAAATCCCGGCAAAATCCTTGTAAACATTCTCTGCACTCTTTCAACCTTATTAGTATCCTTCCTGTAATTTGGTGACCAAAACTGCACACAATATTCCAAATTTGGCTTCACCAGTGCCTTATAAAATCTCACCATAACATTCCAACTCTTATACTCAATACTTTGATTTATAAAGGCCAATGTACCAAAAGCTCTCTTTACTACCCTGTCTACATGTGACACAACTTTTAGGGAATTTTGTATTTGTATTCCTAGATCCCTCTGTTCTACTGCACTCCTCAGTCCCCTATCATTTACCTTGTATGTATGCACTCCTCAGTCCCCTATCATTTACCTTGTATGTATGCACTCCTCAGTCCCCTATCATTTACCTTGTATGTATGCACTCCTCAGTCCCCTATCATTTACCTTGTATGTATGCACTCCTCAGTGCCCTATCATTTACCTTGTATGTCATCGCAGGTGGTTTCTGAGTAGTTGTTTAACTCGCTACATAGCTGTGTAGAGACAGTAGATCTAGTTTCTGCGCACATCCCCAAGATGTGTGGGTATGCAGTTTAACTAGCCACGATAAGCTTTCTGTCAGTCTACTAGAATAGACTAGTGGTAGTTGTGAGAATGAGGGGATAATTAAAAATTACATTGTGTTGGATTAGAGCAACTCAGTGGGTGAGTTTCCTTGTTGCATCACTCCAGGACTTCACAAATAAAAATCAGAGTTACATTTTGAGCAATATCCTAGAGACTGGGGGAGGGGGCTTTGGGAAGAGACATACTAAAACCAAAAGAAACAAACAGAGACAAAGATTTGGGACAGAGTCAGAAGGTCAGGCCCAGAACATCTGAAGTATATGCCACCATAGTAGACATGAGACCAGAAAAGACAACAGTCGGAAGTCACAGCAAGTTATTAGTCTAGACAAAGTTGCACATCTAGAGGGGGACAAATCCACAGAGAGATTTAAAAACAGTTTTTCCATGTTAAAAGAACAGGATCCAAAGATGTAGGAATATATTTGTTTTGCAATGTAACTAATATTTCAAAGCATCCTGCTCCTGATCTCTTAACCAATTTGCAACTTTAATCAATGCTACGATTTCTCATTTTAGCATTTTGTTTCTTCAAATGATTGGCTTTCTGGGCTGAGTCTTCCTGATGTGCATCTTAGAACTGCCTTACAGAGCAACAGGTTCACAGCAAATGCTATCTCATTGGACCTGTACTCAACCCTGAAATATCTGAACAACAAAGATACATACATCAGGATACTCTTTATCAATGACAGCTCAACATCCAACACCATCATCCCCTCTAAATTAAACAAGCTTCAAGACTTTGGTCTCAGAAGTTCCTTGTGTGATTGGATCTTTGATTTCCTCACTTGCAGATCCCAGTTAGTTCAGATTGACAAAAACATCTCCACGATCTCCATCAGCTCAGGAGCACCACAAGACTGTGTGCTTAGCCCCCTCCCCGGTCCACTCACTTTACACTTATGACTGTGTGGCTAAGCACAACATCAGTGCCATATTCAAGTTTGCTGATGACACCACTGTTGTAGGCTGAATCAATGGTGGTGACAAATCAGCACATAGGAGGAAGATTGAAAATCTGGCTAAGTAGTGGCACAACAGCAACCTCTCACTCAATGTCAGCAAGTCCAAGGAGCTGGTTATTGACTTCAGGAAAAGGAAATCAGATGTCCACGAGCAGCTTTAAATTCCTAGGTGTTATTATTTCTGAGGATCTCTCCTGGGCGTGGCATGCAAGTGCAATTACAAAGAAAGTACAGCAGCTCTTCTATTTTCTTTTTTTTTTAATTAGTTTTTTTATACATTTTACAGATTAAAAAAACCCAAATCACAATGAGGAACATTAATACAGTGCAAAATTAAGCATACAGTGACAATATGATACAAAGAAAGGGAATTTAAAAAAAAAGCACCTAAATTGAAGACAAGTAAACTTAGTGTCCTCCCCAAGCCCCACAACACAAAAAAAAACTCCAGACCAACCACAACACAATATACAGAATATAAATCAGGACAATCAAACTCCCAGACTGTGAATACACTTAGCAACAGAGAATAATAATGCCTACTACCAGAAAAAAAAAGGGAGCTGAAAGCGAGGGACCGAAAAGAAAAAAAACCCTAGTCAAGAGGAAGGTTATGAAAGTACTTGATAAAAGGTCCCCAGACCTTATGGAACTTTAGGTCCGAATTAAGAACTGAATAATGAATTTTTTCGAGGTCCAAGCAGGCCATAATGTCGTTAAGCCATTGAGCATGAGTGGGCGGGGCGACATCTCTCCATCTAAGGAGGATCAAGCATCTAGCCAGGAGAGAGGCAAAGGATAATATTCGGCATTTGGTCAGACTCAGACGTAAATCTGTCTTGCCCCAGAAACTGAACAAAGCAATTAAGGGGTTTGGTTCTAGGTGCTGATTCAGAATATACGATAACGTAGTGAAGACATCTTTCCAAAATTTCTCCAAGCTAGGACAGAACCAGTACATATGAATGCGAGAGGCCTCGCCCCTCTTGCATTTATCACAGAGCGGACTAATGTCAGGGTAGAATCGAGATAGTTTAGATTTAGACATATGGGCTCTATGAACAATCTTAAACTGTAAAAGGCAATGGCGAGCACAAAGAGAGGTTGAGTTAACCGATTTGAGAATCGAGTCCCAGCTCTCATCAGATAAGGAGGTATTTAAATCCTGCTCCCATGCCATTTTAATTTTATCCACAGGGGCCCGTCGTAAGGCTGCTAACTTATCTCGAATAATTGATATTAAACCTTTACCTAGTGGATTAATGGAAAGAAATAAGTCCATAGCATTTTTTGCAGGCATTTCAGGAAAGTTAGGAATTAAAGGAGCAATAAAGTGTCTAATTTGGAGATATCTAAAAAAAATGAGCATTGGGCAGATTGAACTTAACAGAGAGCTGCTGAAAAGAAGCGAAGCGATTATCAATGAAAAGATCTTCAAAATGTCTAATGCCCTTCCTATACCAAACCTGGAATGCTGAATCGTACGTGGTAGGTAAAAAAAGGTGATTATGTATGACAGGGCTGGAAACGGAAAAACCATGGAAACCATAGCATTTCCTAAACTGAGCTCATATACGCAAAGTGTGTCTAACAAGAGGATTAGCTATTAATCTGGACAGACTGCCAGGGAGTGCAGAGCCAAGAAGTGCAGAGATAGATAATTCTTCAGTGGAGCTCAACTCCATTGCCACCCAATTAGGGCACTCAGGTTGGCCATGGAAGAAAGACCAAAAGGTAGCACAACGTATATTAGCTGCCCAATAATATAAATGAAAGTTAGGTAAAGCCATGCCACCCTCTTTTTTAGATTTTTGGAGATGGATTTTATTAATTTTAGAGCGCTTATTCTTCCACAGATATGACAAAATAATAGAGTCTAAGGAATCAAAAAAAGATTTAGGAATAAAAATTGGGATAGATTGAAATAAGTATAAAAATTTGGGGAGAACAAACATTTTAACAACATTAATACGACCTACCAAAGACATAGATAGAGGTGACCATTGTACCAGACTCTGTTTTATAGTATATGAAAGATCGGCAAAGTTTTCACGAAAGAGATCTTTAAACTTCCTTGTGACTGTAATTCCAAGATAAGTAAATTGATTATGGACTACTTTAAAAGGGAGATCACAAAATGTTAATTCTTGTGCTTCTTTATTAATTGGGAAAAGTTCACTCTTATGTAAATTAAGTTTATAGCCAGAGATCTGGCTAAACTGGTCAAGAAGTGAAAACATTGGAGGTAAGGATGTAGACGGATTTGAGAGAAAGAGTAATAAGTCATCAGCATAGAGAGAAACTTTATACTCAACACCTCCTCTCCAAATCCCGGTCAATTCAGGACAATTTCGAAATGGTATCGCCAAAGGTTCTATAGCCAAATCAAAGAGAAAGGGATTTAAGGGGCACCCCTGACGGGTGCCACGTTTGAGATTAAATACTGGGATTTCTGAAAATTAGTTAAAACAGAAGCAGCAGGACACAGGTACAGCAATTTGATCCAAGAGATGAAACTTTGACTGAGGTCAAATTTTTCTAAGACTGCAAAAAGGATCCACTCTATAGGATCAAATGCTTTCTCCGCATCGAGGGAAATAACACATTCAGGAATCCCAGTTGGAGGTGAGTATAAGATATTAAATAAACACCGAATGTTAAAAAAAGGGAGACGGCTTTTAATAAAACCTGATTGGTCATCAGAGATAATGGAGGGAATAATGGTTTCTAATCTATGAGCCAAAACTTTAGCTAAGATCTTTACATCAACATTGAGCAAAGAAATTGGCCTATACAAGGAACACTCTGTTGGGTCTTTGCCCTTTTTTAATAGAAGAATAATAGATGCCTCATTGAAAGAGGGTGGCAATTTGCCATAATTGAACGAATCAGATAATACTGAAAGTAACTGAGGAGAAAGACGTGAAGAGAATGATTTATAAAATTCTACAGGGAACCCATCAGGTCCAGGAGATTTCCCTGAGGACAGTGCAGAAATTGCAAAAGATATTTCTTCTGATGATATAGGCGCATTAAGTTTGGCTTTAGAATCAGAAGAAAGTGAAGGAATATTCAGATTCTTTAAAAATTGATCAGCAGAGATATTGTCATTCAAAGATTCAGAGGAATAAAGCCGAGAATAAAAATTTTTAAATGCGTCATTAATTTCTAAATGATCTGATGTAAATTCTCCGTTCTCCTTCCGGATCTTTGTAATATGTTGTTTGGCTTTGGAATGCCTCAGCTGATTGGCTAGAAATTTACCAGACTTATCCCCATGGATGTAAAAGCGACTCTTGCTTTCGAGAAGTTGGCATTCGACAGGTTGAGTAGACAGAAGATTAAATTTAGTTTGGAGTTCAACACACTTCTTGTATAATTCAGGGTTCTTAGTTTGAGCATATAGTTGATCCAATTCTTTAATCTGGTTAATGAGGTCTAATCAATCTGCACAGGATCTTCTGTTGAGATTTGCTGTGTAAGAGATTATTTGACACTTCAAATATGCTTTCATGGCATCCCAGACAATCTGGGATGACACTTCAGGTGATGTATTAGTGTTAAAATAAAAGGTTATCTGATCCTTAATAAATTTTAAAAAATCACCATCCGATAATAAAGTTGAATCAAACCGCTGGTGTTTATTCCTCTGGGGGAGACTGGGAAAGTTCAGAGAGAGAGTAATTGGGGCATGGTCAGAAATCAGTATACTGATAGTCACAAGAATAGGCCAATGGAATAAGTTGGTTATCGAGTAAGAAATAGTCAATTCTAGTGAAGGTATGGTGAACATGTGAAAAAAAAAGAATAATCTCTCTCAGTAGGATGAAGGAAACGCCATATATCAGAGATACCAAAATTAGAGAGAAACAATTGGATAGCTAAGGCAGAGTTAGTAGGTGATCTGGTAACAGAGAACGATTGATCCAGATTAGGATCCAACCAACAGTTGAAGTCATCAGTATAAGAGAGTATGAGTTTAAGTCTGGTAGTGAGGAAAAAAACGTTCAAAAAAGTTAACATCATCAAAGTTGGGGGCATACAGGTTTGCTAGTACAACTTTAGTGTTATATAGTTTACCAGAAACAATAATAAAACGGCCATTTGTATCAGATATCTTATTATGGAATTCAAAAGGAATATTTGAGTTATTAAGAATGGAGACTCCCCTAGCTTTAGCGGCAAAGGATGAATGAAAATGCTCACCCGCCCACTTTGACAGAAGCCGGGAGTTATCAAAACAACGAATATGAGTTTCTTGAAGGAAAGCAATGCCAGCTTTGAGTTGTTTAATATGTGAGAATACCTTCCTCCTTTTAACAGGGTGATTCAGTCCCTTTACATTCCAGCTCACGAAGTTAAGTGCAGTAGCCATTATCAATTACTAATGCATAAAAGGCAGCAGGCATATAAAAGGTCAAGCAATACAATAGCAATCTGGGAGCAGAAATGTAAACATAGATTCGTGAAATCATAACATAAACATGTCCTAAGCAATAAAGACAAACAATAAATACAGTGAGTGATGTTGGAACTGGAAAACCCAACCCACCCAGACAACCCAAAACTAGACGGCTACCAAAAAAAAGCAGCTAGCTCGACCAAAAAAATTAACCCAAATATAACTTCCAGATCTGTGTCATTAACAGCAGTTCCGTATAAATACTATAGCAAATAGTAACTAATTTATGCATTAGAAAACATAACTACAAATTGAAACATCTTCTGCAGAAATATAAAACTTAATACAGAGAAAATCAGAAGAAAACCAAAACTAACCTACCCGCGAAAAATTATGGAAGAATAAAGTAAGGGAAAGTGGGGGAAAAAAGGGAGGAAGGGGAAAATTATAGATTCAAGAAGAGTACTTATCAACCATTTACAGAGAGGAAAAAAAAATCAAAGATTAAAAAAAAGGTGAAAAAAAATAATAAATAAAAAATAACCAGCAGTTAAACTGTGAACCAACAAACAGGGAGGCCTTCCATAAAGACTTCAAACCTCCAAAACAAGTTAGAGTCAACTGTAGAACTCTATAGATAAAGTTATACAAGAATAAAATAGATTACACAAGTACTATTTAAATGTCCATAGGGAAACATTAAGCACAGAATGTCTATTTAAAAAAGACACACCAAATCCAGGGAGAGATTGTCAACAGCCCTTAAGAGTTTCAATAAATAATGTCTGAGTGATTCAAGTAAAGTCTGAGTCAGAAAAAGTAATTTTACTACGAGAAGTACTTATCCACCATTTTAGGAGGTCTGATCGGGTTCTGAAGATGGCTGGATAGCCGGAAGACTTGCAACAAATGCCTCAGCCTCCTTCACTGACTTAAACCACTTATATTTTCCAGTATTAAACGTGACTCGTAAATCGGCAGGAGTGCGAAGAGAGGGTTTAAAACCACGATCAAAAAGCACTTTCATTACGCCTTTAAATTCAGCGCGCATCTTTAAGATCTGGGATGCAAAATCTTTCACAAAGCGAATGACTGTATTTTGGAAAGTAAAAGTACCTCTGCGACGTGCCTCCATAATCAGACGGTGTTTTACCTGGTATTGATGAAAGCACAAAATTGTCAGTCGCGGGCGGGAGCCCAGAATTCCGGGGGGAACGTCGACCCTGTGTGCCCTTTTGAGGTCAGGCGGGTTCAGAAGCAAATCTTTCCCAAATATCTCACAGAGAAACTCGGCGAAACACTTCACGGTTGATCCATGTTCGGTGGCCTCTGGCAACCCAAGAATTCGAAGGTTACAACGACTGCTGCGATTTTCGAGATCCACCATTTTGGAAAGGAGTTTGCTACATTTTCCCTCTAGGCTGGAACAGAGAGTCTCCAAGTATCGAACACGACTTTCTAAATCTTCAGAAGTCGAATCGATGCGAGATAAGTGTTCAGCATGTTCGTCCACTCTTATCGTTGATCCGATCCAGTTTGGCTTCCAGCTGTATGAAAGCGGGCGCAGTGAGGGTCTCAGCCGACAGAGCTGGAACTTCCTTTCTCTCGGAATTAGAACTCTTGCTAGACATTGTAAGGTAGATGTGTTCACAGGCAAGTAAAAGAAACCAAATAAAGTTCCTAACTAAGGTTTAAAAAATGGAGACATTTAGTGCAAAGATAGCGAAAATAACGGAACAAAAGTTCGGAGCAGCTAAGGAATCGCCATCTTACCGGAAGTCCCCCGCTCTTCTATTTTCTTAGTGTTCTATGAAGATTCAGCATGCTATCTAAAATCCTGACTAACTTCTTCAGATGTGTCGTGGAGAATATATTGACTGACTAAAATCCTATAACGAGTTCTAAATACGGCCCAGTCCATCACGGGTAAGGCCCACCCCATCATTGAACACATCTGCATGAAGCGTTGTCACAGGAAAGCAGTATTCATCATCAGGGACTCCCATCACCCAGATCATGCTCCCTTCTCACTGTTGCCATCAACAAGGTGGTACATGAGCCTCACAATACATTACCCCTCAACCATCAGGTTCTTGAACCAAAGGTTCCCACAATCTATGGACTCACTTTCATGAACTCTTCATCTCATGTTCATGATATTTATTGTTTGTTTATTTATTATTTCTTTATTTTTATGTCTGCACAGTTTGATGTCTTTTGCACACCAGCTAAACGCCCAAGTTGGTGCAGTCTTTCATTGTTGGTTCTAATATGGTTATTATTCTAATATGGATTTACACAGCATACCCATAAGAAAATGAATCTCAGAATACTATATGGTGACATACAAGTACTTCGATAATAAGTTTACAAGGGGTGATTGATAAGTTTGTGGCCTACGGTAGAAGGAGTCGGTTTTAGAAAACTTGGCACATTTATTTTTCCTATACTTACACACTTAGTCCAGTGGTTGTGGAGTATATGGATCCCTTCTTTGTAGAAGTCGGCACCTTGGACCTTTAGAAGAGGTCCACAGCAGGGGTGATTGATAAGTTAGTGGCCTAAGGTAAAAGGAGATGAGTTACTAACTTCAAATTTTCTGCATTTTCACTCAAAGAGCTGAACTGCACATGAATGTAACGAGAGATGTACAACTCATCTCCTTCTACCTTAGGCCACAAACATATCAATCACCCATGCCGTGGACCACCTGGAGGTCGAAGATGCTCGTTACATGCACGTGCAGTTTATTTCTTTAAGTAATAATGCAGAAAGTTTGAAGTTAATAACTCATCTCCTTCTACATTAGGCCACGAACTTATCAATCACCCCTGCTGTGGACCACTGCTACAAAGAAGGGATCCATATGCTCCACGACTGCTGGACTAAGTGTGGACATGTTAGAGGGGACTATGTTGAAAAATAAATGTGCTAGGTTTTCTAAAATTGACTCCTTCTACCTTAGGCCACGAACTTATCAATTATCCCTCGTACTTTGAACTTGGAGCAGATCCTCTTTTTTCAGTATAGTCTGCTTTATCTTATTAACTACCCAAATATATTCTTTAATGTTTTTGTGATTTTGCTCGAGGCTCAACAACCCCAGACTTTCCTAAGCTCTTTTCAAAGTTCAGTTGCTCTCAGGAAGATGGAAGGGATCAAATGGCAAGAAGTGGTTCTATTTGTGTGCGAGGTGAGGAAACAGGGTCATTTTGTAACTTCAGTTCCAAGTCCCCCTTCACAAAGTAGTCTCTCAAAAATAATACTGTACAGATGAAGTTTCATCACCTTTCCAAAGAGGGAATATTCTTAAGCAAGCAACGCACACAAAATGTTGGGAAACTCAGCAGGCCAGGCAGCATCTATGGGAAAGAGTACAGTCAATATTTCGGATCAAGACCGTCCATCAGGACTGAAGGATAAGAAAAAGCAATGGGAAGTCAAGAGTTGGAAGGTGGGGGGGATGGGGAGGAAGAAACACAAGGTGATAGGTGAAACCAGGAGGGGTTTAAAGAGCTGGGAAATTGATTGGTGAAAGAGACACAGGGCTGGAGAAGGGGGAATCTAATAGGAGGGGACAGGACAAAAGGCCACAGAAAAAAGAAAAGGGGGAGGAGCACCAGAGGGAGGTGATGGGCAGGTAAGGAGATGAGGTGAGAGGAAAAAGGGAACGGGGAATGGTGGTGAGGGGAGGTGGAAATTACCAGAAATGAGAGAAATCAATGTTTCTACCATCAGGTTAGAGGCTGCCCAGGCGGTATATAAGGTGTTGTTCCTCCAACTTGTGTGTGGCCTCATTGCAACAGTAGAGAAGGCTATGGACTGACATGTCAGAATGGGAATGGGAAGTGGAATTAAAATGGGTGGTCACTGGGAGATCCCACTTTTTCTGGCGGGACAGAGTGCAGGTGCTCGGTGAAGTGATCTCCCAATCTACTTTGGCCACACCGGAAGTACTGGATACAGTAAATGACCCCAACAGACTCTCAGGTGAAGCATCGCCTCACCTGGAAGGATTATTTGGGATTGAATGAAATGAGGGGGCAAGTAAGGCATTTGCTCCATTTTCAAGGGGAAGTGCCAAGGATAAGAGGGAGGGACGGATGGACAAGGCAGTTGAGTAGGAAGCGATCCCTGTGAAAAGCAGAAAGTGGTGGGGGAGAGAAAGATGCGCTTGGTGGTGTGATCTCATTGGAGATGATGGAAGTAATGGAGAATTGTATGCTGGACATAGAGGCTGGTGGGGTGATAATTGAGGACAAGAGGAACCCTATCCTTTGTGGGGTGGTGGGAGGACAGGGTGAGGGCAGATGAGCGCGAAATGGAGAAGGCATTTGAGGCCAGCATTGATGGCAGAGGAAGGGAAGCCCCCTTCCTAGAAGGAGGAGGATATCTCCTTCATTTTGGAATGAAAAGCATCGTGAGAGCAGATGTGCAGAGACAGAGGAATTGCTGTCTTTGCACAATCGATGTTTACGCCGTCTCCATTGTAAATGTTCTCAATTCCTCTGTCTCTGCACATTTACAGCGGAGACAGCATAAACATCGATTTCTCAAACTTCCAGTAATGCCCCCCCTCACCATTCCTATTTCCCAGTCAGTTTTCTGTCTCACCTCATCTCCTTACCTGCCCATCACCTCCCTCTGGTGCTCCTCCCCCTTTTCTCTCTTCCATGGTCTTCTGTCCTCTCCTATTAGATTCCTCCCTCTCCAGCCCTATATCAACTTCCCAGCTCTTTACTTCACCCCTCCCCTCCCAGTTTCATCTATCACCTTGTGTTACTTCCTCCCCTCTCCCCCCACCTTCTAACTTTGACTCCTCACCCCTCTTTTCTTTTTCCTTCTTCAGTGCTGTTGAAGTGTTTCAGCCTGAAACATCAACTGTACTCTTTTCCATAGATGCTCATTAGCCTGTTGAGTTCCTCCAGCATTTTGTGTGTGTGGCTTGGATCTCCAACATCTGCAGATTCTCTCCTGTTAGCACATTTTTAGGAAGATGAATCAAAATAAAATAGCCCAGTAACCAGTTTACCAGATACAGACAGAGATATTTTCACGAGAACCCTATTTATATCAGTGCCCTAGAAGAGAAGTGTGAGCTGCCTTAATGACTACCGCCCAGTAGCACTCACATCTATGGTGGTGAAATGCTTTGAGAGGTTGTCATGGCTGGAGCCAACTCCTGCCTCAGCATGGAACTGGGACCTATCGCCACCAACAGATCTACGGCTGTCACAATCTCAGTGGCTCTTCATGCGGCCCTAGATCACATGGACTATACAAACACTGTCATGATGCTGTTCATTGATTATAACCCAACAGTTAACAACATTATTCCTAAAGTCCTGATTGGAAATCTACAGAATCTGGGCCTCTGTACCTCCAACTTCAATTGGATCCTCACCTTCCTAATCAGAAGACCACAGTCTATGTGGATTGGTAATAACACCTCCTCACTGACGAACAACATTGGCGCACTCAGGGATGTGTGCTTAGCCCACTGTCCTACTCTCTATATACCCATATCTATGTG
Organism: Hypanus sabinus; assembly: GCF_030144855.1. Taxonomy (NCBI): domain Eukaryota; kingdom Metazoa; phylum Chordata; class Chondrichthyes; order Myliobatiformes; family Dasyatidae; genus Hypanus; species Hypanus sabinus. Next base: position 90,977,704 of record NC_082718.1, read on the forward strand.
GCTAGGTATAGCTCAAATACCATCTACAAATTCGCTGATGATACAACCATTGTCAGTAGAATCTCAGATGGAGATGAAAGGGCGTACAGGAGCAAGATACGCCAGCCAGTTGAGTGGTGTTGCAGCAACAACCTTAGACTCAGTGTCAGTAACGTCAAAGAGTTGATTGTGGACTTCAGGAAGGCTAAGACAAGGGAACACGAACAGAAAGATCAAAATTGGAGAGAGTGAGCAATTTCAATTTTCTGAGTGTCAATATCTCGGAGGACCTAACCTGACCCCAACATATCGATACAGTATAAAAAAGGTAAGACAGCAGCTATATTTCATTATGAGTTGAAGAGATTTGGTTTGTCACCTAAAACACTCGAAAACTCCTATAGATGTACCGTGGAGAACATTCTGAAAGGCTGCATCATAAACTGGTATGGGGAAATTACTGCAGAGGACCAAAACTAGTTACAGAAAGTTATAAAATTAGTCAGCTTCATCTTGGGTACTAGCCTCCACAGTACTCAAGACACCTTTAAGGAGCAGTGCTTCAGAAAAGCAATATCCATTATTAAGGACCTCCACCACCCAGGACATGCCCTCTTCTCATTGTTACCATCAGTAAGGAGGTACAGAAGCCTGAAGGCACACACGATTCAGGAACAGCTCCTTCCCCTCTGCCATCCGATTTCTAAATGGACATAAAACCCATGTAAAATATCTCACTTTTTTAAAAAATTATTTTTGTCTTTACACTACGATTTTTAAATCTAACCTTTTAATATATACTTACTGTAATTCATTTTTTTTCTTATATCATGTATTACATTGTACTGGTACCGCTAAGTAAACAAATTTCATGACATATGCTGGAGATATTAAACCTGATTCTGAGAAGGATCCGGATCCATGTGTGGCACCCTACCATCAAAATGAAAAACAAATTTTAAAAACAGCAGATTACTGTGTCCTAGATGTGTCCAACACCAACTGTGTCCAATAGCAAGGATGTTGCTATTTCTTGTGAGTAAACTTGTTTTTTTGGAAAATTTGTTTTTAAAAAAAACACTCATTAGAAAGCAATTATATTTGTACACAAATTCAAATATATTGAAGTTTTAACTTAGTTCAGATCATTTAAAATCTTCAGTCTGTGAATTTTAAACTATTTAAAAATCAATACTAATTTGAATACTACCTACCAGCAAATTCAAGCTATACTTTTATTGAAGATACAGAACAATTCCTTGGCTAATAAAATATTATGGAACATATTACATTAATATCTTTTTCCCCCAATATGAATAATCCAACAGCTAAAATCTAAATGCTCCAGTGCTTTGGATTCTTGCTAAAAGGTATACATGTTTCTGGATAACCTGTTTCCATGTGGATCCATTAGATCTTTCACATTTGGGGTAAATAAATTACATGTAATACTGTTCATAGGAAGCACAGTATTAATTAATAAGAATTCCATTGGATATATGACATTTAAAATGACAAAAATCATTCATCTTTAAATCTATGTATTTAAATAAGTGCTTCTACTATCTTCTACTGTAGTGTTAACCATAAACAACAATGTAATGGATTTCTGTATAATATACTCCAAAAAGTATGGTGGTTTGCGGTGCATAAAATTTCTTTGAATTCCAAACACAGATTTTTTAAAACTCCCCTTAAGCTACTGAAACATCACTGATAAGTTTCACAAACACTATATTTTTGGAATCCTCCCCAAATTTAAATTCTGAATCAATATCCAAGTCAATAAATAGTAAATAGCAGATGCCAATTAAAATTATTACCATATTGAATTCCTGACCAAAGATAGCAGCCCAATACTTATACATGCCAAAGACCACAGATGAATCAGAGACACACTTGCTTAATTTTATCTCCCTTAGCACAAGTAAGGAATATTTAGCATCCTGCCATAGTCCAACATGAGATCTACTGACTTAGCTCCAACACGGAAACAGAGTCAGAGAGTAACACAGCACGGATACATGGTTTTCTGCCCATCAAATCTGAACCAACCTTCAAGCACCCACTTGCATGAATCCCATTTTACTCTTCTCATGCTCCCACCAACTCCCCCTGGATCCTATCAGTCACCTACATGTCAGGGATAATTTACAGTGGTCTTTTAGATATGGGAAGCAATTGAATGCAGCTACAGGGAAAATGTTCAAGCTCTAAACAAACAGCCTTCCAAGAGGACCAGAACCTCGCCATACGGTTTAAAGACTTGCGTGCCTCAATGACCTGGAGAGCTATGTTGGTTGGAGTCAGGACCTTGTGGCTTTAGCCCTTGGTAGGTCACCCATGCCACACAGGTCAAAGAGTAGAGGCCAGACAAAGAGTGGTCCACCAGTCCTCCAGGGACATGGGTTCAGCTCAAGGCCAACACCCTGATTGTTAAAACAAAATTGTACGGAAACAGCAATGAAGAAGAATCTTTCTATGCAGACAGAAATGGAAGACCTTCATTGTTGCCCTAAATGCCAGGGGCATAACAGGAAGTAAACAATCAGCATTGGAAGTCAGGAATGAACTCAGGTATTCAAAAGTAATCAAAATAGAAATAGCAAAAGAACATTTTAAAAGCCACGTTACCCAATAAACTAACAAGCTACAAACTATCTTCACAAGCTGAGTCATCAGGATATGTAATGCACGCTTCTTAAAATCTACAGCCAAAATAAAACGTTAAGAAAAATTCCAAATTGTTGAACCCACCTTGCAGCCACATTCAACATCATAGAAGAAGACACAACTGAACAATGGCAGAGAAAGACACCGGAATATTAACATTCAGAGATCTCAGAAAATTAATGCACTGATGGAAATTAAAGAACTATAAAAGGGCAGGCGCGAAACTGCAGTGAGAATTGAAAGCAACAATGAGAATTGTTTTAACTGAGACATTGTTTGGGTGTGGGGGAGGGTAGCCAATATCAATAAGTGCCCAGAACACAGGGATAAAATAAAGCCTGATACAGGTTAGGATGATCCAAAATTCAAGGGCAGTGAAAAATTAAAAAGCTGGTCAAGAAGGAATAATTGTGTCTTGATATCACAAAATTTTGGACAAAGATTGTATTAACAGATGAACTGAGACACAATTGAAGATGATTATTAGCTTTAAGGATGTAAAAGTTGGCTGTTCAATTGATGGTGGATAAGTATATTGGCTAGGCGTTTGTGCTATATGAACTTACAATTTTCCTCAACTGTCATTCAAGAACTTGTTGAAATTTATGTTAATATCAATAAGAACAGAACCAAACTTTCTTCTCTCTCTGTCCAATATCTGCCCATCCATACGTACTTCAGCTATCAAGGATGTTTACTTACTTGAAACAGTCCTTTTGGCCCAACAAGCTGTACCACCCAGTAATCCCCCAGTTTAATCCTAGCCTAATCACTGTTTAACTTACACTGACCAATTAACCTACCAACTGGTGCATCTTTGGACTGTGGGAGGACAATGGAGAACCCAGAGGAAATCCGCACGGTCACAGGGAGAACATACAAACTCCTTACAGACTGTGACGGGTATTGGACCCTCAGTTGATTAATTGATGAGCTTCACCTTCATCAGTTATCATACAATTGTTATGACAATGTCAACATTAGATTGCATCATGCCCTCCTGACATTTCCCGACGAGCATTATCAAACCTGAAACAATTACATTCAGCCCTCTGCCTGATTCTATCCACCTACCTCACTGCTCAAACTGGCAAAATGCTGGTGTCCTTTCTGACACCCAAGTGATTCACTGAGCATTATTATTTGCACTATTTTCCATCTTTACACAGAATCACAGAAATTTATTGCCCATGACAGATATTTGGGCACATCACTAACATTGGTTAGGTTGCTACTGGCTGCTTCCAGAACTGTAGCTCAGTAGAAAGTCTTTAGGCAGGGGGGTAGGGAAGAACGAATGAAAACAAAACTAAATTTACATCTGTAAGTATTTCTATACATTGACTTAAAGTACTGAATCTAGCCAAACCAGTATAACCTGACCCATTTCATCAAACTACGCTCGACCATCTGTTTTCTCAATTCATTCTATCACATTCATGTCAGTAGAAGAGCAATACATCTTAATCTCACTTCCAGTATGGAACAATTCAAGTATGTATCCATTTTTATTTTATATGTGATGAGAGCCTCTGTCATTATCATTTCTTTGTATTCACCCCCCCCCCCCCCCACCATCCTCATCACATTCTACAGGGTTGCATTGAGAGCATCCTGAGCAGCTGCATCACTGCCTGGTTCGGAAATTGCACCATCTTGGATTGCAAGACCCTGCAGCGGGTAGTGAGGTCAGCTGAGAAGATCATCGGGGTCTCGCTTCCCGCCATCACGGACATTTACACTACACGCTGCATCTGCAAAGCAAACAGCATTATGAAGGACCCCACGCACCCCTCATACAAACTCTTCTCCCTCTTGCCGTCTGGGGAAAGGCACCGAAGTATTCGGGCTCTCACGATCAGACTATGTAACAGTTTCTTCCCCCAAGCTATCAGACTCCTCAATACCCAGAGCCTGGACTGACACCTTACTGCCCTATTGGCTTGGTTATTATTTATTGTAATGCCTTTTGTGCACTTTATGCAGTCCTGCATAGGTCTGTAGTCTAGTGTAGATTTTTTCTGTTTTTTACGAAGCTCAATCTAGTTTTTGTACTGTGTCCATGGTCACATTTAACACCATGGTCCTGAAAAACGTTGTCTCATTTTTACTATACACTGTACCAGCAGTTATGGTCCAAATGACAATAAAAAAGTGACTTGACTTGACCTTTTATCTTTTTACAAATTCCGAGTTTGCTTGGTATTTGACCTTTCTGACAGGAAAAATAGGTCATTTCCACACACTCTACCTAGGCATACACTGGGATACACTTGTGTTAAAATTCATCCCAAGTTTTCCTGCAAGGAAAACCATTTCAGTCTAATCTTTTCTCGGAGACGACATTCAGAATTTCATAGACTTTTTGCAGCGCCCACCTAGTACAACATCATTGTGTTTAGAAAGTTTACTTAGCAAAATCTTGAACCGTAACTTAGCTAACTCCCATTATAAATGGAACTTTACATTTTATCCCGCTCATTTATCACCTCATTGCCATCACGCTGCCCAACTCTGTTTTCCTTCTTGGGTCCAATTTCCGCTTCGCCCTGCGTCCCTACCCCTGGGTACATCTCCACTTGTGGTTTCCATCAATGACCCCTAGTTCGTTACACTGCGGTAAGTTAATTTCATCGAAAAGTTAATCATTTCCTCAGTGGGTGCCCCATTTCCTCAACCGCCCACCCTACAAATTCAGACACTCCTGAAGGATCTTTGAACACGTCATTCATGTCAAAATTTAATCTGTTGCGGGGGCATCCCGAACTGCGCCGCCTACAAAGTCAGCATTTCGGGGTGATTTGTTTTTGTGGGGGGTGGGGTGCAAAACCAACTTCGCACGCCTGACACTTTTTACAAAGTACAGTAGTATGTTATCCGGATCTGGATAAAGTACTGAGCCGAGTCAGCCGCGTCTGACATGACTGAAAAAAAAAACACCCGCCCTGTCGTGGTTCTGTCGAGATGGGGGTCGGGTAGCCAATTTCCTTTTGTGCAACGTATGCACACGAAAATGTAAATGCAGTTTTCCATGATTAACGAAACTGCCAACTTCGACAGTGGTGATCCATAAAGGGTCGGGAACTCGGGGAACAAAGAAGAGAAAATGAGTTACGAGTCTGCATTTACCTCAGAGCGGATGATAGCATGTCAACAAAGACAAACCTCCGCTGGCTGTCAACCGCCACCCACAGTCGCAATATAAACAGAAAGCGCGTTTAAATTCTGACCTTAATTCGGCTCCAGAAGCGCGCGACAATGTTACAACTACGTGCTTTAAACCGCACGTGGTAGTGAACGGTTCAAAGATGTAAGAATGGAAATAATAAGTTTTAGGTACCTCAACATCGCGCTTCTCCTCGGCCAGACATTCTGTGTTTAAGGCAACAGATTCCAATGAGGACAGGCCAAAGGAAGGCTGGCGCTTGCTATCAGACTTCCTCTGGCACTTACAAAGAAGCTATTGTACACTTCATGAGGACAGGCCTTACAGAGCGGCGAACATTTCAATGAAATCGGTGCGAATATTAAATAATACTAGAACAACAGACAAGTGAGAGGCCTGCTTTATCAGCTGAAACTTGTGCACTGGAAGCCTCGTCTCCCACAATACCCACATTATTGCAATGCTGCCACAAACCTATGTGTACTAGACAGTTAAGTTAGAGAAAAAGATATTTAGGCACAAAGTTCTTTTAGGCCCGAGTAGTCAGCAAACTAGTACAGTGATGTGGGTGACGGGGTCAACTTGGGTAAACACTACCCAGCTACTTAACATTTTTCTGCCAAAGTACTTTCAAGCATTCATCATTTGGACAATACCCACAATCACGGCATTTAAAGAACTCTTCGTTGTTAAACCCTAAGATTTCTTCTCTCCCCCTCCCCCAACTTTATTCATACACGAACAAGACAGATCTGGCTTTCATGTTTAACAGGTTTACTCCTCAAAGGTAATATCCATTATGAAAAATGTACTTTTTTCGTAATCACTGAGTTTGGGAGGTTATTATATATGGATTATCATCCATTTGTATTTATACTTTAACCTATTAATTATGTATTCTCAAACTCTCTGTATCTATGTTTCTCTTAGGTTTGTTTAAAACTAATAAAAAGATATAAAAAGAAGAAAGAAAAATGTACCTCCACTTCGAGCCACAAGACCTGATGTCTAACATTTAGGAACTGCTGCACTTTGAACCAAGCATCGCTGCAAATCCAGCTTTACGCAGAAACACAAATTCAGATCTCATAAATAAAGATGAATACAGTAGAATATTGCATTTTCCCTGCAGACATACTGTTAAAAACAAATAACTAATAAAGCATGTAAAACATAGTGAAGCGAATATATTAAAATATCCCTGGCAAGAGCATGTGTCGATTTGCTTGTGATAAGTACGATGCATTGCCTATGAATTCCAAGCAGCAGTTTTACTAAAAATGGATGTTAAATGCCCTAAAGGATGAGGCTAAAAATGCCATATGGGTGAGTACTTTAGTTTGTGACCTGAGTAACGGATACCTGTAAACAGACAGGATTTTAATGACACGTTTCAACTTTAAAAGTAACAGTATCAGAAGGAGAAGGGAAGAAAGAGCAAGCTATTTGACAGCTATTCTCAAAAAAAAACATGATCAGCCACCATCATTATTCAGCACAACAGAGCCTGGATTCAGCTTAGCTAGTTTAGACTCTCACATTGTTTCCCAATAAGGGCTTTCCAGTCTTTAAAAAAAATTGAAAATGTTTCCACTGTGCTCACAATCAAAGCTGAAAGCTGACCTGCTCTGGGTCTGAGTCATACTCCTCATCATCTGCACTCAGGGACATGGCCATTTCTCAGTCTGGGCCCAGGCAGAAACAAACTGACATGGCTGGACTGCTGTAGTAACGAGCCTCCACCATAAACCCAGCTTCCACATTCAAGACTCATCAATATTCATGAGGGAAGGTCAGGATAGGGTTGAACCGTTTCAATTGACCAATCAAAAATAAGCAGATGTTTTATTTTGAAAAGCCTACAACAGGGCTGCTGCTGGTTGTGATTATACTCCGCAGTCAGCAGGAAGAATGACATTGTGAGGGCACACACGCGACACATTAACAAATCATCTTACTAAAATGAGTTTAGAGCTCTTCCCCCGACCCCCTCCACCTCCAACAATCATTAATACTAATTTACAAGCGAGCCTCAAAGAGTTTAATGCACTGAGCAAATAAAACGAGTGAAGATGTAATCACACTTCAGTTACAGCTTTATCTGTCTTTCCATTAATGAAATACTCCCGTGTCCTTTCAGCCATTGTGTAAACATTGCTACGCGCAGCGTTTGCCGCCTGAAACAGCAACTGATACTCATGCAAGGGTTAAATTACAGCATACCGCGGAAATATGCAGCTTTTGGCTGTATTTATTCTCTGCAAAATATGGTGCTTCGAAGTTACCGTATGAAATAAAGCTTCAGTGGTTTGGCAGCAGTTCATTGCCAAGTGCTGACAAAGCAAGGAAGCGAATTTATTTTGAAGTCTATAAATAACGATTGCTATGGATCCAATTTAATTTCAGATCGAAAACAAAGAAAAAAATACAAGATTAATAAGGAAAATTAGCTGTCTCAGGGCAATCTCCGTGTCTCAAGAAACACACCAGTATTAAACACATCCTAGCTGTGCAAACACTTTTTCTCCTTCTCCCCTATATCTCTCAGGGTGGAAGATGATTTGTCACAACTCCAGTATTGTGCCTTATTTATTTTATTGTGGGGGTGGGCAACTGGCATCATTAGCAGCAGCACCATATATTGACCAGTCCTAATGCAGTCATTGAGCAGAAAAGCTTGAACTGACTGGCCACTTCACTGAAAGCATTTAAGAGAGAATACCATCAATGGGTCTGGAGTCATAGACAGGCCAGTCCAAGGATAAACCACTCCAAAAGGTAATAAGTGAACCAGTTTTGTTAAACAAAATCCAATGGTTCCACAATCATCATCATCAACAATTTTTTTCAGAAACATCATTGAATTTAGATTGCACAGCTGCCATGTGAAATCAGCTTCTGAATTACGAATCTGGCAGTTAAACCAAAGCAAGGAGATCTGTAGACTGTGCCATACATCACGCAACTAGGGTGTTTGATGGGGTGGCTGGGTACAATGAGATGTTGTGCCATCCTTCTGCTCTTTAGTTATGGCCTCCAACTATTTGTGTCATGGAAGCATGAGGCACTAATGCATTCTGAATGCTCCTCCACTTTGAGCAGTGATGGGTATCTGATTCTAATAAATCACGGAGGATCTGGCATTCCTTCAGGGAGACTTTCAAAACTTCCATGAACACTTCCTATACCTAAAAACCTCCTGCTTCAGAGCTGAGGTAGAGTGCTTCCCTGTATGATTTCAACATCGCAGATGGTATGGACTGCCTACATAACCGAGTAACGAAATATCATTTCTGGGAGAGGATGCTAGTAACGATTTGTCAATTCTACTAATAGTTTTAGAAGGTCTTGTTGAAACAGTGTCAGTGTTTCTTCTTCAATGTTTTGACATGCCTCATGTCTGCATAAGCACAGGAAAAATTACTGGTGCTCAGACCATATTTGATGACTTGATTTTCAAAGAATATTCTTGGTAGACTGAAGATTCCACTGGAACACAAGTAGCAGGGGAAAAATTTGTTGTTGACATCTACTTTTCCTGAGAGGTGATTCTAGCATAATAGAAGGTGATAAATTGTTTGACTTTTGCATCTCTGTGAAAATTATGTCCATTGGTGGTTGGAATCTGAAGTGCAGGATGAAGGAAACTGCCCTTCGATCCATGTGAGGTGACAATGGGGATGATCCTTGTGATGATTTTCTTTGTGGCAGACACCAGGAAGACCTCTCTCTAAGACTACTGCAATTCTTGAAAATGGCCAAGATATAGTAAGTTTAATATCACATGGCATTTTCTTCTCCACCCATCTGAAGATGAAGTTAACAATTTGTTCCAGTAGTGCTCATCCATCATGTTTCAGGCCATTACCAGGGAACCTATCTGCTCCAAGGAACATTATTTTACCTGTCAGATGAGCTTCTCAACCTATTACCAATTCAGGATAGTGCTGAGATTGTAGAGCACAGTGTGCTGTAGAATTGGAGTCAAGGACACTTGCGTTAAACAGTCTTAAGTGAGGAGACTTTCAAAGTAAGAGAAAAATCTGCAGATACTGGAAATCCAAGCAACACAAAATGCTGGAGGAACTCAGCAGGCCAGGCAGCATCTATGGAAAGAGTTAACAGTTGATGTTTTGGCCCAAAGCCCTTCATCAGAACTTTCAAAGTGCTTCTTTCAGCAGGTACTAATTCCTTTTATTTCCATAATTGACTTTCAACAGAGAGGGTCTTGAGGTAGTTGAACTCAAGATGCCCTCGACAGCACAGCAGAATGCATGTGTTATAGACTAATTGTTGAGTGCTTCTGCTTTCCAAGCACCATCTATTCTTTAGCTCCTGAAGATTTGCTTCAGATCTCAATAAGTACCAGCAGGTCTGTTTTTTGCCCCTGGTGTCGTTGTGATGTGTTGTTAACCAAGGTAGGAATGTTGTGCACATTGAATTTTCTATTGTCTTCCAAATAGTGCAATGGTACCTTGTACACATATCCACATATCAAGTGGATATGTGTACAAGGCTTTAAATTTCATTTTAAAGACTTTAAATTTAAATTTCATTTTAAAGACCATTTTAATAACTGAAATCAAACATTAAGTTTTGATGGGATTAAATATGCCATCTTTTAGCTCAGAGGAATGAATACTGAAGCACCATATTGCCTAACCAGATTGTACATCAAAAGATGATGGGGGTGCACACACAGCAAATCTAAACACACTATATTGAAGATCCATCACCACAAAAACAGTCCATATTAACTGCATAAAATGTCTGTACATTGCACGGAATCATCAGACACATTTGCAACTACTGATGCAAGCAGTAAAGGTGACGAAAAGATTTGTCAAGGCACGTTAGAAAGACTTAATGGCTTGACGCCTCGATAATAAGTCACAAGTATGGCATGAAAGAAAGTGAAGGTGAAATAATAACAAGACCTGGAGGAACACGAGATCCAAACAGAATCAACATTGCTGTGACACAGTGGTTTAACAGGTAGTCCAGCTGACTCAAAGCTCAAGCCAGCAATATCGAACATGACGTCCACTTTATGCAAGAAGTTAACGCGTGGTCCCTGTGAACATGCGGATTTCTCCTGGGTGCTCCAGTTTACTAAATCATCTCAAAGATGTGTTGGTTGGAAGGTTAACTGATTATTATATGTTATCTCAAGTGTAGGTGAGTGTTAAGAGAATCGGTGAAGTTGAGCGACATTTATTGAGAATTTGTTTCAGGGAAATTGGGGAACTGGATTGCTGTGAGGGTTGGCATGAGTTGTAAGAAAATATGAGAAGAATCTTCAAAATCAAAGCAATCAATATGTATATCGACAGTGTGAGGGCAAGATTGTGCCAAACTGTGAAAATTTCAGAATTGAAAATCAAAGACCCAACTACCCTGGACATTTGTTTTCACTCTCCTCTTCCATCAGGCAGAAGGTACAAAAGTCTGAAAGTAGGTGCCATCAGACTCGAGGAGAACTTTTATCTAGTTATGAGACCATTGAACAGTTCTGGAGTTCAAGAATGGACTCTTAACCTCACGATCCATCTCACTAAGAACTTACACCTCATTGTCTACCTGCACCACACTTTTCTCCGTAACTGTAATACCTTATTCCGCACTCAGTTATTGTTCTCCCTTCTACTAGCTTAATGCACTGTTGTAATGAATTGCTCTGTATGCAAGACAAGCTTCTCTCTGTACCTCAGTACATTTAACAATTAGAAACCAATTTACCAATTTAAGTTGTGGAAAAAAAAGGATCTCTGTTCCCAAAGCTATCCAGTTATTTGCTAAGTGTGTGTTGGTGAGAAAAGGACATGGTTTTTCCACCATCACAGCCACTATCCATTCCCCTTCCAAAATAAACTGCCAGCTTTAAAATAAAGTACAACAAAGTCCCATCATTGTAGCTTAAAACTGCATATCTACAAAATATCCATGACCAAATCAATTGACCACGGCATCTCCTATTTCTATGAGTTTTTGATCGAAAGAGCAATGTATATGCCACGTTGTATTGTATTCAAACATGCTCCCGACATTGCTGGCTTTAGTGCTTGTAATTTAAAAGCCTCTTTGGTAGAGTGCCCCTCACTCAGGATTTTCAATCTTTATGAACTAGAAATGAAACTATGTAAATCTTTTTAAACTGATCTGTCTGAACCACGAAATACCAATTAGAGAAGTTAATTCATAAAACCATAGATTATAGGGCCAGAATTAGGCTACTTAGCTCATTGAGTCTGGTCTGCCATTCAATCATGGCTGACTTTATCCCTTTACCTCAGAATCAGAATTAATATTACCAGCATATGCTGTGAAATTTATTAACTTCGCAGCAGCAGTACAATGCAATACATGATAAATAAATATAGAGGGGAAAAAGCTGAGTTACATTAAGTACATGTACATTTGTATGTCTATTGAATAGTTAAGTTAAAATAAGTAGTACAAAAAAAACAAATAAAAAAAGTAGTGAGATTGTGTTTATGGGTTCAATGTCCATTTAGAAATCAGATGGCAGAGAGGAAGAAGCTGTTCCTGAATCGCTATGTGTGTGCTTACAAGCTTCAGTACCTCCTTCCTGATGGGTATCAAGAAGAAGAGGGCATGTCCTGGGTGGTGGGGCCCTTAATGATGGATGCCGTCCATCAAGAACCTATCAAGCTCTGTTTTAAATATACTTCCAAAGCCCTCTGTGGCAACAAATTTCACAGATTCACAATCCTCTGGCTAAAGAAATTTCTCCTCATCTCAGTTCGAAAGGGACATCCTTTATTCAAAGGTTGTGCACTCAGATCCTAGACTCTCCCACTAATCTGTGACCACACTATATCAGGCAAGTTTCTCCTGAACCCCATCATGTATAGGGCCAGAGCCATCAGATGCTCCTCAAACATTAAGCACTTAATTCCTGAAATCTTTCTTGTCAGCCTCCTCTGGACCATTTTGGACACTGGAACTCTGGACCCCTTTATTCCCACTCCTTGACTTCTACCGAAGAGCCAGTTTTCCATCAATACCAATATCAATACCAATTGGTAATATCTAAACTGATTCAAAAGCACATGTATGTTGTTGATGAATAATTCTGCGATCCAAAATCAAAATAATGCAGTTGCTGAAAATCTGAAGTAAAACCAGAGAAATGTGGAAATAAGAACAGAAACTCTGGAATATCTGTTGTGCACCATTTTCAGAGAAAGAAAAAAAGTTAACATTTTGGGTCAACAGAACTATCAGAATTGTAAAGAGTAAAACAAGTTTCATATCACAGAGAGGGGATGAGACAGAAAACTACAGGAGTCCAGGATATGATGGACACTAGGTGAGACTCAGTTACTCACTTTGTGCTGGCAGAAAGTGTGATAAAGGTCGATCTGGAGCAGGTGTAAATGCAAGAGCATAAATGGAATTTGAAATATGTGAGAGAAATAGCTGAAATGGTAAAAATGGGGAGATACAAGGATACAATATTGATAAATATTAGCAGCAGAAGCCAAGGAAATGGAATCTCTGGGGAAAAAAAAATGGTGTTGAGGTAAAGATTCAATGCAATCTTACTGAACAATGGAGCAGCAACAACGTACTGAGGACTTAAAATGCTTTTATTTCGAATGCTTACATTGTCAAAACTAGAATGGCTGATCATCTAAAATAGTGAATTTGAAATTGAGAACTGAAGGCTATAAACATATCAAACAGAAGACATGGTGTTCCTTGGCTTTGTCAAGCTTTGTTGGAATAACGTAGAAAGCGTAAAACGGAAGTTAAAATGAGAATGGGGTAGAGAATTCAAGTTACAGGCTATTAGAAACTCAGGATCACACGTGGATTAAACGTGTTTTGCATTTCCATGAATGATTTATTTAATGGCATGGACAATGTGTCAGCTTTCATTGGATTTATTACGCAAGTACAACAACAATGAGACTCTTGATAGGGTGTCATTATAGCAAATCTTTTGGTGGAATGGGACATGTCAGACACTTCCCTGATTTCCATCTTTATTTGGGTATGTGCAATTTTGTGGATGATGATTTCTGAAATCTACACTAAAAACAAAACTAGAATCATGATTCTTTTTAGATAAGAAATTTTAGATCATACTATACATCATTCCCTCTGCACACTGGACTTACACTGAACTTGAAATGCGAGCAATATTCACAAAAGCGATGTAAGTGGTGGCAAAGGTTACTGCTTCGTTCAAAGAGAGACAAAAGAACTTGTAAGGAAAATGGTCATCGGCATGCTAATAACACAGAAGAATAATATACGGGTCAAGTCTCATTTTAATTGCACTTTATTTTATTGAAAGCCTTTCTTCAAGAAGTATTATTCTGAAAGGTATTTTTTTCTTTTGATAATGAAGCTTTTAATATATACTAGTTGTTATATTGGATGTTGCAGAACAATAAATTCAAGTAGTCAACTGACATTACATAGAGAAGGAAAGTGAAATTTAAAACTGATTTTTTTTTAATTGGCCTAATCATCTATCTATACATGAGCTGTATACAACGTCTGTTACAGATTACAGGCATGCTTATTGTGTGCCGGATTTAATGAAGGAAATCTGTGCAATGCTTTTCTGATTTGCTCAGGTGTTAAATTAACCATGCAGATTTACTTAATTAAAGAAAGATGCAATCAGAATGGAGAAACCTACCAATCAACAGAAGAGAATCTATCAGCATCTAAATAAGTTATCAAGCCAAAAACAGTAATTATCAGTATTTTAAAAAAATCACTCTGCCATCTCATAAAATGTCATCATTTAATATTAGAAAACTGTTGGTAAGTTGTGCCTCAAATAGCAGGTTTTCTAGTTCCTTTTCATAAAATGTTTGTACTTTCATAACTGAAAATGGTATTTCAACTCTGTGCCTGAAAATGTAACTACACACATATCTGCAGTCAGACAAGCATATCACATGGAAATAAGACAGAATATTTGAAAATAATAGCAGTGGATAAAAGTTCTCAGCTTCTCATCTGTCAACTATGAGTTTCTGACATACGTATTTATCTTGACTGCCTGCATTTCTCACTCATCAATTTAGTACCAAAGAATGAAATCTCAGTTCAGAGTGCTGCCAAAGAGATTTCCAGAAATTCATAGTTTATTTTCAAGGTCCCAGGTGTAGTTGTCAATTAAAGTCAACCACAGGATGACTTAAACTGGAAAAGAACACAGAAAAGATCGTCAAGTATGTTGCTGGGATTGGGGAAGTGGTCAGGAAGCCAAAGTGGCAGTAACCCCAAAAGTTTGGGAACCACTAGTTTAGAGGGATAGGCCAAACACAGGGAATTGGGACTAGCTTAGTTAGGTAACTTGCTCAGCCAGACTGAAGTGCCTGTGTTTTTGTGCTATTTAGCTCTATGAATCTGTAACCTTTCGAACAAATCTTTTCTCAACAAGGCAACTGAATTATAGAAACAAGAGATTGTTCCAATAGTTTTAAATTTTGGAAATAGGTTTGAAGAAAAAAAATACAATTCTTTAATCAATTAAGTTTATAAATAAATCCAACAAAAGGGGGAACCAAACACCTACTCTAGTCACACTCACAAAGTTAATCATGTGTATGCTTCCTGGCTCTTTTCCCTCTAAACAATAAATCATTTGCTAAAAATATAAAATATTAGATCTGTTAAACCAATCTTAATCATATGAAAATTATTAGTGATGTCATACATTCAAAACAGCATGAAAATCTTTGAGCAACACACACAAAATGCTGGTGGAACTCAGCAGGCCAGGCAGCATCTATAGGAAGAAGCACTGATGACGTTTCGGGCCGAGACCCTTCGTCAGGGGTCCTGATGAAGGGACTCTGCCCGAAATGCCGACAGTGCTTCTTCCTGTAGATGCTGCCTGGCCTGCTGTGTTCCACCAGCATTTTGTATGTGTTGCTTAAATTTCCAGCATCTGCAGATTTCCTCGTGTTTGCTTTGAAAATATTTGAGCCTTCTCAAGAAGATATCACATACCAGACACTATTCTACAATGCAGATGGTAAATATTTATAAATAAAGCATTTCTACATAAATATACAATTATTACAAAAAAAAAGACTCTAGTCAAAGGAGCATACTTCTCACAATAGTGAATATTGACGTTGACTAAAAATGCTGCCAGTATACAGAGAGAACAGCAAGTTTGAGATGTACTGAGGAAACAAAGCAAAATGAGCCCGTATAGGATTCTATTTCATACAAGTAAAAGCCACTTGCAAGGATCAGTTCACAACTTAGAGAAAGCAAACTAAAAAATGTTCTATGGTATTCTTCCTACTAGGAGGAAAGTGTTGGTATTTGAAATAAGGTTTGCTAGAGCTATTGGGGATGGTTTAAATTAATTTGGTAGGGGAATGGTAATTAAATTGACAGGGCTGAGGATAGGACAGTTGTTATACAAGTCAATGCATTATGTAGTGACACTGTGAGGAAGGGCAGGCAAAATTGCAGTCAGTGGGATGAGTTGAAGTGTAACATGGGGGCTAAAATTGAAAATGGTGATGAATACAGAACTGATGATGCTACTGTATACTTGAATGTATGTAGTATACAGAAAAAGGTAGATGATCTTGTAGCACAGTTAGAGATTGGCTGTTGTGGGTATTACTGAGTCATGACTGAAAGAATAACATAGTTAGGAGCTTAACGTCCAAGGAGCTTGTATCAAAAGTATGGGTAGGTAGGTAGAGGGGTTGCAGTGGCTCTGTTGGTAAAAAAAAATATGAAATCAAATCCTTAGGAACAAGTGACATAGGATCAGAAGACGTAGACTGAAGAATCTGTAAGGGTAAAAAGACCCTGAAGGGAGTTATATACAGGCCTCCAGACAGTAAGCAGGATGTGGGATATAAATTTCAACAGTAAATAGAAAAGGCGTGTAATAATGGCAATGTTAGAATAATCATGGGGATTTCAATATGCAGGTAGATTGGGAAAGTCAGGTTGGTGCAGTATCCCTAGAGAAGGAATTTGTAGAATGCCTACGAGCAGTTTGTGGTTGAGCCCATGAAGGAAAAGGCAATTCTGGATTTGGTGTTGTATAATGAACCACATTTAATTAGGAAGCTTAAGTAAAGGAACCTTTAGAAGACAGTAATCAGAATATAACAGAATTCACCCTGCAGTTTGAGGAGAATATCAGTATTACAGTGGAGTAAAGGGGATTACAGAGGCATGAGAGAGGAGCTGTCTAAAGTTGATTGGAAGGGGAACACTAACAGAGATGACGGCAGAGCAGCAATGGCTGGAACTTCTGGGAGCAATTCAGAAGGTACAGAATAGAGACATAGAAAAGGTGAAGTATTCTAAAAGGGAGGATAAGGCAACTAAGACTGACAAGGAAGACAAAGACAGCATAAAAGGAAAAGAGAGGACATATAGCAAAAATTAGTGGAAAGTTAGACGATTGGGAAGCTTTTAAAACCAACAGAAGGCGACTAAAAAGCCACAAGGAGAAAAAAGATGAAAAATGAAGGCAAGCTAGCCAATAATATCAAAAAGGATACAAAAGATTTTTTTCCTCCAAATACAAACGTTTGTATATAAAGAGTAAATGAGAAGCCAAAGTGAATAACTGCTGGAAAATTATGCTGGAGAGGTAGTAATGGGGAACAAAGAAACAACAGACAAACTTAGTAAATATTTTGAGCCAGTCTTCACTATGGAAGACACTGGCCAGAAATCCAAGAGTACCGGGGGTGGGGGAGCAGAAGTAAATATAGTTGCTATTACTAAGGAGAAGGTGCTTGGGAAGCTGAAAGATCTGAAGGTAGATAAATCACCTGGGTTCTGAAAGAGGTAACTGAAAAGATTGTGGAGCCATTAGTAATTATCTTTCAAGAACCACTAAATCCTGGAATGGTTCTGGAGGATTAGAAAATTGCAAATATTACTCCACACCTTAAGAAAGGAAGGAAGCAAAAAAAAAGAGGAAATTGTAGGCCAGTTAGCCTGACTTCAGTGAACGGGAAGATGTTGCATTGATCAGTCTGCACTTGGAGTATTGTGAGCAGTCTTGGGACCCTTATTTAAGAAAAGATGTGCTGGCATTGGAGAAAGTCCAGAGAAGGCTTACGAGGATGATTCTGGGAATGAAAGTGTTAACACGAGGAATGTTTGATGGCTCTCGGCCAGAGCTTACTGGAGTTTAGAAGAATGAGGGGTGATCTAATTGAAAACTATCCAAAACTGAAAGGCCTAGATAAAATGGATGCAGCAAGTACGTTTCCTATAGTTGGAGAGTCTATGACCAGAGCGCACAACCTCAGAAAAGAGGCACATAACATTTAGAACAGGGATGAGGAGAAATTGCTTTAGACAGAGGGTAGTGTATCTGTGGAATTCATTGCCATGGACAGCTGTGGAGGCCAAGTCATTTGAGTATATTCAAAGCGCAGGTTAACAGGTTCTTGATTAGTCAAGAAGTGAGGTCACACATACCTAAACATCAACAAAGCCTTATTTGTTAATTTCTAATAATCTTTGCATGTAACTTTTAATAGCTGGATTGCCTGGGTGAGTAGATAGTAGTAGATTAAACTCTAGATACATTTTAAGTATCTGCTATCTAGAGAGGGAACGGATAACATAATGTCGCTCATATCAAAACTTCTCAGAAATGGTACTATATAATTTATAGCAATTGCAAAACAGTAACAAAAGTGTTGGCATAAATTGTTACATGAACCACCAATATTTTCCACCTTGATCACAGCCTCTCCTTCAAAGTCACAAAAGTTTCCCCAATCACATATTTACTCTCGCTTACACTTCATATTCTTGCTATTTAAAGTACATCACTAAATAATCAATAGTTGGCTAGACTTTCTTTTCATTAAGCAGGAATGCATGGCATTAGTAAATACTCAGTACAAGTCTGTTACAACCAAATTTAAGGTGTATTGACTTCTCTCACTGCTGGTCAAACTTTATAAACACAAAAGATTCTGCAAATACTGCAAATCCAGAGCAACACACACTAAATGCTTCAGAAACTCAGCAGTCAGGCAGCATTTATGGAAATGAATAGACATTGAAGTTTTGGGCTCAACACCCTTGATCAGGACTGGAAAGGAAGGGGGAAGATACCAGAATAAGAAGGTGAGGGTAGGGGAAGGAGGTCAAGCTAAAAGATGATAGGTGAAGCCAGATGATGGGGATTGGAGGGGGATGGAGTAAGAATCTGGGAGCTAATATGCAGATGAGAAGACGAGGTGGGGGGGAGCCAGGGAACCCGGGGAGGTAATAGACAGGTGACACCCCCCCACCTCTTCTTTTCTTCTCACAGCCTATCACCTTTCACCTGATGCCCCTACACCTTGTTTCTCCCATGGTTCACTCTCCTCACCTCACAGATTTTTTTCTTCTCAAACCCTTTACCTTTTCCACACATTACCTCACAGCTTCTTACTTAATCGCCCCTCCCTCATCCACCTGGCTTCACCTATCATCTTCTAACTTATACTTTTTCCCTACCCTCCCACCTTCTTATACTGGCACCTTCCCCTTTCCTTTTCAGTCCTGGTAAATGTTTTCAGTTGAGTCAATAATGATATCGTCAAACTGAAGAGGGCTCAGAAGAGATTTGAGGACACTGCCTGGTCCAGAGGGCCTGAGGCTGGCCATGTTCGACATTTAGGGGAAACAGAGGTGACATCACTGACGTTTAGAAAATCACGAGTGTATGGAGAAGTCATTAGGAAGTCCAAGGTTTGAAGGCACAGATACAAGAGGGAAAAGATTTAAAAGAGACACGAGACAATACTTGGACAGATACATGGATGGGAAATGTTTTTAGAGAGATGTAGCCAAATGCAGGCAAGTAGGCTAAACTTAGATAGGAATCTTGGTTGGCCTTGAGAAGTTAGGCCAGTTTTGGTCAGGTCCCACCTTATATAATTATTGGAAGGACATATTTGCTACCATTTCCTCAATTTGGAATATCGATTTACAACCTCATTTTATTACTGCAATTTTTGGTATACCAAATGAGGATGGTAATCAGTTTTCCCCTTCAATTAGACGAATGATTGCTTTTGTAACATTAATGGCCAGAAGGTCTATATTGCAAAATTGAAAAGAAGTAAATCCTCCTACCATATTTCAGTGGCTCTCTCAAACTATTTCTTATCTGAGCTTGGAAAAAATTAGAAGCACTATTTTTGACTCATCAGTTAAATTTGAAGAAACTTGGGGACCATTCATTCGACATTTTCATATGAATTAATTTGACCTCTCCCAGACCTTCTCTCTGTTTATTCTTGTTCTGGTGTGGAGTTCCGGAGTTTTTGGCACTATCATATACAAATAAACTGTTATTATTGCCCATGTTAGTTTAGTTTAGTTTTTTTTTCTCAATATATATTTTTTGCTTGTATTTTTACAATTTTTTCTTTTTCTTTTGATGATTATTCTATTTTTTTTCATATAATTATTATAGGCTTGATTGATAATGTACTATATTTTCCTGTTGATATTTTAATAGGATATTGTTATCCTATTATTAATTTAATTTCAAGTCTAATGCATTTATAACCTATTCATTATTATGTTATGTTTTTTTTATATATATGAAATTCAATAAAAAGATTGAAAAAGAAAGAGAAGTTAGGCCAAAGGGTTTGTTCCATGCTCTGTGACTCTAGGCTTTGAATGCACTTTTCAATTATCTTTCCCTATTTTCCTGTCAAATCATTACGCGAGGCAGGATAATTTAAAGACAAAAACAAAACATATGACGTGAGGAAGGTGCAGCGGTGCTTGACAGATGCGGTGGTGAAATTAGGTGTTGGCCTTGGGTTAGGAATTGTATTTTCTGTCGTTGCTTTCAAACGACGTCAGTGGCCTATTACTTTTGGTGCAGGGATGGGCTTGGGAATGGCATATGCTAACTGTCAACATGATTTCCAGTCCCCATACCTTCTTCATGGAAAATTTGACAAAGATGAATCGACATAGTGTTATTTTTTCAGACCGTACCTGTTGCAGTGGATCATTTCTGCCTTTGTGTTTGCGAACAAAATTCTTAATACTGTGCTTTGTTTAATTTTACTTGTCAAACGTCTGCACTAGTTTTGTCATTAATAAAGAGTTAATAACAGTTTTAAAAAAAACACATATGACGTGCTTGGCTTTATGAATACAAAACAAAAGCTAGAAGTTCCTCCAAATCTTTATAAAATCCCGGTTAACACCAATGCTCCCTCTAATTTGTAATAACCAGAGCGCGCAAAAATCTTGTGCTGTGCAATATTTTGCCCAGTGGCAACAACATGCATGCACTGAAAAGTTTCTTCAATAAAAACAGTATAAATAAGCCAGTTCTAAAACCTACAGTATTGAAAACTCTACGTTGTCAACAGCACCCACATCAAAAACCAGAAAAGGAAATGTGATTGGTGTACGATCATGAAATATACTAAACATGACAACAAGGTAGAGGGTAGCCACCTTTTGTGTGCAGTTTAAGATGCATGTGCACACACGTACACACACACCTTAGAGGGAATATGGTTAGCTGTTCCTCCCCACTCACCCCCAATATACCATGTTATTCACCACAGTTTAGGAAGGCTATGAAGATCTCAAAATACAATCACTTGTTATAGTGGTGTCAGGAATGAAGAAATTCAGCCACTCCTCTCCACAGCTGCTCATCACCCTCCTTTGGTCACTGATTCTTTAGCAACTGTTCCTACAACAGGGTGATCAAAACTCTGCACAATATTCTATGTACAACTTATATAACTGCAACATGATGTCCCTACTCCTAAAATCAATGTCTTGACTGATGAAGGCCAGCATCCTTCTTCACTACACTGTCTACTTATGCAGCCAATTTCAGCGAACTGTGTACTTGTACTCCCAGGTCCCCAAATTCCACAATGCTCATCAGTACCCTGCCAATCTCTGAGGCAGCACAATGCTTTACAGTACAGGTGACGGGTTCAAATCCTGCTGTTGCCCATAAGGGCATTGTAAATTGTCCCGTAAATGGGCCAACATTAAATCGGGGAATTGCTGGGCACTGCAGCACAAAGGGCTGGAAAGGGGTACACCACATTGTACCTCAATAAATAAATACGCAAGTCCTAATCTGGTTTGACTGTCTGAAATGGATCACCTCACATTTGTCCAAGTTGAAATCCATTTGTAACTTGCTAATCATGCCATGTACGTTCACATCCAGAACTTATACATATATATTGGATAACAGAGATGGTAATACTGACCAATGGGGCACCCTTCTTGTCACTGTCCTCCAGGAGAATAACCCTCTGTTTTCTATCACCAAGCAAACTCTGATTTAACCTCGCTGACTCCCTCTGAATCCCATGCAACCTAACCTTCCAGATTGACTTCGTCAAAGGCCTTAATGAAGCCCATAAGGACAACATCCACTACCCTAGCTTCATCCATTCCCTTAGTTACCTCTGAAAAACTCCAAAAGGTTTTTCAGACATGACTTCCCACACACAAAACCATTGTCATGACTACTGATCAGGCTTGACTATCCAAGTGATGGTAGATCTTGTCCCTCAAAATTCCCTCCAGTACATTTCAATACAAATGAAGTCAAGCTCAGCACTGTATTTCCCTGGCCTGTTCTTGCTACCCCTTCTGGAACAATGGAACAACATTAGCCACCAAATGTCATGATGCAATTTGACAAAACACCAGTTAGACCACACTTGAAGTATTATGTGCAGCTCTGATCATTATACCATAGGAAGGATATGATTGCAATGGACAAAGTACAAAGGAGATTCACCATGATCTTGCCTGCATTGGAGGACTTTAATTATGGAAAGAGATTGGGCAAGGCTGGGTTTGTCTTTCTCTGGAGCAAAGGAGGCAAACAGGTGACCCAATAGAGGTATATAAAATTATCAGAGACATAATAATTTTCCCATGGGAAGGAGTCAAACTCAAGAGGGCATAGACTTTAAATAAATGTTTTAAAGGAGATTTGAGAGATTTTTTTTTTGCTTTACACAGAGAATAGTTAATATCTGGAACATCCTGGTAGTGGAACCAGATACAATCACTCAGTTTAAGAGACAGTTAAACTGGCACTTGTACATGTAAGGCATAGGAGGTTGCAGAACAAATGCAAATGGAATTAGTGTAGCTGAACAAATAGGAAGGCATCAACACGGTGGGCTGAAGAGCCTCATTCTGTGCTGTACAATGTTATGATTCCATGACTTCTGAAGCTAACAATCTTCAAGGAGCTACATTCTTTCCCAAAGTGAACAACACAACATCTGAACATATATTAACATTGCAATGGTTGGTACGAGTCAGTGCAAGCAAAATTAAAAAGTGCATAAACAAACATATTTTATTCAATCACATTAATTTATGAATTCACAAATCAAAATTGTGCTACCAAAAATAAAATCTTTAAAAAAGCAATCACAGCTTGAAAGGTACCTTAAATCACAACTGTTTAATGCTTCTTCATAAATCCCAGCACAAGAACTCAAATGAAGACATCATAACTGGCTTACAAAATTACTCCGGAGTTTTCCAAAAAAAAAATGTTGCTTTGCAAATTCCATAGATTCTGAACAGATTATTTGTAATTTACAACATCCTGGTCATATTAATGAGACATTTGCTCTTCTACAACCACAAAAAATTCAACTGGAAGCAATTACTGAAAAAAAGTATAACTGAGCATTTCTTTAAGTTTATTATTCATGTATTTCTCCTTACCTTCACTGTCTTTTTTGGCCATGTTACAATCGGGACTCCAGTAATAGCCAATTTCTGGTCATCATCAGCATGTTCCTCCAGAACAGTCTAGATTCACAACAGAGAAAAGAGAAGAATATTTTGGAATCACGCCACAGTAAGCTTGATCAATATACATACATCTATTTTAGTTAGAAAAGTAAAAGTAAATTGACATGTCATTCTCAATGACTAATTATTTCAATTTTGGTGACTGTCACTTTTCCCTCAGTTCCCCTGCTATTGAAACCCCATCCGTACCTTTATTACCTTTAGGCTCAACCTTTCTAACATATCCTTGACCACATTCAAATTTCTGTAAATCAGCTATCAAAAACTCCACTGCTCAGACGTTAACACACAAAAATATCCAATTCATTCGTGAACTCCGTGGCTGTTAACCCATGTGGACAGCTGGTTAAACATGCATAGAGTTTGAAATAAAATCCTGTTCCCATCCTTCTGCAAAATGTTTTGGAATTTTATTATTTCACTTCACATCAAATGTAATTGCTGTTGTTGATTTTTTGAAAGAAGCTAGTAGATCGTTGCTTGTAGGTGACTTGGAACACAGTAGCTTTCAAAATACAGCCATGCTTAAACTAGCCTGTTCCTTTAAAAGTCAAACAGTCCCTCTCTTCTACAATTTGGAATCTGTGTAGAAACATGCAAGTCATTGTCTGTTTGCAACTGCTTATATATTTTCTATTAAAATAATTATTTTGGTTTGGATCATCTTTGAGGCACAATGCATTTTTAAAGAGATGCATAAACACTGTAGGCAAGGTGCCCTGCACCATTTAATTCAGACCCATTGCTTAATGGTACTGGTCCATGGCATAAAAAAGGTTGGGAACCCCTGATATTGTTCCTTAAATGAGGAGAAAAATTTCTGCCTGATCAGTTTCTTCATTTTCAAAGTTGTGACAAATTGAGAATACTGTTGCAGGTCCAACTTTCAAAAGATCCTTGGCAAAGTGAATTTAACCTCAAAAGGTAAACAGTACAAATTAGTAACGAACTAGTTAAAGGAGAGGAAACAAGAATACAAATGCAAAAGAATGCCTATCGATGGTGCTGGAGAAGGAGTAAGAAAGAGAAACAGAAGAAATATTATTAGCCTGCTTTCAGAATCATGCTAGGAGTATTTTTTTTATTTCTAACTTACACAGAGCCACAATTCAGAACACCAATGTGAAGTGCTAAGTTTTGCAAATTATACAATATTTTTAACCATGTCTATATTGGTAGACATGGTTAAAAAATAAGCAGACCAATGGTAATTTTATACAGATCAAATTACTGCTGTACGCAAAGCAGCATATAGTAGAGAAAACATGTATCAATGATGAATGAAATGTGAAACAAACTGAGGATTATTAGAAGATTTGGTGAACAAGTTGAGCTCATGCAGAAAAGCAATCGAGACAACCAACATGATGGAAAACCACATAACCAAATGGTGGAACATTATTGAGACAGTAATAACATTCTATTACTTATTCTGCTGGGTTTCAATGTAGCATCCAGTTCCTATCACCGAGGGGCATTCAGTGCTCAAGACAGAAATTACACTAACCCTGACATCCGAAGAATAGAAATATACCTGAAAAAATGGGTGGATAAACAATGATGATGAAGATTTATTCATATATATTTATCACAACTTCAGGATGCCACGAAGAACTTTACAGTCATTGAAGACACTTAAGTGCTATTATGACTATAACATAGGAAATCTATCTGCCAAACTGCACAGAAAGATCTCATAAACAGCTACATGATAATGATGAGGTAATCTGTCTAGGTAGTGATGTAAATTAATATGTACAAATTGACAAGGATACTCTAAGGACTACTTTGCAGCTCATCAAAATAGTGGCATTAAATTGGATGTACTCTCCAGTTCAGCATAAACACCAGAGATTATGCAGGTGCTGGAAATACAAGATGACAGAATGGCCGGAGGAACTCAACAGATCAGGCACATCAAAGGTGAGGGATAAAGAACTAATGTTTTGGGCCGAGACCCTTCATCAGGACTACAGTTTAACATCTATTCTAAAAACAAACCTCCAACAGTGCAGCAGCTTCCTGGCCCTGATTTTAGGGTCAAGTCTCTAGGGTGGAAATGAACCTACAACAGTCTGACTCAACAAGGCTCAAGACTAGACATACATTTTAATCATTTACAAAACTGTTCAGGGTTCAAAATGAATAATATAATGGAATTATAAGATGTATGATGGCTAAAGGATGGTACTTTTTAGGGTGCAGGTTTAGATCTTTCTTCACACAAAGACATTAAGTATGAAATTCCACATACAGCACTTTGAAAAATGCCACAGCTGACAGTTGAACTATCTTAGTTGGGCTGAATGCTCTTACTAACCACACATTGTTATCTTGTGAAATTTTAAGTGTTAAATTGTTTTTCCACCACGTGTTGTTAAGCATCAGCCTCAAGAGTGTTTACTTCAAAGATCAAGCAGATACATGGATAAATATGAACTTTGTACATCCTTTCAAGTTCCACACCAATGTCCTCTTTGTATAGTAAAATGAGTAGAATTTTGGCCTGATAAATGCAGACTATTACTATATTTACAAATACAATGGGGAAGAAAATGTTAACTATGTCATTACATATCCAGTGTTTGTCACACGCTTCTTTTCTAGAAGCCATTAAGCAGCAAAGAGAAAAGGCTCCAAGGAGTCTGAAAGAAGCAAGTGCTCAGTGAGAGACTGAATATACAGGGTCAAAAGCATACACCTGATTCATAATTTCAGTACTCTAAATCATTCATATAAACATTTTTTAAACAAAGCAATTATACTTCGAGGGCACAATCTACTTATTTTGAAATTCCATCTCTCGGCAATATTAACATAAGAGAAACAAAACCATCACATTTGCTTGGCATAAGATTACACAAAAAATTGTCAGTAGTAATGACTCTTATTGTCTTGTACTTCAAACCTCCTCTTTCACTCTCATACACCAATGTACAATGTGCATAACAAATTAACCAAGTTTGAGTATCTGCTTCTATCAGAAGTGAAGTATGTATGTTGTTTTGGAACCAGTAATTCAATAGGGGTAAAATCTTTTAGTCCCACTTGCTTCTCCACATTTCCTCCTCACTATGCTCTGAAATATTTTCCCCACAGCCCTGTCTTCTTTTGCTCTTTGGTTGCTAAGCCCTTTCATCTTAATTTAAATATTAATCAACACAGCTCTGCTATATATGCCTGTTATCATTATTGAAATATCTGTATGGCTTTGACAATATTACCCTGATAATTAAATTACTGTAAATTGATGAGGTACGAGCAAGTTAGCAGTAAGGTAAATCATATTAAAGAGATTATGAGGTTCATATACCGTATCAACAGTTTAAATTTTACTAATATGGCCATTCTACATGAGTGAATTTGAGGAAAATCAGCATCACAGACATGCCCAATCCACCATCTAGTCAGACACTGCAGATGCAGAAATCTAGGGCAGGAATAACTGCTGGGCCATTGTGGAAGCAAGGCGCTGGCATTTCAGGTTGAGACCCTGCATTAGGACTGGTGTTGGGCCTTGGTTGGTGTCCTCCAGCAGTTTTTTTTGTTCTACTGCCCAAGTCCTTTCAAATGACCAAGGCAAAAATATATTCCTGTAGAGGCCGCCAGGGAGAAATTATGAACAGGAAGCACAATTGTACAATGGACAATAAATCAAACTTCATTCAGCAAATTATGCAAACTAAAAATGAATCCTACTAAACCAGTTTAGAGTCATAGTCATAGAGTTATATAACACGGTAACAGGCCCCTTAGGCCAACTCATCTATGTTGAACAAGATGCAAATCTAACCTGTCCAATTTGTCTGTGTTTGGCCCATACCGTCTACCCCTGTATCTCCCTAAAGTCTTCTAAACAGTCAACTGTACCCACCTCTTTCATTTCCCCGACAACTTTCTATATACCCACAACCCACTGCGTGAAAAATTTGTCCCTCAGATTCACTTCACACCTTTTGCCTCTCACCTCAAATCTACGCCCTCTAGTTTCAGACTCTCCTACCTGGGGAAATGGATGATCATCTATCCTAATTATACTCTTCATGACTTTTACCCCTCAGTCTCCTCCTTCAAACCAGAGACAACAGTTCCAGCCTATTCAAGCTCTATAGATCAGGCAGTATCCTTGTGAATCCTTTCTGCGCCCTCTCCGGTTAATCACATCTTTATGAGTCGTGGCAAGTTTCACTCCTGGAAAAGTTCAGGCCAAGCTCAAAATACTATGTGAGCACGAGGGAAAAAACACAAGTGCACAGCAACAAGAAAAAGCAAAAAAATACCAAGACTGGTTTATATAATATCTAGTTTAGATGAAAATGCAAACAAAAAAAGTCCCCCATGGTCCAATCTCCTATCTTATCAGATTTATTTTTCTTCAACCCTTTACCTTTTTCGCTATCACTTCCCAGCTTCCTACCTCCACTCACCTTCCTCTTCACCTGGTTTCAGTGATCACCTGACACTTACACTCCTTCCCCTCCTCACCTTCTTATTCTGGCTTCTTCCCCTATCTTTCCAGTATCGGGCTGAAACATTGACTATTCTGCCTGACCCTATCAGAGGTCCTCCAACATTTTGTGCGTATCAACCAAAAATGTTTGATTTTGTGTATATAAAATTATTCCTACTGTATTATGTTTCATCATCTTTATCGATTATTACTAACTTAACAAATGGATGTGTTCATAGGTCTTCATTTTACATTACACTGCGCCAGACTTATCACATGAGCAATACACAAACACTCAACTTCATAGGAGACCTTCCAGCATAAACTCATAGCTACTTGGACCATAATTTCAGAACTATTTTCCCCATTAAGACTCACAAGGATGTCTTACCTTTTATATAAATTTTTATCCATATAGATATTTGAGATAATTGCTTTTATATATACTTTTTTAATTAATAAAAAGATTGATAAAGAAAGTAAAAAAAAAGATTTACAAGGATGTTGCCTGGATTGGGGAGAATGCCTTATGAGAATAGGGTGAGTGAACTTGGCCTTTTTTCCTTGGCGCCACGGAGGATGAGAAGTGACCTGATAGAGGTGTATAAGATGATGAGAGGCATTGATCATGTGGATAGTCAGAGGCTTTCTCCCAGGGCTGAAATAGCTAGCACGAGAGGGCACAGTTTTAAGGTGCTTGGAAGTAGGGACAGAGGAGGTGTCAGGGGTAAGATAATTTACTTATTTATTTGTTTGTTTGCTTGTTTGTTTATTTTACACAGAAAATGGTGAGTGCATTCAATGGGCTGCTGGCGACAGTAGTGGAGGCGGATACAATAAGGTCTTTTAACAGACTCCTGGACAGGTACATGGAGCTCAGAAAAATACAGGGCTATGGGTAACCCTAGGTTATTTCTAAGATAAGAACATGTTCGGCACAGCTTTGTGGGCCGAAGGGCCCGTCTTGTGCTGTAGGTTTTCTATGTTTCTGTTTCCCACTGTCTCTGGTAACCTTTCTTTTCTTTGTATATGAACAATTCCTCCACCTCGATCTTCTCCTTTTTAAGATACATCTGACAAGTTACCACAGTGACCAATCAATCAATCTCCTGATCACTCAGTGGTTCAATATCAATTTCATTTTTCTGCCAAACATATGTACAGTAATCACCTTGAGATACTTTACAATATACATGGTGCTACTTTAACCAAGCTGTTCAAGTTGCACATGAACATTCGACAGGAAAAGGTTAGGCTACATGGTCTCTCAAGCCTCATCCATTATTCAAAAAAAAGCTAATGGCTGATTTTACACCTCATGCATTGTCCCAGTCCATCTCTGCATCCAAAAAAATCTACTTACTTCAGCTTTCAACAACCATTAATACAATATCCATGGACTTCTCACCATCCCTCTGAAAACACTATTTTCCTCAATTTAGAAGTCTCAGACTATAGTCCTGACGAAGGGTCTCGGCCCGAAACGTCAACAGTGCTTCTCCTTATAGATGCTTCCTGGCCTGCTGCGTTCTACCAGCATTTTGTGTGTGTTGCCAGACTATATTTGTTAGTTTTCAACTCATCAGATCGGAAAACAGTCTTTTGGAATTTTCCATGGCAATCTGTCTGAGAATTTTGTATATCCTAAAATGCTGATCTCTCATTCTCTTAATTCCCAATGGCTAAAGCACTCCCCACAGTTTAATACTCTCATGTGAGAAATCAATCCAGTGAATATGTACCTCACCGACTCCGTGATTAAGCTTGTTATCTAAAGACCTCTAGAATTTACAGCATGATTTCTCTAATTTTGTACCTTGCTGTCCTAAATCACAAATCAGTTTACCAAGATCTTGCTAAAGACCAACCCTTATTAATCATCTAATTATTTTTCCACCTCACATTTTGTCAGACTGTACCCCACCTGCCACCTTCTTGCTGACTTGCATAACCTGTCTGTACCCTCCTCCGTCAATCTCACAACCCACATTTCAATTTACCTTTGTAGTGCTGGATGTGCCGTTTTTGTACTTTAAGAATTTTTATGAATGGACCATGATTAGCTTAATGCTCAGGTCAGGTTCTCACCAATGGTAGAAGTAGACCAATTTTTTTTTTTAAAAATGCAACTAGTTCTCTTAACCCCAAATCATGCATGGTCCTAATCTGTATGAGAATTTCATCTAATTTCTTATGAAATACTTCCTGAAAATCAGTTTTGACTGGTTCCCCTTTACTTATCCTGTTCGTTAAATTTCCTAAAAAATTAATTTATTTAGCCAAATTTTTCATAATTTTCAGAACACTTTCATATGTGTTTTGAAATATCAGTCAGCACTGAAGCTTGAATTGCAGGCAGTTATGCCCTGGAGGTATGTATGCTTTTCAGTCTCAATTCCTGAAGTTGTTTCTTTTCGGCGACATTAGTAATGTCATGTTTCAATACTGTCATTCAAACCTTGTTTCTTCTTCATTTCCACCACATTTGTAGTCTTCCACATTAAAGGCAGAGCAAAATGTTTATTTATTATCAAAGTCATTTTTTATTCCTAATTTTAATTTTTCCTGTCATTAACTGAATTTTTATAGTTATAGCTGTTGAAAGATTATATGTCATTTCTTGAGCAACATACACAAAAAGCTGGAGGAACTCAGCAGGTCAGGCAGCATTTGTGCAGATTAATTAGCAGTTATCGTTTCATGCTAAGACCCTCCTTCAGGACTGGAAAGGAAGCGGTAAAAAGCCAGAATAAGGAGGAGGAGGGGAGGAGTGCAAGCCGGGAGATGATAGGTGGAAAGGGTAAATGGCTGCTGGAAAAGGAATCTGAAAGGAGAGTGGACCATGGGAGAAAGGCACCAGGGGGAGGTGATAGGCAGGTGAGGAGAAAAGAGGGGAGCCAGAGTGAGAAATTGAAGCAGAGGCAAGGGTGAAAAGTGAAAATTACCACAAATCGGAGAAATTGATGTACATGCTTTCAGGTTGGAGGCTACCCAGATGAAATATGAGGTGTTGCTCCTCCAACCTGAGAGTGGCCTCATTGTGGCAGTAGAGGAGCAATCCTCGTGGAAAGTGGAGAGTAGTGTGGAGGTAAAGATGCGTCTCTCGTGCTAGCATCCCGTTGAAGATGATGGGAGTTGTGGAGAATAAAGTAATTGGTGTGGAGGCTCATGGGTAGTAGATGAGGACAAGAGGAACTCTATCCCTTTTAGGGCAGCAGGGAAGATGGGGTGAAGGCGGATGTCCGGGAAATGGAGGAGATGCAGGTACAGCAGCATCAATGGTGGAGGAAGGTAAACCCCATTCTTTGAAGGAGGAGGATATGACTGATGCCCTGGGGGAAAATAATGACATTCTGGGGATAGATGCAGCAGCAGCAAAGGAACTGAAAAAAGGGGGAAATTGCCTATTTAGAGCAGATGGTAGGAGAGATACAGTCAAAAATAGCCATGAGAGTTGGTAGGTTTATGAAAGATATCGGTGGACAATTTGTCTCCAGGGATAGAGACAAAGAGCTTGAGAAAGGGGAGAGGTGTGTCAGAAATCGACCAAGTTAATTTAAGGGCAGTGTTTAATTCAGCTTTGGAGGAAAAATTGATTAAATTGACAAGCTCAGAAGCAGCACTGATGCAGTCATCAATGTAGCGCAGAAAGAGCTGGGAGCATTATCAGGGAAGGCTTGGAACATGGACTGTTCCACATTGCCATTGAAAAGGCAGGTATAGCTGGGACTTGTGTGGGTGACTGTGACTCCACCTTGAGTTTGGAGACAGTGGGAAGAGTTAAAAAACAAACTGTTGAGTGCGAGGACTAGTTTTGCCAGACAGAGGAGAGAGGTGGTGGTGGGGAAATGATCAAGTTGGTTGTTGAGAAAGTGATGGAGAGCTTTAAGGCCTTCTTGATGGAGGGATAGAAATGTACAGGGACTGCACATCCATTGTTAAAATGAGGTGATCAGGGCCAGGAAATTGTAAGTTTTTGAGAAGATCAAGAGCACGTGAAGTGTTGTGGATGCAGTTGGAAAAGGGCTGAACTGGAGATGGGGGTGGGGGGGGGGGGGGGGAGGACAAAGTGCAGTCGAGGCATGCAGCCATGTGTTTCGTGAGGTGGAAACAATGGCCCTTCCTGGACAGTCAGGTTTTGGGTAGGAGGTAGAAACAAGCAGTGCAAATTGTAGAAACAAGCAGTGCAAATTAAATGAATCTTAGGTAGGAGATTTAAACTAGTAGTGCTGGGCAAGGAAACTACATTTGAGGTTGGTGGCAGTGGATGGGAGATGGCCAGAGTTGATGAGGTTGATAATAATGTCCTGATAGTCCTGAGAGGAGATATCTGAGAGTTGCTACTTTGCCTCAGCAACGTAGAGGTCAGCTCACCAGACTACAACAGTACCCTATTTGTGGGTTTGATGGTGAGGATGGGATTTCTGTGAATTGGATGGTGATATTTGTCTCCATCTCTGGAGACATGATGTCTATCAATATCTTTTATAAACCTACCTATTCCCATGGCTATCTTGACTATACCTCTCCCACACTGTCTCCTGTGAAAATGTTTTTGCTCTTTCTCAGTTCCTTTGTCATTGCCACATCTGGGATTCGCCTTCCTCCACCACTAATGCTGCCCTCATCTACATCTCCTCCATTTCCAAGACGTCTGCCTTACCATCTTCTCGCCACCTTAATAAAAATAAGAGTTCCTCTTGTTCACACCTGCCACCCAATGACCCTCTAACATTATTCTCCACAACTTCCACCGTTTTCAACAGGACCCTACCACCAAACACATCTTACCCTCACCCTACTCTGTTTTCTGCAGGGGTCGCTCCTTCTGTGATTCTCTTGTCCATTCGTCCTTCCCCACTCATCTCTCTCCTGGCACTCATCGCTGTAAGTGGAAGAAATGCTATACCTGCCCATTCACCTCCTCTCTCACCTCCATTCACTGCTGCAGTCATTCCAAATGAAGTAACACCACCTGTCAATCTGTTGGGGTCACCTACTGTACGTGGTGCTCCAAATGCAGCCTCCTCAACACTGGCAAGACATGATGTAGACTGGGGACTGCTTTGTCATGCACCTATGCCTCTTCCTCAAAAAGCTGGATTTCCAAGTGACCAACCATTTTTATTCCAATCCTCTTCTGACAAGCCCATCCAACAATTTCCTCTATTACCACAATGAAGCCTCTTTCAGGTTGGAGGAGCAACGCCTCATATTCTGAGTAACCTCCAACCTGATGGAATGAACATCAATTTCCCCAACTTCTGGTAATTTTCCCCCTCCCTCTTCACTCTGCTACAATTCCCCACTCTGGCCCTCCTCTTACCTCTTCTCCTCATAAGCTCATCACCTCTCCTTCCCTTTCTCACATCCTATTGCTCACTATCCTCTCCTATCAGAATCCTTCTTCTCTAGCCCTCTACTTTTTCCACCCATCACCTCACCCTACCTCTCCCACCCACCCGGCTTTATCTATCATCTTCTAGCTTGTACTCCTTCCCCTCCTCCAACTTTTTTATTCTGGCTTCTTACTCCTTCCTTTCCTGTCCCGATGAAAGGTCTCAGCACGAAATGTTGACTGTTTATTTACGTCCATAGATGCTGCCTGACCATTTTGTGTGTGCCGAATTCCTCCAGCATTTGCAGATTCATTTGTGTTTATATTTTATTTCTTGCTAACTCATTCTCATAATGAAATGTCTCCCTCTTTAGTCATTCAATTCTGCTTCCTAAAAGCTTTTCTGTTCTCACTATTACTCCACATAGCAACGGCATAAGCCTTTATTTTTCTTATGCATTAATCTAAATTCAAATTAGCATTTATGCTGGAAATCTGAAAAAATAAAAAAAGCTATTTGAAACACTAGCACTGTTTCTTTCTTCACAGGTGCTACCAGTATTTCAACTATAAACTGTATTTGCTTTTCTTAACCTCTTGACAGATCACCACTACTAAATTTCACTTGTTCATCTAAAACTGTTAGAGATGGATACAAATAAGAGTAGTTTTTGACTGCTGTAATGGTTGCAATTACTATATGAACCAATCCCTTCAAGTAGGCCGAGAGAACCATGCAACACATATGAAATGCTGGAGGAAGTCAGCAGGTCAGACAGTAACTATGGAAATGATTAGATAGTCAATGTTTTGGGCCAAGACCCTCATCAGGACTGAGAAGGAAGGGGAGAAGACACCAGAATAATAAGGTAGGGGAAAGGAAAGGAGGCTAGCTGGAAGGTGATAGGAGAAGCCAGCGAGGTGGGAAAGGTCAAGGGCTGGAGAAGAAGGAATCTGATAGGAGAGGTGAATGAACAATAGAAGAAAGGGAAGGAGAGGACCCAGGGGAAAGTGATAGGCAGGTGAGAAGAGGTAAATGGTCAGAGTAGGTAAGAGAGGAAGCAGGGGATTTATTTACTGGAAGGGGAAGTTGATATTCATGCCATCAGGTTGGAGGCTACCCAGGCAGAATATAAGGTGTTGCTCCTCCACCCTGAGGGTGGTCTCATCGTGGCACAAGAGGAGGCCATGGATCGATATGTCAGAACAGGAATTGGAATTAAAATGGGAAGTTCTGCTTGTGGCAATGGAGTGGACATCATTGTTTGGGTGGATCCATTGCCTCAACTATAAGAAGCAAAGCAGAGAACAGTGTAATGGACATTCTTCACATTATGGTATTAGATATTGTTTCAATGTTCAGCAGCTTGATGCCAGTCCTGCAACAACTTTGACAGATTACTTTTCTAAAAACATAATGGCAATATCTACATTTATAATACCACCTTATCATGCCCCACACAATACAAGAACCCACTAACCAAATAATTATTTTGAAGACATTCAGCAAATGAGGCATCCAATTGGCACACAGTAAATTACTGAACTACCAGACCCCTCTCTGCACCCCAGAAAACATTTCCATTTAGACCCATCTCAGTATGAGGTTGGATTTCAGTTTAACACTTCAGAAGGTGTGAGCTTTTTCAGTGAAATTATGGCTTGGATCAGAACCTCAAAGTTCATTGTTAGGTACTGACTCAGAACAATCTGATTCCAAATCAAGAGTGACATTAATTAAGCTATTCATCAATTTTACATTTCCCTCTTTTCGTTGTGCTTTCTAATCACTCTAAACATGCAAGGCAGTGTCGGCTAACTCAGGAAATCATGCAGGTACATTAAACTTATAACATGACAGCATTTTGGCTAGGTGAAATTAAAGAGCAATACAAAAATCTCAAACAGATGAATACAAAATTCTAAACTAGTACGAAAATAGTACAGGAAAAAGAATTTTAATCTCAGCAAGCTCTTAAACAAAGTAACTAATTTAAGTTTATTCTGCACAGGCACACAAAGCAACACAGAAAACAAGCGAAGATTACCAAAATCCGAAAAATAACTTTGAAATGTCTTTACTTATGAAATGCATGAGGCAGCAACAAGAGAACAAGAGGTTCATATCTTAGAATTTCAGTGTAAAATTTATAGTTTGAATGAGAAAATAAATGCAAATATAAAGAACAAAACCACTAGAAAGACTTCAGATGCTGGAAATCCAAAGCAACACACACAAAAGTCTGGAGGAACTCAGCAGGTCAGACAGCATCTATGGAAATAAATGAAGAGTTGACGTTTCAGGCCAAGACCCTTCATCAGGACTTCCAGAACTCTGTGTGTTGCAAGCATAATGAAATTTTAGAGAATGACTAATGCAAGTACTGACAGTATCAGTTTTATGTCCAAAGCAGCTTCTGGGAATATTCAAAGTCTATCCACAGCATGATACTTCATTTGATACATTTGACTCTTCAGTGGCACTGCATTATTTAAATAAATCTAAATTACAAAGGGAGATGTTCTCTATTTTATTTAGAACCATTCTTCCTTTGATAGCTGGGAATTTTATTACAGCTTTTTTGAAACATTTTTACTAAACTTCAGTACCTAATTATTAACTGGGAACAAGCAGCTTTATTTTTTTCCATTACAAATTAGGACATTCAACCATTGTATTATGGGCAACTTCCTTCCAAATGCTGTCCCAAAGAACACTGTCCCTCCCAGGTAACTGAGCATCCTTCTGCTTCAGTCGCCTGTTTTCCTCTTCATCCCCAGTTTTATGTGTCCATTCTTCTGTCTCTCCTTGGGATTTTCTCTCTGCCTTACCCTCAGCAACATTCCTGAGCATTCCACACTCTCCTTCTCACATACACGCTTTTTGCCAATCCAGTCATTATCACATTGCTGTCTGTGGCAGTATGGTGACACAAATTTTGTTAGGTTTCCTACGGTACAACATCGAATGTAAAGTGCTTTGGGACATCCTGACAGTGAAGAGAAAGGCAATATATAAACATGTCTTCTTTGCCTGAGTTATTATATCAAATGGCTGCTTAAAAGCTTTTTTGCTGCATGTACTTTGTCAAGTGGCTGTTTAATGGAGCAAACAGTAAGAGGCTTAACATTGTGAAGGATAAACCTAAGAAACTGTTGCCATGGTAACAGAGAAAATATTGGGGTGATCACAGTAGCTTTGCTCAATGTGAAAAAGTGTCTTATTTCATTATAATGTTCTCTGACACTGTTAAAAAATATCTGTAGACTACTAATTCCAATTTATCACATAGATATCGCAGCGTTAGTGATCAATTGCTTTATACCACAAATATTTCATGAAGGTGTGAAGTTAGCATAGAGAGCCCATTGGAGAACCATGTTCAAGTTTAATACAGGTTTTGTTGCCTGCAAATACCACCTATCCAAGACCAATGGAGCGATGGCTGTTAGGTATCAAAACGTATACCCCTGTGCTCAGGTTGGATCAGGCTGGGCTGAATCTTTACAAATTAAATTACACAGTGATTGCTGCTGTTGGAAAAGCATGAGTGCCTGCAACTATGTGGATGAATCCAGGTCATACAGGAAGCAGTCAAAGTAAATAATTTCTCAACGTATGGCTTAACTGTACTGCTTAGATTCAAAGATCAAAAGAATTAAGTCCTCAGACTTGGTTAGAATAGGAATTAGTTTAGCTAGTCCACCCTTTACCAGTCTCTTATAAATAACTGGATAATCGCAGAACTTCTTATGATTATTGATTGCTCTTCCCTAGTTGATGTTTGCATATTCTGAACATCCTAGAAGTTTAAGCTTTGAGCAAAGAACAGACAGCTACAGGAACATAGCAGATCAAGCAGCATTAGTGGAGGCAAAGGGATGTTCAATATTCCAGGCTGAGACCCATTCATCAACACATGAATCAAAGTTTTAACTGTTTACGCTGTGAATTCTTTCAGAACAAGACATTTTTTTCTGCTCTATCTTCCCTAATATGCACAGGCTGGCTTTGAGGTGGCTTCATGGAACACTTTTTTTCTTCCAGAATAACCTTATTGGTTACACTACTAAACTTGCAAATTCATCATGCAAGTCTTCAAGGCTTCCATTTAAGAAATATGTGATCTTCAGTTCAACAACTCATTTGTCATCTAACTCATCAACAGCGTAAAAGCTTGCCTACTTTGAGGCTCAATAGCCATCGGTCAAGAACAGCCAAGGAGCTGAATTTTTTCATTCCAGTCTAAACTCAACTTTGCCCAACATCTTTCAACAAATTCTCAGTCATTAGATAACAGCAGAACAGTTTTAAGAGAAAAAAAATCTCTATGTACATAAGCTACATCAAAACTAATGATATCAGTGGTGGAAAATTACACAGTCCATCTATCTTCATTTAGCCTTCCTTATTGGTTGCCTCATACATCAGTGTCAAGTAGAAACACAGATGTTTTTAAACTTTTCATGGTCTTAGGTTATTCTAAAATGTTTTGTAACAGTGAAATAATTTTTGAAGTATAGATAACATAGCAATCAAACTGCACCCAACAATCACTTACAAATAAATTTGTTCACCTTATGCAACTTACTTAGTGATAAAATTATGAACAAAGCACCAGAGACCCATTCTCCTGATCTTCAAAAATAATGCTATAAGATCTTTTCTATTCACACCAAAGAGCAGACACATGCGAGGTTTAAAAGTGATTTGAATGATAACACATTTGACAATGCTGCCTGCCTTTGAACTAGCAAGCTGGATTATTGTGTTTAAGTATCTGGAGTGGGAATTGAAATCACAAACTTCTGATTCAGAGATAAAAGTGCAATCAACTGAGCTGTAGCTGACCATTGATGAAGTAATAGTAATTATAAGAAATTATAGAACCAAATGATGATTGACTTTTAGGTTTCCAGTATAGAATCAATAGCTATTTTACAAATTATTCTTTCAAGAAATTCAGCGGCTAGCAATCTGGGATGCTTCTAGAATCCAATAACCGTACCCAACTTTAAATTACTTAAATAATTTACAAAACATTGAAAAGTTAATCTGCATTCTCTTCAGAAACTGAATCAGCTTAACAAAATAAAAGAGACAATGTTGTGAAATGTACAACTTTTTTAAAAATTCATTTTTAAACCCTAGATTGATCCTGGGTCTATACTGCAGTGTTGCCTAAAATGATAGGCTCCCCCGTGAGGTGCCAGATTGAAAAAGCATAAATTCTCAATTGGAACTCTATTGTATGTATCAGTTGAGTTGTTTTATGCATGAGGACAGTAGAAGCTGATTGGCCACTAGTTACTAGATTAGGAAGGAGAAAACTGGCTAGGAAAAGCAATCATGCACATTGTTCAGTGACCTATCAAGCAAGGTCCGCATCAAGCACAATTGTGAATCCTCACTTCGAATCTTAAATACAGCTGAACAATCTCCTGGACAAAGCACATTGTACCCCCTACAATGAATCAAAAGTAGAAAAAAAACTATGGATAAAAGTGACAAGAATCAGCTATAAATCAAGTAAGGAGTTTCTTTCAAATATGCTATATTTTATTGATTGTGAGTGCAATAGTTTCTCTTGTATTTGAGGATATCCTAAAAAGGAGAGCACCAAAAGTTTTTTTTAAATATATGAATTTCATCAATACCGACCAATAAAACCCCAGATTTAAGGCCAGGTCTATCTGGGATGGGTTCTCAGCCTCAGTTAAAATATAGAGTACTGCAGCGGAACTGAGTTGGAACAAGATTATCCAGACATCTCACTCCTGCATGCATGCATGAAAGCAAATACATAGCTGCATGTCTGGATGGTTCACCCCATTTACAATCATTTGGCAAAAAGCTTTCTGCTAGATATAATTTAGCTCCAAAGAGTAAGGTGTGATCTAAGTGAGAAATTCACAATTTTGAGAGGGACTGACAAGGGGAATGCTGTTTCCTTCAGAAAAAAGAAATTTCATTAAGAAGAGGACTAAATTTTTTGAAATGCTCCACCTTAGAGGGTTGGAAATCATCACTGAGTATCTTCAGTACTGAGGTCAGCATGTTTTTGGACACAATGTGATTCAAAGGATCTGCAGGGCCCTACAGAAAAAATAGAATTGTAGTACAACATCAGCCACAAACCCATGCATCTTATGGGCTTGTGTATCTTTCCATGCTTGAAAGAAGCATATGGCTTCACACATTGAGAACTGCCTTCTGGGTACCATAATTGATTAATCATCAACATTAAACAAAAGATACATGAAAATAATTTTTGATTCATATTCACTTAATCCTCCAAGCTGATTGTTGGCAGAATCTCAGATGGTGACAAGAGTGAGATATACCAGCTAGTTGAGTGGTGTCGCAGCAAGACCTTGCATTCAACGTCAGTAAAAGCAAAGAATTGACTGTGGACTTCAGAAAGGGCAAGACCAGGGAACACAAACCAATCCTCAGAGGGATCAGAAGTGGAGAGAGTGAGCAATTTTATGTTCATGGGTGTCAACATCTCTGAAGACCTAACCTGGTCTCAACATATCAATACAGCCATAAAGAAAGCAAGACAGCGGCTATATTTCATTAGGAGTTTGAGGGGATTTGGTACATCACCAAAACACTCGCAAATGTCTACAGATTTACTGTGGAAAGTATGTACTTAAAGCTTACTGTAATTTGTTTTTTTCTATATTATATGTATTGTACTGCGGCCGCAAAGTTAACAAATTTCACAACATATGCCAGTGATATTGAACCTGATTCTGACATTACATCAAATCATGCTTTGTTGATGAGGCCTAACTCAATTTACAAGCCAGATTTGCTGATCTGAGTGTCAGAAGACCATCATGTTTCTCTATCATGTCCTGCAGACTGCTCCTTCAGAGAGAAAAACCTGCCATGCTCATGTCCTCAATTAAATTTACACTGAGGTTATAAGTTAATAAGGTGTGATTTGGAGTATCGTGTGCAATTCCAGTCACCTAACGACGAGAAAAATCATAAGCTTGCGTACAGAGAAAACTTACAGGCATTTTGCTGGGACTTGAGAATCTGAGTGAAAAGAAAACACTTAGGTTAGAACTTTATTCCCTGAAGTGTAGGAGAATGAGGGGAGATTAAATAGTTATAGAAAATTACAAGGGGTATATATAGAGCAAACACAAGGAAATCTGCAGATGCTGGAAATTCAAATAACACACACAAAATGCTGTGGAACACAGCAAGCCAGGCAGCATCCATAAGGAGAAGCACTGTCGACGTTTCGGGCCGAGACCCTTCGTCAGAACTAACTGAAAGGAAAGATAGTAAGAGATTTGAAAGTAGTGGGTGGAGGGAGAAATGCGAAATAATAGAAGACCAGAGGGGCTGGGATGAAGCTAAGAGCTGGAAAGGTGATTGGCGAAAGTGATACAGAGCTGGAGAAGGGAAAGGATCATGGGACAGGAGGCCTCGGGAGAAAGAAAGGGAGAGGACAGGAGCACCAGAGGGAGATGGAGAACAGGCAGAGTGATGGGCAGAGAGAGAGAAGAAAACAAAGAACTAAGTATGTCAGGGATGAGGTAAGAAGGGGAGGAGGGGCATTAATGGAAGTTAGAGAAGTCAATGTTCATGCCATCAGGTTGGAGGGTACCCAGCCAGTATATAAGGTGTTGTTGACTTCTCTAACTTCCGTTAATGCCCCTCCTCCCCTTCTTACCCCATCCCTGACATACTTAGTTCTTTGTTTTTTTTTCTCTCTCTCTCTGCCCATCACTCTGCCTGTTCTCCATCTCCCTCTGGTGCTCCCCTTCTCCCGCTTTCTTTCTCCCAAGGCCTCCCATCCCATGATCCTTTCCCTTCTCCAGCTCTGTATCACTTTTGCCAATCACCTTTCCAGCTCTTAGCTTCATCCCACCCCCTCCAGTCTTTTCCTATCATTTCGCATTCCCCCCTCCCCCCACTACTTTCAAATCTCTTACTATCTTTCCTTTCAGTTAGTTCTGATGAAGGGTCTCGGCCCGAAATGTCGACAGTGCTTCTCCTTATAGATGCTGCCTGGCCTGCTGTGTTCCACCAGCATTTTGTGTGTGTTGAAGGGGTATATATAGGTAGGGTAAATGCAAGAAAGCATTTTTCCATTGAGGTTGGCTGGGACTAAAGCTAGAGGTCATGGGTTAAGGGTGAAAAGTGAAATATTTAAGGGGAACCTAAGGGGAAAAACTCTTTGCTCAAGAGGGTGGTGCAAGTGTGGGATGAGCTGCCAGTGTAAGTGTTGGATACAGGTTCATTTCAACACTTAGCAGAAATTTGGATAGTTGGGGTATGGAGGGCTATGATCCATGTTTGAGTCTATGGGACTAGGCAAAATAACAGATCATCACAGAGCACTACAGCAGATAAACAGGCCCTTCAACCCATCTAGTCTTTGACTATAGCTCTATGAAACAAGGGAAGCAGGTTGCCAAGCCCAAGCATAATGCAACTCTTAAACGAGGAAGGGATATGTTACCGGGGAGTTTCTTCTCTGCATCAATCAGATGTCAAAATTGATAAAGTTTTGATACACAAGATGCACATCAGTTTTACTATATACTGATCCATATTGACTGCGTACAAATCTCTTTGGTTTTAAAAATCTAATTTAATAAACAATTCCCTCACACGTTTCAAATATGTTCGATTTTAAAGGTTAGTTTTGTCACATAAACAAGAGATTCTGCAGATGCTGGAAATCTTGAGAAACACAAACCAAAGGCTGGAAAAACTCACCAAGTGAGGCAGAATCTATGGAGGGGAATAAAGAGATAACATTTCTGCTGAGATCTCCACTCTCTTATATTTCAACTTGTACCTTATACTCATCTGCCTGCCTAAATGTTGTCAGTAAAAATTGTATTGCAGAATCTTTGATCAGATTGGCAGCTCAGTTTACTTGCCATCATTATTGCTGTTGAATGATCTCTGACCCTAAGCAACATTAGATGACAAGAGATCAGTGCTATCAAGATCACAAGCTCTGTGTTGTAATTGGTTTTCTTTGTAGTCAGCCCCAAATACTATTAGCTTGAGTCTAATTACAAAATATAGTTTTAATACCTTTAAGTTTTGAACTTAGTTAATTGGCTGATTGATTACCTTGGCTGATTGCATTTCTGAACTTTCAAAATGTCTCTGGCTAGGTACAACATAGTATGCTACTTTATAAAATATATATGATACAAGTCATAAAATCATAGACACATACAGCATGGAAACAGGCTGTTCAGCCCAACTCATTCATACTGACCTCCACCCACTCTTTCGTATAAATCCCATCATCAAGCACTTGGTCCATAGCTCTTCAAGAAAAAGTGATTCAAGTACTCAACTTGACACTTCTTAAATAATGTCAGCAGCCCATCTCCAACCACACTCTCAAGCAGTGCATTTCAGGTACTTACCACTTTCTGGGTGAAGAAGTCCCCCATGTTCCCCTCTAAGTCTCTTCTACGCTAAACCTATAACGTCCATAGCTTTATTTACCTCTGATATGGGAAAAGTTTCCTGTAGACTACCTCTTATTCACGTTCCCTCTTAACCTCCACCACTCCAAAGAGAGCAGACTACTAGTTTCTCCAGCATCCCCTCATAATTGAACTGTTCTATTCCAAGCAACATTCTACTGTATCTCTTCTCCAAGCCCTGTTGCACTCAAGAACACATTCTTGGGTTTGATAAGAAGTCGATAGCCATCTCATTAAAGGGACCTTGATTACGGCACAACCTCTGTATAAAGCAGGGGCTCCCAATTTGAGGCCCATGGACCCCAGGCTTAATGGCATTGGTTCATAGCAAAAAAAGGTTGGGAAACCTTTGCAAAGACCACAGTCAATTTCAGAGTGATCAAAAGAAGCCCTTTCATTTTTTAAAAATTCTTAACATAAAGAAAAATACCAGGTTTCCTGCAGAAACACAGGATACTCTGCAGATATCCAGAGTAAAACAGAGCTCTCCATAGATGCTGCCTGACCTGCTGAGTTTCTCCAGCATTTTGTGTGCATGTTACTCTAGGTTTACTGTCATTCAAGGC
Organism: Hypanus sabinus; assembly: GCF_030144855.1. Classification (NCBI taxonomy): domain Eukaryota; kingdom Metazoa; phylum Chordata; class Chondrichthyes; order Myliobatiformes; family Dasyatidae; genus Hypanus; species Hypanus sabinus. Next base: position 91,021,197 of record NC_082718.1, read on the forward strand.
AAGGAAATCCATTTGGGGAATGTGTCTGCAGATCATGGACATTTAAAATAATGGCATTTATCTGGCACAGCAAATGGCAAGCAAGTCTGGTGAGATGGAAAGCAACACTGATGTCATGAGTACCTAAGCACTCACAACCAGTACTAAGAGACTGTGGCCAAGTAGGTCCTTGTGCAAAGTCCCCAGTTCAGCTTAGTCAACTGCTCAGTATCTAGAATATTATGTCAATTACTGGTTTTCATACATATCAAGATTTAAGGGCCCTGACAAAAAACTTACCTATCACTGTGAATCAAAAAAATCAACAGTTTAAATTGTAAATTCCAGGAGATGACTAGACATGAATAAAAATTCACTAGAGGTGTACATGGGCTTAGTCAAAGTCAGCATGCACATAGATCTTCACCTACAGTTTCCCTTCTAGAGTGTACCACCAGACTGATTTGGAACCCCATCACTGCTCCTTTATTGTAACCAAGTCTAAATACTGCATATCCACACTCACAACAACAGAATGACTGCAGCAGTTCAAGGTGGAGGGTCATTACTACATTCCGAAAGTGGCTTTGCTGGCGATACTGACTAAAAGTAAATAACTAGAATTTCAGTAGTTAGGTTTGAGGAACTGAAGGGACAGACTGTAAAAATTGAGAACACATAAAACTAAGGAGACATCAGTAGAAATGTGTTTCCTCTGAGCACCTTTTGAAATGTGGAAGTTCATATTTCAAAAAAAGTGAAAACATTTCAAAAATCCTTCACTGCTTGTAAAGTGCCCTGGGCTGCCTGGAAGACCTAACTCTGTCCTTTCTTCCTTTTTATAATCAACTAAAGACAGCAGATAGTTTTTGAAGACCCAGTATCAATGCCTAGTAGGCATTATGCTTTTTGATGCACCTCATGATCATTGCCAATTTCCAGAATTCATCTTTAGTCATGTTTCAGTTCCAAAAGGAGATTCACAGAATTTCCTAACCTAACAGATATTTTTCACCATTATGTTTTTTGGGTACTTTCCACTGCAGTAACTAACCGTTCATGAATGGAGAGCAATAGAGCAATTAAGTTAGGTGCAACATTTTGAATGGGGAAAATTCATCACGTTAGATGGCACTTTGTGGGCTATCTTTTTCAGATGTTATTAAGTGCCTCACTTGGAACAGTTTGTGACAGAAATCATGACACAATTCCAGCCAAGTTGTGATCTAAGTTGATTAAAAATCACCACCCTCCCAATACTTATAAACATCCCCTACTAAACAGAATAACCATTTGCAAAATATGCCATGAACACTTTTCTCACTGAACGAAAATGACTACAATGACTGACATCTTCCATCAGCACCTCAAATATGTTTTTACTGGCATCTATAGTTTCTGATCTTGTGTTTCCCATGTCTTGTCACCAGAGTACCGCTAACCAAGATATGAAACTGAAGTGAGCAGAATTCAGAAGAAACCTCATCTACATTCCAGCTAGATGGAAGGGGATCACTTTATAAAGTCACTGTAGTCAATTACACACAAACAATAGTTTTGATCGGATAGCTACAGAGTGAAAATATACGGAGAAAATCTCTTACCCGTCTGAAAAAGTTACTGTTACTCAAATAAGTATATTAGAATCTAAGAGACTGAATGTAAAAAAAAGTCATCAAAGGGGGGGGGGGGGAGAAGAGGGAAGAAATCTAATGTTTTAAGATGCAGAAAGTTAAAAGCACAACCGGACTGCTTAAAACTATGTGTCTGAGATCAGTACTGAAGAGAACTTGAAATATAAATAGAACAGGTTACAGACCTAGACAAGGAAAGCAATATAATTTTAAAATCAAGGTATGACTAGAACAAATATAATTTTAGCTTAGTAAGCACAGGGACAATTGGTGAATGAATCTTGGTGTAAGTTAGGATGCAGGCAATACAGCTATGAATGTTGGTGTGCATGGCAGGTTTGGAGATGCAAGGCTGAGCAGGAAAGCAATGGTAAAAATATTGAGTTAAGGAGCAACATGGATGGAGGATTTGGTAGCAGTGAGATGAGGCAGGGGTGGAAATGAGCAAAGTTACCATGATGCAACGGGTATGTGGTAGAAGTTTACGTTAAAAAGAATGTCAAAGATATAAAAAATCTGTTTTGTCATCAGACTGTGGCAAAGTTGATGACCATGGAAAGGAGCTTCTGGCATGGACTCTTAACATTGAATTCATTTTTTTTTAAACAATGTTTATTTTGAAGAAATGCCAATGGTAAAATGAAGAACTTTGACAAGCAATAATAAATCAGAGCATTAAGGGCAGACTGTGCAACAGTTGAAAAGGTTGACGTTTGGAGACTGTATTATCCTTCTCCACTGTTTGCTGATGTTCCAAAAACACTACTTCATACATATTTAACGACGACACTTATAAATAATAAAGCACAGAAAATTATCAGTAAATCAACTTGCCATATACAGTTGGAAGAAAAACTAATGATGCTAAACTCCAAAGACTGAAACAGAAATGTCAGAAGCACTCCATTCTGGTGACAAGACACTGCCCAAAAGTTTTGACCGTTTATCTCTTCAGAGGGTTGCTTTACTTCAGGCATTTTCTAGTTTTGTTCCTATAAAGGATGCTGTGTTACTTTTTGCAAAGAATTAGTCCATGGAGACAGTGAACACCTATCTTTATGCAAACAGGCATCCATTGGTTTCATCAGTCCAGGTGAATTCCAGGTGGCTATCTGCTCCGGTTGGCCATCACATCTCACACTAATATTGTGCAAAACTTGAAGTAGTAGACACCAAATAATACCAAGTTACTACATTATCTAAGACAATGGTGATTTTCTAGATTAGCCACTAGCTTCAAACTGGTTTTGAGCAACAGGAGTGGAAAATATAATTTACAGCTGGAAGCTTGTGTAGCTGATCCAAGATGAAATTACTATCCACTCTGCAAGGGCTACTGTAAACATCTGCTGCGCTGAAATCAGTACAACATTAAAAGCCTTTGTTAACAAGAGAGATAACAGGTGCATTTTCACCTGAAGTTCTAGATAGGCACAGGAGAATAAAAGTGCCCAATTCTCTGATAATTTGGAAACAAACTTTGAAATTAATTTAATCATATTTTCAGTAACTGAATACATAGTCGACTAAATCTGGTATAACTTCAGCATATAACATATTAGGTTAATTGCTCACTTTTGTAAAACAAAGATATTAAAGGGGCATTGAACAATAATACCTCCAAGAGGATCACAACCTCACTGTAGGATTTGGAGGCTTGCATACCGCAACGATGCGGAGAGCTACGTTGGCTGGAGTTGGGGCTTTATGCTTTGGCTCTTGGTAGGGTCAACAATGCAAAACAAGTCAAAGAGTAAAGACCAAACTAAAAGTGGCCCACTGGTCCTCCAGATTCGGAGTTTCAGCTCAGGACTAACAAGTCTGATGGATAACACAAAATTGTCACGGAAACAGCATTGAAGAATCCTTCTATATCCATGTGCGACTGTATGGACAGACACAGAGATGGAGGACCTTCACTGCTGCCCTAAACTCCGGGAGCATAACGGGTGGTAAGTAAGAAAGAAGAATGATAGGTTACCAAGGCTATCCCATAGATAAGATATAACCTGACCAAGTGATAGAATGGGCTCAATGGTGTTGATTGTTTACTCTCACAAGGCATTTGTACCAAACAGTAAAGCCACACTTAGCTAAGAACTGCACAGGATTTAAGAGTAAGCCTTTGAGTAAGCCTCAATTGTAAAATACCCCTAAAAAATAGACGTACATCCTCAACGGTATTAAATAAGAATTCCACTGTATACAAGTCAGATGCATCTCTTCAAACTACTCTTGCAGTAAGGGACAACACTTTCACAACCAAGTGTTTGTCATCTTTAGTGTACTAACGGGGTTTCTTAATTATCTCTCCCAGATTAACTCTCCTGTATCAAATTCATGGAGCTATTGCAGGAATTTTGCATTCATTTTGTCAATCTTCAAAGATAACTGATACATTAATTTTAAGCTTTAAACTTAAACTATAAACTTAAACTTAGGATGATATCATTAGCAAAATATAACCCACAACACAAAATATATCACATAATAGAAATCATGGCAACTTCCATTTGAATAAAACTGCTTCCTAAATGGCTAAATGACCGTGTCAAGGCCTCTGAAAATTATACAAAACTAACCTTCATATCTTCCAGAAGGGCATAAGGATCTTCTATTCCTTCAGGGATGCATTTCTTGTTCTCTGGTAAGGATTCCAGTTTTTCCACAAGTGCCTTTAACCCTTTCAGTTCAAACTCAGTCAGGTGAATCCATTTGTTAGACCCCTCAGATACCGGCTGAGAGGGGTCAGGAGATCCGCTTGGGGTCTTTGGGCAGTCCGTCAGCATTGGTGACTTAGTACTGTCATTTGAGTCATTAGATAAAGTCCGCTTTAAATGCCTCATCGGTTTTTGTGTCTTTCCAGTGCTATCATTTCCTTCTGAATGTGTACTGCCGGGAGAAGGCAAATCATCATCAAATCCTTTCGTGTTTTGAGTGCTCATTTTATCTTTTGTCTCATCTTTCTCCTCCTTGACATGCATATCAGAAGATTCCTCATCCATGTCGAGTCGGGAATCTGATGAAGGACTCTCTGTATTTGGTTTCTTCTCTGTATCTGAGAACATTTAAACTCTAATGTAAGACGTCAAAATTAATTGAGAAAAGGAAAATATTTTATTAATATTAAAACACAATGATAGGCAATTACTATAAGGAATTTAGAAACAAAATGGAAACCACAAATTCCAGTACATTCAGGGCAATGTGCCTAAGCCACTCAGACAAAAATACTTGGGCTAATGCCTCTTGCCTGGTTGTAGACTTCAGTATTGGAGATCATGGCATTTCAACTGCTTGTACCATGAGTTAGTAACAAGGATTTCTGTAATATGTTTCTTTTGACACAATGGTGCAAGTGTCTGCCACTCTTTAGGTGGCAAAAAATCCTTAATTACCCTCTAATTTTCTTACCAATAGGTTTAAATATATGACTCCTTCTCTTATCAATTAGTTTAATTACTGACCTTCCTGCTAAAGGAAACCTCTTATCTAGGTCTCGACCCAGGTCCACCCTTAAATAAATTCATATATAAAATCATATGATTCACATCTATTAAATCTCCGTAAGACTTTGGGCAGAATGATGCATTTGTGCCCCGCCATTTCACCATAGCTGATTTATTATCCCCCTCAAGCCCATTTTCATGCCTTTTCCCCGCAACCTTTGACGCCCTTACTAACCAAAAACCCATCAACCTCAGCTTTCAACATACTCAATAACCGGGCCTTCACAGCTGTCCGTGGCCAGGCATTCCACAGATTCACCACCCCCGGTCCTAGAGTCAGCCACTATACAAAATATCCTTTCCACATCCACTCTGTCTAGGCCTTTCAATATTCGATAGCTTTCAATGAGATACCCCCATCATTCTTCTAAACTCCAGTGAGTACAGAATCTGAATCAGGTCTAATATCATCAGCAGATGTTGTAGAATTTGTTGTTACACAGCAGCAATACAACACAATAAATAAATGAAAAGCTCTAAATTATAGTAAATACACAAAATCACATATATACCTATGTGCGCGCGCACATACACACGATTGATTGATTTTATTTTTATATTATATTTTTTAAATATAAAAAGTAGAATTAAATAAATAGTGCAAAGAGAGAAAAAAAATGAGGTAGAGGGTTATAGTAAGTTTAATATCCATTCAGAAATCAGATGGCAGAGGGAAAGAAGCTGTTATTGAATCATTGAGTGTGTGCTTTCAGACTCCTGTACCTCCTTTCTGATGGTAGCAATGAGAAGAGGGCATTTCCTAGCTAATGGGAGTCTTTAACGAAGGATGCCACTTTTTTGAGGCATCGCTCCTTGAAGACGTCCTGGATGCTACTGTGGCTAGCGCTCACGATGGAGCTGACTGAGCTCACAACTTTCTGCAGCTAATTTTAATCCTGTGCCGTGCCCACCCCTCCCCCCACCCTGTATCAGACAGTGATGCAGCTAGTTAAAATGCCCTCTACTGTACATGTAGAAATTTGCAAGTCTATTTGGTGACATACCAAATGTCCTCAAAGTCCAAACAGAAATATAGTGGCTGTCATGCCTTCAATGTAACTGCATCAATATGCTGGGACCAGGATAGATCCTCAGAGATGTTGACACCCAGAAACTTTAAATTGATCACCCACTTCACCTGATCACTCGATGAGAACTGGTTGTGTGTGCCCTAATCTTACCCTTTCTGAAGTCCACTATCAGTTCTTTGGTTGAGTGCAAGGTTGTTGCTGCAACACCACTCAACCAGCTGATCAATCTCATCACCATCTGAAATTGGCCCAATAATAGTTGTGTGGTCAGCAAATTTATAGATGGTTTTTGAGCTGTACCTAACCACACAGTCATAGTAGTAACAAGACTAGAGCCATGGCTTAAGCACACATCCTTGAGATGTGCCTGTATTGGTTATCAGCAAGGTGGAGATGTTTTTTCCAATCTGCACAGGCAAGTTGTCTTCCAATGACGAAGTCAGGGATCCAGTTGCAGAAGGAGGTACAGAGGCCCAGGTTTTGGAGACTTTTGGTCAGAAATTGTGTTAAATGCTTAGCAGTAGTCAATGAACAGCAGCCTGATGCAAGTACTAGTATCTTCCAGATGACCCAAGGCCACAAGAAAAGTTAATGAGATCACATCCGCTGTAGACATACTGTGGAGATAGGCAAACTGCAGTGGGTCCAGGTCCTTGCTGAAGCAGGAGTTGATTCTAGCCATAACCTAACTCTCAAAGAACTTCATCACTGTCAATATGAGTTCATAGACAATAGTCATTAAGGCAGCTCACCCTGTTCTTCTGGGGCACTGGTATGATTGTTGCCCTTTTAAAGCAAGTGGGAACTTCCAACTGTAGCAGTGAGAGACTGAAAATGTCTTTGAACACTCCCACCAGTTGGTTGGCATAGGTTTTCAGAGCCTTACGGGTAAACCATCAGGGCCTGCCACCTTGCAAGGGTTCACCCCCTTGAAAAACAGCTTGACATCAGCCTCTGAGACAGAAATCACAGGATCACTGGATGACACAGGGATCTTCAGCTTTATTCTCCCTTTCAAAGCGTGAAGGCATTGAGCTCATCTAGGAGTGAAGCATGACTGCCATTCATGTTGTTATGTTTCACTTTGTAAGAAGCAATGGCCTGCAAACACTACCAGAGCAGACGTGCATCCAATTCCACCTCTGACCTCAATCAGAATTGCTCTTTTGCTCTTGAGCTGGCCCTCCATCAGTTGTACCTGGCCTTTTTGTACAGCCCTGAATCACCAGGCTTGAATGTCACAGATCTAGCCCTCAGCAGACTGAATATCCTGGTTCATCCACAGCTTTTGATTTGGGTATGTACGATATGTTCTCATAGGCAGATCTACACAGGTTTTAATGAAGTCAGTGACAATTGTGGCACATTCATTCAGATTTGAAGATGAATCCCTAGCTACTGTCCAGTCCATCAACTCATAGCAGTCCTGTAAGCGCTCCTCCACCTCCCTTGTCCATACCTTCTTGGTCCTCTCTATTGGTGTTGTGGTCTTCAGTGTCTGCCTATATTCAGGAAGTAGAAGTACAGCCAGGTGATCAAACTTTCCAAAGTGAGGCATGGGATGCCATGGTACACATTCTTGATGGTAGTATATCAGTAGTCCTGTGTGCTGCCTCCTCTGGTTCCACAAGTGATATGCTGGTGATAATTACTTAGGGACTTTTTAAGCTGAGTACAGGCCCAGAGCCAAACACTCCTTGTATGTTAACTCTTTCACTCCTGGAATCATTCTCATGAACATCCGCTGGACCACCTCCAATGCCAGCACATCTTTTCTTAAATGAGGGACCCAAAACAGCTTACAACACTGCAAGTGCGGTCTGACCAATGCCTGATAAAGCTTATATTCTAGTCCTCGCGAAATGAATGTTAACTGCATTTACCTTCCTTACCACCGACTCAACCTGCAAGTTAACCTTTAGGGAATCCTGTACAAAAACTGAAAGTCCCTATGCACCTCTAATTTTTGAATTTTCTTCCCATTTACAAAATAGTCTATGCCTTTATTTCTTCTACTAAAGTGCACGACATATACTTCCCTACACTATATTCCATCTTTCAGTTCTTTGCCCATTATCGCAATATATCCAAGTCCTTCTACAAGGTCCCTGCTTCCTCGACAGTACCTGCCTCTCCACCTAGCTTTGTAGTATCTTGACTACAAAGCCATTAAATCCGTCATCCAAATCATTGATATATAATCTGAAAAGAAGCAGTCCCGATACTGACCCCTGCAGAACACCCACTAGATGCCGGCAGCCAAACAGAAAAAGCCCCTCTTATTCTGACTCTTTGTCCCCAACAGTCAGCCAAATTTCTATCCATGCTGGTATCATTCCTATAATACCATGGGCTCTTATCTTGTTAAGCAGCCTCATCTACATCACCTTGTCAAAAGCCTTCTGAAAATCCAAGTAAACAAAATCCACAAACTCTCCTTTGTCTATCCTGCCTGTTATTTTCTCAAAGAATTCCAACAAATTTGTCAGGCAAGATTTCCCCTTAAGGAAACCATACTGACTTTGGCCTATTTTATCATGTGCCTCCAAGTACCCCAAAACCTCATCCTTAATTCCACATCTTCCCAACATCAGGCTAAATGGCCTATAATTTCCTTTCTTCTGCAAGAGTGGAGTGACATTTGCAATTTTCCAGTCCTCTGAAACCATTCCAGAATCCAGTGATCCTTGAAAGATCATTATTAATGCCTCCACAATCTATTCAACAAACTCTTTCAGAACCCTGGGGTGTCCATCTGGTCCAGGTGAGTTATCTACTTTCAGACATTTCAGCTTCCCAAGCACGTCCTCCTTAGTAATAGCAACAACACATACTTCTGCCCCCAACACTCTCAAATTTCTGGCATACTGCTTGTGTCTTCCACAGTGAAGACTGATACAAGATACTTAATAAGTTCATCTGCCATTTCTCTGTCCCCCATTACTACCTCTCCTGCACCATTTTACAGTAGTTCAATATCCACTCACATTTCTCTTTTACTTTTTATGTAACTGAAAAGAAAATTTTGTATCCCCTTTTATAGTATTGACTAGCTTACCTTCATATTTCATCTTTTCTCTCTTTATGGCCCTTTTAGTTGAATTTGTTGATTTTAAAAAGCTTCCCAATCCCCTAACTTCCTACTAATTTTTGCAATATTATATGCCCTCCCTTTTGCTTTTACGGTCTCATTGACTTCTCTTGTCAGCCATGGTTGCCTCGTGCTCCCTTTAGAATATTTCTTCATCTCTGGGTTATATCTATCTTGCATCTTTCAAATTGCCCCCAGAACCTCCAGCCATTGCTGTCCTACCACCATCCCTGATAGTGACCCCTTCCCATCAACTTTGGCCAGCTCATCTCTCAGAAGATTTTATCTTCTCCCTCTCAAGCTGCAGGGAGAATTGTATCATATTATGATCATTGTATGCTCCCTAATCAAATCAATTTGTTACACAACACCCAATTCAGAAATGTCTTTCCCCTGGTGGGTTCAACCACAAGCTACTCTAAAAAGCCATCTCGTAGGCATCCTACAAAATTGTCTCTCTTGGGATCTAGCACCAACCTGATTTCCCTCAATCTACTTGCATATTGAAACCCTCCATGACAATCCTAACTTTGCTTTTTTTACATGCCTTTTCTATTTACCATTATAATTTACATCCCACATCCTGGCTACTGTTCAGGGGCCTGTATATAACTCCTATTAGGGTATTTTCACCCTTGCAGTTTCTTAACTCTACCCACAAGGATTTGCAATCTTCCAGTCCTATGTCACTTCTTTCAAAGAATTAATTTCAGTTTTTACTAACAGAGCCACCCCATCTCCTCTGCCTACCTGCCTGTCCTTTTGATATAATATGTATACTTGGATGTTAAGCTCCCACCGAGGATCTTCTTTCAGACATGACTCAGTGATGCCACAACTTCGTACCTGTCAATCTCCTGTCAGTTTACTTCACTCCATTAAAAAAATAATCCACTGAGTTAAGATTGTCAAATCCTGTCAATTTTCTAATCAATCTGTGCACTACTGAGTACAGCTGCTGAGGTTAATTCCTGGAATAACCACTAGAAATCCAGATTTTTGATCCCGAGATGATCTCAAATGTTATTCTCTAGAATTTAAATCTTAAAGCATTGTATCAGTAACGGAAATCATATAACCCATCTAGGTTACCAGGCCTTTTAGAATGGGAAATCTACCATAATTTTCTAGTCTGTTTTTTCAGTGTGACTACAAATACACGATCATGGCTGTTAGTTCAGGGTTAATTGGCCTCAGGCATCAATTTCTGGCATTGCCAGTGTTGCCCATATTTGGTGAGTGAGTAATTTTAAAATCTTCACTGGCTAAGCTGGATCCTCCTTGTAATGCAGAAAACAAAAATGAACGTCAATGGTTATCAATACACAGCAAAAGTAATTGATCTCAAATGAAATAGGCCAAGCATGGCAACTGATAAAAAGACCCACTTTCTTTTTTGATGAACTTCCTTTTATTCCCGCCCCAAAAAACAAATCCACTGCCAGTTCAGCCCATCAGTATGTGATTAAGATTAAAAATACTGACATGAAAAACTGATTTTCAAATTAGCTGCACTCAAATTTTCTTTGCAGAGCAATTCAAATCAAAACTCAACCTGCTCTGTTCAAAGAGGCTACATAGTAAGGTTGAAATGTTTTGTGTGCATAGATCAGATAAGACATTAAAGTAGACACCACTCATGCAAAATCTGAATTAAATATCAAAGTACTGTACACATGAATGCTTTTCCACTGAATTACTTACTCACTCTATGCAGACCCAATTAACGTCAATAAAACACTGTGTCTAATTTTCAAGGCATCTTCAAAATGGCTGAAGACAAATGCTGCATTAGATTTTTTCATAACCAACTGCTACTCTTCATTGTATGTCAACAGGAGTGAACTGCAGTGTCTTAATCTTGTAGATCTTAATGCACTTTCTTATAAGTATTCATTAGCAGTCTTCAAGCATCAATTTAGATACTCCATAAAAGTTCAAGATACAACATTTATGATCTTGAGAGTTACCTATCACTATTTTAGTAGCATATTAAAGGGCATTTTCTCCCCATCAAAACTAGTGACAATTTTGAAGGCTAAAAATGGTTCTGGAGGCTCTCTAATAGCAAAGTCATATTAATCAGGGTTGAAAGGGAGGAAACGGACACTAGGACAGTTCAAGAGCAGCTTTACAAAAAATGTTGCTTTTAAGATACATTGATTGAACTAGAGTGGGAAACATAAAGGGTTACAGAATTTAAATGAAGCATCTCAACATCACCCTGTCTAAAGTCTAAATGACTAAGGCAGCAAGGAGGGGAAGAAAACAGCAGTGACAAAAAAAAAGCATGAATAATTTCCTCTCAACTCAGTAAGCTGCGACTGCTGTAGGGCTGCAGTAGGCTAGTTGAGTCAGAAGGGTCTGGTATGGTGCTGCATCGCTAAATAAATAAATATGCGTTACTGTTTCAGTTCCAATTACTCACAACTTACATCAATATTTTGGCTGAGGGATCCAAACGTATTTCCAAATTTGAAACAAAACTGAGAAGGAATGCAAATTAAACAAAAGTGTCTGAAACACAAACAGAAAATGCTGTCGGCCAGCATCTGTGGACAGACAATCCACTGTTGCCTCAGGTCTGAAACCTTCCATCAAAAGTGGGAATGTAATGATAGGACAAAGCTTCAAGGGACAAGTTAAGCAAGTGGACAACATCATAGAAGATAGGGTACAAGAGTGGTTTGGAAGAAAAAAATAGAAATTTAGAAACTAAGGTATTCTATCACGAAGGTAGGCAGGTGTGTCCCTGTTTGGTTAAAAAATGAAATTAAACCAATAAACCAGGAGATTTAGTGTTTTTGTGCATAGAATTGAGGAACTGCAAAGGTACAAAGATCCCAATGAGTTATGTACAGACCTCTGAATAGTAGTCAGGATGTGAGGTATAAATTACAATAGAAAATAGAAAGTAAAAGCATGTAAGAAAGGCAATATTACAGAGATCATGGAGGATGTTTAAATGCATGTACACTGGGGAGATAAAAAAGGCTGGTGGTGGAAACAAGAAAAGGAATTTGAGGAACACACACAAAATGCTTCAGGAACTCTGCTGGCCAGGTAGCATTTGTGGAAAAGAGTAAACAATCAATGTTTCAGGCAGAGACCCTTCATCTGATTAGGCAGCTTGTGAATAGTCACCTTAGTGAATAGTGACCATAATATGATAGGATTCACCCTGCAGTTTAAGAGGGAGAAGCCAAAAAATAACATTGTGGCCAGGTTTATAGACCATACGAAGACAGAGGAACAGGTAGTGTTGCAAAGGCAGAGACAAGACTTGGACTAGTTAAGTGACTGCGTAAAGAAGTGGCAGATGGAATACAGCAAAGGGAAGTGGAAAGTTATGCACTTTGGCAGATAAAATAAAGATGTAGGCTATTTTGTAAACAGGTAGAGAATGCAGAAATCTGAGGCTCTTAACTCCTTGTTCAGAATTCACTTAAGGTGAACTTGTAGGTTGAGTTGGTAGTAAGCAAGGCAAATGCAATATTAGCATTAATTTCAAGAGGACTAGAATACATGCAAGGATGTACTGCTGAGGCTCGGTAGGGTGATGGTCATATAGTAATTGGAATACTGTGAGCATTTCTGGGACGCGTATCCTAGTAAAGTCATGCTACCCTTGGAGAGAAGTTTCATAATGACCCCAGTAATGAAAAACTTAATGCATGAGAAACATTTGATAGATCTGAGCTGGTATTTGGAGTTCAGAAGGATGGGGCAGGTCTCATTGAAACAGCATATATTGAAAGGCTCGGGATAGAATGGACATGAAAATGATATTTTCATTATAAGAGAAGTCTAGCATCTGATGGCAAAGCCCCAGAACGCAAAGACGTCCCTTTAGAACTCAAATAAGAAGGAGTTTCTTCAGCCAGAGATGGTGATTCTGTGGAATTCATTGCCATGAAGGTCTGTGGAGACCAAGTCATATGGTATGGTAAGGGAGAGATTGGTAGTTTCATGATTGGGGCAAGGAATTAAAGGATCACAAGGAGAAGGAGGTTGGAAAAGAATCAGCTATGAATGAATGGCAGAGCAGACTCAAGAAGCAGCATTCATCAATGATTCTCACCACCCAGGTCATGCTCTTCGCTCGTTGCTGCAATCAGATAGAAGGTATAGGTGCTTTCGGACTCACAGCAACAGGTTCAAGAACAGTTACTAGCTCTCAGCCATCAGGCTCTTGAACAAAAGGGGATAGTTACACTCATTTAAGGTCTCTGTTATATTTCATGCTTGTCATTTATTGCTATTTATTTATATCTGCATTTACAGTTTGTTTACAGCTTACAGTTACTATTCTATAGATTTACTAAGTATGATTGCAGAAAAAGAATCTCAGGATTGTATGTGGTGACATATATGTACCTTGACAATAAATATACATTGAACTTTGAAGAGATGATTAGCCTAATTCTGCTCACATATCTTACAGTATAATATAAACCTCAGTCAGTCTGTACATGACCTGCATAACTTCAATCTTTTCCTTTTTACCCAATTAGAGTCACTATGATCTGTTTTTGTTTCCTGTTTGCCTATTTTCATAATTTACCACAAGCAACTCACATTGCATACCTCCATAGTTTGGATTATTCAGATCCAACTGAACTAAATCACATTCAATATGTATATAAAATTTTTACTTATTATTATCACTGTTCCCAAAAGTGCCCTTAACTACAAGACTAAATGGACTCTTTCTCATTACACAAGACTAGAACTAACAGGTGTGTGTTCTTTCAACACACACAAAATGCTGGTAGAACGCAGCAGGCCAGGCAGCATCTATAGGAAGAAGTACAGTTGACATTTCGGGTCGAGACCCTTCGTCAGAACTAACGGAAAAAAGAGATAGTAAGAGATTTGAAAGTGGAAGGGGAGGGGGAGACCTGAAATGATAGGAGAAGACAAGAGGGGGAGGGATGAAGCCAAGAACTGGGAAGTTGATTGGCAAAAGGGATACAAGGCTGGAGAAGGGGGAAGATCATAGGACAGAAGGCCTGGGAAGAAAGAAAGGGTGAGGGGAGCACCAGAGGAAGATGGAGAACAGGCAAGGAGTTATTGTGAGAGGGAAAGAGAGGGGAAAAAAATTAAAAATTAGGGATGCGGTAAGAAGGGGAGGAGGGGCATTAACTGAAGTTAGAGAAATCAATGTTCATGCCAACAGGTTGGAGGCTACCCAGACGGAATATAAGGTGTTGTTCCTCCAACCTGAGTGTGGCTTCATTTCGACAATAGAGGTGGTTATGGATTGACATATCAGAATGGGAATGGGACGTGGAATTAAAATGTGTGGCCACTGGGAGATCCTGCTTCCTCTGGCGGACCGAGCGTAGGTGTTCAGCAAAACGGTCTCCCAGTCTGCGTCGGGTCTCACCAATATATAGAAGGCCACAGCAGGAGCACCGGACGCAGTATATTACACCAGCAGATGGTTCTTTCTTTGTTTCCTAAACAAACTGATCTTGAAAATCATCTCTCATATATTTGGTAAATTGATCCTCCAAACTATTATTGTTCATGTTGAATACTCAGTCTATATATAGATTAAACATTCCCTGTTCATTGCAAGCACCTTTATCTTTCTAATTTATATTATGTCCTACATTATCATTACTGTGTGAAAACCTACATTTTACTCCAACCAGTGTTTTCTACCCCATGCCATTATCCACTAAAAAGATTGTCTGAACTAGAATCTTATATTTGTTTTTTTCTACTTTAGGGTGGACCAAGATGCTATTTTTCATAGGCACATCTTAAGATCAAGGCTTTTCAACTGTAGAATCCCACTAAATTCACACTAATTACAAGGATACAAGATGCCAGCAGGGGTTACTCACTATCAAAGAGTACGGTTAATGGCTAATTATGCCCTCCCTAGATCTGACTTAGTATTTTCCAGGAACCTTACTGGTTAAAATGGATCAACTATCACATGAGAAACCAGCTGGGCCATAAGGGATTAAATTAATTATTTCCACACAATCAAGCTATTTTTAGTCCACTTAAAGACACTGCATGTTTTATTGAATTTGTTAATGACATTTCATTTGTTTATAAATACTGACAAAATGTAACACAGCACATGAATATACACATTAATATTGCTTACCAATTAACATCGATTCCCTCTGGTACTGCTTGGTGAGATGAGACCGTTTTGTCAAACAGAACACATATCTTTCCAAGACATACCAGCACATTTCATAGTAGAAAGGATAACGGAACTTGGCATTAACCTGGAAAAAAACAAGCAATATATACTTAACGACTGCAAAAGGTGGTAAAGAATAATATGCATTTTAATCATTATTGCATTGATAATAACTGTGGATTAATAAATAGCTAATATTTACTATATGTAAATATTTTAGGTTAACAGTTTACAATGACAAATAATTCCTGAAAGGACCTAAAAGTAGTTACACTTTTTGCAACCATTTTCTTTAATTGGTCTATTGGATACAAGACAATGAGAGACATATTACATGCAAGATTGTGACCCTTTTCTCAAATCCACTGCCGAAATCATTCAGTATTCATATTTCACTAATAAAAAAATTTGGAAGGATTGAACAGATGTGCAAATTAATAGGGTATCCTGAAAAAAAGTTAATATAATTCAGTCTGACTTTTTTTTAAAAAAACACTTCCCAAGCAAGTTACCACTTTACACATTAAAAATGTAATAGGCAGAGGGTAAATTAGTAACATAGAGAGAGATAGATATGAAAAGATCCAAAAGGAAAAATAATGGGAGAAATTTTCCATCATCTATCATTGTCTATCTGACAAGCTTCTGATTTGGAATTTCCAGGGGAGTACTAGCTAAAAATGTATGTAAGAGTGTGAAAGAGATTAATCTCAAAGGTTGAGGGAAAGAGTGTTCCTCAAAATGACGAAGGATTGAGAATTCTCAGGAGGTTCTCCCAGAGATGTTGGATTGGAATTTTATTCAAGAGCAGCACAATTTACAAAACTGTGAGCATTTTTGCAACAGTATCTGCTGCACAATAGAGAGCTATTTTTATATTAATTACTTGGATGATTGTTGCAACTACCAGACAAATGAAACTAAATTGTTAATCATTGCTGTCAGACTACTTCAAAAGTCTACTATAGGTCTGCTTTTATGTCCAATTGTTTTGCTAATTGACTTGGCTCTAGAACAAATCTTCCATCCCAGACTAGCAATTAAATATCACAAAACAGAAATCCAAATTTAAAAATCTGTTAATAATGTACTGATAACACTAATCTTCCAAGCAGAGCCATGGATTATCTTTAATTAATACATAATCCACATTTTCACTTCTTTATACGTTTTCACTTCTTGCTCCCAAAGTTGTTGATTACCAAATAGGATTTGATTTAAACTTGCTCTTTAATATTTGGCAGAAATATTATCAGTCAGTATTGACCATAGGTTTCTGTAAGCTTTTGATTGCTTATCAATCATTACAGCCAAGCCTAATTCTCTTTTCATCCAACATGCACTTCCAATAAAAGAGGATGGTAACAATCATGATCGTGAATGAGGGCTCCCTTTGTAACTGGCGTCACAAAAGCTAACTGACATACTACTGGAGTTGTGATTAATAATCACATTCATACTAAAGGTAGGATCTTTCTGGTCCATGAGGCTCAACTATTGATTGGTCCATAAGTGAAAATTTAACTTCCAGAGAATTTATCCAATTTCATAAGAATTTAAAATTTAGATCCAAAACACTTTCACTTACAGGACAAGGGACTGAAGAGACACAATGATTTACTCAAGTTTATCCAGATGAGTAGTTGTGTTAAGCAGAACAAGTAGGTGATCTACCTGTTACCCTGTGACAACGTTGCTTAAATGCATCGTCTTTCCTAGCAATTGTTTATCTGTGGATAATTGTCTGGATTTTGCTCAACACCTCCCTCTGTGGGAATTCATGATCTTCCCAAAAGAGAAACAATCATCAATATTACTGCAACATCACTTAACAATGTCAAAGTTACATTTGCTTAAACTGATGAGGTGCAAGCAAAAATGAAATTCTGGTGAAAAGAAATTAAAGGATTTTTGTACTTGCTGTAAACTTACTGTACCTAGAGGATTTCCTTTTTAAGATAAGTTACTCCTTTACAATTTTAATCTACAACACACAAGGCAGACCCTCATATCTCCCTCTAACATGTTCATAAAACTACAAGCACAAAAGGATAAATCTGGTTCCAGTGCATGGAACGTTAAATAGGTGCCCTTTAACAAAAGGGAAAGCAAGTGATGTTCTCCTAGGTTTCTTTCAATAGTGCCCAAAGCAGTCAAAGGCAATATCCTGAGGCATATTGTTCTGCAAATCCAGCTCCTGAGGATAAACAATGAGATCAGACAAACCAAACCAGAGTACAACAGATGACAGAAATCAGAAACTGAAAACAGAATATTCAAGAAACACTTAAATTAAGTAACATCAGAAAAAGGGGAAGGTTGGGGATAAAAAGAAGTTTTAAGATTCAGAAACTGGGGTGGAGGATGAGAGAATACAAGGATAGGTCTATTATTAGGAAAAAGAGAAATCATTCAGTCACCTAATAAGAATATTGCTACAATGAGGCCCTTCAGAATCTTGAGGAACACTACCTCCTCTTCTGTCTGGAGATATTACAACCTTCTGAATTCAATACTGAATTTCTACAACTTCATGTCATCCATCAGTGATGCTATTTCATATTCTTTTCTTTTCCCTTTCAGAAAATGGAGCACATTAGCCTGACCAGCAGGTCTTTCTGCTCTGCATTTTGCAAATCTTACATGTTCTGTTTGTCTAAGATATCACTCTATAACTTCTCCCTTTCAGATGATTCTACTTACAAGTTATCCCCATGATCACCCCAGTTTTATACTGTCATAAGCATAACACCCTGCAGCATAACAGGCTTCCTGATGGCCAAACATCTTCATTCTGATTCCCATTCCAACGTGTCAATCCTTGGCCTCCTCGTGACAAGACGAGACCACCCTCAGGATAGGGGAGCAACACCTTATATTCTGCCTGGACGCCTTCCAACCTAATGGCATGAATATCAATTTCTCCTTCCAGTAAACAAGTTTCCCCACACACCCCCCCCCCACCCGTTTTCCTCTATCCTCCACTCTGACCTTTCATTTCTCACCTGCCTATTACCGGTACTTTCCCCTGGGTCCCCTCCTCCTTCCCTTTCTCCTATTGTCCTCTCTCCTCTCCAGTCAGATTCTTTCTTCTCCAGCCCTTGACCTTTCCCACACACCTGGCTTCACCTATCACCTTACAGTTAGCCTCGTTCCCCTTTACCACCCACCTCTTCATTCAGACATACTCCCCCTTCTCTCTCAGTCCCAAAGTAAGGTCTCGGCCCAAAACCTCAACTGTTTACTCTTTTCAATAGATGCTGCCTGACCTGTTGAGTTCCTAGTGTTTTGTGTGTGTTGCTTTGGACTTCCAGCATCTGCAGACTTACTTGTGTTTGTGCATAGTAGGCTTATTGTCATGCAGTTTTAAAAAAGTTTTTATAAGATCATCTTTTTCTCTGCCCTTTTACTGCATTTTAAAACCTATATCTCTATATTTTAAAATTTTGATGAAAAACTTAATGACCCAGAAATAAATAAACAAACATACTTGCGCACATGGTATAGGAACAGAATTAGGCCATTCAGCCAAAAATATTTCTTCCCCTGAAGATGTGATATGGTCTGCTGGATTATTTCAAACATTTTTACATGCTCAAGTGATGAGGCTTGAAACTCTATTTGACAAAGGTCTGCAGCCGATGGTCAAAAATGCCAATAATTTAGACAAAAACAAAATTAAGATATCCTTTTAGTGAAATCAACAGACAGTGCCTATAAAAATTATTCACCACCCCTTGGAAGTTTTCATGTTTTATTGTTTTACAACATTGAATCACAGTGGATTGAATTTGGCTTTTTTAAAAAACACTGATCAACAGAAAAAACACTTTCATGTCAAAGTGAAAATTTCTACAAAGTGATCTATATTTATTACAAATATGAAACACAAAATATTTGATTGCATAATCATTCACCCTCTTTAATATGACACACCGAGTCATTACTTGTGTAGTCAATTGGTTTTATAAATTGAATAGTTAGTTAAATGGAGATAACCTGTCTGCAGTCAAGGTATTTCAATTGATTGTAGTAAAAATACACCTGTATTGGGAAGGTCCAACTACTGGTGAGTCAGTATCCTGGCAAAAACTACACCATGAAGATGACAGAACACTCCCATCAACTCTACTAAAAGGTTATTGAAAACAACAAGTCAGGCAATGGATATAGAAAATTTCCAGGTCACTGAATATCCCTTAGGGTACAGTTAAGTCAATCATCAAGAAATGGAAAGAATATGACACAGCTGTAAACCTGCCTAGAGCAGTCAGTCCTCAAAACACTGTGTGACCATGCAAGACGAGGACTAGTGAGGGAGGCCACCAAGAGACCCATGACAACTTTGGAGGAGTTACAAACTTCAGTGGCTGAGATGGGAGAGACTGTTGCCTGGGTGCTTCACCAGTCACAGCTTTATGAGAGAGTGGCAAAGAGAAAGCCTCTGTTGGGAAAATCATCTTCAAAAACACACTATCCCTACGGTGAAGCATGGTGGTGGTTGCATCATGCTGTGGGGGTGCTTCACTGCAGCAGGCATGGGAGGCTTGTGAAGGTAGAGGATAAAATGAATGCAGCAAAATACAGGGAATTCCTGTATTCCTGGAGGAGAACCTGATGCAGTCTGCAAGAGAATTGTGACTTGGGAGAAAATTGTTTTCAAAGGAGACAATGACCCCAAGCATAAAACTAAAGCTACACAGGAATGGCTTCAAAACAGCAAATTTAATGTCCTGGAGTGGAGTCAGACCTCAATCAAGTTCAGAATTTGTGTCCGGACTTGAAAAGGCCTGTTCACTCACGATCCCCGTGCAAACTGACAAGAGCTCAAGCAGTTTTGTAAAGAAGAATGGGGAAAAATTGCAGTGTCCAGATGTACAAAGCTAATAGAGACCTATCCACACAGACTCAAGGGTGTAATTGCTACCAAAGGTGTATCTACTAAATACTGAGTTGAAGTGGGTGAGTAATTCTGTAATCAATTATTTTGTGTTTCATAACTGTAATAAATTTAAAACAATTTGTAGAAATCTGTTTTCACTTTGGCCCAAGAGAGTCTTTGCTGTTGGTCAGTGTCAAAAAAGCCAAATTAAATCTACTGTGATTCAATGTTGTAAACCAATAAAACATGAAAACTTCCGTGTTGGGTGGGGAAAATACTCTTCTCTCTCTTTTTTTTTAGAAAGGTACTATACCATCTATCACAAAAGTGATCTTTGCTACCCAAACCCTACAGCCCTTATCCTTTATTTTGTACATCACTTCAAAGCGTACTAACAACTGCCCTCATTTGTAATTTAGTTTATGAGAAATTGAAAGGTACTGACCTCTGCCCCTATCAGTTGCACTCTCAATAAGCTTCTAATTACTGTTCCTTTGTTACACTGATGAGTGAAAGCTCTAGAACAGGAGCTCCCAATCTTTTTAGTGCTATGGACCACTGCCATTCCGTGGACCCCAGTTTGGGAACCCCTGCTCTAGAACCATTCCTCAAAGACTCCCAAAATAGTGGAACCTTGTAATGATTTGTTTGTTGTTCTTGCCAGATTAATTCTTGGAAACAATCAGAAGAATGAAGTTTAATCTCAAATCTGAATCTATACCTCATATGCACAACGAAAAACAAAATTCACGATGAAATGCCACTTTCTTGATGTAGCACAAAGAATGACATGCTATTTATATTTTCCTAAGGATTTGCAAAAAACTATAAATATTTTGAAAATTTGAATTCCTTTGTAAAATGCTGTAATATAACTTATTAATTGTACTAGGCATAAGAACTTTTACAGACCAGACCCGAGGTTACACAAAAGATCCTTCATTTTAAACTTAAATTATCAAAAGCCTGTGAATAAGCCAAACTAGTCTTATCTGAGATCCTTACCTAATATAATCAGTTTCATGCACCCCAAGGAGTGAGGATAATCACTGCCTCCATTTTACCTTTCACGTGATGGTATATCACAATTTTATGTGCATTTATTCCATGGGAAGATTAGAATCAAAAAGACTCACCAGGCTGCCCATCTGACAAGCATATAAAAACCTGAAAGGCATTTTACACTGAAGAATTGATTTTCACAGTGTGGATGTGATACTTTTGCTTTTAATCTGTTTCCCAAAAGATAATACATATACTGGTGAATCTCCCACGGCGCTGTAAGGCTCTCTTACATATCTGTCATTTTGCTAACACCTTCTGTTCAGCCTCTACATTTGTCTGTCTCTTCATATTCTCTCCTCTAGAATCTGTCCTTTTCTGTTCATTTCTTTGGCGTGGCAGATGGTGGTGGCATAGAACTAAGCCAATAATATCTGAAGGTTAGGAAATAGACTTTTTTGAAAAATCTAAGACTCAAACGATACTGGAAGTCGGTGGAGTTTGCGTGCTATGAGACAAGAAAACAGACTAATTATCAAAGAGGCAATATACAGTTAGCTCATGGATTAAATCAATTTTTCAGCACAACTGTTAAAAGCTCTTAAAACCGTGCTGTTGAAGTGTAAAATCCTGGTCACTTCAGGGGTAGAATTCTGCTCAGTTGTATCTCAACTAAGTGCCTGCACCTGGCAATAAGGAGTTTGAAAATGAATCATCTGAACCACCATTTAAAACATTACTCATCTCCTGTACTGGTGGTGTCCAATCTGACCACCAAAAACTTAGACAAGGCGCTGGCCAAACTACCTGGCAGTTCGGAGGCTGTAATCAAGATAGATCCAGGCAGCCTTCCCTACTGATTTTCTACCTTCCTCTTTCTGCATCCACTCTGATATCCCTTCCTCAACATCTGGATGATAAAGAAGTGGGAAGGTCACAAACTTACTATCTAAAACTCATTATACGGGTGCAACAGAGGTAAAAAAAAATCAATAGACATCCGAGGGAGAATTGCTGAATATATTCAACGAGATAGTAAACATACTTACACACAAAAGTTATCAAGAATACTGAGATAAAAGATCCACCACGATTGTATAAATGGCAGAGCCTGCCTGAAGTGCCAAATAAATTATGCCAGAAAAGTGTCTATTAGTTATGTATTTCATCAAAACAGATAACCTTGTATCAATTCTATGATGGGATTTTATCCAGAAATATTTTTAAATCTCAGCTTTTATATCTTACTTCTAACATAGTGACTGATGCCAAAATTATTCTGAATCATTAGTTATCACAGCAGGAGTCTATATTGAAAATGTTCTATTTGAAGTATTTAACAGGTTTTCAGAATCAGGTTTAATATCACTGGCAAATGTAAAATCTGTTGTTTTATGGCAGTGCAATACTTCATTTAAAAAAAAATTCTAAAATACAATCAGTAATATAGTTGATTCTGGTTAATTGGCCCATCAGTTAATTGGGGCAGTTGCTTATTTGAGACAACTCTTAAATGACAAAAACTAATAGACAAAATAGCCAGGACTCCCCAAATTTATCTGGGACATTGTGCCACTTGATTGGGGCAGGAGACTGCTGTCAAACAGTTTCTAATTGGCGTCAGTCATATGCACTTGTGTAGCTGTTAGAAACTACATTGAACTTAGAGCAAACAGTTTTTGAGTAGCGTAACGTGTATGGTTATGTTAAGTTATCAATTTGGGCCAATTGATGCAGATTCAAAATGCTGTGATTTTCAATCATTTTAGTTTAAAGGCATTATCTGCACTAGGTGTCTGCATCGATTTTGTTCATTTTCAGTCAATCGAAAAAAAAAGGATTAATTCCTCCATCAACGACTATTAGGAACTAATACAGTTTGATAGTATTCTAGTAGTATTGGTAGTGCTCTAATTTGATCTGTATTTCATTTAAATACAGAATTTGTTACTGAGTTAAACAGTGTCCTTTTTTTAAAAAAAGAACACCTTTTTAACAATTTGCATGAAACTTCAGCTAACTGGAGCAGCTGCTTAATTGGGCCAAAATCTATCGGTCCTGGTGTGTCCCAATTAACTGGAAGTGTGTGTGTGTGTGTGTGTGTGTGTGTGTGTGTGTGTGTGTGTGTGTGTGTGTGTGTGTGTGTGTGTGTGTGTGTGTGTGTGAGAGAGAGAGAGATTATACGTAATATATGTACTAAATTAAATGAGTAGTACAAGAGAGAATTAAGGACAAGGTAGTGTACATGGGTTCATTGCTTTATAGTCCAAACTATGACAATGTACAATTCCACAGATATCAAATTGTGAAACTCAGTCATCATTCATCACATTACAACTTTGGGAATAATTAATGGTTGTCTGTTTGATAGTGAAAGCCATCACTATTAGCTCTGACTTCAGCTGGTATTCACAATGATTAATGACAGATTGGTAACAGGTTATCAATTACAGATGGCAAATCCATCTCATCATTTGTCATCTTGCTTTGGAAAAGCAGGCAAACATTTTAGTGGCTAAGATTACCTAACATGATCTTACCAGCACCATATTGCCCTGTACAAAAATATCATTTAATGCAGTATAAGCATTACTTGCATAAAACCATGAGATATAGGAGCAGAATTAAGCCATTCGGCCCAAGTCCACTCTGCTATTCAATCATGTCTGAATTTTGTTTAGCCCATTCTCCCCATAACCCTTAACCCTCGTGGCATTCAAGACGTGAATCTCTGCCCTAAATGTACTGAGTGATTTGGCCTTCACAGACTCTATATCAATGACTTCTCTAGATTCACCATCTCCTGTCTGAAGAAATTCCTCCTCATCTTAGTTTTAAAGGGACATCCCTTTATTCTGAAGCTGTGGTCTCGAATCCCAGGCTCTCCTACTAACGGAAACATCCTCCATACATCTACTTTAAGGCCTTTCAGTATCTGGTAGTGGGCATGATACTACGGTACAAGCATACAACCTCTCCCTCCCTGTCAGCAAAATAAAGAGTGATCATTATCTTCAGGAAGGAGGGAGATACACATGCTCCAGTTCATATCAATGGTGAGGAAGACGAGAGGGCTGGATTCAAACTCCTCGGAGTGAACATCCTTGATTGCCCATCCTGGTACACCCACGCAAAATAGAAAGCATTGTCTGGATGCATCCTGGCTTGATACGGCCGCTGCTCTTCCCACTGCTGCAAGAAACTGCAGAGCTGTGGATACAGCTCAACACATCACAGGAACCAGCCTCCCCCTCCATCGACTCTGTCTACACTTCTCGCAACTTCGGAAAAGCACCGAGCATAATCAGAGACCCCACCAACCCCAGGCACACTCTTTTCTCCCCCACCCATTGAGCAAAAGATACAAAAATCTTAGAGCACATATAACCAAGCACAAGGACTGCTTCTATCTCACTGTTATAAGACTTTTTGAATAGTTTCCTGGTATGATAAAAACCTTACTGACAACCTAAACTACACTCTAGTTACACTTTATTCCACACTCTGTTATTGTTTTACCTCATACTAACCTTAATGCACTGTTGTAATGAACTGATCTGTATGCAAGTTTCTCACTGTACCTCTGTACATGTGAGAATAAATCAATTTAGCAGATTGCCACATCTCTGACATTGTTGCAGTTATCATCTTTATAATGACTTCATTACTCTTTTAAAACATTTCAAAAAATTTTGCAAGGTTTCCAGCTTGAGATAGGGTCCAAGCTCCAAGTACATAGAGCAGGGTAACACTTTAAACATGCAGAAGTAGAGGGGAAGCAGCGGATTACCAAAAGTACTACATCATAATTGTCATTCTCACAAATTATTGCAACAAAATCCAAACAACTCCATTTATAATCCTTCCTCCCAGAGATATCAACTCTGGTTATGCATGAATAGGTACCAGCGGCAATGGCAGGCTTCTAGCACCTCCCCATGGGTCACTACCCATGCAAGAGCCTGGTGATAAAATGTACAATTGAACCTTATCACACCTTATCAGACATTCACATGAAAATATCTGAGTGATGATCTGCAGTGGGATTGGTGCTCTATAGGCAACACTAGCACACATCAATACTGACATGAAAGAAAACAAATTTAGGATTACAACAGAAGGTGCTTCTTTAAGGCTAGTTCTTTATACTCTTTTAAGTGAGAAGATGAAAAATTCACACAAAATTCTAGGTGCAGTCTGACCAGGACCATGTATAATTGCAAGAGGGAAAGATGTGATAGCTCTACGCAGAGATGGGTTAGATGAGATTTACATGCCATGTTTTCAGGAAAATATTAGTTTGGAGAAACAATGGTATGGAGTAGCATACCATTTGCTGGGATAATGTAACAAAAATGTTACCAAACCAGAATTTTCAGGAAAACATATAAACCTGTACTTTTTAAAATCAATTACAGCATTAAATGTTTCTTCTTTGAAACAGCGCAGAGTGATAAAATATTTAATTGAGGTGTATAAAACTCAGCCAGTTCTCCACAGTGTTATTTGGACAAGTGTAGTTATATTTGCAATGAGACTCAGAACTAAGGACTACAAAATTTTTTCACAGATGAACGAGAGACTGATGGCCAGCGCCAATTTGGTCAGCTGAAGACCCCTTTCCATGCTGCATCTAGAACTGTATAAGTGAATACAGGATAGCTGAACGCTTCTCCTTCACACTGTAAAAGGGCAGTAGTGGTAGAATTCTTCAATGCATTTAAACAGTACTTGGATATGAAACCAGAACCTCATGTTTATGAACCAACATCTGGAAAGTACACTGAATAGCACTTGTTGGTTGGCGTTGCTAAAATGACAGAATGGGTTCTTTGGACTTGATAAAACTTCAATGATTCTCATACGACAAAGTACACTATTCACAGGGTCAATTAAAGTGCACCAAGTTCAAAGAAAATTATTTGTTAATTTAAACCAGACTTTATGTGATAAAAATGGAATGTCTTATGAGGTTGTAGGTCTCCAATTTTAGGCCTATGGTGCAGCATATCATTTGTTGGGATAACGTAACAAAAATGTTACCAAACCAGAATTTTCAGTAAAACATATAAACCTGTACTTTTAAAATCAATTACAGCATTAAATGCTTCAAAACAAAAGACTTTTATTTTTGGAAAAGGGAGCGACTTTTCACACAAACCAAGTATGCAGAACTAAATATCACAATCACCAATACAGATATTATATCTTTGAATCCAAAAGAAAATATTCTGCATATACAGAAATAGGATTTTGCAACATTACATTGCTTAATTAGACCAAAAAAATTAGCAAAGTGATCCACTTTTAAGAGGATGATGCATAGTAATGGGAAAAAATTTGGACAGCAAAGCAAACAGCCTAGTACAGTACCAAGTATTCGTGTTCAGTATTTAATCACACAATCAGGATCATACCGCAATACAAAAAAAAAGGAAAATCATGCATTGAGTTCTTTGGTTGATGTCATTTGTTAATCACAGCTACATTGTCAATGGAGTTTTCAGAATGTTCCCATTATTAGAGTGAAAAAACTAAATGTCACAGGCTTTAATCATACTTTGTGAAACGCAGCAAAGTATTCAGTACTCAGACAAAGTACTGAGAAAAGGATCAGTGTTGACTGCAAAGCAATCTACCTGCTCCACCTCCCCACCAGCTGAGTTGCCTGCTAATAATCACAAACTGTACAAAATGTGAGAGCCTAGATAATAGGAATGCTGAAAGTAATGGAGAATTCATCTCAAAAGAAATAAGGACAAACAAGTAAAGAGCGAAAAATTGCTTTAAGTCTGCATTCATTATAGAGGAATTACCATGGAGATGACTTACCCGAGTTCGATCCTCAATCCCATAAATATAAAGCTGCATGGGAATATTAAAGCTGTGCAGGAAATTTCCGCCAAAAACCAACGTGTCTACTGGAGTGTACACTGCATGGATCCATCCTGAAAAAAAACATTAACAACTTTAGTTTGTTACAATTTGAAGCATGGCTATTAGGCATTTTAAGAGGGTTTGTTAAAGCTCTAACACGATGGGTCTAATTCACATTGAACAGTTAGGGCCTTGGGAGAAAAATAGAAAAAGGTGCAAAAGATTTATAGCATATCTGACAGAAGAAGATAGTCGGCTACATTGGGAGATATTCACAAAATTCTATTTGTAGCTACATTGCTGTTACCTAGGGTTCATTAAGCAGTAAATAAAATGACTTTCATGTTTAAGAACATTTCATTACAATATAATACAGACTGCAGGCTGAACGAGATGACAGGTTTGTATGATCTGATCTTTACAGTTCCTGCAAGTTCCATACAACCTCAGGACAACAGGGGTGAAGTTTCTAACCATCTTTTCATAATCAGAAAAGACAAGGAAATTCCAGGGCAAAAGGGGAGTAAAGGAAGATTAGGGAGGATGAATGCTGATTTTCTGGAACAGAAAGATCTTAAGTATTTTTGGTGCACTGAAGCATCCTGTTTTCTCAAGTACAGAGTTTCAGTTTCCTTTGTAGCAGTCTTCATGGTTCTCCAAGAATTCTACTTTGTGTGGTGAAGAGCATCTCGCATCTGGCCCTGTAAGTCTTGTATTTATGCACATGGGATTTCACATTCATTTATAATTTTGAGGCTCCTGACCTTCTTTAGAAATGTGCATTTGGCTCTTGGCTGAAAATGGTTGAACATCTCTTCTCTAGGGTGTTTATGTAACGTCACGTCAATTCCGTGAGCCACATTACTTATGCCCGAATTCTGCTCTGTTGCTGTTTTCGTATTTTAATATTATAATTAGACAGTTTAGATGCTGGTCTAGATCCCTCTTAAATATTTCTAGAGACTCTGCTCTTACTCATCTGGGTACTTACTATTTCCCCTCAATCTTTGTCATCTAGTGTTATTCAACTCTGATAAGGTTAAAGGATTTCTGCAGTCTTCCCAATCTACACCACTCCTAATTTTGTACACCTCAATTACATTCCTTCTTTTTCTCTTCTGATCAAAGGAAAAAGATCAAGCCCTTATCCTCATAACTAAAATTGTGGGACGTCACTCCATCCCATGCAAGTGAATCTCCTCTGCATCCTCTCCAGCACTTTCACATCCATCCTTTAAAAGGTTCAAAGATTAATTTTATTGTCACATGTACAATACAATTCCAACGTTTGGTTTCTCCAGACAGCTATGAAATGCAGAAAGATCATGGGTGTTGCTGAAAGAAAAGACATCAAGTTCCCCTCCCACCCCCCCAGCATGATAAAGAAAACAGAAACAAAACTCACAAATCCCAAAATCCCCCACCCACTTCCCCACAGAAAAAAACAGCGACAATAGCAACCCCTCCCCTGCAGGAAAAAAACAGTGACAATAACAATCCCCAAACCCCTCACTCAGAAAAAAGTATCAAAACCCCTACCCGCACCCCCCCCCCCACACACACACACACACAAAATTAACAGATCACCCATTTGCTTATTGGCCACAAGAAAATAAACAACAAAAAAAAACTGAAGGAGACCAAAATAAAGTGGCCAGAACTGCATATTGTACTCCAGATGAGGTCTGACCAATGCTTTATAAAGCTGGAACACAAGCTCACTCGTCTTGTATTCAACATCCCAACTAAAGGGCAGCATCCAAATGCCTTATTAACCATTATCTACCTACAATGCCAACTTCAAGATTCTTTGGACTTGTCCACTAAGATCCTTCTGTTTCTCAGTACCCCCAAGACATCAGCATTCGCAGTGTATATCTTACCATTAGTATTACTCACAAAATGCATTGCTTTACAATTATCAGGATTAAACTACACCTGCCATTTCTCAGACCATTTCACTAATACATCAATATCACCCTGTAATCTAAAACTCTTTTCCACAGGTAGTGTTACCTGCATAATGACTGACCATACCACCTACACAGACATCTAAATCATTCGTGGCACAAGCATTCAATCAGAAAAAGAACTTCCACTATCACCCTATTGTCAACCAGTCTCTCAAGAGTGACCTTGTTAAATCTAAGAAAACTTTATCTACTTCACATTGCTACCTCCTCAAAAAATTCATTCCAATTGGCTAGACAAAGATGCCCTTGACAGAGTCGTGTTGTTGATCTCTGATTAGTTCCTGTCTTTCCAAGTAATCATTAATCTCGTCCCTCAGATTAATTGACCATTGAGCACATCTACATGAAATGTTGCTATAGAAAAGCATCAACGACCTTCACTACCCAGGCCATGCTCTTTTCTTGCTGCTACCTTCAGGTTGAAAGTGCAAGTGTTTAGTACTCACACCACCAGGCTCAAGAACAGTAACTACCCCTCAGCCATCAAGTTCTTGAACAAAAGGGGATAACTACACTCATCCTATTTCTGGTGTTCCCAGAACCAATGGTCTCACTTTAAGGACTCTTTATGTTGTTACTTCAGGCTCGTCATTTATTGATTCTTATTTGTATTTGCATAGTTTTGTTGTTCATTGTTGTTCAAGAGGATGACATTATTTAAGATAACCCAATTCTCTAGCTTGTACAATGTTTGATAAGGATACATAGAGAAACAAAAATAAGCACATTCTCAATTAAATACACATTGAAACTGCCAGCACAAGTTTTGGATATTTCTTCAAACTTTCAAAATACCAAAACCTGTAACCTCTCCAATCATCTCCACAGTAGATGGTCCCAAGCCCAGCTGAGAGAGGAGGAGGGTTGAGAATGGGGCTATCAACCACAGCCTGTAAAATCCCAGAGCTACAGAAATGCCAACAGGAGCTCCAAAGACCATATCCCTGGGAGAGAAAGGCCCGTCACTTAGAAGACCTATGAAGCCATGCAGTGAAAGCCGTAAATCCATGGAATCCACAAGACTATGGTGAGGTGCTTTCGGTGGCCAATGCCCCAAATAAGTGCGATGGTCTTAAGAAGAAGAATCTCTCAAATCAGCAAGGTACATCAGTCTAACAATGCCAGCATTCAGATATTGGACAAGAGCAACAGGACACAGCTGTATAATAACCTTTACATGATGCTGATGTGAGGTCAGAAGAGTTATATTTCTGCAAATATTTTGATCAGTCATTTCATTGTAACTGCCACAAGGGTATGCAGCAAGATGAATGTTGAGGATCTGCAGCTATAAAATTAGATTTGAAGGGGAGGAATAAGGAGATAACGTCTTGCAGTAATGTCAAATGAAGTGCATATAATCGAACCAAAGCAGCATCATCTTTTAGAATTATTCATTATAAGCCACTTAAAAATACATCAAATCTCTATCTAGCAAATGATAATAGAAGTAGTTTCTAAAAATTCACAAATTGAGTGCGACAGATGAAGTTTCATTTAAAACTCAATTTCTAGGCATACTTCTACTGAAAGTAAGAGGTTGACCCCCCCCCCCAAAGAGTAAATCAGATCAAATTGAAAATCACAAGTAACACAAGTAGAATGCATCTCACTAAGATGTTAAGTACGCACATGAACTGCATACAAATATAGCAAAGGTAATCGTGATTATACTAAAGCCCATTATATTAGATGATGCTAGTTACTCAAGAATAAATGGCTTACAGGAAAAGGTACTTCAGTTTTACTTATTTGCAACACACAAACCTTGCCACACTTAACGACCTAAATAAAAGGGTAGCATAGCAAAATCGTTGTTTCTAAATTTAGTTAGGTTTAACAAACAATCCTACTCTCCATTAATATACTTATGAAAACAATATTTATTTAATAGATAACAGCTGTCTTCAGTTACCTGAAGGGATCAGAAAGGTATATCCTTGTTTTAACTCAATTCGCTGGCATCCATCCACTCTGTCTCCAAGGAAAATATCACCTTGTTTTCCTGACAGAACCCATTCTTCATAAATCTCCAGATTGTGCGATGTGGGTGGAACTAACCAGAATACCTGAGGAGACAGACTGCTTGTAAATCTGAGTGTCTTTAGAACGATTAAATTTCCCACTGCATTAAAAATTAGCTCAAACTTAAAAGGTTTGAAAATTATTCTAATGTTTTGATATGCAGTACTGATGTACATGAACTTTATTAAAAGTCAAAAACATGCAAATAGAATACAACCTCCTCCACCTCCTCTGAACAAATTAGCAATTACTTAACAAGGTGATAAAATTCCATGTGGCAATGTTCATAATTTTCTGTGGTTCTAAATTCAAAATTATTCAGAAGCACAACTGAATAATTGCCACATTTACAAAAGAGCACCTTGACATAATACCCTAATTATTTCATGTGATTTTCCCCAATATCAGTTTCAGCTACACGTTGTTGGATGTTGATACTTTTGTGATCCAAAGGTTCTTCGGAAGTCAAGAATGAGGCATAAACTTATTGCTTACAATCATTTTATTAAGTGTTACAAGAGCAGAAAACAAACAAGGAAGAAGAGCTGAAAGAACAAAGAAACGACAAAGGAAAAAGCAGTTGTGGCTATCAGACAAGAGTTAATAAAATTCCAGTGATAACAATTCAACAGTAAAATAGCTAGATTCAATTAGTGTGACACCTACTACAGAAAACGAACAAGTTTCTAGAAAAATAGCAACTGTACCATAATAACTGAAAAATCCACTGAACATGTGCATACCGCACTGAACATATCGCATTTGCATAGGCGATTATATAAAAGTACATGGCAGCTGGCCAGTAGTCTAGTGGCATCTGCACCAGATTTCGAGGCGAGTGGTCCTAGATTTGAAACCGGCTGGCACCTTGCACATGAGCTATCAACTCAGCCTCATAAAAAGATAGACTAATTTGCTAAAGAAATGGCAAAATTGCCGCATGGTGCACCACAAGGTGGGGAAAGGGAGAACAACAACATAAAAATGCAAGCAAACATAGGAAAGTTGAATTAGAAGAAAAATATAGGGAAATAACAATTCTACAGCCCAACCCAATAAAGTGCTGTGATTAAATACTGCAAGACTTCAAATTTTCTATGAGTAAGCAGAATATTCAACTGAACTTAATAGATAAAATGGCAAGATCACATCCCTATTCGCTGATCCCACTGTCTTGCATGCTACTGAATCATGCCATTCCAAAACAAGCTCGTGGATGCTAAATTATACCATTAGAAAACAAGATGCACATTTCACATTAGCCCTCAAGGAGAACTAATTTCTGTTCCACAATCTGGGTGGGGTATGTGACAAGCTAGTATTGAGGAGCAGGGCTGGGAGATTATAAAGAAGAAACACAAGATCTGTATAATTTGCTCCGGTCCAATCAAGATTTTCCTCACTACAGATCTCCATCAAGAGTATCAATTCCATTCGTTTTCCTGAGGGCTAATGCACAGTCATAAGGTTTCAAAGAAAAAGGCAGAGAGAATACTGTTTATAGAAATGCTCGATATTTGCCACATTGATTTCAAAGGGACCAGCTCTTCAACATGTGCCTAATAATGGAGAAAATGAGAGGTCAATACCCCCTTGTACATCTGCTTCATAGACTACTCAAAGGCGTTTAACTGTGTTCAATTCACCAAACTGTGGATGACAATGATTCAGCTCGGCAAGGCACCACACCTAGTGGCTCTTCTAGAAACACTGTATGCTATGCAATCCTCCAGCCTCTGGACCACATCTGGCGAGACAATCATTCTGCAATGGGAAAGGAGTCCGCCAAGGCTGCATCCTTTCTCCACACCTTTTTAACATCTACACTGAGATGATCATGAGACTGGCAATTTCAGACAACACTGGCATTAAAATAGGAGGAAGAACCATCAGTAACTTGAGATATGCAGATGACACAGCCCTGCTAGCCACAGCAGAAAACCTATAAGCACTACTCAATAATGTCACAAAAGTCTCTACTGAATTTGGACTGCTGATAAATGGCAAAAAGACCAAAGTTATGGTGATAAGCAAAACTGCAACTCAAGCTGACATCTACATCAGACACAACAAGGTCGAAGAAGTGTCCTCCTTTATATGCCTTGGTGCAGAAGTAAATGACACAAACAAATGCAGCAAGGAAATAAGGCGAAGGCTAGCAATGGCACACACAAGCACTACCAAACTCTGGAACATCTGGAAAGATAGATCTGTGAGCACTGACACCAAGATACGCCTCCTCAAGAGTCTCATCTGGCCAGTAACCCTATATGGCTGTGAAACATGGACCTTAAGAGCAGCTGATGAAAAGAAGTTGACAGCATTTGAGATGTGGACATACAGATGGATCCTCAGGGTATCATACATTGAGAGGAGATCCAACAATTTCATCCTAGAAAAGATTGTCATGAAACCAATACTTCTGGAAACTGTTATCCAAAGGAAACTGCTATTTTGGACACATCTCAAGAACTGATGACACAATGGAACGCACTGTGCCTGAAGGCAGAGAAGAAGGAAGCCGTTCCCGAGGCAGACAGAGGACAACCTGGATCAACAACATCAAGAAGTGGACCAACTTCAGGCCAGGGAGGCAAGAGGTTTGACTGCCGACAGATCTCAGTGGAAGAAAGTGGTCGCTGAGGCTCTGTCAGAGTATGGCACATGATGATGATTTCAAAGAAAATTTACATTCCTCTGTGAAACATGCACCCAAAAATATTCGTCCAAAACTCCTTGTAGATGTACTACAGAATATGGTTTCCACTAAGATATACCGTTACTGTTTTTGTATATTAAAATATAGTAACTATGTTGAAAATATAGAAAACACTCTTCGAAGATTGTCATGGCATTATATACTCTGATTTGGAGTTGAGGCACTCTTTAGAAAAGAATATCTCCTCAACAATCACCTATTAAGCTATGGAACAGGACTTGATTCCCCATTTTTAACACTGTTTGGCTGATCAATGATAATTTACAATTTACTCAGCCTAGAATCCCCCGATCCTACAAAAGATCTTATCCAACCAACCATTCTTTATGTAAGAACCTAGATAATGAGCATCAGAGGGTGTCTCTTAACCATGCAGAATTTTATTTAACCGTAACCTATCATTACCTGATGTCCAAACATGTCACCTTCCAAGAGGAGTAACTGAAGAGTAATTGAAATTGCTACCAATCGACCAATCCAGCAATGTCTATGAATTAAACTGGATCCGTACGGTTCAAAACTACTGTAGGCATGCTCTTTAACCAGCAGAAAGGCCCAGCGGTTTTGGTTTTGATTTGTCATATATAAAATTCACCATTTTATTGTTATTATTCCAAAACATCTTTGCTTTCAGTCCCTCCAAATAAGTCATATAAACAAAGCAATCAAATTTTAAAGTAACCAAAGACAATAAGTATGCTACTTACCTTCCCTCCTCGAAGAACATGATACCAAACTGAAGTGCCACCAAAATCAATGTGAAAATCGGTGTAACAACCTTTGACGCTCATTAAGCAGTACCTGCAGGGAAAGCATTTAACAATTAATAATTTCAAGCCTTAACACTCATAAATTGCTGGCCTAAATGGGGGTTCATTGTGACCAAAAACAGCAGCAAGTTACATCCTCTAATGACATGATGAAGGTCAACAAGATTGGAACATTTAATGCAAGGCCCCTGCTTTGAAAATAAGTATCGGGTTATTATATTCTGTGCTCCCAAATGTGCTCCCCTGCACATTGGTGAGACATGACACAGATTAGGGGAAAGTCGTCTACTGTAATAGCCAGAATCTCTTGCCATTTTAATTCCACCTCCCATTCCCACACTGACATGTCTGTTCATAGCCTCCTAAACTGCCATGTTGAGCCCAGATGCTAATTGCAGGAACTCACCTCATACTCCATCTTGGTAGTCTCCAACTTGACCACATCAATATTGATTCCTCTAACTTCTGCTAATCACTCCCCCGTTTCCTCTCCCGCCCTTTGTTTTCCTTAATCCCCGTCTCCTTTACCCACTCACTTTACCCTCCCCCACTCTCACGATCCACCCATTACCAACATGTTGCCTCTGATTTCACAGCTCCTTTTTATTCCATGGACAATTACCCTGTCCTACAAGATATCCCTTCTTCAGCTTTTTGCATTTCTATCACCCCCTAGCTTTTCACATCATCCCCTTCTCCCCTCTCCACCACTTTCCTACCTTTCCCCTTCACCTGTATTCACTAATCTCCTGCAAGCTTGTGCTACTCCTGCTTCCCCTGCCCTTCTACTTCTGACTTCTTGTATGCGCTCTTTCTTTCCTGACGAAGGATCTCATTTCCCTTCACAGATGCTGCCTGACTTGCTGAGTTCCTCCAGCATTTTGTATACATTGCTCCAGATTTCAAGCACCTGCAGTCTGTCTTGTGTCTTCAGTTACTAACACTAATAAATTTTAGGATAATTAATTGTTTTGTTTTTGCATTTCACTGTACATTTTTGTCACCCAAGGAACACAGTAAATCATGCTTGCCATTTGCTACATCACTGAGAACCATAATGCAGGTGTATTTCAACGACTATGAGTGAAATACTAGGAAAAAAAATCTGTCTAAACCATGAACCAACTTACAAATAGGAGCTAGTTACTGCTTATAAGTAGATGGATTAAAGAGACAAATGAAAATTAATTTAAAATTTACAAAGCACGCATCCAAAAAAAGGTAACAGCCTTAAATAATCCCATCAATCTAAAATTTAAATAAAAAATACTCAGTTTTAACATGCCTACTTTTTGAAGGAAAATAAGCAAGTGCTCTCATAATGCACTGTCAAATGGCAACAGTAGATTTATTATAAAATTAATTCCGTTAACACGCAGATTCGATTTGTTCATGTCCCCGCTAGTTTAAGCATCCAGTCAAAAATTTATGGCTCACAAGCATTATGAACTTTGTTACACATATTGTGTGTGGAAAATATGCAAAGCCATTGCATATCTTAAGACAGCTGTACTCAGTCTCAAAAATGAATAGAAAATGCCAATTAGTGCCCTGCTTATGCTATCACACAATCGGGCTAGATATCCACAATGTAATCATATTCCAGCACTCATCAGAAGCAGTTCCAACCTCATTAGAGGTCAACATCTATACCCAAGTATTTCTAAACAAAACCACACACAATCTGATTCCCAATCTATAGGTCAATAAATTAAACCTACTGCCAACATTTGTTGCTTTCCACTCACTGCATGAATCCCCAGTCCTTTTAGATTCAGCAGCAACCATCAGCTGTAACTAATGGCAGAATCAGACTGATGTTTCATGCACCTTACAAATAATTCAGCTGTTCATCTGAACCCACCATTACTCCGATGTTGCTTTTTGTGGGTTATGTTGTGTCAGCGTTGGTGAACTCTTCTAAGGATCATTTATTGCCTCATCTCCTCTTCATTTATTGCCTTCATTTTAAAGATAGAATCTAGGCAGTATGCAGGCTGTGCACACACTCGTCTGCTGATAGGCTGTGAAGGACTGTACCAGGTGGCTACAGCAGCAGTCTGCAGATCAGAGCTGCTTCTGGCTAAGGAGAAGTCCGCTGCCTAGCAACAGGATCCAGGATTGAGGTTGACAGAAAGATATGCACTGATGTCATGAAGACGGCTTGGGCAATTTGCGGGGTCTAACAGTCTTTGTTCCCCATTGTTACTGCTACAGTTCTCTGAGTCAGATTTGTTAAGAAGACCCTCCATGTTCTTTATGGAGCAACTATCAAAGAAGCCCTCTTGCCCCTCCATACCACAACTTGTGTGAACCTGCAAAACCTATTTCAGGAAACAAGCTGGTGCTTACATAATCATCTGTTTTAGGTTCTGTTGTGGCACGATTAAAGAGGCAGCCTTCATGTAGTTCAGCTCTGTCAGACACAGTCAGACTCTGTATGCAAGCTTGCAGGTGATAGTGTTGAAATTTTAATTCTAATTGGAATTTAATGACTCATATTACAAGATAAAAGGCAATGTTTAGAAACCTTTATGGAGTTTATAACAATACAACAAGATATGCAAAATTCTATTTTTAAAACGGTAATCAGAACAGCAGAAAAAAGTATACAGATAACATCAATTTTACAAAACAATATTTAGAATTTTATTTTTTATAAATGTGCCAATAGTAAAATGCTCACGGCTAGCTTCTCAGGAGCAATTAAAGATGCACAATAAATGTTAGCCTTGCCAATAATGCCCATCTCCCAAACAATGAACATTTTGAGAAAATCCAATATTCTAAATAAAGCAAAAGGGATAACGTGACCACATACAGCGAGCTAGATATAAAGATAGCTGGAAAAAGCTGCATGCAGTGCAGAACTCAAAACTAAACTGGTTTCAGTGCCTGAACATTTCTGTTGGATTTTTTTTAATATAACACAACTGTTAACACATTGGCATCCACCTCTGTTGCCACTCTGCCATCTGTCTTGCGTCTTTCATAAGGCTGGATGAAGACAAATAATGTTTCTTCTGCCTTTAATCCTATTGTTCAGATCATT
The DNA here is from genome assembly GCF_030144855.1 of Hypanus sabinus. NCBI lineage: Eukaryota > Metazoa > Chordata > Chondrichthyes > Myliobatiformes > Dasyatidae > Hypanus > Hypanus sabinus. Next base: position 91,058,910 of record NC_082718.1, read on the forward strand.
GTACGCAATGTTCTACGTGCTTATCGACAAATTGCTGCACTTTAATAATGTAATAACTCACCACAGTTCTATCATACAAATACCTTCTCATTCATCATTTACATTATCAAGTGATAAATTCATCAATGTCAGCAACAGGACTTTAATAATACAATTCAAAAAAGTTACCCAGCACTTACAGTCCCTGGCACAATAAATACAAACATGTCTACAGAAAATCAATTCAAATGGCTAATGCACCCAATATATTAATGAAGAAAACACTGAACTAGTAGATATTTTGGCTTTTTGTCAGATCCAGATGTTGGATGAACTATGGGCACAGTAGGGAATCATATCAACTCCATTGCAAGGCAAGAAAGATAGTAGGGGTTCCAACACATTTATTTAAAGAGAACTTCTTTCTGATTTCTCATGGTGTCCCTTCTGAGTTTGTACACACGTTATTATAGGAACATTTTTTTCACGATTTTAAAAGAACCAAAACATTTTTTCCAGAAAGTCTACACTAAGCAAACTATCCTCAGTATGAAAGATGGAAAATTTAAATTGGTTAAGATGGAATACCAGGCCTTCTCTTAGGCAGCTTCTTGACAATTGAAGATGACTAGTTTCCACTCTAGATCTGTGGACTTTCAGGTATTTGATGAGGCCTCTCTAGGACTTGTAGATCTTTCCACAGATGAGGCAGAAGGTATCTGACGGGACACACAGTTTGGTAACTTGTATATACCTCCATTCAAGCTGCTCTCAATGCATTTTCTCAAAGTACCCAGTGCCACCTTGAATGCTTCTTCTCCACTTTAAGTAGTCACGGGCCAGGAATGTTACATTTTTTAAAGGAAGCTTTTAGAACATTTTGAATCTCTTCTTCTACCCAACAATAATCTCTTCCTTTGAACAAGTTCAGAAGAAGGTACACACATTGGTGAGTTAGGTATGGGCTGAAAAGAAGTAGCTTGCACGTTGAGACTGTAATTAGGTCTCAGTGTTAGCAAGTTGACCTGGGACAAAACAGTGACTTTGGCTCGTGGAAGAGCCATGAATGCCTGTCTGTATTGTATTTTGTGTTGTGTGTTTATTATGGCTAATTTGTCACATTGGTCAGGACATGGTAGAAGCAAATGAGTTATGTATTCAAGCTTTGTCTTAGTTTCACTGAGAGAGTGTGATTGTTGTGTTGATCTTATTTCATTATTTTGCTAATTATGCTAATTTGAAAACCAATTACCATCATTTCGTTATAGCACTAATTTAGTTTCATTAGTTTTTTTTAAAAATTGCTATAAGATTGCCCAACTTTGTTGGTTTTGTAATAAAGGATTAAACATACTTTTCTCAACTTGGAACTTAGTTATTTTGTAAACACTTCATAGATTCAACTCCCATACTCAACCTCTCAGCAGATCATAGATGTTTGACTTTGGCTGACAAGTAGCTCTCAAGATATGGGAGGAAATCCACATTTTCTTGGGTCTTGGCATGAACATGGCAAGTTCAGCCTGGTTGTCGAGCTTTGTCTTGCAAGTGCTGAATGCAAGCCCTCAAGGAAATGTCTCTACAGGTATCCAAAGGTTATACTCCAGTAGAAAATCCATCACTGAGAAACAAGTTCAGAAAGACCAGAAAATAGCTTACTGTCAGATACTTCAGAGGTACCATCACAAAACCCAATCTAACAATCTAACAGAGAATGAAAAATGGAGGTGAACTTATCAATGGTAGAGAGGCAATCAAGCTCTACCACACAACAGTCTACTCATTCAAGGCTTGCCACCACGCCCCAGACCAAAAGTTAGGAAGTTCACATAACAAACAAAAGACCTTGGAAGAATGTGGTATCCCTTTTAAATTCAAAACTCCACAATAAAACACGAGTTATAAATCTACAACCTCAAGAACCACATCTGAGAAGATCCTCAGAAGAAATGGAATTGTGGAAGAAAGTCAGCAAAGTATTCACTCTTCTTTAGCATTTCAATAAGCATCCTCTCTCCACAATCTCACCCATCACCTCTTCCTCAATATGGGCAAATATCATGCTGGACTGAATAGATTGATATGTGGTAGAGTCAAGGGCACTCTCATCAAGATCATCATCACTGCCCCACCCCTGAAGGCTGATTGGCTTTTTGTCCTTTTAAGTTCTTCGTTCTCAGTAAAACCAGGCCCCAAGTGTTTTGGCTGTAGATGGCCTCAGCAGTTCTAGTATCTGCTCATGCTACATCTGTCATTCAGTTGCTGGCCCACCTGATGTCAGCTTGGTATCTGTTTCACAATCAAACAGCTTGTTATCCTTCATTCCCTAACCTACCAAACAAAATAAAATCCCTGTTTAGGTCCAATACAAAAGCACAAACTGTGTCCTAAAATGAGAAAACTTGTTCATGAAAAGAGCAGAGAAAAGGCAAGAGGAATGTACACATACATATTTATTTGTGAAAATGGTACAACTATATAGTCACTGGTCAAGGTAAATCCACATGAAATACTAAATGATTGTAAGCCCAACATCCTAATGTGCAAAATTCTCTCAAACAACAATATAACTTGCATTAATATGGTAATCTGTTTATTAAATTTTGTGGCTTTGCACATCCTCTGCCTCTCATTATATTTCCCCACTCATTGTGCACTCTTTAGGCCTCTATTATCACATTTATAATAACAAACCCTTAAGCTGGCTCCAAAGCATAGATATTAACAAAAGGTAAATGTTCATCCAAATTCATTTAAAATAAATTACATGTATATAAAAATAATTTTAATTTTAAAATTACTTAATTAATTCTTTATACATAACAGACTCCACAGTAACACAACTCCAACTTGTTCCCAAAATAGCACATCACTCATTATACAAAACTAGTCTCTTTGGAATACATATCGTCCAGCATCACATAAGAAACAGCACATATTGTTTCGTAACCTTATGCAAAAGTCGGGAAGGGCATCTAAGAGAAACATTCCATATACAACTACTAACATAAATACTTGGGACACATGATAAGCTTAAATCTGGCATATAACTTAATTTTAATGTCATATCACTGGGAAAAAGATACAAAAGCTACAAAATTCAAAACCAACAACTCACATGGTCACTGACTATTAGAAATAAGGGTTAACAAAACCAATTAAGTCATTCAAAACACACGTTTAAAGATTGCTTACTTCTATCAAGTCAGAGATAGACAATCCACATCAGGGAGTCCATTAGACAGATTATCTTTTAGCGATCAAGATTTTAAAGGCAGAGTTTCACAACAGTTTCTCTGATCAGCAACTAATCAGCAAGAGACAGTGCATACATAGCTACCTTTCAGCTTCAAAATTGAAAAGAAGAGCTTTGCACCAGTTTTCCCAAGTTGGACAATCCAAGACAGGGAGTATGTTAGAGAGCTACCTTTTAATCACGCTGGTGATAGAGATTTTAAAGACAGATTTGGAGCTGGAACTGGATGAACTCCGAATCATTCGTGAGGCCGAGGGGGTGATAGATAGGACATATAGAGAGTTAGTTACACCTAAGGTCCAGGACACAGGAAACTGGGTGAGAGTTGGGAAGTGGAAAGGGGTTAAGGAGCCAGTGCAGAGTACCCCTGTGGCCAACCCCCTCAACAACAGGTATATCACATTAGATCCTGTTTTTGGAGCTGACCTAACAGAGGAAAGTCAAAATGGTCAGGTCTATGGCACCGAGTCTGCCTCTGTGACTCAGAGGAAAAGAGGCACTGTAGTGACTGGGGATTCATTAGTTAGGGAATGCACAGGAGGTCCTGTGGGCAAGAACAGGAATCCCAGATGGGATGTTGCCTCCAGGGTCACAGGGTCTGGGATATCTCAGATCGAGTTCTCAACATTCTTAAGTAGGTGGGTCATGGTCCAATGACATGGGTAGGACAAGTGACAAAGCTCTGCATAAAGGATTCAGGGAGTTGGGTGCTAAGTTAAAGGGTGGACCTCCAGGGTTGTGATCTCAGGATTGCTACCATGCCATGTGCTAGTGAAACCAGGAAGATTACACAGTTTAACATCTGGCTAAGGAGTTGGTGTAGGAGGGAGGGCATAAGATTTGTCAATCATTGGGCTCTCTTCCAGGGAAGATGGGACCTGTTCAGAAGGGACAGTATGCACCTGAACTGGAGGGAAACTATTATCCTAGCAGAAAGACATGTTAAAGCTGCACGGTGGGGTTTAAACTAGAGTTGCAGGGGGATGGGAACCAGAGTGCCAGAACAGTTAGTGGTGAGGTTGTGGAGGTAGATGTTAGCAAGACCTCAGACAACATTAGGAATCAAAAGGTTGAGCATGGTGCAACTACTGTCCTGAGCTGTATGCATTTCATTGCAAGATATATCGTGGGAAAGGCAGATAATAGTGCTGAAGATAAGGTAGCTGAGGCAATATGTAGTGAGGAGAGGCTGTTGATAGGGCAAAATTTCAGTCAACAGATGAGTAAAAGACAGACAAAATCGAAAAGAGCGAGTGCAGGACTGAAGGTGTTACATTTGAATGTGTGCAGTATACGGAATAAGGTACATGAAATTGTGAAGTTGCAGAGTGGCAGGTATGAAGTTGTAGGTATCACTGAATCTTGGCTGAAAGCAAATTATGGCTGGGAAATTGACACCCAAGGATACACATTTATTCAAAAGGGCAGGAAGGAAAGGAGAGGAAGCAGTTTCATTAGAAAGAGGTGACATAGGGTCAGAAGGTGTTGAATCTTTGCGGCTAGAGCTAAGGAACAGCAAAGGTAAAAAGACCCTGACTGGAGTTGTATACAGAACCCCTCCCCCCCACCAAACAGTACTGAGGATGTGGTCTACAAATTACAACGGCAGATAGAAAATGCAGACAAAAGAGCATTGTTATAATAATCATGAGGGATTTAAATATGTGGATCGATTGGGCAAATCAGGTTGGTGCTGGATTCCAGGAGGGGGAATTTCTAGAGTGCGTATGAGATGGCTTTTTAGGGCAGCTCATGGTTGAGCCCACGAGGGGATCAGCTATCTTGGATTGGGCCACATGCAATGAACCAGAATTCATTAGAGAGCTTAATGTAAAAGAACTCTTTGGGGAAAATGATCATAATATGATCGAATTCACCGAGATTTGAGGAGAAGCTGAAGTCAGCTACATCAGTATTACAGAGGCGTAAAGGCATGAGAGAGGAGTTGGTCAGAATTGATTGGAAAAGAACACTGGCAGGGATGGCAGCAGAGCAGCAATGGCTAGAATTTCTGGAAGCAATTTGGAAGGCACACGATATATACAGCCAAAAGAGGAAGAAGTATTCTAAAGGAAAGATGACACAACCAAGTCAAAGCCAACATAAAAGCCAGAGAAGGCATATAATAAAGCAAAATTCAGTGGGAAGTTAGAGGATCGGGAAGCTTTTCAAAACCAGCATCAAAAAAGTCATTGAGGAGGAAAAAATAGAATACAAAAGTAAGCTAGCTTTCTACAGGGGCACAATTGAGAGCATCCTGACTGGCTACATCACCGCCTGGTATGGAAACTGTACTTCCCTCAATTACAGGACCCTGCAAAGAGTGGTGCGGACAGGCCAGCACATCTGTAGATGTGAACTTCCCACTATTCATGACATCTGCAAAGACAGGTGTGTAAAAAAGGCCTAAAGGATTATTGGGGACCCAAGTCACCCCAGACACAAACTGTTCCAGCTGCTACCATCCAGGAAACTGTACTGCAGCATAAACGCCAGGACCAACAGGCTCCGGGTCGGCTTCTTCCACCAGTCCGCTATATCCTGCTGTGAACAATCACAATCCTCTCAATTTTGATTGTTCTACCAAGTCTTGTGTCACCTGTAAATTTAAAACTTGCATCTTAGGACCCCAAACCCACGTTATTATAGATCAAATGAATCAATGGCCCCAAAACTGATCTGGTGGAATGCCAGTATTCATCTTTCCACTAGTCTAAAGAAACCACTCCCCTTATCCGTTATTTGGCCAATCACCAGACAACCAATCCGTTGTCCGTTATTTGGCCAACTTCATTCCATGTAATCAATCCCTTTTATGACATATGCTTAGACTTGGCTGATAAACCTTCCACCTAGCACCTTTTCATCATCCTTTGTAATTAATGCCATTCCTCAGATTCACTCCTCTGAACCTGAAGATCTCGATCCTCACAACCTCAGCGTTGTTGATGCCATTAGACCACTTTTGGATTTCCATTTATTTTGGCAGCTAACATCCTTCATAGCTCCTTGCTTCTCTACAGTTTTCACTTCTCTGAAACTAACCACTTCATTCTGCAGAGGCTGGAAATCCAAACTAACACACAAAATGCTGGAGGAACTCAGCAGGTCAGGTAGCATCTATGGAGGGGAAAAGGGGCCAAGAATATTTCAGGACCTGAAATATTGGTGACTCTATTCCAGTCCACAGATGCTGTTTGACCTGTTGAGTTCCTCTGGCATTTTGTGTGTTGCATCAGAAGCAACCTTTTTCATTTCTTCTGAATCTCTTTTGTTTGTGAAAACACAATTTGCACTTCACAGCAATATACCTCAACTGTTCCTGAGACAACCTTTCCTCAAAGGCAGTCAATTTGTCTTTCTACAGTTCTGCCTGTCATCTTTCAGTTCCAATTTAACTGACTAGATCCATTCTCATCTTTCTGAAATTGACCTTGTTGTAACTATTTTTAACTTTGGATTGTTCCTTCTCTCTTTATATACTGAACCTAAATCTTAAGATATTGTCAGACCATAATACGTAGGAGCAGATTTAGACCATTCAGCCCATCAAATCTGCTCCGACATTCCATCATGGCTGAACCCAGATCCCACTCAACCCCATACACTGTTTGTAACTTATTCACTTAATTTTCAAAGTCTTACAGTTTACTGAAGAGCTTGAGATAACCAGAGGCAAATCTGCAAACAACTTCAACAAATGTCTATGACCAGGACTGACATGACTATTCTCTAAATTGACCAGAATTTACAGTAGAAAAATAGTCCCAGAAAACTATTTTTTTCTGCATTCAGCAAAACGTTACATTTTAGGATTGAACACTATAAATTCTGAATTATTTTATCTTTTTGATGGCATCATTTGAAAAAGTTGTTGTTGCTTAAACCAGTAACAACCATCATGAAGAGAGGCAAAATAGATGTTCATATTTTCTTCTATATTTTAATACACATCATTGATTTTCACTTCACAAACACGAAGAGATTATGCAGATGCTGGAAATTCAAGCAACACACACAAAATGCTGGTGGAACGCAGCGGGCCAGGCAGCATCTATAGGAAAAAGTACAGTCAAGGTTTCGGGCTGAGACCATTCGTCAGGACCAACTGAAAGAAGAGTCAAGTATTTAAAAGTGGGATGGGGAGGGGGAGATCCAAAATGATAAGAGAAGACAGGAGGGGGAGGGATGAAGCTAAGAGCTGGAAAGTTGATTGGCAAAAGGGATGCGCAGCTGGAGAAGGGAAAGGATCATGGGACGAGAGGCCTAGGGAGAAAGAAAGGAGGAGGGGAGCTCCAGAGGGAATTGGAGAGCAGGCAAGGAGTGATTGTGAGAGGGGCAGAGGGGGAAAAAAGGGGGGGGAATGGGAAATGATAAATGAATAAATAAATAAAGGATGGGGTAAGAAGGGGAGGAGGGGCATTAATGGAAGTTAGAGAAATCAATGTTCATGCCGTCAGGTTGGAGGCTACCCAGACGGAATATAAGGTGTTATTCCTCCAACCTGAGTGTGGCTTCATCTTGACAGTAGAGGAGGCCATGGATAGACATATCAGAATGGGAATAGGACATGGAATTAAAATGTGTGGCCACTGGGAGATCCTGCTTTCTCTGGTGGGCAGAGCATAGGTGTTCAGCGAAACGGTCTCCCAGTCTGTGTCGGGTCTCACCAATATATAGAAGGCCACACCGGGAGCACCGGACGCAGTATACCACACCAGCAGACTCACAGGTGAAGTGTCGCCTCACCTGGAAGGACTGTCTGGGGCCCTGAATGGTGGAGAGGGAGGAAGTGTCAGGGCAGGTGTAGCACTTGTTCTGCTTACAGGGATCAGTGCCAGGAGGGAGATCGGTGGAAAGGGATGGGGGGGGGGGGGGATGAGTGGACAAGGGAGTCGCGTAGGGAGCTATCTCTGTGGAAAGCAGAAAGGGGGTGGGGGGGTGGAGGGAAAGATGAGCTTAGGATCCACCACCAATGGGATCCCATTGGTGGTGGCGGAAGTTACAGAGAATTATATGTTGGACCCGGAGGCTGATGGGTGGTAGTTGAGGACAAGAGGGACCCTATCCCGAGCGGGGTTGCGGGAGGATGGGGTGAGAGCAGATGTGCGTGATTTTCACTTGTTTGTTTAGCCTGATTAAATAGACTAAATCACATGGTGGGGGGGGCGGGGAGAACAGAGTAGATTGGAGATTGGGACTGGGTGAAAAGGGATCAGTGTTGGGAGTGAGACTTGGGAACAACATTAGTAGTAGCTGAATGGCAGTCACGAAAGCATTGGTAGTAGGTGGCTGACCAATGAAAAAAAATGTAGGCTTAGTATAGTGTTGTGAAGACCCACTTGTCCTTAGAATGCAAAAACCAATGTTGCCCTGTCATGCAGAAATCACATTAGGCATACAAAGGTGCACTGCATCCTTTGGTGCACACAAATTTTTGAAAAGACGCAAAATGACTCCAAAATTATTACTGCATTACATTTCAGAAAGAAAAACACTTACGAGGCATGTAACACTAAAAAACAGTGATGTTATTCAAGAATATTTTCAGATACCTGTGCTTAAATAACTCACTGTAAGAAATCAGTGAAGTAAGTGAAATGAATACTAACGTTCTCAATCCCTGAGTCTACAACCAGCGGAAATATGATTTGACGAATCGATACATCAAAATTTCAGAACTATAGTATATGGTTTTACGTTTTCTGTGCTTCTTTTATCAATACCTTGTTTATGGAAAGTTAGCTGAATTCAACCTCAATCAAAATCTGTCCAAGTCATCTGGACAGTGACTAAAAGAGAAACACCTCCAATCAAGACAGAGTACTGCAAATTCAATTCACTTGGGTGACCAGTTTAGCTCTCCTTCATAATTAATTCTATTGCTCCGAACCCACGAATGAGAAGCATTGTGGTAGCTCCAAGCAACTGCATGATTAATTTAGTACAAAATATCACAAACATCTCCTTCACAATATCCTAAAAAATAAAGTACATTTCAGAAACATAGTATACAACAGCATTGCCTCCCAAGGGGTACCTTACCTTAAATTCTGGTTTGAACCAGTTGAACTGGCCAAAACCAGTTTGAACATTCATTCCAGAGTTATGACTTTATAGAGAGCGTAATTATGGATTAATTAAAATATGAACTAGTTTTCAAGAAGTAAAATCTGTATACAATTTAATGGGATATTCCAATTCTGTCCCTTTGAAACAATTTAGGGGAAAACAATAAATATTCCTGCTATTCGCACATTGTATGCTAGCCAGTTCAGAACTGATCTGTTTTGTCTCTTAACCTTCTAGTTATTTGTATATTCATGGAGACATTCCTCAATACTGTAATTAAAGGCTTACATTTTGGGTGCAGACTTAAGTATTGAATATTCAAAGTGGGATGTGCTACCATTGTAAATATGTAATACTGGAAATTTAGCTGACTATTCAAAATGTTGATGCAGGTGATTATAGCAATTGAAACTGTTGTTTTAATTTATTATCTTTGTGTTCAAGTTTGTGTCAGGAGAGAGAAATTCTCTCGGACTCTCTCTCCTGAAGGTTCACTGTCTGAATAATGACTACAAAAATAATCCGACCAGTGCCTCATAAAGCCTCAACATTTCATCCTTGCTTTTATATTCTATTCCTCTTGATATGAATGCTAACACTGCATTTAACTCCCTTACAAACAAATCAAACTTCAAGTTAAACTTAAGGGAATCATTCACAAGGACTCCCAAGTCCCTTGGCACCTCTGATTTCTAATTTACTCCTCGTTTAGAAAATAGTCTATGCCTTTACTCCTTCAATCCTATAATTCTTTACACTGTATTCTGTCTACCACCTCTTTGTCCATTCTCCTAATCTGCCCTTCAGCAGATTCCTGAACGCTACTTGCCCTACATCTGTCTTTGTATCATCCACAAATCTGGCCACAAAGCAATCAACTCCATCATCCAAATTACTGAAATATAACATGAAGTGTTCCCAACAGCGACCCCTGCAGAACAGCACTAGTCACTGGTAGCCAAGACCCCCTTCATTCCCACCCTCTACCTCCTGCTAATCTTCTATCCATGTTAGTATCTCTTGTAATACCATGAACTCTTATCTTGTTTAGCCACCTTGTCAAAAGCCTTCTAGAACCAGTCTAAACTGGTTTAACCTTCATTCTGGAGTTATGACGTTATAGTCACATAATTGTGGATGAACTAAAATAAGAACCCGTCTTCAAGAACTAAAACTTGTACCCAATATAAAGGGACATTCTGATACTGTCCCACTGAATTAACTTAAGGGCAAATAATTAACGTCCCTGTTATTAGCATATTGTTGAAAGGTGTATCCCTGCCACTTAACACATAGTTTAGGACAGGTCTATTTTGCTTCCATGAATACACAACCATTGCTCAACATCATATCTAAAGGGACATATTTTGGATACAGAAACAAGTATTGATGTGCTGCCATTGTAAATATGTAATTCCAAAATGTTAAAGAAGGTTATTGTAACAACTGAAACTGTCGTTTTTCATTTATTGCTGGCTTTGTGTTGAAGGTTCACTGTATGAAAGAAGACTCCTACAATATCCCTAGTGTGACCTGACCAATGCCTTATAGAGCTTCAGCAGTACATTGACTGGTAGAAGAGGTATTGTATAGAGAGTGACCACTTTATGAAAAGCAGAAAATAGAGAGGAAGATTTCCTAGGGTTGGGATTTTGTCGTAGATGTATGAAGTTATGGAGAAAGTTATAGTTTTTTTTCCCTCCCTCCATTAGATTTCATAACAGTCTTTGAACACAGCATTATTCCAAATTCTATGTACTATTTATTTTTGTAATTTATAGTAAAATTATGTCCTTGCGTAGTACTGCTGCATAAAACAACAAATCTTGCATCATATAGCCAAAATATACAGATTCCACTGTCTGCTTTCAACATTGAAAACTTCTACTTACTTCTGAACTTTGGGATATTTCATCTCTGCAATTGCATTTGTGGAGTCAAGTTGCTTTTCTTTCAAGTGTCGTGGCCACATATTGTCGACCCAGTCCACCAAGTCCACCTGAAACAACCAATGCATCTTTTAAAATCTTTAAATGAAACATTAAATGACACCAATCCAAGAAACTGGTCAAAAATTACACCTTGGCTTATTTAACAGCTCATTCTTACAAATAATCAGTTTAATTAGAAAGTAGGAATCCAATCAAATGCTCAGAAAATGTTCTTCCGCAATGAACTTGTCAAGACTTTTTTTTCAGATATTAATTAGAGTTTGGGAAGTATAGAACACAGAGCTAATGTTCAGATTTTAGCTCTAGAATACTAACATCACTGTGTAATCCAACAGTTGCAAGGTAATCCAGGTAATCTTACATTTCTATGCTAACTTTGTTAATTGATAAAGAAACCCACAAAGGAAATAGTCTGTTATGTTTTTTGGAACCTTAGGGGAGCAGGAAAGCTCCTAAGGAATCTTACACCTCTCCCTGCCCTTCTCATTGCTATCATCATGGAGGAGGGACAGAAGCCTGAAGGGACACACTCAACAATTCAGGACAAGCTTCTTCCCCACTGCAATCAGATTTCTGAATGGACAAAGAACCCATGAACACTACCTCACTACTTTTTTTTAAAATTTCTATTTTTGCACTACTTATTTAATTTAACTATATTTTTCCCCATTGGAAGGCAAATTTCACCCTTTATTTAGAAAATAAATCAAGATGTGTATGTTCTCATGTGAATGTCAAGCTGTCTTACAGAATCCCATTTATAGCTAAATTACAACAATATTTCAAAACAATATTCATTTAACTGAAAACACTTTTCCAGTTAAGGACCTTTCCACCAACTTAAAAACCTTTTTTAATGTCCAATTTTTTGAAATATAAATAAGACACAACAACCAATAGGAAGTAAACCCAAAAATAATTCAATGTGCCAGAGTAACCATGTTACAGTAGTGTGGATTTCATCAGGCTACAAACATGTTAAAAAATTAATGCAATAATAACTCCCATGAGATTAATAACCCTACTGATTCAATTCAGAGACACCTATCAGGCCAGTTTGAGACAAGCAAAGTTTGACTAGTTTTATTCAGCACAATCAGGAAGCCTGCCCAGGCTCAAAGAAATGAAAAAAAAGCTCTCAACAGTACATGCTTTACATCAGGCTCATTAAACCTCTACTGCCAAGAGTACCCACCTTGCTAGTCCAAGCAAGAAAACCCTCCAAAAATAAACCTCAATAAGTCACCTGGGGTTGGAAGACATTGTAACAGTAGATGTGTATTGACCTGGGCTACAAAAACTTTTCTCAGCTTACAAAACAGAAGGTTATGCCCCTGTCCCACATTAAGACTTGCACATAAAGTCCAGCGCAGTAGTGAATCAATGCTGCACTGTTGGAAATATCACGGTTATCAATTGTGGCTCACTTGGTCATACTGCCAATCAGAAAACTGGAAAGCTGCAAGTTCAACTCCCACTCTAAAAAACTTAAGCAATAAAACAGATTGAAACCCCAACATAGTACAGTGGGAAAGTGTTAGACTTGTTGGTTTACAAATGGGTTGTTACATTGGGGCCCAAACTAATCTCCTAAATGGATGCAAAACATCTCGTGTACAATCTCGAAGACAAGCAACTCAATTAACCCATTGCTCTGGAAAATATTCATCTCCCACTAAATATTATTAAAATATGTTGCCTAATAATTACATAAGTTAGCATGCTTCCTATACTACAAAAATAACTTGCAAATTTTGCCTAACCAATCCATCAAGGGAATTATCTACTTCAGGATTTCCCAGCCTGGCTTCCATGGACCACTTGCTTAATGGTATTGGTCCATGACATACAAAGGGTTGGGAACCCCTGATCTGCTTGCTGTCGTACTGTGTCTTCAGTTATGAAGCCCAGAGATACAAGTGCTTTAACCCCTCCACGTCACCATTAAAAGGTTTATTCACATATCAATTTCTCCCTCTCTTGGTGTATCTCCTTTATAAATGTATCCTTTATTCTCTATTGACTCAATTTATTCTTCTGCCAACATTTATCACTTTATTCTTCTTCCTATTAAATTTCATCATCTGATCTGTCCACCTGCTAATTCTCTCCTGGAGCCACAAGAGACTGCTAAAACCTGGAGAAACTTACAAGAAGCTGGAGGAAGTCAGCAGCTCAGGGAGCATTCATGGAGGAAAATAGATTGTCAAAGCATAGGGTCTAAACTCTTCATCTGAATTGAAAGATAGAAGAGAGATAGCCAGTGGGGGTGGGGGGAGGTGGAATAGAAGCTGGTAGGTGATAATTGACAAGTGAGAAGAAGTGCCAGGGAATTGGGAGCAGGGAGAGTGGAAATAACATGAGAAGCCAGGTGCTGATATTTCGAAGCATGAGATTTGATTGAAGAGGAGTCAAGGGATGGTAGTAGGGAAGGGAGATTGGAATTATACGGGTGGGAGGAGTGTGGGGATGATGGACAGATAGAAAGACAGGAGGAGGAAAGAGGTGGGACTGGGGTACATGTAACAACCCATCTGTAAACTGACTCTAACACATTCCCACTGTACTGAAGATGCTGCCTGACCCACTAAGTTCTTCCAGTTATTTTGTGTATTGCTAATACTCCAACTGATCCACACACTTCCAAGTTAAGTGTAAGTGTATCTGTCAGTGAAGCTTGCACACTTTGGAAAATGTTAACTTTTATGTGAAGAATTTTCAAAATACCTTCAATGGGGAGTAAATAGATTTATCAGAACACCTTAAAACTAATGGAAAACTGTAGAGTTAAAATTTAATCAACATTATGCTTGAATTTGTAAATACAGTAGATTCCATTTGGCCATTGATTAATTGAGACAGTAGCTTACTTTGGACAACCCTTAAAGAACAAAAACCAACAGAAAATAGTCAGGATTCCCTTTAATTATTTTGGGACACCATGCCACTTAATTGCGACAGGAGACCATTGCCGAACAATTTCTAACTAGTGTCAGTTGTGTGCACTCGTGTCGCTGTTCAGATATTACATTATTGTAGCAAATAGTTTTTAAAGGGCATCATTTGTGCATATTTCTGTTCAAAGGCAGGTGATTTTTGTCGCTGATGGTTGTCCAGAAATAATCAATAAGACAATTCAGAACTGTCTTGCTCACTGCACTTTGAAGCATTGGGACTTGGAGATGCCAGGAATGGATGGGAGTGAAAATTAAACAATTTCACTACTTCAACAAATCAGGAACAACAAAGAATTAAGGCATCATCAATCATCTTGAATGTTACAAGGAAAAAGATTTAGATGACACAATCATCAAACACATAAGAAGACAGTCCATTATGTGCACTGGGTGTCTGCGCTGACTTGTCAACTTACAGTCAATTAAATGAACACAACAGCATACACTGCATGAACCCTCCACTTTTAACTATTGGAACACAGTTTTATAGTACAGTAGTAATATTTGGTAGTGTTCTAATTTCTCCTGCATTAAATACATAATTTGTTACTCAGTTAAATGGTAGTTTGTCTTTTTATTAAAAAATACCTTGAAAAAATGAAATTATTTACAATAAACTTTGACTAATTGGGCCAGCTATTTAATTGGGCCAAAATGTACCAGACCCGACGTGTCCCAATTAACCAGAATCCACTGCATTACAAGTGGATTCAATTTAAGAGCTTCATTATCATGCACATTAAAATACACCAACTACATTAGTGCTCAGAAGCTGATAACAGTGTTAAAACATTACTAAGTATAACATTTCTGTAAAAGCCCTTCAAAAGGAAAAAAAGAGGCAAGTAATGAAACAATGGTCAAACTATCAAGCTATGATCAAATCTTGTTAAAATATAATTTAATTAAATTACAAATACAACTTCCTTACCACATCAGGCCGCTTGACCAGATTCTCAAGTTTTGTGTGACTGAATTCCAAGCTTATGACATTGTAGAGCTTTTCCCTTTCAGCCTCTGGTGTCTCGTAGTACTTGACCCATTGCGACATACTCATTTCAATCCCTTTCTGTGTATTGACATCCATAACATCAACAATACGACGACTCCCTGAGTTGCACACAAGGTAAACAACTTTATTAGTTTCAATTTAACTCTTGTACACTCTCATGGTTCATCATTGTATTAATGAAAACTTCAGAATGGCAAACAGAAAACTCAAGAATCCATGAAATGGAAGACGAATATACCACTCAAAACATCGAGAAAATCAGCAGTGCAGAAAACCCAAAGCAACACACACAAAATGCTGGAGGAACTCTGTAGGACCTTCTTCCTGATGAAGAGTCTAGGCCTGAATCGCCATCTGTTTGCACTTTACTATTGATACTGCCTGTACTGCTGAGATCCTCCACACTCAAAACTATTTTGCTATCATTGAGATTATGGCTGAGCCTGGAAGTCCACTTTGTTTTCCAACTCTAAAATGCATCCAAAAATATACTCAGCAACTGTGCAATCATAACAGAGGTAGAATATTCCAAAGATTTACAGCCTCTGAAAGAAATCTCAATTCAGTACTAATGGCTATCTCCCTAATCACCATAGTGTGCCTCTCCAGCTTGAACAAATAACCTTTTCAGTACACTGTCCATCCCACATTCTTTTAACTCCATTCAAAATATATCCATCACATATAATGCCCTCAAAACATAGCCCCACTAGTGTCAAAACTGCACTGCATATATTTGTGACAAATGCATTCTTCTTTCAGTAAAGACAAGTCTACACACAGAAAATAATTTTAAAACCCTGTAAATCTCTAAATGACAACTTTACTCCTGTAATCCCTAGCAATAAAGGATAACAGAATATTTGCCTTCCTTATTACTTACTGCAGTGCATATTTATTTTTTGTAACCATGAACCAGCATTTCAGATCCTCATGCACATCAATTTGAAAACAAAGTGTTTTTTAGTCCTAACAACATGATCTGATTAACCGAAGCTACCCTCTATTTTCTGCCCTTTAACCGTACTTTGGGTTTGTGAATGCTACTGCAACCAGCGTGATTTTTTTTAAAGGTTGAAGCTGAAAACCGTAGATGCTGAAATTCTAAAGCAAATACAGAAAATGCGGGCAATACTCCATAGTCAGGACACATCTGGAAGAAGGAAAACAAAGGCAACTCGCACAAAATGCCGGAGGAACTCAGCAGGTCAGGCAGCATCTACAGAAATGAATAACCAGTCGACATTTTGGGCCGAGGCCCTTCTTCAGGATTGAGAAGGAAGGGGAAAGACACCAGAATAAAAAGGTGGGGGGGGGGGAGGGGAGGGGAATGTGACTAGCTGTAAGGTTAATGCTTGAGTTCGGCTGACCATCCATTAGAAGGGAAAACAAACAAGTCAGTAAAGCTGCAGAAAGACTGGGGGGGGGGGGGGGTGGTGGGAAAGTCTCTGACAAGGTAATATCTGAGTGATCAGGAGATAATTGTTTTAAAAAAGCTATCTGATCAACGAGTGAATGGGAGCAATTAGAGGGCAAGAACCTAGACAAAAGAAATGTAAAGTAACACACATAAAATGCTGGAGGAGCTCAGCAGGTCAGGCACCAGCTACGGTAGGGGATCCCAACATGGAGTCCATGGACCCCTCGCTTAATGGTATCAGCCTTTGACGTAAAAGAAAGACAGAAAGAAATAAATAGTTTTGGGCCAAGACCTTTCATCAGACTGTAAAGAAAGGTAATGGAGGAGGACAAGTTCAGCGGGTCTGCGCTAGATATATAATCCACTCTTGAGGGAAAAATAAGGAAAGGTAAAAATGAGTTAATATTGCAGATGGATGACTTAAGGAATCTTGATTTATTGCTGAGTGTCAATAATCCATGAAGGGTCTCAGCCTGAAACATTGACTGCTCACTTCCACGGATGCTGCCCGACCTGCTGAGTTTCCTCCAGCGCGTTGTACATGTTGCATCCATCAGTAATATTAGCTCACACAAAATGCTGGAGGAGCTCAGCAGGTCAGGCAGCATCGATGGAGAGGTACAAAGAGTCCACCATTCAGGCAGAGATCTTTCACTGGGATCTGTGTGTTACTCAGGATTTCCAACATCTGCAGAAACTATTGTGTCTGGAAAATTAGCTCAGCAATTTTGCCCTCCCTTTTTGTCCTCTCTCCGACAGTGGAGGCCTTGTCCAGCCTGACCTGCAGGGAATGTCTACCTGCTCTGTATTTTGCAACTCTCACATTTGTTTGTCTATGTTCTCAACAATCAGGAGGAGGAGGCCCAGTAAAACCCTTCACTTTGATTGTCACCAATGACCAATATTTGAGAGACGTGAAGTAAACCTGGGCATTCCAGGATGATGTGATCCCCATTAAACCATCAAAACAGTAAACAGTTAAGGTTGTCCCTTGGTTACAAGCATCTGAACTATAGTCTTTGCATACAAAAGCGCTCCCATATTATTAAATTCAAAAGTCCAACATTCTTATATATGATCATTTCTACAAACATCAGAACTACTTTCCTCTGATCCTCCACAAAAGTTATTATTCTTTCTTCTTTTGATGTCACTCATTACAAACTTTGGAACTTTGAAACAAATTTTGTGTTTTCTAACTTAACCTTGGAACCCATTTGTTACCCAGGGGCAGCCTGCAATTCAACATCAAAAAAAAAGGAGAATTTGGCCTTCCTCCCCAAGTCAAACAATTGCTACTTCACTGAAAACTTAATGAAAATACTGCAGATGACACCAATGTCCCTTTGCAAATCTGACACTTTCATAATGCACTACTGGACTTTGAGTGACAAGTTATCTGGTCAGGGGTCTTGCGAAACACTCAAAGCAGGGCTTGTTTTAAAATGATCCTGCAACACATGAAGCCGTAATTGGTGAATTAGAATGAGAAATCACACCAATCTAACAATTTGTATTTACTTTGCATTTATTGAGTACAAATGTACCTTTTTGGTAAATTGCTCAGTGATCTCTCATGCATTTATTCCATTTAACATCCATTCATATCAGTAAATAAGTTTATAATGCAGGCAGCTAATTGCTGATATGCATAATGTATTTTCTGCAGCTGAATACAATTCAATCTTTATGACATTTGCTGCTTCTAATCATTTGTGATGATGCAAAGGCACCAACATTAAACACCTTTTAGCTAGATCTGAAATTACTTACTGTTTGACCACATTTTTTGTGTTGCTGTTTTGAACAATGTTGCACAGAAACATAACACCAAATGGAATAAAAAGAAAAAAAAACTGTATTCGGAACATGTTGAACATTAGTCACATAATGCTCAGAATATGACGAAAATATTTAGCTTAAAAATACAAATATTAAGAGATTGCTTTTGGAAGAAGACACAATAAAATTAGATGTTATTAAAAACAGCAATTTTCCTTTGCAGCTTTTATTTTAGAAACTTCAATAATCTACTTGAGGAAACAATGCATTAATAAGGCTTTTCTCGTGTTTGATTAAAATATTATTAATGTTCTTTTAAACTGCTTAATCTATGAGGCTTTACAACTGTGACAACCTTGGATTTGCAGAAGGTAAAGCTTACCTTATTAAACTGCCTAAAATGCCTATGTAATTGTAGCAAAAAAAGTTTATGAATGCAAATTATAGCTCTAAATTTTTAAAAAGGCTTAAATAATGGCAAAAATGAAAATAGGATACACATAGCATCTCTGGAACTAATGTGCAAGTTAACATTTGCAGTGTAAATCCTGTCAAGATATTAACTAATATGAGTATTTTACACTTTCCCTGCCTTGATGCTTATAATCACAATTTTTTGTGAAATTATAAACAATTTGAGTTTAAGACGACTGCTCCAAAAGATGACCTTTTGCTGCACTGCGCCAAATGTGCATTTATTTTGAGGGGGAGAGACAGACCGGGGGGGGGGGGGGGGGGGGGGGGGGGGAAGAGAAAAGGGGAGTTAAAAAGCTTCATTTAAGTTATGCTAATTCAGTCACCACCTAACGGTGGTGTTCAAGAGCTCAACTAATGAATTTCCCTATCTGCAATCAGCACTCAATTTTCAAAAATTATTAATATGTTAACATTCAGAGCTGATGAATGCTCTAAACTCACCAGATTACAAAAACAAAGAATTGTAATTTTAAATGTGGCCACAAGAGGTCTATCAATACCTAGGAAAAAACTGGACAATTACAGTATTGTACAGTATAAAAACAAATCAATACTACTAGAATTGCACTACTAAATGGGTTTAAATTTAGAGGCAAGCGATTTAAAAGGGGCGTCAAGGGCTGCTTCTTCATGCAAAGTGTGGTGGGTATTTGGAATCAGCTGCGAGAAATTCTATGAGACGGCATGTTAACAACATTTTAAAACATCCAGGTAAGTACATGGTTAGAAAAGGTTTAGAGGACTATGAGTCAAACACAAGAAGATGGGACTAGTTCACCGGGGCACACAGTCAACAGGGACAAGTTGAGCCAAAAGAGCCACTTCCATACTGCATGTCTCTGACTTCACCACATCCATGGTGAAAGCTTGGTAAGACTGCATGTTATGATCGGAATCAAAACACTTAAAATATTCAAATGTTATAATATACTATAAATCAATTCACTACTATAACTCTCGGCAAATTTATTTTCTCTTCTCAAATAACTAGATGAGGAAAGATTGCTGGAGCCTGAGCAAACCATAAGCTTCAAGTTTTTTTTCAAGATTCAAGATTGTTTAATGTCATTTCCTGTGCACAAGTGTAAACAAGAACAAAATAATTGTTACTCCAGAGCTGATGCAGCACCAAAAAAAAAACCACCAAATATAAATATAACAGAACTTACACACACAGGTTATTTGTATGTTCATAAAGTGAGATACTTGACACAAGGGTGACTGTGACAGGAAATGATAAAGAAGTGGGGGTGGGAGGTGTGTAGGAATGGGTTAGTGGGCGGAGATGGTGTTAAAACATCAGAAATGACATTTTGGGTTCTTTGCTCTTGACCATACATCCTATGTTACAGGCAGAACAATGAGTCAGTTTTACCTACTCCATAGTTATACAGAAGGATCTTGGCCCTTCAACCGCTTATTTCATCTCCGTAGATATTGCCTAATCTGCTGAGTTCCTCTAGTTTTCAATGTCTGTTGCTCAAGATTTCTAGCATCTTCAGAGTCTTATGTCTGTACCAGAAAACTGGATGTACTAAATTCTATGCATAACTGTACACTTTTTAAGTGAAATGAAGGTACAAGTGATCAGATTTTTTAAAAAAACTATTTTATTTTCTATTACTGTACCTATTTATAAAGAAATGCAGTTTGACAATGAAATAAATTTAAATTAGTCCATTAGCTCTGATACAAAGCTAATAACAAACTTTGTATCAAGAGTCACTGGTAAATGGACCACTGTTAAATAAATGCAAGGTTGAGGTAACTTCCCTTGGATTAATTAGGTTTACTTTGAACATAATTAAAATTTGACACTAAACACCTTTTGTAATTTAAAATTGAACATCCTGGCTTACTCTCTTGTGAATGTTGACTGTTAGTAGTTTTCCCAGGACTTATTCGAGAGCAGCTTGGACAGCATGAGCTCACAAGTTATTTGACCACAGGTCAAATTTGCCTTCATTTGTGCCCCTCAAATTTCCAACAAGATCCAATGCAAATACCTTTCCTTCTAGCCCTGGAATGGAATGGATAATCAATTTACAGCTTCCTTTGGGAGGCATAATGAACTCACTCATACTATTTTCATGTGTATACGCATTCTCAACATGCTTAATGCTGCAAGACTATGTATTAGTGTAGAAAAGTACTTAATGACTGACATGAATGCACAAGCCATGCATCGGTTTTCTATCTGCATTGTATTCTCTGTTGCATGTTTATTACAGTAGCTAGCCATGTGAATGAGGCATGGCAAAAATGCAGGGTTTAGTTATGTATCTGGGCTTTGTTCTCAGCAGTTTAGTCTGGTACTGAAAACCAAATGATGCCATACCCTTTATTGACCACTTAACCATGCTTCTTAACTTCATTTAATTACATTTGAAATCTCTTAACTCTACTTAACTTTGATTAAGTCTGCTTAAGTACATTTAATATCACTGGTCTTACAGTTTCAGAAATTGTATCACTAACAGTGTATGCTTTTCTTGCTGATAATAAAGGATTGAATACATTTCGATTTTTTTTGAACATTATTATTGGATTGATCAGAGAACACATCATACAATGAAAACAATCATGGGAGTCTCCAGCTGTGGCATTTGTTTGTTAGAGTTTGCCACTATACATAGGAGCCCAATGACCCTTTTCTGTGCTATATGATCCCATGACTATTGTGGGGGATACCCCAACCCTATGCAGGGTTTTGACTACAATCTAGTGTTAATATATTGTTCCTTTGGCACAATCAGGCTTTGTTAAGTACAGTTATAGGCAATTATTTGTTCTTACTCCAGTTACACACTTAATGTATGCTTTATGTTGTGCTTAGGAGGCTCAAATATACATTTATTTTGTAATCTATGGTAATTTTCTGTCTTTGCCACAAAACAACAAATTTCACATCATGGCAGTGATAATAAAGCTGATTCTCACTTGTGTTATCAATGAACAACTAAGCTTTAATATCAATAAAAAAACATCTGCAAGCAAAATGTTTAAAACAAATTTCTAAAGCATTCAGGACCTTTTTTTAAAAAAGGAATAAAAATATTCCATAAAAAGAAACCCTTTCTTGCGCTGTACTGTATGGTAATAATAGTCTGACTGGCCCAGCTTTGCAGTGCACATTTCTGTAAATAACCTGTTAAACCTACTATAAACTTGCATGATGACATTTTACCACACACTTGTGTTATTACATAATACTGAATAATCAGTATTTACTCAGTATCTCTCAACCCGACAATAACTTCCAGAATTTATGTACTTTAAAAGGTTATGTAATTCTTAATTCTTTCTCCCAGTAGTTCCCGAAAATACTTAACTTCCTGCTGCAGTGAAAATGATTAACAATTATAATCTTGCTTACTATTTGCCTTATTTACTGTAATGTTTGAGCTTGGATTTTAAAGGCTACAGTATGAAACAGGTAAGTTGCAAAACAGGAACCATCTATACCCAGTCAGGCATTCTTTTGCTTAGGAGCATAATGTATTCAAAACAAATGCAGTTTACACCACCCTTCCATGAATGGAATTACGGTAGCATTTAGGGAGTGAAACTATTATTAGATACAGTAACTGCAGTCTGAAGCTTGGAGCACCAACAAGGTTTTAGGACAATTATTTTCTTAGGCTCATTTACCCAATGATAAATAATAATAACTGACAACAATAATAAATAATCCTTCCGCGAATTGCAGATGAAATCCTGGATCTCATCTGAACTTTAGTACACCACTAACTCGTACACCAATTCTGTGAACTGAATTGCCACTCAAACCAAAGTTATTGCAGGTCACAGGAAACATCATCAACATAATGAACCCCAGTGACCTGCAAGACAACAGCAACCATTCAATTTGACCTTGAGAAGCATAATTTGTTTGTATAAACCGGGGGTCGGCAACCCGCGGCTCCGGAGCCACATGCGACTCTTTTACCTCTGTGCTGCGGCTCCCTGTTGCTTTGGGAAATAATTGGTCTTTTGCAGCATCCGCGCCCATGGGGGCCAGGTTGAGGGAGGCTTAAAAGCAAGGCTGTTTAGTTCGAATAAAGTTATTCGACTGCAGTTTACTGACTGCGTGAGCACACCGCTACAACGTGTTTTTATCGCTATTAATATACGTCACCACTGCCAATACCTGACACCCGTCAGTGCGCGATTTCTTTAATTTTTCGATCCAAGGTAGGCCAACTATGGAGAATTCTAAAAAAAAGAAAAGTGACTGAAGAAAACAGAACGTTTAATGATACGTGGACAGATTCATTTGCTTTCACTGCTGACGAGACTGGTTTACCGGTATGCTTAATATGCAATGAGAAACTAGCAAACAACAAAAAGTCAAATGTTGCAAAGCATTTCTAGAATAAACACGCAGCCTTTGCTCAAAAATATCCGGATGGAGATGAGAGAAAAAAAGCCGTATCGGAACTGATGCGGAAGGTTGATCTGAGCAAAAATCATTTCAAGCAATGGATGAAGTCCGGAAAACCAACGACATACGCTAGTTATATTGCCGCTTAGGAAATAGTCAGGCACGGGAAGCAGTTTACAGATGGTGAATATATAAAAGAATCTTTCATTAAGATTTCAGAACATCTATTCACGGACTTTAAAAACAAGAGTGAAATTGTGCAGAAAATCAGGGATATGCCCCTCTCTGTAAAGACTGTCAAAGACAGAACCATAAAAATGGTAGAAGACATCACAAGACAGCAAATTAAAGACATCAATTCAGCTGTGGCCTACTCGATTGCCTGTGACGAGTCTAAAGACAAAGGTGATATTGAACAAATAGCGTTGTTCTGCCGGTATGTAAACTCTGCCGGGCCACGGGAAGAACTGATTGAGTTGATACCTCTAAAAGACCAAACATGGGGGGCGGACATCTGTGAGGCTGTCTTGAATTGTTTAAGAGCCAAAGGAATAAACCCACCTGGTGTAAGTAGCTACTGATGGGGGCACCGAATATGACGGGAACGCACAAGGGAATTATGGCTTTTCTGCAGAAGTCGCTGGACAGAAAGCTGCTGATTTTTCACTGCATCTTGCACCAAGAGGCACAGTGCGCTCAAACATTTCCTCCGGAATGCACAGAAGTAATGGATGTTGTCATTCAGATTGTCAATAAAATAATGGCAAAAAGTTTAAATCACCGTCAATTCCGTTTGTTACTGGACGAGCTGGAAAGCGCATATTCTGATCTCCTGCTGCACAACAAAGTCCGGTGGCTGTCCAGAGGGGAGGTGCTGAAGCGATTTGTCGCATGTCTGGAAGAAGTGAAAACTTTCCTGGGCAGCAAAGGGCTGGAAAAGCTACACTTCATGGTAGACACAACAGCGCACCTGAACACGCTGAACACAGCTCTTCAGGGGAAAGGACGTACAGCCCTACACATGTTGGAGGATGTTTTGGCATTCGAGCGCAAGTTGACAGTGCTTGCCAGAGATTGACAGAAAGGCACTTTGTCTCACTTCCCCAATTTGAGAGAGTTCAAACAAGGTCACGACATGATAAATTCGGAGTATTTACATTCTGCAATCATCGCAATGCAAACATCGTTTGGGAAACGCTTCTGTGAGTTCAGAGAGGAAAAAAAACACATTATCCTTCCCGGTCACTCCCCCAAGCATCGATTCATCTCTACTGAATACGACTGCATTGGCAGGTGTGAGTAAACCTGATCTTGAGATGGAACTGGCCGAAATAGCCGACAAAGACATATGGGTGTCCAAGTTTAGACGCTTGACAGCAGACCTTGAAGATGTTGCCCGTCAGAAGGCCGTTCTTGCTCAGAATCACAAATGGAGTGATATTGAAAACCTCCCTAAACCGGACAAACTTGTGTTCGAAACATGGAATGCTATCCCCGACATTTATGTAAACATTAAAAAGTATGCGCTTGGATTCCTGTCGATCTTTGGATCCACATATGTATGTGAGCAGGTGTTCTCCAACATGAACTTTATTAAAAACAAACATCGTGCACACCTCACAGATGACAGCTTGCGATTCTGTGTAAAGATGAAGGTGACGTCATACAGCCCTGATGTGCAGATGCTGTGCGCTGAGGTCCAGGAGCAGAAATCCCATTAACCAAGTATGATACATATTTTAATTGCCTATTATTTTAGGAATATTCATATTTTTTCATTGTTTAGTGAAATAGTCCTTTTATTTTTCAGGTTGACAGCTGGCTGATGTTATTTCTGGTTTGCTGCTGGCGGAAAATTTAAGTTCAGCGTTTTTCATAAATACAAGAAGAACTCAAATAGACATTGAGTATTTTACTTAAAAGTAACTTTCAACCCAATGTCTTTTTTTCGGAGTTCAAAATGTTTTTGTTGCATGCAGAAATGTAATTTCGTTTTCTCTGCAGGAGTTCATCAATTTCATAAATGCAACACATTATAGTTTGTTTATACATAGCATAAAGGCAAAAAAAACGTTGTATGCAGTGTTATTTCATTTTAAATGTCAAATGGGTTTTGCGGCTCCCAGTGTTTTCTTTTCTGTGGGAAACGGGTCCAAGTGGCTCTTTCAGTGGTAAAGGTTGCTGACCCCTGGTATAAACCAACTGGGCACATTAAGTAGCTGCAAATTTCCCATGGATCAATCAGAAATGAACGTACAAAAACACCTGAAAAGGGATGCAGAGGTGAATGGAACCAAAGCCACACATTAGTGTTATAAATTCTGATTGAAATTTGTCTTTACATTATTCCCGCAATATTCCTGCAATTTTTTAAGAAAACAAAGCAACTCCTGGAAATTAATTTAAAGATTGATTGAAAAGCTCTCAACTTCTCACACAAATCTAAAATTGGAGCAAGTTCTCAAATCTCAATTAAATGTACCTAAACAGCCATGTTAAAATACACTCATAATAGAAAACTTAAGACTGGCAAACATGAAATTCAAACACTTGCTCAAAGCTACAACATTTAATCAAATGCAGCACAGGTTTGGCTACACAAAAACAAATCCAAAAAAAAGCTCTAAAAGAGTTCTTTAAAGTTCAATATGTGTAGAATGGAAATGAAAACCTACTGAAATCCAAACTTCAATGTAAATTTTATTATCACAGTACATACAGGTCACCATATACAACCCTGAGATTCATTTTCCTGTGGGCATACTCAGCAAATCTAAAGAAAAAATACCACGACAGGATCAATGAAAGATCAACCAGAGTGCAAAATACAACAAACTGTGCAAATGCAAATATAAATACATAGCAATAAGCAACTAGAATGTAAGAAAACAAAATTAAGATTCTAGGGAGTTTATTTTTCCCTTTCCATTATCGCAAGAAAATAGAAGCAAATCTAAAGCTAAGAACCAATGCTTGAATGCACATTGAATGGAACATAATCCAGTTTGACATCACAAACATTTTTCATGATACTTAAATCAGTTGGGCTCTTCCTGGTTTAATCAATCCCCTCTCTGGATAGAATGATATACCAAAGAGGACTAACTTACTTACCTTAGAATCTCCAAGTTCACTGCAAAACAAATCTAAAAGAACTGGTGTGACCAGAAAGTAAGACAAGGCAGTAAGGGAATTTATTCTTAACTAATGTTTCTGGTAATCAAAAGGATGATGCATTTTTCTGAGGTGTGTATGTTATTGGAGCTATCTGAACATAAGAGAAAGGAAAATAAGTTATTTTGAGGATATGCATTTTATTGACATTTTCAAAGTGGGAAAGAAGTGGTGATACATAGCAGGGAAATTTAGGAAGGGAATTTTAAAGTTTGGAGGCAAAATGACCAACGTCTATGGATAGTGGTCTGGAACTGAAGGAAGGAGCAAGACTTTGGACGGGAATGAACTTATAACCATTCCAGTTGAAGAACAGGAAGAATAATCAGGATCAGCAACTAAAATAGGATGCTGTCATCAACAATTTGAACAAATTGGAACTGATGCAAGAAAATGAGCAGAACATGTCTGAAAGTGGAAACATACGGAAAACTTTGGAAATAAAGTGAAATGGGAGTAGTCACGTGGACGGACTAACAAGTCAAATAGGATATTAAAGCTTCACAGGCAAACTCTCAAGAGAGTTCTTCAGAGGGAGTTATCTGCCTTTCCCATTTCCAATTAAAATTTGTCTGTGCTGCTCACAAATTTCCTGCAATAA
This sequence comes from Hypanus sabinus, assembly GCF_030144855.1. NCBI lineage: Eukaryota > Metazoa > Chordata > Chondrichthyes > Myliobatiformes > Dasyatidae > Hypanus > Hypanus sabinus. The sequence goes on from NC_082718.1 coordinate 91,085,976, forward strand.
TCAAGGAAAGGGATCTTGTGTAGGATGGGTTTGAGTCATTAAGGAAAATATTACAAGTAACTTTGTTTTGACCATTGTTTTCAAATAAAATATGCATTACTGATTATATGCTACAGTTTGGACCACCCTATCAAACTTTATTCTGTGCATCTGAAAGGTTTTAATAAAGTACAAATTTTAATAAAAATCCTCCAGAAGAAGCTTCTGGTTTTTGATACTGAATAATAACTTTAAAAGTTAGAAGGAAGAGGAAAACAGATAGAAGACTTGGCACTCACACAGGAAACCTTTCAATGCTAATCCTGGTTTTACATAATAACTAAATCAAGACAGCTCTGTGTGACTGCATGACCTCAACTTTCAGCAAGGTAATAAATACAGAAACTGCAGAAACATATCTGAAAGTTTGACACCATTCAAAAAGGTTAAAATCCTCTTTGAATTTCTCTATTGCAAGCATCCGTCCTGAAATAAATCAAAAATTGTATACAGTACTCCAGATATTGTATCACCAGTGCCCTCTATAGCTGTGACAAGATTTCCCTCTTTTTATACTTGATCCCTATTTCGTGCGAGACCAGCATTCCATGTGCCTTCCTAAGTACTTACTGTACTGCATGGTAACATTATACATGTACAAGGACATCCAGATTTTTCTGTACTGCAGTGTTCTGCAGTCTCTCCACTTTAACAATATGCTGCATTTCTATTCTTCCTATCACACCCACCTTTACGCTCCATCTTTCAATTTTTTGCCAATGTTACCCACATCTTTCTGCAAACTCCATGCCCTCCTCATACCTTGCTTTCCTACTTACTTTTATATCGCCAGAACAAATTGCAGCAGTTACATAGTCCATTCATCCAACTCATTAATGTAGATGGTCTGCTGTAACATGAACAAGGTCACCAGAGACACTGAAGCTACTGGATACAGAAGTGTTTTATTCAACAAAGTGAGACCTCTTGAAGGAAAAGACCTGCCTGACCCAATATTACATGAGAAACACACACAAAATGCTGGAGGAACTCAGCAGGCTAGGCAGCACCTATGGAAAAAAATACAGTCAACATTTCAGGTCGAAACGTCAACTATACTTTTTTCCACAGATGCTGCCTGGCCTGCAGAATTCTTCCAGCATTCTGTGTGTGTTGCTTGGATTTCCAGCACCTGCAGATTTTCTCTCGTTTGTGATCCATGATATGACATTTTATATGCTAAATATCAAAGGCAACAGCAGGACAAATCTATAGTTACAATGCATCTGCAACGCTTCCTTTGAATTACATATAATTGTCACATCTTCTTCTTCGTACCAACCCTCCACCACCCAAAGTGAATGTTAATCAGCATTACATGCAAAATGCTGGTGGAACACAGCAGGCCAAGCAGCATCTACAGTGAGAAGCAGTGGCGACGTTTCGGGCCGAGACCCTTCGTCAGTGATGCCTACACTGAAGAAGTTTAAATCTTCTCTTCGACGGGAGTTCAGTGAAACCCTCTCTCGCTGCTCCCCATCTATAATTCCTTCGGCCCTTCAACTTTTCGATCATATTTTGACCCAGACCCACTATTACAGCTGTTATCACTTTCGCCAATCACCTTTCCAGCTCTTAGCTTCATCCCACCCCCTCCGGTCTTCTCCTATCATTTCGCATTTCCCCCTCCCCCCACTACTTTCAAATCTCTTACTATCTTTCCTTTCGGTTAGTCCTGACGAAGGGTCTCGGCCCGAAACGTCGACAGCGCTTCTCACTATAGATGCTGCCTGGCCTGCTGTGTTCCACCAGCATTTTGTGTGTGTTGTTGTTTGAATTTCGGTTAATCAGCATTATCTAGTTTTCAATCAACTAGTGTCTACAGCTCTAGGAAACCAACATACAGGACTGCATTTTAAATTTAAACTACAATCCATATTCAGGTCTGAAGACTGATGGCTGAAGTTAATAAATGCCATATACCCTAACTCCAGAATATGCCCTAACATGGTAAATAACAGGCCCCAGCAAAGATGCTTTACATTTCATGGTACAACTAATTTTAATATGATCCTCAGTACATTAAATTTTGAAGATGCAATATACGACTATTCCAAAGAGTTCCATATGCCTTCTAATTACTTGCTGTACTCATGGCAACTTTATGTATGAAAACATCCAGAACTTTCTGTATTGCAATATTCAGCAGTCTTTCTTCACTTAAACAATATGCTGCACAACTATTCCAATGTGTTATATCAGATACTTCTAGTACTAAAAACAATCAAGATGATTTAACAGATTGAGCACTACATTTATCCAGTTTCTGATCTCAGTGGTGCATCTGAAAAGACAACCCAAATGGACAATGAGAAAGATAGACTTTAGGGGGAGAATGAGTAAACAAAAACAATGTTAGCACAGCTATTCTTACAAAGATCTCTGCATTAATAACTTACAAACTATCAGTATCATTCTACCAATTTTACATGCACCAATTCCAATAGAGTCCCAACATTTCGCATCACCTTTAGTACAGCCTTCAGTCACCAAATAATGGACGTTTACAGCACCAGATGCACAAAATAACTTTCTTAAAAAAGATTATAATCAGCTGAAATAATAAAATGGTACCACTAATATTTTTTTTAGTAATTTTGTTGATTTCATTGTCATTGATGTAATTTACACAAGGCTAGGAATTAGCTTTAACTCTTTCCTAGTGCTCTAAAAATCCTTTTCGCAAAGAATTGTGATGCTGTGGAATTCATGGAAAAATCTGCTCACTGAAAACAAGGGGAAGATGAAAGAAGTTATAATCATTAGTTATGGATGCAAGGGAAGCTGAAGTGACTTTGACCCTGAGTCTGTGGATTGCAGAAGTGAGGAGAAAAAAAAGCTGCTTGCAGCTTCACCACTTCTGTAAAACTTACTGGCTGAACCACAAAGTAACAGATAATCCCAGGCATAATGTTAACAGAGTAAAAACTGTAAGTGTATTTTTCCTTTCAGATTATGAATTTCATCAAACTTGACCATCTGAAAATTGAAGGTCAATTTATCTTTGGTTTGACAGTTGGTAAAAGCAGCAATTTGAAATTAAAATTCACATTTTTTTTACATGATAGTTATACTTTTATGTCAGATAAAGCTTACAGAAGGAATGAATGACCAATATTTAAGATGCTTCACATGACTGTGCTTGCATCTGGAACCACAGAAGTCATGAGGGTAAAGCATGAGAAGATAGCGGAGCATGTGGAGCGGGGGGGGGGGGGGTGAAAACACAGCTGAAAGTGAATGATTTACTTGGTGAAGTACATGTCCTTAATCTTAAGAGAGCAAGTAGCTATGTTGAGAGGCAGATAGTAAAGACATAGTGGTGGAACCTGGCCAAAACCGCTCCAGCATTTGTCTGGTGTGTGGTTGAAACTAATGAAACAACAGCTTTGCATTGGCTTTTGTTCCTTTTGCAAAGGGATGGGATGGTCAACATTTAATAATTGACTCAGTGAATTTTTGCTCCAGCTTTCTGAGAGGTATTCTCAATTTTGTATATATCCTTTCTCCCTTACAGGATGCTATTTCTCATTATTGGTGCTCCCTTCCTTCCGTGCTTTCTGTTCCCCTTTGCCTTAAAGATCTCCAACTATCAACTAATCTCAAATTCACTTTATATGTGAATTTATAGCATGGAAGGAACTTCATTTGGCACAATACTCAATTCACAACAACCTATGCTGCTAAATATCATTGCCAATTTCTACTTATCCTTAATAGATGGTAATCCTATCCTTCTAAAAGTGTCTAACTCGTATTTAATGGTTGCTCTTCTGATGTTCTAAGAAATCATGCCACTGAATTTTGCCAGCTCACACACAGCAGCTTGGCTCAGTTATGGATATTTCAATGTTGGATACAGCACACAAAATCAGCCTAACAATCTAATCCAAATAGCAAAGGGCAATGATATTGTCTAAAGTACCATTCTTCATGAAATATGCTACATCAATCTTTACGTCAATTCAGGAGGATGACAAACATCCCTTAACATTAACTGAATAAAATCAAATTTCCCTTGCTTCTCCTTCAAAAATCACTTGAAGCCAATTTATATAATTTTTCTGCCATTTTTTCATTTAGCAATGGACCCATTAGATAGCGCTCCACCTCACTAAAAATGTGCAGTGTATCAGTGTATCTTTTGAGATGTAACAAGAATACGTCTTTGTGTTTATTTTTAAAAATCATATGAGCTTGTGATATACATCTGTTAAAAAATCATTCTCTTGAACTTTACCCAACTTTACAATCAGCTTGGTTTGACAACTCCCGCTTGCGTGTGCCAATGGCCAATTGTAATGGCCGCAGAGCTACAGGTTAAATTCAGTAAAACAAAGGCAACAGGAGCCTGAACAACTAGCCTGGAAAGGGAGAAACCCCATCACAACAGGATAGAATATGGAAACAGGAGCTAAACAGGAGAAAAACAGGCAATATATTAACTAATTTGTTCCAACCCTTTAATTTCTTACCAGTTAATGCTCCAACAGAGCAAAGAAAGTTAGTGCAAGAGCAATCAACTTCCACAAGTACTAAAATTAATTAAAATACAAACACTAACACAAGAGATTCTGCGGCTGCTGGAAATCCACAGTTACACAAACAAAATGCTGGAAGAACTCAGCAGGTCAGGCAGTATCTATGGAAATGAATAAAAAGTCAACACTTCAGGCTAAGGCCCTTCATCAGGACTGGAAAGGAAGGGGGAAGGTGGCAGAATCAATTCAGAATTCATTCAAATATGCCTAAGCTTACCAATGCATTTTATAACTGAAACATAATTTCCCTACTTGAGAGTATACCCACGTTTCTTTATCCACAACTCACTATTACTTTTTCAAAAAACTCTAAAGAGTCACACTTTATTTCCCTTTCACAAAATCACAAAGACTTAGTTACCTTGATCATCTTTAAGTGCATTGCTCTAACACCTTAATAGATTTGAACAATTTCCCAATAATAAACATAAAGTTAATTGGCCTGCAATTTCCTCCTTGCAACTCCCTCAAATTTCCAAACTAATGGAATTATCTCAAACAGTGATTTTTTTTAATCCAAACTAACACAAAAACTACTTCATTAGCAACTTAGTTATGGTCTGAGCATACAATCCATCAGACCCCAAATATGAATCAACCTGTAGCTCCAACAGTTTCTCCTGCGAATTGTAACCATCTTAAGTCCCTCCCTCATTTCCAATTCCTGACCTACAGGGATTTTAGGAATGTTACTTGTATTTTCCAAAGTGATGACCAATACAAAATACCTATTTAATAAATCTGACATCTCCTTGCTTGCCATTATTAATTCAGGAGATCCACTTTCCAGAAATACAATGCTCACTTTGTAAACTCTTTTAAAATAGCTAGAGAAGCTCTTACAATCTGTTTTCATTTATCTGGCTAGTTTTAACTTGCATTCTGATTTTTCCATTGATCCTAAGTCATTTTTTGCTTCTGTTACAAACTGTCCAATCATTTGACCTGCTGGTCACCTTAGACATAAAAGCATAGAAAAATTATTCAGAAGTAAGCTGTTTGGTCCTTCAAGTCTGTTCCAGTATTCAGTAAGATTCTGGCTGACTCTTCACATCAGTGCTATATTCCTTTTCTCTTCCCACATCCTTTGATGCTTTTTGTATCTAGAAACCAATCTATCACCTTATATACGTTCATTATCTTGCCCTCCACTGCCTTCAATGGTAGAGAATACCACAAGCTTGCCACTAACTGATTAAAGAATTTTCTCCATTACTCCATGCAAAATGTATTTCCCTGTATCCTGAGACCTCACAGCCAGAAAAATCATCTTCCCTGCATCCAACTGAATCTGTACCAGAATTTAGTACAATTCAATGAGATCTTCTCTTATTCTAATCTTCAATGAATGCAAGCCTACATTGCAGGGTCAGCTTGTTAACATTTGTTGCACTCCCTCAATGGCAAATGCACTCAGTGGCCACTTTATTAGATAAACCTGTAACATCTGCTTGCTAATACAAATATCTAATCAGCCAATCATATGGCAGCAACTCAAAGCATAAAATAATGCAGACATGGTCAAGAAGCTCAGTTGTTGTTCAGGTCAAACATCAGAATGGGGAAGAAATGTGATTTTGACTATGGAATGATTGTTGGTGCCAGACAGGTTGGTCTCTGTATCTCACAAACAACAGTCTCTAGAGTTTACAGGGAATGGTATGAGAAACAAAAAGAAAAGTGAGCAGTAATTTTGTAGGCAAAATTACCTTATTGATAAGAGAAGTCAGAGGAGAATGTTCAGAGTGGTTCAAGTTGACAGAAAGGTGACAGTGATTCAAATAACTAGACATTACAACAGTGGTGTGCAGAAGCGCATCTCTGAACACACGACACATGGAATGTTGAAGTGGACGGGCTACAGCAGCCGAAGACAACAAAAATACTCAGTGGCCATTTTATTAGGTGCAGGAGGTGCCTAATAGAGTGGTCATTAAATGTAGGTGGATCCATCTCAGGTGAGGAGATCAAAACTTGAATAGTATAATCCATTTGTAGTCACCAAAATCCTGTATGATATTCACAAAAATCCTTAATGGTGCACTCAAAATGTATGTTAACATAATACTTGATATCTGAACAGCTGGCTGCACTTCTTCATGGCTGCACTCAAGATCAACATTTCCCAATCCATACACATTTAAATGCTAAGCATCTATATCTGCCACTTATATTTGTCACTTACCGAACTTGCCTAAACTGATACAAAATCCACTTTGCAATTTAATCCCGTGTTGACAGCAAACTTTGAAATATTACATTCAGATACAACATCTATATTATTGATATAGAGAAACCGTGCAATCCGCTGCACATAGTGCTGGATTAACAAATTTTCTGGGCAATTACAATGATACATTTTTCAGAGCATGAGGTGAGTTTAAAGGGAGCATGGGAACTAGGGCCCCAGGAAGTTTAAAGGAAGAACAGGAATCAGCACCCAATGCATCAAAATGGCAATTGGGATTTCTGAATGGTTCAATGGTAGACTGTTGGAGCTTTACTGTATTGTGATGTTCACAGCTCTGTGGTACCCGCCATACAAAAGATCCATTTATTCCTGCTCCGTTTTCTGTCAGTAATCTATGCCAGGACATTATCCTCAGATTTCGGATACTAATCCTTTATTTGGTACTTTACAAATGACATTCTGAAAATTCAACATCCACTGTCTCCCTTATCTATTTTCAAATAACCTATAATTACATTCTCAAAAGACTTTGTTAATCATTTTTTAAAATGAATTTTAATCAAACACAATTTCCCTCTCAGAGATCCAGCTGACTTTGTCTAATCCTGATGATAATTTCCAAGTGAGTGGTTATTACATCCCTTATAAAAATTGACTAGCAATTTTCTTTTTATTGATGTTAGGCTAACATATTTCTAGTTCCTGGATTTCTCTCCACAAGTCTTGTTAAATACAGTTGAACTTGCCACCCTCTAATCTGTAGGAACTGTTCAATAATCTATAGAATATTGGAAGATGTAATATTCCAATATTTATTCATCAAGCCCTGGGCATTGAAATGGTTTTCAGTCATAGCATTTTTTTTAAAACTGATACTATTTTGCATAATTATCAGCATTAGGTATGACATCATCTTTACTTTGCATCAATTGAGACCCCTCCGATTTCTTTCCTTTCTCTTTGAAATGTTTATTGCAAAGTCTACTTGTATGTCTGCTGTTATGTCCGCAGCCCCCTCCTTTGTGAGAATCGCAAGAGCACTAGTTGAGGTGGGGTCAGTAGACCCAGGAAATGGGAGAGAGACGTGCCGAATGCCTCGTGCCGAATCCCAGCGATGCAAAATAACGCGACATTGACCATTGTCTCCTGGAGACCACGTTTGTGGATTGGGGACTATGCTACGTGCAAGCCCTCGGGCAAAGTGGGCTGGTTGAGAGAGAGATTGCATCATCCAAACCTGATTGACATCTGAGACCCCGTGAGGAAGTATAAAAGAGGGTCTGGGGGAACAACCCCTTTAGACGCACCAGAAGAAACGCTAACGATCCCGTAGTAGCGGGAAGCCATTGGAAGGAAGCCACGTGCGTTCAGTTCCCCTTTTGCTTGGGAGCCGGTGGCCGGTACCACAAAACCGATGTTCTTGAACTAACAACAGGGAACCAACTTTCCCGATTCAACGGATTTGCTTCATAAAAGACCCGGGCAAGTTTCTTTTCTCACAAATCTCTCTCTCTCCAACAAGTGAAAACCCAGCGGTCCCCAAGGCTGAAGCCTGCAGGAACTGAGTGACTTTTATATTTCCATCGGACAATATACTATCCCCTAGACCAGGGGTCGGCAACGTTTACCACTGAAAGAGCCAATATGGACCCATTTCCCACAGAAAAGAAAACACTGGGAGCCACAAAATGAAATAACACTGCATACAACGGGTTTTTTTTGCCTTTATGCTACGTATAAACAAACTATAATGTGTTGCATTTATGAAATTGATGAACTCCTGCAGAGAAAACGAAATTACATTTCTGCATGCAACAAAAACATTTTGAACTCCGAAAAAAAGACGTTGGGTTGAAGGTTACTCCGTAGGTAGCCTACCTTGGATCGAAGAATTAAAAGAATGCGCGCACTGGCGGGTGTCAGGCATTGGCAGTTGTGATGTATATTAATAGCGATAAAAAAACACGTTGTAGCGGTGTGCTACACGCAGCGCTAAAATAAAAACTGCAGTCAAAGGTAACTTTATTCGAACTAAACAGCCTTGCTTTAAAGCCTCCCTCAACCCGTCCGCGTGGGCGCAGATGCTCCAAAAGACACGTACTCACAAACCCCCGTAGGCTATCTCCCTTAGCCGGAACGGTGGCTAATTGTGAGCTGGTTTGGATGTGCCAGGAAACGGTGTCTCCGCAAAGTTTTCAGATTGTACAAGATCACCATAATCTTCAAATTTCGAATTACATTTCAAAAGCTAACAAACCACGGGGAGCCGCATCACAGAGATCAAAGAGCCGCACGTGGCTCCGGAGCCGCAGGTTGCCGACCTCTGCCCTAGACAAACGATCGAGCTGTTTCTTATTGATGGTTATTATTAGACCCACACTTTTAGATTGAATAGTGACGACGTATATTATCTGAATGTTTGTATTAATCTTATTTTTGTGCCTCTTTATAAATAAAGACTTTTAAAAATAGTACCATCAGACTCCAACGGACCTCTCTATCTTTGCTGGTAAGTGATCCAGTTACGGGATTTCGTAACACTGCCAATACAATTTGTCTGCTAATGGGCTTTGCTACAATTTTTATTTTTCCAGAGTTATTAAATCTGAGTTGTAAATAAAATTCATAATCATAGCTTGGTAGATATTTATTCTTCAATTTTCGGAGGTTAAGAAGATTGCTCAGCATGTGACATTACCTTGAAAGCTGAAGGGCTGAATCTGAATGGGGTTGCAAAGATATGATAGATGATATTTGGCAATAGTCAATACGCAAGGACAATCAATCTATTTGCAGAAATTAACACAACCTTCTTGCATCCCCTATTGTAAAATCTTGTTTTGCCATTTGTAAAACTAAAACAATGCAGTGCAAAAAGAGACCAGTCAAGCCACTATGCCTGTGTGGACACTAAAGGCTAACTAATTAGTTCAGAGTGGCTAAACATCTGTGCCGGACGGGTCAATTTCAGATTGGGGCACTAGCCAAAATTCTGTTTGTTAGCACACATAGGTCACTTGGCACAAGCGATGATGTAAAACAGAATGCAATCAGAGTCCTATCATGTATATGAGGCCCCTGATAATATCAAACCCAAGGATTAATGTCTGCTTCAGCATTATAAAAAGGCTCCAACTAACCTGAGCCCCTCTAACTGTATCCTCCTTCAGGTATATTGCTGCTTTAACTTCTCATTATCACTGAACACCTGCAACTCCTTAGCCCTACTCTGTTGATAATGCTCTTTGCCCTTCACTCAACCCATCACATGCCTGATTAGCCATCCAGTTGAGAACCATATCCCACCATATGCCCAACACACACTCCCCACCCTCTACCACACCACCACCTCCATAAGCTATCTTCTCTCACCATGGTGTCATCATCATTCACAGTGGCAGGGGATCACCACAGATAGGACTGCTTCACAAGTTACAGAAACAGCTTAAACCAGAGTTGCTTGCGGCCATGCTTTGGAAGTAGTGGAATTGATCACAGAACTCTGCTCTCTCCCCATCACCCTCTAAGAGTTCCCTTTTCAAGGTCATGTTCTTCTGAAAGCTACTGTTAAACCTGTTTCCTAGAATCTCCCAGGGAATGCATTCCAGATCATAACAATTCACTGCACTGGGTTTTGGCAGGAATTGGTGAGCTTGAATCTTTCTTTCTTGTTCGTATCTTCAAAGACAAATGCAGCATTTTCCTTTTGAAAATCTAAACTAAAGCAGCTGTTTACAGACTTACCATGTCAAGCCAAAAATCTTGGACACCCTAAAGTGTGGCCATTTTCACAACTGAAGGATTTAGGGAAATGCTCCCTTTCAGAATACAAATTAGTGGACACAAGAACCGCTTCAAGCCATATGCTGGATTCCTCAGTTTCACTACAAATTCATATCTTTGGTTCAGGGACATAAGGAGTGCCCAAGTTAAGAAATTTAAATCTTACAACTTTCCCTTAACCATCACAAGCATGATGCATGTTAAGTAGCTCTGATATTGGCTCATTAGGCTCCATGCACAATCTGGCAAATCACTAACTACTGTGTTCCTCTCCTTTACAATGTACTTCAGTAATGCTCTTTGCTCACCATTCACTATGTACTTGATCACTGAGTGCTACTCTCTCTCAGAACATTCATTATGCACCCTTGCCTCCTTCTCTTTATTAGTGTGCTTATATCTTAACCCGCAAAACTAGAAGCTTTCAACTACATCCAAGCATCATTTCTCCATCAGTCACAAGGTTGCGGCAACAATTCCCAATTGCTTGTTAATTGCTAAGATTAAGAATTAGAAACTTAATGAAAATTGTATAACATGCATTTGCTGGAAAAATGGTGTAAAACAGATACCTCTGGAAAAGATTAATTTTAAGAATTAATTCCCAAAGTTAATACCGAGGCAAATTGTTTTAGAAGCATACGAGTCAAGGGCCAGGAAAGCTTGAACATACCTGTACATCTCAGTCAACAATGACACATATGGACCAAAGGGCCTATTTCTGTGCTGTACAACACTGACTCCCTTGTTTTTGTCTTCCAAAGTTCAGATGAAAGGTCTTCAACCTGAAATATTAACTGTTTCTCTTTCCATAGATGCTGCCTGACATGCTACCATTTTTTGCTTAGATTCAAAATTTATTTTACTATATATATTTCTTTTTAATTATCTTTGACTCCTAGCAGCAATAAGGTGCCACCAATCTCACTCATTAGACCTAACCTAGACCTCAAACAGCCTGATGTGGAGCTTGCTCGTGATTAGATCCTTCTTTGTTACACCTCTTCCACTCCCATGATATCACATTCTCAGCAACCTCTCTCTGTTTCAATCATTGCTCAAATCTCGAATGATAGGTGTCAATTTTATTTCAATGTTGGCCTCATTCCCCAGGCTTAAGAACATCATGCCCAGGTCCCTACTCTGATGCGGTATTTTTTTCTGAATGAGTGCTTAAACAAAAACTCCATTTATCATGATAGAAATCTGAAAGATCCCTGGGCACTTTGCCAAATGGAGGGAGCCATAATATGTTTGATCAGCTGCTAATAAAACCCACTGCACTATCAAGACAAAGGAAAATAGTAATATGCTGCATGAGAGCATTGTATTGACCACAATCCATATTTGGAAAGTGTGGGTCAGCTAGTTTCCTCTCTAAAGGCGTATTAGTTGAGAAGGCGGAAGATGTTACTCACTGCAGGCTATCTGTTCTATCAAATTTTGCTGCATCTGCTCAACTTTAAAAGAAACTTTCAACTCTGAAGAATCAAACACATATACACTTATTGTGACAGAACTCAAATTTATTACCATCAGGAAGAGCTTAAAACAATATATTAATTCTGAAGTCAGAGGGTACACCAAACACAAATCAATTTTGTTCAAATAACAGAAGGACATGTTGTTCCATTGTTTCTGCACCAAGATGGCAAATGCAGACAGCCTTTACATGGGGCAGTTTGAAAATTACGCTATTAAATTAAAGCTTTCAAACAAGGAGAATGCAATAAGTAACAAGATTAATACAAACACTTGTTTTTGCAAAGTATTTTCCACCACAAAAGAGATACAATCACTCTGGTACATTTCATCTTTCTTACTGCCATATAATCATACAGGGAAGTTGAGAAAGAAACAATTCAGTCGTTACTTCCTCCAACTGGCCAACAGGCAAATTATACATTACAGAATTGTCAACATTAACCTAGATTTTCTTATTTGCTTTTTAAAGTCTTGAATTGTGTCACTGGTATATTATACATATCTAAATAGATACTTTTCTAATCAACCCACAAATGTGGCCACACTCATTTTTAGATTTGTTTTCCTGATATCTATTATTACATCCTGCTGTGATGGTACTGGGTTTGTTGACTGCGAAGTTCTAAACTCAAATGAAGACCAAGCCCCATCAGATATAATTAGTCACGAGTACTTTCACTGAAGTGAGATTATACTGTAACTACCCAATCTTCAAAGACTTGTTTACTTCACTGTTTATTCTCCACAGTGAATTCAGCTGCTAATACCCACTACTCGAGCGGTGGGTTCCATCTCCCTACAAACCATTTCCAAAACTCAAAGGATTAAACATAAAATGTAGAGGACAACAATTTTCCAAACCACAGGTACAATTCCTAAAAAGATATCAAAAATGCAAACAAGTCGTCCATTGCAGAAACCGAAGCTGGAGAAATGGATTCTAGTTCAGCATATGTTTCTTCCATGTTTCATTTTGATGTTCCTTACCCCACTCCTAAAAAGCCTGAACTGCTCTCTACACTTATATCCCTTTGCTCCTACAAGTGACTTCACAAGCATGTGATATTTCCAGACATCCTTTTAACACAACTGGTCTAAAAGCAATTTTAAAGACATAGATCTTAGCAAGCTACCATTAATGCAGTAGAGCTAACTTCTGAGTACATAAAACTCTTCCAACTACAAATACATCAGCTGAGATACTAAATGATATTATCCATCTGTTCTGCAAGCTACTTGAACTAAGAATCTTAAGAGTCAGCTTCTCTGTTTGAAAAACCCAAATTAAATAACCCATTGTCTATACTCTTACTCTTGAGCAATAACAAAGCGAGTGCAATGACTCTTTACGGACAGAGCATTTTTAAAATCTAGAGCCTATTTGTAAAACTGTTCTATAAGAAGCTTCAAGCTACCTTCCATTTACATTCCAGGAACTGAAGGCTGACTGCCATTTACAACCAGAAGTTAAACAAAGCAATATAGTTGAAAGTTATTTACAATTGTTTGTGACTATTCAAAAGGCCGCTGCTATTTAGAAAGCAAGATTAGCAAACAACCAAGAGAAAGAAGCCAAGAAGTGAATATCCTTCACACTGCAAGAAAAAGTCTCTAAATGCTTTCATATTTATAATTTAGAACACTTACACATGCACTTCCCAAACACCCTACTCCTCTTCCTCATTGCCCAACCACAACTCTGCTTCCCATTCAATTCACCAGTTACTTTAAATTTTCTTATCCTTTCACCAACCTCATCTTAGATAAAACGCAGCACAAGTATTTTGTAGTCTTTCCTTATTAAAATTCTGTCAAAATTGCAGGATGAACTACTAAAAGATTATGAAGGAGCTGCCCACAAGATATACAAAACTGAGGAAAATATTATTTTAATTGCAATAACACACACAAATTCAAAGGTGTATGTGTTTCTCAGGAAAGAAACTACTTGAACTTTACTAATATCTAATAATATCTGTAATTTTAAAGTTGGAGGAGAAAATGACCTTTTAGAAAACTACAGCACAGAAAAAGGCCCTTCTGCCCTTCTAGTCCACGCTGAGCCGTTTAAACTGATTAGTCTCATCTAATAAAGTTATTAAAATATGTTTAGATGGTGTTATTTGCATAACCCCTACTAGAAAAGTAAAATGGCTTAAGCAACGTTGAGCAACACACACAAAACACTGGAAGAACTCAATCACAAGCAGCATCTTATAGCAGGAAATAAACAGTCCTACATTTCAGGCCAAAATCCTTCATCACAACTTCATGTGGATTACAGCTCAATGCACCAAATTCAGTGGTGATGGATCAGTTCAGTAAATAAGATCTGCTACAAGTAAAGGCAGATTTGATCAACATTTAGCAGTAACTAGTGAGATACCACCTTAGCCAAATAACTAAAGACAATCTGCATTGCAGCTCACAAACATGCCACTTGAGTAATGTAAAACAAAAACTGCTATCATTACAAATATCCTATAGATTTGGACATAATAAACTTTTATTGTTTTATTGGGAAAAAAAAGGACAGAGATGGTATTCTGAGAAAAAGGTAAGTTTCCACCATGTGCATTGCCACAGACTGAGAAGGAATGAGATGAATATTATAGTGGTGGTAACTGGTGCTCTGCAAAGCAATTATGCAATCTATGTTTCAATACTTTAATATAGAGTTCACATTGTGTACACTGAGTGCAGTACATTAAATTGTAAGGAATGTAAGTTCGTCACTTGGATGGTAGGGCAGAAAGAACCTCATTATCAGAACAAATATAGCAGAGATGGAGGAATTGGGACGACAAGTAGGTGGAAGTACAGTCAAACTACTATGGGAGCTTGTAAACTTGCAGTGGATCTTCTAAATGATCTATCTCCTTAAGACTGAGGCAGAGGCATTTAGAACGGGAAGAGAATCAGACCCAATGGTCATGTCAACATGAGAGCAGGATGGAAACTGGCAGCAAAAGTAATGAAACTATTACACTGTGTATGAAAACAGCTCCACTATACTGGATAAAGAGTTGAGGAGTAGGTCCTTAATTGGACTGGAACAAAGACCACCACATATCCCACAAAAAAGGCATAGTGAAATTACACTTTAGTTTCACACACTAATCCATTTGACTTGGCCTCATCTTATATTTTGTCCTTTCCATCTTCACTCTGCAACCTAAAATTATTTTTTTTTTCCCTCTTTCCTAATTCTTATGAAGAGTCTTGGTCCTGAAGTATTCACTTTTTCTTTTTCCACGGACACTGCCTGGACTGCTGAATATTTCCTACATATTCTGTGGTTGCACTTTACATGCTATTTAATCAATGAATTTTGATTCTAATCTGAATATAAAAATGAATGAACGACAAATTTTATAAGCTAAACCAAGTTGAATTTTATAGAAGAGGCAAGAGTGACCCCTCTTAACGTAAAGGTAGTATTTGATTGGACAGCAGCATCAAGGAGTAGTGCAAAAACAAAAATCAATGGGGATTGAAGAGAAAACATGGAACACATGGAACATTTGGAGACATAGAAAGATGGTTGCAGTTGGAGATCAGTCACACAACCCATGTACATCACAACTGGAAAACTTCTGTGCAGTGTCCTGGCCCAACCAGGCATAGCAAGTAGCATTCATACCACCTTTGACTAAAAACTTAACTGGTCCAGAACATAACTATCACAGCTACAAGTGCAGGTTGAAAGATTGGATATCCTGTGGTGAATAATGTGCCTCTCGACACCCTGAAGCCTTTCTCCCAGCTCTGCAAAGCACAATCAAGAGCTAAATGTTCCACTACTGGTGCTCTGTGACTACAGTGTCAACCATCTACTAGGTACACTGCAGTTAGTCACCCAACCTATCACAGTGCATCTAAGCAAACTATTAAATTCCTGAATAAGGGTTGAGTCCAGAAGGAGGGTCTCAACCTGAAATGGCGACTGTTTACTCTTTTCCATAGATGCTGCCTGACCTGCTGAGTTCCTCCAGTATTTTTTGAGTGTTGCTTTGGATTTCCAGCAGATTTTCTCTATTTGTATTAAATCCCAACACCAAGTAGGACAAGTATAGCCAACGCATGCAGTTTCATCTCCAAGATGCACACCACCCTGATTTAGAAATATATTGCAGTCACTTCATCACTGAATCTTAATCCTGTGGGAGTAACTTCATTAGAAGGACTACAACAGTTTAATAAAGCAGTTCACCATCATCTACTCAGGGACAACTTGGGATGAACAAATACACAGGACTTGGCAGCAACACCCAGATCTTGAAAAACAAAATTTTAAAAGTCAACATTGAGATTAGTTGCAATTGTTGTATATAATTCCTGTGTCATACATCTAGTTTTCTTCATCCATGCGTATCTATCACAATGACCAGCAGATCCTGAGTACATTCACATTTTTGTCTGTTTTCCCTTATTGGAGACTTGATGCTGATTTTACTCTTGTTATTTTTTCCCTCGTGTGTTATGCTGACAAGATCAGCTGAACTCCGCCAAAGAAAACATTAGTCAAAGTAGTCTTTAAAAAAAAATGGGAGAATAAAAATATTGGCAGAGTCCTTTAGAAAGATTCCTTCAGGAATTGGGAACTTTGGACAACTTTCAGACCAGCTTACTTAGAAGTATTCATATGCTATAGGTAGGGTAATTATGATGAGCATCTAAGCTCTTGACACTTCATTGAAGCTTTCTTTCCCAAGGGACTATTTCAAATGAGTGGCTACTCTAGAGCACACTACAGGCTTGACTCAGCATAGGAAATATAAAGATGATGTTTCCAAAACATCATAAACCGTGACTGCCAGGCAACATAAAATGAACTCTCCACAACTATTTCTGGGTTTAACTGGACAACCAAAGTAAGAGATACCTTGCCTGCTCTACGAAAAAAGTGCACATCCTAGAATCTGAACTCCATCTGCCATCATGAACAAGTACTGAGTTAAATTAATAACACTGGTGCTTAAACTGGTTTAAATCCTTGCCAATATTCAACAACAAAATCCTGATCCTCCAGTTCCTGCAATTCCAATACTGTTTCACTGCTTCAAAATAGATCTCAAAATGGATCAGTGAATTAGTCTACTTAATAACAGATTCACATTGATCAGGGATAGAACATTTTCCCCAACCCTCAGCAACTCCTGACTTGGCATCCTATCAGAGAGCATTCACGAAAGGGGAAAACAATAATATACTACACCAGAAGTCCAAGGAAAGAAATTAGGTCACACACACACACACGCACACACTATGCTCGAGGAACTCAGCAGGCCAGGCAGCATCTATGGAAAAAAGTAGTCAATGTTTCAGGCTAAGTCCCTTCAGCAGGACCCAATTGTAAAGAAGTGATTTAGGAAAGGGATGACTCAAACAAGGTAAAATGATTATAGGGTTGGGGGCGGAGTGGACATTCTGGGCACGTATGACAGGTAGGGTCAGTTTGAGCAGAAGACTAACGACATGAATGGGAGATACCTGTGACAATACAAAGTTCAGGAAAGCACTTAACTGAAGGAAGATAAACGCCTTGGAGTTCCAGGTAGCAGCACAGATAAAAAATGGGATATTTTAGCCATTTCAGGCCAAGGATAAAAGTAGTCAATTCTGGTTAAGCAACACACACAAAATGCTGGTGGAACGCAGCAGGCCAGGCAGCATCTATAGGGAGAAGCGCTGTCGACGTTTCGGACCCTTCGAGACTAACAAAGTGTAGTCCTGATGAAGGGTCTCAGCCTGAAATGTTGACAGCGCTTCTCCCTATAGATGCTGCCTGGCCTGCTGCGTTCTACCAGTATTTTGTGTGTGTTGCTTGAATTTCCAGCATCTGCAAATTTCCTCATGTTTGCAATTCTGGTTACAATGTTCTGGGTGGACCTTACACATGCAACAGAATTTGGCCCAAATGGCATCATATCAAGGTTGAATTTAATTTGATGCATCTGTACAACCCAGTAACTTCTGTACGTTAGCACGTCAGCAGCTTTGTCCCACAGACTTTTGCTCCAATCCAAAACCTACAAATCTTGACTCATCTTCATTTGGTTAACCTGCCTAATTCTTGAGCATAATCTTAAAATTAACAAATATATGCTAAATGAAAGAGAAATTAATTAATACATTCAAATGAAGTAAGGAAGAAAGACAAGCTGCATCCTGGACAGAACAGCAAGGAATGATAATAGTAGATCAAAAGAAATCTGAGAAGCTATCTACTTAGCCTTTCAAGTCTGGTCTGCTATTTGATCAGATAATAGCTAATGTGATTGTGGGCTTAAGTTCACCTACTTCCATGTCCTCCTACTTAATTTTTCCAATCTTCTAAAAAATTTATCTTAGTATCAACACCTCACTGACAGAGCAAATTCCAAAGATTCACTATCGATTGAGAGAAGAAATTCCTCCTCATTTGAGTCAGAGATGCTGACTCTGTCCTGTGACTACACTGGACACACCTACCAGGTGAGAGAAAATGCTCCATCAAGCCAACTCACAATGGGTTTCAAAAGATCTAATTCTTATAAATTCTTGAGAATGCAAACCCAGGCTATTCAATCATTTCTGCTAAGATAGTCCTTTATCCCAGGAAGCAATCCAGTGAACATTGTCTACACTGCTTGCAATGCAAATATTTTTTACCTTGAAAAAAATAATAATACAGTACCGCGGGTGTACTTCACTGCTTTTCTACTCCATTCTCTTAGAATAAGATCGTTCAGTTTATTGTCATTCAACTATACATGTACCAAATGAAACAATGTTCCTCCAAACCTAGGTGCACAGTACATACAACTCACACACATAACACATAAAGCAACATTACCATAAATAAATTAATAATAAGGTGCATGTAGGATGAAAGTTAAAATGTAATACTGGAGCCGTTTCATACGTGATGAGACCATATGATGAGATTCATACATGGTGCAGGGAGTTCAGTAGTTTTGAGGCCCGGGGAAAAAAGCTACTTCCCTATCCTGACAGTTCCTGCCCAATGGTAAGAGATCAAAGATATTGTTTTACAAATGGGAGTGCTCATTGACAATACTTAGAACCCTGCGTACACATCTAATGGGTGGAAGAATCTCCCCAATGATTCTCTCAGCAGTCCTCACAATCCTTTGTAAGGATTTTAGGTCAGATACCTTGTCATTTCCTACCAGACAATGGTCTGGACACTTTTGATGATGCTCCTCTAAAATTTGGTCAAAATGGGTGGGAGACTCACTTGCCTCAGTTTCCTCAGAAGGTGGAGATGCTTCTGGGCTTTCTTAACCAAACGGTTGGTATTGAGAGACCAGGTAAGATCGTCCGTTATGTGCACTCCCAGAAACTTGGTGCTCCTAACTGTCTCCATGGAGAAACTGTGCATGTACAGTGAATAAAAGGCAAGATTCGAGATCTCCTAATTATTTGCTTTAATTTCTGATATGGCTTGTGCAAGTACATCTAGCTCTCTCCACATGGTCAGATAGGCAAAGAAAATATTGAACCAAGCATAAAGATGCCAAGTATATTGGTGATAAATTTGATAAAAGATGAAAACTCTAAAAAAATCTTTCATCCAATTTTCTTATCGTAGCTTTATGATGATTATTTAATAATTTTATCCAAGTTAAATCATATCAGATTCTAAAAGAAAATACCACATATGGCTTACAACGTAGATTTTGTTCCTGAGGAAATGGTACCCCAAGTAAAAGTCCTGCAAAATGCCTTTGATAAAGTATTGCATGCAATTGTATTACTTATAATTATAATGGCATTGATTAAAGATAAGCCACAAAATAGCTCAGAAATTGGCTTAAGTTAAAGTACAGAGAACAAGCCACAGGAGGGATATTTGTGTGGGAGGAGTTGCCATTTTTAATTTAATGCCTTGGGTACAGAATCATGTAGCCTATAAAACCAGAGAAATGAAAGCAGCTGACTGTGTTAAGAGACTGAGAAACACAATATGTGATAGATAAATTAGTTCACTCTTAATCCAGATAAATTTAAACTACTGTGTAAATGGTAAAATTGAACGACTTTGAACATGGAAAAACACTGAAACTTAGATCTACAAGAATGAATGACCCAAGGAATTAGTAGGCTATTGCTTTTTACAATATCAAATTAATAAATTAATAAATTAATAAAAATGCTGAATAAAGAACCTAAAATAGAAAGTTGCAATAAGAAAACACTGAAGGAACATAGGAAGTTAAGAAGCACTAGGGAATAGAGTTACAGGAATCAATAAAAACACTTATTTACATCATACCTTCAATGAAATAGCATCCTAAGGTGGTTAACAGGAAATTACTAAACAAAATTGGATCACACAAGGCTAGGATGTGATGAAAAACTTGGTCGAAGATTTAACTGTGTCTTAAAGCAACAGGACAAAGAGGCATCTGCATCAATCTAATAAGTGGTTCAGAAAGTTCTCAGTTCCTGATAAGTAATGAATTTCTACACTGTGAAGTAAGTTTATGCCCCATCACTCAGAGAACCATCCCTTCACACTTCATATTACAGCCTTACTCCACCATCACAGGGGTTAGCAATTTTCAATTTGCCTGAAGTCTTATGGCCTCAATAAGAATTGCTCATGGAAACAAAATCCAAGTCACTATGATTTATTTTATTATATGCCAATTTTTAAATTTCCTCAATGGCTAGGGAAGCAAAAAAGACTAAGTTCAGCTGAAAGATTATTAACCTGAAATGCTAATTGTTCTCTCTTCACAGCTGCTGCGTGAAATGATAGCTATTTCCAGCATTTTCTGAACATTTTCAGCTTCCCAGCATTTCCCATATTTTACATTTACGTTATCCAATGACCACTGAAATTAGTATTTACAAATTATTAAAAAATAATTTTACTTTATTCTTCCACACCTTAAATTAAATAATAGATAACAGTTAAGTCATAACTACAACAAATTTATCTACCATTAATAAAAATAATAGATCCAAGATGACACAATTGTGAAATTAGCTTGATAACTTCATGGGAAATATAACATAAATAATAGGTAAAGATACAGAGCTCTACAAAATATAATCCAACCTCACAATGACAGAATCAAACAGCATGTCCAGAAAAATAAACCTCAATGAAATGAGAACATGTTCAGACAACTTTGGCTTCCAACGAAGAAGCAATACCATTTGCTGGTTCACTAAGAAAACATTTCAACCAAATTGATTTATAAACAATGAAGTACTCCTCGAAGCATTGTCAGTTGTTTTAATTTAATTTGTTATGTTATTGCTCTTTTGGATACACATTCTCAACAATGGCTTTCTGAATAATAATATAAGGAAATAGAAGCAAGAATAGATTCTATTCCACCATTCAACAGGATATAGGCCAACTTATTCCCTATAGCTCTCGATTTCAGTCCAAAAACCTATCTTGGCCTTGAATATATTCAGTGACCACTGCCACAGCACTCAAGGTTAGAAAAATTCATTACCTTCAATGGACAATTCATTACTTAAAAACTATTCTTCCCTAGTTCCAGATTCACCCATCAACAGAAATATTCTCTCAGCATCTTATCCTGCCAAGGCCAAATTTCTAAACATCAGTGAGTACAAGGCCAACCAAGTTTTATAGCTCTATCATTGCTAATCTTTATTCAGAAAGCAACTCTCATCTTTGGAATCACCCTAGTGAACCTTCACAAATTTGCCTCCTATTCAAGATCATCTCTCCTTTAAAAAGAACACTAGAACTGCACACAAAACATCAAACGTGACTTTGCTGTGCAGTTATAATAGCACTTCCCTATCTTCATATGCCACAAGTTTAAATTTTCCTTCATGACTTTTTGTTAACCTTCATGTTCAAGGACCGTCAGAATCCTCAGTAACACAGCATTTATGCTCTCTCATAAACAAATCCTCACACTACTCTTCTTTCTACCAGACTGCATAACCTCATATTTCCATTCATCATAGTTCACAAGCTTATTGTTTTGACCACACAACCTGCCCTACTGATGAATCATTCTTTTCCGTTGTTATTTCTTAACATAGTACCTATATATTTGTTGTGAATTATGAATTATCTTTTTAAATGCCTCCTTTTTGTATTTTCTATTGTTTGCATGATTTGTATTTTTCCCCTCTTTCTCTGCACATTGGGTATTAGTCTTTTTTTAAATTATGTTCTTTCAGGTAACTTGCTTTGTGGCTGCCTGTAAGGAGACGAACCTCAAGGTTGTATTATTTATACATACTTTGATAATAAATGTACTTTGAATTTATCCATTGTCATATATTGCAACCGATTTCGCCAGTCTGCTTCAATCCTCTCTGTTTTCATGACTCTGTAATTCCATTTGTTTTAAGACAGAAACTCTTGACCAGTGTCACAAGTTCAATGTGAAATTCAACCAACAGTATGATCACTTGCATCCAGATGACCATTCAATAGTTTTAATTCTGTCCTATTACAACACATTATGTGATATAAACAGCGTGTTCCCAATTTGCTTTCCAGGACTTAGTATTTGAAGTTTAAGTATAGTGATGTTGATTGAAGATAACAATTGGTCAAGACTCGACAGAAATCTGGGAAGCCTCATTAAATGGTGTACGACTCTGTGACTTTAAACCAGGAAATCAATTCTTCTGTTGGGTGTTTAAAAGAAAATACAAGCAGGAGGATTGTGTGTGGCTGTTTAAATACAACATTTAAGCCTGCCTAATACAGCTTTCAAACTGTTCAAAACTTTTAACAGGATGCATTACTGGAGAAACTGTAGTCCCTCAGGCAAGGGATGGCATGAAATTATTTTTTTTATTCTACATACAAATGTGTATAATTTTTATTTCTTAAATTCACTTCAATATTATTGATCTTATTAAAATATAGCTGATATGGTCCTGGGAAAATGCATAAGTAATATGTACATGCAGAAACCCAAAGCCCGAATGAAATAAAATCAATTATGAGGGGTAAAGATAGGGTAAATGCAAGCAGGCTTCTTCGACTGAAGGTGAGTGGGACTTTAAACAGAGGCCATGGGTTAAGGGTGAAAGGTGAGTTTTAAAGAGAATATGGAAGGAAACTTCTTTACTCAGAGGGTTGTGAGAGTATGGAATGAGCTGCCAGCGCAAGTGGTATATGTGAGCTCAATTTCAATATTTAAGAGAAGTTTGGATAGATACATGGATAGTAGGGGTATGGAAGGCTATACAGGTCAAGGGAGGAAACATTTTAAATGGTTTTGGCATGGACTAGATGAGCTGAAGGGCCTGTAACTGAGCTGTACTTCTCTATGACTCTAATCAACTATCTGTTTCTTAGGCCAAACAACAACCCCTTTAGGTCAAACTGCATGATCACCAGTGCTAGTCAAGCAATCGTTTCGTAAACATTTCACTGTGTTGACTTTCTCTCAAGCACAAGAAGATATTTATACACTCACATGTCGATGATGTACTCTTACCCGTGAAAAATGCAAAGCTCTTACAAGAGTTTTAATGAGATATATAATATTATAGCACCGCAAACCCTAGGATGAATTTCAGATATTACTTCCAGATAAAAGGTCAGTACACTTCTGGAGTGTACAACATTGACTAGTATTGGATTACAGTTATCTGTTAAATACTGTACATAATCAGGAACCATTTTAAAAAGTCTTCCAAATACAAATACTAATAAGTCTTAAAACAAAACCACATATCATGACTGTAACAAATGTGGAATTCTAAGCCTCGATTCAATAAACAAAAAGAACAAATACATAGTTTGCTCTTGCTCACTGATACAGTCGAAGACATCAACCCACTAAACTGAACACAGAAAATAATATATATTAAGATATTGATTATGTCCAGCTGCTGGGAGTAGGAGGATGTCGACATAGAACGCCAAATAAAAGTTTAAATGCTAAACTATCCAAGCCTCACACACAAAATGCTGGAGGAATTCAGAAGGTCAGGTAGCATCCATGGAAATGAACAAACATTGAACGTTTCAGGCTGACACCTTCTACAGGACAGGAAAGGAAAGGAAGGTGGAAGGTGCCAGAATAACAAAGTGGGTGGAGGGGAAGATGGATAGCTAGAAGATGATAGGTGAAGCCAGGTGGGTGGGAAAGGTATACAGCTGAAGAGGAAGGAGTTTGACAGGAAAAGAGGGTGGAACTTAGGAGAGAGGGAAGGGGAGGGGAACCAGGCGGAGGTGATAGTCAGGGGAGAAAAAGCAAAAGGCCTGCGTGGGGAATAGAAGATAAGGGAAGGCAAGGGATTTTTTCCCTCCCCAGAAAGAGAAAGCAATATTCATGCCATCAGGTTGGAGGCTACTCAGAGGGAATACAAGGTATTGCTCCTCCACCTTGAGAGTGGCCTCAATGTAGCACAAGAGGAGGTCATGGAACAACATGTTGAAATGGGAATAGGAATCAAGATGGTTGTCCACCAGAAAATTCCACTTTTGGTGAATGGAGTGGAGATGCTTGACTAAGCGGCCTCCCAATTTATGATGGTGTCCCACCAATGCAGATACAACATCGGGGGCACCAGATACAACAGACAAACCTGGAAGACTTGCAGGTGAAGTGTTGCGTCACCTGTTAGGACTGTTTGGGGGCCCGAATGGAGGTGAGGGACGAGACGAATGGGTAGGTGCTGCTTGCAAGGATAAGTACCAGGAGAGAGATTAGTAGGGAGGGACAGATGGACAAGGGAATAACAAGAGGAAGCAATCCCTGCAGAAAGTGGAAAGCAGGGGGGGTGAGGGGGAGTAAAGATATATTTCATGGTAGGATCTCTTTGGAGATGGAAGTTGCAGAGAATGATGTTTTGGAATGCGGAGGGTCATGGAGTGGTAGGTTAGAATAAGAGGAACTCTATCCCTGTTACATTTACTCATAACTAAATTACTTACAGAAAGGAACTACACACAGTTATAATACTGCTTACCAAAAATATAATTGCTGAACTCAATTATTCCCTTAAGGGGAGGGGGACAAATGAAACTGGGAAGTACCGATCTAATATCAGTCATACTAGGCTGTTCTGTGGATCCGTTAATGAGTTATAAAGCTCAGCAAACTCCTGAGAGAACATCTCAAATTCATCACTTGGCTGGAGAAACACAATGGATATTTCAGAACAAAATATTTCATAGTTAACCCCTTTCTGAAAACAACCTGACTTGTCACTTATATATTAAGTTTTTCAATATATACATTTGAAATTTGTGTTTTTTTAAATGTATTATTTTACAAACTAAGTAATAGAGCATGTAGGCAAGTGAAGCTGACTGGTTCAGTAACGTGCTTTTTTTAAAAAAACTTGCTCTTACTGTTATCAGGAGTCTACTATTGGGCATGAAATCATCTCCTATGACTTACACAGAAACAGGAGGAGGATAGTTTTGCTTAAATGACATCCAAACAAATAGTACAGCTGCTGACTTTTTTTAAAAAAAGGTTTCAGCAACAATGAAGTAAACAATCTAAATTAAAAGATTTATTGTGTTTGAAAATGCGCAAAATAAATTCCTCATTTAAAAATCAATGGCAGTTTGAAATATTGATCCAAAGTAAAACTCCAGCATGAATATTTTACTTTGTTGAAAGTTAACTCATGATTTCTTTTGTTTTCTTATGTAACCAGCAAAGTCCTTATTTTGTGTTACTTTGCATGAAAAGCCAATTATCAGTCATACAAACAGAAACAATATCGAGCTTCGACACGGTTTATAAGATTATTCAAGCCAGGTAAGGGCTTGCCAATTTACGAAAAGGTTTTGCTTGAAAATCCTTAGAAATGTCTCTGAAATATGTCTGTTGACCGTACCAACCAGCCCATATAACCATCCACTTTCATTCACATGGCTTCACAACACTGTGGACTCAACCAACGAGTAGCAGACAGAATGTGTTTGGGTCAAAGAGATCAGATTGATAGTGGAATACGAAAATGGAAGTACAATCCTGCAAGAATCAATGCCAAAACTTTGCTGTTCACAACTTACAAACTAGATTGAAATTGTAACTGATAATTGAAAATAAAATACAGAACTGAAACTGTTAATCAATAATGACCATAGGATGGCCTTAACTAGCACAAGCAAATAATTGGCAAATTAAACTCAATACATAAATAAGACTAGCACTATCGCATAATGCTTCTTTTCCAAATCCACAACACTCACATCACTTCTCACAGCACCCATCAATGCAACACCTACCATTTTACTTCTTCCCACCATTTATGGGCCTAATAATACTTCCAGGTGAACCAATAACTTCCTTAAACATTTCAATTTCAGTTACTTAACTCAGTTCTCACAAATTGGGTTAGTCTACATTTCAAATTTCCAGAGTCTGTCATTTCTTTTGATTTACAAGTACGTAAATAGTTACGAGATAAGTATTCTGCAATATAGAAATTACCACCCAATATTCCAAAGCCTTTCTACAATCTAGAAGGCATACGTCAGGACCATGATGGAATAATTTACACATTATCTACAATCCTAAACATCAACTCTGTCCCCCATACTAGGAAATATATTATTTCACCATCACCAGATGTAATTCCTGGACTTTCAAACGGGGACATTGCGAGTGAGCTTTCACCAAACAGACTGCAATAGTTCAAGAACATTGTTCAGCAGCAACTTCACACAGGAAACAAATGCTGAGCTTGCCAGCGAAGCCCACATCTCAAACACTGAATAAATAAAAACAGAATGAAGAATGTACAGTTAGTACTCTGACATAATGAGGTTGAAATACAAGTAAGTCTTGCTGTATTCACACAGGACTCTGCGAAGACCGAACCTGAAGCACTCTATGCAATTCTAGCCACTGCAAAGGCAGGATACATTTACCTTGGTGCAAGTTGCAGCACTGATCCACCAGACTGATTCCTGGGATGAGCGAGTTGCCTTCTGGATCAGCAAGATTGGCCTGTGCCCTTTGTAATTCAGAACAATTTTATGGATACATTTTTGGTTCTGAGAGATACTGACTAGATAGATGGAGAAACTCGTATCTGTCCAAAATTTAGCCTTGGATATACATAATCGAATAAGCAGACTCCATGGTTCTCTAGGTAGAGGATTCCGAATGTTTATTATTTACTTTGGCTTTAAGGTTCTCAGGATCAGAGAACAACATTCAGGACTGAGGTGGGAAAGCTCCTTAGACTCTGGTAGCTCAGTCAAATTCAGGGCCATGACCAATACCAATCGAAAAAGGGGAGGGGGAGAAGATCAGGAGGCAAAATGGATTTAAGATACAAGACCAACAATAATCTTACTGAATAGCCCACGCCTGCCTCTAATTTCATGTTCTTATGCATCAGCTTTCACCAAGTCCTAATGCTGCAGACAAATAACAATAATTTGCACAGAGTTTTCTTACTTTTGCTCATAATTACATTTGGGGTGGAAGGGACCTTCCCAGATAAAATCCCCACACAAACTTATTTTAAAACACATCCCTATAAATGTGCTGAGTGAACACAAAAATACATTATTTCCATTTGTTCACTAACTAGATTGTAGCATTCATAAACTTTTTTTCCCCCAAACTGAGAGTTACAGCTGCAACTTTCACATATCCCACTCCTACTTTTAACGTTAATGATACAGTGCGCCTGGAACGAGAAACTCAAATCAAGAAGTGCCAGGAGAACAACTCCAAAGGGGTTTTTTAAAGGTGCCCTGATTTCACAACTGATATAGTACAGCTACAAGAGTTCACACCAACTTTAAAAAAGAGATCAACAACCTAGGAGTTCATTCGTATTTCTTGATACTATGGACATACTATATTAAGAACATATCGATTAAAGAAGAGGAGAATAGGGAAGAACATGCAACAGGTTATTAATAAAATCTTCCATTTAATAACCTTAAGTGCCTTCTGGAAACCCAAATACCACCATTTAACTGTTAAGCCCCATGTCATTTATTTTATTTGGAGATACAGCTTGGTAACAGGCCCTTTTGGCCTAACGAGCCTGCGCCACCCAATTACACCCATGTGACCTATTTGCCTAACTCATACATCTTTGGAATGTGGAAGGAAACTGGTGCACACGGAGTAAACCCACATGGTCGCAGGGAGAACATTAAAGCCTCCTTATAGGCAGTGCCAGATATGAACCAAGGATGCTGGCACTGTAGAAGCATTACGCTAACCACTATGCTACCATGCCACCCCAGTTCTTTTTCCAAGAACTCTTAAAAAAAATTGTTCAAGCCAGATTCCCCTTGCATAAAACCATAGTGATTTTGCCTGATTAGCTTGAATTTTGTAAATGCTCTGCTATAACATCTTTAGTCTTAGTTTATATTATTTTCCTTATGTTAACCTAACTGATGTACTTTCTGTCTCCCTTTTTGGAGAATAGCAAATGTAACTCCTTTTTATAATCAAATGGAACCTTTCAGATTTCACTAACTACATTCTTGAAGACAGTGGAATGAAATCCGTGTCAGCTTGTAGTTCCAATATTTTGCTCAGTACCACTTCCTTAGAAATTGTAATTTCTCCAAGTGTTTTTTCTACCCCCAATTTACAGTATTTCAGGTATGGTACTTGCATACTTTACAGTGAAAACATATGCAAAATACCTGCTGAATTCTTTGCTATCTACTGTTTTCCACGATTAATTTTGCAGTCTCATTTTGTTAAGTCTTTTTAAAAAAGATCAGTTGAAACATAGCATGTGTTTTTACAGTTCTACCAGCATTACTCTGTTGTATTTTCCATTTCAGACCAGTTTCACCAGTTTCCATTCTTGGCCAGCTTTACTCTGTTTTTCTTCTTTACGTCTGTTTATTTGGTCATTCTTTGTTGCTTCTAAATTAAGTCTAATCTCCTGACCTGCCATTCGTCTGCACAATTATGTTTTTTAACCTCATTACTTTTTTTAAAAACTTGTAATTAACTACAAATGGTAAATCCATCCATGCAAGTTTTATTTCTAGTCAGAACATATCCATTGTGCATGCTGAAAGATCTTGACTCCTGCATCCAAATTGACCTACATTAACCTAACTAATTTACCAGGTTTTAGCTACTTGTTTTCACGCATTTAAATTACCAATCTTCAACCAATTCTATTCTTGCTCAAAGTAAATATAAAACTTATGTCATGCTACGATCATTGCTACTTTGTGGCATTTTCAATTGGACATCACTAATTAAGTCTATCTCGTTGCACAATACTGCCGGCAGCAAAACCTAGTTAACTCTAGTCTAGATAATTGTTTACTAAAAAAAATTACTGGATGTATTCTATGAATGTGACATCTAATCTTACTTTATCCAAGTATTTATCCAGTCTATATGTAGACTAAAATCTTCCATGATTATTATAACATACCATATTTCTTCACACGGCAGACAGGATTGATGGGCTGAATCTATCTTCCATCATTTCCTTGCAAGCTCAAACGTGCCCATTTAACACTCTTCTGATTCTCCAACCAGTTACCAGGTAAATTTACAGAAGCCAATTATCTGACTGACCAGCACATCAGGAGAACAAAATGAAACCCAGAATGCTGAAGCAATGAAACAACTGCACTACCTGCGGTTCCACTGTGCCATTCCACAAGCCGAAAAGCTCCCATTATTTCTCCCTTTGTACTCTGTCCCACCATGGTTTTTTGGGGGGGGGGGGGATTACATATTACTCCCACAAGTGCCTTGAATTATTATTTCTCATTGCCAGCGATACAAACGTTATGTCATAGGTCACCCAATCTCCCTTGCTCAAAGACCTTCACTGGTACCAGCAACCCAAGTTTGATTTCCACCGCTGCCTGTCAGGAGTTGGTACATTCTCTGCTTGTAGCCACGTGGGTTTCTTCCAAGTGTTTCGGTTTCCTCCCACAGTCAAAAAAGACATACCGATTGATCCATTAATTGGTCATTGTAAATTGTCCCATGATTAGACCGGAGTTAAATGGGGGATTGCTGGGCAGCATGGCTCAAAGGGCAGAAAGGGTCTGTTCCACACTATTTCAATAAATAATGTTGGGTAGCCTTCAATATTCAGATCCCAAGACATGGCATACTCATGACTCTGTATTGGCCATCAGGTTATGTTTATTTCTTCTTGCACTTTTAGTTCATGCGTTTTACTTTGATATTATACCCATTCAGACAGTTTAAAATTTTTCCCTTTTAATGATTTTATAATCTCCATTAGTTACTTTTAGATTTGTACTCCCTAATCCTGCCTGTTAGACTTTTATCATTTCTTTCCCACAGCCCTGCCTCTAATATTTAATTTAACATAATCTTTCCAAGTTAGCATTTGCTGCCCAACCTTACCTGCCCCAAGTGACAAATTTAGCCACCCCTTATTGGGTATTTAAGTATTAACCAAGTACTGTAATGCAAAGCAGAAATTTTAATAAGGCTGTAAAAATGTTGGATAGAAATAAAATAGTGAACCTGGTATCTCTCTTTTATTTTTAAATAGCCTGCTGACATCTTCCATGATTTTTTTTCCCTAATGCTAATGTACAAGTTACCAAAATTATTACATCTCTTCACAGTATACCACACAGGGATTTGATCATGTCATCTCACAGCTATTGACCTGGAGGTAACAACTGAATTACCATAAAGTTCCTGAATGTGGCAATCAGAAAAAAAATTAATTTACAGAAAGCTATTTGCTCCACTGTGTATGCAAGTTTTTTTAAAAAAAAGAGCTATTCCATTTCAGGCTACCTTCTGTTTCTTGGTCCATAGTACTGCAGATCACGGATCTTCAAGTACTGTTTAAATGTGATGAGAGTTTCTGCTTCTACTGCTCTTACAAGCAGCATATTCCTTATAACCAATCATCTGGTAGTTAAAAACATTTTTTCTCTTCTGTGTTCTAATCCTCCTAACAATCACCTTTTCAACTTAACTGCTAAATTAAATAACTCCTACTTATTTCCCTTGGTTCTCATCATTTTTATATACTCAAGTCTTTTCTCCTCCACCGCACAGCCACCCCTGCTTTCTCTGTCCAAAGAAAACAATCATAACTTATTCAACTTCCTACAAAGCAACAATTTTCCAGCCCTGGTAAATAAACTTTACAATCACTTCAGATCAATGAGAACAAGAACTATATATAGCAGTCAAGCTCTGGACTAACTGGTATTGCTTATTAAATTGTAACAATGGAAAACAGACCTTGTGTTAACATTTGTTGCAAGAGTCTACTAAAAAATTAATTGTCCAATAAAATACTTCTTTGCTGCTACCCAGCAAATAAACACAAGATTCAGATATTTAGAATGGATCATCAAGCAAACTTTAACAGATAGAATTCATGAACTTACTTCCTGTTTTTGCATTCCTAATAGGAAAAACAAAAGGCTCCCTTGGATTCTTTTCAAAGGGTACAGCATTAACTAACTTTCTTACATGGAAGTAGGCTGTTGATTTCTTTTTCAAGCAAACATCACTCCATTCCACCTTTAAGAAAGCGTTCTCCTTCCTCATCCACAAATAATACATCTTAAAAGAATATTTTAAGTAGTTCTTCAACACATCAAAGCAATAGCACTGTGAAGTCCATTCCATTCACATTGCAAAGGAAGCTCTATATAATACAAAAAGAACCCTATCTGCACAAAGGATTTCCATTTTCACTATCTGCTGTTCCCTAGCGACCGAAGTACACTGTACTTATTAGCAAGCAGGAAAAGGGCTTGGCTATGCCAGTGGCATTATCTATTTATATTTACTGCAATCTCCAGTGATTTAAGGCTCTTGACAATCCAGGAACATCTAAACAGTGAAGATGCATACATCAGAATGCTCATCTGACTACAGCTCAGCATTCAACACGATCATACCCTCAAAACTAATCAATAAGCTTCCATACTTCCCTAGGCTCAATACTTCCCATTTCAACTGGATCCTCAATTTCCTCACTTACAGACCCCAGTCAGTTCAGATTAGCAACATCTCCTTCAAAATCTCCCTCAGCACAGGTGCACAAGGCTGTGTGCTTAGCGGCCCCCCCCCCCCCCACTGTTCTCACCTTACACTTAGGACTGTGAGGCTAAGCACAGTTCCAATGCCATACTCAAGTTATGATTCTATGAAGTTTTTTGTATTTACTGTGATTGCCAGCACAAGAGATCTCAGGGTTGCATATGGTGACATATATATACTTCGACAATAAATTTACTTTGGTGTTCCTGTTCTTCTGATTGTAGTGACATAATGTCTGTATTTCCACAAAACATAGGCCAACCAGTCACAAAAGGCTAAATCATCGTCCACATTAGCAATCATATTAATGGAGATGATTGGGGGGGGGGGCCTCATTTCAGATATTAATCAAATAGAAAAAAAATTCTTAAAACTGCCTCTGCTTAGCTTCATATAATAGAACATCTCTCTTAAAACTCACTCTGAAATTCAGAATTCTTTATCATTAATATTTGTTCAAGGTTACTTTCTCAATTAATACAACTATGCAATTGTGAAGGCAGAATCAAGTTGCTTAAATATCTGCATTTATTTTTAAAATCTGAATACTTTTTCAAGATTTCAAGCAAACATCAAAAATCGACACCATGAAATTTTAGGCAATGAAGTAGCAAAAGCATTTCAATTCCAATAGAACACTTTCCGTTTGTTTTCCAAAAGTAAATCAACAGCTAATGTTATTTAACACTTTGTCCCAGATGACTTAAGTTAATTACCTGACCTGCTATTAATTGGCTCCTGAGAGAGTCTGCAGTCCCAAAGAAATAAAAACTTACTTTTTAAAAAAAAAGTGAAGTTCAATTGGCTTTCTATTTATATTTTACTGAACATCAACTAGGCAACACTCGTGTTCTTTTCCATTTCATTTTTAACTTCAATATACTATCCAACAGACCACTCCTCCCTCCATCCTCACTGTGCTTAGTTCACTCATTACACTAGCTATTCTTAACAATAGTGGTATTTATCATTGTCTGTCGTGCTAAAATGCATTAAACTTTTACAGAGTGAATTATTTTCTGGAATGCAGTGAAAATGTGTTTACACATTTTCCAGAATATCAAAACCATCACATACTTCACCCCTTCCCTTAATCAAACAATTCATGCAACTCACAATTTCAGTTCACTTCATCATTGTATCTGGCTTCATCTTATTTCTGTTACTCCTCAGAACTGGTTTCTCAGTACAATAGCTTGGTCATTGATGCACCATCAATAACTCTTGGATACCTGAGGTGGGACATAGGCTTTTATTGGCTGGAAGAAAGAAGAAGCAGCAATTGACCACCACACTGCATCCTGGAGACTGAGGCCGGGGCAGAGCCCCCAATCTCCTTTATACCTGGGTCTGTGGGAGGAGCCACAGCAGTCAGCAGGTGGGGCATGTCCAGACAGGTATATGTAGTTCACCACAGTCATGTATAAACATGACTGGGCTGTCAAAAGTACATAAAAACGATAACAAAAAGGTCAAAGAAAAACAATCATTTGGGAAAATTATAGACTAAAGAATGCATTCATGCAAATCAAAATCTTGCAATTGGGTTAAATGAGAAAACAGAATGAATCCTGCATTGCAACCAAATGTTCTGATTATAAAATAAATGGATGGACCAGTGTTCTCTATTTCAATTAAAGAACACTCACAAGCATTAAGAACATTTGAATACACAGCAAATTAAATGTTCACTCCCAACTTAGCTAGTCACCAGTTCACAGCAGAATATTGAAACAGAAATGAAGTCTTCTTCCTGAAACAATGTTTAAGGAGTCATCACAATTCTGCTTTAAGGTGAGTTTTACTAATCCACTAGTGCAGGGGTCAGCAACCTTTACCACTGAAAGAGCCACTTGGACCCGTTTCCCACAGAAAAGAAAACACTGGGAGCCGCAAAACCCGTTTGACATTTAAAATGAAATAACACTGCATACAACGTTTTTTTTGCCTTTATGCTATGTATAAACAAACTATAATGTGTTGCATTTATGAAATTGATGAACTCCTGCAGAGAAAACGAAATTACATTTCTGCATGCAACAAAAACATTTTGAACTCCGAAAAAAAGACGTTGGGTTGAAAGTTACTTTTAAGTAAAATATTCAATGTCTATTTGAGTCCTTCTTGTATTTATGAAAAACGCCGAACTTAAATTTTCCGCCAGCAGCAAACCAAAAATAACGTCAGCCAGCTGTCATCCTGAAAAATGAAAGGACTATTTCACTGAACAATGAAAAAATATGAATATAAGTAAAATAATAGGCAATTAAAATATTTATCATACTTGGTTAATGGGATTTCTGCTCCTGGACCTCAGCGCACAGCGTCTGCACATCAGGGCTGTATGATGTCACCTTCATCTTTACACAGGATCGCAAGCTGTCATCTGTGAGGTTTTCAATATCACTCCATTTGTGTTTCTGAGCAAGAACGGCCTTCTGACGGGCAACATCTTCAAGGTCTGCTGTCAAGCGTCTAAACTTGGACACCCATATGTCTTTGTCGGCTATGTCGGCCAGTTCCATCTCAAGATCAGGTTGACTCACACCTGCCAATGCAGTTGTA
Source organism: Hypanus sabinus (assembly GCF_030144855.1). NCBI lineage: Eukaryota > Metazoa > Chordata > Chondrichthyes > Myliobatiformes > Dasyatidae > Hypanus > Hypanus sabinus. The sequence continues at coordinate 91,120,580 of NC_082718.1, forward strand.
TTCAGTAGGGAAGGATCGATGCTTAAGGGAGTGACCGGGAAGGATAATGTGTTTTTTTCCTCTCTGAACTCACAGAAGCGTTTCCCAAACGATGTTTGCATTGCGATGATTGCAGAATGTAAATACTCCGAAATTATCATGTCGTGACCTTGTTTGAACTCTCTCAAATTGGGGAAGTGAGACAAAGTGCCTTTCTGTAAATCTCTGGCAAGCACTGTCAACTTGCGCTCGAATGCCAAAACATCCTCCAACATGTGCAGGGCTGTACGTCCTTTCCCCTGAAGAGCTGTGTTCAGCGTGTTCAGGTGCGCTGTCATGTCTACCATGAAGTGTAGCTTTTCCAGCCACTCTGGCTGTTCCAGCTCAGGAAAGGTGAGCCCTTTGCTGCCCAGGAAAGTTTTCACTTCTTCCAGACACGCGACAAAGCGTTTCAGCACCTTCCGTCTGGACAGCCAGCGATAAAAACACGTTGTAGCGGTGTCAGTAAACTGCAGTCAAAGATAGCTTTATTCGAACTAAACAGCCTTGCTTTTCAGCTTCCCTCAACCCAGCCCCCATGGACGCAGATGCTGCAAAAGACGCGTACTCACAAACCCCCGTAGGCTATCTCCCTTAGCCGGAATGCTGGCTAATTGTGAGCCGTTTCGGATGTGGCAGGAAATGTGTCGCTACACTTAGGTTGTACAAGATCACCATAATTACATTTCAAAAGCTAACAAACTAACATAAAATACATTTTAATTAAATACTGACCAATTATTTCCCAAAGCCACAGGGAGCTGCAGCACAGAGGTGAAAGAGCCACAAATGGCTCGGGAGCCGCAGGTTGCCGACCCCCGCACTAGTGGAAGGCATCTTCACAATAGCAGAGTAACACCCATTAAAATGTACAAGAGAGGGGGAAGCAAGAAATGCAAGACTTGGAAAAAGATTATGAAGTGCCCAAGGGGATCATGGAAAGCCTTCCTACTTCTTAAACCCAGCCTCACAACAAACTACTGCTCTTTTTGCACACAATGCCTGATCCTACCAGTGATGATATCGTTTTAAGCATGAGGGAAAAAAATAAGAAAACAGACCACCTTACTGAAATTCAGCTGAGATGGACCAGTAACTATGAAGTAATACAGTTTTTATTCAGAAAATCTAGTGTTTGTCTAAACAGCAATAAAGACTAAATGGAACACGGGTTTTTGCATGAAGAAAGTTAAAACAAAAAAATGAGGAAGTGATGCTTCAGGTTCAGACAACCTTGATCAAATCCCATGTGAGGCTTTGCATTAAATTTGGGCATTAAACTTCAGGAAAAGTGTACTGCCATGGAAAGAGTATAGTGGCATCCATGCCGGACTTTGAGGAGTAGTGGTCCCAGGTTCGAATCCTGCTGGCTCCCTTGCATGCTTTCCATCCACACCGGGATGAGCATCAAGCTAGCAACCTGGCCTCATATATAAAAAAACAAAACAAAAAATGCTCAAGAAATGGCAAAGTTACTGCCCAAAGCACCACAAAGCACAGAAAGCAACAACATAGGAAGAGTGCAGCACAATTCAACAAAATGATATGAAGGTATATATTTATAAGGGTTATTTGCACTGGAGAGGCTTAGACAATTGAGAAATGGCTCAGAGAGTGTTTAAAGTTCTGTTATGACAGATACATTGGAAGGTAGTGGGGGGGGTGTGAGAGTCATAAGACTAAAACTAAGCTATCTAAGGGTAAAAACAGGATGTTTTAACATTGAGAGTAGTGAAGGTCCAGGATTCTGGTGAATTGATTTTTCAATTCTGAGTATGGCAGAATATTAAAGGAGTGCATGGAAGTGGAACTCAGAGCTCAAGCACCAACCAGCCTTCATCTTCACCACAGGCTCCCTACCTGCAGTCCAGGAACCTTTCAATTAATGGTAGGGAGTCAGTGCATTAAAAAAACGGGGAACCCCTGATCTACAGGAAGAGCAGAAGAGATCTGAGATGCTGAAAGACCTGCTCCAGTATTGTATTATTTGGCAATACATAACGATGATCCAACATGATCACAACCAGTAATTTTATTGCAACCTAATCTCCAGTAACTACAACCAGATTATTTATAATGTTCATAGGCATCTGAAATCATGGCATGCAAACTTTTATTGAATTATTAAAGCCAAGATTCCATATCAACAAGATTATATCGATGTTTTCCTCCTCGTGTATATACAAATATTAAAACTCCATTTGAAACATGAATAACCAGTTAATTCTTTATCGGCATCATTTACAAAGATCTTTTCGAATGATATTTGTAACAATAATTTAAATATTTTTCACTACCCCATTTTGTTCAAATAAACTTGGATAACGTATCAAGAGAAGTGACATTTAAGTATTTAAGAGTTTTCTCCAAAGTCGACGTTCAGCGTTCATAATTAAACAAAATTAAATTCAATAAACAACGCAACCTCGTACATTTCAAACTTCACTTACCAACGAAGAGTTTTACATCCCTGATACTGAAATCGGTATCTGGTGTTCTGCGGTGAAGACAAGATATAAAATTTTAGTCTCACATTCCGCCCGCTAAAAATGCTTTAAAACCAGTGACGCGTGGTGGCACAGTTCGTCGTTATAGTCAGGCTTACCTACGAAGCCTCTAGCAACATAATGTTAAAATTTTACATTGCACTAATGGACGCTGAGTTTTATCCAATAGGAGGTTTCCATTTCGAACCCGGGAGCTTCAGGGAATGTAAAGGCTGCTTAATGAATTAAAATTGACCACCCAAGTACCATCTCAGGCACCGGTACAAGCCTATCTATTTACGCTATGGTATTTAAGTCGCACGAATTCAGCTTGGCTGTCCTTGCCCTTCGTCACTGGTATTGTCTGTCGTGGGGTTGTATAATGAAACACGATCTCTCACTGACTGACAAAACTAAGATTCTGCGAACGCTGCCGAAACTTTATACCTTTACGGCTTGTTTTAGTACTACCGTTACTAGCTTTCGCCCCCCGTCCTGCCTTTTCAAAGATACCCGTTTGAAACAGACAAGTTCAGTTTTAAATGGAATCTAATGCGGCGGCAGCCAATTGTTATCCCTCTAATTATAGACTATCAGGTGAGTGAATGGGACATTAGCGGAATGTTACCACATCTATCAAAGTCTACGATGACTTTCAAACATCTTGTATATTTTAATTGGTATATTTAAACCGACTCCAGGCGAATGAAAATGCTTGCGAAGCGAGTTAGCAACCCCGTATTAGACACGATCTTTCTCAACCCAAATTCAAAGACCGTTGTCACTAAAGTTTGTCTTCCCTCCAGCAAGGATAACAGACACGGGATTTGAATTTCCGAGAGAGCAAAAATTAAGATTCGGAATTATCACAGTCTTAAAACAAATCATATTCGTGTTATGCTCACAAGGCCTCGAATGAACTGATTATGGACACTGACGCAACGGGTGCCCGGTTTAGATGTGATATATGTGAAGATGTCAGCGAAACAAAACGTGTTCCCCCCCCCCCCCCCGAGAATCACGTTCTCAGTTCTTTTTTTCACGGAAGAGGCGGCATATTGCGAATTTAAGGGACCCAGTGGACGTTCTCTCAATGGATGCTGAAGAACAGTTAAACTTTTAGAACTGCCGAGTCCGTTGAAAATGGAGAGGAGAGAAGTTCCCGTTTTTCAACCTCGTTTGGCATTCTTTCTTGGGGACAGTCGGGCAAAGGGTTAACGAGATTTCCTGCATTATGGATACAGGGCTGGAGGAATTGTACAATTCACAACTGAAGATTGATTTTTAATCTTCATTATTAAAGTATTAAAGACGTATGGTAGTTAATTGGCTTAATGAGCCATACCTGCTAAACAAATACGGTACACATTGGAAAGTTAGTATCAAATATTACTCTGGAACGGGTAGTATTTATTTGTTTAGCTGCTCTTCCATGGCAAAGAAAAGCAACAGTTCTCCCTCCTTTACGTCAAGGATAATTTGAGGCAGGCAGAGGAAGAATGTCTATTTCGTTAACGATCCAGAGTACACTGACGTTCCGCATTACGCCGGTTTCAGGCAATTTCTCATATTGAATGTTTAATAAATATGTTTGATACGTGCTGGAAAAAAGAAACACATTGATGGCATTTGCTGAAACGTTAAGAAACGGTAAACGTAATCAAAACATATCTATTTGCAAACTTACTTGATTCCTAGACCATCTTTGTCCCTGAAGATAATGGGGACCTTGATAGTCTCTCTCTGCACATATTCAAGGGTAAAATCTGTTGCAACATACAGTAAAACTTAACTTTAGGACGAGAAGTGAGAAAAAGATCCCAACAATAATTATAAACAAGAGATGCAATCGCTTCATACATGTACCACGTTAAACAGGGATTTACCCAGGGTTCTAAGTTTTGGTCTTATTATACTAAATCAAAACAGTACTTATCACGAATCGTGAATCCGCGGAGCCAATAATACAACAGTATCTCGCCATTGAATACAAGTTGGCTTCCATTTGTTTAAAATAACAATTGACATTGGCTGTGATTCGTTCTTTCCCACCCCCGCCCTATATACCTCGCTCCCATCTAACGCTGGCCAAATCCCTGTTAGATAAAATTCTGTAAATCTAAACGGGTCAGAAAACAACATGCAAATTACAAAAGAAAATAAAACGATATCAGCAGGTCTACTTGTGGTTATTTTATTTTGTGGCCAGGTTACGATCATTTACAATCCACACAGCTACATATAGAACATTAGATTTTCCCCTTTCCAGTCAAGCGTTTTTTTTTAATTAAGATACACGTCTCCCAACGACTTCCCTCTGGTTCGAATGACATTTCATTTTGAAATGGTTTACTTAACAAAATATTTTTATACACAGTAAATAAGAGGCGAATTTGAGACCATGACGAAACTCGTCAAACTCATCCCTTCCCTGAACGGCGGGAAATTCGAGAGGCAGAGCCCACTGACCAGCCAAGCTGCAGTACTGCAGCTCCACTCGCAATCTGGACGGGATATACAGACATTTTAAAACAAAGAACACCTCTCTTACAATTCTTACCTTTTCCTTTCATAAACTGCACGTAACTTGAATTGTATGAGTCACTACTAAGCTTTTCCTCCACATCAAAAGTCCTCATGCTGGCTATGTCATCGTCTGAGAGGTCCTCATTGTCATACCGCCTTCTACAAAATGTGCGCTATAAACAGAAGAGAACCAGACCTATATGTAACGCTACACCAGTGTTTAACCTACAGCCAATTCAAATAATATATTTTATAATGAAACATTATATGTGTATTGCCTAGATATTAAACTTAACCGTATGAATGTGCACGTTCCCCCCGCCCCCCGAAAACAGCATCAACTTATACAAATAACCAGTTTACATTTATGAGACGGAGGCACTGACTGGAGGAACACAACGAACTTCAAATGTAAACATATCTTGTTTAGCACTAATTTCTTTGAAGATGAATTTGAAGTTCCTTTAACATAATATTCATAAACGTTCATTTATCAATTCAAAGACATTTACAACTCTTATGCAAATATGAATTTTAATGAAGCCGTCCCACCAGGATCCTTCCTTCGTAAAATTATATTTTAATCGTGTTTAAGTGCATTTTCATCCCTTTTAAGGTTACAGCAATCACAATTTTAGAATAACTTCATAACTCGTGGTCCGTTTTTTTTAAAAGCAACTTGAATGAGACTCCTGCTGTCGAGGCACCTTCAGACCTGCTGTGTTACAAATACGGATAATTGGCTCTTCCGTTAAGTGACCGGTTACATCTAATAAAAGGGGGAATCGCGAAGCAAACAGTGCTGGAATTCAATTTTCTGTAAACACTTTTACGAGCATCAAAGACTTGGACCAAGTGGGCGCCTGGTCCAAATAGCTGAACCGAGGTGAGCTTTCACCCAGCAAGATTTGAATTATTTTAATACAATTACACATTAATGAGGGCGAGAGAGCTTTCATGCAAAACTAAAATCAAAACGGAAAGGTGAAGTTTCGATTTCCTGATTTTAAGCTGCATATTTTAGGCGCCAGAGGTTTGTAAACACGGACAATTTTTTTTGTGCCCAGCTCTCTCGTCGCTAGGCGTCCGATTCGAGATGAGTTCGAAAAGCACAAATCCAATCCTTCGGTATTCGGCTTTTCCGCTCGTCTCTGAGGTACGTCTCCCTCAAAATAAAACGAGAGAGAGAGAGGAAAAAAAATCACACGGAGGCGAGGCGAGAACAGGCGATTCTAAATGTTTTGTTTTGGGTGAGGAGGCAGGACTAGGCCGAAGAGCCTGGCGGTGGGATGGCAGAGGCCAGCGGGAAGCAGCGCTTCCTCCCGCAGACACTGTAAACACATCCCAGCCCCTCACTTCAGCCACTTCCCTCACAACTTGGAACCGTAGCTGGAGCGGAAAGGAAAAAAAAACACAAACGAGGGAGGGAAGGGAGCGAGGGGAGGGGGGAAACATTTTTTTTAATAAAGTCCCCCTCCTCCCACCCCCACTGACCCTCAAAATTAAACAGGAAGTCACTACTCCAAAAAAATATAAAATAAAAACAAGAGGCCATTTCAGCTTCAGTCACACGGTGATTCGTCTCCCCCTCCCCTCGATATTACTACTAGTAGCTGCACAGAGATCCTCTCACTCTCTCTCTGCTTTAATATGGCACAAAAACTCGTTACGTTACAAAAAACTACAGACCAATCTTCGTCCAGTCTCTTTCTCTACATCCATTTTTGAGAGAGCATTACTCTAAATCACCAATGCATCACCCAGGATTTTGTGAATCCAAATAACTTTCAGTCACTCTACTGCCCGTGTAAAAAGACACCATTTTTCTATAGGAGTCTATTGCATATGACGTCATACATTTCCAAAGCCAGAAAACACCTTACGTCACGCCGTTTTTCCCCTTTTTTTCCTCTCATTTTTTAATATTTCAGGCACCCCACGTGCAAAAAAAAACACAAAATAAAATTCCGCCCGTTTTCGGGCTGTTGGGATCAGCCTGGTGTGTTTTTTTTCCCTCTATCTCCTCCTCCTCCTCCCGTTCACATTTGCATGGGGGGGGGGGTTGGTGTACGCGCGTCCCCGCCGATCGAGCACGGATTGTGGGAGAGTGGGAGCACGCACGCACGGCGCCGCTTTTTGCACGGCTCTCCTTCCCCCCCCCCCCCCCACCCCACCCCACCCCACCAACCCCGTGAGCCGAGCCTGATTTCACCCCCCCAAGCGCCCACAGACCTCCAACTGGCCGCCCGCATCTGCCCCCCACACCCCCCGTCTCCCAAGTTCAAGGAGCAGAAACAGCGGGGTGACACTGGAGAACCAGATTATAGGTTGCGCCGTCTTTTCAAAGCGCTGGACGCGTGTGCCTGCGAGGATTAGATCCCCCTGTGTGCGATGACAGACCTGTGTGCATGTGTTGAGGGGGCAGGTGGGTGGAACGGGGGGTCAATTAAACAATCAAACGACACTGGAGAAGTACACTCTATTCAGGATATCCCTTAATAAACACAGACGTGGAGGGGGCGCTTGAGGCGTGGGAGAATGTTACGACGTGAATGTCAATTATTGGTAACTAGTAGTTTTTTTCCCGCCCCCCCCCGCATTGAATTCACACTGCATTGTTTTGTAAAAAATAAAAAGTTTCGCACATCACCTTAAATGCTCCGTCCTTAAAAGTCTCAAATCTTCGCCGAGGTGGCATTCTTTTACACGGGCAGATTTTAGGTATTGAGATTGCCACTGTCATAATCTCAACGCGTGTTTAATTTCCTAATAATTTATTGTCAATGAATTCGTAATGGCATTGTTGTAGAGCAAATTTTGTGGTGAAGCAGCAAATATTCATTTTTTGTCTCAGTACGGAAACGTTTGTTTACCAAACAATTAACTCAGCACTAACAAAGTCATCTTTGGAAGAGCTTCAGGAATGAAAGCAATTTACTAATTTGAATATCTGTAAATTGTGTAGGTTTCTGTTTCCTGAATGAATATTTAATCACAAGAGATTACAGATTTTTTAAATTAGGCATTATTAATATAGTTTTCAGCCTATATTAACCTAGTTTACAATTTTTGCTTCATTAATGGATAACATCATTTGGGAACTTGTTATGGCAGCACACATACTCATGACACTTTAGTCTTGGTGACAGCTAGCACCTCCTGGTGACTGGCTTTAGGGGTAGTAGCTTAATTTATTTATCTTGCTGCAAAACAGAAGGCCGGCCCATTTGGCCCAAAAAATCAAAACATATTACTGTCAAAACAAGTTGAGAAATAAACGATGATTGGAAATACACGGTCTGGAAAATTTATAGCAGTTGCTGATAATATTATCACTTCTTTTGTCTTCATGCAGGATAACTCTGGTTCATCAGAAAGTGAAGCCTAAAACCTACTATAAATCTGTCAAATTTTCTCTACTTGATTGCACCATATCTCACTGGTACTATTACATGGGCCACGGCCTCCTTCAAAAATGGTTTTAATATTATTTAATGACTGTACAACAATTTAAACTTTAAGCAACTCTCCCTCTATGCTATACTTTGAAACTCCATACAAAAATGACCAAAATGTATCAAATTCAGTCCTAAAAATAAATTCTTATTAACTTATGATCACCTGGTTTGCAAGAATTAATTCACCTGTAAAAGTAATGGCTACAACTTGAAGCATCTTTCTATTGACAGCAGACCGTCTATCATTTTAACTTCATACATTTTCCTCGGAGATACTGAATCCAGCTTCTAAAGACAGATTTCTAAATGTCCAGATTTTTTTTCTACATCCTTCAATTAACCTTACAGCCTATAAACATATTCTTTCCTGGATGTCTTATTTGACGGGACATAAATTTCTCATTCTCCAGCCTTATATAAAGTATGAAGGCAGCATATGTTTTAGATAAGAACCTATTGATGGCTAATCTCATCGTTGTATCAATTTACCTAAACAATAAATATGTCACCAGTATGTATATGTGTACACACACACACACACACGCTCACAATGCTGGAGGAACTCAGCAGGTCAGGCAGCATATACGGAGAGATGCCAAGGCAGCCATCATTAAGGGTCCCACCAACCAGGACATGCCTTCATCTCATTGTTACAGTCAAGAAGGAAGTACAGAAGCCTGAAGGCACACACTCAGTGATTTAAGAACAGCTTCTCCCCCTCTGCCACATGATTCCTAAATGGACATTGAACCCACGAACACTACCTCACTACTTTTTTTATTTGATTTTTTTCCCCTGCACTACTTATTTTAACTATATAATAGATGTATATCTTATAGTAATTATTTTCCTATCTATTTATCATGTATTTTATAGTACTGCTGCCATAAAATTCACAACACATGCTGGCGATATTAAACCTGATTCTTATTCAATAACGTAAACATTTCACAAACTAAATCTCTTGCTCCAACTAGAGGTAACATTAGAAATACCGAGTAAAAAGAGTAAGAATAAGATACCAAACTCGTGATACAGCTGTCTGCATTGTGTAATTGAACTAAATATTGAATATTAATTATTAAGCTTGTAATTCTTTACCAAATGTCAAACTAAACACTACAATATGTTATCATTTACCTCATACACATGTAGTTGTTCTCAATATTATAAGCCAAACTAATAGTCTCAGCCAAGCATTTTATTTCAATATTGAAGCACATTTTCTGTTAAACATAGAAACCAAAATTTTAAGAATAGAATCTTCCCTTGATGACAGGAAGGTAATAAACAGCAGGGAAGAAACCTGTTCTTTCATGTGCCACAATGCCCAATACTGGGAAGATTTGCTTTGCCTGAAAATTCCCTTTAACTATTGACATTAATCAGTTACCAGAGAATAAAAAACTTCATCAATGGAATGAAGTTTTTCTGGGTAATTTCTGACACCTTTTCCCAGGCCCTGTCAAACATTTTGCACATCAGAAAACAACACAAGAACTTTTCTAGCCAAAAACTCTGAAAACATCTTTGCTGTCTCACAGATAAAAGGAATTAAGCATTTTCAAAAACAGTGCATTCAGGACCAGAATTGACAGGGGAAAAAAGCAATCAGGATCCATGGCTTTAAATTCAATGAACAAAATCAAGGTTATATTAAGCTTTATTATTGGCTCATTAAACGCAGACATCACTGGCAAGGCCTTTGTCTATGGTCTGTCCACTAAACTCCTGAGTAGTATGCTAGGTCATTATAAAATCAACAATAGTGCTCCTAAAATTAGACACAGACCACCTCATGTAAAGATGCAGATGTCTTCCCCTGAAGGACTTTAGCGAAATTTTTGAGTTATGCTGGAGCTGGAGGAAGAATAAATGTTGGACAGTACACAAGAATATTTTCTTGTTTATGTTTAAAAACATAAGGAGAGGGTGATTTATAGATAGTTGCTAGCTTTCTAGTAGAGGTGACCAGGGTTCAATTCCCACCACTGCCTGTAAGTAGTTTGTGTGTTTTTCCCTTGACCGTGTGGGTTTCCTCTGGATGCTCCAGTTTCCTCCCACAGTCCAAAGACAAACCAATTGGTAGGTTAATTGGTTATTAAAAATTGTCCCATGATTAGCATAGGATTAAATCGGAGGAATTGCTTGGCAACGTGGCTCAAAGGACTTATTCTGTGCTATATCTCAATTCTTAAAAATTTATATGAATCATATACTTAGATCCTGGCTTGCTTACCATGTGTGCTTAAAAAAAATAGCAAAAGTTGTTTAAAACTTGACATTTGTAAGGAGTAAATGAGTCAATAAAGAATCCTCTACCCTTTGCAGATCTGTTGACACATGTGCTAAAAGTTCAAGATGAAAACTATGTACATTTTTGAAAATATCACATAGTTTTCCTCCTTCCTGGACGAGAGCTGTCCAAAAAAAATAGCCAATGGTTATGTTTTGACAATTGATGGCTGAAGGTTTTCACTGTAACTTCTTACATCAACATTAGTAAATTAAATTCACCTTGGGTTAAATTTATGCTAATTGATTATTAAAAAGCAGTACAGAAATTCAATGAAGCACGAATTCAGATTCCTTATGAAAAGTGTACTGGAAAAATTCTAGTGAACATTGGACATATTATGTTGATTGTTCATGGAATGCATCAGCATGTACAATACAGCCAGGAAAACTTCATCCTCGTCCCTAAATTTAAGCGTTTCGTGATGAGCTAAGACGTCAAATATTCATTGTGATGGCCAGCTATAAAGAAATTCCAAACTCAAGTAGAAAATCAAAAGAGAGAACACTTTCCCCAAGGTTAAGGCTGACCAATTGGGCAGCACCAAAGGTAGAGCACAGCCCAATGGACCTGAGTACAATCCTGACCTTGGGTGCTGTCAGTTTGTTTGTTCTACCTGTTGTCTGTAGGGTTTCCTCCAATTACTTCCCACATCTCAAAGATTTACAGCTTTGTAAATCTTTAAATTATTTGCCACTGAGATTCCCCCCCCCCCCCCCCGGTGTGTAGGTGAGGAGTAGAATGTGGTTAGCATAATGCCTCACAGTGCCAGCAACCTGGGGTCAATTCCCGTTGCTGCCTGTAAGGAGTTTGCATGTTCTCCCCATGACCACGTGGGTTTCCTCTGCAGGCTCCACTTTTGCTCCCACATCCCAAGGGCATATGGGTGAGTAGGTCAGTTGGTCACCTGGATGCATGTGGGCAGCACAGGCCTGCTGCCCTGCTAAGTCTCAAAATAAAATAAAATTTGATGAGGAAGCAGGTAGTGGGTGGATCTGATGTGCCACAAGACCTGTTTCAGTGCTTTATCCCCTTATGACTATAATTTCAGAAGGTCTATTGTTATTTTCTATGTTAGAGCTTCACACTTAACTCAGTCTGTCATCTAAGTTATGGGCCACATTACCAAAATTAACTTGTAGTTCGATACACGACTGAATGAGTATTTTACTGTTGGAGGTGTCATTTTTCAGCTGAGAAATTAACTGAAGTTCCTCTGCCCTCTCAGGCGGATGCAAGGGATTCCTTGGAGCTATTAAACTCCGGAATTCTGAAAAATATTTGTCCCTTAATCTAAATTGTTAAAAAAAAATTTGGTCATTAACTCACTGCTCTTTACGGGATATTGCTGCGTGCAAAATTGTTCATGTATCAATAATAAACTGAAAAGATAACTCAGGACATTATGAATGCACTAATGCCATTACTGTACTTACTTAAATGAATAAATGGCAGCGTGGTTCAAAAAGTTTTATTTGGCTTTGTGACTTTGGGCCAGTCTAAAAGGTGGGAGTAATAACTTCCTATCCAACCAACTCAAAACAGAGCAGTAACTCTCTTCTTTTCAGGCACTTATTACCATATTGGGTATCCAACATGGTCTAATGCAGGAGTTCCCAACAGAGGCTGGGAGCCCCTGGTCTAATAGATCAGGTGATTTGATGGAAACTTTCCTTATTCCTTAAAAGAAATAGAGGCAAAATGCTTTCTTTCCAGAAGAGGGGGGAAATTATCACAGAGAAATCTGTTGGATTTACACAAAGATACTTCAATACATATATATTTATTTTGTATGCAATCATATTTTTTATATATAAAACACTTCCCCACATGAAATTGAACATCTGAATTTTACAGCACAGCTGAAAGGCTGAAAGCATCATTGACAAAGCAGCAACTCCCAAACATGCATCCTAACTTATACATAATAATATAACAGGCTTGACATTGCTTCTCAATGGAATATGAATCATGTTTAGCACAATTGTCCTGTAACTATTTTTAACAACATTGCAACATGAAGATTCCATCAGTGAGTTCATTGTTTGCCAACTCAAAATAAGTATTTCAAACCCTTGTGAAATCAAATAAATGAACAACTTTGTAATTTGCCTTTCCTAATCCACATTTGCCACGAGCAAGACATTTTATAATTTCTGAGATTTAACTTGATATCTTCCCATCTGGGTGGTTTAGTTACACAGAACTTTACTGGGCCATCAGAAGAGATTAAAAAAATGCTTATGAGAAAAATCTTGTTCCCCCAGGCCGTGTTGAAAAATGCATTCTTCATTACGTGTCCCCATGAAACTACTTTCATAGTTTCTGACACAAGCTTTCTGACAAAGCCAATTAGAAACCCAATGAAGCAATAATTCAGATTGCTAAAGGCAGCTAAGCATTTTTTTAAATCCTAGAATTTACCAACTTTCAATGTAGAACAGTGTTCCAATCTACAGCTAATCTAATCTGTTAATATTTTGTGCTCTGTTACATTAGCATCAGTTCTAAATTATCAGTAAACTTGATACAAATAATTTGTGAATGATTGGGTTCAAAAAGACTAGACAGATTGAATGGAGTTTAAACACCAATTGGGGCCATTGTGGGGAATGGCAGAACAGGGTGGGCAATATTTTTCATTGCAGTTTTGTGGAGTTGGAGGCCATCTTTTGGACTCCGCAAGATTCTGAATAACTTTACCATCAGGCAGTCAACAAGCCCATATGGTACAGGATTTTCCACATGTGAAAAGATAACATGGGCTGTGGTTTGGAGACTTGAGTGCCTCAATGACCCATAGAGCTACGCTGGCTGGAGTCAGAGCTTTATTCTTTGACCCTTGGAAGGGTCACCAATGCCAAACAGGTCAAAGTGCAGAGGCCAGACTAAAAGTGGTCCACCAGTCCTCCAGGTGTGGGGGTTCAGACCCTGACGGGTAAAACAAAATTGTTACAGAAACAGCAGCACAAAATCCTTCTACATCTGAGTATGTCGGTATTCCCAAGTCTCCACCCGAGACTTGCATGACTACAGTGGTGAAAACTGAAAGGAAGCTAGTGACACGATGAAGGAAGCCTCGAACACCGCCAGAGATGGAGGACCTTCATTGCTGCCATAAACACCAGTAGCGTAACAAGCAGTAAGTATCCCATATACCAGTAGATAAGACCACAAGAGATAGGAGCAGAATTAGGCCATTCAGCCCATCAGGTCTGCTCAGCCATTCCATCCCGAATCCCACACTCAACCCCAGACACCTGCCTTCTTACCATATCCTTTGATACTCTGACTGATCAGGAAACAATCAACTCCCACCTTGAATATACCCATGGACTTGACCTCCACCACCGTCTCTGGTGGAGCATTCCACAGAATTACTACTCTCTAGCTAAAAAAATTCCTCCTTACTCTGTTCTAAAGGTTGCCACTCAATTTTAAATCTATGTCCTCTACTTCAGAATACCCCCACCATAGGAAACATCCTCTCCACATCCACCTATCTATCCCTTTCAATAAGTTTCAATTAGATCTTCCCCATATTCTTCTAAATTCCTGAGAGTACAGGCCCAAAGCTGGCAAACACTCTTCACATTAACCCCCATTCCCAGAATTATCCTCATGAACCTCGTCTGGACATTCTCCAATGGCAACACATCCTCTCTGAGCTATGGGGGCCAAAACTGTTGACAATACTCCAAATGTGGCCTGACTGGTGTGGTACAAAGGCTCAGCATTATCTCCTTGTTTTATATTCTATTCCCCTTGAAATAAAGGCCAAAATTGCATTTGCAACCTGTAAGTTAACCTTCTGGGAGTCTTGCACAAGGTCTCCCAAGTCCCCTCTGATGTTTGGACCTTCTACGCATTTAGATGCCAGGAGGGTAGGACTAGGAGTCCCCAGGAAAGTCCCCTTAAAAGGAGCTTCTGCAGGCGTCATTACTGAAATTGAAGGGAATGACAGCTAGGAGGAGTGCTGAGTTTATGTAATTAAAAGAGTACTTGACTCGTCTCACCTTCCACTTAATCCCCAGTGCCACCCAATTCCTGGTCCAGTTCACCAGTCCCATCCACTGCAGTTCTCGGACCTTGTGGTCCACCTGATGCCTGGCCAAGACCAGGAGCTCTGGAACCAGATTTAATAACACTAGGGGCTGGAGATCCAAGCACAAGACCGGTTCTGGGAGCGGAGCCCATGAGCCCAAGATTCAGATCATGGAAAAACAAGAGACCCAGTATCCATGCTGGCCTGGGACTATGGAACCAAGGATGAAGGGGGCAGAGGACCAGTTACAGAGATTTGAGGCCATGATCAGATCAGCCTGTAGAATTACGAAGCAAACTCTTTCTGTGCTGTATATCATCTGTAATTCTATAGAGTAACATAGTCATAAGTTCACCTTCACCAGCTAGCCATTATGAAATTATTTGTTGTCTGATCAAACACAAAACAGCCCATCTAACCACACCCCAATTTACATTTTTTTTTTGTCTAGATGGTTATGAAGGAGAGGAAAAGCCCAGGCTTCAAAAAGAATTGCCTTGTGGCAACTTGAGCCCATGAAAAATTAATTACCACATTAAAAGAAAACTAATCCCATAGAAATTCCAGAACACTAAATGCAATGAACAGGCTGAATCATTTAATACACACAGTTGCAAGAAAAAATTTGTGAACCCTTCACAAATTACCTGGTTTTCTGCATTAATTACTCGTAAAATGTGCTCTGATCTTCATCTAATTCACAATAATAGAGAAACACAATCTGCCTAAACTAATAACACACTAACAATTGTACTTTTCATGTCTTTATTGAACACACTAAACATTGTTTAATCATTCACAGCCCAGGGTGGAAAAAGATTGTGAACCCTTGTATTTAATAACTGGTAGAACCTCTTTTAACAGGAATAACCTTCACCAAACATTTCCAGTAGCTACCGATCAGACTTGCACAACAGCAAGGAGGAACCTTAGACCGTTCCTCCACATAAAACTGTTTCAGTTCATTGATATTCCTGGGATACCTTGTATGAACAGCCCTTTTCAGGACATGCCACAGCATCACAATTAGGTCAAGGTCTGGACTCTGATTTGCCCATTCCAAAACACAATTCTTCTTATTTTTAAACCATTCTGTTGTTGGTTTACACGTGTGTTTTGGATCATTGCCTTGTAGCATCATCCACTTCCTATTATGCTTCGGGTGATGGACCACTACCCTGGCATTCTCCAGGAAAATGCCTTGATAACAATTTAGAATTAATTGTTCCCTGAACGATTGCAAGCTGTCCAGGCCCTGAGGCAGCTAAGCAGCCCCAAACCATCATGCTCCTTCTGCCATGCTTCACACTTGGGATGAGGTTTTGGTGTTGGTGTGCAGTGTCCTTTTTCCTCCAAACACAGCAGTGTGTATTTCTGCCAAAAAGTTCAATTTTCATCTCATCTGTCCATAAAACATTGTCCCAGAAGCATTATGGAAATCCAGCTGGTCTTTTGCAAATTTGAGACATGCAGCAATGCTTTTTTTTTGGGAGAGCAGTGTTTTCCTCCATGAACACCATTCTTGTTCAGTGATTTTCTTATAGTGGACACATGAACAGAGACTTTAGCAAGTTCTAAGAGATTTCCGCAGCTCTTTTGCTGTTGTTACCCTTGGGTTCTTTTCCACCTCCTTCAGCATTGCACATTGTGCTCTTGGTGTGATATTTGCAGGACGCCCACTCCTCGGGAGAGTAAATTTCCTCCATTTGTAGACAATTTCCCTTACAGTGGAATGATGAACACTCAGGTCTTTAGAAGTGTTTGGTGGCCTTTTCCAGCTTCGTGCATCTCTACAATTCTTCTAAGGTTCTCTGAAAGTTGTTTTGATCGAAACATAGTGCATGTAAACAGATCTTTCTCGAGACGAACAGGCTCTATCAGTAACCTAACTTTGTGTGTCTTTTTTTTATATATAGGGCCGGGCAACTCTGCAACCTATACCTGCAATCTCATCTCAATGATTGGAACACCTGACTCCAAATAGCTTTTGTAGGAGACATTTAAGATTGTTTAAATAGTGTACTCAATACTGATGAGAAGAAGCACAATAATGTGGGTTATTAGTTCAGTCAAATTAAGTTTTTCTATTATTGTGACTTAGATAAAGATCAGACCACATTTTATGAGTAATTAATACAGAAAACAAAATATTTGCAAAGGGTTCACAAACTTTCTTTGAGCTATATATTACACTTATCACATTTAGCTTGTTAGGTTTTGGAGGCCGTTAAAGTGCTCTAAACTGGCATTTTAAATAAAAGGATCAGAGTTCTGTGGTTCAAACAGAGAAGGCTGTGAGATTCCAAATTTTTAGAGGAACCAAAGTTTGGAATAAAATGAATTGCCAAAAGACCCTTTAATGCAGAGGTTCTCAACCTGGGGTCCATGGACCCCTCAGTATGAAAAAGGTTTAGCCCAGTTTTTTTTAAAAATCATTTTATTTTTAAGTTAGTTAGTTTTTTTTAAAAAATTCATTTTGGGGTTTTTTCTTCTCATTATAAATACAGGATGAGTTTGGGAGATTTGGCACATTTGTGTTACTAATAGTTGTTACTTGTATATACTTTCTATTAACTTTGTATTCCCAATCTCTCTATTTCTATTGTTATTATGTTTTGTTCAAAAATCAATAAAAAGATTTAAAAAGAAAGAAAATGTTGGGAACCCCTGCTTTAATGGAAGAACTAAAGACATGAAAAAAAAACCCAGTGAGACAAGGAGTTCAAAATACTCCTTACAGTGGGAATCAGGAACAATAAAAAGTACAGCAACATACACAAAATGCTGGTGGAACGCAGCAGACCAGGTAGCACCTATATGAAAAAGTACAGTCGACGTTTCAGGCCGAGACCCCTTGTCAGGACTAGCCGAAAGAAGAGATAGTAAGGGATTTGTAAGTGGGAGGGGGAGGTCCGAAAGGATAGGAGAAGACAGGAGGGGGAGGGATGAAGCCTAGAGCTGGGAAGTTGATTGGCAAAAGGGATACAAGGCTGGAGAGGGGAGGGTATCATAGGACAGAAGGCCTTGGAAGAAAGAAAGGGGGAGGGGAGCACCAGAGGAAGATGGAGAACAGGCAAGGAGTTATTGTGAGAGGGAAAGAGAGAGAAAAGAAAGAGAAAGAAATATATTTAAAAGGGATGAAGGAAGAAGAGGAGGAGGGGCATTAACAGAAGTGAGAGAAATAAAGTACAGCAATTCATTTAATAAAATCAACCAGCTAAAATTCTAATGTTTTGTTAAACATAGAAAAAAACAATAATATTTTAAAGCAATAAGCTGAAATGTAATAATAAAATACATTAGAATATGTAGGCTTCTCAAGAAGTGATTTTTACAAATCTGACTGCTGGACAAACTGTTTACGGAGATTAAAGCTGAAAAAGGACATGCTTAGCAGTTCAGGTAGCACCTACAGTAGCAGAAACAAATTAATGTTTCCGGTCATTGATCAGAACCTCCAGATATTTTGCTTTCAGATTAGCAAAATGAGGAGATGGTGGATTCACATGACGCTAAGGACCTGAACAAGTAAGTAAGACAGAGGTGACAATGCAGCAATATTGTAATAAGCATCACTTACTGGGTAAGATTTTAATCAAAACTGTAAGCATGTTAATCATTTCATGAACACAATACAAATGATTTAAGATTCAAAGTACATTTATTATCAACAAATGGATAAATTATACAACCTTGAGATTTGTTTGCTTACAGGCAACCACAAAGCAAGAAACCTGAAAGAATCCTATTAAAAAAAATTTAAAGACCAACCCCTAGCCTTCTCTGCGCACAGAGAAAGGGTGGGGGGGGAGAAACCACAAATCATGCAAACAATAAAAGTGAGCAACAGCATTCCGAGCCTCAGACCCAACTCCCCGAAGCAGCCTAGAGTAGGCCCAAAGCCTCAGTATTCAGTTAGTCATATTAGCAGGGCAAACTGCCGCAGAGTTCACAGACACGATAAGGACATAAAGTTCAACAGTCCAGGCCAACATTTTCCTTCTCATACCTCCACCAGATTAAATAACTTGACGTCATACTGCATTATGCAAAACACGGACACTGATTTGGTTGTCAAAACTTGCAATGTGATGTGGATGCAAGAAGGATTTGTACAATTCAAGTTCTTACTTTATTTCCCCAATCAACCTGCAGAAATAAACACACCAACGTTGTCATATTACTTAAAGCAAAACTCGAAAGCTTTTCCAACAGGCAAAGCTCTTTTAGTGCCCAGTTTGTCTGCTTTCATGCGCCTTACTCCATTCTCACCTACCGAACCACAGGATTATCTGCAATAGGCTTCTCTTCCTGGTACTTTTCTCATCTCCAGTATCATGATGCATCTGTCCTTGGCCCTCTACTACTTCTCACTAGCAAGTGGTCCATCTAGAACAATTTATGTTGCAGATATAGGCCAACAGCACATGGCTACATCCGCCATTTCCATCTCCCTCTCCTATACTTAGGTGACTTCTTGTTGAACATCCCGAAGCCCTACCTTCAATTCCCATCATTAGGCAGTGACCACACCTTTATATCTACAGCCAAACGAGGCAGCTCCCATTGCTGATTTTTTACCTATGAGAGCACATTTGTACCGTTATTAAAACTGTCCATTCCCCCTTTCATAGCATTGTCAGACTCATGCTCTTCCATGCCTCTTCCTTCCAGACTTGACAATGCATTCCTGCTCAACCTCCCCATACATCATCCTCTACAAAACTGGGTCTGTCCAAAACTGCCATCGCTCCATCATTCCAACACTCCTTTGGCCAGCAATTATTCAGCAGTTCACTTTTAAAGTGGTCAGCCCTTGCTTTCACATCCCTCTGGGCCCTCCCCTTCCTGTATGAGTAACTTCCTCCCACTCAAAAGTTCTGCAACATATCCGAACTGTTCAAACAGTGACCTCCTTTGGAGATAGGAATTCTTTGCAAGAAAAAAAATTGTAACAAATTGACTATATAATCATCTCCCTCTAACCAATAATAAGGATTACCTACATTCAGTGCTGCTTTATGTCCCCTCCTTCCTCCTCTTGAACATCCACATGAATATCTCTGCTGTGAGGCTTAATCACCTAGCAAGGATGACTTTGCATTACCTTCCTCATGACAAATGAGAATCATGGTACAATTTTCCAACACTTGCCTCACATTTAAATTTCCCCATTCTATGTGAACTGAATTGATTCCTTTCTAACGTCTCACTAACTTTCAATGCCTCTTAGCGTTCGACACCAGTTGCACAAAAATGTAATTTTATACCCCCTTTCCTTCACAAGGGGAATGCAGCAGTGTTGGAGATGCTGTCTACTGGGTCAGTGGTAACACCAATGCCCTACCTGCCTTCTCAGTTGACAATCAAGTCCAAGCCATCTATCACCTTTACCAAAACATGTTAATTATTCACTACAACCTTCTTTGTAGAATTTGTTCTGTGCAAATTCACTGCCATATTTCTGATATTGTAACGCGGGCAGATTACTTCAGCAATTGAAAATTACTTTGCACTGGCGTGAAACACCAGCAAGCACAAAAGCAAGTCTTTGACTCAACCATCACCACATATGTGCAGATGCATATTTGAATGTTACCCTCCAAGCACTTTTCTATTAGCAGAACATCCATTCCAAATATCTAATCAAGTTTTCCAGCTCAAAGTTTTCCAACACACATGCAAAATGCTGGAGGAACTCTGCAAGTCAGGCAACATCTAGGGAGGGGAATAAACAGCCAAAGTTTCAGGCCCAGACAACATCAACTGTTTATTCCCTTCCATAGATGCTGCCTGACTTGCTCAGTTCCTCTATCATTTTGTGTGTGTGTTGCTCAAGATCTCCAGCATCTGCAGAATATCTTATGCTTATGAAAAATGTCTAATTCTAGATTCATGGTATTACACATTCATATATTTCTCACATTTCCTGTGTGATCTGGGAAGAGGCCATTTAGCCCACAAATTCTCAGAGCAGTCCCATTCCCCCCACTTATTTCCCTGTAATCAACCATCTCTCTCACATAACCATCATCTCTTCCAATTTCCCCCACTACCCAAACGCACAGTAGTCATATACAGCTGTCAACGGCCAAGACCTTTGAGAAAACCTACACAGTCACAAGGAAAACACGAGACAGCTTTAAATTTGCAATGCCCTATATGAACCAGGAGTCACACATATCACTGTTCTGACTTTAAAGGGTCTGGACCCAAAACATCAACTATTCATTTCCCTCCATAGATGCCCCCTGACCCAATGAGTTCCTCCAGCATTGTGTGTGTTGCTCCAGATGTCCAGCATTTGCAGTCTCTCATGTCATGTAAACATCACACAAGTTTTTAACAACCTTACCAAGGGACCTTTCATCTACCCATCGAAATCATCTTGAAATCTAAAATACCAACTACATTGTACATTTTCAAATTATCAGAAAAGTTAGGAAAGTTGGATTCCATAACGCAAGTAACATTTTTAATGCATGGTCTGCGCAACACTATTCAAAATCAATCTTTGGTGATTCTCAACATATCCAATTCTTCCACTTATTTCCCTCTAATTATCGCTCTCATTTAACCATCATATAAAAATTAAGTACAAAAACAATTAAGTAGAAATTCAGATTTAGACTTCACTAATAAAACCAGACAGATAAGAAAAAAGTAATTATTTTCTCTTGTGTATTA
This sequence comes from Hypanus sabinus, assembly GCF_030144855.1. Taxonomy (NCBI): domain Eukaryota; kingdom Metazoa; phylum Chordata; class Chondrichthyes; order Myliobatiformes; family Dasyatidae; genus Hypanus; species Hypanus sabinus. The sequence goes on from NC_082718.1 coordinate 91,142,096, forward strand.
ATCTCTCATAAATGAATGAATTTATTCTGAAACAACAGTAGAGGTCACAGTATGACTCGCTCCCAACCATTCCAATATTTCTTCTAAGTAGCATAAAGAGAAAAATATCTTTCAGCCTTGTAATCCTTTCTATTCCAAGACTAAACTGCGTCAGCAAAATGCAGAACTGGAAACACAACCTCACATGGCACATTAATTCATACAATTATCACCTTTTAACCAAATCCAAAACATTACTTAGCTGAGGTCTGACTTAGGATTCAGCACATTTTCACTATGGTTCCGGTTTAATCGCTAATCAGGAAAGCTGTCCTTTTCCAGCTATTTAGATCCACGCTAGTCAATGCAGCTGTACAAAACAATATCTGCTTCTGATCAACATTAACATTTATACCAGCTTCCATATAACCAAAGTCCTTTAACCATGTCATCCCTGGAAAGAAACTCAAGGCCATCTATTTACCCATCTCCCTTGAACGTGGGACACAGAAATGTGCAACAGTGACTGAAATAAATTAATTTCCTTCATATTTGTGTCAAATCCCTTCACGTACAAGTATGATTCATTGAAATGCAACAGTTCTCACTGCTCCTACATCCCCTTTTAAATTGTTACTCTTTAATTCATATCATCACCTTTCATTCTTTCCAAAATACACCGCTATATTGTACTCTTCTCCATTTTAAATCACAGCAGTTATTTGCCCATTTCACTAGTTTCCGCGTTCTGAAATCTGGTGCTAGCCTCGTCAGTGATCAGTGCATTGGAGTTTGCTGTCCTGTTAAGGACACCCAGTATGGAAAGACACATTTATAAATATATGTGCAAAATAATCGCACGGGGGCAAATCTCCAATTGTAAATATTTAATTCAAACAAATCACCAGAGTCAATTTAACCAACAGCAAAAAAAAACCAAAGATGTGATAGCCAGAGATTGTTCATCAAATTTTTTTTAAACTGTTACTCGAATGAAACATCAGAATTTCAAGCAACTGCAAGAAAAAGGTGTCAAAATGGTTGAAATTAAACTGCTTTCAGATTTAAAACTTAGTCAACTCTCTAATGACCCCTGATAAAAACATAAATAGATCATTAGTAACTGCATTATTATAATCCCACAATTAACAATGTGAATTTACCCTCACCTTGCCAATCCCCTAACTATCAGACTCTCCCGCATGTGAGGAAGAGTGGGTTCCAGATAACACTATGGCTGCCATCTTATGTTGGGCACCAGGAGGCACACATCAGAATGAAGGCATTGGCCCTTTTTACCGTTTGTACTGCGTTTAATAAAAGGCAGAAAATAATTGAAGGGATGGGTGGGGAGCTAATTAAAATATATTCCGTGAGGTCTAACTAGAGATCAGCAGTACATTACAGCCAATCATTGATGGGGATGAATGTTACGCTGAAGCGTTCAGTCACACACAAAAAAAAGATAACAGATTGAAGTTATGAGAATACCAGCATAATTCAACAGATTCGAGATAAATTCACAAGGCAAATCATTAAGGAGAATTATGGCTTCATTAAGATTAAAAAGATAAATTAATTTACGCGAACACGTTAAGAGCTTCCCACAATGATTTCTTTCGGGGCCTCACGGTGCCATGCTCTCTTCCACCACCTCGTCCCGCAGTCACTATATTTTGTAATAAATATAAAGCGATCATATGTAACTTTTTTTGATACAGCTCTAATTTGTTAACACGCGTCTTCACTACCGAATAAAATCAAAAATGAAAAAAGCTTCAGAATAAACTTTGTTTTTCTCGTTCCAATAACCCCCTCATTACGTGAATTTTTAAAGTGACACTGCCTACAGGCCTGTGTACAAACCATATACCAAAAGCGCATTAATCGTCTAACTTACTTCGATATCGGGTCGATTTCCTTCTGATATGAGAACTGCAATGGGAGGTTTGTGTGTTGTGTTGGATGGGGGCGAAAATAGATTTTTTTTAAAAAAAAGGAGTCCACCCCCGCCACTACCAGGTTCTGGAGCCGTTTATATGCAAAACACTTTTTAATGTCCTTCCTACCAGCATCTCTGCATGCTGCTTACCAGAAACTGGCAGAGGCGGCAATAGCGAGAGCCAATGAGTCGGGATTGGGAGGGGAGGGGGTTGGAAGGTTGCGAAGGAATCATTGGTGTCCTGTCCTGTGTGCAGCGAAGCGATTGCGATCTGGGTCAGGCTTTGAATCGATGTCGGGGCGGCGCGACTCTCGGGGACGGAGTGTCAGCCGCGTCCCGGAACGCTTGATTGACAGCCGCGGTCTGGGCTCGGCTCGGCTCGTTCACACTCACTCACACTCACACTCAGCGATCGACCGACCGGCCGGCACAGCAGCGGGCCTTGCGCTCCCTCTCATCAACACACACCAGCAAGCCGTACAGTACATGGAGCAGAAGTCACGCTTACAGCGAGGCGACATTTCTACTTAGAATTCGAGGAGGGAGAAGAAAACCTCACGGCGAGCCTCACCTGAGAGACTTTGCTATTGCCCGTAGCTGGGACTACTTTTTTTTTCTCTCTCTCCACCGGCACGGGAAGAAATAACCTGAATTGAATCGGGAGAGGTTTTTTTAAAAATCTTTAAAAATGAGCTTGAACGAGCATTCAATGCAAGCTCTGTCTTGGAGGAAGCTCTATCTCAGCAGGGCAAAACTCAAAGCCTCTAGCAGGACGTCAGCTTTACTCTCTGGTTTCGCCATGGTAAGTTTGTACAGCCGCAGAACGATTAAAGAATTCACCAAGTTGCTATGTCAGTTAACTACTATCTGATCCCCCCGCCGTTTTAACATTTATTATCTATGCCTTTTACCCCTGTAAACTCACTTATTCATAATTAAGCACTAAAGAACCCTTCACTCCGAGCATATTTTGCAGATTGACCAGTTATAAATAGCGATAGACACTGCACTAATAATGTTACAAATTAACATATGTTTAAATTGCGTTGAGTAAAAAGGAGTGGATTATTTCCGCACTGGAGTTTTAAAGCACCCGTTACTGCGGTGTAAGTAATTTACTGTATCGTCGAACTGTCGGACAATGTGTAATCCAGTTAACACAGCTGGAGAAATGTGAATGGTGGTTTTGTGGGACCAAATTTTTGGTATGAGCAACATTTGACCTCAGTGTAGTATCATTTGCAGACAGGTTTAAAATAATAATTTGGAGATACAGTATTGATGAAAATCGATTTTGTAATTCTCGCATTCCCTCTCCAGAACAAAAAAAAACTGCAGTAATGCAGCAGATGTCCACGTGTATACTTGGCTTTTTAAACGGCTGCTATAAACCCTAAATACATTTGCAAGTTCCTTCATTGTATTTAACTTTTGCTTTTCTCTTGAAATGAAGAGATTTTAATTTAGTCTCTGCATGTTTTTAATTTGAGCCTTTTTGCAGAATCGTTTTGGTGGGGTATTAGTAATTAAAATCTCCGCAGGGAGGAAGAGCCTTTTCATTGTATTTTCAGTTATTTCAAGTTTTTGGTGGATTTTTGATATTTTTTACAGATTGTATTCAATCGTTACATCTGAACAAATACAATGTTGGCCATTAATTCATTTTAAATACAGTAATATGTTTCTAATTAAAGACTACAAAATATTCCTGACCCTAGATATTATGTTTTCAATTACTGGACCCTGGAAATGGCACTGACAGCTTGGCCAGCTGTACAAAATTTTTATCATATGGAAATCTGACCCTGACGCTTCAATTTACTACACCATTCTCCCTCACTTTCTGAAGTTAATTGAGTCACGTTTCAACAGAAAACAATTCTACTGGACCGTTCCTCAAATGGGTTTGTTGAGTATTGGGATTGCCAAGTTCTTTTAAAGGTAACTTAACAGTTGAGTCAATCATTAAATCTTTTTTAAAAAGTTTGCCCCCAGGTTTCTAAATAAAAATTTCCTAAGTGTAACTATTTTTCTTAATGATGATTTTAGGAGGGATGTATTTCCAATAAAGGAGATGGAGCCAGCATTTTGGTTTGGTGATTTTCCAACAACACTTTGGGCTGTTGATTGAAATCTGTTTTAGTCAGCACAGATGTTACTGCAGGTGCAAAATATATTCTGTTCTGTTTTGGATATTCGATACCTGCAGTATTTTATACATGACCTTTATTATCTGCGGGGGGTTTTCTTAATTATGAAGCACATTGGGGTTCACAAAAGAAAAACCCCCGCAGAAAGTCAGTTGTTCGTGAGTTATGAAGAACGAAATGGGCACGATAGCATAGCGGTTAGCAAAGCACTTTACAATATCAGGGACCTGGGTTAAATTCCTGTGAGGAGTTTGCACATTCTATCCATGACCATGTGGGTTTTCTCCGGGTGCTCCGGTTTCCTCCCACAGCCCAAAGACATACCAGTTGGTAGGTGGATTAGACTTTGTAAATGGCCCCATGATTAGGCAAGGATTAATTTGGAGAATTGCTGGGCAGCTGAACTTGAAGGGCCTATTCCATGTTGTATCTCAATAAATAAAATGTTCAGTGGAGATGAAAGTATTTCCTGCCCCGGTCCGATAGGACGTTTGAACCTCAAATTTTAGCCCTTCATTTCTTAATTTGTTTTGTATTGTAAATAATTTCTTGGGCGCGTCCATCAAACTTAAACTTGTGCTTGGATAAAATGGTCAATGCTAATGTGATAACATCTTGAGGATATTTGAAATATTGTAGTTTTCTCTTCTGGAATTGCTTTCATTCATTAGAGAAGATTTCAATTTATTTTATGTCTTTGTATACTTGCATAATCCTAAATTGTTCAGCAGCCAATGAAGTGTGTGGGAAATGTGGCCTCTTGCATTTATTGTAGCAGTTCCCAAGCTTTTTTAAAGCTTTGGACCCCTACCATTAACTGAGGGGTCCATGGACCCCAGGTTGGGAACCCCTGTTGTAATGGATGAATTGAAGCACTCCTCTACATTTCCAAATATAACAATGACATTGTTAACTTTTTTTTAATTCAGGTGCTGGAAATACTCAGCAAATTGGTTTGCAATGTTGAGATGTTCCCACAACTAATGGTCTCACTTTAAGGATTCTGTCTTGTTCTTGTTATTTATTACTATTCATTTATATTTGCATTTGCATCTTTCGTTGTTGTCTGCACTCTGGTTGATCTTTCATTGATCTTGTTATAGTTACTATTCTACAGCGTTGCTGAGTATGCCCACAGGGAAATAAATCTTGAGGTTGTACAAGAAGATACATTTGTGCTTTGATAATAAAATTTACTTTGAGCTTTGAACTTCAACGTGAGAAACAGAGTTAATATTTAAGATGCATAATTTTTCATCAGAGTTGGTGATAATAGAATTTATTTTGTAGTGGTGTTATGAAAGATGTATTGACCAAGCAATAAGGGACTCTTGCTCTTTAACATAGTACATTGAAAGCTTTGGTATTCTCTTTGGGACAAAATGGGGTCTCAATTTAATGTCTTGGCACATAATGTAGAAGCCCTTCCCTTGTATAGAACTATCAGCTATTTTGTGTCAAGGTTTGCACTGGGACTTGAACCTGATTCAGGTGAGAGCCTCTAATTTAAAAAATTTAAATTGGTACAGATGTGTGTTTTCTTGCTGCAGAAATAGCTTAACTATTTGTCACCGGATAGATTAGGACACCAAGTAAAATATACTCACTACCAAAATATGTATACTGTATATGACCTGGAGATTAATCTTCTTTGCAGGCAGCCACAGGACAAACATAATAGAACACATTTTTAAAAACAACACCACACCACACCACACAACAAAGACTATCGAAAACACCCGGCGTGAGGAAAGGAAAAATTTTGTAAATAACACACAGAAAATTAACCGCCTTATTAACTCATGTTAGTACAATTAGCCTGTTTCTAATAATGCATTTTCCCCTTCTGTATAACAGATTTTAGTTTGAATCTCTTCATTCTACAGCACAGAAGCAGCCTTGCTAGCCCTTTACCACAGCAGTCTGGCAGTCCAGACAGTCATTGACCAATGCTTCTGTCTGATCAGCCAGGTATAACCAACACAGCAATATAGCCTGGCTTTACCTGTGCCACTTTTGCTATAGTCCTGTTACCCTGCCCCCACACTCTTAAAACAATCCACACTTTGAACCTCTCTTATCCATATGTGAGGTTTGAGTATCCAGTGACATGGATTTGCCTACTTCACCATCTGTATACGTAATTGTCATTGTTGTCAGGCTTCTTGTTTGAAATGGGAAGTATCTCTTTTGGGCACCTCCTTCAAAGAGCAGGTGTGATTGGTTAATTCATGTCCTTCAGTGTGATGTGATTAAATAGAGGGTGGGGTTCAGAAGAGACATCATTTTGGCTTGTTCCTGGAATCGAATGGTTTGTTGACACAGCACCATCTGTTGGCAGGAAATCAAACAGCATCAATGTTCAGTGTTCAACAACGTCTTTAAATTTTCAAAACAGTTCCAATGTTCATAGTTGTTTTTTGTCGTTCCACGGCTTCTTGGAGTTAGCCATACGACACGGCAACAGGCCCTTTGGCCTAACTAGTCCATGCCAACCAAGATTCCAGGCTGAGCTAGTCCTATTTGGTCCTTATCTCTAAACCAACTTGGAGTCCACGGCACAATTCCCTTTGGTTAATGGTAAGATTCCATGGCATAAAAAAGGTTGGGAACCCCTGCTCTAAACCTTTCCTTTTCCAAGTACCTTTTTTTTTCCAAATGTTGTTAACCACTTCCTCAGTTAGCTCTTTCCATTTTTCCCTCAGCTTCCAATTAAATCTCAAAAATTTAAAATTTCACCTCCAATACTTGATACAACCTGGAGAATCGCCTCCTTACAGGAAGCCACAAAATGAAGAAACCTAATAGAACCTATTTAAAAAGACCGTCAAGCACCCAATGTGCAGAGAGGGAAGGAAAAAAAACAATGAAAGTTAGCAAATGGCATTCAGAACTGAAGTTCATGAAAGTGAGTCAACAGACACGAAGCCAGTCACTACTGCAGCCGATACAGGAACCGGTCCCCACTCCCTGACCTTTCCAATCTGGCCCAGCACTTAAATTGTCCAAACCTCATGTTGTTCCGTGTTCTCAGACCCTGGCCCCACTGCTTCAATATGCTCTTGGGCCAGTGGTCCGTCACCTTGATTCAACCTGCACCTGATCTTTCCAATTCGATCCAAAATAACTCTGGTCTTTTCCTCGCTCTTGGGCCCCTCTCACCTTAAACTTAAATACCTCTATAGTTGTTGATTTCCCCAACCCTGGGGGGGATATCACTCCACCTCTGCTCCCCATGATTTTATACACCTCTATGACATCACCCCAATCCTCCTACGTTCTAACGAAAAAGTCCCAACTCCTCTCCGTAACTCAGTGCCTCAAGTCTTGCAACATCCTTTGTAGGTCTCCGCACTCTTTACTTTTCTATAACAAGGTGACCAAAACTGAATGCAATATTCCAAATGCAGCCTCACCAACATCTTGTACAACTGCAATGTAACATCTCAGCTTCGATACTCAATATCCTAACTGATAAAAGCCAGTGCAAAAAGCTACCTTCACCACCCTGTCTGCATGTGACGTCACTTACAGGGAACCATGTATTTATAACCCTGAGTACTTTTGTTCTACAACAATCCTACGAGCCCTAAAATTGACTTCAATGCCCTATCTTGTGTTGTGTTCTCAAAATGCAACACTTTGCACTTATCTGAATTAAAATCTATATGCAGTTCCTTGGCCCACTTAGCCAGATGATCAAGTTTCCTCTGTAATTCCTGATTACTAGCTTCACTTTCAATGACTAGTACTGTCATCTGCAGACCTTCTAACTATGCCTTGTACATTCTCAACCAAAGCATTGATATAGATAACGAGTAGCAATGGGCTTAGCACTGGAGGGGGGGGGGGAGGAGACTTTACTAATCGGGGGTCTCCATTCTGAAATAATCTTCCACCGTCACTCTTTGCTTTTGACTTTCAAACCAATTCTGGATCCAATTATCTGACTCTCCCTGGATCCCATGTTGTACTGAATTCTAATTGAATTTAAAACATCCAATCTATAACTTTGAGCTTGGGTTCACCATGAAACCAATTGTGATAAAATTGATGATTAAAATTTGCAGGATCAAGGCAAACAAGTTATATTATTTGATAGATACTTAAATGTACTGAACTTATAGAAAAAAAGTGAAGCATTGGAAGGAAAATGTAGTAATTTAATCTTATAGATAAATCTTAATTTTTTTTTGTAATATGTTTGCTGTGAAATTCATTTAGATCGACACTTTCTCTCAAGCATAACAATTTAGCAAAATAATTAGAATCTTCAACCTTGCTGACAATTTCAACCAAAGCTAAGTTTTGGTTAAAGATAAAAGAGGGGTCTCTCGGGGGGGGGGGGGGGGAATGAAATAAGGATATTTTGATTTTTGTTTTAATCTCAAACTAGCACTGTAAGCTTTATGAGGAAGTTCCTCTAAGGATCTTTCATGTCTACAGTATTAATCTGATTCAAAAACTTTTGCAGTTGGAATAAAGTTTAAGCTAATGAAATTTGTGAGCTATTTGATTTTTAAAAAGGGAGTACAAGGGAAATTAGATTTTGGCAGAGAAAATGGGTTTAAATAGTAGATTGTTGTTTAACAAAGTAGATAGAACGTGGAAGCAAAACATACAACTGGAGGGCAATTTCAAGTTAGATTATTTGAAGCACAAAACTATTCATGTGGAATTAGTTGAGGTAATATGATATTGAATATGCTGGAATTTTCACTTTTTTTTCCTTTGGCAAGACAAACATAGAAAGCAAATTTGGCAGGGAAATGATGGTATCTGTGGCATAGAGCAAGTAAAACCATTTGAATTAACATGTTGAAGTGAAAAATCTGAATTAATGATTATTAATTAGTAAGAAAATCCAGAACAGGAAAGGAATCCTTTTTAGGATATAGGCAGGATTTATGAGACCAGAGTGGAAGACTACAAGAGACAGTTAATTGGTGGGCAGAGAATCAAGGAATGAAGACGCAAAGGTTATAAATTGCAATTAATCAAAATAAGAGCAACTAGTTTTAAATGATACAAGAGTACTGAAATACTTTAAAAATGTATGATGTAAAGTCGTGGTTAGGAGCTGATTATCCTTTGGTTCCATTAGTCCAGTCTATTAGGAATGTAGTAGGTTCTGGTTAATTGGGCCATCGGTTAATTAATCAGAGTTTATTTGGGACAACTCTTAGAGAACGGGTCTAAATTTTTTGGGACACTATGCCACTTAATTGGGACAGGACACTGTTGCCAAACAGTTTCTAACTAGCATCTATCGCATGCAATTGTGCAGTCTTCAGATGCTACACTGTGCATAGGACGATCAGTTTTTAAAATGTTCAAAAGCACTGATTTTTTTCACTGACAGTTGACAAGAAATAAGAAGTAAGGCAGTTTGGCAACATGAGATGCTGGAAATGCAGAGCAACGCACACAAAATGCTGCAGGAACTCAGCAGGTCAGGCCGCATCTATGAAAATGAATAAACAGTCGATGTTTCGGGCTGAGACACTTCTTCAAGACTGAGAAGGAAGGGGGAAGATACCAGAATAAATAGGTGGGAGGGAGGGGAAGGAGGATAGCTGGAATGTGATAGGTGAAGCTAGGTGGGTAGGAAAGATAAAGGGCTGGAGAGGGAGGAATCTGATAGGAGAGGAGAGTGGACCATTGGAGAGGGGTATGAAGTAGGGGCACCAGGGGAAAGTGATAGGCAGTGAAAAGAGGTAAGAGGTCAGAGTGGGGAATGGAAGAAAAGGGAAGAGGAAAGGAAAAACATTTTTTACCAGAAAGAGAAATCAATATTCATGCCATCAACCTAATGACATGAAAATTGATTTTTCCTTATGGTGAAAATGTTTTCCCTCCCCCTTCCTCCTACTCCTATTCCCCTCTGACTTCTTACCTCTCCTCCTCACCCTCCTCCTTCCCCTTCTCCCAAGGTCCATTCTCCTCTCCTCAGATTCCTTCTTCTTGAACCCTTCCCCCACCCATCTGACTTCACCTATCACCTTCTAGCAATCCTCCTTCCTTTCCCCTCACCTTTTTATTCTGGCATCTTCCCCCACCTTCATTATCAGTGCTGAAGAAGTTCCGTCCGAAACATCGACTGTTCGTTCATTTCCAAAGGCAATTTGGAACTGTTTTGCTCACTGCAGTTTCAAGCATTCAGGTTAGGAGATGCCAGAAATGGTTGGGGGTGAAAACAATTTCAGTATTTCAAGTTAGTAATTATGAAGAATTTGAAGGAATTGACAATCATCTCAAATGTTACAATGAAAATGAAGATTTGGAGGATGTGATCGTCTGAAACATTGTATGAAGGCACTCATTAGCTACACTAGGTATCTGTGCTGATTTCGTTCACCTGCAATCACGGCAGGTGAATTCCTCCATCGATAACTATTAGGAACTAATACAGGGTTTTATAGTACTGTAAACCAGGGGTTCCCAACCTTTTTTATGCCATGGACCCCTACCATTGACCGAGGGGTCTGTGGACATCAAGTTGGGAGATGTTAGTAGTGTCCTAATTTGTTCTATATTTCATTTACAGTAAATACGTATTGTTCCTCAGTTAAATGATAGTTTGTCTTTTTATATACCTTTTAATGATTTCCATCAAACTTTGGCTAATTGGGACAGCTGCTTAATTGGGCCAAAGTGTACTGGTCTTGATGTGTCCCAATTAACTGGAATCCACTGTATTTGCATTTAGAGCTGAACTGTGGTTGACCAATCAATTTTCCAACATTACAATAACATCTATTTCTCATAGGCTAATGCCTGTAACCATTTCGTTTGTGGTCTGTGGTTGTGGGAAGGCCATTAAGTTAGTCTTTTTTCCCCCAAAAAACAAACTAAACAAGCAGTTCAAGCTGGCCTGGAACACGTTGACCAACATAGCAAGCTGCAGGCATTGTTCCAATGAGCACTTAGATGCAAGTACAGTAGTTTCCCTTCTGCATTGGGAAGCTGTTTATGTCTATCAAGATGCTTAGCGGGAAAATTAATAATTTTGATTTTTTTTTCAATGCAGTTATGTAGCCACATTCCCAGTAACCTGTTATGACACAGCAGTGTAACAATTTGCAGATCTGCTGTAAGATTAGGGTTCAATTCGCTCTGCCGTCTAATGAGTTTGGACATTCTCCCTGTGCCTACGTGGGATTCCTCCGGGTGTTCCAGTTTCCTCCCAAATTCCAAAAGATACATGGTTAGGGTTAGTAAGCTGCCGGCATGCCTTGTTAACACTGGAAGCAGGTTGACGTGTGTGGTCTGCTCAGTCCTTACGAATTTGATTTGACACAATGACATATTTCACTGTATGATCTGATATACCTGTCATAAGCAGCATCCATCATCAAAAATCCTCACCACCCAGGCCATGCTGTTTTTTTTATTCTCACTGCTGCCATCAGGTAGGTACAAAGGCCTCGGGACTTGCACCACCAGGTTCATGAACAGTTACTACCCCTCAACCATCAGGTTCCTGGAACAAAACACTACACTCATGTATTGAGATGTTCCCACAACCAGTGATCTCATTTAAGGACTCTTTATCTTGTTATTTCATGCTGTAATTATTTATTGCTATTTATCTATATCTACATTTGCGCAGTTTGTTGCCTTCTACACTCTTCCTCTTTCATTGATCCTGTTTACAGTTACCATTCAGCTTTACTGAAATGTTTTCATACATCAGAATAGTGTCCATTATTAGGCATTTTGAGCTTCTGAATTCAAAGGGACACTTTAACTATTTGAAACTGATGCATTCGAGATGTGCAATGTATAATTTTTCTGCAAGTTTACCTTCAGTGGTAGAAACTTAGCCTGATTTAATTTTCAAGCACTTGATGCTTGACAGCTGTGGCAGGGCCTGAATATCATCACCTCTTACAAAGTGAGACCAGGTGACATGGGTTGACAACAAGGTTTTGCTCCCAGGTGAGTTCTGCGCCTTCTATGCTCGCCTTGACCAGCAAAACATGCAGGAACCTTCACAAAGTCTCACAGCCCACGATGACCTTGTGGTTTCAGTCTGATGCTGAGATGAGAGCATCTTTCAGGAGGGTGAACCCATGGAGACCATCCAGCCCATTGGGGTACCTGGCTGAGTACTAAAGACCTGTGCTGATCAACTGGCTAGAGTGTTTACTGGTGTCTTTAACTTCTTGCAGTCTGGAGTGCCCACCTGCCTCAATGACTATTGTCCAGTAGCACTCACATCCACTGTGACAAAGTGCTTTGAGAGGCTGGTGATGAAGCTTATCAACTCCAGCCTGAGAAGTGACTTGGATCTGCTCCAATTTGCCTACAGGCACAACAGCTCCATAGCAAATGCCATTTCATTGTCCCTTCACTCAACCCTGGGACAGTTGGACAGAAAAGATGCATACATCAGGATGCTCTTTATCAACTGCAGCTCGGCATTCAGTGCTGTCATCCTCTCAAATCTAATCAAGAGTTTGGCCTCCTTGTGCAATTGATCCTTAATTTCCTCACTTGCAGACCCCAGTCAGTTTGGATTGGCAACAATATCTCCTTCACGATCTCCACCAATGGAGGTGCTCCACAAGGCTGCGTGCTGTGTGCTTAGCCCCCATTCTTCTCACTTTACACTTGTGCCTGTGAGGCTAAGCACAGCATCAATGCCATATATAAATTTGCTGACGACACCAATGTTGTAGGCCAAATCTAGGGTGGGGACGAATCAGCATATAGGAGGGAGATGGAAATCTGACTGAGTGGTGCCACACCAACCTCTCACTCAATGTCAGCAAAACCAAGGAGCTAATTATTGACTTCCGGAGTAAGAAACCTGAGGTCCATGAGCCAGTCCACATTGGGGATCAGAGGTGGAGAGAGTCAGCAACTTTAAATTCCTTGGTGTTATCATTTCAGAAAATGTATCCTGGGCCCAGCACTTGTGTAATTACAATGAAAGCACAGCAGTGCCTCTACTTCCTTAGAAGTTTGCCAAGTTTCAGCATGACACCTACTTCTGACAAACTTCTACAGATGTGTGGTGGAGAGTATGTTGACTGGCTGCATCTCAGCCTAGTATGAAAACACCAATGCCCTTGAACGGAAAATCACATCTACTCAGTGCTGCCGCAGGAAAACAGCATCCATCCTCGAGGACTACCGCCACCCAGGCCGTGATCTCTTTTGCTGCCGTGATCTCTGAAGTTACAGGAGCCTCAGGCCTCAGACCACCAGGTTCAGTAACAGTTATTGCACTTCAGCCATTAGGCTCTTAAACCAGAGGGGATAACTTCACTTGCCCCATCACTAAACTGTTCCCACAACCTATGGACTCACTTTCAAGGACTCTTCATCTCGTATTCTCGATATTTATTGCTTTTACACTGTTTTTTTGTCATCGTCTGTCTTGTTGGGTTTGGTCTTTCATTGATTCTATTGTGTTTCTTAGAGTTGCTGTGTATACCCGCAAGAAAATGAATCTCAGTGTCATATATGGTGACATGTATGTACTTTAATAATAAACGTATTTTGAAGTTTGAACTTTGATTATTTTGATCCAGGCTTGGGAAAGTCTGAAGTTTTAATAAATTTACCTTCACAGATGGTATAGAGGAAACCCCTGCTTTAGGACCTTGGAGTAATAAAAATTTGCCCTTACAGATTCATAAATCATAACTCAGAAACTTGAGATACAAAATTAAATTCATTCTCACAGAATGAACTCCTTTCAGGCTTCCAGTCGGGTATAGGTATTGATTATAACTGACCTGGGCATGTCTAGTCCGGTGGTATTTGTACCCCCATAGTCCGTCCCTCCTGATTAGTTAGTCCTCATCCAATCAGGTTTCTGCTCTCCCATTTTGTGTACAATCGGTTATTCGTCATTAACACCCGGAAAGCCCTAGATTCTTTTTCAATTTTAGGCAAGGTGGGAGAGCGGAAACCTGATTGGATTAGGACTAACCAATCAGGAGGGCTGGACTAGAGGGGTGTAAATACTACCAGACTACGCATGCCCAGGCATCATCCCTGATGCAGATAGCAGAGTTTATCATGAAAATGTCGGTCAGCATCGATATCTGTACCAGGCTGGAAGCCTGAGAAGTACTTATTTGTCTTACACGCTGGGAAAACACTAATTTCTTTTTCACTGGTGTGAGGGAGGGGATTCAATAAACTCTTACACTCACTTGCATTTCCTTGACACGCACAGATGATGCGGCTTAGCATTATGGAAGATCACAATGTGGATAATTTTTTTGGAAACGCAAACTCCATTCCCCACAACCAAGGGTTACCTATGTTTTATTCTCATGTAAGGTCAGTGTAACTTTGAAACATGTACTTTGTTACATTCTTTGTACACGAGCAGACTTCAGAATTTTAATTCCTTACCCTGCACCTTCTCCATGATATCTGCTGCTACATTCCTGCTCAGCCATTTATTCCTGAACACAACTTTAATTTCTTTATTCTTGCTTGGCCTCCTTTCCCTCTCTGAGACTAATTATTCAGTCTTGTACCTCTCCGCCGTTGGCAGCTCCCTTACTGACTTTGTCTAATCCTGCATCTTGCTTAGTCATACATTTTTCACTAGAGTTGCTCCTATAATTAAGACGAGAGATGCTGGAAATCCAGAGTAACAAGTACAAAATGCTGGAGGAACTGGGCAAGTCAGGAAAGGAATTAAGTGCTAACGTTTTTGGCTGAGACTGGGGTGGGGGAGGCTGAGTAAGAGGAAGGAGTACAAGCTAAAAGGTAGTAGTTGAGGCCAAGTGAGGGTGAAAGGAGAGTGAAGTGAGAAGCTGGGAGGTGATAGTGAAAAGGTAAACAACTGAAGAGGAGGAGGTGAGTGGATTGTGGGAGAAAGGGGAAGAGGAATGACACCAGAGAGAGGTGACAGGCAGGTGAGAAGAAGAGGGGAGTAAGAGTGGGGAACGGAAGAGGGATGTGGGGGAGGGGGAAATTGCTGCAAGTGGTTCATGCCATCAGGTTGGAGGCTACCAAGACGGAATATGAGTTGTTGCTCCTCCAACACAAGAGTAGCCATCTTGTGGGTGTAGAGGAAGCCGTGGGCCAACATGCTGGAATGGGGATTGGAATAAAAAATGGTGGGCCACCTGGACGTGTCCCGCCGATGTTGAGGAGATCTCCTCAGGAGCACCGAACACAGTCAATGATCCTTTTGGACTTGCAGGTGGTGTGTTGCTTCAGCTGGAAGAACTGCTTGGGGCTCTGAATATGGGTGAAGGGGGAGGTGAGTGGGCGCGTGTAGCACTTGGGTTTGCAGGGACAATTAATGAGAAGGGAGGGTAAAGATGTGTTTGGTGGTAGGATCCCATTGAAGGTGGCAGAAGTTCTAATAATCTTCATTCATGTTTGTTTTTAAAAACCTTCTATTATCATACCACCTTCCAACCTGTTGTGACTGTGATATAGCTTGAGAGGTATGGCAGTTACTTCTGAGGCTACTCTGACAAGCACCTGCAAAATCAACAATCTCCTCCCAACAGGTGCTCAAGGACACAACTGCCTGAAATCTTCATGCAGCTCCCTGGCAGAGCCTCACACGATCCTGCCTTAGAAAAATACTTGTTCATTGCAGGGTCTGTTGTGACCGTCAATGAAAACCACCAGAGAGACAAAATGCTGGTGGTATAAAAATCTTTATTCGGCACATTCAAGCTGGCATCCCTTGGAGTCGCTCAGGATAGAGGCTAACTGACCCAACTTTACATCACATATGCTAAAGATCGAAGGTAATGACAGGGACAATTCTATAGTTACAATCTATCTACAGTGCTTCCTTTGAATTGCATATAATTTTCAAACACCAACATCTTTACATCCACACTCCAGACACCCAAGATGAATGTTAATCACCCTGGTTCTTTCCTGCATTCATCCAGATGCAGACATCTCAGGTGTTTGCAGTCATTCCCAATCTGCAGCTCCAGGAACACCGTTGTTCTGAGCAGCATTTTAAAACTCTAATCTACAATCCACATTCTAAAGACCCGTTGCTGTTGAAATTGATATTTGCTATATTCCATAAACTCCAGAGTACACCCTAACAGGTCTAAGTTTCAGAACTCCTTACCCAACAACACGGGGACTATCCCCACAAAGCTCGGTGGTTCATTAGGGAAGCCCACACACCACCGTCTTTCTAAGGCAAACTAGGCATAACCAACGAACGCTGGAAATTGAGTAAATAACCTAATTAGAATGCAAAGTTAAATCCCCTGAAGTGCTGGTGGTTTTGCTTTGCAGCCTGATTACATTTAGAGCAGTGCGTGTCATTGTTAAGATATTGCAGTCCGTATCGTTTGATGTTTTAGTTCATTAGCAAGATACTTGCTTTTAACTCATTGCAAAAAGAGTTGGTGCTTATAGGCTTGAAACTGAAAGGAATTGCTTGTAATAGTTAAAACTGCACGCATATTTTTTCAATCACTGGATTTGAACGGGGGTTTAAATAAACAAGTATTCCTAAACCATCGAGTTTAGTCAGCCATTACTGGTATGAAGCCTGTCTCTTGGCTGTGATCTCCACCGGCTTATCTTTCGATAGCAGTTGATTTCCATGGTGTTGTTTTTGTCCACATTTTGCTTTCACAAGTCAGGAAATGGGTTTACTTTAAGTGAAGCTGCACTCAAAGTGAAACATTTAACAGGAAGTTCTGAAGGCTGCTTTTGCATAGTGCTACTGTGTTTTCCATAAATTTGAAGTGTAGCTCCTGCTTGCTTAAAATGTACGAAATGCAGACCCAGGTTTTGCATGGACTGTTGTAACAATTGGATAATCAGTGTTAGATTGCAACTCTGTCTGGAAAAGACACAGAGCACAATTTGTGCAAGTGAAGGATGGATTGGCAAAAGTTCCAAATGAGTGACAGAATGGGGCTAGAGCTGAAAGGCCAACTTGTGTTTGTGGAGATCCTTATTAGGAAATTATCTTGCGAAATGTTAGCAATCGGCCTAATGATCTGGAATAGTTCAGTTTTAGGGGCAGTTATGCACTGGTGGGGAAGTGGCCCAGGCTTCTACTAACCAGTCTATAGCCTTGCTTTGTAGTGACAGAGTCGAAGATGGCCATTTAATCTTTGTCTCTTAATAGCAAATCCAGTTTATCCCTTTGTGTTTGTTTTTTCTTATTTTTATTTCATACTACTTCATATAATTTTATGTAATTATTAAAACATACAGTGGAACAGTACAGCAGATCCTTTTAGGCTATGATGTTAAACTAATCTATACAAACCTACTCCACAATCAATCTACCGTAAATTCCAGTGTATAAGCTGAGAATTTGGCCCCAAATTTTGGTCCTAAAATTAGGGAGTTGGCTTATACACAGGATGCCAACCTTGGAGAAACGAATACACAGAAAACAGGTCGTATTGGCTGTTTTTGAGTCAAATTCATTCCACTGTCGACGCATGAATCCTCTGAATGATTTGTTTAAACTCACACCTAGTGGCTGGAGCACGGAGATCAAACCACTGTGGATGACTGCAATGTCCGTATTTTCAGCTTTCAGTGCTGCTTTTGTCTCACCTGATAAGTGCACTTTGAAGATGTCCCAGACAAGTAGCGACTTTTCTTTCCCAAAACCTTCGGGATGTTGACGCCACACCTCACACCTCTTTAACCCACTTCAAGCAACTGGGTTTGTCCATCCAGCAGCGTTCTTGAACATAAACAACACTCCACGGGAATTTTCAGAGCAATCTTTGTTTTTTTGTCTCAACACAAGATCATGTCTATTCATAAATCGGGTGCACCAACTTCGCGTAGCTTTGAAATTTTCGCTGACCTCATGGTGTTTTTCATCCCATTTCAGCGCTTGAACTTGAATTATTTCTCTGGTAACAATGTATCTGGTCAATCGCTGGTGATTCACCCACTCTAAAACTTTTTCTTCCAGTTCTGGCCACTGGCATGTTTTCCTGCGGTTTGCACATTTCATCCTTGGCATTTTCCTCAGCGTGTCCTCTGCACTTCTCCACTCTCTCACTTGTTTCTCGTTTACACTAAACTTCTTAGCAGCTGCAGAATTATTCGTTCCTTTAGCAAAATCAACAACCTTCAGCCCGAAGCCAGCATCATATCGCATTCGTTTTAAACTTTTGTACATGGTGGTCGCAAACTCAATACCGAGTAGACGTACTGATCCCGCCACCCCGTGTTGTTTTAACGAGATTACGATGGGTGCTAAATGGTTTCGCGGGGAGTTACAATTCTGAGGATTCTTTACCTTTGGAGACCTAATCCAAGATTTCCCTCCCTGATTTATTTATTAAGAATTGGCTTATAACGCTCTACGATGTGTAGGCCTATTTTCTTAGCAAGTACTGATTCACAAAATTTCCCGGTTCTGGATCCAGCAAAGCTGAGTACCGGCATGTGATATCTTGTGATCTTTTCTGGTTAAATCAAAAACCTCTACAAAAGGGGTCAGCTTATACAAAGGTACCATGAAAAGGGCACTTTTTTTAACCTTGAGAATGGGGGATTGGCTTATACTCCGGGTCAGCTTATACTCCGGAATGTCCGGTAGGCATTCATCTGACCCAGTCCATCTTTCTTAGATGCATGTGCCTCAGAGGCTTTTAAATGACTCCATTGTACCACCATCATGAGCAGTGCATTCCAGGCACCCATAGCTCTCTCTCTCTCTCTTCAGATTCCTCTGATATTGTCCCCCAAACTTTCTTTGAATTAAAGGAATGTATTGGCCACTGCCACCTTGTGGGAGACAGATGCTAGCTGTCCACTCTAACTTTGCCTCTTACCATCTTGTACACCTCTGTCAATTAATTTCTCACCCTCCCTCGCTTCAAAGAGAGAAGCCCCAGCTCACTCATCCTGCCTTCATAAGCCACGCTCTCTAACCCAAGCAACATCATGGTTAATCTCGGCACACCCCTCCCGTGATGAAGCGAGCAGAATGAAACACAGGCTAACCAGGGTTTTCTCAAGCCACAACATTACCTCACAGCCCTTGAACTCAACTCCACGACCAGTGAAGGCCAGAACACTATATGCCACCTTAACCACCCCATCAACTTTGAGGGATCTATGGATCTGGATCCCAAGATCCTTATGTTCCTCCACACGGCCAAGAATCCGGCCTTTAATCTCGGATTCCACCTTCAAATTCACTCTTCCAAAGTGCATCACTTTTCCAATTGATCTCCATCCACCACTTTTATCAATGTCTATATTCCATTGTAACCTACCACACCTCCAACCTTTGTGTCTTCTGCAGACTTAATAACCCCACCCCTCCACTTCCTCACTCAAGACATTTATTAAAATAATCACCTAGCAGGGTTCCCAGGACAGATCCCTGCAAAACACCACACAATGCTGTTTATCCCTGTTAAGACCATGATTCTCCCAGTGTTCATAAATCCTGTCCCTAAGAATCCTCTCCATCAGTTTGCCCACCACTGGTATATCATTCCCAGGATGAGACCTGTTTACATTGAACGACGTGTGCCTGCCTGCAATCCTTCACTGCCACTCCTGTGCCTGTGAGGGATGTAAATCTCGTTGGCAATCTCTTTCCTCACTTCCCATCGTAACCAGGGGTTTATCCTGTCTG